>NC_090921.1:789104781-791604781 GCF_040938575.1 Ambystoma mexicanum | reverse complement strand
GTGCTGAGAGATCGAGGGGGACCAGGTATGTTTGCTCTTTAGTGTCTTTGTTACTATTGGAGTGTGAGAGAGGGTAGGGGGGTCAGAGAGGGAGAGGGATGAGGCTTTGGTTCTCGCTAGGGCTAAGCATGCAGTTTTTAGGGAGGGGAAAGGGTGAGTCAGGGGGGAAAGTGGCAGGGGTTTGTGGGAAAGGCGGGGGGTGGATGATTGTAGGGCGGGGTGTGCCCGGTATGATAGAGGGGAGCGGGCATGATCAAAGTAGGCTGGTCGGTGGTGGGGTTCGGGGGAGGAGTGGTCTTAGGGTGGGTGGCTCACCATCATGCCCCTCTGGCTTGGTGTTTGGAAAGGGGAATGGTAGGGAATGTGAAGGAGGGTGGAATGATTTGGGAAGGGGAGGACGGGAGGGAAGGCAGATCGGGGAGTGGGGGCGGTCCACGGTGGTCGTTTCCGACAGACTCTGGTGGAGTGGGTGCACTCATGATTGACACTTCTAAATTTGGTGCGCTTTTAGGTCCACTTCTAAGTTTAGCTTTGCACAGAGAGGATATTTATGGACACTTCTAACTTCACTTTTGGGCTCTTTCGTCCCCAATCTGGATCTTCTCTGTGAGCCACTTGGCACGGACATCCCCATTTTAATGTTAGGGGACTTTAACCTTCCCAAACCCTCCACAGTCACCTGCCTTGAGCTTAATTCCCACCTATCTTCTGACCACTCCCTCCATGACTAGCCTACCCACTCTTTTGGGAACTCCCTGGAACTTGTCTTTCTCTGCGCTTTGCTCTCCTCCTCTGACCTCCTCATTGACCCCTATCCCCTGATCAAGCAATTGCACACCTTAGTCCCCCCACCCTCTAACTCCTCTTCTCCCATCATAAATGACCAAGAAGAAAATCCAGCAGGACCTTCTTGGCCCTTACTTTGATGATGTGACGACTTCTCACCTGTCCCTCTACCCCATTTATTCCTCTTCCATTGACAATGTTTATTCCGACTTTCCCAGTGCATTCATGACTCCCTTTGACCAACACTATCCTGCAAGCACGGTCACATCTTCCCATCCCTGTCCTCAGCCTAGACCACCTCAGATCCAGACACTCAAAATAAACATGCATCATGACCTACAATACTGGCGGAAATTACTCCTAGCCTACAAAAACTCATTTACAGCACTCTCCTCTGCCCTGTACTGTGCCAAATCCTCCTAGTGCAAAAACCTAATCTCTTCCCTTCCCAATCACCCCTGCAAACTTTCATACAAGCTTTGCTCACACCTCAATAGTCAAATATCCATCACCTCCTCCCACTCTGCTAATGATTTGCTCGGTACTTAGCCTGTAAAACCTCAGGCTCATGAAACTTTCACAGCCCACCTCGTTCTCCATCACCCACCCTCTTTGTGTCCACAGCCTCTTCACCAAACCTTCTAGTCTCAACTACTTCTCCCCAACATTTCTTGCCAAATTAGCACCTATCCTTCAGAGCACCAACCCATCTTATGATCCTGTAGACCCGTTTGCTCCTCAAACGGTCAAAGGTTTAGTCTCAATCACCTGCCTTTATATCTCTGAGCGCTTTAGACTCTTTCTCTCCGCTGGACTATACCCTGCTTCATTCAAATCTGCAACTGTCCTATCCCTTTTGTAGAAACACTTCCATGACCCTAATGTCTCATCCAACTATCACCCAGTTTCCCTCCTTTCCATTATTCAAAGGACAATGAGCGTGTGATCTTCAACCAGATCACTAAATATATTGAGGAGAGGGGCCTTAGAGATCCACTGGTTTCTATCCAGAAAATGTTTCCAACGTTCTCTCTGATGCTCATCACGCTTCACTCTCGTATATCCTTTGACCTACATTCCTGTTTCTACACTGTTGACCACTTCTCTCTCATCCTCACTCTCCAGGACCTTGGGTTTCACAAATCTCCCCTTACCTGGATTGTCTTCTACCTAGAAGGTTCCTCTTTTAAAACCACTTGGAACTTGTAAACCTCTGTCACCACTCCTCTCCTTGTTAGCAGTCCTTGGACCTCTGGTATTTCCCCTCTATATCTCTGATCTTGGAATACCGATCTTGTCCTTTGAATTTTACTATCCCCTCTTTGCTCGGAAGGGATTACCAAATGGTGCACTGCAATTAGTCACTGGGTGGCTTTCTGCTGCCTCATGCTGAACTGTTCAAAAATCGAAGTTATCTTTCTCTTGGTTTCCAACTCCATCCCTCCCCTCTACTATCTTTCCCACCTGACCTTCTTAATTCCTCAACCAAGGCTCACAATCTTGGGGTCTTCTTTGATAGCAACCTCCAAATGCAACAATTCCTCACTATCCGCACCACCTACGTTGGTAGTATTAACTTCACAACATTCAGCAAAATTGGCCCACTCCATACTCCCCTTTTTCCAAAAACTCATTCCTACCTCTCTACTACTTCCTCCCTCAATAGAAAGTCCTCAACTTCACTACCTGCACTCTACAACATGACCAGATCCTCCCTCACTTCTACCTGCCAATACCATGCTCGTTGGCGCTCCATGCACAACAGCTCAATTTTCAAATTAATTATCTTAATGTATGGAGATATCAATGGTCTTTCTCCTCAGTACATCTCTGACTTAATCTCCGTCTTCTCAGCATCTGGTTCCCTTTAATTGAGCACATGAGCAAGTTAAAGTGAGGTTAGGGATTGTTTTCAGGCTACCAATCAACACACTAAGGAAGGTGAAATGATCACCTGTAGTTTCCATATGTTGAGCAGCTCTTTCTCCAAACTGAAAAGTTAAATCTCCCATAACCCTTTACACTTCGTTTAGGGTTATGGGTGAAGTCCCCAGTCAGCTCTGTCCCCTCATCTCCCAATTCTCTGGTTCTTGTTTCACACAGTATACAATGCATCTATCTGAGGGAGAGGAGATGAGTGAAAGATGAGGGAGATGGAGACACTGAATGATCGAGAGAGAGTTACGCAGGTTGACAGTGGCAAAGTGAGAAAGGTAAATTGGAGAGGTCTACAGTGGCCATTTTGAGAAGACCATGTTATTTTGCATTGTTAGGCCTTTACATACCTTGCTATGCCTTGAAATGCCATGTTCGTCCTTGCTGTTTGATTGATTATTTATTATGCGCCTATACACAATTGTTTCAAAGCATTTGTGGCTTCTTGATTGCTTGCACCCATTACTAATCCACTCACCATTGTACTTTCTACCTTGCACACATCAACTAGCCAACCACACGCTGCAGATGTCATGTGTTACTACTCACTCCACAATCACAGAATCTGAACTCTACACCTCTCCCACCTCTCCCACCAGCTTGTTAAACACTGCCTTCAAACCAACAAGCAAGCCATTCTCACTTGCAGGACAGAATTCCTTATTACCTGGGGTTCCCACCAAGATACACATACCTCAATTGCCGTACCAACACATAAAGCTTGCGTTCTTCTGATATGCATGCATCAAGACAAGAGAAAAATCAATCTTTTACTGCTTCTGCAAAACCTATCATAATCAAAAAAGTTAGGATAGGTTTGCAGAAGCAGTAAAAGATTGATCTTTTCTCCACAAGACTCAAACTCCAGACTAAAGTCTTAGGGAACTGGCATTGTTTGTCAGATTTGAGCCATGGCAGACTGGGGACCCTTACAAAAAGGGGAACCTAGTTCATCCGTCTCCCACCTTTTCCATTTCCAGTAGATAGGCATCAATATAGTCTCGTGGGTTTTCTGCGTCGAGTGTCTGCCGATGCTCCTGGACTGCCTTGTCGATAAACTTGAACACTTGGGTGGCGTTATTCTTGATTTGCTGGTGTGGCCCAGGGAAATGCCTTAAAAAGGGGCACAAGTTCACCATCTAAAAAAGGTAATACAAACATGTTGTCTTAAAACAATGGATAGTCTCTAAATTCCTTCTAATGGCATCAGGTGTTTCTTTGCCACTCTGTAACCCCAAAACAGTCATTTTAAGTCTACTAACAAACTAGCCACTTCAAGATTGGACAATCCCGTCTATAGGAAAATAAGGGAGGATATTGAGTTCACTGATCAGCTTGTTTGGCCAACCCACGTTCTTGAGCATTTTGCACTATATTTGCTTTTATCTGGGGAACGGATGGGATTAACAAGAAGGGGATAATCTGGGACAAATTATCCACGATAATCTACATTTCACATAACCGATTTGTTTTACCCCAAAATCAAAGCCTTTATTTTGGATGAAAACAATTTGTAAAAGGTTACCAGGGTTTCCTAGTGCGTAGATTATCATAGGTAATTTATAGGTTGACCATATGGCTCCATGGACGTTTCCAGTCCTGGTCTTTCCTTCTACAAACCATTCTAATCTGGTACATTGGTCCAGAGGGTTCAACTGATTTGAAGACAATAGGGCTTTTTCTGAGTTTGTCCTGCGGTATAAAAAGCAGTACTTCTGTTACTGCGATTTCTTTAGGTGGGAAGGGAACTATTGCCATTTTTAACACTACTTCAGCTTCCAAGTTTCAGCTTAAAGTCGAGAATGTATCTTCAGCATTTTGATACAAGTAAATTCACCACTTCAATGTCAAAAATGGGTGGATTCATCACAAGGGAAATTAATGGTCACTGTAAATGTGCCCAATTCCCCAATGGAGCTATGGATTCCAGAAAATGGGGCTTAACAGCGCTATGACGTCACTCATAATGCATCAGTAAATCCCCCAGACCAACTGGAGAGAAAGCTTAGGAAGTTAAGCGAAATACAGCGGAAACACTCATGGATGAAATTCCTATCATCCATGACAAAGTCTCGTAGGGATAAGACCTTACAAAACTTTGTCATGGATGTAGGAATTTCATCATCACTAATGTAGAGAAATCATGTGGGTATGAACCAAAGAGGCTTTAAGGTCAAAGTTTTGGCCTGGCTTTGCCAAAGAACAGGGTGGTCAGATGCTCAGACTTGAAAAGTTTACGTAGACTGGATACTGACGAGTGGTGTACCCAGGAAAATTGGGTCTGTGTCCTGGTAGGATGTGGGGCCAATAATCTACTAGATTTTCTTAGCAAATGCAAGTACCTGCCCAAGGGTGTGTCTGATTTAAAACTGATAGAGGACTAGCTGCGGACTACTATTTGTTAAGAATATTGATATTAAGTTATTTAGTATTGCTTTATGTATTTGTGTTATTTTATGTTGTAAGTTTGGTTTTGTTACAGCGCTCTGATGCCTGTGGGCTTTCAGCGTTCTATAAACAAATAAAATAAATAAAGTAAAGCATTTTTGGAGTTATAACCGTTCCGAGTTTGGCAATATTGCTGCTGTATATAGCCTAACTCCTTAAGCTTTCTCTCCAGTCAGTCTGGGGGATTTACTGATGCATTTTGAGTGACGTCATAGCGCTGTTAAGCCCCTTTATTAAGCACATGAAAGCCCAGTACTGATGCCCTCTGGTTTCTTAGTGGCAGAGTCATAAGGTCATGTAGGATTGCACCTTTTCTATTGCAAATTACAGTGGATTGTTTCCCCTATTTAACACTGTAATATTGGGCAGTATGGTATGATTCGGAGACTGTGGAAGGTTGAAAATGCCAAACTTTGTCAATCATTCTTACCAGTGCGCTCATGCTCCCCGTCAGGCGGATGTTCTTGCTAATAAGATCAAGTAGGTATTGGAATTCGGCATTGGTGTAGTCAAATCGATTTCCAAAGACGAGGGAGCAGATTATGTTGGAGACCGCATTTGTCACTTTGAACTGGGGATCAAATGGCTGTCCTGTGGACGAAAAACAAGAGATTGCAATCAGTATTAAGAACTTAAAGTGGTAGTGTTGCACTAGGGCTCACAATGGTATTTCAGGCAGATACTGCACAATGAAGAAGTGCTCCATACCCAATAATCTGTGTGTGTGGCACTAATAGTATTGAGCTGTTAGGGTTCCCCTGTAAATTCAATGAATTGTCTGCAACATATGGGAAATCTATACTGGTTGGGGCAGTGCTACAATGGTTTTGGTGAAGTGTGGTGCATGGGGACAATCTGTGACATAATTATAACGCTCTATCATGAACAAGAATTGGTCCTCTGATTACAACTCATAGGCCAGTGGAATGATTCTCTTGACATTAAGTCAATCTGGGTTTGTCAGTCGGCTGATGCTCCCTTTCTCTCGGCCATGACTAAACTAACAGGGTCTGTGTACTAAGCGCCGGTTTCAAAAATTATGTCTGAGATGCATTTCATAAATATGCCATGGTTGCCAAACAGTCCCATATCATGAGGTTCAACTTCATACAGTGCTAGTTTTTTTTAGTCAACAGCAGTTTGCATGAGCAGGCTTGTAGGCGCGTAGCTACAAAATGAACAAACTGGAATGCAAGATTCAGCATTCAAATTTCTAATGGTGAACAAAAGTTTATGGGCCATTAGTTAGGACTTGATCATTCAGGCAGGGGCACCAGTATTGGGATGACTGTATGTAACGCAACACACCACAGAAGGAGGAATTTGTGATGAAGCAGCGTGATTATTGAAGAATTGCAGATTGCTTCAGCAGTTGAGGGTAGATGAAAGATAACAGAGCAGCACTCCAAGGTTTTTCAAAAAGGCCTACCTTTCTTTTTCTTTCTCCTCCTCTCGCCAGCGACTATGGTGGTCGTGCTCCGAAGTATGTTACCAGCGCAACAAAATAATGTGGAGGTTGCCCAGGGCTATCTATTGCCAATAAACAATACCCCTGTTCAAAATACTTTAGATTCATCTAATGCAGTTATTTTTCGACCAGAAGCTGGGAGGGGCACTTTACATTGTACAGTTACTTCAAATCTGCCCGCTGCCTTGCCTGTGTTTAATGAAAAACCTCAACCTTCGCCGCAACAAACTATTTCTTCACGGTCCCTGACGAGGCGGTCAAGTTCATCGAGGCACAAATCCCACTAGTGGACCCCCAGAAGACCTCATGATCAACGACTAACTCCAGGGCTGCCAGCCCTGTGCGCGGTGTCTTGTTGGATGTGGCCAACCTGTGAACTGCCACCTGGAGGGCTGCTGTTCCCCCCCTCATCACCCATCTTGGGCCGACACAGGCCAAACATCAGTATATCAAGAGCATGACTCCTCGAAGGGGATACATCTTCAACTCACTGGACTGTATCACCACAAACGGGGCCCGACCACCGACAGCTAAGCAGTACTGTCATACACCACCCCAAGGCAGTAGCAGTTTATCCCTTGCCATTCTACTACATGTGTGTACTCTCTTCGTAACCTTACTTTCATCAGCCAATCCAAAATGTTAATGTTGTTCCATCATACCGATAGTAACAAAGGTGGGTCGAACGGCAGCTGCAGCCCCCACTGCAACTGCAATGTCTCCTAAAACGGAGTGTTTGTGTTTAAGCCCCAGTTGGGCTACTGTTAAAGTGTCGCTGAGTTGGGGGTGGCGTGCAGTTGATCGCTCCGGGGGTGGGCACTATCACACTGCTAGTTGGTACCGAGCAGTGAGGGTGGGGGGTGGCAAAGTTGGGGAATGGTGTATTGAAAATGGCGGAAAGGTTGGGACCGGGGTTAAAGCAAGGCATCCTCACGCCATTGCAGCGCATATGGCGGCACTCAGAGAAAGATTTTACACTAGGGATGTCCCATAAGTTGTCGGCATGGCTATAAAAATGCTGACATGGAATGTCCGGGGATTGACAAATTTCGCAAAGTCCCGTAGGATCACGGCATACGCACAGAGGCATGGGATCAAGGTACTCCTACTGCAAGAGAGACACGCACTGAAACTTCTCTCATCAAATCGTGCACAAACCTGGGGTCCCAATAGATACTATACTCAATATTCCACTCAGGCCAGGAGAGTTCTTACTCTCATTCACAAGTCTATAAAATTCACACTCCATACATCCCACATTGACACAGATGGTAGATATGTGATTCTCCACTGCACTCTAGCTAACGAAGAATGTTTGCTTGTTAACTCATATGCCCCCAACACAGATTCCCCCGAATTTATAGACACAATAACCGCCATCCTTATGAGATATGTGGAAGTCCCCATTATATGGGGAGGCGACATGAATCTTATACTTGACAACGTCCTAGATAGAACGACCACCACCCGCAGGGTCCCTTCCCGCGCTGCCAAGCGACTCCATACACAAATGCGCTCCCTGAATCTACACGATGTGTGGAGAACGCTCCACCCCCAGGAAAGAGAGTATACTTTCTATTCAACGGTCCACGACAGCTCCTCAAGAATAGATATGTTCCTCCTGTCCGGGAACCGTGTGGGCAGGGTTTCTGAGGTCAGTATCCTCCCGCGCACGCTTTCTGACCACTCTCCTGTGCTACTACAAATCCATATGGGTAATACTCTGACGGCCCGACCCGCCTGGCGCTTTAAATCTGACGTTCTGTCAGACATCGTCTTTAAGGGCGAGATACTAGCGGACATAAACACGTTCTTTGAGAACAACAACACGTCTGACACCACCGAAGGGACCAGATGGGAGGCATTTAAAGTACACATCAGAGGGATGTGTATCTCGAGGGAGGCCGGGATCCTCAAAGCTATAAGACAGGCCTTAAGCAATTCCGAAACCAAACACAAAACCCTTGAACAAGAGTACGTTTCCACACCAGACCCGGCAACCCTGGCAAAGATCAGAACAGAGCTGGAGCTGTTTGAGTCCCACGCCCTAAGTGAGGTACGATACCATGCCCGCCCTGTGGCTGCCCGAAGGTATGGGGAGGGAGACAGACCGGGATGAACCCTCGCCAGATTGGTGCGGGTGGAGGGTGGCAAGACCCGTATAGATAGCATTATTGACGATCGGGGCTTAAGACACTGGTCGGACCAAGCCATCATCGACACCTTTGCTAGCTTTTACACCAATCTATATGGCCCCCGGCCAGAGCATACAGCCCACGATCTGGACGACCTACTAGAAAGTATTTCCATGACCCTCATCTATCACAAAGCCAAGGAACAACTTGAAGTCCCGATCGCCTTAGAAGAGATCGTTCAGGTAATCTCGGACCTCCCTAAGAACAAGGCCCCGGGCCCTGCTGGGCTCACATCCGAGTTATACCAGGAACATGTTGCTATTCTAGCACCCATTCTGTTCGGGGTCTGGACCGAATCACTCAGATTACATAAACTCCCTCCCTCCCTAAGAGAAGCCCTAATAACAGCCCTCCCCAAGCCGGGGAAGCCCCCCAATGAATGTGGGTCCTATAGGCCCCTATCGCTCATTAACACGGATACAAACATTTTTGCTAAAATAATTCCCAACAGATTCCTCCCACTCATGCCCCACCTAGTCCATGCTGACCAAAGCGGATACGTTCCTGGCCGCTCTACAGCACTCATCATCCGCCGCCTATTTAACGCGATGTCCAGAATTGATCCGAGTGCTGACGCAGTGGCGGTCGCACTGGATGCACAAAAGGCATTTGACATGGTTTCGTGGAAATACCTATGAGCTGTGCTAGAAAAAATGGGAGTGGGACCGAACATGCTCTCCTACATAAAACTACTGCATACAGGACCATTTGCCAGGGTGCTAGTCAACTCTGTTACCACCTCCTCCCTTTGCGCTACACAGGGGCACCCGTCAGGGATGCCCAATCTCCCCGATCCTATTTGCGCTCGCCATCGAACCCATGGCGGACCACGTCAGGAATCGACACACTAACAAGGGCATTCGCCTACAGGACAAGCCAGAAATCATGTCGCTCTATGCGGATGACGTTCTCCTATACGTCAGAAACCCCTCCACGCACCTAGATCTGATCATCCGAGACATAACTAAAATAGGCACGTACTCAGGTTTTACCATCAATTATTCTAAATCAGAAATCTTCCCTCTCACTATAGCAACCCAGCAACCAGCATGCAAATTTCCCCTACGCTAGTCCCCAGGTGGCATTAGATACCTTGGGATGCAAGTATCACTGACCAAAGCCTCACTACTAGCGGACAACTACGAGTCAACAGCTCAGCTCATAGAATCCAAAATGCTCAAATGGCGCAATCTCCCATTGTCCCTCGCGGGTAGGGTGTCCCTAATAAAAATGATCGTGGTCCCCAAGCTCCTCTATATCTTCGCCAATGTACCAATATGGCCCGGGAAGCAATATTTTAAGAGGCTCCATTCGGCGTGCACCCAATTCCTTTGGCACTCCGGAGCGGTCCGCAAGAAGTGGCAGCACATGACCTTGCCATATGAAAAAGGGGGTTTCACAGCCCCTGACCTAACTTTATACTGGAACGTAGCACAGGCCCAACACGCAACTCACTGGTACATATACCTGAATCCGCCCCCTCACGTCAAACTGGAGAAGCTTGCAGGGGATGGAACTAACATCATGACCGTACTACTACACCGCACATTCCAAATTGACGCCCAGATAGACCACGATTACAGCATGGAAGAACATTTTGCACTCTGAGCAAGGCCACTGCCCATACTACAAATGGCTCCCCATATGGCAATCTCCTGGACTTGCCGCTCCACACGACCAGCATTTCTCGCGACACTGGGAAGACCTGGGTTACCAAGCCCTAACTGACCTATACCCCCAATGGCACATTCATCACCCCCAAACATGGCGACCCACACACTCCAACTCTGCGCTTGAGCTACTGCAATATTTCAAGCTAAGAGCGGCAGTAAGGGCAATGTGGCCTTCGTACCCGGACGAACCCCCAGACTCACCTGAACTCCAATACATAGCGAATTCCACAGGGTGCAGGGGCATAGTGTCCTCCCTATACAAAATGCAGCTGGCAAAAATAAAGGACGTATCCCTTAAACCACGGGAGGCATGGGCCAGGGAGCTGGGAACGGAAATCACAGAGGGGATGTGGAGCAAGATGTGTGCGCACACGCGCAAAGTCTCCCTCAGTGCCAGATTCCATTGTATACAGTACAAACTCTTCAACAGACTCACAGAGTTGCGAAATTCACAGGTACTTCAACCCATACATGCCCGAATTGTAACTCTGAAGAGGCAGACCATGCACATATGTTTTGGTCCTGTGCTGGTTTAAACACGTTCTGGACGGAGGTAACAAAGGCGCTATCAGAGATAATTGGGTCCCCAGTAGGTCTGGACCCACTAGCCCTGCTGTTCGGAATTTGGGCTGGGAAAGATGGCAGGGCAATGTCAAAGTTTCTAAATGTAAGTACCATTGTAGCCAAGAGTTGCATATTGCAATGCTGGAAGCGCCGCACCCCCCACCGCCCCCACATTCGAAATGTGGTTGAAAGACCTCGCTTGGGTACAAATGTGTGAAGAAGAATATATCGGTTCCCTGCCTATGCCTTCCCGTCCCAAAAATGTTTGGACAGAATTCTACAGCTACCTGAACAGTAGAGACGAAGTTGAGTGGAGCTCCACCCACCCGTCAGACCCACCCAACTGACCATAAGAACTGAGCACTTGAACCCCCCCCCCCCCAAGTGGTATCGTCCCCCCTCCTCCCTCGGGCTGAGATGTTCGAAATGCTTGTGATGCAACGCCTATGTGTGATATTATAATGTGTTGTTCTTTTCTCTGCGCAGCATGTGCTGTACCTGTCTTAACCTTCTGCCAATAAATAAAAGTTTTTAAAAAAAAAGAAAAACCTCAACCTTCATTGCTCTTCATGGTTAAAAGCCCTGTGAGGCCTCTAATGGAGAGTGCCACTCTTAACTTGAAACGAGTTGAAGAGCCTATAAAGTCCTGTCGTAGCACTGGTTGTACTTCCCCTACGTATGTGCCTCCTGCGGGGGTCTCCTTGGCTTCAATAGGAATTTGGCGCTCAGCATGCACTAAACTTAAATAACCATGATCTTGTTTCCGATATGTCTAACCTGGCTCCTGCAATTTGTCACAAACTAGGGAAACGAGTGAGGCTCTCGCTCGATATTAAATCCAACCAGTGGGTTTTTCGAGGCCCTATTGATGAGGAAGTAGGTGTCACCGAGGTCATGTTACATCGGCCCTCTACATCTGGCTACTCGCCGAACTGCCTCACTGCCTCACTGGAGCTCTTGCACTATCAATCTCTACACAGGAAGAAAAAGAGGCCCTGGACCCATCAGTGCCACTGAAACACCCAAGGCGGGAGCCTCATCCATCATACAATATGGAAAAGCCTGGGGGTAGTAACCCTGGCCTTGAGCAAACAGTGGTCGACAAGTTATCTTTCCTGGTTCAATCCCGTCTGCTGGACTCTATGAACAGGGGTTACGATACCGTTAACTTTGAACTAAGGGGGGGTGCAGACAATACTAAAGGATGTTTGTGGAAAAGTAAATTTTATTGAAGGTTTCATTACAGGACTTCAAACACATATTCCTAATATCTCAGAGAATCCCGAGGAAATAAAGGTACAATCTATACATAATTCTATCCCCAAAGCCTCCAATCCTGATGTTAACATGTGGTTAGCTGTTCTACTGCAATTCGAGAACTGCTCGGTTGTTAAGACGCAGGCTCTTGAACAGAGGAGTTTTGTAGAATTAACTCCCAAGAAGATGCCCTCGCCCACTGTTTCTGTGCTCGGCCAAAGCAGCCCAGCAATACATGAGATGGTGGTCGAAATTACTAACAACAGGAACAAGATCGAAACTCCAGAGGTGGCCGCCCAAAAACCCTTGCACAGGGGGATACCAAAGGAAGGCATCCCCAAAAATCAGGTTGAACCTAAAAACTGTAAAAGCCCAGAAAAAAGAGCGAACAATGGCTCTAGGAAATTCCTACGCAACCTAAAGCTAAAGATTGATGGGCTGGTGGGGAGCTCTGGAGGAGGTCCTCAAATGCCAACACAGGGAAAGAAAAATGGTTTTGGGGGACTGAACGGGAGAAAATCTGCAATTTGAGCAGACAAGGTTACGTCCACCACCTCTCAGGGTCCTTGTTCCCGTTTTTTGGTGCCGGTACCCAAGTCATGTGAATTACTTGACCTAAGCAAGATCTCTGTTTATTCAGACACTGGAACCAGGTCCAGGCTGAGAATAACCCCCAGGCTACGTCCCTGGGCAGAATCAATGAAAGCTGTATACAAGTTGGGCTGGAAAAATGTCACACTTTGACTGAAACTTCGGTGACGTCTGGGAGGGATTGTGTGAGTCAAGGTGTTCCATTAACTGAGGGCTTGAAAAAAGAACTGATTCCGTGGGCAAGGAGGTATTCCCAATATTTAAGACACTAGAAGAGAAAAGAAGGGACCTACCTGGCTCACAGACCACCGCTTGATGTCAATTGTAATAATACAGTGGCATGTAGCCCCCGGCGTTAGCCACAAAAAAGGGGACCAACCCCGGTCCAGAGTAAAAAAAGACAGGGGGATCTATTGGCAAAAGTAATATGAATGTGAAATTTGCGGAGGAGCCTCATTTTGTTTACATGGGGGGTTTGTTGGAAGAATTTGACAATAATCCCTTAAACCAGCGTCATATTCTATCTGTGTTTTTGGAAATACCAAGTTTAAGGCTAATTAGATCTAATGACATAAAACAGGTTTTTTTGTGTACAAAGATAGCCGGAATGTTGTAAAAGTGTGCTAACGTGCAAATATAGAAAACGTAATCCTTGCCGAGGGTGAAGCCTTACTATCATTGGGGTATGAAATCTTTGAGAATTTAGTGTCTCCTGCTTCCCCTCCTGGCAGGCATAGAACCATCAAAAACTGGCTCCCTAGAGAGCACTCTCAGCACTTAACAGTTAATCTGAGTACTAAACAGCCTCAGGGATCCCAGAAACCTCACTCTACTATGCAGGGGGAGGGGGGGCGGAAGAGCAAGTTATGACTGGGTCAGGATTGTAAATGCACTACATGTGTGGGATATATTGACCCACTCAACGGCATTGCCCCACATCACTAAGCTGCATTTGCGCAGAAACAATCACAAAAGGGTTGTGCTGGGTCCTGTGAGCACCATGGCTCAAAACTGCGTTGTGCAACAACAACAAAAATGGCTGCACCATCCTGCCAAACACACATTGGGCAGGATGGAACCAGGGGGCACATTAAAGGAGATTGCCAGTGGGTTCCCACATAAACAAAAGGAAGAAAGTGGAAAAAGCTGTGTTGCTTTGCTGCAAAAGCCAAAATATCCATTGAAAAGAAACCCTTTTTCACCTTTAAAAAAAAATGCGGCTTTGACGCTAATTCCCTCTGTTCCTTAAAGCCACTGTGATTAATAAGCCCTACCAAGCCCTGTGTGTTTCACTGTGCCTCAGCAAAACCAGGCATGATTCTGAATTGACAGGCCCAGTCAAACCAACTAAAAATAATGAACCAGGAACCCTACTTTTAGTCACATGGGAAACACGGTCATTTTCTTTGCAAAAGTATCCAAAACTCAGCTGTTCAGAAAGAGACTAACTAGCGAAGCCAGGCCTGCTACAATGTATCTGTGCTTCACACCAACTCCAGCACTTCAAGAGAATAACTATAGCTGCAGACAGTGTGTGAATCTGCTGGAGATGAAAAGTTGAATTTAAAAAGGAAGGCCAGCTGCACCACGTGTAAAGAAATTGCCTTTTTCAAATGAAAGAAAAACAAATGCCTGTGTTTTGTAACAGTACAATGGTGAATGAAAGCCTGCCAGTTTTCAGCAATATGAAGGAGTTTGTTGATGGTGAGACTATATAACATGGGTTGTTTTATGCAACCGGCTTGCTTTAATTCTAGATCTAAGATCAGAAATTAAAGATTAAAACTATGGTGGCAGGAGCTGCAAATTGAAAAACAGGTTTCCTGCTTGGAGGGGTGGCACCAAAAGGAGGGCTCTCTCTCAGCAGATACTAACAGCCCCCTGATAATTACGGGGTTGAACAGACTTTCGTCTCTGCTGCGACCTGGACAATGAAGCTCACAGGGAAGGAAGGCTAAGGTGTGAAGGGGCAATAAAAACTTCAATTAAGCTGAGAAACCCCCACCATGCTCTAAAGGAAATGACAGTTGGCAGCAGTTAATGACAAAAAAAATGGACCCAGGAACAAAGAGACTGCCATTTGGTCCCAAAGACTATTTCAGGAATAAACTTTAAAGACTTCTATCTTTGCAGCAAGACTTTGAAAAATTGTAAAAATGTCACAGTTTATAAGTGGTTTGTTGTGCTTTCTTTAGAGACATGGTAGAACTCACTGACACATTGTGGACAGAAAGGACAAAGTATTGAGGATTGCAAGGGTGTAAATGTATGTTTTTGGCAAAATCAGATGTGGGAGTTTTTGGACATTGTAAAGCTCACCTCATAAACCTGAGATCATTCCCTTGGAAATCCAACCAGTTGAGAACAAGGCGGAGACTAGCGCCCCTGCCAATCCAAGTAGTTTAGGGGCGTGCTTGGTTAACCGTGCCCAGCCTATACTTTGATGATTCATTATGCACTATAAATAAGGGTCCCTGACAAGACTCTAGACACACACACTTTTCCTGAGCTGCGTTCCTATACCCATCATCTTCCAGATCCAGACACCAACAACAAGGCCAAGCATTGCTGATCCTGCTCCAGGGCCCACTGCAGAACCCAAGCAGTGCTGATCCAATTCCCAGCAAGGCCTCCAATATAAAAGAAAACCACTAAGTTTCCCCATTAACAAGGGGAAAACTGTGGTACCTTTGGCATCCTGATCCAGCCTGGCTTGCCGCCACTCACTGCAGGCTGCTGCCATCCTGCTATCCTGATGACCTATGGTATCCAGTGACCAGAATTGCCAGTCCAGAAGTGCTACCCGGTAACCAGAACTGCCCAGCTGTTTGTGAGGCACCCTGCCGTGTAGTGACCAGAACCACTGACTGTCCAAAATCCAAAAACCAAAAATCGGACTGTGAGTATCAATTGCCACCCCATCTAAACCCATAGCCTATCTTGTCTTGGTCCTTATCCCACCCACTAAGTCATCCTATCCATATCCTGATAACTTGTAAAACTGTCAGAATCATTCTTGCAACCCTGCCATTGATTTCTAGTGCTAGCCTCATCTCTTTAGTAATTTTGTTTTGTGAAATCCTAAGCCATTAATCCTATTTTGAGTGATCGGACTGGTTCCACTGGGGCGGGCGCTGGGGAGGGAGGGTTGAACTCGCGAATCAACCCTCGAGCTTACTGTGTCCCTCCTTGGTGGCCTAGCCTCAATACTCTAGAGTAAAACTGTTCTTCTCACAACCTGATTTCCTTTCCTTTTTCGTGCCTTCATTTACTCAAAGTGTACCTTCTTAGATCTTGCATAACTTATTCAATTTACCAGCTAGGGACTTACTTTTACTTCCATAGTGTACCTGTGATCTACAGCTATCCCCCCCCAACCAAAAATTGCAATTTACAGTATTTCACTTTTCAAAGAAACTGTTTTAGTAAATTTATACGGAAAACTGAAATATTTGCAATGTGTCATTTTGATTGTAAACTGTTTTAAATCTTCCATTCATTTTTCGAACTGTATGCTCTTGCTACTCCATTGCTTGTGGTCGTTAGTACATTTACATTGTTGCTTTAATGAAGAACTGTATTTTTTCAAGGTTTTTGCACACATTCCTTATTTTATTCATCCATTTCCGAGTGTCCTTTTTAACATTGCAAGGGTTTCAAATCTGTTTTTGAGGAGGGAAGGTCGGATTTGCCTTCCGTTTTCAGCTCCTTATTCCTGATCACCTGATGCTTCCGATATCCATTCAGAACTGATTATTTGTTGGTGAGGGAACTTTGCATGGGGTAATCCTAACTTGGGTGCTATCTGTCCTAAATCAAAAGTGCTCCTATCCTGTTGTGCTGTGTATGTACTCCACTAAAGTCAAACCCAGTGCATTGCTCACATTCTCATTTGTAACTATCACTCCATTGGCGATTGCTGCCCTATATTAAAAAGTGTGTGATTTCTTTTGAATTTTAAATAAATAAATATTGCATTTGACCAACCAGCCTGGTGCATGGTCCATTGTGACCCGGGGTATTTGTTCACGGTGTGTGATATGAGTGGTGTATCATCTCAATATTGAATCTAACATAAAAAGATAAGCATTTCAGTCGTGTGCTGCATACTAGGCCGAGACCAAGGTGTGTGTCGCCTGATTGAAATCCTTAACACATGAGGAAGTGGCTACCACGGATGTCCATGCATGATTATTTACAACTTCTATGGTGTCTTGGAACTTGAGGGGTTTCAACAATATTTCTAGTAATGCGCGAACCGCACATGAAGACCTAGTTGCATTGGCTCCCGGAGGCCACAGCAAATATCCTGTGATATCCTTGCCCCGGGCATCTACCCAGCCTAAAACCAAGACAAGACCGAAGCGGTACCATCTGGGCAACACACGCTGCTTTCCTGAGGTGAATTGGGGCCCGAGAAGTACTTAACGGGCCGAAGACCGCCAGAAGAGTTTTGCCTGCCATATTGGCCAGTGCGAAGAGGCAAGCTGCCCACCCGCCCCCAAACCACCACTACCTGCAGGATCATCAGTTTGAAACCAGAGCAGAGGCGGAGAGCGTGCTGCTGTGGTGCAATCGGCTGAGCAAAGCTGATGCACCCTGACACTATGCCCGTGACAGCCATTGGCGCCACCTGTGATCCCTTCCACCCGCCGACTCCCGCGACGGACCAGACACCAGCCACGGGTCCGGCGACCACACATGCCAGCAGACTAAGGTGAGAGGCACCATATGCGCCCCCAACGCATGGGCATCACCCTGTAACGGCAGCAGACACCCCCCCATGCAGGACACTTACACTGTATGCAGGGCATAGCAGCCACGACCAGAGGCGCCCCTCCCCCTGAATAAGTCTGCCTAACCGGAGCAGGACTGGCACACGCAACTGCATCACTCTGAGCCCACAGTGAGGAGGAGCTCTGGACTTCCCTCTTCCTCCACGGTGCTGGAGCTTGAAATAGGCCACAAAGGGGCCGGCAGCAGGGCACTACCTCTATAGACCTTCTTCAATACAAAGCGGATCCCCAGCGCCCCAGACCACAAACCCAGCAGGGTGAACAGCCCCATGTGACAGGCCCACACGCAGCGCGCACAACAGAACAGGCTCTGGGTGCTGCTTCAAAAACGTAAGATCCTGACCTGGATCACTACACCCCTCCCCTCAAGGCAAGTGACGAGCACACTGCACCAGTGGGTCCCCTGGCGTGACTACATCTCTGAGACACTGGCTCCTGTGCGACTCGTGACCCACCTCCTGCCCGGGGGTACACCTACACTCACCCAAATTGCATCACGACCTGCCTAACGACAACAGGGTGCTAGCTAGGAAACCCCAAATCCACTGGACCTGCTTGAGCTGGGAGGCCGAAGGATCAACCATCTCAGAGAAAGCCCACCTGGCACTGGCATCGCAGATACCCCCTCCGAGACTCTGATTACAATGCTGCAACCACCACCCACATGCGGGTACACCAGTAGTCATCCTCTGATGCTGCGGTCTGCACCCACATTGCGCACAACGCCCAACTCCGCACAGCTGGCAGACTCTGGGTGAGTGCCCTACCCTTGAGCAGTTGGGGGAAGCCTCACTGGTACCTGTGCGACTATAGGACCTGGTGGTCCCACCGCCACAGCGCAGGCCGGCATCAGAAAAGTAGAACACATGCACAGCCCTCGACGCCGGGTCTCACCAGGAGACTGAAATGAACCATTCGGACCCAGTGCATCAGGTCAACCCTAAGGAACGAGCAATGTCACAGAAGGGTCTACACGCCAAGAACCACAAGTGATCAACGTCACACCACTCATTGCACCGGGCAACGGTATGGGAAAAGACAAAGCAAAAAGACAGACCAGAGCAAGATGGACCCCTTTACGGTTGAGCCCCTCCAGCGACCCCCAGCCACAACTCCCGAAAAGGAGGGGACAGGAGAGGATGAACTCAACATCTTGCTGACAGAGATCAGTCGCAGACGTCCCTCGGAGGGAAAATAGGGGGCCTAACTACAGGGGTGTCCTTTCTACAGCAGGACCTCCACAACCTGTCCTCGAGGGTGGGACAAACAGAACAGAGGATCTCCATCTCATAAGATACCTTAGGACAGATGAACAAACAGCTTGCCACCATAACCCAGAAAGTAACACAACTTGAAAACAGAGCTGAAGATAGCGAGGGGCGTGCGAGGAGGAACAATATTCAAATTCTTGGAATTCCCGAAAGAGAAGAGGGCCCCAGCGTCGAGCTCTTCCTGGAAGACTGGCTGACCAATGTATTCGCTCCAAAAAAAATCTCTATGCTTTTTTACATTGCACGTGCCCACCGGACGGCCCATCCCTGGCGCACAGCCACGAACAATAATTGCAAAACGAATGAACTTCCGGGATAGAGACACAATCCTCCAGATGGCCGGTGCCACTGGTCCCATCACATTTAACGGCCATTGGGTCGGATTTTATCCGGACTACACTAGGGAGGTCCAGAAGGCTTGTCAATCCTTCGACTCAGTCAAGAAGAAACTGCAATCCCTTTCGATGAAATACGCTCTGGTCTTTCCAGCGCTACTCAAAGTGCACCATGGAAGAACCACCCATTTGTTCTACTCACCAAAAGAAGCCTGGGATTGGATGGAAACCCAAATCCTAAACATGCCGGAACACCAAAGATCCCCAAGAGGACCCACGAGGCAGATGCCGGGCAAGGCCGACCCTCCGCCACAGCAAAACCCACAGGACTACGACCACCCTGCATTGTCACAAGACAGCCCAGTTCCAGTTGGAGAAGGGACCGGATGAGGGCTACCGCAAGGACTCTGCTCTCAAGTACATCACAGAACTAAGGGGACCATGCACAGGCGGCCGCCATAGGAAGACGGTAACTCACTCGCGGTTGGCGTAAGCTCCGCGCTACCTCCAAAAATGTTTTGGTTTTAAGATATGCGCCCGGTTGGTGCACAGTTCGGGCTACAGGTGCTTCTAGGTGGGGTGGGGGGAGTGCAGGGAGGGATAGAGGGAGGGTGGCTGTGTCACAAGGCAGCGGGCACAGAGAATAACCCCGTTAGGCATCTTAGCGATCAGTCAACCACGGCACATGCTCGAATTCACAGGCGTAATGACAACACCTGAATATTGTTTACTCAGCAGGAACACCGGATATAGTCAGAACCAACCAAATGGCCTAATACAGCACGTAGGACACAAATGCACCTCATCATAAATGCTGCAACCCCCAACCCCTCTGCCCCACCGTAGCATGGCCAGACGTAGCGCTACCACTAGGAACCTTCGGTGCCTTACTTGGAATGTGAATGGGCTAGGTAACGGGATCAAGCGGCGCCTAGTTGTGCAACTTCTGAATAGGCACATGCCAGACATAGCATTCTTGACTGAGACGCACCAAGCAGGCACAAACTGCTCTTTCTTCAAACGCACAAACCTTTGAACGGCAACCACGCCGGCTTCACCATGGGCTCCCGCGGCATACTAATACTTATTAACAAAAAACTCCCCCTCCATCTAACTATGGTCACCCAGGACGTCGGGGCAGATACACGTACATAACAGGGACACTATGGGAACAATCTATTTCACTGCTAGCAGTCTATGCGCCGCCAACCCTGCTACCCGCGCTACTCACTGACATCTCCCCCCTGATCACTCGGGACACATCGGAAGTCATAGTGATGGGAGGCGACTTCAACGAGGTCATGAACGTAGAACTGGACCGAACACATCTACGAGGTAGAAATCCCACCATAGCGCCCAAGGACTGCAGGATGCTTGGCGCACAGTGCACTCGGACCGTAGAGAATACTCCTACCACTCTGCGGCCCACGCCTCACTCTCGAGGCTAGACTACTTCTTCATCACATCTATAGACACACATAAAATATGCGAGGCGCATCTACTCCCCAGAGGAATCTCTGACCACTCCCCTCTGGTATTAGAAATCAGCACCTCCAGAACAAATCCCCCCCATGCTGGCGCTTAAATAATTATTACCTGGGATTCCGGGGACTGGTAGAAAAGATCCAAGACACCACCAAAACATACTTTGAACTAAATACGGGGACCGTAGCCGACCCGGGAATCCTGTGGGAAGCCTATAAAACAGTGCTAAGTGGCGACATCATCTCTTGGACAACTGCGCACAAGAAAAAGCATCTTGCCACGTTGCATTAAGCCAAACAGCAGGTTAAACGCACAGAAGAGGCTCACCTGTCGCAGGCCACGCCCAAAATACACCAGGCACTGACATTGGCATAGAAACACCTCCAAAACATAGCCCTGGACAATGCCAGGCAAGTGCACAGAGCTCATCGCGCTAGAGTGTGTGAGACTGGGGATAAAGCTGGCAAAATGCTGGCAGGGTTAGAACACAGGGACGAAGGGCACATCCATGTTAGACGACTCAGCAATGGTGACTCTGACCCACTAACAGCGGACAGCGATATAGCGGAGGGCTTTGCCACAACCTATGCTAACCTATACAGGGCACCCTTCTCCCCCATAAACAAATCAATAAGTATATCACTGAAGAGGAAGTAATAGCAGCCATGGAGGGACTCCAACCCGGGAAATCCCCCGGCCCGAATGGCTTCCCAACCAAACTATGGCAGAAGATAGGGGCGAATGAGATTGCCCCACACCTACTGCGTATGTACCAGAACGCGCGAGACTTGGGTTCCCTATCATCGGACCTCAGAGAAGCCACCATAAAGTGCTACCCAAAGCGGACAAACCCCCCGAAAACTGCGGGTCATATAGACCCATCTCACTCATAAATGGTATTAGCTGACCTGATCCACGCGAACCAATGCGGCTTCATGCCACAGAGGTCAACCCGAATGAACCTATACAGATTACACTGAGCCTTACAAAGTGCTGACAGACTCCAGGATCCGTTGGCATTGCTCGCCATCCACTTCGAAAAAGCCTTCGACTCGGTGCACTGGGAGGCCACATGGGAAATAATGCACCGTATGGGATTTGGTCACCAGTTCATTACATGGGTAAAACTCCTGTACAATTGCCCAAGGGCGAGAACTAGAGTCAACGGCTGGCGGTCAGAACCCTTCACCCTAAGGAGGGGCACAAGGCAAGGCTGTCCCTCATCAGCCATGATTTTCGCAATAGCGATAGACCCCCTCGCAACGCTGCTGAGGAAGTCTCTGGGAGGGCTTTGTCTCACTGTATGCAGATGACCTATTAATCTACCTGAAGGACCCGGTCAACTCATGTCCCGCAATCACATACTTGTTAGAGAGGTATGGGGCCTTCAGTGCACTACGCGTCAAATGGGCCAAATCTATATTATTCCCAATAGGGAGGGCAAACGACATAACCCCTGTAAACTGCCCATACCGAGTTGAAACAACGCGATTCAAGTACCTAGGCATACAGATCACAAATAGTCTCACAGACTACATACCCGCAAATTTACATACCATTACAACGAGATTCGTAGAGGACACGCGTCACTGGGCCTCGCTACCGCTAACTCTACTGGGCAGAGCGGCCCTTTTCAAAATGATTGCCCTGCCCTGCTTCCTGTACATTCTACAGAATGCCCCGCTATATATCCCAATGCTCGAGTTCCAGAAAAATCGACTGCGCCCTCCGTAAACTGTTATAGTGCAGAGGTCTCCCGCGTATAGCACTTGCCACACTCCAAAGGTCCATCTGGGAGGGTGGAATTGGACTGCCCAGACTACAAACATACTACTGGGCCAGCCAGATGGCAGCCGTGAACGACATGCTACATGGGGACGCAACACTGCCACACATCAGAGCAATAAACACCAGCAAGGGACTGCCCCCCGTCAAACTCCTAAACCGCAACCTGAACAGGGCAGCTCCCCCGACCATGCTAGCGCACCTGTCACAAATCTGGGTAGAGACACATGAGTACATGGAGTGGGACATGAAACTGACACCTGAGCAACCACTGTGGAACAACAGATGTCTCCCAGAAATTAACAGGCTCCCTAGATGGCCTGCCTGGGTAACACACGGGGTAATGAGAATCAAAGACATCATACAGGAGGGCAAGATGGTCACATTCGAAACTCTACAGTCCGAATTCTCTCTCCCACCAACAAGACAATACCGCTACACTCAAATAAAACACACACTACGAACCCATCTCCCAGACATGAATAATATGCCCGCGTACATCCCGATGGAACGCAACATAATCCCGGAGCAGATCCAACACAAAGTCACCCCAAACATGTATAATGTGATCACCTCCTTTGCCACACAGGAATAAGTTACCCTTAAGGCCAAATAGGAACGAGATATAGGAGCACTACAACCAAAAGACTGGATTGCTGCACTGATGTACCCCAAGGAGGCCGCAATTTCATCCAGACTCCGGCTTGTCCAGCTTAAGATCCTACACCGATTACCAGAGAGTGGCCCTCTTCCGGTGGGGTAAAGTCTCAGACTCACGCTGTAAACACGAGGAAGTCACCTTCTTTCACATTTTATGGGCATGCGACTACATACAACAATATTGGCAGGCATGTTGCTACAAACTATCTAGGGTCATGGGCAAAACAATATCAAGATAACCAAAGCAGCTATTGCTGGGTGTGGAGCACAAGAGTGATTTGTCAAGATATGAAAAATTATTTGTCAACTGCCAAGTCAGTACTTTGAAGGAACATTGCACAGCTATGGGGCTCGGAAGTCACTCCCAGTTTCGACCAGCGTGTTACGGATCTGGACATATGCGCCGCAATGGAACACCGGGTGTACACCGCAAGAGGTTGCCCTGAAAAAGCAAGTAAAATATGGCAAAAATGGGAAGACTTTCACTGACTGGGCTATTGCCTAGCCCGGTATACGCACCTGTGAGTAAACTGCGAAACAGCAAAACACCAATAGAACATTGCTCAACACTGCCAGTGATTCAGAGTTCAAGTCTGGTCTACTGATGGCCAGGTGCAAGAGGAGAGGGAGGACACAGAGAGTTTATCAGTAAATGTACTGTTTGTAATGTATGTGGAAAATCAATAAAATAGTTTGATTAAAAAAAAAATTCTAGTAACAAAGATGTCTAAGTGCTTTTCATATTTTTTGTTTACAGGAAACCCTAATGTGCGATGTCCCTATTATGGATGGCTATGAGGTGTTTGCAACTACGGCCAAACAGGGTGAAAGAGGCCGCCCTAACAGCGGGCTTTTAACAGCTATTAAACCTAACCAAGGACCTTGAAGTTAATTTAATCAATTCATCAAGATGAGACAAGTTAATTACCCTTCTGTCTTGGAAGAGACTGGACGTAACTAAAATCGTAACTAAGTGTCTCCTATTTAATGTTTACTTTAATCCTGACCGTGTAACTTTGGATGATTTACTGTCTGATTTTTGTTAGTCAATGCTCAGTGAATCCCCGGAGGAAGGGGGCCACGTTATAGTTGTTGGTAATTTCAACGCAGAATGTCTCGAGCAGTTTTGATACCAAAAACAAGATCAGTTGGGGTTGTCAGCCAAAAAACAGCAAAATGGGAGTCGGATCTCCAAAGAACTCCAGATATAGGATCTGTCTCTCTTGAACAGAGTATTACAGCCTGGCATTCCGCCCAGTTTATCATGGCACAATAATCTCTAGCGATCAACCATGGACTATGGGGGTCATTACAAGGTTGGCGGTAAGGGGTTAACAGCGCCGGTAAAGGTGCCGGAGCAGTCAAGGTTACCTCCAACCTTGTAATTACCCCATATGTCTTTCTGTCTTCGGAATTGTTCGATAGGGGTGGATCTCTAGAAATACGGGCCACCCACCTAAGTGACTATTTGATGCTAGTGTATAATTTCCAAGCAATATGGCGCTGCTCAGGCAGCAATGTAGAACTGGGGGTATCCACGTACTGGACCTAAAGGGTAGTCTAGCACCCAAATCTTACCTTAAATATGATAGTTCCACATTATGATTCAGTTGTTTTTATTCTTCAATGATTTGTTGAGAAACCAATATTTGGTCAAGTATTATTGCCTTTTTGTCATAAAAGACTGTCCTCTAAATGAAACACTTCGTAGCTTTATTCAGTTTCTATAGAGGGAAGATTTTCTTTAAAAGCCCACGGTTCCCTGGTTGGTATCGTAGTGTTTTTACCATGCAACCATGGTGTCTGTAGGTGGGTATAGATAATAAATGATGGAGCAGAGTCCTCGTATAGATTCCTTTTCTACCCTCATGCATGAAGTGCCATTTTATTTTGTCCCTTGGACTTCAGTGCACAGCAGAATTCCTTGATCTGACCTATATTCTGTGGAGAGATCAGACTGTAGTCTGGCGTTTTTTTTATCCAGTTTTACAGCACAGATACAGTGTAAAGATGAGCCGACCGGTTTCAGTGGGGAGAAGACCACTTTCATCAGGGCTTTAACAGCTGGTATTGAATGAGGCGCTGTTAGTGATGTTTTGTTTTGCAGCTTGATCTAGCTTTGTATATTAAGAGGACCTGCCTGTAGAGGATACAAAATATAAAGGAGATCTATGAGTTTTTTTCTTCTATTTTTTAACTGTTAAAGGTGGTTCGTAAAGGAACATTTATTTTGTTTTTGGATGGAATTTGGGTGCTACTCGATGCAGCCCATGCTGAAGTTGTACAGGCAAAAGATCTTGCCAGGCCTGATTTATGGCACGGAGAACTTGGGAATCAACATAGATTGTTCATTGCTAGAGGCCCTCCTGTGGATAAAGGCACTGCATTTGCCAAATTCTCTTCCAATGGCGGCATGAACTGGGTTTCATACCTGCTGGCTGTCTGGTTGAATGTAAAATGCTACAAATGTATACGTTAATTCTAGCTTCCCCACATGCATCTTTATACATTGGGTCATGAACTCAATCGAGCAATCTATAAGACACTAGTAGCGTTGAGGGACAATTGTGAGCTGATACTAACAAGGATCGATTCCTCTGCTGTGGAACTAGTCAGCAACCCTACCAAGGTGAAAAGTAAACTTTCTACTAGTTAAAGGCTGAAGAACAGGTCTATTCTGATGAACTACTAATGCTTCAACTACCATTTTCAACACAACATGAAAAGCTTTAATTTCTTTTTTTTTATTTAGCTGAAATTAATCAACTTTAAAAAAGGAATTTGTCTTTTCCCAATGTTACAAAATTAAAAAAACATACTTTTACAGCATTGTGTCAAAAATCAATAAATTCAATAAAAGATCAAAATCAATTCAATAAAGGATCAAAATTAATCAAATTAATTACATATAAAATCCTAAAATAAAAACAGCAGATGTGAATTACTCAATTAGTTAACCAACTCATCACTAGACATTGATCCCTTTAAAATTGATGGTACTGCACAAGAATTTTTTATTCAACTTATCATTAGTAAAAAAGATAAATTAAACTTAATCGTCATCATCAGTCAAAGCCTTATCATGTAGTTTTGACTCATTCAGAAGGCTAATTGAGTTGATTCTTAAAGATATATTCGTGCTATCGAAAATTAGCCGCCACAGCATTTCAGAGGTTATTTCTCCGTAGTTTGAAAGGGTAGGCTTCAGGTATTGAATTTGCTTATCTCTAAGAACTTCACATTCAGGTTGTGTTTTCCTTTGACCATATCTACAGAAATTATCTTGTGGGAAAATTATTTTACGCTTGACCAGTATCTCCCTTGTTGGCCACAGGTTAAACCTGAGGCATAAGAATTCCGATCATTCAGTTGTTGATGGTGACTTGATTAAGTACAGCTCAGTTTCATTGTATTTTTAATAGGATTGAAAATGGCCTTTAAAATCCTGAAACTGTAAGCAACGTTCTATATTTCTGATCCAATCACGCGTGAACATTTTTGTTTAGCTCTAACAGGATTTTCAAGAAGTGTCTTGAGAGAGACATCAGCATCAGCTAGGGCATTAAGTGCCACTCAATGCCATTTACGGATGTATGGATCATTGCTTGAAAAAATGTAATTAGACAGAACGCCTATGACCATGGTCATGTCAGTTGTTACAATACACTTCCGAAATAAGCTAACAATTTGCCAAAGGTGATGCGCGTACAGCGAAATTAAACCCAATTCGTGTCTAATCCAGGGAATTGGAATACAATTCGGTAAACCTAGACAGTGTTTCCAGAAAACACGCTCTAATTTGCTCCAAAGAGATTCAGGCATTAGTTCTTGTGTTTCTGATCCATAGAGTAGAATAGGGGTAACCTTTTGGCGGAAATAATTCAGCGCAGGGCATACAGAAAACTTTCCAAACCTTGCTTGAATGATGGATGTCTGAGATATCATATGACCCAATTTGTCATTTAATTTGGCCCAATGTGCTTGAGATTTAAGTATGGAAAGACTAATGCCCAGATACATATATTGATGGACTTTCTCAAGTGATTGCCCTTGTACTGTCCATGCATGAGATTTCATACTGGTTTTCACATTAAGATGAATTGTCATAACTTTGGTTTTCCCTAAGTTAATCATCATTAAGTTATCCTGGGCATAAGTTGAAAGACCGTCCAAAAGATTTTGAAGGCTTCGGGGAGTTTTGGAAAGTAAAATCAGATCATCAGCATAAAGTAATGCTGGGGTAACTTTAAATGACAGTTTGGGAGGATCTCCCAAAACTTTATCAAACGCATGTACAATGTCCGCCAAAAAGAAATAAAAGCCGAAGCAAGAACACAGCCCTGCTTCAGTCTTCTGTATGTTTTAATCGGTTCTGATAGGGAACCCTGTACAGTCAGTCTCACTTGCATAAGAGTGTTCGTGTCTAATGCACTTATTAGGGATACAATGTATAATGGACATCCCTCTTGCTTGAGATTCCAGACTAAGATTTCACGAGATACCGAATCAAAGGCAGCTCGTAAATCGATGAAGACAAGATAAAGGAGCTGCTTAATGGCATGATGATGATTAATAGCAGTGATCGTTAAAAGGTTAATTGAGGTTCCTAAACCTGAGATAAATCCTGTTTGACAGGGATCTCGTTTGGAATGCTGCTTGGTCCACCTGTTAAAGTCCCTCAAAATAAAACGAGCGAAAAGTTTCCCTGGGGCGTCCAAGAGGGCGGTTGGTCTATAGTTGGTGGGATTAGACCGACCGCCCTTCTTGAAAATCGGGACGATAATAGAACGACAGCAGGACTAAGTTAGTTTGAAGAATCAGGGCAATGATATGAAATATAATGTTAGCCCACATCTGAGGATTCTGCTTAAAAATGAAATTATTAAGCCCATCTGGCCCAGGGGCCCTGGAAATGCTTGATTTTTGGACAAAATATAGAATGTCTTCCTCAAGGATTTCCATTTGATGGAAGTTCACTGCAGGCACAGCATTACCTTGGTGGAGTTGATTTGGTACGGCATAGAGGGAAGTATAATAATCATTCCAAGTTCTCTCCAATACACAGTTAATTTGAGCCAGCATTTGTCTCTGATGATTTGCGGTGTTTAATAGAGACCATATATTTGATAGATTCTTTGAGACTATAGCTTGTAGCATAGTCTCTCCATCATGTTTGTAGAGAATTGCTCTTTGAAACCTGACTCGATTTCTATATTTGCATTTTAAAGATCCAATTATGGCAGTCCTTAAAGGAGGAGGTAAATGTGAGGCCTGTCGCTTTTGTTTATTAAACCTAGCTCTATACCGTTGAATTTCAAGATTGTAGTTATGTTTAGGAACAAAGTATTAATGGGTACGTGTGCCAGAGTGTATTTTACATAATTGTAAAGCTGAAGTATAGGGTTCATAAGTCCAGCCAGGTGAAGAAAAGGTATCCACAATGCGATGTTTGAGAGCACCTAGAGAGTGATCGGTCCAACGAAATCTAGTTCTCGCATTAGTTACTGTTAAACATGAGTCGAATTTGTTGCATTTAACAGATGAAACAAAGAAGTTAGGATTCCGGCTAACAACAACTCATGATCAGTTTGCACTTGATCAATTATTTCAAATATAGAGATTTGAGAAAATGTGTGCATATCAGTGAATACATAATCAATTGTTGATCTGGTTTTGCCTCTCTGCCATGTATTTTTAGGTGCAATGTCACCCTCTACAGCACCATCAAGCATAATCAGATTACGATTTTCCATCAAACTCTTCCACTTGAGACAAGTCTGAATACTTCCACCTTTAGAACCCGGTAAACATTGTAAACTAAAATTGCCAGCTGTAAGTGTGTTGGTAGTTTCAGGGGCCTGTAAGATCATGTTGAGTAGAACTTAAATCAGTGAAGAGTTTTACGTACGTCAGCCAATGCCACTGGGTTACGATAAGCATTGAGGAGCGCAATAGTGCCCACATCATATTGTATTTTAACTAATTGTAAATAGTGGCTTGGTGCAGCCCACAGACTAAGTTGGAACCCTTCACTGACAATTTACAGCTACCAAAAGACCTGATGAAGGACGGCCGTTTGGACCCGCTCTAGCAGGGTTCAGGACCAAGTCAAAGCCACTCCACAAAGCAGCCAAGTTTCCTGTAAGGCCATTATTTTATAAGACGAAATAGAAGAAACATTGTCTGTCATCAAATGTGAAAATCCACGAGTATTCCAACTTTCTAGGGTATATACATTAGATTTGCATTCCAGTGGTGGTCATTGGTTTGTTGTCCATCTGTGAGCCTCAGTGTTGACTATTTGCATGTTAGAATGGTTCTTATGTGTGACATATCATGATTTGCGGATATCAGCTTCCTTACTAAAGAAGTAGAACAGTTGACATTGTCAATATCTAATCCATTGGAATCAATTTGGGATGTGGGATCTACGGCCAGGAGGAAACCCATTGCAAAGAATAACATCCTGGCTTGCCACAATACATTTCGTATAACACTAGAGGAAACCCAGATTCTGACTACAGACCAATCTTCCTCATCTAAAAATTCGACCTGGGTGATGTCAGGAGATGTAATATCCTGTAAACCATCAACATCACTCAGAATTGTTAACACACACGATCTTGATAGATGGAGGGAGGGAAGGGGGCTGGGCGACATTTCAATATAATACGGCGATACTTGTTGAAAGATAAAGCATGTTTAGATTTATTGAAATTCATCAGGTTATTAACATGCTGAGTCATGGTTGAATTCTGTGTAGTACTGGTTCTAGCAGCCAGTGGACCCCCTTCACAGGCAAAGGGTAAGTGAGTGGGGATAGCTCTATGTGATAAAACAGGAGGTATTGCAGGTGGATGGAGCATATGGTGTTCAACCAGGGTTGAAGCTTTATGCTCGAGGTACTCTTCTATAGATCATTGAATCTCAGCTCGAACATAATATGGTGTCAGTTGGTGAGTGCTTTGGCGGAAGAGACCCGATACTTGAAGAGGGCAAAGGAGCCATGCTCAATTCAGAGTTAATGCTGTTCTTAGCAGAGGAAATGTCCCTCTGTTTTCTTCTGAGATGTTATACAGGGGGTATGATTATGTACGACCCTGGGTGCAGGAGGAGTTACCAAAGGCTCCACTGGTTTGGGTGCTTCAGACAGTTTATTAATCACCTCGAGCAACTCATTGAGAGGTTCATACTCCTTATCGAGTATGGTGCTCTCAGTAGCGTCGGCTCTTCTCTGCTTTGCGATATTTCTGTATTTTTAGACGGATGGCATGCCCTGCTTTCTGGCAAGGAACTTTAAGCAGTTGTATTTGCCTCACAAACTGTCTGACATTAGAAGTGATATTAGAAGGGTGGGCCACTTGATTTTTAGACTTTTTCGGCATACACTTAGCTTTTATTTGTCCACTTTGGTGGGTGAGTCAAATATATTATAAATAGCAGCCTTCACGGGGTCAGTCTCCGATAGGGAGTTGTCAACATCACAACCAACAGGATTTGAAATAGGATGTAAAGATAGAACTCCCTCCATTCTTTCGATTGGATGAATAATGATTGTAAAGGAGGGAAGTACACTATTGTTTGACATTTGAGCCAAGAGCTTACAGTGATTGACTCTGGGCGAACCATTTACCATATAACAACTGGAATCAGCACCGCGAGGAACTGACAATGTATCTGGGGGCTTGCTGTAGTGATGTTTTCCTCTGGCTACCAAAATGTCTAATTGCTTAGATTGATGTGCACTTTTCGCCTCTAGGGTTTCAAACAGTTTCAACATAGAACTAATTGATCTATTGATGGCATTTAGCGTTATTTCTATTAAGGAATTATCAGTTTTAATGGAGGGACCCAACCCCATAGCCTGAGAACCAGCTGGTAAAGACGGTCTACGTGGTGTTGGCTGAATAAAGGATGCCAGTAAATCAGCAGAAATATGAGCTGGATGTTCAAATAAACTGGGTGATTGATAAAGGCTATTATCCACACCTTCAACATCCTTGGCTATCGGGGACGGAAAAATAATGCTTGCAATATGCAAACGGAGCCCGTGTCAGCTATAGTACAAGGGCCAATAATTAAATTACAATTCATATTGTCACATTCATATTGACACCCTGCGTGACGCGCTTCGATCGCCCGTGTCAATGCTGGGGCAATAAGAAGCAGCGCCATGTTCTAAAGCAATCACACTGGGTTGTAAGCGTAGTCTGTTAATCTCAACCAAAGGAGACAAAGAGCAACCTGGTTTTTCAGTAATAGAAGCCATCTGACAATCAGAGATTGAAACGCTAGCAAGTGGGTGAAAGTCATCCATACGAGGGACACAATTACTTATAGTTGCATCTATGATAAGAGAATCAACAGGTTCCCAATTAGGGTTAAGGGTTAACAATTGTGTCACTGCATAATTGACAGAACTCATGAATCTCTCCTGACACGACTTTCTTCTCCAGAGCAGTAGCTGGATTACCACTGAGTTTTCTTTTAAGCGCAATGGTCCGCGATGGTCTTGGCGGCGTTGGTCTTAAAAGGACCGAAGCACGAGTGATCACCATATGTGAAGGCATATCGGATTTTCGGGTGTAGATCGAATCTCGCATACTTTAGAAGGTAAAAGCAACCAAGATGGATAGTAAAGATAATAAGCTTCTGCTAATGTAAACACCTCGGAAGTCTGAACACGCTGAACCGCTTAACAGCCTAACAGCAGACTTCAGAAGCAGACTTCCTCAAGTGCAAGTGTTCTGTGTTGATATAGAATTATGGGTAATGCGGGCAGAGTTAAACAAACAGAGTCCAAATTTCAGAGTGTTCAGTCTTCCAACACAGATCCATGGCAAGATAGTAGCTCAGCAGTAGCAGTAGACTTCAGAAGCGGACTTCCTGAAGCTTTAATACCTTGTCTGTCTATTTGAGAAAGCATCCGTCTAGGTACTACCGAATGAAGGCCATGAGATTATGATTTAATCTATACTTAACAAAGGCAGTACAAGGTTCACAAGAAGGCCTGTCATCCAGCTTGAGACTATGTTGCTACAGTAACCACAATCAGGAGACATTAGAACACCTATGTGTGGAAGGCCCCAGGTTTAGCCAGCTCCGTTACGAGAAGTTGGGTAGACGTATCCACAACCTTGGGGCTATACCGGCTGACCATTTATGGATCCGCATTTTGAATCTGAATGAAAAAAAGTTTTTTTAATTGCAACCTTTGAACTTTTAGAAGTAATTGTACCTCTTGAATGTTAATCAATATGAATTTTTATGAAATGTCATTTATTTCACTCAAAGAGCTGTTTCTTTTGTTTGTTTTGTAAATGTAAATGAAATAATGTTTACACTAGTTCTAAATTTATGTGTAATTTGATGAATTGATGTTTTTGACTGTTTGAAAGGTTTTAAAAATGTTAACCAAATGCACAATAAAAAATGGAACAGCAAAGCACCAGGAAGAAACCAGAAGTGGTATATCTACCACTGCTACAAGTACTCTAGCATTGAAACACTGGTTGAGGTGGCTAATTACTTTTAATGTCGTCTGTGACTTGCCTGTGTCTGAAACTTCACTGCTGCCAGCCCACTGTGATGAATCCCCTTGCCATACTCTAGGGTCATCAAGTGTGGGGACCAAAGGGGCCAGGAAACTCACACAACGGACAGTCACATTTCAGCCAAAGAGGTACTTTACGGGCCAAGCCAAAGGACCCTTACCCATGCTTTGGTGCAGATTCTTGCCTAGGACATATGCTACACCTGAGGGAGGGAAGCAGTGCCACAACAACCAAACAGTCTCTAGCCCTAATGACAATACAGAGGCACAGGTCCTTGGACCCATACAAAATCGGGGGGGAGGTGGGTATTATATAAAAGGAATATTCTAGGAATAAGAAGTATGTGTGCTTGGAGAAAAGGGTGCGGCAGGAGCTTGGAGCAGGTTCGCGATTCAGGAACAAGGCTAAGGAAGGAGATAGGAGAGAGACTGGTAAGAGTGAAGGAGGCTGAAGACAAGATGAGGGGAACAGCCATCAGGAAGTGATAGGTGGACGTCATTGGGAGGTGGCGATTGGAATTCATCAGGAGGTATTTGCTGGATATCACCAGGAGTTGGAAGGTGTAGGTCATCACTAGTTGGTGGAAGTCAACAGGAAGTTGATGGTGAAAGTTATTCAAATGATTGTTGGAGAGGTATAGTAGGCTAGTGAGGTGGTATGTAGCAAGATCAGGAAGTAACAAGAGGGCATGTTTAACCCCAGCCAGCAGTTGACCATGAGACACAAATTAGAAGGTGGTGTGATGAGGAATGGGCACATGGCAAGGCATCAACGAGGAGCAAGATCAGAGGAGTAAAAAGATTCTGCAAGAGGGAAAAAATCAGGACCCCAAGAATGTGAGTGGCTAGATCCCTCTTAACCTTGCCTCTGGGAAATGATGAAGATTAAACAAATCAGCTCTCCTGTCAAATTAAAGAGAGACTCCAACTACATCTACATCTCATGGCGGATACACAGCAAAACCTACGGGGGCTACAAGGATGACTGGAGGAAGCAGTATCCCAGCTTTAACTAGAGACAACCAGAAGGAAACAGAGACAGTACCCAAGAGACTGCGTGAATGCATCATTCCCTGAACCCTTTTTAAATTTTTCAGGGGATAATCAAGAGTGTGAAATCCTTTGGTGAACCAGAACATTGTGTCTGAAGAGGCTTACACTGAAGGGAAATTGCAGTATGTTTGTTATATTCCAGAAGAGTAGGGAAGGAGAAGCTACCTGACTAGTCAAAGAAAGACATTATTGTTTTGGGACTGTTAATCTTTGTGCTGAAGAAGTGTGTTTGAAGAGCTTTGCAGAATGTGTCCCAATAGTTTGCCTTCGATACAAACTAGGCCTTTCATCTCTTAGATGGATGGAATGGAAGTGGATTGCACTCTATAGATTAATTCTAGATCCTCCGAAGAGCTCTTTGTTTGAGGAAGTGGCCCTCGCGATGCAGTCTGAAAATAATGCGTTTTTGGCTAAATTTAAGCAAATATTTTCTGAGATATTGATCAGATCCGAGTGCTGTGTTGACCTTCTTCTTCAGAATCCACTAAAAGTCAAAGAAAAGATGAAACAGTGTGACCGGATAGGCACGATAGACAACATGAAGAAGGCTAAGAGATCAGCCTCCTTCACATTGACGGAAAAGCGACTGTCGGTAGTGCCTGCCTATTTAAAAAAGTCATCGGATTCATATTCTAGAATATCTTTTCTGAGATTATGTTTAAATCTACTTGCTACTCTAGAGATATTAGCTACTAGAGATAAGGAAGGGGAGATCGCTGTTAACTGTGATAAGTGTGACAACAATGAAGTTCAGACTATTAAACACCTACTATCCAAGTGCACTGGCACATGGAATATGAGGGTCAGAAGATTTAGTAGGTTTGTCCATGATGAACGCTGGTTAAACACCGATGAGTTCTGGGGTATACCATCTTCAGGCATTAGCCTTTTCTGTCTGTAGAGGTCGTCAGAACTTTAAAGGAACTAAAATTGATGGCTAATTGACAATTCCAGGGTGAGTAGAAAAGGTACTTAATCCAGAAGCATTTTACATTTTTACTTTTGTAATATGTAGTGTATTATGTGATTTGTCTTTTTTTCTTTTTCATTTAGTAACTCATGTTTAACTTTTTTTGCTCTTCTTTCTTTCTGTAAAAATATGATAAGTTGAATGTTTTGACTGATTAATTGCAAATGTGACTGTGTAAATTGACCTAATTGTATTCCTTTTCTATGTATGTTGTTGTTTAGTGTGCAGAGTCAAAATTGTGGCTACTGCACAATAAATAAAAAAAAGAAAGAAATAAGTGCAGAATGTTTCTCTACTGTACTGCGATCCATCCCTACCATTTTTTGGCCTATGAATCAGATGACGGCAATGGTGATGACGAATCTAGTGAGGGTGACGATGACCACCACATTGGCTTAATACAAGCTTGTTGGAAGAGAAGGCTGAGACAAATCTGTGAACCAACCACAGCACCAGCAGTGAGCCAGAAGGACAGATAGAAAAAAGCTAACTCTGGCTCAGCACCTGTCAGCAAAACCTCTGCATGTATTTATAGTAAGAATATTCCACAAAGCATGCATTCAGTACACACTCCTTTTGCAAAACCTAGTCGAAGTGTTAGTTGGGTAGACTGTCGTCAAGTAAAGGCACCTGCTGTTGTTTCTGCAGGCCCACAGCACGTATCTTCTCAGCATGATGTTTTTGTTGACGGTCGAGAGCTGCAACTTGCCACCTGCACTTTGTGCCACAAAACAGTGGTTTGTGGAAATCCAGGAACCAATCTCGATATCTTATCAATTGTTGATCATATGAAGTGCTATCATGCATAGGAATGGGACCATTATAGACAACAGCAGCCCCCCAGGAATTAGCAAACACTCAGCAGCATGCTGGAACTGCTCTGCCCTGTCACTCCGGAAGCAGGAAGTGTGTTGAAGTACACACAGTAACAGGAACATCTGTAGTAATAGCAGGACGACAAATGGGTATACCAACGCCCTATCTCAGCGAGTTATTTGAGTGCAGCCAGAAATGACATTGTAAACCTCCATGACCATCTACTGAAAGCCAAATTGGCAATAACTGTTCTGGTAGACTTTTTGGCATAGGCCTTTGTTGAAAGCAAACATTTTAGGGACCTTATAGGATGTGCTGAGGTCTTTTGGCAAATTCCCACACAGAATTACTCAGCATGCCAGAGTGTATCAGAGTTGTATGATGCAGCAGTTCTTTCGGTGAAGAAGGGTGGACGGTAGGAAAGTTCACTTTTCAATAGATATGTGGGCGAGTGCCCAAAGCACTGACTACATGACTAACAGCAGATTGAGCTGCCTTCCCCTCTAGTGACCAAGAGAAGTCTTTACAGCAGCAGCATGACATTCACCCAAAAGCCACTTTGTGAATCCGAGGCTTTAATTGCAAGAGACACACCGGTGCAGACATCTGGACTAATGTGGCGAAAACTGCCAACTTCCTGACAGCTATATTTGGCTTTTGGACAATGACTCTAATGTCACTGCTGATGAACACAAAGCATGTGTCATGCTTTTTCACATGTTCTTCACCCTGTGAGACTCTTTGTGCATGATATGCCTGCTGTGACACTCAAGAAATACTTTGACAGTTTTGAATGCCTAACACAACCTCCCCCATCGCCAGATGTAAATGGCTGTGATCATCCACTAGAAAAGGAGTGTGCAACCAATTTCGATCAGTCCTAGCCAGCATAATCAATGGCAAGGGATCATGTAAGTTGTAATCAAAAACATCTGGAGAGATGCAGGTTTTAGACCCCCCCCCAGCCTCCCCTGCACTGGAATTAAACTTTGTATATGCTCGATCACCTGTGAATGCAAAGCAATCCTGTATGTGACTACGTATATCGTCACAGTCGAGCACTGCACTGCGAAACTGACTCAGTGGCAGCTCTAGCATAATGCCTGCGAGCTATGGCCCTTTGAGGAATTCAAACAGCGTGTGAACCATAGCTGTGTGTCACTTAGTGAAGTAATTCCGTTGATATATTTTTGGGAAACTATCCTGTCGAAAATTGTAACAATACATAAAAGCATGGACGGGTGAGACTTTTCACAGCTGGTGAGACGCCAGATGTCAATCTTTCATAATGATCCACGCATTAAATAAAAGAAAACATTGAATACATGTTTGCATCTTTCCTTGACCCCTCACATTAAGGTGAAAGCATCTGCATTCCAGACTGTGAAATGTAGGATGACGCATCTAGAAGCCTTGTGCTTATCTGCTTATCTTGGGCCAACCTGCACTGGACTTCCACAGCGGTTCTTTTTTTCGAGATACCCTTCTATGTCCAGTGACTGAGTGTAGTCCTCTGTTCTGAAAAGAGCATTCTGTGAAGTGTCAATATGAGCTCTGGAGACAAATTCTTTATGGGCCATCTTGTGGATGTCTTCAAACCTTGAAGACACTGTTTGTTTCACCTTGCTATCTCCAGGGACTCTGCTCACAGACCCTACTACAGGAGCTGACCCTACTACAGGAGTTGGACCTACAACCAAAAATGAAATCCAGACATCGGAACCAATCACTACACCCATGACCTATGGACTCACTTGACCACTTCCAACAGTATAACTTTATTTAGTTATTTGATTTATATAGTGCCTATCACCTAAGCGCTTTGCATACAAACAGTACAAAATGGGTCGATCAGTTAAAAGAATCACAAAGAAAGGGGGTGATCTTTAAGTTTAGATTTAAAGAGAGGGAAACTGGACAGAGAATGTAGAGACAGGAAGAGCATTCCAGAGCTTAAGAGGCAAAAGGGAAAAAAAGCAGAAGCGAGATGGCGCACAGGGCCTAAGGCGTCAACAAGGAGGAAGAGAGATTGTAAGCAAAGAGCATGTGGTGGAGAGTAGAAAGAAATAAGCACAGAAAGATTGGAAGGAGCAAAACCTTAAAGACAAGACATAGGAATTTCTAGCGGAGTCTGGCATCAAAAGATAACCAATGAATATGCTTCAGAGCAGTGGACATACAGTCCCTAGGAGATAGAGAACAAAGAATATGAATAGAAGAGGAGCACATAGAACAAAGAGGAGAGATTCTATAGACACAGAGAAACAATAGTAAACAAGAACAATAGAAAAGACAAGAGACGACTAAAGAGGTGATAAGAAGTTTAGAAGCATGGGAATTGAGGAACCGGTGGGCCTTTCCGAATTCAGGGCTCGCAAAATCTACTAGCCCACTAGCATTGGTGAGTAGTTTTTATGAAGACCTAGTACCATTTACATGATACTCAACCTTGCTGGCCAGTAGGGGGATGTTAGAAACCTATTTTTCATTTACTGCAAACATACTTTGTTCGCAGTAAATGGCAAATGCAAGTTTCACAGTGCATGCTTGACAGCATTGCCCCAAATATGAAGTGTGCTTATGGCGACATGCACCATTTCACAAAAAGCACTGTTAAGTATTTTGTGACCAGTCACCTTGGGGCAAGTGCATTTCTCTTAGGTCGAGTGTATAAACTAAGGAATTCGCCCTGCATGTCTACTGGGATTTTCTTTAAATGTGCAAGGTCTGGAATATTAAAGAGTTGAAAAACGACAGGATCACAAAATTAAGGATATGTGGGAGGAGAAAGACAGTTCAGGGTCAAAGTGGACACGTACATTGCAGGCCAAAGTGGCAAGACGAAGGGAAGCAGGGGAAAAGGAAATGGAGTGGGGTCTTAAAGGGGAGGAAAAGTAGAAGCGAGAAAGAAAAGAAAAGAACCTCAATTTGGAACGGGTTTAGATGTAAAATAATGTCAAGACATCCAACATTGGATAGAAAGAAGACAGGCAGAGTGAGATTAGTGTATTGAGTCTGAGGAGGAGGAAAAGGAGAGAAAGATTTGAGAGTCATCTAAATACAAATGGTAAGAAAACCCATGTGCCGATATGACAGCCCCTAGGGGAGAGCTGTATAGAGAAAAAAGAAGTCAATCAAGCATCGAACCTTGGGGAACACTATGAGAAAGAGGTAAAATAGAAGAGGACTGGCCAGACCAAGAAACCGAAAAGGTGCGGTCAGTAAAATCGGACTGAAACCAGTCGAGAACAGAATCCCAAAAACCAACACTTGAAAGAGAGGAAAGAAGAATAGAGTGGTTGACTGTATTAAAGGCGGCCAACAGGTCAAGGAGAACGAGAAGTGAAGACATCTTCTGAAAGCGTGCAGAAAGAAGAGATTCTGTTACAGCCAGGTGTGTAGTCTCAGTAGAGTGAGAAGGTCGCAATCCAGATTGGAAAAAAGGAAGGAGTGAGCGTAAGTTAACAAAGGAAGGAACTTGAATATAAACTATGAACTTGAATATAAACTATGCGCTCAAGTAGCTTGGAGAGAAAAGGTAGGAGAGGGATGGGACAATAGTTAGAGCAGAGAGAGAGGTCAAACAAGGGTTTCTTAAGAATCGGAAGCACAGAAGCGTATTTGAAAGAGGAAGGAAAAATGGAAGGAGGCAGTGAAAGATTGAAATGAGAGGTAAGATAGTCCACAAGGGGAGGATATACAGTAGGGATCAAGGATGAAGGGAGAGGATCACCTAGGGCAGCAATAGGGTGGGCACAAATACGGCAAGAAGCAGTATCAGAGTCATAAAGTAAGTCAAAGGAGGACATAGTAGCACTAGAAGTGCAGACAACTGGATATGATAAAGATGTGGATGACAAGAAAGAAGAACTAGAAATCTGAAGAGAAATCGTAGAAGAAAAACTGTTACCAAAATCACAGCCAGACAGAGAGGAGGAGGAGGAGGCAGAGTCAGGAGGGGAAGAGAAGAGGACAAGCTTTAGTATTAGAAAAAAACAATCGAGTGGGATGAGAGAGATCCACAAACAGCAGGTCTCGTGACTGGGATGCTGCATTTTGACAGACAGATTCTACGTGAATGGTTGGGTTAGTGCAGCTCTTCAAGAACTGAAGTTGGACACTTTCCCAACGGCATGCTATAAAGTCCCAACAAGTCCCCTTTCCTTTTCCATGAAGCAGAAGTTGGAAGAGGTAGCAATAAGGGGCTGTGGCTTTAAGGTGTCAGAAAGAGCCCTTCGGGAGCAGAAGGATATGGGGAGGACTGGCGACTTGTGTGAAGTAAGTGCATAAGGGAAGTTGGGGTGCGGTGAGGAACACCAAAAAGGGGGGTAGGAAGGAAGGGAAGGGTAGCAAGTGTGATACTGCAGTTTACCTCATTAAAAGAAGGACACAGGGAGGTGTGGAGGACAAAGCGAGTGAAGGGGGCAGCAGTCAGGGACATCGAGAGTAGGCAGGCACAGGGAGGGAAAACATTCTGATGGGTAGATGTGCAAATCTGATCGAATGTTCATGGAGAAAAATAAAGAAAAAATGTACAGGATGGAAGAAGGCAGGATAGTGTCAGATGGCAGTACTGCCTACAACATGCTGATTTCCATCCTGTATCGCATGTGGCACAGAAATTACTCTGGAGTCCTTAGAGACAGTTGAAGGGTTTTTATTTGGTTATGTGTGGGGCCTAAGGCCGTCCTGCTCCCTCTGTCATCTTGTTACCAGCCGTTAGTAACCCTGTGTTAGTGCTATCGAATGTTTCTCCCCCTGACGTCTAACAGCATCTTATGCTGATGGCTCCCTAAAACTCTGGATCTCTAATCTCAATCAGGGACTTCCTAGGTGTCCCTACTCTATCCAAGGAGTAGGGTTCTAAGGGAATAGGGATAGTGCATTGCACTTACTCTGGTTTGATTTAGGCGGTCACCCTCCCTCCTCAGGACAATTTCATATAATGTGGTTGATGTCTACCATGACATGGGCAGGACACCTATTGAAAATGCAACATGTGAGACATTTGTCTCAAATGTTGTCTGATTTTAGGAAGGGGACCATCAGTCTAGCTGTGAATGTAGCCTGCTTCCCTTCTTCCCCTAACTCCCTCCTATTTGCCTCCATCTCTTTCTCTTTTCTGCCGGTGGTGCATGATTGAACACGCAAAACAAATAAGTATCCCATAACCCATAGAAAATAAAAGCAAGAAGCGTGAGGAGGTGTGGAACCCATCATAAAGTGGCATGTCTTTCCAACTACACAAGGAAGATAAAATAAAAAGTGGCACAGTGTGACATCACTATATTATATCCGTAGCTGTAGTATTTGCGGTAATAACAGCAGTTAGAGTTAATCCCTATCAAACAATTTAGTTTTTTTTTACAGAGGGCATTTGTAATACTGTTCAGTTCATGAACCCTACATTTTTTTAAACATATCCTTCAATATATTTGCAGAATGTATTCATGCGCATGCCCTTCTGAGCCCCGCAAACTTAGTTTGCTTCTTCTCCAGAGTACAGGCTGGTAGATAGCTCATGCCCCTGGTCGTAGCCCTTTTCTATTCTTTTCAGGATGCATTCCGTTTCTTTCTGCTCCCTTCTCGTTGTAACACAGTATGGGATACATTAGGGTTTTTCCTACCGTATACATTTTCTTTTATTCTCAAAACTTTGCTAAAGCCAGTATACAGAGAGAGAACTATCACAACTGAGGATGATGGAGGAAAGTTATATGGGAGACAAATGGTAGGTGATAGGGAAGGGGGAGGGAAAAAGAGAAAGGGAAAGGCCAGCAAGCATCTGCTGCTCGCATAGACCCCTTCTGCTGGCCATGAGTCTCAGCAGACACCAGAGCTACGCCACCAGCAAAGATCTCCCACTAGCAATACCTCCATACCACAAACAAGCACACCCACCGCCCGCTAGCAAAGAGCCCTCCCCTCTGGGAAAGAGCTTTCCGCACCAGCCCAGTCGAACATCAACCAGCAAAGAGCAACTTCCACCCGCAGCCACCCGAAAAAAATTATTTTCCTTTATCAATGCGACTCCAAAAACTGCAACCAGACTACATGGCCAGTAAAGAGACCCCTCCACCAGCAAAGGGACCTATAAACAAAGGTAGCATTTTGCCCTACCCGCTGCTTCCTGGAAAGACCGGATCAGAAATTCTGCCTCCTCAGATATGCGGGCTTCCGTGCTTCTCTTGCCCAAGCCGAAGTTGCGGAGAGTGGTCAAAGCAAACCTTCTCTGTTGCTTCCAGGAAGGCCCATATGGGGCCATCAGTATGCCTGAAAAGGAAAACGCCCGTTTAAAAAGAAATTGTTAAACTTAGTAGACGTGTGCATTCTGTTTTAGATGCAAACATATTCAATCTGATTTTTCATGCTTGTTGACAAAATGGTTTAACCATTTCTACGGAAGGCTGGATGGTGCGTTATTAAAATATATCTTTTTATACCTGAACATGTGCTGTTCCTGCACTGAAGGCAGCTTCCAGTGAGACCTTGCTGTTATAAAAACTATAGTTGGATATCCGTACATCAAAGATAGGTACAAATAAAGCACCTCCATGGGTGAGGTCACCACCTGTGAAGGCAAGTCTCAGTAAGTTGTCTATGTACTCAGGACAGTTTACTGGCTGATATCACGGATGTAAGTGCATATCCTTGTGTGAACCCTTTGCAGCGAGAGCAGCTCCCAGGCTAGTATCATTGTTGTCAATGATGTTTCTAAATTGAAGTTTTTTCATTAATGGGAAACAGACCACCCACAGAAACCTACCAACCCTACATTTCTAGAAGGTAGACTTAATAGGCAATACCAAAGGATAGATATGCATTTATATATTAACTGGAAGAAAACTATAGTTGAAGGGTTGTTATGGTCAAAATGAAAGCTAACTATAAAAATACTGGGAATTGACAGTTATGGTTTACAGTGCAACCATAACTCGCCCCCTAATGTCTCACATGACATCACAGATGGCATCCTTGACTTCAGTAAGTGCCCCAAAGTTACTCTGTCACTTGTTTAGCCCTTCGATTCTTCTACCTTATTGTAAATTATGCCTTGCTTAACTTATGTTGCCGCCATGATAACTTGCTTCTGCTCATTTTCACGCTGTAATACGCCGATCCTAATTCACACAGTTTGTATGTACTTGTAACTGCTATAGCATGACCTCATCTCAAGTCTATTGTAGATTTATGTAACTGCCTTCAAGTTTTCGCGCCCTGATGCCTTTGGGCCTGGTGGTGCGTGCTACAAATAAATAAAATACAAATCATCATATGCCTTGCCCCAGGTATAGTGACCTTTCCCGCTGTTCCCGTTAAGCAGAGTCTGCGGGCCTGCCCATGTCACAGTGACCCTAATCGCAGTACTTTCTGGGAATGGCCTGCTTCCTCGGCCCAATTACATTACCTCAATTGCACCATAAAGTGACCCTCCCTGGATTGCCTGCAGTGCCTGGCTTCAGGCCATGTCCGGAGGTTCCTGTGCCTTGATATATCTAATGAACACTGCGCCCTGGACTTGGACATGTCAAGAGCTTATGGAGCCAAACTGCCGCGCCTGCTGGGAAAGGCTGAAGCCCCAAGCACAAGGACATTCCCTGCAATGTCTTCTGGGCCCAGGGCATGGCCTTTGCCCATACCCCACGTACAAGAGTCGCTACCTGCTTTTCTCACTGAACATGGATTGCAAACATGCCCCCGGCACAGCGACCCTACCTGAAGTGCCCACTGGGAAAAGCATATGGCCACGCCCCGGGTTACAGTTGCAGGAGCATGGTCTTTGGCTATACCCTGGGCACAGTGACTCTCCCTGCTGGGTATGGCTTCAGACCATGTCCAGAGCTCTCAGGACACAGTCACTGGTTGCCCCGTGGACACTGTGTCCGAGTGATTGCTGGGCAAGGATGCTACCCCCAGACACATGGACCCTCATTGCAATGCCTGTTAGGGCTATGGCATGGCATTTGTCCATACCCCAAGCACAAGAAACTCTAGCTGCACTACCCAGTAAACATAGCTTGCAGCCACGCCCATAGCATAGTGACCCTACCTGTCAACTTTCCTTCAACAATAATTGTTCTTACTATGCAAGGATATGAGGACAGTCTCAGGTTTCTTTGTACTGTAGCACAAACACTAATGCATGCCACCTAAAATGTACATGCGTAGTGTGAGGCATTTACATGGTTTACTAAGGAAACAGCCATCTTTTAGTTCTTACACAGTCCTGCTCCATGGGCTCAGAGCCATGCCATGGACCTGCATGGCTGCCACCAAATCTGGATTTCTGTTTATTGATACGGGCATATTGTAACACACAGGAGCATGACCTTGCCATCCCTATAGCCATGACTTGCCTGAAGGGCCTCCTATTGACCCCTTTCTAAAATGTTGCAGTGTGGCATCGTTGGTTCCTGACATTGGTCAGTTTTTCTTCTTAAAAAAAGGGAATATTTCACCAATCTCTGGTATGGTCTTGCCAACTGCTGTGATCAGTACATGTCACAGATAGATACTATGTGCGTCTTTGCAGCACAGGCTGCATGGATTTGGGTCCTAATCCGCATATCCAAGACAGCAGGCAGACAAAACCTATTCAGCGCACCTTCAACCTCTCAGAATCTTGGATTCAAATTTGAATTGGGATCCACATGACACTGCACGGGGCACCCAGCAACACAAGGTTATGTCACAATGTGAGTATCTAAAACAAAGGCAATAGGCAATAAAATCTCCAAATGCCAAGGAGCCATTCTCGCCGGTGTCCATAAAGTACATAGGAGCTCATTGTGATAAAATAAATAATTGCCGACAGGGACCTGTTACTTTTGCACTTTGAAATGCGGGGTGGTGGCATACAAGCATGTACACCACCTTTTGCCCCTCACATTTGCACGCCGCAATGCAAAGTGTCCAGGCAGTGTTTACTTTTGATTGTTCCCAAAGGACCATTTCTATATTTTTAGGCACGCCCCTTTTTTATGTTTTTTCAAATCCAAGTGAAATTTTGTTAGGACTGATTTTCTATACTCTGGCCTGGTGGACAGATGCATAGAAGGCCAAACTAGTTTAGTAACAGGGACAACTCTGGGAGCGGCAACCAAACCAGTTCAAGGTAGCCAGGCAGTGGTCAAGGCTACGTCTGAAGAGGTGGTGAGCCTGTAAGGGGTCCTCAATGAGTGCACACAGTGAAAACAGTCAAGGAACACACTTAGACAATCAGTAATAAAAATATTTTTTTCTGGCCATATAACACTATGATCTTTTAGCATGTAATATCACACAATGCTAACTAAAAGATACAGTTATACAATCACTGGAGTAGGGCAAAATACACAAGCCCCTGAAAAGAAAGCTAAGTACTAGTATCCAGCACTCAAGGTCCACAAAGATACAATACTAACTTTAAAAATCCATCCCTAAGATGTATGGGGCCTTGTTCCCAAAGGTTCACCAAAGTTCTGCACAGATTTGTGAGGCGGGAAACAATTAGTGTGGAGCCGCTGGGGTCCAATGAAGAGTTCCAAGGGGTAAAGGACAAGTTATTCTAACTAATAAAAGTGTCGCCAATTTTCAGAATACTTGCGTGAGCAAGCAGGCAAAGCCAAACTGTTGTAAAAGTTTCTAAAAGTTACCAAACTTTTAAAAGGGAGTTAGGGGTTCAGTTAAGTACTGCACCTCACCCCCTGTACTGTGATTCTTCTTAGGACTTGGCAGGTCTTCTGAAGAGGGTCCATGGGTGCTTTTCCCACCTTCAACCCCAGTCCCTGATGCCCAGGGGTTGCAGGTTCAAGCATTTCTCCAGTCGGCGACAAATGCTGGTGCAAGGTCTTCAGGTTGGAGAATGCAGAAGAACTGGAAGCAGGGCCCCTCTCGATCCACAGTAATGCTGGGGGGGGGGGAGGAGGACACTTGTCACGGTCGGACTTTGCCTCCTATCTTGGGACCCCTTGCTACTGGAACCACAAGATTTGGCAGAAGTGAGTCTTGTAGCACAAGCTGTTGATGCCCATAGTTCTGGGCCTAAATGCGGAACAGCGACATCTGTAGTATTGTAGCCCAAACCCTGAGCTGGGCAGCCAATGGGTGATCCAGGGGCACCTCTGAGGGCTCTTCGTCACAGGACCCTGAGCTGACGTTGAGAATGGATGTTCCCTCCACTCTAAGGGTCAGAGCTCCTTCATAGGACTTCTGAAGATCACCTTCAAGACCGGGCTCTTCCAGGGCAACAGCATAAATTGGTTGCTAGGCCTTCTTCCAATGGGTCCACAGTCTCCTAACACGTCTCGCAGCTAGACAGGATACTTGGCTCCTTCAGGTTTCTTCCAGTATCTCTGAAGAATGGGTGCAGTGGCCTCTTCTTATTCAAAAGCCAGGTAAGAGCCGAAATTCCCACTAGCCAATCAAAGATCTGGCCCACACACACACCCTAGCAATTGTCCAATCAGCACCACTAGTGGTATATCTCATGCATACAATTCAGACACACTGAAACCAGTTTGTGGATTGGGACCACAGTGCCGAACCACTTCCTGGCAGCAAACACCCATGGTCCTGCAGTAGCCCGCAAAAAGCACCGCTCTCCCGGGCACTGGAAGCCCATATAAGGATTTTCCTGTCCTCACAGGTCTGGTAGAAGGGTTAGTGACAAGATGGCCAAGGGACAAACGAAAAACCTTGTGGCACGGCCATGTTTGGACACTAGCCAAGGTGGCCAAACGTGGTAAACGCAGTAAGACCAAAGTAAAATAGAGAAATAGCAAAAAGTAACTGCTGTCCCCAGCTTGTCCCTTGGGCACACCAAAAGTAACCAAAAATCCCATGTGTGTTCGTCTAGGGTAAAACAAAAAGTGCACCCCATTGTACTGCTTTGTAAGATGCATTGTACAATGATAAAAAGTTACCACAATTGATAACAATGTAACAAAGCTAAGGGAAACAATGTTTCCCAGAACTGACAGCCTAAAGGACATGTCAGTATCCCCATGAAAAATCTATTTTTTTTATGTTTTGTTGACTTTCCTCCATGGATGTCCAACTTAAAAGTCACAGCTTTTGAATAGAAAGTCAATGTAACCCTATTTACTAAGGAGCTAATGGTGCTGTAGTGTGCTTGTCATCAAATTCTTAAAAATCAGGCAAAACATGATGCACGCTTTGCCCCAATATGAGACCATTTATCTCAGAGTGCCCCTGATTGATTTATTTTTTCCTCCTATCACAGATAGAAAAGAGAAAATATCAACGCTTCTTCATGGTGTAACGCTAGACAAAAACTGTGCCTGTTCAGAATTGTATTTGTGCAAGCACATGTGGCATATGATGATGCGTTAACGCTCATCTAAGCTTTTACGGGCTTCGAGGTTACAATGTAGTTGTAAATTGGTTTGGACGCTTGCCTCAGGAAAGGAGAGCAGCAATGGTAGCTGGGTTCAAATCTCACCTCCATCAACGCCTTTTTGAATCAGCTTTTGTTTTTATTTATTTTAAGTCTTTTGTTTTTGTCTACCTGCTCCCCAGGGATCTTCTGTTCAGGTGGCCAGGGAAGAGCCATCGCTTTTGGATCCCGGCATTGGGGGTGGACTAGCGAGGGAGGATCACCTACGTGGAGGGTCCTTGGGGATTGGGATGAGGGTGCCTGAGGGTGAGAAACGGTATACCCACTTTCCTAACAGTGATATAATTCATGCTCCCTCAGCTTTTGTAGGATATTGTTGGTCTTATGCTATTTTCAACCCTGAAGTGAAGTCTCTCACTGAGAAAAATAATAACATGCCAGAGTAATGCCGGTTACCTGTGGAAAGTACCATTATAGTACTCGGATGAAGAAGAGGGTAGTCTGGGAGTTACAGACCTGGGGGTCAGGCACAACCCAATAATTGGAGTCCGGCAAATGAGAAAAGCTGTGCACACCTGGAACCCCTTAAAGGGGCACAGGTGTATAAAAGGTGGAGCTTTTCAAGTAAAACAGAGACTGGGAAGCCGGTGTGGAGAGAGAAGACCAGCACAGCTCACAGGAAAACCATGAGGAGAACCAGACACTGTGAGTCAAATTTTCAATGTATGGCGAGAGAGCCGTGTCTCCAAGGAGCTGGAGAACGAGAGAGAAGGGAGCTGTGGAGGTTGGCTGTCCCTTTGCTGTGGCTGAGAAGTGCGTATTCCCCTGAAGAGATGAGCCCTCCAGCGGTGTCTGAGGGGCAGACGATGTGACCCTGACCTCAAAGCAGTTGAGAGGAAAAACCCAAGAAGGAAACGCAGCAACCGTTGAGTTTCAAAGAGATGTGCTGAAAGCTGGTGCACGTATGAAAGTGAAGGTAAGCTAAAGCATTACATTGTATCAGAGTGGTCACACGCAGCCCCCACGTTCTTGAAAGCCTCCGAGTGAAATAGACGGAAATGAGGGTAAGGTTTAAAGAGGACGTTGCAATTGCAAAGACATTATATTGTATCGGAGTGCTCGCGTGCAGTTGGCACGTTGCTAAAAGCCTCCGACTGAAGTAAACTGAAAAGGCTTGAAGTTTAGACTGTTAAGAAAATAAGATAAACTAGGTTGTTGGAGCAATACGCTGACAGTGTGAACATGCACCCGAGGGGAGCCAGTGAAGGGCGAGCAAATTGCCGAGTAGGCAAACCTACATGAAACCAGCAAATGTACATTAACCAGCAGAGCGAAGGCTTAACAGAACGGCAGAAAAACATCTTAGAGGAAAAGAAAAGCCTGAGAATTATCAATGACAGATATATTTCTATCTACGAGTCATTGTGAACTTGCGAGACTGAAGGAACTGCCAAGGGGTAAGGACTACTGGTTGCGTGGCCTGTAACGGGTGGGTTGTGTGTCCCATTAACTGTGCCTAGACCAAGGAGGTTGCAGCACATCGAGAAGAAAGCTGCATCTTGGGGAAGGGAACTCCTGAGCTCTTTTAAAATATTTGTTTTTGTGAACCAGAACTTGAAGCTTGAGGAAGAACCCTGCGCTCCGTTAGAACATTGTGTTGGAACTTAATGCTTGAATCCTGGGGAAGGGGATCCCAAGCGTCTGGAGAACATTGTCCTTTGAAACTGTATCCTGAACTTGGGAAAGTGAGCTAGAGACTGCTCCAGACTTTTACTATGAACGCTATTTTTGAGTTAGAATATCCCTGCACTACATTACGGTATTAGATGTGAGGGCAAGCATAGGTTTTGACACAGACAGACGTTTGTGTTGGACTTTTGGAGATTGACGTTCCTTAGTTTCTTTAGGTAGGGCAATCCCCAAAATAGTAATAGGGCAAGTTAGGCGTTACACCCATCCTGATATTTTAATAAAGGTTTTGGAAACTATTACAAATTTGAATATATGCTTTGAGAAGCAATTAGCTCTGCAGCTTGGTGGTTGAGGGGATGTGCTACAGCATGTGCAACGATTTGAGACAGGTTTAGACAGTCCAGCCATGGACCAGAGAGCAGAGGCTCAGAACCCCTTTATTTCCAGTGACACTTTTTCGTTCCCTCTCCGCAAACAGTCACCCATTTTAATGACAGAACTACAGAATTGTAAACATTTGCTTTTTTATGGAAATGTGTAATGCATTTTGGGTTGGGTTCGGGCCATGGCATCTCTGCTCCCACTTGTACACTACACTTTTTTTACATTCTGATGGTGTCATGTACAGTACTGTATGGGGGTTGAAGCTTATGCACACTCTGAGGAGCAGTTAGCCGCGTGGCATGGTAGCAGAGGGGTTCTGTGCACTCACTTGATAGCTGAAGATAGTCCTATAAATTTGCTCGGGACGGTTTCAGTCCATCAAGGGATCAAAATGGCCATATTTGGTACCTCGTAATATCCAGTGCTATTAATTAGTTCTTTCTATGCAAATAGTTACACTTTTTAATTACTATAGAAGTAAAAATGTGCTTCTTCAGTGAAACATTAAATACGCTCTTGGGCTGCCTTTTAAACCATTTTCCCTTTGAATTTTGGGTAGGGGTTTTGTGTCATGGCAACTCTCTTACCGCTTGCATAGCATATTAAACTTCTGAATATTTTAACTGTGTCTCTTTAATAGAATAGGCGTTACCTTTCAGGCCACCTATGTTCATCGTCCTCCTGCAGAGTACACAATACTGGTCTTGGCATCTTGCCTGTCTTTGCATCTTTTCACATTTGAGATTTCCCTCTACTCAGGATGTACTAGGTTAGCAGGCCCTTAATAAAAACACCTATGGCCTCCTTACAAGTTTGGCGGTGACGCCGCCGAAACTACTGCCAAATTCCATTGCCGTTAGTAATTCTCAGTAGGACTCCATGGGGATTTTTGGCAGATTTACCACCTGCGGAATTACAGTGCATTAAAACTGTCCATTTCTGGTGGAAAAGTGGAGAATTTACCTTGAGCAACAAGCTGGAGGTGAATCCACCACGTTACCCACGAAAAGCGGAGGATTTACCGCGCAGTAATTCAGCTGGCAGTAAATCCGACAAAAATATAATTTGTCAGTGCCAGAAAAGTGGTGATAATGGCATTACAGCCATCTTTTTCCCTGCACCGCCAAACTTGTTATGAGGCCCGTAGAGTTAATGGATGTACATATGTTGGTATGAGTCAAACTGCAGTGTCTTAAGTGACTCGTCTACCCCGTGTCCTATCCTTAACCATTTTTTAGATGACCATACAGTTATTCATTGTGCATTGCAGCTAAGTTGTGACCCACTTCACTTCCAGTATGATGCTGTACCTGCCAGGCATATTATTGTCAGCCCAGAGATGTGCACCATGCTGAGGGAGTTTTATGGCCATGGGGTTTCCATTACAGAAATTCAGCACCGGGTCATCACTCTCGGGATTTCTCACATGATATGCCTTCTACTATCACATCAGTGGGAAAGTACACAGACGGAAGAGGAAGATTAAGCATCAGGACAAGTAGGTGTTATGCTGTCTACTTTCGCAAGTGGGTGTGCTGTGGTGGGTTCTACTGTAAACTGTAGACGGTGGGGGTGCCCACACATGAAAACCATCCATATTTACAGCACAAGAGTAGACACACAATTTGTGGTTCCTCCCTTTTTTCTCCCTCTGAAACATCACGCACAGCAGTGCAAGCCAATGGGCACATTTGCTTCTTCAAGTTTCCCTCTCAAAATATCAAAAAGTTTTGAGTGCTTCTGAACACCAACATTTGTGATGGAATCCCAGCATAGAGGATAAGGGCTAGGACTGGAGTGACCCTGGGAGCCGGGGACTGCCACCCCCGTTCCATGAAGCTGGACCCATAAGGGGAACACAAAGGATCGCCTACAGGCTCCCCATTCCATGTACTGCTTTGGCTTATTCCCCAAAATCCTGTCCACCAGGCACCAAGCAAAACAAGGCTATGACAAAATGTGAGTAATATAAAAGAAAGGTAATAAAAGCTCCAGCTGTCCACGGAGCCATGACCGCTGGCATTCACAAAATACATAGGAGCTCAATTTCATGAAACTGGTAATTTGGTGACAGGGACCCGTTACGTTTACACTTTAACGAAAGCGGGTGCTGTCACCAAATTTTGGTCATTTGCACTGTGGGGTGCAAATGTAAATGGAAAAAGGCAGCATAGTAGTGTGTACGCCACCTTTTGCCCTTCACATTTGCACTCCGCAATGCGAAGTGTGTAAATGCTACCTGGCATGCTTGCGCTTGCCATGCCGGTGCAAATGCTCGAGCATTCGAATAGCGGAGAAAAAGGAGGGGCGGAAATGCAAGTTCTCCACCTTACAAATGATTAAAAACGGAGGTTTACATTAATGGAAGAAGTAAAAGTCTTGTGCAAGACTTTTACGCTTTCCATTAACGTTATGCCTCCAGTGAGAAGGAGCCCCATAATGCCCATGAGAAAATGTGTGTGCTTCATTGGAAGTCAGACGTCTGTGACCGTCACTCACACAGTAATTGCTGGTCTTGCTCCCTCCCTCCCCCGCAAGCTCCCCTCCCGCCGCCATGAGCCATCAAATATCTCAGAAACTTTAATTGTTACCCGGTTACCAAACTAAGGAGAAGTTGACACTAAACAGGACGTGCTACCACTGCAGTCTCTGCTGTGAAAGCAAGATGGTGGATATAAGGCCAATGGCCATAGCTAGTGAAGCCCCAGCACAGTCCACCAGCCAACTAGCACCAGTTGCTGAAGCTGTAATGCCAGGGCACAGATATACATATAAAACAATATAAAAAGGAAAGTACCTTTCCAAATTGTGCAAATACATGTAAACAACATTCCTAATTCAGACAAACAGATCAAACCAAAACAAAAACAAACAAAACAAACTGCACTGTGAATTAAAACTGATCAATAAACATCGAATTAAACTCCGTTCCCCTCTTATTTGACACCTGCATCACCATGGACCACTTTTCATGTATCTTCCAAATCACCAAATGACGACACTCAATACTATACAGTAGCCTAGGGCCATCTCCCAGGGGGATTCCATTCAAGAACTTCACCAGTGCAAAAACCAACAAATGACTCTCGCCTATTACATGTTTTAACCACCAATCATCTGCATCTAATGTGGCGGCTGAGGAAAATATAGGGCCCAGAAATCGAGTTTGCCTGTCTGTCCAGCCCACACAGGTTATTATCAAATGCTTCAATGATTGTATCTCTTAAGGGACCCAGCAATATCTACAATGCGGCGTAACCCCCTTTAACTGTTTCCTGGCCACCACCAATGCCCTGGTCGGGTACAAATTCAAGCAAATTCTCACAAAGTCTCCTCGCACCTTTGGACAGGGAAAGATTTTCAAATATTTGGGTACCTGTTTTGCGTATTTGGTCTCCAAAACATAGGCCCTCATTACGACCTCGACGGTAGCCATGCCGCTATTGGCGGCATGGCTGCCGCCGAAATCGCGTCCGGGTCCACAGAATGAGGAATTACCGGGCCATTCCGAGTTCGGAAAGCCCGGTAATTCCTCCCTCCAAGGACCCGGACCCGGTCCTTCCCCATTCCCATTTCAGCCCCCCTAGGGCTGAATGGGAATGGGAGAGGGAGCAAACAACGGGCCGTTACGAGTTGGCCCGTTGTTTGCTCCCTCTTCCCCTCGCGGGACCCGGTAAGCACGCCTGGTTTGACCAGGTGTTACTTCCTGGGTCCCACGAGGGGACCTCGTAATGAAGCGGTACGGGGTAAACGACGCTGGCACCTTTTACGGCGCCGTTAACCCCGTACCGCCAGGGTCGTAATGAGGCCCATAGTCTTTCATGACACTGAGTTTATTTCTTTTAGTCCGTGTCAGTATCCAATCATGTTGGTTGAGTTTCTTTTTTTACCAAGGTAGGATTCGAGATTAAAATTGCCACTGAAGAGTCCAGATATGATAGACAATCAGTGCATTTGGTTTTCCATAGAGATAAATGATCTTGGTTGCTAGCACTTCCACTGTCTCACAAAATGGTCAATTGCAGAGTATATTGAGAGAGCAAGGATTTGAGAAAGAGTTGGACGGATTTCCATAGCGAAACGGAATACAAGGATAGTAGGCCCAATTCAAACCGAATGCAGACCATGGACATTCTCCTAGGGAGTCACAGAATTTGCTTAGAAAAGAGCCCTTCTAACAAATCCCAGATTTGCCAAGTCAGGTTCAGACCTGATTTCGCCCATACGCAAGTATTGGTATCACTTTTTGATTCTAAAATGTGATCAATGGAATAAAGGAGAACTTGCCAAATATGTGATATAATACCATGCCCTGGGCAGCTAGATTTTTAACCTTAGATCTTAAGGGGAATGCCCACAGAGTTTCTGCTACACTCTGGTTGAAACAGACGCCTAAATAAGTAATCAGGTTGACGCAATCAAGCAGATTGTTGGTTTGTTTGCCATTTGAATTCAATGGAGGCCTTCCCTCTACGCTCCCCTTAAATATCAGAATCTTTGATTTCTTTGCATTTTACTCTTTGGTCGTTTGCAAGCATATAGGAATAAAGTGCACCTAAGCACCTTTGAAGTCCTATAGGTGCCAGGTCAATCAGAAGAAGATCATCCGCATAAATCATCCACGGTATCGGGGTCCCATCATGAAGTTTAGGAGGGAAGCCACCTATCCCATTTAATGAGTTAGCTATATCGCAAATATGCTAATTAAAAAGAATGGGGCAAGGGCACAACCCTGCTTAAGGTCCCTATTAACCGTAATTGTTTTAGATAGCAGACCCTGTGAAGTCAGGCGAACCTGCATCGACGTGTCCAAATAAAGGGCTTCCATCGGTTCCAACAGATCCTCCGGGCATTTCCAGTCCTGCAACTTGCACCACAACCGTTGCCGGTTCATGCTGTAAAATGCTTTCTCCAGGTCAATGAAGGCCACATATAAATAAGGTTTAGCCTTCATCGCCTGGAGCTTTAGCAAATTGAACAGAAATAAATTCAATCCCGCCCCCTATGCCTCTAATGAAACCAGTTTGTCTGGGATCCTGGTGATTTGATTCTACCACCCACCTCGAGAGCCTCTTCAGTAACAAAGAAGCAAAGATTTAACCAAAACTGTTGAGGAAAGCTATCGGGCGATAATTGCCCGAGTCGCTTCTTTCACCATTCTTAAAAATTGGTACAATAATGGCCTTTTTCCATGAAGGAGGGATTCGTTTTCCTTTTAGTACTTTGGCAAAAACAGCATATGAGCAAATTCAGACCATTCCGCGAGTGCCTGCTTTAATGCAAAATTTGACAGTCCATTGGGCCCCGGTGCCCTAGAGGAGTAAAGTTTATCCATTGCCTCAAGGATTTCTGGTTTTCCTAGGTTCCAAGCCCACTCGCTGGGATTCCCAGTCTGTCTGGGAACAGAATCAATGGGCTTGTTCAACAGCAGTTGGTCAAAATGATCCAACCATTGTTTTTCATTTACCATGTCTACTTGCAGGGCCGCCTGCGATGTCCCCACTTTATTAATCCATTCCCATGCAAGTCTGGAGATTTTTTTTTGTTTAAGGTTCAACAACATGTTCCCCACGTCTGCCTGAATATGCTCTATTTTGAAGGTGTTCAACCAGTTTTTATATTGTTGTTGGCGCTTTCTTTTACTCTGCGCCCTCCTATTTAGAGGCATACTTTTTAGGGCTTTAAGATCTGCTCTGTATCTCTTACATTCAATGACTAATTTATCATTGAACCTATGCTTCTCAACAAACTCTGGTCTGGGTCCCTGCCCCTGAAGGTGCTCATATCTGGCCAATATAGGCACATAGTTGGGGGCACCCTTCCTTGATTCCAATCTAGAGTTTAGGAAGGAAGTGATCTCTATAACATCCTGTCGAAGGGGACGCAGTCGGTTCTGGCCATGGGTAACCTCAATACCCATGGCTTTGGTTTTACATGCTATTAGAAGTTGGTGAGCCCAGTAGATTTTAAGGAGGGCTTGATCGCTGGTCTCCATCTCTACCATTTCCAGGGATTCAATGTCATAATATATATTACGTGAGACAAAACAATACTCTAATATTGCCTTGTTTATTCCCGTATCCCAAGTAGCCTTAGATGGTCTATCTCCTGTTGCGTTGCTATTTAACATTAGTAAATCTGTAGAACCCATTCCATTCAACCATACCTTTGATCGTTGCTCGCGATTGACTTCCCACTTTCCCCCCTTGAAAATCAATCCCCTTCAAGGGGACACACCTGATGTTTAGGTCACCAACCAGAATGATAGGTGGGTGTTCCCACTCCACCCTTATCTCATCAATTACCTGCATCACAACATTCACAAATTATTCATACTCAATTATATCCGGGTTCCAATATAAATTTGTTTCGATAACACATTTTATTTGTTTTCATGAAATTAGCGCCATCCACAACATAAACAAGGAGGACACAAATAATACAATTAAATCAACAAACAAAGCAAAACAATCACAGTTCCAGTACCATCATTGAAAGTGATGCAGTATGACATGTCCATGGCATATGATCTTCACATATTAACTGTTATGTAGTTGTTATCGCTTTATTGTTTTATTGTGCATCTGCCCATTTCTGCCATATTTTCTGGGCCCTCCTGGGGCATGCTCTGGCAGTGTAGATGCGCTGTTCCATTGACATACAAATGTCCACATCTGTTACCCATTGCTCATATTGCGGGGTTACATTGGAGCCCCATAACTTTGCTATATTGCATTTGATTATTCTTGTGGTCGTCGGGAGGAGCAGTTTTTCATAGCGTGTGGTGTCTCCCTTCTCCATAACACCCAACAACATCAACTTAGGGTCTTTAGAGATGGCATACCCCAGGACTGCAGATAGTTTGTCACAGCACTGTTGCCAGTATACCTGGATCCGGGGGCATTCCCATAGTATATGAAAGAAGGAGCCCTCTTCCTGTAGGCATCGTAAGCAGTTGGGGTCTGTGGCCCTACTCCATCAATAGAGAGCCACTCTCGGGTAGTACACTTTATGTAACACTTTGAGGTGTATCAGTCTGAGCCTAGCAGAGATAGCCGAATCCCACGGAAACATTAAGATTGCAACCCAGTCTTCAGGCAGTATTGGACCAATATCCCCCTCCCATTTACCTTTCAGGTTGCAGAGTTCTGGTGTTGCAAAGGTGGTTGTGGCGTTATACATAACAGAGGTAATTTTGCTATTAATGCAGTCAAGAACAATATTTCTCACTATCAGTGTACATTCAGGCATGTCAGGAAGTAGCGGGAGATGTGCATGTATTGCGTGTTTTGGTTGGGTATAGCGATATCGCTCATTATTAGGAAGACCGAACCGAGTCGCCAGGTCTTCAAATGATGCCAGCTTCCCGTTTATGATCACATCCCCCACTTTGGTTATCCCAAGTGTTTCCCAATTCGGCCAGGACAGAAGTTTACTCAGTTTGGGGAGATTTCTATTTCCCACAGTGCTTGCACTGGGGTAACCTTCTTGTCCCAACCAATAGATTTATGGGATTCTCTCCAAATCAGTGCAGTGTGTATTGTCATGGTGCATGGGAGTGGAGGTTTGAGTGTCTGATAGAGGCTTCCCAATGGGGACGACTCGTGCATCGCGGCTATTGCTGCTTTAACATGAGGTAGGTCTCTGCCCTCATGTAGTATGTCGTTGACCACTGTCATTTGACTAGCCCAGTAGTAAGCCTGCAGGTGTGGTAGCCCAATGCCGCCCTCCCAAATCGAGCGTTGAAGTGTCTGCAGCACTATTCGCGGGTGCCCTGCGTCCCATAGAAGTTGTCTAAGAGTGGGGTCCATTTTGTGAAATTCAAGGGCTGATACATGGAGCGAGGCATTTTGCAAAATGTATAAATATCGAGGCAGATCCCTCATCTTAAACATCGCTGCTCTCCCCAGTAGAGTCAGTGGAAGCAGAGCCCAGTGGCGCACATCTTCTATGAATCTGTCCGTTATCGGATGCAGGTTCCTGTTCACATATTCTGTAAGGTTAGTCGTGATCTGGATGCCCAGGTAACGGAAATGGCCTATTTGACAGGGTATGGGCAGTCATCTGGGATGGCATCACCTGCACCTTTAACTGGGAAGAGTATAGATTTGGACCAGTTTACCTTTAGACCACTGAACGGTCCATATTGTTTCAGTAGGTTCGTAACCACAGGACAAGAGACAGTTGGGTTCCCTAAGTATATCAGGAGGTCGTCAGCATATAAGGAAACTATCTTCCCGGCCCACCCGCCAACTGAAGCCCATCCATGACGGCGTGTCTCTTAGTAATATAGCTAGTTGTTCAATTATTATTGCAAAGAGCATTGCCCATAGGGGGCAGCCTCGTCTTGTTATCTTACCCAGTTGGAAGGCTCTCGAGGGCCAACCATTCACCTTTACCTCTGTCTCTGGAGAGCTGTATAGGAGTTGTACCCAGACAATGAATTTTTCCCCAAATCCCATTTGATGCATAATTCCCCATTGGCCGTCCCAGAAGGCAGAATCAAAGGCTTTTTCAAAGTCAATCGCTAGGAGGGCGAGAGATTCTTGAAGGGTGTGGGCCCTTTCTAGTGCTAGGTGAAGTCTGCAGAGGTTCGTGCGTGTGGACCTCTGCAGCATTAATCCGCATTGGTCCGGGTGTATTAGCGAGGCTATCACTTTTTGTAATCTGTTCGCTAGCACTTTTGCCAGGATTTTGGTCTCGCTGTTGATTAGGGAAATCGGCCTGTATGAGCTGCATCTTTCTGGGGGTTTTTCTGCTTTGGGAATCACGATTATGTTAGATTTCCTCAGGTCAGGTGGTAAGATCCCTTGCTCCTTGCAGTGTATGAACATTCTAAGTAGGTGTGGGGCTATCTCGTTCCCTACCAGCCTTTTCCATATGTCGACAGGGAAGCCATTCGGCCCCAGTGTTTTCCCTGACTGTAGTTGCGAAATGGCTACAACCACTTCATCTTCTGTTATGTCCTTTTCAAGGAGGGCTGATTGTGTGGTGCTTAACTGAGGGAGTGTGATCCCCTCAAGCAGCGTCGTCACCCCAGGATCTACTGGGGGTTTATAAAGTTCTGCATTATAGGATGCAAGCCCATCCGCAATGTCGCAATCAGTTTGTAATAGTTCTGAGCTATCTGTTTTGATTTCCCTGACCTGACGGTGGCCATCATCTCTTCGTTCTAGCCATGCCAATAGTTTGCTAGCTTTGTCACCCATCTCATACAGATTGGTGTGCATCGCTCTATATGCCTGTTTGGCGTTATCTAGGGCTAAGTTGCGATGGCGTTCCTGGGCTAGCAGGAGGGGTCGATGTGTATCAGGTGGTTCAGATATAAATTAACAAATGCAATCACTGAGAACTTGTTTCCCACACCAAAAGACCATTTAACTGTTAAGGCCTGCACCCAGGGATTGGGCATAATGTGCCTCACTATTTCCAAAGATAGAGATTTTTTAATGAGGATCATCAATCCCGAAAAAGGTCTCCCCTTAGCTCCCTTTTGGGCATGATTTAAAAATACTGTATAGTTATCAGCCAAGGGAGGTTCACATAGCCAGGTTTCTTGAAGAGTAGTTTATGAAAGGGAGACCAATCCATGAGTGTCTCATTCATTAAGTGAAGAAAGCCCCTAGTATTCCAGGATCCCATCAGAACAGAGTGCATTTCATGACCCCCCTTAACCTAATGTTTATTTGAGGTAGTCAAATCCGAGTGGATCCATGACCAGTCTTCGTCTTCTGCTGATATCACGAGATGAGCGTTATCATATTCTACTCTTTGAGCTTCATTGGGCATCCGGGAGAAGGTAATTTTCAATGGTCGATCAAATTTAATTTGCATCTGAACTGGCTTGATCGAGGTCTATGAGGGATCCCTGTATCCGGTTTTCCCGAGAGCCTAGACGATGGTAACACCGGTGAGTGTTTGCTACATCCTCCAAAAGTAACCTTCGATTTTGACTGTCAGATTTTCCTATTTTTTTGTTTATGAATTTCAACTTGCGTGAGCTCAAAGTTCAGTGACCAAAATAAGGGGGCTGCACTCCATATCCTTTCCCAAATGGATTGCGCTCTCACATGCAATCTTACGTAATCAAATCTCGACCCTTCAGTGAATTCCAAAACCAGAAGGTCTCTAGATTTTATAGATCACGGATCGGGAACATGATGCAGTAAGATCATTACATTAGATCTATTTAATATTAGACAATCATTCATATGATCAAGATTCTCCACTGGAATAGAAGGGGCTCCAGTTGATGTCTGCCACTACAAGGCCCGGATTTCTCCCTCGAGGCCTGCTGGCTGAAGCTGGTATGAAAGGAGGGCTATTATCCGAGATCTTGCTCTTTTCCACCAATTGGCGATGCTCTGCTAACGTCAAGTAGTGCTCCTCCTCTGAATGAACCAAAACTGCCTGCTTGGGCTTGAGAATAGCGCGACAGGTGAAGGGCACAGATTTGCTGGTCACGTTTGCATGCTGACTCTCCGCCTGAGCCCCTTTAATGGCCAGCGTTTCTTCTGTTGATTCAACAGAATAAGTGGAATACTCCATCGAGGCCATCGAGTGGCTATGAGTGAGATCCAAAAGGCTGACAGGCTCATCCGCCTGTATAGGCAAGGGCGCATTACTACTGTGCACATTATCGGAGAGAAGTGGGACAATGGCCTCCTTTCTCACCTCCTTGCTCATCGTGCAATTAGAGCACACCATAGATTGTGGTCCTTTCATAATTGTGTATGAAGGCTCTGGAGACATTCTTTTGGGCTTCTTTTTTTAGGTGGATTATTAAGTTTCTTCTGCTGATTTATAAGAGCTGGTCTGTTGGTCTTCTGCTTTTCCCAAGAATTGAAAAGTTGGAATCACACTTGTCCGTCATCTGGGGCGTGGACATCAATGCCTTCTCGGGTAGGGGGGTTTAATCGAGCCTTGCTGCTCTTCTACCACTGTATCCATCAGGATGATATCCTGTGTAGAGGTGGCTGTCAAGAAAGCAATAATCTTGTTCCTCTGTTTCCGTCCAGGCTCTTCCAACCGCTCACTAGATGATTAATCTAATACAGCGATGGGCTGGTTAATAGGGAGCAGAGTAGCCAGAGACTGAATACAATTCTCACTTTCTAATGAGCTTTTCGCCTGTGGTTGGGCAGGCTGTTGGGGGCGAGATCCCTTTGGGCTCATCCATGGTATTCTGGCCCGCTCACAAAAATGGTCAGGAGCGCCTGTCTCTCTAGTGTTCAGCAAGCTTTAAATCAATTTTTTGAGAATCCAGAATTGATTCCATCATTGCTCGTCTGGTCTCCGCTAGCCATGTCACAGTCTGTTTTGCAACTTGATGGACTGTTCTACTGTTAGGGGTCATTATAGGGTCATTTGCTTGGAAAGATCAAATGTAAGAGTTTCCTTCCTGGGCACAGAGTTTGTCAGTGCCATGCCCACGCTATACGGAGATCCCCGCTCCACGCCCTTCATCTTGTCATCTGTCACGTCACGCCTTGATGCCGATAGCTGGGACACTGAAGCCGTAAATAAAGGTGTAGAAGTGGGCCTCACTTAATGTAAATCACCACGAACCGGAGGAGGTAGCGGTGCAGTAGGGACCCCCTTCATCAAGGGCATGAATCAGGGAATGGGAGGAGAAGCCGTAACAGATTCGCTGCAAAGGGTTACAGGCGGGTGGAAACTCTCACCTTGCACATGTGTCTGGAGTCTCGTTCTTCCTCGCAGCATATCTCCCTCCGAATCCATTGGGTCCCATTCACGAAGTTCCTTGCAGCAGCTGATGGTCAGCGCGGCGTACCCTGCCGTAAACTGTGTTAACTGTGGCTCCGCTGACTCCGCTGCGCTCCATGCTTCCTTAGGGGTTTTAACCCCTCCTCCTCCCCAGGGCAGCAATAGACAGCAAGGACAGACTGTCTTGGAAGCAATTCACCGGCATTAGTTGCGCACACACAGAACACAGTCAACTGTGACTCAGTGAGAGGGATAGTGTGCAGCAGTTAGGCAAAAAGGGAATATGGGACGCATGGACAGCAGAGGCAAAGGAGGGAGAAGTGAGAATGGAGGTTAAGGAGGGAGAAGAGAGCAATGTGAAAGGAGCAGAGGTAAACATGTAGGGTAGGTGAAGAAGGAGATGTGACAGTGGAGGTGAAGGGAGAGACGCGAGAGGATGGATGGAGGGAGAAGAGAGAGTAGAGACATTGGTATGGGGGAATGAGAGCAGAGGTGAAAGAGGGAGAAGAAAGAGCAGGCGGGAAGGAGGGAGAGGAGAGTATGGAGACATTGTTTGACAGGGGGTGGTATCAGCATTTGCAGTCATTGGACAAGATGGGAGTAAAGTACTGACCCCCTCCCTTCTCTCCCCACACTCCCCTTCCCTAGCTTTGAGACAAAGGTGTCTCTGGCTTGCACCCAGGAAGCCTCCTGTCCTAGGTCGGGAGGGGTCCCAGGTCCCCCTTAACCCGAGTCAGGCCCGTGACCCAGTCTCAAAGGCCAGTGCACAGACAGAGGTAGACTATGGGCCACCTCACAGAGAGAAGGACCTGGTTGGGATTCCAAGCAAGAGTAGAAATCATGAATAGAGGAGCTGGCAGGGACCATACAGTGACACAGACAACCTGAAGCATGTCAGGGGTGATATATGCCTGAAAAAAAGTGGCAGAGAATTCCGACTCTATATCCCTTGGATACAGGAAGGCTACACCAGAAAGACAGGATTGGAGGTTCAGGCTAGGGTATGTTACAAATGGAACAAGGATAAAGAAAAAGCCTGCACAAATCGGTCTCTCCACGGTTCTTTGATGTAGGATTTTCTCAGATGGATACATCAAGCCATGCTCAGACTAGCGTTTGTGTGGGCCAGTTTTTTAGGTCTCAGTGGGCCACTTTTTTTAGCCAGTTTGGGCCAATTTTATGAGTTACTTTACTAAGCAGCTAATAGTTTGACCAGTGTTGCTGAGGAAATATTGTCTAAAATGCATAATTTACATCACGTTTTATCAAAAACTCCCCCTTGGGTACCATGGAGATATTGTCACAAAAGGAATGAATAGCCATTTGAAAACTGTGGGCCACTTTTTCATTGGTGCCCGAGACAATTCTATGGACCAGTCCGACCCTGCATCAAGCTAAACTTTAGAATGCAAGAACATATACAGAGATGTTGGCTTTAATTTTATTAGGATTCTGCTTCTCTAAGGGTTGTTCACATTAACCCCAGTGTTGTTTCTGGGTGGTCTAATGTCACAGCCGCCCTGAGGTTGGTATCGCAAAAAGAAAAAGGTCAAAGCAAAAGTCCTCCCATTCATGCATGGGTCCGGCTAGACTAGGAACTCTTTCCGATGATGTCTACCATTTTCTCCTGAAATCTCTCGAAATTCTCCTGATGTCCTCTACCACTCTTTCTGACATTTTTCACTCTCCTCTATCCTGATCACCACTAGCTTTGTTCCTTCCACCTGTTCCAACATTCTGTGCTCCCTTGTGCCCCTCCAGCTTACTGAAAACGCTCTCCTACTCAGACTCTAAACACCCACAGGGTTCTGAATCCCCTTTCCTTTGGTGGGCCGCTAATGCGCCAGATAACAAGGGTAATGCTTTTACATGCATGGAAATGGGACTGGGGCCTTTGAATTTGCTGAGCATGACTACCCACTTGCATGGTGTTCCATGGATTTCCACACTACAGATATATGGCACAATGTATTAAAACATGGAGTTCCCACCTGGGCTTTTAACTCTCTGGGAGTCATGGTGCAGAGGTGCTTGCTTGGGACTCTGCAGCTCTTCACTATTTTTGTTCTAAAGCTGCTTGGTGGACTGGATGCCTTCTCCAAATGCTGGGCCCTTGGGAGGTGCCAATGAGCATAAGTTTGCTCTCACTTGCAGCTTCTTTTCTCATACAACTTAGGCCTCTTATTTTTACAATAAGGTATATGTTTGGTAAGAAAGAATATTGATCATTTCTGACAAACATGTTCCCGGAGAGGGAATGTACTGATTCTCTATGGGTGCTCACAAGTGTGTCTAAAAAGGAACAGTACCCAGCTGCTGGGGCAAAAAGACAGGTTCCTTCAGCTTCACCAGAAGAATGTGGGGTTTGCCAAGGGTTTCTACCCATCCTGCCCCTGTGTCAGGCATCACCCACCCACCTGGTATTACATGGCCACCTTGGCAACCCCACCATCCACAAGCATGGTCAAGTAGGGAGGGATCCATAAGAAGTGGCTGTGAGCAAGCAATCAGTTCGACCTCAAGAGTACAAGACTTACCGTACAGATAAGCAGATAAGGGGGCAGGGGGGTTAATTCTATCCAGAATGTCGCAGGAGGAGCGACCATGCATTAGAAACCCCCAGAGGACGAGGGGGGATCCACACACCTTCCCAATGAGAAGAACATCAGACTCCTTAGGACATGAGGGGTCCAACCACTGCTGGAGACCATCTCACCATCCCAGGAAGAAATGCATCCGAAGCACAAGTGGTGACCAGTTTCACTGACAACCGACTCCACCAAGGAAAGAAGTGCGCAGGAATGCCATAGCTCCTTGAGGCATGACTTTGTGGATACTGGCCTGGGAAATCAATCACCCAGGAACCTTGGACTCGTGGCCATTAGTTTATCTAGAGCAGTTGATACATGCGATTGTTTCACCTATGTGGAAACCATTTTTGAGTGGAGAAAGACCCATCCTCTGAGTATAGAGACAACCCTAGATCCTATAGGAACTCAACCAGCACATTCCTGAGACCCAAGGGAAAAAAGGAGGTAGAAATGATAAAGCTAAAACCCTGCCACCAAGTCAGGGATTCCAGAAATGAAAAAGTCCATTGATATCACGTGAGCGTCGCCAGATGTAGCAGCTTGGTACCCTTGGCTCGGTCAGGCATGGGTCACAAGAGCAGTGGCATTGGAAGAAAGCAAAACACAGCTCCGAGAGCCAGCTTTCTGTCTTGGAATAGAGGTGGGGCAGTCTCATAAGCACAGGAGAGCATCCGTGGCAAGAGCTGTGTGTGTTTTGAACTGTTAAAATATGGAAAGGTTTGGTAAAAACAGTTTGATAAGGCAGTGCTATTGCCACATGCTTATGCAGCTAAAACAACGTGGTTGGTGTAAAAAATATTAAGGTATTTGGTTGCTTGAAACCTTTTCTTTATCATGAATGGGTTGTTCAGGAATGTTTTATCAGGAATGACCTACCCCAACTACATAAGAACGTGTGAGCTTAATCTCCAAGATCACACATACAAGTCATCTTTGAAATGCTCAGTACTAACATTCGTATATGCAACCTGTGGCTCTCCAGATGCTCTGGACTATGACCCCCCATGACCTCCTCGCCATTGACTATGCTGGTTAGGGGCGATGGGAGTTGTAGTTCAAAACATCGGGAGTGCAAAAGGTTGCTGACCCATGACTTCTAGCATAGTGCTACGTCTCATTTATGCAAAGGAGGGCATAGGTTTTCCTGGCGTATTTCAAAAGGGAATTTACAAAGATCTTCAATGTCAAGCTTTTAAAAATCCTCGCCTTTATGTTAAAGATGAAAGGCTTGTATTAGGGGTAGAGTTCTTGACTGAATGAGTCACTAAGCTCTTGCTACTACATACATGCCAACAAACTCCATGTCAATTCGAGTGCTGCTCACCTATTCCTGTTTTTTCTTGCCATTATGTGAACTCATAAATGGGAAAAGCATATCTACACTTATTTGAATTTAAAGAAAAAAACGCAACTGAATGATAATCTCCTAAATGACAGGGGGAATGTTGGTCTACATGCTAGGGATAGAAATTGTAAATTTTAGACCCAGTTTGTAGTGCACAAGGCCTTGTCGCAATACCGTAAACTCACTGTTAAAGGGTTCCAGAACAGGCAACTTCCCATGTACTTACTGTACCATTATAATGTGCAGAGGTATCTTTAATCTTGCAGTTTAACTAGTACGTTGCATTTGCAATGTTTTCCTCCATTCTATAAGCCAAACAAACATGTTCCCTTTTGTCGGTGAATTGCATGGTGGTGACTAAATGGAGTTTAAGGGACCCTAGGAGGTAAGAGTGATGTCAGGGAAAGATAGGTCGTGATGGTGGCACCTACACATGAAAGGCTGTACCTTACATATGATGACTATATCATTCATATGAGGCACTGACTGTCATTAGATGCCATTAATGGGAATTTGAGGCTGCACTTGGCATATGATGATAGCAGCACCTGAACATATAATGGTGTTACTTTCATACAGTGACTGTGACGAGTATACAAAGCACTAACTAGCATTATAATGCAATATTACAGCATTTACGGCTGCACTTAACATGGATGTAATGCAGCACCTGGACATGTGTTGCTGTTACCTACTTATGTCTCTTACGGTCATAGAAGGCTGTATCTGGCATAGAATGGGATTGCTTCAACATCCGACATTGCACTTGACCTATGATGGCCGCACTTGGAGATGAGCTACTGTTTCTTGGCTATGGTGACTGTGCCAAGAAAACGAGGCATTAACTGACATGAAATGGATGCCCTTGGTCACTTACGACTGCACTTAGCATATCATGGTATCACCTGGACATATGAGGCATATTGAGACTACACCAAGCATGTGGGGCTATAACCGACTTTACACGAAGGTACACACATATAAGAGAAAATACTCAGTATAGTTTGGCAGCACTGGGATATGTGGTGCTCGGTTTAGAATAGTATGCCTATACATTATGTATGAGTCTAGAATAGAAATAAGATGGCAGTAACTGACAATGTATGGCTGTGATAACATATGAAGGCATTGCCGCAGACTTGTTTATGCTGCTGTAGCCCTGGCATATAATGCCCCGTCAATGGCATATCAAGGAAGCCATCTATTCTGAATATGGTTGGTAATTAAAAAGTCTTGTCGGCTTTCGTAGGTGTGTTATTTTATCACTCACAATTTTATTCGTATGTTTTGCATCCAATATGTTATTTATGTTATTTTCTACGAAATAACAACCCCAATACACAGGCTAAGTTTATAAGGCTAAAGCTAGGTCATCCACGGTTAATAGTTCCCTTGAAGTAGTGTCTGAGGCCTGATGTGCAGTAGTAATCAATGGCAGTCGATCTAGACACTACTCCGCAACCACAATCAGGGATGATCTCTGCAATCCAACCCCATACAAGATCCCCTCTCTGCTGCAATCCTGGTCTTTGATTACTACTAGGACAGGCTACACCATCCAAAGACCTCTACTTTGGACCACCCCAGAGGGGTTTCATCCAATGCGAGTTCCCTTTCATCCCGCTATGCAGTACTTTATGACTACCCTCCACGTGTAGATACCGGAGCCCATTTAAGGCCTGTTTGTGGAAAATAATCTTTCCATCTGTTTAGAGATGCTAACATTCCCTCCACCTTTGTGTACATGCTCACCGCGGGAGAGCCAGCCAGCGCAGGAACTACTGTTGGTGAGGTCTGATATGCCAGAGGTCTGGGGGTAACTACAAGCTTACCCGTTCAGCTCCCAATGGCCCAACAACCCTTCCCCAGAACAAACGGAGGACTCAGGCAAGGGCAAGTTAGAACTGTTGTTTATTACAAAAACCGACAGGAATCATACATGACATTCAGAAAATCTCTGCAGTCATCATTTCCAAAGTAATGTCAGCCTTTTTTGATACAGAATTGCGTCACAATCTGGGCCCTCCTCAAAAAACCTATCACATGTACTCATTGGGTGCTCGGAGTGGCAGACACTATGGATTGCCCTTATACATCCTACCCAATTGACCCTTCCATGTCAGGTGGCTAGCCTGCCCCATCCCCATGAAACTATCTATTACATTGTTGCAGGGTCACAGGATTACCATTGATCTTTGTCCCCTGCCATCAACCCCTGGATTTCTGTCCCCTGATTGGCTGGAACTGGTTTCCTCAGGCCTGGGACCCAGTTCGGTTCTCAGCCCTTTGTGCATCTCTTCAAGATGATGTGAATGACTGTGTGCCCAATGTATCTGTTAGCAGTTCCATTTGTTCCTGTGAGAGTGCTCTCCATGTTGCAATGTTGTCTTTTTGTTTTGGGTTTATTACAAACTTTTTAAAAACACATTTAGACCCATGTTGCAACGTTGTTAACTTGTTCATGTTTCACTTCATGCTGGGTTGCTGAGAACTGTTTGTCTTCCCACTGTGGGTGAATACCCATTGTCTAGCTCGGCTTCATCACGTGGTTGAGGACCACGAAATCGAGCTCTTCTGGTCTGCAATTATAAGGATTTATTCTGTTTTTCTGCAGATGGTCCCTTATCGTGTTTAGATTTGGAATGTGCTGCTTGTCTCTGTTCCTGCATCGGCAGCCTGGTTCTGCTTCCCTCGTCTCTTGTCCTGCAGTTTAAGGCCTTATGTGATTTTCATTATACTTATTCTATGATTTCTGCACCCTTATATAGTGCTATCTTTCCTATAGGTTAGTCCTAATTGGTCCTGCCAGGCTCCTTATATGATCCTGTAGTTCCATAGGGTTAGTTGCCATATGCATCTGCAAGCTTACTCTGCATCTCTTTGTTGCCTTGCGTTCAGCATTTCTGCACTTAGCTAATGAGAAAAATAATAAAAGCTTCGACAGTATGTATATGTATCCATCCTCTATCTACAGAACTGTGTAAGCATGTTCTTCATGTATACGAGTGTGTAAAGCTGTGCATGGTTGCAGGTGTACTTCATGACTAACGTGGCTATGTTGTAGTGTAACTAATGACGTCACACAGTGGTTTCTCTGCATCTAGTCAATGTCATCCATCATGGCATTTGGGTCTATGACCACTGTTGAAGCACCTGTATACATAAAGACATTCACTTGATAAGGTTTGACTGGCTGTCTGAGAGAGTACTTCTCTGCACACGTGTCAGTCACTGGCGCTCCTGGGGGCTGTCCGAATAGTGAGTGACTTCGTGCATTCTTGACTCTTTGGGCCGTTATGTTCATGGGGATTACGGGGGCATTCCTGTGACCCTCTCTTCACTACACTAATCAACAAAACATTGCCTGCTTCAACCAAAAAACAGACTGTCCAACATTTACATCCATAGAGGTGGGCACGGGACTGGGGGCCATCTATGAATAAACTCCCGTATTTTTAAGCACCTTCATTACCCCAGCACTGTGCCTTAACATCACATCATATCGGCACAACAATAACTAAGCCAGGCTGGGCTAAACCACACACTGCCTTTATGTTTCCCCCTGTAACCATAATTAACATTGACTGGGTCCATGAAACAATATGTTATACAGATTAAGTCTGGCCAGATCTCCATCACAACAGCTTGAATGCCCACCACCACCACCTTAACTTCAGAAGAAGGGTCACTTAGTACATACCTAGGCCATGAAGTATCCATTCGAGGACAGGGATTGATGGCCGGCTGGCAAACTCCAAGGCAGACTGCACCAAAGCCTCCTTCACCACCTGGTAACTGTTGAGGAGAATGATGGGGGTGCGGCCCAAAAAGATGGTGCTCATGTCGCCATATTTTTTTTGCATCTTAGAAGAGAGAGAATCCCAAAGGTTTCATTGAGAAAAGTAGCAAATACAAATAATCCAAATTCCTATATACAGAAAGATTTCCTGGTATTCAAAATGCATGCTCTCATGATGCACCTGAATGGTACTCATTGGCTGGGTCAGACCCACTGTTAAGACAATGATCCGGTTACACACAAATTTAGCGGGTGCAAAACCCACAGAGCAATGTTATTGGTTTCAGAGAACCCCACCATGGCAAACATCTTTCCCCACCACGCCCGCCCATTCCTTTTGAGAAGGGGTACTTGGAGGGACAGCCCGGTTAGCGGGAGGACTCTGGGCTTAATGCATTATGAAACAGGGGGGGGGGGGCCCTGCCACATATATTTCCACACTCACATTAATTAATGTAAATTTTTTGAGTTTTTCGGCCAATTATTTGGTGGGAGCTTTCATTAAATAGCCCATTCGCAACCTTAACAAAGTTGACTGTATATCTGCTGGTATCATCATACAAATACAATAGCAATTTTGTAGATCAGGTTTACAGAGCATTTATTATTTAGCTTGTAAACTATTTTTTCAAACAATTATTTCATCATTTTGATTCCTTTTGTCATTATTCACACAACACATACAATAGTGCAAAAACATATACAAAAAGGTTACCATACAAAAGAAACTAAAACATTGCTGTGTTTACAGCACAGCAATTAGTGTGCAGTGCTGTCATGAACCTGTGGGACAGCATGTATGTTCCAATATCACACATATAGGTACCATTGTAATGGAAACAAGAATTTGCATACAAAAATGACGGCACTGCAATGAAGCAAGGTCATACAAATAACATTGCATGTTGCGCTCGCAACCTAAATTTACCATAACAGCCAAGGAGGAGAGTTAAGCAACACATTCCTTATCCTTCTGAATACCAAGTGCCTATATGGTCGATTTTAATGCTAGATTTACATATGGATTGGGGTATTAATGGACTGCTATTAAAACAGTTCTGAATTACAAAATCCACAACCCACTAAAGGTGATGTTTTCAAATCCCACTTATTTGTTCAGGCATCAGTGCTCCTAAATGTGCAGCTGGCATAACCTAAGAGTGAATCCCCTTACGTACCACCCACCCAATTGCCCAGATTAAATCTGGCCATCTTTAGATTCACCAGAATAGGAATTAGGCTGGGCATATCACCTTTACAGGGGATGATTTAGAAACCCCCAAAACCCTTTCCAAAGGAAGCTCTCCAGTTTTTATTACAAATCTAACCTATCACGGTTTAGCTGATACATGGCAACACCCTTGATTGGGTTGCAGCCAGCAATGTGCACCTACAACTTCTTGGTATTAAACCTTGTGTCTGGTGAGACCATTACACAATGACCTTCGAGTTACTTCTCCCTAAAAAGGAATCTTAGAAATCTAATAAACTGCAAACAGTCACTAGTAGGAATTTTAATAAACTTACACCTGATGAGTTACAGAAATACATAAACAAATTGATGACTTCTACATCAGATCATGACCCACCTACTATACTAGCACCTAAGTATGCTCAAAGTACTTGCGAATTACTTGATGAAAGTGCATCTCTGAAAGAGAAAAAAGTCAGGGAGAGAGAATATAGCCAAAAATGGTGCACACCGCATCTGGTCGTGGATTAAAGGTCAATCCCTAGGGAAAAAAACAGAAATTGAAGGTTTTAGAGAAAAGCTACCGGACAGAAATCTTGCAGGAAAAAAGGGTCTTTTTAACTCCCAAATTTCCAATTCTGCCAATGACACCAAGAAATTATTTGAGATTGTTAAATCGTTGGAAAAAGTAAAAGCCCAAATAAAACACATTATTCTGAATAATGTGGATTGTGAAGCAGTACAAAAAGCTTTTTCAGATAAAGTGTATAAAGCGCAACGCATGATTGCCAATGCAAAAGAGACCAATAGTAATTTTATTGCTCAGGGTTCTACCTCTCAATCTCAATCCTATGTTAATCCCCCTTTCTCATTTCAGACTATTACAATGGACTCTCTTATTAAAATTTGCAAGGAAATGTGCCCTACTACTTTTCAGATGGACATTCTCCCCTCAAAAATTGTTTTACAATATTTAGATATTTTTCTGACTCATTTTACAAATGCCTCTTTTTTTAGATAATGATGTGCCTGACCTCTTGAAAAGTGTCACAGTTACCCCTCTACTTAAAAATGCAAATCTAGACCCCACAGTATACTCCAACTACAGACCTATCACCAGTGTCCAATTTCTGCTGAAGGTAGTTGATAAGGTGGCGGCTATTCAGCTCCAACAGTATTTCGAGAAATCAAGCATTCTACACCAGCGACAGTCCAGTTTTAGGACTGCACATGGGACAGAGACTGCTATACTCGATTTACAAACAGCAATGCTAGATATTATGGATGATAGTGGATCAGGGCTGATGCTTTTAGATCTTTCAGCGACCTTTGATCTTGTAGACCACTACAAACTTCTAACATGCATTCAGGAAATTGGAAATAGTTCTACCAATACTGTTGAATGGCTTTGGATATTTCTAAGTAATAGAAAGTCCAAGATTTTCTGGGGAAATGCCTCATCTAATTCAGAGCCTGTTATATGTGGAGTTCCGCAGGGAGCCTGTCTGTCCCCTACCCTTTTTAATGTCTTCTGTCGATCATTGTGTGATCTATTGGACACTATGGGATTGTATTTCACCAATTACGCAGATGACACTAAGCTTCTTTTTAGACTGAGTGGAGAATATGCAAAGGACACAGATCTTATCACGTCTGTATATGAGAAAATGTGTATCTGGATGATGAAAAATGGCCTCTGCCTTAATAGTCAGAAGACTGAACCCCTGGTTTTTGGCTCTGACAAAGCAAGAGAAAAATAGGAGTGGATTACGAAAAGCTATGTATTGACCAACATCTAATAAATACAGTCAATAAAGTAAAAATTCTTGGGGCTACCATTGAGGCATCGCTTAATGCAGATGCTCAAGTTGGAAGTGTGACAAAAACATACAATACTATCTCGGGCTATTATGCCTGATAAAACCCTTTGCTTCAGTAACAAATTGTGCTACTCTAGTTAGAGCTTTAGTCATGTCAAGATTAGACTATTGCAACGCATTATTAGGCGGAGCGAGCAAACATATAAAAAGATTGCAGATTCTGCGAAATGATGCTGTGAGAATCATCAAAGTGCGACCATATATCACAGTATACAAGAGAACTGCATTGGCTTCCTGTAGAAGCGACAATAGAGTTTAAAATTAAAACCATGGCGCACACATTTTTATTTGGCGATGCCCCCAGATATCTGAAAACTCGTATCACTATCCAATATTCTATCAGAGATATCAGATCAAAGGACTCCATGCGATTCATATGCCCTAGATCCCGACGAGTCAGGGGAAAAGAAAGGTCCTATCCTGTAAAAGCGGCCATTGCATGGAATAAATTGCCTGTAAATGTGCGCTGTAAGAGAAGTTTATTGCATTTAAAAAAGCACTGAAGACTTTTCTATTCTTTTAGATTGACTTATTACTGATGACTCTCTATCTTACATCCCATTTCTCTCAATCTATCTTTCCTCCACGCCCTGATGCCTATGGCCTAAGGCACATTAGAAATAAATAAATAAATAAACGCATCCTGACAAAGACAATTTATGTTAATACTGATGAACTAAGGAAATATTCTTTGTTTATGTGAAGATTACTTTGAGTCTTACTTATTACAAGAGGAAGAGAAAGAACCGTTGCTGAACCATTGGAGTGTTGGAACTTTGTTGTCAAGTTGGAGTCACACCGAACTGTGTTGGAACCTTGTTACAAACCAGGGTTTCCTTATTTCATTTTTATCTGTGGTTCCTCTCCTTCCTTCTTTCCTCCCCCCTCCTCCTCCTTGCTTGTTGCCACTGCAGACTGTGGTTCCCCAACGTTATTTTTCTTAGGCTGTGCTTCTTCAAACCTTCTCCAGATGTCTAATACTTCCCTCCTATTTTGGAGCTGCTTTCCCTTATATTTGGCCAATAGGTATGTTGCTACCACATCCAACACTGTTTTATCAAAGGACCCTCCTTCTGGCCATATCTGAGACGATCCTCTCCCTTAATCTCGGTCAGCCATTGGTCATGATACTTTTTTATTTTCTCACTGTATAAGGGGAGGTGCTGACAAATATGTCAAAATGGTGAATCTTCAAGATTGCATTTCAAAACATTTCACTTACACCTTATTTTGCTTCTTACCATTTCATTAAGACAACAGAAAACCATGGACACATAAACCACTGAACAGACAGACCTTACAGTCCGACGCACCTTACCACCAACAACAAAAAAAGTCACTCACAACAGAGAACATAGAACATATATTTTTTAAGCTATCTTTTTAGGCATCGATTCCTTTTCAACAATACTTAATTCTCCCCTTCATTCACACTTCACAGTCACTCCACCCTGACCCCTTCTGGGACGACCTCTAAAGAGCGTTTACCAACACTAAAAAAAGAAAAACTAATTACTAATATTTTCCGAGTCTACTTAATATATAAGACTCCTACTTATTCCTCTTTTCCCCATGTATAACCCTGCATTGGTCAAGACAGTAATATGCAGCGCCGCCTTCCACCACCTTTCGGAGCTAGGTTCCTGTATCTCCTCTTATTTCATCACCTTATATAAAAGACCTAATGGCCATATGAAGAAGAAAAAAGACCTTAATCAACAATCACTCAATCCCACTCATACTGAATTCAATCCACAGGCTATTCCCCCTGCTTGTTTTAATCTGACCCTTCTCACGTTAATTCCCCCTCCTTTAAGACTTCTTGCAATCAATACTCACATGTTCGTGGTGGTCCGAGAGCCTCAGTTTGCGGTCTAGCCACAATATGGGGTGCCTCCCCCAACCAAGCCGTCGCCTGCTCCGGTGAGCAGTTGGGTATTTGCAAAGCTGGGACCCGCAGAACCTGCTCAGGAGCGTACGCGTTTTAAATACTGGTCGGCCGTAGGTGGCGGTGGTCTTGATGGGGGTGCCCCGGATCTCGCCGCGGAGCATGGGGGTCTTCCCGGGCCAATCACATCGGGGTCACCAAGTGAAGCTGGTCATTCCACAAAAATACAAATCCCAACTCAGAATAAACTGACACACCCCAGTAGGGAATAAGACCAGGAGAAAGATTGCAAGTTGAGTAAAGGTTTATAAAGTAAATGACGCACGCAGAGGACTCTGCTGCTCTGAGAGCGCTCTGCCAACAATACAGAAACAACATATCTTTATATACAAATTTTGTCATCAGTGATGAACAGTATAAGGGATGAATAGTGCGGGCCCATTGGTGCATTGTAACTATACTGTGTAGTCCATATGGAGTTGGTGCAACTTGATTGGTTGGTGCAGAGCTGTTGCTTCTCGCAGCACATGGGTCAGCTGGGCTAATCTGGGAGGGGTGAAAGGGTGAAGGTCAGGCTGGGTCCACAAGATGCGTTTGTCCTAACTAATCTAACTACACAGTAATCGTTGACATACGAAGAATAATGGAACACATAAAACTCATACCAAAATGCGGGGTCGTGTATAAATTGTGAACAAACATATACACATTTTTTACCTAGGCCTTTGCAGGGCTGAGGTGCGGTGGTCTTGTTTGCCAGGTGGCTTATCTAAAGGTTTTGATCTGCGATGTATTCACCCTGGTGCCTCATGGTTCAAACGGATGAATTGATAGGTATTAGTCCAAGAGGAATGTATGATCACACAGTATTAGTTATGTTGGGGGCAATCTAGCATGGTCTACGGGAAAGGGTCTCACCAACTGCTACATCAAAGGAGAATAGAGGGGCAAAAGGTTGTGCAAGCTATAATTTTTAAAGTTGGGGGTGAAGGAGCAGGTTTGTGGAGACGGATGAATACACAAATCAAGATCCGCCCCGGTCTCACTCAGGGCAGTGAGCTCAGAGGAAGAGACAGAATACTGTTTTCAGTTTGTAACAATTCGTGCCTGGGCTTCCTTCTACTGTCGTCAGTGAAAGACAAGAGGACGTCTCCAGGGGGGGACTGGGAACGAAAAGAGGCCCTGGAAATAATTTTCAAAGAGGCCCAATATTGGTCATTTTTACCAATCCCAGACATTTTTTCCTACGGGAAAATGTGTAAATACCACACAAAAGGGGCCCAGGGTGCACAGGCCTACCAGGAAATCTCCAGAGTTCACTATAGGCCACTCCACTCCTGGGTGCTTTAAACCCCTGAGATAGTGAGTGCACTGAAGAAAACATTAAGGGCCAGGCAACGTTGGACTCATGTTGAGCAGTTTGTAGCATACAGTGCATGCGTACAATGTACGTGTAAAATTGTACACATCCATTTGATGTCATGCCTGATTTTCTTTCATGCATATGGCAGAAAGGGGTCATGGAACCTAATATCGGATTCCGTCTCCCCATTCTGTCCGCCATCCATATGCCACAGCATTTATGCCGGCATGACATATTCATGCTGGTGTAAAGGATGTAGATTCCCATACAATCTGAATGGTTTTTAAACCAGCAAAAAGCAGGCAGATTACTTTTGAATCCATTTTAGATGCTGCCTGCCATGCATAAACATCAAGCAGTGCTTATTTGCACTGTGATGTGCAAAAACAAAGGTGCACAGTTGATTACTCACACATTTACAACTTTGTTTTGCACTTTGTATTGCAAATGACTAAAGTGCACAGAGGGGACCTGTTTGCTCATCAAGCATAAATGCCCCATCAGTGCAATTATTGGGACTTTGAAAATGAGGCTCCCTTATTGCTTACAATAGGACAGTGGATACTTGACTATAACATTAGGTCCAATTAGATTAGACTCTTGCGCCAGATTTCTCCATCCTGATACTGTTACTATAGGGCCTCCGCCCCTTAATGTTTTAGGGAGTTTCCCCATAGCCCTGAAGGAGCTTTTCCTACCCTGCTCCATACAGACACAGATCATGATCACACATGGTAACATCCGTATCCCACACAAAGTCAGCACATTCAGCTTTTGGACCAGAAGGGAAACACCCTGTATACTTGCACCACCTATAAGCCGGAACTATTGCATAGGAGTACAGATAGAGAGACATGGTATAAGGGGAGGACCTCACAGCCTGTAGGTGTTGTTTGGTTATGTGCCCACCCATTGACTGCCCATGGCCATGCTAATCTGTATGGCCTGTCCAACCCAGTTTCTGCCTCTCCCAGCCCAAAACATCTCCTCACAGGAACTCCTCGAGCTTGCTTTAATCAAGCCTTACCATCAAACTTTGCATTTGAAGTCCCTGCCAGTTTTTTTCAAAGCAGTCTTGTGACAGTTAATGACTTAATTAGATATGTAAACCCACTACTGGTGTAATAATAACGTCTTACCAAGGTCTGCCTTTAGCCACTCGATTTATAAGCACTATCCTCCTATGAAGACCTGTTAAAAACAAGCATTGGTAAAGCCAACAGTTTCAGCTTGTGTATATAAATATTAGGCTTTTGAGAAGTACTGCTTTTAGATGCCCAGGTAAATACCTTACCCATGCCTATACAAAAGCCCAACCTGTTGGCATTGTCAATAATTGTTTATTTTGGCAAGACTCTGGTTAAATGTACGTTCATCCCTTGAGGTAACAACTCTTAAGTCAAAGGCTTCAGAAAGGATAAATGGCAAATAAAAGCCCCAGGTAAAAATATATTGTTCATGCCTTCACCCCGAGGAAAGTTGCTTTCTTCAGAGCAAGACCTTGAGAAATTGCCTGGCGATCATTCATGTGAAGGGGTGCCCATTGTCCAAAAATATACGATTTCACGTCGCAACTTAGAAGAGAAACCAGTACCTATCTCACTCGATTTTCCAGCACCTGGAATCGAGCTGCATACACTAGGAATGTCATAGAAGGCACATTTTGGATTGGGGATTGCATCATGTATGAGTAAATTGCCATTATGTGAGGATGGGGGCATAACGTAGCTCCGCTTTAAATACCCATAGAATCCTGTAAAGGGCTGACTTTCATTGCGGTTGATTTAAGTAATATCTGATGACTGTGATCCTTGGACTCCAAAGACCAATATTCAGTTAAATGATTGCAAAAAACTAGAAATGTAAAAAACACCGCCCATCTAACTCGAGGGAGGCAGTTATTGTCCTCATGTATCTCTAATGGCACAAAGACTAAAGAAAAGGGGCTTCTTTGAATAATTAATTTCGTACTCGGTTTTGGTGGCATGCATACATGTCACCATAGAGCCACCTTAGGCCTCTGCACCCTGCGCATGGGTGGACTAGCCTATAGGTAACTCTGGAGATTTACTGGTAGGCCTCTGCACACTGGGCAAGGGTGGACTGGCCTATACGGAATACAGAACTCTGGCGATGTCCTGATAGGCCTCTGCACCAGGGGCAGGGTGGACTGGCCTATAGGGATCTCCAGAGATTTCCTGGTAGGCCTCTGCACCCTGGCCAGTGGTGGATTGGCCTATAGGGTTCTCTAGAGATTTCCTGGTAGGCCTCTGCACCCTGAGCTGTTTTGTGTTTTTACCTATTTTATTTCCTTAGGAAAAGGATTAGGCTCACTGAAAAGGTGTTATATAGGACCACTTTGAAAATGATATCCAGGGCCTCTTTTGGTACACAGTCCATCCCTTGCTCAAACGTTTGGGCTGCTAATAGCGACGGGGTGCCCCATTTCTCCAAAGATTACTTGTGCTCCGAGCAGACAAACGGGGCAGAAAGGGTTCTTCCAAAAAGGGAACCAAAGGCACCATTGAAATAAGTGAAGAGAGCTCCTTCAAAATGCATAAGGTCCTCTTTCTAGTTTCATCTTAAAGAGGTGCCGGCCTAGGCAGGACCAAGAGGAAAGTGGCTGTAGGCACGTTTTTTTTCTTTTAAACATAGAGGAGTGGGTGGGCAATGGGGGTACGCATGGCTGCGGGCAAAAATCAGGGTTTATATGAGTCGATAAAGCCAGCAATCTGAGCTTGCTGATTGGCTGACACAGCAGACTTGGTGAAAAACTTTCATGATGCCTAGTAAGCCATGGTCACATTGCTCACTACACAGCCTGTTGTGATATGCCATGTTCTTGTGTTGGGGTGTACGGTTTCCGTTGCAGAGAAGATGTGTGGTGATGTGTCATGCTCACTTGCTTGGATGTTTGCCTGTGCCTTGGAATGGGGAATGCAGAATATCTGGTGCATGTGTGAGGTCTGTCAGGGTTCCATGCCCAAAGGTTGACAGCTGGTGATGTTGCTGGCCAGCGAGAGGTTGTATGTGAGATGTCATGTATGCTTACTTGGGATGATTGGATGAATGATGAAATGCAGAGACTGTAAGGTCTGTGAGGGTTCCTTTCCCGAGGCCCACTTTGCAGAATTTATTTCATTCATGGTGGCGGCACCTCGTTGGGTGCATACACAGAAGGCTATTAGAGACTGGTCTCACCGTGTGAATAAAACAGCATGCCATTCAGAGATGTTGGGCGGGTCACTTGATTAAAAGAGGGTCGACAAGGGCACTAAGGGGTTAACAGCGCTGTGTAACATACACACATGCTGTGTATAACCAGAGAGGCCGAATGCTTGAACAGCAGCGTTCATATGGTGAAAGTCCAGTCCTATTATAGCTACGATCAGTGAGTGACACACACAGTTCAAATGAAAAGTTCCTTCATATCTCTTTGTTTAATCAAGTGTCTGCTTGCTTATCTTCCAGTCCACATTGATCCCGGCCCGGCTGGCTGCTGCAGCCTGCCCTGCTGACCTGCGCTGGCAATGTGTGTGCGCTCCAAAGAGGCCCTATGGGCCAGAGGCCTACCGGGGGATGTCCCGGTGTCCCGGTGGGGCAGTCCAGCCCTGGACGTCTCCCCACTATGGGATGAGCAAATAGACTTATTTCATGCAGAATGTACAAGGGGGGGCATATGGACCCTTCCTCCCTTACAATTATAAGGAGAGATTGTTTTCATGGTGTGTACTTAACTGTTATATTTTTGTTGCCTTTGAAATGCCATACATTACCTCGTTGAGTTACTGTATGTATAAGTGTGAGGGACAGAGATCCTTTATTAGAGTGTTTCCTTTAGTTTATTTTAGGCAGGGAAATCCTTGTCAGATAGTGAGGTGTTTATCCAACCTTTTGAGTTAATAAAATGGCCTCTTTTGAAAAACCTTCACAAAGTTGTTTGCCTCACATTTCTGACCCCTCACAGAACCCAAGTGACTAAGAGTACCAGAATTACTCTCCTTATCCTGGCATGCTCCCCGCATATAACTCATGTGCAAACCCCCTCAAATGCCTCAATCCAATTATGCTCAACTGAACAGACCGTGTCACAATTCCTATTCTCCTCCCTACCCACAAGGGACAGGGTAAGGCAAGCAATGGAAAATCGGTTGGTCAACCTCTCAGACAGTACCACCCCTAAACCTAACAACCTACATCCGAGAAACAGTCCACATTGATTTGTTCAAATCCACACTAAAAGCCCACCTTCTTACCTCCGAGTTACCCTCTTAATCTGCATCCTTGAACATTTATTTTTTCCCTCGCCTCTAACCTCCCTTTGTACCGCACATTCTCTGCCTCCACTCTAGCACTTCATCCATCATGGTCACATCTCGAACACAGCTGGCTGTACAGCCTATCTGCACTTAAAATGTCTACTGTTGTTTGTCCTTTACGTATGTCCACCCATCCATTGTCCCCGGTGACTATTCCACTTACTCCCCTCGACAACCTCGAACTCACTGTTTCCCGTCAAATCTGATTCTATGTCAAGACCGGAGGCTCGGATAATGCTTCTCTTTCCATTTTACTACTTCAGCAGCAAATGCACAAACCAATAAAACATGATAACAAAACTCATACAAAACGACAATAACCATTGTTTTTGAGTCTTTGGTAGTTCTGTTCTTATTGGTCCTCAAACTGACCACATGCCAGGGGCGTTGCTGGGGGGGGCTAAGGGGGCTATAGCCCCTGATATTTTGGTTGTAGCCCCGGGTAGAATCTCAGGAGCTACAGCCAAAAGACTAGCTAGCCCCGAGTCCCAACAGTTCCGACTTCAGCGTAGCCCCGGGTCTTTTCTAGACCTAGCAACTCCCCTGCCACATGCTAACATTAACCAATCAACATAGTCTTTTTCCTTTAACCACACTGTCCCTCTACTTCACTTCCTCTTTCTTTGCTGTTCGGCAGCGAGTTAAGTGCCCTTTTCATTATTCTGTGTTGAATGTATGTTGATAGTCTGTGTATGGAAAGGCACACCTGCACGCACGCGTGCACATCTTAGAGCTTTGGCGGAGCATATCCGCAACTGATTTGTGAGAATTCTGAAGTTGCGGTCGCAACAGGGCTGGTGCTCCGGCGACCGCAACCTCTGAAGAGAACAACAGAGGGCACTACGGTCAGGGAAGGGAGAGCGTGACGGGACCACACCGTTCCAGCACTCCCACCATTTCACGGACCGTTTAGAGAGTATAATCACATTAATTAGAGCGCTCCGAAAGCCTACCTTTGTAACATCTGATCCTGAAGAGTCTGGTGACAGAATCCGCTTGTTCACTTCAGGACACAACATTCTGTATAGTCGTGCTACGCAAATATAGATCACAGCGCCCCTGCAGGCCAGAAAGAGATACCGCAACAAAACAGTGATGGGCACAGTCCCAGTTAAAACCTGCTATATCATATATATATATATATATATATATATATATATATATATATATATATATATATATATATATATATATATATATATATATATATATATATATATATATATATATAAAACAAGCCAGGTAATCAATACAATATAGATATATTTAAATCTCCAAGAGATATAAAAACTCCCGGCATATTTAAAATCCCCAGTGTTCTGTGCAGACCTGAGCTCCTCCAGTGATGAGGGAAAGGCTAACATTAGCCAGAAGAGGAGCCATGCAGATATGTCTCAGGTCCTCCAAAAAGCCCTGGGGGCCTCTTTGGGACAAAGGCCACAGCAGATAGCTCTGATGGAGGACTGGCTCAAGTTCTCACAGGGTCCTGAGGAGATCAAAAGGCTAAAAGCACAGGGGAAAACAAAGGGGGCAGAAAAGCAGCCGGCAAGCAGAAGAAGCCCACCCCGCCCCCCCCCCCGGGCAGACCACTAAGGAAGAAGGGTGGTAAGAGAAGGAGAGTGAGATCCAAGGCAGGGCCTACCAGGTGGCAGGATAAATCCTCAGACACCTCTGATGAGGGAGAGGAGGACTGGGAGGAAGAATATTCAGAGGAAGAGGTATATTCCATATCTTCCTCAGAAGACGAAGGCCATAAAACGCCAAAGCAAAAGAGGAAGGAGGAGACAGAGGAGGACGGTGCAGGTGATGATTTTGATCCTGAGGCACTGATCCACCCATGGTCTTCTAAATGGGAGCCGCCAAATAAAATAGCAGCCTACCTGAGCAAGCGCCTGAGGGCGCCCCTAGCTAAAGAGGCTAGGAGTAAGATGAGGGCAGAATGCCTGAGACCTCACCTCCCAGAGGGTGTGGCGCATACACCCGAGATCGATGAGAAAATGATCACGTTCATGAGCAAGTACACCACGGACATGAGAAAAGGACTAGATAGGTCCAGGACAAAATGCTGGACATGACAGGGCCCCTCACTAAGATTCTGCAGATTGGCGAAGAGGCCAGAGAAAAGGGAGAACCAGTGGACCCGGCAATTCAGATCGTGTAGGCCCAGAGGGCAATCTGTATGTTGGGTAACGCCAACCACACGATCACCACGAAGAGAAGATCTCTTCTAGTAAAGATAGACCCGAAGCTAAGTCAACTAGCTTCTTGGGAGTCAGCGTCGACCGCAAAGGGAAAGCTCTTTGGAGATTCCTTTATTAAAGAGTTAACAAAGTTCGCTAACTCCTATGCGGCTCTGGACAAGGCGCAGGCATCACTCAAGAGAGTGTTTGGGAGACAGATTTTCGGGAGGGCCAGCAGAGGCAGGAGTCGCTCGGCTGGCCGGTTCCACTTTAACAGATCCTACCAGGATAGAACGAAGTGGCGAGACCAAGAGGATCGAAGGCAGACCGATTTGTTCCCATCAAGGGGCCGAGGAAGGGGTAGAAGCTGGCGACACAGAGAGTGTCAACAAAAGACCTGAGGTGAGAGCGAACAGCCCACGATTAATTACCCCAGCAGTAGGGGGGAGAATAGCAGAGTTTACAATAAATTGGCACACTATATCTGGGGATACTTGGATAATAGAAACTGTACAAGGTTTTCACATAGATTTTCTAGAGACACCTCAACAGAGGAATCCTCCAAAGGGTTTAGAGCTAAACAGAGATGACAAATTATTGCTAGAGGAAGAGCTAAGAGGACTAAAAAGCAAAAATGCCATAAGACTAGTAACAGATCCCTCAAGAGGTTATATAAGCAACATGTTCCTGGTGAAAGGGAAACACAAGGTAAGACCAATTATAAACATGAAGGGTTTGAACAAATTTGTGGTGTACAGGCCCTTCAAGATGGAAGGGATACACCTGTTAAGAGATATCTTAATTCAAGGAGATTGGCTCGCCAGAATAGATCTAAAGGATGCATATCTAACTATACCCATAGCAGAGGAACATTGCAGATTCCTAAGGTTTATCTGTGGAGAGTCGACATGGGAGTTTCGATGTCTGCCCTTCGGCCTGGCATCTGCACCATGGTGCTTCACGAAGATAATGAAGCCAGTGGTGACGCACCTCAGGAGTCAGGGAATAAGACTCATAATATACCTAGACGATATATGTCTGATGTGTCGGGAGAAAGAGACACTCCAAGTACAGGTGCAGACAATAATAACATTATTAGAGGACCTGGGTTTCCTAATAAATTGGGAGAAATCCAAGATAGTACCGGAACAGTCAATGGAATTGCTGGGGTTCATAATGGACTCTATTCCGGATCTCTCAGCCTACCAATTGCCAAGGTGAACGATATCAAAAAACAGTTAAGACACACCGTAGCAAGAGGAGAAATGTCACTGAGGGACATTGCAAGGTTAGTGGGCCGACTAGCATCTTAAGACCCAAGCGATATTTCCAGGACCAGTACATTACAGGGCACTCCAGAGGTTAAAGATCAAACACCTCAGGAGGGGCGCATCATACGAAACGAATGTTACCATCTCCCAAGAATTGAGGGAAGAGTTGGAATGGTGGCTACACCACATGGATGCATGGAACGGTTGGGCCAGTTTTGGCTCATCCCCGGACCTTGTCATCGAATCCGACGACAGCAGATGGGGCTGGGGCGCCCGATGCGGGAACCTGTCGACAGGGGGCAGGTGGTCGGATCAGGAGACAACTCTCCATATCAACTGTATGGAGCTACTGGCAGGGTCCTTTGCAGTGAAATGCTGGACTCAAGAGAGGGCACAATGTTGTGTCCTGCTATTGATGGACAATGTCTCGACAGTCAGGTACATAAACAGACTGGGTGGGACAAGATCCAGACTACTGGCAGAATTAGCAAAAGATTTCTGGGAACTCTGTCTTCAGAGGAAAGTGTAAGTGACGGCGGAGTACCTGCCAGGACATCAGAATGAGGTGGCCGATTGGAACTCCAGTTACCTCAGGGACACCAGCAATTGGAAGCTGCCAGATCGACCTGTTTGCATCGAGACTGAACAAACAATTAACCTTGTTCTTCAGCTGGAGACCGGACCCAGAGGCAGAAGTGACAGAGGCCTGCCTGCAACCATGGGGCCAACAGACAAACCAGACAAACTATGCATTTCCTCCTTTTTCTATTACACTCTGAGGCTGCAGAAAGCATTGCTAGTTCTAGTTACGCCGGATTGGAGGGGTCAGGTGCAGTTCCCCAGTCTACTGGAATTCTCTCACCACAACCCAGTGGCGCTACTCAGCTACGAATTCATTTTTCGAGACCCCAGGGACCTCAGCCATCCACTAGTGGGGTCAGGCAGATTCAACCTAATCGCATGGACAAATTCAGGAGATCTTGGATTAGGCCAGGACTATCAAATGAGGCAGAAAAAATCATTAACGAATCCTAGGCCCCAGGAACACACAGGGTTTATAAGTCTGCATGGGCTAGATGGCGTAGCTGGTGTTTGGAGGGGAGTATCCATCCCGATGGAACGGATTTAGTACATGTAGCCAATTTCTTAGCACAGTTGGCAGCCCAAGGGAAGGCATACAGAACAATCAATACAGGCAGGTCAGCAATATCGGCAGGCCACCCCAGGATCAAAGGCATGGCGATAGGTGAACATTCCCTGTTTTGTAGACTAGTAACAGGAGTAAAGATAACTAGACCCCCTAGTGAAAAATATACTCAATTGTGGGATGTCAACACAGTTTTGAAATTATTTCTATCATGGCCAGATAATCAGGAGCTATCCAGGAAGGCTATTTCAGGCAAGCTAGCAATGCTACTTTGTCTATTGACTTTTAAAAGGTCATCAGACGTTAGAGCACTTGAGATCAACAGAAAGAGTGTCACCAAACTGAGTGACCTTCCTCTTAACGAGGAGGGCTAAGACAGGTTTGAGATCCATATCTTACAAATCTTTTCCGGGACAACCAGAATTATGCCCGGTCAGATGCTTAGCAGCATAGGAGGGCATGACAAGGGAAGTGAGACCTCCAGGAGTATCTCAGTTACCAATAGCAATTTGTAAACCTTTTAAAGCCATAATACCGGCTACCATAGCCAGGTGGCTTAGATGGGTGATGGAACAGGCAGGCATTGACGTAGTAAAATATGGGGCTCACTCAGCAAGAGGGGCGATGGCTACCAAGGCATTCAACATAGGAGCCAGAGTAGAAGAAATTATGAGGTCTGCAGATTGGTTGAATAAATCGACATTTAAAACTTCTATTTTAAACCAACGGAAAGTGTGGCATCGTTAGTGGTGAGAGTAAGCTTTGAACAAGCATAATCCGAGCCTCCGATATTGACATAGAATTCAGATTTTCAACACATTCGTTCCAGAAAATCATAATTCTATTAAAGACACGGATCAATCGTAATAACAATAATGGAATGGAAAAGTTACTGGAATGTTTTACATGTTTTTCCTGAAATTATTTTAATGTTTTATGATGAATAGATTGAAGTGTTACAGATTTGTTAAAACGCACAAAAGGATAATAGATGGAAATGATGGTTGATTTTACGATTGTCCCACCCTCTTTCGCCTTACAGTCACTGGTTACTTGGTGTTTCTATTAGGTGCAGTGGCGAACACCAAACAATCCGGAAATTGAGGATGTATCTGCATGGAATGGACGGGATTGCAAAGTTGACTGGACGCATTCTCGACTGAGCAAAGAAAGAGGAAGTGAAGTAGAGGGACAGTGTGGTTTAAGGATAAGGACTATGCTGATTGGTTAGTGTTATCATGTGGTCAGTTTGAGGACCAATAAGATCAGAACTACCAAAGACTCAAAAACAATGGGTATTGTAGTTTTTTTAATGAGTTTTATCACGTTTTATTGGTTTGTACATTTGCTGCTGAAGTAGTAAAATGGAAAGAGAAGCATAATCTTTCGCCTCCGTGCCTTTAATAGAATTATGACTTTCTGGAACGAATGTGTTGAAAATCTGAATTCCTATCTATTGTACATGCTTTTTGATCAACAGAGCATTGTTCCTCCCTGTATAAATGAATAAATACTGCAAATGATCATTTAACCTTAAAGGTGTTTGTCTGTACATATATCCCTTTAAAACTGGACCATACCAGAGCCAAATGCCCCACCCTGTGGTTCACCAAGGATCTGACCGACAACAAGGGCACAGTCCAAGCTCATGAAAAACAAATCTCACCAGCCCATGCTTAAGGTATTCAGTTCTATGCGTTTGGCACTCATCGCCAGATTAACAATGTCATCAAGCTCAAGTATACCTAAGTCATTTACTGCAGTAGTATTAACCCTCCTGTTCTCTTCTCTATTTGCTTTAAGGTTTAGGCTTGTCCACTTCAGTGCTAGTGCCTGCAGTGAGACTGAAGTCTGATTGTCTGTACTGGCGTTCGTGTATCCAGTTTCGATTTCAGTATAAGTTTAGAATACTCTATGAGGCCCAATCTTATGTCCTTCGGTGGCCTCTCTGTCGCTGTTTTTTTACCCTAATAGCCCACAGGCTTCATACATCTCACTTTGGTGCCGACTATTCACCTCAACAAGATTCCTTCTTTGATTACTACTCTGTTGGTCAGAGTCCAGACCAGCTGTTCCAAAGTAGTGAATTTTATCTTCCACAACAGGTCTATCAATTGTCTCCTCAGAGTAAGCCCGATTCAATTTCAGGTCTCACGACAGTAATGCAGTATGCTCTCTGGTTTCCATGGCAGCAGTACTAGTCGTTCTGCTCCTTAAATTGTACATAGAGGTTACAGTCTACCAACGGGCTTCCAACAGGCTACCCAGCCAAGAAATAAACAACGGTTGTACTGCAGGGCAACGGGGCAACAGTGGACGGTTAAAAAGCACGTGATAACTATGTTCCATCAACTCACCCAGAGCTCCTGGCCCCGAAATGCACTCTGCGCGTGCTGGATGTTTTATACAGACATGTAAAAAAGAAAATGGTCCCACTGGAAACAATGTCGAGATTCAGCACGGCATCCTGCCGTGAACTGCAATCCTGCAGAACTCTGGCGTGGAGTGTTATATCTAACATAAGAGTTGGCCCATTTAAAGTGAGTACAGTAACATTTTATTTAACGGAAATTGGAAAGCCTATACTGTAAGAATAAAGATTTCGAGTTAAGGTCTAATTTGCACAGTCCTTGCTCGTGTGAGCAGCCCTTCAGGCAAGTGGCGTACTTACCTTTTACTAAAAAAAATCTGGATTGAAAATTCCCAATAAAAAAGCGTCCCTTGCACACGCCCTAACAGATACACGAATATTTGAGTCAGTGATGCCAGCACGGCAGCGCCACATGAGGGTGCTTGCCCTAAAGAGGAACTTTAATTTTAAAATACATCCTACAATAGGTGCAACGAAGTGTGGATGTTTTTAGAGTTAAAAATGTAATTCATTTGCCTACAAACCCCCATTGTGAAGGGGAGTTTGTTACGCCCAACTTAAAAAGAATTAAGAGTGCATACAATACGCGGAATTATCAGAAGCCCTCCCTGTTTGATTGTCATTTTGTTCTAATTAAAAACAAAAACACCATCGCTGTGTCCATCCAATGTGTTGATTCATTCCGCAGTAGGCAAACAACATTCCAATATTGTCTGCAGGAAACGTCCCCTCCTTTGCCCCACCCCATCAGATCGTCACGCTCACAATGATTGTCCTGCCGCCTCCCTTAACTTTTTAACTCCCAAAGACTACTTTGTTTCTGTAACAGATGCATTAACTTGACACGTTACTGTAGTGTCCTACCTTCATTTCCACTGCATACTCAGAGGAAGAGTCCTCTGTCTATGACGGACAAAGTGGGCTGCGCCCCACGCGGTGTGGGAGGCGGGGTTACCGCGCTTGGCGCGGCAGTTGGATATGGAATAAAGAAGTGTAAAGACGCACCGCCGCTGTCTCTGTTTATTTCCGTGCGCCGGCTCTTAATGATTTATATTCACGCATATTGCAAGCCTGCATGCCGGTCTACACCCACAACAATGGCGACGAGGACTTCATAATCGAGCGCCGGAACACGCAGGAAAATCCCGCCAGCCGTCTGCTCGAGACCCCGGGAGCCTCGCTCACTGCTCCGAAGCCGCTCGCAAACCACGCGGCCCTGATTCGGACTCAAGTAAGCGTCAACTTACATACGGCCATCCCTACCAGTGTGAAGTCACGTCACGCGCGCCGCGTATTACACGCGGTGCTCGGCGAAAAGGTCACTCATATGCTGCGGAGTGAATGCAAAACCATCGTCAAGCCTAGCTCGCGCGCACTCGCATCGCGCTCCACTGCCAGTCTGACTTAAGCCCATGTTCAGGCCCTGCACGTGCGAAGTCGTCGTGCTCTGCCCTATCACGCTACCTCACCAGCAGAAAGAGCCAACCGTGTTTACAAACCCCCCCATAGCACGTGGGTGCTGAAAATCACACAACAAGGCCTCACATCCTTCGCCTGCACGCGCACATCAAAGTCAAGGCACCACCGACATATAAAGAAAACATGTCTGCAGACAACCCGGACAGTGGCAGCCTGAGCCCCTCCTCCAGTTCCACGCCCCGGCAAGCCACCCACAGAGAAGATTATGGCTCGGAATCCCTACAACTACTGGCTGTGCCGCCTTTTGACATGTCAGACACAAGCAGCCTTGCTCCCAGATGGGCCAGATGGCTCAAAGAATTACATGTCTACATAGATGCGTCAGGGGTAAGGGAGGAGCGTCGACTCAGAGGAATCTTACTCCACTCTCTAGGACCAATAGTACGAGACATCGTCTTTGAAATGCCTGAATCCACCACAGACACCTTCCAAGGTATTATTGATGCTTTGAATGCTTATTTCGCGCCTCTGCGAAACGTCGACTACGAACGCCATATTTTCCACACCTCCACACAGGATAGCAGCGAAAACATGGACAATTTTGTAATGCGCCTCAGAAAAAGAGCGAAATATTGTGATTTCGATAGATATTCAACGGAAGAAGCGATAAAATCCCAAACCATTGCCGGATGTGCATCTCAAGAGTTCAGGAAGAAATTGTTGCAGAAGAGCAGGACACTAGAAGAAATACTACAACTCGCTCGAGCGGATGCCGCTCTCATGCAACAGACAGAATCACTGGACAACATCAAAATCACCCAGTCCAATTCCATGGCATCAATATGCCCCATCAGAACCTCCAAAGAAGCACCACGTCCCACGGAACAAAAGAAATGCTACAGGTGTGGCTTCAAATATCCTCATGTTGGTCCATGTCCAGCCATTGGACACAACTGTGACAAGTGCGGAGGTGAAAACCATTTCCAATCTGTATGCAGAAACATAAATTTCTATACATCTACTGAAGTGCACCGGGACACAAGGAGGTCAGACCGACGTCCAGCAAGAGAAAGCCCGAGAGCTCGCAGAAGACAGTCACCTACAACATCTTTCACTTACATGAATCATGAACTCCACGTTGTCTCGATCACTGAACACGTTACCCAGGAAAGGAAGCGGCGCAGGCCCTGGGGGTCGTCGCTTGGATGGAAGCCACAACCTTCGGAGCTCCAGAACAAGGATCAGGACAGCAACAGCAAGCAGCACTGATGACACTTTGGGACACTCCATCCAAGCGAGAGCCGCCATCTTAAAGTGCCTGTAACAGAAACCGAGTTACTACTTGCTGCCTGGACCCGCCCTGTGCAGCCAACACCCTTGTTCGTGCACAAATTGTCCAAGGGTGCAAGTAGTTTGTTTGGTGCAACATGCGATTTCAACATCCATGCTGTCTGGACCCGCCCTGTGCAGCCAACACCCTTGTTCGTGCACAAATTGTCCAAGGGTGCAAGTAGTTTTGGTGCAACATGCGATTTCAACATCCAACATGAAAGAGTAAATAGGCGTGGAACCAGAAAAACAGGCTAACAAAAATGAACCACTCAATTCCCAATGAGCACTGGCAATGCCTAACTGCAAAGTGGCCCTGTAGCTTGGGTGAAACGTTCAGCCAATCCTGGCTTGTTAGTCACAGTTTGCATGCTAGCACTTTTAGGCAAATGCTAATAATTGGCAATATGAAACTTTTTCAAGGCATGTTAATATTAAAAGGGTATTTGTACCGCGCACTATCACCACCGGAGTGGTCCCCAGGCGCTCTGGCGGATCTGTAAACAAGATGGAGGGCACGAAGTTTAGTCTGGTTGAGGGGGAGTAGGAGAGTGGGAGAAGTGGTGTGCTGTTGGCGGCTTCAGTTGGGTATACACCGTGCGCTGAGCTTTGGTGCGAGTATTGGACCAGGCGAGACCTCGTGTGCTGTAGGTGCTTTTAAAGTGTTGTTTGTTGTTGATGTTGTGTTGTAAAATGCGTGCAGTTTGCTGGGTGAGAGATGGTTGTGTGGATTTTTGGGTGGGTTAGGTATGCAGAGATTTGAAAGTTTGGTTAGTGGGGACTGTATCCTGGTTCTAGTTCATCTTGTTCCATTTAAATTGTATTCCTGTGGGTGGCGTTATTGCTGATTTCCTTTATTGGCCGTCTAACTGTTGTGTGTATTGATGCGGCAAGCTCCCAGCTGTATGCTAATGAGCTTTGTGTAATGTGGTTGGGTATGTCTATTTCTCTCCCACTTGTGTAGGAGTTGAGGTTGGGTGCTCCCTATTCCCTTGCTATCTATGGTGACATGGGTCTGTTGTGGCTTGGGTGTGGTTCAGGCCCAGGGTGCTATTGATGAATCGTCCTGGTACTCCCGTCTTGGTCTGCCTATGTATTCAGTCTTTGGTGTCCTCCTGTCATGGCTATCTCAGTCGTTCGGTGTGTCTTCTTTAGATTCTATTGTTTAGTTGATTGCTTGTCTGTGGCGGTGCAGCGCCTTTCCCGCTGTATCCTTATGAGCTTTGTATAATGTGATTGGGTATGTTTATTTCTCTCCCTCTGTTGTAGGAGCTGTGGGTTGGGTGCTCCCTGTTCCCTTGCTATCTGTCGTGACATGGGCGTGTTGGGCTTGGGTGTGGTTTAGGGCCAGGGTGCTATTGATGAATCGTCCTGGTACTTCCCTCTTGGTCTCGCTATGTATTCAGTCTTTAGTGTCCTCCAATCATGTCTATCTCTCAGTTAGTCTTTCGGTGTGTTGTGGAGTGTGTTCTTTAGATTCAATTTTTTAGTTGATTGCTTGGTGGTAGTCGGGATCTGTGTCTTCATTCATCATTGTTTTAGTTGTGTGTGTGTGTGTGTCCCTGAGGGCGGTCTTCTAGTTACGAAGTGAAAAGACAGGATTTGAGCAGTTTCCTGAATAGTAGGTGGTTTCTTGTCTTGCGTATGTTCTTTGGTAGGTCGTTCAAAGTTTTCGGCACCTGGTGAGAGAAAGAAGATCCTCCGAGTGTTCTTTTATTGTAGGGTTTTGGTTCAAGGCCGATGCCGTTGCTTGATCTGAGCGTTCTTGTTGGTTGATGTAGGCGTAATTTGTTGCTCAGGAACTCAGCGCCTTGTTTGTGTATTGCTCTGTGCGCGATGCATATTGTTTTGAATTTTATTTGTTGTTTTATTGGTAGCCAATGTAGTGTTTTTAGCGCAGGTGTGATGTGTTCTTTTCGGGGTAGTTTGAGAAGCAATCTGGCTGCCGTGTTTTGTATGCGTTGTTGTTTTTTTAGGAGTCATTCCTGCATACCCAGGTATAGGCTATTGGCGTAATCTACTCTGGACATGACGAGAGTGATGATGGTGGTTGTTAAGTTGGTGAATGACAGGAATGGTAGGATCCTTTTTGCCGCTCGCAGGAGAAACGGGCATTTCTTGACTAGAGCGTTTACTTGTGGCTCTAGAGTAAGATTGCTCTCCATCAGGACCCCCAGGTTTTTTTACAATTGTAAACATGTGGAGTCTCTCGGGTTGGATTTGAAAGGTTTCATCCATATGGTTTCCATTCTGTTTGTTAAGAAGGCTTTGAGCCACAGTAGGGCGGTGTCTGTTATTCCTAGTTTTTATAGTCTCTATGAGGATGTTGTGATTAACTGTGTCGAACGCTGCAGATAGATCTAGAAGTATCAAGGCAGTACTGTTGTGCGAGTCTGCATTTGTTTTTAGGTCATCCTATGTTGAGAGGCGAGCTGATTCCATTCCTCTCATTGGTATGAAACCAACTTGTGGCTGATCTAGTATGCAGTGCTCTTCTTTGAATTCTTGGGTTGTTTTGTATATGTACGTTTCAAGCAGTTTGGCTGTGTACGGGATGTTCGAGATGGATCTGTAGTTGGAGCGGTCCTCTACGGTTCCCGCTGTATCTTTGAGTAGTGGCCTGATGTACGCTGATTTGAAGGATTATGGAACTTTCCCTGTCGAGATTGAAAGGTTGAGGACAATCCTGTGATATTCCATGGAAGTTTCTTGTTTAAGAATTGATTTGTATATATCCGGGGGGCAAGGGTCCTCAGGAGGACCTGAGTTGTTGCTTTGATTTACCAGTTTGACGAAAGTATTTCAGGAAAGCTTTGTAGTTTGTTCGGATGTTCCTCATGAGGATAGGTGGAGTTCGTAGTATGATCGAGTGGTCTGCTTTGTATGGTTTGTTGGATGCTGATGACTTTGTTTTTGGAAGTGGTCTGCTAGGTCATTGCATAGTTTCATCGAAGGAATTGGCGTATTGTTGCAGCCCGGTGGATTTTTTTATTTCGTTTATGATTTTGAAGAGTTCTTTTTGGGTGTTTGGTTCTTTGAAGATTCGGTTGTCGTAGTGTTTCCTCTTCTTTTCGTATTTCCTTTTTGTATGCACAGTTATGTTGCAGGAATTTCAGCTTATTTGCAGTGTGTTTGGTTCTCTAACCTAGTTCTAGTCTTCGTTTTTTTCTTTTCATGGTGCTGAGTAGTGGGTTGAACCATTTTGCCGTTGCTCTTTTATGGGAAGGAATTAAATGTTTTTCTTTGGTGATGTTGTCAATAGTTGTTGCAATCCAGGTGTGGAGTAGGGCTACTTTTTTGTCCAGGTCAACTTGTTCCATAAATGTTGGGTGCGGTTTGCTAAGCTCCAGGAGTTCAGTTAGGTTTTTGATGGTTCTCCAGTTTCTTTTCATGGTGATCAGTGGGTTGTCTTGATGCTTGTTTACTGGAGTGGTTCTTGTTGTGATTACGAAGGGAATGATGAGGTGGTCGCTCCAAAGTATTTGAATTGGGGCTGCTGTGGTAATGAGTTCTTTGTTCGCGAAGATTGCGTCAAGTGTATGCCCTGCCGAGTGGGTTGCTCCTTTGACTAGTTGTTGTAGATTCATTGCTGGTAGTTGGCTGGTTAGAGATTTTTGTGTGGTTGTGATTTCTTCATCGAACCAGAGTTTGAAATCTCTTTGGACGATCAGGTGATTATGATTGATGGCTAGGATGGTGATTGCTTCTGTGAAGGCGTCTACGAAGGTTGCATTGTAGGTTGGCGGTCTGTATATCAGTATGAATTTCAGGTTTATTTTGGGGTGTACTGATAGGATTCGCATTTATCGATGTTTAATGCGTCTTCCAATTTGATAGACAGGAGTTCCTTGTGGATGATTGCCAGTCCCCCCCCCACTCTTTTTGTTTTTCTGTTTGCTTGGACGCATTTGAAGTTTTTAGCAGGCAGTCGTTGAGGGTGATCTTGTAGTTGTCGTCTAGCCATGTTTCTGTTGCAAATAGGATGTCGATACCTCAGTCGCAGAGGAGATCGTATATTTCGGTGCCATGCGTGGACGTTGACCTTGCATTGATTAAATTGCAGTGGATCTTTTTGGTGAGGTTTTGCTTATTAGTTGTTCCTTGTTTTGGTTTGCATTTGTTCAGTCGCGGTGCATCTGTGTTGACGTTGATTGGATGAGGATCAGCGAGGGATGCATCTTCATTGAAGTGGTCTGCTAGATTGATAGCTTGGCTGTTCAATAGCGGTGCTTCCCTACACATGCCGGTTGGTTGAAGGTCAGCGAAGGCTTCTTCTTCTTTGAATCGGTTTGTTAGGGTAATGGTTGGGTTGTTGGTTAATAGTACTTCGTCATCTTGTCTGGTGATTCATGGGTGTAGGTGGTGCCCTTCTGTTCTTGAGATGTTTGGGGTGAGAGGGTTGAAGTCTACCCACCCTCTTCTTGGGTGCTACTGTCTTTTTTCTAGCTGTCTAGAGCAATTCTTTGCTTGGCATGAGGTCTCGGTGTCGTCAGGGTATCCATGTTCTGAGGTTGTCGCGAGGCATGGTGTAAGATATAAGGATTTTTCTCTTTCGAAGTTTGTTCTGGTCATATTGGTTTTTGGCGGGGTGTTTCCTGCATTTGGGGCTGTTGCTGCTGGGGTCAGTTGGATTTGTGTATCCATGTCCATTGTGGCATGATCGTGTGCTCCTTCTCGGCGCCCATTCCTGTTCCGGGGCATTTTGCTACTTGGTGCAGAGATAACAAGTCGACTGTGATGTCTTGTGCTGGGCCAATACTGGTCTTTCATCTAGGTGAGCTTGGGTACTTTGGGTGCTGTCTGTTCTTCCATCAATGGGTTGTGTGTGTATCCTACAGGTGCATTGACCGTGGGGGGGTTGGACGGTACTGAGGTACGGTTGGCAGGTGGTTTAGGACTCAGTTCAGGTAGCTGTCTATATTGTTATTTGAGGTATTGGTGGCGGGTTGGTACAATACTATCACGTTGTGGTCTCCACTGGATGCATGTCCATTTAGTCTAACCAGAATTGACTACAAGACTAAACACGGCCAGATCTGAGAATCCTGCATAGTGGCGGAGAGGCCTGCACCTAACGGTGTAAGATGGGTATAAGACTAAACACAGTTAGATTTCAGTAAACACTGCCAGATTTGAGAATCGTGTATAGTGGGAGAGAGGCCTACATCCAACAATGTAAAATGAGTACGAGACCGAACACGGCCAGACCCGAGAATCCTGCACAGTGGGAGAGAGACCCACACCCAACATTACGGAATGAGTACAAGACCAAATACAGCTAGGTCTGAGCACAAGACCAAACAAAGCCAGATTTGAAAATCCTGTATAGTGGAAGAGAGGCCCACACCTAACAGTGCGGTATGAGTACAAGACCAAACACAGCTAGATTTGAGTACAAGACCAAACACAGCTAGATTTGAGTACAAGACCAAACACTGCTAGATTTGAGTAGACCAAACACTGCTAGATTTGAGTACAAGACCAAACACTGCTAGATTTGAGTACAAGACCAAACACTGCTAGATTTGAGTACAAGACCAAACACCGCTAGATTTTAGGATCCTCTATAGAGGGAGAGAGGCCTATACCTATGAGTATGAGACTGAACACATCTAGATTTGAGAATCCTGTATAGTGGGAGAGAGGCCTATACCTAACAATGTAAAACAAGCATGAGACTGAACACAGCTAGATGTGAGAACAAGACTAAACACAGCTAGATTTGAGTACACAACTAAACACAGCTAGATTTGAGAATCCTGTATAGTGGGACGGAGGCCTACACAACAATGTAAAATGAGTATGAAACTAAACACAGCTAGATTTGAATAGAAGACTAAACACAGCTAGATTTGAGAATCCTGTATAGTGGGAGGGAGGCCTACACTTAATGTAAAATGAGTATGAGACTAAACACAGCTAGATTTGAGAATTGTGTATAGTGGCAGAGGATGGTAATCAAAGCATTGTAAAGGTGTAAGTAGGTTTACCAAGTGCCTGGGCTTCCAGGGTTCAGTAGCTGTTGAACTCCCCACCCTGCTCCCTCTTACTGTACTAGTTGCTGTTGGTTGACGGCTGACCTCTGGCTTCCCCTGCTGACACCTGCGGACACGGTATGGAGCCGCCTCTGTTGGAGCCGCCCTTTGCCTCGGGGCCCTTAGCTGCAATTTAGCCAGTCAGGGGAGGTGGGAAGGCTGGGAGGCGGGAAGAGGGTGAGAGAGGCAAGTGGAACACCGGAAATGGGTCGGGAAGACTTGGCCTGCACACGGCCTGGTGGGGTCTCAGAATATTATGCCACACAAAATTAACACGTTCTCCGGAAAATATTGGGGCCAAAGTCGGGAATAACGGGAATAGGTAGAGTGAGAGTTGTGATGTCCTGTTAGCAGCTTCAGTTTGTTTTCACTGTTCGCTGAGCTTAGGTGCGAGTTTCGGGTCAGTGCAATTCCCATGTGCTCTTGTGTATGGTTATGTGTTGTTTGTATGTTGTTACAGCCTGGTGAAGTGTGTGCATGTTGCTGTGCAGAGATGTGGTTGTGTGTTTTGGATAAGTGTATGCAGAAAATTAAAGTTTTAGAGTTGGGTTAGTGGGCTTTTTCGTACCTTCTTGATTTAGATCGTCCCAGATTGAGAGGAGTGCCTTTTCCATTCCTCTCATAGGTCTGAAGCCGACTTGCCCTTGGTCCAGTAGTCAGTGTTTTACTCTATGTTCTTGTGTTATTCTATAGATGTGGGTTTTGAATAGTTTCGCTGGGTAGGAGATGTTTGGGATGGGTCTGTAGTTGAAGAGGTCTTCCACGTTTCCTGCTGTGTCCTTGATGAGTGGTTTGACGTTTGCCAATTTGAATGATCGTAGTAGTTTCCCTGTTGAAAGTGATAAATTGAGGAGGTTTCTGTAGTGCTCCATGGGTGTGCCTTGTGTGAGGATTGACTTGTATATGTGTGAAGGGCAGGGGTCCATGGAGGAGCCTGCTTTGTTGCTATTTCTTACTAACTTGTTGAATGTCTCTACTGATATTTGGGGGAAACTTTGTAGTTTGTTCTGATGATCCTCAATTGGGAGGGTGGGTTGTGCGTTTTGATTGGTCCGTCTGCTTTGTATGATTTGGTGGATTTCTTTTCATGGCGCTGAGTAGCGGGGTAAACCATTTTGCACAATGAGGTTAAAGGTTTTTCCTTGGGGATATCAATTGTTCCAATGATGCATTTATGAAGCAGATCTGTTTTTCTATCAAGGTCATCTTCGTTCAGGAGCATGGTTGGTGGTTTGTTGAATTCCCGTGTTCTACTAGGTTGCCAGCTTTGATGGTCCTCCAGTTTCTTTTTATGATAGTCGGCAGTTTGCCAGGTGGTTTGGTTGCTTTTGCGTGTAGAATGATAACGAATGGAATGATGAGGTGGTCGCTCTAGAGGATCTGTATTGGTGGCGTCGAGGTGATGAGGCTTTTGTTGGCAAAGATTGCGTCTAGTGTATGCCCCGCTGTGCGTCTAGCTCCTTTGACTAACTGATGTAGTTTCATGGTCTTCAGTTGTTTGGCTAATGATTTTTGTGATTTGGCGGTTTGCGGTTTCTTCTTCAGACCAGATGTTGAAGTCCCCTAAGATTATCAGGTGTTCCTACTCGATGGCTAGGTTGGTAATGGCTTCTGTGAAGGTGTCCACAAAGGTTGCATCGTATGTCGGTGGTCTGTATGCCAGGACAAATTTGAGGTTTGATTTGGGGTTTGCTGTCAGGTGAAGGATTAGGGATTCACAGTTTTTGATGCTTAGTGGTTCATCTGTTTTAATTTCGAGGTGTTCCTAGTATGCTATTACAAGTCATCCTTCTCTATTGTTTTTCCTGTTTGCTTATGAGCACTTGAAGTTGTCAGGGAGGCGGGTATGGAGTGTGATTTTGTAGTTGTCCTCTAGCCATGTTTCTGTTATGAATAGGATGTCAATACCTCTGTTGCACAGGAGGTTGTAAATCTGTGTGGCATGTTTGGACATTGATGCATTGATCAGGTTGCAGTGGATCCTTTCAATGTGGTTTGGTTGATTTTGTAATCTTTTTGTCTTGCAGCTGTTCTGATGGGGTGCTTCCGTGTTGCTGTCGCGGATTGATGGGTGCTCTGTGGGGTCTGCTTCGTCATTGAAACAGGCTGTTAAATTGGTTGTTGGGTTGCTGATTTCTTCAGCTTCTTCATCTTCTATGTTTTGATGCGATTGTTGGCAGTGTCCTTGTGTTTTTGTGATATAATGTGTGAGGGTGTTGGTTTTGTTCCTTTCTCTTCTCAGAGTTTCTCTTCTTTTTCTTTTTGGCTCCAGTATGTGCTTGGCGTGCCTAGCCCTGTTGGTGGCGTTGAGATGTTGTGGTGCGTGGTCAGTTGCGAGGTACAGTGTTAGGTATAGGAACATTTCTCTTCTCATTATGTTTGTTCTGTTGGTTACAATGTTTGTAGGGGTGTGTTCTGTATTTGTGTCAGTTTCTACTGGAAGGGGGTGTGGTTTTGTTCTGTTTGTTCCATGTTCTGTTTTTCTTTGGCGTCATCCAAGTCTGTGTTGGGGCATGTTGGAGTTCTTGGATGTAAGATGGTTTGGAAGTTTGGAGTATGGGTAACGGGCTGAAGCCCGCCAGTTGGACCTCATGAGGTTTGGATGCTGTTGAGTCTTAGCTGCTTGTGTTATGATTATGGGGATAGCGGTGTATACTCCATGGGATTGCGACTTTGTACGTGGGTTATATTCCAGAAGTGGTGGTGGTTGTGGTGGCTGCTGTTGGCAGATTTGCTAGGGTGTTCTTGTTCTGTACAATGAATGAGTTGGAAATATTAGGTGGGTTCCAGGCTTGATATAGTTCTAGGGGTGAAGGTATTTTGCTCAGGTGTCGGGGGTGGCTGCCCAAGTTGTGGGTTAGCATTTTGGTGTTCCGCTTTCCCGTGAGTGGAGGGCCTAAGCGGGGTGGTTGTTTTTGGGAGGGGAGATGACCTAACCTGGGTTCTTGATTAGTTTGGGGGCACTGGCCTAGCTGTAGTCAATTGCTTTCAGTGGGTGGCTAGATGTTTCCTGGGTAGTGGGAAAAAGGCCTAGATTTCACAAAATGGCAGACACAAGAGAAACACACCTAGATTTGAGTTTCCTGGATAGTGGGGAAAAGGCATAGGTTTCACAAAATGGCAGACATGAGAGAAACACACCTAGATTTGAGTTTCCTGGATAGTGGGGGAAAAATGCCTAGGTTTCACAAAATTGTAGACGCAAGAGAAACACACCTAGATTTGAGGTTCCTGGATAGTGGAAAAAACGCCTAGGTTTTACAAAATGGCAGACATGAGAGAAACACACCTAGATTTGAGTTTCCTGGATAGTGGGGGAAAAATGCCTAGGTTTCACAAAATTGTAGACGCAAGAGAAACACACCTAGATTTGAGGTTCCTGAATAGTGAGGAAAGGCCTAGGTTTCACAAAACGGTAGTCTTTCAAACGAGATCGGATTAACACTTATTTCCTAGAGGGTGTCCTGCGTGTTTGCGGTGAGCGGTTGGTGTTATTATTGCAAGTGTCAGTGGTTTAACGATAAGATGGAGGGAGTCTTGGCTGTTACTGCTAGTAATGTGCCTACTTTGTCAGTTGATGCCGGTTGACGGCTGTCTGCTCCCCCTTTGGCATGTGGGGACACTGTTGCAAGCCACTTCTACTGGTGCAGTCCCCTGCCTTGGCTTCTCTACCTTGGGGACTGCAATGGGGAGGGGGCTTACCTTAGTGCGATGAGTCTTATGGGGGCTCTGGTCAGGTCACGGCTGCGGTGGGATAATGCCTTGGCAACCACCCAAATGAGTAGTGGTACAAGCAGCGAAGCTTGGTGGGCTGCTGCTTAGAGGGGAATCAAGCGAAGCATGCCACAACAACTGGCACCACTCTCCTGCACCTTGAGCTTAGTGTTGAGTGGTGTCCCCACAAGAGGTAGTGGGGGAGTCAGTGATTTGCTTTTGGGTTAATGAATGTGAGTGAGAGGTGATGGATTAGGGTGGCAGTTGGGATAGCTCCTTTTTGGGCAGTGTTGGCTGTTATACTTATTGGTAGGTGGCTGCTTGCTTCCCCTGCAGACACCTCCTATGGTTGCCTCATTGGGGGCTACCCTTTACCTTGGGGCCCTTTGCAGGGGGGCCTGCACCCGGCAGGGGTTTGTCCTACAGTGATGGCTTAAGGAAGCCCTAGTAGCCAATCGTGGGCCTTGTATCTCAGAGGTGGAAACTGTCAATCACATCTTGTGGGAGGTCCGGCAGGCAGAAACTCCACTCAAACACACGCTGCTACGGTGGGGAAACATACGGGCAGCGTGTGGTGAGTGCGCTAGCAGAACATTCAATTTAGCAGCAGATAATGGAGCAGTGGGCCAAAACCAGACCTTACCTCACGCAATGGGACCTAAAGTGCAGAAGAGGCGGCGCACGCAGCGCCTAGACCAATGTCACAGCTGATGGTTGGGAACCACCAATCAGGTCCACAGGGAACCTCGACTCCAAACACACCGCTACGGTGGGCAAACACACAGGCAGCACGTGGGAAGTGCGCTAGCAGGAAATACATTTTAGTAGTACAAAATGGGGCAGGGGGCCAAAACCAGACCTTACCTCACGCAATGGGACATAAAGTGCGGAGGAGGCGGCGAATGCAGGGCCTTGACCCTTGTCGCAGCTGATGATTGGGAACCGCCAATCAGGTCCGGGGGAGGCCCTGTAGGCAGAACCTCCACTCCAAACACACAGCTATGGTGGGGAAACACACGGGTAGTGCATGCAAAGTGTGCTAGCAGAAAATACAATTTAGCAGGATAAAATGGGGACAGGGGGCCAACACCAGACCTTACCCCACGCAATGGGACCTAAAGTACTATTGTACTATTTTAGCAGAAAAAGCAGGAACTGGCTGAAGGTGCATAAAACAGCCAATTGGCAGCTCTCCTGCTACCCAGGACTGGCATGGATTCTATATTCAGTGCCACTAACAGCTCAATTAGGTGTCCTATGTCGGGTGTGGGTATAGCTCATAAGGGGTATTCCAATTCGTGTAGTTTTATGTGTGGCACACAATTAAATTTGCTACTGTGATTCAAGGAAAATGACAAGTGGATACGGTTAGAGGGAATAAGTAAGCACTGCTGAGTACCCTTACTCTTGGCACAGCAACACATTACATGCACATAATCCATTTTGGGTCCTACTTTTGCAAATAGTCGATTGTGGGCTCTTTTGGCTGGGCATTCTTAGATTTTCATTATGGGAGCTGTCAGTTTACCTAATAATAATAGTATAATAGTAACTCCATACTTCAAGGGTAGGCTGGAACCTAACTCAAGCCCATAATGCAGCCAACCATTGGCTGACATCTGGGCTTTTATAAAATACTAGAAACTGCCCCATTGGTTGACGCTCATTCTTAAGAGCAAGACTGGCATTAGGCACCGGAGGTGCCAAAATCCTGTCATTTACAAAGGAGGCCAAAGTTGCCATGCCAGTAGAGAGCAGCCTTTAAAAGGCCCCCTTGTGCTGCACAGCAGCAGGGTCGGACTGGGCCATAAAATTGTCTCGGGCACCAATGTGGCCCACATTAGCAAATGGCTATTCGTTCCTTTTGTGACACTGTTTTAATAGTATCCAACGTGGAGTTTTTTGATAAAATGTGATGCAAACTGCATTTTAAAGAATATTTATTCAGCAATACTGGTCAAAACGAGTAGCTGCATAGTGAAGGAACTCATTAAACTGGTCCACATTGGCCAAAAAAGTGGGCCATTTTGACCCGAAAAACTGACCCATACCAGCATTTTGATTTTTGGTTCGGTCATGGGCCTATTGCCCTATGGGTCAGTCCGAGCCTGCACAGCAGCAGGTGCCCTAGGTAAGCGAAAATCTACTCCGCCCTCCAAGGGGCGAATTTTTCACTTGCATAGGGTGCCACTGCCATGCCAGCTAGGGTGACCAACTTTCCCAAATGGTTTCGCAGGACACTTTGGAGGTGGTAGTGTATCAGAAGTGACCGGAAGTGCTCACGATTGCATAAGATATTATTAGCGCGCCTGCATCAACTTTTTTGGTGACATTAGTTGCAGATGGCATTTTAACACATTCACAGAAAAAAAACGAACAAAACTGCAGGACCATTATACACACAGGAAACTCGACTATTAGAGCTCTGTCCAGGCCCTATGGGTCAAAATACATGCAAGCCTCCTTCTATGCATAAGCATTGACACCAACAGAAGTGATTTCTCAGAAAGGGGCATTGCAAGGAGCATCTTTAGTCTTTGATACTTCAATGCACCATCGGAAGTGACCTTAAAAGATGCTGCCATAAGTAAGCCCAGTAGCGGATAAATGTGGTATGAAATATATGAATAGAACTATTATACTATAAGGAGCAACTCTGTAGTCACTAGCATGATATATTAACATAAGCTATGGACTGAATCACTCACAGAGGCTCCAGATAAGACACAGTGAGATTAAATGATTTGCCCAGGATCACAAACTTTGGTTAAATGAAGGAACCCGGATGTGAACAATTAAAGCAATTTAACACCTATGTTCCCACGTTTAGTTGATATAAATATTTATTAAGATTTTGCTTTGGGTTTCATGTGCCAAATAATAAGTTCTTTATGGCAATGCCTTGAAAATAACTCAAATTACATAATAAACCAGCCTTTCATAACATCCTAAGCTTGCATAGTTTAAATAGTCATACAAATATGTTAAGCAATAATAGTATGGCTTTGGTGTTATTCTCGCCATCCTGCATAGAAGGTCACAGTGGCACCGGGCAAATTAATGTGAGTCTAATCTCACTTGGGTTTTAACCCCATAGGCATTACTTAACACAGCATGCAGCATTATGCTCCCTTCCCATTTCTTATCACCCCATTCACATTTCTTGTTGAACAAAAGCCCCTGTTTATAGCACAGACACAGGAAGTGTGAGCATTGGAAAGGCCGACTTGACAGGGTGTGTCCCTGTCGTATCGGGCAATACATCAGTACACAGAGTGAAGGCATCCTGAAGTAGACACAGACAACTGAATTCAAGTGTTGGGTTATAAATATTCATTCATCAAAAAAGGAGGTTGGAAAAAGGCCTGACTTGCCCTTTGCTAAGGTGGGATTTCCCCACCTAAATAAACTAAGGATAGTCTACGTCAGGAAGTCCAAAGTAAAAGTCTGTCTGTGTCCAAAATCTAAGCTTGCCCTCACAGCTATTTGTATCCAATGGGGAGGGATGTCAGTGTCAAAACAAGAAGTGTTCAAATACAAGTGCAGAGCTTCTTCCAGCTCGTAGTTTGGAAAGGGTTTGCCCTTCCCCAAGGTTCACAATCGTTTACGATGCAAAAGATGTCCCCTTCCCCAAGCTTCAAGATAGTTCACAATGCAAAGGGGTTCCCTTCTCCACGCTTCAAAATAGTTCACGATGCAAAGGGGTTCCCTTCCCCACACCTCAAGATAGTTCACAATGCAAAGGGGTTCCCTTCTCCACGCTTCAAAATAATTCACAATGCAAAGGGGTTCCCTTCTCCACGCTTCAAAATAATTCACAATGCAAAGGGGTTCCCTTCTCCACGCTTCAAAATAATTCACAATGCAAAGGGGTTCCCTTCCCCACGCTTTCAAGTCTTTCATCCTGGTCCAAAACACAGTTCGTTATGATACTTTCCAACTCCTCTGGTTTGGTTACCTTTCACCAATTTCACAAAATACAGTTCCTTAACTTCAGTTCACCAAATTTCTTTTATATTCAATTATAAGCTTCTTTGCTGGTATTTGGCTTTTTTCTTTGATGGTATGTGGCTTTCACAAAAGTAGGTGTCCTCGCTCTAGGCGCAGTTGTCAGACCTCACAGTCCACCCATTATAGGCCACGCAACCGAAACACCTGTCTTGCCTCTTCTTCCTTGTATTCACTTTGCCACTGTTTCAGCTCTACAGTGATAATTGGGTTCTTCCCATTTCACACCCTCATGATGCGTTATCATTGCTTGTTTTGCCACTATTCACTTGTTGCACTTTCCTATCTTTCTATGCCTCTTGCCAAAGCTTGTTCTCTTAATTTACACAGTTCTTTTATAGTGTAGGAATTCACAAAACTGCTTTCATTCAGATTCAGTTCATTCAAATTGTTATACAAAAAGTGCTTATTTTCTTGGTTTCATACAGTTCGATTTGTCGAAACCACCATCAAATTCCCAGTATGCTCTTCTGCTGGGAACTTGTACACTGGTTCACTGGCATATTCACAAGTTCAAATTGTATAGTTTTCCCTGGTCCTCTCTAGCCTTAACAATACTGGCACTCTCTTGACGCTTGGCAATGCTTTTGTCCTCTTTGGCCTGGAGAATGCTTGTCCTCTCTTAACTCTTGGCAAGGCTTACAACCTCTTCTTGGGGCTTGACGAAGCTTGCTTAAAGTCACACTTTCATCTAATTCACTCTTGGGTTTCACTCGGCTGAAGGTTAGCCTTTCTTTCATCTCTTTTACAGTTCAGTATTCACAAAGCCTTTCACTCGAGTCCAACTTGACCGGCATTCATATCGGCAAAATGGTTGCTCGCTCACTCGCAAGCGATCCGACCTGCCGCAACTACGTGGTGTACACCTCATTGTCCCTGAGTCACTCAGGCTTCTCTCACTCACCGAGTACGCTGTCGCCAGGTGCTCTTCTCCGCAACGGCAGGCTCGCTGGGGCTGTCGCTTCTCACGGCTCGGCGGGCCTCTCCTCCAGGGTCTCTGCCACCTCTGCTGTACGCAGAGTGAGTCTGTCTGATTCCATGAGGTATGCAAACTAGCTCTGCTACCAGTGGCCTTTCAAATGCTCCCGCCACGATCAGCTTCTGCTGCAAGGACTCTGCAGCTCGTCTGCACTTTGGGCATGCGTCTCTCTGGTTTCACCTACAGCTTCTCTGGCAAGCGTTCCACTGATGATCGTCTTAGCCTCACCTGAGCAGGCCATTTATACCGTCCCCTTGGCTTCAGCTGTAGACAATGTTCATTCATTACATAACGATCTTGGTAGTCAGCATCCCTCTTCCTCATCCCAGTTCTAGAGTGGTGTTTATTAGGGAAAGATTTTCGGGAAAACCATGGTAGGGATTGAAAAGAGCCTATACAGGCCTGGGAAATGGTGGACTCATTGTGAAACGGGAATGGGGGGTACTGTGTCTCCCCCAAGGGTGCCTCGTCTCATTCCCCAAGTCTCCTCCACCCAGGTAGTCCTGCCTCGCATCTCCACCCCCAAGGACAGGATCCGAAAGCAACAACCTTTCCCTGGCCACCTGGGGGAGGACATATAGGGAAAAGAAGTGAGGACGCCCTCAGATACCCTTCCCCTATGAATATGGCCTGCCGCACAAGGGACATAAGCTTGTGGGTCATAGTGATGGTGTTGATTTTTTTGCCCAGGTGTTTTGTTCAATCTGTAGGTCAATGGTTCTTTCGGATATGGAGGTCCACCCTTAAGGATTTGCCATTTCATTTGAGCCACTCGTGAGGCCCATCGGTTAAATTGGGGTAAATCACTTCCCAGGACTAACTGGAACGGTAAGTCATGATCACCGCCAAAGTTAGGTTTATTTCTCTCCCCAAGATTGTGATGGGGATCTGGGTTAACGGGTGATTTTCCATATGGCTATATATATAAAAGTTACCCTCTCTTCTCCTACTTCTTTCCATCCCATGGGAAATAAACCTGCCTTATGGCGCACTTCTTACTCCCTGTATCTAATTGCGCCCAAACAGTTTTTCTCTCTCGGGTAACAGGGATTCTATGTGGTTTTATCTTCAGTACATCGAAAAACATGGGTTTTTCTCTGGTTCTTATTTTACTTCCCCTTTAAGAGGGTTTTCTTAGGGTTCTCTTCCCCTTCTGCTAGCATCTCACCAGGTTGAGCGTAAAGCACACTCATATTAGATGGTTTACCCCATTTTGACTGGCTTTTCTTAGTGGTGGGGAGATCAATTATATTTAAAGGACAATCTCTTGCGATATGCCCAGACCCTCTACAAGATAAACATCTTCAATCTTACTTTGGAGATGGGGGTAGAGAGGATGGAATGTCTCTATTCCCAGCTCCTATCAGAAGATTGTCTGGACCTGATCTTTCTAATGTCTTCAACTCTTGATTATTAGGAGGTATTTGGAGGTCCAAAGGACACGGTTAATTTGGGTGGCTAAATTCTTTGCATGAATAACAGGAGCTCTCATCATTTAATGATGCTGGAGAAGAGAGACTTTGGCTCCCGCTCCTCAGAGTGTTTAAATCAGGCTCACTATCTTCAGAATCATTGGATGTCTTTAGTTCTAGTGGGTCATTGAAGGGTATCCCTGGGGAGGATAGTATTTGTTTCTCTTTGTCAAAAGGGAAATCTCCCTTGTTTTCTCCACCATATTTTGTGGCATTATCATCCTTGGAGGGAGGTAGGGAAACCAAATTTTCCTTAGTGTCACTGCCTGGTAAAATTTGGTAGGAATTCTCTTTGGTCTCAGATTCTATTTCCCATGGAGAGAAACTCTTTACAGACATTGAAACCTTGGGACTAAGGTTTGACTTCCCCAAGAACTTACTCCATATCTAATCATACTAGACCTCCCTTTTTGAGGGGTAGAGATAATTTTCTGGGGTCCATATCCTTCAGAAGTATGGCCATAACCCTTTCACTGACTCTCCTTATAGGTCTCATGAGAGGGAGATTCCCCAAAACTTTCATACACCAGGCTTCCGATTAGCTCGCCTCTTTTTATTGTGATTGGGGTTGATGAAAAATTCCGGAGAATAAACTTTAGTTCATGCCAACAGGAGATGAGAGGTAGAATCTTCAACTCTCTTTCTTAGCGGGATATTACATAGATGGGAACATTTTCAGGGAAACTCATCTGTTTTTCAAACAAAATTATTATTTTGTCTCTTTCCTGTACCAAATAATCTTGGGGGCAAAAAAGGTGGAAATTATTCCCCTCTGCTGTTTTCCTTATGGGGAGAATAGCCTGGAGGGTTAGGGAATGAAATGTGGCTCCCAATTGACAAGCCAGTTGGTAATGGGGATCATACTTCCATCTAGATCTTTTTGACAGGTGATTAGAAAGTGAGGCAGGTTGTTCCTTATTATGGTGGGATCACCCTGTCTCACGGTCCTCTACTTCTGGTATGATTTGTAGGAAGGCTTTAGCTAACAGTGGGTCATTCCTTTGGGCAAAGGCTAAATCGGGAAGAGTTTCTGATTCTTCTTCTATGACCCTTTCAGGCTCAGGTTTAGGTTGGGTGTCAGATGTTTAATTATCCTCCCTAAAGCCTTGGGAACCTCGATTGGTTACTTCTTTCCTGGCCTCTTCCTTTACTCTAGGAAACATTGCTCTTTCGAGCACCCCTTGTACAATAGTATCCCCCTGGCGGATGTGAAAGGGATCTTTCCCATGGCTTTGTAGTAACACCTTTATATCTCCTCTGAAATCTGGGTCTATGACCACGGCTAATATATCAGTTCCATACTTCCACACTAACCCTGACTTGAGAGCCAATCTGATGTATGTGTGGGGGGTGGAACCAAGACTAGATCAGTGGGTATTAGTCATCTTTCACCTGGAGGAATGATTTCTTCCCTACTGCTGCAAATATCAGACCCAATAGAGCCGTATGTGGCTACTGAGGGATCGGATGCTTTGGGACTTAACTTCTCAAACTATAGGGTTCCCCAACTTGTATCGGTTGATCCACATCCCACTCTGACACCATTTCCGAAGGCATCATGAAGTAGACACAGGCAACTGAATTCAAGTTTTGGGCTATAAACTTTTATTCAACTAAAAGCAGATTGGAAAAAGGGATAACTTGCCCTATGCTAAGGCGGGACTTCCCTACCTAAAAAAACTAAGGATAGTCTGCGTCAAGAAGTCCAAAGTAAAAGTTTCCTTTTTGCAAATACAGCCCCCTAGAGCATTACATAACTTTACCCGACAGATGGTACATGTGTTGATATATTATATCACACAAAAACAGAAGTAGAGCACACAGGAGTGCAAGGATGAGTTTTTCATATGAACCATAAATGTGTCCGCTAACACTATCCCTAGTCAGAAGCACACCCTGTCCCTGTTGGGTGATGGTATCCCTAGGCCAATGCTGATCCACCGCCTATTTAATAGAAAAGAGGGTGAGAGGGACTGTCCCTATCACTACAATGTGTTTATCACAGAATATTTAAAAGCAGTTGAGCCATATCCCGACCTTTTGACAGTCTGGACATTTCACAGAGGAATATTTCCTTTGGCAATGCGCCATTCTTTATTCACCGCCAACGAAGTGTGTGCACAGAATTCAAGATGTGAGATTTAGAAAAAAACAGGGCGCGATTAAAAGTTTAAAAAACAAACAGTCAGTTGGCTACTTCATTGGCTGTTCATTTTTTCAGCTCCAATCTAATTCTCATATAAGTGACTCAATCCCACCAGTATCGTCAGTACTGTGCCGGCAAAGCAGTCGACATGGGTGGTTAGTTCAAATATACCATATCCCAACAGTTTTTTTAAAAGGCTATCGTCACAACGAAACAAGGTGGATCGGTTTCGATGATACTTTCAGTGGGGTCATCTTCTTCAGGACCAATACTTTCAGAAGTGCACAATCAGTCACTGTTATCCATCAGACAAGATGGGGCATCCACACCAGACCATGAACCCCACCTCCAGGGCTTGTGGGTGCAGGCGTGGGTAGATGTTCAAGAGATGAGCAGTCCTTTCCTTAACGGTCCGTCTCTCTCCAGGGGAAAGAATCCTTGCTGTCAGTGCAGGTCCTGCTGCTGCGGCTACTGCGGTCAACTCACGCGGGCTGCGAGACAAGAGTTGTTCCGTTGATATACCACTCCTTACAACATTCTATCAGAAAATGTTTCCTTTCCTTGGAGAACCTCCGATATATAGGTGCATACCGGGGGCCACACCATGGACGTTCTCATCTCTTCTGACATCCCTCTCTCTACCCCTCTCACTTCTTCTCTCTCTTGGACCGACCACACTCTTCTCTCAACACACCCGACACTCTCCTCTCCTCTTACAGCAACACAACCCCGGCACTGCCACTCGGCATCAAAGTCACCAGCCCTATATAGAAAGTGACAGTGGGTGCCTTTGCCTCCACCTACCCTCCTCATCCCTGTCATGATGCCTACCCCCAGGCATCCGGACCAAGCCCATCAGCCCCGGGAGCAGGCATCTAGACATTTAGTAAAACCTCAGCAGCCCCGGCTAAGGCGCCAGGCTCATAGTCATTATTTATCTCAGGCAGACCATGCTGCAAATGACTCCAATCCAACATGAATCCTGAAAGGGACTATTTTTCTACAGGGACTATTTTTTTACTCGGTGTGGTTCTAGGAACTTCTTACCTGGGACTACTTTTGAGGCTATTTAAACCACGCCCGACCAGCAACACACGCTTCGCGTTATTCTGCATCCAGCAGCGTAACGCTCACCGTGCCTGCATCCAGTCTTCTGCCACGCCCGCCTCGAATCCGGAGCTCCTAAAACAAAGAGGAAAGAAAGGGACAAGGTTAGAAAACAGACTTATTTCTATTCCACACCTGATTCTGGATCCATCTCGTCTCCGGACCGGTAAAGAACATAATTTCTGCACGCGCCGCACCTCCAGCTGCAGCGCCGCACCATACTCACCAGTCTTCACAGCATCCTTCGGGTCGGCGCTGCCTCCATCATTTCTTCGCCGAACTTCGGCACCTAGGAGACAAAAGAAAACCACAAGGTGAGCCGAGGGAACCAACAAATATAATTCTTACCACCATAGACTTACCTGATTTACCACCGGAGGCATCCTTTTGTGACTCTCCATATTTTCACGTGACGCATCTGTAAAGAGAGACAAAACAACACGTTTTCCTCATGCAACATTTACCGGACAGCGCCGGGTAATACAGACTCTTACCTGAGCGCCACCAGCTGCCACAAGAGCATCTTTTCACGAGCCAGATGCAAGACAAGAAAAGAAGGGGGGGAACAAGAGTGAAAATCGGACATATTGCACTCTATGAACTTAATACTTACTGGTCCTCACCAGGAACCTCAGAGTGAATACTCTCCGGAACTCTCCCGAGCCTTCAAACCAGTGAAGTAACTGGAATCGACGCGCCCCTGCAAATCCACGCAGGATGGCAAGCTCATCTTTCAAGAATATAAGATGAGATTGCTGTGAGGGCATTTCGGAGGTGATTAGTTGGGGAGGACTGTGGGGGTGCCATCACTTGAATCCACAAGTGGCTAAATCCATCTCTCCACTTGCAGGAGAATATTTCTACGGGTTAAGCAGACAAGATTAGGAGGGCAGATCCAGTCAGTCATCGCTGCACTACGCATTACGTGGGTGGAGACTGCAGCTGTCCGGGTCCGACCGATGCCCCTGTGGGAGCCAGGTGAGCGTAACAGAACGCGAAGCCTATCTACAAATCCCCAACCGGGCGTTATGGAAACCTCAGAAACCGATCAACTAGCCCTATTGTTTGGGGAACTTAGGGCAGAAGTGCACTCCGCGCGCCAAGAGACTAATGCCCTCAGGAGAGAACTTATTGTGTCAAAGGAGCGCACTGATGATCTTGCTAGACAATTACTGCAAAACCAAGCTGGGCAAACACCATTACCTGGATTCGGGGGAAATTCAACTACTGTTTCATCGAGCAATCCTGTGCAAGTGGTTCTACCAGGGAGCATTCCTTTAGCTCCACCCAAACGTTTTGCTGGGACCCAAAAAAGTTTGCCGTGTTTATGAACCAATGCCGCTTGCACTTTTTATGCAGACCTGGAGCTTTTCCGAAAAACCAAACCAAAGTAGCCTTTGTACTATCATATCTTAGTGGCAGCACAGCGGATTGGTCAATTCCATTAGTTAACCAGGATGACCCTCTTCTTTGGGATTTTCAAGGTTTTCACTTGAGCATGGAAAGACTATTTGCCTAACATTCACAGGAACAGGCCCTGGATAACGAACTTTTATCATTACGACAAGGTAACCAGGTTCTACTAACCTATATCGCCACTTTCAATAGGTTAGTGGTGGAAACCGGATGGCCAGAGGTAAAACGAATTTTTTTTTTAAAGTTTTTTTTTTAAAAGTTTTATTGATCAAAATTTTGTTTTTGATGCATACGCATCTTTACAAAATTATAGCATTGTTCATAAAAGTTACATCCAATAAACATCTTTACATCTTTGTAATATTTAGTTCATTCAGTTCATTCCCAAAATTACATAAACAACAATATCACAATTTTTTATCAATTTACAGAATTAAAAAAAATTTAAAAAGGGCCAAAAACAGAACGTCAAATTACAGATATCATATATAAAATCATGTAACGTTTTACCTAAATAAGAAGAATAGAGAAATCACCAAAAATATTTTTTTTTGGTTTTTTTTTTTTTTTTTGGTTTTTACAAGATATAATGTATGGCCAAGAAAGTAAACATATAAAAGAAAACTTGGCAATAACCACTTATATATATATATACATATATATACATATATGTATATATATATATACATACATATATATGTATGTATATAGTCTTGATCTAAACACTAAAAGTTGAGACTCAATGGAGAGCAGTCTCTGAGCTCGATGATAGTGCCTCCACAATGATTTTCACTAAGCGTACTGTCGCTAGGATGATAGCATTTGAGGAACCCCACATACACCGTGACCAAACTAATTCTCTTGCAAAACTCGAGTCTGTCGAACTGAAAGATTTAATCGTTTTCACTCTTTCGGTTTCGAAGAATGGACATACTAGAAAAAGATGTTTTAGAGTTTCGATTACTTCCAATTTATTGCAAAATCTGCAGCTGATACTGTGAGTTTTATTAGCAGTCTTCTCCCAATGTTTTGTTCTTGATTTCGTATGTAATAGGTCTAGACGAAATTGCATGTAAAGGGCTCTAGTTTCTGCACAGGGGCAGAGTATCAAGTAGGGTAGTCTTGGCGATTGCTTATGACGGAATTTCGCATATTCGGTGAACGATTTGTAGACCGAGATTTGCGAACAGATAGCCGCCCAATCATTCTCGAACAGTCGTTTATGTGCTTTAACTAGGTTAGATGGTAAAGCTTCAGCAGAAATGTTTATACTCGCTAAAATAGAAAGCATACGCTTATAGAAAGATCTAATAGATATAGGGCAAGCTTCCTGCAACATGATTTTAAAGTCCTCATAAATAGAATTTTCAATCGGAGAGCACATTTTTGCAAAATTCTTTAAAATGCGCCAGTCATGACGCACTGCTAAGGAATTCAGCCCTAGTTCATGTAGTAGTATTGAATTAGGAAGATAATTCGGAAGACCTAAGGTGGCCTTCCACAATTTTGCTTGGAGTTTATTTAGAAAGACTGATAGATCTAAGAGACATAGATCTAAACTGTACAAAATTATTGCTTCAATCTTCTTAGAATAAAATTCAAACAACGGAAGTAGAGAAAATGTACAATACTTGTGGAAAATCATTTTCATTTGGTTTTGCAAAGGTCGTGTTTTATCTGCAAGTGTAATTTGCCAAAAAAATAGCAGAAGAATTATTTGCCAAGTTGTAGCCCAGATAGATAGTCTGTTTAACAATTTGAATATTGCAAGAATTCAAGTGCCATCGAAATTTGCGAGTTTTTATTTTTGAGGAGAGCACAAGAATGTTCGATTTTGTCGAATTTATCGTCAAATTGTTGTCGCTACAATAATGCTGAAAAATATTCAGTTTGTTTTGCAAGCCTGATTGGGTACTATCAAAAAGAAGCACATCATCGGCATACGCCAGCCAAGACAGCTGAAGTTTGCCAAGACGAATTGTGTTAGAAAAAGCCGGGTCCCATAGCCCTTCAATGTCAGATAAATAAAGGTTAAATAGGACCGCTGCGAGATTACATCCTTGCTTAACCCCAATTGCAGTGGGAATGGGGGCAGTCAAATTGCCCTGACTCGAGATGCGTACTCTAAAGGATGTTTTGTCGTGTAACAGCGCAATTAGTGCGACCAAGTAGGGAGGGAATTGCAGTTGGAGCATTTTGTTCCAGAGCCTACTGCGAATAACGCAGTCAAATGCAGAGGATAAATCCAGTGATGCTATAAAGATTGGACCATGGTTAGGACAAAACACTTCCGCTTTTAGACGTGCTAGGATTGTGGCATTTAATTGTGTGCCCATATTCTTTCGAAAACCAGTCTGTACTTTGTTTAGGATATGATTCTCAGAAATGTGGGCTTCGACCTCCTTCAATAGGAAATTGAAGGAAAAAGGGGGGGTTTTGCTCTCCAGCTGCGCACACACATAAAGTAAATAGGCAATTGCAAATATATATGAATGGTTTTAATCAAAAACTAATGCAGCCTGACACGTGTTTCGAGCTGACCGCTCTTCTACTGAGGCTTAGTCTTGGCTCGGGTAAATTGTAATTAACTGGCTCCATTTCCTCACTTAACAGTGAACGCACTGTAAGTTAATAATTTACCGATAACCTGTCCGTGCAACTGCAAATCAATGGGAGCCCATGGTCAATAATTTATGACAGATTAATTACACCTCAATTTTAGTAATTACAATTTACCCAAGCCAAGACTAAGCCTCAGTAGAAGAGCGGTCAGCTCGAAACACGTGTCAGGCTGCATTAGTTTTTGATTAAAACCATTCATATATATTTGCAATTGCCTATTTACTTTATGTGTGTGCGCAGCTGGAGAGCAAAACCCCCCCTTTTTCCTTCAATTTCCTAATCCAGTGGGAACTTGGCAGGCTCCCACCCAAGCTCTTAGCCGCAGCCCTTTCACAGCCACATTATTTGCTGACCTATGCGCTGTATCCTGCTGGCTCTCTGCCACCTTTTTCCTTGTACTCCTTCAATAGGAGGAGAGAAAAGATTTTAGATGCCACTTCCATGAGTGCAATAGGCCTAAAATTGAGGGGGTTATTTGTAGGTCCTTTTTTATGTAGTGGGATAATAATAGAGCAAACCCACGAGGTTGGAAGATGTTTTTGGATAAAGATAGATTGAAAAATCTTCAAAAAAGTATTGGCCCAAAACAGTGGGTCGTCTTTGATTACACAGGGAGGGAGGCCGTCGGGACCTGCACATTTTGAGGATTTAAGTTTGGAAATAGCAAACAAAATGTCTTCAATGGTCCATGGGCATGTCATTTTATTTTTTTTTTTTTTTTTTTTTTTTTTTTTTATTTTTTTAAACTTTTATTTTTGTTGGCAGAGGTTCACAGGGTACAAACGACAGGACAACAAGCATATGAATCGAGTGGCTCGCAGAGCTGTCAACGGGCCACAATAGCATCTTTACAATAATGACTGCAATATTTTACAAACAACAGAGGAGGCTGAGTAACATCACAATGCATGGGTGGGTGCCGGGGATGGGCAAGACTCCGAAGTGGCATCAGACAGGTCATTGAGATATGAGGTGAATTCACTCCAAATGTTCTTAGGACGAGAACGAGCAGGCAGTGTAGCCAGATAGTCTTCCTCGCAGTTCCGTGACCATGTGAGCATGCCCAACCATCTCTGAGGGGTCGGGGGAGAGGAACACCGCCAGGCCTGAAGTATACATTTCTTGGCAACCATGCAACTTATGTCTAGAAACTTTTTTTGGCGTTTAGTTTCCTCGGTGCCCCAAACCCCAAATAGGACTGCTAGAGGGTCGGGATCGACAGTGGTTCCAGTTACAGCACTAAGTGTGTTCATGACCCCACTCCAAAAATCGGACAGCTTGTGGCAGGACCAGAACATATGGAGGTGATCAGCCTCTGTGGCCCTGCAGCGCGGGCAGAGGCGCACCTCGGAGCGAGCAAACCCAGAAGTCCTGTGAGGTGTGTAGTATAGCCTGTTGAGGAGTTTATACTGCATGGCCCGGAAGCGAAAGTTGAAGGAAACTCTTTTGGTGTGTAGGCACATGCCCTCCCACAACCCATCTGGTATCTCTAGATCCAACTCACCAGCCCATTTGTTGCGCGCCCCAAGGATCGGGGCAGGGGAGGCATCCTGCAGGATGTGATAAAGTGATGAGACCACCCCCCGTGCCCCGCCCGAATTGGCAATGTACGCTAAAGCAGGATCGTCTGGGGGTTCGTTCGGGAAGGAGGGCCACATAGTACGGAACGAAGCGCGGAGCCTGAAGTACATGGGCATGTCATTTTAATATGGATAACTAAGTCCATAATGTCTACAGAAGCGAATCTTGATGGAAGCAGGTATTTCTGTACAAAAAAATGTGACCAAGCAATGCCATCAATCGATGATTCAAGCGAAGGCCTAGTACTTATGGTCACTGTACGCAGTAGTTTCCAAATGTCCCGCGTATTGCGGTTACAAATTAGGCGTACCATGTTTTGGTTACCAATTAAATGAAATGCCGATCTGGCCGCTCTTATATTGCATCTATATCTGCCTAGTAATAACTTCTTATTTGCAAGATAAGTGCTACAGTGTGTGGAATAGACGTTTCTTTTAAGAATTCTTAGCTCATGATTTCTCTCCGATTTTAATTTGGCGATTTTACATGTCAAAACATAGTCAGGAGCATTTGATTGCGGCTGTGTCGATGCAAGTTCTGCAAGGGCAATTAAATGATTATGAATCATTTGCAGATTCCATGCAAGGATAATCTGGCAGGAATGTGTCCCTTGATCATGATCAGACCACCAGTCCCGGTTTACTAAAAATGTTAGACGTCGACAGGTGGAAATATTCCAGCGAATAGACAAAAATTGTCTATCGCTTTGAACTAGAGACAGCGGTTGGAGTCTGCTAAAGGACTGGATTTCAGCAAATATGATACACTGTAAAATGGCATGATCACTGTATGCGGGAAAGAACGAAGTAATAGGATCAATAATGCCCGCTAAACCCTGGGAGGCAACCATATAGTCAATAGTCGAGCAAGCCTTTCCCCTATGCCAAGTTAGAAAAGTTTGAGGGAGTAAGGGATCTACTACTACTAGATCCCATGACCAAAAAAATTGGGCCCATTTTAACCCATTTGCGTGTGCTATTTTGAAGTGCTGAGAGGCTATATGTGAAGGATGAACTTTTTTAGATGCAAATAAATAAGCATTAAAGTCGCCACAAATCAACACTTCAGTCGCTGGATAGTTACAAAAAGTTTCTGTTAGCAATTCATTTAAAATGTGAATAGCTTCATCGATGGGAAGCTTAGCGGGGTTCCAATAGATGGAGATCAACATCACCTTTTTTAGCCCAGAAATGTCAATGTCAATATTTGTCATTACAAACAATTGAGAGCACAACTTAGAGTTTATTACAAAGACAAGATCATTATTGAGAAGAATGGAAATGCCTCCAACTGGCCGACCAGACGGTGGCTGGCATGCGGTATTATGAATGGCTGTGAATCCATCAAGACAGAATTCTTTACAGCACATGGTTTCTTGCAGAAATAAAATAGAAGGAAGAACATTCAGTTTTCTATTTGTAAACCATGTGAGAAGATTGTTTAAGCCGCAGCATTTCCAAGACTGAACAATAAGCTTGTTACATTATGATGATGATGCCGCAGTCGTGCTCATTGTTTGTAAAGGATTTTGAGAAAGCGGCAAAATTCCCAAAAGTCCATTCAGAGCAGAAGTAAGGGAGGCCAACTGAACTAAATTTTTTTCGTTCTCCAAAGGTGTAAGGGCCGAATTGGTCAGGGCATTACATTTCGACAGGGTGGGTGGGGGAATGAATTCTAAGAATTGCATTGCTTTTTCGAAAGAAGAAAATGCTTGTAGTTCCAGTCCCAAGAAAACTAGGTCCAATTTATGCTCCCAAATTAGCTTTGCAATAATGGGCGAAATTACCTTGCAAAGCATGCGATTATTGTTGATTAAAGGTAACTTTATCCATTCGATGTCTTGGGAAATTAAATTACGTAGCGAAGGGATTTTGTATATGGTGTTCATCAAAAATGAGCGATTGATGGGCGCCACTCCATTGATTTGTTGATTACTGGACCAGCCAATCAAGGTCTGCGTCTCTTCGGGGATTTCATTGAAGGAACGCAGATCACGATTAACTATGACCTGTGTGACAGCCGGGGTACATTCAGCAATGGGCTCTCGGCAGATCACACTCACCGCCGCAGAAGGAGATGCAGCCACTACTGGGGTAACCTCTGGAGAAGTGGCGATGCCAGAAGATGAACCAACTTGCATTGCTAAAGCTACTCCACTGAGATTATTAGTGGCTGTCAACACAGTTGGAAGGAGCATTTGAGTGTCAGTATTCTGCGGGAGAGAGAATTGAGGTTCTTGCGATTGCGTCGTTGACATGGGTTGATGAAACATTACTGGAACATTCATAGTAGTTGGAGTAATGTATTCTAAGGCTTCTTTCTTAACATTGCTAGTCCCGCTACAGCCCGATGTTTTTTTGTTTTCAATCAGGGGAAAGAAAGTATTGATATTTGCCTGAACTAACGTGCTAGAACTTACTGCATCTTCACAGCCAGCTACTTCTCCAGCCTGAGTAAGATCTTCTAATGCATTCTCAATAATGGATTTAAGAGAATTTGAACACATTCCTTGCTTTGCTTTTTTTTTGGCTTTTTTTAGAGGAATTTATTTGTAGCGCCATTAAGCTTTCTTCGTTCAGTTGGCTAGAATTAAAACGAAAATCTTCGCTTCCAATTTGTGAAGTATTCAGTATTACATCCCCGTGATTGCAATTTTTGGCTGAAGCCTGTAAAGAGATGGCTGCACTGCCACCATTCGCATTCGCGGCATAGTTTTTCTTTGCTTTATTTCTGCGTTTCAATGCTCTCTGATAGGATTTTTTTATCCTCCGAGAGGGATGGTAGATATTTGATGGCACCTCAGTCAAATCGGGCGAGGTCAGGATGGAATCCTCAAGTAAGTTTGTAATCGCTGAGGGACTGTCAGGAGCCTGCTCATCCGCAGTAGCAACCTGAGCATTTAAATCATTGTTAAGGAGGTCAGCTGAGAACAGCTCTGATCTAAATAGCAGCTGTTCGATTTGTAATATTCTCTCATGCTGAAGTTTCGCCACCTCTGCTATGTCCATTGGGGTTGGGCCAGAAGTAGAAGTTGCAGGCAAACTAACTCCAGCAGTGGCATTAGCAAAAGTGGTGGCCATGCCATTTAACAAATATGTAATCTCGGTTGTTTGTGTACTTTGTGATGTTGGAGCCTGTATTGCCAGGTTGGCAGGCAAACCTCTCTTTACAAGCTCAGCCATACGTTCAGGACAAGCAGCATGAAACTTATGACAGGATTCCTTGGCTAACATAAACCCTTCGATTTTTGCTAGTTTAATCGAATTGTCAACAATAGATTCTTTTATATCCTTTAACAACACGTGTGTAAGTTCATGTCCCCTGTCCAATAAATTTAGGATACGAGTTAATACAGGAAAAGAATGTAATTCACGCTCCAATAAATGTGAGTTGTTTTCATTGTTCGATATTGGGGATATAGGAGAATGGGGAGCAATAGGATCAAGGGAAGGCACATGTGGTAAATGAATATTCAAAGGATCAGAGAATCCAGTATTCTCATGTTGTGGTTTTATGAGAGATTGAGGTTCAAAAGTGGGGGAGCTTCTCATTTTGCTCAGCGCAAACATTTCACGTGAATGACTTCTGGATGAAGAGGGTTGATTACAAGGTGCTGAAGGCGGACATGGTGTCTGATGGAAATGGACATGTTCCCTCGCTCCGCAAAAAGCTGATACAGGAGTAGAAGGGCCTAGAGAGAGACTAATACGCCTTTCTAAGGCCGAGATTATGCCAGGAGCGAGCATAGAGGTATCTGAGATAGGCATAGGGCCATTATCCATCACCCCGAGAAAGACATTAGCTTGAGTGTCTATGTCATTAGCAGTTTGTAGAGTGAAAGGTGTGTGCATTTGTAATTCAAGTAAAGGAACAGAACCTTCAGTACTTGTGTGCTGTTCAGTAACTAGTTCTACAGGATTCGCAATAGACATCGTTTGTATGTCAGCGAGAGGCTCAGACTGTGTACAAGTTTCTATTACACTAACTACTTCCATTTTTGATTTTGAGATAGATTTGAGACCAGGTTTTATGTTGGATTCCCGCAATCGTTTCCCATTCCTTAAAGTGACTAAAGAGGAATCCATAAATTGGTGGTTGATTGGCATATAACACGTCACCTATAGTACCATCACAACATTAGCAATTCACAATAATAATGTGTGATGTGTTTTTTTTTATTATTATTTTTTTTTATTTTTTTTATTATTTTTATTTTTATTTTTTTTTTATTTAAAGGTTGCGTTCCAAAAACACAACCGTAAGTATTTATAAAAACTGTCAATAAAAGGGCAGAATACTAAAGAATAAAGTAGAGCTTACCCAACACATTTGATTATCAATTTAGAAGCAACAGCCCGCCATTTGCCGCGCGCCGCGCACCGCGAACAGCAAACAGTCCTTGTCAGTCCTTCGCGGTGCGCAGCGCGAGTGCGCTGGGGTCGAGTGAATTTATGGAGATAGGCGGGGCGTGTTCAGAGCGAGGGAGGCTTGATTCAGAGCACCTTTAAGCAGTAAAGAGAAATAAAACAAAAAAATGAATTTAAGTTTTAAATTATTATTTGACTCATCTTCACTATCCACTATACATGAGCAGATATTATTGTCCAGTAAGCCTCAAGCCAAGAGAAAGAAAGGAGGAGAGAACACGCTGCAGATCACCTGTTTCCTGATGTAAAGCAGGTCAGGCACAACGGTGTCACAGCGCAAGACTTCCTCCTAGTCTCACGGCAGCATAGAGTCAAGAGAGGCGAGGCCCGGCGAAATGAAGTCCACCGTCGCACGTTGGCTGTGCATAAACGAGGCCACAGACCAGCACAGCAAACAGTCCTTGTCAGTCCTTCGCGGTGCGCAGCGCGAGTGCGCTGGGGTCGAGTGAATTTATGGAGATAGGCGGGGCGTGTTCAGAGCGAGGGAGGCTTGATTCAGAGCACCTTTAAGCAGTAAAGAGAAATAAAACAAAAAAATGAATTTAAGTTTTAAATTATTATTTGACTCATCTTCACTATCCGCTATACATGAGCAGATATTATTGTCCAGTAAGCCTCAAGCCAAGAGAAAGAAAGGAGAGAACACGCTGCAGATCACCTGTTTCTTGATGTAAAGCAGGTCAGGCACAACGGTGTCACAGCGCAAGACTTCCTCCTAGTCTCACGGCAGCACAGAGTCAAGAGAGGCGAGGCCCGGCGAAATGAAGTCCACCGTCGCACGTTGGCTGTGCATAAACGAGGCGCAGCGCTCCTCGACCAGAGACCAGCACAGCAAACAGTCCTTGTCAGTCCTTCGCGGTGCGCAGCGCGAGTGCGCTGGGGTCGAGTGAATTTATGGAGATAGGCAGGGCGTGTTCAGAGCGAGGGAGGCTTGATTCAGAGCACCTGTTTCCTGATGTAAAGCAGGTCAGGCACAACGGTGTCACAGCGCAAGACTTCCTCCTAGTCTCACGGCAGCACAGAGTCAAGAGAGGCGAGGCCCGGCGAAATGAAGTCCACCGTCGCACGTTGGCTGTGCATAAACGAGGCGCAGCGCTCCTCGACCAGAGACCAGCACAGCAAATAGTCCTTGTCAGTCCTTCGCGGTGCATTATTACATTATTTCATCGTGGACGTCGGGGTGAACTCAAAGACGTTTTGACCCAAGTTGTGAACCCACCTCAGTATTGTGCAGAATATATAGACTTAGTGGTCCAGTTAGACCCCGACTTCAGAATAGAAAGGCTGATCGAGCTAAGTTCGAGAATCAGTATTGGTTAAACCCAATGTTACCATCAAAGGAACATATGTATCAGAACCGATGCAGATCGGGGGGGGGTCAAGGGACCCTTAACTCAAAAGGAAAGAGAAAGAAGACGGCAGATGCAATTGTGTCTGTACTGTGGGGCCTCAGGACATTTTCTACGGGATTGCCCTATAAAAACATCTAAAGAGTAGTCGGAGTTGCTGATAAAAATCAAACAGAGCCTGATTCGGGAAATGACCACGCCCGACAAGCGTAGAGGTCCGCTTGCCGAGCTTGAAGAAGGATACTCAGACCTCGCACTTCATCATACCAATGGTCCTTATAGATCCAAGGCAGCCATCACGTATGCACGCAGTGAGGGCATACATTGACAGCTGGGCCATAGGAAACTATTTGGACCACGAGTTGGCTTCTAGGATGAATCTATCTCTCTGCAAAAAGACCACTTCGGATGTCATCACCACAGTCGATGGAACTGAAATTGCCTCTGGGCCTGTAATTCATTCCACCGCAGAGATGACACTATTGGGTCAGGATGTGCATCGAGAAACTATTGTGTTTGATTTAATCAAAGCCCCGCAGTTCCAAATAATACTGGGGATACCTTGGTTGGAAACACATAATCCTTGTATTGATTGGCGAGAGAAGAGAATAACCTTCCCGGATTGTGCACATACTTGTTACCCGAAAAAACCCATGAACCAAGGCCTAGCCACAGTCGCTACTCCAGTCTTGCAGTTACCTCAGGAATATCAAGAATTCCAGGATGTTTTCCAAAAGGAACAGGCAAACACCCTACCACCTCACAGATCATACGATTGTCAAATCGATCTCATACCCGGTGCACAACCTCCATGTAGTAGAATCTTCGCCCTTACGGAACCCGAAAACCTTCACCTACGATAATACTTGGACCAATACCTTGCTAATGGCTTCATTCGTCCATCCAAGTCCCCTGCATCTTCAGTTTTGTTCTTCGGGTCTAAAAAGGAAGGTGACCTCAGAACGTGCATAGACTACCGCGCATTAAATCAGATCACGGTTAAGACCGATACCAATTGCCTCTGATCCCCGAATTACTAGACCAAGTAAAGGACGCTTGCATCTACACTAAATTAGGTCTCCGAGGGGCATATCATCTGGTACGTGTAAAGAAAGGCGACGAATGGAAGACTGCTTTTCGCACTAAGTATGGGTTATTCGAATACCAGGTGATGCCCTTCGGGTTGTGCAATGCACCAGCAGCCTTCCAGTATTTTATGAACAATGTCCTTCGTGAACTCATTGACGTCTGTGTTGTTGTATACATAGACGATATTCTAGTGTACTCCTCTTCAGAATCAGACCACGTGAAGCACGTTCGTGCAGTCCTTGAGAAACTACGCCAGCACAAGTTTTATATGCAAAATTGGAAAAATGCGTTTTTCATGCTACGGAAGTGGAATTCCTTGGATTTATCCTGACTCCAAAAGGAGTCCGAATGGACTCTCGAAAGGTGGATGCAATCCTCAAGTGGCCATCACCCAGTTCAGTTAAAGGGGTACAAAGCATGCTCGGATTTGCTAATTTCTACCGCAGATTCATTCCGGATTTCTCACATGTTGTACACCCTATCACAGCACTTTTGCAGAAAAACAAACGCTTCTTGTGGACCGAAGAAGCTGAAAAGTCCTTCCAAGAGCTGAAAGCGAAATTCACGTCTGCACCTGTCTTAAAGCATCCACGCCCTGAACTTCCATACATAGTTGAAACTGATGCATCCAGTTTAGCCATGGGAGCTGTCCTGTCCCAGAAGGATCCTGAAACAGGTCAACTTCACCCAGTAGCATTTTGGTCCAGAAAGTTCTCGGCACCCGAGTTAAAACTATGCGGTTACCGATAAAGAATTATTGGCCATCAAATCCGCCTTCAAGTCTTGGTGGCATTATCTTCTCGGTGCCAGGCATGCCATTACGGTAATCACTGATCACCGGAACTTGCAGTATTTAAAACAGTCAAGGCCCAATCGTCGCATCAACTTCGATGGGCATAGTTCATTGCCGAGTTCGATTTCGTGATCACTTATCGACCAGGTTGTAAAAATGGCAAGGCAGATGCCTTATCCCGAATAGGGATCGGAGAAGCAAATGCGAACCCGGAACCGGTGCCTATAATTTCAGAACAAAGAATTCTTGGCATAACCACTCTACAGACACTAGAGGATATTCAAGTAAAGATCCAACAGCCCTGCAGGACTGGGTGAAGAAAGGCTCGGACTACTCAGTCATCAATGACCTACCTTATCATCAAGGGCGACTATTTCTACCACACAAGGAACTACAAGAACTAGTCATCTCCAATTATCATGACACCCTGATGGAAGGACACCCAGGTATCGCAAAAACTGAAGCTAAAATTAAGAGACAATTCTGGTGGCCCACCTGGCGAAAAGACGTAAAGTCATTTGTAATGTCTTGTGGCATTTGCGCCCAAAACAAGTCAGAAGAAAAAACCAGCTGGCCTCTTACAACCTTTGGATATTCCACCAACACCATGGCACACCTTATCGTTAGACTTTATTACAGATCTACCTGCATGTAATGGATTTAACACCATTCTAGTTATTGTGGATCTTTTTTCCAAGATGGCCCACTTTATTCCTCTAAAGGGATTACATTCTGCTTCAGTTCTGGCCAAGGAGTTCCTCGAAAACATTGTTCGAATACACGGATTTCCTTCCGTATTGGTCTCTGACCGAGGTAGTCAATTCATTTCACATTTTTGGAAGAAATGTTGTCAGCTGGCGCAAATTGACGTGAGGTTATCAACCGGTCACCATCCCCAGACCGATGGTCAGACGGAGAGGACCAACCAGACCCTTGAACAGTACCTACGTTGCATGCTACACCAGACCGAAAGTGATTGGAAAGATATTTTATGGATTTCCGAGTATGCATACAATAACTCTGTACATTCAGGAACCGGACAAAGCCCCTTTTATACCATATATGGACATCACCCTCGAACCTCAGAACTAGATTCGCCTCAGCATTTAGAAATGCCTGCAGTTAGTCATTTACATTCTACTATTACACAAGCCTTTAAAGAGGCAACAGAACATTTGAAACAAGCAAAAGAGAAATATAAGAAAAATGCTGATCAACATAGAAGTGAAACTCCACAATACCAGATTGGGGATCAAGTTTGGAGGCTACAAAACACATACCTCTGAAGGGAACTCAGACTTTTAACCCTAGATATTTGGGACCTTACACTATTAAGGCCATTATCAACCCGGTAGCCGTCAAATTGGAATTACCCTCTAATATGCGCATTCATCCTGTCTTTCATGTTTCACTTTTAAAACCAGTTCAACCAGAAATAAGATCAACCAAACCACCCGACCCCATCTTGATAGATGGAGAACCTGAATTTGAGGTAAAAAATATCCTGGACTCCAAGATGGTTAAATCAAAACTTTTTTATTTAATCGATTGGAAGGGCTACGGACCACAAGAAAGGTCATGGGAACCTAGTGACCACGCCCATGCACCTCGGTTGGTGAAAAGATTCCATCGGAACTTCCCAGACAAACCAGGGCCCAGGGGAAGAACAACTTTAGGAGGGGCCTTGGGGGTGGGGCAGAGTGCTGTCATGATGCCTACCCCCAGGGATCCAGACCAAGCCCATCAGCCCTGGGAGCAGGCATCTAGACATTTAGTAAAACCTCAGCAGCCCCGGCTAGGGGCTATCTGGGTTCAGTCCTTGCGCCTTAGGCGCCAGGCTCATTGTAGAAATCAGTCCTGGCGCCAGGCTCATAGTCATTACTTACCTCAGGCAGACCATGCTGCAAATGACTCCAATCCAACATGAAGCTTGAAAGGGACTATTTTTCTACAGGCACTATTTTTTACTCGGGTGTGGTTCTAGGGACTTCTTACCTGGGACTACTTTTGAGGCTATTTAAACCACGCCCGACCAGCAACACACGCTTTGCGTTATTCTGCATCCAGCAGCGTAACGCTCACCGTGCCTGCAGCCTGCATCCAGTCTTCTGCCACGCCCGCCTCGAATCCAGAGCTCCTAAAACAAAGAGGAAAGAAAGGGACAAGGTTAGAAAACGAACTTATTTCTATTCCACACCTGATTCTGGATCCATCTCGTCTCCGGACCTGTAAAGAACATAATTTCTGCACGCGCCGCACCTCCAGCTGCAGCGCCGCACCATACAGGTCGGTGCTGCCTCCATCATTTCTTCGCCGAACTTCGGCACCTAGGAGACAAAAGAAAACCACAAGGTGAGCCAAGGGAACCAACAAATATAATTCTTACCACCATAGACTTACCTGATTTACCACCGGAGGCATCCTTTTGTGACTCTCCATATTTTCACGTGACGCATCTGTAAAGAGAGACAAAACAACACGTTTTCCACGTGCAACATTTACCGGACAGCGCCGAGTAATACAGACTCTTACCTGAGCGCCACCAGCTGCCACAAGAGCATCTTTTCACGAGCCAGCTGCAAGACAAGAAAGGAAGGGGGGAACAAGAGTGAACATCGGACATATTGCACTGTATGAACTTAATACTTACTGGTCCTTACCAGGAACCTCAGAGTCAATACTCTCCGGAACTCTCCCGAGCCTTCAAACCAGTGAAGCAACTGGAATCGACGCGCCCCTGCAAATCCACGCAGGATGGAGAGCTCATCTTTGAAGAATATAAGGTGAGATTGCTGTGAGGGCATTTCGGAGGTGATTAGTTGGGGAGGACTGTGGGGGTGCCATCACTTGAATCCACAAGTGGCTAAATCCATCTCTCCACTTGCAGGAGAATATTTCTTCTCCTTAATATTTCTTCTCGGCTTAAGCAGACAAGATTAGGAGGGCAGATCCAGTCAGTCATTGCTGCACTACGCATCACGTGGGTGGAGACCGCAGCTGTCCGGGTCCGACCGACGCCCCTGTGGGAGCCAGGTGAGCATAACCATCCCATTCCTATGGCTGACTCCCACCCTGACACAGCTGTCACGAACCTCAACCTCTCTTTCTCCAACACACTTGACACTCTTGCTCCTGCCATGAGGGTCTGACTGAGCCTTCCAAGAAGTGCAACTCTTGGTACAACTCCGGTCTGGCTGCCCTTAAATGCAAATGTAGGGCAGCTGAGCAGAAATGGAACCCATCGGGCAGACCATCTGACAAACTAGCCTGCATCCTCCATCAAAGGCAATATCCACTCTGCATCTGCTCCAAGAAAAGAGTCAATATTCAAGCCTGCATCTCTGCGGCATCAAACAACATGGCTGAGCTTTTCAAAGTCTGCAAGGAACTGGCCAATCCTGTAGCAGCCTCTTGTTCTGTCACAGCCACCCAGGACCGTTGCTCGCCCTGGCTGCACACTTCATCAGAAAAACCCAAGACATCCTTTCCTCTCTCTCTTCCACCCCACAGCATACATCAACACCAGAGCCTCCTTTGGCCCCCCTCCTCTTACCCACTCCTCTCTCTCCCCCGCCACACCGGATGAGGTCCCCAGACAAGTCCGGTCTATGAAGGCCTCATCCAAACAGGTGGACCCGTGCCCCGTAAAAACCATTAAGGACAATATTGACTCACTCGCCCCAGCATTGGCTGATCTCTGCAATCTCTCCTTTTCCACTGGAGTTTTCCCAACTGCTCTTAAGCACCCTCTGCTCAAGAAACCCTCTGCCGACCCCTCATTCCGGGAAACTACTGCCCTATCTCCATCACTCCTTTCTTGAGCAAACTCCTGGGGAAGTTGGATATCACACAGCTTACCCTCCACACTGAATCTGTTGGCTGTTTCCATGAGCATCAGTCTGGCCTTAGAGCATCCAGAGGCACGGAAACTACTCTTCTGAACACCCATGAAGACCTGCTCTCAAATCTTGACACTAACACTCCCTCTGTCCTCATTCTCCTTGACCTCTCCTCTGCTTTTGACACGGTTAACCACAACATTCTGATCGCACGTCAGGCAGGTCAGGCTTGGGTGTGGTTAATCTCCTTTCTCTTCGATCGCCCATCCCAGGTGGTACTCGGAGCCTTTCTCTCGACTATTGCGCTCTCAACCTGTGGCGTTCCCCAGGGGTCTAATCTCTCCCCCTGGTTCTTCAATGTCTACATGGCTGCCTTGGAACGTGTGATTACCACTTTTACCTCTAATTGCTAGTGTTATGTGGATGACACACAACTATCTTTCAGGCTACCCTCATCTGCCTCCTCCTCCTTGCTCATATCTGACTGTCTGTTTGCTATTCGGTCATGGTGTGCTGCAAAGAACCTCTGCCTCAAAGCCAGTAAGACTGAGATTGTTTGCATTGGGACCCCTGCTCCAGCTTTCCCACTTTCGATGTGGCCAGCCTCCCTTAGCCCTGTGCCCGTACCCACCTGTCGGGCAAAAAACCTTGGGGCCATCTTCAACTCTACTCTCTCCTTCTCCTCTCACATTTCTGACATCTCTAAAAAGTCCAACTATCAGCTACACCTTCTCAGAGGTACTCTTCCTTTTCTCACTTACCTCCAGTGGCTCACTGTCTCCAGAGCCTTGGTTCTCTCTAGGCTGGACTATTGCTTCAGCCTCTTCCTCAATTTCCCTTTTCTGCCTGCGCCCTCTCAACTCATCCAAACAGAACTGCAAGACTTATTCTTGGCCCCAAGCCCAGGGGCTGCATCTCTCCGGCACTGAAATCTCTTCACTGGCTCCCTGTGGCTGCAAGGATCAAGTTCATGACCCTCTGCATTGTCCACAAGACTTTCTGGGCCTGGGACCCACCTACCTGCAATGCTGCCTACCTAAATACTGTCCTTCACGAGCCCTCCGCTCATCTACCTCCAACCTTCTGCGAGTGAGCCGGTTCTCCAAGCAGAGATTTGGAGGGAGATCCTTCTCCTCAGCAGTTGCCTCCTTCTGGAATAGCCTCCCTGCCACCCTCCATCTTGAGCCTGATCTTCTTAGGTTCTAGAAACTCCTCAAGACCTTCCTCTTCTCCTCTTCCTTTACTTTCCCTCTACCCTGCTAACCTAGCCCTCTCCACTCTCCATCTCTCCCTCCTCCTCCTTACAGCTTGCTGACTGGCCGCCTGGTGTACCTCAGAGTCTCACTGGTCCCGGGCACCCCTGCCAGTCCACTCTTGCACTTGTCTCAGGGCCCTACCCCCTGCCTCCTATACTGCACTTAGAATAACCCAAGAGTGTGGCTCTCTCTGCAATTATCCCAGTCTCCACTGAACTGATTGGGTGCACTTGGACCTCCCCCTCCCTGTGACCTTCTATGCACTTGCACGATCCAAATGCAATGTTCCTGAGGATTGTCTGTTCTCCCTTGTCTTCTCCCCTTTATTGCACTGGTAAACTGCAGAATCGCCGTCAGGCCCATTTGATGTGTCTCAACTAGTAAATGTATTTTATGCACGTACTCTGCCTGTTCAAACAGTTATCGTCTCAGAATTTCAAGGGCTCTGAGCGACTGTTGTTTCTCCCCTTGTTCCCAAAATCCTTGAGCGCTTTGAAACATTTTCATGTGTAGAGGAGCTATATAAATAATTAATACAATACAATAGAAAAGATTTTTAAAGAATGTATTTCTTAACATAAAAATATTTCCTGGTGGTTTGTCCAAAACATAAGCTTGCCCTCACAGCTATTTGTATACAATGTGTAGGGATTCAAAGCAAGAAGTGATTGGAAAGGGTTTTCCCTTCCCCAAGGTTCAAGATCATTCACAATGCAAAAGGGGTTCCCTTCCCCCATGCTTTCTAGTCTTTTAGCTTTTCCAATACACAGTTCTTTGTGATTCATTTCCTTCTCTTCTGGTTTGGTTACCTTTCACCAATTTCACAAAGTACAGTTCCTTAACTTAAGTTCACCAAAGTTCCTTTATATTCAATTACAAGCTTCTTTGCAGTCTTTTAAGTGGCTTTCACATAAGTAGGTGTCCTCGGGCTAGGTGCAGTTGTCGTACCACACGGTCCACCCATTACAGATTACGCAACCGAAACACCCGTCTTGCCTCTTCTTCTTTCTATGCACGTTGCCACTGTTTCAGCTCTACCGTGGTACTTGGGTTCTTCCCATTTCACATCCTCATGATGCTTTACCATTGCTTGTTTTGCCACTATTCACTTCTTTCTATGGTTCTTGCCGTTGGTTGTTCTCTTAATTTAGAAAGTTCCTTTATAGCCTAGGAATTCACAAAACTGCTTTCATTCAGATCAGTTTTAAACAGTACTTGCTTTCATTCAAATCGGTATTCAAAAAGTGCTTATTTTCTTACTTTCATAGTTTAAGTTTAATGGTTATTTGTAATGTGCACTTTACATCCAAAATTGTCTTTCAAGGCGCATCAAGACAAGGGGGTGTTGAGGGGAGAACAAGCATAAAGTAATTGAGGAATGAACATTCCTACAAGGTCTTGAGGCATTCGGATCGTGTAAGTGCTAAGTAAAGAGAGCAGGGGAGAGGGGAAGGGAGGCAGTGTAGGAGCAAAGGGAGAGAGGACAAATGGAAGCTGTCCCTACAAGGGCGTGAAGGTGATTGGGGTCGAGCAAGTGCTATAACAAAAAGAAGGATGAGTGGGAGAAAGGGGGTGCAGAGGGGAAACGGGAGGCAGGGAATAGTTAGGTGCAGTATACAAATGACAAAACAGGCCGTACAAGGACAGCAAAACACCACAGAGTAAGGAGAAGTAAAGGTAGGTAGAGGGAGAAGTTTAGCTGAACGAGGATCAGAAGAAGAGTACAGCAGTAGGAGGGGGGAAAAACAAAACATGTGCACAAATAGAGGCACCACTCTACATGGGTAGGAAAACCATGTATACAGTGACACAAATATAGTACAGAGGGGGAATGAAATGAGAGACCAGTTGGGTTAGAGTCAAGCTGTAGGAGGCAATGATAAAAAGTCACAGTGAAGGGAGGATAACAGCAGCAACAGGAGCAGCAACAACATAGGCAGTAAACAGAGGGGAAAGTTGTAGGGCTTGCGTCAAGCAGGGTGTAGGAGGAAGGGCCTTCCAGAAGGATCAGAAAGTTATGGTTCAAGTCAAGGCAAAATGTAGTGGATGGATGGAAACAATAGATCCTGCAACGGACCTTGGAGGCAGACGATGAGGAAGCAGAGAGGCAGCCAGACAGGAAGAGCGTAGAGGCCTTAAACGCAGGCCTTTAACAGGGCTGGCATCGCCTGCCGGCTCGGATGCAGGAAATGGTAAAGAAGTGAGTTCTGGACAATCGTCAGACCCTGGAGGCGGGTCCATGGTGGGGCTGGAGGCTGCAGTGCAGGTCGAGACAAAAACCAAGTGGCCATGATTAAGAGGCGCACACACAAATTAAAGTATAGCGCAACAGGGCATAGAGGCCTTAAACACAGGTTTTTAACGGGGCCGGCATCGCCTGCCGGCTTCTATGCAGAAAGTGGTAAAGAAGAGAGGTCGGATCCCGGAGGCAGGTCCGTGGTGGGGCTGGAGGCCGCAGTGCAGGTTGAGACAAAAACCACGTGGCCATAATTAAGAGGCCCATGAACAAATTAAAGTATAGCCCAACAGGGCTTACTAATGCTGAAGGCACACTGCAGGGCATGCACAATGCCACGTAGATCTTGCAGCAGCGAAGGGCCAGACAGGAAGGGCCATACAGTTCGATCACTTTGTCAAGACCAACATAAAATTCCCAATATACTGTTCTGCCGGGGTCTTGTGCACTGGTTCATTGTGTATTCACAAGTTCAGATGTTATAGTTTTCCCTAGCCCTTTCTTGGCTTTAACAATACTGGCCGTCTCTTGACACTTGGCAATGCTTTTGTCCTCTTGGGCCTGGATAATGCTTGTCCTCTCTTAACTCTTGGCAAGGGTTACAACCTCCACTTGGGACTTGACAAAGCTTGCTTGAACTCACATTTCCATGTAATTCACCCTAGGGTTAGCCTTTCTTTCATCTCTTTTACAGTTCGGTATTCAGAAAACCTTTCACTTGGATTTCTTAGCAGTTTCATGTCATGATTATCAAAAGTATTCAGTAATTTGACTTCACTTAACAAAGTTCACCGGCATTCATATCGCCCAAACGGCCTCTCGCTCACTCGCAAGTGACCTGACCTGCAGCAACCATGCGCTCTAAACCTCAGCGTCCCGGAGTCACTCAGGCTTCTCTCATTCACCCGGTACAACAATGTCTCTGGGTGCTCTTCTCTGTGACAGCAGTCTCGCTGTGGCTGTCGCTTCTCTCTGCTCGGCGGGCCTCTCCGCAAGGGTCTCCGCCACCTCTGCTTTACGGAGAGCAAGTCTCTGGCTACAGGAGGTATGCAGACAAGCTCTGCTACCAGTGACCTCTCGAATGCTCCTGCCATGATCAGTTACCGCTGCAACGACTCTGCAGCTTGTCAGCACTTTGGGTCTTTCTCAGGCTTCACCTCTAGCTTCTCCGGCAAGCGTTCCACTGATGATCCTCTTAGCCTCACATGAGCAGGCCATTTATACTGTCCCCTTGGCTTCAGGTGTAGGCAATGTTCATTCATTAAATAACGATCTTGGTACTATGAGAAACCTGAGGGCATACTTGCATCTATTCCCCTTGGATCCCCTTCTCAGGTGGCTAGGGAAATGCCATTGCTTTTGGATCTTGTTACCCCTTTTCCTATGGTCAGGGTAACATCAGGAAGAATTATAAATCTTGGAGACACACAAGGAGGGTGAGAGAGAGGGGACAGCCCACATGCGAGACATGGTATCCCCCTTTCCCTATTCAAACCTAACCCTCCCCTACCTTTATGGGCTACTGCAAAACCTCTCCCCTCATTTCACATTTGAAAGTACTGGGATGAGGAAGAGGAGATTGAGAGTAATGGACACTAGACCCTCATTTTACCACTCTGGTACTGGGATGAGGAATATGCCTGCAGAGTACTGTGAGAGTGAGGCATGTCCCCTTAATCACGCTCCGGCAAGTAATGCATCCACAGCTGCAACCTGTTGGGGGGCTGCAGGTTTATAAAGAGAGACTAGGGGACTCTTTCCGTGAGGGGGCAGCCGTGATGGGACCTGAATAGGAGCAGGGAAGCCAGCCGAGATTCCTGAGGTGTGGAAGACTCCTCGTTGGTGAAGAGCAGCTGGCACTGCAAGCAAACGAGAGAGCAAGCCTCCCATGTGCACCCAGAAGCAAAAAAAGTTACTGGCATATGCAGAATTCCAGCCAGAGTGTGAGCAGGGCTCGAGAGGTCAGAGTGCCAGCCTGGGAAACACAAAGAAGCAGCAAGAGCTGTCGGAGCAAGACACTGAAGACCGGTGAGTGCTGGCGGAAGCCATTCAGAAACCAGGGCACTCCGGGCAGGCTGCGTACAAATAATGAACCACAATATGAGTGAAAGCTTCAAACCAAAATGATTGGTGCATATTGAATACCGAGCTGAAATGGAAGTTTTAAATAGCGCTAACTTATACATATTGAATACTGAACTGAAGGGAAGTTGAAACCAGTGCTAAACTACCCATATTCAATACCGAACTGATTGAAAACTTAAAATTGAAACATGTTGAACATTGAGCTGAAATATAACTCTATAGACAAAACAAATAACCAATGAAGGCTTAAAGGAGAATGCCTATATAAAGGCAACCTGTCACGATCCGTGACCCCGAACCCCACTGGCATGGTCACATGCCAGGTAGGGTTAGGGCTCGGGGTTCATTTGGGGCCCCAAGGGCCTTGCATTTTCACCGGGGACTTCTGGAGTCAGTCCTGGCGCCTTTGGCGACAGGCTCATATTTGGAATGGGACTTGAAGGGACTACATTTTATGTGGAGGCCTGCAGCCAACATGGAGGCACCCACACAGTCTAGTCCCTAAGAACCAGACTGTGCAGTGCAGTGTTTTAGGGTGTGGTAGTCCGGACTACTTTACCTGGACTACTTTACAGGGTAGGCTATATAAACCACACCCAGCTAAAGAACGTGCTTTGCGTTATTCTGCAGCCAGCAGCGTAATGCTCACCGTGTTCAGAGACCAGCACCCGGCGTTCCTGGAATCGTGGACCTGCAGAGGAGACAATCATTAGCAGTTCCAGCTTACCTGCAGTCTTCCATCCTTCGATCCCAGCTGCTCGCGGTCTTCCATCCCGTTGGCAGCATCTTGAGGACATCACGCTCACACCGGAACGAAGCACCTGGAGAGGAGAGAAAAAGGGACAATGTTAAACAGGTTACTCACGGCAATCACAGCAGCAACCAAAATCCCCTCACCTGGCTGGGCATATCTTGGCCGGTTCCGCTCCAGAAATCACTGCACGCCCAGAAAGACCATCGTAATCTGAAAAGGAATAAGGAATACAGGTTAGCCCAAAAAGACATTAGCGTGCCGCACTTCGCGCTGAACCTACCTTTCTTCATACGCTTCGCATCCATAAATCCCGGCAGGAGCCGAACCCAAGCAGCGCACCCAGCGAACCTCTGCATACCTAAGGGGGAAACAATCAGGGAAAGACATTAATAGCCGGAAAGAAAGCAAAGGCCCTCAAAGACTACTATAATCAAATTTACCTCTTTAAAGACACTTGAATGGGTTGGCAGAAATTACGCGCCCCTGCGCAGAAAGCAGGACGGAGAGCACGCCCGACATCATAACAAGGCCCACCTGCCATAGAAGACATCATCCCGAATTGAGTACATCTAGGGGGAATCCGGCAACCAGGGCATACAGGCGTCCCCGTGGATATCAGGTGAGCGTAACAAGACTACACAGAAAAGAGCAAGTGTGAAGGAGTGCAACTAAAGCTGGGGCATGAACAAGACCACCACAAAGTAAATCTTGTAAACCGACGTAGTACAGCAAGACCAAAGACTGACAAGAGGTGTGTAATACAAAATGGCACAGCCAGGAGGCTAAATAGGAAAAGCCAGAATAGTATAAAACTGCTTATAAAGTCAAGAAACTGTGAGAAACGTGAAGGTGTCTCACCTGCTAGTCCGCTGGGATCTGTCACCCAGGTGGCCAGGACATGGCCATCGCTATTGGATCCAGTTCCTGGGGGTGGACCAGTGCGGGAGGATCACCTGGATGAGGGGTCTTCGGGGAGTGGAAGTGGCACACCCAAGGGTGAGACGCGGTATCCTCTTCCCTCTAACACCTTTTCCCCATCCTGCCAGCTAGGATACCTAGAAGCTCAGTCCCCCCGCCTTTCTCGACACAAACACTTTCTCATGGACAGTTCATCATGAGCGATAACGGACTAACACTAGAGCCATATACCTGACATGTCCCAACACTAGGGCCAGGCAGAGTCAGGCAATTACTGATTACACACACCTGACTTCATCACACTTCCCCACACGGCTAAAAGGCGGAGCACGAAAGCACACTCTGAGCAAGGCAAAACACATGAGGAAGCACTGCAGCAATTCTGAGATGGCAGTTTAAACTGAGTGCTAGGTAAGAATTGGTGCAGTCACACTGTGAGACTACTCTCGACTTATCTGCTTTGTATTAGGTAACCCACCCTTTGGTATAGGTCTGTACTACACACGTTGGTAGTGTGACTGAGTAGCCAGGCCTATCTCAAGAGGGGTAAATGTGAGCTGTAGAGCTGTACAGATGAAAACAATCAATACAAGTAGCCAAGTAACACTTATACTCAAGGTTTCAGTTATAAATATTTATTTATTTATTTAACATCAGTTTTAAATAAGCATTCTTTAAAAAGGCAAGTTAAGTAAACTTTGAAATTACTTTTCAGAATCAATAAGCTAGTGGATAATCTTTGGATATGCTCAATACACTTCTACACCCTGAGGTGACTTCAATCACAAGAATAGTATTTGCATTTATATATCACACCAATATACTTTGTCAGTTCTGCGTTGCAGAAAGGAAGGGTTAAGGGAAGCAAAAAGGTTAGAACAGTTTCTCAGCCAATTTGAGGACAGCTGAATCCTCCAATGAAGTCTAGACAAGCCCTTCCCAGCAGTAACAGTGTTCAACAATCTACAACCTATGGGGGGATAAGCAATACCAAAGTCAATGGATTTAGAAGAGTGCCTTTACGGAGCCAGGACAGCCAAAGTCATTTGGACACAGTCTATACTTCTGATGCACTTCTTGGATAAAAGTACTGAACAAAGTTAGAGAGTTCAGAAAAATCGCTTGTAGGAACACAAGCTGTTAAGCCTGTGCAAACGGAGTTGAAGTCAACTCAGAAAGTAAGTAGGTGCAAATCTTAAGTGAGCCTGCACGACTTAAGGCAAGGAAATACGCCCAAGCCCGAATAAGTACCTTTGGTTAGAAGAAAGGGGTCCAGCTGGATTCCATCAGGCTACAGCCAAGCAGACCCCGGTTCCTGAGCCTCAGTCATGGGGTCAAGCGGGAGGACGCCTGGAGAGATGCTCCGGTAGTACTCAGAGAGGTCGTCGGCAGCTAGAGGTTTTCTTTGTTTCGGTGGCGCTTTGTGATTTCAGCACTTCGTAAACAGCCCTGATGCAGAACGGTTGACACTGGTTGGACTTTCCTTGCTCCTCAGTCCTGCACTCTGATGAGGGGACTCTAGATCGAGATTTCCTGCTTCTGGAGTGTCCTGAGGAGGCTCCTGGAGCTTTTGGCTGGATTCGTTCTGCGACAGATGTTGCACTCGGTTATGGACACTCAATCACTGGCATTGGGCTTCTGTAGCAACGGAGAGGCACAGCAAGTCAGGGATTGCGCCAAAGTGGTGTTTGTCTCAGGGTTAGTTGGTCCCACTAACCCAAGGGAAGAAGTTGTCCATCCGGAACTTCTCTGTCGAGGGGAAAAAGGAGGTCAGCACAGCAGCAGGGCTTCACCGGGCAAAACGAGGTCCAGGAGGTTGCAGCAGGCTTCTCTTCATGATTTCTTCTCCGGATGTTTCTTTCAGTGGTTGACTCTGCCTGTAGTCCCAAAACCCTCACCTTTTTAAGCATGTTTTCCCATTCATACTCAGCCTAGGCTGTCAAACATACAGCAGGGTGGCTGTCCTCCCAGGACAGCCAGCCGGCCAATCAGGACTGGTTTCTATCAGGCATACCTAGAGAGAAAGGACAGGGAAGTTTTGGGACCCTCCCCCACATTCTGTCCTTCCAGACACACTGGAGGCAGGGGCAGGCTTCAAGGCTTTAGCATGCCAAAGGCAAGACAAAGGGCTCAAACCTGTCTCAACGCACAGAGTAAAAGCCAAGAAAGACCCCACAAACAGAAAAATGGTGAAAAAAGAAGACGGGGACCATTTTGACAAAATGGTCACCCATGGGTGCTGTACTGCAGCTGAGGGTTCAGCCTGCGGTAGAAAAGCACAATGGTAGGGAAAAGTAAACCACTGCCACGAGCCATTTAAAGTAGTGAGCGTAACAAAAAATGTTACATGAGAAAGTAGGATAAAGGGCTACTAGGTAACCCCCCAGCACTCCACATAAAATGGGGTGTGCTGTACCTACAAAGTGAAAAGGTAATAAAGTCAATTTCACTTTACTATTCTTGAGAATTGTAGTTCACTCAAGAAAAGGTATTTAAACCTTAAGAGAAATCCAAATGATTTCTTAGTGACACTGCACTGAAGGTATTGTGTGTCACTATACAAAAAGCAGATGCCTATGGAGTTTGTCAGACTCAAAAAACAGTGAAAACATGAAATCCAAAACAGGGAAAAACACATGAGAGAGTGAGAAAAAGGTCCCACTCACGCAGGAGTTAAAATTAAAAAGTCCTAAGTCCAGCAAAAGAGCAGGGGGTCTCTAAGCTGGGAGGAATTTAGCACTGAAATGAAAATTCTCCCTAACACCGAGAAGAAAGCCGGCGAGACCAGAGAGGACTGCAAGGAGGGATCTACCCTTGACCTTTTCGGAGAAGGACTGCGACTTTCAAGAGGCCTCAAGGAAAAGAAACATAAGACCGGCAATTACAGTTGAACAACAGTCCAGTGTATGTAGAAGGTACACAGGGCCCTTCACATTGATAGCCAAAGCAGGGAGAACCGATTGCTGCTGTGGTACTGTCCTTGGCTCCGACAACAAAGCGCCAGTTAATTCAGCACAGCCGGGGAGTCAAAGAGACTGATGCTGACCGGACTGTGTTATGCTCGAGGTTGTAAGCGGCAACACTGTGTGAAGAAAGATGACTCGTGCGAGATTGAACTTTATGGAACCGAAATAGGTACCAGATGCAGGGCCTCATCACGAGTTTGGCGGTAACCCTTAAATCCGGCGGTCTTGCTATTACCGCCGGATTTAAGGGTCCGCCAAATCAGGGCTTCAGCGGATTTCTCCCCAGCTCTGAGCTGGGGGGAAATCCACTGAAAATTTGCGCTATTACCGCCGGCGGGAAATCCGCCGGCCGTAAGAGCGTGAAAATTCCCCATTGAGCCCAATGGGGAATTCCCGAATGGGCTCAGTGGGGAATGGGGAATTCCATTACCGCCAAACCCGTGATCCGGCGCTAATAGCGCCGAGGGGTTTGGCGGTAGGGCTAATACTGCTGGCAGTAATACCGCCGACGTTACCGCCCAACTTGTGATGAGGCCCACAGAGTGGTCCGGCGTCACGTGGGTGCTCACTCAAAGGTATCTGTTTGGTAACCAACTGAGCGTGTGAGAATTTTTGAACTGTGAAATTGAAGTGGTCCTGCAGCAGGTCAAGCTAAATCCTGTCCACATTCGAAAGACTTCGATAGCCTGTGAACTGAAATTGGTCTGAGCCTGGCTGAGGGAGGCTAATTGTATAAAAGGGGATCTGGTCCCGAAAGAGGGGGATCGGGGTTGAAGAGCAAATGGCCAGACTTGAATATTTGGAAAGGAACTTTTTTTCATTGTTTTGGTACATCAGGCCCTCTGATCAAGAGACTTTGAACGTAAGAGACTTGAGCAGAGAAGGCCCTGATGTTGGTAAAAGGAACTGTGTCCTTGTGCCGAAGAAGCCCAAGAGTGTGCTATGCTTGAGTGAACTGCCTTGTCCTGTGCTAAAAACGTGGGGCAAGGGGAGGTCAACTGCCTGAACATCCTGACTTATCATTTTGTGAGCACATCTTTCTTTTTCACAAACATTACCCCACACGATTTGTAACTTAGTAGTTAAATAAGATTATTGGCCCTTTTTATTTGACGAGACTCCACCAGGACTGTATTATTATTATTTGATGGTCGTAGCTTGCTCCCATCTTAGATTTAGGTTTATATAGGCGTTTTTCACACCCTTGATAAAGTTCAATAAACACCCTTGAACTGTGGTCAGTTGTGTCTGTCTTACTTTGATACCATGCCTTCCTTCCAAGACCGACAAGAAGGAACTAACTGTATAGGAACTTTACACAAGGGCAAATGCAGAGGAACCTGTGTTGGCTGAATAACTCAGCGGTCCTGGTTGCACGACCTGTGATGGGTGGACCGTGTGGTCTGTCAACTGCACCCAGACCAGAGCCCTACATTGTGAAAAACAAAGAAATTGCACTTTGAAAGATTGAAACACCCTGAGAACCGATGAACTACAATACTATATTGAGTACAGGGCCTCAAGACCCTTTTTGTTTGAACTGTATTACTTTAAACTTTGGCAAGGCAACTCCGGAGATTGAACTGTAGTACTTTGAACTTGGGGTGGGGAACCCTGAGGAGGTTGTGGAACTGTTTGAACTTGGAAAAAGGTAAATCCTCAGATGTTTTTGCAGAACTTTCTTGAACTTGGGGAAGGGGAGGTGAAGAAGAAGCTAAGAGCTGGAAGAAGCTCAGAACTTTATGTTGATCACCATTTATTTGATTATTGACATCACTACACACTTTTTAGCTTTAGTTGTGAGGGTAAGCATAGGTTTTGCACACAGACAGACTTTTAAGTTGAACTCTTTGACTCAGAGCTTCCTTAGTTTCGTTCAGGTAGGGACATCCCACCTTATCATAGGGCTAGTTAGGCCTTCTACCATCCTGACATTTAAGTTAATAAATATCTTTTGTTTGAACTTGAAGTCTTTTGTCTGTGTCTTGCTTCATGATGCCTTCACAGTATACGGCACCCGTCTTTCTTGTCCCAGTACCAGAGTGGTATTTATTAGGGAAAGAGTTTCAGGAAAACCATTGAAGGGATTGTCAACAGCCTATAAAGGCCTGCAAAATGGTGGACTTATTGTGAAAGGGGAATGGGGGATACCGTGTCCCACCCAAGGGTGCCTCGTCTCCACTCCCCAAGTCTCCTCCACCCAGGTAGTCCTCCCTCACATATCCACCCCCAGGGTCAGGATCCATAAGCGAAGACCTTTCCCTGGCCACCTGGGGGGAGGATATATAGGGGAAAGAAGTGAGGATGCTCTCAGATTCCTGACAACTGACACTTTGTTCTGACTGGGAATACTTACATATTAAATGAAATATGTGTGTGTGTGTGTATGTATATATATATATATATATATATATATATTCACTGACAAAAAAAACGGTGTTAAATGTACATTATGAGTAAGTTGCACGACTAAAAAGCTATGACATTCACTGACAAAAAACGTTGTTAAAGGAACAATATGTTTCAGCTGCCCTAAGAAAAACCTATCAAATTCAGTGCAACAAGAACTTGAAAGGAACATTACACTTGCTGTGCACTAATAACAACCTATCCGTATTATGGTTACAAGGATGGAAGAGAGGTATCAAAATGCATGGCAGAACGGGGGAACAGGTGTTAAATGAAGAGCAGAAAAACACCATCAATAGATGCTACTGCTCTGAATTTAATATGAAGAACGTATGGCCATTCAGGATGGAGATGTGGCAAGACTGGGGTGAAGGGTGAAAGAGGTGCAGCAAGAAAGTGAGGTTTGGGTGATAGATACAGAACAAAGCAAGAGGAAGGTGAGTTATGTGGGATGGGAGAGAGGGAAGGAAAAGGCTAACAACAGGACAGGATGGGAGGAAGAGATGCCAACAGAGGAGTGGAAAGAAGAGTTTTGGCTGGAGGCAGGAGTTGAAGAGTGGATAAGAGGTTTAAGAGGAGAGTTGGGGAGAGGACAGGAGTGTAGAACTAAGGGAGGGTGGTGTGACAAAAAGATGAGAAAGAATGAGTGCATGCTTTCTTTTAAAATTGAGACTATGGTGGTATGACATATGTTGAGACTCAACTCATCACTCCTGCAACAGTGGTACTACCAACAGGTTTGTCCAATGGGCGATAGAGGCGCTTCATCAAAGAGGGGTGACTGACACTTGCTCATTGGAATATAGAGCCACTTTTGAAAAAGAGTGGGAAGCTGGGTCAGAATAAAATTGCCTGCTGTGTTGAGAGGATATGGTTGTCAGTGGTCTAGACCAATTGAAGTGAAAGAAGTTTTCAAACATGCTGTGAGGACGAAGGATGGAAATTCGCCAGTTATGGTAACCTAAGCAACCATAACTCGCACCACCACTGTGCACTGCTAAGGTTAACACCCATGACATCAAACATGACATCACAATGACCAAGGAGCTAGTTGTGAAGGGGGATGTGGGGGTCTATTTGGGTGGGGGCACATGTTTCTTGTTGTCTGTTCATGCAATAATACACATGGTCCTGCATATGAATTCACGTGTGCATGGGTTGTGTGCAGGTGCTCAGAAGTAGTTCTGTATGAGTCCCTTGCGGGCTGCACGCCGCTACCTGTCCTCCCTGTGATGGTGTATACGCGTATCTGCAGCTGCTTCCACGTCACGGTCATCATCATCGTCCACCGGTGGCATGTCTATGTCCGGGCGGCAGGGGAATGTTCCACCAGATGCACATATTGTGCAACATGGCACAGGCCAGGACTATCTTCCCCGCTTTCACAGGCCTGCACATCAGTGCTCCACCAGAGCGGTGAAGGCCACTAAACCTTGCCTTCAACAGTCCAAAGGTCTGCTCAATAATTGTCACCCTTGTTCTGATGTGTGCACGATTGTACGCTGTCTCCTGGTGGCTCTGTGGATGTCTCACAGGGGTCATCAGCCATGGTAGTAAGGGGCAGCTGGAGTCACCTGGATGGAAAGGGACACAGGGAATGACACATTATTGAGGTGACTGGGCTGTGCATGCATGTTGAGATGTGGGTGTGTGACACGTGCATCTGGGTCTGTGCACTTGTGGTCCGTCAATCACCTTGCTGCACCCTGAGACACATAATGCTTGTCAGGACATGAGAAGGATCAGACTCCCAAGGATGGGTTAGTGGTGGTGGGTGGGGCATAATGAGGATATGCAGCGCTTGCATAGGAGTGATGCATTCTGGTACCTGTGGTGCATTAGATGTGCCTGTCCATCCGTGCCCAGATTGTGCTGGTGTGCCCTTCTGTAGACTCATGTGGTACATACCAGTCGTGGCCACCCACTCCTGCGTGCAGAAGGTGTCCCTGCATTTGCATGGTGCCTGTGGGTCATGCACTGGTGACAGTGAACATCCTCCCGATGCCCTGGTGTACATGCAATGTGGTGTGTGGGTTGATCCTTTGACCACCCAATAGCCATGTCCGCTGTCCACCTGTTAGGCAGAATCCTGTGCAGTTCCCTTGGGGAACACTGCAAGAAGATTAAGACTACAGGAGTAAGCAGTAAACCCAATTGGTAGCAGTCTGCACCCAGATTTACCTGGTAGCTGTGGCTGAGCGGTCAGACTTCTCTCAAGATGAGTAGGACAGTATATAGAGGATACACAATCGGGCTAAAAACACAGTAGAGCAAGCAAACACTGACCAGAGCTTGGTATCAAAAGCATATCATTATTTATTTAAAACACACTTTAGGAAATACACTAAGCACTCTAAATCAAAGTAAATTCAAACACAGTCAGATAAAGTATACACACATCCCTTAATAATTATTAGACAAGTCTAGGTCAAAACACCACTATTTGTAAAAATAGATGTGAGCGCGTAACCTAGATGGCACTCCAATAATTAAGTTAAAGGGAGAGAATAAGGCAGGTCATAAAAATAAAACAGTTCCCAACACTTTTATACACTTTTATAAGACCACAGCAAGTTAGTGAAGGCAGAGTCTACTGTAGAGCCAAAGTTCATAGGCCAGGCCCACTTTAAATGGAGCAAGGCGAAATGTGCCCAAGATCACACAGTTTAAAAAGCACTCAAGTCTTTGCAGAAATGTTGAAAGGAGGTTGGTTTGATGCGAAAGGTAAAGTTAGAAGGTCTGGGGCCAACCCAGTTGGAAAGCAAAGGATTTAAGGGTCACCTTTAGCAATCCGCAGAAAGGGAGGCAAGGCGGAACACAGTACCTTAAAGAGTGAGGAAGCTCCAGCGGTAGCAGTTGTTCCTGGCAGCGGGTGCAGTTTGTGGTTTCGACCAGGGGAAGAGAAGATCTCGTCGAGGAGGAAACTTGGAGTTGTTGCACTGCCCAGGGAAGAGACCAGCCGCAGAGTTTGTCGGTTAAAAGGTGTGTTCCTGTTATTCGCGGTCACAGTGGTGAAGCTTGGCTATCCGGCTGCAAGGGGGTGCTTGGCACAGGCGATTCGACCAAGGGACGTCCTGGAAGGCGAATGGAGAACTGTCCCCACCAGCTCAAAGGGAGAAGACTCTTACAGCAGAAGATCTTCTCTTGTCGTCGGGAAAGTGGTGAGGTCGTTGCAGCAGCGCTCCACCGATGGTGTCGTCGTTGCAGACCCCAAAGCCCTGCTTTTATGCAGAAAAACCCCCATTCAACAGCCTAGCTGTCACTCATACATGCTAAGTGGTGAGCCGGGCAGCTCACCACTGGGCCAATCAGAACAGAGTGCGACTTGAGTTGCTAAGGCAACGCAGTCCAGGGTGCCAATTCCCCCACTCACACGTCCTGTGGAACCCAGACAGAGTGGCACCAGTTGGAGGGCTTCTGTGGAGAAGCCCGCCAAAAAGTGGAAGAAAGGGCCCGACCTTGGTTGGAGTTACAGAGACGGACACAAACGCCATTTAAGAAAAGAGTTCTGGTGAAAAGACCCAACCGGTGATTTTATATTAAATAAATAAACCAGCGGTATCTTTAACATTGCACCAAAAAGTGGTGCGTTTAAAATCAATGGGAAAATCCCATAGGAAATATTCCGGTGGAATATTTTGCATGGTAACCACTGCCACCAGCCAGAAACTCGACAAGGGGGGACTGGACAGTGCCCCCTTGGAAACAGACCCAGGGGCAATCGAATTCACCCCTTCCAGTACTTCCACAATATGATGGTTTGTACTGGTTCTGTTCACAATTTTGGACTAGTAAAGTCAATGGTGACTTTACATGCCCTGGGAGACAGTAGTCAGTGCCTTGGTATGGAGTCTATGTTTGGGGGTCACTATGACACCCCTGTGTTACTGCACTGAGGGTGCTGTGTAACACATACACTAAAACAGATGATACCCTATGGAGTAAAAGACCCCGTAGCCCATAAGCACACAATAAGTCAAAGACATACCTCAAATCATGCCTAAGAGTGGGAGGAAAAGAGTCTCACTCTTAGCAGGAGAAAAAAACAAACCCCAAAAATCCAGCAAAGCTGCTGGGGACTCACTAGGTTTGGGAAATTAGCCTTATAAGAGAATTCTCCCTAACACCACCGTAACGCCCCATGTACTCAAACAGCGTGCTATTGTGCAGGACAATGGAGTCATGTGTTGATTCCGGGAAGCGTGCGGAGCAGTGTGTGATCGTCAGGTCTGCATCACAAACGACCTGCACATTCATAGAGTGGCACAGCTTTTTGTTCCGATACACCTCCTCTGGGGCGTAGGCAGCCACTAGCTCTGTGTGTGCAGTCCACTGCTCTCAATACATTAGGCATGCCTGCAAGGGCATGAAAGCAGACCTTGGTGGCGTTCACCTGTGCTTATGTCTTTGTCAGGGACACATGACGCAGGAGGGCATCCAGGAACTGCACAAGCACAATTGAAAATGTTGGGTGAGAGATGCCATGCAACTCCCGGACTGTGATGGAATGTGCCTGTGGCAAGAAACTGGAAAATGCAGCACAGACGCCACCTTCAACGGGTGGGGGATGGCAGTCTGAATGCCAATGACACTCTGGATGTCGTCCTTGATAAGGTCTACTACTGCAAGGATGGTCTCCCTGTTCAGGCGGTGACTGTGATGCTGGATATGCATTGGAGGGACAGGGCCTCCTTGTCCTGTACTCCTTTTTCATGTGTGTTCTGTATTGTTTTCTGCCCAGGAGTCCATGTAGAACTCGTGGCAGTGCAGCTCTTCCTCTTTTTGGTCATGGTGACCAGACCCTTGGGATACCCTTATGGCACCCATGGGTGGGTTTACAACCCTGTACACCCCTAGTGTCTGTTTTTGGCACTTGTGTGTGGCCCCAGAGCAGGGTATGGGCTGGTGGCAGTTCCATGCTGAATTTGACAGGTGCTCTGAGTATCCTCCATCTTGGGATACCCAGGCCCTGCCATTGGAATCAGTTGATTCCTGATATGAGACAAGATGGCCCCTGTGGCCTCTTGTTTTCTATTGCTTGTTACCTTGTTTTCCCAAAGTCATGAGAAGCCCTGGCTCTGTCCCTTCCCCCTGACTGACTGTTGCGTGGAAGTTCCATATATGGTATTGTAGCGAAGATAAGGCCAGACTGGCTGGAGCCTTCTCAATGACTGTATGTTGGGGGTACGCCCCTGGGGTGGGATCTGGGTGAATAGAGTATGTGACCAATATATGTTTCATGTTATAGATTTCTAGTTTCTGGTGTGTAACACGATGACTGAGACAGCCGTGCCCGAAACTGGTATGAATGCAGTGTGGAGTGCTGAATGGCGCAGTGCTTGTCCGAATCCACATTCCGTGTTGTGAGTGTCTGGATGGAGAAGAATGGCCTGAATGCACTGCGAGCCTGATTGGCTGCCTGCATGAATGCCCTTCTGAATGATTGGTTGCCTGAGTGTGACCCAGCAGAGTGAATGAGAGACCAAACAGTATATCTGGCGGCCTCTCACTGATGTAAATCGCTCAGAAGCTGATGTCAAAACTTGATGCTTATTCTCGAAGCCTTGCCTGACGAAAAAGGTTATCTGCTGCTCCCTTCGACGCAATCTGAAAGCTGCTGTGCCTTCAAGGAACTGATCCAAGAGAGGACCTGGCTAGGAGACCTCTTCCCGAGCTACGAGGGACCCTCGTGCACCAGCTAACCTTCACCAAGGCTCACTGGAAGTCAGCCTTGGAAAGACTGTCGACCAGAGATCGACCAGAGACTGGGACCGCAGAGGAAACTGAAGAGAAGTGGCCGGACATTCCATCCACCGTCGTCGACCAGGGTTCGGAGGACCGCTGTAACCGCTGTAAGCCCATCGAAGCCGTGTTGCCCAGAAGTGGGGATAGCTTGACACTGTGCCGCTGCTGACCGGAGCCACAACGCTCCATTGCTTAAGAACACTTTGAATCAAGGACTCCCTTGCTCATCACCAACTACCACTTTGTCCCGCCAGAGAAAGTCAAGGGCGCCGACGACCGAGGAGAATCTGCCAGTGGGTTTCCCGCCACCCGAAGACCACGAAGACACCCACGACCTGACGCCCTTGCTGGGCCAAAGTTCTTCTTTGCGGCAACAAACTATTGTCATCGAGGTGCAGTGCACGCCTCATCTTCGCATGATGTCCATGACCGATCGTCGACTAGCACCGCCAGGACCGAAGCCGCTGCCTCAACGCCTTTGTTCACCTTTTCATCAAGGGATCTCGATGATCCATGGCTCCTGCCTTAAAGGGAGTCACTCAAGAAGGATCCGTCGACGACCCGACGTTGAACTCTACTAAACTAGGTACATTGGGGTGGTAGAACCTTTATAGAAGGAAATAAGACTCTAATAGACAATATATGGACTGGGCCTGTCAATATACTTTATTTTACAGGTTGCCCAGGTGGGGGGATCCTCATACAGAACTGTGCCTACTGGTAGGGGCCCACTATTCTGCCAATTGTCTAACCAACTTGTTTTCCTCCTAAGTCTATTGTTGGTTCACTTTATTAATTGATTTGTATGCCATTTGAAACTGTCTACAGTTGATGCATTTTAATGGAATCTAAGAAGTAATTGTGATACCACAGTGAGACTGTGTATACTTTCCACTAGAATTACCTGAGCACAAAGTGGGTTATTGTGATTGTGTATATAATTGAAACCTTATTTATATAAAGAACTGTGATATCCCTAACATAGTGTGTGGACATTCCTTTGTGGGTGCTTGGGGACTACGCTGTACTTAAGAACCAGCCCACATCACCTCCTGAGAGCTTAAGCCTTGATTGTTCATCCATAGCTATCCTATAGAGAATCTTGGCTGGGGTGCTCTGTGCTTCTACTCTGACATATACAGGGCAGGAGTACAGATACCCCCCTCCAGTCTTTACAGTGATGTTTGTGGATCTGGCTGTCAGTGTATAGGTGCACGCCTCCAGAGCACAACTTGCTGCCCATTGTTCCTCTCCATTCTTCTTCTCATCCTCCTTCACTGCTTGTCGGCATGTTGCCACTGTTGCACCTCCTGTTCACAGAGCTGCACTCCTGCATGCAGCAGCTCCATATACAGGACTGCTGCTATGAGTGGCAGCATGGTTGTGTTGGAAGGTGTGTGTGGTATGGGTGTGGTCCTTTTCATCAGTCCCTATACTCATTGTGTGCAGCTGGGTCAATTGGGTGCACCTGTGGCCTGTTCCTCCACACCTTGGCCTGGTTACCACCTGTTTCGCGGTGTCAGTGTTTCCGGCACAGTTTTCCCGGTGGCACTGGCATTTTTTTACTGGTGTTTCAGGGAAATCCAATGTTATAATGCTGCCTTCTTTCTGTAGTGCCAGAGTTTCCGGCACTGATTCATGTGGGTCCTGCAGATTCAGTTACCTGTGCTATCGGCAATGGTAGCACACTGAACACTGTTACCGGCACTGTTGTTACCGGCATTCCCTCTTGTATTGCTGCAGTCCGGAGTGAGTGTCAGTAATCTGAATAACTGGCACGTTGTTTCCAGACCGCCACACTTGTAATGAGGGCCCATGACTGTGAAATACTTGGCCTTAGATGGGATGTTATACAATATTGTTGCGGGAATTAGAACTATAGGAAACTACGCTTAGACTATTTTGTTTAGGGGCGAAGGTCCTGTATGAATCTCCACGACCCTCACGTTGATTTTTTTCACCGGGTACACAGCCGTGTTACATGGCGAATCGGACGGCAGCATTATTCCATGCTACATTAAAACTGAGATGGTCTCAAATACACCTTCATCTGCCTCTCTGGACATGAGGTAATGCTTTGCCCGTGGCAAAAGGGATTCTGGTTTAAGCTGCTGCTACTCCTTTCAACAAACACACATCATATGGACTCATGGTCCATAAAGTATTTGGCACTTTCTCTAAACCTTCTATGAGAAACCAAAGGGTGTGAAAGATACGTGGAGAAGGGCAAATCCCAAACAAGAAGGCTCCATTGTTTTTCAAGGATGCCAGCGACCCCCCCGGATGAACGGCAGAGTTGGGGAGGCGAGGCCAAGCCTGTGGTACTAACCTTGACTTGTGAATTGGAAAACTGTGAAGACAAAGAAACGCACAGAGCCGGTGAGTTGGAAAGTGACATGAAAGACTGGTGTGTGCTAAGGAAAGATGGAAGTTAAAAACACTGTCTGACTTTGGGTCGGTAATACAATCCTGAAGGAGCTAGTGGACATGATCATCTTGGAGCAATTTTATCAAGTCTTTACTTCCTTTTTTACACAAAGCAGTATTGCAATTAAATCGCCCCACCCTTAGCATTGCTATTGAGACTGTGCAAAATCACTCAGATGCAGTGAAACATTTCCACTCCATACATAAAACCGAAGATAGGAAAGATAAAAAACCAACCCACTGCTCTCAAAATCAGACACTAGACCGAGGAGGATGACTCTCTAAAACCAGAGAGAGGCCCCGAAAGAAAGGGTAGAAATAGAAATAACGACATTAAGGGTAAAGAAGAGCTAATGGGGGAACAACCCAGAGGAGTTAAACCATCCTCACCCATCTGCTTCTCATGTAGAGGGACGGGTCACTTGGAACGGCATTGTCACAGAAATCAAAGGGAGGCGCCTATGGAAAAAGGATGCCCAACAGGAGAGGTGCGGGATGAACAAGAGCAAGACCTAGAAACCTTTAGCATATGTTTATGCTGATCCTCAGTGATTTCACCTATGAGAGAGTTATTGTGAATGGTGAAGGCATTAATTGAGTCTGGCAATAATATTTGGTCACTCTAGAAAATGCGACTATGGTTAGAGTTACCTGTGTGCAGGGAGAGAACGAGATATATCCCAGAGTACCCATATGTATTAAAATCATGGGGGAGTCATGGCTAGGGTCACCAGCCATTATCCCTGGACTTCCAGAAGAGGTCATTATAGGAAGGGACTTCACAGAATTTTCCACCTTTCTTCAAGACCTTTCAACTCCACCTAGAGAATTTATAGCGGCAATCTGATTGTTATTCCCAGACCTCTCCGGTATGGGAATGGATGGAAACAGACCCTTACAAACATATATTTTGTATGAAAACCCCTCATTCTCAGTTCATGGGATACTTACAGGGGACTAAAGCCATTATCTGGCCCCTACCAACACAGTCGAAAAGAAACTCTGTGAATATGCGAGAGCCCCTAGATACAATTTTCCCTTGTTCTATCCAAGGCCCTCAAACTGGAGGACCTCAGAGAAGAACACACCTATCCACCTTGCATAGGGAAGGGTATGTCAGAAACCAAATGGTGTCTCACCCGCTAGTGCCTGGAGACCTGTCATCCAGCTGGCCAGGACACGGCCATCGCTTTTAGATTCAGTTCCTGGGGGCGGACCAGTGCGGGTCTGGCTGAGAGGTCTCCGAGGAGTGGGGGCAAGGCGACCAATGGTGAGACGCTGTATTCCCCCTTTTCATTATTTGTCAATACCACTCCCTCTATGGCTATTTTTGACCGTTTTTTCAGAACTAGCTTTGCCTCTTCCTGCTTTCTACTCTCAGCTTTGTTCTTATTTTTCTCCTGCATTAATTGGCAGTGATGCATGATCGTCAATTGCATTTCTGCCCATGGTTTTGCTTCCATTCCTACCCATTTCTTCATTTGCCTTTGCACTGGCAGTCCTTGACATCAAATGTGGTAAATAATGCCAGTGTTTGATCCCACAGTTCACACGTCTCAAGGTGCCATCTCTCTTGACTATCTTGAATATAAGCGACAGGGTCTTAATCATCCCCCATTTTCCTAGTCATAATCGCACCCATATCTGATGTATAGGGATATTGTACTTTGAGCGCCCGCCATACATCTGTTCTTCAATTATTGAATGGCGCTCCATCATGTCATGTTCTGTGCAGTCAAACCTGCGTATCCTACTCGCTTCCAAATGTCGTCAGCTCTCTCTCCTCGGATGCCTGCCAATAAGCCGTTTATGTCACCTATGGCTAACGTCATTTCTGATATAATTTTCTCTAATTCATAAATCCATTTCCTGCACCGTGAGTTAAACTCACTAATTCACATTTGAAATTGTCTTTATCCATTTGTGGCCATGAAATATATTGTCCCCCCCCCCTTTCTCTAATAATGGGAATTATGAAAATCCATGTCCGTAATCATACCTGCCTACACTCCTCATTTTCCAGGCAGGGATAGTCCCACCCGTCTGTCTTCGTCCTGGTAGTGCCCTTAATCTATTTACATAAGGTGAGGATACATCCCCTGCACAAAGCGATTGTGCTTGTGGTCGATCAGTATATAGTGTCGATTCTGTCACTCTTTGGGGTCCTCTAGATCTGACCATTTTACCTCTTTTTCTACACTCGATTCTTTTGAAAATCTGCATGCGCCCTCCCTTCGTGCTCTCTCGTTTTCTTCCCTTTCTTTGTTTGAAATCATTATCCCCCAGCTTGTATGGCTATTATCCCTTTCTGCATCATCAAGATCTATTTTACTTAAAGACAGCATTCTGTGCTCGTCTGTTATGGCGTTATCTAGCCTTCCTCCAGTTTCCCTCGATAGAGATCCTTCTATGTTCTCCTGTGGTTTATAACCTTCTTTAGCCCTCATTTGCCTACATAAATCCCTAGTTCTTTTCCCTACATTTTCTGTGTCTTGTCCTTCCGCCCATGTTGGTTTTCTTGGTATACTTTGCGACCCTCTCTCTTCCTCAAATCGTTCTTATGCTTCGATAAGCACTATGCTTCTATGGCATAGATAGTCTATTTCTTCATCTTTTAGTCAACTACCTCTGTTCATTTCTTCTTCCCTTCTCCTCATGTCCCTTAATTCATCTTCCTCTTGCCTTCTTTGCAACCTTCGTGCTTTCATTCTATGCAGTTCTACCTCCTCTCGACTCTTCTCTTCTAGCCTTTCCTTTTCCTTCTTCGCCTCATACCGTCCTGATTCTTTCCTTAGCAAGCATTCTCTTTTGTTTGCTTCTTTATGTGCTCTCTTCTTCCTGTTATTCCTTTTCCCACTCTTCTCTTTCTCGAACCCATCAATGCTCTTGTCATCCAGCTTGAGTAATATTTGTCCTCCCATCCATTCATTCTGTACTATTGTTATTCCCTTTGCTTTGTCTTTTATTTCCTTCTGCTTCCTTGCTTCTTCCTCTATCTCCAACTGTCTATCTTGCCTATACTTTCTCTCATCAGGCTGTTTACTGTCATCGTATGTCGAAATATATTTATGTTCTCTACTTTTGCTCTCTTCAGGTGATCCTAACTCTTATAAGCGCAGGGCTCATATGTCGGACTAACATACCCCACTGCTACTTTCAATTCCGTTAAAGGATAAAATCCATTCTCCTCTGTGTCTGCGCTCTTGTTTCCAGGAAGGGAAAGAGGAGCCCAAGGCATTACACATCCTTACCTTTATGTTGATTAAGCATCCACTCCTTCTCGGCTGGATCTTCTTTCTCACTCTGCTACATTTTCCAGAACTCTAAAACAGCCTACCTTTTCTGTAGCTTCTTTCCCTTTATATGCAGCATGCAAATACGTTGTCATATGTCGCAATACTGTTTCTGACGATGAACCGTCTTGAGGCCACGTCATGAGTGTCTTATTAGTCGTGCCTTGAACCCACTCCCAATGATACTTCCTTATTTTAACTGTGTATCCTGGCAATGTCCTGCAGTGTAGAAGTGGAGTGCCCCCCATGGTGACAAGTTGATCTCGACTGTCTATGCTTACCCAACGTTTTATTCTGTTCTTTATTTTGTCAAATATACCACACTGATCAGTTTGAGCAGGCACCATCAATCGCTGCTTATTATCTGAAAATCTAAATATTTTATCCGCTTTTAAAACTCTATGCAACAATGTTTTTTCTTCGTTCATTTACACTTTCTATCAATTGTTAGTATCTTATTGTTTTATCATTGATGTTTTAAGAGTCTTTTCTTTATTTATGTATTCGTTTCATTCGATTTTTATCCTTCTGATTGACGTTGATCTTTTAATTAAAATATCTGATAATCACCTTAATTTTGTACTATAGTTATATATCCATTAGTTTAAACACAACAAAAGCTTTACACTGACCGTTATATATCCATTAGTTTAAACACAACAAAAGCTTTACACTGACCTATTTATAACCCCACACGTGCACTTTAATAAATGTTCCCTGCATACACCTTCCTTTACTATCTTTAGTAAATGTATCTTATCTCGTTTTTACTCCATCTTGGAGTTTGATACGCACTCTTCTTGTTGGCCTTGCCTCAGGAATCCTTAACACCCCTATTTGGAGTCTTTTTAGTGTGTACCCTTCTCTCCCCTCTAACCAGGAATCGAGGTATCTACTTCTTCTCTTTAGAATCACCAAAAATCCCATTCCCTTATATATATATATATATATATATATATAAAAAACACAGTCCCTCCCCCTATTTCTGCCACTTTCAATGTTCTACTTACGTCCGTGGCACAGCTCGATTCCCTCAGCATCGACTCTCCCTCAACCGTCAAGTTCGCCTTCGGTCCACCGGGCACCTGCGGGGACCGGACAGGAATTTCGTCAAAGGGGGACCTGTCAACCGTATCTTCTTACATGTGTTTTTGCACGCCATTCTCCACAGGTAGCTCTGCAGTCTTCTGACTAATTGCGGGAGGAGTCAATCGTCCGGAGGTCTGGATCTGGGCCTAGGTCGATTAGACCTGAACCATCCGCACTGCTACTTTGAAGCGTCTCTTGTGCTAGATGGAATTACCAATAAAGATCGCAGACTGAATAACTGGACAGACTCAAAGAATATGGCAAAGTACTACTTTATTCTTCATGTACTAAAGCAGGGCAAACTGGCAGACATCGGACTGATGCTTGTACACTCACAAACTGTATTACACAGAGGTCTTATACCCCAATATGCATCATCTATGATGTCATCCTACATAGCAAACTGTAAAACGTATTGATGGGAGGGCTTGGTTAGGGGAACATGTCTACATATAGAATACATATGGGTTAGTACTTCATTGGCTGCCGCTTACCTGTAGGACATGCCTCAAACTACCTCTAAATACATATAATACTGATTATAGCGGACAAAATGGCAGCAGACTGGTCTATGCAACATTGTATAGCAGGTTGCCCCATAGACCCACCGATTGGTTGGCATTCACACCCAACCTTGGACTTTTGGCTTGGCTAGCAGCACGTAAGCAAAAAGAAACCCAGGTGTTTGAGCCATGTCAGATTATTCCCCACTTTACCAATTAGTCTGACATCTCTCAGAACTACATATCGATCCATGCATCAATGGCGAAGGTATGAGCATGTAGTTCCGTTGGATTAGAATTATGGTCTATGATGAAATATGTGCAGAAAGGATTTTAATCCTTAAGGTTTGGGTAGATTAAGGATAAACTACCATCTTTCTACACCTTGATGGTTAAAACACAGCTATGGAGTAGAGGGTCAAAAATGTTTTTTGAACAAAAAGGCATAGCATTTAACTAATTAAGATAATGTGCCTACATTTGACATCTGAAGAGACACGGACGCTTTAAGCTGCCAGACTAAGCTTTTTAGCCTACCACTTGGTGTAACGTTTGTGTCATTGTGTACCCTGTATACGTTGTTCAAACCAAAGAGAAAGTCGTAGGACTTCCTTTTGCTTTGATTTACAGAAGCTTAAGTCAGGATTGCATATGATATACGGGTAGAGGACTAAAGAAATATGGATCCACCCAAGACTGAGTTGAACTGCAATTAGGTAAATAGTTCCTCACTTCAAAATAATAAATAATTAGGAACCCCATGACCGCTGGGAAGGTCTTTAAGTGTATTATCAGTGTTGGGCCATGTAAACATTTTTAATAGGCATATATGTTTTTATTGTTTTTTAGTAAAATTTCAAGCAACTACATGAGATATATTCATGATTTTTGCAGCCATAATATGACGAGCATACAGGACGCCTGGGTAGCAGCCCGGCTACTCCAAGCCAAGGATTTATTCTGTGAAGAGCAGGAATCTATTCCCACACCACCTGCTAGTGGGACAAATAAAAAAGCCAGCAGTAATGTTAGCAAGGAAGTGCTCCTGCTGAGGGAATACGAGAGACTCCGACGAAGGGAAATTTCTAAATGGTGGGAGGAGCACTCTCTTCAAAATTATTTAGACATTGAGAGAATACCGCGTGGCCTACGCATTATGACCACTCCATCCTTTGAGGACCAAAATCCATTAATGCTTGAGGAATGGGGAGAAGCAAGCAAAGGTTGTTCTGGCAAGTTTCTGACAATCTTAGTGAAGTATGCCAAATTGGATCGTGAACAAGCCCTGAAAGAATTAGGTATTGTAGAGCTGGATCTTACTAAAGTCCCTACAACAGAAGAAGGCAAATCTTTACGGAAAAAAATTGATGAAGGTTTAACTGTATATGAAGATGAAATTAAACAGCGTAAACACAGGAAATTCTTACGAGATAAAACAGACTATGAGATGGGTCGTGTCTTTACATTTGCCAAACGCTTTGACTCTCTCCGCAAAACTAATGCTATACAGTCAATGTCTGTCCCATCGGGTGACCTGGCCGCGACCACCTCTGAATCAGATATCTCTGCATCTGAGACTGATGAACCCATTCCTAAAATGAATTTTTTAGATGAAATGAGACTTTTATGTCAGGATGGGAAAAATCAAAAAAGAGGTAGAGGCAGTGGTAAGCCTAAAGGACGAGGAAGAGGACAAAAACTGCAGGCAAAAAAGTCATTCGCCGAGGCCGACGTGGGAACCGGTCAAAAGGCGCAGCAACAGGGCAGAGCAACACGCTCTGGGGCCAGAAACCAACCATAGATAATATGAAGATTCACCAAATCATCAACCTGTCGTCTCATGTTCTCACAAAATCTCAGACCTCGGTATTATCACTGGGTCTTAATTTCTGTCCCACTGTCAACTATGATTACGCCCAAGTACGCATAGACTTTGACAAGTTTATGCGTAAAATTAAGTTAAAAAAATTCTTTGCCAACACTGATGCCCCCATGAAACGTTCAATACCTCGTATGGGTGGCACTGATCTTCTAATTTCAGACATTCCTTCACTCATGGATTTGGCATGTCTTGAAGATGATCAATATGATCCATTTAATATTGATTTTTTTGATTTTGACATCAATCCCAACTGGGATATACGGACCAAGCTAAAAAGTAAATCGAGATTCAACCCCCAATTTCCTGTGGGCGGCTGTATTGAGGCTTTCCATGACTTATGTATCGAGGATTTTAGAAAACTTCGTCATAAGGCTGGTACCAGCAAACAGAATCTCACTATTGCCCAACGCCAGGCCTTGAATGAACTCCAGCTGCTATCTAACATTGTTATCAAGCCAGCCGACAAGGGCTCTAATGTCGTCATCCAGGACAGAACTAAATATGTTATTGAAGCCAACCGACAATTACATGACCGCCAATGCTATACTAAAATGCTGAAAGACCCATCAGAAGAAATCAGGACAGATCTGATTGCTCTGTGTACAAGGTGGATGAATGAAGGTCTACTGGAGGATGATCTGGTCAAATTTCTTACTCCGACCAGCTATACTATTCCTACCATTTATTTCCTCCCTAAAACGCACAAATGCCTTATTAATCCCCCAGGTAGGCCCATTGTTACTCTCTGTGGCTCATTATTGGAACATCTAGCCCAATTCATTGATGAAACATTGATCAAATTTGTCACGGGACTACCTTCCTATCTGAGGGATACTAAGGATTTTCTCAAACATGTTACTAATACACCTTGGGAGGAAGGTTTACTTTTGGCCACTTTGGATGTAGTTTCATTGTACACATCTATCAGCCACACTGTTGGTATATCTGCATGTAAACACTTCTTGGACACTCGTTCTTTAAACTACCTTGGACACAGCACCATGATCCTGGATATGCTTTCATTCTGTCTACACAACAATGTTTTTCTTTTTGAAGGCCATTTTTATCGGCAAGTAAGGGGGACTGTGATGGGTAGTACCTTTGCACCATCCTATGCTAATCTCACAATGGGGTGGTGGGAGGCTACTTTCCTTTCTGACCTATTACTATCTTCCTTTCCGACACAGATTATTTCTTGGTGGCGGTTTATTGATGATGTCTTCATCATTTGGAAGGGCACCGAAACTGATTGGCTCTCATTTGTTAAAATTATCAATAATAACCAGGTCAATCTCAGCTTTACTGAATGCCACAGCAGTACTACAATTGTTTATCTGGATGTCACTGTCATGATGGATGACTCAGGTATTAGTACGGCATTACATAAGAAATCTATCAACACTGGCTTGCCACTCCATGCCAATAGCTGCCATCCTACACCTTGCAAAAAATCAATCCCTTATGGGGAATTTATTCGATATCGTCGCAATTGCTCCAACATTGCATGTTTTGATTATTATTGTGCACAAGCAGCTATGGATTTTCGAAAGCAAGGTTACCAAAAAAGAACAATTGAAACGGCATATCTCCGAGCTCGTGGCATGTCTAGAGATGCCTTGATTTATGATACTGGTTCTAAAACTGTGTTAAATGATGATCCTAGACTCATCATTACATTTGATACTTCATCCAATGACATTCGTAAAATCGTGGCAAGACATTGGCATGTTCTCACCCTTGATGCTGACCTGAAGCCCATTTTGGGTAAGCGCCCGACTATGACTTACAAACGTGCTCCTTCTTTAAGGGACAAACTTGTTTCTAGTTTTCTACCTCCTATGGGCAAGATCCAGCGTTCCAATACATGGCTTCCAGCCTCTCATACAGGATTCACTAAGTGTATGAAATGTAAAGCATGTGCCCATGCTGTTGTCAAGAAATTTTTCCTGCATCCTGTCACACAAATTCAGCAGATGATACGTCATTCTATTAATTGTGACACAAATTTTGTTGTTTATGTGCTTTTGTGCCCTTGTGGACGTTGGTATGTGGGCATTACTACCTGTAAACTAAAACTCAGAATTCTGCAACATCTGAGAGCCATCAAGAATTCTGATCCAACATATCCTATGGCCAAGCATTTTAAATCTGTACACAACAATGATGCTAACTTGTTAACATTTTTCGCTGTGGCACATGTACCCCCTCATCCTAGGGGCGGTGATCGTATTTTGAGGCTGAGACAACTCGAAACCAGATTTATCTTGGATCTTGACACCAAATTTCCCAGAGGTCACAATGTAGACGAGGAATTGTATACCTTTTTGGGAACCTAATTTTGTTCCCATGTGTATTTTTCATTTTCATTACTGCTTTTTCTTGGTCATTTATGCTTTGTTTTCCATTGTTGGGGCTATCTTGTTTTTCTGGCTTATCACTTTTGTATTTTTGGATTCCTGTTCTTTCTTCGATGGTTTATCCGCAGGTATTGACTGATCTTTTTCTGTTTCTGCACTTATGCTTATTATTTTGTCTTACCTGTCTGTTTTAGCTGATTATTTTGCAATAGGGGGAGCGTTTTCTCAATTATGTTTTGTCTATTTTGGAGATTTAACCGTAGCTCTTTGCTTTAGTTATTTGAGTCATTCCTATCATTTTCTGATATTGCTTTCCATTATCTTTCAATGCTTTGAAATTTTTGTCCTAGTCTACTGTATGTTCTGGATCTGTCATATTGCGTTTGTGTCTTCAGCTTTAGATACTTTGACATCATGGTTTGCACTTGCACTTTGATGACTTAGCTGCTAATCTTTGCAATTTTGCACAGCTTATTAGATCGATGCACTAGCACTTTATTTCTTCCTCCACTTTGGAGGTTGGATAGGCATACTGTTGCCCTGCTGCTTTATTTTGCTTATTTGCACTATATAATCGACATTTAATGTTTGAGCTGCTATCTTTGCTGTTTGCATTAACAATTTTGCTGGCTGTATCATCCTGCTGCTAAATTTTAATATTTAGGTTCAGTTCTACTGTTTTTAACCTGATTTTACATCTAATCGTGGTTGACTAGTTTTATTGTCATTTCATTGCATTGTCTAATATTTTTATTGTTGGGAATGACTTTTTTCACTAGGCTGACTATGTGATTTCTTTAATGTTGGTTTATTTATTTTGAGTGTGGTTCATTATATCTTTTATGCTGTACGGTCATCACATTGTTATTTCATACACCGTATATTGATGTGTAGTTAAGTCCCCTTATATGTATTTATACATATTTGAGGGCCCTTTCTGCTTAATTTAGAGATTGTGGTGTTGTATACTTCAATTTAAAATCCGGGTCAGTTTGAGATTTTCTCTACTGATCATTGATAAAAGCATCTGCAAAGCACTGTGCTCTAATCCATAAGTTTTAGCATATATGCACACTCCCTTCCAACATGGCCGCCCCTGTTCCCTTGGAGTTGGTAACAGTCGTTGACATCGACATAGTTGAGGGACTATTGTCTATTATGTATTCACACTGTTCAACCCTCTCCCCCTTACGTGATCAAGCGCTCAGTATAGCGCGAAACGCGTTGTTTGCAGGCTGCTGCCCTTAGGCGTCCTGTTGTTGTTCTGTCTTCTATGTGCTGCTATGTGTCGTGCATTTGTTTTTTGCACAATGCTTTTGTTTTTTAACTTACTTAAACATTAAAGACATCAGTAATTTCTATACTGTGTCTGTTTGTTTTTTCCGAACCTTTTTGAACCTGGCATTTATGTTTGTGCCTGCGGGAGTGCGATTCGCTCTTTCCTCCCTTTTCTCTCTATATATATATAAAAAACACAGTCCCTCCCCCTATTTCTGCCACTTTCAATGTTCTACTTACGTCCGTGGCACAGCTCGATTCCCTCAGCATCGACTCTCCCTCAACCGTCAAGTTCGCCTTCGGTCCACCGGGCACCTGCGGGGACCGGACAGGAATTTCGTCAAAGGGGGACCTGTCAACCGTATCTTCTTACATGTGTTTTTGCACGCCATTCTCCACAGGTAGCTCTGCAGTCTTCTGACTAATTGCGGGAGGAGTCAATCGTCCGGAGGTCTGGATCTGGGCCTAGGTCGATTAGACCTGAACCATCCGCACTGCTACTTTGAAGCGTCTCTTGTGCTAGATGGAATTACCAATAAAGATCGCAGACTGAATAACTGGACAGACTCAAAGAATATGGCAAAGTAATACTTTATTCTTCATGTACTAAAGCAGGGCAAACTGGCAGACATCGGACTGATGCTTGTACACTCACAAACTGTATTACACAGAGGTCTTATACCCCAATATGCATCATCTATGATGTCATCCTACATAGCAAACTGTAAAACGTATTGATGGGAGGGCTTGGTTAGGGGAACATGTCTACATATAGAATACATATGGGTTAGTACTTCATTGGCTGCCGCTTACCTGTAGGACATGCCTCAAACTACCTCTAAATACATATAATACTGATTATAGCTGACAAAATGGCAGCAGACTGGTCTATGCAACATTGTATAGCAGGTTGCCCCATAGACCCACCGATTGGTTGGCATTCACACCCAACCTTGGACTTTTGGCTTGGCTAGCAGCACGTAAGCAAAAAGAAACCCAGGTGTTTGAGCCATGTCAGATTATTCCCCACTTTACCAATTAGTCTGACATCTCTCAGAACTACATATCGATCCATGCATCAATGGCGAAGGTATGAGCATGTAGTTCCGTTGGATTAGAATTATGGTCTATGATGAAATATGTGCAGAAAGGATTTTAATCCTTAAGGTTTGGGTAGATTAAGGATAAACTACCATCTTTCTACACCTTGATGGTTAAAACACAGCTATGGAGTAGAGGGTCAAAAATGTTTTTTGAACAAAAAGGCATAGCATTTAACTAATTAAGATAATGTGCCTACATGTGACATCTGAAGAGACTCGGACGCTTTAAGCTGCCAGACTAAGCTTTTTAGCCTACCACTTGGTGTAACGTTTGTGTCATTGTGTACCCTGTATACGTTGTTCAAACCAAAGAGAAAGTCGTAGGACTTCCTTTTGCTTTGATTTACAGAAGCTTAAGTCAGGATTGCATATGATATACGGGTAGAGGACTAAAGAAATAAGGATCCACCCAAGACTGAGTTGAACTGCAATTAGGTAAATAGTTCCTCACTTCAAAATAATAAATAATTAGGAACCCCATGACCGCTGGGAAGGTCTTTAAGTGTATTATCAGTGTTGGGCCATGTAAACATTTTTAATAGGCATATATGTTTTTATTGTTTTTTAGTAAAATTTCAAGCAACTACATGAGAAGAACTTTTCCTATTCTTATACAAGTCCTGAGAAAGACGGGCCTCAGGACCCAGATTAGGGTTTCTAGACAGCACAGAGTCGAAACTACAATAGAGGGTTGTTTGTGAAATTTACCAAGGAGGAATGTCACAGTGGATAGTATCCTCTTAAAACGCCCATAGTGGGACAATTAGTTGTATTTTGCTATTTATAGCAGAAGAATTGAATGTTAGATATTATGTGTACAGTCCTTTATAGTAGAATGATTTAATGGACTTTACTAGCATATTGTTACCTCTAGCAGTATAATTGTATGCTAGATATATACTGCACACATTAATCAATTATTGGCCTTTTTGATACATACACTACTATTATGGAAATTGTAATGAATTGTAATGAAATGTGTTGTTTATTCATTTAACATTGTATTGGTATTTATGATATATATGTATCCCATTTCTTTATTGAAGAGTATCCACTTTTACCTCCCATGTAGTTCGCTGGTCCTCTTTTTTTAATAATGAAGATTTAATAGTGTTTACATGAGGCATCTCTTTTCTGGTTATGGTTATGATATTTATCTCCAGATGCCCATGAAGTAGGGGAAATCCACCTTCCTGGTTTTGATCTCTCATCACTCCAAGCATGAGCCAAAGTTTCCCCATCTGTAGTTGACTGTGTAGCCTGCTCTCTGTTCTAGGACATTTGAGGGAGTATAAGTATATAGTATAAGCACATCACTATCTTCAACCGAGGCTTAATGAATAGCCCTTGTTTTCGACTTCTGAATCTTGTGTGAAGAGACCACAAATGTGCCCATTTCAACCTCTTATTTACTGCTATTTAATTCAATTATGCTGGGTGTCATTATTCCTTTTGGCCTCTAGAGACGCGCTCACTCCATCTTGTAGGAGCTTCATTCACTGTTAATTGTCCAATACTTGGCTCTTGTAAATGTTTTCTTCTTCTTTTAATCTAAGAGAAATATGTCTCACGTTCATGGCTCATCCGTCTGCCTCCCTTTGTGCTCTGCAATTATTCCTTGAAAAAGCATCCTTGATCCCAGGCCAACATAGACTCCTCTTTATTCTGCACACAAGACTGCTTTCCAGCATCTCCTGACTCAGCAGCCCTGATCTGTCTCTGAGGTAGCTGTAATGAATCTTTACTCGAGCCAACGTCCATCTTCCTATCATGGCCATCCTTGCCACGTTATATTTTCCTCTATAGCAAGCTTTTATATGTCTCATCTACCTTGCATTACTGTGTATTTACACTTATCGGTTAGACGGTTACTTTATCTTCTTTTGCATGCGTGATTACTTTATCATTTTGGATATATTTCTATTGTTGCTTCGGTTGCATCGTCACTCATAAGTATTTTCATATTGTTTCAGTATATTCTCATATATCTTCTTCATGACATCACTCTTCCCTCATCAGATTTCACTCAATGTTACATGATGGCCAATGGTAAATGCAGACATCCTTCCACTCTTTCAGTGCGAGGGTACATTTTGTATGGTTGCCTGAGTGCATATCATCTCTTGTTCACTTGATGTGGTATAGCGACAACACAGGGGTCCCACATACAGCTCTTCTCCTGCTGTTTCAGTATGACGGCAGTGAGGGGGCGGGAGTTAGGATAAATGCGCCAACCTGCTCCTCTACACAGGCATGACAGGGTACAATAATTAAAAGAGGGAACACACAAGCTATGAAACAAATGGAAAGGGGAAATAACCTTTCAAGAACAAAATGATTCGAAACTAACCTTTAAGACATGTTATTGGGGAATCACCTCAACCTGGGGAAGTGTAGGAAAGAAAATAGATCAGGATACTGACCAGAAAGTATAGAGTGGGGGGCAGGAGCCCATGAGATGCAGCTTACTGACATTTATATCCTAAACAAGGAGCGGCACCTGACTAAGACGACATACTAAGTCTGCTGAGGGTTACATCTCAACCACTTCTTGAGATCAGACCATGTGGGAGAGCATAACGACTGCCAAGGGCTATATTTTAATCACTAGCTGAAATCAGCCCAAAAAGCAAAGCGAAAAATCATCTGAGGGGTGTATATTGTAGCGGAGGCATGGTTTCACAAGTATGACACTGACACAAAAGGTACAATTTGTCAAAACCTTTATTAAAGTTTTGGGGTTTGGAAAAACTGGGATGGGAGTAGTCTCGACCATCAAATGTTAAATAAACCAGTCCTAGTGAAGTTCATCAAATCAAAATTACCTATGCTAACAAAACCTAACGCCTGCCCTATCTCTTGTATAGAAAAGTATATACAGGAGATTATGTATATAAAGGAAAATCAGTGTTCAAAAGAATAAATGTGGTTGAATCAGCTCTCCTCCCCACGTTAGACCACACAGAAGAAGGCGGTCCCTGTAGGCAGGATGACACACTGTGACTCAGGTTTATAACACGAAAACAGTTCAAGACTTGGATCGAGGCCCCCCTGGGCTTCCACGCTAAAGTCTCCCTTTCCAGCCTTTCAAACAATGTTCAAAAAAAAGTTCACTCGGGCCCCCCCTCTATCGGGCTCAGACCTTTCACAACAAATTTCAACAATACTTGCAGGGGGCTCCCTTGACCAAACTTATTACACTTCGGGTCTCCCTCAATCGGGCTCAGACCGCTTTCGGATGTCGAAGAGAAGACTTTCAAATGTGCGTGGCTTTCTTTACAGACCTCCGCAGGACCATTTCGACTCCAGTTCAATGTCCAGCTTTTTACTCTCCCTTTCTCTCAGGGTTAATTTTGGCTTACTTCGCTTTTGGAGTTCCTTCACGTTATCGCTAAAAACAATGCACCTTTCACATAGACTTTTGAGGCAGCTACTTCCTTTCGTCGGACCACTCCGTTACTCAGTATCACTGATTTCACAGCTGTCCTTACTTCAAAGTTCATTCAAGGGTCTGCCTTTCTTCGCATCTCATTCCCACGCGTGCAGCCTTCACTTGTGATATAATGCTGGCAATTCAATCTTTTTTTAACACACACGGGTCTCTCAGGTCGCTTGCCAAATCACCGGCTGTGTGCGTTTCTTTCTTGGTTTTACAATTTCCAATTCACGAGTCAAGGTTAGTACCTCAGGCTTGGCCTCACCACCCCAACTCTGCCATTCAACCGGGAGGGTCGCTGGCATCCTTGAAACACAATGCAGCCTTCTGATTTGGGATCTGGCATTCTCCTCTTGTCTTTCGCTGCCTGTTTGCGGCAACAACCTCCTGTAGGGAACTCCTGAGGTTTTCGACTCGCTGCTCTCGTCCTTTGGTCTGTCGCTCTGCTCCAGGAGGTTTGCCTTCGTCCTGGAAGTTCTGCTCGTACTCGTGTTCCACCTTGCTCCGAGTGTGTCTCTAGGTTCTGCCTTTTATCCGAATGAGGAAAGCTAATTGGTATCCGGTGTATGAACATGTCCAGTATGATGTATAAGAGTTAGTCTTGTTACTCTCAGTCACTCTCTTCCTCGGCCCAGTGTTTGTGTGGAAAGGGGGGCAGGGTGGAGTTGGGACATCGGAGAATCCTGAAAAATAGGATGGGTTAGGTGTACGACAAAGGGGGGAATTCCACATCTCACCATCGGATGCCTCACTACCACCCCCGAAGATCCCTCATCTAGGTGATCCTCACGCACTGGTCCACCCCAGGAACTGGATCCAAAAGCGATGGCCATGTCCTGGCCACCTGGATGACCAGTCCATTCGGACTAGCAGGTGAGACACCCTTTGGTTTCTCACACTATATATATTTTGTGTCATTCCCCTAGATCTCATAGGGCACTCTCCTAGACCTTCTGCAAAAGTGGCAACAGGTGCCAAGAGAAGAGCTGGATGCTCCGACCCAAAGATTATGCAAATCGACCAAGTGAGGTATTCTCATTAGGTAAGGAACTCTGATAATGGGCAATGGGCCTCATTACACGGTAGGCGGTAGGGACATACCGTTACCGGTAAGGGATTACCGGTATCGGTAAATCCCCTCCCCAATTACGACCCGGACATACCGCTATTAGCGGCATCGCTAAGTACGGTGGCACTATTAGCGGCAAGTCCGTGAGCGCGCGCCCCCTCAGACTGGAAATAGCGGCATAGCGCTAATATCACGGCATCACGAGCCATGCGTACATGGCAATACCGGCATGTAGTAGACCCAAAAACCCCTTACCGGCAAGGCGCTAATACCGGCATCGCGAACCACACGTTAAAAGAGCACAGCAGAGTTCCCACCTGCCACAGGTGGACAAAATCAGCACAGGTGGAGGCAATGGAGACTGGCAGCACAAAAGAGCACACCACACCCCTTCCCACACCCATTCCCACACCAAGATGGATGCAATACTAGCAGCATTACATGGGCTAGAGGACATGATTGCAGTGCAGCAGCTACAACAACAGGCAGCACAGAGGAGACGCAGGAGGAGGAGGAGGAGGAGGAGGGCAAGACAGGCGCAGCAAGCACCACCAGTGCACCTAGTGATACCACAGAGGCAGCCACCAATTCCCAGGATCAGAGCCAGTCCAGTCAACCTAACCCCTGAGCAGATACACACCCTGTACCGTCTGGACTGGGATACCATCACCACCATTGTAGACATGATATACAACGACATTGTGAGTCTCATTGACATCCGTACTGCCATCCCCCCTCTACTGAAGGTTGTAACAGAGCTCCACTTCTTGGCCACAGGCACCTACCAGCATACGGTAGGTCAGATGCATGGCATATCAAAACCAGTATTCTCACGCACACTGAACCAGGTGCTCGATGCCCTCCTGAAGCACACAAGTCAACACATATACATGCCACTGACTGCCCAGGAGATCTCCAACACCAAAGTTGGCTTCCATTCACTGGCAGGCATCCCAAGTTGCATCGGGGCCATCGACTGTACCCATGTTGAACTGGTGGTCCCACATGCCAATGAGGTAGTGTACCATAACAGAAAGCAATACCACTCCATCAACGTCCAAATGGTATGTGACTCCAACAAGATCATCACACATTGCTGTGCCCGATATCCCGGATCAACCCATGATGCAATGGTCCTGCGGAACTCGACAATACCACGATACATGGAGCGACATGCTGGACAACGTTCGTGGCTACTTGGTGAGTAGCAGGCCAACCACATGTCAGTGTGATGTGGATTGTGAGTGGGGGGGGAGATGCATACTCCAACTGGGCGTGATTGGGGGTGGGGGAGATGCATACTCCAACTGGGCGTGATTGGGGGGGGAGATGCATACTCCAACTGGGCGTGATTGGGGGGGAGATGCATACTCCAACTGGGCGTGATTGGGGGGGGAAGATGCATACTCCAACTGGGTGTGATTGGGGGGGGGGAGATGCATACTCCAACTGGGCGTGAACTGGTATCAGGAGAAGAATGGACATACATATTTGCATCACTGTACAGTGAGGCAGCCACAATGGACCAGACACAAAACCACATGCTGGAAGTGAGTGCCACGACAAACATATCAATCCATTACGCCAAACAGGCCATTCCAAACAACATGCACACCGCACAACACACCATTCCCCCCATTACACAAATCAGCAACATGCATATCAAAATCACATCTGAAATGTACGCTGAACAACATCAGAAATGGTCCGCGCACATGAGTGCATACAAATGGATCCCCTGTAGCCATTGTAGTGAGCCACACCCGTACCCCACCACTGAATTGCCATTGAACAGCATGGGGACATCAACTAAGGAATGGCAGTGTACTAGCAGTGTGGCACTAACGTTGCCAGGGCCAGGAAACACAAATTACTTAAACTCAGGCGGGACATGGCAATCCCTGCCGTATGCATGCATGGTGCATGTCCACTTGCAAGGACCACCTCACCTTCCCACATTGCAGTTACCCTGATTGCCATGCGTGCTTGGATCAGTGGATGTCGTTGAAAATGCTATGTTTGTTTGTGTGATATGTGCACGCTCCACATTATGTAGACACTTACACATACCCATTGTTGCACCCATGCAGGTGATGCAGGTTATCCCCTGAAGAGGTGGCTCCTTACCCCTGTGCGGAACCCACAGAACAGGCACGAAGAGGAATACAATCATGCACACACCCGTACCCGCGTGGTGATCGAGCAGACATTCGGCCTATTGAAGGAACGCTTCCGGTGCCTCAGCAGGTTGGGCGGGGCACTCCTGTACGGGCATGAGAAGGTGGCCAAGATCACCATGGCATGTGTCATGCTTCACAATATGTGTATCAGACGGAATGTGCCAATGCCCCCTGACATTGAACTGCGACCACCGTCTGAGGATGATGACGGGGATGAGGATGGAGGAGAGGGGGCTGCAGGTCATGCAGGTGGCGATGCCCATGAGGGACGTGCTGTGCGGTAGCACCTGATAGACCATTGTTTCTGATGCACATGGATTAGGAGGGTGCAATTGATGTTGAGCTCAGGGCACGGGGTGAATGGAGGACATTAACACAGTGCACCCTTCAACAATAAAGCACACATACACAATAATCAATGTCCAGTCATGTGATTATCCATGCCATTACGTGTGTATTGAGCATTATGCCATTCAAACGTGCATGTACCCTCCACCCCAAACACCCTCACCCCCCTCCCCCCACAACTCCCCCAAACACCCTCCCCCCTCCCCCCACAACTCCCCCAAACACCCTCAACCCCCTCCCCCCACAACTCCCCCAAACACCCTCACCCCCCTCCCCCCACAACTCCACCAAACATGGTGTGCACATCAGTGCTGCATTAGTCTCCAAGTGTCAACAGGGACAGGCTGGCCCTACTTCCCTCCTCCACTACCACCATTGGGGGGTTGTGAGTCTGACCGCCGCAAGGACCGGCTGGACCTGCGCAGGATGGTTGTTTGGTCGGAGCTAGTAGACGAGGGGGTGGCTGGTTGATCTGCTCCCTGTGTGTGACGCATGCTCTCCATCGCCTCAGCAATGCGCGTTAGGACCTGCCTCACAGCGGCCATCTCGTCACATAGGCGCGTCGTGTTGCTGTCCATGGCAGCTTTCATGTCCCTTGATAACCCCCGGATCTCCTCCCTGGTCGAGGCAGCCTCGCTCACTTGCCGGGCAACCAGGGCATTGAGCTCCTCCTGGCGCTGTCGTATCAGGCTCATGCTGTCGTCTGCGGCCCTGCCCCTGTTACTCCTCGGCGCAGCTTGCTGCATGTGGCCGACATCAGGTGAGCTCGCCACGGGACTGAATGACCCATCCATTAAATCTCCGGCATGCACCTCATGGATGCTGCCATTGGATGTGTTGCATGGGCTGTGGAGTGGGGACAGCTGGGTGCTGGGTGTACGCTGCCCTTCCGGTGTCGGACATGGGTCGTCACTCATAGGTGCCGTGGCTGCTGCTTCCCCGACGGAGCTATTGGCTGCGGACTGCGTGCCTTCTGGCACTGGCTCCTGAGTGGTGGGGGTGGGTGGTGGGGGTGCTACCACAGTGTCGGATGGCATTTCGACCCTTGGTGTGGTCGGTGCGTGTGTGGCTTTTGAACGCTGGGCCACTCCAGATATCCCAGTGCCCCTCGATGTACTGGGTCTGGTGCCTGCATCCTTTCCCTTGGCCTACTTTTTGGGTGGTGGGGCCTGCGTTGCAGAGTCCAGCTCCTCACTGTCAGAATGTGACCCTGTGGGGGAGCAGGACAGGGATAGCATCAGTGATGGGTCAACGTGCATCATGCATATGTTGTTGTTGCTGCAGTTCTTTGGATTTGGACATCTAGTTTGGGCATGCAGGTTGTTGGCCAGATGGGTGGGTCATCCGGACATGAGTCAGGGTGACACGTGTGTGAGGTGCTGCATGCATGTGGTTGTGTGGGGATGTGCACGGCATATATGCAGGGTTGTGTACATGTGTGTGTGATGACCCCATCCGTTAGCTAATTCCCATTTCACATTTGGGGGAGGGACTCATGCTTTGCATTGCAGTGTTTTGCGTGGTCACTCACCTCCGTCTGACGTTGTTGCCACACCACACTCCATTCGGCCCACTCCCTCGATGGATTCTATGCCAATGGTGCTGGCACATGTCTCCTCCGACTCCTGCATCTTCATCGGGGATCCTCCTCCGCCTCCTGTGCCCATGGCCAGATTCCTGTTGGCCGATAAAATGTTGCGTACACGGAGGCGCAGATCATCCCACCGCTTGCGCACGTCCTTTACGGTGCGGGGGGTGGAGCCCACCGCACTGACTTTCTGCGCCACCTCAGCCCAGATCTCCTTTTTTCTCAGGAGTGCAGGGCGCCGCATGTCGCTAGCAAACACTACGTCTGCATTTGCAGCCAGGGTGTCTGCCAGCATTTTCAATTCCTCGTTTGAGAAGCGTTCTTTGCGCTGGCACACATCGGCTTTCTTTAGGGCCTTGGGCATTGTTTGTTCTTGTGGGAAGTGGTTTTGCCAGTTGTGGTGTTGCTGCAGATCCTGAGTGCAGGGGATGGCAATGGATTGTGTTTTTAAAGATGGCCGCCGGGCTCTTTCCCGTTCCTGTGCGATGACGCTATTTCCGGTTCCGGTGTTTTACGGTGACCGCTAATAGCAGTGACCGCTAACAGCGGTGACCGCTAATAGCGGTGACCGCTAATAGCATGCAGCATGAGGGCGGAGGTGCTAACAGCACTTTGGTCGGAGCCGGAAAGGTGCTTTTGCGCCATGGCGGTAGGGTCATTTACCGGCATGGCCCTATGCGCGTGTCCGCTTACTCGTAATGGAACGCTATTAGCGGTCTCCTGCGATGGCGGACACGCTAATAGCGCCATGACGGTAAATCGCATTTTTTACCGCCTACCGTGTAATGAGGCCCAATGTGTGGTTTAACCGATCCGTACACTGTTATTGAGCTTGTTCTGATAGATAATCCTATTTAACTGTGGAAAGCCACCTTATTCTCATAGGAATTCCTTCCAGTCCCATCCGGATAACGCTAATAAAGGTTAAGACATTTCTGACCTGCATTTTCTGTTGGGCCTCCCATCACAGCAACCAACCCACATGGAGGCGATGTGCAGAAGTAATTGTAGTTCGCAAGAGGTTTAAGAGCATGGGTAATAAAGTTGAGAATCTTGTCAAAAGTAAACAAGCATTGGCAAAGCCAACAGTTTGAGATTTTGGTTAGGTATGGGATAGGCATTTGCTAGGCACTGATGTAATGGTACTACCTAGACATAAGATTACAACAGCAGGAAAATGAAGTGATTACGTAGCAGATGTCGAACTAATACGTCAATTCAAAATGGTTGGCTTTGTCGTTGCTTGTTTTTAACAGAACTTCTGTGCATGGAAGAGATATACATCAAGTGGCTGAAGGCAAACTTGCTTAAGACATTTATATTACACCAGTAGCCATTTACAGCTGCAATTAACTCCCAGCAGACAACTTAGCAATAACATTTGCAAGCAAAAGTTAGATGTTATTTGTTGATAAATAGAGCTCAAAAGAGATCCGAGGAGGTTGTGTTTTGGGCAGGAGGTGCAGATAGTGGGTGGGAATGGCCATAGGTATTAGCATGGTCATTGGCAGTCAATGGGTGGGTAAATAACCAAACACCACCCACAAGCTGTGTGTCCCGCCTCCTGTGTCATATCCCTGCTACCTGTACTCCAATGCAATAGTTTCAGCTTACAAGTGGCACTTAAGCAACACCTAACAGCCCAAACTAAAATGGTGTAGGGAGTGCACTGAATAGTACATTTAGCACCCGGCTGAACACTGCATATTTTGTCAAGTATTCAGCCGAATATGAAGCTGAATAATTATTTTATTTAACTAATCGTGGTTCAGACATGAAAAACACATTTAAAAAATAAAATGGAAGCACTATTTTAGATGCATCCCAGGAACAAACTGTGCTCACCTCTCATTCATTCTCACCACTCCTTCTCTCCAATGTGCAAACGTATGCACCTTAGTCTTATATTTAATGTTTATTTCTCTTCATTTGAATCAACATATCATCCTTGTTGAAAACATATAAATCTGAAAAGGACACATTACCAAAGAAAGCATGGACCAGATGCCTTTTGAGTTTAGTGCGCTTTACAAATGTAATGTAAAAAAAACAAATGTTGCATAGCAAATCCAGTGGTGCACTGAATGCCAGAATTCATAAATGCAAGGGTTGAACAAATGCAATGGATATTGCAATTTTCAAATTACACTGTGAATCATGCAAAATGCAATCTATTGAGATTTTCAAGGCACCTTAGTTGGAAAGTGTGTTGCGAATGTTTCTCGCAGCTAAGTAAAATTGTATAAATGCCTGCTCTCACATGTCACGAATAGAGAGTATATGAGGTGAAAGATTTCCATGACCCTACTATTTCTGAAGCCACGGCCCCCTCCAGCATAGGCCAAATGAACAAAAAGAGTCTACCAGAACGGATGTTGGATCAAAGCCAGACATGTGAGTGAATCTTCTCAAATGCCTGTTGGACACTCGCTCAATTTCAGCAAATCTCTATCCACTTATCCCACTTCCTTTCCACCAGACTACAGGAACAAAGCTCTGTGGATTTTTCGATGCCTCTCCCTCTTTAACTCTTTACCACACAAGACCAGTATATACTGTGTTTTCTATCCTTCTCTTTTTTGTTCGGGCACACTGGCCTGTAACCAACGTTTCCGAGCACGGTTGGCGTAGAAGAGGCAACCGACTTGTTGGGATGTGATTTCATTTTCAAACACACTCCTGTCCTACCGCTTGCACAAACAGAGCTTAGCTCTTTGACTATGTCCCATACAAAAATAGTCCTCACACCTATCTCCCTATACTCCATCAGGTAGACTGGCTTACAGGAGAACTGGAGAGATGTCCTTACATGAAGTTCCTCAGAGAGGCCTCTTGGTTGGAGGCATGTAACTCTGCCTGACATACGACTGCCTTACGTAGCCCTGCTAGTCCCCACTATCTGTTTTGAACTTTTCAAATTTCTCAATAGGTAGTTCCCAAACGAACAAAATGTCTTCAACTCTCAATTAATCCTCAACACTCCTCCTCTCCACTATACAAACATATGCACTTTCGTCTTATATTTAATCAGAAATGGTGTTAGACAGTGGGCCTCATTACAAGTAGGGCGCAAAGGGATACCGGGCACCGGTAATGACACCGGTGCTGGTAATCCCTTTGCGCCCTACTACGAGTTCCCTTCGCGGGTCCTTGCTTAACACCTGCGTTTAGAAGGCGTTAAGGACGGGACCCGCAAACGGACACCGGGGTTAATAACGGTACTGAAATTTACGGTACCATTATTGGTGCCTTCCCATTGAGTTCTATGGCGGCTCAAATGGGAATGGGGAATGGTTCCCGGAATGGGGATTTACTAGTCCCGCAAAGGTCGGAATGACATGGTAAGTCCCCATTCCAGGAACACAGACCCGGAATGCGGTAAGGGGGTAGCCATGGCGCTAATAGCGCCATGGCTACCTTCCCTCTCTTAATGAGGCACAATGTTTAATTCCACTGCCTTCTGCAATCATCCCTCCATATTAGCATATCTTAGTTGTTCTATTGCATTCAAATAAAAAAATAAAACATTTGGTGAAGCAATTATGCCAAAGAGCCATTTTTCGGATGGAAGTCAGCTAATATTTACTCGAAGCTGGACTTCAGTAAAGGGGTGTAAAGTAGAATCTTGGTAGAGTGGAAAGTGAGGAAAGGGCAAATTTTGCAGGTGTTCAGGAGGTTGGGTCTGGTGCAAGGTAGAAGTGATACATTGTTGTACTTTCAGATTGTGGGCCTCATTCCTAGTCGGCGGTAAGGGGTTAACGGCGCCGGTAAGGATGCTGGTGCCGTTAACCCCTTACCGCCGCATTCCGAGGTCCTTTTAGCAAGTTCCGCTAGTCGCTAAAGGACCAGGGAGCTAATAACGGGCCTGTTACTAACAGGCCCGTTATTAGCTCCCTCCCCATTCCCATTGAGCCCTATAGGGGCTCGAATGGGGATGGGTTTTTTGAATGAGGACTTACTGGGTCCTCCAAGGTTGGAATGGCCCAGTAATTCCTCATTCAAGGAATTCATACCAGAGTTTGGAGGCAGCCATGGCGCTAATAGCACCATGGCTACCTCCAAACTCGTAATGAGGCCCAGTGTGTCTACTCTGATACATTTACCCCTTGGTGAGCCAAATAGGTCCCCCAAGTTGAGGGCAATGGTGGATGGAGTGAGGGTGTCAAGTGGGAAGTAAATGGAAGAGGGAAAAGGGGCATTTGTTGAAGGATGGAGATAGATTACCTAATTTTGAGTTGGCTTCAGCATCAGCCAACGGATCCGCATCCTGTGTTCAATAGGGGTCCTGAACTTGGGGATGCAGGAGGAAAGCTCTGTGATGAAAGAGGAGAACAATATTTTGGCAAATAGGTGATATGAGGATACGAAAGAGGAGAGGCGTTTGCAAAGGTGTGATATCTAGAGGATGAAAATGTAACAGCCAAAGACAAACACACATTCCGGGAGACAGATAAGGAGTGACCAGATAAGTAGGAGGCAGTCCATGCAAGGGAAATGGCCTGGAAGCCAAGGTGTGAGCAGTCATGGGGAGAGAGATGGTTGACGGCAATGAATGTTGTATAGGCTAAGGTGGATGAAGAAAGAGAACGGTCCAAGTGGCAGCCAGTACCTAGAAAGTTAAAGTAATAGTTGCATTCAATACCTACTACGAAATCCACACTGGAGGGTATTGCTGGTATGTGGTAATATGGTTGAACACTGCTGGCTCGCAGATTTTAGAGTAGCAAGGGAGGAGAGGGACAGAGCAGTAGTTAGCAGGATTGTTGGGTGTCAGCCATCTATTTTTCCAGGAGGGGAAGGTTGGGCAGATCCCAATGGACAGGAAGAGGTTAAAGAGATGAGATAGGTGATGGGTGCCTGTTTTGTGATGGTCCTGTGTGTAAAGGGATCATCAGGTTGACAGGACAGGTTAGCAGAGCGAAGAATGTGTGCAAGTTCAGAAAAAGTTGTAGCTGACAAAGAAGGTAGTGTGATTGGGGAATAGCGGGGACAAGAACAAAAGGGGAGGAGGGTAAGGAGGATGGTGAGTGTATCCCAGATTTGAGTGATACTAGCGGAGAAATAGCAAGTAATCGGGACAATGAAAGGACAGGATGGAAGAGTAGGCGGGGGAGAATACAAGGGAGGGACTTGGCTAGCTCGCAGGGTAGGATTGGAGAGAAGAGATTAAGTTAGTGTAGTAGGCTGAGTTGGCATTATTTTCAATAGCAGAGGAAATGATGCAGAGAGATACATCATAAGCTGTACCGGGAGCCGGTTTTTGTGCTAGCAACTAAGATGAAGTTGCATGTTGTCTCTCAATTGCTGGATTCAAGGAGGAGGTCAAAGTATTTGAAAAAGAGGCTGAGGATGACAGACCAGTGATAGGTGACAATATTGAGAGGAGTTGGAGGAAGATGCTGATCATGAACATATTTAAAAAAGGATGGGACGAAGTAAAATAGGGAGAAGTATTTTAGTTAATGAGAAGACCCACTCATTCACCCTTTTCGAATAGGGAAATGTAGAGATGTAATGGAGAGTCTGTATGCAGGGCTGGAAAGTGTGGCTGAGCTGTGGGGTGAGCCAGGTTCCTGTGCCAGCCATTAATGAGAGTTGGTAAAGGTTAGAGTCAAAGTGATCAGTGACTAAGGAAGTCTTGTTAAAGAGAAGTTAAGTGGAAGGAGAGAGGGATGGGTGCAGGTTTGGTCAGTAGTTATCAGTGTGGACCCACTAAATTTGTCACATCAACATATTTAAGTTGAAAAAGGCCAGTAGTGACCAGCTGATTAATGGTTATCAGACTAGTAGAAACCAACATAGTTTACCTTAAATACACCAATAGTAACTATCCGGTCAGAATTTAAAATGACCAAAGAAACCAATAGGTTAAAAGCTAACAAGGCTGATAACAACCAACAGCTGAAAAATGTATGAATTTCAACGATATTAATAGTTCCCTATGAAATAAACCCCACAAAAAGACTGTACTTGCAACTTTAAAGCTGCATCGATGAGATATAAAACAAGAAGATATGGGTACTTAAACGAGGTCTCATGTGGGAGGCCGGAGGATAAGGCCTAAGGAAACTCCTGCTTACGATTATGGCTCCAGAGGCGGTATATTGAAGATCCCCAAAGACCCAGCCCTACCCTACCTTTGGCCTGGTATTTACATTTTATGAATCCCAGATATAAAGGGCTAGTGAGAGGATGTGGCAGTTAGGAGTCAGATAGAGGAGAGGTAGAGAGAGTGCAGAGTAGGGCGTGGCAGAGAGGGAAGGAGGAAAGGTGAGAGCAGAGAGGAGAATAAAAGGAAGAGTAGAGGGAGCAAAGAGGAGATGGGGAGAATGGAGTGACCGGGTGGTGGTGAGTACGACAAAAGCAGAGGGGAGGGCAGATGGAAAGCAGAAGGAGTGGAAATTAGGAGATGCGAAAGAGGAAGTAAGGAGAGGAGAAGGAGGATTGAAGAGAGAGAACGGCTAGATGTACAATGAAGGACAACATAAGCAAGAAGAAGGGAAGGAGGAAGTAAAATGTCTAACATGAGAGGAAGAAGAGGGAGGGAAGAGCATCAGAATAAAGAGCACGTGGCAGCAGAGCATGACAAAAAGAGGATGAAAGGGTAAGGAATGAGTGTGGAAAGGGAGAGATCAAAAGAAGGAGACAGACCAGGTGGATGCAGCATAATACCTTGAGGAGGAGGGTGGAAAGTTAAACTTGTGAAGGAAGGGCAACAAAATGCACTCCTTATTAGTTTGGTGTGAATGCAGGGTGATGTTTTGACCAAGTCTGTGGCATTGATTTTTAAAATAATTTTTCTGCGGATTTCTACATTATATATGACTTTGTTACTTTACAATTGTGTTTTTGAGCTAGCCCTTTTTGGTTTGTTTAGTTATTTTGTGTGTTAGGGTTACATTTTATATAACCTGAAGGTGTCCCACCACGCTAGTCCCCGGGGATCTGTTATCCAGGTGGCTAGGACACTGCCGTTGCTGTTGGATCCAGTTCCTGGGGGTGGACCAGTGCGGGAGGATCGCCTGGATGGGGGGTCCTCGGGGAGTGGAAATGGGACACCGAAGGGTGAGACGCGGTAGCCCCTTCCCTATAACACCTTTTCCTCATCCTACCCTGTAGAATATTCAGAAGCTCTACCCTCCCCCTTTTCCGAAACAAACCCTTTCTTACACCACGAAAGACAATGGACTAACACCAGGGTCGTTTACCTGACATGTCCCAACACCAGGGTCAGGCAGAGTCGGGCAATTGACAATAATCACATATACCTGACGGCCCCTTCTCTTTTCCACAGGTATGAAAGGTGGAGCACAAGAGCACACTTGGAGCAAGGCAGACAGCACAGCGAGACAGCTATTCCAGGACAGCAGTTCAAGAGGAGGAGAAAGGCGGTGATAAGCGAAAGGACGACAAGGAGGGAAGTGCCCTTGCCCTTTCCGACCCAGACCTGCAAGGCTTCCGTGAAAGGAACATTAAGGCTGGGAACAACAGCTAGCTTGTGGTTTAGCAGATGTCAACGGTGCACAGAGCCCTCCTTCACTGATAACCAAGTCAGGGAGAGATGCTTGCTACCGTGGTACCATCTTTGACTCCAGAGACAAGAAATACCAAGCAGTTCATCACAACCGGTGAGTCGGAGGGAGAACCGATAGTACACAGAACTGTTTCGAACAAAGGTTGCAAATGGCAACATAATGTAAACTGAAAGAACAAAGACTTTGTGTGTTACTTGAAACAATCCAGGGAGACATGGGCGCTCATTCGAAAAGCTATGGCCGGTCCCCGTTTGTTAAAACTACAGATCCCAGATGGCCCTAGGAGAGCCGACGCAAGAGGTCAAAGTGGTCCTACAAGGGATGAGTAAAAACCCCTTGTATAATTGAAAGTCTTTGACCCATGACCAAGAAGAAAAAGGTAAGCGTGAACTCGACGGAGGGATGCCAAGAGAAAGTTAGGGGACGGGAACCCCGCTTTCTGATTAGATTGTGTTAGAATGGCTATGTGAAGAAGAAAGCTAAGGGAGGTGAATCCTGTACTGTGATAAAACCAAGGGTAGGGAAAGGGAAGTGAACCCCACCTTGAGATAAAACCCAATTGAACTGTATTGTTTGGCAAATGTGAACTCGACCAAGGGATGCCTGGGAATAAGGGTGAACAGTAACACACCCGTGAACATTGTGGTGACAAATGTGAACCCGACCGAGGGATGTCCACAGTGAGTGATTTGTCATAGTGAACCCGGCTGAGGGAGGTCCACGTTGCAAGAAGAATCGGATACTGGTTGAGGGGGATCCAAGGGTGAAGAGAGATCGTCCCACGTGAAGATTTATTGAAGATACTTTTTTTGTTTGTTGTTGATGGTCCATCAGGCTTTCTAAGGCAAGAGACTTTGTAGAAAAGAGACTTGACACCAGAAGAGCCTAGTATCGTTGCAAGGAACTATAACCTTGTGCTGGCGAGGCCTGAAAATGTGCTGTGCTCAGGAGTCCCGTCTTGTCCCGTGCTTAAAACGTGGGGAAGAGAGACCCCAGCCATACCATCCTGACTTATTATTTGGTGAACTCTTCTTTCTTTTCTGGTGAACATTATCCCACACTATTTTGTAATTTAGAGGTAAGGACTGACAATAGTCTTTTTTTTTTACTATAGGCCCTTTTTATTTGACAAGACACCATTAGGACGGCCTTATTATTATTTGATGGTCGTAGCTTGCTCCCATCTTAGATTTAGATTTAGATTAGGCGTTTTTCTCACCCATTCATACAGTTTAATAAACACTCTTGAACTATAGTTACTTGTTTCTGTCTTTACTGTTGCCACCATGAGTTCTTTACATTAATAATTGGTGCATTTTAACAAAGGGATAAATGAATTATTGTATTAATAATTGACATTGTATTTTTACTCAAATAAAAGGTAATCAGAATAACAGGAAAGAGCATTTTGATGTACGCTACAGTCCTTCCCATCTTGGGCTTAAAACAATATCCTGAGTTGGTAGAGGATGGGGCATGACAGAAAAGAACCCAAAGACATTAGGCCAAAACCAAGAGTGGTAATTTAACAGTAAAGATGAAAGGTTGGTGGAAGCTATAAAACAGTGGGGTCCAACTACCTCAGAAGTGCTGACACCCGGACGACTATGATCTGCAGAAATTCTGTGCTACTGAAAGAAAACCTGCCCATGCTGGCTTCACCCATGTAGGCACATATCCCCACGTAGTAACACTCATCAGGTAGTGCCGGTAATGATAGTATATATGCCATGCCACAAAAAGAATCATGTCCTTGCTGATTGTGCCCATGTAGGCCAGTATCCCCAACTAAGAACACTCGTCAGGCTAATTTTGACCAGAATCCTAGTGGAAATGCCTGCCACTGAAAGAAAACCGGTCTATTCTGGCTGCACATATGTTGACCAGAATCCCCACATAAGAACATTCACCAGGTCAGCTTTGCCAATAATGAAAGTAAAAATACCATGCCACTGAAAGAAAACATGTCCCTGCTGTCTGTGCCCATGTAAGAATACTCATCAGGTTGGTCTTGCCCATATTGCCAGTAATAATGCAATGCCACTTCAAGAAAACACCTCTCTGTGGGCCGTGCACCCGAAGGCCAGTAGCCCACCGCAAGAACATTAAGTTGGACCTTGTCAATATCCCCTCCCCACTCCTACGTGCGATCACCAGTCTCCTTCACCACACACACACACATTCATGCAGAATCAACCTTCACACAGTATTTACATATACACCACTACACAACAACATACACACTGCACTCTCATACACACACTCACATGTGTACTCAGACAGACACAACCCCTGTCATGCACACATACATACATAGAATTATTTTGTCTTTTTCTTACTTGCGTATTCTGATCTTCCGCAGCTCAGGACATTTGTACCGCCAAAGGCTACTCCACATGGTCCCCACATGCACACTGGTGTAAGCCAGGAATCAGGGGGAGGTTTCAATCAACACCTCAGCTTCCCTGGTTCCTAACTTATGCATAGTAATGGAGCATGTTACAATGAATGCGCCAGGTTATCCGGACACACTAGGATGTGCTAGGCCATCCCCTACACACTTTTGGGCCTTCAGCTACCCTCATGCATGTCCAATGGGCATTCTAGGCTGGAGAAGCAAAACATCCCCAGCCGTGCATGACCCTTTGGGCACGTGCATCTGAGGTACTCTAAACCAGGTGAAACCGTGCTTTCCTAACAATGCCAGTCATGGGGAGTACCCTCCGCTGCTTGCTGCAACTGAGGGAACACTCGGGGCTTTCACTAGGCTGGCTTGGCTGCTCCATAGTGGGTGGTGGGTCGACACCTTGTCTCTCGTTATTGATGAGCTGCCACTGCTGGGCCATCATCATTGGAAGACAGTCACCACTCTTGAGGCCCTTATTTTGTTTAGCCATTGATTTAGGATTTCTTCTTATGATTTCTATGGGGCATTACACAAGGTATCGAGAAGGCATCTGGGGCAGATGGAACACAAACAAGGAGAAAACATCCACCTTTCAGAGGAAGAAAAAAATGATTAGCGAATCCAAGCAAAAGAAGCAATTATAAAAAGAGGTGAGTTTTCAATTCCCAAAGAACTTAAGAAGCAGAGTTGTGGATGGTGGGAGATTAGTCCAGAGGCGAGGGCACAGAAAGGAAAAACGTCTGTCACCACTAGCAGAGTAGCGAGTACAGAGAATGTATAACACATTTTGACTTTCGGATTGGAAAGACAGTGCAGTCAGATGAGGCTTGAGTTTTATTAATTCTTTATTTTCAATTTTACGAAAAACAACACTACAAACAAACAGTGCAGTCCATACCCCATTATGCAAATCCACCCTCCAAGCCCCATATAAAGTTAACCGGATGTCAGCGCCACACCAAAGTCATTGTCTGTGCCCACGAATCACTATCAACTAGCGTGGAGGCCCCAACGTGTTGAGTTGAGAGGATGTTTGAGTTCTCTCATCTTTTGCTCCCGGGGATGTATTGTATACTTAGATGCAGCTTGATTTTTTAACAAAGATATTTAAGTGCCAATCCATGGATTCATTTAGAAACAAGACAAAGAGTTTTTAAAAGTTGTCTCCTCCCCGGCTTCGTCCCCTGGGCGCTGCCATTTTGCGCACTTCGTGCATGCGCGGGCAGTGGCGTCGCCAGGAATCAAATTTAGGAGGGGCACAGAGGGGGCTAAAGACAGAAGTAGGGGGGCACAGACAAATGTAAGGGGAGAACATGGTCACTGCTCGTTTTAGGTAGGGGGGCACATGGTTTCACAGGGGGGGGGCCCTGGCTCCCCCAGGACCCTCCTAGCGACGCCACTGTGCGCGGGAGACCAGCAGCTGGTTTCTGCGCATGCGCTGTTCATGCTGCTTGTTGCGGTTGCCATGGCAGCCAAGGGAAAGCTGTTAAGCCTCGGTGTGAACTGAAAGCAATATAAGGAAACTAGACACTGCAAACCATGCATCGCAGCTGTCCCTGCTTGTGGAATACTGAGGCTCTGTTCTCTGTTCTCCTGTTACCTTGAGCCTACCCTCTGCTTTCCTGTGGTCAGCCTGCCTCTTACCTCCTCCTGGCTCCTCTTCTCTGAGTCTGGCTGTGCTCCTTGTTTCTTCTCTCTTGCTTCTTTCTGCCTACTTACTCTGTACCTTTCTGGGGCACCCACGCCAGGGATTGGACTGTTCTGGCACCACATTGATATTGTGGGTGGTCCTTCCTGTGGTGCTGGGAGAGTACTCCTGGCTTCTGGCTGAGTCTTCATCCTCAGACCAGGGAATGGGGATGAGCTTCTGAATCATACAACAGCCGGACCATGGAGCACTGGAGCCGTGGGTAACCTGGATCACAGAAGATCAAGACACACAGGTATTCGGGATTCCCAGGGGGTTCACCTCGACACAACATTTACCTGGGAACCCCACTAGCCCACAAGTGGTCGGATCCTTTTCCAGGGTACAACTCAAGGCACTAGCATCCTGGGTTGTGATGAAAAGCCAAGACGACATGAAGTTCAATGCAAAGCTGGGCAGAGCCGGACTAAAAACAAGTAAGGCAGAACCTGGGACAGAATGTCGTCTGACGTGAGGGTGAACTAGCCTGAGCTTTTAACATTTATTAATATATGATGCTGCTAATTATGCCTTTGAAACTGAGCTCTGCTAATCAGTTTCACTTCCAAAAAAGGGCCATATTGAAATGTTTAGTGCAAACATGAAACTCAGCTGAGTGTCATGTGCATTCCTGCAAACAGCCGATGGAACCCAAATGTTTAACAGCCAAGGACTGCATTTACCCATGGCCAGCCAAGTCCCAAATTATATAATTGTGTGCTCCCAGAACCTGGTGGCAAATAAAAATTTAAATATAATTCATGTCTATTTTGACAAGGTGGCCTCTACAAATCTACAATTATATTAGCCAAAACCTTTTTGTGTCACTTTATTGTCAGCTTGGTTTCCAGTGACCTTCCTGTGATGGCCCTCTGTGTGTTCAATGTCTGGGACTGGGTTCTCACCCAAAACATACCATTTTGGCTCCATAAAAACTAAGGCATTTTGCTCCTCTTGGGAAGGACTTCTCACCTGCCAGGAGAACAGAGTCTGTTCTCAGGGAGCAGGGGGTGGCCCCATGTTTCAAAGGATAGCTCTGCCAGGCAACAAATATCACAGCAGAGTGGTAATTACTAGTGATCATTGGTGCAGGTTAGACAGGGAAGAGGGCTCTGGAGAGGGTTGGATCTCTGTGCTTAATGCAAGAGAAACCACTACCACTGAGCACCTGATAGGTTTACTATAGGACAGCAATACTGTTGTGGGCATAACCTCAGAACATCTAGGAAACCATTTCTTATTACACATGTGTAAATTATTAACTTTAGATGTCATCACTAACTTCCCTACACAGTTTTATCTCTGAAACAAGCATTTATTATTTGCAATATAGTGCCTCTTCATACTCAATTGAAACACAAGGAATGCACTCACTTTTCCTTTTAGCATTTATGTATATGTATTCTCCTGCGAATATAGAGCATTAGTATTAAAAATAGTACAGTCAAACCATAAGCAGCCCTGAATATTAGCATGAATGTAGTTGAATATGTTTAGCATCCTACTCCTCTCCTGTTCACTGCTTTTTGATGTAATCTTTTTATTGAAGCATGAACCAGGTCGCAATGGTCAGAATGAAAACAAAAGTGTGGCAAGCTTGCTGCAAAAAGGATAACCATAATTGGCAGTGGCCATTGAGACCATCTCCCAACACTGTATACAAAATAACAAAGGCTTGGTATAGGTGCTACAGATAATATTTTGCTTGAATAGAGTGACTAGCACAGTTGTATCTCACTTGTAACAGTCCTCACTCCCTGGAGTCCTAAGCGGCTGCATGGCCGCATGGGGGCAGATAACCATAGGAACACTGGCAGGAACATCAGATGCTGAATACAGCCATATGGCCGCGGACAGGTGACCGATTAGAGGCCTAAGTGGGGAAACCGTAGGGACCAGGACGAGGGCTGCGCCAGCCCCTATCGCCACGTGTCTTCCACACTTCATATGAAGGGGTCAACTAGTTCCCAAAATGTGTCTGCTCTCTTATTGTTCGCAATTCATATGAAGGTACTTCTCTCGAGGTAACAGGTTTTGGATAATAGGGCTGCCCATTGTTTATGAGTGGGGGTGTAGTGCTTTCCAATTAAGGAGTACGACATTCCAGGCCGTGAAGATCATGATGTGTAGGAGCTTTTGAGTCCTCATGCCAGTCTTCCGCATTAGCTCCAAACAGTATGGTCCTCAGGGACATTTCAATAGCAGCACCCTGAAGCCTAGAAGAATGTCTAAGGACCCTGCCCCAGAAAGTCAAAATTTGTGGGCACAACCAGATAATGTGTCCTATGGTCCCGCGCCAACCACATTCCCTCCAACAGTCTGCCGACTGAGTCAGATTCATACTCAATAGTCTAGTGGGAGTGAAATAAACGCGCTGTAGCAGCTTCTATTATATTTCTCTATTCCTGATGCTGTACACCAACCCCTTAATCACTGAGAAGTAGTTATGCATATCCCCAGCGTCCAGTGATATGTTCAAGTCTTCAGACCAGCAGTTAGCCAGTATGGTGTTTCTCAACAAATTGTTCGGGATACACAAATTATAAAATGTCTTATGTTTTGGGTAAATCGTTAGATCCTGGCCCAATTCAGCCTTTACAGCTGGGGGTTCGCTGTCGCGTGATGCTGCGGTTGTGTGCAATTGAATAGCAGACAGCAGGATGGCCTATTGAAGCAACTCTGTGCCAGACAAGCCGAGTGTCCGTTTGGCAACTTCAAAGACATGCAGCTTAGCGTCCTCATAGAGATCCATGATCCTTATGTGTTGTCAATCTGAGTTCTGTTTGTCGTGTAGCGTGTAGTGTAAGCTGTATGATAATACCGCCCTAACACTACTCCATGGTGGAGCAAGCCTAACATCAGTATTAGTCATGGAATGCATTTTGTGCCATTGTGTAAGTGTGGGTCCATCGATCGGGTGTTTTTAATGGCCTTGGGAAGCCTCGTCAGTGAAATGGTCAAAACTTCTACCGGGAGTATGGCTGGAGAACCGTCAGCTCTGCAGAGCGCCAGCTCGATACATCTTCTGGTTTAGCCAGCGTTTAGCCCAGCATACTTGTGTGGCCATGTAATAGGTTTTCTAGGACAGGAGCACCAGGCCCCCATTCGGTTTAGATGCCTGGAGGACTGATTTGTTAAGGCATGCTTTTTTGCCACAGCAGATGAATTTCAGCATGTATGTGTCTTACTCACTGAACATAGAAGCCGTCGGGGTCAATGGGATCATGGAGGCCAAGTATGTTAATTTCGGCATTGAGGACATTTTTATAGCATTAATTCTATCGCAGAGCGAGAGCGTCAAGGATGCCCACCTAGCCCTATCCAACTCTCTCCTATTCACTTCTAGGACTCTAAAGCCTACAAACAATAATGTGAATATCACCTAAAATATGGCACAGTATAAGTTAAAGATCTACTCACAGTAGTTATATCAAGATTGATAAGTCAAAAGACAGGTAATGTTATTCCCACCACTGTACATCCAATAGTTGTTTAGTCTTCGTTTGTTTGCTGATGTCCAGTTGGTTCTGCTTTGGTCTGGTTGTCTTGTGGTCTATTACTGGGTGTGGAGGGCTGTCCGCTACCAGTTTGGGCTCTGTCTGTAGGTGGTATTCCCAGCTGATGTTGCCTACTCGTTCAGTCGCTGTCTTGGTAGGGGTATGGGAGGTGGTTAAGGGTTATATAGTTGGGTGTTATCGGTGGCTCTCTTTAGTGTCCGTCTCCCTGAACGCGGTCCACTGCGGTGAGCTAGCTATGTGGGTTTGAGAGGGATATGTACTAGTTGCAGAGTGACTTTGAGGGGCATAGCTAGGATTTACGCCTTATGGGGCGTGAGCCCCTAATCGGAGTGTCACTACACAGTAGTTCACTAGTGGATTCTGTCTCACTTTAGGGTGAGTTGGTAAGTAGATTTGAGAGACCTGTATAGTGGGAGAGAGGTCTATCAATGCAATCTAAGTATCATAAGTGTGATCTGGACACAGAACCCCTACTAGATTTGAGAGACCTGTATAGCGGGAGAGAGGCCTATCAGTACAGCCTAGATCTCATACAATGCAATTTGGAGGCAGAACCCCTGCTAAAATTTGAGACCTGTATAGTGGGACCAAGGCCTATCAATGCAGTTTAGATCTCATACAATGCAGTTTGGAGACAGAACCACTGCTAAAGCTTCAGACCTGCATAGTGGAAGAGAGTCCTATCAGTGCAGTCTAGATATCATACAATGTGATTTGGAGACAGAACCTCTGCTAAAACTTGAGGAGAGACCTTTATAGTGGGAGCGAGGCCTATCAATGCAGTCTAGATCTCATACAATGCAATTTGGAAGCAGGACCCCTGCTAAAATTTGAGAGACCTGTATAGTGGGAGAGAGGCCTATCAATGCAATCTAAATATCCTACAATGCAGTTTGGAGGCCTATCAATGCAATCTAAATATCATACAATACAGTTTGGAGACAGAACCCCTGCTAAAATTTGAGAGACCTGTATAGTGGGAGAGAGGCCTATTAGTGTAATCTATATGTCATACAATGCAATTTGGAGACAGAACCCCTGCTAAAATTGAGAGACCTGTATAGTGGGAGAGAGGCTTATCAATGCAATCTAAATATCATACAATGCGGTTTGGAGGCCCATCAGTGCAATCTATATGTCATACAATGCAGTTTGGGGGCCCATCAGTGCGATCTATATATCATACAATGCAGTTTGGAGGACTATCAGTGCAATCTATATGTCATACAATGCAGTTTGGAGGCCTATCAATGCAATCTAAATATCATACAATGCAGTTTGGAGGCCTATCAATGCAATCTAAATATCATACAATGCAGTTTGGAGGCCTATCAATGCAATCTAAATATCATACAATGCAGTTTGGAGGCCTATCAATGAAATCTAAATATCATACAATGCAGTTTGGACGCCTATCAGTGCAATCTATATGTCATACAATGTATTGGAGACAGAACCCCTGCTAAATATTTGAGAGACCTGTATAGGCCTATACAGAGGGGGGAGGTCTGTGCCTAGTAGGTCGGATTAGTACAATATTAAACAATGATTACATTTTGTCTAAGTTGAGGGAGAGAGATGCGGTGGGGAGTAATTACCTTGTTTAATATGGGTTTGCTAAGTGGCTCGGATTCTAGTGTAGAGTGGTTGCTCTACTCCTAGGCCAGGGCCACTCCTACCTTACTGGTCCTTGTAGTTGATGGTTGAGGGCTGGCTACTGACTTCCCCTGCGGACACCTGCTGACACTTCCTGGAGCTGCCTCTGCTGGAGCCACCCTTGGCCTTGGGGCCCTTAGCCGATGGGTTGCACAGGCAGAGGGCTGCCCTGGGAAGACCAGTGATGAAGGCTGAGAGGACCAATCGGAGCGGGGGGAGGGTGGGTCGGGAGGCAGGAGGGGAGGCAAAGCAGGAAGAGGGCACGGGGTGGGAGCGGGCTGCTGGGGGCTACCAGAGGACCACGGGCGTATGAAGATTTAAAAAATAAGGTTCACCAGGATGGCGATGAAGATATTAGGGCTTTAAAAACTTGTAGTTTCACGACACTCAAATTAGGTTGTTTGAACACTTCATGATCAAGTCAGAAGATGGATTTGATGGATCTCGGCCTCAAAGATTCTGATGATAATATCTTGGAATGTATGATCAACAGATTCTAAATCAATAATTAATCAAATTTAAGAAAGAAGAATATCCCCCCCATCTTGTGCCGTAATAAGGTTACATTTGATCGCATTACTATGTTGTCCCAATCAATCCGATTGCAGTAAACACTAAAAACATGAATGAAATATTCCTTATTCATTTTTTATACAGTCATGGATGGCAAGTCAGTGAGGTTATAAGCAAGACTATAATGCAAGAATAGATTGATCGATCAATCACATCAAAAGTGAGAATACATTTCAGAAGTTGAATTCCATAACAAAGAAAGTTACAGTAGAAACAAAGTGAGTTCATCTGAAGAGTTTAATCTGATTTTTGACTGTATCCATTTTGAAAGTACATTTAGGCTCGGTTTGTCTCAACTGGAGTTCATGGTCACCTCTTTCCTCTTGTGGGATGTGCTGTAGTTAAAACAATTTTATTTTAAACAAACAGTCTGCCAATCTTCGCCTCCATGCTGTTGAATCCAGTGTACCGAAAGTGGGTGGTTTATATTTCCATTTTCTATGTTTCTGATATGTTCTACGATTCTGACTTTAAGTTTCCATTTGGTGCTGCCAACATATCTCCTTACACAGATACATTCAATAACAGACACAGAACATAGTACAATAGTTGGTGAATTGTTCTAAGACACATTTCTTGTTGTTCAAAATGTAGATAATTTTGTTCATCACAACTCTGCATATTTGACAATAAAAAAAGCCCTTATGTTTTCTTGAGAGCCATGTATCACATATATGGATTTCTAAATGGCTTGCACTAATTCACTGTTTAATGTTCTTTGCTTTAGTGAATACCATCCTTTGGCTTTTATTTAGACATTTAAGATCATAGTCCACTAGGATTAAATCGTATTTTTTAAACAAGTTTCTGATTCTGTTATCCTGTACAGTTTGTGTAAAGAAGTATACAGTTTCAGACTTTATTACTTTTTATAGTGTCATAATCCTTGTCAGGTAGGGTTTTAATCAGATTGCCACTCTTTCTGAATTTTTTAAATCATTTTGCGAGTTTCCAGTTCAAGGTCAGAGGTATTACTGCAATATCTTTTTGGCTCTCAAGCATTTCCCCAATGGGTATATTTTGATGACATTTGTTAAGGGCCCATATTCTGCATGTAATATTTAGTTAGCAGGCATGGGTTCAGATTACATCTTACTCTTTATTTGATTCAGTCAATAAACAATTTAACATTGAGATATGGTAAATTAGTTTTACTAATGTATAACCCAATTGAATTACTTCATTGTTGTTGTTACTTTTTGCAACACAGTCTTGCAGTTCAATATTACTACCATTCCATATTAAGAGGATATTGCATGTAGGTTATCATGTTACTGAAATGTTCCTGCAACATGATGTTTCATATGTGTTTGCTCAAAATGAGACATGAAAAGGTTGGCAAGTGGGGGGAAAATGTGGCACCCATAGCTACTCCACAAATTTGTTAGAAAGAAAGAGTCCATGGTCATCAACATATGCTAACAGTTCTAGGACCTATTTGATGCAGAGTAAGTGTGGAACTATAGACATTTTAACTTGCCACAATCTAGAATTCAAGTAGTTTGTTGCTTTGAAAGTCAGTTTTACTGAATGCAGTACTAGTTTACCTTTTGAATAAGAACAATGTAGAAAACAGTGAACATTAGTGTAACACAAGATGGGATGGAAGGGACTGTAATCTTTTGACTCACCTTATAAGTGTATTTTTATTCTTAATTATATATGAAAACATGGTATTCCTGCCCACTCCGACACTTAAGAGGGTTAATTTCAAACGAATGTACCAGAAAGCCATACTGCATTCCTGATTTGACCAAACTGTCATCCTGGGAAAGACCCTTTCGATAACTGTGCACTATTTTCCATAAAAACAAAATTGGAATGACCTAAAATGGACTTGAGTAAGTATGCACCACACAAATATCTACCTATGAACTGTTCAACAAAGTTCAGTTTTGCTGTTATGGTATGTTATCGTGTTTCTATATCACGCATAAAGGTTTGAAGAGTGCTGTCGTACATCAAAATAAACATTCAGAAAATAGGATTAAGGATTGAAGTAAAAGTTAAACATATATGTTTTAGTTCTTTCCTGAATAGAGCCTAATTAGATTGAAATCTGCGGTCAGGCAAATCAACGCAAATCTTAGGAAATTGCACAGTGAAACTCCATCTGCTAGCAGAAGACCGATTAAATCTTGGAGCAATAACTCACTGAGTATTGGTGGAACTGAGAATACTAGTCTGGGTCTAGAGTTTGATTCCGTCTTTTTAGATTTTAATGAGACTTATCATAGATATTCAGGCTTGGCAATGGCAGCAAGCCTGTGTAGCCGGCAGAGTATTGGAGTTATGTGGGATATAAAAAGGACCATTCTTAATGATTTGTGCAGTGTTATTTTGAACATATTGGAGTTTTTGACATTAATAATTCCGTAAACCTATGTTCAGGGCATTGCAATAATCCACTCCAGATCCTATGATTGCTCTAGTAAGGATACTTAGGCAATTATTTTCTAAATAGGGGTGTATTTGTCTGAACAGATAAAGGTAGTTGGAAGTGCTACTAACAATCCCATTTAAATCAAGTTGGGGTCAAAATACACACCCAGAGTTTTTAGTTTATTTAACAGTAGAGCATGAGATTACAACTGGATTCCAAGAAGTCGGTATAACTTTATGACGCTGTACCTTAATTACTTCAGTCTTGGAGGTATTCATGCTGAGCCAGTTGCTTTGTGTCCGTTTTTGATTTTCCAAAATGTTATTATGGGTAAAAAAGCATGTAAGTTTGAAAAGTAATTAGGTGTCAGCAGCATATCAGTCATACCCAATCTGAGGTCTGCAAGCAGGTCATGAAATGGTTTAACATATACATTGAACAATATAGGAGAAAGAGCGAAGCCCTGCGTGTCATTGTATTTTGTATTGACACACTTTGTACACATTCAATTTAGGGTTGAACAACATTGGCAACCAGAAAGGAAAGAATAAACCATTGTAGTGCAGATTTTGACATCCTTGCAACATAGCTCAATCTTTGAATTAAAATACTTTGAATTAGAATACTGTGGCCAAGAGTGTCAAAAGACACTGAAAGGTCAAGCAGTATCATCAATGATGATTCATGCATGTCCTGATTCCATACATTTTGCATAATCTGTGAGGGGCAAAGGTTACCTGGACAAAATGTGGGTCAAACAGAAGTACCTATATGTTGTAGATGTTCCAGAGTAATGTGATTACAATACAAATGTGGCACATTAGGATTAAGCATGGCTATTATATTTGACATAGATGAGCATGTTTTAGAGGCTTGAATTGAGTTTCTGATTAGGTCACTCTAAGTTTCCTTTGATGTTTGGATATCCTGTAGTCAGTCAAACATAATGGGTATGTTTGGTGATGGTGTCCTATTGTTTTCTAAAAGATGCAAAGGTTGGAAAATGGCTTTTTGTGAGTGTTTTGCGGCATCTGTGCTAGATGTGAAGAAGTGTTTATGCAGCAATAATTTCAGTTGTATATTGTTGTCTAGCTACTTTTAGGAATTCTGGGTTAGGTTGCAATTTATTTGTATGCCTTTTACAGAATAGCTTACTAATTTTCTGCCACCGGGACATAGAAAAGCAGCGCACCATGAATGGCGTACAGGTGTAGGGTGAGCATTAACAGTTAATCACAGTCATTCCCACCAACTTCCTTTTTTGGCCAAAATGCACACACTCATTTTAAACTTCTCTGTCAAATTTCCCATACTTTGGACTTCAGTCTTCAGTCCCCTGAGGGCATTTAACCTATAGCGCTTTGAGGCCATACTAATGGAATAAAGGCAATATACAAATGACAAATTACATTACATTACAATGCATATTTAAGAAACACAATGAACACGCCATAACCATGAGGACGAACATCCGGGGAACCTTACAAGCAACATGATAAGTAAGTTAAGAAGTAATTACCTATATAAACATTGTCTAAGGACATCATTAGTAATGGAGTGACAACTTTATTCCTCAAGTCCATGATTAGAATTTTTGAAGGTATAATTTAAGACAAGCCTTTTTTTTTCTTTTTTAGTTTTTTGAACAGAATACACCCTATCTTTAGGATGAAATGATCAAAAATATTTCACAAATAATAAGGCACAAGTCGCATACCAACATCGTTAGTTATTTTATAATCCTGATCTCAGATGAATTGTACGTAAACAATTAAATGGGGAAGAATAACAATCATATAAATGATTATATTTTACAGTTACCTGGACAACTCATAAACCTATTATGGCTTCGGAGCCATAAATATGGATTTCTATATAACATCGTACTGAAGTAACTAGTGTGATCTATCAGTGAGCTAGTAGCTTTAAGACAAGTGTATATGTTTTAGTATGATTATAATCAAACGTACTTTCTTCCCTTTCACACTCTATGTCTATATCCCCTAAACCTCAACTTGCTGTAGATAGGACATACATTATTTTATGATTTGGCATAGATTGTATAATTACCAGTAAGAATTTGTTAGAATTAGCCCTGAAGAAGCTCAAAAGAATGGTAATAAACTTAAACCTACATGAGCAAAACACACGTAGGCTATCGTTTCTAATGGGACATGGATTTTCAAATTCAGCTATAATAGAGGAGATTGTGGGCTATTGTCTCTAATTTGACATGGATTTTAATATATTCTGTCTATTTTTTCATTTTTTGAGAATTGTTAAAACTTAAGCTAAAATAGAGGAGATTGTGAACCCAAGAATATGATATGCCTGGGGGAGTTTAGAGGTTTTTCACAAATAGAAAAGAGTATACAGCAACATAAATGTACATGTTTAAAAGATGTATTAAAAGGTCTTTTTGCAGACAATACTGAGGGAAATAGTGATTATTATATTAAAATTAACTAGCCTATGATCAGTCCATTCTAAATACACAATCGAAGAAATCATAATATCATTATACATAGCTAGAAGCCAATCCATTTGGTTCACTTTTGTATGAGTTAAACCTGTATTTACTAAAGCAAAGCCAATTGCTCAGTCTGATCTTTACAAATGCTGACATATTGGTTACTTAAGCCATTTGTCCACATGTTAATATCACCAAGATGTAGTAAGAGATAGAAGCAGATCTGATAACTGTTCTGGAAATTATTTTTGCAAATGTTCTGTATATACTACTAGTACTAAGAGAAGCCTTTATTCTGTGCAGCAGTGTCAAAGAAAAGAAATTGTAAATCTTGAGTAAATGTTATCTTCTTTAATATAGCTTTTGTTTTATTAATTTATTCTCATTTATTAACCTCAGTGTTGCCACATTCTGTGATGTTATCGGTTCAAATGTCATTTAGCTGTTACCGCTGGCATGTTAGCAATTTCATAACACTGCCCTAGCCCCACCAATACATTTGTAAATCTGCCACCCATGCTTGAGATGCATCGTCCCCTGTGGCACCTATAAGCAGACTCCTATGGTTTTCCATATTTGGTCTATCCCCCAGAAACATGTCAGTATCTCATACATATGTGTTACATACCCAGGACACTGCTTTGGAACCTAGGCGTAGGGTAAAAAAGCAATGGGCAGAGCGAGTTACACACCCAACAGAAAGACAGATTACACAGGTTGGGGTGACTCATAATCACTTTCCTGGAATAGGAAAGTGTGTAATATCCATGAATAGGCTACATACCAATGATGTATTTAGGCACTCTGAATCTGGTGTTAAGCACCCATTGGCAGGACCCTGTCACACACCTTAATGTCAGGGTTACATGCCATAAAATGAGACACTAACATATGCTGGGTTCTGTGTTTAACACACAAGGCAGCATAACACATTTGGGGATAGAACAGTATATACAACCAGCTCCAGGAACATGCAGTGAATTTGATATAGGCTATATACCAAGAGAATGTGCCAAGTGTGCATTTACAGACATCATTTTGCTGTAAATACCATGAACATATAGCAGTATGGATGAGGTAGGAGGTGTAGGATTGATACAAGGGTTAGGATTACAGTATACATTCACCTATAAATGTGAAGGATGCTATCCCTATCAGGTCTTAACATTCAGTGTTGAACACAAACGAATGCAGCCTTGTCCGACAACTCAGTTCATAGGGGAGTGGAGCACGGACAAACCCACCTGTGTAAGAAAAATCAGGGATATGCTCTTTATCAGCAACACCTAAATCTAGATTCTGAAGCAGGCTGGTGAAAAAGATGAAGAGTTCCATCTGGACGAGTTGCTCCCCCGGACACTGCCGCTGACCTGAAATAAGATACAAGGCATCAGAGGAACCCCCAAAAGCAAAGAGGCACCAGTAAAGGGGACTACAACAACTAGGACATTGGAATAATGCAGGAGATCCAACTAACAATGTGATTGAGAAGCAATCTCACACAATTAGGACATCAGGAACTCTAGTAGGGGGGCATAGAAACTGTAAAAACAAGAGAAGCAACCCCACACCAATTCTGAACATATGGGGCACAAGGCATACAATAAGCAGTGTCGCATAGCAATTTGCTATGCAATTCTGTAGGTTTGCTAATTAAGTTGACACTTGTGCAGCAAAGCTAGATATTTAAGTTACCCCGTTCAATAAAAGCACCGCTCACGCTGAATTCCTCTCTGGCTCTCAATGCCTGCTCCACCCTCTTCTCAGTTCACTGCAAGTTCAAAGGTGCTAATGGGGAGAGAGAGTGCAATAGTAATCATCTCTTTCACTCTTATTTTCTTTTTCAAACATTAGAAAACCAGAGGTAATCTGGATGATATTTTTATTAAGCTAACTAAATCGTCTTTGGCAAAGATACATTCTCTTTGGCAAAGACCAGTATGTGTAACTTTAATGAAAACGATTATGCAATTCCATTCCTAACAATTTAAGTTGTTGCATAATGCAGAACTGCATTATTGCTTCTGTAAAACACTGCATTGTCTCCATGCTTTACAGTAATGTTTAGGTTAGTGCATCTAAATCTCAGTGTCGACTAGATTTTGTTGTTGAGGAAGATGCATCACATTGATGACTGAACACTTTTGAAAATGTACATGATCACACGGCCAACTGCTTTTAATGGCAAATCTAGTTCTGTAACCTGACCTGCTGATTGCACACATCTGTGCAACTGGTGCTCAACGCATGAGCGGTTTTATACCAGTTACCCTGAAAGTGCGATGGCAGCACACTACAATAATCCACCTAGTTTGACAGTTCTCTACCTGCTACACCTACTACTCTGCTTAGTCTCTTACATTGTTTCCTCTTACATAATGAATACACAAGGCTAACTAGATGTTTATGGAAAAGAATGATCAATAGTTCCATCCAGACTGTATATCGACACATCTACTGCAATACCACACACTGTAGTTAGCCTCCAGAGCTGACTTTACTCTATGATTATGATTGCATTATATATTAGTACCTTCGGGAGAGAGCTGGCCAAACTGTTTGCGGAGCCTTTTTATGAAATCTATTTATTTGTGTCCATTCCTGTAGTTAACCTTTTACTTTTTACAGACACTCAGCCAGAGCTTGCAAAGTCCACTCACTCACTTGAATAGTCCAGTAGAGTTTATGAAGAGTGAGTACCATTTGCAGGGGATGTTTGAAACTTTTGTTTTAACATTTGCTTTTTTTGCAGTAAATATCAAAGAAAGGTTCACTGTGCATGGCTGGCTTCTGGGTTGAAGCAGTGTGCTAAACATAAAGTGGGTTTGTGGTGACATGCACCATTTTACAGAAAGTGCATTTACATTTTTTGTCACCCGTTGCTATGGGCTGAGTACTTTTCTTTTAGGTCGAGTAGGTAAACTACATTACTTAACCTTCAGGTCTAGTGGAATTTTAAAGAATTTGCTTGCCCTGATTCGTCTCACTAATATCTTACTTCAGCGGTACACAAAAATGTTGCATTGATGCTCATTTGATGTTTTGGATCCAAATAACTTCAGATGACATTAAAAATATTAGTACAACATTGCTAATCAAATGGGTGCGTTTACTAGTCAAGAACAATTTAATTAGCAAACTCTGCTAATTCATTTTTGAATACGAATGTATGCCTTGGGGGCAGGTATAAGACAAATCCAAAATCGGAGGCGGTGCACAAGTGAGGAACAGAAAATATAGAATACAAGTAGCACTGTTTGAGAGGGGCTCCAAATACATGAAGTGTAAGAGAAGCAGCCCAACACACCACTGCATCATGACACCAGGGTCAGTGCATCAGCGAGGAGCACAACAAAAGGAGATGAGGAATCAATCGGGACAACAGGAACGTTCTGAGAGGTGGCCACTGTTGAGGAGAATTCTCCCTGCCCTTTGTTCGGTTTGGGTAGTCCCCTTCCTAAAGTAGTCAAACAGGATTTCCTTATGCTTTCTTTAGCTCAACTATTGGTATCTGTGACAGAGCAGTCAAGACTAACTCTCAGGAGTGAGGCCGGGGGAGGCAAAACTATAGGGCAACACAGTACTAATTTGTATAAAGGACTGTTCACATAGAATTATTATTATGATAATATACTTTATATCTAGTTGGTAAATGTTTTGGTGCAGGTCTCACGTGAGCAACCTTTTAGGAGCATTAAGTACTCACTACCCACAATGACAGTGTTCTCTACGGGCATAAGAGACATTTTCTTTTATTTTTATTTTGCCCTCTCTGTCCTAAGCATCCTAGCACTACTGATGGACTCATTGGGAATTTGTCATTGACCTTGAAGGTGAGTGAGATTTATATCACTCACCTCCTGCATTTACTTTTGTTCTTGGATCACTGGGCCCTTCATATAGAGTTCCAATATGGGGGAAACCTCTCTCCTTAGTCTTGGCTCCATGCTTTCCTATAGCAGTATCCGCCATCTGTCAGTTTGGGGAAGTTGCATGTAGCTGCTCTGTGTGTAGGATGCCTGGTCCTCTGGCTCCTCCATGCCTACCTGTATTAACTACCTGGAATCCTCTACCTGTTCTCTTGGACTCCCAATGTATTCTATTATAACGATATTTGTAAAGTGCTGCGAGAACCAGATGGCATCTAGGCGCTGATGACCGATAAACCCACTGATGACTATACACCTGTGCCAGCATGTTTCCTGAACCTCCAGACCTGGATACAACACCATCTTGAATCGAAGCTCTGCTGGGACTCTGGAAATCTGCTGCTCTCCACAGAAGACGAACCTGCAGGAAGACTGAAGTGCAACAGCTGAGTTGCTGAGGGCCTTGTGTAGCTCTTTTACTTACTAATTCTTCTAAGTGTTAACTGTACTACACAACAGTACCCCCTTCATCCTTAGTTCAGCCATGCTGCTTGGTCAACACTACGAGAGAAGCTTTGCTCAACTGGGGTTGTGATTCACTTTGCTAGCCCTATGGCGGCTTTTCCAAGTCCTGCCCCAGGTAGTGACTTTGGAACACCCTCCTAACAGCGGGTTTGGTACACGATGCTGACCAAAAACTCAGTTGCTGTCATCTGTGGGAGCCGTTTCACCAGTGACAGGGGCTTCTGGAGTCAAGGTTTTGATTGAGTCACAGTTGAGCATACTTTGTTGCTGGTTTGCAATGCAGTCCTTTCTGGTATTTCAAACCGTCAGCACTGGTGACCGAGACAAGCAGGCATTCCCAGCAATGATGAACAAGATGCAGATCCATCAGTGGAGTGTGGGCACCAAAGATGTGGCCCCTGGGTTGCAGAAAAGATGACAACGCCATTCCTGGTTTCTTCATTAGCTCAACCCTGGGGGGGTTAAACTTTGAAAACTACAGGCAGCAGACTTCAAGTACTGGGAATCTTGGGCATTCGCGCTCACCTTTTTGTCATTCTGAGTCTGCGCAGCGACGAGGTAAAACAAGGATTCCAGAGGGCACACTGTAGATGGTGCCCCGCGTGACTGTAGATTACTTCTCCGTCTTGGATTTCAATTGTATGCCCAAAGCTTTGTTGGTTTCCGGTGATCTTCATGTCAGATGCTTCTACCTCTGTGTCAGGTCTGTGCAGGACCTGGGTAGAATGTGTTTCTTAGAAGCCATGGATTCTTAGAACTTGTGAGGAAAATGGTCCCTACAGGTCAAGGTAAGAACATCCACAGATATCGGCTAGACCTTAATCAACAGAACAGTTTGTCGAAGAATGCAAGAAGCAGCAGCGCTTTTACATGATTGCTATTCTGGTTATGATTTCTATTCAGGTTTAACAATTTAGGGATGCAGACCTTCAAGTTAGGTATGAGATCGTTTGGGGGCTGAGTGAATATCTACTCTCACAACCACAAGCTTGCATTGATTCAAACATTTGGACGCTACGCATTCACTATTGGGCTGCCGTATATAACGTTTGGGGGCTTTGTCCTGGGCTCTCCCTCTCTGGTATGGATTCTGACCCTGAATATAGGCAACATTCACAAACATTTGCTTCAGCCCACACCCCAATATCTGGTTCTGGCAATTGTAGCCCTCACATTTTGGAGGCAGGCAGTAGCCATGACCATGTATGGCAGCATACATATCCCATGCATATGTCCCATAGGAACAATGTCAAAATGTTGGACTGGATCTACACAGGCTTCTGGTAGAGACACCACAGAGGTACCCTTCTTGAATCCAACAAGGCTGACACCAATCAGAGTAGCCCACACAGCCTGCTTGTGGCACCCTAACAGCAAGAGTTTAGTGTCTCTTAGGGGCACAATCCATATTTGTTTCTATGTTTGGGACTTATTGGGGAAAGGTCATGTAAACCTGGTTAGGCAACAACAAAAACAGTCATGCCCTCAAACCAGAAGTGCAGGACGGAACATTTGTCTCACACACACACACAAAATTCAAGAGGCACGAGAAGCTGCTCCAAACCAAGCAGGATACCATAAGTGCATGAGAGGTGATGACAAAAACATGCGGTGCAGAAACAACACAATAGGAGGAGAGCAGGGATAAAATGGGGGTTGGAGGGGAAGTAGTAGAAACAACGACCACCAATCAAGACATCAGGAGCAGTAAATGGAAGAAGACCCAAACATGGACAAGCAAGAAAACCCACTTGGGACATCAGGATCAAGGCATTAGACTGGACACAAAAAGGTGGGGTGGAGGATAAAGAAGCCCTACGCAATGTGAATCAGGTTTTACCTGCCCAATTCACCATAGCCATTTAACCACATTTGGTGAAAGGCTATTTTACCACATTTTTGCCAAATTGTATAGGGGGTTAAGGATCAGGGAGTCCGAAAAAGGGGAAAATGAGGCTTAGGCAGTCATGGAGGGGCAGGAGGAGAATCGGAGGGGCTGGCCCCTCATAAACAATGCTCCGAAAAGCAACCACATTGACTGGTACCAGATCCCATTAAACATCAGAGTGCAAATCTACACCAAAGCCTGGTTTTGTAGCTCAGAATATACAGGAAGCACATTGTGCATCGGATGCTGTGAACATGTTGGTTTGGGATAGTGCCTCCAGCACTGTGAGGGCTTTCAGGGAGGTGGAATGTTGTTATTTGTGTTTAGAAAGGTAGATTTGCAGTTCCTTAATGAAGGTGACAAGGCCTGGAATAAGCCACAGAGTAACAAAAGCTTATGATTTGCCTTGTGAAGGCTTTGTTTCACGTTGGAGGTTCTCCAGAGTTATGTCAAATAGCCAAGGTGGATTGTTTTATCAGCTGGACAAGCTGTCTTGCAAGATCTATCTGGCACAGAGTGGGAAATATGATACAAGCAGATAACATCAATAATTAAAAGTGCTACCATGTGTACTTTTGCTTTGAGGGGACCCAGTTGGGACTTTGGGACTTTGGAAAGCCAGTAAGGAATGTCCAACCCATAGATCTTCATCGATAGAACTAGGACAAGGGTCTGCAACTCATGGCTCTCAAGATGTTTTGGATTGCACTTCCCATGATCTATTGCCATTGACTATGATTCGTAGGGATGGGAATTGTAGTCCAAAACATCCTGAGAGCCATAAGTTGCAAACCCCTGAACTAGGATAGCCACCAAGTTGGCAAAATATGAGGCTAGGACATGTTTTTTCACCAGAATTGTTTACCAGGTTCTGTAGAAGTTATGCTGTTTAGAAAGTATGTATGCCAAGGTATAGGCCAAAATCCAAGCCAAGACAAATCCTTAGTATTTAGCCTGTCAGAGCAGGGTGGGTGACTGCAAATTGGAAGTCAGCAGTGGTTGCACAATAACGGTCTTCCCCTGAACAGCGATGACACCGAGGTCCTACTACTAGGTGAATCCAATTTGCAGAGTCCGTCTTCCTCTTGGCACTCGCCAGTTGCTTCAATCCACACACAAGTGTCATCTGAACATAATCCTCCCATTTTTTACAGCAAGCCACATTTGAGACCAAGGTAACCTTTACAATATCTGAAATCCGTCCCCCCCACAAGATCATTGTAAACACCCGATTCAGGTCGTAGCCCTTCCCTGCATAGAATAATGTGCCTCGGTATACTCAATGGTCTTTAGCCAAATGTCTGGTCATCCAGAACAGAGGAATTAGAATCATCTATAGCTTGAAATAGTGTCATTTATTAACCTTCTGAAAGACTCTGAACTTGCGTCCCATTGTCCTTCTAAAACAAAGTCAAGTGATGTGTCTGCTCTAGAAAATGATCAAGAATCCCACTCCAGACTACATATTTGGCCTTCAGACATCTTGTGTGATGCTTGCAATCCAATGCTGAACGATCCAGGGCTGTTCCCAAGAGTAGGACTAGCACTCTTCTTGCAATTCTGCTTTGCTTCGAATTCCTTAAAGGTGTCAAACTTTTGAATGACCAACCAAAATGCTGTGTGATTCAACTGTTACTTAGGTTTTAAAAAAAACACTTTGCTGCTGCCGAGAATCCCATAATTTTATAGTAGCGGTATGGCATGCAATGCATAGTAGATGCCCCTGCGTGTGGCTTGGGTAACTAGTGCAGATGGGCTGTGCCATTCTTCATGTATTTGACTGCATCTAATCTTAACCCAAAGTGAATCCATCACCTCACAATGCACCGTCTAGCGCTAACCGACGAGAACATGTACAGTATTTATCCCTCAGACATTGTCTTTAATAAAGATGACAAATCTCAGCCAATCAGACCTCCTGCACTGTGAAAGTATAGAGGGGCATTGCGAAAAATCCACCCTCATGCCATTACTGTGGGGGCTGTCTCACCTGCACCGAAGGGGATCATACATTCTGGCTTCATAAAGCGACCCTTTTCATCCAGGAAATTCTGAGGATTAAAATGTTTGGGGTCTTTCCACATCGAAGGATCGAAGAAGATGGCGGCGTAGTTAACCATCACTGTAGTGCCCTAGGAATGAAAAAGTAATAAAGACCATGAAACGAAGTTCAGCTGACAAGTGGGGTTGTTCCCCTGGGAATAGGGGATGCTCAGGTCTCGAGGGGTTGTCTCAGCTCAAGAGGCGGTAAACAGCTTAAGGGTAGGAAAACAGTTTAAGGGTGCAGGTACTAAGATCAATGATGGTGAGAGGAGAGAGAGCCGATGAGGGAAGAATTCAGCTTAAGAGGAAGAAGGCAGACCGCTCCAGCCAGGAAGCAGGGTAGGGTGCAAACAGCTCCAGCCAGAAAGCTGGACGGGGGCAAACGGCTCCAGCCAGGAAGCAGGGTGGTTGGTAACCCTCTCAAGCCCAGAAGTGGGGTGGGGGGGGTAATCGCTCTAGCCAGGAAGCAGGGGTGGAGGGAGGAAAAAGGCTCCAACCAGGATGCGTGATGGAAGGGCAAGCCGCTCCAGGAAATGGGGGGAAAACTGCTCCAGGAAGCAGGGGGCAAACAGCTCCAGGAGGTGGTAGGGTTAAACAGCTCCAGGAAGCAGTAGGGTTAAATAGCTGCAGGAAGCGAGGCAGGGGGCAAGCAGAGGGAGTATGGGGTGGAGCGTGCACAGCTCTAGGAAGCCGGGGTGGCAAACAGCTCTAGGAAGTGGCAGTTCCGTGAAGTAGGCCAGGTGGGGTGATGAGAGGGGTTGGTAGGAGCATGTGAAGGGGGGAAAGAGCTCCAGATGGGGTAGGCGGGAACAGCTTCAGGAGGAGGGGGTGGGGTGAGGCAGCTTCCGGACAAACAGGCTCTGTGCGGTAGACATCCTGTGGAATAATCAGAGAAAACAGTATGATTTGTCAGAAAGCCCACACAGGTTGCACAAAAGGCTGAACTCGGACAGTACGATTCACTAGGGCTTATTTAGAAAAAGAACAAACAAAAGGAATGCAACCACAGGACACTGAAGAAATCAAAAAAACTATACTTCATTGGGTGTGATGCCATCTCACCTACCAGTGGTGTTGCAGGTGTGCAAGGGTTTAGAAACACTTAAATGTCTACCAGCGTACCCTTTCAAGTTTTGTAGAGCCCTATGGCCAGTCGTAGTTCCAAAAGAAATTTCTCTTGATCCATAGGGTCAACTCCTCCACCAAATGCTCATAAAGGTGCAGCTTATTGGTTGGGATGAGAGGACGTCAGTAGTCGTTTCCACCTCGTACCACCCCGCGTGTCCCCATTGCTGCTCTCCCCCATCCACAAAACGTGCAGTCTCCACCCCTCAGTTGCCCTAACTAATGCTCCTCTTACGACCTGCCTATGTCTCGTTTCTCCTCCCTCCCTCTGGCACTGCATGGGTCCAACTAGGCTTGCCAAACCTTCCTAGTCTGTCTAGGTAGAAGGTGGCTCTCTTTTCTTCAAGCTTGCTCTCCCCACCTGTTAACACCTTCTCATTGACCATTATTCATTTATTTATTTTAATATTTGTAACATGCCCACATCCCCTAGGCAAAGAGGCGCACAAAGAAAACGAACAAAGCAACATTAAACATGATACATACATATACACTAGAAGAAACCAACAAACAAAACATACCACTAAATACCTAAGTACAGGCTATTTTCAATGCCGCAGGACTCAGAGAATGAATCGGCAAAGAGATAGATTTTGAAGGCTTTTTTTAAAGTGTGGCAGACAGTGAATTTCTCTTTGGTCCGGCGGAAGATTGTTCCAAAGACAAAGAGCTGTGGAATCAAAGGCCAATCTCCCAGCTAGTTCCAGTTTAACACGTCGGGTAACCAATAAGTAATTATTGCTGGAACCCAAAAGGTGAGGGCTGGATTTGATGGTTAATCTAGATTTCGGGTAGCGTGGGGTTCTTCCACACAAGCACTTGTGAGCAATGATAATGACCTGAAAAGGCAAAACGCTCCTTCACTGGGAGCCAGTGCAGTGCACGATGGGCCTCTCTAATGTAGTCTCTGTGCTTAAGTTGATTCACAAGCCAAACCACACTATTCTGCAGGGTCTCCAATTTAGAAATATTGATGTGCCATGTAGGAGGCTGCTACAATAATCCATTTTGGCACCAACAATGGCTTGCGCCAAATGGGCACAGTTTACTTTAGAAAGAACCGGGTGGATTGGACAGAGCAGTTTAAAAAAGTATGACATCGTAGAGACAATATAGTTGGTTGGGGTTTTTATGTTTAGGTTAGTATGAAAGAAGACCCCTAAAGTCTTAACTTTGGCCGCCACTGGGATGACACAAACAGCAATGGTAAATTCCTTAAACTCAGGGGAAAACCTACCTAATCTATATTGTGTACCAACAATGAGGAGCTCTTTCTTGGCATCATTAAGCGCTAGCCCAATGAAGGCCATCCATCTTTGAATGATGTCATAGATCTTGTTGATGTTGACTGCATACTGCTTATAGTCCTCTGAGAGCTGAAGCAGGATTTGTTTATCATCGGCATAGTTGGTGTAAAAGACGCCTACAACATCCAAGACGTCAAACAGAGGTTTAGTGAACAGGTTGTAAAGAATAGGAGACAAGCAGGATCCCTGTGGCACACCACATTCCAGTTTGACGGGTGCAGCCACGGTGGATGCGCTACAGACTCTAGCCATATGTTCAGACAAGAATGAAGGAACCTACTCTGCTGCTTGAGATGAAAGATTTGCTGCAGAGCACAGTCTATCAGTCAGTATGTTCTAGTTGACAAAAGTCAAATGTTGCAGAAAGATCCAGAAGCATAAGCAAGGATACCACATCCTCCTCCTGTTGTTTACCAGTTACTTCACCTATCTCCCTCCTGCTGCTATCTGCTTTTCCTCTGTTACCACTTCCTCCTCCCCTATTATTATTTGTTTTTTTACCAGTTATACAGCAGGGAAAAACAGCTTTCTAACACAATAAAAAAAACACAATCAACTCATTTAAACAGTAAGCAAAATGATGATCCAAGAAGACCAATAATATCACAGGTAAAACAGTTAGTTACTGGCAACAGTAAAAGAGGTCTCCAACATGCATGCATTGTGTTTTTTTACTATTTTTTGGAAAAAGGTTACAAGGTTTGTGATTCCCCCCATATACAACTGCCATATTATGGGAGATGGGAGTGAAGGCTCCAGGCCTGCTGCCATCAGAGCAGAGAGTCCCCTATTAACACATCCTCCTCCTCAGTTACAACCTCCTTCTCCTCTGTTCCACCTTCTACTTTTAATGTTACCAACTCCTCCTGTCTCTTCTCCCTCTCTTGCTTTAAGCACCTCCAAGTTCTCCTCATTAAGCCTCGTCTTTATCCAATGCTCTCCAACCACTTACCACATCCGCCTTCTCCAATAATCCACACTGACTGAGCGGGATCTCTGGGTTAGTGCTTCCCTTCTCCACTTTAGTTGCAACTTTGGTGAAAATAGGCACCTGCTTTCTGTAATTAAGGCAGGAATGGGATTGTTTTCTGCTCCGGAGAGTATCTGTCCTTACGTAGGTCTTCAGGGACCAGGCCAATGCTTTATCTGGCATGTTCACCATCTTGGATTCTACTTTCGCCGCACTCAAGCACTGCCTGTGCAAGGATCGGGTATAATATTCCCTCAGTGTGTGAGTTGTATGCTACAAAACCCTTGTATGCTTTTGAAACATTCTGAATGCATCGATAATGTTGGCTCATGGTGAATTTGCAGAAATGTATCTTCCGCGAGGGAACATTCTGCCAGAAAACAATGAATTGGTAACTTTGCATTACATGCAGGAAAACCTACTGTCAGCTGCAAATTTGCAACAATGTATAATACAATTTGCAGCACTTTGGAGCTCAAATACCATCTTGCTAGGGCTTTGAATAGACTTCTCCGATACCATGGATTGGATTATAACAGTACAGCTACTAATATCAAATGGACAAAATAGATTCTGGGAATGTGAAGTTTTGCTTTTCCTCACTGGGAATTTGGATCTGCTTAGGCTTCATTTTCTCACAGTTGGGGAGTGGTTCCATAGAAGGGGATTGTGACGAATCTGAGGATGCCGTTCCTTCTCCCCTAAAACACTGTGACGAAGAAGATAGCCAGGAGTACAAGGATTACTTGCATGAAGGTGAGCAAGCAGTCTAGCCTTCTGAGCCCAGGCATTGGCTCACAACTAAAGCCAAGTTTAAAGCCAAGAGGGTCTGGACCATGAAAGAAGAAAAGAGACGTTACTAGAGAAAACATTTGCTTGGCATGGAAGTAAACCAAGCTGTGTAAAGTCTTGCAGGTCTGGGACCCGCACCCACTTAAGAGTTTAAGGATAAGAGGGTCAAGAACCCTAGGACTAATAGGGAAAAGGAATCCTATGCTTGGTAGCGAACCATACCAAGCTGGTAGGATAAAGGAACTGGTAGATCAAGCAACAGGTCCTCATGAGAGATCTAGCAACTTGAGAGAAGAATACGTCTAGGAGAAAGGAGCACAACCCTAGCCTTTGGAGTTACAAATTTTGGAACATTATTTTGCAACACTTTATTACCAGAAAGACTGGGAACGTTTCTGTTGTTTGAAAGCACAACAAACACTTATTACTTTAAGACCATCCTTGCACAGTTATCTTAGATTATTAGTGTTAGGGACAGAAGCAGGTTTTTGGACACGGCAGTGACTGGCTCTTTATTTTGTGACTTTCTGACAATTTCACTAGTTTCCTTTGAGGTAGGAAAACCCCTCTTAGCTTTAGGGACAGCAAAGCATTTTTCCAACCTTTTCTTATTTAATAAATGTTTATATCCGGAAACATGCCACCATTGTGTCAGAGCCTTACTAGTGCACCCTTACAGGGTTCTGTGACTGCGCCTTGCATGCAACACCGACAAAGAGAGGGTGAGCAGGGCTCCCCAATGTTGACCCAAGCCCATAATCCACTGGCTTAGGTAGGCATCCGATCTACTGTATTGCTCCTTGGTGGCCCTTACCTTAGCTCCAGAGACCAGAAATGTAATGACCGAGAGGATGCCTGTCATTGACCCTGATGTATGTTCTGTCCTCTGGTTCTCTAGATGCACGTACAACATTACGTTTTATCATGTGCTCTCGCATGTTATTAACTTGTGTCCATCTACTGTTCTCACTCCTGTCCATCGCGGCAAGGCTGCTCACCCCTACACGACCTATCCACCTCTCCTGCCCTCCCTCAGCCACGGCCGCACTTGGGGTTGTCTCTTGCCAGCGGCTAATGAGCACAATCATAAAGATGCCTCCACTGACCAGTACCTCCATGCCCCTGCTCTCTGTCTAGAACACTTTGCAAAGAAACCCACACCAAATCAACCTTGTGCCATCCACATGAGAAATAAGAGACTAGGATCCAGGCTCTGTCACGTGAATAAGCGTTCCAACTCTACTGCCCACACCTTGCCCAAACTCCCCTTACCTGGTCACAGCCCCCTTACCACATGTACACCCTTCACTAGTAATAACCCTACAACTGTAGACCAAGCAGCCAAAGCTGCTCAGGGCAAAGGCGCACTTATTAATGCTAGATCGATCATAGCCCACGCACTAGACATTGCTGACCTTATCACAACCCAAGAGCTTGACTTTATTGCTATATCTGAGACATGGTTACATGCAGCATCTGGACCTGCATTATCTCTTGCCATGCCTCCAGATTACAGTATTACGCGCTGCGATCGTAACACTGTCCAATCTAGAGCCGAGTGGAGTTGCCTTCATCCACAAAAATTCACTTGGCCTAAGAGCTGTACCCAATGTCAACTTGGAGTCTGCAGAGCTAATCTCAGTCAAGCTACCTCTAACGCCCAACCAAACTGCCACCTTACACCTTATCTACAGACCACCCGGCCCAGCTTCCTCCTTTGCGGATGACATCTCTACCTTATTACTTGATAAATCCAAAACCAACTCGCAAATCATTCTCCTAGGAGCCCTCAATTTGGGATTCTGTGACCTCAATGACCCTACCGCCACTGACCTTGCTAATGCTCTAACCAACCTCGGATTCACTCAGCACATCCTATAACCTACCCACATCAAAGGAAGGACACTTGACTGGGTAGCTGATACCAATTGCAACATCAATGTAATATCTAATATACCCTGCTATGGTCTGACCACCATATCATCACCTTTACGATTGAAGCAGCCTCACGCCTTCCACCTACAATGGCTCCTGCCATCCCTACTAGAAACAAAAAGGACATAACTAGAGAAAAACTACTCCCTCTTTTACTCCCCGCCCTTAACAAGGTCCCATACTCCTGCTCCGATCCTATAATCCTTGCTGACACTTACAATCAAGCAATGCTCTCATCTTTAAACTCTATTGCCCCCATTAAACTGAGAAAGCCTAAACAGCATGCGCACCTTAACTCCTGGTTTACACCGCAGCTAAGAGTGCTCCGCAAAACTAAACTTTGCGCGGAAAACCGCTGGAGAAGCCATCAGTCAGATGCTCACAAGGATGGCCTTATCCTAGCCACCCTTAACTATAAAGAAGCCAACTACCATGCCAAAAAAAGTCCATTAATACCCGCGTCATGCAAGCAGATTTGAATACTAGAGAACTATTCAAGATCTTAAAGGAACTGGAATCTCCTGCCACACCTCCTGACACTTGTATTAAAGATAGCAATTGGTGCACTAATATCCAGACAGCCCTACCGAATAAAATCACCTCCCTCCAATCTAAAATTAAAGATAAACAAAATGGATGGAAGCTGGATAATCGTCAGCCCACTCCTATCACAACCCCTCCCTTGGTATCACCTAAGATCAAACCGTTTGCCTTCTCTCCACTCACCATTGTCCAAGTGGAAGTCATCATCAATAAAATTAAACCGTCAAATTGCCAAGGTGATTCCTGCCCTGCTTCCATCATCAAAGAATCGGCTCATGACCTTGCCCCTTTCATAACGGCCTTTATCAACTCTTCCTTTAAAACAGGTATTGTTCCTGACAATCTCAAGGATGCCTGGGTGATCCCACTGCTAAAAAAAACCTTCCTTAGACCCGAGTATACCAACTAATTACAGGCCTATTACAACTGTCCCGTTCATGCTCAAAATACTTGATTGTGCGGCCTATCTGCAGATTCAAGACTACTTGGAACTTAACAACCTCCTTGGACTAAGACAATCTGGCTTCTGTCCCAGGCATGGGACCGAAACGGCTCTGATAGCTTTGAAAACTCAAATCGAAGTCTTGAAAGATAATGGGAAATTAGCCTTGCTACTACTCTTAGACCTGTCTGCAGCCTTTGATTTGGTCAATCACAAAATCCTGTGTCAGAACCCCCGCTCTGCTGCCTACTTTTCCGATTCAGCCACTGCGTGGATCAGTTCCTTTCTCAGTAACAGACACATGAGGGTTTTCTCCCCTTCAGCAGCCACTGACCCAGCCCCTATCCAATGTGGGGTCCCACAAGGCTTGTGTGTGTCAACTACACTCTACAATGTGTTCACCAAACCACTCTTTGATGTTCTTGATTATCTGGGTGTCTTTTACACTAATTACGCTGATGATACCCAGATACTCATCCCCATCACAGGTGATCACATTACGGATACCAAGGCATTGAACTAAGTATATTTGGTAATCAAGGCTTGGATGGCCCAACACGAACTTTGTCTCAATGATAAGACGGAGCTCCTCATCTTGGGCTCCTCTCAAAGGCTTAATAAATTAGATCACTTGTATCAGTCCTTCATCATTGATGGCAATGTCATTAAAGTGTCCAAGGATACTAAAACCTTAGGCATCTATCTTCACTCCACCATGTCCTTGACAAGACAAACTAATGCCGTCAGATCAGCGTTGGCATATACCTGCAAACTCATTGCGGCCTGCAGACCTTTTCTGACCACACCCAATAGCATCACGCTAGCTAGAACACTTATCATGTCTAAGATTGACTACTGCAGTGCCCTCTATCTGGGAACCAGCCAGTCCAACCTTAACAAACTGCAAATTACCCAGAATAACGCCATTAGAGCGGCGTTAAATATTCCAAGAAACCAACACATATCCGATATCAGGACTAACCTGCATTGGCTCCCTGTCAAACAAAGAATTGCACTGAAAACTCTTGCCCTCACCCACAAATGCTTGACAAACAAGGCCCCCCTCTACCTTTCCAACCGCCTCTCCATGCACACTTCCTCTCGACCCCAAAGAACTGCCCAGATACACAGCCTATCTCTGCCAAGATTTAAACTCCAAAAATCCAGGGGCGTAATCTTCCCTGTCTTGGCCACTAAGCTATGGAACACTCTTCCGTCCAATATCAGGACTGAGCCTTCATTCAATTCATTGAAACTGAAAACCAAATCTTGGCTTTTCGCTCAAATCTAATGTAGCCTCCGCCTGCTGCAATCACCTTGAGTTATCTGCCTCCTCTAAACTTTGCCCCGCCTAAATTATGTTCATATGATAAACTACCCATTGTGATCACCTATGTACTATACTGTAAATGTACGCTCTATTGTTGATTTTGTATATGTTGTGGAATATATTTAAATATGCCTACTATGTTTTTCATGCCTGGATGCCCCTGGGCCTGGCGCGCGCTACAAATAAAATAAATACAAATAAATACAAATACAAATACTAACAAGCCAGTGGATGATTGGCCCAGGGAGGAATGGGGATGATCCCCCTAGTCTCCTGCCCTTGGTCCCTGGCGCATGGCAGGGGACAATCATTGAACCACCAGCAACCAATCACAGCCCTGACACCATCATACACAACAGGTGCAGACCCATAACCACAGTCCCACCCAGGATAAGGGGGAACAGCAAAAAACCTAGAGAACCCATTCTTCATAGTTCAAAATATGCACAAGGTAAACATTTTTTACTTTTGATGGATCTAGTGATATTAGGATGCTTTTTTAGACAAACCAGAGTAGGACACATTCACATTAGCCTATATCTTTCATCTGCTTCTAGAAACTTTGTCAAAATCGCCAGCCAAAATAGAAAGTCTCTCATATATTGAGGAAAACAAGGATAAGGATAAGGATGGGTAAGTAACAGAATAAATCCTTTATACTAGCAATGTTCAGAAGTGATGAGAGGCAACTCTACTGCTAAATATACAAAGGATGACTATATATATTTATTATATCTTTTTCTTTTGACATTGTTTATGTCAACAGATGCAGGAAGCTAATCAAAATATAAATCCTCCTGATGATCCACAAAAAGGTGTGGAAACACGTGTAGAGGTTAACAAAAGAGGAATGCGCACACCAAAATTGTAGTTACTATATTTTGAACTATGAAGAAAGTTGGAAGAGGTTAACAAAAACAGAAAAGAGGTTATCAAAAGGGGAATTTGAATATCAAAACTGTAAATATCATATTTTGAACAATGAAGAAAGTTGGAAGAGGTTAACAAAAGAGAAAATTATATTTTGAACTATGAAGAAATTTGGAAGAGTGATATAATAAAGACATGTATTGAAGAATTGTCTGATATTACAGAAATTTTGAAGGTGTTTTTGAAGTCTGATACTTTAAGACATTTATGTTTATTTTGAAGTATAAGTAATTTAAAAAAGGATATATTGGTAGCCATCAATATACATTTGAAATTGTCTAATAGGTGCTTTGTCACAAGATAACTAAACAAATTTGCAACATGTTTTTTAAAATTTTCATTACAAGGTGTATTGTGTGTTTCATGCTTAGGGTCCTGGAACATTCATTCCCTATATCTTAAGTAACATTTCCATAGGTAATTCATATCTGAGATATGGATGCATGTGTGTGTGCGTGCGTGTGTCTCTCTCTTTTGGTGCCTGTGGCACTTGCGTGTGCACACACACACACACACACACACACAGACACTCTTGCATCCCTATAAGTGGGAGGATCTCACCGGGAGTCATACAGCTGAAGTTGCGATACAAAGTAAATAGCGAGGGCTTGTTCGAAATGTTAATACACTTGTGAGGATCTAGTTGACCAACAACCTGCTAATGAGAACAAATGTAAGCTCTCACACAAATAGAAAAACACAGGATCTGTGTTTCACCATGTTGTGGTCTACTTAACTATTTTCGACTCTTCTCTACATGTATTTTGGGGATGTACATCAACTTATATTTCACCAATAGACATATAGCCAAGAAAATACTGATGAGGCGATGGGAGGGTGGGTACTAAGAAACACCCTCAACGCAGCCTCTTTCATGCTTTCTTACAGCATTCACTTGGCTGGCTCAATGTCCAAAATCGCTTCTTGGCCTTTTAAGGGTAATTTGCCCATGTGGTAAGCACCTCATGTTTTCTCAGCAATCTGTGGGGATATGGATGCAGGAATCTGCCAGAACATGGCATCCACTCACCTCATACTTCCTGGGTGTAATAATGCTGAAGTATGTGGAGCTGTAAAAGAGGATGGCAGCAGAAGATCCAATGTAACTCCTTAAAATAATCTGTGATAAATAATGTAATATCTACATCCGATTAGTTCCAATACTAGGAATGAGTCAAGAGATAATGTTCTTGTAAAAATAAAGCAAAGCTATCACAAGTAGGGTACTTAATTCAAATAGGAATTAAGTACCATTGTCCTTCAAGTAAAAAGAATTAGGATTATGTTTTTAAAAACAAAGAAATGTATTTGTATGAATCTTAGCGGGTTAAGACCCTAAAAATAAACTGGGCAATGGGGTAACAGGACCAGATAGCAAAGATTGTTCCCACTGATCAGCATCCCCTTGGTTACTAGTTACTTGAGTGCGGCGGCAGGGTTCTATCAGAAGAGGATGGTCAGGGTAACCAATGAAGGTTTGATGGCTCCAAAATGGCTTTGTGGTTGCTCTTAGTCAAAATCTACATGAGAACAGATGTATTTCAGTCTAAGCCTAGATTTTGATTATGAGAAACTCACAGTGAAGTGTTTCACTAGATTTCGTTTAGGTATGGTTAAGTTGCGTGGCACAGTCCACACTTACAAGTAGTTTTCTTTGTGTGTGCCATGATTTCTGCAAGACACTTGGAAACATGTTCCATATAATCTACCTCTGGATTCTGTGAATGAGTGGATAAGGTCTGTTGAAATTCTCCAACCTCCTTCTTTTGGGCTCTAAAGAAGGGGAATTTATGCAGATTCTCTTTAAATCCATCCAGTATGGAACTAAATAAATCCTATATGATGGGGGTCTGCCATTCAAGCGTTAAAGGCAGAGTAATTACATCTGGTGGCTCTAGCTCCTAGTGGGACGGGGAATGTTTGCAGCTGTGAGCAGGAAAGAGAACTCTATTAAGCTAGCTACGTTGAGGGTGATGTTGGTAATAAACTAGAACTGAGAACTCAGGTTTCTGAAACAAAAAGACAAATGCAGAAGAAGTTTGTTCCATTGATGGTGCAGCACAATCCACGCTGCATGTTTGGGTGAATTAAATAGTGACACATACCTTGGAATTACATTTTAAATAATCTTATATCAGAGTCACCGCTGGGCAGCTATGCTTTTAGGTTAAATGCATTAACTACCACCAAATTCCTTAGCAGAAATACATCTCTGGACACCAAAGAAACAGGTTGGACTTTTCGTGTACGCAAATGCTGCAGTTAGCTTGCACAGAACAACCACACGTTTATTAGGCCTGGTTTTATTAGGCCTGGTTTTAACTTCAACGCATCAATATATATATCAAATTGCTATGACTTAGAAATCAAATGTTTTGAGAAACAAGTTGAAGGCTGTGTGTTATTACATATTTGCACCAACCTACTGTGGCGGGACTTGCCATGTCCAGACAAAAGCTTTATCTGCACTGTGTGATGCAAATAGGTCTTACCGCCAAAAAAACTAAGGCAGTTACCTCTACTAATGCATACCTGAGTGCCTGCAATGGAGGATCCAGACAAAGCCATGTAATAGGACTGCAAGGAAGGCTAGTTATATAGACTACATAAAGGCGGGCCCAGAAAGCTGCATTTGATAAACATGCTGACATTGGCTGTACCTCTGGAAAGTGATCACAATCCAATCATCTTCACTAATGGTAGCTCTTGAAGATGGCATCAACAGATCTGAGCAAAACAAGACATCAAGTAAATACAAAACGAATACACTGGCAGCACCTAAACCATGATTCACTTAACATATTTCAACCCTTGTGGGAGCCTTGGTAGTGGACACCTGTAATACCTTTGGTGTTAGCACCATTATTTTTTCCATGGTATATCAATTATATTGCAACAAACATGACAGCTTTGGAGGCTGATGCGCCAACCCTGAGCTGAGAAAAGATACAAGTGCTGCCATTTGCAGACAATGCCGTCTTAACATCAAAGAGACACTGAAGTCTGCAGTGTAAACTTAACCTGCTTGAAGACATCTGCACGTACAAAGGATCAACTATAAGAGTCACAAAGAAAACTGTCACTAAAGCCAGTCCTTGAATCTATGTCTGAACCAATTGGGGGAAGAATGGAACAAGTTGCCATTTTTGATTACTTAGGAATGCCTATTAATAAGCATGCTAGATGTCAGGAATAAGTAACCAAAAGTGCCATTACTTTGGCTAGGCGAGGTGAAGCAATCCAGACTCTTGACACGCAATATTGTGGAAAAGTAGTTGGTCCAGCCATAGAGGTCGACAAGGCCCAAGCGTTACCAGCTGCAACACGTGGGGCGCGAGATTTAGGGCACGAGCAATCTGCACACAAAATAAATTGAGAACTTGTCCCTCAAGAAGCGGCTGAATCTTACATCTCATTGCTACCAACTGGAAACATGCACAAAAACGTTCTTATAATTTGTGGTGAAATTCTATTTGTTCGTATCATAGAATTGAAAAAAATGTATGCTCGGTCTACTTGAACTCTGCCCAAATTTAATATCAAATGAAATGTCTTTAACGCTCATCTAGCATGATACATTTATTTATGTCCAGATTTTGTATTGCCCCCCCCCCGCATTTTCCTTATATGTTCCTCCAGTTTGTCTAGTCGTCCCCCCTTTTAAGTCTTAGCTCATCTAATGCATATTATATATTTCTTAGTATGGTTGAATTAATAACAAGTCTTTCGGAAGTTATGCTATGTTTCAGTTTTGTTCTCTTCATTATGGTTATATGCTAATTGTGATATTTGAGTAATTTATCTTTTTCTTATTATACTGTTTTGTGCATTAATATACCAATAAAAATTATTTTACTGAAAAAAGAAGCGATTGAATCTCCCAATGAATGCACCCACTGTCCTGCAACACCTGCAATTGGAGTAGTTTGGTGTTGCATATCATTAAATTATAGATTTTCTGTATTGGTCTAAATGTGGTCCTCATTTGCAGGAACATAAGGCTTGGAATTTGAATTGCAGATTGTTTTTACAGGTTTTTGTTATGTTTTTTATGTATTATATTAGGGATTTTGTGATAATCTATTATGTTGTCAATTTAATATTTGTGGCTTTTATGGAGAACACAATTCCTGAAATAAAGCTGATTTGAATTGAATTAATCGCTCAGGATTGTTCATCTGTTTACAAACCTATGAAGGGCAGACTTACCTGATCAATCACACAGTGGTGGGACTTAGGCAAAAATGATCTCATGGGAGGGAGACTTACCAGTGCACTGATGTTTGGGGAAAAATGGTTGCGTAAACCTTTCTTTAAAGCATAGCTTTACCTTTATGCACAAGGTGATTTGTTTGTCAGATACCTGCCTTGCTCAGCGGGTACCCACGAAGGGCTGTGTCCTTAGTGACTTGTCGAAAGACCCCAAAAGCGGTGATGCTGGCAAAGCGCATAATTTCATGGATTGTTGCCTCCACGTAGGGCATCTTGAGTCGGTCATCCCAGGCAGGCAGACGGTCCCAGCCAACCACCTGCTCAATCTCCTGCTGGCACTGGGCTGGCATCATAAAGTGGGGGAAGTAAAGGAGAGACAATCTTAGTGACTATGCAGAAATTTTCACCACCCACCGAGTGATGAATATATTGGTGCCATGGGTTGCTTCTCAATCAATAGCCAAGATGCCTCAGAGGTGAGCAACGTTCAACAAATAAACCCCAAAGTATCCCTTACGAACTCTATTGCTATTACAGTGCACTGGACCAAACTCTTGTCAATATACCACTTCTAACAACCGCAGAACCGACACCTACTATTACAGTAATGGCATTTCATGCACAGTTCTGTCAAAGTTCCTACATTCTGAGCTATGGATCATCCCCGGTCTATTCTAGACGATAGCCACACACAGCTGTGTCAATGCACCTCCATACTAATCTCAATCTCAGCACCCCTTACTAATCCATGTACACTTTGCCATACTAATACACTTTAACAGGTTACAGTGCATGCAAAATACCACATTAATGTATTACAATCTGAAGTAAACTAAATAAATCTTTCAATTCGAAACGGCACACTGCTTTTCAACGTGGTGAATAACTTCCAACACATGGGCCTCATTACAACAGTGCCGGTCCGGTAACAACGGTGCCGGTAAACCGACCGGCACTGTTGTTACCGGACCAGCACACTACGACTCTGTGGGCGGGTGCAGTCCCGCCCGCCAGGGAAGACCTGGCGGGCAGAACGGCACCCATCCGCAGAGTTTCACAGGAACACTGGCACCGTTATTAATGGTGCACGTGCTTCCGTGCCCCCCATTCCCATTGAGTCCTATGGAACTCAATGGGAATGGGAATGGGGATAAACATTTACTGGCGCCTGGCTTGCCGGAACGCCAGGGACGTAATCCCCCGGTAACTCCGGCAAGCCAGGTGCCGGTAAATAGTGCAAGTCTGGCGGCAACCTGCCAGTTTTACCGGCACGGCTACCACCGGACCTGTTATGAGGCCCAATTGTTTTTTTAAACTTTATTTTGATTATTTTGTGACAAAATAACATCAAACCAGAGCATGCCCCCCATGAGAAAATACATTACCCAGTAAAAAGCACTAGCAGGTTCATTTTGATCCCCTGGATGAAGCAAGGCATGGTGCATGAAACTAACTTTGTAGATTTCCCCACTCCATGCAGAGAAATCAGCCAGTGACTTCACCCCACCATAATTGGATTTTCTGCAGAGACTGGGATCCCCATGCATTCCACACTTTTTCTGTTCTTGAAATGAGCATGAGGAAACCATTGGTATCCCTCATGGCCAGCATGTTTGTATATGGCAGCCCATATTATTGATCGCCCTTGTGTGCACCTGCCTCCACAGCAGTGATCTTTGTGCATTTGCTGCTTCGGGCAGATAATTGCGTGGAAACCTTGGGACAGCTCAGATTGCCAAGCCGTTATATGTGCAAATATGGAAACAGATGGTAACACAGATGTGGATGTGACCAAGTCTCTAAATATTTGTCTAGAGTAACTTAACGGTAGCATGTATCTATCTTTAATGCACATTTCAGAAAAAAGGAGGGAAGCATGCAATAACAGTGTATTATTACCTTTTTCCGTTTTTGCATGGCCAAACATTGTCTGCTCCTCATCTTCCCAAATTAGTAGAACATCTAGACCTCATACATCCTGTTTATCAGCCCAATAATTTCTTTTCTGCCGACAAAACTGAATACTGTTCTTTCTTATCTCAGGCTTTGATCCTCTCTGGCAAAATTCCCTACCTTTCCTCTCTGCAAACTTCATAATTGCTCCAGTTCCCCCAGGTCCCAAAATATTTTATTATTCTCTTTTAGTGTTACTTTTGTTTAGCTGGTTAAAAAAGGCCCACTGGTCAAACAGCTCCATTTAATTGCACTTAAGTCCATTCTCATTTTCACTGTATTTGTAACCAGATCAACCATAAAATATGGTGTCCCATTAACAGGAAAAGCCTTTTTCTTTTTGGTGACTTTCCTCATCTATCAGATTTGTTACAAAGGAGATCAATGTTGAACCATCTTCTCTATTCATAGATGTGCCTGTTCTATTGTTATGTTATGACATTTCTAAAGCGCACATTCGGCAGAGGCATATTGGCGCTAGTGATTCGACTAAAGAAGGCAGTACAATCATAACACTAGAATAGGAGGGGTTTTGAAGCACACCTAAACCTGAGATGGCTTTCGTGCATTTCACAGCTTTTCGGCTGCTATTGAAAACACGCGGCCACCGGTTCTAGCTAGTTTATCGCGTGGAATGACAAGAAGATAGCCATCCTGAGAATGAAGTGCCTGAGTGGGTATATAAATCAGAAATTTGAATCGAAATTTGAATCGAAGATATTCTGCTACCTGACCATATGCGGCCCGATGGGCAACACAGAGATTTAAATTTGATGCATTTCTTCACCAAAGGCCAATGAATATTCTGCAGAAGAGGTGTAATGTGCATACCATAAGGGGATGCAGTGGCCACTCGAGCGACCAGATTTTGGAGTTCCTGCAGGCGCTGAATTAAGTACAATGGCTGCGCCAAGAACAGCAGTAAGTTGCAATAATCAAGGCGACTGATAACCAGTGAGGCTACTCCCGGGGCATGGAAGTGCTTAGGTAGAAATGAAAGGACGTTCTGCAGAATTTTCAGCTGGCGATATCCTCCCTGACAGGTGTCCCCAATTTGGGCCTCCATATAAAGTTAAGAAGACAGCTTCACTCCCAGATCCCTGACAACCGACACAGGTGTGGGGAAGGTTCCAAGAATAGAAGGCCAGAATGATGGGGTCTTAAGGGCAGTGGCAGACAGAGGGCCAGCCACAAGGACTTCTATTTTGTACCCATTCAATCTAAGCCAGTTAGACCTCATCCACCTCCCCACGGCCTGCAGGCAACTCCTAAACTGAGTTAACATGTCAGTATGGAGAAGATTCAGGTGGGCTAGAATCTATGCGTCGTCTGCATATGAGTAACACCAGAAGCTGTGGGAGTGGATGAGGCCCATCAGCGGTTGCATGTATACATTGAAGAGAATGGGAGACAGAGACGAGCCCTGAGAAACCCCCCACAAGACAAAGGAACAGAGACTGAGTGGAAAGGAAAAAGAGAAAGTATGTGCGCCCTGTCAGTTAGAAATCGAGAACCATGCCAGCACTGAACCAGAGATACCAACTCGGGCAAGGCAGTCCAACAGGGTGGGGTGGTCACAACGCTGCCGATAGATCTATTAAGACGAGCGCCCCCACTCCACCTTGATCGGACAGCCACACCAGGTCATCCAGAGCTGAGACTAAAACACTCACTGTCCCTAGGCTTGGACGAAAGCCCGACTGAGAAGAACAAAAAACCCCCCAAAAAACAGACTCTTCCAAGAACTGACTAAGTAAAGGAGAGATGAAAGATTCAAGATGTTTCATAGGGAGAGAAGAGAGATGGGTCGGAAATTAGCAGGGATCGAGGGATCCAGAGTAGGTTTTTTAAGAAGAGGGACCACCAGTGCTTGTTTCAATTATTTAGGGATCCTACCGGAAGTACAGGATTCATTCACCGCCATGGTGACCCAAGCAACAATCGTAGGCATGACTTCCTTCCAAACATTAAAATGGACAGAGTTTAGGGGAGATGTTGATTTGAGTTTCATAGTAGCCTGAAGAATGTCTTCATCTGAAAAGACAAGAAAAAAAGACTGAGAGAGGGCAGAAGTTACCAGAGTAAGAACATTCTCTGTGGGCACTGCGGCACATATACTTGGCCGAATATCGATTATTTTCGGGACAAAAAAGGAGGCGAAAGAATCACAGAGAACCTGCGAGGGAACCACAGTAGAACAGGAGTTGACGAGGGATGAAAGTGAGCGTACCAGGGAGAACAGTTCCTTCTGTTGATTTAGAGCACTTGCAACCTTCTCCTGAAAGAAGGAGCATTTGGCTTTACGGATTGTTTATTTTATTTATTATTTGAATGTGTTTCAGTTAATTGAACTTTTCACACTAAAAAACACACATATAAAACAATACATAAGTATACAAGACTAACATAATAAATAAGAATACACTATTTCATAGTGTTGAGTCAGGCTAGTCACAGTAAAGTCAGTTTCAAAGATAGTGAACGTTCGATAAATATATATAAAAAGCTACTATCAGCACTATAAAAGTCCACAATTTATTATTGAATAAGATACAACTCTAAGAACCAATACTACACAGAATTGTTGATACAGATCAATTACTCATTATTCTTTCAATGAATGTATGCACCAGGCCAGCAGCAGTGCTGGTGTGCCAGAGTCAGTCATACAGCATGGCATAGGTGGCGGGACTATGATGGGTGTACAAGCCACTTATAAAACAAGCATTGGCAATGCCAACAGTTTGGTCTTTTGTGTAGGCATCTGAAAGACACTTGCCAGGCACAGCCGTAGAAGTATTAACAACCTATTGTTGGTAGCAGGTGCAAAATGGTGCAACCACCTGGGCATTTAATAGCAGTGCCTGGCAAAAGTTATGCACAAGCCAAAAATGTTGGCTTTGCCAATGCTTGTTTTAAACAGACTTCAGTGAAGGCCACTCAGAGTGCTTATAAATCAAGTGGCTGAAGGCAGGCCTGGTGAGACATTGGGCCTCATTATGAGGTGGGCAGTAAGGGATTGCCGGCACCGGTAAGGGCACTGGTGCCGGTAATCCTTTACCGCCCTACTACGAGTTTCCTTTGCGGGTCCTTACCAGGCTCTAAGGGCGGGACCTGCAAAGGGATACCAGGGTCAATAACGGTACCGCAATTTGCAGTACCGTTATTGCCGCCTTCCACCTATAACTATAGCAAATTAAAAAAAAAAAAAAAGTAAGTGGCCTTTATTGCCATGGTCTCTCCGAAGCTATGAAACAGCTGTGTGGATTCAGTGGCCATGGTAGTGGACCACATGACTCAAAAGTGTGTTTCGGGCAATGTCACCCTGCGCAACATGCTCGCCATCCGGGGCCTGAAGTATTTTATTCAAAAGCAGTCACGCGAGACAAAGATAATTGCCGAAAAAACAACCCCTGGATAGAATAGTGTAGTGGGAATGATGTATTGTGCCTGGCTCGTGGTATTGATTATTCTGCTTTGCCTCTTGTGTTGTGCACAGCCCGCCCTACCCCACCCCATCCCCATTCACAGAATGGCTGCATTACCAATGATAGGCAGTGTTGATGGGGGCGAAACTAGTGGAGGGCAGGTGCAAAGCGCTGAGTATGCTTCCTGAGAGAATATACATCGCAGGACTGCCCAATATGCGGGTCACAGTGAGATGGGGGTCCTTCGCAGTGGGTTATCTCCCCAGACCCTATCGGTGCAGCAGCTCCTAGTACCCGACCTTGCAGACCAGAGTCCCTACCCAGATACAGGACACAATCACAATTGCTGAAAGAAGGACACCATGGAGAAAGACGGAAGGACTGCAGTAGTCGGATTTGGCCAACTTCAGCCGTGTTAGGGGCTAGCTAGGGGGGGGAGGTGTGGGGAGGGCACTGGCACATACTAGTCTACATTACTATTGTAGATTAGTATATGCCCCCAACATGTAGTACATACTATTACTTACATTACTTATCACCAAAACACCAAATTCGAAGGCAAGGCGTGGGCCCAACAAGGCCCTACTACCCTCACGCTGCATGCACGTGGCTGTTTTGCTGTGTGCTTCAGGCATAGCAGGCCGAATCAACGCCACGCCACACCACGCCCTAGCTCAGACAGGGCCTCATATCAGAACGAAGAAGGCTGAATACTCCACTCTGCTGCTCTGCAACAAGTGAGGAGGCGCGCTCTGCCTCTCCAGCGGCCACGCGACGTGAACTGACCCCACCAACACTCATTCTAACTGAATTTCATTGGCTGACAATCGGCCAATAAAATGTTAACCCCATCACTTGAGTTCTGTTACTATGCAGCAGAGCAGATCCTGTGTCTGCTCTCTCCTTACACTGTGCTGTTTGTGCATACATTATTGGCTAGCGGGGCCACAAGTCCAGCGCCCTCAAGCCTCTTAACATAATTGGTTTAGTTAATATTACATTAACTGCGTAGAGCTCTGGAAGCTCTGATCGGTATGAAAAAACTGCGTGGAATGGGACGTGCCCCTCTGCCTCGTCAGAACCACGTTGAGTTCCAACACCAGGGCAGGAGCCTTCACTAGCGGGAAAGATCGGAAATGTCCTTTGAGAAATTCCTTGACGACTCAGTGGGACCAAAGTGAAGATCTTCCTGGGGACCTGGTGTAGCGGGAGATAGCCACCAGATGTACCTTGATGGAGGCATGCGCCAGTCCGGCCTTGGCCAAGGATAGCAAGTATGGAAGGATCTGTGGGGCAATGGCTCTCAGAGGGGTAATCTTCTGTGACCGGCACCACGTAGCGAAATGCTTCCACTTGTGACCGTAACACTTCAAGGCTGTCGACGCCCTGGCCTTGGCGAGGACCTCCCTCCAGCCTGTAAGAAACTCATATCCTCCAAACTCTAAGGCTGCAGGTACCAAGCCCTCAGGTTCAGCGATCCTGGGTCGTGATGAAGGATTGCGCCTCCTTCTCTGGTGTGAAGATCCGGAACCACTGGCAGCTTGACCGGTGGTGACGCTGACAGGCTGAGAAGGTCCGGATACCAAATCTGCCTCGGCCTTGCCGGGGCTGATGAGTATCATCTTACATTGACACTGTCTGAGTGTGTTGATGACTCATAGCAGGAGAGGGAACTTAGGAAACGCGTACAAAAACAGCCCTTCCCACGGGAAGGAGAACGCGTCCCCCAGGCTCCCTGGCTGTTGGAATCTGCTGGCAAACCTCTGGCACTTGGAGTTTGCCGCCGTCACAAACAGATCTGTCTGGGGTCTGCCCTATTTGACGAATAAGCGGTCCACCTGACTCTGACAAAGCTCCCACTCGTGGCAGGAGCACAGTTTCCTGCTGAGAGAGTCGGCAATGGTGTTCTTGACTCCCGTCAGGTGGAGAGGGACAAGGAACATCCCCTGTCTGATGGCTCAGCGCCACAAGTCCTGCGCTTCTTTGTAGATCCCCGGGGCTCGAGTGCCTCCTGCTTCCTGATGTAAGACATGGTGGTGGTGTTGTCCATGAAGATCCTCACCACCTTGCCTTTCAGAGACAGTAGGGACAACTTGAGGGCCCAGAACACTGCCCGTAGCTCCAGGATGATGATATGAAGATCCATCTCCTCTGCAACCCACAGGCCCCTGGTGTGTAGATGTCCGTTGTACGCTCCCCAACCTTCCAGGGAGGTGTCCGTGGTGACCGTTTCCTGGTATGGGGCTTTTGAAATCCTGTGCTTTGGGCGATGTTGGAGTGGAGGCCCCACCATCCTATCGCCCGATGGAACTCTTCGTTCAGAGAGATCTTGTCTGTGAAGCTTCCGGACACCTGTATCGAGAGGGTGTCCAGGAATTCCTGTAGGGGTCCCATCTGCAACCTGCAGAGACATACTAGGTAGATGTAGGATGACATCATGCCCAGTAATGACTTGATGGCCCGCACCATGGCCGTCTTCGTCGACGACAGCCGTTGCACCTTTCCTTGAATGGCTGCTAGTCTCTCCTCCAAGGGCGATGCCAGGCAAGACACTGTTTTGAGTCTGGTGCCTAGGAACAGCATGTTCTGTGATGGCGTTAAGCAGGACTTCGAATAGTTGATGGAGAAGCCCGAATCCGTCAATAGTCGGGCGGTCTTCTCTGAGTGTCCGTCGGCCAGCTCCCGTGAGTGCCGTGAATCGGCCAGTCGTACAGGTACAGGTATACGTGTATACCCTCTAGACGTAGATGGGCTGCCACCAGAGCCAGGCATTTTGTGAACACTCTGGGGGCCGACTTCAAGCCGAAAGGTAGAGCCTTGAACTGGTAGTGCTGTCACTGCACCACGAGACATAGAAACTGCTGATGTTTCTTGTGAATGGGGACGTGAAGTAGGCATCCTCCAGGTCCAACAACGTCAAGAAGTCTCCTTTTTTCAGTTGGTCGAACATGTGTTGCAACGTGACCATCCAGAACTTTTGGGACTTTAGGTATTTGTTCAGACGCCGTAGGTCTAGGATGGGCCTCCAGCCCCCTGTCTTCTTTCTGACCAGAAAGTATCTAGTATAGACTCCAGAGCCCCAGAGCCGTTGGGGAACTAGCTCTATCACCCCTTTTCACAGCATGGCCCGTACCTCTTCCAGGAGCTGAGGGATGTGCTGCTCCTGATGGGTAACCGGAGGAATCCGCGCACACCTGCCTTGAAACTCCAGGATGTGTCCTTGGGCGAGAGCGTCCAGCACCCATCTGTCGGTGGTGATCTTTCTCCACTCGCTGATGAACTTTGCCAGCCGCCCTCCCACTGGGGTGCGTGAGTGAGGGCCTGACATCCTGGTTGGTTCAGCCTTGCTTCAGTGCCAGTGTCCTGCCCTGCGGGCGACGGCAACGCTGCCCTCCTCTACAGCAGGCCTTGGAACTGCCTCTGTAGGCTTCCTGCATTGTGGATCTGGAAGACTTTTGGTACATTGTTGAGAGACCTTTGGAAGGCCTGCTCATCTTTCCCGTGGAGGAGTGAAAAGAAGAGCGGTGCTGCTGGGGAGTGCCCAAGGAACGGGCCTCTTCTCCCTATTCGCTTTGATGGCCTGGAGAGACTAGTCAATGACCTTCCCAAACAGATTCTCTTCATCGAAGGTAATGTCCAGCACATTTGCCTGGACCTCCTGACGGAAATACGTGACTTTCATCCAACCTTGGTGACGATGGCAGACACCGTTCCCCATTTGTCAGAACCCTGTGTTGGTGACGTCCAATGCCACTGTGATGGCGTGATCAGATGCCACTTCACCTTCCTAGAAAAGAGCAATTGCCTCCATCTTCTTATCGTTGGAGAGGAACTCCGGAATCGCTCCCAGCTTGTATCACAACTCCCTGTCGTACCTGACCAGGATCGCCAGTGCTTTGGCCGTCTTGTTAGTGGACACCGCGTGTGAATAACCTCCTTTCCAATGGCATCAATCCTTTTCCCCTCGCTGTCTGGAGGGACCGAAGATGATGACGAGGACGGGCGGGCCAACTGTTTCCTCACAGCCAGAGATACCACCAAATCCAGCGATGACTGTGACCTCAGGCACTTGGGTGCGGAGTCCGGCACCCTATATTTCTTCTCCAGCGTATCTCGTTTGGCTGGAGCCGTGCAAGGGTTCTTCATGAGGTCCAGGCCCTCATCCCAAATATCGTCCAGAAGTGGCACCGCCATGATCGTCTTCCTCGTGGCCTTGCGCTTCTGGTACAAGAAGTCCTCCTTCTTGGTTTCCTCGGCAGCAGCTGGAATAGCTTGGAGGCTCTGGAGATGATGGAGTGGAATGATCCCACCTCATCCGGTGGGGACACCCTATGTGGAGAATCCAAATGTGGAGAGTCACCGTCCACTCTGACGATCTCCTCGTCATCATCTGTCGTCGTGGCCGTATCTGTCCCAGTGTCTGGGTCTGCTGGGGGAGAATGGACCCAACGTGGTGGCAGAGGTTGAAATGTGGGCGTCGGATGACACTTCCTCTTCTTCGCTGGAGGCAGATCACGGACCTGGGGGACCACAGGTACTGGAGCCGGAGGCATCCTCATCTGGATCTCTGACACCAAGGTGTGTAGAGTCGACAGAATATCCAAGAAAATGTCCCTCAGCTGCAAAGGCAGAACAGGAAAACTAGGCCCTGCGCCGTCGTCCTCCTCTTCGACGTCCTCGTGGACTGTATGCAGGGAGTCCTGGTCTTTGTCATCCGTGGACGAGACCTCCATGGTTTGGACCGGGGCTTGAGCCGGTTTCACCCCTTCTGGGGTGCCTACAGACTTCCCCCAAAGGCACCGCCTTGGGGGTCGGGATACCATCTGAGCCATGGGGGCTACCCTTGCAGGATCAGTGCCCTTAGCTGTCGTGGCAGTAGCAGTCGTTGACGGAGTCGCCAACGAGGTCTTGGTCTGTGAGGGTTGAGCCTGCTTAGGATGTTCGGTCTTTTTCTCCTCCGTCCGTGGCTTCTCGGATTTCTCACATAGTTTTGCCGGGGTAGATGACTTCCTCTTCGAAGAGGAGCTCGATTGTCGGCTGGCAATGGAGGCAGAGGGTTTTGTCGATCGCACCCTATCCACTTTGGGACCCGCTTCTGTGGCTAACCCGGTGGACTCAGATTTGCTGCTCTTGGCCTTATCTTGGGCCCCCACAGATGAGGCACCCTCAAAGGACTTGGAAGACTGCTCCTCGGACCGGCCGGTCTTTCCTGGGTGAGGCCTGACCCTGCTCGGAGCATGGGTCAGAGGCCTTGGCGTTAAGCCATGCTGCCCACCTACTACGCCTGTTTTTAGTCGTTTTCTTGGAGAAACCGAGGCATATCTCGCACTCTATGTCGTCGTGGTCCGGGTGCAAGCAGTAGAGGCTTCGCAGTTGCTTGTCCTCCACAAACACATTCCGTACCCTGCATTTGGTGCAGGGCCTGAAGAGGGACCTTCCCTCCTTCTCCTCTGTGATGGTTGAAGGGTGCGAAGTAGGCCCAAAGGCTTTGTAGAATCTTCAACGATCTTCACCCTTGAGGGGTGTGGAACTTCAACAACATGTCCCCGCTGTCTGCAGAGGAAGAAAACAGCACACAGGCTTCTTCGAACCAAAAATAGAACTTTTTCCATTAAAAACGCAAAAAAGCATACAAATAGCAGGACCATAAGAGCTAACTCGAGGACTCCCAACACTGAAGCGTCCGGTAAAAATCTGAAGATGGCTGCTAGAGGAGGGGCTTAGGAGAGGACTGTCATTGGATGTGGGCAGTATGACCCAGAGCACAGTGATTGGTTCAGAGGAGAAATACAGTTTTTTGTGAAAGTGAAACTGTTTTTTCTTTTACTGAGGATTCATAGCCTGACGACGGGGAATATTCATGAGCATGTGAATCCATGACAGATCCCACGATGGAGAAAGGTAGGGTCTCCTCCTGCAAATATCTTCGTAGACCAGCGCCCTCATTTGGTTCTTGCTGATTGTATTTCTAAGGAAAGCTTGGATCCCATCACACGGTTTACCACAAGACCACCAGAGCTGTCACAATCGTTAAAGACCTCCCTCACTACCCATTAGGAAATTTACTGCAATGCTAAGGCAGGGCAGGTTCAATATCGAGTCTGGGGCATTAGTGGGCATTGAGGTGGCAGAGAAAGGAGGGAATGAGGCAGGAAGGAGATGGTGAAAGAGCAGCGTAGACAGGGAAGACGGACGCCCCACAGACAGAAAGAAAGGTAAATGGGGAGGGGCAGCTGAAGTGACCAGGGCTGAAGAGAGAGAGAAAACCCCTCACCCCTTCAAAAGGAGCGGTTGGTGAAGGGGTGGGGTGAAGAGTGTACTCAACTTCGAGCAGAAGAAAGGGTTGGGGGCAGGAGCCTGGATGAATTGTGGAAAGTGGTAGTGCGGTAAAGATCCACGCCACAGGAGCAGCACAGGAATTGGAGTGATGAGAAGACATGGAACCACTTAGGAGGCTGTAACTCAGAAGAGTGTCAATCATTACCCCATATATCCCCCTAGGTAATCACGTAAATAGCTAAGGGTGGTGAGGAGTACCCTATTTGGACATGATGATCCTGCCAATGTGTCAGGAATCTGGAACATAAACACATAAAGGTCGCTCTCTGTAGGGGATTATAGTCATGGTGACTGCCATAGCAACTGAAAAAGTGGGTAAACTATTTCCTGACATGCCTGGCAGCAGTCTGTCGATCTTGATCTCACAAAGCTATGGCCTGTTTTCATCCCACATGGTCTGTTCCCTTTGGTACTGCTAGTAATCTAAGTGCTAAACTCAGACTGTTCAACCTGTTTTGCCCTAGCTCCTCCTGCCTTGTACAGGACTTCTTGTGTACAGCTACCTTGGCTGCCTGACTTGTGTATCTCACACCCATTGCTGGGTGATGGATCACCTGTGTACCTAGATTCTGCCTGTCTGATCCATCTCTGTCTACACCACTTTATTGTTCTGGACAATCTGTGCTTCTCTACTGGATATGGATTTGCTTTGCTTCTGCTCTTGAATTGCATTTTGAACCTTCTGTGCATTGAACCGTGGTCTGCAGTTTGACCTGCCTGTCTTTTCCTATTAGATTTGTGATGACTTTGCCAGTCAGGAAGTGGACTCTCTCTCCTTTAGTTCTCGTCCATGTGCTGGCAGGGCAGGTCTGTCAAGGAAATTCAAAACTCAGCAATAATCCAATCTCAAGGTGGTTGGGAACCATCTTTAATGGCAGTCAGCAAAGCAGGATACAGACATCCACAGAACAGGATGACACCAAAACACCCTGATCCCAGTCTTCGGACAGAACATGGTACAACAACCCCCCTTCCCTGGCTTCCATTGCTTTTATACTTTAACATAACATGGTCTTGTATGGGTGAGGCATGCTAAACAACTTTCGATGAGCAGTATAAAATGTATCAGGTTATCTTCAGTCTGTTTTACAGTTTTCTCATAACACGTTAAATAGACTTCAACTACCTTCTCATACCTGGGTGAGCGCACCTTGTAACATGGGGCACTGCGGACGTATTCCGATACATTTAAGCAAGCCAGTCATATCAAGTGCATACTGCAGTTCTCACAGGACTTGGGCAATGCCTGGCCCACCTAATGTTTCTAATTTTACACACTGAAAGCATCTGCCGAGCGAGGCGGTTTTCTACATTTTGCTTGTCTGAGCCAAAATGGAAATACATCGAAAGCAAACAGTCTATCGAGCGGACTGCTTCCTGCAGCTTACCTGGGGCATATTTAATTAAGGCATGCACACAATGACACAGGGTAGGCCGGTTTGAGGCAGATTAACACAAATATGGCAGGTACAGGCAAAGGCTTTGCTTTGTGAGTAAGGCATAGGGGAGCAGTAAGTTAAATAGCAGCATATGTATATTTTCCACCAAATGTCCCTTTGCAAAGTATTATTTTGTGTCATGCTTCATGTGGGACATTCCGGTTTATGCACCTAGGCTCCCAAGGTGTGATTGGTCCACCTTGTGTCTCCTGTTCAGTCCAGCATTCTGTGAAGTGGCGTATATTTCTTGTTTAAGTACACATAGTATTGAGTGTTTATTCACTGTCTCGTGTGTCCTCTCTTGCATAGCCTGGGGGAACTAGTTGACAGACAATTCCTCCCATCTTGTTCTTTGCCAGTCGGTCACCACATACCTCTGCTGTCTAGGCCCTGGGTGGGGAGATTTGTAGGGCCAGTTCACATGGCCACAGTTGATATATGACGCAACAAGAGATTTCTAAAAAAAACTCTGGTGCCTCGCCCTTGGAAAAGAGTTCCTACTAGTGTAGTTGTCACTTTGGCAGGTATACACATTGGACTCAAGCCGATCCCGACTCCTTTTTACCATACTCTATTCCTAATCTCTCATCAATGTATTCCACTGCTGACACTGGGCCACAATATTGCATTGCCTTAACTTTATCAAAAATAACTAATTCCTGGTGCCTTAACATGCAGTTTCATATTTCTGATTGTATGCTCCAGTTATCTGTTCCCACATCCTGGTCCATTATCCCTTCTGCTCCTCTTTTTAGGATCTTATTCCTGTCTTTGATTTAATTCCTCCACCTTTATTACCGAGGTATCCTAAATCTGATCCTTTATCCTAGCTAGTCCATTGCTTGATTCGTTTTCTTAGTTTATCATTTTCAATTCCTTCTTTCTGGTATTTCATCCATTTCCTATAACCCAGTTACTCCATGTATTACATGGCCAATCCCTGATCTCCAGTAGTCCATTGCCAATCGCTTATTCACAGCAGTCCATTGTTCAGAATGTATACCTAGTATTCCATTCCTGTTCTCTGATCAAGGGTATTTCAGTTAGAGTATGAACCCTACCTTTTATCCCTGGTATTCCATTACCAGTTGTGGGTGACTAGAACACAAGAACATTAAAACAGGCACCCAAAGTGTTGAACGAGCAATAGGAACTCAGCAGTGTTGGAGTAAAGATGTTTAACGAAAGACTGAAAATTGAGAGATTGGACTTTAGCCCCTAAATTACTTTGGACATTTGCTTACTCGGGGTCTGAGCTTTTGTGAAGGAGTGTGGACTGGGCAGTGAGCATGTTGCTTATCGTTTCATGCCAGTATGGAGAGACACTGCTTGATGACTAAACATCCTGTGGCATGTCTTTAAAAAAAACAAGTCCTCTGCACACAAAAGCCTTGCAATGTGGAAACACAATTCAAATGAGCCAGTTTACTGTTTCCCTTTCGCTGCTGATCAAAGATAAAGGAATACTGGAAGAATACTGGGACACTTCCCCCTTACTTTCCAAAGGTACCTTTAATAGTTAGGGCCATATTAGTGGCTTTATTGGTTTGTGGTCACAGGTCAAATCAAATGGACGCTGCTTCAGAGGGGAGTTGGAGGTTTACAACAACATCCTGTGCTACTTAGGATAGTGTTTATATTTTGGTCACATTACACTAACTGTGTCTATATGTTCATGCTTTGGAAATAATTCTAGATGTAATGTTCAGCTGCTTTCTGAAATCAATACACGATACTACTGCACAGTTTTGGATTTCTATAGTTTATTCTTGTTTTGATCGGGATGTTTTTATGATCACTTCAAGTTGTAAGTTGCTTTAACTGCTGAAGGAGGCTTCTCTTGGCCACAGAAATCCAGAACTTCACTTATATTTACCACAAGCAATATTTTGAAAATAAAATATTGCTTTTTTGTAAATATCAGTGAAGTTTGTTAAAGAGCTTTATGCTCGATGTAGAGTGAGGGCAGTTAAACCCCAGAGGTTACTTGAGGGGCTGGTTTTTCAGTTTGTGTTCTAGGTTCCAGAGTCTGCCTTTACTCTGGTTTCCTGCCCAGCACCATAAGAGATTTGTATAAAGATTTTTAAATCGAATATTGAATATTGTTATGTTTTGATGCATATTCATCATTTCTTGGAAGCACTCGTGTGCACCTGATCTTTTCTCTTTCGACCCGCTTACATCCCAAGGGGCTGGCGCTCAAGTGTGAGCCCTGATTTGTCTTTTTTAATGGTGGGCCACTTGCAGGTGGAGCACAACGTGCTTGACCCCAGTAGCTTATCAACAACATTGATCACTCGCACAGACCCAGTGCAACTCAGACATTCAAGTTTTTCTGTGGTGTGCCGGCACTGCATCCCTGATTTACTCTCACTCTTATGCCATGTCCCGTGCCCCGGCGTCCTTAGGCACCATGCCTTTCCCAGAGGAAAGAAGATACATTTCAGAGAAAACCCAAGCTAAGTGTGTTTTGTGTAATGTATTATGCATGCATGTTTGAATATAGTGCATGTGTGTGCATATGTATGACTAGTGGAGTGAATCTTTAGCTGTGTCTGTATGTATGCGTGCTAGCATCAGAGTGTGTGTACATGTATGTGTCTGACAGTGTGCGGGTGCTTGGAAATGAATGCAATGTACAACTGTGTGCCTATCGTGGGAAGCCAAACACCACCGATTTCTGTTGTGTTTCACACTCAGACTCATGAAAGTGGTTTACAGTGACCATTACTGGCATTGATAGGTTGCGGCCTAAGGCTCATTTAATCGGTTGACCATTACTGGCAAAGAGAGATTATTGCAGCAGCTTCATGCATCTGATTTATGGTGACCATTGCTGGCATAGATGGATTGTGACCTTTGTCATAAATTGCATTAAAAACCTACAATTTGAAAAGTTGTAACTCCAAGCAAGCCAAGTAGGCCCATAGCCACAGGATGTTTAGACATCACAATTCTACTGATCTTGACAGGGATGTAGTTCCCAAATGTGCATTCCAAATATCGGCTTTGTCAACCTTCTCTTGTCAGACGCAATAAAAAATATACAGAACATTATTGAAACTTTCAAATCACGTGATAATGTTAACCTGTTTTAACTGCAGCCACAAAAGCAATGTGCATTCAAACTGCATTTTTATATGCGAAAACCACAAGACAATGTGGTCTGAGCAAAATGTCTAATTTATACAGTTTATATACATCTTCAAATCAAATGCTCTCCCTTCTCAATCAAAAGGAATGTGTACCCATTTCATCAGCATTATTACAGACAAAGTCACAGAGAGCACAGCAGTACAAAATAAAATATCTAACTGTTGAACACGAGATGTATTTCGAAAAGGCTTAATTGTACGCAGCAAAACACGAACAGCAATTGAACTGCAAATCATAAATACTTTTTGTACCATGTACACATCTGGAGCTTCTTCTATAAACAAAACAGACATCCAAGCGAATATAAATAAACCACCAATCCTGCGCAAATGGTTCATTAAGACAAGCTGATAGGCGCAAATGTTTTGAATGAGCATGGACGTTCTGTACTCTTTGGCGAAGGTCCTCCTTGTTCAAAACATGCCACTTTTTTTGTACATGGTCCATAATGACAAGTTGGCTTCACTTCAAACAGAAACCTAATAGCTGGTCAGTTTTTATGGATCACATGAATGACATCATAATAACATGGAAATAGGGGAGAAACTAATCCTTTTTAAACTTGCTGTTTTAGGAGGCTAGGATGTTCTTCTGAAATTGTCAAGCTGAATGGAGCGCTGGTGCGTACCTGATCTCAAGGTCCGTTGAACAGGTTTCGTCACAATGCTCTTTGGTACCGGAACCATGTAACAGCAGTGTAGAAGCACCACCCTCTACCCACCGACACAATACCTAGTAGGCAGGACACATGGTAAGTCTTCTTGCACCATGGAAAGTATTCCCCAAAATTAATGTGGTGCAAAAACAGTGCAAGGCACTGGTCAAGGAAATCCAGATGGAAGGTCCAAAAATGGACTAGCCAGTTCAATTAATAGAGGTAAGCAACAAGGAAGGATATACAGGGCAGAATAAAGGCAAGGAAGGCAAGGCAGATAAACAAGGACAACAGAGCAGAGATAATGCAAGGAAACACCCAGGGCGGTTGCAAGGAGAAAAGAGGAGCTGAAAATAGGAGTGGGACAACAAGGTTGTTCTGCTTTTATGCCCACGGGAATGAGGTTGTTTAGTTGCTGCAAGGCAACGCTATGATGAATGTATGCACGCACGCAGATTTCTGAACCAGCAAAGACGTGTCAGCGATGTCCAGGCAAACATGCCAGCAGCCTCACTCCTCCAGGGCCCGGGCACCCTGCCGTGCCAACAAGGAGCAGGAGGAGAACACTGTTGGGCGGGCAGAGGCGGGACCGCAGAGATCCAGGTGAGTGGCGGGAATCTGGGTATGTTGCTGCGGGAGGCGCCAGGGGTATATAACCACCAGGCTCTCACGTCTTGTTGGAGGACCCAAAAGTTACATGGTATTGTAACACTAGACACTGTGGATTGGGTCCTGAGGGGGGAAAGAGCCTGGAAGACAGCTGCTTGTCCACAAGATTTTGACCTGATTGGATAAAGAAGCAAGCATATACTTTAGTGACTTGGCCAAGACTATGGCCAAGATTCTAGACTATGAGCCTAAAAACTGGCACATAGCCAATTTTTTAAAATTCTGATTTTCAATGTTTGCTTCAATATTTTGGAGGCATAGATAATTTAGAAAGCTGAACTGCCTGGGAATCTACAGCAAACAGCGCTCAGAAGCCTTCACTCAGACAGTAAACTACTCATAAGGCTAAAAACTGGCAATTGGAACATTTTCCCAAATTCAAATTGTTTCACTGTTGCAATATTTTTCTTTTCCATGGTACCGCTATTAAGAGGCACTGTGATGTATATTTGTTAAGATACCCTTTCAACTTTCCCTGTGCTGGTTCTATTGATGTACTGAGTTTTGCCACAGTGTCCATATATAACCTGTGTCGCCCATGCACTTCTTTGGCCAGTATAAAGTGGCACCATTAAAGCACAGATGAAGGGTGAGTGGACTCTTTACAGGTGGATTTAAATTGTTTTACCTGTAATCATTTTGATCAATGACTGTAGATCGCTTTTAGGTTGTTTTTACTTAACTGCCCAGAGAAGCCATGGACGTTTTGATTGAGTTTTTAACCATTTCTATCTAATGGGTTATCCAGAGGTTGGTCAGTGTAGCCTAACCTGTCCCCTGGCTTGCCAATCCACAGCATCGCAACTGTGAGTTTGATTTTAAGATTTACTGGGCCACAATGGCTACACACGCTGTTGGTTGATTGTAGGAAGTTTTAACATTTTAGAAGTGAATACAGAAGGTATCTTCTCAAATACTTTATTGCTAATTTCCAGAACTGTACATTGTTTGACTATTCTATTTTTAATGTTTATATTAGCTCTTCAAAACAATACATGAATTTGTACCAAGAGAGGAATGGCATTACCAATGTGTTTCTATGTAGGCCTATAAAAGACACTATATTGCAAGTGCAAACATGCGTTGGGTTAGTAATAAAACTGTATTGGAAAGATATTAAAAGGATTTAATGTTCATCATACATACAAGGGTAGTAGGCATTGATACCTAGATTCACTAAGAGGTAGACCCACAACAAGATGCATGTCCAATAGTAAGCCTGTCAGGTATTCAAGAATAATAGTTTCTCTTGCACTAAAGTGCAGAGATCCAACTTTCTTCAGAGCCTTACTTCGGTACAGCACTATTCCCTGCCACAGGCTCAAGTGGGCATTTAGACTAACTTTGGGGTGGAGCTTAGGCTCTGGTGGGCAGGGTATGATGTACATTTTAACAGCTGGCTCATGGAAAGTGGTTTATAGTGACTATTACTGGCGCAGACAGGATGTGGTTGCAGTCTCATGAAAGAGATTTACAGTCACCATTACTGGCATAAGTAAGTAGTAGCTTGAGCGTCATGAAAAGCAGTTTACATTGATCATTAATGTAATTTACAGGTTACAGCCGCAGGCTCATGCACGTGGTTTACAGTCATTATAACTGTCATAAGAGGTTGTGGCATCAGCTTCATGCAACTGATTTATAGTGACTATAACTGCCATAGATGCATTGTGTCCTCAGGCTAAGGAAAGTGATTTACAGGGCCCATTAAAGGCATGGATGGGTTGTGGCCACAGCTTCATGAGAATGGTGTAAAGTGCTACTGTGTACTCTTGGCAACATGACATTTACTGGGGATTCTTCATGTGTTACCCCAGAGAACCAATTGTACATTGAATTACCTTTTACCTATTTTTTCTCAAAAATGGTGCTATTAAAATACACAATTGCAACAGTTTATTTAAAAACAACTTTCTTTGGGGATAACCCCTAAACCTAACCCATAGGTTACAGGGCTCCCTCGCTACACTTTGGGGAAATATGGAAGCCCTTCCACTAAAAGTATTGGTTTGGGATCAATAAATATGTAGACATTGGAAAAGTACATTGTGCAACTGCATAGTCATAAACATGTGAAAATGAGCTTTCATAATATGGGGATTTTTGCAATTTGCACATTGAGGGAACCTTTGTGAAATACATTACTTTCTCATTAAAAATGAGCCACAGTCTCATTTAAAACTGGCACTGTTATGGTCTGGTCATGCCTTGCTCACCTGCTATACTACCATCTGATCTGGGGGAGGGACTGCATTACACCCAAGTATTCTACTCTAGATTGCATAGAGAACGTGTTTAATTCCCATCTGTGTATCCAAATGTACCCTATTCACATTCCCCTTTACTAGTATTCCATGCTCAGCTCCTTACCAAAGATATTTAATTCGAAACCTCTGTCCTAGAGATATTCTATTTCCAATCCTTTAATCCATTACAAAGGTTATTTGTATACAGAAAATATTCCATTCCAAATCTCTGATCAAAATGTGTGTTGTTACAAATCACCTACCCCAGTATACCATTTCCTAAACTGTTTCAGTCCTGATGGAAAAATTATGTTCCTGACCTCTTACCCAAGATATTCCATTCACAATTATTTTTAAAAAAGGCATTCAATTCCCAATAATGTTCCCCCAAATTTCAATTCCCTACCCATGGCATTGTATTCCTGATTCTTTACACAAAACATTTGATTACCAAGCTTATCAAAACGGCTGGTTATTTCCGGTCTTTAATCCCTGTATTCCATGCACAATTGAAAACATCTCCAACCCTTACATACCAATGTTTATGTTAGCGTTTATATCCAACCCTGAATAGAAATGTGCCTATTTTTCAATGCAGAACCAACACGAACATGAGGTCACCCCAATCTAATGTGTAAAAGCATAGGAACGATGGGTCTCAAACAACAAACAAAAAGAGTCCTATGCATATCCGTCTAAATAGTCAAAACGGGCAAAGGCAATATAAAGAAAATATTTATTGCAAAAATTGCCCTGAAATCATTGAATGACATAGAATCCATCCCAGGTAGTTGCTTTAGCTGGTCATCACCTATGTGGGAACTGTAGTGTCTGCACACTTACCACCACTACCAGGGAGTTTGTCCATAGTTCATTCCATTTGACATTGAATACATTCTCAAACTGTAACTCCACTTATGTTATTTATGCCATTAAGTGTTGTTGCAATCTCTTTTATATTGGCATAACTAGGAAGGTGTCGGTGAGGATTTGCGAGCATCACAGCAGAACCAGGAATAATGTCCTCTCTGTGCCGCTGGTGCAACTCTTTGTGGAACACAATCACGGGCCTGACTTTCATTTGGCTGGTTTTAGACCAGCTGAAGCCTGATCTAGTTGGTTTCTCTATGACAACTCGCCTATTGAAACCCAAACAGAAATGGATCCATCGATTGAGGACCCATGAAAGTGGCCTAAATGAAGATCTACAATGGTCTGCATTGTTGCTGTGAGGGCGCGCGTACGCTTTAGTGTTTTTTATTGGTTGATGCATTGGAACATTGTGTGTAATCACTGGTGTGTGATTTATGGTGATTTTTCACCCACACATTGATTTCATTTTACATGGACAAGCAGAATTTTCCCCACATTCATTTGCTTTTATTTTATTGCATTTTACTCAGTAGAGCTCTAGCACTTGAGTTCAAGGTGAAGGTTTTAGGAACGACAATACCCCAAGCCGGAACTCGAGTTAGCCTGCACAAGTCAGTTTTGTAATTTCTACTCATTTGCAAATAATGAATGGTTGTGCCCGACGAGTGAAAGATTCCAGCACAGGCTTGAGAAATTATGTTTTTTTTCATGTGGCTTCTAGCTTAGACATGGTCACCAATATTTACTGTATTTTGTAATGTTTTTGTATTTTGCTTTCTCTATGCATTGTATGTTTCTTTATTTAGGTATGATTGATGCATGGTTTATGTACGGGTAGGGTTGTGCATTGTACTCTTTGTTTGCTGTTTCTTTTTCCATGGGGGTCACAGTGGGTGCTTCTCCTGGGATAGTAGTGTGCAAGGTTCCATGTGTTTTTAATCAAACCATTTTTCACTGTGCATTTTTTTCTGCAAAATGCGGGGTGACAGCGCCCAAACCAACCCACCCTCCTCTCCCCATAAACTATTTCCTCACCCAAACCAGACATCTACATTTTGTGTGAAAAATGCAGTTAAAAGGTGCAGTAAAAATGATTTGATTCATGTTTTTATGGAACCAAATGCAATATAAAATGTGTGGTAAAAATCTGTGGTGAAAATTATTTTGTAAAAAGATACCTTTCCTTTAATTTCAGTGTGCATATCTTATCCAGGATATCAGTGTCCAAATCTGAAAGTAGATGTAAGTGCATATATCTGAACCAGGCTATCAAAGTGCATTACCATACATTTCATTGGGCTTAACTTACTTAGCAATACAGTAGATTTCTTATGCAGAATGTCGTTTTACTGCACATTGAACGTTTCTGGACACTTTTTACCTTGGATATCAGGGTATGTGATCATGTACAGGAGGCCCCAACGGAGGGTGGTGGAGGTTGTGTCTGTCCCAGCCACAAACAGATCTGCGATGCATGCTTGCAAGTTCTCTGATGAAAATGTTGAATCCGGGTTTGAGTTTTGCTACAATCAGACATTGAAGTGAACAATATTATACACATGAAGGTATGCAGGGTTGCAAACATAGGTATTAAGGTCCCATCTATACTTTAAAGAATTTCTTTTACAAATAGCCCACAGGGTGTTGGAAGCCCTGCCAGGCGCAACGCGACCAACAAACCAAAGTAGCTATAACACATCCCAAATGCTACAGACTACGCTGTGAACCAGGGTAGTCTGTCCTACGGGACGCCTCAGGCCTGTGCTGTGAGCTTCCAAGAAGAGGACAACTGTGGGATATGCAGTACCCTCCACCTAGTACAGAACCACCATTTGGATCAACCGGTTGAAGACAGGAGAGAGAGAGAGAGAGAGAGAGAGAGAGCGAGAGAGAGCGAGAGCGAGACCCCAGTGTGCTGATAGAGCTAAGAGACCTGAGAGGGATGAAAGATCCTAGATTGCTAAGGGAGTCAAAGGACCAGAGGAACCTGAAACCTGGAAAAAACCCTAGAACAGAGATCCTAAGGTGCTGAGAGAGGCAAAGGACTGGAGGGGGTGAAAGACCCACAGGGTGCCCAGAGAGGTAAAGGTCCTGTGAGAGCTGTGGGACTTGGTAGGGCAGAGACAGATGAGTGGTTTGAGTTCACTAAGGAGTGAGATTACCCTGACACAGGGTGAGTATCTGGACAGACTGAGAGACCAACAGGGTGCTAAATAACTGAAGAAAAAGTTTTACTTGGTACTATATATATCTGCAGCGGCCTGGGTACTAGATCACTGAAAATGAGACAGGCACTATATCACTGGAAGTGAGATGGGCATTTTATCTCTAGATGACAAATACTGTGCTTGGCGCTACATTCCTGAGACTGTTGTAGAATCCAGAATCACACTGGGCACTTGGTCCCTTGGTCCCAGTAGAAACTGTAGTTAGAGTGGATACAGAGGTAGACCAGCACCCGTATTATACAGGAGACCCATGCTGCATTGCAGTTTAAGTCATCTTGACACGGTTTGTTTGGACAGTTCAACTGTAACCTATAACCTTCTATCCAGTTACCCACCTGGAAAAGAATAAAGTCTGTTTGAACCATACATCTCTTGTGTGTTCTGTTGTTTGCCACAGCAACAAATGCCTATCCCCCACATTCCAACATAGCACCACTAAAAGCAACCAAGTTATCCTTGGGATGCCGAGCTCCCCATAACCTCAGGTCCCTCTGAAAAGCCTCTGTAAAATGTGTGCGGGTTACCAGGATACCATTAAAAAACACCAGTATTCTCTAGAACTCTTTGTAAGGAGACGGTTTGTTGCCTGATGCCCATACCTCACAGGACACCTTGCCAACTTGTGGGTTTATGATGGTGGAGCAACAGCGTTTCCTCATGGTCCTACCTCTGAGTATGCATGGGTAAAGAGGAGGAACAGGAGCTGTTGCGCCACTGTGCAAGTGTTAGCTCTCAGTCCGGCGCCGGCCTCTGGGGCTGGGTGCTAGGTCACTTTGCCAGGCAGCCAAGAAACGTGAAGTGTGACAGGAGACAGAGAGCTGACCAAGAAGACTAAACTGAGAGGGAGCCTAGTGGGTCGGGCTGGGGGAGGCAGGGTAGGCTGAAACATGCATAGGCCATAACAGTGTGTTTTATAAGTGGAACATGTGTTATGTTATGTTATTTTGCATTTATATAGCGCCTTATATACCATTGGTATGGTCTGAAGGCGCTGGTAGGTTGAACACCCTTGGGAACCGAAGTTCAGATCAGTAGAGAGAGTAGAGAGAGTCAAAGGTGCGTGTGAGCACCAGATATGTGTGCAGCTGGTGCGGTATTAGTGTAATAGCTGCTTCTTAGTGGTAGGTGTGGTGGTTGAGAGATCAGGAGTATGTGTTCGTTCTGGCAGGATTTATCCAGATTGAATGTGGCTGCGTTAGGCCTGAGGAGAACGCCTGGCTTGGGGGTGTGTAACCAGCATTGTTTACTTAGAATGATGGGGAGTGTGCGGCGGATGTTGGTATGAGAACAGTTATACCGAATGGTGTCATAGTATCTCTGTGTTCTAGTTGAGTGGTGGTGTAAAGAAGAGAGTAAGCGTGGTGGTGTGATATGATGGGTTATATGCTCTTTCAAACGTTCCCTGCATTCCAAAACATACTATATACGTCACGTAATTCTATGCACTCCAGTCCGTTCCATGCACTCCTGTCCACTCCATGCACCCCAGTCTGCTCCACACACTCTGGTCTGCTCAATGCACTCATACACTCCAGTCCGCCCTGTGCACTCCAGTCCGCCCCGCGCACTCCTGTCTGCCCCACGCATGCACTCCTCTCTGCCCAACGCATGCACTCCTGTCTGCCCCACGCATCTGCCCCACGCATGCACTCCTGTCTCCGACACACCCACTCCTGCCCGACACACCCACTCCTGTCCGCCACACGCACTCAAATCCGCTCTTATTTACTCCGATCCGTTTTGTGTATTCTAGGTTGTTTTATGCACTCCATCCACATATTTCACACGTACCATTCTGTGTATTCTAAGTTGTTTTATGCACTTCATCCACATATTTCACCCGTAACATCTTCATACTTCATCCTTTCCATCCACCTATTTCACACGTTTCATCCACGTACGTCACCCGTTTCATCCACGTACGGCACCCGATCCATCCACGTACAGCACCCGATCCATCCACGTACGGCACCCGATCCATCCACGTACGGCACCCGATCCATCCACGTACGGCACCCGATCCATCCACGTACGGCACCCAATCCATCCACATACGGCACCCAATCCATCCACGTACGGCACCCAATCCATCCACGTACGGCACCCAATCCATCCACGTAGGGCACCCAATCCATCCACGTAGGGCACCCGGTCCATCCATATATGTGATCAATTCCATTCACATATATCATTCGTTCTATCCATATAGAATCCATCTATAGACTTCACTTGTTCCGTCCGCTCTACGCATTCAGCAGCTCTACGTACTCATTCATACTGCATGCAATCTGCCCCCATTCATTCTACGTACTCATCCGCTCTACGCAACACGTCCGCTCCACTCTAGGCACTCGTTCGCTCTAGGCACTCGTTCGCTGTAGGCACTTGTCCGCTTCATGCCCTCACACGCTGTACGCATTCATCTGTTTTGATCACTCACCCGCTCTACGCACTCAGCCCCTCGATGTACCCCTCTGTTCAGATGCACTCATTCGCTCATATGCACTCGTCTGCTCTATATACTTGTCGGCTCTTCCCACTAGTCTGTTCTATGCAATCATCCACTCTACACATTCTTCTGCTCAGCTCATCCATCCCGCTCTGCTCATCCATCCGCTCCCCGCACTCATCCGTTCTACGCACTTATCTGCTCTGCATGCATTCCGCACTCATCCGTTCTACATACTTATCCATTCTACTCAAGTCATCTGGTCTATGTAACTCATCCACTCTAGGAATTTGTCCGCTTTATGCCCTCACATGCACTACACATTCACCTGCTCTACGCATTCACCCACCCAACGCAATCACCTGCTCCCCGCACTCACCCGCTCCCCGCACTCACCCGCTCCCCGCACTCACCCGCTCCCCGCACTCACCCGTTCTATGCACTCGTGCTTTCCACGCATTCAACTGCTATATGCACTCATCAGCCCTATAAAGTCATTCGCTCATACGCAGTAATCCGATCTATATATTCATCCGCTCTCTACACTCATCCGCTCTCTACAATCATCCGCTCTCTACATTCATCTGCTCCAGCGATCTATACACTCTCTGCACTTCCGTACTCATCCGCTATCCACACTCATCTGCTCTACATACTCATCCGCTCTACATACTCATCCGTTCTACACATTCATCCAGTTTACGCTCATTCATTCTGCACATTCATCTGTTCTACCCACTCCTGCGTTGTACTCCCTTCTCTCTATTTATGCTTTCATCCGCTCTACATGCTCGTCCGCTCTACACACCCAACCGCTCTACACACTCATCCGCTCAACATGTTCATCCATTCTATACACTCATCCGATCTACATACTCATCCGATTTACACACTCATTCGATCTACATACTCATCTGTTCAGTGCATTCTTACACTCAGCGCAATCATCCGTTCCACACGCTTCATCCATTCTAACTATTTCATCCACGCCATTCACTTCGTTCACTCATCATGCATTATATCCATTTCAGTAGTTTAAATCTCCTTACTGTTTCCGTATGATTTATTCTTATTATCCACTTCACTGCTTTGATCTACTTAACTCGTTTAATTCTGTTTGTCCTTTTTGTTTATATTAGTGGTTATTAGCTGTAGATTTCTCGCATCAGGTAGTTTGTTGGATTGGTGTCATCGAGATGCTGCTAGTCTGTTTGGGTTAGTTTGGGTACAGGTTGGTTTTAGGGGAAGATCCAGGTTTTCAGTAGTTTGAGGAAAGACGTTAAATCCTCAGTTAGGTGGATGTGGGGTGGGAGTGAGTTCCACAGCGTGGGGGCCAAGGCTGAGAATGATGATCCGCCTAACCTGACTGAGTTTGTCTTAGGTATGACTAGGAGGCCGGGTGAGCTTGATCTTAGGGTGCGTGGAGGGTGATAGGGTTTTAGCTTGTCTTGAAGATATTGAGGTCCGGTTTTATGCAATGCTCGATGGGAGATGCATAAGGTTTTGAAAGTCACCCTTCGGGCTACTGGAAGCCAGTGCACCGTCTTAAGGGCTGGGGAGATGTGGTCTCTTGGGCCGAGCGCAAGTAGCATTTTGGCTGCAGTGTTTTGTGCCCTTTGGAGTTTATTCAGTTGGTACGCGTGGACTCCGAGGTATAGGGGGTTTGTGTAGTCCAGTCTTGATATAACAATTGATTGGACCACAGAGAGTCTGTTGGGAAAGGAGAGATATGGAAAGATGCACCTAAGGGTTTTAAGGTGGTAGTGGCAGTACTTTGAGACGTTGTTGACTTGGCGTGAGAGTGTTAGGTCAGAGTCAAGGGTGCATCCAAGATTTTTCCCTGAGTCAGAGGGGGTCGGTGAGTTGCCTATGGCGGATGGCCAGGGTAGTGGGTGCGGAAGAAGTTCGGAGTTGCCACATACCATGATTTCCGTTTTGGAGGGGTTTAACATGAAGTGGCTTTGGGTCATCCAGAGTTCTATGTTGAGGAGGCAGGAGGTCAGGTCGGGAGTTGGGTTTTGAGTTCAGGAGTTTTAGAATTAGTTGAGTGTCGTTGGCGTAGTTGTAACACAGGATGTTGTGTGAACGAATTATTGGTGGGAGGGTGATCAAGTAGAGATTGAACAGGAGGGCAGATAGGCATGCTCCTTGTGGGACTCCCATGTCGACTGGTCGGGCTTGGGAGGAATAGGTGGAGAGTATCGTTATTTGCTACCTATCTTTGAGGAATGAAGCTATCCATTTAAGAGCGGTTCCACGAATTCCTAGGTAGTGGAGGCGGTCCAGGAGGATTGAGTGATTGATTGTGTCAAAGGCGGCGGATAGGTCAAGAAGGATTAATGCGGCGCATCCCGCTGAGTCTGCCGTCATTTTAAGGTCATCCCAGATTGAGGTTAGGGTGGTTTCAGATCTGTGACGGGCTCTGAAACCTGATTGTGCGGGGACTAGGAGATAGTTGGCTTCGACAAAGGCATTTAGTTGGGAGTAGGCGGTTCGGTCAATGAGTTTGGCAAGGAACCTGGTGTTTGAGATGGGGCAATAGTTTTTGGGCTCGAGAGGGTCGAGGGAAGGTTTTTTTATTAGAGGTTTGACATGAACCGTTTTGAATGCGTCGGGAAAGATACCAGAGGAAAGGGAGTCATTTATGATGGATCTTGCGTGTTCTCCTGCGCAGGTGGAAGCGAAAATTTCTTTGAGGGTTGTGGCCGGGCAAGGGTCCAGCAGAGAGCCAGATGGTTTGTGGGCAGATAGAAGTTTGAAAAATTGGTCTGATGATATTGGACTAAAGGATTTGAACGTTGATTGCGTAGTGGTCACAGGTGGTGGGCTGGCCGGAATGGGGGGGGGGGGGGGGAGTATTGCCTGGTGGATGTAAGAGAGCCAGTTTGGTGGTTAGAGTATTTGTTCTTTCGAGAGCCGTGGTGTAAAAGTGGAGAGAGAGTGAGTCACACAGTGATTGTGAGAGGGTCAGAATGGTCGTGGTGCAAGCCGGTTTGGTTAATTCAGAGATGATTTTGTGGAGTTCTTTGCTGGAGTTTTTGCAGTTTAGGATGTGGGAGTTGTAGTGGGCTTTTTTTGTTTTCCGGATTTCGGCCTTGTACTGATAAAGGTGTCGGGCCAAGGTGGCCCTGCTCTCCTGGGTTTTGTCTTTCTGCCATTCGCGTTCTAGGTATTTATATAGTTGTTTAGTGGTCTTCAACTCAGGAGTGAACCATCTGGGGAACAGGCCACGGCGGGTTGATGGTTTGCAAGAGGGTGTGAGCCGCATTAGTGATTCGTTGAGCCATGAGTCAAAGGCGTCGGGGGTTAGTTGTTTATTGAGTTGGCAGGTAGGTGGTGGAGACTGGAGGAGTGCGTCGGCTAGGTATGAGACGATTATTGTTTTTTCCAGCATTTGCGTAGATTCAGAGGTTTGGATTAGAGTACGGGATGGGGGTCGGGTGAGCAAATGGCGAAAGAGACAATGAAGTGATCGGACCAGATGATAGGGGTGGGGGGGTTTAAATGAATCCGGATGTTGGAGCTAAAGATGGCATCAAGAGTGTGTCCTTTATAGTGAGTCGGGCCATTTATGTGGGGTTGGAGGTTAATTGCATCTAGACCGTCAACCAGAGAGTGTGTCATAGGGTTGGTGGGGATGTCGAGCCATATGTTGAAGTCTCCAAGAAGAGTGAGGTTGGGATGGTTTAGTTGAAGGGTGGCAATAGAGTCGCAGAGGTTGTTTGAGAATTGTCTATCGTAGCCAGGGAGTCTGTAGATTATTAGGAAGCTGTGTGAGAACGACGGGGAGAGGGATAGTTTAACGAGGAGTGATTCGCAGGAAGGAATGGAAGGTTGGTTGTCGATGATTGAGGCGTGGAAGTGAGACTTGAAGACGAATGCTACTCCCCCACCTCTAGAGGGACGGTTCAGTGGGATGAGGGAGTAGTCAGGGGGGAAGGCTTCATTGGCGATTGGGGCGAAGTCATCAGAGAACCAAGTTTCGGTGATGAAAACCAGGTCTGGTTTGTCAGAGGCGAGGAGGTCAAAGATGCAGGGTCTGTTTTTTGCTACGGATCGGGCATTAAACAGGATGCAGTTCACTTCAGCAGGCGAGGTTGGTCTTGGAGCTGGAGCGTAAGGGGGTGGGGGCGGAGACAGTGGAAACTGGAGAGGGAGAGGGGTAGGGTGGATGATGATCTATGGGAATAGTGGGCAAGCAGAAAAGTTGGCGGGTTTCTGGCGGGAGTGGGTGGCTGCGTATGTTAGGATGATTGGGTATGGCTCGGGGGATTTGAAGGTGGGGTGAAGGCAGTTAGGAGTTTCAGTTGCAGTTGATGAGAAATCAAGGGAGAGGGGTTTCAGGAAGGGTGAAGCGAGGGGGGAAGGAGGTGATTGGGGGAAAGAGGTGGTGGGTCGAGACAGGGGAGGCGAAGAGTGCTGAGAGATCGAGGGGGACCAGGTACGTTTGTTCTTTAGTGTCTTTGTTACGATTGGAGTGTGAGAGAGGGTAGTGGGGGGTCAGAGGGGGAGAGGGATGAGGCTTTGGTTCTTGCTAGGGCTAAGCATGCAGTTTTTAGGGAGGGGAAAGGGTGAGTCAGGGGGGAAAGTGGCAGGGATTTGTGGGAAAGGCGGGGGGTGGATGATTGTACGGCGGCGTGTGCCCTGTATGATAGTGAGGAGAGCGGGCATGATCAACATAGGCTGGTCGGTGGTGTGGTTCGGGGGAGGAGTGGTTTTAGGGTGGTTGGCTCGCCATCATGCCGCTCTGGCTTGGTGTTTGGAAAGGGGAATGGTAGGGAATGTGAAGGAGGGTGGGATGATTTGGGAAGGGGGGGGACGGGAGGGAAGGCAGATCGGGGAGTGGGGGCGGTCCACGGTGGTCGTTTCCAACAAACTCTGGTGGAGTGGGTGCACTCATGATTAGTACGAGCTATTAGGTGTAGTTTCAAGTTTATCGGACTTTATAAGTTCGGCTATATCATTGGGTTAGACTAGTCTTGGTTTCAGGGTTCCACTAAGCCGGGTGATATTATTCACTTATTCTAGGTTTTAGTGTACTAGTTGTACTAAGTTGCAGATATTAGGCCGTTTTGAAGTGTAGCTAGACCTTAGGATATGCTGATTAGGCGGCCTATTTAGTTGTAGCTACAGCACAGGTACTCTGTTGGGTAGGCTTTCTTCTAGTAAGCTGGAATACAGGTAGGCTATTAGGGAGAAATTGAATGTAGTAACACCCCAGGTATGGTTTAGATGGACTTTTAGGTGCAGTTTAGGAGGGCTTTCTAATTGTAGTTCTAAATTCAGTGGGGGCACGCTATTAAGCACACTTCTAGTTTCACGCAAGGGGCGCTTTTAGGCTCACTTCTAAATTTGAGTTTTGTACAGATAGGATATTAGCAATGCTTCTATATTCAGCTAATAACTCAACGCCACTGGGCACACCATTGCACAGAGAGGGATATTATGTACGCGGAGAGGTTATTAGTCATACTTCCAAGTTCAGTGTACACAGAGAGGGTATTAGGCACACTTCCAAGTTCAATTTGCACAGAGAGGGTATTAGGAATACTTCTGAGTTCAACTAGGGCGCGTTATTAGGCACACTTCTAAATTTGGTGCGCTTTTAGGTCCACTTCTAAGTTTAGCTTTGCACAGAGAGGATATGTATGGACACTTCTAACTTCACTTTTGGGCGGAGGGGATATTTAGGCACGCTTCTAAATTCGAGTTTTTCACTGAGGCGCTTTTAGGCGCACTTCTAGATTCTAGATTCAACTTTACACAACTTCTAGATTCAACTTTACACAGAGATGAAATAAGGCTATTAGGTACACTTCTAAATTCAACTGTACACAGAGATGATATTAGGCCTACTTCTAGATTCAATTTTGTATAGAGGGGATATTAGACTATTAGGCACAGTTCTAGATTCTACATTACACAGATATGCTATTAGGTATACTTCTAAATTAGACTTTGCACAGAAGGGATATTTAGGCACGCTTCTAACTTCACGTTTTGTACAGTGAGGCTATTAGGGACACTTTTAGGTTCAGCTTTACACAGAGCAGAAATTGGGCAGCACAAACCCCTCTCCCTGAACAACCATCCCAGAGGATTCTGTGCATTACCAGGGCAGCTTGTGTGCCATCCTAGGGTCATGTCTGAGAAACAAAGCTCCCTCGGACTACCACACACAGGACCATACATGTATCCTCAAAGTCTTCTGGGGTATTCTGTTTGACTCCCAGAAAAATCCCTTTTTTGCCACACACTGCATTCCCAGAGGATCCTGTGCACCATCCAAAGATCCAACTTAGAAACAACTGCGACCCAGCCTTTGTACTACCTGGAAGTCTGGAAGCCATCTTGAACACTTTGATAAGCTTCCAACGGGTCAAGCGACTGGAATTTCATTTTTAAATAATTTTTGTTTGTCACATCCTGCATTCCCAGAGGGTCCTGTACACCATTTGTGAGTCCTGCCTCAAAAATTAAGATCTGTGAGTCTACAACAATCAGGACCCCACCTTCACCCTCCATGGAAGTCTGAATGCACACTCTGTTTGGCTTCCAAAGGGTCATCTGACACACTGCCGCCTCCCTCGTTATGGAGTCTTCCCTGGACGTCCAGTTAAGGGCCAAAAGTAGCAAAGGACAAGTCCCTGTTAGGGCCTGTAAGTACCAGAAGAGGCATATGGCCAGAATCACAGTTCAACCCAGGACTTCGCTGAGCTCACTCTTCACCTGACTCCTGCGTCCACACACTGGGATTCTTCGACCCAATGACTCTACATGATTGTAGAGCTGCTGATACCTGAACTCACCCTTCACCAGACTCCTCCATCCACACACTGTGATCCTTCGGCCCAATGACTCCATGACTGCAGAGCTGCTGATACCTCTAAGAACCAAATAAAATCCCCGTGTTGGGGCCATTAACTGTTTTTGGTGAACTACTGCCCTGTTCTAGCCCATCTCAGAACGTATACTAGCATCTTCACCGCCTACACCCTTCCTTCAATATCTTCATGTGTCTATTTCTTCCACCCTCCATTATGCCCATTGCTCTATTCCTCCTTGCACTCGCTCTTCTCCACCTCTTCACCTACAGCCTTCAGCCACAACTCAGTCTACCTTCTAGCACCTCTTCCCCCTACCCCTTATCCCCCCCTCCACCCTCCCTCTGCACTTTTCAATCCAGACACTCCTATTCTCCCTGGATCTCCAGCCTCATCTATACACCTTGCCTACCGCACAACACCTGCTCCTTTCCCCCCATCTCCCTTTACTCTGCATCTGAAATGCACAATCCCGCTACAACAAGTCTTCCTACATCACTGACTCTTATTACCCTCAACTTTCACTGCTTTCTGTCACTGAAACCTGGATCTCCCCTCATGACTCTGCTACACTATCAGCTCTCCACACAGACTCTGCTACACGCTCTACAACCTGTTGGGAAGCGTGGTGGAATAGCCCTCCTTATCGAAATGTCCCTTCCCATTGCCCCTCTGACATCACCTCTTCCAGATATGACACTATTCAACTCCTGCCTCCTCCTCTCACTGATGTTGCTCTGTATTGACCCCCTGGTCCTCTCAGCTCTTTCGTCCCCAATCTGGATCTTCTCTGTGAGCCACTTGGCACGGACATCCCCATTTTAATGTTAGGGGACTTTAACCTTCCCAAACCCTCCACAGCCACCTGCCTTGAACTTAATTCCCACCTATCTTCTGACCACTCCCTCCATGACTAGCCTACCCACTCTTTTGGGAACTCCCTTGAACTTGTCTTTCTTTGCGCTTTGCTCTCCTCCTCTGATCTCCTCATTGACCCCTATCCCCTGATCAAGCAATTGCACACCTTAGTCCCCCCACCCTCTAACTCCTCTTCTCCCATCTTCAATGACCAAGAAGAAATTCAAGCAGGACCTTCTTGGCCCTTACTTTGATGATGTGAGGACTTCTCACCTGTCCCTCTACCCCATGTATTCCTCTTCCATCGACAATGTTTATTCTGACTTTCCCAGTGCATTTATGACTCCCTTTGACCAACACTATCCTGCAAGCACGGTCACATCTTCCCATCCCTGTCCTCATCCTGGACCACCTCAGATCCAGACACTCAAAATAAACATGCATCATGACCTACAATACTGGCGGGAATTACTCCTAGCCTACCAAAACTCATTTGCAGCACTCTCCTCTGCCCTGTACAAATCCTCCTAGTGCAAAAACCGAATCTCTTCCCTTCCCAATCACCCCTGCAAACTTTCATCCAAGCTTTGCTCACACCTAAATAGTCAAATATCCATCACCTCCTCCCTCTCTGCTAATGATTTGCTCGGTACTTAGCCTGTAAAACCTCAGGCTCATGAAACTTTCACAGCCCACCTCGTTCTCCCTCACCCACCGTCTTTGTGTCCACAGCCTCTTCATCAAACCTTCTAGTCTCAACTACTTCTCCCCAACATTTCTTGCCAAATTAGCACCTATCCTTCAGAGCACCAACCCATCTTATGATCCTGTAGATCCGTTTGCTCCTCAAACGGTCAAAGATTTAGTCTCAATCACCTGCTTTTATATCTCTGAGCGCTTTAGACTCTTTCTCTCTGCTGGACTATACCCTGCTTCATTCAAATCTGCAACTGTCCTATCCCTTTTGTAGAAACACTTCCATGACCCTAATGTCTCATCAAACTATCACCCAGTTTCCCTCCTTTCCATTATTCAAAGGACAATGAGCGTGCGATCTTCAACCAGATCACTAAATATATGGAGGAGAAGGGCCTTAGAGATCCACTGGTTTCTATACAGAAAATGTTTCCAACTTTCTCTCTGATGCTCATCACGCTTCACTCTCGTATATCCTTTGACCTACATTCCTGTTTCTAAACTGTTGACCACTTCTCTCTCATCCTCACTCTCCAGGACCTTGGGTTTCACAAATCACCCCTTACCTGGAGTGTCTTCTACCTAGAAGGTTCCTCTTTTAAAACCACTTGGAGCTTGTAAACCTCTGTCACCACTCCTCTACTTGTTAGCAGTCCTTGGACCTCTGGTATTTCCCCTCTATATCTCTGATCTTGGAAGACCGATCTTGTCCTTTGAATTTTACTATCCCCTCTTTGCTGATGACACTCTTTCTCCTTTCCCTTATTCACCCCAACTTTCTCAGAAGGAATTACCAAATGGTGCACTGCAATTAGTCACTGGGTGGCTTTCTGCTGCCTCATGCTGAACTGTTCAAAAATCGAAGTTATCTTTCTCTTGGTTTCCAACTCCATCCCTCCCCTCTACTATCTTTCCCACCTGACCTTCTTAATTCCTCAACCAAGGCTCACAATCTTGGGGTCTTCTTTGATAGCAACCTCCAACTGCAACAATTCCTCACTATCCGCACCACCTACTTTGGTAGTATTAACTTCACAACATTCAACAAAATTGGCCCACTCTATACTCCCCTTTTTCCAAAAACTCATTCCTACCTCTCTACTACTTCCTCCCTCAATAGAAAGTCCTCAACTTCACTACCCGCACTCTACAACATGACCACATCCTCCCTCACTTCTACCTGCCAATACCATGCTCGTTGGCTCTCCATGCACAACAGCTCAATTTTCAAATGAATTATCTTAATGTATGGAGATATCAATGGTCTTTCTCCTCAGTACATCTCTGACTTAATCTCCGTCTTCTCAGCATCTGGTTCCCTTTAATTGAGCACATGAGCAAGTTAGAGTGAGGTTAGGGATTGTTTTCAGGCTACCAATCAACACACTAAGGAAGGTGAAATGATCACCTGTAGTTTCCATATGTTGAGCAGCTCTTTCTCCAAACTGAAAAGTTAAATGTCTCCCATAACCCTTTACACTTCGTTTAGGGTTATGGGTGAAGTCCCCAGTCAGCTCTGTCCCCTCCTCTCCCAATTCTCTGGTTCTTGTTTCACACAGTATACAATGCATCTATCTGAGAGAGAGGAGATGAGTGAAAGATGAGGGAGATGGAGACACTGAATGATCGAGAGAGAGTTACGCAGGTTGACAGTGGCAAAGTGAGAAAGGTAAATTGGAGAGGTCTACAGTGGCCATTTTGAGAAGACCATGTTATTTTGCATTGTTAGGCCTTTACATACCTTGCTATGCCTTGAAATGCCATGTTCGTCCTTGCTGTTTGATTGATTATTTATTATGCGCCTATACACAATTGTTTCAAAGCATTTGTGGCTTCTTGATTGCTTGCACCCATTACTAATCCACTCACCATTGTACTTTCTACCTTGCACACATCAACTAGCCAACCACACGCTGCAGATGTCATGTGTTACTACTCACTCCACAATCACAGAATCTGAACTCTACACCTCTTCCACCTCTCCCACCAGCTTGTTAAACACTGCCTTCAAACCAACAAGCAAGCCATTCTCACTTGCAGGACAGAATTCCTTATTACCTGGGGTTCCCACCAAGATACACATACCTCAATTGCCGTACCAACACATAAAGCTTGCGTTCTTCTGATATGCATGCATCAAGACAAGAGAAAAATCAATCTTTTACTGCTTCTGCAAAACCTATCATAACCAAAAAAGTTAGGATAGGTTTGCAGAAGCAGTAAAAGATTGATCTTTTCTCCACAAGACTCAAACTCCAGACTAAAGTCTTAGGGAACTGGCATTGTTTGTCAGATTTGAGCCATGGCAGACTGGGGACCCTTACAAAAAGGGGAACCTAGTTCATCCGTCTCCCACCTTTTCCATTTCCAGTAGATAGGCATCAATATAGTCTCGTGGGTTTTCTGCGTCGAGTGTCTGCCGATGCTCCTGGACTGCCTTGTCGATAAACTTGAACACTTGGGTGGCGTTATTCTTGATTTGCTGGTGTGGCCCAGGGAAATGCCTTAAAAAGGGGCACACGTTCACCATCTAAAAAAGGTAATACAAACATGTTGTCTTAAAACAATGGATAGTCTCTAAATTCCTTCTAATTGCATCAGGTGTTTCATTGCCACTCTGTAACCCCAAAACAGTCATTTTAAGTCTACTAACAAACTAGCCACTTCAAGATTGGACAATCCCGTCTATAGGAAAATAAGGGAGGATATTGAGTTCACTGATCAGCTTGTTTGGCCAACCCATGTTCTTGAGCATTTTGCACTATATTTGCTTTTATCTGGGGAACGGATGTGATTAACAAGAAGGGGATAATCTGGGACAAATTATCCACGATAATCTACATTTCACATAACCGATTTGTTTTACCCCAAAATCAAAGCCTTTATTTTGGATGAAAACTATTTGTAAAAGGTTACCAGGGTTGCCTACTGCGTAGATTATCATAGGTAATTTATAGGTTGACCATATGGCTCCATGGACGTTTCCAGTCCTGGTCTTTCCTTCTACAAACCATTCTAATCTGGTACATTGGTCCAGAGGGTTCAACTGATTTGAAGACAATAGGGCTTTTTCTGAGTTTGTCCTGCGGTATAAAAAGCAGTACTTCTGTTACTGCGATTTCTTTAGGTGGGAAGGGAACTATTGCCATTTTTAACACTACTTCAGCTTCCAAGTTTGAGCTTAAAGTCGAGAATGTATCTTCAGCATTTTGATACAAGTAAATTCACCACTTCAATGTCAAAAATGGGTGGATTCATCACGAGGGAAAATAATGGTCACTGTAAATGTGCCCAATTCCCCAATGGAGCTATGGATAGCTTAGGAAGTTAAGCGAAATACAGCGGAAACACTCATGGATGAAATTCCTATCATCCATGACAAAGTCTCGTAGGGATAAGACCTTACGAAACTTTGTCATGGATGTAGGAATTTCATCATCACTAATGTAGAGAAATCATGTGGGTATGAACCAAAGAGGCTTTAAGGTCAAAGTTTTGGCCTGGCTTTGCCAAAGAACAGGGTGGTCAGATGCTCAGACTTGAAAAGTTTACGTAGACTGGATACTGACGAGTGTTGTACCCAGGAAAATTGGGTCTGTGTCCTGGTAGGATGTGGGGAGAATAATCTACTAGATTTTCTTAGCAAATGCAAGTACCTGCCCAAGGGTGTGTCTGATTTAAAACTGATAGAGGACTAGCTGCGGACTACTATTTGTTAAAAATATTGATATTAAGTTATTTAGTATTGCTTTATGGATTTGTGTTATTTTATGTTGTAAGTTTGGTTTTGTTACAGCGCTCTGATGCCTGTGGGCTTTCAGCATTCTATAAGCAAATAAAATAAATAAAGTAAAGCATTTTTGGAGTTATAACCGTTCCGAGTTTGGCAATATTGCTGCTGTATATTGCCTAACTCACTAAGCTTTCTCTCCAGTCAGTCTGGGGGATTTACTGATGCATTTTGAGTGACGTCATAGCGCTGTTAAGCCCCTTTATTAAGCACATGAAAGCCCAGTACTGATGCCCTCTGGTTTCTTAGTGGCAGAGTCATAAGGTCATGTAGGATTGCACCTTTTCTATTGCAAATTACAGTGGATTGTTTCCCCTATTTAACACTGTAATATTGGGCAGTATGGTATGATTCGGAGACTGTGGAAGGTTGAAAATGCCAAACTTTGTCAATCATTCTTACCAGTGCGCTCATGCTCCCCGTCAGGCGGATGTTCTTGCTAATAAGATCAAGTAGGTATTGGAATTCGGCATTGGTGTAGTCAAATCGATTTCCAAAGACGAGGGAGCAGATTATGTTGGAGACCGCATTGGTCACTTTGAACTGGGGATCAAATGGCTGTCCTGTGGACGAAAAACAAGAGATGGCAATCAGTATTAAGAACTTAAAGTGGTAGTGTTGCACTAGGGCTCACAATGGTATTTCAGGCAGATACTGCACAATGAAGAAGTGCTCCATACCCAATAATCTGTGTGTGTGGCACTAATAGTATTGAGCTGTTAGGGTTCCCCTGTAAATTCAATGAATTGTCTGCAACATATGGGAAATCTATACTGGTTGGGGCAGTGCTACAATGGTTTTGGTGAAGTGTGGTGCATGGGGACAATCTGTGGCATAATTATAACGCTCTATCATGAACAAGAATTGGTCCTCTGATTACAACTCATAGGCCAGTGGAATGATTCTCTTGACATTAAGTCAATCTGGGTTTGTCAGTCGGCTGATGCTCCCTTTCTCTCGGCCATGACTAAACTAACAGGGTCTGTGTACTAAGCGCCGGTTTCGAAAATTATTGAGATGCATTTCATAAATATGCCATGGTTGACAAACAGTCCCATATCATGAGGTTCAACTTCATACAGTGCTAGTTTTTTTAGTCAACAGCAGTTTGCATGAGCAGGCTTGTAGGCCCGTAGCTACAAAAGGAACAAACTGGAATGCAAGATTCAGCATTCAAATTTCTAATGGTGAACAAAAGTTTATGGCCCATTAGTTATGACTTGATCATTCAGGCAGGGGCACCAGTATTGGGATGACTGTATGTAACGCAACACACCACAGAAGGAGGAATTTGTGATGAAGCAGCGTGATTATTGAAGAATTGCAGATTGCTTCAGCAGTTGAGGGTAGATGAAAGATAACAGAGCAGCACTCCAAGGTTTTTCAAAAAGGCCTACGTTTCTTTTTCTTTCTCCTCCTCTCGCCAGCGACTATGGTGGTCGTGCTCCGAAGTATGTTACCAGCGCAACAAAATAATGTGGAGGTTGCCCAGGGCTATCTATTGCCAATAAACAATACCCCTGTTCAAAATACTTTAGATTCATCTAATGCAGTTATTTTTCGACCAGAAGCTGGGCGGGGCACTTTACATTGTACAGTTACTTCAAATCTGCCCGCTGCCTTGCCTGTGTTTGATGAAAAACCTCAACCTTCGCCGCAACAAACTATTTCTTCACGGTCCCTGACAAGGCGGTCAAGTTCATCGAGGCACAAATCCCACTAGTGGACCCCCAGAAGACCCATGATCAACAACTAACTCCAGGGCTGCCAGCCCCGTGCGCGGTGTCTTGCTGGATGGGGCTAACCTGTGAACTGCCACCTGGCGGGCTGCTGTTCCCCCCCTCATCACCCATCTTGGGCCGACACAGGCCAAACATCAGTATATCAAGAGCATGACTCCTCGAAGGGGATACATCTTCAACTCACTGGACTGTATCACCACAAACGGGGCCCGACCACCGACAGCCAAGAAGTACTGTCATACACCACCCCAAGGCAGTAGCAGCTTATCCCTTGCCATTCTACTACATGTGTGTACTCTCTTCGTAACCTTACTTTCATCAGGCAATCCAAAATGTTAATGTTGTTCCATCATACCGATAGTAACAAAGGTGGGTCGAACGGCAGCTGCAGCCCCCACTGCAACTGCAATGTCTCCTAAAACGGAGTGTTTGTGTTTAAGCCCCAGTTGGGCTACTGTTCAAGTGTCGCTGAGTTGGGGATGGCGTGTAGTTGATCGCTCCGGGGGTGGGCACTATCACACTGCTAGTTGGTACCGAGCAGTGAGGGTGGGGGGTGGCAAAGTTGGGGAATGGTGTATTGAAAATGGCGGAAAGGTTGGAACCGGGGTTAAAGCAAGGCATCCTCACGCCATTGCAGCGCACATGGCGGCACTCAGAGAAAGATTTTACACTAGGGATGTCCCATAAGTTGTCGGCATGGCTATAAAAATGCTGACATGGAATGTCCGGGGATTGACAAATTTCGCGAAGTCCCGTAGGATCACGGCATACGCACAGAGGCATGGGATCAAGGTACTCCTACTGCAAGAGAGACACGCACTGAAACTTCTCTCATCAAATCTTGCACAAACCTGGGGTCCCAATAGATACTATACTCAATATTCCACTCAGGCCAGGAGAGTTCTTACTCTCATTCACAAGTCTATAAAATTCACACTCCATACATCCCACATTGACACAGATGGTAGATATGTGATTCTCCACTGCACTCTAGCTAACAAAGAATGTTTGCTTGTTAACTCATATGCCCCCAACACAGATTCCCCCGAATTTATAGACACAATAACCGCCATCCTTATGAGATATGTGGAAGTCCCCATTATATGGGGAGGCGACATGAATCTTATACTTGACAACGTCCTAGATAGAACGACCACCACCCGCAGGGTCCCTTCCCGCGCTGCCAAGCGACTCCATACACAAATGCGCTCCCTGAATCTACACGATGTGTGGAGAACGCTCCACCCCCAGGAAAGAGAGTATACTTTCTATTCAACGGTCCACGACAGCTCCTCAAGAATAGATATGTTCCTCCTGTCCGGGAACCGTGTGGGCAGGGTTTCTGAGGTTAGTATCCTCCCGCGCACGCTCTCTGACCACTCCCCTGTGCTACTACAAATCCATATGGGTAATACTCTGACGGCCCGACCCGCCTGGCGCTTTAAATCTGACGCTCTGTCAGACATCGTCTTTAAGGGCGAGATACTAGCGGACATAAACACGTTCTTTGAGAACAACAACACGTCTGACACCCCCGAAGGGACCAGATGGGAGGCATTTAAAGTACACATCAGAGGGATGTGTATCTCGAGGGAGGCCGGGATCCTCAAAGCTATAAAACAGGCCTTAAGCAATTCCGAAACCAAGCACAAAACCCTTGAACAAGAGTACGTTTCCACACCAGACCCGGCAACCCTGGCAAAGATCAGAACAGAGCTGGAGCTGGTTGAGTCCCACGCCCTAAGTGAGGTACGATACCATGCCCGCCCTGTGGCTGCCCGAAGGTATGGGGAGGGAGACAGACCGGGATGAACCCTCGCCAGATTGGTGCGGGCGGAGGGTGGCAAGACCCGTATAGATAGCATTATTGACGATTGGGGCTTAAGACACTGGTCGGACCAAGCCATCATCGACACCTTTGCTAGCTTTTACGCCAATCTATATGGCCCCCGGCCAGAGCATACAGCCCACGATCTGGACGAGGTCGACCTACTAGACGACCTACTAGAAAGCATTTCCATGACCCTCATCTCTCACAAAGCCAAGGAACAACTTGAAGTCCCGATTGCCTTAGAAGAGATCGTTCAGGTAATCTCGGACCTCCCTAAGAACAATGCCCCGGGCCCTGCTGGGCTCACATCCGAGTTCTACCAGGAACATGTTGCTATTCTAGCACCCATTCTGTTCGGGGTCTGGACCGAATCACTCAGATTACATGCCCTCCCTCCCTCCCTAAGAGAAGCCCTAATAACAGCCCTCCCCAAGCCGGGGAAGCCCCCCAATGAATGTGGGTCCTATAGGCCCCTATCGCTCATTAACACGGATACAAATATTTTTGCTAAAATAATTGCCAACAGATTCCTCCCACTCATGCCCCACCTAGTCCATGCTGACCAAAGCGGATACGTTCCTGGCCGCTCTACAGCACTCATCATCCGCCGCCTATTTAACGTGATGTCCAGAATTGATCCGAGTGCTGACGCAGTGGCGGTCGCACTGGATGCACAAAAGGCATTTGACATGGTTTCGTGGAAATACCTATGGGCTGTGCTAGAAGAAATGGGAGTGGGACCGAACATGCTCTCCTACATAAAACTACTGTATACAGGACCATTTGCCAGGGTGCTAGTCAACTGTGTTACCTCTTCTCCCTTTGCGCTACACAGGGGCACCCGTCAGGGATGCCCATTCTCCCCCATCCTATTTGTGCTCGCCATCGAACCCATGGCGGACCACGTCAGGGATCGACACACTAACAAGGGCATTCGCCTACAGGACAAGCCAGAAATCATGTCGCTCTATGCGGAGGACGTTCTCCTATACGTCAGAAACCCCTCCACGCACCTAGATCTGATCATCCGAGACATAACTAAAATAGGCACGTACTCAGGTTTTACCATCAATTATTCTAAATCAGAAATCTTCCCTCTCACTATAGCAACCCAGCAACCAGCATGCAAATTTCCCCTACGCTAGTCCCCAGGTGGCATTAGATACCTTGGGATGCAAGTATCACTGACCAAAGCCTCACTACTAGCGGACAACTACGAGTCAACAGCTCAGCTCATTGAATCCAAAATGCTCAAATGGCGCAATCTCCCATTGTCCCTCGCGGGCAGGATGTCCCTAATAAAAATGATCGTGGTCCCCAAGCTCCTCTATATCTTCGCCAATGTACCAATATGGCCCGGTAAGCAATATTTTAAGAGGCTCCATTCGGCGTGCACCCAATTCCTTTGGCACTCCGGAGCGGTCTGCAAGAAGTGGCAGCACATGACCTTGCCATATGAAAAAGGGGGTTTCACGGCCCCTGACCTAACTTTATACTGGAACGTAGCACAGGCCCAACACGCAACTCACTGGTACATATACCTGAATCCACCCCCTCACGTCAAACTGGAGAAGCTTGCAGGGGATGGAACTAACATCATGACCTTACTACTACACCGCACATTCCAAACAGACGCCCAGTTAGACCCTGTGGCCGCCACATTTACAGCATGGAAGAACATTTTGCACTCTGAACAAGGCCACTGCCCATACTACAAATGGCTCACCATATGGCAATCTCCTGGACTTGCCCCCACACACGACCAGCATTTCTCGCGACACTGGGAAGACCTGGGTTACCAAGCCCTAACTGACCTATACCCCAATAGCACATTCATCAACCCCCAAACATGGCGACCCACACACTCCAACTCTGCGCTTGAGCTACTGCAATATTTCAAGCTAAGAGCGGCAATAAGGGCAATGTGGCCTTCGTACCCGGACGAACCCCCAGACTCACCTGAACTCCAATACATAGCGAATTCCACAGGGTGCAGGGGCATAGTGTCCTCCCTATACAAAATGCAGCTGGCAAAAATAAAGGACGTATCCCTTAAACCACGGGAGGCATGGGCCAGGGAGCTGGGAACGGAAATCACAGAGGGGACGTGGAGCAAGATGTGTGCGCACACGCGCAAAGTCTCCCTCAGTGCCAGATTCCGTTGTATACAGTACAAACTCTTCAACAGACTCACAGAGTTGCGAAATTCACAGGTACTTCAACCCATACATGCCCGAAATGTAACTCTGAAGAGGCAGACCATGCACATATGTTTTGGTCCTGTGCTGGTTTAAACACGTTCTGGACGGAGGTAACAAAGGCGCTATCAGAGATAATTGGGTCCCCAGTAGGTCTGGACCCACTAGCCCTGCTGTTCGGAATTTGGGCTGGGAAAAATGGCAGGGCAATGTCAAAGTTTCTAAATGTAAGTACCATTGTAGCCAAGAGTTGCATATTGCAATGCTGGAAGCGCCGCCCCCCCCCACCCCCACATTCGAAATGTGGTTGAAAGACCTCGCTTGGGTACAAATGTGTGAAGAAGAATATATCGGTTCCCTGCCTATGCCTTCCCGTCCCAAAAATGTTTGGACAGAATTCTACAGCTACCTGAACAGTAGAGACGAAGTTGAGTGGAGCTCCACCCCCCCCCCCCCGTCAGACCCGCCCAACTGACCATAAGAACTGAGCACTTGAACCCCCCCAAGTGGTATCGTCCCCCTCCTCCCTCGGGCTGAGATGTTCGAAATGCTTCTGATGCAACGCCTATGTGTGATATTATAATGTGTTGTTCTTTTCTCTGCGCAGCATTTGCTGTACCTGTCTTAACCTTCTGCCAATAAATAAAAGTTTTTTAAAAAAAAGAAAAACCTCAACCTTCATTGCTCTTCATGGTTAAAAGCCCTGTGAGGCCTCTAATGGAGAGTGCCACTCTTAACTTGAAACGAGTTGAAGAGCCTATAAAGTCCTGTCCTAGCACTGGTTGTACTTCCCCTACGTATGTGCCTCCTGCGGGGGTCTCCTTGGCTTCAATAGGAATTTGGCGCTCAGCATGCACTAAACTTAAATAACCATGATCTTGTTTCCGATATGTCTAACCTGGCTCCTGCAATTTGTCACAAACTAGGGAAACGAGTGAGGCTCTCGCTCGATATTAAATCCAACCAGTGGGTTTTTCCAGGCCCTATTGATGAGGAAGTAGGTGTCACCGAGGTCATGTTACATCGGCCCTCTACATCTGGCTACTCGCTGAACTGCCTCACTGCCTCACTGGAGCTCTTGCACTATCAATCTCTACACAGGAAGAAAAAGAGGCCCTGGACCCATCGGTGCCACTGAAACACCCAAGACGGGAGCCTCATCCATCATACAATATGGAAAAGCCTGGGGGTAGTAACCCTGGCCTTGAGCAAACAGTGGTCGACAAGTTATCTTTCCTGGTTCAATCCCGTCTGCTGGACTCTATGGACAGGGGTTACGATACCGTTAACTTTGAACTAAGGGGGGTGCAGACAATACTAAAGGATGTTTGTGGAAAAGTAAATTTTATTGAAGGTTTCATTACAGGACTTCAAACACATATTCCTAATATCTCAGAGAATCCCGAGGAAATAAAGGTACAATCTATACATAATTATATCCCCAAAGCCTCCAATCCTGATGTTAACATGTGGTTAGCTGTTCTACTGCAATTCGAGAACTGCTCGGTTGTTAAGACGCAGGCTCTTGAACAGAGGAGTTTTGTAGAATTAACTCCCAAGAAGATGCCCTCGCCCACTGTTTCTGTGCTCGGCCAAAGCAGCCCAGCAATACATGAGATGGTGGACGAAATTACTAACAACAGGAACAAGATCGAAACTCCAGAGGTGGCCGCCAAAAAACCCTTGCACAGGGGGATACCAAAGGAAGGCATCCCCAAAAATCAGGTTGAACCTAAAAACTGTAAAAGCCCAGAAAAAAGAGCGAACAATGGCTCTAGGAAATTCCTACGCAACCTAAAGCTAAAGATTGATGGGCTGGTTGGGAGCTCTGGAGGAGGTCCTCAAATGCCAACACAGGGAAAGAAAAATGGTTTTGGGGGACTGAACGGGAGAAAATCTGCAATTTGAGCAGACAAGGTTACGTCCACCACCTCTCAGGGTCCTTGTTCCCGTTTTTTGGTGCCGGTACCCAAGTCATGTGAATTACTTGACCTAAGCAAGATCTCTGTTTATTCAGACACTGGGAACCAGGCCCAGGCTGAGAATAACCCCCAGGCTACATCCCTGGGCAGAATCAATGAAAGCTGTATACAAATTGGGCTGGAAAAATGTCACACTTTGACTGAAACTTCGGTGACGTCTGGGAGGGATTGTGTGAGTCAAGGTGTTCCATTAACTGAGGGCTTGAAAAAAGAACTGATTCCGTGGGCAAGGAGGTATTCCCAATATTTAAGACACTAGAAGAGAAAAGAAGGGACCTACCTGGCTCACAGACCACCGCTTGATGTCAATTCTAATAATACAGTGGCATGTAGCCCCTGGCGTTATCCACAAAAAAGGGGACCAACCCCGGTCCAGAGTAAAAAAAGACAGGGGGATCTATTGGCAAAAGTAATATGAATGTGAAATTTGCGGAGGAGCCTCATTTTGTTTACATGGGGGGTTTGTTGGAAGAATTTGACAATAATCCCTTAAACCAGCGTCATATTCTATCTGTGTTTTTGGAAATACCAAGTTTAAGGCTAATTAGATCTAATGACATAAAACAGGTTTTTTTTGTGTACAAAGATAGCCGGAATGTTGTAAAAGTGTGCTTACGCGCAAATATAGAAAACGTAATCCTTGCCGAGGGTGAAGCCTTACTATCATTGGGGTATGAAATCTTTGAGAATTTAGTGTCTCCTGCTTCCCCTCCTGGCAGGCATAGTACCATCAAAAACTGGCTCCCTAGAGAGCACTCTCAGCACTTAACAGTTAATCTGAGTACTAAACAGCCTCAGGGATCCCAGAAACCTCACTCTACTATGCAGGGGGACGGGGGGGGGCGGAAGAGCAAGTTATGACTGGGTCAGGATTGTAAATGCACTACATGTGTGGGATATATTGACCAACTCAACGGCATTGCCCCCATCACTAAGCTGCATTTGCGCAGAAACAATCACAAAAGGGTTGTGCTGGCTCCTGTGAGCACCATGGCTCAAAACTGCGTTGTGCAACAACAACAAAAATGGCTGCACCATCCTGCCAATCACACATCGGGCAGGATGGAACCAGGGGGCACATTAAAGGAGATTGCCAGTGGGTTCCCACATAAACAAAAGGAAGAAAGTGGAAAAAGCTGTGTTGCTTTGCTGCAAAAGCCAAAATATCCATTGAAAAGAAACCCTTTTTCACCTTTAAAAAAAATGCGGCTTTGACGCCAATTCCCTCTGTTCCTTAAAGCCACTGTGATTAATAAGCCCTACCAAGCCCTGTGTGTTTCACTGTGCCTCAGCAAAACCAGGCATGATTCTGAATTGACAGGCCCAGTCAAACCAACTAAAAATAATGAACCAGGAACCCTACTTTTAGTCACACGGGAAACACAGTCATTTTTTTTGCAAAAGAATCCAAAACTCAGCTGTTCAGAAAGAGACTAACTAGCGAAGCCAGGCCTGCTACAATGTATCCGTGCTTCACACCAACTCCAGCACTTTAAGAGAATAACTATAGCTGCAGACAGTGTGTGAATCTGCTGGAGATGAAAAGTTGAATTTAAAAAGGAAGGCCAGCTGCACCACGTGTAAAGAAATTGCCTTTTTCAAATTAAAGAAAAACAAATGCCTGTGTTTTGGAACAGTACAATGGTGAATGAAAGCATGTCAGTTTTCAGCAATATGAAGGGGTTTGTTGATGGTGAGACTATATAACATGGGTTGTTTTATGCAACCGGCTTGCTTTAATTCTAGATCTAAGATCAGAAATTAAAGATTAAAACTATGGTGGCAGGAGCTGCAAATTGAAAAACAGGTTTCCTGCTTGGAGGGGTGGCACCAAAAGGAGGGCTCTCTCTCAGCAGATACTAACAGCCCCCTGATAATTACGGGGTTGAACAGACTTTCGTCTCTGCTGGGACCCGGACAATGAAGCTCACAGGGAAGGAAGGCTGAGGTGTGAAGGGGCAATAAAAACTTCAATTAAGCTGAGAAACCCCCACCATGCTCTAAAGGAAATGACAGTTGGCAGCAGTTAAGGACAAAAAAAATGGACCCAGGAACAAAGACTGCCATTTGGTCCCAAAGACTATTTCAGGAATAAACTTTAAAGACTTCTATCTTTGCAGCAAGACTTTGAAAAATTGTAAAAATGTCACAGTTTATAAGTGGTTTGTTGTGCTTTCTTTAGAGACATGGTAGAACTCACTGACACATTGTGGACAGAAATGACAATGTATTGAGGATTGCAAGGGTGTAAATGTATGTTTTGGCAAAATCAGATGTGGGAGTTTTTGGACATTGTAAAACTCACCTCATAAACCTGAGATCATTCCCTTGGAAATCCAACCAGTTGAGAACAAGGCGGAGACTAGCGCCCCTGCCAATCCAAGTAGTTTAGGGGCGTGCTTGGTTAACCCTGCCCAGCCTATACTTTGATGATGTCATTATACACTATAAATAAGGGTCCCTGACAAGACTCTAGACACACACACTGTTCCTGATTTCCTGCGCTGCGTTCCTATACCCATCATCTTCCAGATCCAGACACCAACAACAAGGCCAAGCATTGCTGATCCTGCTCCAGGGCCCACTGCAGAACCCAAGCAGTGCTGATCCCATTCCCAGCAAGGCCTCCAATATAAAAGAAAACCACTAAGTTTCCCCATTAACAAGGGGAAAACTGTGGTACCTTTGGCATCCTGATCCAGCCTGGCTTGCCGCCACTCACTGCAGGCTGCTGCCATCCTGCTATCCTGATGACCTATGGTATCCAGTGACCAGAATTGCCAGTCCAGAAGTGCTACCCGGTAACCAGAACTGCCCAGCTGTTTGTGAGGCACCCTGCCGTGTAGTGACCAGAACCACTGACTGTCCAAAATCCAAAAACCAAAAAGCGGACTGTGAGTATCAATTGCCACCCCATCTAAACCCATAGCCTATCTTGTCTTGGTCCTTATCCCAACCACTAAGTCATCCTATCCATATCCTGATAACTTGCAAAACTGTCAGAATCATTCTTGCAACCCTGCCATTGATTTCTAGTGCTAGCCTCATCTCTTTAGTAATTTTGTTTTGTGAAATCCTAAGCCATTAATCCTATTTTGAGTGATCGGACTGGTTCCACTGGGGCGGGCACTGTTCTTCTCACAACCTGATTTCCTTTCCTTTTTCGTGCCTTCATTTACTCAAAGTGTACCTTCTTAGATCTTGCATAACTTATTCAATTTACCAGCTAGGGGCTTACTTTTACTTCCATAGTGTACCTGTGATCTACAGCTATCCCCCCAACCAAAAAATGCGATTTACAGTATTTCACTTTTCAAAGAAACCGTTTTAGTAAATTTATACGGAAAACTGAAATATTTGCAACGTGTCATTTTGATTGTAAACTGTTTTAAATCTTCCATTCATTTTTCGAACTGTATGCTCTTGCTACTCCATTGCTTGTGGTCGTTAGTACATTTACATTGTTGCTTTAATGAAGAACTGTATTTTTTTCAAGGTTTTTGCACACATTCCTTATTTTATTCATCCATTTCCGAGTGTCCTTTTTAACATCTGTTTTTGAGGAAGGAAGGTCGGATTTGCCTTCCGTTTTCAGCTCCTTATTCCTGATCACCTGATGCTTCCTTATATCCATTCAGAACTGATTATTTGTTGGTTGAGGGAACTTTGCATGGGGTAATCCTAACTTGGGTGCTATCTGTCCTAAATCAAAAGTGCTCCTATCCTGTTGTGCTGTGTATGTACTCCACTAAAGTCAAACCCGGTGCATTGCTCACATTCTCATTTGTAACTATCACTCCATTGGCGATTGCTGCCCTATATTAAAAAGTGTGTGATTTCTTTTGAATTTTAAATAAATAAATATTGCATTTGACCAACCAGCCTGGTTCATGGACCGGTCCATTGTGACCCGGGGTATTTGTTCAAGGTGTGTGATATGAGTGGTGTATCATCTCAATATTGAATCTAACATAAAAAGATAAGCATTTCAGTCGTGTGCTGCATACTAGGCCGAGACCAAGGTGCGTGTCGCCTGATTGAAATCCTTAACACATGAGGAAGTGGCTACCACGGATGTCCATGCATGATTATTTACAACTTCTATGGTGTCTTGGAACTCGAGGGGTTTCAACAATATTTCTAGTAATGCGCGAACCGCACATGAAGACCTAGTTGCATTGGCTCCCGGAGGACACAGCAAATATCCTGTGATATCCTTGCCCCCGGGCATCTACCCAGCCTAAAACCGAGACAAGAACGAAGCGGTACCATCTGGGCAACACACGCTGCTTTCCTGAGGTGAATTGGGGCCCGAGAAGTACTTAATGGGCCGAAGACCGCCAGCAGAGTTTCGCCCGCCATATTGGCCAGTGCGAAGAGGCAAGCTGCCCACCCGCCCCCAAACCACCACTACCCGCAGGATCACCAGTTTGAAACCAGAGCAGAGGCGGAGAGCGTGCTGCTGTGGTGCAATCGGCTGAGCGAAGCTGATGCACCCTGACACTATGCCCGTGACAGCCATTGGCGCCACCTGTGATCCCTTCCACCCGCCGACTCCCGCGACGGACCAGACACCAGCCACGGGTCCGGCGACCAAACATGCCAGCAGACTAAGGTGAGAGGCACCATATGCGCCCCCAACGCATGGGCATCACCCTGTAACGGCAGCAGACACCCCCCCCATGCAGGACACTTACACTGTATGCAGGGCATAGCAGCCACGACCAGAGGCCCCCCTCCCCCTGAATAAGTCTGCCTAACCGGAGCAGGACTGGCACACGCAACTGCATCACTCTGAGCCCACAGTGAGGAGGAGCTCTGGACTTCCCTCTTTCTCCACGGTGCTGAAGCTTGAAATAGGCCACAAAGGGGCCGGCAGCAGGGCACTACCTCTATAGACCTTCTTCAATGCAAAGCGGATCCCCAGCGCCCCAGACCACAAACCCAGCAGGGTGAACAGCCCATGTGACAGGCCCACACGCAGCGCGCACAACAGAACAGGCTCTGGGTGCTGCTTCAAAAACGTAAGATCCTGACCTGGATCACTACACCCCTCCCCTCAAGGCAAGTGACGAGCACACCGCACCAGTGGGTCCCCTGGCGTGACTACATCTCTGAGACACTGGCTCCTGTGCGACTCGTGACCCACCTCCTGCCCAGGGATACACCTACACTCACCCAAATTGCATCACGACCTGCCTAACGACAACAGGGTGCTAGCTAGGAAACCCCAAATCCACTGGACCTGCTTGAGCTGGGAGGCCGAAGGATCAACCATCGCAGAGAAAGCCCACCTGGCACTGGCATCGCAGATACCCCCTCCGAGACTCTGATCACAATGCTGCAACCACCACCCACACTCGGGTATACCAGTAGTCATCCTCTGATGCTGCGGTCTGCACCCACATTGCGCACAACGCCCAACTCCGCACAGCTGGCAGACTCTGGGTGAGTGCCCTACCCTTGAGCAGTTGGGGGAAGCCTCACTGGTACCTGTGCGACTATAGGACCTGGTGGTCCCACCGCCACAGCGCAGGCCGGCATCAGAAAAGTAGAACACATGCACAGCCCTCGACGCCGGGTCTCAGCAGGAGACTGAAATGAACCATTTGGACCCAGTGCATCAGGTCAACCCTAAGGAATGAGCAATGTCACAGAAGGGTCTACACGCCAAGAACCACAAGTGATCAACGTCACACCACTCATTGCACCGGGCAACGGTATGGGAAAAGACAAAGCAAAAAGACAGACCCTCCAGAGCAAGATGGACCCCTTTACGGTTGAGCCCCTCCAGCGACCCCCAGCCACAACTCCCGAAAAGGAGGGGACAGGAGAGGATGAACTTAACATCTTGCTGACAGAGATCAGTCGCAAACGTCCCTCGGAGGGAAAATAGGGGGCCTAACTACAGGGGTGTCCTTTCTACAGCAGGACCTCCACAACCTGTCCTCGAGGGTGGGACAAACAGAACAGAGGATCTCCATCTCAGAAGACACCTTAGGACAGATGAACAAACAGCTTGCCACCATAACCCAGAAAGTAACACAACTTGAAAACAGAGCTGAAGATAGCGAGGGGCGTGCGAGGAGGAACAATATTCAAATTCTTGGAATTCCCGAAAGAGAAGAGGGCCCCAGCGTCAAGCTCTTCCTGGAAGACTGGCTGACCAATGTATTCGCTCCAAAAAAATTCTCTATGTTTTTTTACATTGAACGTGCCCACCGGACGGCCCATCCCTGGCGCACAGCCACGAACAATAATTGCAAAACGAATGAACTTCCGGGATAGAGACACAATCCTCCAGATGGCCGGTGCCACTGGTCCCATCACATTTAACGGCCATTGGGTCGGATTTTATCCGGACTACACTAGGGAGGTCCAGAAGGCTTGTCAATCCTTCGACTCAGTCAAGAAGAAACTGCAATCCCTTTCGATGAAATACGCTCTGGTCTTTCCAGCGCTACTCAAAGTGCACCATGGAAGAACCACCCATTTGTTCTACTCACCAAAAGAAGCCTGGGATTGGATGGAAACCCAAATCCTAAACATGCCGGAACACCAAAGATCCCCAAGAGGACCCACGAGGCAGATGCCGGGCAAGGCCGACCCTCCGCCACAGCAAAACCCACAGGACTACGACCACCCTGCATTGTCACAAGACAGCCCAGTTGGAGAAGGGACCGGATGAGGGCTACCGCAAGGACTCTGCTCTCAAGTACATCACAGAACAAAGGTGACCACGCACAGGCGGCCGCCATAGGATGACGGTAACTCACTCGCGGTTGGCGTAAGCTCCCCGCTACCTCCAAAAATGTTTTGGTTTTAAGATATGCACCCGGTTGGTGCACAGTTCGGGCTACAGGTGCTTCTAGGTGGGGTGGGGGGAGTACAGGGAGGGATAGAGGGAGGGTGGGTGTGTCACAAGGCAGCAGGCACAGAGAATAACCCCGTTAGGCATCTTAGCGATCAGTCAACCACGGCACATGCTCGAATTCACAGGCGTAATGACAACACCTGAATATTGTTTACTCAGCAGGAACACCGGATATAGTCAGAACCAACCAAATGGCCTAATACAGCACGTAGGACACAAAGGCACCTCATCATAAATGCTGCAACCCCCAACCCCTCCGCCCCGCCGTAGCATGGCCAGACGTAGCGCTACCACTAGGAACCTTCGGTGCCTTACTTGGAATGTGAATGGGCTAGGTAACGGGATCAAGCGGCGCCTAGTTGTGCAACTTCTGAATAGGCACATGCCAGACATAGCATTCTTGACTGAGACGCACCAAGCAGGCACAAACTGCTCTTTCTTCAAACGCACAAACCTTTGAACGGCAACCACGCCGGCTTCACCATGGGATCCCGCGGCATACTAATACTTATTAACAAAAAACTCCCCCTCCATCTAACTATGGTCACCCAGGACGGGGGGGGCAAATACACGTACATAACAGGGACACTATGGGAACAATCTATTTCACTGCTAGCAGTCTATGCGCCGCCAACCCTGCTACCCGCGCTACTCACTGACATCTCTCCCCTGATCACTCGGGACACATCGGAAGTCATAGTGATGGGAGGCGACTTCAACGAGGTCATGAACGTAGAACTGGACCGAACACATCTACGAGGTAGAAATCCCACCATAGCGCCCTAGGACTGCAGGATGCTTGGCGCACAGTGCACTCGGACCATAGAGAATACTCCTACCACTCTGCGGCCCACGCCTCACTCTCGAGGCTAGACTACTTCTTCATCACATCTATAGACACACATAAAATATGCGAGGCGCATCTACTCCCCAGAGGAATCTCTGACCACTCCCCTCTGGTTTTAGAAATCAGCACCTCCAGAACAAATCCCCCCCCATGCTGGCGCTTAAATAATTATTACCTGGGATTCCCGGGACTGGTAGAAAAGATCCAAGACACCACCAAAACATACTTTGAACTAAATACGGGGACCGTAGCCGACCCGGGAATCCTGTGGGAAGCCTATAAAACAGTGCTAAGTGGCGACATCATCTCTTGGACAACTGCGCACAAGAAAAAGCATCTTGCCACGTTGCATTAAGCCAAACAGCAGGTTAAACGCACAGAAGAGGCTCACCTGTCGCAGGCCACGCCCAAAATACACCAGGCACTGACATTGGCATAGAAACACCTCCAAAACATAGCCCTGGACAATGCCAGGCAAGTGCACAGAGCTCATTGCGCTAGAGTGTGTGAGACTGGGGATAAAGCTGGCAAAATGCTGGCAGGGTTAGAACACAGGGACGAAGGGCACATCCATGTTAGACGACTCAGCAATGGTGACTCTGACCCACTAACAGCGGACAGCGATATAGCGGAGGGCTTTGCCACAACCTATGCTAACCTATACAGGGCACCCTTCTCCCCCATAAACAAATCAATAAGTATATCACTGAAGAGGAAGTAATAGCAGCCATGGAGGGACTCCAACCCGGGAAATCCCCCGGCCCGAATGGCTTCCCAACCAAACTATGGCAGAAGATAGGGGCGAATGAGATTGCCCCACACCTACTGCGTATGTACCAGAACGCGCAAGACTTGGGTTCCCTATCATCGGACCTCAGAGAAGCCACCATAAAGTGCTACCCAAAGCGGACAAACCCCCCGAAAACTGCGGGTCATATAGACCCATCTCACTCATAAATGGTATTAGCTGACCGACTGCAATCGGTCGTCTCATCCCTGATCCACGCGAACCAATGCGGCTTCATGCCACAGAGGTCAACCCGAATGAACCTATACAGATTACACTGAGCCTTAGAAAGTGCTGACAGACTCCAGGATCTGTTGGCATTGCTCGCCATCCACTTCGAAAAAGCCTTCGACTCGGTGCACTGGGGGGCCACATGGGAAATAATGCACCGTATGGGATTTGGTCACCAGTTCATTACATGGGTAAAACTCCTGTACAATTGTCCAAGGGCGAGAACTAGAGTCAACGGCTGGCGGTCAGAACCCTTCACCCTAAGGAGGGGCACAAGGCAAGGCTGTCCCTCATCAGCCATGATTTTCGCAATAGCGATAGACCCCCTCGCAACGCTGCTGAGGAAGTCTCTGGGAGGGCTTTGTCTCACTGTATGCAGATGACCTATTAATCTACCTGAAGGACCTGGTCAACTCATGTCCCGCAATCACATACTTGTTAGAGAGGTATGGGGCCTTCAGTGGACTACGCGTCAAATGGGCCAAATCTATATTATTCCCAATAGGGAGGGCAAACGACATAACCCCTGTAAACTGCCCATACCGAGTTGAAACAACGCGATTCAAGTACCTAGGCATACAGATCACAAATAGTCTCACAGACTACATACCCGCGAATTTACATCCCATTACAACGAGATTCGTAGAGGACAGGCGTCTCTGGGCCTCGCTACCGCTAACTCTACTGCGCAGAGCGGCCCTTTTCAAAATGATTGCCCTGCCCTGCTTCCTGTACATTCTACAGAATGCCCTGCTATATATCCCAATGCTTGAGTTCCAGAAAAATCGACTGCGCCCTCCGTAAACTGTTATAGTGCAGAGGTCTCCCGCGTATAGCACTTGCCACACTCCAAAGGTCCATCTGGGAGGGTGGAATTGGACTGCCCGGACTACAAACATACTACTGGGCCAGCCAGATGGCAGCCGTGAACGACATGCTACATGGGGACGCAACACTGCCACGCATCAGAGCAATAAACACCAGCAAGGGACTGCCCCCCGTCAAACTCCTAAACCGCAACCTGAACAGGGCAGCTCCCCTGACCATGCTAGCGCACCTGTCACAAATCTGGGTAGAGACACATGAGTACATGGATTGGGACATGAAACTGACACCTGAGCAACCACTGTGGAACAACAGATGTCTCCCAGAAATTAACAAGCTCCCTAGATGGCCTGCCTGGGTAACACACGGGGTAATGAGAATCAAAGACATCATACAGGAGGGCAAGATGGTCACATTCGAAACTCTACAGTCCGAATTCTCTCTCCCACCAACAAGACAATACCACTACACTCAAATAAAACACACTCTACGAACCCATCTCCCAGACATGAATAATATGCCCGCATACACCCCGATGGAACGCAACATAATCCCGGAGCAGATCCAACACAAAGTCACCCCAAACATGTATAATGCGATCACCTCCTTTGCCACACAGGAATAAGTTACCCTTAAGGCCAAATAGGAACGAGATATAGGAGCACTACAACCAAAAGACTGGATTGCTGCACTGATGTACCCCAAGGAGGCCGCAATTTCATCCAGACTCCGGCTTGTCCAGCTTAAGATCCTACACCAAACTTACTACCAGAGAGTGGCCCTCTTCCGGTGGGGTAAAGTCTCAGACTCACGCTGTAAACACGAGGAAGTCACCTTCTTTCACATTTTATGGGCATGCGACTACATAAAACAATATTGGCAGGCATGTTGCTACAAACTATCTAGGGTCATGGGCAAAACAATATCAAGAGAACCAAAGCAGCTATTGCTGGGTGTGGAGGACAAGAGTGATTTGTCAAGATATGAAAAATTATTTCTGTCAACTGCCAAGTCAGTACTTTGAAGGAACATTGCACAGCTATGGGGCTCGGAAGTCACTCCCAGTTTCGACCAGCGTGTTACGGATCTGGACATATGCGCCGCAATGGAACACCGGGTGTACACCGCAAGAGGTTGCCCTGAAAAAGCAAGTAAAATATGGCAAAAATGGGAAGACTTTCACTGACTGGGCTATTGCCTAGCCCGGTATACGCACCTGTGAGTAAACTGCGAAACAGCAAAACACCAATAGAACATTGCTCAACACTGCCAGTGACTCAGAGTTCAAGTCTGGTCTACTGATGGCCAAGGTGCAAGAGGAGAGTGAGGACACAGAGAGTTTATCAGTAAATGTACTGTTTGTAATGTATGTGGAAAATCAATAAAATAGTTTGATTAAAAAAAAAAAAAATTCTAGTAACAAAGATGTCTAAGTGCTTTTCATATTTTTTGTTTACAGGAAACCCTAATGTGCGATGTCCCTATTATGGATGGCTATGAGGTGTTTGCAACTAAGGCCAAACAGGGTGAAAGAGGCCGCCCTAACAGCGGGCTTTTAACAGCTATTAAACCTAACCAAGGACCTTGAAGTTAATTTAATCAATTCATCAAGATGAGACATGTTAATTACCCTTCTGTCTTGGAAGAGACTGGACGTAACTAAAATCGTAACTAAGTGTCTCCTATTTAATGTTTACTTTAATCCTGACCGTGTAACTTTGGATGATTTACTGTCTGATTTTTGTTAGTCAATGCTCAGTGAATCCCCGGAGCAAGGGGGCCACGTTATAGTTGTTGGTAATTTCAACGCAGAATGTCTCGAGCAGTTCTGATACCAAAAACAAGATCAGTTGGGGTTGTCAGCCAAAAAACAGCAAAATGGGAGTCGGATCTCCAAAGAACTCCAGATATAGGATCTGTCTCTCTTGAACAGAGTATTACAGCCTGGCATTCCGCCCAGTTTATCATGGCACAATAATCTCTAGCGATCAACCATGGACTATGGGGGTCATTACAAGGTTGGCGGTAAGGGGTTAACAGCGCCGGTAAAGGTGCCGGAGCAGTCAAGGTTACCTCCAACCTTGTAATTACCCCATATGTCTTTCTGTCTTCGGAATTGTTAGATAGGGGTGGATCTCTAGAAATACGGGCCACCCACCTAAGTGACTATTTGATGCTAGTGTATAATTTCCAAGCAATCTGGCGCTGCTCAGGCAGCAATGTAGAACTGGGGGTATCCACGTACTGGACCTAAAGGGTAGTCTAGCACCCAAATCTTACCTTAAATATGATAGTTCCACATTATGATTCAGTTGTTTTTATTCTTCAATGATTTGTTGAGAAACCAATATTTGGTCAAGTATTATTGCCTTTTTGTCATAAAAGACTGTCCTCTAAATGAAACACTTCGTAGCTTTATTCAGTTTCTATAGAGGAAAGATTTTCTTTAAAAGCCCACGGTTCCCTGGTTGGTATCGTAGTGTTTTTACCATGCAACCATGGTGTCTGTAGGTGGGTATAGATAATAAATGATGGACCAGAGTCCTCGTATAGATTCCTTTTCTACCCTCATGCATGAAGTGCCATTTTATTTTGTCCCTTGGACTTCAGTGCACAGCAGAATTCCTTGATCTGTCCTATATTCTGTGGAGAGATCAGACTGTAGTCTGGCGTTTTTTTATCCAGTTTTACAGCACAGATACAGTGTAAAGATGAGCCGACCGGTTTCAGTGGGGAGAAGACCACTTTCATCAGGGCTTTAACAGCTGGTATTGAATGAGGCGCTGTTATTGATGTTTTGTTTTGCAGCTTGATCTAGCTTTGTATATTAAGAGGACCTGCCAGTAGAGGATACAAAATATAAAGTAGATCTATGCGTTTTTTTTCTTCTATTTTTTTAACTGTGAAAGGTGGTTCGTGAAGGAACATTTATTTTGTTTTTGGATGGAATTTGGGTGCTACTCGATGCAGCCCATGCTGAAATTGTACAGGCAAAAGATCTTGCCAGGCCTGATTTATGGCACGGAGAACTTGGGAATCAACATAGATTGTTCATCGCTAGAGGCCCTCCTGTGGAGAAAGGCACTGCATTTGCCAAATTCTCTTCCAATGGCGGCATGAACTGGGTTTCATACCTGCTGGCTGTCTGGTTGAATGTAAAATGCTACAAATGTATACCTTAATTCTAGCTTCCCCACATGCATCTTTATACATTGGGTCATGAACTCAATCGAGCAATCTATAAGCCACTAGTAGCCTTGAGGGACAATTGTGAGCTGATACTAACAAGGATCGATTCCTCTGCTGTTGAACTAGTCAGCAACCCTACCAAGGTGAAAAGTAAACTTTCTACTAGTTAAAGGCTGAAGAACAGGTCTATTCTGATGAACTACTAATGCTTCAACTACCACTTTCAACACAACATGAAAAGCTTTAATTTCTTTTTTTTTTTATTTAGCTGAAATTAATCAACTTTAAAAAAGGAATTTGTCTTTTCCCAATGTTACAAAATTAAAAAAACATACTTTTACAGCATTGTGTCAAAGATCAATAAATTCAATAAAAGATCAAAATCAATTCAATAAAGGATCAAAATTAATCAAATTAATTACATCAAAAATCCTAAAATAGAAACAGCAGATGTGAATTACTCAATTAGTTAACCAACTCATCACTAGACATTGATCCCTTTAAAATTGATGGTACTGCACAAGAATTTTTTATTCAACTTATCATTAGTAAAAAAGATAAATTAAACTTAATCGTCATCATCAGTCAAAGCCTTATCATGTAGTTTTAACTCATTCAGAAGGCTAATTGAGTTGATTCTTAAAGATATATTCGTGCTATCGAAAATTAGCCGCCACAGCATTTCAGAGGTTATTTCTCTGTAGTTTGAAAGGGTAGGCTTCAGGTATTGAATTTGCTTATCTCTAAGAACTTCACATTCAGGTTGTGTTTTCCTTTGACCATATCTACAGAAATTATCTTGTGGGAAAATTATTTTACGCTTGACCAGTATCTCCCTTGTTGGCCACAGGTTAAACCTGAGGCATAAGAATTCCGATCATTCAGTTGTTGATGGTGACTTGATTAAGTACGGCTCAGTTTCATTGTATTTTTAATAGGATTGAAAATGGCCTTTAAAATCCTGAAACTGTAAGCAACGTTCTATATTTCTGATCCAATCACGCGTGAACATTTTTGTTTAGCTCTAACAGGATTTTCAAGAAGTGTCTTGAGAGAGACATCAGCATCAGCTAGGGCATTAAGTGCCACTCGATGCCATTTACGGATGTATGGATCATTGCTTGAAAAAATGTAATTAGACAGAACGCCTATGAGCATGGTCATGTCAGTTGTTAAAATACACTTCCGAAATAAGCTAACAATTTGCCAAAGGTGATGCGTGTACAGCGAAATTAAACCCAATTCGTGTCTAATCCAGGGAATTGGGATACAATTCGGTAAACCTAGACAGTGTTTCCAGAAAACACGCTCTAATTTGCTCCAAAGAGATTCAGGCATTAGTTCTTGTGTTTCTGATCCATAGAGTAGAATAGGGGTAACCTTTTGGCGGAAATAATTCAGCGCAGGGCATACAGAAAACTTTCCAAACCTTGCTTGAATGATGGATGTCTGAGATATCATATGACCCAATTTGTCATTTAATTTGGCCCAATGTGCTTGAGATTTAAGTATGGAAAGACTAATGCCCAGATACATATATTGATGGACTTTCTCAAGTGATTGCCCTTGTACTGTCCATTCATGAGATTTCATACTGGTTTTCACATTAAGATGAATTGTCATAACTTTGGTTTTCCCTAAGTTAATCATCATTAAGTTATCCTGGGCATAAATTGAAAGACCGTCCAAAAGATTTTGAAGGCTTCGGGGAGTTTTGGAAAGTAAAATCAGATCATCAGCATAAAGTAAGGCTGGGGTAGCTTTAAATGATAGTTTGGGAGGATCTCCCAAAACTTTATCAAACGCATGTACAATGTCCGCCAAAAAGAAATAAAAGCCGAAGCAAGAACACAGCCCTGCTTCAGTCTTCTGTATGTTTTAATCGGTTCTGATAGGTTACCCTGTACAGTCAGTCTCACTTGCATAAGAGTGTTCGTGTCTAATGCACTTATTAGGGATACAATGTATAATGGACATCCCTCTTGCTTGAGATTCCAGACTAAGATTTCACGAGATACCGAATCAAAGGCAGCTCGTAAATCGATGAAGACAAGATAAAGGAGCTGCTTAATGGCATGATGATGGTTAATAGCAGTGATCGTTAAAAGGTTAATTGAGGTTCCTAAACCTGAGATAAATCCTGTTTGACAGGGATCTCGTTTGGAATGCTCCTTGGTCCACCTGTTAAAGTCCCTCAAAATAAAACGAGCGAAAAGTTTCCCTGGGGCGTCCAAGAGGGCGGTTGGTCTATAGTTGGTGGGATTAGACCGACCGCCCTTCTTGAAAATCGGGACGATAATAGAACGACAGCAGGACTAAGGGATCGTGTTAGTTTGAAGAATCAGGGCAAAGATATGAAATAGAATGTTAGCCCACATCTGAGGAGTCTGCTTAAACATTAAGTTATTAAGCCCATCTGGCCCAGGAGCCCTGGAAATGCTTGATTTTTGGACAAAATATAGAATGTCTTCCTCAAGGATTTCCATTTGATGGAAGTTCACTGCAGGCACAGCATTACCTTGGTGGAGTTGATTTGGTACGGCATAGAGGGAAGTATAATAATCAATCCAAGTTCTCTCCAATACACAGTTAATTTGAGCCAGCATTTGTCTCTGATGATTTGCGGTGTTTAATAGAGACCATATATTTGATAGATTCTTTGAGACTATAGCTTGTAGCATAGTCTCTCCATCATGTTTGTAGAGAATTGCTCTTTGAAACCTGACTCGATTTCTATATTTGCATTTTAAAGATCTAATTATGGCAGTCCTTAAAGGAGGAGGTAAATGTGAGGCCTGTCGCTTTTGTTTATTAAACCTAGCTCTATACCGTTGAATTTCAAGATTGTAGTTATGTTTAGGAATAAAGTATTAATGGGTACGTGTGCCAGAGTGTATTTTACATAATTGTAAAGCTGAAGTATAGGGTTCATAAGTCCAGCCAGGTGAAGAAAAGGTATCCACAATGCGATGTTTGAGAGCACCTAGAGAGTGATCGGTCCAACGAAATATAGTTCTCGCATTAGTTACTGTTAAACATGAGTCGAATTTGTTGCATTTAACAGATGAAACAAAGAAGTTAGGATTCCGGCTAACAACAACTCATGATCAGTTTGCACTTCATCAATTATTTCAAATATAGAGATTTGAGAAAATGTGTGCATATCAGTGAATACATAATCAATTGTTGATCTGGTTTTGCCTCTCTGCCATGTATTTTTAGGTGCAATGTCACCCTCTACAGCACCATTAAGCATAATCAGATTACGATTTTCCATCAAACTCTTCCACTTGAGACAAGTCTGAATACTTCCACCTTTAGAACCCGGTAAACATTTTAAACTAAAATTGCCAGCTGTAAATGTGTTGGTAATTTCAGGGGCCTGTAAGATCATGTTGAGTAGAACTTAAATCAGTGAAGAGTTTTACGTACGTCAGCCAATGCCACTGGGTTACGATAAGCATTGAGGAGCGCAATAGTGCCCACATCATATTGTATTTTAACTAATTGTAAATAGTGGCTTGGTGCAGCCCACAGACTAAGTTGGAACCCTTCACTGACAATTTACAGCTATCAAAAGACCTGATGAAGGACGGCCGTTTGGACCCGCTCTAGCAGGGTTCAGGACCAAGTCAAAGCCACTCCACAAAGCAGCCAAGTTTCCTGTAAGGCCATTATGTTATAAGACGAAATAGAAGAAACATTGTCTGTCATCAAATGCGAAAATCCACGAGTATTCCAACTTTCTAGGGTATATACATTAGTTTTGCATTCCAGTGGTGGTCATTGGTTTGTTGTCCATCTGTGAGCCTTAGTGTTGACTATTTGCATGTTAGAATGGTTCTTATGTGTGACATATCATGATTTGCTGATATCAGCTTCCTTACTAAAGAAGTAGAACAGTTGACATTGTCAATATCTAATCCATTGGAATCAATTTGGGATGTGGGATCTACGGCCAGGAGGAAACCCATTGCAAAGAGTACCATCCTGGCTTGCCACAATACATTTCGTATAACACTAGAGGAAACCCAGATTCTGACCACTGACCAATCTTCCTCATCTAAAAATTCGACCTGGGTGATGTCAGGATATGTAATATCCTGTAAACCATCAACATCACTCAGAATTGTTAACACACACGATCTTGATAGATGGAGGGAAGGGGGCTGGGCAACATTTCAATATAATACGGCGATACTTGTTGAAAGATAAAGCATGTTTAGATTTATTGAAATTCATCAGGTTATTAACATGCTGAGTCATGGTTGAATTCTGTTTAGTACTGGTTCTAGCAGCCAGTGGACCCCTTTCACAGGCAAAGGGTAAGTGAGTGGGGATAGCTCTATGTGATAAAACAGGAGGTATTGCAGGTGGATGGAGCATATAGTGTTCAACCAGGGTTGAAGCTTTATGCTCGAGGTACACTTCTATAGATCATTGAATCTCAGCTCGAACATAATATGGTGTCAGTTGGTGAGTGCTTTGGCGGAAGAGACCCAATACTTGAAGAGGGCAAAGGAGCCATGCTCAATTCAGAGTTAATGGTGTTCTTAGCAGAGGGAATGTCCCTCTGTTTTCTTCTGAGATGTTATACAGGGGGTATGATTCTGTACGACCCTGGGTGCAGGAGGAGTTACCAAAGGCTCCACTGGTTTGGGTGCTTCAGACAGTTTATTAATCACCTCGAGCAACTCATTGAGAGGTTCATACTCCTTATCGAGTATGGTGCTCTCAGTAGCGTCGGCTCTTCTCTGCTTTGCGATATTTCTGTATTTTTAGACGGATGGCATGCCCTGCTTTCTGGCAAGGAACTTTAAGCAGTTGTATTTGCCTCACAAACTGTCTGACATTAGAAGTGATATTAGAAGGGTGGGCCACTTGATTTTTAGACTTTTTCGGCATACACTTAGCTTTTATTTGTCCACTTTGGTGGGTGAGTCAAATATATTATAAACAGCAGCCTTCACAGGGTCAGTCTCCGATAGGGAGTTGTCAACATCACAACCAACAGGATTTGAAATAGGATGTAAAGATAGAACTCCCTCCATTCTTTCGATTGGATGAATAATGATTGTAAAGGAGGGAAGTACACTATTGTTTGACATTTGAGCCAAGAGCTTACAGTGATTGACTCTGGGCGAACCATTTACCATATAACAACTGGAATCAGCACCACGAGGAACTGACAATGTATCTGGGGGCTTGCTGTAGTGATGTTTTCCTCTGGCTACCAAAAAGTCTAATTGCTTAGATTGATGTGCACTTTTCGCCTCTAGGGTTTCAAACAGTTTCAACATAGAACTAATTGATCTATTGATGGCATATAGCGTTATTTCTATTAAGGAATTATCAGTTTTAATGGAGGGACCCAACCCCATAGCCTGAGAACCGACTGGTAAAGACGGTCTACGTGGTGTTGGCTGAATAAAGGATGCCAGTAAATCAGCAGAAATATGAGCTGGATGTTCAAATAAACTGGGTGATTGATAAAGGCTATTATTCAACATCCTTGGCTATCGGGGACGGAAAAATAATGCTTGCAATATGCAAATGGAGCCCGTGTCAGCTATAGTACAAGGACCAATAATTAAATTACAATTCATATTGTCACATTCATATTGACACCCTGCGTGACGCGCTTCGATCGCCCGTGTCAATGCTGGGACAATAAGAAGCAGCGCCATGTTCTAAAGCAATCACACTGGGTTGTAAGCGTAGTCTGTTAATCTCAACCAAAGGAGACAAAGAGCGACCTGGTTTTTCAGTAATAGAAGCCATCTGACAATCAGAGATTGAAACATTAGCAAGTGGGTGAAAGTCATCCATACGAGGGACACAATTACTTATAGTTGCATCTATGATAAGAGAATCAACAGGTTCCCAATTAGGGTTAAGGGTTAACAATCGTGTCACTGCGTAATTGACAGAACTCATGAATCTCTCCTGACACGACTTTCTTCTCCAGAGCAGTAGCTGGATTACCACTGAGTTTTCTTTTAAGCGCAATGGTCCGCGATGGTCTTGGCGGCGTTGGTCTTAAAAGGACCGAAGCACGAGTGATCACCATATGTGAAGGCATATCGGATTTTCGGGTGTAGATCGAATCTCGCATACGTTAGAAGGTAAAAGCAACCTAGATGGATAGTAAAGATAATAAGCTTCTGCTAATGTAAACACCTCGGAAGTCTGAACACGCTGAACCGCTTAACAGCCTAACAGCAGACTTCAGAAGCGGACTTCCTCAAGTGCAAGTGTTCTGTGTTGATATAGAATTATGGGTAATGCGGGCAGAGTTAAACAAACAGAGTCCAAGTTTCAGAGTGTTCAGTCTTCCAACACAGATCCATGGCAAGATAGCAGCTCAGCAGTAGCAGTAGACTTCAGAAGCGGACTTCCTGAAGCTTTAATACCTTGTCTGTCTATTTGAGAAAGCATCCGTCTAGGTACTACCGAATGAAGGCCATGAGATTATGATTTAATCTATACTTAACAAAGGCAGTACAAGGTTCACAAGAAGGCCTGTCATCCAGCTTGAGACTATGTTGCTACAGTAACCACAATCAGGAGACATTAGAACACCTATGTGTGGAAGGCCCCAGGTTTAGCCAGCTCTGTTACGAGAAGTTGGGTAGACGTATCCACAACCTTGGGGCTATACCGGCTGACCATTTATGGATCCGCATTTTGAATCTGAATGAAAAAAAGTTTTTTTAATTGCAACCTTTGAACTTTTAGAAGTAATTGTACCTCTTGAATGTTAATCAATATGAATTTTTATGAAAATGTCATTTATTTCACTCAAAGAGCTGTTTCTTTTGTTTGTTTTGTAAATGTAAATGAAATAATGTTTACACTAGTTCTAAATGTATGTGTAATTTGATGAATTGATGTTTTTGACTGTTTGAAAGGTTTTAAAAATGTTAACCAAATGCACAATAAAAAATGGAACAGCAAAGCACCAGGAAGAAACCAGAAGTGGTATATCTACCACTGCTACAAGTACTCTAGCATTGAAACACTGGTTGAGGTGGCTAATTACTTTTAATGTCGTCTGTGACTTGTCTGTGTCTGAAACTTCACTGCTGCCAGCCCACTGTGATGAATCCCCTTGCCATACTCTAGGGTCATCAAGTGTGGGGACCAAAGGGGCCAGGAAACTCACACAACGGACAGTCACATTTCAGCCAAAGAGGTACTTTACGGGCCAAGCCAAAGGACCCTTACCCATGCTTTGGTGCAGATTCTTGCCTAGGACATATGCTACACCTGAGGGAGGGAAGCAGTGCCACAACAACCAAACAGTCTCTAGCCCTAATGACAATACAGAGGCACATGTCCTTGGATACATACAAAATCGGGAGGGAGGTGGGTATTATAAAAGGAATATTCTAGGAATAAGAAGTATGTGTGCTTGGAGAAAAGGGTGCGGCAGGAGCTTGGAGCAGGTTCGCGATTCAGGAACAAGGCTAAGGAAGGAGATAGGAGAGAGACTGGTAAGAGTGAAGGAGGCTGAAGACAAGATGAGGGGAACAGCCATCAGGAAGTGATAGGTGGACGTCATTGGGAGGTGGCAATTGGAATTCATCAGGAGGTATTTGCTGGATATCATCAGGAGTTGGAAGGTGTAGGTCATCACTAGTTGGTGGAAGTCATCAGGAAGTTGATGGTGAAAGTTATTCAAATGATTGTTGGAGAGGTATAGTAGGCTAGTGAGGTGGTATGTAGCAAGATCAGGAAGTAACAAGAGGGCATGTTTAACCCCAGCCAGCAGTTGACGATGAGACACAAATTAGAAGGTGGTGTGATGAGGAATGGGCACATGGCAAGGCATCAACGAGGAGCAGGATCAGAGGAGTAAAAAGATTCTGCAAGAGGGAAAAAATCAGGACCCCAAGAATGTGAGTGGCTAGATCCCTCTTAACATTGCCTCTGGGAAATGATGAAGATTAAACAAATCAGCTCTCCTGTCAAATTAAAGAGACTCCAACTACATCTACATCTCATGGCGGAGACACAGCAAAACCTACGGGGGCTACAAGGATGACTGGAGGAAGCAGTATCCCAGCTTTAACTAGAGACAACCAGAAGGAAACAGAGACAGTACCCAAGAGACTGCGTGAATGCATCATTCCCTAAACCCTTGTTAAATTTTTCAGGGGATAATCAAGAGTGTGAAATCCTTTGGTGAACCAGAACATTGTGTCTGAAGAGGCTTACACTGAAGGGAAATTGCAGTATGTTTGTTATATTCCAGAAGAGTAGGGAAGGAGAAGCTACCTGACTAGTCAAAGAAAGACATTATTGTTTTGGGACTGTTAATCTTTGTGCTGAAGAAGTGTGTTTGAAGAGCTTTGCAGAATGTGTCCCAATAGTTTGCCTTCGATACAAACTAGGCCTTTCATCTCTTAGATGGATGGAATGGAAGTGGATTGCACTCTATAGATTAATTCTAGATCCTCCGAAGAGCTCTTTGTTTGAGGAAGTGGCCCTCGCGATGCAGTCTGAAAATAATGCGTTTTTGGCTAAATTTAAGCAAATATTTTCTGAGATATTGATCAGATCCGAGTGCTGTGTTGACCTTCTTCTTCAGAATCCACTAAAAGTCAAAAGAAAAGATGAAACAGTGTGACCGGATAGGCACGATAGACAACATGAAGAAGGCTAAGAGATCAGCCTCCTTCACATTGACGGAAAAGCGACTGTCGGTAGTGCCTGCCTATTTAAAAAAGTCATCGGATTCATATTCTAGAATATCTTTTCTGAGATTATGTTTAAATCTACTTGCTACTCTAGAGATATTAGCTACTAGAGATAAGGAAGGGGAGATCGCTGTTAACTGTGATAAGTGTGACAACAATGAAGTTCAGACTATTAAACACCTACTATCCAAGTGCACTGGCACATGGAATATGAGGGTCAGAAGATTTAGTAGGTTTGTCCATGATGAACGCTGGTTAAACACCGATGAGTTCTGGGGTATACCATCTTCAGGCATTAGTCTTTTCTGTCTGTAGAGGTCGTCAGAACTTTAAAGGAACTAAAATTGATGGCTAATTGACAATTCCAGGGTGAGTAGAAAAGGTACTTAGTCCAGAAGCATTTTACATTTTTACTTTTGTAATATGTAGTGTATTATGTGATTTGTCTTTTTTTCTTTTTCATTTAGTAACTCATGTTTAACTTTTTTTGCTCTTCTTTCTTTCTGTAAAAATATGATAAGTTGAATGTTTTGACTGATTAATTGCAAATGTGACTGTGTAAATTGACCTAATTTTATTCCTTTTCTATGTATGTTGTTGTTTAGTGTGCAGAGTCAAAATTGTGGCTACTGCACAATAAATAAAAAAAAGAAAGAAATAAGTGCAGAATGTTTCTCTACTGTACTGCGATCCATCCCTACCATTTTTTGGCCTAGGAATCAGATGACGGCAATGGTGATGACGAATCTAGTGAGGGTGACGATGACCACCACATTGGCTTAATACAAGCTTGTTGGAAGAGAAGGCTGAGACAAATCTGTGAACCAACCACAGCACCAGCAGTGAGCCAGAAGGACAGATAGAAAAAAGCTAACTCTGGCTCAGCGCCTGTCAGCAAAACCTCTGCATGTATTTATAGTAAGAATATTCCACAAAGCATGCATTCAGTACACACTCCTTTTGCAAAACCTAGTCAAAGTGTTAGTTGGGTAGACTGTCGTCAAGTAAAGGCACCTGCTGTTGTTTCTGCAGGCCCACAGCACGTATCTTCTCAGCATGATGTTTTTGTTGACGGTCGAGAGCTGCAACTTGCCACCTGCACTTTGTGCCACAAAATAGTGGTTTGTGGAAATCCAGGAACCAATCTCGATATCTTATCAATTGTTGATCATATGAAGTGCTATCATGCATAGGAATGGGACCATTATAGACAACAGCAGCCCCCCAGGAATTAGCAAACACTCAGCAGCATGCTGGAACTGCTCTGCCCTGTCACTCCGGAAGCAGGAAGTGTGTTGAAGTACACACAGTAACAGGAACATCTGTAGTAATAGCAGGATGACAAATGGGTATACCAACGCCCTATCTCAGCGAGTTATTTGAGTGCAGCCAGAAATGACATTGTAAACCTCCATGACCATCTACTGAAAGCCAAATTGGCAATAACTGTTCTGGTAGACTTTTTGGCATAGGCCTTTGTTGAAAGCAAACATTTTAGGGACCTTATAGGATGTGCTGAGGTCTTTTGGCAAATTCCCACACAGAATTACTCAGCATGCCAGAGTGTATCAGAGTTGTATGATGCAGCAGTTCTTTCGGTGAAGAAGGGTGGACGGTAGGAAAGTTCACTTTTCAATAGATATGTGGGCGAGTGCCCAAAGCACTGACTACATGACTAACAGCAGATTGAGCTGCCTTCCCCTCTAGTGACCAAGAGAAGTCTTTACAGCAGCAGCATGACATTCACCCAAAAGCCACTTTGTGAATCCGAGGCTTTGATTGCAAGAGACACACCGGTGCAGACATCTGGACTAATGTGGCGAAAACTGCCAACTTCCTGACAGCTATATTTGGCTTTTGGACAATGACTCTAATGTCACTGCTGATGAACACAAAGCATGTGTCATGCTTTTTCACATGTTCTTCACCCTGTGAGACTCTTTGTGCATGATATGCCTGCTGTGACACTCAAGAAATACTTTGACAGTTTTGAATGCCTAACACAACCTCCCCCATCGCCAGATGTAAATGGCTGTGATCATCCACTAGAAAAGGAGTATGCAACCAATTTCAATCAGTCCTAGCCAGCATAATCAATGGCAAGGGATCATGTAAGTTGTAATCAAAAACATCTGGAGAGATGCAGGTTTTAGACCCCCCCAGTCTCCCCTGCACTGGAATTAAACTTTGTATATGCTCGATCACCTGTGAATGCAAAGCAATCCTGTATGTGACTACGTATATCGTCACAGTCGAGCACTGCACTGCGAAACTGACTCAGTGGCAGCTCTAACATAATGCCTGCGAGCTATGGCCCTTTGAGGAATTCAAACAGCGTGTGAACCATAGCTGTGTGTCACTTAGTGAAGTAATTCCATTGATATATTTTTGGGAAACTATCCTGTCGAAAATTGTAACAATACATAAAAGCATGGACGGGTGAGACTTTTCACAGCTGGTGAGACGCCAGATGTCAATCTTTCATAATGATCCACGCATTAAATAAAAGAAAACATTGAATACATGTTTGCATCTTTCCTTGACCCCTCACATTAAGGTGAAAGCATCTGCATTCCAGACTGTGAAATGTAGGATGACGCATCTAGAAGCCTTGTGCTTATCTGCTTATCTTGGGCCAACCTGCACTGGACTTCCACTGCGGTTCTTTTTTTCGAGATACCCTTCTATGTCCAGTGACTGAGTGTAGTCCTCTGTTCTGAAAAGAGCATTCTGTGAAGTGTCAATATGATCTCTGGAGACAAATTCTTTATGGGCCATCTTGTGGATGTCTTCAAACCTTGAAGACACTGTTTGTTTCACCTTGCTATCTCCAGGGACTCTGCTCACAGACCCTACTACAGGAGCTGACCCTACTACAGGAGTTGGACCTACAACCAAAAATGAAAACCAGACATCGGAACCAATCACTACACCCATGACCTATGGACTCACTTGACCACTTCCAACAGTATAACTTTATTTAGTTATTTGATTTATATAGTGCCTATCACCTAAGCGCTTTGCATACAAACAGTACAAAATGGGTCGATCAGTTAAAAGAATCACAAAGAAAGGGGGTGATCTTTAAGTTTAGATTTAAAGAGAGGGAAACTGGACAGAGAACGTAGAGACAGGAAGAGCATTCCAGAGCTTAAGAGGCAAAAGGGAAAAAAAGCAGAAGCGAGATGGCGCACAGGGCCTAAGGCGCCAACAAGGAGGAAGAGAGATTGTAAGCAAAGAGCATGTGGTGGAGAGTAGAAAGAAATAAGCACAGAAAGATTGGAAGGAGCAAAACCATAAAGACAAGACATAGGAATTTCTAGCGGAGTCTGGCATCAAAAGATAACCAATGAATATGCTTCAGAGCAGTGGACATACAGTCCCTAGGAGATAGAGAACAAAGAATATGAATAGAAGAGGAGCACATAGAACAAAGAGGAAAGATTCTATAGACACAGAGAACCAATAGTAAACAAGAACAATAGAAAAGACAAGAGACGACTAAAGAGGTGATAAGAAGTTTAGAAGCATGGGAATTGAGGAACCGGTGGGCCTTTCCGAATTCAGGGCTCGCAAAATCTACTAGCCCACTAGCATTGGTGAGTAGTTTTTATGAAGACCTAGTACCATTTACATGATACTCAACCTTGCTGGCCAGTAGGGGGATGTTAGAAACCTATTTTTCATTTACTGCAAACATACTTTGTTCGCAGTAAATGGCGAATGCAAGTTTCACAGTGCATGCTTGACAGCATTGCCCCAAATATGAAGTGTGCTTATGGCGACATGCGCCATTTCACAAAAAGCACTGTTAAGTATTTTGTGACCAGTCACCTTGGGGCAAGTGCATTTCTCTTAGGTCGAGTGTATAAACTAAGGAATTCGCCCTGCATGTCTACTGGGATTTTCTTTAAATGTGCAAGGTCTGGAATATTAAAGAGTTGAAAAACGAGAGGATCACAAAATTAAGGATATGTGGGAGGAGAAAGACAGTTCAGGGTCAAAGTGGACACGTACATTGCAGGCCGAAGTGGCAAGAGGAAGGGAAGCAGGGGAAAAGGAAATGGAGTGGGGTCTTAAAGGGGAGGAAAAGTAGAAGCGAGAAAGAAAAGAAAAGAACCTCAATTTGGAACGGGTTTAGATGTAAAATAATGTCAAGACATCCAACATTGGATAGAAAGAAGACAGGCAGAGTGAGATTAGTGTATTGAGTCTGAGGAGGATGAAAAGGAGAGAAAGATTTGAGAGTCATCTAAATACAAATGGTAAGAAACCCCATGTGCCGATATGACAGCCCCTAGGGGAGAGCTGTATAGAGAAAAAAGAAGTCAATCAAGCATCGAACCTTGGGGAACACTGTGAGAAAGAGGTAAAATAGAAGAGGACTGGCCAGACCAAGAAACCGAAAAGGTGCGGTCAGTAAAATCGGACTGAAACCAGTCGAGAACAGAATCCCAAAAACCAACACTTGAAAGAGAGGAAAGAAGAATAGAGTGGTTGACTGTATTAAAGGCGGCCAACAGGTCAAGGAGAACGAGAAGTGAAGACATCTTCTGAAAGCGTGCAGAAAGAAGAGATTCTGTTACAGCCAGGTGTGTAGTCTCAGTAGAGTGAGAAGGTCGCAATCCAGATTGGAAAAAAGGAAGGAGTGAGCGTAAGTTAACAAAGGAAGGAACTTGAATATAAACTATGAACTTGAATATAAACTATGCGCTCAAGTAGCTTGGAGAGAAAAGGTAGGAGAGGGATGGGACAATAGTTAGAGCAGAGAGAGAGGTCAAACAAGGGTTTCTTAAGAATCGGAAGCACAGAAGCGTATTTGAAAGAGGAAGGAAAAATGGAAGGAGGCAGTGAAAGATTGAAATGAGAGGTAAGATAGTCCACAAGGGGAGGATATACAGTAGGGATCAAAGATGAAGGGAGAGGATCGCCTAGGGCAGCAATAGGGTGGGCACAAATACGGCAAGAAGCAGTATCAGAGTCATAAAGTAAGTCAAAGGAGGACATAGTAGCACTAGAAGTGCAGACAACGGGATATGATAAAGATGTGGATGACAAGAAAGAAGAACTAGAAATCTGAAGAGAAATCGTAGAAGAAAAATTGTTACCAAAATCACAGCCAGACAGAGAGGAGGAGGAGGAGGCAGAGTCAGGAGGGGAAGAGAAGAGGACAAGCTTTAGTATTAGAAAAAACCAATCGAGTGGGATGAGAGAGATCCACAAACAGCAGGTCTCGTGACTGGGATGCTGCATTTTGACAGACAGATTCTACGTGAATGGTTGGGTTAGTGCAGCTCTTCAAGAACTGAAGTTGGACACTTTCCCAACGGCATGCTATAAAGTCCCAACAAGTCCCCTTTCCTTTTCCATGAAGCAGAAGTTGGAAGAGGTAGCAATAAGGGGCTGTGGCTTTAAGGTGTCAGAAAGAGCCCTTCGGGAGCAGAAGGATATGGGGAGGACTGGCGACTTGTGTGAAGTAAGTGCATAAGGGAAGTTGGGGTGCGGTGAGGAACACCAAAAAGGGGGGTAGGAAGGAAGGGAAGGGTAGCAAGTGTGATACTGCAGTTTAGCTCATTAAAAGAAGGACACAGGGAGGTGTGGAGGACAAAGCGAGTGAAGGGGCAGCAGTCAGGGACAGCGAGAGTAGGCAGGCACAGGGAGGGAAAACATTCTGATGGGTAGACGTGCAAATCTGATCAAATGTTCATGGAGAAAAATAAAGAAAAAATGTACAGGATGGAAGAAGGCAGGATAGTGTCAGATGGCAGTACTGCTACAACATGCTGATTTCCATCCTGTATCACATGTGGCACAGAAAATACTCTGGAGTCCTTAGAGACAGTTTAAGGGTTTTTATTTGGTTATGTGTGGGGCCTAAGGCCGTCCTGCTCCCTCTGTCATCTTGTTACCAGCCGTTAGTAACCCTGTGTTAGTGCTATCGAATGTTGACCCCCTGACGTCTAACAGCATCTTATGCTGATGGCTCCCTAAAACTCTGGATCTCTAATCTCAATCAGGGACTTCCTAGGTGTCCCTACTCTATCCAAGGGGTAGGGTTCTAAGGGAATAGGGATAGTGCATTGCACTTACTCTGGTTTGATTTAGGCGGTCACCCTCCCTCCTCAGGACAATTTCATATAATGTGGTTGATGTCTACCATGACATGGGCAGGACACCTATTGAAAATGCAACATGTGAGACATTTGTCTCAAATGTTATCTGATTTTAGGAAGGGGACCATCAGTCTAGCTGTGAATGTAGCCTGCTTCCCTTCTTCCCCTAACTCCCTCCTATTTGCCTCCATCTCTTTCTCTTTTCTGCCGGTGGTGCATGATTGAACACTCAAAACAAATAAGTATCCCATAACCCATAGAAAATAAAAGCAAGAAGCGTGAGGAGGTGTGGAACCCATCATAAAGTGGCATGTCTTTCCAACTACACAAGGAAGATAAAATAAAAAGTGGCACAGTGTGACATCACTATATTATATCCGTTGCTGTAGTATTTGCGGTAATAACAGCAGTTAGAGTTAATCCCTATCAAACAATTTAGTTTTTTTTACAGAGGGCATTTGTAATACTGTTCAGTTCATGAACCCTACATTTTTTTAAACATATCCTTCAATATATTTGCAGAATGTATTCATGCGCATGCCCTTCTGAGCCCCGCAAACTTAGTTTGCTTCTTCTCCAGAGTACCGGCTGGTAGATAGCTCATGACCCTGGTCGTAGCCCTTTTTATTCTTTTTAGGATGCATTCCGTTTCTTTCTGCTCCCTTCTCGTTGTAACACAGTATGGGATACATTAGGGTTTTTCCTACCGTATACATTTTCTTTTATTCTCAAAACTTTGCTAAAGCCAGTATACAGAGAGAGAACTATCACAACTGAGGATGATGGAGGAAAGTTATATGGGAGACAAATGGTAGGTGATAGGGAAGGGGGAGGGAAAAAGAGAAAGGGAAAGGCCAGCAAGCATCTGCTGCTCGCATAGACCCCTTCTGCTGGCCATGAGTCTCAGCAGACACCAGAGCTACGCCACCAGCAAAGATCTCCCACTAGCAATACCTCCATACCACAAACAAGCACACCCACCGCCCGCTAGCAAAGAGCCCTCCCCTCTGGGAAAGAGCTTTCCGCACCAGCCCAGTCGAACATCAACCAGCAAAGAGCAACTTCCACCCGCAGCCACCCGAAAAAAATTATTTTCCTTTATCAATGCGACTCCAAAAACTGCAACCAGACTACATGGCCAGTAAAGAGACCCCTCCACCAGCAAAGGGACCTATAAACAAAGGTAGCATTTTGCCCTACCCGCTGCTTCCTGGAAAGACCGGATCAGAAATTCTGCCTCCTCAGATATGCGGGCTTCCGTGCTTCTCTTGCCCAAGCCGAAGTTGCGGAGAGTGGTCAAAGCAAACCTTCTCTGTTGCTTCCAGGAAGGCCCATATGGGGCCATCAGTATGCCTGAAAAGGAAAACAACCGTTTAAAAAGAAATTGTTAAACTTAGTAGACGTGTGCATTCTGTTTTAGATGCAAACATATTCAATCTGATTTTTCATGCTTGTTGACAAAATGGTTTAACCATTTCTACGGAAGGCTGGATGGTGCGTTATTAAAATATATCTTTTTATACCTGAACATGTGCTGTTCCTGCACGGAAGGCAGCTCCCAGTGAGACCTTGCTGTTATAAAAACTATAGTTGGATATCCGTACATCAAAGATAGGTACAATTAAAGCACCTCCATGGGTGAGGTCACCACCTGTGAAGGCAAGTCTCAGTAAGTTGTCTATGTACTCAGGACAGTTTACTGGCTGATATCACGGATGTAAGTGCATATCCTTGTGTGAACCCTTTGCAGCGAGAGCAGCTCCCAGGCTAGTATCATTGTTGTCAATGATGTTTCTAAATTGAAGTTTTTTCATTAATGGGAAACAGACCACCCACAGAAACCTCCCAGCCCTACATTTCTAGAAGGTAGACTTAATAGGCAATACCAAAGGATAGATATGCATTTATATATTAACTGAAAGAAAACTATAGTTGAAGGGTTGTTATGGTCAAAATGAAAGCTAACTATAAAAATACTGGGAATTGACAGTTATGGTTTACAGTGCAACCATAACTCGCCCCCTAATGTCTCACATGACATCACAGATGGCATCCTTGACTTCAGTAAGTGCCCCAAAGTTACTCTGTCACTTGTTTAGCCCTTCGAATCTTCTACCTTATTGTAAATTATGCCTTGCTTAACTTATGTTGCCGCCATGATAACTTGCTTCTGCTCATTTTCACGCTGTAATACGCCGATCCTAATTCACACAGTTTGTATGTACTTGTAACTGCTATAGCATGACCTCATCTCACGTCTATTGTAGATTTATGTAACTGCCTTCAAGTTTTCGCGCCCTGATGCCTTTGGGCCTGGTGGTGCGTGCTACAAATAAATAAAATACAAATCATCATATGCCTTGCCCCAGGTATAGTGACCTTTCCCGCTGTTCCCGTTAAGAAGAGTCTGCGGACCTGCCCATGTCACAGTGACCCTAATCGCAGTACTTTCTGGGAATGGCCTGCTTCCTCGGCCCAATTACATTACCTCAATTGCACCATAAAGTGACCCTCCCTGGATTGCCTGCAGTGCCTGGCTTCAGGCCATGTCCGGAGGTTCCTGTGCCTTGATATATCTAATGAACACTGCGCCCTGGACTTGGACATGTCAAGAGCTTATGGAGCCAAACTGCAGCGCCTGCTGGGAAAGGCTGAAGCCCCAAGCACAAGGACATTCCCTGCAATGTCTTCTGGGCCCAGGGCATGGCCTTTGCCCATACCCCACGTACAAGAGTCGCTACCTGCTTTTCTCACTGAACATGGATTGCAAACATGCCCCCGGCACAGCGACCCTACCTGAAGTGCCCACTGGGAAAAGCATATGGCCACGCCCCGGGTTACAGTTGCAGGAGCATGGTCTTTGGCTATACCCTGGGCACAGTGACTCTCCCTGCTGGGTATGGCTTCAGACCATGTCCAGAGCTCTCAGGACACAGTCACTGGTTGCCCCGTGGACACTGTGTCCGAGTGATTGCTGGGCAAGGATGCTACCCCCAGACACATGGACCCTCATTGCAATGCCTGTTAGGGCTATGGCATGGCATTTGTCCATACCCCAAGCACAAGAAACTCTAGCTGCACTACCCAGTAAACATAGCTTGCAGCCACGCCCATAGCATAGTGACCCTACCTGTCAACTTTCCTTCAACAATAATTGTTCTTACTATGCAAGGATATGAGGACAGTCTCAGGTTTCTTTGTACTGTAGCACAAACACTAATGCATGCCACCTAAAATGTACATGCGTAGTGTGAGGCATTTACATGGTTTACTAAGGAAACAGCCATCTTTTAGTTCTTACACAGTCCTGCTCCATGGGCTCAGAGCCATGCCATGGACCTGCATGGCTGCCACCAAATCTGGATTTCTGTTTATTGATACGGGTATATTGTAACACACAGGAGCATGACCTTGCCATCCCTATAGCCATGACTTGCCTGAAGGGCCTCCTATTGACCCCTTTCTAAAATGTTGCAGTGTGGCATCGTTGGTTCCTGACATTGGTCAGTTTTTCTTCTTAAAAAAAGGGAATATTTCACCAATCTCTGGTATGGTCTTGCCAACTGCTGTGGTCAGTACATGTCACAGATAGATACTATGTGCGTCTTTGCAGCACAGGCTGCATGGATTTGGGTCCTAATCCGCATATCCAAGACAGCAGGCAGACGAAACCTATTCAGCGCACCTTCAACCTCTCAGAATCTTGGATTCAAATTTGAATTGGGATCCACATGACACTGCACGGGGCACCCAGCAACACAAGGTTATGTCACAATGTGAGTATCTAAAACAAAGGCAATAGGCAATAAAATCTCCAACTGCCAAGGAGCCATTCTCGCCGGTGTCCATAAAGTACATAGGAGCTCATTGTGATAAAATAAATAATTGCCGACAGGGACCTGTTACTTTTGCACTTTGAAATGCGGGGTGGTGGCATACAAGCATGTACATTACCTTTTGCCCCTCACATTTGCACGCCGCAATGCAAAGTGTCCAGGCAGTGTTTACTTTTGATTGTTCCCAAAGGACCATTTCTATATTTTTAGGCACGCCCCTTTTTTATGTTTTTTCAAATCCAAGTGAAATTTTGTTAGGACTAATTTTCTATAATCTGGCCTGGTGGACAGATGTATAGAAGGCCAAACTAGTTTAGTGACAGGGACAACTCTGGGAGCGGCAACCAAACCAGTTCAAGGTAGCCAGGCAGTGGTCAAGGCTACGTCTGAAGAGGTGGTGAGCCTGTAAGGGGTCCTCAATGAGTGCACACAGTGAAAACAGTCAAGGAACACACTTAGACAATCAGTAATAAAAATATTTTTTTCTGGCCATATAACACTATGATCTTTTAGCATGTAATATCACACAATGCTAACTAAAAGATACAGTTATACAATCACTGGAGTAGGGCAAAATACACAAGCCCCTGAAAAGAAAGCTAAGTACTAGTATCCATCACTCACGGTCCACAAAGATACAATACTAACTTTAAAAATCCATCCCTAAGATGTATGGGGCCTTGTTCCCAAAGGTTCACCAAAGTTCTGCACAGATTTGTGAGGCGGGAAACAATTAGTGTGGAGCCGCTGGGGTCCAATGAAGAGTTCCAAGGGGTAAAGGACAAGTTATTCTAACTAATAAAAGTGTCGCCAATTTTCAGAATACTTGCGTGAGCAAGCAGGCAAAGCCAAACTGTTGTAAAAGTTTCTAAAAGTTACCAAACTTATACAATGGAGTTAGGGGTTCAGTTAAGTACTACACCTCACCCCCTGTACTGTGATTCTTCTTAGGACTTGGCAGGTCTTCTGAAGAGGGTCCATGGGTGCTTTACCCACCTTCAACCCCAGTCCCTGATGCCCAGGGGTTGCAGGTTCAAGCATTTCTCCAGTCGGCGACAAATGCTGGTGCAAGGTCTTCAGGTTGGAGAATGCAGAAGAACTGGAAGCAGGGCCCCTCTCAATCCACAGTAATGCTGGGGGGGGAGGACACTTGTCACGGTCGGACTTTGCCTCCTATCTTGGGACCCCTTGCTACTGGAACCACAAGATTTGGCAGAAGTGAGTCTTGTAGCACAAGCTGTTGATGCCCATAGTTCTGGGCCTAAATGCGGAACAGCGACATCTGTAGTATTGTAGCCCAAACCCTGAGCTGGGCAGCCAATGGGTGATCCAGGGGCACCTCTGAGGGCTCTTCGTCACAGGACCCTGAGCTGACGTTGAGAATGGATGTTCCCTCCACTCTAAGGGTCAGAGCTCCTTCATAGGACTTCTGAAGATCACCTTCAAGACCGGGCTCTTCCAGGGCAACAGCATAAATTGGTTGCTAGGCCTTCTTCCAATGGGTCCACAGTCTCCTAACACGTCTCGCAGCTAGACAGGATACTTGGCTCCTTCAGGTTTCTTCCAGGATCTCTGAAGAATGGGTGCAGTGTCCTCTTCTTATTCAAAAGCCAGGTAAGAGCCGAAATTCCCACTAGCCAATCAAAGATCTGGCCCACACACACACCCTAGCAATTGTCCAATCAGCACCACTAGTGGTATATCTCATGCATACAATTCAGACACACTGAAACCAGTTTGTGAATTGGGACCACAGTGCCGAACCACTTCCTGACAGCAAACACCCATGGTCCAGCAGTAGCCCGCAAAAAGCACCGCTCTCCCGGGCACTGGAAGCCCATATAAGGATTTTCCTGTCCTCACAGGTCTGGTAGAAGGGTTAGTGACAAGATAGCCAAGGGACAAACGAAAAACCTTGTGGCACGGCCATGTTTGGACACTAGCCAAGGTGGCCAAACGTGGTAAACGCAGTAAGACCAAAGTAAAATAGAGAAATAGCAAAAAGTAACTGCTGTCCCCAGCTTGTCCCTTAGGCACACCAAAAGTAAACAAAAATCCCATGTGTGTTCATCTAGGGTAAAACAAAAAGTGCACCCCATTGTACTGCTTTGTAAGATGCATTGTACAATGATAAAAAGTTACCACAATTGATAACAATGTAACAAAGCTAAGGGAAACAATGTTTCCCAGAACTGACAGCCTAAAGGACATGTCAGTATCCCCATGAAAAATCTATTTTTTGAATGTTTTGTTGACTTTTCTCCATGGATGTCCAAGTTAAAAGCCACATCTTTTGAATAGAAAGTCAATGTAACCCTATATACTAAGGAGCTAATGGTGCTGTAGTGTGCTTGTCATCAAAGTCTGAAAAATCAGGCAAAACATGATGCACACTTTGCCCCAATACGAGACCATTTATCTGAGAAAGCCCCTGATTGATTTATTTTTTCCTCCTATCACAGATAGAAAAGAGAAAATATCAACGCTTCTTCATGGTGTAACGCTAGACAAAAACTGTGCCTGTTCAGAATTGTATTTGTGCAAGCACATGTGGCATATGATGATGTGTTAACGCTCATCTAAGCTTTTACGGACTTCGAGGTTACAATGTAGTTGTAAATTGGTTTGGACGCTTGCCTCAGGAAAGGAGAGCAGCAATGGTAGCTGGGTTCAAATCTCACCTCCATCAATGCCTTTTCGAATCAGCTTTTGTTTTATTTTAGGTTTTTTTTTTTTGTCTACCTGCTGTGAGAAACCTGAAGGTACTCTCACATCTGCTCCCCAGGGATATTCTGTTTAGGTGGCCAGGGAAGAGCCATCGCTTTTGGATCCCGGCATTGGGGGTGGACTAGCGAGGGAGGATCACCTAGGCAGAGGGTCCTTGGGGATTGGGATGAGGGTGCCTGAGGGTGAGAAACGGTATACCCCCTTTCCTAACAGTGATATAATTCAAGCTCCCTCAGCTTTTGTAGGATATTGTTGGTCTTATGCTATTTTCAACCCTGAAGTGAAGTCTCTCACTGAGAAAAATAATAACATGCCAGAGTAATGCCGGTTACCTGTGGAAAGTACCATTATAGTACTCGGATGAAGAAGAGGGTAGTCTGGGAGTTACAGACCTGGGGGTCAGGCACAACCCAATAATTGTAGTCCGGCAAATGAGAAAAGCTGTGCACACCTGGAACCCCTTAAATGGGCACAGGTGTATAAAAGGTGGAGCTTTTCAAGTAAAACAGAGACTGGGAAGCCGGTGTGGAGAGAGAAGACCAGCACAGCTCACAGGAAAACCATGAGGAGAACCAGACACTGTGAGTCAAATTTTCAATGTATGGCGAGAGAGCCGTGTCTCCAAGGAGCTGGAGAACGAGAGAGAAGGGAGCTGTGGAGGTTGGCTGTCCCTTTGCTGTGGCTGAGAAGTGCGTATTCCCCTGAAGAGATGAGCCCTCCAGCGGTGTCTGAGGGGCAGACGATGAGACCCTGACCTCAAAGCAGTTGAGAGGAAAAACCCAAGAAGGAAACGCAGCAACCGTTGAGTTTCAAAGAGATGTGCTGAAAGCTGGTGCACGTATGAAAGTGAAGGTAAGCTAAAGCATTACATTGTATCAGAGTGGTCACACGCAGCCCCCACGTTCTCGAAAGCCTCCGAGTGAAATAGACGGAAATGAGGGTAAGGTTTAAAGAGGACGTTGCAATTGCAAAGACATTATATTGTATCGGAGTGCTCGCGTGCAGTTGGCACGTTGCTAAAAGCCTCCGACTGAAGTAAACTGAAAAAGCTTGAAGTTTAGACTGTTAAGAAAATAAGATAAACTAGGTTGTTGGAACAATACGCTGACAGTGTGAACATGCACCCGAGGGGAGCCAGCGAAGGGCGAGCAAATTGCCGAGTAGGCAAACCTACATGAAACCAGCAAATGTACATTAACCAGCAGAGCGAAGGCTTAACAGAACGGCAGAAAAACATCTTAGAGGAAAAGAAAAGCCTGAGAATTATCAATGACAGATATATTTCTATCTACGAGTCATTGTGAACTTGCGAGACTGAAGGAACTGCCAAGGGGTAAGGACTACTGGTTGCGTGGCCTGTAACGGGTGGGTTGTGTGTCCCATTAACTGCGCCTAGACCAAGGAGGTTGCAGCACATCGAGAAGAAAGCTGCATCTTGGGGAAGGGAACTCCTGAGCTCCTTTAAAATATTTGTTTTTGTGAACCAGAACTTGAAGCTTGAGGAAGAACCCTGCGCTCCGTTAGAACATTGTGTTGGAACTTAATGCTTGAATCCTGGGGAAGGGGATCCCAAGCGTCTGGAGAACATTGTCCTTTGAAACTGTATCCTGAACTTGGGAAAGTGAGCTAGAGACTGCTCCAGACTTTTACTATGAACGCTATTTTTGAGTTAGAATATCCCTGCACTACATTACGGTATTAGATGTGAGGGCAAGCATAGGTTTTGACACAGACAGACGTTTGTGTTGGACTTTTGGAGATTGACGTTCCTTAGTTTCTTTAGGTAGGGCAATCCCCAAAATAGTAATAGGGCAAGTTAGGCGTTACACCCATCCTGATATTTTAATAAAGGTTTTGGAAACTATTACAAATTTGAATGTATGCTTTGAGAAGCAATTAGCTCTGCAGCTTGGTGGTTGAGGGGATGTGCTACAGCATGTGCAACGATTTGAGACAGGTTTAGACAGTCCAGCCATGGACCAGAGAGCAGAGGCTCAGAACCCCTTTATTTCCAGTGACACTTTTTCGTTCCCTCTCCGCAAACAGTCACCCATTTTAATGACAGAACTACAGAATTGTAAACATTTGCTTTTTTATGGAAATGTGTAATGCATTTTGGGTTGGGTTCGGGCCATGGCATCTCTGCTCCCACTTGTACACTACACTTTTTTTACATTCTGATGGTGTCATGTACAGTACTGTATGGGGGTTGAAGCTTATGCACACTCTGAGGAGCAGTTAGCCGCGTGGCATGGTAGCAGAGGGGTTCTGTGCACTCACTTGATAGCTGAAGCTAGTCCTATAAATTTGCTCGGGACGGTTTCAGTCCATCAAGGGATCAAAATGGCCATATTTGGTACCTCGTAATATCCAGTGCTATTAATTAGTTCTTTCTATGCAAATAGTTACACTTTTTAATTACTATAGAAGTAAAAATGTGCTTCTTCAGTGAAACATTAAATACGCTCTTGGGCTGCCTTTTAAACCATTTTCCCTTTGAATTTTGGTAGGGGTTTTGTGTCATGGCAACTCTCTTACCGCTTGCATAGCATATTAAACTTCTGAATATTTTAACTGTGTCTCTTTAATAGAATAGGCGTTACCTTTCAGGCCACCTATGTTCATCGTCCTCCTGCAGAGTACACAATACTGGTCTTGGCATCTTGCCTGTCTTTGCATCTTTGTACTAGGTTAGCAGGCCCTTAATAAAAACACCTATGGCCTCCTTACAAGTTTGGCGGTGACGCCGCCGAAACTACTGCCAAACTCCATTGCTGTTAGTAATTCTCAGTAGGACTCCATGGGGATTTTTGGCAGATTTACCGCCCGCGGAATTACAGTGCATTAAAACTGTCCATTTCTGGAGGAAAAGTGGAGAATTTACCTTGAGCAACAAGCTGGAGGTGAATCCACCACGTTACCCACGAAAAGCGGAGGATTTACCGCGCAGTAATTCAGCTGGCAGTAAATCCGACAAAAATATAATTTGTCAGTGCCAGAAAAGTGGTGATAATGGCATTACAGCCATCTTTTTCCCTGCACCGCCAAACTTGTTATGAGGCCCGTAGAGTTAATGGATGTACATATGTTGGTATGAGTCAAACTGCAGTGTCTTAAGTGACTCGTCTACCCCGTGTCCTATCCTTAACCATTTTTTAGATGACCATACAGTTATTCATTGTGCATTGCAGCTAAGTTGTGACCCACTTCACTTCCAGTATGATGCTGTACCTGCCAGGCATATTATTGTCAGCCCAGAGATGTGCACCATGCTGAGGGAGTTTTATGGCCATGGGGTTTCCATTACAGAAATTCAGCACCGGGTCATCACTCTCGGGATTTCTCACATGATATGCCTTCTACTATCACATCAGTGGGAAAGTACACAGACGGAAGAGGAAGATTAAGCATCAGGACAAGTAGGTGTTATGCTGTCTACTTTCGCAAGTGGGTGTGCTGTGGTGGGTTCTACTGTAAACTGTAGACGGTGGGGGTGCCCACACATGAAAACCATCCATATTTACAGCACAAGAGTAGACACACAATTTGTGGTTCCTCCCTTTTTTCTCCCTCTGAAACATCACGCACAGCAGTGCAAGCCAATGGGCACATTTGCTTCTTCAAGTTTCCCTCTCAAAATATCAAAAAGTTTTGAGTGCTTCTGAACACCAACATTTGTGATGAAATCCCAGCATAGAGGATAAGGGCTAGGACTGGAGTGACCCTGGGAGCCAGGGACTGCCACCCCCGTTCCATGAAGCTGGACCCATAAGGGGAACACAAAGGATCGCCTACAGGCTCCCCATTCCATGTACTGCTTTGGCTTATTCCCCAAAATCCTGTCCACCAGGCACCAAGCAAAACAAGGCTATGACAAAATGTGAGTAATATAAAAGAAAGGTAATAAAAGCTCCAGCTGTCCACGGAGCCATGACCGCTGGCATTCACAAAATACATAGGAGCTCAATTTCATGAAACTGGTAATTTGGTGACAGGGACCAGTTACGTTTACACTTTAACGAAAGCGGGTGCTGTCACCAAATTTTGGTCATTTGCACTGTGGGGTGCAAATGTAAATGGAAAAAGGCAGCATAGTAGTGTGTACGCCACCTTTTGCCCTTCACATTTGCACTCCGCAATGCGAAGTGAGTAAATGCTACCTGGCATGCTTGCGCTTGCCATGCCGGTGCAAATGCTCGAGCATTCGTATAGCGGAGAAAAAGGAGGGGCGGAAATGCAAGTTCTCCACCTTACAAATGATTAAAAACGGAGGTTTACATTAATGGAAGAAGTAAAAGTCTTGTGCAAGACTTTTACGCTTTCCATTAACGTTATGCCTCCAGTGAGCAGGAGCCCCATAATGCCCATGAGAAAATGTGTGTGCTTCATTGGAAGTCAGACGTCTGTGACCGTCACTCACACAGTAATTGCTGGTCTTGCTCCCTCCCTCCCCCGCAAGCTCCCCTCCCGCCGCCATGAGCCATCAAATATCTCAGAAACTTTAATTGTTACCCGGTTACCAAACTAAGGAGAAGTTGACACTAAACAGGACGTGCTACCACTGCAGTCTCTGCTGTGAAAGCAAGATGGTGGATATAAGGCCAATGGCCATAGCTAGTGAAGCCCCAGCACAGTCCACCAGCCAACTAGCACCAGTTGCTGAAGCTGTAATGCCAGGGCACAGATATACATATAAAACAACATAAAAAGGAAAGTACCTTTCCAAATTGTGCAAATACATGTAAACAACATTCCTAATTCAGACAAACAGATCAAACCAAAAGAAAAACAAACAAAACAAACTGCACTGTGAATTAAAACTGATCAATAAAAATCGAATTAAACTCAGTTCCCTTCTTATTTGACACCTGCATCACCATGGGCCACTTTTCATGTAGCTTCCAAATCACCAAATAGCGACACTCAATACTGTACAGTAGCCTAGGGCCATCCCTCAGGGGTATTCCATTCAAGAACTTCACCAGTGCAAAAACCAACAAATGACTCTCGCCTATTACATGTTTTAACCACCAATCATCTGCATCTAATGTGGCGGCTGAGGAAAATATAGGGCCCAGAAATCGAGATTGCCTGTCTGTCCAGCCCACACAGGTTATTATCAAATGCTTCAATGATTGTATCTCTAAAGGGACCCAGCAATATCTACAATGCGGCGTAACCCCCTTCAACTGTTTCCTGGCCACCACCAATGCCCTGGTCGGGTACAAATTCAAGCAAATTCTCACAAAGTCTCCTCGCACCTTTGGACAGGGAAAGATTTTCAAATATTTGGGTACCTGTTTTGCGTATTTGGTCTCCAAAACATAGGCCCTCATTACGACCTCGACTGTAGCCATGCCGCTATTGGCGGCATGGCTGCCGCCGAAATCGCGTCCAGGTCCACAGAATGAGGAATTACCGGGCCATTCCGAGTTCGGAAAGCCCGGTAATTCCTCCCTCCAAGGACCCGGACCCGGTCCTTCCCCATTCCCATTTCAGCCCCCTTAGGGCTGAATGGGAATGGGAGAGGGAGCAAACAATGGGCCATTACGAGTTGGCCCGTTGTTTGCTCCCTCTTCCCCTCGCGGGACCCGGTAAGCACGCCTGGTTTGACCAGGTGTTACTTCCTGGGTCCCACGAGGGGAACTCGTAATGAAGCGGTACGGGGTAAACGACGCTGGCACCTTTTACGGCGCCGTTAACCCCGTACCGCCAGGGTCGTAATGAGGCCCATAGTCTTTCATGACACTGAGTTTATTTCTTTTAGTCCGTGTCAGTATCCAATCATGTTGGTTGAGTTTCTTTTTTTACCAAGGTAGGATTCGAGATTAAAATTGCCACTGAAGAGTCCAGATATGATAGACAATCAGTGCATTTGGTTTTCCATAGAGATAAATGATCTTGGTTGCTAGCACTTCCACTGTCTCACAAAATGGTCAATTGCAGAGTATATTGAGAGAGCAAGGATTTGAGAAAGAGTTGGACGGATTTCCATAGGGAAACGGAATACAAGGATAGTAGGCCCAATTCAAACCGAATGCAGACCATGGACATTCTCCTAGGGAGTCACAGAATTCGCTTAGAAAAGAGCACTTCTAACAAATCCCAGATTTGCCAAGTCAGGTTCAGACATGATTTCGCCCATACGCAAGTATTGGTATCACTTTTTGATTCTAAAATGTGATCAATGGAATCAAGGAGAACTTGACAATTCTGCGATGTAATACCATGACCTGGGCAGCTAGATTTTTAACCTTAGATCTTAAGGGGAATGCCCACAGAGTTTCTGCTACACTCTGGTTGAAACAGACGCCTAAATAAGTAATCAGGTTGACGCAATCAAGCAGATTGTTGGTTTATTTGCCATTTGAATTCAATGGAGGCCTTCCCTCTACGCTCCCCTTAAATATCAGAATCTTTGATTTCTTTGCATTTTACTCTTTGGTCGTTTGCAAGCATATAGGAATAAAGTGCACCTAAGCACCTTTGAAGTCCTATAGGTGCCAGGTCAATCAGAAGAAGATCATCCGCATAAATCATCCACGGTATCGGGGTCCCATCATGAAGTTTAGGAGGGAAGCCACCTATCCCATTTAATGAGTTAGCTATATCGCAAATATGCTAATTAAAAAGAATGGGGCAAGGGCACAAACCTGCTTAAGGTCCCTATTAACCGTAATTGTTTTAGATAGCAGACCCTGTGAAGTCAGGCGAACCTGCATCAACGTGTCCAAATAAAGGGCTTCCATCGGTTCCAACAGATCCTCCGGGCATTTCCAGTCCTGCAACTTGCACCACAACCGTTGCCGGTTCATGCTGTAAAATGCTTTCTCCAGGTCAATGAAGGCCACATATAAATAAGGTTTAGCCTTCATCGCCTGGAGCTTTAGCAAATTGAACAGAAATAAATTCAATCCCGCCCCCTATGCCTCTAATGAAACCAGTTTGTCTGGGATCCTGGTGATTTGATTCTACCACCCACCTCGAGAGCCTCTTCAGTAACAAAGAAGCAAAGATTTAACCAAAACTGTTGAGGAAAGCTATCGGGCGATAATTGCCCGAGTCGCTTCTTTCACCATTCTTAAAAATTGGTACAATAATGGCCTTTTTCCATGAAGGAGGGATTCGTTTTCCTTTTAGTACTTTGGCAAAAACAGCATATGAGCAAATTCAGACCATTCCGCGAGCGCCTGCTTTAATGCAAAATTTGACAGTCCATCGGGCCCCGGTGCCCTAGAGGAGTAAAGTTTATCCATTGCCTCAAGAATTTCTGTTTTTCCTAGGTTCCAAGCCCACTCGCTGGGATTCCCAGTCTGTCTGGGAACAGAATCAATGGGCTTGTTCAACAGCAGTTGGTCAAAATGATCCAACCATTGTTTTTCATTCACCATGTCTACTTGCAGGGCCGCCTGCGATGTCCCCACTTTATTAATCCATTCCCATGCAAGTCTGGAGATTTTTTTTTGTTTAAGGTTCAACAACATGTTCCCCACGTCTGCCTGAATATGCTCTATTTTGAAGGTGTTCAACCAGTTTTTATATTGTTGTTGGCGCTTTCTTTTACTCTGCGCCCTCCTATTTAGAGGCATACTTTTTAGGGCTTTAAGATCTGCTCTGTATCTCTTACATTCAATGACTAATTTATCATTGAACCTATGCTTCTCAACAAACTCTGGTCTGGGTCCCTGCCCCTGAAGGTGCTCATATCTGGCCAATATAGGCACATAGTTGGGGGCACCCTTCCTTGATTCCAATCTAGAGTTTAGGAAGGAAGTGATCTCTATAACATCCTGTCGAAGGGGACGCAGTCGGTTCTGGCCATGGGTAACCTCAATACCCATGGCTTTGGTTTTACATGCTATTAGAAGTTGGTGAGCCCAGTAGATTTTAAGGAGGGCTTGATCGCTGGTCTCCATCTCTACCATTTCCAGGGATTCAATGTCATAATATATATTACGTGAGACAAAACAATACTCTAATATTGCCTTGTTTATTCCCGTATCCCAAGTAGCCTTAGATGGTCTATCTCCTGTTGCGTTGTTATTTAACATTAGTAAATCTGTAGAACCCATTCCATTCAACCATACCTTTGATCGTTGCTCGCGATTGACTTCCCACTTTCCCCCCTTGAAAATCAATCCCCTTCAAGGGGACACACCTGATGTTTAGGTCACCAACCAGAATGATAGGTGGGTGTTCCCACTCCACCCTTATCTCATCAATTACCTGCATCACAACATTCACAAATTATTCATACTCAATTATATCCGGGTTCCAATATAAATTTGTTTCGATAACACATTTTATTTGTTTTCATGAAATTAGCGCCATCCACAACATAAACAAGGAGGACACAAATAATACAATTAAATCAACAAACAAAGCAAAACAATCACAGTTCCAGTACCATCATTGAAAGTGATGCAGTATGACATGTCCATGGCATATGATCTTCACATATTAACTGTTATGTAGTTGTTATCGCTTTATTGTTTTATTGTGCATCTGCCCATTTCTGCCATATTTTCTGGGCCCTCCTGGGGCATGCTCTGGCAGTGTAGATGCGCTGTTCCATTGACATACAAATGTCCACATCTGTTACCCATTGCTCATATTGCGGGGTTACATTGGAGCCCCATAACTTTGCTATATTGCATTTGATTATTCTTGTGGTCGTCGGGAGGAGCAGTTTTTCATAGCGTGTGGTGTCTCCCTTCTCCATAACACCCAACAACATCAACTTAGGGTCTTTAGAGATGGCATACCCCAGGACTGCAGATAGTTTGTCACAGCACTGTTGCCAGTATACCTGGATCCGGGGGCATTCCCATAGTATATGAAAGAAGGAGCCCTCTTCCTGTAGGCATCGTAAGCAGTTGGGGTCTGTGGCCCTACTCCATCAATAGAGAGCCACTCTCGGGTAGTACACTTTATGTAACACTTTGAGCTGTATCAGTCTGAGCCTAGCAGAGATAGCCGAATCCCACGGAAACATTAAGATTGCAACCCAGTCTTCAGGCAGTATTGGACCAATATCCCCCTCCCATTTACCTTTCAGGTTGCAGAGTTCTGGTGTTGCAAAGGTGGTTGTGGCGTTATACATAACAGAGGTAATTTTGCTATTAATGCAGTCAAGAACAATATTTCTCACTATCAGTGTACATTCAGGCATGTCAGGAAGTAGCGGGAGATGTGCATGTATTGCGTGTTTTGGTTGGGTATAGCGATATCGCTCATTATTAGGAAGACCGAACCGAGTCGCCAGGTCTTCAAATGATGCCAGCTTCCCGTTTATGATCACATCCCCCACTTTGGTTATCCCAAGTGTTTCCCAATTCGGCCAGGACAGAAGTTTACTCAGTTTGGGGAGATTTCTATTTCCCACAGTGCTTGCACTGGGGTAACCTTCTTGTCCCAACCAATAGATTTATGGGATTCTCTCCAAATCAGTGCAGTGTGTATTGTCATGGTGCATGGGAGTGGAGGTTTGAGTGTCTGATAGAGGCTTCCCAATGGGGACGACTCGTGCATCGCGGCTATTGCTGCTTTAACATGAGGTAGGTCTCTGCCCTCATGTAGTATGTCGTTGGCCACTGTCATTTGACTAGCCCAGTAGTAAGCCTGCAGGTGTGGTAGCCCAATGCCGCCCTCCCAAATCGAGCGTTGAAGTGTCTGCAGCACTATTCGCGGGTGCCCTGCGTCCCATAGAAGTTGTCTAAGAGTGGGGTCCATTTTGTGAAATTCAAGGGCTGATACATGGAGCGAGGCATTTTGCAAAATGTATAAATATCGAGGCAGATCCCTCATCTTAAACATCGCTGCTCTCCCCAGTAGAGTCAGTGGAAGCAGAGCCCAGTGGCGCACATCTTCTATGAATCTGTCCGTTATCGGATGCAGGTTCCTGTTCACATATTCTGTAAGGTTAGTCGTGATCTGGATGCCCAGGTAACGGAAATGGCCTATTTGACAGGGTATGGGCAGTCATCTGGGATGGCATCACCTGCACCTTTAACTGGGAAGAGTATAGATTTGGACCAGTTTACCTTTAGACCACTGAACGGTCCATATTGTTTCAGTAGGTTCGTAACCACAGGACAAGAGACAGTTGGGTTCCCTAAGTATATCAGGAGGTCGTCAGCATATAAGGAAACTATCTTCCCGGCCCACCCGCCAACTGAAGCCCATCCATGACGGCGTGTCTCTTAGTAATATAGCTAGTGGTTCAATTATTATCGCAAAGAGCATTGCCCATAGGGGGCAGCCTCGTCTTGTTATCTTACCCAGTTGGAAGGCTCTCGAGGGCCAACCATTCACCTTTACCTCTGTCTCTGGAGAGCTGTATAGGAGTTGTACCCAGACAATGAATTTTTCCCCAAATCCCATTTGATGCATAATTCCCCATTGGCCGTCCCAGAAGGCAGAATCAAAGGCTTTTTCAAAGTCAATCGCTAGGAGGGCGAGAGATTCTTGAAGGGTGTGGGCCCTTTCTAGTGCTAGGTGAAGTCTGCAGAGGTTCGTGCGTGTGGACCTCTGCAGCATTAATCCGCATTGGTCCGGGTGTATTAGCGAGGCTATCACTTTTTGTAATCTGTTCGCTAGCACTTTTGCCAGGATTTTGGTCTCGCTGTTGATTAGGGAAATCGGCCTGTATGAGCTGCATCTTTCTGGGGGTTTTTCTGCTTTGGGAATCACGATTATGTTAGATTTCCTCAGGTCAGGTGGTAAGATCCCTTGCTCCTTGCAGTGTATGAACATTCTAAGTAGGTGTGGGGCTATCTCGTTCCCTACCAGCCTTTTCCATATGTCGACAGGGAAGCCATTCGGCCCCAGTGTTTTCCCTGACTGCAGTTGCGAAATGGCTACAACCACTTCATCTTCTGTTATGTCCTTTTCAAGGAGGGCTGATTGTGTGGTGCTTAACTGAGGGAGTGTGATCCCCTCAAGCAGCGTCGTCACCCCAGGATCTACTGGGGGTTTATAAAGTTCTGCATTATAGGATGCAAGCCCATCCGCAATGTCGCAATCAGTTTGTAATAGTTCTGAGCTATCTGTTTTGATTTCCCTGACCTGACGGTGGCCATCATCTCTTCGTTCTAGCCATGCCAATAGTTTGCTAGCTTTGTCACCCATCTCATACAGATTGGTGTGCATCGCTCTATATGCCTGTTTGGCGTTATCTAGGGCTAAGTTGCGATGGCGTTCCTGGGCTAGCAGGAGGGGTCGATGTGTATCAGGTGGTTCAGATATAAATTAACAAATGCAATCACTGAGAACTTGTTTCCCACACCAAAAGACCATTTAACTGTTAAGGCCTGCACCCAGGGATTGGGCATAATGTGCCTCACTATTTCCAAAGATAGAGATTTTTTAATGAGGATCATCAATCCCGAAAAAGGTCTCCCCTTAGCTCCCTTTTGGGCATGATTTAAAAATACTGTATAGTTATCAGCCAAGGGAGGTTCACATAGCCAGGTTTCTTGAAGAGTAGTTTATGAAAGGGAGACCAATCCATGAGTGTCTCATTCATTAAGTGAAGAAAGCCCCTAGTATTCCAGGATCCCATCAGAACAGAGTGCATTTCATGACCCCCCTTAACCTAATGTTTATTTGAGGTAGTCAAATCCGAGTGGATCCATGACCAGTCTTCGTCTTCTGCTGATATCACGAGATGAGCGTTATCATATTCTACTCTTTGAGCTTCATTGGGCATCCGGGAGAAGGTAATTTTCAATGGTCGATCAAATTTAATTTGCATCTGAACTGGCTTGATCGAGGTCTATGAGGGATCCCTGTATCCGGTTTTCCCGAGAGCCTAGACGATGGTAACACCGGTGAGTGTTTGCTACATCCTCCAAAAGTAACCTTCGATTTTGACTGTCAGATTTTCCTATTTTTTTGTTTATGAATTTCAACTTGCGTGAGCTCAAAGTTCAGTGACCAAAATAAGGGGGCTGCACTCCATATCCTTTCCCAAATGGATTGCGCTCTCACATGCAATCTTACGTAATCAAATCTCGACCCTTCAGTGAATTCCAAAACCAGAAGGTCTCTAGATTTTATAGATCACGGATCGGGAACATGATGCAGTAAGATCATTACATTAGATCTATTTAATATTAGACAATCATTCATATGATCAAGATTCTCCACTGGAATAGAAGGGGCTCCAGTTGATGTCTGCCACTACAAGGCCCGGATTTCTCCCTTGAGGCCTGCTGGCTGAAGCTGGTATGAAAGGAGGGCTATTATCCGAGATCTTGCTCTTTTCCACCAATTGGCGATGCTCTGCTAACGTCAAGTAGTGCTCCTCCTCTGAATGAACCAAAACTGCCTGCTTGGGCTTGAGAATAGCGCGACAGGTGAAGGGCACAGATTTGCTGGTCACGTTTGCATGCTGACTCTCCGCCTGAGCCCCTTTAATGGCCAGCGTTTCTTCTGTTGATTCAACAGAATAAGTGGAATACTCCATCGAGGCCATCGAGTGGCTATGAGCGAGATCCAAAAGGCTGACAGGCTCATCCGCCTGTATAGGCAAGGGCGCATTACTACTGTGCACATTATCGGAGAGAAGTGGGACAATGGCCTCCTTTCTCACCTCCTTGCTCATCGTGCAATTAGAGCACACCATAGATTGTGGTCCTTTCATAATTGTGTATGAAGGCTCTGGAGACATTCTTTTGGGCTTCTTTTTTTTAGGTGGATTATTAAGTTTCTTCTGCTGATTTATAAGAGCTGGTCTGTTGGTCTTCTGCTTTTCCCAAGAATTGAAAAGTTGGAATCACACTTGTCCGTCATCTGGGGCGTGGACATCAATGCCTTCTCGGGTAGGGGGGTTTAATCGAGCCTTGCTGCTCTTCTACCACTGTATCCATCAGGATGATATCCTGTGTAGAGGTGGCTGTCAAGAAAGCAATAATCTTGTTTCTCTGTTTCCGTCCAGGCTCTTCCAACCGCTCACTAGATGATTAATCTAATACAGCGATGGGCTGGTTAATAGGGAGCAGAGTAGCCAGAGACTGAATACAATTCTCACTTTCTAATGAGCTTTTCGCCTGTGGTTGGGCAGGCTGTTGGGGGCGAGATCCCTTTGGGCTCATCCATGGTATTCTGGCCCGCTCACAAAAATGGTCAGGAGCGCCTGTCTCTCTAGTGTTCAGCAAGCTTTAAATCAATTTTTTGAGAATCCAGAATTGATTCCATCATTGCTCGTCTGGTCTCCGCTAGCCATGTCACAGTCTGTTTTGCAACTTGATGGACTGTTCTACTGTTAGGGGTCATTATAGGGTCATTTGCTTGGAAAGATCAAATGTAAGAGTTTCCTTCCTGGGCACAGAGTTTGTCAGTGCCATGCCCACGCTATACGGAGATCCCCGCTCCACGCCCTTCATCTTGTCATCTGTCACGTCACGCCTTGATGCCGATAGCTGGGACACTGAAGCCGTAAATAAAGGTGTAGAAGTGGGCCTCACTTAATGTAAATCACCACGAACCGGAGGAGGTAGCGGTGCAGTAGGGACCGCCTTCATCAAGGGCATGAATCAGGGAACGGGAGGAGAAGCCGTAACAGATTCGCTGCAAAGGGTTACAGGCGGGTGGAAACTCTCACCTTGCACATGTGTCTGGAGTCTCGTTCTTCCTCGCAGCATATCTCCCTCCGAATCCATTGGGTCCCATTCACGAAGTTCCTTGCAGCAGCTGATGGTCAGCGCGGCGTACCCTGCCGTAAACTGTGTTAACTGTGGCTCCGCTGACTCCGCTGCGCTCCATGCTTCCTTAGGGGTTTTAACCCCTCCTCCTCCCCAGGGCAGCAATAGACAGCAAGGACAGACTGTCTTGGAAGCAATTCACCGGCATTAGTTGCGCACACACAGAACACAGTCAACTGTGACTCAGTGAGAGGGATAGTGTGCAGCAGTTAGGCAAAAAGGGAATATGGGACGCATGGACAGCAGAGGCAAAGGAGGGAGAAGTGAGAATGGAGGTTAAGGAGGGAGAAGAGAGCAATGTGAAAGGAGCAGAGGTAAACATGTAGGGTAGGTGAAGAAGGAGATGTGACAGTGGAGGTGAAGGGAGAGACGCGAGAGGATGGATGGAGGGAGAAGAGAGAGTAGAGACATTGGTATGGGGGAATGAGAGCAGAGGTGAAAGAGGGAGAAGAAAGAGCAGGCGGGAAGGAGGGAGAGGAGAGTATGGAGACATTGTTTGACAGGGGGTGGTATCAGCATTTGCAGTCATTGGACAAGATGGGAGTAAAGTACTGACCCCCTCCCTTCTCTCCCCACACTCCCCTTCCCTAGCTTTGAGACAAGGGTGTCTCTGGCTTGCACCCAGGAAGCCTCCTGTCCTAGGTCGGGAGGGGTCCCAGGTCCCCCTTAACCCGAGTCAGGCCCGTGACCCAGTCTCAAAGGCCAGTGCACAGACAGAGGTAGACTATGGGCCACCTCACAGAGAGAAGGACCTGGTTGGGATTCCAAGCAAGAGTAGAAATCATGAATAGAGGAGCTGGCAGGGACCATACAGTGACACAGACAACCTGAAGCATGTCAGGGGTGATATATGCCTGAAAAAAAGTGGCAGAGAATTCCGACTCTATATCCCTTGGATACAGGAAGGCTACACCAGAAAGACAGGATTGGAGGTTCAGGCTAGGGTATGTTACAAATGGAACAAGGATAAAGAAAAAGCCTGCACAAATCGGTCTCTCCACGGTTCTTTGATGTAGGATTTTCTCAGATGGATACATCAAGCCATGCTCAGACTAGCGTTTGTGTGGGCCAGTTTTTTAGGTCTCAGTGGGCCACTTTATTTAGCCAGTTTGGGCCAATTTTATGAGTTACTTTACTAAGCAGCTAATAGTTTGACCAGTGTTGCTGAGGAAATATTCTCTAAAATGCATAATTTACATCACGTTTTATCAAAAACTCCCCCTTGGGTACCATGGAGATATTGTCACAAAAGGAATGAATAGCCATTTGAAAACTGTGGGCCACTTTTTCATTGGTGCCCGAGACAATTCTATGGACCAGTCCGACCCTGCATCAAGCTAAACTTTAGAATGCAAGAACATATACAGAGATGTTGGCTTTAATTTTATTAGGATTCTGCTTCTCTAAGGGTTGTTCACATTAACCCCAGTGTTGTTTCTGGGTGGTCTAATGTCACAGCCGCCCTGAGGTTGGTATCGCAAAAAGAAAAAGGTCAAAGCAAAAGTCCTCCCATTCATGCATGGGTCCGGCTAGACTAGGAACTCTTTCCGATGATGTCTACCATTTTCTCCTGAAATCTCTCGAAATTCTCCTGATGTCCTCTACCACTCTTTCTGACATTTTTCACTCTCCTCTATCCTGATCACCACTAGCTTTGTTCCTTCCACCTGTTCCAACATTCTGTGCTCCCTTGTGCCCCTCCAGCTTACTGAAAACGCTCTCCTACTCAGACTCTAAACACCCACAGGGTTCTGAATCCCCTTTCCTTTGGTGGGCCGCTAATGCGCCAGATAACAAGGGTAATGCTTTTACATGCATGGAAATGGGACTGGGGCCTTTGAATTTGCTGAGCATGACTACCCACTTGCATGGTGTTCCATGGATTTCCACACTACAGATATATGGCACAAGGTATTAAAACATGGAGTTCCCACCTGGGCTTTTAACTCTCTGGGAGTCATGGTGCAGAGGTGCTTGCTTGGGACTCTGCAGCTCTTCACTATTTTTGTTCTAAAGCTGCTTGGTGGACTGGATGCCTTCTCCAAATGCTGGGCCCTTGGGAGGTGCCAATGAGCATAAGTTTGCTCTCACTTGCAGCTTCTTTTCTCATACAACTTAGGCCTCTTATTTTTACAATAAGGTATATGTTTGGTAAGAAAGAATATTGATCATTTCTGACAAACATGTTCCCGGAGAGGGAATGTACTGATTCTCTATGGGTGCTCACAAGTGTGTCTAAAAAGGAACAGTACCCAGCTGCTGGGGCAAAAAGACAGGTTCCTTCAGCTTCACCAGAAGAATGTGGGGTTTGCCAAGGGTTTCTACCCATCCTGCCCCTGTGTCAGGCATCACCCACCCACCTGGTATTACATGGCCACCTTGGCAACCCCACCATCCACAAGCATGGTCAAGTAGGGAGGGATCCATAAGAAGTGGCTGTGAGCAAGCAATCAGTTCGACCTCAAGAGTACAAGACTTACCGTACAGATAAGCAGATAAGGGGGCAGGGGGGTTAATTCTATCCAGAATGTCGCAGGAGGAGTGACCATGCATTAGAAACCCCCAGAGGACGAGGGGGGAACCACACACCTTCCCAATGAGAAGAACATCAGACTCCTTGGGACATGAGGGGTCCAACCACTGCTGGAGACCATCTCACCATCCCAGGAAGAAATGCATCCGAAGCACAAGTGGTGACCAGTTTCACTGACGACCGACTCCACCAAGGAAAGAAGTGCGCAGGAATGCCATAGCTCCTTGAGGCATGACTTTGTGGATACTGGCCTGGGAAATCAATCACCCAGGAACCTTGGACTCGTGGCCATTAGTTTATCTAGAGCAGTTGATACATGCGATTGTTTCACCTATGTGGAAACCATTTTTGAGTGGAGAAAGACCCATCCTCTGAGTATAGAGACAACCCTAGATCCTATAGGAACTCAACCAGCACATTCCTGAGACCCAAGGGAAAAAAGGAGGTAGAAATGATAAAGCTAAAACCCTGCCACCAAGTCAGGGATTCCAGAAATGAAAAAGTCCATTGATATCACGTGAGCGTCGCCAGATGTAGCAGCTTGGTACCCTTGGCTCGGTCAGGCATGGGTCACAAGAGCAGTGGCATTGGAAGAAAGCAAAACACAGCTCCGAGAGCCAGCTTTCTGTCTTGGAATAGAGGTGGGGCAGTCTCATAAGCACAGGAGAGCATCCGTGGCAAGAGCTGTGTGTGTTTTGAACTGTTAAAATATGGAAAGGTTTGGTAAAAACAGTTTGATAAGGCAGTGCTATTGCCACATGCTTATGCAGCTAAAACAACGTGGTTGGTGTAAAAAATATTAAGGTATTTGGTTGCTTGAAACCTTTTCTTTATCATGAATGGGTTGTTCAGGAATGTTTTATCAGGAATGACCTACCCCAACTACATAAGAACGTGTGAGCTTAATCTCCAAGATCACACATACAAGTCATCTTTGAAATGCTCAGTACTAACATTCGTATATGCAACCTGTGGCTCTCCAGATGCTCTGGACTATGACCCCCCATGACCTCCTCGCCATTGACTATGCTGGTTAGGGGCGATGGGAGTTGTAGTTCAAAACATCGGGAGTGCAAAAGGTTGCTGACCCATGACTTCTAGCATAGTGCTACGTCTCATTTATGCAAAGGAGGGCATAGGTTTTCCTGGCGTATTTCAAAAGGGAATTTACAAAGATCTTCAATGTCAAGCTTTTAAAAATCCTCGCCTTTATGTTAAAGATGAAAGGCTTGTATTAGGGGTAGAGTTCTTGACTGAATGAGTCACTAAGCTCTTGCTACTACATACATGCCAACAAACTCCATGTCAATTCGAGTGCTGCTCACCTATTCCTGTTTTTTCTTGCCATTATGTGAACTCATAAATGGGAAAAGCACATCTACACTTATTTGAATTTAAAGAAAAAAACGCAACTGAATGATAATCTCCTAAATGACAGGGGGAATGTTGGTCTACATGCTAGGGATAGAAATTGTAAATTTTAGACCCGGTTTGTAGTGCACAAGGCCTTGTCGCAATACCGTAAACTCACTGTTAAAGGGTTCCAGAACAGGCAACTTCCCATGTACTTACTGTACCATTATAATGTGCAGAGGTATCTTTAATCTTGCAGTTTAACTAGTACGTTGCATTTGCAATGTTTTCCTCCATTCTATAAGCCAAACAAACATGTTCCCTTTTGTCGGTGAATTGCATGGTGGTGACTAAATGGAGTTTAAGGGACCCTAGGAGGTAAGAGTGATGTCAGGGAAAGATAGGTCGTGATGGTGGCACCTACACATGAAAGGCTGTACCTCACATATGATGACTATATCATTCATATGAGGCACTGACTGTCATTAGATGCCATTAATGGGAATTTGAGGCTGCACTTGGCATATGATGATAGCAGCACCTGAACATATAATGGTGTTACTTTCATACAGTGACTGTGACGAGTATACAAAGCACTAACTAGCATTATAATGCAATATTACAGCATTTACGGCTGCACTTAACATGGATGTAATGCAGCACCTGGACATGTGTTGCTGTTACCTACTTATGTCTCTTACGGTCATAGAAGGCTGTATCTGGCATAGAATGGGATTGCTTCAACATCCGACATTGCACTTGACCTATGATGGCCGCACTTGAAGATGAGCTACTGTTTCTTGGCTATGGTGACTGTGCCAAGAAAACGAGGCATTAACTGACATGAAATGGATGCCCTTGGTCACTTACGACTGCACTTAGCATATCATGGTATCACCTGGACATATGAGGCATATTGAGACTACACCAAGCATGTGGGGCTATAACCGACTTTACACGAAGGTACACACATATAAGAGAAAATACTCAGTATAGTTTGGCAGCACTGGGATATGTGGTGCTCGGTTTAGAATAGTATGCCTATACATTATGTATGAGTCTAGAATAGAAATAAGATGGCAGTAACTGACAATGTATGGCTGTGATAACATATGAAGGCATTGCCACAGACTTAAGCTGTTTATGCTGCTGTAGCCCTGGCATATAATGCCCCGTCAATGGCATATCAAGGAAGCCATCTATTCTGAATATGGTTGGTAATTAAAAAGTCTTGTCGGCTTTCGTAGGTGTGTTATTTTATCACTCACAATTTTATTCGTATGTTTTGCATCCAATATGTTATTTATGTTATTTTCTACGAAATAACAACCCCAATACACAGGCTAAGTTTATAAGGCTAAAGCTAGGTCATCCACGGTTAATAGTTCCCTTGAAGTAGTGTCTGAGGCCTGATGTGCAGTAGTAATCAATGGCAGTCGATCTAGACACTACTCCGCAACCACAATCAGGGATGATCTCTGCAATCCAACCCCATACAAGATCCCCTCTCTGCTGCAATCCTGGTCTTTGATTACTACTAGGACAGGCTACACCATCCAAAGACCTCTACTTTGGACCACCCCAGAGGGGTTTCATCCAATGCGAGTTCCCTTTCATCCCGCTATGCAGTACTTTATGACTACCCTCCACGTGTAGATACCGGAGCCCATTTAAGGCCTGTTTGTGGAAAATAATCTTTCCATCTGTTTAGAGACGCTAACATTCCCTCCACCTTTGTGTACATGCTCACCGCGGGAGAGCCAGCCAGCGCAGGAACTACTGTTGGTGAGGTCTGATATGCCAGAGGTCTGGGGGTAACTACAAGCTTACCCGTTCAGCTCCCAATGGCCCAACAACCCTTCCCCAGAACAAACGGAGGACTCAGGCAAGGGCAAGTTAGAACTGTTGTTTATTACAAAAACCGACAGGAATCATACATGACATTCAGAAAATCTCTGCAGTCATCATTTCCAAAGTAATGTCAGCCTTTTTTGATACAGAATTGCGTCACAATCTGGGCCCTCCTCAAAAAACCTATCACATGTACTCATTGGGTGCTCGGAGTGGCAGACACTATGGATTGCCCTTATACATCCTACCCAATTGACCATTCCATGTCAGGTGGCTAGCCTGCCCCATCCCCATGAAACTATCTATTACATTGTTGCAGGGTCACAGGATTACCATTGATCTTTGTCCCCTGCCATCAACCCCTGGATTTCTGTCCCCTGATTGGCTGGAACTGGTTTCCTCAGGCCTGGGACCCAGTTCGGTTCTCAGCCCTTTGTGCATCTCTTCAAGATGATGTGAATGACTGTGTGCCCAATGTATCTGTTAGCAGTTCCATTTGTTCCAGTGAGAGTGCTCTCCATGTTGCAATGTTGTTTTTTTGTTTTGGGTTTATTACAAACTTTTTAAAAACACATTTAGACCCATGTTGCAACGTTGTTAACTTGTTCATGTTTCACTTCATGCTGGGTTGCTGAGAACTGTTTGTCTTCCCACTGTGGGTGAATACCCATTGTCTAGCTCGGCTTCATCACGTGGTTGAGGACCACGAAATCGAGCTCTTCTGGTCTGCAATTATAAGGATTTATTCTGTTTTTCTGCAGATGGTCCCTTATCGTGTTTAGATTTGGAATGTGCTGCTTGTCTCTGTTCCTGCATCGGCAGCCTGGTTCTGCTTCCCTCGTCTCTTGTCCTGCAGTTTAAGGCCTTATGTGATTTTCATTATACTTATTCTATGATTTCTGCACCCTTATATAGTGCTATCTTTCCTATAGGTTAGTCCTAATTGGTCCTGCCAGGCTCCTTATATGATCCTGTAGTTCCATAGGGTTAGTTGCCATATGCATCTGCAAGCTTACTCTGCATCTCTTTGTTGCCTTGCGTTCAGCATTTCTGCACTTAGCTAATGAGAAAAATAATAAAAGCTTCGACAGTATGTATATGTATCCATCCTCTATCTACAGAACTGTGTAAGCATGTTCTTCATGTATACGAGTGTGTAAAGCTGTGCATGGTTGCAGGTGTACTTCATGACTAACGTGGCTATGTTGTAGTGTAACTAATGACGTCACACAGTGGTTTCTCTGCATCTAGTCAATGTCATCCATCATGGCATTTGGGTCTATGACCACTGTTGAAGCACCTGTATACATAAAGACATTCACTTGATAAGGTTTGACTGGCTGTCTGAGAGAGTACTTCTCTGCACACGTGTCAGTCACTGGCGCTCCTGGGGGCTGTCCGAATAGTGAGTGACTTTGTGCATTCTTGACTCTTTGGGCCGTTATGTTCATGGGGATTACGGGGGCATTCCTGTGACCCTCTCTTCACTACACTAATCAACAAAACATTGCCTGCTTCAACCAAAAAACAGACTGTCCAACATTTACATCCATAGAGGTGGGCACGGGACTGGGGGCCATCTATGAATAAACTCCCGTATTTTTAAGCACCTTCATTACCCCAGCACTGTGCCTTAACATCACATCATATCGGCACAACAATAACTAAGCCAGGCTGGGCTAAACCACACACTGCCTTTATGTTTCCCCCTGTAACCATAATTAACATTGACTGGGTCCATGAAACAATATGTTATACAGATTAAGTCTGGCCAGATCTCCATCACAACAGCTTGAATGCCCACCACCACCACCTTAACTTCAGAAGAAGGGTCACTTAGTACATACCTAGGCCATGAAGTATCCATTCGAGGACAGGGATTGATGGCCGGCTGGCAAACTCCAAGGCAGACTGCACCAAAGCCTCCTTCACCACCTGGTAACTGTTGAGGAGAATGATGGGGGTGCGGCCCAAAAAGATGGTGCTCATGTCGCCATATTTTTTTTGCATCTTAGAAGAGAGAGAATCCCAAAGGTTTCATTGAGAAAAGTAGCAAATACAAATAATCCAAATTCCTATATACAGAAAGATTTCCTGGTATTCAAAATGCATGCTCTCATGATGCACCTGAATGGTACTCATTGGCTGGGTCAGACCCACTGTTAAGACAATGATCCGGTTACACACAAATTTAGCGGGTGCAAAACCCACAGAGCAATGTTATTGGTTTCAGAGAACCCCACCATGGCAAACATCTTTCCCCACCACGCCCGCCCATTCCTTTTGAGAAGGGGTACTTGGAGGGACAGCCCGGTTAGCGGGAGGACTCTGGGCTTAATGCATTATGAAACAGGGGGGGGGGGGGGGGCCCTGCCACATATATTTCCACACTCACATTAATTAATGTAAATTTTTTGAGTTTTTCGGCCAATTATTTGGTGGGAGCTTTCATTAAATAGCCCATTCGCAACCTTAACAAAGTTGACTGTATATCTGCTGGTATCATCATACAAATACAATAGCAATTTTGTAGATCAGGTTTACAGAGCATTTATTATTTAGCTTGTAAACTATTTTTTCAAACAATTATTTCATCATTTTGATTCCTTTTGTCATTATTCACACAACACATACAATAGTGCAAAAACATATACAAAAAGGTTACCATACAAAAGAAACTAAAACATTGCTGTGTTTACAGCACAGCAATTAGTGTGCAGTGCTGTCATGAACCTGTGGGACAGCATGTATGTTCCAATATCACACATATAGGTACCATTGTAATGGAAACAAGAATTTGCATACAAAAATGACGGCACTGCAATGAAGCAAGGTCATACAAATAACATTGCATGTTGCGCTCGCAACCTAAATTTACCATAACAGCCAAGGAGGAGAGTTAAGCAACACATTCCTTATCCTTCTGAATACCAAGTGCCTATATGGTCGATTTTAATGCTAGATTTACATATGGATTGGGGTATTAATGGACTGCTATTAAAACAGTTCTGAATTACAAAATCCACAACCCACTAAAGGTGATGTTTTCAAATCCCACTTATTTGTTCAGGCATCAGTGCTCCTAAATGTGCAGCTGGCATAACCTAAGAGTGAATCCCCTTACGTACCACCCACCCAATTGCCCAGATTAAATCTGGCCATCTTTAGATTCACCAGAATAGGAATTAGGCTGGGCATATCACCTTTACAGGGGATGATTTAGAAACCCCCAAAACCCTTTCCAAAGGAAGCTCTCCAGTTTTTATTACAAATCTAACCTATCACAGTTTAGCTGATACATGGCAACACCCTTGATTGGGTTGCAGCCAGCAATGTGCACCTACAACTTCTTGGTATTAAACCTTGTGTCTGGTGAGACCATTACACAATGACCTTCGAGTTACTTCTCCCTAAAAAGGAATCTTAGAAATCTAATAAACTGCAAACAGTCACTAGTAGGAATTTTAATAAACTTACACCTGATGAGTTACAGAAATACATAAACAAATTGATGACTTCTACATCAGATCATGACCCACCTACTATACTAGCACCTAAGTATGCTCAAAGTACTTGCGAATTACTTGATGAAAGTGCATCTCTGAAAGAGAAAAAAGTCAGGGAGAGAGAATATAGCCAAAAATGGTACACACCGCATCTGGTCGTGGATTAAAGGTCAATCCCTAGGGAAAAAAACAGAAATTGAAGGTTTTAGAGAAACGCTACCGGACAGAAATCTTGCAGGAAAAAAGGGTCTTTTTAACTCCCAAATTTCCAATTCTGCCAATGACACCAAGAAATTATTTGAGATTGTTAAATCGTTGGAAAAAGTAAAAGCCCAAATAAAACACATTATTCTGAATAATGTGGATTGTGAAGCAGTACAAAAAGCTTTTTCAGATAAAGTGTATAAAGCGCAACGCATGATTGCCAATGCAAAAGAGACCAATAGTAATTTTATTGCTCAGGGTTCTACCTCTCAATCTCAATCCTATGTTAATCCCCCTTTCTCATTTCAGACTATTACAATGGACTCTCTTATTAAAATTTGCAAGGAAATGTGCCCTACTACTTTTCAGATGGACATTCTCCCCTCAAAAATTGTTTTACAATATTTAGATATTTTTCTGACTCATTTTACAAATGCCTCTTTTTTTAGATAATGATGTGCCTGACCTCTTGAAAAGTGTCACAGTTACCCCTCTACTTAAAAATGCAAATCTAGACCCCACAGTATACTCCAACTACAGACCTATCACCAGTGTCCAATTTCTGCTGAAGGTAGTTGATAAGGTGGCGGCTATTCAGCTCCAACAGTATTTCGAGAAATCAAGCATTCTACACCAGCGACAGTCCAGTTTTAGGACTGCACATGGGACAGAGACTGCTATACTCGATTTACAAACAGCAATGCTAGATATTATGGATGATAGTGGATCAGGGCTGATGCTTTTAGATCTTTCAGCGACCTTTGATCTTGTAGACCACTACAAACTTCTAACATGCATTCAGGAAATTGGAAATAGTTCTACCAATACTGTTGAATGGCTTTGGATATTTCTAAGTAATAGAAAGTCCAAGATTTTTTGGGGAAATGCCTCATCTAATTCAGAGCCTGTTATATGTGGAGTTCCGCAGGGAGCCTGTCTGTCCCCTACCCTTTTTAATGTCTTCTGTCGATCATTGTGTGATCTATTGGACACTATGGGATTGTATTTCACCAATTACGCAGATGACACTAAGCTTCTTTTTAGACTGAGTGGAGAATATGCAAAGGACACAGATCTTATCACGTCTGTATATGAGAAAATGTGTATCTGGATGATGAAAAATGGCCTCTGCCTTAATAGTCAGAAGACTGAACCCCTGGTTTTTGGCTCTGACAAAGCAAGAGAAAAATAGGAGTGGATTACGAAAAGCTATGTATTGACCAACATCTAATAAATACAGTCAATAAAGTAAAAACTCTTGGGGCTACCATTGAGGCATCGCTTAATGCAGATGCTCAAGTTGGAAGTGTGACAAAAACATACAATACTATCTCGGGCTATTATGCCTGATAAAACCCTTTGCTTCAGTAACAAATTGTGCTACTCTAGTTAGAGCTTTAGTCATGTCAAGATTAGACTATTGCAACGCATTATTAGGCGGAGCGAGCAAACATATAAAAAGATTGCAGATTCTGCGAAATGATGCTGTGAGAATCATCAAAGTGCGACCATATATCACAGTATACAAGAGAACTGCATTGGCTTCCTGTAGAAGCGACAATAGAGTTTAAAATTAAAACCATGGCGCACACATTTTTATTTGGCGATGCCCCCAGATATCTGAAAACTCGTATCACTATCCAATATTCTATCAGAGATATCAGATCAAAGGACTCCATGCGATTCATATGCCCTAGATCCCGACGAGTCAGGGGAAAAGAAAGGTCCTATCCTGTAAAAGCGGCCATTGCATGGAATAAATTGCCTGTAAATGTGCGCTGTAAGAGAAGTTTATTGCATTTAAAAAAGCACTGAAGACTTTTCTATTCTTTTAGATTGACTTATTACTGATGACTCTCTATCTTACATCCCATTTCTCTCAATCTATCTTTCCTCCACGCCCTGATGCCTATGGCCTAAGGCACATTAGAAATAAATAAATAAATAAACGCATCCTGACAAAGACAATTTATGTTAATACTGATGAACTAAGGAAATATTCTTTGTTTATGTGAAGATTACTTTGAGTCTTACTTATTACAAGAGGAAGAGAAAGAACCGTTGCTGAACCATTGGAGTGTTGGAACTTTGTTGTCAAGTTGGAGTCACACCGAACTGTGTTGGAACCTTGTTACAAACCAGGGTTTCCTTATTTCATTTTTATCTGTGGTTCCTCTCCTTCCTTCTTTCCTCCCCCCTCCTCCTCCTTGCTTGTTGCCACTGCAGACTGTGGTTCCCCAACGTTATTTTTCTTAGGCTGTGCTTCTTCAAACCTTCTCCAGATGTCTAATACTTCCCTCCTATTTTGGAGCTGCTTTCCCTTATATTTGGCCAATAGGTATGTTGCTACCACATCCAACACTGTTTTATCAAAGGACCCTCCTTCTGGCCATATCTGAGACGATCCTCTCCCTTAATCTCGGTCAGCCATTGGTCATGATACTTTTTTATTTTCTCACTGTATAAGGGGAGGTGCTGACAAATATGTCTAAATGGTGAATCTTCAAGATTGCATTTCAAAACATTTCACTTACACCTTATTTTGCTTCTTACCATTTCATTAAGACAACAGAAAACCATGGATACATAAACCACTGAACAGACAGACCTTACAGTCCGACGCACCTTACCACCAACAACAAAAAAAGTCACTCACAACAGAGAACATAGAACATATATTTTTTAAGCTATCTTTTTAGGCCTTGATTCCTTTTCAACAATACTTAATTCTCCCCTTCATTCACACTTCACAGTCACTCCACCCTGACCCCTTCTGGGCCGACCTCTAAAGAGCGTTTACCAACACTAAAAAAAGAAAAACTAATTACTAATATTTTCCGAGTCTACTTAATATATAAGACTCCTACTTATTCCTCTTTTCCCCATGTATAACCCTGCATTGGTCAAGACAGTAATATGCAGCGCCGCCTTCCACCACCTTTCGGAGCTAGGTTCCTGTATCTCCTCTTATTTCATCACCTTATATAAAAGACCTAATGGCCATATGAAGAAGAAAAAAGACCTTAATCAACAATCACTCAATCCCACTCATACTGAATTCAATCCACAGGCTATTCCCCCTGCTTGTTTTAATCTGACCCTTCTCACGTTAATTCCCCCTCCTTTAAGACTTCTTGCAATCAATACTCACATGTTCGTGGTGGTCCGAGAGCCTCAGTTTGCGGTCTAGCCACAATATGGGGTGCCTCCCCCAACCAAGCCGTCGCCTGCTCCGGTGAGCAGTTGGGTATTTGCAAAGCTGGGACCCGCAGAACCTGCTCAGGAGCGTACGCGTTTTAAATACTGGTCGGCCGTAGGTGGCGGTGGTCTTGATGGGGGTGCCCCGGATCTCGCCGCGGAGCATGGGGGTCTTCCCGGGCCAATCACATCGGGGTCACCAAGTGAAGCTGGTCATTCCACAAAAATACAAATCCCAACTCAGAATAAACTGACACACCCCAGTAGGGAATAAGACCAGGAGAAAGATTGCAAGTTGAGTAAAGGTTTATAAAGTAAATGACGCACGCAGAGGACTCTGCTGCTCTGAGAGCGCTCTGCCAACAATACAGAAACAACATATCTTTATATACAAATTTTGTCATCAGTGATGAACAGTATAAGGGATGAATAGTGCGGGCCCATTGGTGCATTGTAACTATACTGTGTAGTCCATATGGAGTTGGTGCAACTTGATTGGTTGGTGCAGAGCTGTTGCTTCTCGCAGCACATGGGTCAGCTGGGCTAATCTGGGAGGGGTGAAAGGGTGAAGGTCAGGCTGGGTCCACAAGATGCGTTTGTCCTAACTAATCTAACTACACAGTAATCGTTGACATACGAAGAATAATGGAACACATAAAACTCATACCAAAATGCGGGGTCGTGTATAAATTGTGAACAAACATATACACATTTTTTACCTAGGCCTTTGCGGGGCTGAGGTGCGGTGGTCTTGTTTGCCAGGTGACTTATCTAAAGGTTTTGATCTGCGATGTATTCACCCTGGTGCCTCATGGTTCAAACGGATGAATTGATAGGTATTAGTCCAAGAGGAATGTATGATCACACAGTATTAGTTATGTTGGGGGCAATCTAGGATGGTCTACGGGAAAGGGTCTCACCAACTGCTACATCAAAGGAGAATAGAGGGGCAAAAGGTTGTGCAAGCTATAATTTTTAAAGGTGGGGGTGAAGGAGCAGGTTTGTGGAGACGGATGAATACACAAATCAAGATCCGCCCCGGTCTCACTCAGGGCAGTGAGCTCAGAGGAAGAGACAGAATACTGTTTTCAGTTTGTAACAATTCGTGCCTGGGCTTCCTTCTACTGTCGTCAGTGAAAGACAAGAGGACGTCTCCAGGGGGGGACTGGGAACGAAAAGAGGCCCTGGAAATAATTTTCAAAGAGGCCCAATATTGGTCATTTTTACCAAGCCCAGACATTTTTTCCTACGGGAAAATGTGTAAATACCACACAAAAGGGGCCCAGGGTGCACAGGCCTACCAGGAAATCTCCAGAGTTCACTATAGGCCACTCCACTCCTGGGTGCTTTAAACCCCTGAGATAGTGAGTGCACTGAAGAAAACATTAAGGGCCAGGCAACGTTGGACTCATGTTGAGCAGTTTGTAGCATACAGTGCATGCGTACAATGTATGTGTAAAATTGTACACATCCATTTGATGTCATGCCTGATTTTCTTTCATGCATATGGCAGAAAGGGGTCATGGAACCTAATATCGGATTCCGTCTCCCCATTCTGTCCGCCATCCATATGCCACAGCATTTATGCCGGCATGACATATTCATGCTGGTGTAAAGGATGTAGATTCCCATACAATCTGAATGGTTTTTAAACCAGCAAAAAGCAGGCAGATTACTTTTGAATCCATTTTAGATGCTGCCTGCCATGCATAAACATCAAGCAGTGCTTATTTGCACTGTGATGTGCAAAAACAAAGGTGCACAGTTGATTACTCACACATTTACAACTTTGTTTTGCACTTTGTATTGCAAATGACTAAAGTGCACAGAGGGGACCTGTTTGCTCAGCAAGCATAAATGCCCCATCCGTGCAATTATTGGGACTTTGAAAATGAGGCTCCCTTATTGCTTACAATAGGACAGTGGATACTTGACTATAACATTAGGTCCAATTAGATTAGACTCTTGCGCCAGATTTCTCCATCCTGATACTGTTACTATAGGGCCTCCGCCCCTTAATGTTTTAGGGAGTTTCCCCATAGCCCTGAAGGAGCTTTTCCTACCCTGCTCCATACAGACACAGATCATGATCACACATGGTAACATCCGTATCCCACACAAAGTCAGCACATTCAGCTTTTGGACCAGAAGGGAAACACCCTGTATACTTGCACCACCTATAAGCCAGAACTATTGCATAGGAGTACAGATAGAGAGACATGGTATAAGGGGAGGACCTCACAGCCTGTAGGTGTTGTTTGGTTATGTGCCCACCCATTGACTGCCCATGGCCATGCTAATCTGTATGGCCTGTCCAACCCAGTTTCTGCCTCTCCCAGCCCAAAACATCTCCTCACAGGAACTCCTCGAGCTTGCTTTAATCAAGCCTTACCATCAAACTTTGCATTTGAAGTCCCTGCCAGTTTTTTTCAAAGCAGTCTTGTGACAGTTAATGACTTAATTAGATATGTAAACCCAATACTGGTGTAATAATAACGTCTTACCAAGGTCTGCCTTTAGCCACTCGATTTATAAGCACTATCCTCCTATGAAGACCTGTTAAAAACAAGCATTGGTAAAGCCAACAGTTTCAGCTTGTGTATATAAATATTAGGCTTTTGAGAGGTACTGCTTTTAGATGCCCAGGTAAATACCTTACCCATGCCTATACAAAAGCCCAACCTGTTGGCATTGTCAATAATTGTTTATTTTGGCAAGACTCTGGTTAAATGTACGTTCATCCCTTGAGGTAACAACTCTTAAGTCAAAGGCTTCAGAAAGGATAAATGGCAAATAAAAGCCCCAGGTAAAAATATATTGTTCATGCCTTCACCCCGAGGAAAGTTGCTTTCTTCAGAGCAAGACCTTGAGAAATTGCCTGGCGATCATTCATGTGAAGGGGTGCCCATTGTCCAAAAATATACGATTTCACGTCGCAACTTAGAAGAGAAACCAGTACCTATCTCACTTGATTTTCCAGCACCTGGAATCGAGCTGCATACACTAGGAATGTCATAGAAGGCACATTTTGGATTGGGGATTGCATCATGTATGAGTAAATTGCCATTATGTGAGGATGGGGGCATAACCCATAGAATCCTGTAAAGGGCTGACTTTCATTGCGGTTGATTTAAGTAATATCTGATGACTGTGATCCTTGGACTCCAAAGACCAATATTCAGTTAAATGATTGCAAAAAACTAGAAATATAAAAAACACCGCCCATCTATCTCGAGGGAGGCAGTTATTGTCCTCATGTATCTCTAATGGCACAAAGACTAAAGAAAAGGGGCTTCTTTGAATAATTAATTTCGTACTCGGTTTTGGTGGCATGCATACATGTCACCATAGAGCCACCTTAGGCCTCTGCACCCTGCGCATGGGTGGACTAGCCTATAGGTAACTCTGGAGATTTACTGGTAGGCCTCTGCACACTGGGCAGGGGTGGACTGGCCTATACGGAATACAGAACTCTGGCGATGTCCTGATAGGCCTCTGCACCAGGGGCAGGGTGGACTGGCCTATAGGGATCTCCAGAGATTTCCTGGTAGGCCTCTGCACCCTGGCCAGTGGTGGATTGGCCTATAGGGTTCTCTAGAGATTTCCTGGTAGGCCTCTGCACCCTGAGCTGTTTTGTGTTTTTACCTATTTTATTTCCTTAGGAAAAGGATTAGGCTCACTGAAAAGGTGTTATATAGGACCACTTTGAAAATGATATCCAGGGCCTCTTTTGGTACACAGTCCACCCCTTGCTCAAACGTTTGGGCTGCTAATAGCGACGGGGTGCCCCATTTCTCCAAAGGTTATTTGTGCTCCGAGCAGACAAACGGGGCAGAAAGGGTTCTTCAAAAAAGGGAACCAAAGGCACCATTGAAATAAGTGAAGAGAGCTCATTCAAAATGCATAAGGTCCTCTTTCTAGTTTCATCTTAAAGAGGTGCCGGCCTAGGCAGGACCAAGAGGAAAGTGGCTGTAGGCACGTTTTTTTTCTTTTAAACATAGAGGAGTGGGTGGGCAATGGGGGTACGCATGGCTGCGGGCAAAAATCAGGGTTTCTATGAGTCGATAAAGCCAGCAATCTGAGCTTGCTGATTGGCTGACACAGCAGACTTGGTGAAAAACTTTCATGATGCCTAGTAAGCCATGGTCACATTGCTCACTACACAGCCTGTTGCGATATGCCATGTTCTTGTGTTGGGGTGTACGGTTTCCGTTGCAGAAAAGATGTGTGGTGATGTGTCATGCTCACTTGCTTGGATGTTTGCCTGTGCCTTGGAATGGGGAATGCAGAATATCTGGTGCATGTGTGAGGTCTGTCAGGGTTCCATGCCCAAAGGTTGACAGCTGGTGATGTTGCTGGCCAGCGAGAGGTTGTATGTGAGATGTCATGTATGCTTACTTGGGATGATTGGATGAATGATGAAATGCAGAGACTGTAAGGTCTGTGAGGGTTCCTTTCCCGAGGCCCACTTTGCAGAATTTATTTCATTCATGGTGGCGGCACCTCGTTGGGTGCATACACAGAAGGATATTAGAGACTGGTCTCACCGTGTGAATAAAACAGCATGCCATTCAGAGATGTTGGGCGGGTCACTTGATTAAAAGAGGGTCGACAAGGGCACTAAGGGGTTAACAGCGCTGTGTAACATACACACATGCTGTGTATAACCAGAGAGGCCGAATGCTTGAACAGCAGCGTTCATATGGTGAAAGTCCAGTCCTATTATAGCTACGATCAGTGAGTGACACACACAGTTCAAATGAAAAGTTCCTTCATATCTCTTTGTTTAATCAAGTGTCTGCTTGCTTATCTTCCAGTCCACATTGATCCCGGCCCGGCTGGCTGCTGCAGCCTGCCCTGCTGACCTGCGCTGGCAATGTGTGTGCGCTCCAAAGAGGCCCTATGGGCCAGAGGCCTACCGGGGGATGTCCCGGTGTCCCGGTGGGGCAGTCCAGCCCTGGACGTCTCCCCACTATGGGATGAGCAAATAGACTTATTTCATGCGGAATGTACAAGGGGGGGCATATGGACCCTTCCTCCCGGGGGGGCATATGGACCCTTCCTCCCTTACAATTATAAGGAGAGATTGTTTTCATGGTGTGTACTTAACTGTTATATTTTTGTTGCCTTTGAAATGCCATACATTACCTCGTTGAGTTACTGTATGTATAAGTGTGAGGGAAAGAGATCCTTTATTAGAGTGTTTCATTTAGTTTATTTTAGGTAGGGAAATCCTTGTCAGATAGTGAGGTGTTTATCCAACCTTTTGAGTTAATAAAATGGCCTCTTTTGAAAAACCTTCACAAAGTTGTTTGCCTCACATTTCTGACCCCTCACAGAACCCAAGTGACTAAGAGTACCAGAATTACTCTCCTTATCCTGGCAGGCTCCCCGCATATAACCCATGTGCAAACCCCCTCAAATGCCTCAATCCAATTATGCTCAACTCAACAGACCGTGTCACAATTCCTATTCTCCTCCCTACCCACAAGGGACAGGGTAAGGCAAGCAATGGAAAATCGGTTGGTCAACCTCTCAGACAGTACCACCCCTAAACCTAACAACCTACATCCGAGAAACAGTCCATATTGATTTGTTCAAATCCACACTAAAAGCCCACCTTCTTGCCTCCGAGTTACCTTCTTAATCTGCATCCTTGAACATTTTTTCCCTCGCCTCTAACCTCCCTTTGTACCGCACATTCTCTGCCTCCACTCTAGCACTTCATCCATCATGGTCACATCTCGAACACAGCTGGCTGTACAGCCTATCTGCACTTAAAATGTCTACTGTTGTTTGTCCTTTACGTATGTCCACCCATCCATTGTCCCCGGTGACTATTCCACTTACTCCCCTCGACAACCTCGAACTCACTGTTTCCCGTCAAATCTGATTCTATGTCAAGACCGGAGGCTCGGATAATGCTTCTCTTTCCATTTTACTACTTCAGCAGCAAATGCACAAACCAATAAAACATGATAACAAAACTCATAAAAAACGACAATAACCATTGTTTTTGAGTCTTTGGTAGTTCTGTTCTTATTGGTCCTCAAACTGACCACATGCCAGGGGCGTTGCTAGGGGGGGCTAAGGGGGCTATAGCCCCTGATATTTTGGTTGTAGCCCCGGGTAGAATCTCAGGAGCTACAGCCAAAAGACTAGCTAGCCCCGAGTCCCAACAGTTCCGACTTCAGCGTAGCCCCGGGTCTTTTCTAGACCTAGCAACTCCCCTGCCACATGCTAACATTAACCAATCAACATAGTCTTTTTCCTTTAACCACACTGTCCCTCTACTTCACTTCCTCTTTCTTTGCTGCTCGGCAGCGAGTTAAGTGCCCTTTTCATTATTCTGTGTTGAATGTATGTTGATAGTCTGTGTATGGAAAGGCACACCTGCACGCACGCGTGCACATCTTAGAGCTTTGGCGGAGCATATCCGCAACTGATTTGTGAGAATTCTGAAGTTGCGGTCGCAACAGGGCTGGTGCTCCGGCGACCGCAACCTCTGAAGAGAACAACAGAGGGCACTACGGTCAGGGAAGGGGGAGCGTGATGGGACCACACCGTTCCAGCACTCCCACCATTTCACGGACCGTTTAGAGAGTATAATCACATTAATTAGATCGCTCCGAAAGCCTACCTTTGTAACATCTGATCCTGAAGAGTCTGGTGACAGAATCCGCTTGTTCACTTCAGGACACAACATTCTGTATAGTCGTGCTACGCAAATATAGATCACAGCGCCCCTGCAGGCCAGAAAGAGATACCGCAACAAAACAGTGATGGGCACAGTCCCAGTTAAAACCTGCTATATCATATATATATATATATATAAAAAACAAGCCAGGCAATCAATACAATATAGATATATTTAAATCTCCAAGAGATATAAAAACTCCCGGCATATTTAAAATCCCCAGTGTTCTGTGCAGACCTGAGCTCCTCCAGTGATGAGGGAAAGGCTAACATTAGCCAGAAGAGGAGCCATGCAGATATGTCTCAGGTCCTCCAAAACGCCCTGGGGGCCTCTTTGGGGCAAGGGCCACAGCAGATAGCTCTGATGGAGGACTGGCTCAAGTTCTCACAGGGTCCTGAGGAGATCAAAAGGCTAAAAGCACAGGGGAAAACAAAGGGGGCAGAAAAGCAGCCGGCAAGCAGAAGAAGCCCACCCCGCCCCCCCCGGGCAGACCACTAAGGAAGAAGGGTGGTAAGAGAAGGAGAGTGAGATCCAAGGCAGGGCCTACCAGGTGGCAGGATAAATCCTCAGACACCTCTGATGAGGGAGAGGAGGACTGGGAAGAAGAATATTCAGAGGAAGAGGTATATTCCATATCTTCCTCAGAAGACGAAGGCCATAAAACGCCAAAGCAAAAGAGGAAGGAGGAGACAGAGGAGGACGGTGCAGGTGATGATTTTGATCCTGAGGCACTGATCCACCCATGGTCTTCTAAATGGGAGCCGCCAAATAAAATAGCAGCCTACCTGAGCAAGCGCCTGAGGGCGCCCCTAGCTAAAGAGGCTAGGAGTAAGATGAGGGCAGAATGCCTGAGACCTCACCTCCCAGAGGGTGTGGCGCATACACCCGAGATCGATGAGAAAATGATCACGTTCATGAGCAAGTACACCACGGACATGAGAAAAGGACTAGATAGGTCCAGGACAAAATGCTGGACATGACAGGGCCCCTCACTAAGATTCTGCAGATTGGCGAAGAGGCCAGAGAAAAGGGAGAACCAGTGGACCCGGCAATTCAGATCGGGTAGGCCCAGAGGGCAATCTGTATGTTGGGTAACGCCAACCACACGATCACCACGAAGAGAAGATCTCTTCTAGTAAAGATAGACCCGAAGCTAAGTCAACTAGCTTCTTCGGAGTCAGCGTCGACCGCAAAGGGAAAGCTCTTTGGAGATTCCTTTATTAAAGAGTTAACAAAGTTCGCTAACTCCTATGCGGCTCTGTACAAGGCGCAGGCATCACTCAAGAGAGTGTTTGGGAGACAGATTTTCGGCAGGGCTAGCAGAGGCAGGAGTCGCTCGGCTGGCCGGTTCCACTTTAACAGATCCTACCAGGATAGAACGAAGTGGCGAGACCAAGAGGATCGAAGGCAGACCGATTTGTTCCCATCAAGGGACCGAGGAAGGGGTAGAAGCTGGCGACACAGAGAGTGTCAACAAAAGACCTGAGGTGAGAGCGAACAGCCCACGATTAATTACCCCAGCAGTAGGGGGGAGAATAGCAGAGTTTACAATAAATTGGCACACTATATCTGGGGATACTTGGATAATAGAAACTGTACAATGTTTTCACATAGATTTTCTAGAGACACCTCAACAGAGGAATCCTCCAAAGGGTTTAGAGCTAATCAGAGATGACAAATTATTGCTAGAGGAAGAGCTAAGAGGACTAAAAAGCAAAAATGCCATAAGACTAGTAACAGATCCCTCAAGAGGTTATATAAGCAACATGTTCCTGGTGAAAGGGAAACACAAGGTAAGACCAATTATAAACATGAAGGGTTTGAACAAATTTGTGGTGTACAGGCCCTTCAAGATGGAAGGGATACACCTGTTGAGAGATACCTTAATTCAAGGAGATTGGCTCGCCAGAATAGATCTAAAGGATGCATATCTAACTATACCCATAGCAGAGGAACATTGCAGATTCCTAAGGTTTATCTGTGGAGAGTCGACATGGGAGTTTCGATGTCTGCCCTTCGGCCTGGCATCTGCACCATGGTGCTTCACGAAGATAATGAAGCCAGTGGTGACGCACCTCAGGAGTCAGGGAATAAGACTCATAATATACCTAGACGATATATGTCTGATGTGTCGGGAGAAAGAGACACTCCATGTACAGGTGCAGACAATAATAACATTATTAGAGGACCTGGGTTTCCTAATAAATTGGGAGAAATCCAAGATAGTACCGGAACAGTCAATGGAATTTCTGGGGTTCATAGTGGACTCTATTCCGGATCTCTTAGCCTACCAATTGCCAAGGTGAACGATATCAAAAAACAGTTAAGACACACCGTAGCAAGAGGAGAAATGTCACTGAGGGACATTGCAAGGTTAGTGGGCCGACTAGCATCTTAGACCCAAGCGATATTTCCAGGACCAGTACATTACAGGGCACTCCAGAGGTTAAAGATCAAACACCTCAGGAGGGGCGCATCATACGAAACGAATGTTACCATCTCCCAAGAATTGAGGGAAGAGTTGGAATGGTGGCTACACCACATGGATGCATGGAACGGGTGGGCCAGTTTTGGCTCATCCCCGGACCTTGTCATCGAATCCGACGACAGCAGATGGGGCTGGGGCGCCCGATGCGGGAACCTGTCGACAGGGGGCAGGTGGTCGGATCAGGAGACAACTCTCCATATCAACTGTATGGAGCTACTGGCAGGGTCCTTTGCAGTGAAATGCTGGACTCAAGAGAGGGCACAATGTTGTGTCCTGCTAAAGATGGACAATGTCTCGGCAGTCAGGTACATAAACAGACTGGGTGGGACAAGATCCAGACTACTGGCAGAATTAGCAAAAGATTTCTGGGAACTCTGTCTTCAGAGGAAAATGTAAGTGACGGCGGAGTACCTGCCAGGACATCAGAATGAGGTGGCCGATTGGAACTCCAGTTACCTCAGGGACACCAGCAATTGGAAGCTGCCAGATCGACCTGTTTGCATCGAGAATGAACAAACAATTAACCTTGTTCTTCAGCTGGAGACCGGACCCAGAGGCAGAAGTGACAGAGGCCTGCCTGCAACCATGGGGCCAACAGACAAACCAGACAAACTATGCGTTTCCTCCTTTTTCCATTACACTCTGAGGCGGCAGAAAGCATTGCTAGTTCTAGTTACGCCGGATTGGAGGGGTCAGGTGCGGTTCCCCAGTCTACTGGAATTCTCTCACCACAACCCAGTGGCGCTACTCAGCTACGAATTCATTTTTCGAGACCCCAGGGACCTCAGCCATCCACTAGTGGGGTCAGGCAGATTCAACCTAATCGCATGGACAAATTCAGGAGATCTTGGATTAGGCCAGGACTATCAAATGAGGCAGAAAAAATCATTAACGAATCCTAGGCCACAGGAACACACAGGGTTTATAAGTCTGCATGGGCTAGATGGAGTAGCTGGTGTTTGGAGGGGAGTATCCATCCCGATGGAACGGATTTAGTACATGTAGCCAATTTCTTAGCACAGTTGGCAGCCCAAGGGAAGGCATACAGAACAATCAATACAGGCAGGTCAGCAATATCGGCAGGCCACCCCAGGATCAAAGGCATGGCGATAGGTGAACATTCCCTGTTTTGTAGACTAGTAACAGGAGTAAAGATAACTAGACCCCCTAGTGAAAAATATACTCAATTGTGGGATGTCAACACAGTTTTGAAATTATTTCTATCATGGCCAGATAATCAGGAGCTATCCAGGAAGGCTATTTCAGGCAAGCTAGCAATGCTACTTTGTCTATTGACTTGTAAAAGGTCATCAGACGTTAGAGCACTTGAGATCAACAGAAAGAGTGTCACCAAACTGAGTGACCTTCCTCATAACGAGGAGGACTAAGACAGGTTTGAGATCCATATCTTACAAATCTTTTCCGGGACAACCAGAATTATGCCCGGTCAGATGCTTAGCAGCATAGGAGGGCATGACAAGGGAAGTGAGACCTCCAGGAGTATCTCAGTTACTAATAGCAATTTGTAAACCTTTTAAAGCCATAATACTGGCTACCATAGCCAGGTGGCTTAGATGGGTGATGGAACAGGCAGGCATTGACCTAGTAAAATATGGGGCTCACTCAGCAAGAGGGGCGATGGCTACCAAGGCATTCAACATAGGAGCCAGAGTAGAAGAAATTATGAGGTCTGCAGATTGGTTGAATAAATCGACATTTAAAACTTCTATTTTAAACCAACGGAAAGTGTGGCATCGTTAGTGGTGAGAGTAAGCTTTGAACAAGCATAATCCGAGCCTCCGATATTGACATAGAATTCAGATTTTCAACACATTCGTTCCAGAAAATCATAATTATATTAAAGACACGGATCAATCGTAATAACAATAATGGAATGGAAAAGTTACTGGAATGTTTTACATGTTTTTCCTGAAATTATTTTAATGTTTTATGATGAATAGATTGAAGTGTTACAGATTTGTTAAAACGCACAAAAGGATAATAGATGGAAATGATGGTTGATTTTACGATTGTCCCACCCTCTTTCGCCTTACAGTCACTGGTTACTTGGTGTTTCTATTAGGTGCAGTGGCGAACACCAAACAATCCGGAAATTGAGGATGTATCTGCATGGAATGGACGGGATTGCAAAGTTGACTGGACGCATTCTCGACTGAGCAAAGAAAGAGGAAGTGAAGTAGAGGGACAGTGTGGTTTAAGGATAAGGACTATGCTGATTGGTTAGTGTTATCATGTGGTCAGTTTGAGGACCAATAAGATCAGAACTACCAAAGACTCAAAAACAATGAGTATTGTAGTTTTTTTAATGAGTTTTATCACGTTTTATTGGTTTGTACATTTGCTGCTGAAGTAGTAAAATGGAAAGAGAAGCATAATCTTTCGCCTCCGTGCCTTTAATAGAATTATGACTTTCTGGAACAAATGTGTTGAAAATCTGAATTCCTATCTATTGTACATGCTTTTTGATCAACAGAGCATTGTTCCTCCCTGTATAAATGAATAAATACTGCAAATGATCATTTAACCTTAAAGGTGTTTGTCTGTACATATATCCCTTTAAAACTGGACCATACCAGAGCCAAATGCCCCACCCTGTGGTTCACCAAGGATCTGACCGACAACAAGGGCACAGTCCAAGCTCATGAAAAACAAATCTCACCAGCCCATGCTTAAGGTATTCAGTTCTATGCGTTTGGCACTCATCGCCAGATTAACAATGTCATCAAGCTCAAGTATACCTAAGTCATTTACTGCAGTAGTATTAACCCTCCTGTTCTCTTCTCTATTTGCTTTAAGGTTTAGGAGGCTTGTCCACTTCAGTGCTAGTGCCTGCAGTGAGACTGAAGTCTGATTGTCTGTACTGGCGTTCGTGTATCCAGTTTCGATTTCAGTATAAGTTTAGAATACTCTATGAGGCCCAATCTTATGTCCTTCGGTGGCCTCTCTGTGGCTGTTTTTTTACCCTAATAGCTCACAGGCTTCATACATCTCACTTTGGTGCCGACTATTCACCTCAACAAGATTCCTTCTTTGATTACTACTCTGTTGGTCAGAGTCCAGACCAGCTGTTCCAAAGTAGTGAAGTTTATCTTCCACAACAGGTCTATCAATTGTCTCCTCAGAGTAAGCCCGATTCAATTTCAGGTCTCACGACAGTAATGCAGTATGCTCTCTGGTTTCCATGGCAGCAGTACTAGTCGTTCTGCTCCTTAAATTGTACATAGAGGTTACAGTCTACCAACGGGCTTCCAACAGGCTACCCAGCCAAGAAATAAACAACGGTTGTACTGCAGGGCAACGGGGCAACAGTGGACGGTTAAAAAAGCACGTGATAACTATGTTCCATCAACTCACCCAGAGCTCCTGGCCCCGAAATGCACTCTGCGCGTGCTGGATGTTTTATACAGACATGTAAAAAAGAAAATGGTCCCACTGGAAACAATGTTCGAGATTCAGCACGGCATCCTGCCGTGAACTGCAATCCTGCAGAACTCTGGCGTGGAGTGTTATATCTAACATAAGAGTTGGCCCATTTAAAGTGAGTACAGTAACATTTTATTTAACGGAAATTGGAAAGCCTATACTGTAAGAATAAAGATTTCGAGTTAAGGTCTAATTTGCACAGTCCTTGCTCGTGTGAGCAGCCCTTCAGGCAAGTGGCGTACTTACCTTTTACTAAAAAAAATCTGGATTGAAAATTCCCAATAAAAAAGCGTCCCTTGCACACGCCCTCACAGCTACACGAATATTTGAGTCAGTGATGCCAGCACGGCAGCGCCACATGAGGGTGCTTGCCCTAAAGAGGAACTTTAATTTTAAAATACATCCTACAATAGGTGCAACGAAGTGTGGATGTTTTTAGAGTTAAAAATGTAATTCATTTGCCTACAAACCCCCATTGTGAAGGGGAGTTTGTTACGCCCAACTTAAAAAGAATTAAGAGTGCATACAATACGCGGAATTATCAGAAGCCCTCCCTGTTTGATTGTCATTTTGTTCTAATTAAAAACAAAAACACCATCGCTGTGTCCATCCAATGTGTTGATTCATTCCGCAGTAGGCAAACAACATTCCAGAATTGTCTGCAGGAAACGTCCCCTCCTTTGCCCCACCCCATCAGATCGTCACGCTCACAATGATTGTCCTGCCGCCTCCCTTAACTTTTTAACTCCCAAAGACTACTTTGTTTCTGTAACAGATGCATTAACTTGACAAGTTACTACACGGGAATAAAATACACTTCTTTTCACTTACATGAATCATGAACTCCACGTTGTCTCGATCACTGAACACGTTACCCAGGAAAGGAAGCGGCGCAGGCCCTGGGGGTCGTCGCTTGGATGGAAGCCACAACCTTCGGAGCTCCAGAACAAGGATCAGGACAGCAACAGCAAGCAGCACTGATGACACTTTGGGACACTCCATCCAAGCGAGAGCCGCCATCTTAGAGTGCCTGTAACAGAAACCGAGTTACTACTTGCTGCCTGGACCCGCCCTGTGCAGCCAACACCCTTGTTCGTGCACAAATTGTCCAAGGGTGCAAGTAGTTTGTTTGGTGCAACATGCGATTTCAACATCCATGCTGCCTGGACCCGCCCTGTGCAGCCAACACCCTTGTTCGTGCACAAATTGTCCAAGGGTGCAAGTAGTTTTGGTGCAACATGCGATTTCAACATCCAACATGAAAGAGTAAGTAGGCGTGGAACAGGGTCGGACTGGGACAAGAAATAGGCCCGGACACCAAAAAAAAAGTGGCCCACCCCTCATCTCAAGAAAGTGGCACACCCCTCGCCTCAGAAAAGTGGCCCACCTCGCACCTCATAAAAGTGGCCCTCAAACCATCATCCATTTATTGTGTCAATTCACAACTTTACAGAAAATGCTACTTATGGAGGGTTCATGTGTCTGTTACATTACAACACAACTCATAAAATAACATAACTTTGCATAGTTTTGTGACGGGGTCCACAGCTACAAGGCGCAGGAGTGACATGAACCTACCACCCCCACTGCGGTTTTGAGACCTGCTGCAAGTCGATGCTTATATAGGGTTCCGAACCCCAGCATGAAAGGAGGGTTAGGGTGACGATGGTTGGATAGGAAGTGGGGGAAGTAGGAAAACCAGAATGAGGTTTAGGGAGATGTTGTATAGCATTGTTCCTAAGTACACTACGAAAAATATGGTTATGATTTCACTAATGTGATATACATTTCATACAAAAATGAACCACCATATGTATCATTAAAATCTCTATTCATTTTGTTATTTTAGTCTTACTCACGGTTCCCTCATGGGCTGTGGCCAGGTCAGAAAACGTCCATGGCCGGAGTGCTGATCTTTGAAAGATGCTGTCTGCTCTTAGTCGCTTTGAAGATAGCTGCGGTATTCTCCTTTCTCCCTTTTGTAAGGGTTGGGGCAAAAAAGGGGGGCCTCCAGATTTCTGCCACAAAATTTATGCCGTGCCTGGTCCTGTAGCAGGGGAAGAATTCCGCCTGCTTGCCCTTCTGTAGCACCATTGTTTAAACTGGTGTTCATTCGCTGATCCTTGCTCTGTTCCGTCATGCTATAGGCTGGTGAGCAGAGCACCCCGCTGTCGGAAGGGCTGGGGAAGTGTCGGTGCTCCGGCTGTCTTGATCCTCGCGGATGCTTAACAGAAAAACTGTTGCCTCACCTCTCTCCGTGTGTGAAAGCAGTCCTGTGGTGCCTGCAAAATTCGGCTTTCAGGTGTTGCAGGCCAGCAATTTAAACAATTACTTTTTCCATGTATTGGAGTGTTCGTCGCAGGGGGCCGCGGGAGTCTGCTTACATACATTTTGACTTGTGCTATTTCAAAAGCCGCTTGTCAGTCAGCTAATTTCCTTTCTTGTAGCCGCCTGCCTTTGCCTTCCCAAGCACACAGTTGATCCCTTGTCACGCTGACCCAGCTTAATTTGTTCTGGGAAGCTGCGGATGTGCTGGAAGGGCTGGGGCACTGACGGTCGCCCACCCAGTGGCACTCGCTGTGTTTTGTTACACACGGGCACGGACCATTCTTCCGATTCCCCCAGGGCCGTCTTGTGTGAGGCCCTGGCCACTGCTGACACTGCATCATTTCTGCTGTATTGGATGGGCTGGGGAAGTGTCAGTCTGCCAATGCCGCTCCTGAAGCTCGGTTCCTCACGAGAGCAGTATGTTCTTAGTTCTTTCTTTTTCTTCCCATGGGCCGCCTGTACCTGAATGAGCTGGAAGGTGAGCGCAGGCTTGCCCACGCTGCTGCCTCCTACAATCACTAGCCGGTACATTGCCTACACTGAGCAGTCATTCCAGCCGCCATGGGGGTGAGGGGTTGGGGGACCCGAGGCAGGCCTGGTTTTTCCGCAGGGGCAAATGAAGAGGTCCCAGGGCCACAGCAGGCCCGGGGCTGCCTCTGCCTGCTCCTCCTGGTGCTGGCTCTCCGGTTTTTGGCATCCGAGGCTTGGACTGGTCCACTTCCGTGCACCTTCAGTTCTGCTTATAGGCAGCACCGGCTCTTCCTTTCCTTAGCGCATTGTGCTGCCGCCGTCTTTGGCTTTTGCCTGCTGTGCTGATGTCATGCGGGTTGGGACAAAGTCACTGCCTTCCCAGCGCGGCATCCAATGTTTAGCTTCCAGTGGGCCAAGGAACGCGCCTGGCTCTCCATTTCCTTCCTGCAGGGCCGCTTTTAGTTTCCGTATCGGAGGCTGCCGTGCTGAGTCTGAGTCAGGTAAGTATGGAGGTATCACGCCTGCTGCCCCTCTGGGGCTTCGTTGACACCCTCGTGTGCCGGGGGTTAAATGTTTCATTGCTGCTGCCGCCTGCAGCCATTGTTTGCTCCCTCTCGTTGTTGGTCCATGTCGTCCTGCTTTTTGCATTCTGCTGAGGTGTCGGAGGGGTTGGACAGAGTCACTCCTCTGCTGCACGGCATCGGTTTGCTATCCTGCTTCCTGCGAGCGGGAACAGCCCTGGATGTTTCCGATTCTTTCCAGCAATACCACTTTTCTAGTAACATAAATCACTGCCTCCCCCATTGCTGTCACTCTCTCTCCATGTCTTCACTGCTCTTTCAACCTCTGCAGCCCCATTTTTATTGGCCAGCGCTGGCGGTCCCCAGGCACAACAAGTTGCTTTGAACTTTGCAAAGAAGTGCAACAAATTTGCTGCTTCCTGCAAAGTTGAAAGCAACATAATGTGTGCGCTGGCGCCGCCACTGTGCTGTGGTCCCAGCAGCCAGGCCCAGCCCAGCCCTGCATGCAGCCTCCTGGCTCCTGCTGCTGTCGTTACTCTGCTGCGGGTGCTTTTTGGCTTCTTTTTTTTTCTTCCTCACACTGGCCCAGCATGGGCAGAAACCGGCCCCCAGGCAGGGACTGACCCATATCGTATCGACCACGGGCCGATTGGCCGAGGGGCCAATCCACCCCTGGCGTGGAACCAGAAAAACAGGCTAACAAAAATGAACCACTCAATTCCCAATGAGCACTGGCAATGCCTAACTGCAAAGTGGCCCTGTAGCTTGGGTGAAACGTTCAGCCAATCCTGGCTTGTTAGTCACAGTTTGCATGCTAGCACTTTTAGGCAAATGCTAATAATTGGCAATATGAAACTTTTTCAAGGCATGTTAATATTAAAAGGGTATTTGTACCGCGCACTATCACCACCGGAGTGGTCCCCAGGCGCTCTGGCGGATCTGTAAACAAGATGGAGGGCACGAAGTTTAGTCTGGTTGAGGGGGAGTAGGAGAGTGGGAGAAGTGGTGTGCTGTTGGCGGCTTCAGTTGGGTATACACCGTGCGCTGAGCTTTGGTGCGAGTATTGGACCGGGCGAGACCTCGTGTGCTGTAGGTGCTTTTAAAGTGTTGTTTGTTGTTGATGTTGTGTTGTAAAATGCGTGCAGTTTGCTGGGTGAGAGATGGTTGTGTGGATTTTTGGGTGGGTTAGGTATGCAGAGATTTGAAAGTTTGGTTAGTGGGGACTGTATCCTGGTTCTAGTTCATCTTGTTCCATTTAAATTGTATTCCTGTGGGTGGCGTTATTGCTGATTTCCTTTATTGGCCGTCTAACTGTTGTGTGTATTGATGCGGCAAGCTCCCAGCTGTATGCTAATGAGCTTTGTGTAATGTGGTTGGGTATGTCTATTTCTCTCCCACTTGTGTAGGAGTTGAGGTTGGGTGCTCCCTATTCCCTTGCTATCTATGGTGACATGGGTCTGTTGTGGCTTGGGTGTGGTTCAGGCCCAGGGTGCTATTGATGAATCGTCCTGGTACTCCCGTCTTGGTCTGGCTATGATTTCAGTCTTTGGTGTCCTCCTGTCATGGCTATCTCAGTCGTTCGGTGTGTCTTCTTTAGATTCTATTGTTTAGTTGATTGCTTGTCTGTGGCGGTGCAGCGCCCTTCCCGCTGTATCCTTATGAGCTTTGTATAATGTGATTGGGTATGTTTATTTCTCTCCCTCTGTTGTAGGAGCTGTGGGTTGGGTGCTCCCTGTTCCCTTGCTATCTGTCGTGACATGGGTGTGTTGGGCTTAGGTGTGGTTCAGGGCCAGGGTGCTATTGATGAATCGTCCTGGTACTTCCCTCTTGGTCTCGCTATGTATTCAGTCTTTAGTGTCCTCCAATCATGTCTATCTCTCAGTTAGTCTTTCGGTGTGTTGTGGAGTGTGTTCTTTAGATTCAATTTTTTAGTTGATTGCTTGGTGGTAGTCGGGATCTGTGTCTTCATTCATCATTGTTTTAGTTGTGTGTGTGTGTGTGTGTGTGTGTCCCTGAGGGCGGTCTTCTAGCTACGAAGTGAAAAGACAGGATTTGAGCAGTTTCCTGAATAGTAGGTGGTTTCTTGTCTTGCGTATGTTCTTTGGTAGGTCGTTCAAAGTTTTCGGCACCTGGTGAGAGAAAGAAGATCCTCCGAGTGTTCTTTTATTGTAGGGTTTTGGTTCAAGGCCGATGCCGTTGCTTGATCTGAGCGTTCTTGTTGGTTGATGTAGGCGTAATTTGTTGCTCAGGAACTCAGCGCCTTGTTTGTGTATTGCTCTGTGCGCGATGCATATTGTTTTGAATTTTATTTGTTGTTTTATTGGTAGCCAATGTAGTGTTTTTAGCGCAGGTGTGCTGTGTTCTTTTCGGGGTAGTTTGAGAAGCAATCTGGCTGCCGTGTTTTGTATGCGTTGTTGTTTTTTTAGGAGTCATTCCTGCATACCCAGGTATAGGCTATTGGCGTAATCTACTCTGGACATGACGAGAGTGATGATGGTGGTTGTTAAGTTGGTCAATGACAGGAATGGTAGGATCCTTTTTGCCGCTCGCAGGAGAAATGGGCATTTCTTGACTAGAGCGTTTACTTGTGGCTCTAGAGTAAGATTGCTCTCCATCAGGACCCCCAGGTTTTTTTACAATTGTAAACATGTGGAGTCTCCCGGGTTGGATTTGAAGGGTTTCATCCATATGGTTTCCATTCTGTTTGTTAAGAAGGCTTTGAGCCACAGTTGGGCGGTGTCTGTTATTCCTAGTTTTTATAGTCTCTATGAGGATGTTGTGATTAACTGTGTCGAACGCTGCAGATAGATCTAGAAGTATCAAGGCAGTACTGTTGTGCGAGTCTGCGTTTGTTTTTAGGTCATCCTATGTTGAGAGGCGAGCTGATTCCATTCCTCTCATTGGTATGAAACCAACTTGTGGCTGGTCTAGTATGCAGTGCTCTTCTTTGAATTCTTGGGTTGTTTTGTATATGTACGTTTCAAGCAGTTTGGCTGTGTACGGGATGTTCGAGATTGATCTGTAGTTGGAGCGGTCCTCTACGGTTCCCGCTGTATCGTTGAGTAGTGGCCTGATGTACGCTGATTTAAAGGATTATGGAACTTTCCCTGTCGAGATTGAAAGGTTGAGGACAATCCTGTGATATTCCATGGAAGTTTCTTGTTTAAGAATTGATTTGTATATGTCCGGGGGGCAAGGGTCCTCAGGAGGACCTGAGTTGTTGCTTTGATTTACCAGTTTGACGAAAGTATTTCAGGAAAGCTTTGTAGTTTGTTCGGATGTTCCTCATGAGGATAGGTGGAGTTCGTAGTATGATCGAGTGGTCTGCTTTGTATGGTTTGTTGGATGCTGATGACTTTGTTTTTGGAAGTGGTCTGCTAGGTCATTGCATAGTTTCATCGAAGGAATTGGCGTATTGTTGCAGCCCGGTGGATTTTTTTATTTCGTTTATGATTTTGAAGAGTTCTTTTTGGGTGTTTGGTTCTTTGAAGATTCGGTTGTCGTAGTGTTTCCTCTTCTTTTCGTATTTCCTTTTTGTATGCACAGTTATGTTGCAGGAATTTCAGCTTATTTGCAGTGTTTCTGGTTCTCTAACCTAGTTCTAGTCTTCGTTTTTTTTTCTTTTCATGGTGCTGAGTAGTGGGTTGAACCATTTTGCCGTTGCTCTTTTATGGGAAGGAATTAAATGTTTTTCTTTGGTGATGTTGTCAATAGTTGTTGCAATCCAGGTGTGGAGTAGGGCTACTTTTTTGTCCAGGTCAACTTGTTCCATAAATGTTGGGTGCGGTTTGCTAAGCTCCAGGAGTTCAGTTAGGTTTTTGATGGTTCTCCAGTTTCTTTTCATGGTGATCAGTGGGTTGTCTTGATGCTTGTTTACTGGAGTGGTTCTTGTTGTGATTACGAAGGGAATGATGAGGTGGTCGCTCCAAAGTATTTGAATTGGGGCTGCTGTGGTAATGAGTTCTTTGTTCGCGAAGATTGCGTCAAGTGTATGCCCTGCCGAGTGGGTTGCTCCTTTGACTAGTTGTTGTAGATTCATTGCTGGTAGTTGGCTGGTTAGAGATTTTTGTGTGGTTGTGATTTCTTCATCGAACCAGAGTTTGAAATCTCTTTGGACGATCAGGTGATTATGATTGATGGCTAGGATGGTGATTGCTTCTGTGAAGGCGTCTACGAAGGTTGCATTGTAGGTTGGCGGTCTGTATATCAGTATGAATTTCAGGTTTATTTTGGGGTGTAATGATAGGATTCGCATTTATCGATGTTTAATGCGTCTTCCAATTTGATAGACAGGAGTTCCTTGTGGATGATTGCCAGTCCCCCCCCCCCACTCTTTTTGTTTTTCTGTTTGCTTGGACGCATTTGAAGTTTTTAGCAGGCAGTCGTTGAGGGTGATCTTGTAGTTGTCGTCTAGCCATGTTTCTGTTGCAAATAGGATGTCGATACCTCAGTCGCAGAGGAGATCGTATATTTCGGTGCCATGCGTGGACGTTGACCTTGCATTGATTAAATTGCAGTGGATCTTTTTGGTGAGGTTTTGCTTATTAGTTGTTCCTTGTTTTGGTTTGCATTTGTTCAGTCGCGGTGCATCTGTGTTGACGTTGATTGGATGAGGATCAGCGAGGGATGCATCTTCATTGAAGTGGTCTGCTAGATTGATAGCTTGGCTGTTCAATAGCGGTGCTTCCCTACACATGCCGGTTGGTTGAAGGTCAGCGAAGGCTTCTTCTTCTTTGAATCGGTTTGTTAGGGTAATGGTTGGGTTGTTGGTTAATAGTACTTCGTCATCTTGTCTGGTGATTCATGGGTGTAGGTGGTGCCCTTCTGTTCTTGAGATGTTTGGGGTGAGAGGGTTGAAGTCTACCCACCCTCTTCTTGGGTGCTACTGTCTTTTTTCTAGCTGTCTAGAGCAATTCTTTGCTTGGCATGAGGTCTCGGTGTCGTCAGGGTATCCATGTTCTGAGGTTGTCGCGAGGCATGGTGTAAGATATAAGGATTTTTCTCTTTCGAAGTTTGTTCTGGTCATATTGGTTTTTGGCGGGGTGTTTCCTGCATTTGAGGCTGTTGCTGCTGGGGTCAGTTGGATTTGTGTATCCATGTCCATTGTGGCATGATCGTGTGCTCCTTCTCGGCGCCCATTCCTGTTCCGGGGCATTTTGCTACTTGGTGCAGAGATAACAAGTCGACTGTGATGTCTTGTGCTGGGACAATACTGGTCTTTCATCTAGGTGAGCTTGGGTACTTTGGGTGCTGTCTGTTCTTCCATCAATGGGTTGTGTGTGTATCCTACAGGTGCATTGACCGTGGGGGGGTTGGACGGTACTGAGGTACGGTTGGCAGGTGGTCTAGGACTCAGTTCAGGTAGCTGTCTATATTGTTATTTGAGGTATTGGTGGCGGGTTGGTACAATACTATCACGTTGTGGTCTCCACTGGATGCATGTCCATTTAGTCTAACCAGAATTGACTACAATGCAGAAAATTAAAGTTTTAGAGTTGGGTTAGTGGGCTTTTTCGTACCTTCTTGATTTAGATCGTCCCAGATTGAGAGGAGTGCCTTTTCCATTCCTCTCATAGGTCTGAAGCCGACTTGCCCTTGGTCCAGTAGTCAGTGTTTTACTCTATGTTCTTGTGTTATTCTATAGATGTGGGTTTTGAATAGTTTCGCTGGGTAGGAGATGTTTGGGATGGGTCTGTAGTTGAAGAGGTCTTCCACGTTTCCTGCTGTGTCCTTGAGGAGTGGTTTGACGTTTGCCAATTTGAATGATCGTAGTAGTTTCCCTGTTGAAAGTGATAAATTGAGGAGGTTTCTGTAGTGCTCCATGGGTGTGCCTTGTGTGAGGATTGACTTGTATATGTGTGAAGGGCAGGGGTCCATGGAGGAGCCTGCTTTGTTGCTATTTCTTACTAACTTGTTGAATGTCTCTACTGATATTTGGGGGAAACTTTGTAGTTTGTTCTGATGATCCTCAATTGGGAGGGTGGGTTGTGCGTTTTGATTGGTCCGTCTGCTTTGTATGATTTGGTGGATTTCTTTTCATGGCGCTGAGTAGCGGGGTAAACCATTTTGCACAATGAGGTTAAAGGTTTTTCCTTGGGGATATCAATTGTTCCAATGATGCATTTATGAAGCAGATCTGTTTTTCTGTCAAGGTCATCTTCGTTCAGGAGCATGGTTGGTGGTTTGTTGAATTCCCGTGTTCTACTAGGTTGCCAGCTTTGATGGTCCTCCAGTTTCTTTTTATGATAGTCGGCAGTTTGCCAGGTGGTTTGGTTGCTTTTGCGTGTAGCATGATAACGAATGGAATGATGAGGTGGTCGCTCTAGAGGATCTGTATTGGTGGCGTCGAGGTGATGAGGCTTTTGTTGGCGAAGATTGCGTCTAGTGTATGCCCCGCTGTGCGTCTAGCTCCTTTGACTAACTGATGTAGTTTCATGGTCTTCAGTTGTTTGGCTAATGATTTTTGTGATTTGGCGGTTTGCGGTTTCTTCTTCAGACCAGATGTTGAAGTCCCCTAAGATTATCAGGTGTTCCTACTCGATGGCTAGGTTGGTAATGGCTTCTGTGAAGGTGTCCACAAAGGTTGCATCGTATGTCGGTGGTCTGTATGCCAGGACAAATTTGAGGTTTGTTTTGGGGTTTGCTGTCAGGTGAAGGATTAGGGATTCACAGTTTTTGATGCTTAGTGGTTCATCTGTTTTAATTTCGAGGTGTTCCTAGTATGCTATTACAAGTCATCCTTCTCTATTGTTTTTCCTGTTTGCTTATGAGCACTTGAAGTTGTCAGGGAGGCGGGTATGGAGTGTGATTTTGTAGTTGTCCTCTAGCCATGTTTCTGTTATGAATAGGATGTCAATACCTCTGTTGCACAGGAGGTTGTAAATCTGTGTGGCATGTTTGGACATTTATGCATTGATCAGGTTGCAGTGGATCCTTTCAATGTGGTTTGGTTGATTTTGTAATCTTTTTGTCTTGCAGCTGTTCTGATGGGGTGCTTCCGTGTTGCTGTCGCGGATTGATGGGTGCTCTGTGGGGTCTGCTTCGTCATTGAAACAGGCTGTTAAATTGGTTGTTGGGTTGCTGATTTCTTCAGCTTCTTCATCTTCTATGTTTTGATGCGATTGTTGGCAGTGTCCTTGTGTTTTTGTGATATAATGTGTGAGGGTGTTGGTTTTGTTCCTTTCTCTTCTCAGAGTTTCTCTTCTTTTTCTTTTTGGCTCCAGTATGTGCTTGGCGTGCCTAGCCCTGTTGGTGGCGTTGAGATGTTGTGGTGCGTGGTCAGTTGCGAAGTACAGTGTTAGGTATAGGAACATTTCTCTTCTCATTATGTTTGTTCCGTTGGTTACAATGTTTGTAGGGGTGTGTTCTGTATTTGTGTCAGTTTCTACTGGAAGGGGGTGTGGTTTTGTTCTGTTTGTTCCATGTTCTGTTTTTCTTTGGCGTCATCCAAGTCTGTGTTGGGGCATGTTGGAGTTCTTGGATGTAAGATGGTTTGGAAGTTTGGAGTATGGGTAACGGGCTGAAGCCCGCCAGTTGGACCTCATGAGGTTTGGATGCTGTTGAGTCTTATCTGCTTGTGTTATGATTATGGGGATAGCGGTGTATACTCCATGGGATTGCGACTTTGTACGTGGGTTATATTCCAGAAATGGTGGTGGTTGTGGTGGCTGCTGTTGGCAGATTTGCTAGGGTGTTCTTGTTCTGTACAATGAATGAGTTGGAAATATTAGGGGGGTTCCAGGCTTGATATAGTTCTAGGGGTGAAGGTATTTTGCTCAGGTGTCGGGGGTGGCTGCCCAAGTTGTGGGTTAGCATTTTGGTGTTCCGCTTTCCCGTGAGTGGAGGGTCTAAGCGGGGTGGTTGTTTTTGGGAGGGGAGATGACCTAACCTGGGTTCTTGATTAGTTTGGGGGCACTGGCCTAGCTGTAGTCAATTGCTTTCAGTGGGTGGCTAGATGTTTCCTGGGTAGTGGGAAAAAGGCCTAGATTTCACAAAATGGCAGACACAAGAGAAACACACCTAGATTTGAGTTTCCTGGATAGTGGGGAAAAGGCATAGGTTTCACAAAATGGCAGACATGAGAGAAACACACCTAGATTTGAGTTTCCTGGATAGTGGGGGAAAAATGCCTAGGTTTCACAAAATTGTAGACGCAAGAGAAACACACCTAGATTTGAGGTTCCTGGATAGTGGAAAAAACGCCTAGGTTTTACAAAATGGCAGACATGAGAGACACACCTAGATTTGAGTTTCCTGAATAGTGAGGAAAGGCCTAGGTTTCACAAAACGGTAGTCTTTCAAACGAGATCGGATTAACACTTATTTCCTAGAGGGTGTCCTGCGTGTTTGCGGTGAGCGGTTGGTGTTATTATTGCAAGTGTCAGTGGTTTAACGATAAGATGGAGGGAGTCTTGGCTGTTACTGCTAGTAATGTGCCTACTTTGTCAGTTGATGCCGGTTGACGGCTGTCTGCTCCCCCTTTGGCATGTGGGGACACTGTTGCAAGCCACTTCTACTGGTGCAGTCCCCTGCCTTGGCTTCTCTACCTTGGGGACTGCAATGGGGAGGGGGCTTACCTTAGTGCGATGGGTCTTATGGGGGCTCTGGTCAGGTCACGGCTGCGGTGGGATAATGCCTTGGCAACCACCCAAATGAGTAGTGGTACAAGCAGCGAAGCTTGGTGGGCTGCTGCTTAGAGGGGAATCAAGCGAAGCATGCCACAACAACTGGCACCACTCTCCTGCACCTTGAGCTTAGTGTTGAGTGGTGTCCCTACAAGAGGTAGTGGGGGAGTCAGTGATTTGCTTTTGGGTTAATGAATGTGAGTGAGAGGTGATGGATTAGGGTGGCAGTTGGGATAGCTCCTTTTTGGGCAGTGCTGGCTGTTATACTTATTGGTAGGTGGCTGCTTGCTTCCCCTGCAGACACCTCCTATAGTTGCCTCATTGGGGGCTACCCTTTACCTTGGGGCCCTTTGCAGGGGGGCCTGCACCCGGCAGGGGTTTGTCCTACAGTGATGGCTTAAGGAAGCCCTAGTAGCCAATCGTGGGCCTTGTATCTCAGAGGTGGAAACTGTCAATCACATCTTGTGGGAGGTCCGGCAGGCAGAAACTCCACTCAAAAACACGCTGCTACGGTGGGGAAACATACGGGCAGCGTGTGGTGAGTGCGCTAGCAGAACATTCAATTTAGCAGCAGATAATGGAGCAGTGGGCCAAAACCAGACCTTACCTCACGCAATGGGACCTAAAGTGCAGAAGAGGCGGGGCACGCAGCGCCTAGACCAATGTCACAGCTGATGGTTGGGAACCACCAATCAGGTCCACAGGGAACCTCGACTCCAAACACACCGATACGGTGGGCAAACACACAGGCAGCACGTGGGAAGTGCGCTAGCAGGAAATACATTTTAGTAGTACAAAATGGGGCAGGGGGCCAAAACCAGACCTTACCTCACGCAATGGGACATAAAGTGCGGAGGAGGCGGCGAATGCAGGGCCTTGACCCTTGTCGCAGCTGATTATTGGGAACCGCCAATCAGGTCCGGGGGAGGCCCTGTAGGCAGAACCTCCACTCCAAACACACAGCTATGGTGGGGAAACACACGGGTAGTGCATGCAAAGTGTGCTAGCAGAAAATACAATTTAGCAGGATAAAATGGGGACAGGGGGCCAACACCAGACCTTACCCCACGCAATGGGACCTAAAGTACTATTGTACTATTTTAGCAGAAAAAGCAGGAACTGGCTGAAGGTGCATAAAACAGCCAATTGGCAGCTCTCCTGCTACCCAGGACTGGCATGGATTCTATATTCAGTGCCACTAACAGCTCAATTAGGTGTCCTATGTCGGGTGTGGGTATAGCTCATGAGGGGTATTCCAATTCGTGTAGTTTTATGTGTGGCACACAATTAAATTTGCTACTGTGATTCAAGGAAAATGACAAGTGGATACGGTTAGAGGGGAATAAGTAAGCACTGCTGAGTACCCTTACTCTTGGCACAGCAACACATTACATGCACATAATCAATTTTGTGTCCTACTTTTGCAAATAGTCAATTGTGGGCTCTTTTGGCTGGGCCTTCTTAGATTTTCATTATGGGAGCTGTCAGTTTACCTAATAATAATAGTATAATAGTAACTCCATACTTCAAGGGTAGGCTGGAACCTAACTCAAGCCCATAATGCAGCCAACCATTGGCTGACATCTGGGCTTTTAGAAAATACTAGAAACTGCCCCATCGGTTGACGCTCATTCTTAAGAGCAAGACTGGCATTAGGCACCGCAGGTGCCAAAATCCTGTCATTTACAAAGGAGGCCAAAGTTGCCATGCCAGTAGGGAGCAGCCTTTAAAAGGCCCCCTTGTGCTGCACAGCAGCAGGGTCGGACTGGGCCATAAAATTGTCTCGGGCACCAATGTGGCCCACATTAGCAAATGGCTATTCGTTCCTTTTGTGACACTGTTTTAATAGTATCCAACGTGGAGTTTTTTGATAAAATGTGATGCAAACTGCATTTTAAAGAATATTTATTCAGCAATACTGGTCAAAACGAGTAGCTGCATAGTGAAGGAACTCATTAAACTGGTCCACATTGGCCAAAAAAGTGGGCCATTTTGACCCGAAAAACTGACCCATACCAGCATTTTGATTTTTGGTTCGGTCATGGGCCTATTGCCCTATGGGTCAGTCCGAGCCTGCACAGCAGCAGGTGCCCTAGGTAAGCGAAAATCTACTCCGCCCTCCAAGGGGCGAATTTTTCACTTGCATAGGGTGCCACTGCCATGCCAGCTAGGGTGACCAACTTTCCCAAATGGTTTCGCAGGACACTTTGGAGGTGGTAGTGTATCAGAAGTGACCGGAAGTGCTCACGATTGCATACGATATTATTAGCGCGCCTGCATCAACTTTTTTGGTGACATTAGTTGCAGATGGCATTTTAACACATTCACAGAAAAAAAACGAACAAAACTGCAGGACCATTATACACACAGGAAACTCGACTATTAGAGCTCTGTCCAGGCCCTATGGGTCAAAATACATGCAAGCCTCCTTCTATGCATAAGCATTGACACCAACAGAAGTGATTTCTCAGAAAGGGGCATTGCAAGGAGCATCTTTAGTCTTTGATACTTCAATGCACCATCGGAAGTGACCTTAAAGATGCTGCCATAAGTAAGCCCAGTAGCGGATAAATGTGGTATGAAATATATGAATAGAATTATTATACTATAAGGAGCAACTCTGTAGTCAATATCATGATATATTAAACTGAATCACTCACAGAGGCTCCAGATAAGACACAGTGAGATTAAATGATTTGCCCAGGATCACAAACTTTGGTTAAATGAAGGAACCCGGATGTGAACAATTAAAGCAATTTAACACCTATGTTCCCACGTTTAGTTGATATAAATATTTATTAAGATTTTGCTTTGGGTTTCATGTGCCAAATAATACGTTCTTTATGGCAATGCCTTGAAAATAACTCAAATTACATAATAAACCAGACTTTCATAACAGCCTAAGCTTGCATAGTTTAAATAGTCATACAAATATGTTAAGCAATAATAGTATGGCTTTGGTTTTATTCTCGCCATCCTGCATAGAAGGTCACAGTGGCACCAGGCAAATTAATGTGAGTCTAATCTCACTTGGGTTTTAACCCCATAGGCATTACTTAACACAGCATGCAGCATTATGCTCCCTTCCCATTTCTTATCACCCCATTCACATTTCTTGTTGAACAAAATCCCCTGTTTATAGCACAGACACAGGAAGTGTGAGCATTGGAAAGGCCGACTTGACAGGGTGTGTCCCTGTCGTATCGGGCAATACATCAGTACACAGAGTGAAGGCATCATGAAGTAGACACAGACAACTGAATTCAAGTGTTGGGTTATAAATATTCATTCAACAAAATGAGGTTGGAAAAAGGCCTGACTTGCCCTTTGCTAAGGTGGGATTTCCCCACCTAAATAAACTAAGGATAGTCTACGTCAGGAAGTCCAAAGTAAAAGTCTGTCTGTGTCCAAAATCTAAGCTTGCCCTCACAGCTATTTGTATACAATGGGGAGGGATGTCAGTGTCAAAACAAGAAGTGTTCAAATACAAGTGCAGAGCTTCTTTCAGCTCGTAGTTTGGAAAGGGTTTGCCCTTCCCCAAGGTTCACAATCGTTTACGATGCAAAAGATGTCCCCTTCCCCAAGCTTCAAGATAGTTCACAATGCAAAGGGGTTCCCTTCTCCACACTTCAAAATAGTTCACGATGCAAAGGGGTTCCCTTCCCCACACCTCAAGATAGTTCACAATGCAAAGGGGTTCCCTTCTCCACGCTTCAAAATAATTCACAATGCAAAGGGGTTCCCTTCTCCACGCTTCAAAATAATTCACAATGCAAAGGGGTTCCCTTCCCCACGCTTTCAAGTCTTTCATCCTGGTCCAAAACACAGTTTGTTATGATACTTTCCAACTCCTCTGGTTTGGTTACCTTTCACCAATTTCACAAAATACAGTTCCTTAACTTCAGTTCACCAAATTTCTTTTATATTCAATTATAAGCTTCTTTGCTGGTATTTGGCTTTTTTCTTTGATGGTATGTGGCTTTCACATAAGTAGGTGTCCTCGCTCTAGGCGCAGTTGTCAGACCACACAGTCCACCCATTATAGGCCACGCAACCGAAACACCTGTCTTGCCTCTTCTTCCTTGTATTCACTTTGCCACTGTTTCAGCTCTACAGTGGTAATTGGGTTCTTCCCATTTCACACCCTCATGATGCGTTATCATTGCTTGTTTTGCCACTATTCACTTGTTACACTTTCCTATCTTTCTATGCCTCTTGCCAAAGCTTGTTCTCTTAATTTACACAGTTCTTTTATAGTGTAGGAATTCACAAAACTGCTTTCATTCAGATTCAGTTCATTCAAATTGTTATACAAAAAGTGCTTATTTTCTTGGTTTCATACAGTTCGATTTGTCGAAACCACCATCAAATTCCCAGTATGCTCTTCTGCTGGGAACTTGTACACTGGTTCACTGGCATATTCACAAGTTCAAATTGTATAGTTTTCCCTGGTCCTCTCTTGCCTTAACAATACTGGCACTCTCTTGACGCTTGGCAATGCTTTTGTCCTCTTTGGCCTGGAGAATGCTTGTCCTCTCTTAACTCTTGGCAAGGCTTACAACCTCTTCTTGGGGCTTGACGAAGCTTGCTTAAAGTCACACTTTCATCTAATTCACTCTTGGGTTTCACTCGGCTCAAGGTTAGCCTTTCTTTCATCTCTTTTACAGTTCAGTATTCACAAAGCCTTTCACTCGAGTCCAAACTTGACCGGCATTCATATCGGCAAAATGGTTGCTCGCTCACTCGCAAGCGATCCGACCTGCAGCAACTACGTGGTGTACACCTCATTGTCCCTGAGTCACTCAGGCTTCTCTCACTCACCGAGTACGCTGTCGCCAGGTGCTCTTCTCCGCAACGGCAGGCTCGCTGGGGCTGTCGCTTCTCATGGCTCGGCGGGCCTCTCCTCCAGGGTCTCTGCCACCTCTGCTGTACGCAGAGTGAGTCTGTCTGATTCCATGAGGTATGCAAACTAGCTCTGCTACCAGTGGCCTTTCAAATGCTCCCGCCACGATCAGTTTCTGCTGCAAGGACTCTGCAGCTCGTCTGCACTTTGGGCATGCGTCTCTCTGGTTTCACCTACAGCTTCTCTGGCAAGCGTTCCACTGATGATCATCTTAGCCTCACCTGAGCAGGCCACTTATACCGTCCCCTTGGCTTCAGCTGTAGACAATGTTCATTCATTACATAACGATCTTGGTAGTCAGCATCCCTCTTCCTCATCCCAGTTCTAGAGTGGTGTTTATTAGGGAAAGATTTTCGGGAAAACCATGGTAGGGATTGAAAAGAGCCTATACAGGCCTGGGAAATGGTGGACTCATTGTGAAAGGGGAATGGGGGGTACTGTGTCTCCCCCAAGGGTGCCTCGTCTCATTCCCCAAGTCTCCTCCACCCAGGTAGTCCTGCCTCGCATCTCCACCCCCAATGACAGGATCCGAAAGCAACAACCTTTCCCTGGCCACCTGGGGGAGGACATATAGGGAAAAGAAGTGAGGACGCCCTCAGATACCCTTCCCCTATGAATATGGCCTGCCGCACAAGGGACATAAGCTTGTGGGTCATAGTGATGGTGTTGATTTTTTTGCCCAGGTGTTTTGTTCAATCTGTAGGTCAATGGTTCTTTCGGATATGGAGGTCCACCCTTAAGGATTTGCAATTTCATTTGAGCCACTCGTGAGGCCCATCGGTTAAATTGGGGTAAATCACTTCCCAGGACTAACTGGACCGGTAAGTCATGATCACCGCCAAAGTTAGGTTTATTTCTCTCCCCAAGATTGTGATGGGGATCTGGTTTAACGGGTGATTTTCCATATGGCTATATATAAAAGTTACCCTCTCTCCTCCTACTTCTTTCCATCCCATGGGAAATAAACCTGCCTTATGGCACACTTCTTACTCCCTGTATCTAATTGCGCCCAAACAGTTTTTCTCTCTCGGGTAACAGGGATTCTATGTGGTTTTATCTTCAGTACATCGAAAAACATGGGTTTTTCTCTGGTTCTTATTTTACTTCCCCTTTAAGAGGGTTTTCTTAGGGTTCTCTTCCCCTTCTGCTAGCATTTCACCAGGTTGAGCGTAAAGCACACTCATATTAGATGGTTTACCCCATTTTGACTGGCTTTTCTTAGTGGTGGGGAGATCAATTATATTTAAAGGACAATCTCTTGCGATATGCCCAGACCCTCTACAAGATAAACATCTTCAATCTTACTTTGGAGATGGGGGTAGAGAGGATGGAATGTCTCTATTCCCAGCTCCTATTGTCTGGACCTGATCTTTCTAATGTCTTCAACTCTTGATTATTAGGAGGTATTTGGAGGTCCAAAGGACACGGTTAATTTGGGTGGCTAAATTCTTTGCATGAATAACAGGAGCTCTCATCATTTAATGATGCTGGAGAAGAGAGACTTTGGCTCCCGCTCCTCAGAGTGTTTAAATCAGGCTCACTATCTTCAGAATCATTGGATGTATTTAGTTCTAGTGGGTCATTGAAGGGTATCCCTGGGGAGGATAGTATTTGTTTCTCTTTGTCAAAAGGGAAATCTCCCTTGTTTTCTCCACCATATTTTGTGGCATTATCATCCTTGGAGGGAGGTAGGGAAACCAAATTTTCCTTAGTGTCACTGCCTGGTAAAATTTGGTAGGAATTCTCTTTGGTCTCAGATTCTATTTCCCTTGGAGAGAAACTCTTTACAGACATTGAAACCTTGGGACTAAGGTTTGACTTCCCCAAGAACTTACTCCATATCTAATCATACTAGACCTCCCTTTTTGAGGGGTAGAGATAATTTTCTGGGGTCCATATCCTTCAGAAGTATGGCCATAACCCTTTCACTGACTCTCCTTATAGGTCTCATGAGAGGGAGATTCCCCAAAACTTTCATACACCAGGCTTCCGATTAGCTCGCCTCTTTTTATTGTGATTGGGGTTGATGAAAAATTCCGGAGAATAAACTTTAGTTCATGCCAACAGGAGATGAGAGGTAGAATCTTCAACTCTCTTTCTTAGCGGGATATTACATAGATGGGAACATTTTCAGGGAAACTCATCTGTTTTTCAAACAAAATTATTATTTTGTCTCTTTCCTGTACCAAATAATCTTGGGGGCAAAAAAGGTGGAAATTATTCCCCTCTGCTGTTTTCCTTATGGGGAGAATAGCCTGGAGGGTTAGGGAATGAAATGTGGCTCCCAATTGACAAGCCAGTTGGTAATGGGGATCATACTTCCATCTAGATCTTTTTGACAGGTGATTAGAAAGTGAGGCAGGTTGTTCCTTATTATGGTGGGATCACCCTGTCTCACGGTCCTCTACTTCTGGTATGATTTGTAGGAAGGCTTTAGCTAACAGTGGGTCATTCCTTTGGGCAAAGGCTAAATCGGGAAGAGTTTCTGATTCCTCTTCTATGACCCTTTCAGGCTCAGGTTTAGGTTGGGTGTCAGATGTTTAATTATCCTCCCTAAAGCCTTGGGTACCTCAATTGGTTACTTCTTTCCTGGCCTCTTCCTTTACTCTAGGAAACATTGCTCTTTCGAGCACCCCTTGTACAATAGTATCCCCCTGGCGGATGTGAAAGGGATCTTTCCCATGGTTTTTTAGTAACACCTTTATATCTCCTCTGAAATCTGGGTCTATGACCACGGCTAATATATCAGTTCCATACTTCCACACTAACCCTGACTTGAGAGCCAATCTGATGTATGTGTGGGGGGTGGAACCAAGACTAGATCAGTGGGTATTAGTCATCTTTCACCTGGAGGAATGATTTCTTCCCTACTGCTGCAAATATCAGACCCAATAGAGCCGTATGTGGCTACTGAGGGATCGGATGCTTTGGGACTTAACTTCTCAAACTATAGGGTTCCCCAACTTGTATCGGTTGATCCACATCCCACTCTGACACCATTTCCGAAGGCATCATGAAGTAGACACAGGCAACTGAATTCAAGTTTTGGGCTATAAACTTTTATTCAACTAAAAGCAGATTGGAAAAAGGGATAACTTGCCCTATGCTAAGGTGGGACTTCCCTACCTAAAAAAACTAAGGATAGTCTGCGTCAAGAAGTCCAAAGTAAAAGTTTCCTTTTTGCAAATACAGCCCCCTAGAGCATTACATAACTTTACCCGACAGATGGTACATGTGTTGATATATTATATCACACAAAAACAGAAGTAGAGCACACAGGAGTGCAAGGATGAGTTTTTCATATGAACCATAAATGTGTCCGCTAACACTATCCCTAGTCAGAAGCACACCCTGTCCCTGTTGGGTGATGGTATCCCTAGGCCAATGCTGATGCACCGCCTATTTAATAGAAAAGAGGGTGAGAGGGACTGTCCCTATCACTACAATGTGTTTATCACAGAATATTTAAAAGCAGTTGAGCCATATCCCGACCTTTTGACAGTCTGGACATTTCACAGAGGAATATTTCCTTTGGCAATGCGCCATTCTTTATTCACCGCCAACGAAGTGTGTGCACAGAATTCAAGATGTGAGATTTAGAAAAAAACAGGGCGCGATTAAAAGTTTCAAAAACAAACAGTCAGTTGGCTACTTCATTGGCTGTTCATTTTTTCAGCTCCAATCTAATTCTCATATAAGTGACTCAATCCCACCAGTATCGTCAGTACTGTGCCGGCAAAGCAGTCGACATGGGTGGTTAGTTCAAATATACCATATCCCAACAGTTTTTTTAAAAGGCTATCGTCACAACGAAACAAGGTGGATCGGTTTCGATGACACTTTCAGTGGGGTCATCTTCTTCAGGACCAATACTTTCAGAAGTGCACAATCAGTCACTGTTATCCATCAGACAAGATGGGGCATCCACACCAGACCATGAACCCCACCTCCAGGGCTTGTGGGTGCAGGCGTGGGTAGATGTTCAAGAGATGAGCAGTCCTTTCCTTAACGGTCCGTCTCTCTCCAGGGGAAAGAATCCTTGCTGTCAGTGCAGGTCCTGCTGCTGCGGCTACTGCGGTCAACTCACGCGGGCTGCGAGACAAGAGTTGTTCCGTTGATATACCACTCCTTACAACATTCTATCAGAAAATGTTTCCTTTCCTTGGAGAACCTCCGATATATAGGTGCATACCGGGGGCCACACCATGGACGTTCTCATCTCTTCTGACATCCCTCTCTCTACCCCTCTCACTTCTTCTCTCTCTTAGACCGACCACACTCTTCTCTCAACACACCCGACACTCTCCTCTCCTCTTACAGCAACACAACCCCGGCACTGCCACTCGGCATCAAAGTCACCAGCCCTATATAGAAAGTGACAGTGGGTGCCTTTGCCTCCACCTACCCTCCTCATCCCTGTCATGATGCCTACCCCCAGGCATCCGGACCAAGCCCATCAGCCCCGGGAGCAGGCATCTAGACATTTAGTAAAACCTCAGCAGCCCCGGCTAAGGCGCCAGGCTCATAGTCATTATTTATCTCAGGCAGACCATGCTGCAAATGACTCCAATCCAACATGAATCCTGAAAGGGACTATTTTTCTACAGGGACTATTTTTTTACTCGGTGTGGTTCTAGGGACTTCTTACCTGGGACTACTTTTGAGGCTATTTAAACCACGCCCGACTAGCAACACACGCTTCGCGTTATTCTGCATCCAGCAGCGTAACGCTCACCGTGCCTGCAGCCTGCATCCAGTCTTCTGCCACGCCCGCCTCGAATCCGGAGCTCCTAAAACAAAGAGGAAAGAAAGGGACAAGGTTAGAAAACAGACTTATTTCTATTCCACACCTGATTCTGGATCCATCTCGTCTCCGGACCTGTAAAGAACATAATTTCTGCACCCGCCGCACCTCCAGCTGCAGCGCCGCACCATATTCACCAGTCTTCACAGCATCCTTCGGGTCGGCGCTGCCTCCATCATTTCTTCGCCGAGGTAACCAACAAATATAATTCTTACCACCATAGACTTACCTGATTTACCACTGGAGGCATCCTTTTGTGACTCTCCATATTTTCACGTGACGCATCTGTAAAGAGAGACAAAACAACACGTTTTCCTCATGCAACATTTACCGGACAGCGCCGGGTAATACAGACTCTTACCTGAGCGCCACCAGCTGCCACAAGAGCATCTTTTCACGAGCCAGATGCAAGACAAGAAAGGAAGGGGGGAACAAGAGTGAAAAGAGTGAAAATCGGACATATTGCACTCTATGAACTTAATACTTACTGGTCCTCACCAGGAACCTCAGAGTGAATACTCTCCGGAACTCTCCCGAGCCTTCAAACCAGTGAAGTAACTGGAATCGACGCGCCCCTGCAAATCCACGCAGGATGGCGAGCTCATCTTTCAAGAATATAAGATGAGATTGCTGTGAGGGCATTTCGGAGGTGATTAGTTGGGGAGGACTGTGGGGGTGCCATCACTTGAATCCACAAGTGGCTAAATCCATCTCTCCACTTGCAGGAGAATATTTCTACGGGTTAAGCAGACAAGATTAGGAGGGCAGATCCAGTCAGTCATCGCTGCACTACGCATTACGTGGGTGGAGACTGCAGCTGTCCGGGTCCGACCGACGCCCCTGTGGGAGCCAGGTGAGCGTAACAGAACGCGAAGCCTATCTACAAAAATCCCCACCCGGGCGTTATGGAAACCTCAGAAACCGACCAACTAGCCCTATTGTTAGGGGAACTTAGGGCAGAAGTGCACTCCGCGCGCCAAGAGACTAATGCCCTCAGGAGAGAACTTATTGTGTCAAAGGAGCGCACTGATGATCTTGCTAGACAATTACTGCAAAACCAAGCTGGGCAAACACCATTACCTGGATTCGTGGGAAATTCAACTACTGTTTCATCGAGCAATCCTGTGCAAGTGGTTCTACCAGGGAGCATTCCTTTAGCTCCACCCGAACGTTTTGCTGGGACCCAAAAAAGTTTGCCGTGTTTATGAACCAATGCCGCTTGCACTTTTTATGCAGACCTGGAGCTTTTCCGAAAAACCAAACCAAAGTAGCCTTTGTACTATCATATCTTAGTGGCAGCGCAGCGGATTGGTCAATTCCATTAGTTAACCAGGATGACCCTCTTCTTTGGGATTTTCAAGGTTTTCACTTGAGCATGGAAAGACTATTTGCCTAACATTCACAGGAACAGGCCCTGGATAACAAACTTTTATCATTACGACAAGGTAACCAGGTTCTACTAACCTATATCGCCACTTTCAATAGGTTAGTGGTGGAAACCGGAGGGCCAGAGGTAAAACGAATTTTTTTTTTAAAGTTTTTTTTTTTTAAAAGTTTTATTGATCAAAATTTTGTTTTTGATGCATACGCATCTTTACAAAATTATAGCATTGTTCATAAAAGTTACATCCAATAAACATCTTTACATCTTTGTAATATTTAGTTCATTCAGTTCATTCCCAAAATTACATAAACAACAATATCACAATTTTTTATCAATTTACAGAATTAAAAAAAATTTAAAAAGGGCCAAAAACAGAACGTCAAATTACAGATATCATATATAAAATCATGTAACGTTTTATCTAAATAAGAAGAATAGAGAAATCACCAAAAATATTTTGTTTTTTTTTTTTTTTTTTTTTTTGGTTTTTACAAGATATAATGAATGGCCAAGAAAGTAAACATATAAAAGAAAACTTGGCAATAACCACTTATATATATATATATATACATATATATATATATATATATATGTGTATATATGTATGTATATAGTCTTGATCTAAACACTAAAAGTTGAGACTCAATGGAGAGCAGTCTCTGAGCTCGATGATAGTGCCTCCACAATGATTTTCACTAAGCGTACTGTCGCTAGGATGATAGCATTTGAGGAACCCCACATACACCGTGACCAAACTAATTCTCTTGCAAAACTCGAGTCTGTCGAACTGAAAGATTTAATCGTTTTCACTCTTTCGGTTTCGAAGAATGGACATACTAGAAAAAGATGTTTTAGAGTTTCGATTACTTCCAATTTATTGCAAAATCTGCAGCTGATACTGTGAGTTCTATTAGCAGTCTTCTCCCAATGTTTTGTTCTTGATTTCGTATGTAATAGGTCTAGACGAAATTGCATGTAAAGGGCTCTAGTTTCTGCACAGGGGCAGAGTATCAAGTATGGTAGTCTTGGCGATTGCTTATGACGGAATTTCGCATATTCGGTGAACGATTTGTAGACCGAGATTTGCGAACAGATAGCCGCCCAATCATTCTCGAACAGTCGTTTATGTGCTTTAACTAGGTTAGATGGTAAAGCTTCAGCAGAAATGTTTATACTCGCTAAAATAGAAAGCATACGCTTATAGAAAGATCTAATAGATATAGGGTAAGCTTCCTGCAACATGATTTTAAAGTCCTCATAAATAGAATTTTCAATCGGAGAGCACATTTTTGCATAATTCTTTAAAATGCGCCAGTCATGACGCACTGCTTAGGAATTCAGCCCTAGTTCATGTAGTAGTATTGAATTAGGAAGATAATTCGGAAGACCTAAGGTGGCCTTCCACAATTTTGCTTGGAGTTTATTTAGAAAGACTGATGGATCTAAGAGACATAGATCTAAACTTTACAAAATTATTGCTTCAATCTTCTTAGAATAAAATTCAAACAACGGAAGTAGAGAAAATTTACAATACTTGTGGAAAATCATTTTCATTTGGTTTTGCAAAGGTTGTGTTTTATCTGCAAGTGTAATTTGCTAAAAAATAGCAGAAGAATTATTTGCCAAGTTGTAGCCCAGATAGATAGTCTGTTTAACAATTTGAATATTGCAAGAATTCAAGTGCCATCGAAATTTGCGAGTTTTTATTTTTGAGGAGAGCACAAGAATGTTCGATTTTGTCGAATTTATCGTCAAATTGTTGTCGCTACAATAATGCTGAAAAATATTCAGTTTGTTTTGCAAGCCTGATTGGGTACTATCAAAAAGAAGCACATCATCGGCATACGCCAGCCAAGACAGCTGAAGTTTGCCAAGACGAATTGTGTTAGAAAAAGCCGGGTCCCATAGCCCTTCAATGTCAGATAAATAAAGGTTAAATAGGACCGCTGTGAGATTACATCCTTGCTTAACTCCAATTGCAGTGGGAATGGGGGCAGTCAAATTGCCCTGACTCGAGATGCGTACTCTAAAGGATGTTTTGTCGTGTAACAGCGCAATTAGTGCGACCAAGTAGGGAGGGAATTGCAGTTGGAGCATTTTGTTCCAGAGCCTACTGCGAATAACGCAGTCAAATGCAGAGGATAAATCCAGTGATGCTATAAAGATTGGACCATGGTTAGGACAAAACACTTCCGCTTTTAGACGTGCTAGGATTGTGGCATTTAATTGTGTGCCCATATTCTTTCGAAAACCAGTCTGTACTTTGTTTAGGATATGATTCTCAGAAATGTGGGCTTCGACCTCCTTCAATAGGAGGAGAGAAAAGATTTTAGATGCCACGTCCATGAGTGCAATAGGCCTAAAATTGAGGGGGTTATTTGTAGGTCCTTTTTTATGTAGTGGGATAATAATAGAGCAAACCCACGAGGTTGGAAGATGTTTTTGGATAAAGATAGATTGAAAAATCTTCAAAAAAGTATTGGCCCAAAACAGTGGGTCGTCTTTGATTACACAGGGAGGGAGGCCGTCGGGACCTGCACATTTTGAGGATTTAAGTTTGGAAATAGCAAACAAAATGTCTTCAATGGTCCATGGGCATGTCATTGGAATATGGATAACTAAGTCCATAATGTCTACAGAAGCGAATCTTGATGGAAGCAGGTATTTCTGTACAAAAATATTTGACCAAGCAATGCCATCAATCGATGATTCAAGCGAAGGCCTAGTACTTATGTTCACTGTACGCAGTAGTTTCCAAATGTCCCGCGTATTGCGGTTACAAATTAGGCGTACCATGTTTTGGTTACCAATTAAATGAAATGCCGATCTGGCCGCTCTTATATTGCATCTATATCTGCCTAGTAATAACTTCTTACTTGCAAGATAAGTGCTACAGTGTGTGGAATAGAAGTTTCTTTTAAGAATTCTTAGCTCATGATTTCTCTCCGATTTTAATTTGGCGATTTTACATGTCAAAACATAGTCAGGAGCATTTGATTGCGGCTGTGTCGATGCAAGTTCTGCAAGGGCAATTAAATGATTATGAATCATTTGCAGATTCCATGCAAGGATAATCTGGCAGGAATGTGTCCCTTGATCATGATCAGGCCACCAGTCCCGGTTTACTAAAAATGTTAGACGTCAACAGGTGGAAATATTCCAGCGAATAGACAAAAGTTGTCTTATCGCTTTGAACTAGAGACAGCGATTGGAGTCTGCTAAAGGACTGGATTTCAGCAAATATGATACACTGTAAAATGGCATGATCACCGTATGCGGGAAAGAACGAAGTAATAGGATCAATAATGCCCGCTAAACCCTGGGAGGCAACCATATAGTCAATAGTCGAGCAAGCCTTTCCCCTATGCCAAGTTAGAAAAGTTTGAGGGAGTAAGGGATCTACTACTACTAGATCCCATGACCAAAAAAATTGGGCCCATTTTAACCCATTTGCGTGTGCTATTTTGAAGTGCTGAGAGGCTATATGTGAAGGATGAACTTTTTTAGATGCAAATAAATAAGCATTAAAGTCGCCACAAATCAACACTTCAGTCGCTGGATAGTTACAAAAAGTTTCTGTTAGCAATTCATTTAAAATGTGAATAGCTTCATCGATGGGAAGCTTAGCGGGGTTCCAATAGATGGAGATCAACATCACCTTTTTTAGCCCAGAAATGTCAATGTCAATATTTGTCATTACAAACAATTGAGAGCACAACTTAGAGTTTATTACAAAGACAAGATCATTATTGAGAAGAATGGAAATGCCTCCAACTGGCCGACCAGACGGTGGCTGGCATGCGGTATTATGAATGGCTGTGAATCCATCAAGACAGAATTCTTTACAGCACATGGTTTCTTGCAGAAATAAAATAGAAGGAAGAACATTCAGTTTTCTATTTGTAAACCATGTGAGAAGATTGTTTAAGCCGCAGCAATTCCAAGACTGAACAATAAGCTTGTTACATTATGATGATGATGCCGCAGTCGTGCTCATTGTTTGTAAAGGATTTTGAGAAAGCGGCAAAATTCCCAAAAGTCCATTCAGAGCAGAAGTAAGGGAGGCCAACTGAACTAAAATTTTTTCGTTCTCCAAAGGTGTAAGGGCCGAATTGGTCAGGGCATTACATTTCGACAGGGTGGGTGGGGGAATGAATTCTAAGAATTGCATTGCTTTTTCGAAAGAAGAAAATGCTTGTAGTTCCAGTCCCAAGAAAACTAGGTCCAATTTATGCTCCCAAATTAGCTTTGCAATAATGGGCGAAATTACCTTGCAAAGCATGAGATTATTGTTGATTAAAGGTAACTTTATCCATTCGATGTCTTGGGAAATTAAATTACGTAGCGCAGGGATTTTGTATATGGTGTTCATCAAAAATGAGCGATTGATGGGCGCCACTCCATTGATTTGTTGATTACTGGACCAGCCAATCAAGGTCTGCGTCTCTTCGGGGATTTCATTGAAGGAACGCAGATCGCGATTAACTATGACCTGTGTGACAGCCGGGGTACATTCAGCAATGGGCTCTCGGCAGATCACACTCACCGCCGCAGAAGGAGATGCAGCCACTACTGGGGTAACCTCTGGAGAAGTGGCGATGCCAGAAGATGAACCAACTTGCATTGCTAAAGCTACTCCACTGAGATTATTAGTGGCTGTCAACACAGTTGGAAGGAGCATTTGAGTGTCAGTGTTCTGCGGGAGAGAGAATTGAGGTTCTTGCAATTGCGTCGTTGACATGGGTTGATGAAACATTACTGGAACATTCATAGTAGTTGGAGTAATGTATTCTAAGGCTTCTTTCTTAACATTGCTAGTCCCGCTACAGCCCGATGTTTTTTTGTTTTCAATCAGGGGAAAGAAAGTATTGATATTTGCCTGAACTAACGTGCTAGAACTTACTGCATCTTCACAGCCAGCTACTTCTCCAGCCTGAGTAAGATCTTCTAATGCATTCTCAATAATGGATTTAAGAGAATTTGAACACATTCCTTGCTTTGCTTTTTTTTTTGGCTTTTTTAGAGGAATTTATTTGTAGCGCCATTAAGCTTTCTTCGTTCAGTTGGCTAGAATTAAAACGAAAATCTTCGCTTCCAATTTGTGAAGTATTCAGTATTACATCCCCGTGATTGCAATTTTTGGCTGAAGCCTGTAAAGAGATGGCTGCACTGCCACCATTCGCATTGGCGGCATAGTTTTTCTTTGCTTTATTTCTGCGTTTCAATGCTCTCTGATAGGATTTTTTTTATCCTCCGAGAGGGATGGTAGATATTTGATGGCACCTCAGTCAAATCGGGCGAGGTCAGGATGGAATCCTCAAGTAAGTTTGTAATCGCTGAGGGACTGTCGGGAGCCTGCTCATCCGCAGTAGCAACCTGAGCATTTAAATCATTGTTAAGGAGGTCAGCTGAGAACAGCTCTGATCTAAATAGCAGCTGTTCGATTTGTAATATTCTCTCATGCTGAAGTTTCGCCACCTCTGCTATGTCCATTGGGGTTGGGCCAGAAGTAGAAGTTGCAGGCAAACTAACTCCAGCAGTGGCATTAGCAAAAGTGGTGGCCATGCCATTTAACAAATATGTAATCTCGGTTGTTTGTGTACTTTGTGATGTTGGAGCCTGTATTGCCAGGTTGGCAGGCAAACCTCTCTTTACAAGCTCAGCCATACGTTCAGGACAAGCAGCATGAAACTTATGACAGGATTCCTGGGCTAACATAAACCCTTCAATTTTTGCTAGTTTAATCGAATTGTCAACAATAGATTCTTTTATATCCTTTAACAACACGTGTGTAAGTTCATGTCCCCTGTCCAATAAATTTAGAATACGAGTTAATACAGGAAAAGAATGTAATTCACGCTCCAATAAATGTGAGGAGTTTTCATTGTTCGATATTGGGGATATAGGAGAATGGGGAGCAATAGGATCAAGGGAAGGCACATGTGGTAAATGAATATTCAAAGGATCAGAGAATCCAGTATTCTCATGTTGTGGTTTTATGAGAGATTGAGGTTCAAAAGTGGGGGAGCTTCTCATTTTGCTCAGCGCAAACATTTCACGTGAATGACTTCTGGATGAAGAGGGTTGATTACAAGGTGCTGAAGGCGGACATGGTGTCTGATGGAAATGGACATGTTCCCTCGCTCCGCAAAAAGCTGATACAGGAGTAGAAGGGCCTAGAGAGAGACTAATACGCCTTTCTAAGGCCGAGATTATGCCAGGAGCGAGCATAGAGGTATCTGAGATAGGCATAGGGCCATTATCCATCACCCCGAGAAAGACATTAGCTTGAGTGTCTATGTCATTAGCAGTTTGTAGAGTGAAAGGTGTGTGCATTTGTAATTCAAGTAAAGGAACAGAACCTTCAGTACTTGTGTGCTGTTCAGTAACTAGTTCTACAGGATTCGCAATAGACATCGTTTGTATGTCAGCGAGAGGCTCAGACTGTGTACAAGTTTCTATTACACTAACTACTTCCATTTTTGATTTTGAGATAGATTTGAGACCAGGTTTTATGTTGGATCCCCGCAATCGTTTCCCATTCCTTAAAGTGACTAAAGAGGAATCCATAAATTGGTGGTTGATTGGCATATAATACGTCACCTATAGTACCATCACAACATTAGCAATTCACAATAATAATGTGTGATGTGTTTTTTTTTATTATTATTTTTTTTTATTTTTTTTATTATTTTTATTTTTATTTTTTTTTTATTTAAAGGTTGCGTTCCAAAAACACAACCGTAAGTATTTATAAAAACTGTCAATAAAAGGGCAGAATACTAAAGAATAAAGTAGAGCTTACCCAACACATTTGATTATCAATTTAGAAGCAACCGCCCGCCATTTGCCACGCACCGCGAACAGCAAACAGTCCTTGTCAGTCCTTCGCGGTGCGCAGCGCGAGTGCGCTGGGGTCGAGTGAATTTATGGAGATAGGCGGGGCGTGTTCAGAGCGAGGGAGGCTTGATTCAGAGCACCTTTAAGCAGTAAAGAGAAATAAAACAAAAAAATGAATTTAAGTTTTAAATTATTATTTGACTCATCTTCACTATCCGCTATACATGAGCAGATATTATTGTCCAGTAAGCCTCAAGCCAAGAGAAAGAAAGGAGGAGAGAACACGCTGCAGATCACCTGTTTCCTGATGTAAAGCAGGTCAGGCACAACGGTGTCACAGCGCAAGACTTCCTCCTAGTCTCACGGCAGCACAGAGTCAAGAGAGGCGAGGCCCGGCGAAATGAAGTCCACCGTCGCACGTTGGCTGTGCATAAACGAGGCGCAGCGCTCCTCGACCAGAGACCAGCACAGCAAACAGTCCTTGTCAGTCCTTCGTGGTGCGCAGCGCGAGTGCGCTGGGGTCGAGTGAATTTATGGAGATAGGCGGGGCGTGTTCAGAGCGAGGGAGGCTTGATTCAGAGCACCTTTAAGCAGTAAAGAGAAATAAAACAAAAAAATGAATTTAAGTTTTAAATTATTATTTGACTCATCTTCACTATCCGCTATACATGAGCAGATATTATTGTCCAGTAAGCCTCAAGCCAAGAGAAAGAAAGGAGGAGAGAACATGCTGCAGATCACCTGTTTCCTGATGTAAAGCAGGTCAGGCACAACGGTGTCACAGCGCAAGACTTCCTCCTAGTCTCACGGCAGCACAGAGTCAAGAGAGGCGAGGCCCGGCGAAATGAAGTCCACCGTCGCACGTTGGCTGTGCATAAACGAGGCGCAGCGCTCCTCGACCAGAGACCAGCACAGCAAACAGTCCTTGTCAGTCCTTCGCGGTGCGCAGCGCGAGTGCGCTGGGGTCGAGTGAATTTATCGAGATAGGCGGGGCGTGTTCAGAGCGAGGGAGGCTTGATTCAGAGCACCTGTTTCCTGATGTAAAGCAGGTCAGGCACAACTGTGTCACAGCGCAAGACTTCCTCCTAGTCTCACGGCAGCACAGAGTCAAGAGAGGCGAGGCCCGGCGAAATGAAGTCCACCGTCGCACGTTGGCTGTGCATAAACGAGGCGCAGCGCTCCTCGACCAGAGACCAGCACAGCAAACAGTCCTTGTCAGTCCTTCGCGGTGCATTATTACATTATTTCATCGTGGACGTCGGGGTGAACTCAAAGACGTTTTGGCCCAAGTTGTGAACCCACCTCAGGATTGTGCAGAATATATAGACTTAGTGGTCCAGTTAGACCCCGACTTCAGAATAGAAAGGCTGATCGAGCTAAGTTCGAGAATCAGTATTGGTTAAACCCAATGTTACCATCAAAGGAACATATGTATCAGAACCGATGCAGATCGGAGGGGGGGTCAAGGGACCCTTAACTCAAAAGGAAAGAGAAAGAAGACGGCAGATGCAATTGTGTCTGTACTGTGGGGCCTCAGGACATTTTCTACGGGATTGCCCTATAAAAACATCTAAAGAGTAGTCGGAGTTGCTGATAAAAATCAAACGGAGCCTGATTCGGGAAATGACCACGCCCGACAAGCGTAGAGGTCCGCTTGCCGAGCTTGAAGAAGGATACTCAGACCTCGCACTTCATCATACCAATGGTCCTTATAGATCCAAGGCAGCCATCACGTATGCACGCAGTGAGGGCATACATTGATAGCGGGGCCATAGGAAACTATTTGGACCACGAGTTGGCTTCTAGGATGAATCTATCTCTCTTGAAAAAGACCACTTCGGATGTCATCACCACAGTCGATGGAACTGAAATTGCCTCTGGGCCTGTAATTCATTCCACCGCAGAGATGACACTATTGGGTCAGGATGTGCATCGAGAGACTATTGTGTTTGATTTAATCAAAGCCCCGCAGTTCCAAATAATACTGGGGATACCTTGGTTGGAAACACATAATCCTTGTATTGATTGGCGAGAGAAGAGAATAACCTTCCCGGATTGTGCACATACTTGTTACCCGAAAAAACCCTTGAACCAAGGCCTAGCCACAGTCGCTACTCCAGTCGTGCAGTTACCTCAGGAATATCAAGAATTCCAGGATGTTTTCCAAAAGGAACAGGCAAACACCCTACCACCTCACAGATCATACGATTGTCAAATCGATCTCATACCCGGTGCACAACCTCCATGTAGTAGAATCTTCGTCCTTACGGAACCCGAAAACCTTCACCTAGGATAATACTTGGACCAATACCTTGCTAATGGCTTCATTCGTCCATCCAAGTCCCCTGCATCTTCAGTTTTGTTCTTCGGGTCTAAAAAGGAAGGTGACCTCAGAACGTGCATAGACTACCGCGCATTAAATCAGATCACGGTTAAGACCGATACCCATTGCCTCTGATACCCGAATTACTAGACCAAGTAAAGGACGCTTGCATCTACACTAAATTAGGTCTCCGAGGGGCATATCATCTGGTACGTGTAAAGAAAGGCGACGAATGGAAGACTGCTTTTCGCACTAAGTATGGGTTATTCGAATACCAGGTGATGCCCTTCGGGTTGTGCAATGCACCAGCAGCCTTCCAGTATTTTATGAACAATGTCCTTCGTGAACTCATTGACGTCTGTGTTGTTGTATACATAGACGATATTCTAGTGTACTCCTCTTCAGAATCAGACCACGTGAAGCACGTTCGTGCAGTCCTTGAGAAACTACGCCAGCACAAGTTATATGCAAAATTGGAAAAATGCGTTTTTCATGCTACGGAAGTGGAATTCCTTGGATTTATCCTGACTCCAAAAGGAGTCCAAATGGACTCTCGAAAGGTGGATGCAATCCTCAAGTGGCCATCACCCAGTTCAGTTAAAGGGGTACAAAGCATGCTCGGATTTGCTAATTTCTACCGCAGATTCATTCCGGATTTCTCACATGTTGTACACCCTATCACAGCACTTTTGCAGAAAAACAAACGCTTCTTGTGGACCGAAGAAGCTGAAAAGTCCTTCCAAGAGCTGAAAGCGAAATTCACGTCTGCACCTGTCTTAAAGCATCCACGCCCCGAACTTCCATACATAGTTGAAACTGATGCATCCAGTTTAGCCATGGGAGCTGTCCTGTCCCAGAAGGATCCTGAAACAGGTCAACTTCACCCAGTAGCATTTTGGTCCAGAAAGTTCTCGGCACCCGAGTTAAAACTATGCGGTTACCGATAAAGAATTATTGGCCATCAAATCCGCCTTCAAGTCTTGGTGGCATTATCTTCTCGGTGCCAGGCATGCCATTACGGTAATCACCGATCACCGGAACTTGCAGTATTTAAAACAGCCAAGGCCCAATCGTCGCATCAACTTCGATGGGCATAGTTCATTGCCGAGTTCGATTTCGTGATCACTTATCGACCAGGTTGTAAAAATGGCAAGGCAGATGCCTTATCCCGAATAGGGATCGGAGAAGCATATGCGAACCCGGAACCGGTGCCTATAATTTCAGAACAAAGAATTCTTGGCATAACCACTCTACAGACACTAGAGGATATTCAAGTAAAGATCCAACAGCCCTGCAGGACTGGGTGAAGAAAGGCTCGGACTACTCAGTCATCAATGACCTACCTTATTATCAAGGGCGACTATTTCTACCACACAAGGAACTACAAGAACTAGTCATCTCCAATTATCATGACACCCTGATGGAAGGACACCCAGGTATCGCAAAAACTGAAGCTAAAATTAAGAGACAATTCTGGTGGCCCACCTGGCGAAAAGACGTAAAGTCATTTGTAATGTCTTGTGGCATTTGCGCCCAAAACAAGTCAGAAGAAAAAACCAGCTGGCCTCTTACAACCTTTGGATATTCCACCAACACCATGGCACACCTTATCGTTAGACTTTATTACAGATCTACCTGCATGTAATGGATTTAACACCATTCTAGTTATTGTGGATCTTTTTTCCAAGATGGCCCACTTTATTCCTCTAAAGGGATTACATTCTGCTTCAGTTCTGGCCAAGGAGTTCCTCGAAAACATTGTTCGAATACACGGATTTCCTTCCGTATTGGTCTCTGACCGAGGTAGTCAATTCATTTCACATTTTTGGAAGAAATGTTGTCAGCTGGCGCAAATTGACGTGAGGTTATCAACCGGTCACCATCCCCAGACCGATGGTCAGACGGAGAGGACCAACCAGACCCTTGAACAGTACCTACGTTGCATGCTACACCAGACCAAAAGTAATTGGAAAGATATTTTATGGATTTCCGAGTATGCATACAATAACTCTGTACATTCAGGAACCGGACAAAGCCCCTTTTATACCATATATGGACATCACCCTCGAACCTCAGAACTAGATTCGCCTCAGCATTTAGAAATGCCTGCAGTTAGTCATTTACATTCTACTATTACACAAGCCTTTAAAGAGGCAACAGAACATTTGAAACAAGCAAAAGAGAAATATAAGAAAAATGCTGATCAACATAGAAGTGAAACTCCACAATACCAGATTGGGGATCAAGTTTGGAGGCTACAAAACACATACCTCTGAAGGGAACTCAGACTTTTAACCCTAGATATTTGGGACCTTACACTATTAAGGCCATTATCAACCCGGTAGCCGTCAAATTGGAATTACCCTCTAATATGCGCATTCATCCTGTCTTTCATGTTTCACTTTTAAAACCAGTTCAACCAGAAATAAGATCAACCAAACCACCCGACCACATCTTGATAGATGGAGAACCTGAATTTGAGGTAAAAAATATCCTGGACTCCAAGATGGTTAAATCAAAACTTTTTTATTTAATCGATTGGAAGGGCTACGGACCACAAGAAAGGTCATGGGAACCTAGTGACCACGCCCATGCACCTCGGTTGGTGAAAAGATTCCATCGGAACTTCCCAGACAAACCAGGGCCCAGGGGAAGAACAACTTTAGGAGGGGCCTTGGGGGTGGGGCAGAGTGCTGTCATGATGCCTACCCCCAGGCATCCAGACCAAGCCCATCAGCCCTGGGAGCAGGCATCTAGACATTTAGTAAAACCTCAGCAGCCCCGGCTAGGGGCTATCTGGGTTCAGTCCTTGCGCCTTAGGCACAGGCTCATTGTAGAAATCAGTCCTGGCGCCAGGCTCATAGTCATTACTTACCTCAGGCAGACCATGCTGCAAATGCCTCCAATCCAACATGAAGCTTGAAAGGGACTATTTTTCTACAGGGACTATTTTTTACTCGGGTGTGGTTCTAGGGACTTCTTACCTGGGACTACTTTTGAGGCTATTTAAACCACGCCCGACCAGCAACACACGCTTCGCGTTATTCTGCATCCAGCAGCGTAACGCTCACCGTGCCTGCAGCCTGCATCCAGTCTTCTGCCACGCCCGCCTCGAATCCGGAGCTCCTAAAACAAAGAGGAAAGAAAGGGACAAGGTTAGAAAACGAACTTATTTCTATTCCACACCTGATTCTGGATCCATCTCGTCTCCGGACCTGTAAAGAACATAATTTCTGCACGCGCCGCACCTCCAGCTGCAGCGCCGCACCATACAGGTCGGTGCTGCCTCCATCATTTCTTCGCCGAACTTCGGCACCTAGGAGACAAAAGAAAACCACAAGGTGAGCCGAGGGAACCAACAAATATAATTCTTACCACCATAGACTTACCTGATTTACCACCGGAGGCATCCTTTTGTGACTCTCCATATTTTCACGTGACGCATCTGTAAAGAGAGACAAAACAACACGTTTTCCACGTGCAACATTTACCGGACAGCGCCGAGTAATACAGACTCTTACCTGAGCGCCACCAGCTGCCACAAGAGCATCTTTTCACGAGCCAGCTGCAAGACAAGAAAGGAAGGGGGGAACAAGAGTGAACATCGGACATATTGCACTGTATGAACTTAATACTTACTGGTCCTTACCAGGAACCTCAGAGTCAATACTCTCCGGAACTCTCCCGAGCCTTCAAACCAGTGAAGTAACTGGAATCGACGCGCCCCTGCAAATCCACGCAGGATGGAGAGCTCATCTTTGAAGAATATAAGGTGAGATTGCTGTGAGGGCATTTCGGAGGTGATTAGTTGGGGAGGACTGTGGGGTGCCATCACTTGAATCCACAAGTGGCTAAATCCATCTCTCCACTTGCAGGAGAATATTTCTTCTCCTTAATATTTCTTCTCGGCTTAAGCAGACAAGATTAGGAGGGCAGATCCAGTCAGTCATTGCTGCACTACGCATCACGTGGGTGGAGACCGCAGCTGTCCGGGTCCGACCGACGCCCCTGTGGGAGCCAGGTGAGCATAACAATCCCATTCCTATGGCTGACTCCCACCCTGACACAGCCGTCACGAACCTCAACCTCTCTTTCTCCAACACACTTGACACTCTTGCTCCTGCCATGAGGGTCTGACTGAGCCTTCCAAGAAGTGCAACTCTTGGTACAACTCCGATCTGGCTGCCCTTAAATGCAAATGTAGGGCAGCTGAGCAGAAATGGAACTCATCGGGTAGACCATCTGACAAACTAGCCTGCATCCTCCATCAAAGGCAATATCCACTCTGCATCTGCTCCAAGAAAAGAGTCAATATTCAAGCCTGCATCTCTGCGGCATCAAACAACATGGCTGAGCTTTTCAAAGTCTGCAAGGAACTGGCCAATCCTGTAGCAGCCTCTTGTTCTGTCACAGCCACTCAGGACCGTTGCTCGCCCTGGCTGCACACTTCATCAGAAAAACCCAAGACATCCTTTCCTCTCTCTCTTCCACCCCACAGCATACATCAACACCAGAGCCTCCTTTGGCCCCTCTCCTCTTACCCACTCCTCTCTCTCCCCCGCCACACCGGATGAGGTCCCCAGACAAGTCCGGTCTATGAAGGCCTCATCCAAACAGGTGGACCCGTGCCCCGTAAAAACCATTAAGGACAATATTGACTCACTCGCCCCAGCATTGGCTGATCTCTGCAATCTCTCCTTTTCCACTGGAGTTTTCCCAACTGCTCTTAAGCACCCTCTGCTCAGGAAACCCTCTGCCGACCCCTCATTCCGGGAAACTACTGCCCTATCTCCATCACTCCTTTCTTGAGCAAACTCCTGGGGAAGTTGGATATCACACAGTTTACCCTCCACACTGAATCTGTTGGCTGTTTCCATGAGCATCAGTCTGGCCTTAGAGCATCCAGAGGCACGGAAACTACTCTTCTGAACACCCATGAAGACCTGCTCTCAAATCTTGACACTAACACTCCCTCTGTCCTCATTCTCCTTGACCTCTCCTCTGCTTTTGACACGGTTAACCACAACATTCTGATCGCACGTCAGGCAGGTCAGGCTTGGGTGTGGTTAATCTCCTTTCTCTTCGATCGCCCATCCCAGGTGGTACTCGGAGCCTTTCTCTCGACTATTGCGCTCTCAACCTGTGGCGTTCCCCAGGGGTCTAATCTCTCCCCCTGGTTCTTCAATGTCTACATGGCTGCCTTGGAACGTGTGATTACCACTTTTACCTCTAATTGCTAGTGTTATGTGGATGACACACAACTATCTTTCAGGCTACCCTCATCTGCCTCCTCCTCCTTGCTCATATCTGACTGTCTGTTTGCTATTCGGTCATGGTGTGCTGCAAAGAACCTCTGCCTCAAAGCCAGTAAGACTGACATTGTTTGCATTGGGACCCCTGCTCCCGCTTTCCCACTTTCGATGTGGCCAGCCTCCCTTAGCCCTGTGCCCGTACCCACCTGTCGGGCAAAAAACCTTGGGGCCATCTTCAACTCTACTCTCTCCTTCTCCTCTCACATTTCTGACATCTCTAAAAAGTCCAACTATCAGCTACACCTTCTCAGAGGTACTCTTCCTTTTCTCACTTACCTCCAGTGGCTCACTGTCTCCAGAGCCTTGGTTCTCTCTAGGCTGGACTATTGCTTCAGCCTCTTCCTCAATCTCCCTTTTCTGCCTGCGCCCTCTCAACTCATCCAAACAGAACTGCAAGACTTATTCTTGGCCTCAAGCCCAGGGGCTGCATCTCTCCGGCACTGAAATCTCTTCACTGGCACCCTGTGGCTGCAAGGATCAAGTTCATGACCCTCTGCATTGTCCACAAGACTTTCTGGGCCTGGGACCTACCTACCTGCAATGCTGCCTACCTAAATACTGTCCTTCACGAGCCCTCCGCTCATCTACCTCCAACCTTCTGCGAGTGAGCCGGTTCTCCAAGCAGAGATTTGGAGGGAGATCCTTCTCCTCAGCAGTTGCCTCCTTCTGGAATAGCCTCCCTGCCACCCTCCATCTTGAGCCTGATCTTCTTAGGTTCTAGAAACTCCTCAAGACCTTCCTCTTCTCCTCTTCCTTTACTTTCCCTCTACCCTGCTAACCTAGCCCTCTCCACTCTCCATCTCTCCCTCCTCCTCCTTACAGCTTGCTGACTGGCCGCCTGGTGTACCTCAGAGTCTCACTGATCCCGGGCACCCCTGCCAGTCCACTCTTGCACTTGTCTCAGGGCCCTACCCCCTGCCTCCTATACTGCACTTAGAATAACCCAAGAGTGTGGCTCTCTCTGCAATTATCCCAGTCTCCACTGAACTGATTGGGTGCACTTGGACCTCCCCCTCCCTGTGACCTTCTATGCACTTGCACGATCCAAATGCAATGTTCCTGAGGATTGTCTGTTCTCCCTTGTCTTCTCCCCTTAATTGCACTGGTAAACTGCAGAATCGCCGTCAGGCCCATTTGATGTGTCTCAACTAGTAAATGTATTTTATGCACGTACTCTGCCTGTTCAAACAGTTATCGTCTCAGAATTTCAAGGGCTCTGAGCGACTGTTGTTTCTCCCCTTGTTCCCACAATCCTTGAGCGCTTTGAAACATTTTCATGTGTAGAGGAGCTATATAAATAATGAATACAATACAATAGAAAAGATTTTTAAAGAATGTATTTCTTAACATAAAAATATTTCCTGGTGGTTTGTCCAAAACTTAAGCTTGCCCTCACAGCTATTTGTATACAATGTGTAGGGATTCAAAGCAAGAAGTGATTGCAAAGGGTTTTCCCTTCCCCAAGGTTCAAGATCATTCACAATGCAAAAGGGGTTCCCTTCCCCCATGCTTTCTAGTCTTTTAGCTTTTCCAATACACAGTTCTTTGTGATTCATTTCCTTCTCTTCTGGTTTGGTTACCTTTCACCAATTTCACAAAGTACAGTTCCTTAACTTAAGTTCACCAAAGTTCCTTTATATTCAATTACAAGCTTCTTTGCAGTCTTTTAAGTGGCTTTCACATAAGTAGGTGTCCTCGGGCTAGGTGCAGTTGTCGTACCACATGGTCCACCCATTACAGATTACGCAACCGAAACACCCGTCTTGCCTCTTCTTCTTTCTATGCACGTTGCCATTGTTTCAGCTCTACCGTGGTACTTGGGTTCTTCCCATTTCACATCCTCATGATGCTTTACCATTGCTTGTTTTGCCACTATTCACTTGTTGCACTTTCATCTTTCTATGGTTCTTGCCGTTGGTTGTTCTCTTAATTTAGAAAGTTCCTTTATAGCCTAGGAATTCACAAAACTGCTTTCATTCAGATCAGTTTTAAACAGTACTTGCTTTCATTCAAATCGGTATTCAAAAAGTGCTTATTTTCTTACTTTCATAGTTTAAGTTTAATGGTTATTTGTAATGTGCACTTTACATCCAAAATTGTCTTTCAAGGCGCATCAAGACAAGGGAGTGTTGAGGGGAGGACAAGCATAAAGTAATTGAGGAATGAACATTCCTACAAGGTCTTGAGGCATTCGGATCGTGTAAGTGCTAAGTAAAGAGAGCAGGGGAGAGGGGAAGGGAGGCAGTGTAGGAGCAAAGGGAGAGAGGACAAATGGAAGCTGTCCCTACAAGGGCGTGAAGGTGATTGGGGTCGAGCAAGTGCTATAACAAAAAGAAGGATGAGTGGGAGAAAGGGGGTGCAGAGGGGAAACGGGAGGCAGGGAATAGTTAGGTGCAGTATACAAATGACAAAACAGGCCGTACAAGGACAGCAAAACACCACAGAGTAAGGAGAAGTAAAGGTAGGTAGAGGGAGAAGTTTAGCTGAACGAGGATCAGAAGAAGAGTACAGCAGTAGGAGGGGGGAAAAACAAAACATGTGCACAAATAGAGGCACCACTCTACATGGGTAGGAAAACCATCTATACAGTGACACAAATATAGTACAGAGGGGGAATGAAATGAGAGACCAGTTGGGTTAGAGTCAAGCTGTAGGAGGCAATGATAAAAAGTCACAGTGAAGGGAGGATAACAGCAGCAACAGGAGCAGCAACAACATAGGCAGTAAACAGAGGGGAAAGTTGTAGGGCTTGCGTCAAGCAGGGTGTAGGAGGAAGGGCCTTCCCGAAGGATCAGAAAGTTATGGTTCAAGTCAAGGCAAAATGTAGTGGATGGATGGAGACAATAGATCCTGCAACGGACCTTGGAGGCAGACGATGAGGAAGCAGAGAGGCAGCCAGACAGGAAGGGCGTAGAGGCCTTAAACGCAGGCCTTTAACAGGGCTGGCATCGCCTGCCGGCTCGGATGCAGGAAATGGTAAAGAAGTGAGTTCTGGACAATCGTCAGACCCTGGAGGCGGGTCCATGGTGGGGCTGGAGGCTGCAGTGCAGGTTGAGACAAAAACCAAGTGGCCATGATTAAGAGGCGCACACACAAATTAAAGTATAGCGCAACAGGGCATAGAGGCCTTAAACACAGGTTTTTAATGGGGCCGGCATCGCCTGCCGGCTTCTATGCAGAAAGTGGTAAAGAAGAGAGGTCGGATCCCGGAGGCAGGTCCGTGGTGGGGCTGGAGGCCGCAGTGCAGGTTGAGACAAAAACCACGTGGCCATAATTAAGAGGCCCATGAACAAATTAAAGTATAGCCCAACAGGGCTTACTAATGCTGAAGGCACACTGCAGGGCACGCACAATGCCACGTAGATCTTGCAGCAGCGAAGGGCCAGACAGGAAGGGCCATACAGTTCGATCACTTTGTCAAGACCAACATAAAATTCCCAATATACTGTTCTGCCGGGGTCTTGTGCACTGGTTCACTTGTGTATTCACAAGTTCAGATGTTATAGTTTTCCCTAGCCCTTTCTTGGCTTTAACAATACTGGTCCACTCTTGACACTTGGCAATGCTTTTGTCCTCTTGGGCCTGGATAATGCTTGTCCTCTCTTAACTCTTGGCAAGGGTTACAACCTCCACTTGGGACTTGACAAAGCTTGCTTGAACTCACATTTTCATGTAATTCACCCTAGGGTTAGCCTTTCTTTCATCTCTTTTACAGTTCGGTATTCAGAAAACCTTTCACTTGGATTTCTTAGCAGTTTCATGTCATGATTATCAAAAGTATTCAGTAATTTGACTTGACTTAACAAAGTTCACCGGCATTCATATCGCCCAAACGGCCTCTCGCTCACTCGCAAGTGACCTGACCTGCAGCAACCATGCGCTCTAAACCTCAGCGTCCCGGAGTCACTCAGGCTTCTCTCATTCACCCGGTACAATGTCTCTGGGTGCTCTTCTCTGTGACAGCAGTCTCGCTGTGGCTGTCGCTTCTCCCTGCTCGGCGGGCCTCTCCGCAAGGGTCTCCGCCACCTCTGCTTTACGGAGAGCAAGTCTCTGGCTACAGGAGGTATGCAGACAAGCTCTGCTACCAGTGACCTCTCGAATGCTCCTGCCATGATCAGTTACCGCTGCAACGACTCTGCAGCTTGTCAGCACTTTGGGTCTTTCTCAGGCTTCACCTCTAGCTTCTCCGGCAAGCGTTCCACTGATGATCCTCTTAGCCTCACATGAGCAGGCCATTTATACTGTCCCCTTGGCTTCAGGTGTAGGCAATGTTCATTCATTAAATAACGATCTTGGTACTATGAGAAACCTGAGGGCATACTTGCATCTATTCCCCTTGGATCCCCTTCTCAGGTGGCTAGGGAAATGCCATTGCTTTTGGATCTTGTTACCCCTTTTCCTATGGTCAGGGTAACATCAGGAAGAATTATAAATCTTGGAGACACACAAGGAGGGTGAGAGAGAGGGGACAGCCCACATGCGAGACATGGTATCCCCCTTTCCCTATTCAAACCTAACCCTCCCCTACCTTTATGGGCTACTGCAAAACCTCTCCCCTCATTTCACATTTGAAAGTACTGGGATGAGGAAGAGGAGATTGAGAGTAATGGACACTAGACCCTCATTTTACCACTCTGGTACTGGGATGAGGAATATGCCTGCAGAGTACTGTGAGAGTGAGGCATGTCCCCTTAATCACGCTCCGGCAAGTCTAATAATGCATCCACAGCTGCAACCTGTTGGGGGGCTGCAGGTGTATAAAGAGAGACTAGGGGACTCTTTCCATGAGGGGGCAGCCGTGATGGGACCTGAATAGGAGCAAGGAAGCCAGCCGAGATTCCTGAGGTGTGGAAGACTCCTCGTTGGTGAAGAGCAGCTGGCACTGCAAGCAAACGAGAGAGCAAGCCTCCCACGTGCACCCAGAAGCAAAAAAAGTTACTGGCGTATGCAGAATTCCAGCCAGCGTGTGAGCAGGGCTCGAGAGGTCAGAGTGCCAGCCTGGGAAACACAAAGAAGCAGCAAGAGCTGTCGGAGCAAGACACTGAAGACCGGTGAGTGCTGGCGGAAGCCATTCAGAAACCAGGGCACTCGGGCAGGCTGCGTACAAATAATGAACCACAATATGAGTGAAAGCTTCAAACCAAAATGATTGGTGCATATTGAATACCGAGCTGAAATGGAAGTTTTAAATAGCGCTAACTTATACATATTGAATACTGAACTGAAGGGAAGTTTAAACCAGTGCTAAACTACCCATATTCAATACCGAACTGATTGAAAACTTAAAATTGAAACATGTTGAACATTGAGCTGAAATATAACTCTATAGACAAAACAAATAACCAATGAAGGCTTAAAAGGAGAATGCCTATATAAAGGCAACCTGTCACGACCCGTGACCCCGAACCCCACTGGCATGGTCACATGCCAGGTAGGGTTAGGGCTCGGGGTTCATTTGGGGCCCCAAGGGCCTTGCATTTACACCGGGGACTTCTGGAGTCAGTCCTGGCGCCTTTGGCGACAGGCTCATATTTGGAATGGGACTTGAAGGGACTACATTTTATGTGGAGGCCTGCAGCCAACATGGAGGCACCCACACAGTCTAGTCCCTAAGAACCAGACTGTGCAGTGCAGTGTTTTAGGGTGTGGTAGTCCGGACTACTTTACCTGGACTACTTTACAGGGTAGGCTATATAAACCACACCCAGCTAAAGAACGTGCTTTGCGTTATTCTGCAGCCAGCAGCGTAATGCTCACCGTGTTCAGAGACCAGCACCCGGCGTTCCTGGAATCGTGGACCTGCAGAGGAGACAATCATTAGCAGTTCCAGCTTACCTGCAGTCTTCCATCCTTCGATCCCAGCTGCTCGCGGTCTTCCATCCCGTTGGCAGCATCTTGAGGACATCACGCTCACACCGGAACGAAGCACCTGGAGAGGAGAGAAAAAGGGACAATGTTAAACAGGTTACTCACGGCAATCACAGCAGCAACCAAAATCCCCTCACCTGGCTGGGCATATCTTGGCCGGTTCCGCTCCAGAAATCACAGCACGCCCAGAAAGACCATCGTAATCTGAAAAGGAATAAGGAATACAGGTTAGCCCAAAAAGACATTAGCGTGCCGCACTTCGCGCTGAACCTACCTTTCTTCATACGCTTCGCATCCATAAATCCCGGCAGGAGCCGAACCCAAGCAGCGCACCCAGCGAACCTCTGCATACCTAAGGGGGAAACAATCAGGGAAAGACATTAATAGCCGGAAAGAAAGCAAAGGCCCTCAAAGACTACTATAATCAAATTTACCTCTTTAAAGACACTTGAATGGGTTGGCAGAAACTACGCGCCCCTGCGCAGAAAGCAGGACGGAGAGCACGCCCGACATCATAACAAGGCCCACCTGCCATAGAAGACATCATCCCGAATTGAGTACATCTAGGGGGAATCCGGCAACCAGGGCATACAGGCGTCCCCGTGGATATCAGGTGAGCGTAACAAGCCTACACAGAAAAGAGCAAGTGTGAAGGAGTGCAACTAAAGTTGGGGCATGAACAAGACCACCACAAAGTAAATCTTGTAAACCGACGTAGTACAGCAAGACCAAAGACTGACAAGAGGTGTGTAATACAAAATGGCAAAGGCAGGAGGCTAAATAGGAAAAGCCAGAATAGTATAAAACTGCTTATAAAGTCAAGAAACTGTGAGAAACGTGAAGGTGTCTCACCTGCTAGTCCGCTGGGATCTGTCACCCAGGTGGCCAGGACATGGCCATCGCTATTGGATCCAGTTCCTGGGGGTGGACCAGTGCGGGAGGATCACCTGGATGAGGGGTCTTCGGGGAGTGGAAGTGGCACACCCAAGGGTGAGACGCGGTATCCTCTTCCCTCTAACACCTTTTCCCCATCCTGCCAGCTAGGATACCTAGAAGCTCAGTCCCCCCGCCTTTCCCGACACAAACACTTTCTCATGGACAGTTCATCATGAGCGATAACGGACTAACACTAGAGCCATATACCTGACATGTCCCAACACTAGGGCCAGGCAGAGTCAGGCAATTACTGATTACACACACCTGACTTCATCACACTTCCCCACACGGCTAAAAGGCGGAGCACGAAAGCACACTCTGAGCAAGGCAAAACACATGAGGAAGCACTGCAGCAATTCTGAGATGGCAGTTTAAACCGAGTGCTAGGTAAGAATTGGTGCAGTCACACTATGAGACTACTCTCGACTTATCTGCTTTGTATTAGGTAACCCACCCTTTGGTATAGGTCTGTACTACACACGTTGGTAGCCAGGCCTATCTCAAGAGGGGTAAATGTGAGCTGTAGAGCTGTACAGATGAAAACAATCAATACAAGTAGCCAAGTAACACTTATACTCAAGGTTTCAGTTATAAATATTTATTTATTTATTTAACATCAGTTTTAAATAAGCATTCTTTAAAAAGGCAAGTTAAGTAAACTTTGAAATTACTTTTCAGAATCAATAAGCTAGTGGATAATCTTTGGATATGCTCAATACACTTCTACACCCTGAGGTGACTTCAATCACAAGAATAGTATTTGCATTTATATATCACACCAATATACTTTGTCAGTTCTGCGTTGCAGAAAGGAAGGGTTAAGGGAAGCAAAAATGTTAGAACAGTTTCTCAGCCAATTTGAGGACAGCTGAATCCTCCAATGAAGTCTAGACAAGCCCTTCCCAGCAGTAACAGTGTTCAACAATCTACAACCTATGGGGGGATAAGCAATACCAAAGTCAATGGATTTAGAAGAGTGCCTTTACGGAGCCAGGACAGCCAAAGTCATTTGGACACAGTCTATACTTCTGATGCACTTCTTGGATAAAAGTACTGAACAAAGTTAGAGAGTTCAGAAAAATCGCTTGTAGGAACACAAGCTGTTAAGCCTGTGCAAAGGGAGTTGAAGTCAACTCAGAAAGTAAGTAGGTGCAAATCTTAAGTGAGCCTGCACGACTTAAGGCAAGGAAATACGCCCAAGCCCGAATAAGTACCTTTGGTTAGAAGAAAGGGGTCCAGCTGGATTCCATCAGGCTACAGCCAAGCAGACCCCGGTTCCTGAGCCTCAGTCATGGGGTCAAGCGGGAGGACGCCTGGAGAGATGCTCCGGTAGTACTCAGGGAGGTCGTCGGCAGCTAGAGGTTTTCTTTGTTTCGGTGGCACTTTGTGATTTCAGCACTTCGTAAACAGCCCTGATGCAGAACGGTTGACACTGGTTGGACTTTCCTTGCTCCTCGGTCCTGCACTCTGATGAGGGGACTCTAGATCGAGATTTCCTGCTTCTGGAGTGTCCTGAGGAGGCTCCTGGAGCTTTTGGCTGGATTCGTTCCGCGACAGATGTTGCACTCGGTTATGGACACTCAATCACTGGCATTGGGCTTCTGTAGCAACGGAGAGGCACTGCAAGTCAGGGATTGCGCCAAAGTGGTGTTTGTCTCAGGGTTAGTTGGTCCCACTAACCCAAGGGAAGAAGTTGTCCATCCAGACCTTCTCTGTCGAGGGGAAAAAGGAGGTCAGCACAGCAGCAGGGCTTCACTGGGCAAAACGAGGTCCAGGAGGTTGCAGCAGGCTTCTCTTCATGATTTCTTCTCCGGATGTTTCTTTCAGTGGTTGACTCTGCCTGTAGTCCCAAAACCCTCACCTTTTTAAGCATGTTTTCCCATTCATACTCAGCCTAGGCTGTCAATCATACAGCAGGGTGGCTGTCCTCCCAGGACAGCCAGCCGGCCAATCAGGACTGGTTTCTATCAGGCATACCTAGAGAGAAAGGACAGGGAAGTTTTGGGACCCTTCCCCACATTCTGTCCTTCCAGACACACTGGAGGCAGGGGCAGGCTTCAAGGCTTTAGCATGCCAAAGGCAAGACAAAGGGCTCAAACCTGTCTCAACGCACAGAGTAAAAGCCAAGAAAGACCCCACAAACAGAAAAATGGTGAAAAAAGAAGACGGGGACCATTTTGACAAAATGGTCACCCATGGGTGCTGTACTGCAGCTGAGGGTTCAGCCTGCGGTAGAAAAGCACAATGGTAGGGAAAAGTAAACCACTGCCACCAGCCATTTAAAGTAGTGAGCGTAACAAAAATTGTTACATGAGAAAGTAGGATAAAGGGCTACTAGGTAACCCCCCAGCACTCCACATAAAATGGGGTGTGCTGTACCTACAAAGTGAAAAGGTAATAAAGTCAATTTCACTTTACTATTCTTGAGAATTGTAGTTCACTCAAGAAAAGGTATTTAAACCTTAAGAGAAATCCAAATGATTTCTTAGTGACACTGCACTGAAGGTACTGTGTGTCACTATACAAAAAGCAGATGCATATGGAGTTAATCAGACTCAAAAAACAGTGAAAACATGAAATCCAAAACAGGGAAAAACACATGCGAGAGTGAGAAAAAGGTCCCACTCACGCAGGAGTTAAAATTAAAAAGTCCTAAGTCCAGCAAAAGAGCTGGGGGTCTCTAAGCTGGGAGGAATTTAGCACTGAAATGAAAATTCTCCCTAACGCCGAGAAGAAAGCCGGCGAGACCAAAGAGGACTGCAAGGAGGGATCTACCCTTGACCTTTTCGGAGAAGGACTGCGACTTTCAAGAGGCCTCAAGGAAAAGAAACATAAGACCGGCAATTACAGTTGAACAACAGTCCAGTGTATGTAGAAGGTACACAGGGCCCTTCCACATTGATAGCCAAAGCAGGGAGAACCGATTGCTGCTGTGGTACTGTCCTTGGCTCCGACAACAAAGCGCCAATTAATTCAGCACAGCCGGTGAGTCAAAGAGACTGATGCTGACCGGACTGTGTTATGCTCGAGGTTGTAAGCGTCAACACTGTGTGAAGAAAGATGACTCGTGCGAGATTGAACTTTATGAAACCGAAATAGGTACCAGATGCAGGGCCTCATCACAAGTTTGGCGGTAACCCTTAAATCCGGCGGTCTTGCTATTACCGCCGGATTTAAGGGTCCGCCAAATCAGGGCTTCAGCGGATTTCTCCCTAGCTCTGAGCTGGGGGGAAATCCACTGAAAATTTGCGCTATTACCGCCGGCGGGAAATCCGCCGGCCGTAAGAGCGCGAAAATTCCCCATTGAGCCCAATGGGGAATGGGGAATTCCCGAATGGGCTCAGTGGGGAATGGGGAATTCCATTACCGCCAAACCCGTGATCCGGCGCTAATAGCGCTGAGGGGTTTGGCGGTAGGGCTAATACTGCTGGCAGTAATACCGCCGACGTTACCACCCAACTTGTGATGAGGCCCACAGAGTGGTCCGGCGCCACGTGGGTGCTCACTCAAAGGTATCTGTTTGGTAACCAACTGAACTGTGAAATTGAAGTGGTCCTGCAGCAGGTCAAGCTAAATCCTGTCCACATTCGAAAGTCTTCGATAGCCTGTGAACTGAAATTGGTCTGAGCCTGGCTGAGGGAGGCTAATTGTATAAAAGGGGATCTGGTCCGGAAAGAGGGGGATCGGGGTGGAAGAGCAAATGGCCAGACTTGAATATTTGGAAAGGAACTTTTTTTCATTGTTTTGGTACATCAGGCCCTCTGATCAAGAGACTTTGAACGTAAGAGACTTGAGCAGAGAAGGCCCTGATGTTGGTAAAAGGAACTGTGTCCTTGTGCCGAAGAAGCCCAAGAGTGTGCTATGCTTGAGTGAACCGCCTTGTCCTGTGCTAAAAACGTGGGGCAAGGGGAGGTCAACTGCCTGAACATCCTGACTTATCATTTTGTGAGCACATCTTTCTTTTTCACAAACATTACCCCACACGATTTGTAACTTAGTAGTTAAATAAGATTATTGGCCCTTTTTATTTGACGAGACTCCACCAGGACTGTATTATTATTATTTGATGGTCGTAGCTTGCTCCCATCTTAGATTTAGGTTTAGATAGGCGTTTTTCACACCCTTGATAAAGTTCAATAAACACCCTTGAACTGTGGTCAGTTGTGTCTGTCTTACTTTGATACCATGCCTTCCTTCCAAGACCGACAAGAAGGAACTAACTGTATAGGAACTTTACACAAGGGCAAATGCAGAGGAACCTGTGTTGGCTGAATAACTCAGCGGTCCTGGTTGCACGACCTGTGATGGGTGGACCGTGTGGTCTGTCAACTGCACCCAGAACAGAGCCCTACATTGTGAAAAACAAAGAAATTGCACTTTGAAAGATTGAAACACCCTGAGAACCGATGAACTACAATACTATATTGAGTACAGGGCCTCAAGACCCTTTTTGTTTGAACTGTATTACTTTAAACTTTGGCAAGGCAACTCCGGAGATTGAACTGTAGTACTTTGAACTTGGGGTGGGGAACCCTGAGGAGGTTGTGGAACTGTTTGAACTTGGAAAAAGGTAAATCCTCAGATGTTTTTGCAGAACTTTCTTAAACTTGGGGAAGGGGAGGTGAAGAAGAAGCTAAGAGCTGGAAGAAGCTCAGAACTTTATGTTGATCACCATTTATTTGATTATTGACATCACTACACACTTTTTAGCTTTAGTTGTGAGGGTAAGCATAGGTTTTGCAAACAGACAGACTTTTAAGTTGAACTCTTTGACTCAGAGCTTCCTTAGTTTTGTTCAGGTAGGGACATCCCACCTTATCATAGGGCTAGTTAGGCCTTCTACCATCCTGACATTTAAGTTAATAAATATCTTTTGTTTGAACTTGAAGTCTTTTGTCTGTGTCTTGCTTCATGATGCCTTCACAGTATACGGCACCCGTCTTTCTTGTCCCAGTACCAGAGTGGTATTTATTAGGGAAAGATCCCATTGAAGGGATTGTCAACAGCCTATAAAGGCCTGCGAAATTGTGGACTTATTGTGAAAGGGGAATGGGGGATACCGTGTCCCACCCAAGGGTGCCTCGTCTCCACTCCCCAAGTCTCCTCCACCCAGGTAGTCCTCCCTCACATATCCACCCCCAGGGTCAGGATCCATAAGCGAAGACCTTTCCCTGGCCACCTGGGGGGAGGATATATAGGGGAAAGAAGTGAGGATGCTCTCAGATTCCTGACAACTGACACTTTGTTCTGACTGGGAATACTTATTTATTAAATGAAATATGTGTGTGTGTGTGTGTGTGTGTGTGTGTATGTATATATATATATATATATATATATATATATATATATATATATATATATATCACTGACCAAAAAAACGGTGTTAAATGTACATTATGAGTAAGTTGCACGACTAAAAAGCTATGACATTCACTGACAAAAAACGTTGTTAAAGGAACAATATGTTTCAGCTGCCCTAAGAAAAACCTATCAAATTCAGTGCAACAAGAACTTGAAAGGAACATTACACTTACTCTGCACTAATAACAACCTATCCGTATTATGGTTACAAGGATGGAAGGGAGGTATCAAAATACAGGGCAGAACGGGGGAACAGGTGTCAAATGAAGAGCAGAAAAACACCATCAATAGATGCTACTGCTCTGAATTTAATATGAAGAACGTATGGCCATTCAGGATGGAGATGTGGCAAGACTGGGGTGAAGGGTGAAAGAGGTGCAGCAAGAAAGTGAGGTTTGGGAGATAGATACAGAACAAAGCAAGAGGAAGGTGAGTTATGTGGGATGGGAGAGAGGGAAGGAAAAGGCTAACAAGAGGACAGGATGGGAGGAAGAGATGCCAACAGAGGAGTGGAAAGAAGAGTTTTGGCTGGAGGCAGGAGTTGAAGAGTGGATAAGAGGTTTAAGAGGAGAGTTGGGGAGAGGACAGGAGGGTAGAACTAAGGGAGGGTGGTGTGACAAAAAGATGAGAAAGAATGAGTACATGCTTTCTTTTAAAATTGAGACTATGGTGGTATGACATATGTTGAGACTCAACTCATCACTCCTGCAACAGTGGTACTACCAACAGGTTTGTCCAATGGGCGATAGAGGCGCCTCATCAAAGAGGGGTGACTGACACTTGCTCATTGGAATATAGAGCCACTTTTGAAAAAGAGTGGGAAGCTGGGTCAGAATAAAATTGCCTGCTGTGTTGAGAGGATATGGTTGTCAGTGGTCTAGACCAATTGAAGTGAAAGAAGTTTTCAAACATGCTGTGAGGACGAAGGATGGAAATTCGCCAGTTATGGTAACCTAAGCAACCATAACTCGCACCACCACTGTGCACTGCTAAGGTTAACATCCATGACATCACAATGACCAAGGAGCTAGTTGTGAAGGGGGATGTGGGGGTCTATTTGGGTGGGGGCACATGTTTCTTGTTGTCTGTTCATGCAATAAAACACATGGTCCTGCATATGAATTCACGTGTGCATGGGTTGTGTGCAGGTGCTCAGAAGTAGTTCTGTATGAGTCCCTTGCGGGCTGCACGCCGCTACCTGTCCTCCCTGTGATGGCGTATACGCGTATCTGCAGCTGCTTCCACGTCACGGTCATCATCATCGTCCACCGGTGGCATGTCTATGTCCGGGCGGCAGGGGAATGTTCCACCAGATGCACATATTGTGAAACATGGCACAGGCCAGGACTATCTTCCCCGCTTTCACAGGCCTGCACATCAGTGCTCCACCAGAGCGGTGAAGGCCACTAAACCTTGCCTTCAACAGTCCGAAGGTCTGCTCAATAATTGTCACCCTTGTTCTGATGTGTGCACGATTGTACGCTGTCTCCTGGTGGCTCTGTGGATGTCTCACAGGGGTCATCAGCCATGGTAGTAAGGGGCAGCTGGAGTCACCTGGATGGAAAGGGACACAGGGAATGACACATTATTGAGGTGACTGGGCTGTGCATGCATGTTAAGATATGGGTGTGTGACACGTGCATCTGGGTCTGTGCACTTGCGGTCCGTCAATCACCTTGCTGCACCCTGAGACACATAATGCTTGTCAGGACATGAGAAGGATCAGACTCCCAAGGATGGGTTAGTGGTGGTGGGTGGGGCATAATGAGGATATGCAGCGATTGCATGGGAGTGATGCATTCTGGTACCTGTGGCCATCCGTGCCCAGATTGTGCTGGTGTGCCCTTCTGTAGACTCATGTGGTACATACCAGTCGTGGCCACCCACTCCTGCGTGCAGAAGGTGTCCCTGCATTTGCATGGTGCCTGTGGGTCATGCACTGGTGACAGTGAACATCCTCCCCATGCCCTGGTGTACATGCAATGTGGTGTGTGGGTTGATTCTTTGACCACCCAATAGCCATGTCCGCTGTCCACCTGTTAGGCAGAATCCTGTGCAGTTCCCTTGGGGAACACTGCAAGAAGATTAAGACTACAGGAGTAAGCAGTAAACCCAATTGGTAGCAGTCTGCACCCAGATTTACCTGGTAGCTGTGGCTGAGCGGTCAGACTTCTCTCAAGATGAGTAGGACAGTATATAGAGGATACACAATCGGGCTAAAAACACAGTAGAGCAAGCAAACACTGACCAGAGCTTGGTATCAAAAGCATATCATTATTTATTTAAAACACACTTTAGGAAATACACTAAGCACTCTAAATCAAAGTAAATTCAAACACAGTCAGAAAAAGTATACACACATCCCTTAATAATTATTAGACAAGTCTAGGTCAAAACACCACTATTTGTAAAAATAGATGTGAGCGCGTAACCTAGATGGCACTCCAATAATTAAGTTAAAGGAAGAGAATAAGGCAGGTCATAAAAATAAAACAGTTCCCAACACTTTTATAAGACCACAGCAAGTTAGTGAAGGCAGAGTCTACTGTAGAGCCAAAGTTCATAGGCCAGGCCCACTTTAAATGGAGCAAGGCGAAATGTGCCCAAGATCACACAGTTTAAAAAGCACTCAAGTCTTTGCAGAAATGTTGAAAGGAGGTTGGTTTGATGCGAAAGGTAAAGTTAGAAGGTCTGGGGCCAACCCAGTTGGAAAGCAAAGGATTTAAGGGTCACCTTTAGCAATCCGCAGAAAGGGAGGCAAGGCGGAACACAGTACCTTAAAGAGTGAGGAAGCTCCAACGGTAGCAGTTGTTCCTGGCAGCGGGTGCAGTTTGTGGTTTCGACCAGGGGAAGAGAAGATCTCGTCGAGGAGGAAACTTGGAGTCGTTGCACTGCCCAGGGAAGAGACCAGCCGCAGAGTTTGTCGGTTAAAAGGTGTGTTCCTGTTATTCGCGGTCACAGTGGTGAAGCTTGGCTATCCGGCTGCAAGGGGGTGCTTGGCACAGGCGATTCGACCAAGGGACGTCCTGGAAGGCGAATTGAGAACTGTCCCCACCAGCTCAAAGGGAGAAGACTCTTACAGCAGAAGATCTTCTCTTGTCGTCGGGAAAGTGGTGAGGTCGTTGCAGCAGCGCTCCACCGATGGTGCCGTCGTTGCAGACCCCAAAGCCCTGCTTTTATGCAGAAAAACCCCCATTCAACAGCCTAGCTGTCACTCATACATGCTAAGTGGTGAGCTGGGCAGCTCACCACTGGGCCAATCAGAACAGAGTGCGACTTGAGTTGCTAAGGCAACGCAGTCCAGGGTGCCAATTCCCCCACTCACACGTCCTGTGGAACCCAGACAGAGTGGCACCAGTTGGAGGGCTTCTGTGGAGAAGCCCGCCAAAAAGTGGAAGAAAGGGCCCGACCTTGGTTGGAGTTACAGAGACGGACACAAACGCCATTTTAGAAAAGAGTTCTGGTGAAAAGACCCAACCGGTGATTTTATATTAAATAAATAAACCAGCGGTATCTTTAACATTGCACCAAAAAGTGGTGCGTTTAAAATCAATGGGAAAATCCCATAGGAAATATTCCGGTGGAATATTTTGCATGGTAACCACTGCCACCAGCCAGAAACTCGACAAGGGGGGACTGGACAGTGCCCCCTTGGAAACAGACCCAGGGGCAATCGAATTCACCCCTTCCAGTACTTCCACAATATGATGGTTTGTACTGGTTCTGTTCACAATTTTGGACTAGTAAAGTCAATGGTGACTTTACATGCCCTGGGAGACAGTAGTCAGTGCCTGGGTATGGAGTATATGTTTGGGGGTCACTATGACACCCCTGTGTTACTGCACTGAGGGTGCTGTGTAACACATACACTAAAACAGATGATACCCTATGGAGTAAAAGACCCCGTAGCCCATAAGCACACAATAAGTCAAAGACATACCTCAAATCATGCCTAAGAGTGGGAGGAAAAGTCTCACTCTTAGCAGGAGAAAAAAACAAACCCCAAAAATCCAGCAAAGCTGCTGGGGACTCACTAGGTTTGGGAAATTAGCCTTATAAGAGAATTCTCCCTAACACCACCGTAACGCCCCATGTACTCAAACAGCGTGCTATTGTGCAGGACAATGGAGTCATGTGTTGATTCCGGGAAGCGTGCGGAGCAGTGTGTGATCGTCAGGTCTGCATCACAAACGACCTGCACATTCATAGAGTGGCACAGCTTTTTGTTCCGATACACCTCCTCTGGGGCGTAGGCAGCCACTAGCTCTGTGTGTGCAGTCCACTGCTCTCAATACATTAGGCATGCCTGCAAGGGCATGAAAGCAGACCTTGGTGGCGTTCACCTGTGCTTATGTCTTTGTCAGGGCGATGTGCTGGGACACATGACGCAGGAGGGCATCCAGGAACTGCACAAGCACAATTGAAAATGTTGGGTGAGAGATGCCATGCAACTCCCGGACTGTGATGGAATGTGCCTGTGGCAAGAAACTGGAAAATGCAGCACAGACGCCACCTTCAACGGGTGGGGGATGGCAGTCTGAATGCCAATGACGCTCTGGATGTCGTCCTTGATAAGGTCTACTACTGCAAGGATGGTCTCCCTGTTCAGGCGGTGACTGTGATGCTGGATATGCATTGGAGGGACAGGGCCTCCTTGTCCTGTACTCCTTTTTCATGTGTGTTCTGTATTGTTTTCTGCCCAGGAGTCCATGTAGAACTCGTGTCAGTGCAGCTCTTCCTCTTTTTGGTCATGGTGACCAGACCCTTGGGATACCCTTATGGCACCCATGGGTGGGTTTACAACCCTGTACAGCCCTAGTGTCTGTTTTTGGCACTTGTGTGTGGCCCCAGAGCAGGGTATGGGCTGGTGGCAGTTCCATGCTGAATTTGACAGGTGCTCTGAGTATCCTCCATCTTGGGATACCCAGGCCCTGCCATTGGAATCAGTTGATTCCTGATATGAGACAAGATGGCCCCTGTGGCCTCTTGTTTTCTATTGCTTGTTACCTTGTTTTCCCAAAGTCATGAGAAGCCCTGGCTCTGTCCCTTCCCCCTGACTGACTGTTGCGTGGAAGTTCCATATATGGTATTGTAGCGAAGATAAGGCCAGACTGGCTGGAGCCTTCTCAATGACTGTATGTTGGGGGTACGCCCCTGGGGTGGGATCTGGGTGAATAGAGTATGTGACCAATATATGTTTCATGTTATAGATTTCTAGTTTCTGGTGTGTAACACGATGACTGAGACAGCCGTGCCCGAAACTGGTATGAATGCAGTGTGGAGTGCTGAATGGCGCAGTGCTTGTCCGAATCCACATTCCGTGTTGTGAGTGTCTGGATGGAGAAGAATGGCCTGAATGCACTGCGAGCCTGATTGGCTGCCTGCATGAATGCCCTTCTGAATGATTGGTTGCCTGAGTGTGACCCAGCAGAGTGAATGAGAGACCAAACAGTATATCTGGCGGCCTCTCACTGATGTAAATCGTTCAGAAGCTGAAGTCAAAACTTGATGCTTATTCTCGAAGCCTTGCCTGACGAAAAAGGTTATCTGCTGCTCCCTTCGACGCAATCTGAAAGCTGCTGTGCCTTCAAGGAACTGATCCAAGAGAGGACCTGGCTAGGAGACCTCTTCCCGAGCTACGAGGGACCCTCGTGCACCAGCTAACCTTCACCAAGGCTCACTGGAAGTCAGCCTTCGAAAGACTGTCGACCAGAGATCGACCAGAGACTGGGATCGCAGAGGAAACTGAAGAGAAGTGGCCGGACATTCCATCCACCGTCGTCGACCAGGGTTCGGAGGACCGCTGTAACCGCTGTAAGCCCATCGAAGCCGTGTTGCCCAGAAGTGGGGATAGCTTGACACTGTGCCGCTGCTGACCGGAGCCGCAACGTTCCATTGCTTAGGAACACTTTGAATCAAGGACTCCCTTGCTCATCACCAACTACCACTTTGTCCCGCCAGAGAAAGTCAAGGGCGCCGACGACCGAGGAGAATCTGCCAGTGGGTTTCCCGCGACCCGAAGACCACGAAGACACCCACGACCTGACGCCCTTGCTGGGCCAAAGTTCTTCTTTGCGGCAACAAACTATTGTCATCGAGGTGCAGTGCACGCCTCATCTTCGCATGATGTCCATGACCGATCGTCGACTAGCACCGCCAGGACCGAAGCCGCTGCCTCGACGCCTTTGTTCACCTTTTCATCAAGGGATCTCGATGATCCATGGCTCCTGCCTTAAAGGGAGTCACTCAAGAAGGATCCGTCGACGACCCGACGTTGAACTCTACTAAACCAGGTACATTGGGGTGGTAGAACCTTTATAGAAGGAAATAAGACTCTAATAGACAGTATATGGACTGGGCCTGTCAATATACTTTATTTTACAGGTTGCCCAGGTGGGGGGATCCTCATACAGAACTGTGCCTACTGGTAGGGGCCCACTATTCTGCCAATTGTCTAACCAACTTGTTTTCCTCCTAAGTCTATTGTTGGTTCACTTTATTAATTGATTTGTATGCCATTTGAAACTGTCTACAGTTGATGCATTTTAATGGAATCTAAGAAGTAATTGTGATACCACAGTGAGACTGTGTATACTTTCCACTAGAATTACCTGAGCACAAAGTGGGTTATTGTGATTGTGTATATAATTGAAACCTTATTTATATAAAGAACTGTGATATCCCTAACATAGTGTGTGGACATTCCTTTGTGGGTGCTTGGGGACTACGCTGTACTTAAGAACCAGCCCACATCACCTCCTGAGAGCTTAAGCCTTGATTGTTCATCCATAGCTATCCTATAGAGAATCTTGGCTGGGGTGCTCTGTGCTTCTACTCTGACATATACAGGGCAGGAGTACAGATACCCCCCTCCAGTCTTTACGGTGATGTTTGTGGATCTGGCTGTCAGTGTATAGGTGCACGCCTCCAGAGCACAACTTGCTGCCCATTGTTCCTCTCCATTCTTCTTCTCATCCTCCTTCACTGCTTGTCGGCATGTTGCCACTGTCGCACCTCCTGCTCACAGAGCTGCACTCCTGCATGCAGCAGCTCCATATACAGGACTGCTGCTATGAGTGGCAGCATGGTTGTGTTGGAAGGTGTGTGTGGTATGGGTGTGGTCCTTTTCGTCAGTCCCTATACTCATTGTGTGCAGCTGGGTCAATTGGGTGCACCTGTGGCCTGTTCCTCCACACCTTGGCCTGGTTACCACCTGTTTCGCGGTGTCAGTGTTTCCGGCACAGTTTTCCCGGTGGCACTGGCATTTTTTTACTGGTGTTTCAGGGAAATCCAATGTTATAATGCTACCTTCTTTCTGTAGTGCCAGAGTTTCCAGCACTGATTCATGTGGGTCCTGCAGATTCAGTTACCTGTGCTATCGGCAATGGTAGCACACTGCACACTGTTACCGGCACTGTTGTTACCGGCATTCCCTCTTGTATTGCTGCAGTCCGGAGTGAGTGTCAGTAATCTGAATAACTGCCACGTTGTTTCCGGACCGCCACACTTGTAATGAGGGCCCATGACTGTGAAATACTTGGCCTTAGATGGGATGTTATACAATATTGTTGCGGGAATTAGAACTATAGGAAACTACGCTTAGACTATTTTGTTTAGGGGCGAAGGTCCTGTATGAATCTCCACGACCCTCACGTTGATTTTTTTCACCGGGTACACAGCCGTGTTACATGGCGAATCGGACGGCAGCATTATTCCATGCTACATTAAAACTGAGATGGTCTCAAATACACCTTCATCTGCCTCTCTGGACATGAGGTAATGCTTTGCCCGTGGCAAAAGGGATTCTGGTTTAAGCTGCTGCTACTCCTTTCAACAAACACACATCATATGAACTCATGGTCCATAAAGTATTTGGCACTTTCTCTAAACCTTCTATGAGAAACCAAAGGGTGTGAAAGATACGTGGAGAAGGGCAAATCCCAAACAAGAAGGCTCCATTGTTTTTCAAGGATGCCAGCGACCCCCCCGGATGAACGGCAGAGTTGGGGAGGCGAGGCCAAGCCTGTGGTACTAACCTTGACTTGTGAATTGGAAAACTGTGAAGACAAAGAAACGCACACAGCCGGTGAGTTGGAAAGTGACATGAAAGACTGGTGTGTGCTAAGGAAAGATGGAAGTTAAAAACACTGTCTGACTTTGGGTCGGTAATACAATCCTGAAGGAGCTAGTGGACATGATCATCTTGGAGCAATTTTATCAAGTCTTTACTTCCTTTTTTACACAAAGCAGTATTGCAATTAAATCGCCCCACCCTTAGCATTGCTATTGAGACTGTGCAAAATCACTCAGATGCAGTAAAACATTTCCACTCCATACATAAAACCGAAGATAGGAAAGATAAAAAACCAACCCACTGCTCTCAAAATCAGACACTAGACCGAGGAGGATGACTCTCTAAAACCAGAGAGAGGCCCCGAAAGAAAGGGTAGAAATAGAAATAACGACATTAAGGGTAAAGAAGAGCTAATGGGGGACCAACCCAGAGGAGTTAAACCATCCTCACCCATCTGCTTCTCATGTAGAGGGACGGGTCACTTGGAACGGCATTGTCACAGAAATCAAAGGGAGGCACCTATGGAAAAAGGATGCCCAACAGGAGAGGTGCGGGATGAACAAGAGCAAGACCTAGAAACCTTTAGCATATGTTTATGCTGATCCTCAGTGATTTCACCTATGAGAGAGTTATTGTGAATGGTGAAGGCATTAATTGAGTCTGGCAATAATATTTGGTCACTCTAGAAAATGCGACTATGGTTAGAGTTACCTGTGTGCAGGGAGAGAACGAGATATATCCCAGAGTACCCATATGTATTAAAATCATGGGGGAGTCATGGCTAGGGTCACCAGCCATTATCCCTGGACTTCCAGAAGAGGTCATTTTAGGAAGGGGCTTCACAGAATTTTCCACCTTTCTTCAAGACCTTTCAACTCCACCTTGAGAATTTATAGCGGCAATCTGATTGTTATTCCCAGACCTCTCCGGTATGGGAATGGATGGAAACAGACCCTTACAAACATATATTTTGTATGAAAACCCCTCATTCTCAGTTCATGGGATACTTACAGGGGACTAAAGCCATTATCTGGCCCCTACCAACACAGTCGAAAAGAAACTCTGTGAATATGCGAGAGCCCCTAGATACAATTTTCCCTTGTTCTATCCAAGGCCCTCAAACTGGAGGACCTCAGAGAAGAACACAACTATCCACCTTGCATAGGGAGGGGTATGTCAGAAACCAAATGGTGTCTCATCCGCTAGTGCCTGGAGACCTGTCATCCAGCTGGCCAGGACACGGCCATCGCTTTTAGATTCAGTTCCTGGGGGCGGACCAGTGCGGGTCTGGCTGAGAGGTCTCCGAGGAGTGGGGGCAAGGCGACCAATGGTGAGACGCTGTATTCCCCCTTTTCATTATTTGTCAATACCACTCCCTCTATGGCTATTTTTGACCGTTTTTTCAGAACTAGCTTCGCCTCTTCCTGCTTTCTACTCTCAGCTTTGTTCTTATTTTTCTCCTGCATTAATTGGCAGTGATGCATGATCGTCAATTGCATTTCTGCCCATGGTTTTGCTTCCATTCCTACCCATTTCTTCATTTGCCTTTGCACTGGCAGTCCTTGACATCAAATGTGGTAAATAATGCCAGTGTTTGATCCCACAGTTCACGCGTCTCAAGGTGCCATCTCTCTTGAATATCTTGAATATAAGCGACAGGGTCTTAATCATCCCCCATTTTCCTAGTCATAATCGCACCCATATCTGATGTATAGGGATATTGTACTTTGAGCGCCCGCCATACATCTGTTCTTCAATTATTGAATGGCGCTCCATCATGTCATGTTCTGTGCAGTCAATCCTGCGTATCCTACTCGCTGCCAAATGTCGTCAGCTCTCTCTCCTCGGATGCCTGCCAATAAGCCGTTTATGTCACCTATGGCTAACGTCATTTCTGATATAATTTTCTCTAATTCATAAATCCATTTCCTGCACCGTGAGTTAAACTCACTAATTTACATTTGAAATTGTCTTTATCCATTTGTGGCCATGAAATATATTGCCCCCCCCTTTCTCTAATAATGGGAATTATGAAAATCCATGTCCGTAATCATACCTGCCTACACTCCTCATTTTCCAGGCAGGGATAGTCCCACCCGTCTGTCTTCGTCCTGGTAGTGCCCTTAATCTATTTACATAAGGTGAGGATACATCCCCTGCACAAAGCGATTGTGCTTGTGGTCGATCGGTATATAGTGTCGATTCTGTCACTCTTTGGGGTCCTCTAGATCTGACCATTTTACCTCTTTTTCTACACTCGATTCTTTTGAAAATCTGCATGTGCCCTCCCTTCGTGCTCTCTCGTTTTCTTCCCTTTCTTTGTTTGACATCATTATCCCCCAGCTTGTATGGCTATTATCCCTTTCTGCATCATCAAGATCTATTTTACTTAAAGACAGCATTCTGTGCTCGTCTGTTATGGCGTTATCTAGCCTTCCTCCAGTTTCCCTCGATAGAGATCCTTCTACGTTCTCCTGTGGTTTATAACCTTCTTTAGCCCTCATTTGCCTACATAAATCCCTAGTTCTTTTCCCTACATTTTCTGTGTCTTGTCCTTCCGCCCATGTTGGTTTTCTTGGTATACTTTGCGACCCTCTCTCTTCCTCAAATCGTTCTTATGCTTCGATCAGCACTATGCTTCTATGGCATAGATAGTCTATCTCTTCATCTTTTAGTCAACTACCTCTGTTCATTTCTTCTTCCCTTCTCCTCATGTCCCTTAATTCATCTTCCTCTTGCCTTCTTTGCAACCTTCGTGCTTTCATTCTATGCAGTTCTACCTCCTCTCGACTCTTCTCTTCTAGCCTTTCCTTTTCCTTCTTCGCCTCATACCGTCCTGATTCTTTCCTTAGCAAGCATTCTCTTTTGTTTGCTTCTTTATGTGCTCTCTTCTTCCTGTTATTCCTTTTCCCACTCTTCTCTTTCTCGAACCCATCAATGCTCTTGTCATCCAGCTTGAGTAATATTTGTCCTCCCATCCATTCATTCTGTACTATTGTTATTCCCTTTGCTTTGTCTTTTATTTCCTTCTGCTTCCTTGCTTCTTCCTCTATCTCCAACTGTCTATCTTGCCTATACTTTCTCTCATCAGGCTGTTTACTGTCATCGTATGACGAAATATATTTATGTTCTCTACTTTTGCTCTCTTCAGGTGATCCTAACTCTTATAAGCGCAGGGCTCATATGTCGGACTAACATACCCCACTGCTACTTTCAATTCCGTTAAAGGATAAAATCCATTCGCCTCTGTGTCTGCGCTCTTGTTTCCAGGAAGGGAAAGAGGAGCCCAAGGCATTACACATCCTTACCTTTATGTTGATTAAGCATCCACTCCTTCTCGGCTGGATCTTCTTTCTCACTCTGCTACATTTTCCAGAACTCTAAAACAGCCTACCTTTTCTGTAGCTTCTTTCCCTTTATATGCAGCATGCAAATACGTTGTCATATGTCGCAATACTGTTTCTGACGATGAACCGTCTTGAGGCCACGTCATGAGTTTCTTATTAGTCGTGCCTTGAACCCACTCCCAATGATACTTCCTTATTTTAACTGTGTATCCTGGCAATGTCCTGCAGTGTAGAAGTGGAGTGCCCTCCATGGTGACAAGTTGATCTCGACTGTCTTACCCAACGTTTTATTCTGTTCTTTATTTTGTCAAATATACCACACTGATCAGTTTGAGCAGGCACCATCAATCGCTGCTTATTATCTGAAAATCTAAATATTTTATCCGCTTTTAAAACTCTATGCAACAATGTTTTTTATTCGTTCATTTACACTTTCTATCAATTGTTAGTATCTTATTGTTTTATCATTGATGTTTTAAGAGTCTTTTCTTTATTTATGTATTCGTTTCATTCGATTTTTATCCTTCTGATTGACGTTGATCTTTTAATTAAAATATCTGATAATCACCTTAATTTTGTACTATAGTTATATATCCATTAGTTTAAACACAACAAAAGCTTTACACTGACCTATTTATAACCCCACACGTGCACTTTAATAAATGTTCCCTGCATACACCTTCCTTTACTATCTTTAGTAAATGTCTCTTATCTCGTTTTTACTCCATCTTGGAGTTTGATACGCACTCTTCTTGTTGGCCTTGCCTCAGGAATCCTTAACACCCCTATTTGGAGTCTTTTTAGTGTGTACCCTTCTCTCCCCTCTAACCAGGAATCGAGGTATCTACTTCTTCTCTTTAGAATCACCAAAAAAATCCCATTCCCTTTTTATATATATATATATATATATATATATATATATATATATATATATATATATATATATATATATATATATATATATATATATATATATATATAAAACACAGTCCCTCCCCCTATTTCTGCCACTTTCAATGTTCTACTTACGTCCGTGGCACAGCTCGATTCCCTCAGCATCGACTCTCCCTCAACCGACAAGTTCGCCTTCGGTCCACCGGGCACCTGCGGGGACCGGACAGGAATTTCGTCAAAGGGGGACCTCTCAACCGTATCTTCTTACATGTGTTTTTGCACGCCATTCTCCACAGGTAGCTCTGCAGTCTTCTGACTAATTGCGGGAGGAGTCAATCGTCCGGAGGTCTGGATCTGGGCCTAGGTCGATTAGACCTGAACCATCCGCACTGCTACTTTGAAGCGTCTCTTGTGCTAGATGGAATTACCAATAAAGATCGCAGACTGAATAACTGGACAGACTCAAAGAATATGGCAAAGTACTACTTTATTCTTCATGTACTAAAGCAGGGCAAACTGGCAGACATCGGACTGATGCTTTTCACTCACAAACTGTATTACACAGAGGTCTTATATCCCAATATGCATCATCTATGATGTCATCCTACATAGCAAACTGTAAAACGTATTGATGGGAGGGCTTGGTTAGGGGAACATGTCTACATATAGAATACATATGGGTTAGTACTTCATTGGCTGCCGCTTACCTGTAGGATATGCCTCAAACTACCTCTAAATACATATAATACTGATTATAGCGGACAAAATGGCAGCAGACTGGTCTATGCAACATTGTATAGCAGGTTGCCCCATAGACCCACCGATTGGTTGGCATTCACACCCAACCTTGGACTTTTGGCTTGGCTAGCAGCACGTAAGCAAAAAGAAACCCAGGTGTTTGAGCCATGTCAGATTATTCCCCACTTTACCAATTAGACTGACATCTCTCAGAACTACATATCGATCCATGCATCAATGGCGAAGGTATGAGCATGTAGTTCCGTTGGACTAGAATTATGGTCTATGATGAAATATGTGCAGAAAGGATTTTAATCCTTAAGGTTTGGGTAGATTAAGGATAAACTACCATCTTTCTACACCTTGATGGTTAAAACACAGCTATGGAGTAGAGGGTCAAAAATGTTTTTTGAACAAAAAGGCATAGCATTTAACTAATTAAGATAATGTGCCTACATTTGACATCTGAAGAGACTCGGACGCTTTAAGCTGCCAGACTAAGCTTTTTAGCCTACCACTTGGTGTAACGTTTGTGTCATTGTGTACCCTGTATACGTTGTTCAAACCAAAGAGAAAGTCGTAGGACTTCCTTTTGCTTTGATTTACAGAAGCTTAAGTCAGGATTGCATATGATATACGGGTAGAGGACTAAAGAAATAAGGATCCACCCAAGACTGAGTTGAACTGCAATTAGGTAAATAGTTCCTCAATTCAAAATAATAAATAATTAGGAACCCCATGACCGCTGGGAAGGTCTTTAAGTGTATTATCAGTGTTGGGCCATGTAAACATTTTTAATAGGCATATATGTTTTTATTGTTTTTTAGTAAAATTTCAAGCAACTACATGAGAAGAACTTTTCCTATTCTTATACAAGTCCTGAGAAAGACGGGCCTCAGGACCCAGATTAGGGTTTCTAGACAGCACAGAGTCGAAACTACAATAGAGGGTTGTTTGTGAAATTTACCAAGGAGGAATGTCACAGTGGATAGTATCCTCTTAAAACGCCCATAGTGGGACAATTAGTTGTATTTTGCTATTTATAGCAGAATAATTGAATGTTAGATATTATGTGTACAGTCCTTTATAGTAGAATGATTTAATGGACTTTACTAGCATATTGTTACCTCTAGCAGTATAATTGTATGCTAGATATATACTGCACACATTAATCAATTATTGGCCTTTTTGATACATACACTACTATTATGGAAATTGTAATGAATTGTAATGAAATGTGTTGTTTATTCATTTAACATTGTATTGGTATTTATGATATATATGTATCCCATTTCTTTATTGAAGAGTATCCACTTTTACCTCCCATGTAGTTCGCTGGTCCTCTTTTTTTAATAATGAAGATTTAATAGTGTTTCCATGAGGCATCTCTTTCTAGTTATGGTTATGATATTTATCTCCAGATGCCCATGAAGTAGGGGAAATCCACCTTCCTGGTTTTGATCTCTCATCAGTCCAACCATGAGCCAAAGTTTCCCCATCTGTAGTTGACTGTGTAGCCTGCTCTCTGTTCTAGGACATTTGAGGGAGTATAAGTATAAGTATATAGTATAAGCACATCACTATCTTCAACCGAGGCTTAATGAATAGCCCTTGTTTTCGACTTCTGAATCATGTGTGAAGAGACCACAAATGTGCCCATTTCAACCTCTTATTTACTGCTATTTAATTCAATTATGCTGGGTGTCATTATTCCTTTTGGCCTCTAGAGACGCGCTCACTCCATCTTGTAGGAGCTTCATTCACTGTTAATTGTCCAATACTTGGCTCTTGTAAATGTTTTCTTCTTCTTTTAATCTAAGAGAAATATGTCTCACGTTCATGGCTCATCCGTCTGCCTCCCTTTGTGCTCTGCAATTATTCCTTGAAAAAGCATCCTTGATCCCAGGCCAACATAGACTCCTCTTTATTCTGCACACAAGACTGCTTTCCAGCATCTCCTGACTCAGCAGCCCTGATCTGTCTCTGAGGTAGCTGTAATGAATCTTTACTCGAGCCAACGTCCATCTTCCTATCATGGCCATCCTTGCCACGTTATATTTTCCTCTATAGCAAGCTTTTATATGTCTCATCTACCTTGCATTACTGTGTATTTACACTTATCGGTTAGACGGTTACTTTATCTTCTTTTGCATGCGTGATTACTTTATCATTTTGGATATATTTCTATTGTTGCTTCGGTTGCATCGTCACTCATAAGTAGTTTCATATTGTTTCAGTATATTCTCATATATCTTCTTCATGACATCACTCTTCCCTCATCAGATTTCACTCAATGTTACATGATGGCCAATGGTAAGTGCAGACATCCTTCCACTCTTTCAGTGCGAGGGAACATTTTGTATGGTTGCCTGAGTGCATATCATCTCTTGTTCACTTGATGTGGTATAGCGACAACACAGGGGGTCCCACATACAGCTCTTCTCCTGCTGTTTCAGTATGACGGCAGTGAGGGGGCGGGAGTTAGGGTAAATGCGCCAACCTGCTCCTCTACACAGGCATGACAGGGTACAATAATTAAAAGAGGGAACACACAAGCTATGAAACAAATGGAAAGGGGAAATAACCTTTCAAGAACAAAATGATTCGAAACTAACCTTTAAGACATGTTATTGGGGACTCACCTCAACCTGGGGAAGTGTAGGAAAGAAAATAGATCAGGATACTGACCAGAAAGTATAGAGTGGGGGGCAGGAGCCCATGAGATGCAGCTTACTGACATTTATATCCTAAACAAGGAACGGCATCTGACTAAGACGACATACTAAGTCTGCTGAGGGTTACATCTCAACCACTTCTTGAGATCAGACCATGTGGGAGAGCATAACGACTGCCAAGGGCTATATTTTAATCACTAGCTGAAATCAGCCCAAAAAGCAAAGCGAAAAATCATCTGAGGGGTGTATATTGTAGCGGAGGCATGGTTTCACAAGTATGACACTGACACAAAAGGTACAATTTGTCAAAACCTTTATTAAAGTTTTGGGGTTTGGAAAAACTGGGATGGGAGTAGTCTCGACCATCAAATGTTAAATAAACCAGTCCTAGTGAAGTTCATCAAATCAAAATTACCTATGCTAACAAAACCTAACGCCTACCCTATCTCTTGTATAGAAAAGTATATACAGGATATTATGTATATAAAGGAAAATCAGTGTTCAAAAGAATAAATGTGGTTGAATCAGCTCTCCTCCCCACGTTAGACCACACAGAAGAAGGCGGTCCCTGTAGGCAGGATGACACACTGTGACTCAGGTTTATAACACGAAAACAGTTCAAGACTTGGATCGAGGCCCCCCGGGGCTTCCACGCTAAAGTCTCCCTTTCCAGCCTTTCAAACAATGTTCAACAAAAAGTTCACTCGGGTCCCCCCTCTATCGGGCTCAGACCTTTCACAACAAATTTCAACAATACTTGCAGGGGGCTCCCTTGACCAAACTTATTACACTTCGGGTCTCCCTCAATCGGGCTCAGACCGCTTTCGGATGTCGAAGAGAAGACTTTCAAATGTGCGTGGCTTTCTTTACAGACCTCCGCAGGACCATTTCGACTCCAGTTCAATGTCCAGCTTTTTACTCTCCCTTTCTCTCAGGGTTAATTTTGGCTTACTTCGCTTTTGCAGTTCCTTCACGTTATCGCTAAAAACAATGCACCTTTCACATAGACTTTTGAGGCAGCTACTTCCTTTCGTCGGACCACTCCGTTACTCAGTATCACTGATTTCACAGCTGTCCTTACTTCAAAGTTCATTCAAGGGTCTGCCTTTCTTCGCATCTCATCCCCACGCGTGCAGCCTTCACTTGTGATATAATGCTGGCAATTCAATCTTTTTTTAACACACACGGGTCTCTCAGGTCGCTTGCCAAATCACCGGCTGTGTGCGTTTCTTTCTTGGTTTTACAATTTCCAATTCACGAGTCAAGGTTAGTACCTCAGGCTTGGCCTCACCACCCCAACTCTGCCGTTCAACCGGGAGGGTCGCTGGCATCCTTGAAACACAATGCAGCCTTCTGATTTGGAATCTGGCATTCTCCTCTTGTCTTTCGCTGCCTGTTTGCGGCAACAACCTCCTGTAGGGAACTCCTGAGGTTTTTCGACTCGCTGCTCTCGTCCTTTGGTCTGTCGCTCTGCTCCAGGAGGTTTGCCTTCGTCCTGGAAGTTCTGCTCGTACTCGTGTTCCACCTTGCTCCGAGTGTGTCTCTAGGTTCTGCCTTTTATCCGAATGAGGAAAGCTAATTGGTATCCAGTGTATGAACATGTCCAGTATGATGTATAAGAGTTAGTCTTGTTACTCTCAGTCACTCTCTTCCTCGGCCCAGTGTTTGTGTGGAAAGGGGGGCAGGGTGGAGTTGGGACATCGGAGAATCCTGAAAAATAGGATGGGTTAGGTGTACGACAAAGGGGGGAATTCCACATCTCACCATCGGATGCCTCACTACCACCCCCCGAAGATCCCTCATCTAGGTGATCCTCACGCACTGGTCCACCCCAGGAACTGGATCCAAAAGCGATGGCCATGTCCTGGCCACCTGGATGACCAGTCCATTCGGACTAGCAGGTGAGACACCCTTTGGTTTCTCACACTATATATATTTTGTGTCATTCCCCTAGATCTCATAGGGCACTCTCCTAGACCTTCTGCAAAAGTGGCAACAGGTGCCAAGAGAAGAGCTGGATGCTCCGACCCAAAGATTATGCAAATCGACCAAGTGAGGTATTCTCAATAGGTAAGGAACTCTGATAATGGGCAATGGGCCTCATTACACGGTAGGCGGTAGGGACATACCGTTACCGGTATCAGTAAATCCCCTCCCCAATTACGACCCGGACATACCGCTATTAGCGGCATCGCTAAGTACGGTGGCACTATTAGCGGCAAGTCCGTGAGCGCGCGCCCCCTCAGACCGGAAATAGCGGCATAGCGCTAATATCACGGCATCACGAGCCATGCGTACATGGCAATACCGGCATGTAGTAGACCCAAAAACCCCTTACCGGCAAGGCGCTAATACCGGCATCGCGAACCACACGTTAAAAGAGCACAGCAGAGTTCCCACCTGCCACAGGTGGACAAAATCAGCACAGGTGGAGGCAATGGAGACTGGCAGCACAAAAGAGCACACCACACCCCTTCCCACACCCATTCCCACACCAAGATGGATGCAATACTAGCAGCATTACATGGGCTAGAGGACATGATTGCAGTGCAGCAGCTACAACAACAGGCAGCACAGAGGAGATGCAGGAGGAGGAGGAGGAGGAGGAGGGCAAGACAGGCACAGCAAGCACCACCAGTGCACCTAGTGATACCACAGAGGCAGCCACCAATTCCCAGGATCAGAGCCAGTCCAGTCAACCTAACCCCTGAGCAGATACACACCCTGTACCGTCTGGACTGGGATACCATCACCACCATTGTAGACATGATATACAACGACATTGTGAGTCTCATTGACATCCGTACTGCCACCCCCCCTCTACTGAAGGTTGTAACAGAGCTCCACTTCATGGCCACAGGCACCTACCAGCATACGGTAGGTCAGATGCATGGCATATCACAACCAGTATTCTCACGCACACTGAACCAGGTGCTCGATGCCCTCCTGAAGCACACAAGTCAACACATATACATGCCACGGACTGCCCAGGAGATCTCCAACACCAAAGTTGGCTTCCATTCACTGGCAGGCATCCCAAGTTGCATCGGGGCCATCGACTGTACCCATGTTGAACTGGTGGTCCCACATGCCAATGAGGTAGTGTACCGTAACAGAAAGCAATACCACTCCATCAACGTCCAAATGGTATGTGACTCCAACAAGATCATCACACATTGCTGTGCCCGATATCCCGGTTCAACCCATGATGCAATGGTCCTGCGGAACTCGACAATACCACGATACATGGAGCGACATGCTGGACAACGTTCGTGGCTACTTGGTGAGTAGCAGGCCAACCACATGTCAGTGTGATGTGGATTGTGAGTGGGGGGGGAGATGCATACTCCAACTGGGCGTGATTGGGGGTGGGGGAGATGCATACTCCAACTGGGCGTGATTGGGGGGGGAGATGCATACTCCAACTGGGCGTGATTGGGGGGGGGATGCATACTCCAACTGGGCGTGATTGGGGGGGGAGATGCATACTCCAACTGGGTGTGATTGGGGGGGGGGAGATGCATACTCCAACTGGGCGTGAACTGGTATCAGGAGAAGAATGGACATACATATTTGCATCACTGTACAGTGAGGCAGCCACAATGGACCAGACACAAAACCACATGCTGGAAGTGAGTGCCACGACAAACATATCAATCCATTACGCCAAACAGGCCATTCCAAACAACATGCACACCGCACAACACACCATTCCCCCCATTACACAAATCAGCAACATGCATATCAAAATCACATCTGAAATGTACGCTGAACAACATCAGAAATGGTCCGCGCACATGAGTGCATACAAATGGATCCCCTGTAGCCATTGTAGTGAGCCACACCCGTACCCCACCACTGAATTGCCATTCAACAGCATGGGGACATCAACTAAGGAATGGCAGTGTACTAGCAGTGTGGCACTAACGTTGCCAGGGCCAGGAAACACAAATTACTTAAACTCAGGCGGGACATGGCAATCCCTGCCGTATGCATGCATGGTGCATGTCCACTTGCAAGGACCACCTCACCTTCCCACATTGCAGTTACCCTGATTGCCATGCGTGCTTGGATCAGTGGATGTCGTTGAAAATGCTATGTTTGTTTGTGTGATATGTGCACGCTCCACATTATGTAGACACTTACACATACCCATTGTTGCACCCATGCAGGTGATGCAGGTTATCCCCTGAAGAGGTGGCTCCTTACCCCTGTGCGGAACCCACAGAACAGGCACGAAGAGGACTACAATCATGCACACACCCGTACCCGCGTGGTGATCGAGCAGACATTCGGCCTATTGAAGGAACGCTTCCGGTGCCTCAGCAGGTCGGGCGGGGCACTCCTGTACGGGCATGAGAAGGTGGCCAAGATCACCATGGCATGTGTCATGCTTCACAATATGTGTATCAGACGGAATGTGCCAATGCCCCCTGACATTGAACTGCGACCACCGTCTGAGGATGATGACGGGGATGAGGATGGAGGAGAGGGGGCTGCAGGTCATGCAGGTGGCGATGCCCATGAGGGACGTGCTGTGCGGTAGCACCTGATAGACCATTGTTTCTGATGCACATGGATTAGGAGGGTGCAATTGATGTTGAGCTCAGGGCATGGGGTGAATGGAGGACATTAACACAGTGCACCCTTCAACAATAAAGCACACATACACAATAATCAATGTCCAGTCATGTGATTATCCATGCCATTACGTGTGTATTGAGCATTATGTATTCAAATGTGCATGTACCCTCCACCCCAAACACCCTCCCCCCTCCCCCCACAACTCCCCCAAACACCCTCACCCCCCTCCCCCCACAACTCCCCCAAACACCCTCAACCCCCTCCCCCCACAACTCCCCCAAACACCCTCCCCCCCCTCCCCCCACAACTCCACCAAACATGGTGTGCACATCAGTGCTGCATTAGTCTCCAAGTGTCAACAGGGACAGGCTGGCCCTACTTCCCTCCTCCACTACCACCATTGGGGGGTTGTGAGTCTGACCGCCGCAAGGACCGGCTGGACCTGTGCAGGATGGTTGTTTGGTCGGAGCTAGTAGACGAGGGGGTGGCTGGTTGATCTGCTCCCTGTGTGTGACGCATGCTCTCCTTCGCCTCAGCAATGCGCGTTAGGACCTGCCTCACAGCGGCCATCTCGTCACATAGGCGCGTCGTGTTGCTGTCCATGGCAGCTTTCATGTCCCTTGATAACCCCCGGATCTCCTCCCTGGTCGAGGCAGCCTTGCTCACTTGCCGGGCAACCAGGGCATTGAGCTCCTCCTGGCGCTGTCGTATCAGGCTCATGCTGTCGTCTGCGGCCCTGCCCCTGTTAATCCTCGGCGCAGTTTGCTGCATGTGGCCGACATCAGGTGAGCTCGCCACGGGACTGAATGACCCATCCATTAAATCTCCGGCATGCACCTCATGGATGCTGCCATTGGATGTGTTGCATGGGCTGTGGAGTGGGGACAGCTGGGTGCTGGGTGTACGCTGCCCTTCCGGTGTCGGACATGGGTCGTCCACATCACTCATAGGTGCCGTGGCTGCTGCTTCCCCGACGGAGCTATTGGCTGCGGACGGCGTGCCTTCTGGCACTGGCTCCTGAGTGGTGGGGGTGGGTGGTGGGGGTGCTACCACAGTGTCGGATGGCATTTCGACCCTTGGTGTGGTCGGTGCGTGTGTGGCTTTTGAACGCTGGGCCACTCCAGATATCCCAGTGCCCCTCGATGTACTGGGCCTGGGGCCTGCGTTGCAGAGTCCAGCTCCTCACTGTCAGAATGTGACCCTGTGGGGGAGCAAGACAGGGATAGCATCAGTGATGGGTCAACGTGCATCATGCATATGTTGTTGTTGCTGCAGTTCTTTGGATTTGGACATCTAGTTTGGGCATGCAGGTTGTTGGCCAGATGGGTGGGTCATCCGGACATGAGTCAGGGTGACACGTGTGTGAGGTGCTGCATGCATGTGGTTGTGTGGGGATGTGCACGGCATATATGCAGGGTTGTGTACATGTGTGTGTGATGACCCCATCCATTAGCTAATTCCCATTTCACATTTGGGGGAGGGACTCATGCTTTGCATTGCAGTGTTTTGCGTGGTCACTCACCTCCGTCTGACGTTGTTCCCACACCACACTACATTCGGCCCACTCCCTCGATGGATTCTATGCCAATGGTGCTGGCACATGTCTCCTCCCACTCCTGCATCTTCATCGGGGATCCTCCTCCGCCTCCTGTGCCCATGGCCAGATTCCTGTTGGCCGATAAAATGTTGCGTACACGGAGGCGCAGATCATCCCACCGCTTGCGCACGTCCTTTACGGTGCGGGGGAGCCCACCGCACTGACTTTCTGCGCCACCTCAGCCCAGATCTCCTTTTTTCTCAGGAGTGCAGGGCGCCGCATGTCGCTAGCAAACACTACGTCTGCATTTGCAGCCAGGGTGTCTGCCAGCATTTTCAATTCCTCGTTTGAGAAGCGTTCTTTGCGCTGGCACACATCGGCTTTCTTTAGGGCCTTGGGCATTGTTTGTTCTTGTGGGAAGTGGTTTTGCCAGTTGTGGTATTGCTGCAGGTCCTGAGTGCAGGGGATGGCAATGGATTGTGTTTTTAAAGATGGCCGCCGGGCTCTTTCCCGTTCCTGTGCGATGACGCTATTTCCGGTTCCGGTGTTTTACGGTGACCGCTAATAGCAGTGACCGCTAACAGCGGTGACCGCTAATAGCGGAGACCGCTAATAGCATGCAGCATGAGGGCGGAGGTGCTATCAGCACTTTGGTCGGAGCCGGAAAGGTGCTTTTGCGCCATGGCGGTAGGGTCATTTAGCGGCATGGCCCTATGCGCGTGTCCGCTTACTCGTAATGGAACGCTATTAGCGGTCTCCTGCGATGGCGGACACGCTAATAGCGCCATGATGGTAAATCGCATTTTTTACCGCCTACCGTGTAATGAGGCCCAATGTGTGGTTTAACCGATCCATACACTGTTATTGAGCTTGTTCTGATAGATAATCCTATTTAACTGTGGAAAGCCACCTTATTCTCATAGGAATTCCTTCCAGTCCCATCCGGATAACGCTAATAAAGGTTAAGACATTTCTGACCTGCATTTTCTGTTGGGCCTCCCATCACAGCAACCAACCCACATGGAGGCGATGTGCAGAAGTAATTGTAGTTCGCAAGAGGTTTAAGAGCATGGGTAATAAAGTTGAGAATCTTGTCAAAAGTAAACAAGCATTGGCAAATCCAACAGTTTGAGATTTTGGTTAGGTATGGGATAGGCATTTGCTAGGCACTGATGTAATGGTACTACCTAGACATAAGATTACAACAGCAGGAAAATGAAGTGATTACGTAGCAGATGTCGAACTAATACCTCAAGTCAAAATGGTTGGCTTTGTCGTTGCTTGTTTTTAACAGAACTTCTGTGCATGGAAGAGATATACATCAAGTGGCTGAAGGCAAACTTGCTTAAGACATTTATATTACACCAGTAGCCATTTACAGCTGCAATTAACTCCCAGCAGACAACTTAGCAATAACATTTGCAAGCAAAAGTTAGATGTTATTTGTTGATAAATAGAGCTCAAAAGAGATCCGAGGAGGTTGTGTTTTGGGCAGGAGGTGCAGATAGTGGGTGGGAATGGCCATAGGTATTAGCATGGTCATTGGCAGTCAATGGGTGGGTAAATAACCAAACACCACCCACAAGCTGTGTGTCCCGCCTCCTGTGTCATATCCCTGCTACCTGTACTCCAATGCAATAGTTTCAGCTTACAAGTGGCACTTAAGCAACACCTAACAGCCCAAACTAAAATGGTGTCCACAAGTAGGGAGTGCACTGAATAGTACATTTAGCACCCGGCTGAACACTGCATATTTTGTCAAGTATTCAGCCGAATATGAAGCTGAATAATTATTTTATTTAACTAATCGTGGTTCAGACATGAAAAACACATTTAAAAAATAAAATGGAAGCACTATTTTAGATGCATCCCAGGAACAAACTGTGCTCACCTTTCATTCATTCTCACCACTCCTTCTCTCCAATGTGCAAACGTATGCACCTTAGTATTATATTTAATGTTTATTTCTCTTCATTTGAATCAATATATCATCCTTGTTGAAAACATATAAATCTGAAAAGGACACATTACCAAAGAAAGCATGGACCAGATGCCTTTTGAGTTTAGTGCGCTTTACAAATGTAATGTAAAAAAAACAAATGTTGCATAGCAAATCCAGTGGTGCACTGAATGCCAGAATTCATAAATGCAAGGGTTGAACAAATACAATGGATATTGCAATTTTCAAATTACACTGTGAATCATGCAAAATGCAATCTATTGAGATTTTCAAGGCACCTTAGTTGGAAAGTGTGTTGCGAAAGTTTCTCGCAGCTAAGTAAAATTGTATAAATGCCTGCTCTCACATGTCACGAATAGAGAGTATATGAGGTGAAAGATTTCCATGACCCTACTATTTCTGAAGCCACGGCCCCCTCCAGCATAGGCCAAATGAACAAAAAGAGTCTACCAGAACGGATGTTGGATCAAAGCCAGACATGTGAGTGAATCTTCTCAAATGCCTGTTGGACACTCGCTCAATTTCAGCAAATCTCTATCCACTTATCCCACTTCCTTTCCACCAGACTACAGGAACAAAGCTCTGTGGATTTTTCGATGCCTCTCCCTCTTTAACTCTTTACCACACAAGACCAGTATATACTGTGTTTTCTATCCTTCTCTTTTTTGTTCGGGCACACTGGCCTGTAACCAACGTTTCCGAGCACGGTTGGCCTAGAAGAGGCAACCGACTTGTTGGGATGTGATTTCATTTTCAAACACACTCCTGTCCTACCGCTTGCACAAACAGAGCTTAGCTCTTTGACTATGTCCCATACAAAAATAGTCCTCACACCTATCTCCCTATACTCCATCAGGTAGACTGGCTTACAGGAGAACTGGAGAGATGTCCTTACATGAAGTTCCTCAGAGAGGCCTCTTGGTTGGAGGCATGTAACTCTGCCTGCCTTACGTAGCCCTGCTAGTCCCCACTATCTGTTTTGAACTTTTCAAATTTCTCAATAGGTAGTTCCCAAACGAACAAAATGTCTTCAACTCTCAATTAATCCTCAACACTCCTCCTCTCCACTATACAAACATATGCACTTTCGTCTTATATTTAATCAGAAATGGTGTTAGACAGTGGGCCTCATTACAAGTAATGACACCGGTGCTGGTAATCCCTTTGCACCCTACTACGAGTTCCCTTCGCGGGTCCTTCCTTAACACCTGCGTTTAGAAGGCGTTAAGGACAGGACCCGCAAACGGACACTGGGGTCAATAACAATACTGAAATTTACGGTACCATTATTGGTGCCTTCCCATTGAGCTCTATGGCGGCTCAAATGGGAATGGGGAAAGGTTCCCGGAATGGGGATTTACTAGTCCCGCAAAGGTCGGAATGACATGGTAAGTCCCCATTCCAGGAACACAGACCCGGAATGCGGTAAGGGGGTAGCCATGGCGCTAATAGCGCCATGGCTACCTTCCCTCTCTTAATGAGGCACAATGTTTAATTCCACTGCCTTCTGCAATCATCCCTCCATATTAGCATATCTTAGTTGTTCTATTGCATTCAAATAAAAAAATAAAACATTTGGTGAAGCAATTATGCCAAAGAGCCATTTTTCGGATGGAAGTCAGCTAATATTTACTTGAAGCTGGACTTCAGTAAAGGGGTGTAAAGTAGAATCTTGGTAGAGTGGAAAGTGAGGAAAGGGCAAATTTTGCAGGTGTTCAGGAGGTTGGGTCTGGTGCAAGGTAGAAGTGATACATTGTTGTACTTTCAGATTGTGGGCCTCATTCCTAGTCGGCGGTAAGGGGTTAACGGCGCCGGTAAGGATGCTGGTGCCGTTAACCCCTTACCGCCGCATTCCGAGGTCCTTTTAGCAAGTTCCGCTTGCCGCTAAAGGACCAGGGAGCTAATAACGGGCCTGTTATTAACAGGCCCGTTATTAGCTCCCTCCCCATTCCCATTGAGCCCTATAGGGGCTCGAATGGGGATGGGTTTTTTGAATGAGGACTTACTGGGTCCTCCAAGGTTGGAATGGCCCAGTAATTCCTCATTCAAGGAATTCGTACCAAAGTTTGGAGGCAGCCATGGCGCTAATAGCACCATGGCTACCTCCAAACTCGTAATGAGGCCCAGTGTGTCTACTCTGATACATTTACCCCTTGGTGAGCCAAATAGGTCCCCCAAGTTGAGGGCAATGGTGGATGGAGTGAGGGTGTCAAGTGGGAAGTAAATGGAAGAGGGAAAAGGGGCATTTGTTGAAGGATGGAGATAGATTACCTCATTTTTAGTTGGCTTCAGCATCAGCCAACGGATCCGCATCCTGTGTTCAATAGGGGTCCTGAACTTGGGGATGAAGGAGGAAAGCTCTGTGATGAAAGAGGAGAACAATATTTTGGCAAATAGGTGATATGAGGATACAAAAGAGGAGGGGCGTTTGCAAAGGTGTGATATCTAGAGGATGAAAATGTAACAGCCAAAGACAAACACACATTCCGGGAGACAGATAAGGAGTGACCAGATAAGCAGGAGGCAGTCCATGCAAGGGAAATGGCCTGGAAGCCAAGGTGTGAGCAGTCATGGGGAGAGAGATGGTTGACGGCAATGAATGTTGTATAGGCTAAGGTGGATGAAGAAAGAGAACGGTCCAAGTGGCAGCCAGTACCTAGAAAGTTAAAGTAATAGTTGCATTCAATACCTACTACGAAATCCACACTGGAGGGTATTGCTGGTATGTGGTAATATGGTTGAACACTGCTGGCTCGCGGATTTTAGAGTAGCAAGGGAGGAGAGGGACAGAGCAGTAGTTAGCAGGATTGTTGGGTGTCAGCCATCTATTTTTCCAGGAGGGGAAGGTTGGGCAGATCCCAATGGACAGGAAGAGGTTAAAGAGATGAGATAGGTGATGGGTGCCTGTTTTGTGATGGTCCTGTGTGTAAAGGGATCATCAGGTTGACAGGACAGGTTAGCAGAGCGAAGAATGTGTGCAAGTTCAGAAAAAGTTGTAGCTGACAAAGAAGGTAGTGTGCTTGGGGAATAGCGGGGACAAGAACAAAAGGGGAGGAGGGTAAGGAGGATGGTGAGTGTATCCCAGATTTGAGTGATACTAGCGGAGAAATAGCAAGTAATCGGGACAATGAAAGGACAGGATGGAAGAGTAGGCGGGGGAGAATACAAGGGAGGGACTTGGCTAGCTTGCAGGGTAGGATTGGAGAGAAGAGATTAAGTTAGTGTAGTAGGCTGACTTGGCATTATTTTCAATAGCAGAGGAAATGATGCAGAGAGATACATCATAAGCTGTACCGGGAGCCGGTTTTTGTGCTAGCAACTAAGATGAAGTTGCATGTTGTCTCTCAATTGCTGGATTCAAGGAGGAGGTCAAAGTATTTGAAAAAGAGGCTGAGGATGACAGAACAGTGATAGGTGACACTATTGAGAGGAGTTGGAGGAAGATGCTGATCATGAACATATTTAAAAAAGGATGGGACGAAGTAAAATAGGGAGAAGTATTTTAGTTAATGAGAAGACCCACTCATTCACCCTTTTCGAATAGGGAAATGTAGAGATGTAATGGAGAGTCTGTATGCAGGGCTGGAAAGTGTGGCTGAGCTGTGGGGTGAGCCAGGTTCCTGTGCCAGCCATTAATGAGAGTTGGTAAAGGTTAGAGTCAAAGTGATCAGTGTCTAAGGAAGTCTTGTTAAAGAGAAGTTAAGTGGAAGGAGAGAGGGATGGGTGCAGGTTTGGTCAGTAGTTATCAGTGTGGACCCACTAAATTTGTCACATCAACATATTTAAGTTGAAAAAGGCCAGTAGTGACCAGCTGATTAATGGTTATCAGACTAGTAGAAACCAACATAGTTTACCTTAAATACACCAATAGTAACTATCCGGTCAGAATTTAAAATGACCAAAGAAACCAATAGGTTAAAAGCTAACATGGCTGATAACAACCAACAGCTGAAAAATGTATGAATTTCAACGATATTACTAGTTCCCTATGAAATAAACCCCACAAAAAGACTGTACTTGCAACTTTAAAGCTGCATCGATGAGATATAAAACAAGAAGATATGGGTACTTAAACGAGGTCTCATGTGGGAGGCCGGAGGATAAGGCCTAAGGAAACACCTGCTTACGATTATGGCTCCAGAGGCGGTATATTGAAGATCCCCAAAGACCCAGCCCTACCCTACCTTTGGCCTGGTATTTACATTTTATGAATCCCAGATATAAAGGGCTAGTGAGAAGATGTGGCAGTTAGGAGTCAGATAGAGGAGAGGTAGAGAGAGTGCAGAGTAGGGCGTGGCAGAGAGGGAAGGAGGAAAGGTGAGAGCAGAGAGGAGAATAAAAGGAAGAGTAGAGGGAGCAAAGAGGAGATGGGGAGAATGGAGTGACCGGGTGGTGGTGAGTACGACAAAAGCAGAGGGGAGGGCAGATGGAAAGCAGAAGGAGTGGAAATTAGGAGATGCGAAAGAGGAAGTAAGGAGAGGAGAAGGAGGATTGAAGAGAGAGAACGGCTAGATGTACAATGAAGGACAACATAAGCAAGAAGAAGGGAAGGAGGAAGTAAAATGTCTAACATGAGAGGAAGAAGAGGGAGGGAAGAGCATCAGAATAAAGAGGAAGTGGCAGCAGAGCATGACAAAAAGAGGATGAAAGGGTAAGGAATGAGTGTGGAAAGGGAGAGATCAAAAGAAGGAGACAGACCAGGTGGATGCAGCATAATACCTTGAGGAGGAGGGTGGAAAGTTAAACTTTTGAAGGAAGGGCAACAAAATGCACTCCTTATTAGTTTGGTGTGAATGCAGGGTCATGTTTTGACCAAGTCTGTGGCATTGATTTTTAAAATAATTTTTCTGCGGATTTCTACATTATATATGACTTTGTTACTTTACAATTGTGTTTTTGAGCTAGCCCTTTTTGGTTTGTTTAGTTATTTTGTGTGTTAGGGTTACATTTTATATAACCTGAAGGTGTCCCACCACGCTAGTCCCCGGGGATCTGTTATCCAGGTGGCTAGGACACCGCCGTAGCTGTTGGATCCAGTTCCTGGGGGTGGACCAGTGCGGGAGGATTGCCTGGATGGGGGGTCCTCGGGGAGTGGAAATGGGACACCGAAGGGTGAGACGTGGTAGCCCCTTCCCTATAACACCTTTTCCTCATCCTACCCTGTAGAATATTCAGAAGCTCTACCCTCCCCCTTTTCCGAAACAAACCCTTTCTTACACCACGAAAGACAATGGACTAACACCAGGGTCGTTTACCTGACATGTCCCAACACCAGGGTCAGGCAGAGTCGGGCAATTGACAATAATCACATACACCTGACGGCCCCTTCTCTTCCCCACAGGTATGAAAGGTGGAGCACAAGAGCACACTTGGAGCAAGTCAGACCGCACAGCGAGACAGCTATTCCAGGACAGCAGTTCAAGAGGAGGAGAAAGGCGGTGATAAGCGAAAGGACGACAAGGAGGGAAGTGCCCTTGCCCTTTCCGACCCAGACCTGCAAGGCTTCCGTGAAAGGAACATTAAGGCTGGGAACAACAGCTAGCTTGTGGTTTAGCAGATGTCAACGGTGCACAGAGCCCTCCTTCACTGATAACCAAGTCAGGGAGAGATGCTTGCTACCGTGGTACCATCCTTGACTCCAGAGACAAGAAATACCAAGCAGTTCATCACAACCGGTGAGTCGGAGGGAGAACCGATAGTACACAGAACTGTTTCGAACAAAGCTTGCAAATGGCAACATAATGTAAACTGAAAGAACAAAGACTTTGTGTGTTACTTGAAACAATCCAGGGAGACATGGGCGCTCATTCGAAAAGCTATGGCCGGTCCCCGTTTGTTAAAACTACAGATCCCAGATGGCCCTAGGAGAGCCGACGCAAGAGGTCAAAGTGGTCCTACAAGGGATGAGTAAAAACCCCTTGTATAATTGAAAGTCTTTGACCCATGACCAAGAAGAAAAAGGTAAGCGTGAACTCGACGGAGGGATGCCAAGAGAAAGTTAGGGGACGGGAACCCCGCTTTCTGATTAGATTGTGTTAGAATGGCTATGTGAAGAAGAAAGCTAAGGGAGGTGAATCCTGTACTGTGATAAAACCAAGGGTAGGGAAAGGGAAGTGAACCCCACCTTGAGATAAAACCCAATTGAACTGTATTGTTTGGCAAATGTGAACTCGACCAAGGGATGCCTGGGAATAAGGGTGAACAGTAACACATCCGTGAACATTGTGGTGACAAATGTGAACCCGACCGAGGGATGTCCACAGTGAGTGATTTGTCATAGTGAACCCGGCTGAGGGAGGTCCACGTTGCAAGAAGAATCGGATACTGGTTGAGGGGGATCCAAGGGTGAAGAGAGATCGTCCCACGTGAAGATTTATTGAAGATACTTTTTTTGTTTGTTGTTGATGGTCCATCAGGCTTTCTAAGGCAAGAGACTTTGTAGAAAAGAGACTTGACACCAGAAGAGCCTAGTATCGTTGCAAGGAACTATAACCTTGTGCTGGCGAGGCCTGAAAATGTGCTGTGCTCAGGAGTCCCGTCTTGTCCCGTGCTTAAAACGTGGGGAAGAGAGACCCCAGCCATACCATCCTGACTTATTATTTGGTGAACTCTTCTTTCTTTTCTGGTGAACATTATCCCACACTATTTTGTAACTTAGAGGTAAGGACTGACAATAGTCATTTTTTTTACTATAGGCCCTTTTTATTTGACTAGACACCATTCGGACGGCCATATTATTATTTGATGGTTGTAGCTTGCTCCCATCTTAGATTTAGATTTAGATTAGGCGTTTTTCTCACCCATTCATACAGTTTAATAAACACTCTTGAACTATAGTTACTTGTTTCTGTCTTTACTGTTGCCACCATGAGGTCTTTACATTAATAATTGGTGCATTTTAACAAAGGGATAAATGAATTATTGTATTAATAATTGACATTGTATTTTTACTCAAATAAAAGGTAATCAGAATAACAGGAAAGAGCATTTTGATGTACGCTACAGTCCTTCCCATCTTGGGCTTAAAACAATCTCATGAGTTGGTAGAGGATGGGGCATGACAGAAAAGAACCCAAAGACATTAGGCCAAAACCAAGAGTGGTAATTTAACAGTAAAGATGAAAGGTTGGTGGAAGCTATAAAACAGTGGGGTCCAACTACCTCAGAAGTGCTGACACCCGGACGACTATGATCTGCAGAAATTCTGTGCTACTGAAAGAAAACCTGCCCATGCTGGCTTCACCCATGTAGGCACATATCCCCACGTAGTAACACTCATCAGGTAGTGCCGATAATGATAGTATAAATGCCATGCCACAAAAAGAATCATGTCCTTGCTGATTGTGCCCATGTAGGCCAGTATCCCCAACTAAGAACACTCGTCAGGCTAATTTTGACCAGAATCCTAGTGGAAATGCCTGCCACTGAAAGAAAACCGGTCTATTCTGGCTGCACATATGTTGACCAGAATCCCCACATAAGAACATTCACCAGGTCAGCTTTGCCAATAATGAAAGTAAAAATACCATGCCACTGAAAGAAAACATGTCCCTGCTGTCTGTGCCCATGTAAGAATACTCATCAGGTTGGTCTTGCCCATATTGCCAGTAATAATGCAATGCCACTTCAAGAAAACACCTCTCTGTGGGCTGTGCACCCGAAGGCCAGTAGCCCACCGCAAGAACATTAAGTTGGACCTTGTCAATATCCCCTCCCCACTCCTACGTGCGATCACCAGTCTCCTTCACCACACACACACACATTCATGCAGAATCAACCTTCACACAGTATTTACATATACACCACTACACAACAACATACACACTGCACTCTCATACACACACTCACATGTGTACTCAGACAGACACAACCCCTGTCATGCACACATACATACATAGAATTATTTTGTCTTTTTCTTACTTGCTTATTCTGATCTTCCGCAGCTCAGGACATTTGTACCGCCAAAGGCTACTCCACATTGTCCCCACATGCACGCTGGTGTAAGCCAGGAATCAGGGGGAGGTTTCAATCAACACCTCAGCTTCCCTGGTTCCTAACTTATGCATAGTAATGGAGCATGTTACAATGAATGCGCCAGGTTATCCGGACACACTAGGATGTGCTAGGCCATCCCCTACACACTTTTGGGCCTTCAGCTACCCTCATGCATGTCCAATGGGCATTCTAGGCTGGAGAAGCAAAACATCCCCAGCCGTGCATGACCCTTTGGGCACGTGCATCTGAGGTACTCTAAACCAGGTGAAACCGTGCTTTCATAACAATGCCAGTCATGGGGAGTACCCTCCGCTGCTTGCTGCAACCGAGGGAACACTCAGGGCTTTCACTAGGCTGGCTTGGCTGCTCCATAGTGGGTGGTGGGTCGACACCTTGTCTCTCGTTATTGATGAGCTGCCACTGCTGGGCCATCATCATTGGAAGACAGTCACCACTCTTGAGGCCCTTATTTTGTTTAGCCATTGATTTAGGATTTCTTCTTATGATTTCTATGGGGCATTACACAAGGTATCGAGAAGGCATCTGGGGCAGATGGAACACAAACAAGGAGAAAACATCCACCTTTCAGAGGAAGAAAAAAATGATTAGCGAATCCAAGCAAAAGAAGCAATTATTAAAAGAGGTGAGTTTTCAATTCCCAAAGAACTTAAGAAGCAGAGTTGTGGATGGTGGGAGATTAGTCCAGAGGCGAGGGCACAGAAAGGAAAAACGTCTGTCACCACTAGCAGAGTAGCGAGTACAGGGAATTTATAACAAATTTTGACTAGCGGATTGGAAAGACAGTGCAGTCAGATGAGGCTTGATTTTTATTCATTCTTTATTTTCAATTTTACGAAAAACAACATTACAAACAAACAGTGCAGTCCATACCCCATTATGCAAATCCACCCTCCAAGCCCCATATAAAGTTAACCGGATGTCAGCGCCACACCAAAGTCATTGTCAATGCCCACGAATCACTATCAACTAGCGTGGAGGCCCCAACGTGTTGAGTTGAGAGGATGTTTGAGTTCTCCCATCTTTTGCTCCCGGGGATGTATTGTATACTTAAATGCAGCTTGATTTTTTAACAAAGATATTTAAGTGCCAATCCATGGATTCATTTAGAAACAAGACAAAGAGTTTTTAAAAGTTGTCTCCTCCCCGGCTTCGTCCCCCGGGCGCTGCCATCTTGCGCACTTCGTGTATGCGCGGGCAGTGGCGTCGCCAGGAATCAAATTTAGGAGGGGCACAGAGGGGGCTAAAGACAGAAGTAGGGGGGGCACAGACAAATGTAAGGGGAGAACATGGTCACTGCTCGTTTTAGGCAGGGGGGGTACAAGGGGGGGCACATGGTTTCACAGGGGGGGCCCTGGCTCCCCCAGGACCCTCCTAGCGACGCCACTGTGCGCGGGAGACCAGCAGCTGGTTTCTGCGCATGCGCTGTTCATGCTGCTTGTTGCGGTTGCCATGGCAGCCAAGGGAAAGCTGTTAAGCCTCGGTGTGAACTGAAAGCAATATAAGGAAACTAGACACTGCAAACCATGCATCGCAGCTGTCCCTGCTTGTGGAATACTGACGCTCTGTTCTCTGTTCTCCTGTTACCTTGAGCCTGCCCTCTGCTTTTCTGTGGTCAGCCTGCCTGTTACCTCCTCCTGGCTCCTCTTCTCTGAGTCTGGCTGTGCTCCTTGTTTCTTCTCTCTTGCTTCTTTCTGCCTACTTACTCTGTACCTTTCTGGGGCACCCACGCCAGGGATTGCACTGTTCTGGCACCACATTAATATTGTGGGTGGTCCTTCCTGTGGTGCTGGGAGAGTACTCCCGGCTTCTGGCTGAGTCTTCATCCTCAGACCAGGGATTGGGGGTGAACTTCTGAATCATACAACAGCCAGACCAAGGAAAATCAGTGTTCAAAAGAATAAATGTGGTTGAATCAGCTCTCCTCCCCACGGTAGACCAAACAGAAGAAGGCGGTCCCTGTAGGCAGGATGACACACTGTGGCTCAGATATATAACACAAAAACAGTTCAAGACTTGGATCGAGGCCCCCCTGGGCTTCCACGTTAAAGTCTCCCTTTCCAGCCTTTCAAACAATGTTCAACAAAAAGTTCACTCGGGTCCCCCCTCTATCGGGCTCAGACCTTTCACAACAAATTTCAACAATACTTGCAGGGGGCTCCCTTGACCAAACTTATTAGACTTCGGGTCTCCCTCAATCAGGCTCAGACCGCTTTCGGATGTCGAAGAGAAGACTTTCAAATGTGCGTGGCTTTCTTTACAGACCTCCGCAGGACCATTTCGACTCCGGTTTAATGTCCAGCTTTTTACTCTCCCTTTCTCTCGGGGTTAATTTTGGCTTACTTCGCTTTTGCAGTTCCTTCACGTTATCGCTAAAAACAATGCACCTTTCACATAGACTTTTGAGGCGGCTACTTCCTTTCGCCGGACCACTCTGTTACTCAGTATCACTGATTTCACAGCTGTCCTTACTTCAAAGTTCATTCAAGGGTCTGCCTTTCTTCGCATCTCATCCCCACGCGTGCAGCCTTCACTTGTGATATAATGCTGGCAATTCAATCTTTTTTTAACACACACGGGTCTCTCAGGTCGCTTGCCAAATCACTGGCTGTGTGCGTTTCTTGGTTTTACAATTTCCAATTCACGAGTCAAGATTAGTAAAACAGGCTTGGCCTCACCACCCCAACTCTGCCGTTCAACCGGGAGGGTCGCTGGCATCCTTGAAACACAATGCAGCCTTCTGATTTGGGATCTGGCATTCTCCTCTTGTCTTTCGGTGCCTGTTTGCGGCAACAACCTCCTGTAGGGAACTCTTGAGGTTTTCGACTCGCTGCTCTCGTCCTTTGGTCTGTCGCTCAGCTCCAGGAGGTTTGCCTTCGTCCTGGAAGTTCTGCTCGTACTCGTGTTCCACCTTGCTCCGAGTGTGTCTCTAGGTTCTGCCTTTTATCCGAATGAGGAAAGCTAATTGGCATCAGGTGTATGAACATGCTCTGAGTGTGTCTCTAGGTTCTGCCTTTTATCCTAATGAGGAAAGATAATTGGTATCAGGTGTATGAACAGGTCCAGTATGATGTATAAGAGTTAGTCTTGTTACTCTCAGTCACTCTCTTCCTCGGCCCAGTGTTTGTGTGGAAAGGGGGGCAGGGTGGAGTTGGGACATCGGAGAATCCTGAAAAATAGGATGGGTTTGGTGTACGACAAAGGGGGGAATTCCACATCTCACCATCGGATGCCTCACTACCACCCCCCGAAGACCCCTCATCCAGGTGATCCTCAGGCACTGGTCCACCCCAGGAACTGGATCCAAAAGTGATGGCCATGTCCTGGCCACCTGGATGACCAGTCCATTCGGACTAGCAGGTGAGACACCCTTTGGTTTCTCACACTATATATCACACTATATATATTTTGTGTCATTCCCCTAGATCTCATAGGGCACTCTCCTAGACCTTCTGCAAAAGTGGCAACAGGTGCCAAGGGAAGAGCTGGATGCTCCGACCCAAAGATTATGCAAATCGACCAAGTGAGGTATTCTCATTAGGTAAGGAACTCTGATAATGTGTGGTTTAACCGATCCGTACACTGTTATTGAGCTTGTTCTGATAGATAATCCTATTTAACTATGGAAAGCCACCTTATTCTCATAGGAATTCCTTCCAGTCTCATCCGGATAACGTTAATAAAGGTTAAGACATTTCTGACCTGCATTTTCTGTTGGGCCTCCCATCACAGCAACCAACCCACATGTAGGCGATGTGCAGAAGTAATTGCAGTTCGCAAGAGGTTTAAGAGCATGGGTAATAAAGTTGAGAAGCTTGTCAAAAGTAAACAAGCATTGGCAAAGCCAACAGTTTGAGATTTTGGTTAGGTATGGGATAGGCATTTGCTAGGCACTGATGTAATGGTACTACCTAGACATAAGATTACAACAGCAGGAAAATGAAGTGATTACGTAGAAGATGTCTAACTAATACGTCAAGTCAAAATGGTTGGCTTTGTCGTTGCTTGTTTTTAACAGAACTTCAGTGCATGGAAGAGATGTACATCAAGTGGCTGAAGGCAAACTTGCTTAAGACATTCATATTACACCAGTAGCCATTTACAGCTGCAATTAACTCCCAGCAGACAATTTACCCACCCACGGCAATCAATGGGTGGGTAAATAACCAAACACCACCCACAAGCTGTGTGTCCCGCCTCCTGTGTCATCTCCCTGCTATATGTACTCCAATGCAATAGCTTCAGCTTACAAGTGGCACTTAAGCAACACCTAACATCCCAAACTAAAATGGTGTCCACAAGTAGGGAGTGCACTGAATAGCACATTTAGCACCCGGCTGAACACTGCATATTTTGTCAAGTATTCAGCCGAATATGAAGCTGAATAGTTATTTTATTTAACAAATCGTGGTTCAGTCATGAAAAACACATTTAAAAAATAAAATGGAAGCACTATTTTAAATGCATCCCAGGAACAAACTGTGCACACCTCTCACTCATTCTCACCACTCCTTCTCTCCAATGTGCAAACGTATGCACCTTAGTCTTATATTTAATGTTTATTTCTCTTCATTTGAATCAACATATCATCCTTGTTGAAAACATATAAATCTGAAAAGGACACATTACCAAAGAAAGCATGGACCAGATGCCTTTTGGGTTTAGTGCGCTTTACAAATGTAATGTAAAAAAAACAAATGTTGCATAGCAAATCCAGTGGTGCACTGAATGCCAGAATTCACAAATGCAAGGTTTGAACAAATACAATGGATATTGCAATTTTCAAATTACATTGCGAATCATGCACAATGCAATCTATTGAGATTTTCAATGCACCTTAGTTGGAAAGTGTGTTGCGAAAGTTTCTCGCAGCTAACGTAGAAATGTATAAATGCCTCCTCTCACATGTCTCCACGAATAGAGAGTATGTGAGGTGAAAGATTTCCATGACCCTACTATTTCTAAAGCCACGGCCCCCTCCAGCATAGGCCAAATGAACAAAAAGAGTCTACCAGAACGGATGTTGGATCAAAGCCAGACATGTGAGTGAACCTGCTCAACTGCCTGTTGGACACTCGCTCAATTTCCGCAAATCTCTATCCACTTATCCCACTTCCTTTCCACCAGACTACAGGAACAAAGCTCTGTGGATTTTTCGATGCCTCTCCCTCTTTAACTCTTTACCACACAAGATCAGTGTATACTGTGTTTTCTATCCTTCTCTTTTTTGTTGGGGCACACTGGCCTGTAACCAACGTTTCCCAGCACGGTTGGCCTAGAAGAGGCAACCGACTTGTTGGGATGTCATTTCATTTTCAAACACCTTCCTGTCCTACCGCTTGCACAGAGCTTAGCTCTTTGACTATGTCCCATACAAAAATAGTCCTCACACCTATCTCCCTATACTCCATCAGGTAGACTGGCTTACAGGAGAACTCGAGAGATGTCCTTATATGAAGTTCCTCATAGAGGCCTCTGGGTTGGAGGCATGTAACTCTGCCTGACATACGACTGCCTTACTTAGCCCTGCTAGTCCCCACTATCTGTTTTGAACTTTTCAAGTTTCTCAATAGGTAGTTCCCATACGAACAAAATGTCTTCAACTCTCAACTAATCCTCAACACTCCTCCTCTCCACTATACAAACATATGCACTTTCGTCTTATATTTAATCAGAAATGGTGTTAGACAGTGGGCCTCATTGCAAGTAGGGCGCAAAGGGATACCAGGCACCGGTAATGACATCGGTGCCGGTAATCCCTTTGCGCCCTACTACGAGCTCCCTTTGCGGGTCCTTCCTTTTTAGCAGGCGCTAAGGACGGGACCCCCAAAGGGACACCGGGGTCAATAACGGTACTGTAATTTACGGTACCGTTATTGCCGCCTTCCCCCTTCCCATTGAGCTCTATGGGGGCTCAAATGGGAATGGGGAATGGTTCCCGGAATGGTGACTTACTGGTCCCGCAAAGGTCGGAATGACATGGTAAGTCCCCATTCCAGGAACACAGACCCGGAATGCGGTAAGGGGGTAGCCATGGCGCTAATAGCGCCGTGGCTACCTCCCACCTCGTAATGAGGCCCAATGTTTAATTCCACTGCCTTCTGCAATCTTCCCTCCATGTTAGCATATCTTAGTAGTTCTATTGCATTCAAATAAAAAAATAAAACATTTGGTGAAGCAATTATGCCAAAGAGCCATTTTTCGGATGGAAGTCAGCTTAATATTTACTCGAAGCTGGACTTCAGTACATCTTAAGAGGATGGGGCAGAAATCCAGCCTGCCTGAGGAAAGGGGTGTAAAGTAGAATCTTGGTAGAGTGGAAAGTGAGGAAAGGGCAAATTATGCAGGTGTTCAGGAGGTTGGGTCTGGTGCAAGGTGGAAGTGATACATTGTTGTACTTTCAGATTGTGGGCCTCATTCCGATTGCGGCGGTAAGGGGTTAACGGCGCCTGTAAGGATGCAGGTGCCGTTAACCCCTTACTGCCGCATTCCGAGGTCCTTTTAGCAAGTTCTGCTAGCCGCTAAAGGACCAGGGAGCTAATAACGGGCCCGTTATTAGATCCCTCCCCATTCCCATTGAGCCCTATAGGGGCTCGAATGGGGATGAGTGTTTTGAATGAGGACTTACTGGGTCCTCCAAGGTTGGAATGGCCCAGTAATTCCTCATTCAAGGAATTCATACCCGGGTTTGGAGGCAGCCATGGCGCTAATAGCACCATGGCTACCTCCAAACTCGTAATGAGGCCCAGTGTGTCTACTGTGATACATTTACCCCTTGGTGAGCCAAATAGATCCCCCAGGTTGAGGGCAATGGTGGATGGAGTGAGGGTGTCAAGTGGGAAGTAAATGGAAGAGGGAAAAGGGGCATTTGTTGAAGGATGGAGATAGATAACCTAATTTTTAGTTGGCTTCAGCATCAGCCAGCGGATCCGCATCCTGTGTTAAATAGGGGTCCTGAACTTGGGGATGCAGAAGGAAAGCTCTGTGATGAAAGAGGAGAACAATATTTTGGCAAATAGGTGATATGATGATACAAAAGAGGAGAGGCGTTTGCAAAGGTGTGAGATCTAGAGGATGAAAATATAACAGCCAAAGACAGACACGCATTCCAGGAGACAGATAAGGAGTGACCTGATAAGTAGGAGGCAGTCCATGCAAGGGAAATGGCCTGGAAGCCAAGGTGTGAGCAGTCATGGGGAGAGAGATGGTTGACAGAAATGAATGTTGTATAGGCTAAGGTGGATGAAGAAATGCGGTCGAAGTGGCAGCCAGTACCTAGAAAGTTAAAGTAATAGTTGCATGCAATACCTACTACGAAATCCACACTGGAGGGTATTGCTGGTATGTGGTAATATGGTTGAACACTGCTGGCTCGAGGATTTTAGAGTAGCAAGGGAGGAGAGGGACACAGCAGTAGTTAGCAGGATTGTTGGGGGTCAGCCATCTATTTTTCCAGGAGGGGAAGGTTGGGCAGATCCCAATGGACAGGAAGAGGTTAAAGAGATGAGATAGGTGAGGGGTGCCTGTTTTGTGATGGTCCTGTGTGTAAAGGGATCATCAGGTTGACAGCACAAGTTAGCATAGCGAAGAATGTGTGCAAGTTCAGAAGAAGTAGTAGCTGACAAAGAAGGCAGTGTGATTGGGGAATAGAGGGGACAAGAACAAAAGGGGAGGAGGGTAAGGAGGATGGTGAGTGTGTCCCAGATTTGAGTGATACTAGCGGAGAAATAGCAAGTAATCAGGACAATGAAAGGACAGGATGGAAGAGTAGGTGGGGGAGAATACAACGGAGGGACTTGGCTAGCTCGCAGGGTAGGATTGGAGAGAAGAGATTAAGTTAGTGTAGTAGGCTGACTTGGCATTATTTTCAATAGCAGAGGAAATGATGCAGAGAGATACATCATAAGCTGTACCGGGAGCCGGTTTTTGTGCTAGCAACTAAGATGAAGTTGCATGTTGTCTCTCAATTGCTGGATGGCACAGAGGATCCAGAGTTGAGGACTTGGATGGGAGGTAAAGGAGCGGGCTGAATAGTGGTGTTTGAAGTGAAAGACTAGTTAAGCTTAAGGAAAGCTGATTCAATAGAGTAGGGACGAGGTGTGAATTTCGACTAGATTTCTGTTTTGACTGGGAACCACTGAGTACGGGAATAGTTCTCTAGTGATGGGAGAGGGGTGTGCAGAGAGGATGAGAGAAGGCAAAGATCCAGAGAGTTACATGAACATGGGTAGGAAGATTGTAAAGGGTTACCCAGAGTCTCCACAAGAGAAGTGTCTCGCTGAGCTTTCAATATTTGAGATTCTGACATTACCCATAAATATGGTTGGGACCTCCATGGGAAGGGATTCAAGAAGGAGGTCAAAGTATTTGAAAAAGAGGCTGAGGATGACAGACCAGTGATAGGTGACAATATTGAGAAGAGTTTGAGGAAGATGCTGATCATGAACATATTTAAAAAAGGATGGGACGAAGTAAAATAGGGAGAAGTATTTTAGTTAATGAGAAGACCCACTCATTCACCCTTTTCGAATAGGGAAGTGTAGAGATGTAATGGAGAGCCTGTACGCAAGGCTGGAAAGTGTGGCTGAGCTGTGGGGTGAGCCAGGTTCCTGTGCCAGCCATTAATGAGAGTTGGTAAAGGTTAGAGTCAAAGTGATCAGTGACTAAGGAAGTCTTGTTAAAGAGAAGTGGAAGGAGAGAGGGATGGGTGCAGGTTTGGTCAGTACTTATCAGTGTGGACCCACTAAATTTGTCACATCAACATATTTAAGTTGAATAAGGCCAGAAGTGACCAGCTGATTAATGGTTATCAGACTAGTAGCAACCAACATCGTTTACCTTAAATACACCAGTAGTAACTATCCGGTCAGAATTTAAAATGACCAAAGAAACCAATAGGTTAAAAGCTAACAAGGATGATATCAACCAACAGCTGAAAAATGTATGAATTTCAACGACATTAATAGTTCCCTATGAAATAAACCCCACAAAAAGACTGTACTTGCAACTTTAAAGCTGCATCGATGAGATATAAAACAAGAAGCTATGGGTACTTGAACGAGGTCTCATGTGGGAGGCCGGAGGATAAGGCCTAAGGAAACTCCTGCTTACGATTATGGCTCCAGAGGCGGTATATTGAAGATCCCCAAAGACCCTGCCCTACCCTACCTTTGGCCTGGTATTTTCATTTTATGAATCCCAGATATAAAGGGCTAGTGAGAAGATGTGGCAGTTAGGAGTCAGATAGAGGAGAGGTAGAGAGAGTGCAGAATAGGGCGTGGCAGAGAGGAAAGGAGAAAAGGTGAGAGCAGAGAGGAGAATAAAAGGAAGAGTAGAGGGAGCAAAGAGGAGATGGGGAGAATGGAGTGACCGGGTGGTGGTGAGTACGACAAAAGCAGAGGGGAGGGCAGATGGAAAGCAGAAGGAGTGGAAATTAGGAGATGCGAAAGAAGAAGTAAGGAGAGGAGAAGGAGGATTGAAGAAAGAGAACGGCTAGATGTACAATGAAGGCCAACATAAGCAAGAAGAAGGGAAGGAGGAAGTGAAATGTCTAACATGAGAGGAAGAAGAGGGAGGGAAGAGCATCAGAATAAAGAGGAAGTGGCAGCAGAGCATGACAAAATGAGGACGAAAGGGTAAGGAATGAGTGTGGAAAGGGAGAGATCAAAAGAAGGAGACAGACCAGGTGGATGCAGGATAATACCTTGAGGAGGAGGGTGTAAAGCTAAACTTGTGAAGGAAGGGCAACAAAATGCACTCCTTATTAGTTTGGTGTGAATGCAGGGTCATGTTTTCACCAAGTCTGTGGCATTGATTTTTAAAATAATTTTTCTGCTGATTTCTACATTATGTATGACTTTGTTACTTTACAATTGTGTTTTTGAGCTAGCCCTTTTTGGTTTGTTTAGTTATTTTGTGTGTTAGGGTTAAATTTTATATAACCTGAAGGTGTCCCACCCGTTAGTCTCCAGGGATTTGTCATCCAGGTGGCTAGGACACGGCCGTAGCTGTTGGATCCAGTTCCTGGGGGTGGACCAGTGCGGGAGGATCGCCTGGATGGGGGGATCCTCGGGGAGTGGAAATGGGACACCGATGGGTGAGACGCGGTACCCCCTTCCCTATAACACCTTTTCCACATCCACCCTGTAGGATATTCAGAAGCTCTACCCTCCCCCTTTTGCGAAACAAACCCTTTCTTACACCACGAAAGACAATGGACTAACACCAGGGCCGTTTACCTGACGTGTCCCAACACCAGGGTCAGGCAGAGTCAGGCAATTGACAATAATCACATACACCTGATGGCCCCTTCTCTTCCCCACAGGTATAAAAGGTGGAGCACAAGAGCACACTTGGAGCAAGTCAGACCGCACAGCGAGACAGCTATTCCAGGACGGCAGTTCAAGAGGAGGAGAAAGGCAGTGATAAGCGAAAGGACTACAAGGAGGGAAGTGCCCTTGCCCTTTCCGACCCAGACCTGCGAGGCTTCCGTGAAAGGAACATTAAGGCTGGGAACAACAGCTAGCTTGTGGTTTAGCAGATGTCAACGGTGCACAGAGCCCTCCTACACTGATAACCAAGTCAGGGAGAGATGCTTGCTACCGTGGTACCATCCTTGACTCCAGAGACAAGAAATACCAAGCAGTTCATCACAACCGGTGAATCGGAGGGAGAACCGATAGTACACAGAACTGTTTTGAACAAAGGTTGCAAATGGCAGCATAACGTAAACTGAAAGAACAAAGACTTTGTCTATCACTTGAAACAATCCAGGGAGACATGGGCGCTTATTCGAAAAACTCTGGCCGGTCCCCGTTTGTTAAAACTACAGATCCCAGATGGCCATAGGAGAGCCGACGCAAGAGGTCAAAGTGGTCCTACAAGGGATGAGTAAAAAACCCTTGTATAATTGAAAGTCTTTGACCCATGACCAAGAAGAAAAAGGTAAGTGTGAGCCCGACAGAGGGATGCCAAGAGAAAGTTAGAGGACGGGAACCCCGCTTTCTGATTAGATTGTGTTAGAATGGCTATGTGAAGAAGAAAGCTTAGGGAGGTGAATCCTGTACTGTGATAAAAGCAAGGGTAGGGAAAGGGAAGTGAACCCCACCTTGAGATAAAACCCAATTGAACTGTATTGTTTGGCAAATGTGAACTCGACCAAGGGATGCCTGGGAATAAGGGTGAACAGTAACACACCCGTGAAAATTGTGGTGACAAATGTGAACCCAACCGAGGGATGTCCACAGTGAGTGATTTGTCATAGTGAACCCGGCTGAGGGAGGTCCACGTTGCAAGAAGAATCGGATCCTGGTTGAGGGGGATCCAAGGATGAAGAGAGATCACCCCACGTGAAGATTTATTGAAGATACTTTTTGTTTGTTGTTGATGGTCCATCAGGCTTTCTAAGGCAAGAGACTTTGTCGAAAAGAGACTTGACCCCAGAAGATCCTAGTATCGTTGCAAGGAACTATATAACCTAGTGCTGGCGAGGCCTGAAAATGTGCTGTGCTCAGGAGTCCCGTCTTGTCTCGTGCTTAAAACGTGGGGAAGAGAGATCCAAGCCATACCCTCCTGACTTATTATTTGGTGAACTCTTCTTTCTTTTCTGGTGAACATTATCCCACACTATTTTGTAACTTGGAGGTAAGGACTGACAATAGTCTTTTTTTTTACTATAGGCCCTTTTTATTTGACAAGACACCATTAGGACTGCCTTATTATTATTTGATGGTCGTAGCTTGCTCCCATCTTAGATTTAGATTGGGCGTTTTTCTCACCCATTCATACAGTTTAATAAACACTCTTGAACTGTAGTCACTTGTTTCTGTCTTTACTGTTGCCACAATGAGTTCCTTACATTAATAATTGGTTCATTTTAACAAAGGGATAAATTAATTATTGTATTAATAATTGACATTGTATTTTTACTCAAATAAAAGGTAATCAGAATAACAGGAAAGAGCATTTTGATGTACGCTACAGTCCTTCCCATCTTGGGCTTAAAACAATCTCCTGAGTTGGTAGAGGATGGGGCATGACAAAAAAGAACCCAAAGACATTAGGCCAAAACCAAGAGTGGTAATTTAACAGTAAAGACGAAAGGTTGGTGGAAGCTATAAAACAGTGGGGTCCAACTACCTCAGAAGTGCTGACACCCAGACGACTATAATCTGCAGAAATTCTGTGCTACTGAAAGAAAACCTGCCCATGCTGGCTTCACCCATGTAGGCACATATCCCCACGTAGTAACACTCATCAGGTAGTGCCCATAATGATAGTATAAATGCCATGCCACAAAAAGAATCATGACCTTGCTGATTGTGCCCATGTAGGCCAGTATCCCCAACTAAGAACACTCATCAAGCTAATTTTGACCAGAATCCTAGTGGAAATGCCTGCCACTGAAGGAAAAACGGTCTATCCTGGCTGCACATATGTGGACCAGAATCCCCACATAAGAACATTCACCAGGTCAGCTTTGCCAATAATGAAAGTAAAAATACCATGCCACTGAAAGAAAACATGTCCCTGCTGTCTGTGCCCCTGTAAGAATACTCATCAGGTTGGTCTTGCCCATATTGCCAGTAATAATGCAATGCCACTTCAAGAAAACACCTCTCTGTGTGCTGTGCACCCGAAGACCAGTAGCCCACCGCAAGAATATTAGGTTCTGTGCCTGGACCTTGTCAATATCCCCTCCCCACTCCTACGTGCAATCACCAGTCTCCTTCACCACACACACACATATTCATGCAGAATCAACCTTCACACAGTATTTACATATACACCACTACACAACAACATACACACTGCACTCTCATACACAGACTCAGACAGACACAACCCGTCATGCACACATACATACATAGAATTATTTTGTCTTTTTCTTACTTGCTTATTCTGATCTTCAGCAGCTCAGGACATTTGTACCGCCAAAGACTGCTCCATATGGCCCCCACATGCACGCTGGTGTAAGCCAGGAATCAGGAGGAGGTTTCAATCAACACCTCAGCTTCCCTGGTTCCTAACTTATGCATAGTAATGGAGCATGTTCCAATGAATGCGCCAGGTTATCCGGACACACTAGGATGTGCTAGGCCATCCCCTACACACTTTTGGGCCTTCAGCTACCCTCATGCATGTCCAATGGGCATTCAAGGCTGGAGAAGCAAAACATCCCCAGCCGTGCATGACCCATTGGGCACGTGCAGCTGAGGTACTCTAAACCAGGTGAAACAGTGCTTTCCTAACAATGCCAGTCATGGGGAGTACCCAACGCTGCTTGCTGCAACCGAGGGAACACTCAGGGCTTTCACTAGGCTGGCTTGGCTGCTCCATAGTGGGTGGTGGGTCGACACCTTGTCTCTCGTTATTGATGAGCTGCCACTGCTGGGCCATCATCATTGGAAGACGGTCACCACTCTTGAGGCCCTTATTTTGTTTAGCCATTGATTTAGGATTTCTTCTTATGATTTCTATGGGGCATTACACAAGGTATCGAGAAGGCATCTGGGGCAGATGGAACACAAACAAGGAGAAAACATCCACCTTTCAGAGGAAGAAAAAATGACTAGCGAATCCAAGCAAAAGAAGCAATTATTAAAAGAGGTGAGTTTTCAATTCCCAAAGAACTTAAGAAGCAGAGTTGTGGATGGTGGGAGATTAGTCCAGAGGCGAGGGCACAGAAAGGAAAAACGTCTGTCACCACTAGCAGAGTAGCGAGTACAGGGAATTTATAACAAATTTTGACTAGCGGATTGGAAAGACAGTGCAGTCAGATGAAGCTTGAGTTTTATTAATTCTTTATTTTCAATTTTACGAAAAACAACACTACAAACAAACAGTGCAGTCCATACCCCATTATGCAAATCCACCCTCCAAGCCCCATATAAAGTTAACCGGATGTCAGCGCCACACCAAAGTCATTGTCAATGCCCACGAATCACTATCAACTAGCGTGGAGGCCCCAACGTGTTGAGTTGAGAGGATGTTTGAGTTCTCCCATCTTTTGCTCCCGGGGATGTATTGTATACTTAAATGCAGCTTGATTTTTTAACAAAGATATTTAAGTGCCAATCCATGGATTCATTTAGAAACAAGACAAAGAGTTTTTAAAAGTTGTCTCCTCCCCGGCTTCGTCCCCCGGGCGCTGCCATTTTGCGCACTTCGTGTATGCGCGGGCAGTGGCGTCGCCAGGAATCAAATTTAGGAGGGGCACAGAGGGGGCTAAAGACAGAAGTAGGGGGGGCACAGACAAATGTAAGGGGAGAACATGGTCACTGCTCGTTTTAGGCAGGTGGGGTGCAAGGGGGGGCACATGGTTTCACAGGGGGGGCCCTGGCTCCCCCAGGACCCTCCTAGCGACGCCACTGTGCGCGGGAGACCAGCAGCTGGTTTCTGCGCATGCGCTGTTCATGCTGCTTGTTGCGGTTGCCATGGCAGCCAAGGGAAAGCTGTTAAGCCTCGGTGTGAACTGAAAGCAATATAAGGAAACTAGACACTGCAAACCATGCATCACAGCTGTCCCTGCTTGTGGAATACTGACGCTCTGTTCTCTGTTCTCCTGTTACCTTGAGCCTGCCCTCTTCTTTTCTGTGGTCAGCCTGCCTGTTACCTCCTCCTGGCTCCTTGTTTCTTCTCTCTTGCTTCTTTCTGCCTACTTACTCTGTACCTTTCTGGGGCACCCACGCCAGGGATTGCACTGTTCTGGCACCACATTAATATTGTGGGTGGTCCTTCCTGTGGTGCTGGGAGAGTACTCCCGGCTTCTGGCTGAGTCTTCATCCTCAGACCAGGGATTGGGGGTGAGCTTCTGAATCATACAACAGCCAGACCATGGAGCACTGGAGCCGTGGGTAACCTGGATCACAGAAGATCAAGACACACAGGTATTCGGGATTCCCAGGGGGTGTACCTCGACACAACATTTACCTGGGAACCCCACTAGCCCACAAGTGGTCGGATCCTTTTCCAGGGTACAACTCAAGGCACTAGCATCCTGGGTTGTGATGAAAAGCCAAGACGACATGAAGTTCAATGCAAAGCTGGGCAGAGCCGGACTAAAAACAAGTAAGGCAGAACCTGGGACAGAATGTCGTCTGACGTGAGGGTGAACTAGTCTGAGCTTTTAACATTTATTAATATATGATGCTGCCAATTCTGCCTTTGAAAGTGAGCTCTGCTAATCAGTTTCACTTCCAAAAAAGGGCCATATTGAAATGTTTATATGTCATCACTAAGTTCCCTACACAGTTTTATCTCTGAAACAAGTATTTATTATTTGCAATATAGTGCCTCTTCATACTCAATAGAAACACAAGGAATGCACTCACTTTTCTTTTTAGCATTTATGTATATTTATTCTCCTGCGAATATAGAGCATTAGTATTAAAAGTATTAAAGATAGTATAGTCAAACCATAAGCAGCCCTGAATATTAGCATGAATGTAGTTGAATATGTTTAGCATCCTACTCCTCTCCTGTTCACTGCTTTTTGATGTAATCTTTTTATTGAAGCATGAAACAGATCGCAATAGTCAGAGTGAAAACAAAAGTGTGGCAAGCTTGCTGCAAAAAGGATAACCATAATTGGCAGTGGCCATTGAGACCATCTCCCAACCCTGTATACAAAATAACAAAGGCTTGGTATAGGTGCTACAGATAATATTTTGCTTGAATAGAGTGACTAGCACAGTTGTATCTCACTTGTAACAGTCCTCGCTCCCTGGAGTCCTAAGCGGCTGCATCGCCGCATGGGGGCAGATAACCATAGGAACACTGGCAGGAACATCAGATGCTGAATACAGCCATATGGCCGCGGACAGGTGACCGATTAGAGGCCAAAGTAGGGAAACCGCAGGGACCAGGACGAGGGCTGCGCCAGCCCCTATCGCCACGTGTCTTCCACGCTTCATATGAAGGGGTCAACTAGTTCCCAAAATGTGTCTGCTCTCTTATTGTTCGCAATTCATATGAAGGTACTTCTCTCGAGGTAACAGGTTTTGGATAATAGGGCTGCCCATTGTTTATGAGTGGGGGTGTAGTGCTTTCCAATTAAGGAGTACGACATTCCAGGCCGTGAAGATCATGATGTGTAGGAGCTTTTGAGTCCTCATGCCAGTCTTCCGCATTAGCTCTAAACAGCATGGTCCTCATGGACATTTCAATAGCAGCACCCTGAAGCCTAGAAGAATGTCTATGGACCCTGCCCCAGAAAGTCAAAATTTGTGGGCACAACCAGATAATGTGTCCTATAGTCCCGCGCCAACCACATTCCCTCCAACAGTCTGCCGACTGAGTCAGATTCATACTCAATAGTCTAGTGGGAGTGGAATAAACGCGCTGTAGCAGCTTCTATTGTATTTCTCCTTCCTGATGCTGTACACCACCCCCTTAATCACTGAGAAGTAGTTATGCATGTCCCCAGCGTCCAGTGATATGTTCAAGTCTTCAGACCAGCAGTTAGCCAGTATGGTGTTTCTCAACAAATTGTTCGGGATACACAAATTATAAAATGTCTTATGTTTTGGGTAAATCGTTAGATCCTGGCCCAATTCAGCCTTGACAGCTGGGGGTTCGCTGTCGCGTGATGCTGCGGTTGTGTGCAATTGAATAGCAGACAGCAGGACGGCATATTGAAGCGACTCTGTGCCAGACAAGCCGAGTGTCCGTTTGGCAACTTCAAATACATGCAGCTTAGCGTCCTCATAGAGATCCATGATCCTTATGTGTTGTCAATCTGAGTTCTGTTTGTCGTGTAGCGTGTAGTGTAAGCTGTATGATAATACCGCCCTAACACTACTCCATGGTGGAGCAAGCCTAACATCAGTATTAGTCATGGAATGCATTTTGTGCCATTGTGTAAGTGTGGGTCCACTGATCGGGTGTTTTTAATGGCCTTGGGAAGCCTCGTCAGTGAAATGGTCAAAACTTCTACCGGGAGTATGGCTGGAGAACCGTCAGCTCTGCAGAGCGCCAGCTCGATACATCTTCTGGTTTAGCCAGCGTTTAGCCCAGCATACTTGTGTGGCCATGTAATAGGTTTTCTAGGACAGGAGCACCAGGCCCCCATTCGGTTTAGATGCCTGGAGGACTGATTTGTTAAGGCATGCTTTTTTGCCACAGCAGATGAATTTCAGCATGTATGTGTCTTACTCACTGAACATAGAAGCCGTCGGGGTCAATGGGATCATGGAGGCCAAGTATGTTAATTTCGGCATTGAGGACATTTTTATAGCATTAATTCTATCGCAGAGCGAGAGCGTCAAGGATGGCCACCTAGCCCTATCCAACTCTCTCCTATTCACTTCTAGGACTCTAAAGTCTACAAACAATAATGTGAATAATCACCTAAAATATGGCACAGTATAAGTTAAAGATCTACTCACAGTAGTTAAATCAAGATTGATAAGTCAAAAGACAGGTAATGTTATTCCCACCACTGTACATCCAATAGTTGTTTAGTCTTCGTTTGTTTGCTGATGTCCAGTTGGTTCTGCTTTGGTCTGGTTGTCTTGTGGTGTATTACTGGGTGTGGAGGGCTGTCCGCTACCAGTTTGGGCTCTGTCTGTAGGTGGTATTCCCGGCTGATGTTTCCTACTCGTTCAGTCGCTGTCTTGGTAGGGGTATGGGAGGTGGTTAAGGGTTATATAGTTGGGTGTTATCGGTGGCTCTCTTTAGTGTCCGTCTCCCTGAACGCGGTCCACTGCGGTGAGCTAGCTATGTGGGTTTGAGAGGGATATGTACTAGTTGCAGAGTGACTTTGAGGGGCATAGCTAGGACTTACGCCTTATGGGGCGTGAGCCCCTAATCGGAGTGTCACTACACAGTAGTTCACTAGTGGATTCTGTCTCACTTTAGGGTAAATTGGTAAGTGGATTTGAGAGACCTGTATAGTGGGAGAGAAGTCTATCAACGCAATCTTAAGTATCATACAGTGTGATCTGGACACAGAACCCCTACTAGATTTGAGAGACCTGTATAGCGGCTGAGAGGCCTATCAATGCAGTTTAGATCTCATACAATGCAATTTGGAGGCAGAACCCCTGCTAAAATTTGAGACCTGTACAGTGGGAGCGAGGCCTATCAATGCAGTTTAGATCTCATACAATGCAGTTTGGAGACAGAAACCCTGCTAACGCTTCAGACCTGCAGAGTGGGAGAGAGTCCTATCAGTACAGTCTAGATATCATACAATGTGATTTGGAGACAGAACCTCTGCTAAAACTTGAGGAGAGACCTTTATAGTGGGAGCGAGGCCTATCAATGCAGTCTAGATCTCATACAATGCAATTTGGAAGCAGGACCCCTGCTAAAATTTGAGAGACCTGTATAGTGGGAGAGAGGCATATCAGTGTAATCTATGTGTCATACAATGCAATTTGGAGACAGAACCCCTGCTAAAATTGAGAGACCTATACAGTGGGAGAGAGGCCTATCAATGCAATCTAAATATCATACAATGCGGTTTGGAGGCCTATCAGTGTTATCTATATGTCATACAATGCAATTTGGAGGCCTATCAATGCAATCTAAATATCATACAATGCAGTTTGGAGGCCTATCAATGAAATCTATATGTCATACAATACAGTTTGGAGGCCTATCAATGCAATCTAATAGACAGAACCCCTGCTAAATATTTGATAGACCTGTATAGGCCTATACAGAGGGGGGAGGTCTGTGCCTAGTAGGTCAGATTAGTACAATATTAAACAATGATTACATTGTGTCTAAGTTGAGGGTGAGGGAGAGAGATACGGTGGGGAGTAATTACCTTGTTTAATATGGGTTTGCTAAGTGGCTCGGATTCTAGTGTAGAGTGGTTGCTCTACTCCTAGGACAGGGCCACTCCTATCTTACTGGTCCTTGTAGTTGATGGTTGAGGGCTGGCTACTGGCTTCCCCTGCGGACACCTGCTGACACTTCCTGGAGCCGCCTCTGTTGGAGCCACCCTTGGCCTTGGGGCCCTTAGCCGATGGGTTGCACAGGCAGAGGGCTGCCCTGGGAAGACCAGTGATGAAGGCTGAGAGGACCAATCAGAGCGGGGGAGGGTGGGTCGGGTGGTAGGAGGGGAGGCAAAGCAGGAAGAGGGTGCGGGGTGGGAGCGGGCTGCTGGGGGCTACCAGAGGACCACAGGCCTATGAAGATTTAAAAAATAAGGTTCACCAGGATGGCAATGAAGATATTAGGGCTTTAAAAACTTGTAGTTTCACGACACTCAAATTAGGTTGTCAGAAGATGGTTTTGATGGATCTCGGCCTCAAAGATTCTGATGATAATATCTTGGAATGTATGATAAACAGATTCTAAATCAATAATTAATCATATTTAAGAAAGAAGAATATCCCCCCATCTTGTGCCATAATAAGGTTACATTTGATCGCATTACTATGTTGTCCCAATCAATCCGATTGCACTAAACACTAAAAACATGAATGAAATATTCCTTATTCATTTTTTATACAGTCATGGATGGCAAGTCAGTGAGGTTATAAGCAAGACTATAATGCAAGAATAGATTGATCAATCACATCAAAAGTGAGAATACATTTCAGCAGTTGAATTCCATAACAAAGAAAGTTACTATAGAAACACAGTGAGTTCATCTGAACAGTTTAATCTGATTTTTGACTGTATCCATTTTGAAAGTACATTTAGGCTCGATTTGTCTCAACTGGAGTTCACGGTCACCTCTTTCCTCCTGTGGGATGTGCTGTACTTAAAACAATTTTATTTTAAACAAACAGTCTGCCAATCTACGCCTCCATGCTGTTGAATCCAGTGAACCGAAAGTGGGTGGTTTATATTTCCATTTTCTATGTTTCTGATTAGTTCTACGATTCTGACTTTAAGTTTCCATTTGGTGCTGCCAATATATCTCCTTACACAGATACATTCAATAACAGACACGGAACATAGTACAATAGTTGGTGAATTGTTCTAAGACATATTTTTTGTTATTCAAAATGTAGATAATTTTGTTCATCACAAATCTGCATATTTGACATAAAAAAAGCCCTTATGTTTTCTTGAGAGCCATGTATCACATATATTGATTCCTAAATGGCTTGCACTAATTCACTGTTTAATGTTCTTAGCTTTAGTGAATACCATCCTTTGGCTTTCATTTAGACATTTAAGATCATAGTCCACTAGGATTAAATCATATTTTTTAAACAAGTATCTAATTCTGTTATCCTGTACAGTTTTTTTGTGTTTCAGACTTTATTACTTTTTATAGTGTCACAATCCTTGTCAGGTAAGGCCTTTTCTAAGGGTTTTGATCAGATTGCCACTCTTTCTGAATTTTTTAAATCATTTTGTGAGTTTCCAGTTCAAAGTCAGAGGTATTACTGCAATATCTTTTGGCTCTCAAGCATTCCCCCAATGGGTATATTTTGATGACATTTGTTAAGAGCCCATATTCTGCATGTAATATTTAGTTAGCAGGCATGGGTTCAGATTACATCTTACTCAATGAACAATTTAACATTGAGATATGGTAAATTAGTTTTACTAATGGTATAACCCAATTGAATTCCTTCATTGTTGATGTTACTTTTTGCAACACAGTCTTGCAGTTCAATATTACTACCATTCCATATTAAGAGGATATTGCATGTAGGTTATCATGTTACTGAAATGTTCCTGCAACATGATGTTTCATATGTGTTTGTTCAAAATGAGACATGAAAAGGTTGGCAAGTGGGGGGAAAATGTGGCACCCATAGCTACTCCACAAATTTGTTAGAAAGAAAGAGTCCATGGTCATCAACATATTCTAACAGTTCTAGGACCTATTTGATGCAGAGTAAGTGTGGAACTATAGACATTTTAACTTGCCACAATATAGAATTGAAGTAGTTTGTTACTTTGAAAGTCAGTTTTACTGAATGCAGTACTAGTTTACCTTTTGAATAAGAACAATGTAGAAAACAGTGAACATTAGTGTAACACAAGATGGGATGGAAGGGACTGTAGTCTTTTGACTCACCTTATAAGTGTATTTTGTATTCTTAATTATATAGGAAAACATGGTATTCCTGCCCGCTCCGACACTTAAGAGGGTTAATTTCAAAAGTAATGTACCAGAAAGCAATACTGCATTCCTGATTTGACCAAACTGTCATCCTGGGAAAGACCCTTTCGATAACTGTGCACTATTTTCCATAAAAACAAAATTGGGATTACCTAAAATGGACTTGTGTAAGTATGCACCACACAAATATCTATCTATGAACTGTTCAACAAAGTTCAGTTTTGCTGTTATGGTATGTTATCTTGTTTCTATATCACGCACAAAGGTTTGAAGAGTGCTGTCGTACATCAAAATAAACATTCAGAAAATAGGATTAAGGATTGAAGTAAATGTTAAACATATATGTTTTAGTCCTTTCCTGAATAGAGCCTAATTAGATTGAAATCTGCGGTCAGGCAAATCGACGCAAATCTTAGGAAATTGCACAGTGAAACTCCATCTGCTAGCAGAAGACTGATTAAATCTTGGAGTCACTGAGTATTGGTGGAACTGAGAATACTAGTCTGGGTACAGAGATGATTCCGTCTTTTTAGATTTTAATGAGACTTATCATAGATATTCAGGCTTGGCAATGACAGCAAGCCTGTGCAGCCGGCAGAGTATTGGAGTTATGTGGGATATAAAAAGGACCATTCTTAATGATCTGTGCAGTGTTATTTTGCACATGTTGGAGTTTTTGACATTAATAATTCAGTAAGCCTATGTTCAGGGCATTGCCATATTCCACTCCAGATCCTATGATTGCTCTAGTAAGGATACTTAGGCAATTATTTTCTAAATAGGGGTGTATTTGTCTGAACAGATAAAGGTAGTTGGAAGTGCTACTAACAATCCCATTTAAATCAAGTTGGGGTCAAAATACACACCCAGAGTTTTTAGTTTATTTAACATTAGAGCATGAGATTCCAACTGGATTCCAAGAAGTCGATATAACTTTATGACGCTGTACCTTAATTAATTCAGTCTTGGAGGTATTCAGGCTGAGCCAGTTGCTTTGTGTCCGGTTTTGATTTTCCAAAATGTTATTATTATGGGTAATAAAGCATGTAAGTTTGAAAAGTAATTAGGTGTCAGCAGCATAGCAGTCATACCCAATCTGAGGTCTGCAAGCAGGTCATGAAATGGTTTAACATATACATTGAGCAATATAGGAGAAACAGAGAAGCCAGAGTGTCATTGTATTTTGTTGACACGCTTTGTACAAATTCAATTTAGGGTTGAACAACATTGGCAACCAGAAAGGAAAGAATAAACCATTGTAGTGCAGATTTTGACATTGATGCAACATAGCTCAATCTTTGAATTAAAATACTTTGAATTAGAATACTGTGGCCAAGAGTGTCAAAAGACACTGAAAGGTCAAGCAGTATCATCAATGATGATTCATGCATGTCCTGATTCCATACATCCTGCATAATCTGTGAGGGGCAAAGGTTACCTGGACAAAATGTGGGTCAAACAGAAGTACCTATATGTTGTAGATGTTCCAGAGTAATGTGATTACTATACAAATGTGGCACATTATGATTAAGCATGGCTATTATATTTGACATAGATGAGCATGTTTTAGAGGCTTGAATTGAGTTTCTGATTAGGTCACTCTAAGTTTCCTTTGATGTTTGGATATCCTGTAGTCAGTCAAACATAATGGGTATATTTGGTGATGGTGTCCTATTGTTTTCTAAAAGATGCAAAGGTTGGAAAATGGCTTTTTGTGAGTGATTTGCGGCATCTGTGCTGGATGTGAAGAAGTGTTTATGCAGCAATAATTTCAGTTTTATATTGTTGTCTAGCTACTTTTAGGAATTCTGGGTTAGGTTGCAATTTATTTGTATGCCTTTTACAGAATAGCTTACTAATTTTCTGCCACCGGGACATAGAAAAGCAGCGCACCATGAATGGCGTACAGGTTTAGGGTGAGCATTAACAGTTTATCACAGTCATTCCCACCCAACTTCCTTTTTTGGCCAAAATGCACACACTCATTTTAAACTTCTCTGTCAAATTTCCCATACTTTGGACTTCAGTCCCCCGAGGGCGTTTAACCTATAGTGCTTTGAGGCCATAATAATGGAATAAAGGCAATATACAAATGACAAATTAAATTACATTACAATGCATATTTAAGAAACACAGTGGAGGCTGCGCTTTGCAACACGCCATAACCATGAGGACGAACATCCGGGGAACCTTACAAGCAACATAAGTAAGTTAAGAAGTAATTACCTATATAAACATTGTCTAAGGACATCATTAGTAATGGAGTGACAACTTTATTCCTCAAGTCCATGATTAGAATTTTTGAAGGTATAATTTAAGACAAGCCTTTTTTTTTCTTTTTTAGTTTTTTGAACAGAATACACCCTATCTTTAGGATGAAATGATCAAAAATATTTCACAAATAATAAGGCACAAGTCGCATACCAACATCGTTAGTTATTTTATAATCCTGATCTCAGATGAATTGTACATTAACAATTAAATGGGGAAGAATACCAATCATATAAATGATTATATTTTACAGTTACCTGGACAACTCAAAAGCCTATTATGGCTTCGGAGCCATAAATATGGATTTCTATAGAACATCGTACTGAAGTAACTAGTGTGATCTATCAGTGAGCTAGTAGCTTTAAGACAAGTGTATATGTTTTAGTATGATTATAATCAAACGTACTTTCTTCCCTTTCACACTCTATGTCTATATCCCCTAAACCTCAACTTGCTGTAGATAGGACATACATTATTTTATGATTTGGCATAGATTGTATAATTACCAGTAAGAATTTGTTAGAATTAGCCCTGAAGAAGCTCAAAAGAATGGTAATAAACTTAAACCTACATGAGCAAAACACACGTAGGCTATCGTTTCTAATGGGACATGGATTTTCAAATTCAGCTATAATAGAGGAGATTGTGGGCTATTGTCTCTAATTTGACATGGATTTTAATATATTCTGTCTATTTTTTCATTTTTTGAGAATTGTTAAAACTTAAGCTAAAATAGAGGAGATTGTGAACCCAAGAATATGATATGCCTGGGGGAGTTTAGAGGTTTTTCACAAATAGAAAAGAGTATACAGCAACATAAATGTACATGTTTAAAAGATGTATTAAAAGGTCTTTTTGCAGACAATACTGAGGGAAATAGTGATTATTATATTAAAATTAACTAGCCTATGATCAGTCCATTCTAAATACACAATCGAAGAAATCATAATATCATTATACATAGCTAGAAGCCAATCCATTTGGTTCACTTTTGTATGAGTTAAACCTGTATTTACTAAAGCAAAGCCAATTGCTCAGTCTGATCTTTACAAATGCTGACATATTGGTTACTTAAGCCATTTGTCCACATGTTAATATCACCAAGATGTAGTAAGAGATAGAAGCAGATCTGATAACTGGTCTGGAAATTATTTTTGCAAATGTTCTGTATATACTACTAGTACTAAGAGAAGCCTTTATTCTGTGCAGCAGTGTCAAAGAAAAGAAATTGTAAATCTTGAGTAAATGTTATCTTCTTTAATATAGCTTTTGTTTTATTAATTTATTCTCATTTATTAACCTCAGTGTTGCCACATTCTGTGATGTTATCGGTTCAAATGTCATTTAGCTGTTACCGCTGGCATGTTAGCAATTTCATAACACTGCCCTAGCCCCACCAATACATTTGTAAATCTGCCACCCATGCTTGAGATGCATCGTCCCCTGTGGCACCTATAAGCAGACTCCTATGGTTTTCCATATTTGGTCTATCCCCCAGAAACATGTCAGTATCTCATACATATGTGTTACATACCCAGGACACTGCTTTGGAACCTAGGCGTAGGGTAAAAAAGCAATGGGCAGAGCGAGTTACACACCCAACAGAAAGACAGATTACACAGGTTGGGGTGACTCATAATCACTTTCCTGGAATAGGAAAGTGTGTAATATCCATGAATAGGCTACATACCAATGATGTATTTAGGCACTCTGAATCTGGTGTTAAGCACCCATTGGCAGGACCCTGTCACACACCTTAATGTCAGGGTTACATGCCATAAAATGAGACACTAACATATGCTGGGTTCTGTGTTTAACACACAAGGCAGCATAACACATTTGGGGATAGAACAGTATATACAACCAGCTCCAGGAACATGCAGTGAATTTGATATAGGCTATATACCAAGAGAATGTGCCAAGTGTGCATTTACAGACATCATTTTGCTGTAAATACCATGAACATATAGCAGTATGGATGAGGTAGGAGGTGTAGGATTGATACAAGGGTTAGGATTACAGTATACATTCACCTATAAATGTGAAGGATGCTATCCCTATCAGGTCTTAACATTCAGTGTTGAACACAAACGAATGCAGCCTTGTCCGACAACTCAGTTCATAGGGGAGTGGAGCACGGACAAACCCACCTGTGTAAGAAAAATCAGGGATATGCTCTTTATCAGCAACACCTAAATCTAGATTCTGAAGCAGGCTGGTGAAAAAGATGAAGAGTTCCATCTGGACGAGTTGCTCCCCCGGACACTGCCGCTGACCTGAAATAAGATACAAGGCATCAGAGGAACCCCCAAAAGCAAAGAGGCACCAGTAAAGGGGACTACAACAACTAGGACATTGGAATAATGCAGGAGATCCAACTAACAATGTGATTGAGAAGCAATCTCACACAATTAGGACATCAGGAACTCTAGTAGGGGGGCATAGAAACTGTAAAAACAAGAGAAGCAACCCCACACCAATTCTGAACATATGGGGCACAAGGCATACAATAAGCAGTGTCGCATAGCAATTTGCTATGCAATTCTGTAGGTTTGCTAATTAAGTTGACACTTGTGCAGCAAAGCTAGATATTTAAGTTACCCTGTTCAATAAAAGCACCGCTCACGCTGAATTCCTCTCTGGCTCTCAATGCCTGCTCCACCCTCTTCTCAGTTCACTGCAAGTTCAAAGGTGCTAATGGGGAGAGAGAGTGCAATAGTAATCATCTCTTTCACTCTTATTTTCTTTTTCAAACATTAGAAAACCAGAGGTAATCTGGATGATATTTTTATTAAGCTAACTAAATCGTCTTTGGCAAAGATACATTCTCTTTGGCAAAGACCAGTATGTGTAACTTTAATGAAAACGATTATGCAATTCCATTCCTAACAATTTAAGTTGTTGCATAATGCAGAACTGCATTATTGCTTCTGTAAAACACTGCATTGTCTCCATGCTTTACAGTAATGTTTAGGTTAGTGCATCTAAATCTCAGTGTCGACTAGATTTTGTTGTTGAGGAAGATGCATCACATTGATGACTGAACACTTTTGAAAATGTACATGATCACACGGCCAACTGCTTTTAATGGCAAATCTAGTTCTGTAACCTGACCTGCTGATTGCACACATCTGTGCAACTGGTGCTCAACGCATGAGCGGTTTTATACCAGTTACCCTGAAAGTGCGATGGCAGCACACTACAATAATCCACCTAGTTTGACAGTTCTCTACCTGCTACACCTACTACTCTGCTTAGTCTCTTACATTGTTTCCTCTTACATAATGAATACACAAGGCTAACTAGATGTTTATGGAAAAGAATGATCAATAGTTCCATCCAGACTGTATATCGACACATCTACTGCAATACCACACACTGTAGTTAGCCTCCAGAGCTGACTTTACTCTATGATTATGATTGCATTATATATTAGTACCTTCGGGAGAGAGCTGGCCAAACTGTTTGCGGAGCCTTTTTATGAAATCTATTTATTTGTGTCCATTCCTGTAGTTAACCTTTTACTTTTTACAGACACTCAGCCAGAGCTTGCAAAGTCCACTCACTCACTTGAATAGTCCAGTAGAGTTTATGAAGAGTGAGTACCATTTGCAGGGGATGTTTGAAACTTTTGTTTTAACATTTGCTTTTTTTGCAGTAAATATCAAAGAAAGGTTCACTGTGCATGGCTGGCTTCTGGGTTGAAGCAGTGTGCTAAACATAAAGTGGGTTTGTGGTGACATGCACCATTTTACAGAAAGTGCATTTACATTTTTTGTCACCCGTTGCTATGGGCTGAGTACTTTTCTTTTAGGTCGAGTAGGTAAACTACATTACTTAACCTTCAGGTCTAGTGGAATTTTAAAGAATTTGCTTGCCCTGATTCGTCTCACTAATATCTTACTTCAGCGGTACACAAAAATGTTGCATTGATGCTCATTTGATGTTTTGGATCCAAATAACTTCAGATGACATTAAAAATATTAGTACAACATTGCTAATCAAATGGGTGCGTTTACTAGTCAAGAACAATTTAATTAGCAAACTCTGCTAATTCATTTTTGAATACGAATGTATGCCTTGTGGGCAGGTATAAGACAAATCCAAAATCGGAGGCGGTGCACAAGTGAGGAACAGAAAATATAGAATACAAGTAGCACTGTTTGAGAGGGGCTCCAAATACTTGAAGTGTAAGAGAAGCAGCCCAACACACCACTGCATCATGACACCAGGGTCAGTGCATCAGCGAGGAGCACAACAAAAGGAGATGAGGAATCAATCGGGACAACAGGAACGTTCCGAGAAGTGGCCACTGTTGAGGAGAATTCTCCCTGCCCTTTGTTCGGTTTGGGTAGTCCCCTTCCTAAAGTAGTCAAACAGGATTTCCTTATGCTTTCTTTAGCTCAACTATTGGTATCTGTGACAGAGCAGTCAAGACTAACTCTCAGGAGTGAGGCCGGGGGAGGCAAAACTATAGGGCAACACAGTACTAATTTGAATAAAGGACTGTTCACATAGAATTATTATTATGATAATATACTTTATATCTAGTTGGTAAATGTTTTGGTGCAGGTCTCACGTGAGCAACCTTTTAGGAGCATTAAGTACTCACTACCCACAATGACAGTGTTCTCTACGGGCATAAGAGACATTTTCTTTTATTTTTATTTTGCCCTCTCTGTCCTAAGCATCCTAGCACTACTGATGGACTCATTGGGAATTTGTCATTGACCTTGAAGGTGAGTGAGATTTATATCACTCACCTCCTGCATTTACTTTTGTTCTTGGATCACTGGGCCCTTCATATAGAGTTCCAATATGGGGGAAACCTCTCTCCTTAGTCTTGGCTCCATGCTTTCCTATAGCAGTATCCGCCATCTGTCAGTTTGGGGAAGTTGCATGTAGCTGCTCTGTGTGTAGGATGCCTGGTCCTCTGGCTCCTCCATGCCTACCTGTATTAACTACCTGGAATCCTCTACCTGTTCTCTTGGACTCCCAATGTATTCTATTATAACGATATTTGTAAAGTGCTGCGAGAACCAGATGGCATCTAGGCGCTGATGACCGATAAACCCACTGATGACTATACACCTGTGCCAGCATGTTTCCTGAACCTCCAGACCTGGATACAACACCATCTTGAATCGAAGCTCTGCTGGGACTCTGGAAATCTGCTGCTCTCCACAGAAGACGAACCTGCAGGAAGACTGAAGTGCAACAGCTGAGTTGCTGAGGGCCTTGTGTAGCTCTTTTACTTACTAATTCTTCTAAGTGTTAACTGTACTACACAACAGTACCCCCTTCATCCTTAGTTCAGCCATGCTGCTTGGTCAACACTACGAGAGAAGCTTTGCTCAACTGGGGTTGTGATTCACTTTGCTAGCCCTATGGCGGCTTTTCCAAGTCCTGCCCCAGGTAGTGACTTTGGAACACCCTCCTAACAGCGGGTTTGGTACACGATGCTGACCAAAAACTCAGTTGCTGTCATCTGTGGGAGCCGTTTCACCAGTGACAGGGGCTTCTGGAGTCAAGGTTTTGATTGAGTCACAGTTGAGCATACTTTGTTGCTGGTTTGCAATGCAGTCCTTTCTGGTATTTCAAACCGTCAGCACTGGTGACCGAGACAAGCAGGCATTCCCAGCAATGATGAACAAGATGCAGATCCATCAGTGGAGTGTGGGCACCAAAGATGTGGCCCCTGGGTTGCAGAAAAGATGACAACGCCATTCCTGGTTTCTTCATTAGCTCAACCCTGGGGGGGTTAAACTTTGAAAACTACAGGCAGCAGACTTCAAGTACTGGGAATCTTGGGCATTCGCGCTCACCTTTTTGTCATTCTGAGTCTGCGCAGCGACGAGGTAAAACAAGGATTCCAGAGGGCACACTGTAGATGGTGCCCCGCGTGACTGTAGATTACTTCTCCGTCTTGGATTTCAATTGTATGCCCAAAGCTTTGTTGGTTTCCGGTGATCTTCATGTCAGATGCTTCTACCTCTGTGTCAGGTCTGTGCAGGACCTGGGTAGAATGTGTTTCTTAGAAGCCATGGATTCTTAGAACTTGTGAGGAAAATGGTCCCTACAGGTCAAGGTAAGAACATCCACAGATATCGTCTAGACCTTAATCAACAGAACAGTTTGTCGAAGAATGCAAGAAGCAGCAGCGCTTTTACAAGATTGCTATTCTGGTTATGATTTCTATTCAGGTTTAACAATTTAGGGATGCAGACCTTCAAGTTAGGTATGAGATCGTTTGGGGGCTGAGTGAATATCTACTCTCACAACCACAAGCTTGCATTGATTCAAACATTTGGACGCTACGCATTCACTATTGGGCTGCCGTATATAACGTTTGGGGGCTTTGTCCTGGGCTCTCCCTCTCTGGTATGGATTCTGACCCTGAATATAGGCAACATTCACAAACATTTGCTTCAGCCCACACCCCAATATCTGGTTCTGGCAATTGTAGCCCTCACATTTTGGAGGCAGGCAGTAGCCATGACCATGTATGGCAGCATACATATCCCATGCATATGTCCCATAGGAACAATGTCAAAATGTTGGACTGGATCTACACAGGCTTCTGGTAGAGACACCACAGAGGTACCCTTCTTGAATCCAACAAGGCTGACACCAATCAGAGTAGCCCACACAGCCTGCTTGTGGCACCCTAACAGCAAGAGTTTAGTGTCTCTTAGGGGCACAATCCATATTTGTTTCTATGTTTGGGACTTATTGGGGAAAGGTCATGTAAACCTGGTTAGGCAACAACAAAAACAGTCATGCCCTCAAACCAGAAGTGCAGGACGGAACATTTGTCTCACACACACACACAAAATTCAAGAGGCACGAGAAGCTGCTCCAAACCAAGCAGGATACCATAAGTGCATGAGAGGTGATGACAAAAACATGCGGTGCAGAAACAACACAATAGGAGGAGAGCAGGGATAAAATGGGGGTTGGAGGGGAAGTAGTAGAAACAACGACCACCAATCAAGACATCAGGAGCAGTAAATGGAAGAAGACCCAAACATGGACAAGCAAGAAAACCCACTTGGGACATCAGGATCAAGGCATTAGACTGGACACAAAAAGGTGGGGTGGAGGATAAAGAAGCCCTACGCAATGTGAATCAGGTTTTACCTGCCCAATTCACCATAGCCATTTAACCACATTTGGTGAAAGGCTATTTTACCACATTTTTGCCAAATTGTATAGGGGGTTAAGGATCAGGGAGTCCGAAAAAGGGGAAAATGAGGCTTAGGCAGTCATGGAGGGGCAGGAGGAGAATCGGAGGGGCTGGCCCCTCATAAACAATGCTCCGAAAAGCAACCACATTGACTGGTACCAGATCCCATTAAACATCAGAGTGCAAATCTACACCAAAGCCTGGTTTTGTAGCTCAGAATATACAGGAAGCACATTGTGCATCGGATGCTGTGGACATGTTGGTTTGGGATAGTGCCTCCAGCACTGTGAGGGCTTTCAGGGAGGTGGAATGTTGTTATTTGTGTTTAGAAAGGTAGATTTGCAGTTCCTTAATGAAGGTGACAAGGCCTGGAATAAGCCACAGAGTAACAAAAGCTTATGATTTGCCTTGTGAAGGCTTTGTTTCACGTTGGAGGTTCTCCAGAGTTATGTCAAATAGCCAAGGTGGATTGTTTTATCAGCTGGACAAGCTGTCTTGCAAGATCTATCTGGCACAGAGTGGGAAATATGATACAAGCAGATAACATCAATAATTAAAAGTGCTACCATGTGTACTTTTGCTTTGAGGGGACCCAGTTGGGACTTTGGGACTTTGGAAAGCCAGTAAGGAATGTCCAACCCATAGATCTTCATCGATAGAACTAGGACAAGGGTCTGCAACTCATGGCTCTCAAGATGTTTTGGATTGCACTTCCCATGATCTATTGCCATTGACTATGATTCGTAGGGATGGGAATTGTAGTCCAAAACATCCTGAGAGCCATAAGTTGCAAACCCCTGAACTAGGATAGCCACCAAGTTGGCAAAATATGAGGCTAGGACATGTTTTTTCACCAGAATTGTTTACCAGGTTCTGTAGAAGTTATGCTGTTTAGAAAGTATGTATGCCAAGGTATAGGCCAAAATCCAAGCCAAGACAAATCCTTAGTATTTAGCCTGTCAGAGCAGGGTGGGTGACTGCAAATTGGAAGTCAGCAGTGGTTGCACAATAACGGTCTTCCCCTGAACAGCGATGACACCGAGGTCCTACTACTAGGTGAATCCAATTTGCAGAGTCCGTCTTCCTCTTGGCACTCGCCAGTTGCTTCAATCCACACACAAGTGTCATCTGAACATAATCCTCCCATTTTTTACAGCAAGCCACATTTGAGACCAAGGTAACCTTTACAATATCTGAAATCCGTCCCCCCCACAAGATCATTGTAAACACCCGATTCAGGTCGTAGCCCTTCCCTGCATAGAATAATGTGCCTCGGTATACTCAATGGTCTTTAGCCAAATGTCTGGTCATCCAGAACAGAGGAATTAGAATCATCTATAGCTTGAAATAGTGTCATTTATTAACCTTCTGAAAGACTCTGAACTTGCGTCCCATTGTCCTTCTAAAACAAAGTCAAGTGATGTGTCTGCTCTAGAAAATGATCAAGAATCCCACTCCAGACTACATATTTGGCCTTCAGACATCTTGTGTGATGCTTGCAATCCAATGCTGAACGATCCAGGGCTGTTCCCAAGAGTAGGACTAGCACTCTTCCTGCAATTCTGCTTTGCTTCGAATTCCTTAAAGGTGTCAAACTTTTGAATAACCAACCAAAATGCTGTGTGATTCAACTGTTACTTAGGTTTTAAAAAAAACACTTTGCTGCTGCCGAGAATCCCATAATTTTATAGTAGCGGTATGGCATGCAATGCATAGTAGATGCCCCTGCGTGTGGCTTGGGTAACTAGTGCAGATGGGCTGTGCCATTCTTCATGTATTTGACTGCATCTAATCTTAACCCAAAGTGAATCCATCACCTCACAATGCACCGTCTAGCGCTAACCGACGAGAACATGTACAGTATTTATCCCTCAGACATTGTCTTTAATAAAGATGACAAATCTCAGCCAATCAGACCTCCTGCACTGTGAAAGTATAGAGGGGCATTGCGAAAAATCCACCCTCATGCCATTACTGTGGGGGCTGTCTCACCTGCACCGAAGGGGATCATACATTCTGGCTTCATAAAGCGACCCTTTTCATCCAGGAAATTCTGAGGATTAAAATGTTTGGGGTCTTTCCACATCGAAGGATCGAAGAAGATGGCGGCGTAGTTAACCATCACTGTAGTGCCCTAGGAATGAAAAAGTAATAAAGACCATGAAACGAAGTTCAGCTGACAAGTGGGGTTGTTCCCCTGGGAATAGGGGATGCTCAGGTCTCGAGGGGTTGTCTCAGCTCAAGAGGCGGTAAACAGCTTAAGGGTAGGAAAACAGTTTAAGGGTGCAGGTACTAAGATCAATGATGGTGAGAGGAGAGAGAGCCGATGAGGGAAGAATTCAGCTTAAGAGGAAGAAGGCAGACCGCTCCAGCCAGGAAGCAGGGTAGGGTGCAAACAGCTCCAGCCAGAAAGCTGGACGGGGGCAAACGGCTCCAGCCAGGAAGCAGGGTGGATGGTAACCCTCTCAAGCCCAGAAGTGGGGTGGGGGGGGTAATCGCTCTAGCCAGGAAGCAGGGGTGGAGGGAGGAAAAAGGCTCCAACCAGGATGCGTGATGGAAGGGCAAGCCGCTCCAGGAAATGGGGGGAAAACTGCTCCAGGAAGCAGGGGGCAAACAGCTCCAGGAGGTGGTAGGGTTAAACAGCTCCAGGAAGCAGTAGGGTTAAATAGCTGCAGGAAGCGAGGCAGGGGGCAAGCAGAGGGAGTATGGGGTGGAGCGTGCACAGCTCTAGGAAGCCGGGGTGGCAAACAGCTCTAGGAAGTGGCAGTTCCGTGAAGTAGGCCAGGTGGGGTGATGAGAGGGGTTGGTAGGAGCATGTGAAGGGGGGAAAGAGCTCCAGATGGGGTAGGCGGGAACAGCTTCAGGAGGAGGGGTTGGGGTGAGGCAGCTTCCGGACAAACAGGCTCTGTGCGGTAGACATCCTGTGGAATAATCAGAGAAAACAGTATGATTTGTCAGAAAGCCCACACAGGTTGCACAAAAGGCTGAACTCGGACAGTACGATTCACTAGGGCTTATTTAGAAAAAGAACAAACAAAAGGAATGCAACCACAGGACACTGAAGAAATCAAAAAAACTATACTTCATTGGGTGTGATGCCATCTCACCTACCAGTGGTGTTGCAGGTGTGCAAGGGTTTAGAAACACTTAAATGTCTACCAGCGTACCCTTTCAAGTTTTGTAGAGCCCTATGGCCAGTCGTAGTTCCAAAAGAAATTTCTCTTGATCCATAGGGTCAACTCCTCCACCAAATGCTCATAAAGGTGCAGCTTATTGGTTGGGATGAGAGGACGTCAGTAGTCGTTTCCACCTCGTACCACCCCGCGTGTCCCCATTGCTGCTCTCCCCCATCCACAAAACGTGCAGTCTCCACCCCTCAGTTGCCCTAACTAATGCTCCTCTTACGACCTGCCTATGTCTCGTTTCTCCTCCCTCCCTCTGGCACTGCATGGGTCCAACTAGGCTTGCCAAACCTTCCTAGTCTGTCTAGGTAGAAGGTGGCTCTCTTTTCTTCAAGCTTGCTCTCCCCACCTGTTAACACCTTCTCATTGACCATTATTCATTTATTTATTTTAATATTTGTAACATGCCCACATCCCCTAGGCAAAGAGGCGCACAAAGAAAACGAACAAAGCAACATTGAACATGATACATACATATACACTAGAAGAAACCAACAAACAAAACATACCACTAAATACCTAAGTACAGGCTATTTTCAATGCCGCAGGACTCAGAGAATGAATCGGCAAAGAGATAGATTTTGAAGGCTTTTTTTAAAGTGTGGCAGACAGTGAATTTCTCTTTGGTCCGGCGGAAGATTGTTCCAAAGACAAAGAGCTGTGGAATCAAAGGCCAATCTCCCAGCTAGTTCCAGTTTAACACGTGGGGTAACCAATAAGTAATTATTGCTGGAACCCAAAAGGTGAGGGCTGGATTTGATGGTTAATCTAGATTTCGGGTAGCGTGGGGTTCTTCCACACAAGCACTTGTGAGCAATGATAATGACCTGAAAAGGCAAAACGCTCCTTCACTGGGAGCCAGTGCAGTGCACGATGGGCCTCTCTAATGTAGTCTCTGTGCTTAAGTTGATTCACAAGCCAAACCACACTATTCTGCAGGGTCTCCAATTTAGAAATATTGATGTGCCATGTAGGAGGCTGCTACAATAATCCATTTTGGCACCAACAATGGCTTGCGCCAAATGGGCACAGTTTACTTTAGAAAGAACCGGGTGGATTGGACAGAGCAGTTTAAAAAAGTATGACATCGTAGAGACAATATAGTTGGTTGGGGTTTTTATGTTTAGGTTAGTATGAAAGAAGACCCCTAAAGTCTTAACTTTGGCCGCCACTGGGATGACACAAACAGCAATGGTAAATTCCTTAAACTCAGGGGAAAACCTACCTAATCTATATTGTGTACCAACAATGAGGAGCTCTTTCTTGGCATCATTAAGCGCTAGCCCAATGAAGGCCATCCATCTTTGAATGATGTCATAGATCTTGTTGATGTTGACTGCATACTGCTTATAGTCCTCTGAGAGCTGAAGCAGGATTTGTTTATCATCGGCATAGTTGGTGTAAAAGACGCCTACAACATCCAAGACGTCAAACAGAGGTTTAGTGAACAGGTTGTAAAGAATAGGAGACAAGCAGGATCCCTGTGGCACACCACATTCCAGTTTGACGGGTGCAGCCACGGTGGATGCGCTACAGACTCTAGCCATATGTTCAGACAAGAATGAAGGAACCTACTCTGCTGCTTGAGATGAAAGATTTGCTGCAGAGCACAGTCTATCAGTCAGTATGTTCTAGTTGACAAAAGTCAAATGTTGCAGAAAGATCCAGAAGCATAAGCAAGGATACCACATCCTCCTCCTGTTGTTTACCAGTTACTTCACCTATCTCCCTCCTGCTGCTATCTGCTTTTCCTCTGTTACCACTTCCTCCTCCCCTATTATTATTTGTTTTTTTACCAGTTATACAGCAGGGAAAAACAGCTTTCTAACACAATAAAAAAAACACAATCAACTCATTTAAACAGTAAGCAAAATGATGATCCAAGAAGACCAATAATATCACAGGTAAAACAGTTAGTTACTGGCAACAGTAAAAGAGGTCTCCAACATGCATGCATTGTGTTTTTTTACTATTTTTTGGAAAAAGGTTACAAGGTTTGTGATTCCCCCCATATACAACTGCCATATTATGGGAGATGGGAGTGAAGGCTCCAGGCCTGCTGCCATCAGAGCAGAGAGTCCCCTATTAACACATCCTCCTCCTCAGTTACAACCTCCTTCTCCTCTGTTCCACCTTCTACTTTTAATGTTACCAACTCCTCCTGTCTCTTCTCCCTCTCTTGCTTTAAGCACCTCCAAGTTCTCCTCATTAAGCCTCGTCTTTATCCAATGCTCTCCAACCACTTACCACATCCGCCTTCTCCAATAATCCACACTGACTGAGCGGGATCTCTGGGTTAGTGCTTCCCTTCTCCACTTTAGTTGCAACTTTGGTGAAAATAGGCACCTGCTTTCTGTAATTAAGGCAGGAATGGGATTGTTTTCTGCTCCGGAGAGTATCTGTCCTTACGTAGGTCTTCAGGGACCAGGCCAATGCTTTATCTGGCATGTTCACCATCTTGGATTCTACTTTCGCCGCACTCAAGCACTGCCTGTGCAAGGATCGGGTATAATATTCCCTCAGTGTGTGAGTTGTATGCTACAAAACCCTTGTATGCTTTTGAAACATTCTGAATGCATCGATAATGTTGGCTCATGGTGAATTTGCAGAAATGTATCTTCCGCGAGGGAACATTCTGCCAGAAAACAATGAATTGGTAACTTTGCATTACATGCAGGAAAACCTACTGTCAGCTGCAAATTTGCAACAATGTATAATACAATTTGCAGCACTTTGGAGCTCAAATACCATCTTGCTAGGGCTTTGAATAGACTTCTCCGATACCATGGATTGGATTATAACAGTACAGCTACTAATATCAAATGGACAAAATAGATTCTGGGAATGTGAAGTTTTGCTTTTCCTCACTGGGAATTTGGATCTGCTTAGGCTTCATTTTCTCACAGTTGGGGAGTGGTTCCATAGAAGGGGATTGTGACGAATCTGAGGATGCCGTCCCTTCTCCCCTAAAACACTGTGACGAAGAAGATAGCCAGGAGTACAAGGATTACTTGCATGAAGGTGAGCAAGCAGTCTAGCCTTCTGAGCCCAGGCATTGGCTCACAACTAAAGCCAAGTTTAAAGCCAAGAGGGTCTGGACCATGAAAGAAGAAAAGAGACGTTACTAGAGAAAACATTTGCTTGGCATGGAAGTAAACCAAGCTGTGTAAAGTCTTGCAGGTCTGGGACCCGCACCCACTTAAGAGTTTAAGGATAAGAGGGTCAAGAACCCTAGGACTAATAGGGAAAAGGAATCCTATGCTTGGTAGCGAACCATACCAAGCTGGTAGGATAAAGGAACTGGTAGATCAAGCAACAGGTCCTCATGAGAGATCTAGCAACTTGAGAGAAGAATACGTCTAGGAGAAAGGAGCACAACCCTAGCCTTTGGAGTTACAAATTTTGGAACATTATTTTGCAACACTTTATTACCAGAAAGACTGGGAACGTTTCTGTTGTTTGAAAGCACAACAAACACTTATTACTTTAAGACCATCCTTGCACAGTTATCTTAGATTATTAGTGTTAGGGACAGAAGCAGGTTTTTGGACACGGCAGTGACTGGCTCTTTATTTTGTGACTTTCTGACAATTTCACTAGTTTCCTTTGAGGTAGGAAAACCCCTCTTAGCTTTAGGGACAGCAAAGCATTTTTCCAACCTTTTCTTATTTAATAAATGTTTATATCCGGAAACATGCCACCATTGTGTCAGAGCCTTACTAGTGCACCCTTACAGGGTTCTGTGACTGCGCCTTGCATGCAACACCGACAAAGAGAGGGTGAGCAGGGCTCCCCAATGTTGACCCAAGCCCATAATCCACTGGCTTAGGTAGGCATCCGATCTACTGTATTGCTTCTTGGTGGCCCTTACCTTAGCTCCAGAGACCAGAAATGTAATGACCGAGAGGATGCCTGTCATTGACCCTGATGTATGTTCTGTCCTCTGGTTCTCTAGATGCACGTACAACATTACGTTTTATCATGTGCTCTCGCATGTTATTAACTTGTGTCCATCTACTGTTCTCACTCCTGTCCATCGCGGCAAGGCTGCTCACCCCTACACCACCTATCCACCTCTCCTGCCCTCCCTCAGCCACGGCCGCACTTGGGGTTGTCTCTTGCCAGCGGCTAATGAGCACAATCATAAAGATGCCTCCACTGACCAGTACCTCCATGCCCCTGCTCTCTGTCTAGAACACTTTGCAAAGAAACCCACACCAAATCAACCTTGTGCCATCCACATGAGAAATAAGAGACTAGGATCCAGGCTCTGTCACGTGAATAAGCGTTCCAACTCTACTGCCCACACCTTGCCCAAACTCCCCTTACCTGGTCACAGCCCCCTTACCACATGTACACCCTTCACTAGTAATAACCCTACAACTGTAGCCCAAGCAGCCAAAGCTGCTCAGGGCAAAGGCGCACTTATTAATGCTAGATCGATCATAGCCCACGCACTAGACATTGCTGACCTTATCACAACCCAAGAGCTTGACTTTATTGCTATATCTGAGACATGGTTACATGCAGCATCTGGACCTGCATTATCTCTTGCCATGCCTCCAGATTACAGTATTACCCGCTGCGATCGTAACACTGTCCAATCTAGAGCCGAGTGGAGTTGCCTTCATCCACAAAAATTCACTTGGCCTAAGAGCTGTACCCAATGTCAACTTGGAGTCTGCAGAGCTAATCTCAGTCAAGCTACCTCTAACGCCCAACCAAACTGCCACCTTACACCTTATCTACAGACCACCCGGCCCAGCTTCCTCCTTTGCGGATGACATCTCTACCTTATTACTTGATAAATCCAAAACCAACTCGCAAATCATTCTCCTAGGAGCCCTCAATTTGGGATTCTGTGACCTCAATGACCCTACCGCCACTGACCTTGCTAATACTCTAACCAACCTCGGATTCACTCAGCACATCCTATAACCTACCCACATCAAAGGAAGGACACTTGACTGGGTAGCTGATACCAATTGCAACATCAATGTAATATCTAATATACCCTGCTATGGTCTGACCACCATATCATCACCTTTACGATTGAAGCAGCCTCACGCCTTCCACCTACAATGGCTCCTGCCATCCCTACTAGAAACAAAAAGGACATAACTAGAGAAAAACTACTCCCTCTTTTACTCCCCGCCCTTAACAAGGTCCCATACTCCTGCTCCGATCCTATAATCCTTGCTGACACTTACAATCAAGCAATGCTCTCATCTTTAAACTCTATTGCCCCCATTAAACTGAGAAAGCCTAAACAGCATGCGCACCTTAACTCCTGGTTTACACCGCAGCTAAGAGTGCTCCGCAAAACTAAACTTTGCGCGGAAAACCGCTGGAGAAGCCATCTGTCAGATGCTCACAAGGATGGCCTTATCCTAGCCACCCTTAACTATAAAGAAGCCAACTACCATGCCAAAAAAAGTCCATTAATACCCGCGTCATGCAAGCAGATTTGAATACTAGAGAACTATTCAAGATCTTAAAGGAACTGGAATCTCCTGCCACACCTCCTGACACTTGTATTAAAGATAGCAATTGGTGCACTAATATCCAGACAGCCCTACCGAATAAAATCACCTCCCTCCAATCTAAAATTAAAGATAAACAAAATGGATGGAAGCTGGATAATCGTCAGCCCACTCCTATCACAACCCCTCCCTTGGTATCACCTAAGATCAAACCGTTTGCCTTCTCTCCACTCACCATTGTCCAAGTGGAAGTCATCATCAATAAAATTAAACCGTCAAATTGCCAAGGTGATTCCTGCCCTGCTTCCATCATCAAAGAATCGGCTCATGACCTTGCCCCTTTCATAACGGCCTTTATCAACTCTTCCTTTAAAACAGGTATTGTTCCTGACAATCTCAAGGATGCCTGGGTGATCCCACTGCTAAAAAAAACCTTCCTTAGACCCGAGTATACCAACTAATTACAGGCCTATTACAACTGTCCCGTTCATGCTCAAAATACTTGATTGTGCGGCCTATCTGCAGATTCAAGACTACTTGGAACTTAACAACCTCCTTGGACTAAGACAATCTGGCTTCTGTCCCAGGCATGGGACCGAAACGGCTCTGATAGCTTTGAAAACTCAAATCGAAGTCTTGAAAGATAATGGGAAATTAGCCTTGCTACTACTCTTAGACCTGTCTGCAGCCTTTGATTTGGTCAATCACAAAATCCTGTGTCAGAACCCCCGCTCTGCTGCCTACTTTTCCGATTCAGCCACTGCGTGGATCAGTTCCTTTCTCAGTAACAGACACATGAGGGTTTTCTCCCCTTCAGCAGCCACTGACCCAGCCCCTATCCAATGTGGGGTCCCACAAGGCTTGTGTGTGTCAACTACACTCTACAATGTGTTCACCAAACCACTCTTTGATGTTCTTGATTATCTGGGTGTCTCTTACACTAATTACGCTGATGATACCCAGATACTCATCCCCATCACAGGTGATCACATTACGGATACCAAGGCATTGAACTAAGTATATTTGGTAATCAAGGCTTGGATGGCCCAACACGAACTTTGTCTCAATGATAAGACGGAGCTCCTCATCTTGGGCTCCTCTCAAAGGCTTAATAAATTAGATCACTTGTATCAGTCCTTCATCATTGATGGCAATGTCATTAAAGTGTCCAAGGATACTAAAACCTTAGGCATCTATCTTCACTCCACCATGTCCTTGACAAGACAAACTAATGCCGTCAGATCAGCGTTGGCATATACCTGCAAACTCATTGCGGCCTGCAGACCTTTTCTGACCACACCCAATAGCATCACGCTAGCTAGAACACTTATCATGTCTAAGATTGACTACTGCAGTGCCCTCTATCTGGGAACCAGCCAGTCCAACCTTAACAAACTGCAAATTACCCAGAATAACGCCATTAGAGCGGCGTTAAATATTCCAAGAAACCAACACATATCCGATATCAGGACTAACCTGCATTGGCTCCCTGTCAAACAAAGAATTGCACTGAAAACTCTTGCCCTCACCCACAAATGCTTGACAAACAAGGCCCCCCTCTACCTTTCCAACCGCCTCTCCATGCACACTTCCTCTCGACCCCAAAGAACTGCCCAGATACACAGCCTATCTCTGCCAAGATTTAAACTCCAAAAATCCAGGGGCGTAATCTTCCCTGTCTTGGCCACTAAGCTATGGAACACTCTTCCGTCCAATATCAGGACTGAGCCTTCATTCAATTCATTGAAACTGAAAACCAAATCTTGGCTTTTCGCTCAAATCTAATGTAGCCTCCGCCTGCTGCAATCACCTTGAGTTATCTGCCTCCTCTAAACTTTGCCCCGCCTAAATTATGTTCATATGATAAACTACCCATTGTGATCACCTATGTACTATACTGTAAATGTACGCTCTATTGTTGATTTTGTATATGTTGTGGAATATATTTAAATATGCCTACTATGTTTTTCATGCCTGGATGCCCCTGGGCCTGGCGCGCGCTACAAATAAAATAAATACAAATAAATACAAATACAAATACTAACAAGCCAGTGGATGATTGGCCCAGGGAGGAATGGGGATGATCCCCCTAGTCTCCTGCCCTTGGTCCCTGGCGCATGGCAGGGGACAATCATTGAACCACCAGCAACCAATCACAGCCCTGACACCATCATACACAACAGGTGCAGACCCATAACCACAGTCCCACCCAGGATAAGGGGGAACAGCAAAAAACCTAGAGAACCCATTCTTCATAGTTCAAAATATGCACAAGGTAAACATTTTTTACTTTTGATGGATCTAGTGATATTAGGATGCTTTTTTAGACAAACCAGAGTAGGACACATTCACATTAGCCTATATCTTTCATCTGCTTCTAGAAACTTTGTCAAAATCGCCAGCCAAAATAGAAAGTCTCTCATATATTGAGGAAAACAAGGATAAGGATAAGGATGGGTAAGTAACAGAATAAATCCTTTATACTAGCAATGTTCAGAAGTGATGAGAGGCAACTCTACTGCTAAATATACAAAGGATGACTATATATATTTATTATATCTTTTTCTTTTGACATTGTTTATGTCAACAGATGCAGGAAGCTAATCAAAATATAAATCCTCCTGATGATCCACAAAAAGGTGTGGAAACACGTGTAGAGGTTAACAAAAGAGGAATGCGCACACCAAAATTGTAGTTACTATATTTTGAACTATGAAGAAAGTTGGAAGAGGTTAACAAAAACAGAAAAGAGGTTATCAAAAGGGGAATTTGAATATCAAAACTGTAAATATCATATTTTGAACAATGAAGAAAGTTGGAAGAGGTTAACAAAAGAGAAAATTATATTTTGAACTATGAAGAAATTTGGAAGAGTGATATAATAAAGACATGTATTGAAGAATTGTCTGATATTACAGAAATTTTGAAGGTGTTTTTGAAGTCTGATACTTTAAGACATTTATGTTTATTTTGAAGTATAAGTAATTTAAAAAAGGATATATTGGTAGCCATCAATATACATTTGAAATTGTCTAATAGGTGCTTTGTCACAAGATAACTAAACAAATTTGCAACATGTTTTTTAAAATTTTCATTACAAGGTGTATTGTGTGTTTCATGCTTAGGGTCCTGGAACATTAATTCCCTATATCTTAAGTAACATTTCCATAGGTAATTCATATCTGAGATATGGATGCATGTGTGTGTGCGTGCGTGTGTCTCTCTCTTTTGGTGCCTGTGGCACTTGCGTGTGCACACACACACACACACACACACACACACACACACACACACACAGACACTCTTGCATCCCTATAAGTGGGAGGATCTCACCGGGAGTCATACAGCTGAAGTTGCGATACAAAGTAAATAGCGAGGGCTTGTTCGAAATGTTAATACACTTGTGAGGATCTAGTTGACCAACAACCTGCTAATGAGAACAAATGTAAGCTCTCACACAAATAGAAAAACACAGGATCTGTGTTTCACCATGTTGTGGTCTACTTAACTATTTTCGACTCTTCTCTACATGTATTTTGGGGATGTACATCAACTTATATTTCACCAATAGACATATAGCCAAGAAAATACTGATGAGGCGATGGGAGGGTGGGTACTAAGAAACACCCTCAACGCAGCCTCTTTCATGCTTTCTTACAGCATTCACTTGGCTGGCTCAATGTCCAAAATCGCTTCTTGGCCTTTTAAGGGTAATTTGCCCATGTGGTAAGCACCTCATGTTTTCTCAGCAATCTGTGGGGATATGGATGCAGGAATCTGCCAGAACATGGCATCCACTCACCTCATACTTCCTGGGTGTAATAATGCTGAAGTATGTGGAGCTGTAAAAGAGGATGGCAGCAGAAGATCCAATGTAACTCCTTAAAATAATCTGTGATAAATAATGTAATATCTACATCCGATTAGTTCCAATACTAGGAATGAGTCAAGAGATAATGTTCTTGTAAAAATAAAGCAAAGCTATCACAAGTAGGGTAAAACAAATCAACAACCTTCAAATAGGAATTAAGTACCATTGTCCTTCAAGTAAAAAGAATTAGGATTATGTTTTTAAAAACAAAGAAATGTATTTGTATGAATCTTAGCGGGTTAAGACCCTAAAAATAAACTGGGCAATGGGGTAACAGGACCAGATAGCAAAGATTGTTCCCACTGATCAGCATCCCCTTGGTTACTAGTTACTTGAGTGCGGCGGCGGGGTTCTATCAGAAGAGGATGGTCAGGGTAACCAATGAAGGTTTGATGGCTCCAAAATGGCTTTGTGGTTGCTCTTAGTCAAAATCTACATGAGAACAGATGTATTTCAGTCTAAGCCTAGATTTTGATTAAGAGAAACTCACAGTGAAGTGTTTCACTAGATTTCGTTTAGGTATGGTTAAGTTGCGTGGCACAGTCCACACTTACAAGTAGTTTTCTTTGTGTGTGCCATGATTTCTGCAAGACACTTGGAAACATGTTCCATATAATCTACCTCTGGATTCTGTGAATGAGTGGATAAGGTCTGTTGAAATTCTCCAACCTCCTTCTTTTGGGCTCTAAAGAAGGGGAATTTATGCAGATTCTCTTTAAATCCATCCAGTATGGAACTAAATAAATCCTATATGATGGGGGTCTGCCATTCAAGCGTTAAAGGCAGAGTAATTACATCTGGTGGCTCTAGCTCCTAGTGGGACGGGGAATGTTTGCAGCTGTGAGCAGGAAAGAGAACTCTATTAAGCTAGCTACGTTGAGGGTGATGTTGGTAATAAACTAGAACGGAGAACTCAGGTTTCTGAAACAAAAAGACAAATGCAGAAGAAGTTTGTTCCATTGATGGTGCAGCACAATCCACGCTGCATGTTTGGGTGAATTAAATAGTGACACATACCTTGGAATTACATTTTAAATAATCTTATATCAGAGTCACCGCTGGGCAGCTATGCTTTTAGGTTAAATGCATTAACTACCACCAAATTCCTTAGCAGAAATACATCTCTGGACACCAAAGAAACAGGTTGGACTTTTCGTGTACGCAAATGCTGCAGTTAGCTTGCACAGAACAACCACACGTTTATTAGGCCTGGTTTTATTAGGCCTGGTTTTAACTTCAACGCATCAATATATATATCAAATTGCTATGACTTAGAAATCAAATGTTTTGAGAAACAAGTTGAAGGCTGTGTGTTATTACATATTTGCACCAACCTACTGTGGCGGGACTTGCCATGTCCAGACAAAAGCTTTATCTGCACTGTGTGATGCAAATAGGTCTTACCGCCAAAAAAACTAAGGCAGTTACCTCTACTAATGCATACCTGAGTGCCTGCAATGGAGGATCCAGACAAAGCCATGTAATAGGACTGCAAGGAAGGCTAGTTATATAGACTACATAAAGGCGGGCCCAGAAAGCTGCATTTGATAAACATGCTGACATTGGCTGTACCTCTGGAAAGTGATCACAATCCAATCATCTTCACTAATGGTAGCTCTTGAAGATGGCATCAACAGATCTGAGCAAAACAAGACATCAAGTAAATACAAAACGAATACACTGGCAGCACCTAAACCATGATTCACTTAACATATTTCAACCCTTGTGGGAGCCTTGGTAGTGGACACCTGTAATACCTTTGGTGTTAGCACCATTATTTTTTCCATGGTATATCAATGATATTGCAACAAACATGACAGCTTTGGAGGCTGATGCGCCAACCCTGAGCTGAGAAAAGATACAAGTGCTGCCATTTGCAGACAATGCCGTCTTAACATCAAAGAGACACTGAAGTCTGCAGTGTAAACTTAACCTGCTTGAAGACATCTGCACGTACAAAGGATCAACTATAAGAGTCACAAAGAAAACTGTCACTAAAGCCAGTCCTTGAATCTATGTCTGAACCAATTGGGGGAAGAATGGAACAAGTTGCCATTTTTGATTACTTAGGAATGCCTATTAATAAGCATGCTAGATGTCAGGAATAAGTAACCAAAAGTGCCATTACTTTGGCTAGGCGAGGTGAAGCAATCCAGACTCTTGACACGCAATATTGTGGAAAAGTAGTTGGTCCAGCCATAGAGGTCGACAAGGCCCAAGCGTTACCAGCTGCAACACGTGGGGCGCGAGATTTAGGGCACGAGCAATCTGCACACAAAATAAATTGAGAACTTGTCCCTCAAGAAGCGGCTGAATCTTACATCTCATTGCTACCAACTGGAAACATGCACAAAAACGTTCTTATAATTTGTGGTGAAATTCTATTTGTTCGTATCATAGAATTGAAAAAAATGTATGCTCGGTCTACTTGAACTCTGCCCAAATTTAATATCAAATGAAATGTCTTTAACGCTCATCTAGCATGATACATTTATTTATGTCCAGATTTTGTATTGCCCCCCCCCGCATTTTCCTTATATGTTCCTCCAGTTTGTCTAGTCGTCCCCCCTTTTAAGTCTTAGCTCATCTAATGCATATTATATATTTCTTAGTATGGTTGAATTAATAACAAGTCTTTCGGAAGTTATGCTATGTTTCAGTTTTGTTCTCTTCATTATGGTTATATGCTAATTGTGATATTTGAGTAATTTATCTTTTTCTTATTATACTGTTTTGTGCATTAATATACCAATAAAAATTATTTTACTGAAAAAAGAAGCGATTGAATCTCCCAATGAATGCACCCACTGTCCTGCAACACCTGCAATTGGAGTAGTTTGGTGTTGCATATCATTAAATTATAGATTTTCTGTATTGGTCTAAATGTGGTCCTCATTTGCAGGAACATAAGGCTTGGAATTTGAATTGCAGATTGTTTTTACAGGTTTTTGTTATGTTTTTTATGTATTATATTAGGGATTTTGTGATAATCTATTATGTTGTCAATTTAATATTTGTGGCTTTTATGGAGAACACAATTCCTGAAATAAAGCTGATTTGAATTGAATTAATCGCTCAGGATTGTTCATCTGTTTACAAACCTATGAAGGGCAGACTTACCTGATCAATCACACAGTGGTGGGACTTAGGCAAAAATGATCTCATGGGAGGGAGACTTACCAGTGCACTGATGTTTGGGGAAAAATGGTTGCGTAAACCTTTCTTTAAAGCATAGCTTTACCTTTATGCACAAGGTGATTTGTTTGTCAGATACCTGCCTTGCTCAGGTGGTACCCACGAAGGGTGGTGTCCTTAGTGACCTGTCGAAAGACCCCAAAAGCGGTGATGCTGGCAAAGCGCATAATTTCATGGATTGTTGCCTCCACGTAGGGCATCTTGAGTCGGTCATCCCAGGCAGGCAGACGGTCCCAGCCAACCACCTGCTCAATCTCCTGCTGGCACTGGGCTGGCATCATAAAGTGGGGGAAGTAAAGGAGAGACAATCTTAGTGACTATGCAGAAATTTTCACCACCCACCGAGTGACGAATATATTGGTGCCATGGGTTGCTTCTCAATCAATAGCCAAGATGCCTCAGAGGTAAGCAACGTTCAACAAATAAACCCCAAAGTATCCCTTACGAACTCTATTGCTATTACAGTGCACTGGACCAAACTCTTGTCAATATACCACTTCTAACAACCGCAGAACCGACACCTACTATTACAGTAATGGCATTTCATACACAGTTCTGTCAAAGTTCCTACATTCTGAGCTATGGATCATCCCCGGTCTATTCTAGACGATAGCCACACACAGCTGTGTCAATGCACCTCCATACTAATCTCAATCTCAGCACCCCTTACTAATCCATGTACACTTTGCCATACTAATACACTTTAACAGGTTACAGTGCATGCAAAATACCACATTAATGTATTACAATCTGAAGTAAACTAAATAAATCTTTCAATTCGAAACGGCACACTGCTTTTCAACGTGGTGAATAACTTCCAACACATGGGCCTCATTACAACAGTGCCGGTCCGGTAACAACGGTGCTGGTAAACCGACCGGCACTGTTGTTACCGGACCAGCACACTACGACTCTGTGGGCGGGTGCAGTCCCGCCCGCCAGGGAAGACCTGGCGGGCAGAACGGCACCCATCCGCAGAGTTTCACAGGAACACTGGCACCGTTATTAATGGTGCACGTGCTTCCGTGCCCCCCATTCCCATTGAGTCCTATGGAACTCAATGGGAATGGGAATGGGGATAAACATTTACTGGCGCCTGGCTTGCCGGAACGCCAGGGACGTAATCCCCCGGTAACTCCGGCAAGCCAGGTGCCGGTAAATAGTGCAAGTCTGGCGGCAACCTGCCAGTTTTACCGGCACGGCTACCACCGGACCTGTTATGAGGCCCAATTGTTTTTTTAAACTTTATTTTGATTATTTTGTGACAAAATAACATCAAACCAGAGCATGCCCCCCATGAGAAAATACATTACCCAGTAAAAAGCACTAGCAGGTTCATTTTGATCCCCTGGATGAAGCAAGGCATGGTGCATGAAACTAACTTTGTAGATTTCCCCACTCCATGCAGAGAAATCAGCCAGTGACTCCACCCCACCATAATTGGATTTTCTGCAGAGACTGGGATCCCCATGCATTCCACACTTTTTCTGTTCTTGAAATGAGCATGAGGAAACCATTGGTATCCCTCATGGCCAGCATGTTTGTATATGGCAGCCCATATCATTGATCGCCCTTGTGTGCACCTGCCTCCACAGCAGTGATCTTTGTGCATTTGCTGCTTCGGGCAGATAATTGCGTGGAAACCTTGGGACAGCTCAGATTGCCAAGCCGTTATATGTGCAAATATGGAAACAGATGGTAACACAGATGTGGATGTGACCAAGTCTCTAAATATTTGTCTAGAGTAACTTAACGGTAGCATGTATCTATCTTTAATGCACATTTCAGAAAAAAGGAGGGAAGCATGCAATAACAGTGTATTATTACCTTTTTCCGTTTTTGCATGGCCAAACATTGTCTGCTCCTCATCTTCCCAAATTAGTAGAACATCTAGACCTCATACATCCTGTTTATCAGCCCAATAATTTCTTTTCTGCCGACAAAACTGAATACTGTTCTTTCTTATCTCAGGCTTTGATCCTCTCTGGCAAAATTCCCTACCTTTCCTCTCTGCAAACTTCATAATTGCTCCAGTTCCCCCAGGTCCCAAAATATTTTATTATTCTCTTTTAGTGTTACTTTTGTTTAGCTGGTTAAAAAAGGCCCACTGGTCAAACAGCTCCATTTAATTGCACTTAAGTCCATTCTCATTTTCACTGTATTTGTAACCAGATCAACCATAAAATATGGTGTCCCATTAACAGGAAAAGCCTTTTTCTTTTTGGTGACTTTCCTCATCTATCAGATTTGTTACAAAGGAGATCAATGTTGAACCATCTTCTCTATTCATAGATGTGCCTGTTCTATTGTTATGTTATGACATTTCTAAAGCGCACATTCGGCAGAGGCATATTGGCGCTAGTGATTCGACTAAAGAAGGCAGTACAATCATAACACTAGAATAGGAGGGGTTTTGAAGCACACCTAAACCTGAGATGGCTTTCGTGCATTTCACAGCTTTTCGGCTGCTATTGAAAACACGCGGCCACCGGTTCTAGCTAGTTTATCGCGTGGAATGACAAGAAGATAGCCATCCTGAGAATGAAGTGCCTGAGTGGGTATATAAATCAGAAATTTGAATCGAAATTTGAATCGAAGATATTCTGCTACCTGACCATATGCGGCCCGATGGGCAACACAGAGATTTAAATTTGATGCATTTCTTCACCAAAGGCCAATGAATATTCTGCAGAAGAGGTGTAATGTGCATACCATAAGGGGATGCAGTGGCCACTCGAGCGACCAGATTTTGGAGTTTCTGCAGGCGCTGAATTAAGTACAATGGCTGCGCCAAGAACAGCAGTAAGTTGCAATAATCAAGGCGACTGATAACCAGTGAGGCTACTCCCGGGGCATGGAAGTGCTTAGGTAGAAATGAAAGGACGTTCTGCAGAATTTTCAGCTGGCGATATCCTCCCTGACAGGTGTCCCCAATTTGGGCCTCCATATAAAGTTAAGAAGACAGCTTCACTCCCAGATCCCTGACAACCGACACAGGTGTGGGGAAGGTTCCAAGAATAGAAGGCCAGAATGATGGGGTCTTAAGGGCAGTGGCAGACAGAGGGCCAGCCACAAGGACTTCTATTTTGTACCCATTCAATCTAAGCCAGTTAGACCTCATCCACCTCCCCACGGCCTGCAGGCAACTCCTAAACTGAGTTAACATGTCAGTATGGAGAAGATTCAGGTGGGCTAGAATCTATGCGTCGTCTGCATATGAGTAACACCAGAAGCTGTGGGAGTGGATGAGGCCCATCAGCGGTTGCATGTATACATTGAAGAGAATGGGAGACAGAGACGAGCCCTGAGAAACCCCCCACAAGACAAAGGAACAGAGACTGAGTGGAAAGGAAAAAGAGAAAGTATGTGCGCCCTGTCAGTTAGAAATCGAGAACCATGCCAGCACTGAACCAGAGATACCAACTCGGGCAAGGCAGTCCAACAGGGTGGGGTGGTCACAACACTGCCGATAGATCTATTAAGACGAGCGCCCCCACTCCACCTTGATCGGACAGCCACACCAGGTCATCCAGAGCTGAGACTAAAACACTCACTGTCCCTAGGCTTGGACGAAAGCCCGACTGAGGAGAACAAAAAACCCCCCAAAAAACAGACTCTTCCAAGAACTGACTAAGTAAAGGAGAGATGAAAGATTCAAGATGTTTCATAGGGAGAGAAGAGAGATGGGTCGGAAATTAGCAGGGATCGAGGGATCCAGAGTAGGTTTTTTAAGAAGAGGGACCACCAGTGCCTGTTTCAATTATTTAGGGATCCTACCGGAAGTACAGGATTCATTCACCGCCATGGTGACCCAAGCAACAATCGTAGGCATGACTTCCTTCCAAACATTAAAATGGACAGAGTATAGGGGAGATGTTGATTTGAGTTTCATAGTAGCCTGAAGAATGTCTTCATCTGAAAAGACAAGAAAAAAAGACTGAGAGAGGGCAGAAGTTACCAGAGTAAGAACATTCTCTGTGGGCACTGCGGCACATATACTTGGCCGAATATCGATTATTTTCGGGACAAAAAAGGAGGCGAAAGAATCACAGAGAACCTGCGAGGGAACCACAGTAGAACAGGAGTTGACGAGGGATGAAAGTGAGCGTACCAGGGAGAACAGTTCCTTCTGTTGATTTAGAGCACTTGCAACCTTCTCCTGAAAGAAGGAGCATTTGGCTTTACGGATTGTTTATTTTATTTATTATTTGAATGTGTTTCAGTTAATTGAACTTTTCACACTAAAAAACACACATATAAAACAATACATAAGTATACAAGACTAACATAATAAATAAGAATACACTATTTCATAGTGTTGAGTCAGGCTAGTCACAGTAAAGTCAGTTTCAAAGATAGTGAACGTTCGATAGATATATATAAAAAGCTACTATCAGCACTATAAAAGTCCACAATTTATTATTGAATAAGATACAACTCTAAGAACCAATACTACACAGAATTGTTGATACAGATCAATTACTCATTATTCTTTCAATGAATGTATGCACCAGGCCAGCAGCAGTGCTGGTGTGCCAGAGTCAGTCATACAGCATGGCATAGGTGGCGGGACTATGATGGGTGTACAAGCCACTTATAAAACAAGCATTGGCAATGCCAACAGTTTGGTCTTTTGTGTAGGCATCTGAAAGACACTTGCCAGGCACAGCCGTAGAAGTATTAACAACCTATTGTTGGTAGCAGGTGCAAAATGGTGCAACCACCTGGGCATTTAATAGCAGTGCCTGGCAAAAGTTATGCACAAGCCAAAAATGTTGGCTTTGCCAATGCTTGTTTTAAACAGACTTCAGTGAAGGCCACTCAGAGTGCTTATAAATCAAGTGGCTGAAGGCAGGCCTGGTGAGACATTGGGCCTCATTATGAGGTGGGCAGTAAGGGATTGCCGGCACCGGTAAGGGCACTGGTGCCGGTAATCCTTTACCGCCCTACTATGAGTTTCCTTTGCGGGTCCTTACCAGGCTCTAAGGGCGGGACCTGCAAAGGGATACCAGGGTCAATAACGGTACCGCAATTTGCAGTACCGTTATTGCCGCCTTCCCCCTATAACTATAGCAAATTAAAAAAAAAAAAAAGTAAGTGGCCTTTATTGCCATGGTCTCTCCGAAGCTATGAAACAGCTGTGTGGATTCAGTGGCCATGGTAGTGGACCACATGACTCAAAAGTGTGTTTCGGGCAATGTCACCCTGCGCAACATGCTCGCCATCCGGGGCCTGAAGTATTTTATTCAAAAGCAGTCACGCGAGACAAAGATAATTGCCGAAAAAACAACCCCTGGATAGAATAGTGTAGTGGGAATGATGTATTGTGCCTGGCTCGTGGTATTGATTATTCTGCTTTGCCTCTTGTGTTGTGCACAGCCCGCCCTACCCCACCCCATCCCCATTCACAGAATGGCTGCATTACCAATGATAGGCAGTGTTGATGGGGGCGAAACTAGTGGAGGGCAGGTGCAAAGCGCTGAGTATGCTTCCTGAGAGAATATACATCGCAGGACTGCCCAATATGCGGGTCACAGTGAGATGGGGGTCCTTCGCAGTGGGTTATCTCCCCAGACCCTATCGGTGCAGCAGCTCCTAGTACCCGACCTTGCAGACCAGAGTCCCTACCCAGATACAGGACACAATCACAATTGCTGAAAGAAGGACACCATGGAGAAAGACGGAAGGACTGCAGTAGTCGGATTTGGCCAACTTCAGCCGTGTTAGGGGCTAGCTAGGGGGGGGAGGTGTGGGGAGGGCACTGGCACATACTAGTCTACATTACTATTGTAGATTAGTATATGCCCCCAACATGTAGTACATACTATTACTTACATTACTTATCACCAAAACACCAAATTCGAAGGCAAGGCGTGGGCCCAACAAGGCCCTACTACCCTCACGCTGCATGCACGTGGCTGTTTTGCTGTGTGCTTCAGGCATAGCAGGCCGAATCAACGCCACGCCACACCACGCCCTAGCTCAGACAGGGCCTCATATCAGAACGAAGAAGGCTGAATACTCCACTCTGCTGCTCTGCAACAAGTGAGGAGGCACGCTCTGCCTCTCCAGCGGCCACGCGACGTGAACTGACCCCACCAACACTCATTCTAACTGAATTTCATTGGCTGACAATCGGCCAATAAAATGTTAACCCCATCACTTGAGTTCTGTTACTATGCAGCAGAGCAGATCCTGTGTCTGCTCTCTCCTTACACTGTGCTGTTTGTGCATACATTATTGGCTAGCGGGGCCACAAGTCCAGCGCCCTCAAGCCTCTTAACATAATTGGATTAGTTAATATTACATTAACTGCGTAGAGCTCTGGAAGCTCTGATCGGTATGAAAAAACTGCGTGGAATGGGACGTGCCCCTCTGCCTCGTCAGAACCACGTTGAGTTCCAACACCAGGGCAGGAGCCTTCACTAGCGGGAAAGATCGGAAATGTCCTTTGAGAAATTCCTTGACGACTCAGTGGGACCAAAGTGAAGATCTTCCTGGGGACCTGGTGTAGCGGGAGATAGCCACCAGATGTACCTTGATGGAGGCATGCGCCAGTCCGGCCTTGGCCAAGGATAGCAAGTATGGAAGGATCTGTGGGGCAATGGCTCTCAGAGGGGTAATCTTCTGTGACCGGCACCACGTAGCGAAATGCTTCCACTTGTGACCGTAACACTTCAAGGCTGTCGACGCCCTGGCCTTGGCGAGGACCTCCCTCCAGCCTGTAAGAAACTCATATCCTCCAAACTCTAAGGCTGCAGGTACCAAGCCCTCAGGTTCAGCGATCCTGGGTCATGATGAAGGATTGCGCCTCCTTCTCTGGTGTGAAGATCCGGAACCACTGGCAGCTTGACCGGTGGTGACGCTGACAGGCTGAGAAGGTCCGGATACCAAATCTGCCTCGGCCTTGCCGGGGCTGATGAGTATCATCTTACATTGACACTGTCTGAGTGTGTTGATGACTCATAGCAGGAGAGGGAACTTAGGAAACGCGTACAAAAACAGCCCTTCCCACGGGAAGGAGAACGCGTCCCCCAGGCTCCCTGGCTGTTGGAATCTGCTGGCAAACCTCTGGCACTTGGAGTTTGCCGCCGTCACAAACAGATCTGTCTGGGGTCTGCCCTATTTGACGAATAAGCGGTCCACCTGACTCTGACAAAGCTCCCACTCGTGGCAGGAGCACAGTTTCCTGCTGAGAGAGTCGGCAATGGTGTTCTTGACTCCCGTCAGGTGGAGAGGGACAAGGAACATCCCCTGTCTGACGGCTCAGCGCCACAAGTCCTGCGCTTCTTTGTAGATCCCCGGGGCTCGAGTGCCTCCTGCTTCCTGATGTAAGACATGGTGGTGGTGTTGTCCATGAAGATCCTCACCACCTTGCCTTTCAGAGACAGTAGGGACAACTTGAGGGCCCAGAACACTGCCCGTAGCTCCAGGATGATGATATGAAGATCCATCTCCTCTGCAACCCACAGGCCCCTGGTGTGTAGATGTCCGTTGTACGCTCCCCAACCTTCCAGGGAGGTGTCCGTGGTGACCGTTTCCTGGTATGGGGCTTTTGAAATCCTGTGCTTTGGGCGATGTTGGAGTGGAGGCCCCACCATCCTATCGCCCGATGGAACTCTTCGTTCAGAGAGATCTTGTCTGTGAAGCTTCCGGACACCTGTATCGAGAGGGTGTCCAGGAATTCCTGTAGGGGTCCCATCTGCAACCTGCAGAGACATACTAGGTAGATGTAGGATGACATCATGCCCAGTAATGACTTGATGGCCCGCACCATGGCCGTCTTCGTCGACGACAGCCGTTGCACCTTTCCTTGAATGGCTGCTAGTCTCTCCTCCAAGGGCGATGCCAGGCAAGACACTGTTTTGAGTCTGGTGCCTAGGAACAGCATGTTCTGTGATGGCGTTAAGCAGGACTTCGAATAGTTGATGGAGAATCCCGAATCCGTCAATAGTCGGGCGGTCTTCTCTGAGTGTCCGTCGGCCAGCTCCCGTGAGTGCCGTGAATCGGCCAGTCGTACAGGTACAGGTATACGTGTATACCCTCTAGACGTAGATGGGCTGCCACCAGAGCCAGGCATTTTGTGAACACTCTGGGGGCCGACTTCAAGCCGAAAGGTAGAGCCTTGAACTGGTAGTGCTGTCACTGCACCACGAGACATAGAAACTGCTGATGTTTCTTGTGAATGGGGACGTGAAGTAGGCATCCTCCAGGTCCAACAACGTCAAGAAGTCTCCTTTTTTCAGTTGGTCGAACATGTGTTGCAACGTGACCATCCAGAACTTTTGGGACTTTAGGTATTTGTTCAGACGCCGTAGGTCTAGGATGGGCCTCCAGCCCCCTGTCTTCTTTCTGACCAGAAAGTATCTAGTATAGACTCCAGAGCCCCAGAGCCGTTGGGGAACTAGCTCTATCACCCCTTTTCACAGCATGGCCCGTACCTCTTCCAGGAGCTGAGGGATGTGCTGCTCCTGATGGGTAACCGGAGGAATCCGCGCACACCTGCCTTGAAACTCCAGGATGTGTCCTTGGGCGAGAGCGTCCAGCACCCATCTGTCGGTGGTGATCTTTCTCCACTCGCTGATGAACTTTGCCAGCCGCCCTCCCACTGGGGTGCGTGAGTGAGGGCCTGACATCCTGGTTGGTTCAGCCTTGCTTCAGTGCCAGTGTCCTGCCCTGCGGGCGACGGCAACGCTGTCCTCCTCTACAGCAGGCCTTGGAACTGCCTCTGTAGGCTTCCTGCATTGTGGATCTGGAAGACTTTTGGTACATTGTTGAGAGACCTTTGGAAGGCCTGCTCATCTTTCCCGTGGAGGAGTGAAAAGAAGAGCGGTGCTGCTGGGGAGTGCCCAAGGAACGGGCCTCTTCTCCCTATTCGCTTTGATGGCCTGGAGAGACTAGTCAATGACCTTCCCAAACAGATTCTCTTCATCGAAGGTAATGTCCAGCACATTTGCCTGGACCTCCTGACGGAAATACGTGACTTTCATCCAACCTTGGTGACGATGGCAGACACCGTTCCCCATTTGTCAGAACCCTGTGTTGGTGACGTCCAATGCCACTGTGATGGCGTGATCAGATGCCACTTCACCTTCCTAGAAAAGAGCAATTGCCTCCATCTTCTTATCGTTGGAGAGGAACTCCGGAATCGCTCCCAGCTTGTATCACAACTCCCTGTCGTACCTGACCAGGATCGCCAGTGCTTTGGCCGTCTTGTTAGTGGACACCGCGTGTGAATAACCTCCTTTCCAATGGCATCAATCCTTTTCCCCTCGCTGTCTGGAGGGACCGAAGATGATGACGAGGACGGGCGGGCCAACTGTTTCCTCACAGCCAGAGATACCACCAAATCCAGCGATGACTGTGACCTCAGGCACTTGGGTGCGTAGTCCGGCACCCTATATTTCTTCTCCAGCGTATCTCGTTTGGCTGGAGCCGTGCAAGGGTTCTTCATGAGGTCCAGGCCCTCATCCCAAATATCGTCCAGAAGTGGCACCGCCATGATCGTCTTCCTCGTGGCCTTGCGCTTCTGGTACAAGAAGTCCTCCTTCTTGGTTTCCTCGGCAGCAGCTGGAATAGCTTGGAGGCTCTGGAGATGATGGAGTGGAATGATCCCACCTCATCCGGTGGGGACACCCTATGTGGAGAATCCAAATGTGGAGAGTCACCGTCCACTCTGACGATCTCCTCGTCATCATCTGTCGTCGTGGCCGTATCTGTCCCAGTGTCTGGGTATGCTGGGGGAGAATGGACCCAACGTGGTGGCAGAGGTTGAAATGTGGGCGTCGGATGACACTTCCTCTTCTTCGCTGGAGGCAGATCACGGACCTGGGGGACCACAGGTACTGGAGCCGGAGGCATCCTCATCTGGATCTCTGACACCAAGGTGTGTAGAGTCGACAGAATATCCAAGAAAATGTCCCTCAGCTGCAAAGGCAGAACAGGAAAACTAGGCCCTGCGCCGTCGTCCTCCTCTTCGACGTCCTCGTGGACTGTATGCAGGGAGTCCTGGTCTTTGTCATCCGTGGACGAGACCTCCATGGTTTGGACCGGGGCTTGAGCCGGTTTCACCCCTTCTGGTGTGCCTACAGACTTCCCCCAAAGGCACCGCCTTGGGGGTCGGGATACCATCTGAGCCATGGGGGCTACCCTTGCAGGATCAGTGCCCTTAGCTGTCGTGGCAGTAGCAGTCGTTGACGGAGTCGCCAACGAGGTCTTGGTCTGTGAGGGTTGAGCCTGCTTAGGATGTTCGGTCTTTTTCTCCTCCGTCCGTGGCTTCTCGGATTTCTCACATAGTTTTGCCGGGGTAGATGACTTCCTCTTCGAAGAGGAGCTCGATTGTCGGCTGGCAATGGAGGCAGAGGGTTTTGTCGATCGCACCCTATCCACTTTGGGACCCGCTTCTGTGGCTAACCCGGTGGACTCAGATTTGCTGCTCTTGGCCTTATCTTGGGCCCCCACAGATGAGGCACCCTCAAAGGACTTGGAAGACTGCTCCTCGGACCGGCCGGTCTTTCCTGGGTGAGGCCTGACCCTGCTCGGAGCACGGGTCAGAGGCCTTGGCGTTAAGCCATGCTGCCCACCTACTACGCCTGTTTTTAGTCGTTTTCTTGGAGAAACCGAGGCATATCTCGCACTCTATGTCGTCGTGGTCCGGGTGCAAGCAGTAGAGGCTTTGCAGTTGCTTGTCCTCCACAAACACATTCCGTACCCTGCATTTGGTGCAGGGCCTGAAGAGGGACCTTCCCTCCTTCTCCTCTGTGATGGTTGAAGGGTGCGAAGTAGGCCCAAAGGCTTTGTAGAATCTTCAACGATCTTCACCCTTGAGGGGTGTGGAACTTCAACAACATGTCCCCGCTGTCTGCAGAGGAAGAAAACAGCACACAGGCTTCTTCGAACCAAAAATAGAACTTTTTCCATTAAAAACGCAAAAAAGCATACAAATAGCAGGACCATAAGAGCTAACTCGAGGACTCCCAACACTGAAGCGTCCGGTAAAAATCTGAAGATGGCTGCTAGAGGAGGGGCTTAGGAGAGGACTGTCATTGGATGTGGGCAGTATGACCCAGAGCACAGTGATTGGTTCAGAGGAGAAATACAGTTTTTTGTGAAAGTGAAACTGTTTTTTCTTTTACTGAGGATTCATAGCCTGACGACGGGGAATATTCATGAGCATGTGAATCCATGACAGATCCCACGATGGAGAAAGGTAGGGTCTCCTCCTGCAAATATCTTCGTAGACCAGCGCCCTCATTTGGTTCTTGCTGATTGTATTTCTAAGGAAAGCTTGGATCCCATCACACGGTTTACCACAAGACCACCAGAGCTGTCACAATCGTTAAAGACCTCCCTCACTACCCATTAGGAAATTTACTGCAATGCTAAGGCAGGGCAGGTTCAATATCGAGTCTGGGGCATTAGTGGGCATTGAGGTGGCAGAGAAAGGAGGGAATGAGGCAGGAAAGAGATGGTGAAAGAGCAGCGTAGACAGGGAAGACGGACGCCCCACAGACAGAAAGAAAGGTAAATGGGGAGGGGCAGCTGAAGTGACCAGGGCTGAAGAGAGAGAGAAAACCCCTCACCCCTTCAAAAGGAGCGGTTGGTGAAGGGGTGGGGTGAAGAGTGTACTCAACTTCGAGCAGAAGAAAGGGTTGGGGGCAGGAGCCTGGATGAATTGTGGAAAGTGGTAGTGCGGTAAAGATCCACGCCACAGGAGCAGCACAGGAATTGGAGTGATGAGAAGACATGGAACCACTTAGGAGGCTGTAACTCAGAAGAGTGTCAATCATTACCCCATATATCCCCCTAGGTAATCACGTAAATAGCTAAGGGTGGTGAGGAGTACCCTACTTGGACATGATGATCCTGCCAATGTGTCAGGAATCTGCAACATAAACACATAAAGGTCGCTCTCTGTAGGGGATTATAGTCATGGTGACTGCCATAGCAACTGAAAAAGTGGGTAAACTATTTCCTGACATGCCTGGCAGCAGTCTGTCGATCTTGATCTCACAAAGCTATGGCCTGTTTTCATCCCACATGGTCTGTTCCCTTTGGTACTGCTAGTAATCTAAGTGCTAAACTCAGACTGTTCAACCTGTTTTGCCCTAGCTCCTCCTGCCTTGTACAGGACTTCTTGTGTACAGCTACCTTGGCTGCCTGACTTGTGTATCTCACACCCATTGCTGGGTGATGGATCACCTGTGTACCTAGATTCTGCCTGTCTGATCCATCTCTGTCTACACCACTTTATTGTTCTGGACAATCTGTGCTTCTCTACTGGATATGGATTTGCTTTGCTTCTGCTCTTGAATTGCATTTTGAACCTTCTGTGCATTGAACCGTGGTCTGCAGTTTGACCTGCCTGTCTTTTCCTATTAGATTTGTGATGACTTTGCCAGTCAGGAAGTGGACTATCTCTCTCCTTTAGTTCTCGTCCATGTGCTGGCAGGGCAGGTCTGTCAAGGAAATTCACCACTCAGCAATAATCCAATCTCAAGGTGGTTGGGAACCATCTTTAATGGCAGTCAGCAATGCAGGATACAGACATCCACAGAACAGGATGACACCAAAACACCCTGATCCCAGTCTTCGGACAGAACATGGTACAACAACCCCCCTTCCCTGGCTTCCATTGCTTTTATACTTTTACATAACATGGTCTTGTATGGGTGAGGCATGCTAAACACCTTTCGATGAACAGTATAAAATGTATCAGGTTATCTTCAGTCTGTTTTACAGCTTTCTCATAATACGTTAAATAGACTTCAACTACCTTCTCATACCTGGGGGAGCACACCTTGTAACATGGAGCACTGCAGACGTATTCCGATACATTTAAGCAAGCCAGCCATATCTAGTGCATACTGCAGTTCTCACAGGACTTGGGCAATGCCTGGCCCACCTAATGTTTCTAATTTTACACTCTGAAAGCATCTGCCGAGCGAGGCGGTTTTCTACATTTTGCTTGTCTGAGCCAAAATGGAAATACATCGAAAGCAAACAGTCTACCGAGCGGGCTGCTTCCTGCAGCTTACCTGGACATATTTGATGAAGGCATGCACACAGTGACACAGTGTTAGGCCGGTTTGAGGCAGATCAACACAAATATGGCAGGTACAGGCAAAGGCTTTGCTTTGTGAGTAAGGCATAGAGGAGCAGTAAGTTAAATAGCAGCATATGTATATTTTCCACCAAATTTCCCTCTGCAAAGTATTATTTTGTGTCATGCTTCATGTGGGACATTCCGGTTTATGCACCCAGGCTCCCAAGGTGTGATTTTCCACCTTGTGTCTCCTGTTCAGTCCAGCATTCCGTAAGGTGGCGTATATTTCTTGTTTCGGTACATATAGTATTGAGTGTTTATTCACTGTCTCCTCTGTCCTCTCTTGCATAGCCTGGGGGAACTAGTTGGCAGACAATTCCTCCCATCTAGTTCTTTGCCAGTCCGTCACCACATACCTCTGCTGTCTAGGCGCTAGGTGGGGAGATTTGTAGGGCCAATTCACATGGCCACAGTTGATATATGACGCAACAAGAGATTTCTAAAAAAAAACTCTGGTGCCACTCCCTTGGAAAAGAGTTCCTACTAGTGTAGTTGTCACTTTGGCAGGTAAATACAGTGGACTCAAGCCGATCCTGACTCCTTATTAGCATACTCTATTCCAAATCTCTCATCAAGGTATTCCACTGCTGACACTGGGCCACAATATTCCATTGCCTTAACTTTATATAAAAAATAACTAATTCCTGGTGCCTTAACATGCAGTTTCATATTTTATGCTCCAGTTATCTGTTCCCAAATCCTGGTCCGTTAACCCTCCTGGTGCATTAACCCTTCTGCTCCTCTTTTTAAGATCTTATTCCTGTCTTTGATTTCATTCCTCAACCTTTATTACCTAGGTATTCTAAATCTGATCCTTTATCCTAGCTAGTGCATTGCTTGATTCGTTTTCTTAGTTTATCATTTTCAATTCCTTCTTTCTGGTATTTCATCAATTTCCTATAACCCAGTTACTCCATGTATTACATGGACAATACCTGATCTCCAGTATTCCATTGCCAATCGCTTAATCACAGCAGTCCATTGTTCAGAATGTATACCTAGTATTCCATTCCTGTTCTCTGATCAAGGGTATTTCAGTTCGAGTATGAACCCTACCTTTTATCCATGGTATTCCATTACCAGTTGTGGGTGACTAGAACACAAGAACATTAAAACAGGCACCCAGAGTGTTGAACGAGCAATGGGAACTCTGCAGTGTTGGAGTAAAGATGTTTAACGAAAGACTGAAAATTGAGAGACTTGGACTTTAGCCCCTAAATTACTTTGGACATTTGCTTACTCGGGGTCTGAGCTTTTGTGAAGGAGTGTGGACTGAGCAGTGAGCAGGTTTCTTAGCGTTTCATGCAAGTATGGGGGGACACTGCTTGAGGACTAAACATCCTGTGGCATGTCTTTAAAAAAAACAAGACCTCCGCACCCAAGAGCCTTGCAATGTGGAAACACAATTCAAATGAGCCGGTTGTACTGTGTTTCCCTTTCGCTGCTGATCAAAGATAAAGGAGTACTGGAAGAATACTGGGACACTTCCCCCTTACTTTCCAAAGGTACCTTTAATAGTTAGGGCCATAGTAGTGGCTTTATTGGTTGGTGGTCACAGTTCAAATCAAATGGACGCTGCTTCAGAGGGGAGTTGGAGGTTTACAACAACATCCTATGCTACTTAGGATAGTGTTTATATTTTGGTCACATTACACTAACTGTGTCTATATGTTCATGCTTTGGAAATAATTCTGGATATAATGTTCAGCTGCTTTCTGAAATCAATACACGATACTACTGCACAGTTTTGGATTTCTATAGTTTATTCTTGCTTTGATCAGGGATGTTTTTATGATCACTTCAAGTTGGTCAGTTGCTTTAACTGCTGAAGGAGGCTTCTTTTAGCCACAGAGATCCAGAACTTCACTTATATTTACCACAAGCAATATTTTGAAAATAAAATATTGCTTTTGGTAAATATCAGTGAAGTTTGTTAAAGAGCTTTATCTCGATGTAGAGTGTGGGCAGTTAAACCCCAGAGGTTACTTGAGGGGCTGGTTTTTAGTTTGTGTTCTAGGTTCCAGAGTCGGCCCAGGACCATAAGAGTTTCGTATAAAGATTTTAAAATAGAATATGAATATTATGTTTTGATGCATATTCATATTTGTTGGAAGCACCCGTGTGCACCTGATCATTTCCCGTTTCCCTTTCGACCCGCTTGCATCCCAAGGGGCTGGCGCTCAAGTGTAAGCCCTGATTCTTCATCTTTTTTTTTTAATGGTGGGCCACTGGCAGGTGCAGCACAGCGTGCTTGCCCCCAGTTGCTTAGCAACAATGTTGATCAGTGGCACCAAGCCAGTGCACCCCAGACATTGCAGTTCTTCTCGGGTGTGCCCGCACTGCATGCCTGATTTGCTCTCACTCTATGCCATGCCCGTGCCCCGGGCCTCAGGTACCATGCCCCGCCCTGAGGAAAGAAGATACATTTCAGAGAAGACACACGCTAAGTGTGTTTTGTGTAATGTATTATGCATGCATATTTGAATATAGTGCATGTGTGTGCATATGTATGACTAGTGGAGTGAATCTTTAGCTGTGTGTGTATGTATGTGTGCTAGCATCAGAGAGTGTGTGTGCATGTATGTGTCTGACAGTGTGCAGGTGTCTGGAAATGAATGCAATGTACAAATGTGTGCCTATGGTGGGAAGCCAAGCACTACTGATTTCTGTTGCGTTTCACACTCAGACTCATGAAAGTGGTTTACAGTGACCATTACTGGCATTGATAGGTTGCGGCCTAAGGCTCATTTAAACGATTTGCCATTTCTGGCAAAGAGAGATTATTGCAGCAGCTTCATGCATCTGATTTATGGTGACCATTCCTGGCATAGATGGATTGTGACCTTTTGTCATGAATTGCTTTAAAAACCTATAATTTGAAGAGTTCTAATTCCAAGCCAAGCCACATAGGCCTGTAGCCACAGGATGTTTAGACATCCCATTCCTCCTGATCTTGACAGGGATGCATTTCCCAAATGTGCATTCCAAATATTGGCTTTGTCAACCGTCTCTTGTCAGACGCAATTGAAAACATACAGAACATTATTGAAACTTTCAGATTGCATGATTGTATTAACCTGTTTTAACTGCAGCCACAAAAGCAATGTGCATTGAAACTGCAATTTTATATGCGAAAACCAAAAGACAATGTGGTCCGAATAAAATGTCTCATTTCTAACTTATCCAGTGTATACATGTTCAAAGCAAATGCTCTCCCTTCTGATTCATAAGGAATGTGTACCCATTTTATCAGCATTATGACAGACAAAGTCACAGAGAGCACAGCAGTTCAAAATAAAATAGCCAACTGATGAACACGAGAAGTATTTTGAAAATACTTAATTGTACACTGCAAAACACGCACAGCAATTGAATTGCAAATCATAAATACTTGTTTGTACCATGTACACATCTGGAGGTTCTTCTGTAAACAACATCCAAGCTAATATAAATAAACCACCAATCCTGCGCAAACGGTTCATTAAGACAAGCTGATAGGCGAACATTTTTAGGATGAGCATGGACGTTCTGTACTTTGGCAAAGTTCCTCCTTGTTCAAAACATGCCAATGTTTATGTACATGGTCCATAATGAAAAGTTGGTTTCACTTTAAGCATAAACCTAATAGCTGGTCATTCTCTTTGGACCATAGGAATTACATCATAACAGGAAAACCGGGGAGAGACTAATCCTTTTTAAACTAGCTGTTTTATGAGGCTGGGATGCTGTTCTGAAATTTCACCGAAGGCTATGTGTCAAGCTGAATGGAGCGCTGGCGTGTACCTGATCTCAAGGTCTGTTGAACAGGATCTGTCACGATGCTCTTCGTTACGGAGCCGTGTAAGAGCAGTGTAGAAGCGCCACCCTGTACCCGCCGACCCATACATGATACCTAGCTGGCAGGACACAGGGTAAGTCTTCTTGCACCATGGAAAGAATTCCTCAACATTAATGTGGTGCAAAAACAGTGCAAGGCACTGATTAGGGAAATCCAGATGGAAGGTCCAAAATGGATTAGCCAGTTCAATTAAGAGGTAAACAACAAGGACAAATATACAGAGCAGAATAAAGGCAAGGAAGCCAAGGTAGAGAAACTAGGACAACAGAGCAAAGATAATGCAAGGAAATACCCAGGGTCGATGCAAGGAGAAAAGAGGAGCTGGAAACAGGAGCGGGACAACAAGGATGTTGAGACGCAGAGGGCTGCATTCACTTCCTGTTTTTATGCCCACAGGAATGAGGTTGTTTAGTTGTTGCTAGACAACGCTGTGCTGAACGTATGCACGCACGCACACGTATTCCTGACCCAGCAAAGATGTGTTGGCGATGTCCAGGCAAATATTCCAGCAGCCTCACTCCTGCAGGTACTGGGAGCGCTGCTGCACCAACAAGGAGCAGGAGGAGATCACCATTAGGTGGACCGAGGTGGGACCGCGAAGACCCAGGTGAGTGGCGGGAATCAGAGTATGTCACTGCAGCAGGCGCCAGGGGGGATATAACCACCAGGCTGTCGGGCCTCGTTGGAGGACCCAGGAGTTACGCGGCAGCGTAACACTAGGACACTGTGGATTGGGCCCTGAAGGGGGAAAGAGCCTGGAAGACAGCTCCTGATCGACAAGATTTTTACCTGCTTGTGTAAAGAAGCAAGCATAAACTTTAGTGACTTGGCCAAGACTGTAATTCTGTACTATGGGCCTAATAATTGGCACTTAGCCAACTTTTCAAAATTCTGATTTTCAATGGTTGCTTCAATATTTTGGAGGCAAAGATATTTTGCAAAGCTGAACGGCCCGGGAATCTACAGCAAACAGCGTTCAGATGCCTTCACTCAGACAGTAAACTACTCAAACTACTCGACTAGTGTTCTTTCTTGGAGGTAAGCCTTGTGCCTACTAGGGCACTGTACGCTATCTGCCTTTTGTGGGGTTAATTTTAGAAGCGCTCCTGTGAGCCATGCAATCCACTTTTGTTCTCTCCCCTTCCTCATCGGCCCTGTTCCCGCCTCCCTCCTGCCCCCCTTCCTGTTTGGCTGTTGAGCGCGAGCCGTGTTGTGCAGGCCCTAGGCCCCTACACGCTCGCTTGACCCGACACTCCACTGGTGTTCTTTCTTGGAGGTAAGCTGTGTGCCTACTGGGGCACTGTAGCTCCATCTGCCTTTTGAGGGGTTTATTTTAGAAGTGCTCCTGTGTGCCGTGTAATCCACTATCCACTCTCCACTTCCACATCAGCCCTGTTCCCTCCTCCCTCCCACCCCCTTCCTGATTGGCTGTTGAGTGCACGCTGTGTTGTGCAGGTGATAGGCCACTGCACGCTCGCTTGACCCGACACTCCTCTGGTGTTCCTTCTTGGAGCAAAGCTGTGTGCCTACTAGGGCACTGTAACTCCATCTGCCTTTTGTGGGGTTAATTTTAGAAGTGCTCCTGTGTGCCGTGTAATCCACTATCCTCTCTCCCCTTCCGCATCAGCCCTGTTACCTCCTCCCTCCCACCCCCTTCCTGATTGGCTGTTGAGTGTGTGCCCTGTTGTGCCGGCCCTAGGCCTCTGCACGCTCACTTGACCCAGCACTCCACCAGTGTTCTTTCTTGGAGGTAAGCCTTGTGCCTACTAGAGCACTGTAACTCCATCTACCTTTTGTGGGGTTAACTTTAGAAGCGCTCCTGTGTGCCATGTAATCAACTTTCTCTCTCTCTCTCTCTCTCCCCTTCCGCATCCGCCCTGTTCCCTCCTCCCTCCTGCCCACCCTCCCTGATTGGCTGTTAGCCGCTCTTAACTCACCATCCCTGGCCAGCCCTCTGCCCGAGCAGCCCCAGCGGGTAAGGGCTCTAGGCAAAGGTCGGCTCCTACAGCAGCGGCTCCAGACAGTGTCCGCAGGTGTCAGTAGGGGAAGCAGCCACCCACCACCAACATAAACCAAGCCCAATTAGCAACTAACCCTCTTTTCCCTCAGTGACACACACAACCATAGAGGCACTCTGTGCCCCTTTCTACTATCTCTAGCTCAATGAACTAAGCTCAAGAGTAGGACCAGCAGTGCCCCCACCTGAGTATCTGTGTGCAGTGTCATACTCTGCCCACCCCCTACAACAGCCAACAACACAAAGAGGTGGTCGCACAGGAATAATCCCACCCAAACCAGCAGTTGCAGACGGCGGCAGTGCCCAGACACGCCATACAGGGAACAGACTGCTGTCAACCAGCATCAACGGACAAGGTAGGAACAATTTTCACAGATACTATTATATGAAACCCAGGCCTTTGTCCCACTATACAGGACTCTCAAATCTAGGTGTGTCCCCCATATCTGCCTATTATATTGTGAAACCTACTGTACAGTGAAACCTAGGCCTCTCTCCCACTATACAGGACTCTCAAATCTAGGTGTATCCCCCATATCTGCCTATTATATTGTGAAACCTACTGTTTTATGATACCTAGGCCTCTCTCCCACTATACAGGACTCTCAAATCTAGGTGTATCCCCCATATCTGCCTATTATATAGTGAAACCTACTGTTTTATGATACCTAGGCCTCTCTCCCACTATACAGGACTCTCAAATCTAGGTGTATCCCCCATATCTGCCTATTATATTGCGAAACGTACTGTATTATGAAACCTAGGCCTCTCTCCCAGTATACATGACTCTCTTATCTAGGTATATCCCCCATATCTGCCTATTATATTGTGAAACCTACTGTATTGTGAAACCTAGGCCTCCCTCCCACCATACAGGACTCTCAAATCTAGGTGTATCCCCCATATCTCTCATATCCCCATATCTCTCATTTCTAGGTGTACGCCCCTCTCCTAACCAAAAGTGTCTTTTTGTGAAAGCTAGGCCCCTCTCCCACTATACAGTGCTCTCAATACTAGGTGTGTTCCCCATATCTGCCAACTATTTTATAATACGTACTGTATTGTGAATCCTGTCTATCTCTGCCTACTATATTGTGAAACCTACTGTATTGTGAAACTTAGGCCTCTCTCCCACTATACAGGATTCTCAATTCTAGGTGTGTTTGCCCGTACCCAAAGTGTCTTTGTGTAACCTAGGCCTCGCTCCCTCTATACAGGACTCTCTATTCTAGGAGTACCACCTCCCCCTGTCCCCCGCCACCACAGTGTTTTGTGAAACCTAGGCCCCTCGTTCACTAAACAGAGCTCTCAGAATTCTAGGTGTGCCCCCCATATCTGCCAACTAATTTATAAAACCCACTGTTATTGTAAATCCTAGGCCATCCCTGCCTACTATATTGTGAAACCTACTGTAGTGTGAAACCTACTGTATTGTGAAACCTAGGGCTCTCTCCCACTATACAGGATTCTCAATTCTAGGTGTGTTGCCCGTACCCAGGGTGTTTGTGGGGCGTGGGCCTCTCTCCTATTATACAGGGCTCTCAATCCTAGGTGTGTTCCCCATATCTGCCAACTATTTTATAAAACCTACTGTATTGTGAAACCTAGGCCGTCTCTGCCTACTATATTGTGATACCTACTGTATTGTGAAACCTAGGCCTCTCTCCCACGGTACAGGATTCTCAATTCTAGGTGTGTTCCACCGTAGGTGTGTGAAACCTATTCCCAAAGTGTAATACTCTGTGAAACCTAGCCTCACCTGCAAAACTCGCCTGGTTAAGAGCCATAGACCAGACAGGCACCATGCCACACACTGGTCAAAGCAGAGCAGCACGCTGGCGCACCAGTAGGCCCAATGAGATCCACTGCAGTCATTCCCTACCCCGCCAACACACAGCACGCCACCCCACCACTCCACACCTTCAACATGCAACCCTCAAACCTCATCTATCCCCCCTCCTCGCCAGACCAACCCACTTCACCCCAACCTGTGATCCCCCCACGTAGATCCCGCTCTGAGCAACTAAGAACGGCAAGATCGAGACAGGGAGCTGAGAACCTTGCCCCCGGAACATACTAGACGACGCAGCGAGGCACATAAAATACCCATCAAGCACCACCCCCGCCACCAACCCACACCAACATAATTTTCTAACACTGTCTCCAAACAACTACACAGCACCTCCAACTCCCACTTTCCGAGTCTTAGTGCAGCAAGAGCAGCTCTGGCCGAAACCGAAGCTCCAGAGCCACTCCCACGCTCACCCACACACCTAGGACTGTCCAAAAGTCAAGGAAAGGCTGAAACCAAAGGCACCTCATGCCGCTCCTAGCATCACCCACCCTCCAACACAATTCGCAAACACTGCCACCATACTATAGGAGAAAACCCTCCCTTCCCGCACCTAACCCAGTCCTTGCCCTATTCACCTCCCCCCTTTCCGTCTTTCCCCACTCCAGCTGTTCCATTTTCTCCACACTCAACCACCACCTCTCACTGTGCCACACCCTCCGCGCTTGCCATCCTCACATCAGCCTCCGCTATCCCTTACAACCCTACCCGTCCAGCACCCGCAAGGGCAACCCACCAAATATCCTGCACCCTCATCAACACCAGGTCAGTTTCCAAAAATAAATTCCACATCTCTGACCTCATCACAGATGAAAACCCAGACATCCTTTTCATTACCGAGACCTGGTTTTCCGACGACTACGAACCCATCGCGCTCAAGACTTTCCCACCTGGCTACAACCTCACTGTCCGGAACAGATCACGAAGGAGAGGGGGCTTGCAATATTACACAAACACCAATTCAAGCTAATAATCAAGGACACCTCCACCAACACCACAGACTACAAATCTCTCTTGGTAAAACTCCTACTCGCATCCTCCACCTCACATAGTTTACTACTCATCTACAGACCCCCCAGGCTACAACAAAAATTTCACAGACACACTTGGTGAAGCACTGGCCACCGACCTCAACCTACACCCAACACTTAACATTTTAAGGGATTTCAACACATGGTTTGACTCGCCGTCAAACCCTAAGACCCGATCGCTCACAGACAACCTAGAATCACTCATCCTGACACACTTCATCTCCACACCCACCCACACAAGAGGTCACACCCTCAACGCAATTTTCAGCACCACGAATATATATACCCAGCCCCCCAGCCCTTATCATGGACTGACCACTCAGCAATGTATTTCTCCATACCTCTGAGCACAGCCGCTAGTGTTCAAGGCCACACACAACCACCGCTAACCACCCCATCTGCCTTTCCACTATGGAACAAAGTTGTAATCGCCCCAGATCTAACGCACTCACTCCTCAACTTGCTCCATACACTTTTCCTCCAGGAAGGACCTCCAGCAATCTAATCCTTCGGCCTCTGGTTTACAAACACCCTTGCACCCTTCACCCCAACAAAAAAGACCTCCCGGAGATCAGGACCAACGCTTAGGTGGTACACCGCCAATCTCAAATCACTCAAAACTCTCAAGCACCGTCTGGAATGGACCTGGAGAGCCGACCCTTCAGCCCAGAACAAAACCGTCCTAGCAAGGACAACCAGAACATTCAGACTGGAAATCAAAAAAAGCAAGAAAACATTTTATGGGAACAGAATCCTAAATGCTCGAACTACATAGAATCATAGCTGGATTCAAATCCCCCGCATGCTCGAGCCAGCCCCCACCAAGCTCCCAATCCCTATGCGACACCCTATCACTGCACTTTCACAATGCCACCAACGAAAGACACCCCGCCATCATCTCCAAATTAAAACATACCGCCGCCACCGACCCGCCCACAGGCCGAAGTTCGAAACCCCCCGATACAATCCCTCAACTCTTTCCCTTCCATCACACACCTAGAGTAACTCTCGCTCGTAGTAGAAAGCCGCCCGTCAGGCTCCCCTGAGGACCCCCCCCCACCCTCAATCCTCAAAAACATCTCAGCCTCCACCTGTGCAGGTAGTGTTGCATGCACAATCCTCAACCACTCACTCACATCAGGATCTTTCCTGAAAGCCCTGAAAAAATCCTACATCAAACCTATCCTCAATAAACCGACACTCAACCCACTCCTCCCCCAAAATTACGGCCTATCTCCAACAAATGTTTCACTGTCAAACTCATGGACCGCATGGCATACAAACAGCTTGGCCATTTTACCGAAGCCAACATCCTCCTAGACCCTGCACAATCAGGCTTTAGACCACTAAGGGGAACAGAATCTTCCCTAGTCTCCATCTGGGGCGACCTAAAAAGAACAGCCGATGCAGAAGGCTGTGCTGTTCTCATCCTGCTGGACCTCTCGGCAGCCTTCGATACCATCGACCACACCATCCTACTAGACAGGATACAAACAGTAGAAATCAGAAGCACGGCCCTCTCATGGATCTCCTCCTTTATCTCAAATCGCTCGCAAATACTGCACCTGCACCAATTCACATCCACATCACGACCAGTGAGTAAAGGTGTCCCACAAGGAGCATCCCTATCACCCCTCATTTTCAACTTCTACCTAAAACCCCTGCCCGTGATCATCCGCTCGTACAATCTTATCTGCTACAACTATGTAGACGACACCCAGATCATCCTCAAAATTCCCAAATCTCAAGGCACTGGCAGTCCGGACCTGTCGTCATGCCTCTTGGATATTGACCACTGGATAAAGACCAACCACCTCATCCTTAACCCTGGGAAAACTGAAATCAGAGTATGTGGGAAAACAGCCCTCCTCCTCCAACCAATATCATGGCCTAAACCACTCGGACAAACACCGGCAATCTCTAACTTGGTGAAAAACCTTGGATGCACATTATACTCAGACTTATCCCTCACCCAACACACCACTACCGTATCCCAAACATGCTTCTTCCATCAACGGATTCTCATGTGTATTTTCCCTTACCTCACCTATCCCCACCATTTTTCAACCATCGACTCCATCATCATGTCCCGCATAGACTACGCAAACTGCCTCTACCTAGGCGCCCCGGCATCTCAACTAAGGAAACTCCAAAGAATCCAAAACGCGGCAGCACGTCTGCTCATTAACCTACCCGCCAGAGAACACAACAGCCCTACTCTAAGAGTCCTCCATTGGCTCCTAATTGGTCGATGCACTACCGTTAATGCCATGTGCATCACCCACCGCGCTGTCCACAACACCGGACCGGATTTCCTTCGATACAAAATTGTTCTCTAGCAACCCTCTAAGCATCTCAGATCTCGCAAAGCATTTTGCCTAGTGATCCCACCTCCCAACTCCTCCAGGCTGGGCGGTTCCTCCTTCTCCGTCCAAGCGCCAATCATCTGCAACTCCCTACCACAACACACTCGCAACAATGAAAACCACCTGAAATTCAGAAAGGCCCTAAAATCATGGCTCTTCCCAATATCCCCTTGATTTCCTCGTTCCTCGAAACTACACTGCCGTACCCAACACCCCCTTACACCAGTTACAACTGGGCTCACCTGACACACTATCACCCCATTCACAACAACATTCCTACCTGACAAATACACCAGGGAAGCCAGCAGCCTTCGCTGTGGCACACCGCAATAAACTCACCCACGATCACCGCCTGCTCAGACCCTCACATTAGAGAGACCATGAATAAGGAGACCACGCCATCTGCACTAGACAAGGATCGCTCCAGCCGAACAACTCCGAAGACTACGGTATGTATACCTTACACCACATCTGTGGACACAGGCCGCAGGCACGGCCGAGCATCCATGCACAGTAGAATGCAGCTATGGCTATGCTTTCCAGTCTAGCAGCACATGTAGCCGTTCACACTGAAACACCTGACGTACCTCAACACCTCTGCCACTAGCATATAGCGACTACCAACTAAAAGAAATTTGGTATAGCTGGCCACGCATCGATTCTCTCAACAATAGCACTCTATCGCAATCCACCAACAGCGCCTACCCACGTGCCTGACCTCTTTTTGGGCTGCTTAGTCGAGCCTAGTCAGCCACCGAAGTCCTAGACTGGCGAAAATGCACACATGCATCTCCTAAACTAAACTTTTAGAATTTTCAAGCACATTGACTACGGTCACCGAGGGCGTTCCAACCACAAAGCTCATTGAGGCCATACAAATGGGTAAAGAGCGCTATATAAATAACCAAATACAATACAATACGGGTAAAAACTGGCAATTGGACAATTTTCCCAAATTCAAATTTTTTCACTGTTGCAATATTTTGCTGCTGAAATAAGCCATTTTACCCTTTTTTGCAACATATATATTATTTTTCTTTTCCATGGTACCACCATTAAGAGGCACTGTGATGTCTTTTTGTTAAGTTACCCTTTCAGCTTTACCTGTGCTGGTATTATTGAGGTACTGAGTTTTGTCACAGCGTCCATATATAACCTGTGTTGCCCATGTACTTCTTTGGCCAGTATAAAGTGACACCATTAAAGCACATAGGAAGGATGAGTGGAATCTTTACAGGTGGATTTAAATTGTTTTACCTGTAATCTTTTTGATCGCTTTTAGTTTGTTCTTAGTTAACTGCCCACAGAAGCCATGACGTTTTGATTGAGTTTTTAACCCTTTCCATCTAATGGGCTATCCAGAGGTTGGGCAGTGTAACCTCACCTGTCCCCTGACTTGCCAATCCACAGCATCGCAATTTTGAGTATGATTTTTAAGATTTATTGGACAACAATCGCTACACACATTGTTTATTGGTTGTAGGTAGTTTTAACATTTTAGAAGTGAATACAGCAAGTATCTTCTCAACTACTTTATTGCTAATATCCGGAACTGTTTATTGTGTGACTATTCTATTTTTAATGTTCATATTATCTCTACAAAAGAATACATATACATGAATGCGAGCCAAGAGAGGGAGAGCATTACCAATGTGTTTGTATGACACTGGGCCTCATTACAAGTTTGGCAGTAGCCTTGACGGTAAACCGGCAGGCTATCGCCAAACTTGCAATATTTTCCAGTGCCCACAAATGGGCAATTACCAGGGCATTCCGACACCGCCGGACCCGGTAATTGCCCATTCGCGGGCGCCGGAAAAAAAGATACTCCCCATTCGCATTCGCCCCATAGTGTTTATTACGGTGCCGGTGCATCTGACATGCTGTGCTCGCGGGTGCCTTTCTGCCCGCCAGGTCTGACCTGGCGGACAGAAAGTCACCCGCGGGCACAACTCGTAGTTTGCCGGTTCGGGAACTACGGTACCGGGAAGCTTATGAGTACCGTAGTTCCCAGACCAGCAAACTTATGAGGCCCACCATATTGCAATTGCAAACATGTGTTGGGTTAGTGATAAAACTATGTTGGAACGATATTAAAAGGATTTAATGTTCACCATACATACAAGGGTAGTAGGCATTGATACATAGATTCACTAAGAGGTAGACCCACAACAAGATGCATGTCCAATAGTAAGCCTGTCAGGTATTCAAGAATAATAGTTTCTCTTGCACTAAAGTGCAGAGATGCAACTTTCTCTGGAGCCTTACTTTGGTACAGCACTATTCCCTGCCACAGGCTTAGGTGTGCAGTGTATGATGTAAATTATAACAGCTGGCACATGCAAAGTGGTTTATAATGACTATTACTGGCGCAGATAGGATGTGGTTGCAGTTTCATGAAAGGGATTTACAGTCACCATTACTGGCATAAGTAAGTTGTAGCTTCAGGCTCATGAAAGGGAATTTACATTGGTCATTAATGGAATTTATAGGTTACAGCCGCAGGCTCATGCAAGTGGTTTCCAGTCCTTATAACTGGCATAAGACATTGTGGCCTCAGCTTCATGCATCTATTTTTAAACATGTTTATTTTAAACCAAGGCAGGACGAAAAACATACAGCATTGTCATACATATCTCATCATTTAACAACATTCCCGTTTGACTCGAGTCCTTTCCCCACCTCCCCCGGTCCCAGGCCCCCTCCCCTCGTGGTCCCCCCTTCCCAGTCCCGCCCTCTATGCCTCCCCCTCATGGGTTCTCTTGATCCTTCAAGGTCCACCGAGTGCTGATAGGTTTATAGGTCAGAGCGGGGAATCGCTGGTCATATTCCAGCACTGGGGCCAAGATGTTCTGGAAGCGATGGAGGATTCTTGCCCTTGCCACGGTTACCTTTTCCGCGATCAGTATGTCCCACAGCTTCCCCCACCACTGAGCCATGCAGGGGCTGTCTGGGGATTTCCAGAAGCAGGCGAGCACTGTTTTGCCTGCTAGGAGACACTGGGTTAGCAGTTTCGCTCAGTTCCCAGAGCGCGGGTAGACCCCGGGGATCGGGACCCCCAGCAGGATGGGTTCGGGCTCCAGCGGGAGCGCAATCCTGGTGATCTGTTCAATAGTCGACAGGCACTGTTTCCAAAATTGCTGGATCTTTGGGCATGTCCACCACATATGGAAGAAGGAGCCTGTTTGGGCGAACCCTCTCCAGCAGGTACAATCCACCCGGGAGTTCATGTGCTGAAGCCTATGGGGGGAGTAGTACCAACGCAACATGACCTTGTAAGCACATTCCTTGTTGGTGACACAGGTCGATGAGGAGTGAGTACGAGCCCAAATGTCCACCCACGTCTGGTTGTCAATCGGGTGTCCCAGATCGGCCTACCATTGGGCCATGCATCGAGTCTTTGAAGTTAGGAAGTCTCCCAGAAAACATCTATATAGGGTCGAAATCCTGCCTCGAAGTGGAAGGTCCTTAAGCGTTAGTTCGAGAGCGGTGAGGGGGCGCGTGGCCGCCTGGAGGGTTTGAGGATGCGAGCACCAATGGCGCAGCTGGATATATGTAAATCTGTCTCTTTCTTGAACTTGGAACACCTCCTTGCATTGTTCGAATGTGCGGGGTAGGTTCCCCTCATATAGCTGTTCTAGAGTCTCAAGGCCTCCACCTATCCAGTTCTGGAAGTTGCGGGTGTCCGCCCCTGGCAAAAAGGTTGGGTTGTGGAAGATTGGCGATAGGGGGCTTAATCCTCTCGGGATTCCCTTTTGCTTCAGAGCCCAATCCCAGGAGCCCAGGGTGTGTTTAGTTGTCAGCAGGAGTTTTTTCTAATGTTCTCTGAGGGGAGGGCGGAATATGTGGGAGGAATCGCCAGGGGAGTGGAAGTTGTGCTTGTTCCATTTCCACCCATCTGGGGCGGTTTGTGACTGTCTGCCAAGTGTGGATGTGTGCCAGTGGCGCTGCCACCCTGTACAACTGTAGATTGGGACCCCCAACTCTCCCAGCCTAGAGCAGCCCACCAATGTTTTAGGGGGAATTCTGGCCTTTTTGCCCCTCCAGGTGAACTTTAGCATTCTCCTCTGCAAGTCTCGAAGGGCCGGTGCTGGGATGGCTACTGCGAGGGAGGAGCAGGCAGAGGAATCGCAGGAGCAAGTTCATTTTGCAGGCCGTTATGTGCACCATCAATGAAATTTCCTGTGTCGCCCAGCTCTTCAGATCCCCCTCCATCTCCCAAAACAGTCTGTGGAAGTTGGCCTGGTATATGTCATTTGGGTTCGCCGTAATATGAACTCTTAGGTAAGGGATGGACTGTCTTTCCCATGTGATTGGGCACATCTTGGTTAGTGCCTCCCGTTCCTCCCGAGGGAGGCCAAAGCCCAGGGCCACCGATTTGGAGAAGTTAACTGCAAAGCCAGAGACCTCCCAATAGCTAGCTATTTCCACTACGGCGTGCTTTAGTGAAGAGCTGGCCTCTGAGAGCATGAGCAACACATCGTCCATGTACAGAGAAATTTTGTGTTGGGATAGGCCAACCTGAGGGCCCTTGATAAGGTTGTTCAACCTGATCCTCTGGGCAAAAGGTTCCATTGTTAGCGCGAAGAGTACGGGCGACAGGGGGCAACCCTGTCTTGTCCCCAGGTTAAGGGAATCAGGGTTGTTATGGACCCATTGATCCTCAGGAGGGTTTTTGGGGTTTTATAATTGGCCAATACCATTGTCTGAAATACTGGGCCAAAACCGAAAGCCTCTAAGGTGAGTCTCATGAAAGACCAGTCCACCCGATCAAATGCTTTAATGGCGTCTAAGGCCATGAGTGTGAGGCCTTGGGAGTTTCAAAAAGCAAGGTCCACCAGATTCAGGGTTCTACGAATGTTGTCTCCTACCGCTCTGTTCAGCACAAAGCCTGTTTGGTCGGGGTGAATTATGTCCGGGAGGATGTGAGCTAAGCGATTAGCCAGAATCTTGGAATACAGGTTAGCGTCTATGTTTAACAGGGCGATTGGCCTGTATAAAGCTGGGTCCCTCGGGTCCTTCCCTGGTTTGGGTAGGATGATTGTGATATGATAGACTCCTGCATCGACTGGGTCACCGACCCTGTTTCCCTGAAGAGGTTGAAGAGTGTTACCAAGGGGGGGATCAGCTGGGGTTTGAATATTTTGTAAAATCTTGCGGAGAAATCGTCTGGGCCTGGGGCTGAGTTTTGAGGGATTTGATGGCTTCCTCAACCTCCTTGTCAGTGATTGTACATTTTCCACCAAAGTAACCGCATCCGGTACTGCCGGTATAAGCGGAGGAGTGTATTTATTCAACTCGCGATAATCAATTGTCATTCTGAAACTACCGTCTGTTTTTTTGACGGACCAAATGGGGTTGTTCCAAGCCGTGGTCACAGAACGCAACACACCAGCTTCAACATACCCTTTGATGGTTTCCGAAATTTATTTTTGCCGCCCGGGAATACGATATTGTTTCATGGACACTCTTTTCATTGCTATCGGAACCTGCACCGGGGCATTTTCAATTGTCCAACTATTACGGATGTACAAGTAAATGGACTCATCCCAAACTGGTAAGTATTACCCCCTAATCCAAGGGTTAATCCTTCCAAAATATGAAATCCAATAATATATTCAGCAAGGGAACAATCAACACTTGATAGGTGTCTCTTTTTAAGTGACCAATTTTCATGTCAATTTCTGTTTGAACTACCGAGGTATCCTTACCTCCCAATCCAGTCATCATAAAATGTTTTCCTTTAAATCTTGAAGGGTTTCCATGTATCAAAGAGGCCTCTGCCCCGGTATTAATTAAGGCTCGAACTTCCTGTGTGTTTCCTGAATGCCAAAATAACTTTTACAAGAGGACATCTATCCACCTTAATATGAGATGCCATTACCAGAGTTTGACCCCCATCCTATTTGTTTTTAGAGTGCATGTGTTTAGATTCTCTTTCAACCTTCGCACTAACCATTTTTCTCAAGTCCGCATAAATTGGCTGGGAAGGTATCGATTTGTCGGAAGACTCATCGTCTCCTCCCTCAGGTGACGATCCAAAAGGATCCACCTCCTTTTTGGGGTTCTGTACATCCTGACGCTTCACCTGTAACGCTCCTTCCCATCACGAACTAGGGCCTCATTATGAGGCTTGCACTGACGGAATGAAGGGGGGCTGGTACGGGACCGGCCCCCTTTCATTCCATCAGGGCTGATTACAAGCTTCCCATCGCGGGACCCGCATCGGACGCCTGGTAAAAACCAGGCGTCCTTTCCCAGTCCCGCGAGGGGAAGAGGGAGATAACAACGGGACACTTATAATGTGCCCGTTGTTGCCTCCATCCCCATTCCCATTGAGCCCTATGGGGGCTCAAATGGGAATGGGGAATGGTTCATGGTTCCTGCAAGGAGGATTTACCGGGTCCTCCTATGCCGGAGTGACCCGGTAAGTCCCCATTGCAGGAACCCGGAAAAGGAGCCCGGTTTGGAGGCAGCCATGGAGCTAATAGCTCCATGGCTGCCTCCAAACTTGTAATGAGGCCCCTTGTTTCTTATATAATAAGTACATTTCCCTTGTTTCAATACCATAAATGTCTTCCCGTGGCACACCAACCTTCAACAAGGCAAGAAACATGTCTTTTCCGGACACGCAAGAATCTCGGCTGTCAAACTTCCTACCAGGAGAGCGTTTTTCATTTCGCCCCTTCCTTTCCTTTGATCGTTTCGCCGGTCTGTCCCATTCACCCAAATCTGCAAGTTGTCTGATTGCATCGACAACTTCATCAGTCACGTTACCTGTCATACCCACCAATAGGGTCATCATGACATTTTTATATGCAGGAGGGGAGGTTTGAACTATAGTGTTTCTAGCAGAAACTGACAAATTGACCAGCCCCATGTGTTCCGGAGTCTCCAAATGAATGGCCTATAGCATGCTCCCTAACTCTTTGAATAGCTTCCTTCAACGTGTAACATTTTTTTATCATCAGTCAGCCAATCCGACGTAATCTTATCGCATCCTTGCACAACGAACTGCAAAAGAGACATTTGACCTTCGTTACCATTACCATCACGAGGAGGGCCTGCATGCAGGGTCTCCTGTATCTGAACATCATGGGACAAAGGCTGAAATCTAGCAGAATCCGTCGAGTCAACTAAGTGACCCGCCGCCCCACCCTCCAGAAGTCTAACCATCCATGCTAGCAAAGATTCACCAGCCCTCTGTTTTAATCTGTTAATTATCTCACCAACCTCCTGTTGAGAATAATCTTCAAGCGCTGTCATGTCTACTATAGCACCTCACGGATTCATAGGATGACGGCCCATTTTTCTACGGATCACAGGATTAACCATCACCTCTTTACATGCCGGAACCGGCTTAGAAGCAGTGTCTGGTTCCGAACCACTATCAGCTATCGAGCACATCACCATCCCATTTATCGAGGTCCCAATCTACACCCGCGGAAGCAATCACAGATGCAACTTTGCAAGAATTAATTCTACCTATTCTCTTTCGATACTTCTAACGAGCCACTCTAACCACAGCCCGTTCAACAACTGCTTGGTATTTGTCTGCTTTATCATGATACAATTTCATCTGAAGCTGCTGCATTAAAGTAATCTGTTTTTCAGATGCTAATTCCTTTTCAAGTGTTTGCACACTCACTTGTAATTCCACATTTATTTGATGCATTTTGTGAAAAGCATGCAACAAAATCCAACCCCTTATCCTTAAAGCCGAACATTCTTTCCCCTTTTCCAATGAAACCTGCTATAAGCGTTTTATCACTTCATCCGGACTTGCTTCACCTAGACTGGTATCCCAGGTTTCACTTAAACCTGCACCACATGCCCAAGTTTGTGCAATTTTATCATATGGGCCATTAGACCACCTCGGGATTGTAACTTCAGGACAATCTCTGCCAGCCGAGTTACCTTTTTTCCTAAATAGGGAACTCATTATATCAAATGGATGTTTCACCTTCCTACTATAAAAACCTCAATGTATACACACAAAATACCAATTCTATTTGTTTTTCCATCAACCCAAAGGGAGAAAGGAAAAACTTTTTTTTCTCTGCCAGTCCGAGTCCAAAACTTAACTTGAATTTATTCAGCAGGATTCTTTGGCATCAATGTCAGCACAAAGACCCTGCTCACAGCGCCAAAATGTTTTGCTTTTGCTTGGCCACGTGAGGAAAACACTTATACTTACGTTTCCCCGGCCCCCTGGCAAAACAATTTATTGGACCCAGACAGGCAAAAAAAAAATAATCACACAGACTAATTGTTATAATAAAACAAATGGTTCGTTATAGGCCCTTTAACATATATATATACTACACGGTAGTGGCTGTGTAGTTATGGTTAAATTGCTGTTTCCATAGGAAGAGCACATTTTGGGCGGCCTATTACTGCGCTCCCCCGGGACGAATCGTTACCAAACTTTGCAAAAAAAAAGTATTGGGCCACTCTGAATATATTTGCAAAGTTTGGAGATGTTTGGTCCAGGGGGCCAAAAGTTATAGGGGGGGTCCCAAAACGTCTTTTTTTTCCCATAGACTGAATGGGGGAAAACTTTGCGCACGGCTACAGGTCAAACCGCTGGACGGATTTTCACAAAATTTGCAGCAAGTACAGGGGCTTGGTCCAGAAAGCGTGCTTTTGTAAATTTGGTGACCTTCCATACAGTACTTTTCATTAAAATGACCAAAAGTAGGTCTGAAAGTTACTGATATCCATGTCCGCTTCGCGGTCACACTTCCCTGTTCGGTCCACAGACAAGATACCGATTGGCTAAGGGGCTGGCGTCATGACCGCGGACACGCGACGTCTCTGCCGATTGGCTGCTGCAAGACGTGTTGTGCGTCAGATTGTTTGGATGCGCCCGACATCTTGGATCCGCCGATAGCGGAGCAACAACCAGCGTACACATACTCTATTTATAAAACTCTTTTGCTGTGTCACAGAGCGTTGGGAAAGGTTGAGACAGAAAGACATGGGTGATCAATGCATTTGTTCTGGGGGTCGGTCTTCATGATGTATTTTCTATGGCCACCTTGTACGCACAGAAAATGAGGGGTGTAATAACGATAGCATTTCAGTCCATGCAGTGCACAGGAAACTTGTAACTGTTGTAAGGACACGCGTAGTGGTAGCGAACATTGAAATTGACACCATGCCGTAATTGCATTACTTTTTCCCATGGTTATTGTATTCATTAGTACGCCACCATGGGTGTTACATGCTATGGTGTTTGTGGCCAGGGCCTAGAGTCTTGGATGCATGGCCGACGGCCGAAGGCCGAAGGCCTTACCTCCAAAACTCTAGGCCCTGGCCACAAACACTGCAGCATGTCACACCCATGGATACACCCATAGTAATGCGTATCGATTGCCTGGTTGTGGGTAGTATGTGCAGTCTTGGGTGCATGGCTAAAGGCCATGCACCCAACAACAAAGATATAACCACTTCACTTACAAGCCCACATGGGTTTCATCTAGTGCGGTGGTTGTGGCCAAGATGTGTACTTTTGGGTGCACGGTTGCAAGCTGTATGCCATACACCCAAGCATGCACCCAAAAGGAAACTTGTAAGCACTGGAGTTATAAGCCACTTCACAACCATATATTGAAATGTATGTACATACACCTAAGATTTTATGCCCTGCCCACAAACAGTGCAGCATTTCAGAGCTACAGAGACACCCCTAGTATTCAACATCAGTCAGGTGGCTGTGGGGAGGGTCTGCAGTCATGAGTGCATGGCCGCAGCCCATGCTCCCAACAGCACAGTTATATGTAGTGTACTTACAAGGCACAATGGGTGTGGTATGGTGTGGTAGTGCATCACTCAGATGGCTATAGGGAGGGGCTGCAATCATGGATGCATGGCCGAAGGCCATGCCCCCAAAAGAACATTTGTACGTAGTGTAGTTATATGCCACAATGGATGTCATATGGTGTGGTAGTAGTGGCCAGGATGCAGAGTATTTGAACAAAGTAATAAGCACTGCAGTTGTACGCAACTATGCATTTTATATACTGTATACCCATACATTGATAATTCTATGGCCTCAAACTCACGTCTGTAGCCCGTGGCTACAAACTACTGCACCATATCACAGCTATTGGTACACTTGTACTATGCAACATCATTAAGATGGTTATGGGGAGGGTATAGCGTTTTGGCCAAAGGCCATGGCTAAAGGCCATGCTACCAAAACCAAATTTGTACATAGTGAAATGACAAGGCACAATGGTTCCGATATGCTGTGGTGTTTCTGGCCAGGACCCAGACTCTTGACTGCATGCCCAAAGGCCATGCACCCAAGACTGAAGTCATAAGCAGTGGAGTTATAAGTGAATATGGGTGTGGTGTAATGCGCTAGTTGTGTGCACGCCCTAGTGTCTTGGCTGCATGGCTACAGACGATGGTCCCAAAAGTAAATTTATAAGTAGCTAATTTACAAGGACCATGGTTTTGATATGCAGTGATGGTTGTGGCTAGGAACTATACTCTTTGTACCTTAGTCGGAAGGCGTAGGTGGTAGGTTACACCGAAGATGCAAGGGCCAGCCTACAGGCACTGCAGCATATTACTACCATAGATTAGACATGTAGATTTGCATGTGTAGAAAATGACTGCCAATATACTTGCTCCTTACTTTGTTCAGAATCCACATATTTTTTTTAATGCCTTTCGTACTTGGCGGAAGTATCCCTTTTTTAATTTCTGTGATAAAAGAAAAAGGTATGTTAGTCTTTGCATTTTATGAAAATTTACTACATTGCATAATAGACAGTTTACCTTTTTTTTGTTACCCTCATATTTAGTTTACAAACCAGTGTACTGTGCATTGTGCTCAGTTTCTGTGTTTGCTTTTCTAATCCTTGGGTCTGGGGAAAGAAAATCCTTGTTGGATAAAAAAAAAACTTCATTTGCTATGGTACTAACTACTTCCTTGTTTCCTTTGAGTGTTTCCTTCATCTTTCTGATTAATGTTATGTTTGTTTCTTCCTGCCGATTTTTAACAACAGTTAGATACCTGTAGGCGTATTCTAACTGTGCATTTGTTCCTACATATTTGTGATATTAATTTATTTGTGTCGTTGTTATATCCTGTTTCCTTCATCTTTCCCATTAATGTTATGTTTGTTGCCTTTCTGATGATTTTTAACAACAGTTAAGATACCTGTAGGTGTATTCTACCTGTGCATTTGTTCCTACTGATCTGTGATATTCATTTATTTGTGTCGTTGTTATATCCTCTTGGGCAGTTACATACCTGTTGGCGTATTCTAACTGTTTGTAGTCTTTCACATAAGTTTTTGGCAATCTTGAAGTACACATGATTTATACAATTTTGGCTTTAAGAAGATTAAATACACATTTGTAAGATTAGCTGGCAATCTCTGCTTTAGAGTAATGGTGCTATCATTACATTCAAACCATCCACATTTCTTTTTAATGTATGCTGTGTAGTGACCTGCATTGGTTGTAGCTCCTGCATGGTAGATTATACCTATTGTTGTAAAGGTTTTCTTTCCAAGTGACACTTGACCGTGTGTGAATCCAGTCAGTTTGCAGTTGTTTTTGGTACCATCTGCATTATAACGTAGAAGCATAAGTATTATGTAGGCACTATGTGATTGTATCAGTAAGGTGGAGCGATTGTCTGAATTGCAAATAGTACATAATCTGCCATGGTTTGCATTCTGTACAAGCTGCTGAAATGGAATGCTTTCACAATTTGGTATGGAAACATACACAAATCGCTCATTTGGGATTTCTTCCTGTATCACATTGCTACAGAGAGTGCATGTATGTTTCCACATGTACGAAATCTGGAAAATTTCGTTTACAGGTATGCTTTTGTTTTCCAATAATAATAGTAAGTACATTAGAAATTCTTGTGGATCTTCTTGTGAGTTCATAGTGAATCTCAGCATTCCAGCACAGTCGTCCAATTCTTGCCTTATTCCATGAACACTGTATGTGTTGTCAGGATTGCTTGTTGCATTTCTATGCAGCACTAACATTTGCAAACACAATTGGTCTGTACTGTGCAAGTAAATATTGTTAACAATTGGTGGCAATTGAAATAGAATATTCATTGATACATTTGCATAGCAACTTACCACACTTTCATTTGCAAATTTGAATGGATCAGCTAGTTCTGTATCTGAGTGCATTTTTCGGAATTTCTGTTCCTTCTTTGATGACGTCCCTGGTTTACATTCCCTAATAGATTCTTCTTTGTTTGTGGCAATTGATGAAACTTTAGCATCTTTTCTTTTCTTTGAGGAATTTGCTGTTGGATTCTGTTGCATTTTTGTTTCATTTAGTTTTCTTTTACCACGTTTTACTTTATCTGGAACAGGGTATTGGTTCAGATGAGGGGCGTACAGTGATCACAGTCTATTGTATTCTAGAATGCAAGGAATATCAGCTTTGACTTTACTTGCATCAAAGTTCATTAGCAATAGACCGTCAAGTATATGTAGGCGTGATAATGCTACGTAGCTCATGCCTTCCTTAAAGACTGTGGGGGTAATTCATAGAATTTAGCGCGCAAGTGGCGCACGCGGCTGGCGCACAGTGTGCGCGTGCGAATCCCTGCGCCAGCCGCGTGCGCTAAAATCCATTTCCGCGCACAGCGTATTCATGGATTCCAGCTACCAAAACCAGCCGTGGCGCACAGTGGCGCAGCGTCCCTGCAGCAGCGCCAGTTACGCCCCCAAGAATGCCTCTCGCGCAGGAAAAAGCCATCAAAATCCCTTATCCAGCGCAAAGGGCTGCGCTAACCCTGTACCAGCACGGCAAGCGGGCTACATGTATCACCGGGGTGCGCGGGAAGTACCTCACGTCATTTCAGCTGGGTACGTGTATTTCAGGGGTGCGCTGGAAGTTCCACACGCGATTCCATCAGGGTACGTGTAGATAAGGGGTGCACAGGAAGTTTCACACGTGAATTCAGCAGGGTACGTGTATATCAGGGGTGCGCGGGAAGTTCCACACGCGAATGTCCTGGGTACGTGTATTTCGGGGTGCGCGGGAAGTTTCACACGCAATATCAGCAGGGTACGTGTATTCCAGGGGTGCGCTGGAAGTTCCACACGCGAATGTCCTGGCTACGTGTATCTAGGGGTGCGCGGGAAGTTTCACACGTGATATCAGCAGGGTACGTGTATATCAGGGGTGCGCGGGAAGTTCCACATGCGAATGTCCTGGCTATGTGTATTTCGGGGTGCGCGGGAAGATTCACACGCGATATCAGCAGGGTACGTGTATTCCAGGGGTGTGCGGGAAGTATCACACACGATTCCATCAGGGTACGTGTATTCCAGGGGTGCACGGGAAGTATCACACGCAAAATCAGCAGGGTACGTTTATTTCAGGGGTGCGCGGGAAGTATCACACGCGATTCCATCAGGGTACGTGTATTACAGGGGTGCGTGTGGAGCACCACATGTGAATTGCACGTGTGGGTCCTCCCAGGTGTTCCCTCTACACCCTCCACGGCCCCTGCAGGTGGCCCACACCACAGGGGCCTACCCTGCACATGTCCTGCAGGCACCCCATCCACCATGGCCATGCCCCCAGCCAACCCACATGTCACCTTGCACTACTGCCCACCAACGCATGTCCCGCTGCACCCGCAGCCAACAGGGGCAGCCTCCACCAGGCCCCCACCCATGTCTCCCATCACCCCCACCCCCCAGCCACCAGGGGCAGCCTCCATCAGGCCCCCACTCATGTCTCCCATCACCCCCAGCCACCAGGGGCAACCTCCACCAGGCCCCCACTCATGTCTCCCATCACCCCCCACCCACCAGGGGCAGCCTCCACCAGGCCCCCACTCATGTCCCCTATCACCCCCACCCCCCAGCAGTGCAGCGGCAGCCTCCACCACCCCCACCCCCCAGCAGTGCAGGGGCAGCCTCCACCAGGCCCCCACCCATGTCTACCACCACCCCCACTCCCCAGCAGTGCAGGGGCAGCCTCCACCAGGCCCCCACTCATGTCCCCTATCACCCCCAGCCACCAGGGGCAGCCTCCACCAGGCCCAAACCCATGTCTACCACCACCCCCACCCCCAGCAGTGCAGGGGCAGCCTCCACCAGGCCCCCACTCATGTCCCCTATCACCCCCACCCCCCAGCAGTGCAGGGGCAGCCTCCACCAGGCCCCCACCCATGTCTACCACCACCCCCACCCCCCAGTAGTGCAGGGGCAGCCTCCACCAGGCCCCCACTCATGTCCCCTATCACCCCCACCCCACCAGCCATGCAGGGGCAGCCTCCACCAGGCCCCCACTCATGTCCCCCATCACCCCGACCCCCCAGCCACCAGGGGCAGCCTCCACCAGGCCCCCACTCATGTCTCCCATCACCCCCACCCCCCAACCATGCAGGGGCAGCCTCCACCAGGCCCCCACTCATGTCTCCCATCACCCCCACCCCCCAGCCACCAGGGGCAGCCTCCACCAGGCCCCCACTCATGTCTCCCATCACCCCCACCCCCCAGCCACCAGGGGCAGCCTCCACCAGGTCCCCACTCATGTCCCCTATCACCCCCACCCCCCAGCCACCAGGGGCAGCCTCCACCAGGCCCCCACCCATGTCTCCCATCACCCCCACCCCCCAGCCACCAGGGGCAGCCTCCACCAGGCCCCCACCCATGTCTACCACCACCCCCAGCAGTGCAGGGGCAGCCTCCACCAGGCCCCCACTCATGTCCCCTATCACCCCCACCCCCCAGCCATGCAGGGGCAGCCTCGACCATGCCCCCACTCATGTCCCCGATCACCCCCACCCCCCACCCATGCAGGGGCAGCCTCCACCAGGCCCCCACCCATGTCTACCACCACCCCCACCCTCCAGCAGTGCTGGGGCAGCCTCCACCAGGCCCACACTCATGTCCCCTATCACCCCCACCCCCCAGCCACGCAGGGGCAGCCTCCACCAGGCCCCCACCCATGTCTACCACCACCCCCACCCCCCAGCACTGTGGTGCACCCTCCACCAGGCCCCAACTCATGTTCCCCTGCACCCCCACCCCCCAGCACTGTGGTGCACCCTCCACCAGGCCCCAACTCATGTTCCCCTGCACCCCCAACCCCCAGCACTGTGGTGCACCCTCCACCAGGCCCCAACTCATGTTCCCCTGCACCCCACCCCCCAGCACTGTGGTGCACCCTCCACCAGGCCCCATCTCATGTTCCCCTGCACCCCCACCCCCCAGCACTGTGGTGCACCCTCCACCAGGCCCCAACTCATGTTCCCCTGCACCCCCACCCCCCAGCACTGTGGTGCACCCTCCACCAGGCCCCCACTCATGTCCAACTCATGTTCCAGTGCACCCCCACCCCCCAGCACTGTGGGGCACCTGCCAGCAGGCCCCCACTCATGTCCAACTCATGTTCCCCTGCACCCCCACCCCCCAGCACTGTGGTGCACCCTCCACCAGGCCCCAACTCATGTTCCCCTGCACCCCCACCCCCCAGCACTGTGGGGCACCTGCCAACAGGCCCCCACTCATGTCCAACTCATGTTCCCCTGCATCCCCACCCCCCAGCACTGTGGAGCACCTGCCAGCAGGCCCCCACTCATGTCCAACTCATGTTCCCCTGCACCCCCACCCCCCAGCACTGTGGGGCACCTGCCAGCAGGCCCCCACTCATGTCCAACTCATGTTCCCCTGCAATGTGAATTGCACGTGTGGGTCCTCCCAGGTGTTCCCTCTACACCCTCCACGGCCTCTGCAGGTGGCCCACACCACGGGGGCCTACCCTGCACATGTCCTGCAGGCACCCCATCCACCATGGTCATGCCCCCCAGCCAACCCACATGTCACCTTGCACTACTGCCCACCAACGCATGTCCCGCTGCACCCGCAGCCAACAGGGGCAGCCTCCACCAGGCCCCCACCCATGTCTACCACCACCCCCACCCCCCAGCAGTGCAGGGGCAGCCTCCACCAGGCCCCCACCCATGTCTACCACCACCCCCACTCCCCAGCAGTGCAGGGGCAGCCTCCACCAGGCCCCCACTCATGTCCCCTATCACCCCCAGCCACCAGGGGCAGCCTCCACCAGGCCCCCACCCATGTCTGCCACCACCCCCACCCCCAGCAGTGCAGGGGCAGCCTCCACCAGGCCCCCACTCATGTCCCCTATCACCCCCACCCCCCAGCAGTGCAGGGGCAGCCTCCACCAGGCCCCCACCCATGTCTACCACCACCCCCACCGCCCGGTAGTGCAGGGGCAGCCTCCACCAGGCCCCCACTCATGTCCCCTATCACCCCCACCCCCCAGCCATGCAGGGGCAGCCTCCACCAGGCCCCCACTCATGTCCCCTATCGCCCCCACCCCCCAGCCACGCAGGGGCAGCCTCCACCAGGCTCCCACTCATGTCTCCCATCACCCCGACCCCCCAGCCACCAGGGGCAGCCTCCACCAGGCCCCCACTCATGTTCCCCTGCACCCCCACCCCCCAGCACTGTGGGGCACCTGCCAACAGGCCCCCACTCATGTCCAACTCATGTTCCCCTGCACCCCCACCCCCCAGCACTGTGGTGCACCCTCCACCAGGCCCCAACTCATGTTCCCCTGCATCCCCACCCCCCAGCACTGTGGGGCACCTGCCAGCAGGCCTCCACTCATGTCCAACTCATGTTCCCCTGCACCCCCACCCCCCAGCACTGTGGGGCACCTGCCAGCAGGCCCCCACTCATGTCCAACTCATGTTCCCCTGCACCCCCACCCCCCAGCACTGTGGGGCACCTGCCAGCAGGCCCCCACTCATGTCCAACTCATGTTCCCCTGCAATGTGAATTGCACGTGTGGGTCCTCCCAGGTGTTCCTTCTACACCCTCCACGGCCCCTGCAGGTGGCCCACACCACGGGGGCCTACCCTGCACATGTCCTGCAGGCACCCCATCCACCATGGCCATGCCCCCCAGCCAACCCACATGTCACCTTGCACTACTGCCCACCAAAGCATGTCCCGCTGCACCCGCAGCCAACAGGGGCAGCCTCCACCAGGCCCCCACCCATGTCTCCCATCACCCCCACCCCCCAGCCACCAGGGGCAGCCTCCATCAGGCCCCCACTCACGTCTCCCATCACCCCCCACCCACCAGGGGCAGCCTCCACCAGGCCCCCACTCATGTCCCCTATCACCCCCACCCCCCAGCAGTGCAGCGGCAGCCTCCACCAGGCCCCCACCCATGTCTACCACCACCCCCACCCCCCAGCAGTGCAGGGGCAGCCTCCACCAGGCCCCCACCCATGTCTACCACCACCCCCACTCCCCAGCAGTGCAGGGGCAGCCTCCACCAGGCCCCCACTCATGTCCCCTATCACCCCCAGCCACCAGGGGTAGCCTCCACCAGGCCCCCACCCATGTCTACCACCACCCCCACCCCCAGCAGTGCAGGGGCAGCCTCCACCAGGCCCCCACTCATGTCCCCTATCACCCCCACCCCCCAGCAGTGCAGGGGCAGCCTCCACCAGACCCCCACCCATGTCTACCACCACCCCCACCCCCCAGTAGTGCAGGGGCAGCCTCCACCAGGCCCCCACTCATGTCCTCTATCACCCCCCACCCCACAGCCATGCAGGGGCAGCCTCCACCAGGCCCCCACTCATGTCCCCTATCACCCCCACCCCCCAGCCACGCAGGGGCAGCCTCCACCAGGCCCCCACTCATGTCCCCTATCACCCCCACCCCCCAGCCACCAGGGGCAGCCTCCACCAGGCCCCCACCCATGTCTACCACCACCCCCACCCCCCAGCAGTGCAGGGGCAGCCTCCACCAGGCCCCCACTCATGTCCCCTATCACCCCCACCCCCCAGCCATGCAGGGGCAGCCTCCACCATGCCCCCACTCATGTCCCCGATCACCCCCACCCCCCACCCATGCAGGGGCAGCCTCCACCAGGCCCCCACCCATGTCTACCACCACCCCCACCCTCCAGCAGTGCATGGGCAGCCTCCACCAGGCCCACACACATGTCTCCTATCACCCCCACCCCCCAGCCATGCAGGGGCAGCCTCCACCAGGCCCCCACTCATGTCCCCTATCACCCCCACCCCCCAGCCACGCAGGGGCAGCCTCCACCAGGCTCCCACTCATGTCTCCCATCACCCCGACCCCCCAGCCACCAGGGGCAGCCTCCACCAGGCCCCCACTCATGTCTCCCATCACCCCCACCCCCCAGCCATGCAGGGGCAGCCTCCACCAGGCCCCCACTCATGTCTCCCATCACCCCCACCCCCCAGCCAACAGGGGCAGCCTCCACCAGGCCCCCACTCATGTCCCCTATCACCCCCACCCCCCAGCCACCAGGGGCAGCCTCCACCAGGCCCCCACCCATGTCTACCACCACCCCCACCCCCCAGCAGTGCAGGGGCAGCCTCCACCAGGCCCCCACTCATGTCCCCTATCACCCCCACCCCCCAGCCATGCAGGGGCAGCCTCCACCATGCCCCCACTCATGTCCCCGATCACCCCCACTCCCCACCCATGCAGGGGCTGCCTCCACCAGGCCCCCACCCATGTCTACCACCACTCCCACCCTCCAGCAGTGCAGGGGCAGCCTCCACCAGGCCCACACCCATGTCCCCTATCACCCCCACCCCCCAGCCACGCAGGGGCAGCCTCCACCAGGCCCCCACCCATGTCTAACACCACCCCATCCCCCAGCACTGTGGTGCACCCTCCACCAGGCCCCAACTCATGTTCCCCTGCACCCCCACCCCCCAGCACTGTGGTGCACCCTCCACCAGGCCCCAACTCATGTTCCCCTGCACCCCCACCCCCCAGCACTGTGGTGCACCCTCCACCAGTCCCCAACTCATTTTCCCCTGCACCCCCACCCCCCAGCACTGTGGTGCACCCTCCACCGGGCCCCATCTCATGTTCCCCTGCACCCCCACCCCCCAGCACTGTGGTGCACCCTCCACCAGGCCCCAACTCATGTTCCCCTGCACCCCCACCCCCCAGCACTGTGGTGCACCCTCCACCAGGCCCCCACTCATGTCCAACTCATGTTCCCCTGCACCCCCACCGCCCAGCACTGTGGGGCACCTGCCAGCAGGCCCCCACTCATGTCCAACTCATGTTCCCCTGCACCCCCACCCCCCAGCACTGTGGTGCACCCTCCACCAGGCCCCAACTCATGTTCCCCTGCACCCCTACCCCCCAGCACTGTGGGGCACCTGCCAACAGGCCCCCACTCATGTCCAACTCATGTTCCCCTGCACCCCCACCCCCCAGCACTGTGGTGCACCCTCCACCAGGCCCCAACTCATGTTCCCCTGCATCCCCACCCCCCAGCACTGTGGGGCACCTGCCAGCAGGCCCCCACTCATGTCCAACTCATGTTCCCCTGCACCCCCACCCCCCAGCACTGTGGGGCACCTGCCAGCAGGCCCCCACTCTTGTCCAACTCATGTTCCCCTGCACCCCCACCCCCCAGCACTGTGGGGCACCTGCCAGCAGGCACCCACGCATGTCCAACTCATGTTCCCCTGCGCCCCCAGCACTGTGGTGCACCCTCCACCAGGCCCCAACTCATGTTCCCCTGTACCTCCACCCCCCAGCACTGTGGGGCACCTGCCAGCAGGCCCCAACTCATGTTCCCCTGCACCCCCAAACCCCAGCACTGTGGTGCACCCTCCACCAAGCCCCAACTCATGTTCCCCTGCACCCCCACCCCCCAACACTGTGGTGCACCCTCCACCAGGCTCCCACTCATGTCTCCCATCACCCCCACCCCCAGCACTGTGGTGCACCCTCCACCAGGCCCCCACCCATGTCCAACTCATGTTCCCCAGCCAACATGTCATCACAATCTAGATCCCTGGTCCCTATGGTCAGCCTCCAAATGCAAAACACCCACTCGAGTATTGCATCCACCCACTTAGAAATGCCAATAACATGATAGAACACCAATTGCAAGTTTGGAAACAAACACATGTCCCTCACATACACCCAATGGGTGTCAGTGAATCTCAAAACCCATATCATGATATGCATGAAACCAATGAGATGATACTACACATTGAAGTTTGATCAAAAAATATGTATTAAAGGAAACATAAATTGAATCAAAAATAAACAAACAGAAATGGGAATGTAAAAAAATGAAAAGAAGCATGTCCGTGAAAAAATGCAAAACCAAAAATCATAATCCAAAGGAATGGTGTCCAAAGTCACAGTCCACAAAAGAAAATCCAATGGAAAATTATAATTGAAAGCCATTACTCCATGGGTAAATTGTAAAATAAAAAGAAAATCCAACAGTGAACTATGTACAGATGAACAAGCCAGGGTCCATGATCCCAACAAAAGAAATGAAACCTATCTAACAACACTACCTAATAAAAAAAAAACTATATACAAAAATGTGGCCCATTGTCCAAAAGGTCCAAAAAAATGCAAAAACAAAGGAAACCTAACACTAACTACAGAACTATGTACAAGGGCAGCGGGCTAGTCCGACGGCTCACTTTTGGATGTCCCGGGCCAGGGCATCATCGAACTCCTGCTCAATGTCCCAAAGGCGGCCCTCCTCCATGGCCCCGAGGGTCCGCAGGGCCGTCGACGTGTCCACCTCCAACCCCCTGCGGATTGCCTCGAGGCACTCGGCCCGCCTCAGGGCCCTCCGCATGGAGTTCTCCGCCCTGACCATCGTGAGCCGTGCCTCTTCCACCCGCTGCCGCTCCGCATCTATGGCGTGGCCCAACCGCTGCCACACGGAAGACACTTTCTGTCCTGGGTCCTCCTGCCATCCGGCCGATGCCTGCCCCTCTGATGTCAAAGGCCCCGAGCCTTCATGGCTCCCACCACGTTGCTGCTGCTGCTGTGCCTCTGCCCGTGCACTGCCTCCTGCTGCCTGCACATCCTCCACTGGCTGGGGTGCAGTTGTTGATGTGGCCACCCCTGCTGGACGTCCGACTCCCGACTGTGGCAGGGATGCCTCCTCCACCAGCCTGGCCGCACCGTCAGAGGCAGCTCCACAAGGCACCCAGGTGACTGATGGGTGGGAAGATGGCACGGAGGACGACTGGCGCATAGGGGGTTCAGTTGAGGAGGGGGTCGCAGCAAGCCCCATCAAACGGAGGAATCCGGCCTGGGTGACCTGTCCCAGTAGGCCGACGCGGTCAACGAGCCATTCGAGATGACGTGCAGTCTCCTCATGAAAAGACTGCAGGTCACCTCGCATGGCCCGTTGACGCAACGCCACACCAGTCAGGACAGGCTCAACCCGGACCCGGATAGCCACGTCCGCAGGCAGAGGAAGGCCAGTTGTCGTGAGCTCATCCCCTGCCTGAAAACGGGTCTGGACGTAGGCATCCCTGCTGGTGCAAGATGATGCAGGGACAGGATCAGGGACAGGATTGCACACAGGCACCTCCGCGGCGGCCTGTGCTGCCTCCTGTCCCTGGTCCTGCACTGCACCACTAGCACCAGTGGAATCCCCACCTCCAGACCCCGTCTCTGTTGCTTGCACGGCCTCCTCCTCCACCAAACCCCCCACCAACCTGGATGACTCCGTGCCATCTTCCCCCGTTGGGCCCTGTGGGGTCCCAGCTGCCCCTTCTGCTGCCGAGGAGTCCAACTCCAACCTCCGCCTCTTGGACCTCCCCCGGCAGCTGCGGCCTGGGACGCGGCACCGGACTCCTCACTCCCCGACGAGATCACAACCTGGGAGGGAAGCCGGGCCTTGCGTCTCCGGCTGGCGGTGGGATCCCCGCCGCTGTGCTCCACAGCACCTTCTCCGCCCTCTTCATCAGTTGACGCTGCAGACAGGGAGAAATAAAACACAGGCATCAGGGCACTGTACAATGGACACATACACACATGACAGTTGTACATGAGTGGCATTGGCAAACCTCAGACATGCCATCACAATCCCCAACACACATGTCATTTCAACTCGCACACATGAGCCATACCACAGCCATATCGCAACTGCCAGCACCATCCATACACATACAACAGCATGAGCAGGCAAAGCTGAGCCAGACATCACATGCAACACAGGAAGTGCACTACACATGTACACACACCACCACACTTGCATGCATGTGTACACCTCTGCCAAGTGTCGCAGTGTTCAGATGGGCATCCATGTCACATCTGCCAATCAGGCTTCCACATCCCGCTGTCACATGCATCCATGTTGCATCACTGTTGCACCCGTGTCAAATACACACAAATGCACATGTACACAGTGCTGATACATGCAGCTGAAAACAACATACATGCGTGACATCACGAACATGTCTACTTACATACACATTCATCCAAACATGTGTGCCCACACAACTGCATTTGGCATGCAAGCCTACACACACAAGCACCATCCATGTCTCACACATTACAGCCCTTGCATGTGTTAGCCTCACGGCCCTGTACACCCCCACCCATACTCTACCCCATACAAACAGATGTGCAACCTGCACACTACTGAAACATCACCACACGCACAGCTCACAATCAGGATGCATGTACACTTACCGCTCGACTCCAGACGGGTCTGCCTCTCAAGGACCTGGACGTGGAGCGCTGGGGATATGCGTTCCAGGACCCTCATCTGATCTTCCGACAAGTGGCCCCGGCGTCCCTTAGCATTCGCTGCCTTCAAGAGGCGCCGGGCCTTGTTCAGGGTCCTGGACCTGAAGTCCTCCCAGCGCTTCTTGACATGTTGGAAGTCGCGGACTGCCACCCCCTCCGAGTTGATGGCAGTCACGATGTCAGTCCAGATCCGAGTCCGTCCTTCCTTGTCGGCGCGGGAACTTCCGAAGAGGGCATCATACTGCCCCAGGACTTGCTCCACCAGGACACCAACTTCGCTGGCACTGAAGCTGGTGCCCCTCTGCCTCTCTGGCCGGGGGTTGTCAGTGGTGCCAGATGTTGCAGTGCCCGACATGACAACCCCAGAGGCAGGAGTGGGTGGGCAACTGGGTCCTGGGGCTGGGCTGTGGAGCGATGGAATCCCAGTCGGGAGTCTTCGGTTCCAGCAGGGGTGGTCACAGCAACAGCACCCCTGGCTGATGTGCAGGCAGCAAATGGCAGGGCACGTGGGCAGCAGGCAGTCAGGCAGCAGCAGATGGCAGGTGGGAGCGTGCTTGGGCCTCTGGGGGGCAGTAATTCGGCCTTCTGGGCAGAAGCGTGGTCTTCCGTGTGCTTATGTGTGGCCAGCTTGATACGGAGTGATTTGGCACGTGAAAATTCTGCACGTCAGCGTGTAATTCGAGGAAAGGCCCTTAGCGCGTAAGCGCGTCTGCACGCATACGCAATTTCATTGGACAGAAGGCCCCTCAAGCGCAAGCGCCCCTGTGACGTGACACGCACAGGCGTGCATGGGCATTTCAGCGCGCGTGAAAAACTGCACGTCCGCGTGTAATCCGAGGAAAGGGCCCATGCGCGTAAGTGACGTGACGCACGCAGGCGTTTCCCTCAGCACGGGTTAAAGGTGAGCGGGCCCAGCAGTTCTCTGTACGTGCCTTTCGTGGGGACCGACGTGTGTTGCTGCTTCCTGTTGTTTCGCGCGCCATCACAACTTCACAGCTATCAAGGACGTATCTGTTCTTTTGGCGGGGGTATTGGCATCGCGCTAGTCAGACGGTAAGTCGCACACGCTCTTTTTCCCACTGTGGGTGCCCCTGTGTACCGCACCCATTTTCGATGTCATAGTAGCCTGCGTGTCCCACGCGTACGATTATTCGTGTTACTGGGTGCCACCGCGTACTGCGGGAGGTTGAATCCACGCACGTAGGCTGCAGGGTTGCGTGGACGGTTTTACTGCAGTTTTGGGGTGCCTGAGCGTTGCGTGACCCGTCACTACATCACCGGGGTCACATACAGCCTTGCAGGTGCAGGGTGACTGTTAACATCTTGCTTCCCACCCCCTTCACCCCAATTGCCCAGGTCAATTGTGGTGTACACCTCCCATTGGCACCACTCCATTTGTGCCGTCACTACTACATCTGTGCCATGGTTGGGAGGCCACCAAAGGTGAGGGGCGCCTCAGCTGGGCATCCTCCTCGTGGCGTGCGTGGTCGGGGACGTGGCCGTGGTGACCAGGGAGTAGGGGGACTCCAGGGTGTCCAGGGCGGCCACAGAGGGGGAAGAGGCAGGGGTGCGCCACTTGAGCACAATGTTGTGCCATGTGTCGGTGCAGTCATGCCACCACCCCCTCTGGTTCCGGGGGATGCAGCTTCTGCATCTGGCACTGGCGCCCGTGTGACCCGGCAGTCCATTCCATCGACTGCCACGGGCACAAGGGTAGTGGTAGCTGCAGGTGCAGCTGTGGACACCGCCACCAAGGCTCAGGGTCTGCCAGCGCAGGCTGCGTTGGCACTTGAGGAGCCCTTGGTAGATCTCCAACAGGCCAGGAGGGAAACCATAGGGGCAGGCCGGGCTGCTCAGACCAAGACACATGTCCCTGGGGCAGTCATGTCATCTGCTGCCCCGAACAGCCGGGTGTTGGCAAGTGCAGGGGCAGATGCACCCAACAACATCCCGGTTGTGAGTCTGCCAACCAGGACCGTTGCGGTCAATGACCCTGCCACAGCTGATGTTGCTGCGCAGGGTCCATTAGTGGGCACCCAGCTGCCACTGACACAAGTCAGGCCTTTGGTCGTCCCTCCACCTGCCACTCCCTTGGCTCAATCCACCGAACCCACTGGCCATACTCTCAGGGCGGCATTAGCCAGCCAGGGTCTGCGCCACAGTCCAAGAGGAAGAAGGTTGCACCTGCAGCACAGGCTGGGACCCCACACACAGCCACGACCTCCTGCATGTCGAGGAAGAAGCCTTTCTGCAAGCAGGAACTGGACTTCCTCGTGGACTACGTGCGGGGCCACAGCCGTGACATGCTAGTGGTTGCCAATAGTCAGACTACGGCTGCCCAACGTGACACCCACTGGAAGCATGTTGCGGAACATGTCAGTTCATTCGGCCATGAGGTGCGCACGGCGCAAGCGTGCAAGAAGCGTTGGAATGACATCAAACGCAGCACTAAGGCTAAGCGTGCCTCTAATAACAACTTGACTCTGGTGACTGGCGGTGGGCCTGCACCAGAGGAGGAAGAGCTCACTCCGCATGAGGCACTCGTTGCGGAGTTCATACCACCTGAATTGGTCGAAGGAGTGGGAGAGATGCTGGACTTTGATGCCCAGTCCAGTGAGTGTTGATGCGTGTTTGTTGAGGACGTGTGTGTTTCACTTGTGGGATGTGTTGTGCATGATTGCCACTACATGTGACGTGTACATGGTTCTGATGTGTAAGTAATGCAATGCTTCCGTCATGCATGTATCCTCTGCCTGCATGCGGGGACTCCATGTAGGCATGCTCCCTTGCCCCTCCTCCGCCACTCTGCACCCCAGTTCCACCTTTGCACTGGTGTTCTTCAATCTTGCCAATGTGTACTTTCTTGTTCATGCGTCCTGTGTAGATGCTAACTTCCAGCGTAGAATCTGCCAGACATATGCCGTGTGGTACAGCCTTAGTACTTGATGCAGGGTATCTCACTTGTACTGTGCATAGGTCAGATGTCCCGCAGGGACATGAGTGCCCATTCATGCTCCATGTGCATTGCACGCATGCCCCTATGTGTCCTTGACTGGATGATCACCGTAATACAAGTCCTTGGTTACATACATTGCCTGCCATCTCATCAGCCTTCCCATGTCAACTGTGGCTCAGTCCTGCGTTGCACACATGTTTAGGGTCTGACAATCTGTGTGGCTCACAGGCCTCAGCCTGTTCAATGGCCAATGACTCTGTCCAACTGTTGTTGTGTCTTCTTCACACATGGGCGGCATCCAGAGTTTTCATCATGTGTCCTGCTTACTGTCCCAGCATCATTTGCAGTGTTGTCACTTGAATCACATTAAGCTGTTGATGCCAGTCAACACTGCCTGTCAATACACAGGTGTATGGTCAGCCTTTTGATACCATGCTAGGCATCCCTGCTTTGGTACTGGGGTGGAGGGGTGCTTGGCTTCTAGATATGGTACACATTGAATGCACAATGCATGTGATGTCTGAATTTGACATTGCACTGCCTTCACATTTCCTGGCACACACCATGGAGTCCTTGTACATGTCGGTAGTGAGTGGCGTACACATTTTCTGCACTGCATAGACCCACTTCCATGGAAACTGCCACCTTTCAACAGATCTGATCACAGAAGCAATTCAAAGTTGACCCAGCATGCATGCCAGGTTATATGTTGTGTGTCACATGTCTGCCTGATGCGTTTGCTGTCGGTGTGTGTGTGTGTTGTGTGCTTCTGACAAGTGTAGTGACCTTTTTTCTCTCTATTTTTCAGGTGATCACGCAATGGAGGCGGAGGATGGTGTTGTCATGCCAGACACAAGGTTGTTACCACTACATCAACCCGGCACTAGTGGGGGTCGTGGGGTGGTAGGCCACGAAAACCCCCAAGTGCTACAGTCCATCTTGTCTCTGGCTGCCTATGAGTCCAGCCTTGATGACGACACGGACGTCCATGTTGAGTTGGATGAGCATCAAGTCCATGTGTCAGGGGTGAGTGATTCTGATGTGGACACTCCTCTGTCTGCGACACCTGCACTGAGGGATCAGACAGTCTTGGTTCCTCCGCCCGTGGTGGATCGGGACACAGGGTCACCCTCCACACCAGTCACTGATGTGCCTGGGACATCACGTCGACGGGGGCATGTAGTCGTGCAGCCGCGGGCGGTGCCAACACAGCGAGGACCCCCGGTCCTTGGGTCCCGCAGGGGTCAAGCCCGGCAATGTGGTCGCTGCGCGCAACCGCAGTATACTGAGTGGGAGCAAGACATGACTGCCAATTCAGAACGGCAGGGGGCAGCAATGGAGAACATCGCTGAGAGCATGGAGCGTGTGGCCCGATCTGTGCTCCCCCCTGCTAGGCAGGTGCTTCTCCAGCAGCAGGCGGCACGGTCCACGGCCCGCTCGCTCAGGCTGGGCATGGCGGACTCAGACAGGGCACGCCAGGCTGATATGTCATCTCTGCATCAAGCAATTGCTGCTCATGCAGAGGCGCACATGGATGCCCTGAGGGAGGAGTATGCTTCCCTCAAATCCACTCTGGGTGTCCTTATGATGTCCCAGAGGCAGCGGGCAGAGGAGAGGTTTGCACAGCTTGAGCGTACCATCTCGGCTGAGCTACAGGCTTGCCGGGAGGTGCAGCGGGTGTCCAGACAGGCCTTGCAGGAGGAACTCCGTGTTACATGTGCTACCTTGCAAGAGGAAGCACGTGTATCACGTGAGGTTCTGCATGCAGACCTACGTCACATCGCCACACAGAACCAGGCTCACCCGTCCGGCAGACTTGCTGCCGACGAGGGGCAATCTGCGGCTAGGCGTGGCCAGGCTACTGTGCCACGTCCTCCTTTACAGGATGAGCCAGACTTGGACGACCATCTGTCTCCCACATAGGTCGGGCTGTGCAGGCGTTGAGCCCATGGAGGTTTTTTTTTTGGCTCAGCATCATCGCATGTGGATGTTGAGCAGCACCCTGTACCTCCCCCCTCCTGGGTGCCTCCCCTCCCCCCCCGGGTCGTATGTGGCCATTTTTTATTTTCATTTTAGTTTAGTTAGTTAAGTTTCTGTTTGATAGTTAGTTTAATTAGGTAATGTAGGTTTTCCATAGTTAGTGTAATTAGTTAATATAGTTTAAAATTGCTTGTCCATTGTGCTTTCATGTGACGGTGCGGTGCTTTGTGGCTTTTGAAGGCATCCACTGTCTGTTCCAGCTGGGCCCTTCAGGCTTGTCTTGTGTATGTGTTTGCTGCTTGGAGTCCTTGACTCACGTATGCCACTCCTGCCTCCCTTATCCATGGGCTTGCAAGGATGGTTCGGTGTCGCAACCTTTTACACAAGGGCTTTGGACTGTCATATCTGTGGCATGTCTGGTGCTGTGTGACTTGTGTTTACACCCCTAGTGGGGATGATTTTGGTGTTATTGTCCACTGTTCAGCTTTTGCTAGATGGGGTGTTTCATGATTAATGTGTACATTCATTGCTATGCATTGTGTAGTATGTTTCTTATCTTTACTGTACACGTGCTTGTTGCAATTCATGCTGTAGATAGTGTTCCACACTTTGGATGTGAAAGACAGACTGATGGTGTGATTTATGATGTGACTCTCTGACATGGTCAAGTAATGAGATGCCTGAAGAGACACACACAGATGACTTTGAAGCATTAATCATGTGTTTCATGCCCTTTCTGCAGGGGGATGAGCCTCCAGAGCACCTTTGCCAGCAGACATGGCCCATTGGACGACGGGATTCTGGGCACGTTTGTTGGTGCCCACATGCACATGTGTGCACAAGCAGAGGCACAGGGATTGCAGACCTACATCCTAGAACTGCTGACGTGTTCCAAGGAACTCCAGGCAAGGTGAGCAGCACAGAGGGGCCACAACACAGCAAAGCTTGCACCAGGCGAGTTGCACATGCAGGCTTAGTCACAGCACTGAGGGTGAGCTTGGACGAATATTGGTGTTGAAGCACACAATGCAGCTCAGATGTATTGGTGGACTGATGGCTGTTGATTGTAAGGTTGTCTAGGGAACCTGCAGGGGCAGTGGCACATACCCTCCGGTACACCAAGGTCCATCGAAGCACTTGTATCAACCATGTAGCCTTCCGAGACATGGAAAGGGGCAGCTCACAGGGACATACAGCAAGGGACATACTCGGGTGCAGTGCATTTCATTTCCATGTACATTATGATAAATGCACTGCCAACTTTGTTTCGGTCATGGTGGTACACAACTTGCTCTGAAGTCATGGCTTGCTATATGCGTATGTCTGCTTACCCAGGGAACATTGCATGTTGTGTGAATTGTGACACATTGGTGTTCCATTTGCCATGCACCCACCGGCGGCTGACTTACTGCATTGACTGTGTATGACCCATCACAGGGGTAATGTTATATATGGGTACGAAGCATCTACACCAGATTATCTGTTTGTAGAGTAGTTTGTTGCTATGGGGCATGTTTGGTGGTGTGTTTTTGTGTAATTGTCACGTACAGGTTGTTGACTGTGGCTCTCTTTGCAGCATTGCAGTGCTCCTGTAACCGGACCTGAGAGTGCGCAGGCAGGAGGCCAGTACTCAAAACCAGAGCTAAGTGTCTTGTTGTTTTTCTTTCAAACTGCTCTGCATAGGCTTGCTGGGGGGTGCACTTATGCATGGATGAATGTGTAATTCAATTTGGTATGTTTTTTCCCCCTAATCACCCGGAATCCTATGCAATTTTGAACCCTGTACCCTCTACCCGGTGTTCCTGCTTCCTGTACCTATCCAAGCAACGTTCCCTAACCCTCTTTCCCCGCTGGGGTTGTGGATGCCTGTGTAAGCCCCAAACTTGCAGGCGCCAAAACCCTAGAGGGGGTGGTTGGTTCGTGCCACTCCTAAGCCTGGACTACAGAAGGCCATGACAATGATGTCCAAGTTTGTTTGGATTGTGTATGTGTTCATGCAGGTAGTACATTTTCGTGCATTCCCTACTTTCATGTGTCATTCCTCCTCCCCTCTCCTGCCACTCATTCCAGTTATCCAGTGTGCCAACACCTGTCCCGACTGCATATCCCTGAACCTCCTTCCCCACCAGGGTCTCAGGGGCCTGTGTGAGTTTGACTTGCAGGCACCTGGGACACGGTGGGGGTGGTTGTTTCGTGACACTCCCGCGCCTGTACACGGGACCTGTGACAGTACACATCCGTTCATGGTGCATCATTCTATGTTATGTACCACACATGGTTCATATCCTGTTGTGACATTGTTTTACTGTGCTACCTTGGTTGTTGCTTCATTGTGGTAGTACTTGGCCTTTGTGAGATACTGCTACGTCAAGTCATCTACTGGAGGGTGTTCTGGTTCGTTTTTATGCCTCAGATTTTGTGATTTTGGAAATGAGTGTGGATTCTGAGGGTGCAGGCACCTTTTTACACACAAGGTGGGAGATGGTGACGAAGGGTAAAGGTGATCCTGTGGCCAGTTGGAATTGAGGGTTGAAGGCTCCATGACCCAGGTGCAGTTGTTCAGTGGGTCATGATCATTTGTGAGGGAGGGGGGGGTTGTTGTTGATAGTTGCCTTGCCCTGAAGTGTGATGGGAACCCTGACATTGTAATGGTGGTATCCTATGTACATGTTGTGTTCTGCTGATCAATGCCTGTTCATGTGTTGTGTTTACCTTTCAGGTGCGAGGGGATAGTTGTGGTTTGACATGCTGGGGTGTACACATGGTGAATGTTCACATGTGATGTGTAGAGAACACTGATGGTCACTTGATTGCACATGCATATGTTGAGTGCATGTCCTTGCTGACCCACACACTTGCCTCTGATGCACTACATGTACTACCAACCTTGCATATCCACGTGTACACTGTTTGTCTTCTGGTGCCCACTGTGTCCCTGCAGCACATGTTCTGTGACCAATTATGGATCCTGTACATGCCTAATTTGCTTTTTGATGTGGTCTGTCGCGTAGATGTGATGCTCAGGGTGTGCATCACACACAATGGCTGTTCACTGTGCTGTGTGCTGAGCAGTGTGTTGCAGGAGTAGGACACAGCACACAGAAGCTGCAGTGTTGATTTTGCAATGCACAATGTGCATGTAGACAGGCATTCATTGTTATGTTACATCTACAACTCTTGTAATGCATTTGGAAATGACTTATTTTGGGTGGGAGGTTGTTGGTCAGTCATTTCATCTGATTCCAGGTCAGGCATCATTGTCTGATGCCACTGTACATTTTGGACATGGCAATGTGTACCTTATTGTTACTGTGTTGGTGTATGGGTATTGCTTGCCATGTCATGTTGTGGTTTTGGAGGGTTTGAGTGACATAACAGTGATGGCCATGGCCTGTTTTGCAGGTGTGTGTGATTCACACCTTGCATGTCAGGGTCATCTGCTTCTCAAAGAAACTAGCTGGGGGTAGATCTCTCTCCGCGGCAGGGCCCTCCCTCTGGAACAGCCTTCCTGCCTCACTGGAACTTGAGGAGAACCATCTCCGGTTCGGGAAGCACCTCAAGACCTTCCTCTTTGCTTCTGCTTTCTCTCTGCCTCTCCCTTGCAAAATTCTTCACTGGAACTGCACTGGATCTGCAACTGGCCCACTCTCACCGACCTCGGTCCCTGGCCCAGCCACTCTCCACTTGCACTGCCCCCCTGGCAACCCCTGCACTGCGGTACTGTCTCTCTATCCCTACAGCCCCCCCTTCCCAGCACTTGTCTGCACTTACCTTTGCAGTTGCCACCAGCTGGCCTATGTATTTGTTTTTTGGTCTACTTACCCTGTACTGCACCACCCCCCTCCCCTTCCCCTTGCACTTTTCCCTTCCCCCTACCCCTGCACTTGCACAATCTAAATGACACCTGGCCTAGTAGTACCGTTGTCTGTCTTCCCTTGTTCCCCCCTCCCTGCCTCATCGCACCTTGAAATACTTGTGTATAGGCCATATCATGTCATGTCATATGTGTGCCTTTTGGTCACACAGGATAGCTTGTGTTTAAGTAGCTAGGGATGCAGATAATGTGGCACTTCCATGGCAACTATCTCAGGGTGGTAAGGTTGTGACAGTTGACTGTCTCTTTGTCATCATCGATTGTCACCTGGTATGTGCCAGGCCTGTGTGCACTCCGCAGAGGTGGGAGTTTAGGTGAAAAATGTGGCCACAAGCTGTGTCCGGGCTTCCTCGCCACGTGCCCTGTCCCCTCCCATGGGCAGCGCCTGTGCCTGTGGTTGGGGATGTGGGGGCACCACCATGTCCACCGGGACGCCCTGCCGTGTTGCAACATTGTGCAGGACACATGCTGCCACAATGATCCTGCACACTACTGGTGGTGCATAGAGTAGCTGCCCGCCAGAGCGGTCAAGGGAGCGGAAACGTGACTTGAGAACTCCGAATGTGCGCTCCACTATGGCCCTGGTTGCAATATGGGCGGCGTTGTATCTTACCTGGGGTGGTGTGGTGGGGTTCCGGATTGGCGTCATCATGTGGTTGCTCAGAGGGTAGGCACTGTCCGCTGGGGAGGTGTAAATGGTTGTGAATATTGGGGTTTGTTTATTTGTGTGTGTGTGTGTGACATGCATGCATGTGCAAGGGCATTTGTGCTCACCTAGGAGCCATGTGTCGCCATGCTGCCCAGCTTCCAGGGCCCGGCTCAGGGCGGACATTCTGTAATGAAACTGTCATGGGTGGAGCCAGGGTAGTTTGCATAGACAGAGGTGATGATTCCTTTTGCATCACATACCACCTGTACATTGATGGAATGCCAGTGCTTGCGGTTTCGGTAGATGTGCTCAGTGGCCCTAGGTGGACGTAGGGCCACATGGGTGCAATCTATGGCACCGAGCACTTTGGGGAAGTGTGCCACCCTGAAAAAATCCAGGACAACGGCCTGCCTTTCTGTGGGTGTTCTGGGCATGTATATGTGCCTGCGGACTGAGGGGCGCGCTGTCATGATTGCCAGTACCTGGTGTAGGCAGCGTGACTACGTGGCCTGTGAGACCCCCCCCACTATGGCAGTAGTCCGCTGAAATGACCCAGTGGCCAAAAAAATGCAGGACATTGAGCAGCTTCTCCAAGGGGCTCAATGCTTGGGAGCAAAGGGTGGGGGATGTAAGGTCATCTTCCCACTCCCTGACCAGGTCTAGGATGATGTGGGGTGGAAACCTATACCTGCCATAGACCTGGTCGTCCGGCATCCCAAAAAGGCTTGTCCGTGGTGCGAAAATGCGTGCCCTGGCTATTGTCCTCCTCCTGCGGTGTCCCACGATCAGTGCTGCGACAAATGGGGCATCATCATAGCTGTATATACGTGTTTGTTGTTTGCGCGCACTTTTATACTGTGCGCGGGGACGCTTCCGCCTGCCTTCGTGTGGCGGACGCGTTGACGCCTGTGTGCGTCTTTTGCCGTGCGCGGGTTTCCCGTATTCAAATCCATGAATACGGGTTGTTCGCGTGCGTGTGGGCGTTCCGTGTAGTTCCCTGCAGTACTTCCCCAGTTACGCCTTCTTTTTCACGCGTTATTCCCCATTCCGCGTGTTACGCCCACTGTTCCGCCCACTTTGGTTGTGTGCGCCTGGCTATGTGCGCTTTTGCTGTGCGCGTAGCGCACGCCGTGTATGCCTGCGTGCGCCATGGCTGGATTGGGCGCACGGACAGCGTGAAACACGCGCAGCATCTTCCTTGAATCGCACACGTGCCCGTGCGCTGCGTTTCTCGCGCTTGCGCTACCTTGCGCCTGCTTGCGCTGGGATTTTCGCCGCACGTTTGCTCCATGAATCGACCCCTGTGTTTCCTATATCTATCAATGCTTTGTCTGGGGTAAGACCTTGGGATTTATGAATGGTAACTGCATATACAAGAGTTAGAGAAAATTGCTCTCTACGTACATACATGTCTTTGAAGAGAAGGAATCGAGCAATTGAGCGCCCATTTTTTTTCACTTCTGAAACTTTATCAAAGCGAATATTGACAAACTGAATGTTGCTGTCACGTGGGTATGATTGAAAGCCAACAACTGTACCCAGTGCTCCATTAACTAGCCCTTGCTCGACGTCAAGGTTATGTTTAAGCATTACTCTACAATTTAAGGATAATTTTACTATTTTTTCCAACCCAGCTTTAGTCTTGTTGTGGCTTTCTCTCACATGGGTACTGTCATACCATTTACATCTAGTTTGTCTGTGGCGCTAATTTCCATTATTGGCTGCATTTCTTTACTTAACATTGTTTCATTGAATTTGAAACAGCTTGCAAGAGTTGGCATTAAGTCCATACAATTGACATTTTTGTGCGCTATTTGTTCCACAACATCAGTTGCACATGCATTATCGCCATAAAGTGCATGAATGTGCCAGTGTTTCAATACAACTTGTGGTTCTTTTTGCGATAGTACACCAACTCTAATACTTTTTAAGATGTTGGCATAAGTGAGATCTGCAGATTGCCACATGTCCTCAGTTAATTCTCTGTATTGGAAATGTTGCCAAAGGTTGACATTACCTATGCTACCAACAGTATTCCGACAGAGTTTGTGGCCTAAGGTTTTAAAAATAGGTTCACCTTTCACTGGTGTCAATTGTAGAAGATATCCGAAAACGATAATGTGTTTCCCTGCAAAGAGTTCTTAGTTATTATTTTTAAGTACTTCTGGCAATCTGAGATGAATCAAAGCCAACATTAGGTTGGAGACCATGCTCACTTCATCTATTAGTAGCATTTTCATTTGTTTCAATACTCTCCATAATTCCATTGCAGCTTCTGCAGAAAGTTTGTAGTAGTCACATTTATTTTGATGCTCTACTGGAAGCAGTAGTAATTGGTGTAAAGTGACACCGCCTATGTTGTAGACAGCTAAACCTGTGGGGGCCGTTACAACAGCTGACAGTTTGTTGTTTGTCAATTGTTGAATGAACTTGCTGATGATTCTGATTAAGAATACTTTCCCTGATCCAGCTTCACCACTCACGTACAGCAGTATAGGTTTGTAATTTTGACAGGTACATTCTTTATTTTCGTGTTGTACACCATGTACAATTTGTTTTGTTATGTCTTCAAAAATGGTGCACTGATCTTTGTTAAGTTTTGCTTGTTGTACAGTTAAGTCTTCTGTATCTTCTTGATACTGATACATGGTGTTTTCTACTTCTGCCATAGCTACTTCAGCCTCATTTGCTGTTAGTGGCTGTCCTAGTGGTGCTTGACTTCCTGTTACAGAAGGTTGACTACTGTCGGAAGAGTAGTTATCTAGTTGGGCCTGAAGTTCTTCTTCCTGTTGCTGCTCATTGTGTAACATTGTTTTGTACTGCGTAAAGTTCACATCGGTGATAGCGCTTTCATTTGCTTTGAAAGCATCTTCATAGCAGTCATAGTTATCTAGTATGTCTTCCTCTTTTCTCCATGGTTTGAAAAGTTGTAACAGAGACATGTAATATAGTTCTTTCTGTTGAGGAGTTTTTAATGACAATTTTACATGATTAAGCTTCGTTTGGTAAGTTTCACTAAGCTTCCTTCACAATCGGTCACTCTATATCTACGTTTGCTTTCATCGGGTTTTACATTATTTTTGTATGCAAAGTTTTGAGCTATGTGGTATAGACACATGCTTTCCAGAGTGCGACTCCTGTTTGGATAGTATGTGTCCAGTAAATAGTTTTTTAGAATGTCTTGGCTGTTGGGATCATTTCTGGCAATTGTTTCTATGTCCTCATATGATTTCAGCACTCTTTTTCTAGATTTTGCAGGACCAAGACTTGGCCATACTGTGTTGTCTAATTTTCCATACAAAGCAGTACCGGTTAAATGATATGCTGCGTCATAGGTGCAACATTCTCTATGAGAGAGCATTTTTATGCCTAGGCTGTACAATTTCTGTGACAATGTTTTGTCTGATGCTAGGTCATCCCAGAGGTCTTGAAGCTCTGTTTTTTCTGCTTTTGTTAAGCAGGCTGTAACATATCGTGCAACAGCAGTTGAATTGTCTGCAATGTACTGCACATCTATGTTTGCATTCCATAAGAGGGCAATGATTGCATTGTAATAATTTATATATTTTGATTCTTCCCTTCTTTTTATGTAATACGTGTTCTTAGGTGATTTACCTTTAACACTATGTCGAACTGAAGATATGAAGTTGTTTACTTCACCTGTTTCTGTAACTGGTCTAGGGAAACCAAAGCGGCATTTGGTGTAGTATTTCCCTTTGTTTTTGTATTTGCGGTGACAATATTTGGCACATTTGGGTCTTTCAAATTGTAAAATCTGCCCATGCAGCTCACTATGTGTCTGTTGTGAAGGGATTTCACAAGTGACATATTTTTGGATAAACTGCAAAACAGTGCTATCACTGTCGTGACCAAATTTCGGTGCACCTTTGATCCATAACAGCATGTGAATATGTGGTGCTCCTCTCGCTTGATATTCTTTTCTCCAAAAGAAGTGTTGCACTTCTCCAAGGGGAGGAACAGTTTTATTGTAAATAAAGTGTAGCATGGCAATGAAACGATGATGGAAATATATTGACACATTAACTGGATCTAGAGAGCAAAGATCTCCAGGTGTTAATATATCTATGTTGTTTTTGTTGCCGTTTGCTATGCGTAGGAACTCATGTATATATTCCCATGCATATTTTGCAAAACTTAGCGTAACAAATGAAGTCGGTGGTCCAAGGTTTCTGATCATACAACGCACGTCTCTGTGCCGTCAGAACCAGTATTCCTTTGTACCACGCATGTTTGCAAACAAATGTGTTATACTTGATTGTAAAACATCATCTTTTTCCTGTACTTTTTGTATTAACTGCGTAGCTGACATATTTTGAAAGTGGGTTCCAGATTTCAAAATGTGTGCAACTCTGTAACATAGTGTTGCTAATCCACTTTCATAGAGTAGGTGGAATATGTATTCCACATTTTGTCTAAATCTGGGATCTTGCGAATACATTCGTATTGAGCGGTATTCTGATGCCCCATGAGTGGGTCTATCATTGTATCTTCCACCTTTGCCAAAAGGAAATACACGTGCTTCTATACTTTTTTCCCATATACTCATTGGTGACCCTTTGGTTTGTTGCATTTGGTAAGTTTCTAGTGCATCATCTATGCTTTTATTGGAATGCAATGGATGAATTGTGTAATGGTCCAAAAGAGTGGATAATGTAGCAGGATCCAGAAGTTCGAATTGTCCAGTTTATTTCAGTTGTTTCCCTTAAGCTTTCATCAATATTTATTTCCTTGTAGTACTCATTATTGTCTTTTAGATATTGCAATGCTTGTGTAACTTTATGTAAATCCACCAGTTGTTGCCAATTTTTTTTGTCCTTTGTTGGTACACCATTTACCAGGAAAATTAAATAATGCTCTATTGAACGTTGCACTCCTAGAGTGTGTACATTTTCTGTTAGATCTAATGGCAAATAAACCACTTTGCCACGAATGCCGTTCACCAATTCAGAGGAATGTAATTTTGCTGTTTTTGGATGAAGGCGTATAATTGCTTGAAATGGGTGAACTGTTTGAATTCTTATGCTCTCATCCAAATTGAGCTCTTGCAGGATTTTTGGTAGTGGGAACAATTCCAAATTATTTGTAATAGCATGTGAAGGAGTGTGGTTGTTGTCTAATTTTGTAGTACAGTAACTGCAACATATTAGGCATTCAGTTAGTTCATATTTGTTTTCTGCTAAAAGGTAGAGAGCTAATTCAAACCATTTAGAATCTTCATTGTCTTCTATTGTGTATGCTATGTCTACATTTTTTGTGTTCCTTTTGTAAAACGTTCTGTGGCAACACATACACACATGGTTTGGTACTTAAGTCGATGATCTTTTAAATGTTACCATTTCTTTTCTGTATGTGTGCAATAGAAGGTTGCTATGTGCAGAATTGTTGCTACTATGTTCTAAAACTATTGCATTTTGTAAGTGGCTTTCACTTCCAAAACACTTTCTCTGAATACGGTCAATTTTTTCTTGTAAGTATTTGGGTGTACCATGCAGAAGAGTGTTATTTAAATTGCCTAATTCTGAAGCTGGACTTTTTGCATAGTATATTTTATACACTAGATTTCTTACATTTGAATGATGTATTGATAACCTTTTGATATCATGGAAGGTGCTTTTGTAAATAGGCCCAGAAATTCAGGCTAATGAATGTCCTTTTAGTCCTGTGTATTTGCGCACTGGACAAATATCCATATTTTGCAGCAATTTCATTTTACTTTTGTCTTTACCTTTTACATATTGATTGAGGAACTGAAGTAAAGATTTGAAAGCTTTGTTCAGAATGGCACTCATTGATGTGCACGGCCATTTGTATACTGGATGGTGTGGTTCTGCTGAATCGAGAGGTCATTCTGAGTTTTCAGGAGATACTTTTGTAAGCAGCGTTTCTTGTTCCATGATGGTAGTATTGATTTTCTCATACCCTCGTCCACTGCTATGGATGGCAATTGTGTTTGTTTGATTTTGTTTGTATGCTTCTTCATTAAAATATGGTTCTGTGGTTGTTGTGTGACTCCATTCACCACCACAAACATTTAAGAAATTATTTTTGTTTACATTCCGTTTATTGCTGAGTTTCTTTTGTAGTTTGGTACTTAGTTTTGTTAGTGCTTTCATCCTATTTAACACTAATATAAACAACTGCCTTTTGAGAAGGATTGCACTGTCCACGAGAGCTTGTAGGATTAACTTTCTACGGTAGGTTTTAAGGGGTGAGGATGATTTTGGTCTTCTTCTTAATAGATTCTGAAGGACTCTGTGACAAAACATTTTTGATAGAATACTTTTTTTACTATGGGTTCTTGTTACACCATCAGGATTATTAGGAGCATTGTTAGCTGTACTGGTAGCCGATTTTTTTGCCAATATTTTTGTGTTTTGTGACACATTTTGATGGAGGAGGTAAAGTTTCAGTAGTTGAAGCTTCCTTTGTTTTGCTAACCGACTGCATTAGCAGGTTTGTTCCAACATTCTCTACAAACTCTACAACAGATGGATGCTGACATTTGGCACTTTTATTTTTATTTGCTTTACTTCTGCGTTCCTTTCTACGGAGTTGCTTTTTGGTAGACATTCTTTGGTGTCTGTTGAAAAAAAGAAGGCATACTTTGGTCTGTTGTACAATGTATGTGTGCATGCGTGCATGAGTCTGATGGGGAAGCTCTTTGTCATGGTGTGTGAATGTGCATTGGACTCTTGCAATGATTTGGTAAGGCTACTTTACTGTTTGTATACTACTACAATGTGCTTCAGATGAGAGTACAAAGTTGTCTACTGGTGAAGAGAAGCATTATTAATAAACAAAATGTCATAAACTTGCAACAGCAACTTCTTTTCTAAATCTAACCTTCTAAGGATTACGTATGTTATTTGAGTTCCAAACACACAGGGATTTGTGAGCCATTCTGCCTGTTATACTTTGTTCAATAAATGGATATTTGTAGGTAGAATGGTTCAGAAATCAATGTTTGCTTTGGTGCCCAAATTAAACAAATAACCCAGGCAGCCTCTTTGAGGAGTAGTTACAATATAAGGTAGTAGGTTTCTTCGGATATGTCGTCTGCAGTGTAGATGCTGTTGATTCTCAGGAGAGTAGTCTTCACTGCGATTCAAAAAAACTAAATCAATTACTTTGTGTGTTTACAGCAGTGATGATACTGTACACATTAATTGTGCATCTTTCATCAGAGCATTCTACTTTCATATTTCAACCCAGTGCATGTGTGCATTTCACTTCACTCTGTGTAGCCTTTGCACGGTATTTGCAATATGTTACTTGAAAGTCCTTCAAAATTGCTAACAATATTAAGGTTATGAAAATGCCTTGTTTTTTACAAGGTGTACTATCTATAGGAGAGAGGTTTGTAAGCGATAGGGCATAGAAGTAGATGGGGAAAGAAAAATGTTCTACTTGGAAATTAAAAGCACGATGCCGAGAAATCGGGAGACCCTCAGAGGGAGATGTCACCACAGCAATCGGGAGCGCTTATTTTTCTCATACGATTACATTGTAAGTAGCATTACTGTAGGCCGTACACAATACACAACTCCGACATATTCTAATACAAAATTAAGTTTCGCCCTAAAAAGGCATGCTTGCAACGTATGCATAGGTTATGCGGAAGACAGTAAGAAGTCATGCAGTTTGTCAATGATAAATCGGACATCTGGCACTTAAAAGGGGAGCGTTGGTATGTATTGCCTATGCACATTTAGCAGCATTAATTTGTCTAAATTAAATCATAAGGGTTGCACATGTTCTCTGATTATAATATACATACCTGTACTCTATACTCATGCATGTGCGCATGGATGGAGCTCTACGTAGAAATTTGCAACACTTGCACAGTAGCTTGTGAAGTAAGAGCTTTGCAATGATATGCGACTTCCATTCAGAATTATCGACAGTAATTTTGAAGTGCGCAATGTTGATGACGGAGTTAGATTTAGCGATGTTCAATGTGATTGGTGGATGGTTGTGTGACTGCTTAGTTGTGTCCAATGAGGGACTCGATTTGCTACCGCTGTGGAAAGGGTGGAAGGACTGGATAAGAGTTACGTGCCGCACATAGGCAACGCTTGTCCGTTGTTAGGGCGTGTCACATACGGGTTTTTACAGCAAATCCTGCATGGAAAGGGGACTGTAGGCATCAGCCAATCGGATGTTCACATTACTCTTTTGTGTCGAAAGACGGTGCGTACACTGAAAATGGCAGAGGTGGAGAGGGTCAGGGTTTTGGTGGTTGGAGACATTTTTGTCCATGGCTTACAACACTATGCCGAGAGTAGGCATGTGGCACACCATTTCGACGTGAGAGGAGTGGAGGTGGTGTGGAGCGCTGACACTGATGCCAATGCTGCGGCAATTCTGCAAGTTTGCAGAGACATGCGTACGATGACCACTCATGTGGTAATTTTGCACTACAGTGCTTGCCATTTGGGGTACGTGAGATCACGTACTTTGTTGGCAGATTTGGCACAGTTGGTTGAAGCACTCATGACCATCTTCCCAACAACGAAAGTAATTTTTTCTGCTTTACTCCCTAGAGTAAAATGTGACAACAATTCTGTTTTCTGTCCAGATCAAAGTATTGGGAGGTGTATCATCAATCGCGGCATGCATCCGTTCATGTTACGAGCTGGTATGTTTTTCTGCAGCCACAATAACATTGCTCCAAGCAATGCAGAAGCAGATGGTGTTGCGCTATCTTCTTTAGGAAATGCGATGTTCTTTTGGAACGTAAGGCTTGCTTTAGAGAAGGTTCTGTAATGGTTGTAGGAGTAAAGCAAGGACAAAAAATACAAAAAAATAAACAAAATAACAGATGTCTGTCAGGTATCTGCCAAAAAACAAAAAAAACGGCTCTTTTCAGAGCCCACCTTAAAGAGGAAAAAGGGGAATAATACTTTAATGTACCGTCGTCACGCTCTGATCCTATACATGTCCACGGACATGGCGGGAGTTTGCAGCCAGCGCATATCACCAACAGGGATTCTGGGGTGGAGACGCATGCAAATGAGAATGAGCGGAGCTAGGGATTGGTCAATAAAGTTCAGTAGGTGTGTTCTGAACGGCGAGATTTAGTAAGACCATCTTCTCCCTGACAGGAGACTACACAGCCATGGCTTCCCATGCTCGAAAACAGATTATCTGGATTTTAGGAGACTCATGGATACATTGGTTGAAGGTGCATGCAGAAAGCTGCAGTTTATCTGCAGATCTCTGATTTCCCCATGTGGAAGTGCACTGGCATGGTGTGCGTGACATGAGGTGGCTGGACTTGGTACCTCTCTGTGTTACTTTACTGACAGAGCGTCCTCCAGATATACTTATCATTCATTGCGGAGGAAACAGTTTAGGCCATGTCTCTGGAATTTCTTTGCAATTTGCAATGAAGGAAGGACTTGCGAAGCTCATGGACATGTTTCCAAATTGTCAAATAATTTTTTCCCGTATTGCACAAAGACAAATATCGCTGCGTTCTTCTGCTTTTGGTCCACAAATGGAGAAAGCGAAAAGCAATGTGAATGAGGCTGTTTGTGCCTTTTTAAGAGATGTTGGCATGTCGTCATTCCACAATGAAAACATTTTGTTTCACAGCTCTGTCATTTTCCTCAGAGATGGAGTCCACCTCACATATGCTAGCAATCTGATTTTTCTTCGCAATGTACAAAATGCATTGCAACCTCTTTTGGATTCACAATAACCTATGTGACAATCCGTTTTCTCCAATTCATAGTTTTTGACCCACACAACACACCACCGAAAGGCTCTTTTCAGAGCCACCACTTACTCCCACTTTATTGTATTTGCTCAGCTTGCACCCTCCTTTTTTTTCCCCTACAACTGTCCGCAAACTTTTCCACAACCCCGCGCGGGGTCTACAACCGTCACTTCATAGTTCTATTGTTAAACTGAGAAGGGCGGCTCTGAAAAGAGCCTTTTCTATCATTTTTGTTGTTTTCACGTTTATTGCTTCTCAGCACACGACACACTAGGAGAGGAGGCCAAAGGAGGGTAAGGAAGGGACACCATCCACGGGTATAAGAAAGGGCAAGTGGACAGAGAAAGATATAGGGGGAGCTTTACTTCGGTAAGGAGCAGATCTTCTGGTGCTCCGTGACCGTAGCCTCAAAAGCACTTCGAAATCTCTACCCCCGGCAGATTACTGCATCACAATACATACACACTATTGTCACCTTTGAAAGGTAAGGGTCAACAGCATTGCGAATGGCTTGTGAGGCAGCTGGAGGGAGGCACACCCCCACAGGAGGGTCTCTTGTGGTGAGAGGATCGGACACGGAGGATGCTGTGGAGGAACTCAATCGACTACGCTCTTCACATGGCACCACCTTGCGAATGTCCAAATTGTGGAACGAAGTGAGGTGTCGCTTCATGGTTGTCGAACCAAAGCTGTGTACGCACCAAGTCTCCCGCGACTCAGCACCACCTGGCACTGGTTACACCTCATCAGGTTCGCACATGCTTTTGGTACGTTCCCATAAACAAAAAACAACCGCCACACCCACGACTCCCGGCGAGTGCTCGTAGTGTGGAGTTCCTCCACCTCATTCTCTTCCTCGCTCTCTACATCCTCACCCGTATATCTCTCTGCAGGCCCTTGGGGAGGTGGTGGTGGTGGCAGGTTTGGGGGTGGTGCAGAGGCTAATGAACCAACAGCAGCCATGGAAGCCATACCGATACTTTCCTTTTGGTCACTACAGCAGTAAAGGCAGTACACCTCAATCTGCTGTAGCTAGAAGGACAATGAAGATGCGCTCGGGGGTGTGGCCATTTATAGGGGTTGAGGGGTGTGCCTTGTGACCGTCTTCATCACTGCAAAGCGGTACGAAAATTTTACACAACAAGTCCTCATGTAAGCTATTGTCTGGGATATGTCAAATGATATTTTTACACTCTACAATAATTTGCCTTGTGTCTACAAGTTCTTTTGTACTGTTGCAGAAGCACACAAATTGCGCAAATTAGTCCACACACTCAGCGTGGGTGCGGTCACATGATGACGGCCTGAGCACATCTGCGACAGAAATGGGAGTCCGCTGGACAGCAAATGCAGAGTAACAAACTTGCGCATGCGCGCAAGTGTCCTACGGACAGTGTTCGGGTTCTCAAACTAATTCAAAGTGCGACACAAGTGAGACGGACAGTTAGGGAAAGGAGTGATGTTCGCTATACTTACGGTTGTACTGCGCATGTGCATACATGATATGCTCACTGTACGTACAGGTCCAGTGTCCTTAGGACAACTCCATTTTGTTTGCCTACGAACTTGCCGGCCACCGCGCCTGTTCTACGGATGGCACGATTTTGGCTGCGGACGATACGGACAGGTATACTGTCATTAACACACTCCCATTTTGCTCATTTACAGCCATACTGGACACCTGGTGTGTTCTACGAACATGTTTCATCTCGTTTGTAAGCGGTACAGCGAGGTATAATGTCCTTACGACGCCCCTTTCTGTTTATGTACGCACAACTTCAACAGATGGTGCGGTCAAACATCAACTCCATCTTACTTGACATTAGTAAGGGTAGGTGTACTGCCTTTACAGCACCCACATTCCATTCCTTATGGATTGGTCGAACACGCACGCTGTTCGCGAACATTTTAAGTCTTTTTTAAAAAAAGTTTTTACTCAAACTCTTTAACTACAACTAATGTACAAAAACATTCCAAACACACTCACACACTTCAATCCAAAGAAATAGCGGAGGAAGCAGATACTGACACAAATATAGGGGAATTAGGATTCAACACGGGCTGGTTATGAGGAGAAGATTTGTGAGAGGAAGAAGGGATGGATATTTCGTCAAAACGTCTATTTTCTTCTTGAAGGTTTGGGGATGGTTCACTAGGGAATGGAGAAGCGGGGAAGGTACAGGTGGGACAATGGTAACATACTTTTCCTCTCACACAGTCCTCCACAAACCCCCTTAAACTTTTAAAATTCTCGTTCAGTATGTCCATTTTCTGCTCAATCATTTTCATCCTGTCTTCTTCTGTCTCGTTTGTTGCCCTTTCTTCTTTTCTTTCCTGGTCTTCGGACCCGGGGCTAGCGAGCACAGTGAATCGGACTCTGAAGTCGGACCTCGTTACACACATGCCCCATGTGCTGGCTGACATGTCACATCATCATCATCATTTGCTAGGCAGCGCCTCCAACCACTTCAGGGGTTTTTCGGTTTTAATTTGAACCATAATGGGGAGGTTGAAGTGCCCAGGTTTTTGGTAGGGCAACTTAACCATAACGTCCCCTCAACAAAGTTTTTATTTTAGTGAATTTTACAGGTTTTTGGGAGGGCAACTTAACCATAATGTCCCCTTAACAAAGTTTTTTTTGTAGTGAATTTTACAGGTTTTTGGAGGGGAACTTAATCATAACATTGTGTCAATGAAGTTGTAGTGCTCAATATACACTGTCATGTGATTTTGGGAGATATGTAGTATAATGTACGTACTTGATATACATTTAACATAGAACATACAGAACCCCCTCCCTATTAATATTAGAAAGGGACGGACTGAGCGCCTGTTTGCGGACGGGGGTAGACATGATCAACATTACCCAAAGAGGCGGGGGTTATCTGAAAATGTACTATTGTTTTACACAAAAAGTGTGCAACGTAAAGAAGGACATAAAGATATTATAAGTAGTAATAAGTAAATATGGAAACCTAAAGGTGTGAAAAGAAAACGACACATTTAATAACCATGTAGAATGAAATGGATGGGACCATTAAAAAAAAAAAAAAGGATGCCTCCATCGTAATCACTTCACAGAAACTCTGCAGCTTGGACCTACAGTGGACGGACGCAGTAGGACAAAGGGAAATTACATTAAAAGAGTGAGTGAAGGTCATATTTTTGTATGTGTGTGTATTTATTTTGGTATGTGGTGCAGAAATAATAATTTCTTTCTGCTGTTTTGACACAGAAATGGCTAGTACTTTGGAGTGGCTGGAGGAGAATTTTCCGCATGGGGAAATGTCTGAAGACAGCGACAATTGTGGTACACACTGCTCTGCATATGCAAAATAATGATCAGTATTTTATAAGCATGCAACATATGTATATTTTTTTTGTACAGACCAGGAAAGAAAAGAAGAAAGGGCAACAAACGAGACAGAAGAAGACAGGATGAAAAGGATTCAGCAGAAAATGGACGAGAATTTTAAAAGTTTAAGGGAGTTTGTGGAGGACTGTGTGAGAGGAAAAGTACATTACCATTGTCCCACCTGTACCTTCCCCGCTTCTCCATTCCCTAGTGAACCATCCCCAAACCTTCAAGAAGAAAATAGACATTTTGACGAAATATCCATCCCTTCTTCCTCTCACAAATGCTGGAGTCAGGGACGTCATTTCACCAAAATGCCAGGAGTAGCGGAAGTGACATCACACGACCCTTGCCCTCTGATGACATCACAGGAAGTGATGTTATTTGACCCCACCTCGAAGTGGCATCATGGGAAGTGATGAAACACAACATTTCACCCCTTGACAAAACAAAGTGTCATCACATAGCATTGTTCCTAAGTACAGTACAAATAATATGGTTACAATATCACTATAATGTGACATACATTTCATACAAGAATGGATCACCATATGTATCATTAATACCGGTGTGTATAGGCCCATATTCCAAAATTACTGTGAATGCAAGCAGCCATCCAAGGCCAAATGATGATTATGCGTTTTTATATAGCACTTACGCTTAAGCACTTTATATAGAACAAATATACATACAACAAAACCCAACCTGTGTTGGTACTCATTCATCAACCTCAGAAGGATTAAAGGCTGGGCTGAGGTGTTTAAGAACCGACTAAATCAGTGACTCACCCCCTGAAGTGTGCTTGAAATAAACCTTCAATAAGTCTAGCAATTATTGTATAGAATTCAAGAAAGACAAATGATTTGTTATTCCTATTCTTTCTTATCTAGGATCACTGCTAAAAGTGTTACACTTGTGGAACCCCCTCTTTTTTTCAGAGGCCTGAACAAGAAAGCCATCCATCCAGAAACAAATAGCCACATGAGCTTACACCTAAAAAAAAAAATGAAAAAACAAATCTTTTTTTAATTGATTTTTTTTAGGGGTAGCAATGGAGACCTCGGGGGTCGCAGTTGCAACTCCTGGCGACCCACAAATGATGTCCCTGGTTGGAGTGTTGGGGGCTTCAATCCCCTGACGATAGACAATTACTCAAAAGCATTGACCAATCAGTTTAGTGTACAAATGGGGGCAGGTTTTACATGCTCCTTCTTACAGGAATCACCTTCATTATATTTTTAACAATTTTCCTGCCCCATCTCCTTTAACCCAGAAGTGCTCAGCCGCTCATACTGCAGGAGTATTAACTGGAGGGAAAGCCCGACACAGATCCAGGACAAAGGGATATAGATAAATGTGTACAAAAAGGGAGTTGTGTCCTGGCTGTGAGAGTCTGAGCTAGTTGCAATTTATTTAGTGCAAATCAAATCTGTTGTGTATTCACTACCCATCAGTGACACTATTTATGCATATCCTAGGGTAGGTGTACATGAAAAAGAAAATAATAATACACATGCGCTAGCTTGTTTATAAGAAGAGGTACAGCTTTTATTAAGTTGCTGTCCTCATCTACTTATAACACTTTTTTAATATAAAACTGCATTTTTTACGCAATCATATGTTGAAGGCTTTTGACACTGTCTAATGTAGAAAGCTAGGGGGCTCTTACTTTTACTTATTAGAGCCTCCCTCTGCTTTTTCTTTTCCAGGCAGCTCTACGCTGTGAGGGGAACCCACCACGTCCCAGATGAGGGGTTCACCCTATTTCATACATTTTAGCCTTCCGGCTTACACCTAGTGCAAGGTCAGTGCATGACCACCAATATGAGAAAACTAGTGTTTTGATCCTCTGTGTCCTTTCCCTTCAGTGTTTACATGGCTATGTACATGGCTTTTTAACCCCTGCGCTCTCACATTATCCCTTACACACCAGGTGTAGTGACCTCCATTTATTCTCGACAGGGGACACCTTACCTTGGCTCCATGAAGAAGGCTGTGACCCACTGAAAGCCGAAACGTCCTGGGACCCTTTCACCTTTAGGTGTTGTTAGGTCCCCTTAAAATCTTTGTTTGGATTCATTTCAGTGACGTCGAACCATTACTTTGGTCACCCTTTAGCCTGGCTACGTTAGACCTATCCAAGGTCTTCATCTTAGAAGAACAACAGGTTATGCTAGTTTTAGAAAACATGTTCAAACCTGTTGTTATAACATGGTAAATAATGAGGAGTACAGAATGTATTAGAAGCATTTTTCATGTATAGGTATTTCTCTCTACAATTGTTACCATGCAGTATATTCATGCATCAATTTGTTTTGGTTCTGGTTTATGCTCACCGCATATTGTTTATGCATTGTTGTTTGTTATATGTGCAGAATGATTGCACTTTTTCATATTGAATTCATAGTTTTATATTTAAAAAATGTTATAAGTAGATGAGGACAGCAACTTAATAAAAGCTGTACCTCTTCTTATAAATAAGCTAGCTCATACTGCAGGCGCAGCTTCAAATCCGCCTTGGCTATCAGATGGAGATAACTTGGCCAAGTATTTATTGCAGCCCTTCAACTGGTCCTCAATTCACTGGTGATTTTATATGACAACATCTCCAAAATTACAAAGGACAATAAAACCTTGTTGGAGTGGATTAAGGGAAAACTACTAGATATGAATTTGGCACCTGCCCATTCAGTGAGTGATCATAGCTTGTCAAGGCCTTTGTGATACATTGTGAAACAGTCAGTGGAAGGCTCATGTATCTCGGTAGATGCCCCATTGTGATATCATTTCAATTCAGCTCCAAATGCACCTATCTAGGACAATACGTGGTTGTTCTGGAAGATCAGATTATCCCAGTGGAGGTGTGCTCTATTATACAGAGCACCAGAAAAAGAAGGTTACAAAAAAGTGAAAAAGGCCCCCTCGGTCAGTCAACCTCCTGTAATGAAATCGAAAAATCACAATTCAGTGGGCCTAAACAGAAATAAAGGTTCAAGAAAATGCCTTCAGAGGACTAATTGAAAGTAATGGAGATATCTGAGGGGGGACACCTCCCAGAAACCATTATCAAGAACATATCCAGTTGGGCATAATCTAAATACACCTCAGGAGTCCTCCATTCTCCCATGGTAGAGAATCCCCTGAATGAACCTAGGGAGGATGGTTGCCCTTCCCTGAAGGAGGGGGGGTCTCCTCAGTGATGTCTAAAAGAGTGATCTTTAAAGGTGTGTGTCTCCTTTTAGAAAGGATTTCAATCCACAAACATCTGATTGTATTTTAAGCTCATGTTCTGGTCGAGGGAGTGAAGAAGTGAGAAATCACCTAGAAGATCTACATTGTTTGGGCCTAGAATATATGCTGAACAGGCATGATAGACCCATTTTAAATAGATCCAATGTTTTAATTCTTATTTACAATATTCCGACCCGGAGGGCGATAACCTCAAAGGACATAACCTAGGTTTTCTTTGTGGATTATAGAGAAACATATTTGGTAAAGATATATTTGTAATAAAAGGTGCTTTATGACATATTTGTCCAGACAATGGATGCCTTTCTTTCCTTAGGATATGAACTGTTTTCATTCAAAGGGTCTGATAACCTAGGGGGAAATCAGGTTAAAACGTCTGCCCAGACTGTGCCAGTTGGCAGTACTTCTCTAATGTTAAAATTCTCATGTATGAATGTGTCTTTACAATACAGAAGGGTTTCCTGTGAGTCAGGAAAGTTACAGCCTCCGGGGAAAGTTAAAGGATTGGGGTTGCTTGGCAGCCAGTTTGAATAATTCTGTCAAGAAGAAGTCGTGTTACTTAAGGTGTTTTTCAGGAAACAGTCTTTGATATTGTGAGTTGGAACTCTCAAGGATTTTCCCTTTTGCTCCTGTATCAAATTCAGAACCCATATGGCAATCTTACTTTGATCATTCTCCTACAGGAGGTTTGGTTGAGAGAACAGCCTTCGTTGAATGGGTATGTGGTAATTTGGCAGCCTGCATTCAAGAGTATAAGAGGCCGTCCTCCTGGTGGCCTATTTACTGCAATTAAATACTCCCCCCAATATGAGGGTTGAACGGTGGCCTGAGGGAAATTATGATATTCTAGCTGTTCATTTATCATGGTTAACTGCAGATCACATTTTTAGGGACATCATCTTATTAAGTATCTATTGGAAGCCGGCTGATGTGGATAATGACCTGATTGTTCCTATGGCTGAGTCCATTTTGGGGTCATGGTCTGATACCGCCACATGTCCTTAAGTACTAGTAGCAGGGGATCTGAACTGCTGGTGCCTAAACAAAACTTCTAAAATATCTGAATGCACTTTATATTCCAATATGGGGACTCCCTCCTCTGTCTTGTGGTAGAATTTGGTTAGATTTGATGTCATCATGGAGGGGGTTACAGGTTTTACATGGGAATGTGACAGGGGACTGTCCCACCTAGTTGCGGTTTGGACATTCTTCAATTGTAGATTACATGTTTTGTTCCTCTTTATTGTTTAACCAATGCACAGTGTGAAGAATCTGATGGGATTCTCTCCATAAACCTGGTCTGGGACCCTTCTCATGCGGCCAGGGAAAGGCAGGTGCTTTATGATCCAGATCTGGGGGTGATTTACTGCGGGATGATCACATTAGGGGTGGGGGAACTAGACCAGGAAGTCTGGGAGGAACCCCTTTTTAACTTTCCCCATAATCCCTCCCTTTGATGGCTTTTTGCCAAATTAAAGAAGTTGTAAAAACGAACTTTAAGAAACGAAACTACATGTCACAGAATAATATAGAGACTGAGACGAAGAAGTCGGTGAAGAAGCATGTAGATGTAGAGGACAGGCAATTAGGCCCAACAGCCTTTCCAAGGGTCAGGCAATTTACAATAATGGTTTACACCTGAAACCAATTGCCCCATCTATGATGTATAAAAAGCTGCAGCAGGAGAGGGAAGGCAGAAGGAGCTAGGAGCAGAAGCTGGAAGGCTAGCAGTAGTAGCAGAAGTTGAAGAGTACAAGGCTGGCAATTCATGAGGAAGTGTGATCACTTAACGGACGCCGGGACGTGGAGACAGCAGATTTCAGCTGCAAGTTCTGAGAGGGTCCTGTGTTCACAAACCCTGCCTTGCTGTGGTTGCATTGAGAAAGACACCGAGGCCCATAGCAGAAAGCAAGCTGAGGGGCAGGGGAGTGATGGAGACTCCCAGTTGGCGTGGCTGGACCTGAGACACCTGTGCTGCAGAAGGGCATAGCTCCCGACCCAATTGTGCCCAAAGCCATAGTAGAAGAAGTCGGGAAGGTGTAGCAGCCTGCAACCGCAGTGTTCCTGGAGCTGGTGAGTGAAGCTTGGCGTTCAGGTTCACTCCAAAACCCTTGTTGGTAACTATTACCAGCTCTAAAGTGACATGCGTAAGAGTATAAACTGTTCGGCATTGTGAAAAGTTTTGTCAACAATGGAAATGTATCACATGCACTTCTAATGAACGCCATAGTGCTTGTGTATGAAGAAATGCATTTAATTTCCCATTGTTGAACTGTTAATGTTGCCGGAGTGGTCGCATGTCTCTAATTAAAGAGGGAACGTGTGCTAAAACATTCTAAAAACCCTAATGTTGACTTTCACAATTGTTACAAGTACTTACAGCATCAAAGGAAGTGCGCGTGTGGCCAATTGTGATTCCCAACAGGAATTAGAAAGCATCTCTGTGATAATACGTGGCAATGGAAGCACTTTCAGTTATTTAAGGTTAAAGATCGACCTTAAAGGGTGGTTGTGTGTGCCTAGATCTGTTTCTCCTCTGAAGACTGAACCTTGTAACATTAAGAACAAATATTCTTTAAACCCAGAAGTTGTTGTACTGAAGAGAAAAAAAAGCATTTCCCAAGCCAAGAGGCTAACGCTTGCTACAGTGAAGCAAGCCCTGTTTAGAACTATCCACCTGACCTACAAAGTTGTTAAAGGTCCAGTGCCCTCTGATACAAGAGTGGCATTGTTACTTGAAGCTGGAAGAGTGGCAATACAGCTTCAATGTAGCAACTGGAATCTAGACAGTGTGAACAAAGCTCGGGAAGGGAGCTGGGTGCTTGTAAAGAAGATGGAACAAGTAATCCGTTATGCTGAGACTGCTGAAGTTGAGAGAAAGTCAGTCTTGAAGCAGAGGCAGGGCAGGTTATACTTGTGGCAGTAAGGCAGACAGAAGAGGCTGCCCTTTACTTGGATCATAGAAAAGAAGAGTGCCTTGCCTACCTGTAGAGTTTGAAGAGTCGTGTCTTTATATGCCTAACAATCCTGAAGTATAAAGTCGAAGCAGAAATGCCTAAACTGTGGTCATGTATACCAATGTCAGTGGATGTTACATTGAAGTTGGTTGAAGTAGTGGCATACTGTGAAACAAAGGAGTCTGTTCCTCAGTAACAGTAGTAGAAGGGTGGTTGTCAAGAGAAAAGCAACAACCAAAGAAGAAGCATCCTTACAAATATACCCAATACAATGCTGAGGTCATACCTACCGGTGAAGTTTTAAAAGGAGAAGTTGTTCATCGATTCTTTGAACTGTGGCCAAACAATCTTAGAAAGAGGATGTCCAGGATGACCATTGGTGCTATTATCTAAGCTGGAATTGGAAGGGGAACTTTTCAACCGAAATCTGAGGAACTGTTACCAGTGGACTGTTGTTTGGTGAACCTTTGGTTTTATTGCAATTTACAAGAACAGGTTGAAGACTTTCGTTTTCCTTTTGATCATTTGGGGAAATTGACTTTCCATGGCCCATGGCCCTTCTGAACCATCAGGCAGCCCCGCTTAACAAGAGCGTCTCAGGTGGGGTGCCCCCCAGCCGGACACGGCAACGCTGTGAAGGCAAGGTCTGAGCGTGCCTGATCGGTGCTCGGACCGGGCCGGTGGCAGCTGGTAGCCCGGCTGCCACCCCTGCCGGAGATGGCTGGGTCTTCTTAAGGCTGGAGGGCCTGGAGGCAAAAACAGAGCCAGGGCAGTGTGGCTTCAAGAACAACACAGGCACCTGATATCATGGGGCGCACAAGTCTGAGGTTAGGAGCCTGTGCACTTCATGATACGACTCCCTCACCTTGCTTTCTCTTGCTCGCAATCTGTCAGCGTCTCAGCCATTCTTTCTCGGCCGCTTGGTGTTAAACAGCACTTGCTCAGCTGCTCCTTCTCATACCCAATCTCACTCTCTTTGCCTTTCTGTGCTCCACCTTTTATACTCTGGGTAGATGTCAATGAGTTTCAGGTGTGTGTGATTGTGAAAGAGTGCCTGGTCCCGCTTGACGTCATTAGTGGGACAGGGTCACCGCCTATTACTAATGGTAATCTTCCTAGTCTCAGTCTTCCTCATCTCAGTAATTGGACTGATAAAAAAAGAAGGGGAAATATATGTGTTGTAGTATCCCATAAAGGTAGAGGGAATTTGGGGTAATCAAATGTCAGGAAATGGGAAATGCCATGTCTCACCTTCCGGTGTTTCCTCCCAAGGACCCCCTACCCAGGTGAATCTCCCTCACTTGTCCGCCTCTATGGGTGGGATACAATAGCGATGGCCCTTCCCTGGCCACCTGAATAAGGGATCCCCGGGGATTGAATCGTGAAACACTCAGGTTTTTTACAGTGCTAAAAAAGAAACTCTGGCATGTAGATTGGATCATAACCAAATCATAGATTGCTAAATTCAAACTGTATAAACATTGTAAAAGATCCATGGAATCAAAAAAGGAAACCTACTCTGTTGCCTCTTTTGGGAGATTACTGTGTTCAATTATATCCAGGTTTGAGCAATCAACTTTAGGTGGAGTAACTCTGAAAAAAGTATACACAAACATGCCTATGACTTAGACATTAAGCAACACAGAGCCCAGTTGAACAAGGAACTACGAGTATTAAAAAGACAAAATCTGTCCCCATCAACTTATAAAGAACAGTGTAGACTGAGCTGCCAGCGTTACAAGAACTGGAGGATTCAACATCGTGCCTCCCTATCCCAGATGGATGGCGAAGCAATGCTTACGGCAATGAAGGAGACAAACTCCAGAAATGACTGGGCCCTTATTAACAGTACTGAGGTTTCCCAAGTTCAACTGAACATCAACCCAATTAGTGAAAGAGTGTGGTGTGACTATTTTGAAAATCTATATGCGCCCTCGGAACATGATGACACAATAGATATTTATGGGAAAGATAGATGGATATTACATGTATCTGTCGACAAAATATTGAGAACAATTAAGAAGATTAAATCTTCCACTACTCCCGGTCCGAATAATCTGTCTTGTGCCACGCTCAAACAGAATGCAAACTTTTGTGGGCAAGGATACTTTGCTTTATCTTCAGTTATGTGATTGAGATACAGTCTATGCCAGATTCATGGAAATTATCGTATGTGCTCCTAATTTTTAAAAAAGGTAATCATCTGAGTCCTTTGAACTACAGACCAATTTCCTTGATTAATATTGAGACCAAGTTATTTTCATCAATTGTATTAGAAAATTTGATAAGCTGGATGGATGAGAATGAAATCCTTGATATACGGCAGTTTGGGTTTCGGAAAGGTTTGGGGACGGATGCGGGGGGACTACTTGTCTCCATCCTGCAAAGTAAAGCATCAAAATTAGAGCATCTACCATTGTATTCAGCATCAATGGATCTTTCTGCAGCCTCCAATATGGTTGATAGACCATTGCTATGGCGAAGGCTTGCTGCGCTGAAAATTGAAAGAGGTTTACTTTCAATCCTTATACATATATATATTCCAATACAGTTTTGAAAGTCAGACTGAACAATGAGGGTTTGATGTCGAAAGAAATAAGGTCTAGGAATGTGCCTTGGCGGCGATTCTATTCAATCTTTATGTGTCAGGAGCTAATGTAGTGTTGGAATCCTTTGGCTTGTTATCGCCAAAGGACGGTCAAATCGGCATAAAATGGGTTGCCTATGCTGACGACTCCCTGCTTTTTGATCGAACAAAAATTGGCCTGCAAAGGCTTATAGATGTGTTTTCAAGGTTTATAAGCGAATTGAAATTGAAAATCAATCCTCTTAAAACTGTAGTCATAAATTTAGGACAAAGCAACAGGAAATGTTCCAATCCAGTGTGGTTTGTCGAAGGAACTGGTATCCGTCTTCAGAATGCACTTACGTTCTTGGATTATTCCTTTTCAGGTACTATGACGCATAGTTTTGGGAAAAAATGCTTAGAATTAAAGGCTATTGAAGCAGGTAAGCAAATGAGAGTGATTGAAAGAAAATGTGGTCAATTTAGCATGTCAGCTTGCAGGGATTTCTATACGTTGAAGGTTATTCCGAGATTGGCGTATGGTTTTGAATTTTATCCAGATAAACTTACTCCATACCTAAAAACTATTGAAGCGGCAATCTGGAAAAAGGTTTTTTTTTTTTTAACCAAAATGCATACCAATGGAAATTAAGGTATGAGTTTGGTCTTTGCTCTCTAAAAGGTATCAGGGAATGTAAAAAAATAATGTTATACAGAAAGTGTGTCTTAGCAGGAAAAAATGTGCTGTATAAATTATTTAAAGAAGATGGAACAGGGGAGTATATGATGAATCTGAAAACAGAGGTGGAAAACATTTTGTCAAATATCAGAGTTACAATCAAATGTCTTATTGAGAGACCTGCAAAGAGCAAAATGTAGATCAAAGCGTTTGACTGGGTTGCCAACAATGCAGTTATTATGAACTCTAAACTGTATTCCCAAGTTTTATCTGTGTGGAAATGGTTTCCCGAATTAGAGTCATATCTTGAAAAATATCCCTCTCGTAAATTTTGCAATAATGTTATGAGGTTCAGGTTCAATGTAATGAATACTAATGAAATTCGTTTCATTTGGAAATTAATTCCCGAGAATCAGAAAATGTGTAGATTTTGTGCAAACGTGGGGATTAATGAAACATTGTTGCACTTGCAGCTAGTTTGTCCTGTGTTGATTAATAAGAGAATTGCATATTTTTCTGAATTTGTCTATGACACAGCATATGTTATAAGAGAACAAATATGGTTCGAAATGCTTCACTGGTCTAATATCTCGCTGAAGATCAGAGTGACAGCTTTCCTGACGACTGTATGTAATGTTACCTAAGTTGTTAAAGGAAAGAACATATAAGTTTAGATTCAAGATCCGTGAAAGCATGGACTACACATACGGTTTGATGAGCAGTAGTGAAATAATAGTTTTGGGGCGTATCGCATCTCTGGTATATTTAGTATTGTCATTAATACAAGGCTAGAAAACGTTTTTGGACTTTTTATACAAAAAATACTGAAAAGTGATTTTAGACTTGTGGAAATTATAAGCATTAATCAATGTCCTAAGAGATATAATGAAAGGTTTAAAGAGATTCTTTTAATGTATTTGAACGTTAATATTCGTGTTAATATTTGTGATTTTGTCGAGATTCCTGCCCCTCATGTCCCCAGCCCTCCAAGATGTTAGGCTGGAGCCAGGCCACGATCACCTACATGGCCCTCAAGGGCCTCTCCATCCCTCCAAAGCCCCACTTGGAGTCAGACTTGGCGCTTGTGGCACCAGACTCACTCACTCCCATAGGATAACATTGGGGATTGGACTTGTAGTGCATTGATGGGGACAAGAAGGATGCCCCCACATATTTCGGTTCCCAGAACTGCATGTTCGGTCTAGTCTTTTGGGTGTGGTTCAGCCCAGAGGCACCTGGGATACCCACAGACTATTTAAGCAACACCCAGGCTGAGCAACATGCTTTGCGTTTTCTGCACCTACAGCGTGACACTCACCCTGTTCGGATCGGTCTCCAGTAGGCCTGCATCTTTCTTCTGCGCTTAGCTCCTGCAAGAACAAAAACACTGTTAGGAACAGCCTTACCTTGCGGCGCTTCTGCCCATCAGTCATCGCTCCTTCTGTTCTGCGGGCATCTTCGGCGGTGTCATTCCCATCCCGGCATGCCGCTTCCTAAGGAAAAGGGAAAAGAACAGAAAAAAGGCATTAGTAAGCATTCTGCAAATCTTCGCTTATTTTTAAATACTGTACGAGTTTCAAACGCTTACCTGAATCCCAGCCACTCTGGGGGAACTCTGTCTCTGGAACTTCTCATCCATCTGCAAGAGGGAAAAGACACTCCAGGTTAGTGTGGAAACATCTAGAGGCGCCGCATACCGCGCTTACCCACCGCATTTCTTCTTCATAACCGGCATCCACGCTGAAAACGTTGCGGCTCCTACAAGACACAGAAAAAGAACTCAGTTCAATGCAAATACAAAAGGGGTGCATCGCGCATCGCGATCTCACTCACCTTCAGCGCTACTCATCTCAGCAGCACGCCGCCATACCGGGCGCCGGCCATCATCTCAGGAAGGAAAGGAACAAAGTTGGAGAACTGTTCAAAAGACTCATTATACTTACCTGTCGGACTCTTGCCAGTGAAGTAACTAGGCAGCAACGAGCCCGCATCAATCAACGCGCCCCTGTGCTGAAGGCAGGAAGGAGGGCGCACTATCCAAGAAAACAAGATGAGCTGTGGATCAAAGGGAAGGGTTGGACCCCGGGGAAGAAGGGGTTCAAGCACACAGAGACAACAGGGAGTTAAACTCTACCAATCCTGTGTTTCAGGCCCAGTCTCCAGTCGAATAGCCTCCAGGGAAGGGTTCGAGGTCGTAAGAGGTCAGAACAGGCTGAGTGACGTCCCCTTGGATACCAGGTGAGCGTTACAGTTTTAATGCTTTTTATGACTTTCTATGTGATTTTGTAAAGGTTTTTTTTAAACCACTATACAATAAATAAAAAATAAAAAAACATTGTAATGCTTATGAAAAGAGATTGGGGCAACTCCAACAGTATTTGCTTACATTTCCTCATCCTTTCTGGGAGAAGAAATGTATGAGAGTGCACCTAAATCTCTTTCCCTCTCTGGAGGTCTAAGGCCCCCATTTGAAAATGAAGCAAACAAATAGAATGTGTAGACTGTGTGGCCTAGGCATACAGGAAACCCTAGAACATGTAGTGATTTCCTGGCAAGTTCTGCGGGTAAGGGATTAAATATGAGTATTTTGATAATTTGTCAACAATCCTGATGGAATCATACAGTCCGCTATTTGAGACAAGATTCTTAATGGTACACAGCTTCCACTGATTTCAGCCGTTGGCTGTTTTCTACATTTTGTATTCCCTAATGACACATTCAGAACCTTGTTATAATGTGTTTGGGGTTTGAGTAAGTTTGTAATTGAGTACATTTGTAATTTTGTACTTAACATTGAATAACCTGTGTGAGAAGTTTATTCCTGTATTTTTATGTACTGTGTTTTATATAATATTTTTCTTATTCTTGTTTTTATTCAATTTTGTATGGAAATGTGCACTTAAAAAAGGTTTATAATGATTTTGCATACAACATATAACCAAAACAAATAGAAAACCACAGAGTGTCCGAAATAATCTTAAGAACATAAGGATGCATTGCACATTTAAAATTGTCTGACATCTACTATAGACATTTACATATAACATTTTTCCTTTCAATGATCAGTGGTAGATATTGACCTCGGTGTTGGTAACATCTATTGCATATATAAGGGCCCCATATGTGTAAGGTTTGTATTTAACATGTGCACAATAAATACATTTAAAAAAACAATACTTCTACCAAACCTAGATTGGCACATATGAAAGTCGCAGTGGACACCCGGGTTACCTTTGACCTCTGTGTACAGTGCAGGCCACAAGGGCAACAGAGTGTAGCTTCACGGTATTTAGTGTACCCCTTGCAAGGGTTTGAACATTAATAAAATATGTTTAAAAAAACAGCTTTTTTGGGCCATCCTCAGGATTTGGAAATCCCACGGGTATAAGCGGAGACTGTTGACACCTGCCACCCAGTGTTCCTGGTTTGGGCATCAATAAATATACAGACGTTGGAAAAGTACATTGTGCAACTGCATAGTCATAAACATGTGAAAATGAGCTTTCAGAATGTGGGGATTTTTGCAATTTGCACAGTGAGGAGATCTTTGTAAAATACATTACTTCCTCATTGAAAATGAGCCACAGTCTCATTTAAAACTGGCACTGTTATGGTCTGGTCATGCTTTGCTCGCCTGATATACTACCATCTGATACGGGGGAGGGAATGCATTACACCCAAGTATTCTACTCTTGATTGCTTAGCCAAGGTGTTTAATTCCCATTTTTGTATCCAAAGGTATCCTATTCACAATCCCCTTTATTAGTATGCCATGCCCAGCACATTACCAAAGATGATTTATATTTTTAGTTGTAATGCAACTTAAACAAATATACATTCTTTAAAAGTATATGCTTTGAAAATATATAACGGATGTTTAAAAGATCACAAACATCACAAAATAACAAAATCACATTCATTTCTTCCTAAACATACAGTTTGTCCTTTTAGTTATAATTCATATTCATTCCATTTGTCATGTCATTATCATGCTCAATTTACTAGATTTTGCACCTTATACAAACTTGCAATTAATCATTTAACAAATCAGAACCATCACAAAATAACAAACAAAATCACATAGATTTCGTCCTAAGCATACAGGTTGTCCTTTTAGTTATTACTCATGTTAATTTCATTTGCACTTTCATTGTCATGCTCAGTTTACTAGATCTTGCACCTTGTATAATCTTACAACTAATCGTGAGACAGCGGGATTTATTACATACCAGTCCTCATTGGTGATTATTGAGTTGATACTTATTATCCTTGGGTTCTCCTTTCTGTATTCTAGATAGGTATCTAAGGGCAGCACGATTTAGAGATATATGTTGAGCATTGAGTATCTTCGTCCACATTATGTCAGAGGTTAAAATCTGATATTCAACAAAACACTTTGCAAAATACTCCTGCTTAAAGCCTTACAGCACGCCATGATGTGTTCTAAGGTCTAAATGTCTGTCTCTCTTTGACAATATCTGCATGTACTAATCTGTGGTTTGTCTTTTGGCCCTTAAGCTTTTTACTGATCTTGTAGGCCACAAGTTAAATCGAATTCTCATTATCTTTGAGCGATAATCTATGTTTGATATTTTTGTAAATATTTGGGGATATCATTCATCTTCTTTTCGATAAAAATGCCCATTTTAAGAATCTTATATTTCTCACATTTTATCCTAGTGTTTACCCAATCAAAATGCCAGAACTTTTCTTTTGCCCGATTCGGGTTTGTGGTAAGTTTTGCTGATATCAGCTTCCTTCATGTTGTCTTTACAGCTTCACTTCCATATATATTCCATATCTGTTCCGTTTTCCATGAATGCTTGTGATATGATGTTAACCACAGTGCAATCAAAAGTGCCCTCAGTTTTGCATTTCTCATACAATAGAAGTGAGTTCCACTGGACAATAGCTCGAAAGGAAATTAAACCCAATTCGTAGCAAATTATTAGCATGGGGAAACTTTTTGGCAGTCTCAAAATTTTTTCCCCAAAAAGGCCCTCTAGATAGGTCCAGTTTGGTTGGCTTTCTGCTAGTTTGCATGACGCCCCATACGTTAAAGTGGGAATTACCTTCTGTTTATTGAACATGAGAATTGGAAGGCAAGTGAATCTGCCATATTTCAACTGGATTAGACTTGCTTGCAAGCATAACAGTCATTTTGTGCTTCAGTTCTTCTTTTTATGGCAGATCAAACTTGCTATCGCTTAGATGTATCCCCAGATATTTGTATTCCTTTACTATTTTAATGGGTTTCTTGCTAATAATATTCCAAAGCCTGCCCAATTTACTAGCGGATGCTTTGTTTCCTCAAATTATTAATACATTAGATTTTGCTGTGTTTATTTGTAATTTGTTTTCGTGAGCATGATCCGCTAGTGCACATAAGGACCTGTGAAGGCCAATTGGGGTTTGATCTGTTATTATTAGGTCATCCGCATATAGCAAACGGGCAACTGTATTTTTGTTGATTCTGGGCGGAAACATTCTCACCCTGTCTAAATGTTTATTGATGTCCCTAATGTAAAGATTTAAAAGGGTAGAGGCCAATGTGCACCCTTGTTTAAGTCCCACGTTTGTTGGTATTGATCGTGTTAGCAGGCCTTCACTATTCAATTTTACTTTCATGGATGTTCCCATATAGAATTGCTGAATTAGATTGATGATGTGTGACGGACATCCAGCTGCTTTTCGTTTGCACCATAATAGGGTTTGTGAAACTGAATCGAAGGCCTGTTTATAATAATCAAAGGCGATATATATTGGGCTCTTTTTACTTATCGCTTGGTGTTTCAGGGCCATTAGTGTTAATAAGTTAGGAGCAGTGCCAAGCCCAGGTCTAAAACCAGATTGTTTGGGATCATGCAGTTTCTGTTCTTTGACCCATTTATTCAATGCCACTAAAAATATCTTTGCATACATCTTTCCAGCAGTATCTCTCAAAGGTCTGCAGATTGAGGGCTCAGTTCTATCACCTTTCTTGAAAACAGGAATTATAATTGACTGCTCACATGAGTCTGGAATGTACCCTGTCTGCTCTATCTTTAGGTATATCTCCTGTAGTGTCAGTGACCATTTGTCTCAGAAAGCTTTGATAATGGCATTGGAAATACCATCAGGCCCCGGATCTCTTGATGTACTTAGTTTTTTTATTATTATTTGTGTGTCCACTATATCTGTTCCTAGTTTGTTAGTTAGTGAATCATATGTTGGCAGTATCTCTTTTTCAATCGATTTATCATGAAATAGGGTGTCCATGTGTTCAACACATTCCAGTTCTCCGATGACATTTTAGATATGTGGATCTCTACAGTATCTGGTGCCATCTTTCAGTAAGGTCCAAATTCGGGCACTTGATTTGATTGCGATGGTTTGAAGCATCAATTCTATTTCCTTTTGTCTTTTTTTAGTTCTATGTTGAGTTATGAAGTTTTTATACTTGGTATTAATTTTCGCAATTTCTATTCTATTTTTTCTCTGTTTTTGTCCCCAATCTTTCTTATTGCTTGTCTCTTTTGCCCTTTTTTTGCTCTAATGACTGGATCATATGCACCTGGTACTCTTTCTACTAGCCGTTTATTTTCATTCCTGGTATTATTATACAAAGACAGAACATTGACATAATCATTTTGTTTATACTGTTTCAAATTGTATAACAATTGGTATAATTTGGGTTCTGTCCATTTGATACGATTCATCCCCTGATTTATTTGTAGAGGATGATCATAATGGGTTTTCACTTGTTTCAATATTGATTTACATGTTATGTCCAGAATATTCACTCAATTTGGTCGGAACCACTGTAAAATTAGATACCAAGTTTAGTTATTTATCTGAAATAAAAGCATAATCGATGATTGCTTCAGATTTTGGGCTCTTTCAAGTAGGGCGCAGAGGGATATCCACGCAATATCCACGATATCCACGCAACCATTTAGAAGAGTCATATTTCTTTCCGCCATAAGTCTTAGCCATTTGGCAGCTCGTGTTGATAGGATTTTGCTATTGTGTATTTAAATCTCCCACAACAAGGGTTATGGTTGGATTAGCATCAGTCTCTTCAAATAAGACAATTATATTGCCTATGAAATCATCATCCGAGTTTATGGCCGGATTCCAGTAGGCATTTATTATTGCAGTAGCAGGCGCCATGGGATGATTTGGATCATGAATTTCGTATTTTAGAAGTTGTATACACGGGTGAGGACTTTTCCATTGGGTTAGCTTACCATGTGCATCCATTTTCAAAGCATCTATTAGCCTTTCATGGGTCTTCCTTTTTTAGGTTTTAAAGCAGGAACCCAGCACGTTTGATAGTTGGGCCGTACCGGTGGTGATGTCATCCAAGTTTCTTGTAATATCATTTGGTAATAACTGGGTTATGGGTTCTCTCTTGTTGCATTAAATGGGAGAAACCTCTAGTGTTCCATATGGCAATTTTCAGTGTGACTGACTGTTGTTTTGTTGTGCTCTAGCTTTGATGCTCATAATTAGTTTCTGTTCCTTTTTTTAATCATGCCCATTTGGATGTTTTACTGACAGGCGTCTCATCTTGATAATACACTTCCCTTTTTAAGTTTCCGGTATGGCCCTGGAAATTTATCAATAAGGTCTTGAGTTTTGAAATGGAAAGATCTAAATCATCATTTCTGTTGGCCAATTGATTGTGCCTGGCTGTTTATTTTCTCTCTCGCTCTCGTTTTGAATTTTTTGAATTTCAAATCCTCTTTCTTAGAGGTTCTGTCTTTCCTGCCATATTAATTGTCCTATTATTTGCGAGGGTACTTTGATCACGGCCATGTCCATTCTCTGGCTTCTGGAAATTGGTATTTGCTCGGTGTCCCTAGATTGTATTGCCTTTAGCTTTGGAATGGTGCGAAAGGCTGCTAGAAGAGTAGATCTATTTGGATATGGATCATTGGCCCTTCTTTCAGTCAGAAGCACGGTGAAGCATTTGGATGTCTGTATATCTTGTTCATTTAGTTGTCTCACCTCAATCTTCGCTCTACTGTCTAGAGTTGGTTTGTTTTCCTGTGTTCCTATTGTCCTTAGATTCACTCTAGTTGTTTTATCTTTATCTATCTATTTCTTTGCATTTCTAAAAGTCTCAGATTGATTTGATTTAATTCAGAAAATACCTGGTTAAAATTTGAGTTAATGTTTTCCAGGACCACAGGGTTCTGTTCAATTTTGGTTTCTGTGTTCATAGCGGTTAAAGTAATTTAATACACTGGTATAGTGGGATTTTTAAACCCGAATGATGGTCTCAGGGTGGCCCTTATGTATGACATGTCTGATGAGACAGTCGAATTCAAAGGCTGGGTTAAAGATCTCGGAAGTAAAACGGGAGAATCTGATAAATTTGAAGCATTTGTTTCGCTTGTTACAAATTGTGTTTCTTTTACTTCTATTGTTTGTAAATCCAGAACAGCAGTGTCATCTCTTGCTATGCTATGTGACTGTATTTGGTTCTTATCAGTGCTTAGTTCAGATGCACCAGACAATGGCAGATTTGTGCAAAGGTGTGATTCCAGGATGGTGTCTTTGTTTGCCATTATATCACCTAACCCTGCACAAAGGAATGCCTTCTCCGTATCAACATAATTTTGAGGATCTTCAGATCTGCAATGTTTGTTAGGTTCTGGGGGTGTATTATTCATTACAACTTGCGAATATAGTCTCAGGGCTTCCATGTTTTTTAATTGGCATAGACACTAACATAGGTTTCAGTTGCTTCAGAAACAATTGGTACGTTTGAAAGTTCATTTCTACTCAAGTGCATCCTAGTATTTTGTAGCGTCTTAGTTCCCTTCGTTAGACTCCAAGGGGCATTGTGAGTGACAAGTGAGTATTTCCTCGTCAGTTACATGTGCAGGTATCATTGTCACTCTTTCAAAGTAATCCTTTGAATACAGCGCTTCCCCAGGATTCAAAGAAGTTTTTGTGCATTTCCGCATTGACATTTGTAGATTTGGCAGCTGACAACCAAAGTTGCCTATTTTCGGCTCCCGAACGTGGTCTACATTTTTTCTGTACGTTTTTCTTGCGGCTTCCTCAGGCATCTAATCCTAGGTCAGCTGATAGTGTGTCCTTCGGCATTAGTTATTTTGCGTGCTCTGGCATCGCGGATTCAAGCATATACATGCTACTTTCGCTTGTATAAACGGGGGGCACGGTGCAGGGAGAGTGACTTCGCCACAGGCAGAGATTGTGCAAAGTAAGGCAGGAATCCACTGTCCGCGAGGGCTGCCGGCTGCTCAGCTGAACAGCCGAACAGCACTCCCAGACAGCACTCTCTGGAAGCGCCCGCACAGAAGCATGCGTGCCCGAGATTATATCGGGCTTCTGGGTGTTGTGGGAGGGGCTTGTTCTAAAAAGGTAAAAACAAGAGTTTTATGCCTTATTATGAATTATTTCAAGTTTCTAGAGTGAGCACAAGTCGGTTTGGACTTTACAGTTGTATTTCTACCACAAGATCAGCGTAGCAGTAGAATTCAGACAAAATCCAAGTCAGGTATTGATATCGCCGTATGGCCAGGGTCTCCTGCAGGACAGCACTCGCAGACAGCACTCTCCCAAAGATATTTAATTCCCAATCTCTGTCCTCGAGATATTCTATTTCCAATCCTTTAATCCCTTACAAATGTTATTTGTATATAGAAAATATTCCATTCCCAATCCCTGATCAAAATATGTGTTGTTACAAATCACCTACCCCGGTATACCATTTCCTAAACTGTTTCAGTCCTGATGGAAAATTCATATTCCTGACCTCTTACCCAAGATATTCCATTCACAATTCTTTTTAAAAAGGCATTTAATTCCCAATCATTTTTCCCAAAATACTTCATCCCCTACCTATGGTATTTTATTCTGGATTCTTTACGCAAAACATTTAATTACCAGGCTTATCAAAACGCCAGGTTATTTCCGGTCTTTAACCCCTGTATTCCATGCACAATCGAAAACCTCTGCATTCCTTACATACCAATGTTTATGTTAGTGTTTATATCCAATCCTGAATAGAAATGTGCCTATTTTTCAATGGAGAACCAACACGAACACGAGGTCACCCCAATCTAATGTGTAAAAGCATAGGACTAATGGGTCTCAAGCAAGAAACAGAAAGAGTCCTATGCATATCCGTCTAAATAGTCAAAACGGTCACAGGCAATATAAAGAACATATTTATTGCAAAAATTGCCATGAAATCCTTGAATGAAATAGAATACATCCCAGGTAGTTGCTTTAGCTGGTCATCACCTGTGTGGGAACTGTAGTGTCTGCACACTTACCAACACCACCACCTTGGAGTTTGTCCATGGTTCATTCCATTGGACATTGAATACATTCTCAAACTGTAACTCCACCAATGTTATTTACGCCATTAAGTGTTGTTGCAATCTCTTTTATATTGGCATAACAACTAAGAAGGTGTCGGTGAGGATTTGCGAGCATCACAGCAGAACCAGGAATAATATCCTCTCTGTGCCGCTGGTGCAACACTTTGTGGAACACAATCACAGGCCTGACTTTCATTTGGTTGGTTTTAGACCAGCTGAAGCCCAATCTAGATGGTTTCTCTATGGCAACTCGCCTATTGAAACCAGAACAGAAACTGATCCATCGATTGAGGACCCATGAATGTGGCCTCAATGAAGCTCTATAATGGTCTGCATTGTTGATGTGAGGGCGGGCACACGCTTTAGTGTTTTTTATTGGTTGATTCCCTGGAACATTGTGTGTGATCATTGGTGTGCGATTACTGGTGATTTTTCACCCGCGCATTGATTTAATCTTGCATGGATGAGCAGAATTTTCCCACATTCATTTGCTTTTATTTTATTACATTTTACTCAGCAGACCTCTAGCACTTGAGTTCACATGGTTCAGCACCCCCTTTAAAGATGGCAGCTGCTGTCAGCAGTGTTCAATGAACATATGACAGACATAGCTCACACGCTACTGGACAGGCACACTTGATGCCATTACGCTTGTCGGCATTTCACATGAATTGTCACCATAAATGTTCCTGGACCTTTCAGGTGCATTTCGTGTACAGGTGAAGCGCCGGTGTATGTTATTTCATGGTCAGTACCATTCACAGCCCGACAGCCATACAAACTTTCCTTGACTGAAGGTAAATGCTGGCTCGACAGGGAGAGCCGTTTAACTTAAGTATTCATTTTTACGCCTGTTGCAATTGGGTGGACCAATGGTACGCTGCTGCACTGGGGCAATTTGTTTTCTCCAGCGTCTTCCTGTGCGGGACATTTAACAACGCTTGGATACTTATTAGAGGGGATCCCTGTTATCCTACGAGACTGCGGTAAGAGAAATGTTCATCTCTTGTTGTGGATAGTAAACCAATGGTGTGATTTTTTTTAGGTCTATTGAGACTTTTGAGATCCTTGAGGTCCTTGCATGATGTGGCATGCAGTATCTTTATTTATGTGACGGTGTGCACTTTTGTACATGAAAACGTATGAAAGCACAAATCCTATATTCAGAACAGGACACTGGTAAGAATGGATGCAATTCGTTCATCCTCAAGCTTGTTGTGTTCTGCCCGGAGGGGTTTGGAGTGCACTGTGGTGTTGGCATAAGTGTACCTTTTGGGCCGAGTGTTGGTTGTTCACACTGGTCTGACTGAAGAGACACAGGTTGTCACACATAAGAGGTGGTGGTAAATATTGTTCAGCAAGCAATGTCAGGCTTGCGTTGCCATGTTTTTCATTTGGTATTTCTGTTTTTTTATATTTGGGTACACTTTCCATGGTAGAATTTGTCCCTACCTGAAATTGTCTTTCTCGTCCCTGATGAAGGCGAAGGTTATGGGAACAACGATGCCTCAAGCCGAAACCCGAATTAGCCTGAACAAGTCGGTTTTGTAATTTCTACTCATTTGCAAATTATGAATGGTTGTGCCGGACGAGTGACGGATTCCACCATGGGCTTGAGAAATTATGTTTTTTTCCATGTGGCTTGTAGCTTAGACGTGGTCACCAATATTTACTGTATTTTGTAATGTTTTTGTATTTTTCTTTCTCTATGCATTGTATTTTTTTTTATTTAGGTATGATTGATGCATGGGTTATGTATGGGTAGGGTTGTGCATTGTGTACTTTGTTTTTATGGATGTTTTGATGTATTATATTTAATTAAATGGTTTCATGGCAATTTTTGCAATAAATATTTTATTTATATTTCCTGTGGCTTTTTGACTATTTAGACTGATATGCATAGGACTCTTTGGGCCTCATTACGACCCTGGCGGTCCCGTAATGAACGGTGCCGGTACGGGACCGGCACCGTTCATTACGGGATGCCCTATTACGAGGTTCCCTTGCGGGACCTGCTCAGAACGTCTGGTAAAACCAGACGTCCTTAGCGGGTCCCGCAAGGGGACCAGTGAGCTAATAACGGGCCCGTTATTAACGGGCCCGGTATTAGCTCGCTCCCCATTTCCATTGAGCGCTATGGGGTTCTCAAATGGGAATGGGTTTCTCAATGAGGAATAACCGGGTCCTCCAAGGTTGGAATGGCCCGGTAATTAATCATTGAAGGAACCCGGAGCTGGAACCCGGTATGGTGGCAGCCATGCCCTTATTAAGGGCATGGCTGCCTCCATACTCGTAATGAGGCCCTTTGTCTACTGTTTATTTTTCCATGGAGGTCAGAGTGGGTGTTTCTCCCGGGATAGTAGTGTGCATGGTTCCATGTGTTTTTATCAAACAATTTTTCACTGTACATTTTTTCCCACAAAATGCGGGGTGACAGCCCCCGAACCAACCCAATCAACTCTCCCCATAAACTATTTCCGCACCCAAACCAGACATCTACATTTTGTGTGAAAAATGCAGTAAAAATGTGCAGTAAAGAAATCTGCAGTGAAAATGATTTAGTTCCATGTTTTTTGTACCACCCAATGTCTCCACATAACATTTTGCCTCACCCAAAACAACCATCTCTATTTTGCATGAAAAATGTATAATGGAATGTGTGGTAAAAATCTGTGGTGAAAATGATTTGGTAAAAAGATACCTTTCCTTTAAATTCAGTGTGCATATCTTATCCAGGATATCAGTGTGCAAATCTGAAAGTAAACATAAGTACATATATCTGAACCAGGTAATCAGAGTGCATGACCATACATTTCAGTGGGCTTTACTTACTTAGCAACACAGTAGATTTGTTACGCAGAATGTCTTCTTACTGTACATTTAAAGTTTCTGGACACTTTTTACCTTGGATGTCGGGGTAGGTGATCATGTACAGAAGGCCCCACCGGAGGGTGGTGGAGGTTGTGTCTGTCCCAGCTATGAACATGCCTGCGATGGACGCTTGCAAGTTCTCAGATGAAAATGTTGAATCCGGGTTTGAGTTTTGCTACAATCAGACATTGAAGTGAACAATATTATACACATGAAGGTCTGCAGTGTTGCAAACATAGGTATTAAGGCCAAGTTATATTTAAAAAAAAACATGTTTTACAAATAGCCCTCAGGGTGCTAGAAGCCCTGCCAGGCACAATGCGACCAACAAACCAAAGTAGCTAGAACACACTCCCATGCTAGACATCCCACATCTAGCTCCAATCTATAAATGGCAGTTTAACAAAGTTATTGTACTGACCCCATCCCAAATGCTAAAGACTATGCTGCGAACTAGGCAATTCGGTCCTACGGGATGCCTCAGGCTTGTGCTGTGAGCTACCTAGAGGCGGACAACTGTGGGATCTGCAGTAACCTCCACCTAGTACAGAACCACCCTTTGGATCAACCAGTTGAAGACACTAGGTACCCAGAAAAAAGAGAGAGAGAGAGAAACAAACAATTACATACTGAAACACCCCATTGTGCTGATAGAGCTGATAGAGCTAAGAGATATCCTCTGAGAGGATGAAAGATCCTAGATTGCTAAGGTGCTCAGAGAGGTAAAGGTCCTGTCAGAGCTGTGGGACCTGCAGGGCAGATAAAGATGAGTGGTTTGAGTTCACTTAGGAGTGAGAAGATTACCCTGACATAGGGTGAGTATCTGGGACAGACAGAGACCATCAGGGTGATAAATAACTAAAGGAAATGTGTACTTGGTACTATATATAGCTCTGTAGCGGCCTGGGCACTCTATTGCTGAAAATGAGACAGGCACTATATTACAGGAAGTGAAATGAGCATTTTATCTCTAGATCACAAATACTGTGCTTGGCGCTACAACCCTGAGACTGTGTTGTAGAATCCAGAATCACACTGGGCACTTGGTCCCTTGTTCCCAGCAGTAACTGTAGTTGGAATGGATACTGTTGCAATGCAGTTTAAGACATCTTGACACTGTTGCTTGGACAGTTCAACTGTACCTATAACCTTCGATCCAATTACCCACCTGGACAAGAATAAAGTCTGAACCATATATCTCTTGTGTGTTCTGTTGGTTGCCACAGCAACAAGTGCCCACCCCCCACATTCCAACATAGCACCACTAAATGCAACCAAGTTATCTTTGGGATGCCGAGCTCCCCACAAACTCAGGTCCCACTGAAAAGCCTCTGTAACATCTGTGGGGGTTACCAGGATACCATTAAAAAACACCAGTATTCTCTAGAACACCTTGTAAGGAGACTGTTTGTTGCCTGATGCCCATACCTCACAGGACACCCTGCCAACTTGTGGGCTTGTGATGGTGGAGCAACAACGTTTCCTCATGGTCCTACTTCTGAGTATGCATGGGTATGGTTGGAGGAACAGGAGCTGTTGCGCCACTGTGCAAGTGCTAGCTCTCGGCCCGTGGGCGGCCTCTGGGGCTGGGTGCTAGGTCACTTTGCCAAGCAGCCAAAAAAAGTGAAGTGTGACAGGAGACAGGGAGCTGACCAAGAAGCTGACCAAGAAGACTAAACTGAGAGGGACCCTAGGGAGTCAGGCTGGGAGAGGCGAGGGAGGCTGGGTCATGCACAGGCCATAACGGTGTGTTTTATAGGTGGAAGATGTGAATGCCAAGAGTGCATTACCAGGGGAGCTTGTGTGCCATCCTAGGATCATGCCTGAGAAACAAAGCTCCCTCGCACTACAACACACAGGACCATACATGTATCCTGGAAGCCTCTGGGGTATTCGGTTTGGCTTTCAGAGTCTCATATAGCCACATCATGTGACTGAAATGTCATGTTTTTTGCCACACACTGCATTCCCAGAGGATCCTGTGCACCATCCAAAGATCCAGCCTTAGAAACAACCGGGACCCAGCCTTTGTACTACCTGAAGTCTGGAAGCCACCTTGAACACTTTGATAAGCTTCCAACGGGTCATGTGACTGGAATTTCATTTTAAAATAATTTTTGTTTGCCACATCCTGCATTCCCAGAGGATCCTGCACACCATTTGTGAGTCCTGCCTCAAAATGAAGATCTGTGAGTCTACAACACTCAGGACCCCACCTTCACCCTGCCTGGAAGTCTGAATGCCATCATGAATACTCTGTTTGGCTCCCAAGGGTCCCCTGACACACTGCTGCCTCGTTATGGAGTCTTCCCTGCACGTCCAGCTAAAGGCCAAAGTAGCAAAGGGCAAGTCCCTGTTAGGGCCTGTAAGGACCAGGAGTGGCCTACGGCAAGAATCCCGGTTCAACCAGGACTTTGCTGAGCTCACCCTTCACCCGACTCTTGCGTCCACACACCGGGATTCTTTGACCCAATGACTCTACATGATTGTAGAGCTGCCGATACCGGAGCTCACCCTTCACCAGACTCCTGCTTCCACATATTGTGATCCTTCAGCCCAATGACTCTCCATGACTGCACAGCTGCTGATACCTCAAAGAACCAAAACACATCTCCGTTTTGGGCCCATTAATTGTTTTTTGGTGAATTATTGCCCTGTTCTAGCCCATCTCAGAACATATACCAGCCTCTTCACAGCCAACCCCCTTCCCCTTACTGCTCACCCACCTACACCCTCCCATTTGGGTTCACCCTTCCTTCACTATCCTCATGTGTCTATTTCTTCCACCCTCCATCATGCCCCTTGGCTTTGGCTCCATTCCTCCTTGCACTCGCTCTTCTCCACTTCTTCACCCACAGCCTTCAGCCACAACTCAGTCTACCTTCTAGCACCTCTTCCCCCTACCCCGTATCCCCCCTCCCTCTGCACTTTTCAATCCAGACACTCCTATTCTCCCTGGATCTCCAGCCTCATCTATACACCTTGCCTACTGCACAACACCTGCTCCTTTCCCCCATCTCCCTTTACTCCGCATCTGAAATACACAATCCCGCTACAACAAGTCTTCCTACATCACTGACTCTTATTACCCTCAACCTTCGCTTCTTTCGATCACTGAAACCTGGATCTCCCCTCATGACTCTGCTACACTATCAGTTCTCCACACAGACTCTGCTACACTCTCCCACTCTATATGACCTGTTGGGAAGCGTGGTGGAATAGACCTTCTTATCGAAATGTCCCTCCCCATTGTCCCTCTGACATCACCTCTTCCGGATATGACACTATTCAATTCCTGACTTGTCCTCTGACTGATGTTGCTCTGTATGGACCCCCTTGTCGTCTCAGCTCTTTCGTCCCAAATCTGCATCTTCTCTGTGAGCCACTTTGCCCTGACATCCCCATTTTGTTAGGGGACTTTAACCTTCCCAAAACCTCCACAGCCACCTGCCTTGAACTTAATTCCCACCGATCTGACCGCTCCCTCCATGACTAGCCTACCCACTCTTTTGGAAGCTCCCTTGAACTTGTCTTTCTCTGCTCTTTGCTCTCCTCCTCTGACCTCCCCATTGACCCCTATCCCCTGATCAAGCCATTGTTCACTTTAACACCTTGGTCCCCCCACCCTCTAACTCCTCTTCTCCCATCGTCAATGACCAAGAGGAAATTCAAGCAGGAACCTCTTGCCCCTTACTTTGATGATGTGAGGACTTCTCTCCTGTCCCTCTACCCTATTTATTCCTCTTCCATTGACAATGGTCTGACTTTCCCTGTGTACTGATGACTTCCTTCCAACACTATCCTGCAAGCAAAGTTACATCTCCCCATCCCTGTCCTCAGCCTGGACCACCTCAGATCCAGTCACTCAAAATAAACATGATTTGTGACCTACAACACTGGCAGAACTGACTCCTAACCTACAAAAACTTCTTTGCCGCCCTCTTCTCTGCCCTGTGACAAATCCTCCCAGTACAAAAACCGAATCTCCTCCCTTCCCAATCACCCCTGCAAACTTTCATCCAAGCTTTGCTCACACCTCAATAGCCAATATCCATTAAATTCTCCCTCTCTGCTAATTATTTGGTCAGTACTTAACCTGTAAAATCTCAAGCACAGGAGCAAGCGGAAGTCATGCTTAGACTGAGTTGCTCTCGCAAGAGTCGTGAAACTTGGGCCATTATAAATGCTGTCTCGAGAACGCAGATGGCCAATATGACAGTCGGTGTAAGTGAAAAACTTGGCCCACATAGGTGCTACTGTTGAATTATCACAAGAAAACCCACGTGCAGTCAAAAAAAAGGTGAGCCAGTGCGATTGGATTACGACACTCAATAATCAACTGAAATTTAAATCATGTATAGCACAAATCAGAGATGTCCGCCCAGTAAACCAAATTCCGAGGTACCTTCGACAATTCCCCTCAAGATATCATCGTGGCCAGTTCATGCGGCTGCGATAAAATTTGCTACCGACTAAAGAGATGCTCCTATTAATACAAGTTAAAGACACCGTCAACAACTGCTGTCAGTTCTGTGGCCAGCATGTGGAATCGCTGCAGCACCTAGTGGCCAAATGCTCATCTATAAACTCAGAACGGACCGTTGCCCTGGGGAAGTTCGCCCCCAACAGTGGTAACATAGATGACTTGTGGTCTGCGCTACTATCTGGACACAATTATATGCTGATGTGTGCCACTGTTGATTATCTAGACAGATTACTGACACCTCGATTAATGCATAGAAGTTTAAAAAGATCTCAAAGTGAATGATCTTCGATGCCAAGTCGTGTTCTGTTACTGTATATTATGATTTCTTAAGTAACAAGAAGGGATTGATGTGTTTTGGCATTCACGTTTTTGTTTTCTTGTTCCTTTTGATATTTCGAATGAATATTAAAAATTCTAAGGTTCTTTTGTAAAAACGTTTTGTATAAAACTAACACAAATAAAAAAAAAAATCTCAAGCTCATGACACTGTCACAGCCCTCCTCACTCTCCCTCACCCACCCTCCTTCTGTCCACCGCCTCTTCACCAAACCTTCTAGTCTCAACTACTTTTCCCCAACATTGCTTGCCAAATTCGCACCTATCCTTGAGAGCACCAACCCATTTTATGATCCTATAGACCTGTTTGCTCCTCAAACGGTCAAAGATGTAGTCTCAGCCACCTGCCTTTATGTCTCTGAGCGCTTTAAACTCTTTCGCTCCGCTGGACTATACCCTGCTTTCTTCAAATCTGCAACTGTCCTATCCCTTTTGTAGAAACCCTTCCATGACCCAAACGTCTCATTGAACTATCACCCAGTTTAGCTCCTTTCCATTATTCAAAGGACAATGAGCGGGTGATCTTCAGCCAGATCACTAAATATATTGAGGATAATGGCATTGGAGATCCACTGGTTTCCATAGAGAACATGTCTCCAACTTCCTCTCTGATGCTCATTACGCTACACTTTTATATCCTTGTCCTTTTGGACCTCCGTGCCTGTTTCTACACCGTTGACCACTTCTCTCTCATCCTCACTATCCAGGACCTTGGGTTTCACAAATCTCCTATTGCCTGGATTGCCTTCTACCTAGAAGGTTTCTCTTTTAAAACCAACTGGAACTTGTAAACCTCTGTCACCACTCCTCTTCTTGTTAGCAGTCCTTGGACCTCTAGTATTCCCCCTCTATATCTCTGCCATCTTGTCCTTTGAATTTTACCATCACCTCTTTGCTGATGACACTCTTTCTCCTTGCCCTTATTAACCCCAGCCTTCTCGGAAGGGATTACCAAATGTCTCACTGCAATTAGTCACTGGATGGCTCTCTGCTGACTCATGCTGAACTCTTCAAAAATCGAAGTTATCTTTCTCTTGGTTTCCACTCCATGCCTACCCGTTCCTATCCTATCCTTCCCAACTGACCTTCTTAATTCCTCAACCAAGGCTCACACTCTTGGGGAGCTCTTTGATAGCAACCTCCAGCTGAAACAATTCCTCACTATCCCCACCGCCTACGTTGCTCGTATTAACTTCACAACATTTGAAAAAATGGGCCCACTTCATACTCCCCTTTTTCCAAAAACTCTAATCTTTGAATGTTGCTCATGCCTACCTCTCTACTACTTCCTCTCTCAATAGAAAGTCCTCAACTTCGCTACCCGCACTCTACAACATGACCAGACCCGCTATCACTTCTACCTACCAATACCATGCTTGTTGGCTCTCCATGCACAACAGTTCCATTTTCAAATTAATTCTCCTAATGTACGAAGATATCAATGGTCTTTCTCCTCAGTATATCTCTGACTTAATCTCTGTCTTCTCAGATTTTGGTTCCCTTCGCTCCTCCTCTGCCTTGCCCGGTACAGATGGTACCACCAATTCCTGCTTGTACCTGAGCCATATTTACCAATAGGCAGCTTCCCACATAATCATTGCTCAAGGGCCTGCTGAGGCCATACTAAACAGTTCCATACATATAAGTGTCAGTGCTTAGAGGTGCACAGAAACCAACATTGGTTTTCTAATGGGCACTACAAGCAAGTGTCCAAAGGGTTCCAATCATAATGCCCTAACTTCAAAACGTTGTGATGGGCTGTCGGGACAGTAGTTACATATTGATCCTTCCGCTTGCAATAGTTTAAAGAGTGAACTGCCTGGGCGTTATCTGAGGTTGCCCCAAGCCACAGAGTGGGGGATGCAAGTTGTAGGCCTACAGACACCCGGGGGTTAAGTTTGGCTATTTCTTAGATGCAGCCCCTAGACACCCAGTAGAGGAAGCCTTGAAAGGCCTCTACCACTACAGGCATATACTGTCTGTGCCGCATGTCCTTCACGCACCAACATGCTTGCTTTCACATGTATCCCCTTTGCCGAACCAAATGTCACCATCTACTCCCAATATTTCTCCCTCAATTTGACCTCATTTCATTCTATCAAACACTTTCATATAGCGGGGGTGAGCCTTTTTTGTCTGTGTGTGTTGTGAGAGAGAGGTTTGGGGTCTTTAGGAGACAGGGTAGACTTCTGGGAGAAATAACCATGGGTTCTCACAACTGGCCTGATAAACGCTGTTTTTTGGCCCGATAAATGTTGGCCTGATGGGCAAAATCACAGTCTCACTGGGCCCAGCACATGAGCAAGTTAGAGTGAGGTTAGGGTTTGCTTTCAGGCTACCAATCAACACACTAAGGAAGGTGAAATGAGCACCTGTAGTTTTCATATGTTGAGCAGCTCTTTCTACAAGCTGAAACGTTAATGTCTCCCATAACCCTTTACACTCCGTTTAGGGTCATAGGTGAAGTCTCCAGTCAGCTCTGTCCCCCCCTCTGCCAATTCCCTGGCTCTTATTTCACACAGTATACATTGCATCTATTTGAGAAAGAGGGAAGAAAGCAGGGGTGGACTGGGAACCAAAAAAGGCCCTGGAAAAAACGTTCAAAGTGGCCCCATAACATTTTCAGCAAACCCAACCCTTTTCCTATGAGACAATGTGAAAATAAAATAGTGTCCCAGAAAAAAGAGGCCAAGGGTGCAGAGGGCTACCAGGAAATCTACGCAGTTTCCTATGGACCAGTTCACACCCTGTCTGCAGCTAGGAAATGAATTGGGTCTTTCTACATTCGATTGGGGTAAAATCATTTTAGTTTTAAAGATTTGCTGACAGAAAGGGCCTGTGCGTTTCACAAACAAGGACAGGGCTGACATTTAAACAGACAACAAAATGCCCAAGTGCAACTTCAATTTAATCAATTAGAAATGGTTTAGGTTGGAACATAGGGTTTTAAAACATCTATGAACAATTAGTAGGAACATTGCAGTTGAAATCTGGGCCTGGTTTCTCGTGTTTCCGGTGTCTATTGATTTCAGCTGCATACATTCCAACATGTTGCATTCAATTCGGAATTCATAAGTACAGTCCTGACTTTAACTTTGCATTCTGGTACTTGCAGCACTGGATTTCCCCATCATAAACACAGGACTCCAAGTACCAGAATACAAAGCTAAAACCAGACCTGCACTGGTATCCCCTAATGGAATAAGGCATGCTGTCATGTATGCAGTTAGTTTCTTTTTCTCCTGTCTGGATATAGGCAAAGAGTGCCTTAAGTGGCACTACAAATCGAGCCGGGGCTCATCGAGGGGGCGTGGCCTAACAGCGGGGGCCTTGATGGCCCGTTAGGCCACGCCCCCTTGACGAGCCCCGGCTCAATGGGCTACTGGCACCCCTGCCAGGCAGCCTTTTGTGGAGATTAGCACCCTCTCCCCTATGATGGAGAGGGTGCTGATCTCTGCACTTATATTCCATAGACTTGCCTGGCAGGGGACAGCGCCTCGCCTATTCAGCCTTAATGGTGGCGCTGCCCCTCGCCAGCTGGGGAGGGGCAGCGTCACCATCAAGGCTGAAAGGATGAGGCCACTGGAAGCAGAGGGCTTTTTCCCTAAGGACTGAAACTGCCGCGAATCCGCGGGAGCTTCAGTATTTAGAAAGCAAGGACTCTGCTTCCAGCGGCCTCACTTTTTCTCCATAATGGTGGCGCCGGCCCACGTGCATCACTTGATTAAAGGGATGCCTCGTAGGTGTGGCGCCACCATTATGGCTGAAAGGCATTTTTTTCTGAAGCCTGAAGCTCTCGCACACGAGCGAGAGCTTCAGGCTGTAAAAAAAATGCCTTTTCGTGTAGTGGCTGGGGCTGCCAGGGGAGATTAGTGGGCCCCGGCAGGGCCCCGCCTCAAAACGAAATTTCGGAGCCTGCCGGGGCCCAGCCCCGGCAGGCCCTGGCCCACTTAAAGTCCAGAAACCCAGACGCTCCAGTTAATTTTATTAGAAATGTTTTTTAAATTAGAATTTCCAGCAGGGAAGGGTTTTTCCATCTTTAGTATCACTGTACCAGCATAATCCTTAAAAAAATCTCCTATGGAAAGTTGCCATCTTACACTTAACTTGCAGCCACAGGATGTGATACGTTACAGTGTAAGCTTCCCCTTGCTATGCTGAAGCTCGCCTGGGCCCTAAATTATCTTTTTCGAAGACTGGCTCACTCTTTTCTTACAGTAAGCAGTTTAAAAACAATCATTTTGATAGGCAGCTCCAAACTATTACTGTTCTTTGGGCAAACAGAGCATTGCCTTCCTTCAAGTCGAGGCACTCCCAAAATAGCCACCAGCATATAATGTGCAGTGCCTAAAAGGCGTGTTTATGGGTGGACCCCTTTCCTGCCACTACACCCTTCCCTCCATCCTGACGCCGGTTAGCCCCCCAGCAGTCTGTGGGTCGGTGCTTTCTGCGTGGGAATCCCGGATGATGGATGGTGATGCAGGGGGATGCTGCAAGCATCCTACATCCCATCCGCACTCAGTGATGCAAGTGATGGACCACTCTCTTTCCAGCTCCAGGAACCTCCTTTAAGGCATGCTTTTCATCGTCCGGCTGTCGATGAAATCAGTGCCTCCAGCGGTTCATGGCGCCTCCTATTTCTAAAAAGCATGAGTATTGAGGTTGCGTTGTGGACTTTATAAATAACCTAATAAGATCACATGGCAGTGAATAGAGGGTTACCAAATTCGGCGCACGGCTTGTATGAAACACAGGCAGTGGTTGAAGTTCTTGTGGTGTATTTACATAGCAATGTAATCCTGCTTGATGCTACCCCAACCCAACTTGCCCATAGTTGTCTGATATGCCTTGCAAAGGATGGAATTCTGCTGTATACTGAGATTCAAACCTGCAACTTACATTCACAAGCAGCCAGCCGGTGCATTGACCCATTGAGCTGTGTTACTGGGATTCAAACGGGCGAGTCACATCCAGGCTAGAAACATATCTGAACAGCTGATGCATTAGCCCACCGAGCTATCAGCTGGAATTTGAACCAATGTCTTATTGGCCCCAAACGAAGCAGGCACACTGACCCACTGAGCTCCTCCCGCGTGAACCCCTGCACCCCAGTATTTCTCTCCTGTCTGGATTGAACCCCCTGCTCTGGTAATGGGAGAACTGTTGGTGTGTGCTCCTGCTTTACTCGTGAACAAGTGAGGTCTGAGGTATGAGGGGGTGATGGAGTGGGACTCTGGAGGTGAGGGAGGGGTTTTTGGGAGCCTTGTTTTGTCTGTGGGCAGATGAGGACAGGAGGTGGGGGGGTGGGTAAGCACCAAACACTGCCACACCAACAGGAAAGCCAGGTAGAGGGAAGAAAAAGAGGAGGGGAGCTGGGAGTGCAGGGCGAAGAGGTCATATGATAGGCAGATAAGGGCAGATACGGGAGACAGCGGTTAGGGGCACAGAAAAATAGAAGGGACACTGCGATAGAGGAGATAGGTTATGGGTAATGAAGGACAGAGAGGAGAGATATTGCTGGCATACAGAAGCCGAGGAGAAGTCGTGGGGTCAGAGGAGAGAGGCACAGAGTTACAAAGACGAGCGAGATAGGGAATGAGCACGGGAGAGGTATCTGGTGTGGATGTGGGTAAAGGAGAGTAAAAGGCAGGGAGGACGAGGAGGCGGAAGCTCCATGGAAAATATTTTCCAAGCATTCGCTCCCGAACAGAGGTGCCCCGCGTTTTGATTACCCAGCCACCCTCGGGCTCCTCCATCCAACACCTCCACCCACCGCACCACCAAGCAATGTTCTAATGCATTTGCGCACTTCGCACGTGAGTGAAAATGCTGCTCTGCTGCGCTCGCCTCGCCTGTCGCACTCGTCGTAGAGCACTTTGTGAAGTGCATCATATGATGCAACATGATTTGAGCGAGCACACTGACCAGGGCTGCATTCTGGCACATGAGGTTCCACCTACTCGGGCAGTGCCCTGGCCTCAAGAGGCGCATGCGCCAGCCTGGCTGTCGTTTGCTTTGGATGGGTAGAAAAGAAATGCGCAGCCAATTTCAGCCGAACTACCCAGACTGACTGGGTTTTCTCACATGATTTGTATCCTTGCGCAGTTCATTTGGTTAACTCCCAAAGAGGCCCTATGCCCCGAGGCCTAGCGGGGAAACTCCCGGTGTCCCGGTGGGCCAGTCCAGCCCTGGAAGAAAGAGAGGAGAAGACCGAGAAAAGAGTGAAAGATGAGGGAGACGGAGACACTGAATGATCGAGAGAGAGTTAGGCAGGTTGACAGTGGCATTGAGAAAGTTAAATTGGAGAGGCTACAGTGGCCATTTTGTGCAGAGACCATGTTATTTTGCATTGTTCGGCCTTTACATACCTTGCTATGCCTTGAAATGTTTCTTTGCACCTTGCTAAGCCATGTTCGTCCTTGCTGTTTGTTTGATTGATTATTTATTATGAGCTTATACATAAGTGTTTCAAAGCATTTGTGGCTTCCTGATTGCTTGCACCCATTACTAATCCACTCACCATTGTACTTTCTACCTTACACAACTAGCCACCCACACACTGCAGATGTCGTGTGTTACTACTCCCCCCCCACATGCAATTACAGAATCTGAACTCTACACCCCTCCCACCAGCTTGTTAAACACTGCCTTCCACCAACACTCAAGCCATTCTCACTTGCAGGACAGAATTCCTTAGTACATGGGATTCCCACCGAGATACACATACCTCAATTTCCCTACCAACCCACAAAGCTTGTGCTCTTCTGCTATGCATGCATGAAGACAAGAGCAAATCAGTCTTTTGCTGCTTCTACAAACCTATCCTAGCTTATTTCTTTTTGCAGTTCTCCAACTTGACAGGCAAGGAGACCACGAAAATGCCAGCAGTGCACTATAGAAAACCAAATAACATAACAAAACATAACTCTTTGTTCTCTTGCTCCTCCACTCCCAGATACTAATCCCTTTAAAACTGTACCTCAAGTCCTCCGAAGATTCGGGGCTCTTCATATCAGTTTATACCATTATGGTCAGCAGTCCATCAGGATTTAAATCTGGTTGGGGAACTTTTCTCTGCACAAGACTCAGCTCCAGACTAAAGTCTTAGGGAACTGGCATTGTTTGTCAGATTTGAGCCATGGCAGACTGGAACAACGTTGGATTTATAACCTTAATACCGTGAGGAACGGATTAACCATCTCGGTGGGATGGAACAATCTGATTTTGACATAAAAACGAATTACCGATCTGAGCAAAATGACTTTGGCTATATTCATAGTTCTTGGATCCCCGAGGACATCTATATTCTCCAATGCTGGAGATACAACGGCACTTGGCCACAAAGTTCGGTGACATATACAAAAAACACATATATGCACACTAATGCACTCAGGTCTTTATGAGTGTAATTATTATACAATGGACAGGGAATACTGTTTTTCTTAGTACAGATTTCCACTCGTGTACATAAATTACTGCACTGTTTTTTTAATAAGAGATACGTGGCAAAACGAGAAATGACAACATTGTGTAGGCAGACATATATGTTATGCTCTGACATGGGTCATTTGAGTACATGTACTAGTGCTTGGCCTTTAGTAAGGTGTACATGGAAACACGAGCCTGGGCTCCAACTGTGTAGCTAGACGTATATGGTTTATGTGCCCATCTACCCAGCCGCTAGACTTGAAATAATGTCATTCTACATACTGCTGTATACATCCTTAATTACAAATATGCAATGTTGCTCGGTCCTCAAGAGCTAGACAAATGTGTTATAATATGAGAAATGACCATAATGGTCTTGGTACCAACTGTATCTACTGAAACGACTACATCATGATTGGGACTGCAATAAGAATTTTGTAAACATGTGGGATCGTATTGCATGATATTGGGGTATAAATGACATAAAATGTATAAATACCATTGTATGTATGAAAGCAATAATATGTGTATGCACGTAGGGATATACACCATATGAGAAATGACCAAACTGTTTTTTTTTACCAACAGCATTTATTAAATCGACTGCATAATGATGGGCATTTTAACAAGAACGCTACAAATGTTCGAGATCGAACTGCACGATATTCGGGCACATGTGTACAAATATTATATGTATGCAAATAACAATTTGTATAGGTGCGCAATGTTAGACACCACCATAGAACTCTGAGTTGATCCCACATTGGGTGCGTGCCAAACTATTAGCTAGTCCAAGATGGCCGACAGATTTGCAGCCCCTTTAAATAAGGGCTTGTTTGCTTAGAGCGGTTGCTCGGCAACCAGGAACTCAGAACGCTCATTCTCTAAAACCATGAGTACAGGACACCACACAGCATCGCCGTGCTACATTATAATTTTTCTCTGGCACTGTTTCCGCAAATCTCCTGGGCAGTGATATATTATGTGTAGTGCCCCAGACTACTAGGAGTCCACAGGGACTGTGCGAGATACTGCAAGCACTTGCATGCTCATTTCCACACTGAGCGGTACAACTGAACACAGCGGGAGCAATCTATGATGCATGTTTATGTTTGTTTTACATTTATATAGTGCACCAGGTACCTTAGAGCTTAAGGGCACTGTGAAACGTAAAGCACTCAAACAAGACAAGGACGAGTACATAAAGCAGAGTCCGAAAACTGGCTAAAGAGTGGCATTCCCAAGAAAAGCAGGGTCAAGAGTAAGGAGGATGCACTTTATGAGAAAAGTGTGGTTTTCAGCCCTTTCTTGAAGATTTCCGTGGATGAAGTGGTCCTCAATATGGATGAAAGAGAGTTCCACTTTTGAGGGGCTGCGGATGTAAACGTGGCATCCCTAGATTTTTTTTTTGTTTTCAGGCGTGGCACAATCAAGGTGTTGGTTTCATCCGATCTAAGGGATCTGATGTTTTTCTTTCTCCATGATTAATTCTTTGAAATATAAGGGCATGATTCCATGTACACATTTATGTGTGATAAGAAGACTAAACGCTAACCTAGCCTGAACAGGTAACCAGTGTAGACTTCGATGAGCTTCTGACACATGGCCCCTTCTTGACAGGCGTTTCACCACTCTAGCTGCTCCATTCTGTATAACCTGAAACCGATGGAAGTCAGATAGAGACAACCCAACAAGGAGGCTGCAACAATAATCGATCTTTGATCCGATTATAGCCCTTGCCAGTGTTTCAGAATTCGTTTTATGTAGGTTTCCATTGTTAACCTAGATAATGGGCAGTCTTAGATTCTGATTATCTGTAATTGGGCGAATTACAGAACAGGAGCACACAAGGGACCATGTTTCACAATAATCCACATACAGGGTGAAAAATAGAATGGCTCAGTAAAAATTGTTACTGGGCACCAGAGTACTTCCCAATAGAGGTGTCCCCCTTGTCCAGGGTGTATGTGATGCTGGACTTTACTGTTGTAATTATAGAAAATGCTTCTTCTGGGTGGCATTTTGGGTGATAGCTTTCACCTTTTACTTTTAGGTCCCGCTTGTCATTCATTGAATTGGACCTGTTACGTGTTGGATTCATTCCTCTTCTTGCTTTCTGGCAGATCGCCACCACGAATAGGTATGATGGGTACAACTTTAATATTCTTTATATACAATGTTGTAAGTTACCCTTATTGTATTGGGTGACTAAGCGCTGCTTTATCATTCAGATGGGTGCCGCTGACTTCCTCTATTGAGTGGACTCCATACGTAGGGCTCCCCCCTACTAGGATTGGACTGGGCTTCTATCGAAACATGTAGAAAGCCAAACCATTTGTTGGCTCAAAACTATTTTTGAAACGTAGTGACACGTTCGCACACTGAATAATACATCACCTCCTCTTGTTTGTCCCCCTGTTTAGAGACATGGCACATTAGCTTGTGTCTCTTACTCCATCACTGTCCTGATGAAGGCCGCTTATCTTTGACACTGCAGTCTGGTGAATAGACAGCCGAAACACACAGTGTCGACCTGTTTAGAACAACTATCAGAAAACAGAAGGTTTGCAGAAAAGGACAGCGAGGTTCTGCGCAAGGACCAAACAATTTTGAGTGGTTTGAGAGGACTACATGTGAGCGCGATAGTGGAAACCTGCCAAGTTATCCACCAAGTAAATGATACAAAGAGGGGTTGTTTTGCAAACACACTGCGCACACAAACGATGTAAAAATCATTTAATTTGTAATTTAATCAAAGGAGGATGCAGCCTGACACGTGTTTCGAGCGACTGGCTCTTCTACTGAGGCTGCATATTGATTGTACAATCGAGTGGAAAACTACAAATGAAATATACATGGTACATATACCAAACCAAAACACAAAACAAAGCTGTTGAGTGGTCAAACCTGACCATAACAAAAAAAAATAATGAAAGTCATACGTTGTCAACAAGAGCGCAAATAAATAAATTCTGTCAAATGGAGCAAGTTTTAGGGACATTCAGTTTTTATTTTTCTGTTTCTTCCATTATTTCTCCCCCCAACCTTTGGCAATGTCCGAATTGGATAAACCTAAACCATATGGGTTGTATAACCTCTGTCCCTAAAACTTGCTCCATTTGACAAAATGTATTTATTTTTGTTGACAATGTATGACTTGCATTATTTATTTTTTTGTTATGGTCGGGTTTGACCACTCAACTGCTTTGTTTTGTGCTGTCAATTGATTTTTACATCGTTTGTGTGCGCGTTTGCAGAACAACTATCAGCACTGTTAAACCAGGGCAGGCCCCACAACAAAGCAAAGAATTTGATAATAAGACATTGCAGATTATCAGTGTTCTACCTATTTGTCTACAAAATGTACTACGTTGATACCAATGTGCAAAATATTGTGCGACGGCCTGATATTTGGCCAATGAATGTGTATGTATGAATTAGTTGTTTTTGGTATGGCTTTTAAGTTCAGATTTATACAAGGTCTGTAGATATAAAAATAAAAAACGGATGTTTAAGTGAAATAAAAATCGCTTTTTGTGTATTCCATGTAAAATAATCTATGTAAGAAGAGAGAGGAGTGTGACAAAATAGCCTTGACCATTCACATATTGTTTACTGTTTATTGACCTGGAGGTTCAAGGTGTACCAGGAACCCTTAGGGAAGACACAGACTGGGGACCCTTACAAAAAGTAGATAGGCATCAATATAGTCTTGTGGGTTCTCTGCGTCGAGTGTCTGCCGGTGCTCCTGGACTGCCTTGTCGATAAACTTGAACACTTGGGTGGCGTTATTCTTGATTTGCTGGTGTGGCCCAGGGAAATGCCTTAAAAAGGGGCACAAGTTCACCATCTAAAAAAGGTAATACAAACATGTTGTCTTAAAACAATGGACTGTCTGTAAATTCCTTCTAATGGCATCAAGTGTTTATTTCCAATCTGTAATCTCATCCAAAACAGTCATTTTAAGTCTACTGACAAACGAACCACTTCAATATTGGACAATCCAGTCTATAGGAAAATAAGGGAGAATATTGAGTTCACTGATGAGCTTGTTTGGCCAACCCACGTGCTTGAACATTTTGCACTAGATTTGCTTTTATCTGGGGAACGGATGGGATGATGAACAAGAAGGGGATAATCTGGGACAAATTATCCACAATAATCTACATTTTACATAATCTACATTTCACATAACCAATTGGTTTTACCCCAAAATCAAAGCCTTTATTTTGGGATGAAAACTATTTGTGAAAGGCTTCAATGGTTGCCTATTGCATAGATTATCATAGGTAATTTATAGGTTGACAATATGGCTACATGGACGCGAAGAAACTACGTTTCCAGTAGCAGTGTTTAATTTTACAAACCATTCTAATCTGGTACATTGGTCCAGATGGTCAACTTAATTTAAAGACAATAGGGCTTATTCTGAGTTTGTCCTGCGGTATAAAAAGCGATTTCTTTAGGAGGGAGGGAAATATTGCCATTTTTAACTCTACTCCAACTTCCAAGTTTGATCTTAAAGTGGAGAATGTATCTTTAGCATCTTGATACAGGTAAATTAACCACTTCAATGCCAAAAATGGGTAGATTCATCACGAGGGACATTAATGGTCACTGTAAATGAGCCGCCCTATGGATTCCAGAAAATGGGGCTTAATGGCGCTATGACGTCAGTCATAATGTATCAGTAGATCCCCCAGATCGACTGGGGAGAAAGCTAAGTGAATAGGCAAAATACAGTGGCAATACTGCCAAACCCGGAGCACCTATAACTCTAAAAAAAACTTTACTTTATTTTATTTATATATTTATAGAGCGCCCGCAGGTATCAGAGTGCTGTAAAGAAACAAAACGTACAACATTAAATAACACAAATACATAAAGCATTACTAATTAACTTAATATCAACATTCTTAACAAATAGTTAGTAGTCCGCAGGTAGTCCGCTAAGTTTTAAATCAGACAGACCCTTGGGCAGGTACTTGCATTTGCTAAGAAAATCGGGTAGATTATTGGCCCCACATCCTACCAGGACACAGACCTAGATTTTCCTGGGTACACCACTCGTCAATATCCAGTCTACATAAAATGTTCAAGTCCGAGTCACGTGGTAGCAATGTTAAGCACCCTTTTTTAGTACATGAAAGCCCAGTACTGATGCCCCCTGGTTTCTTAGTGACAGAGTCACACGGTCATGTAGGATTGCACCTTTTCTATTGCAAATTACAGTGGATTGTTTCCTCTATTTAACACTGTAATATTGGGCAGTATGGTATGATTCGGAGACTGTGGAAGGTTGAAAATGCCAAACTTTGTCAATCATTCTTACCAGTGCGCTCATGCTCCCCGTCAGGCGGATGTTCTTGCTAATAAGATCAAGTAGGTATTGGAATTCGGCGTTGGTGTAGTCAAATCGATTTCCAAAGACGAGGGAGCAGATTATGTTGGAGACCGCATTGGTCACTTTGAACTGGGGATCAAATGGCTGTCCTGTGGACGAAAAACAAGAGATTGCAATCAGTATTAAGAACTTAAAGTGGTAGTGTTGCACTAGGGCTCACAATGGTATTTCAGGCAGATACTGCACAATGAAGAAGTGCTCCATACCCAATAATCTGTGTGTGTGGCACTAATAGTATTGAGCTGTGAGGGGGTCCCCTGTAAATTCAATGAATTGTCTGCAACATACAATGGTTTTGGTGAAGTGTGGTGCATGGGGACAATCTGTGGCATAATTATAACGCTCTATCATGAACAAGAATTGGTCCTCTGATTACAACTCATAGGCCAGTGGAATGATTCCCTTAACATTAAGTCAATCTGGGTTTGTCAGTCGGCTAATGCTCCCTTTCTCTCGGCCGTGACTAAACTAACAGGGTCTGTGTACTAAGCTCCGGTTTAGAAAAGGATGTCTGAGATGCATTTCATAAATATGCCATGGTTGCCAAACAGTCCCATATCATGAGGGTCACCTTCATACAGTGCTCGTTTTTTTAAGTCAACTGCAGTTTGCATGTGCCGGTTTGAAGGCCCATAGCTACAAAGTAACAAACTGGAATGCAAGATCCAGTATTGAAATTGCTATTGGTGAACAGAACCTTATAGCCCGTTAGTTAGGACTTGATCATTCAGGCAGTGGCCCCAGGGTCAGGATGACTGTATGTAACGCAACACACCACAGAAGGAGGAATCTGTGATGAAGCATCGTAATTATTGAAGAATTGCAGATTGCTTCAGCAGTTGAGGGTAGGTGAAAGATAACACAGAGCAGCACTCCAAAGTTCTCAAAAAGGCCTACCTTTCTTTTTCTTTCTCCTCCTCATGCCAGTGACTATGGTGGTTGTGCTCCGAAGTACGCTGGCAGCGCAACAAAATAATATGGAGGTTGCCCAGGGCTCTCTATTGCCAATAACCATACATACCCCTGTTCAAAATACTTTAGATGCTTCCAATGCAGTTATTTTTATTCCAGAGGCTGGCCGGGGCACTTTACATTGTACTGTTACCTCAAATCTGCCCGCTGCCTTGCCTGCATTTGATGAGAAGCCTCAACCTCATTGCTCTTCATGGTTAAAAGCCCTGTGAGGCCTATAATGCAGAGTGCCACTCTAACTTAAAACGAGTTGAAGAGCCTATAAAGTCCTGCCCTAGCATTGGTTGTACTTCCCCTACTTATGTGCCTCCTGGACGGTCTCCTTAGCTCCAATCGGAATTTGGCACTCAGCATGCAGTAAACTTAAATAACCATGATCTTGTTTCCGATATGTCTATCCTAGCTCCTGCAATTTGTCACAAACTACGGAAACGAGTGAGGCTCTTGCTCGATTTTAAATCCAACCAGTGTGTTTCTCCAGGCCCTATTGATGAGGAAGTAGGTGTCACCAAGGTCATGTTACATCGGCCCTCTACATCTGGCTACTCGCCGAACGGCCTCACTGGAGCTCTTCCCTTGGCTAATGCACTATCAATCTCTACACAGGAAGAAAAAGGCCATGGACCCCTCGGTGCCACTGAAGCACCCAAGGCGGGAGCCTCATCCATCATCCAATTTGGCAAAGCCTGGGGGTAGTAACCCTGCCCTTGAGCAACCAGTGGTCGACAAGCTATCTTTCCTGGTTCTATCCCGTCTGCTGGACTCTATGGACATGGGTTGTGATACCCTTAACTTTGAACTAAGAGGGGTGCAGACAATACTAAAGGATGTTTGTACAAAAGTAAATTTTGTTGAAGGTTTCATTACAGGGCTTCAGACACAAATGCCTAATATCTCAGTGAATCTAGAGGAAATAAAGATACAATCTATACATAATTCTATCCCCAAAGCCCCAATCCTGATGTTAACATGTGGTTAGATGCTCTACTGAATTTTGAGAACTGCTCGGTTGTTAAGACGCAGGCTCTTGTACAGAGGAGTTTTGTAGAATTAACTCCCGAGAAGATGCCCTCGCCCACTGTTTCTATGCTTGGCCAAAGCAGCCCAGCAATACATGAGATGGTGGACGAAATTACTAACAAAAGAAACAAGATCGAAACTCCAGCGGTGCCCCCCCAAAAACCCTTGCACAGAGGGATACCAAAGGAAGGCTCCCCAAAAATCAGGTTAAACCTAAAAACTGTAAAAACCCAGAAAAAAGAGCGAACAACGGCTCTAGGAAATTCCTGCGCAACCTAAAGCTAAAGGCTGACGGGCTGGCGGGGAGCTCTGTTGGTGGTCCTCAAATGCGAACACAGGGAAAGAAAAATGGTTTTGGGGGACTGAATGTAACGCTCACCTGGTTCCCACAGAGGCGCGGCGTCGAAGGCGCAGAACTCTGAAGATGGACAGGAAGGGCCCCTCTATTCTGGCTTCCCTGGCTCGTTGGATACCCTCCTGTGCGTGAAAAGGGGGTATTACCAACTGTGGAACAATGCTCAAGCCTCCCACTCCCTTCCAACCCTCCACGATACCTCCTCCACGATTCCCTGTGAAGCCTCACCTTAGGGTTTGGAAGGATGAGCTCTCCATCCTGCTTCTGATGCAGGGGCGCGTTGAAACCCAGTTACTTCACTGGATTGAGGATTGATGGGAGTTCAGGTAAGCTTGACTGTTCAGGTAAGGCGCTGTAAATGTTCTGTTCAAAAGTTCAAGCTTAATAATAATGTTCGTTGTCTAATTGCAGCAAGCGCTAATGCTTATGTCTTTTTCCCCTTAGGGGCCGGGGTTCGGAGTGCCGGAGATATGGCGCCGACCCGAAGTGAAACAGTTCTGGATGAGCGCTCAGGTAATGTCTTTGCATTCGCTCATTCAATGTCTTTGTCTTTTTTCCCCATAGGGGCCGGGGTCCGGAGATGCCAGGAAGCGGCAGGACCCGAAATGCAGTGGGAATAATCCAACAGGTAAGACTTAAAAGGAAACTGAGCTTTCCTTATTCCTTTTCTCCCTCTCACCTTTGTTCTTGTCTTTTTTCCTCTAGGCGCCGGGGCGTAGCTGAATCCGGAAGATCGGTGCTGAAGATGGAAGCGCCTTGCAAAGGTGAGTAAAATGCAGCGCTGCAGCTATCGAAACGAAATGCCTTTAAAATGATGTCTTCCTTTTGGGGGCCGTTGGAGAAATGACTCTGGGATGCAGATTTAGCAGGTAAGGGCTTTTCTTCTCCTATTCCCTTCCTTTCTCCCCTTGCAGGTGTTCCAGGGTGCTGGCAGGCGTGGCTGAAGTCAGGATGCAGGAGCTGACACGGTGAGCGTCCAGCTGCTAGGTGCAGAACAACGCGAAGCATGTGTGGCTGTTCGGGTGGGGTTTAAATAGCCTTGGAAGAAGTTCCTGGTATGTATCCTTCCACCAATCAGGTATGTATCCTTCCCCGACCACGCCCGGGTGGTGAAGTAGTCCTACAGGTTAAGTAGTCCCATTCAGGCCTCAAGAGGGCCTGGATGAAGCAGCAAGGTCTGCATCAGGTAAGTGTGCACCCAAGCACTTAAACACATATCCTCTTCTATGAGCCTGGCACCTAAGGCGCCAGGACCAGGGTCCGCTATGAGCCTGGCGCCTACGGCGCCAGGACTGAGTCCAAAGGGCCCTGACTTGGGCCCGCTGAGACTTCCCTGGGGAAAATGATGTCTGCCTCTGGGGTTGCTGGGCCCGGCCTGGCTCCTTAGAGGTAGGCATCATGACACTGAATGAGAGAAAATCTCCAATTTGTGCAGACAAGGTTACATCCACCACCTCTCAGGGTGCTTGTTCCCGTTTTCTGGTGCCGGTACCCAAGTCATGTGAATTACTTGACCTAAGCAAGATCTCAGTTTATTCAGACACTGGGAACCAAGCCCAGGCCGAGAATTATCCCCAGGCAGAATCAATGAAAGTTGTATACAAATGGGCCTCGGAAAATGTCACACTTTGACTGAAACTTCAGTGACGACTGGGAGGGATTGTGTGAGCCAAGGTGTTCCATCAACTGAGGGCTTGAAAAAAGAACTGATTACCCTGGGGAAGGAGGTATTCCCATTATATAAGACCCTAGAAGAGAAAAGAAGGGACCTACCTGGCTCACAGACCTCCGCTTAATGTCAATTCTAATAATACAGTAGCGTGTAGCTCTCGGCGCAATCCACAAAAAAGGGGACCAACCCCGGTCCAGAATTTAAAAAAAAGACAGTGGGATCTATTGTCAAAAGTAATATGAATGTGAAATTTGCTGAGGAGCCTCATTTTGTTTACATGGGACGTTTGAGGAATTTGACAATAATCCCTTAAACCAGCGTCATATTCTATCTGTGTTTTTAGAAATACCAAGTTTAAGGTTAATTCGATCTAATGACATAAAACAGATGTTTTTTGTGTACCAAGATAGCCTGAATGTTGTAAAAGTGTGCTTACGCGCAAATATAGAAAACGTAATCCTTGCCGAGGGTGAAGCCTTACTATCATTGGGGTATGAAATTATTGAGAATTTAGTGTGTCCTGCTTCCTCAACTGGCAGGGATAGTACTGTCGAAAACTGGCTCCATTGAAAACACTCTCAGCACTTAACAGTTAATCTGAGTACTAACCAGCCTCAGAGATCCCAGAAACCTCACTCTACTATGCAGGAGGGAGACAGAAGAGCAAGTAATGACTGGGTCAGGATTGTAAATGTATTACATGGGGAAGTAGCTACCTCGGATGTCCATGCATGATTATTTACAACTTCTATGGTGTCTTGGAACTCGAGGGGTTTCAACAATATTTCTAGTAACAAAGATGTCTTAAATGCATTTAATATTGTTTGTTTACAGGAAACCCTAATGTGTGATGTCCCTGTTACGGATGGCTATGAGGTATTTGCAACTACGGCTGAACGGGCTGAAAGAGGCCGCCCTTATGGCAGGCTTTTAACAGCTATTAAACATAACAGAGGCTTGAAGTTAATTTAATCAATTCATCAAGACCAGACATGTTAATTACCCTTCTGTCTTGGAAGAGACCGGTCGTATCTGAATTCACGAAGTGTCTCCTCTTTAATGTTTACTTTAATCCTGATTGTGTAAGTTTGGATGATTTTCTGTCTGATTTTTGTTATTCAATGCTCAGTGAATCCCCGGAGGAAGGGGGCCATGTTATAGTTGTGGGTGATTTCAACCCAGAATGTCTCGAGCAGTTTTGGTACCAAAAACAAGATCAGCTGGGTGTGTCAGCCAAAAAATGGCAAAATGGGCGTCGGATCTCCCAAGAACTCCAGTCATGGGATCTGTCTCCTTTGAACGGAGTATTACAGCCTGACATTCCGCCCAGCTTCTCATGGCAAAATATTCTCTAGCTATCAACCATAGACTATGTCTGTCTGTCTTCGGAATTGTTAGATAGGGGTGGATCACTAGAGATACGGTCCACCCACCTAAGTGACCATTTGATGCTAGTGTATAATTTCCATGCAATATGAACGTGCACAGGTAGCAATGTAGAACTGCCAATAGAGGTTAACCCAAGGGACCATAGTATCCGCTGGTAATATAGATTTGCGAGGCAATTTAACAGGCTAATGGAAGCAGAGTTTGAGGAAAATATGCCTTGACTATGCTCTCTCGATTACTTTGGACCAACTGTCTCCTCGACTCTGAGGATTCTATGTACTGCAAAGTCGCTGGCAAAAGGTGTTGGTATTGTTTCCCATGCACATGCCTTTGACAATGCGGTAAAGTCCCGTAAAAAAGAACTGAGGCTTAACATAAGGAGGCTGAATAAAAACAGCCTATCTTCCTTAACAGAAAGGCACGCCCTACGGACAAGGTTTTTTAGGACAATTAACGATGCCGAAAAAATGTTGAGCTATTTGTTAGGGTCTAATTCTGTTAATTTCTGGCAGCTCATTAGGTCAAACTGGATGGACCCGTTTTTACAGGTGCAGTCTATAATGAAGACAAATTGGGTTGCTCACTTTGAAGCCCTCTACAATGCAGATAAAGAAGGGTACAGAGTTGATTACAGGGTACCGTGGCAGAGTGCTCCCTCCTCGGACTTGGACGACCTGTGGTCCCTTATTGGCTCTAGCAAGAGTTTTAACGCACCAGGCTCGGACGGCTTGTCAGTCATGACACTAAAATCTGATCCTATATTATGGGCAAAGATCATCTCAGCACTCTTTGTGAACGTACTCCAATCTTGGAAATTGACCACCGTGGTGGTCATTTTTAAAAGAGGCGACAGATTCTCGCCCCTTAACTATAGGCCGATATCTCTTTTGAATGCAAGTTGCAAAATGTTCTCCAAGTTGATGCTACAGGACTTGCAGACTTGGGCCCGAGATCTAGGCACGCTTGCTTTTATCGAAAAAGGCTTCAATAAGGGAGTGGGGATGGGCCTAAACAGTTTCTTGGTAAATCTATTAGATGCCCAGGCACAGGGCCAAAAAACGGCACTATATTTGGCATTCCTGGACGTCAGCAAGGCGTTCGACTGTAAATCAAGAGCTTTTATTGGCAAAATTATCAAAGCACGGCTGCCAGAAGGCACTAATAGACATCTTGGTAGCGCTACACAGGGATACAAAGATTAGAGTCAGACTTTATGCTAATGGGTCCTGCACTGCCTGGACCACTACGACCAGGGGATTGCGACAAGGATGCGTGCTGGTCCCTTTCCTTTTCAATTTTTATATCATATACATGGGTCTCTGTTGGAAATCTGTCCACGCTAATCCACCTCTCTTAGGCCAGTCCAAGATCCAATATCTAAACTATGCGGACAATGTCATTATCTTTGACAAAACTCCGATAGGACTACAACGGGCCTTGGACAGTCTAAATTGTTACTTTGAAAGCCTGGACCTTAAAATAAATGGTGCAAAATCGAAGTTTTTGATTTTGAATGTAGCAAAGTGCAGATGGAAAGCTCACTCATGACGGTCCAGGGGTGTGCTTTGGAGCTAGTAAAGGAGTTTAAATATTTGGGCAGCATAGTGTCATCACATAAAAATAAAGCTGAAACTTATAACATCTTTTCTGGCTTCAGCTTCCCAGTAACGACTATTCAACAACAATTTTGGTACTACTCAACCCTGCCCATGCTGAAATTGTACAGGCAAAAGATCTTGCCAGGTGTGATTTATGGCACGGAGAACTTGGGAATCACCATAGATTGGCCATCACTAGAGGCCCTCCTGTGGAGAAAGGCACGGCATTTGCCAAATTCTCTTCCAATGGTGGCATTAAGGCATGAACTGGGTTTAATACCTGCTGGCTGTCTGGTTGAATGGAAAACGCTACACATGTATACGTTAATTCTAGCTTCCCCACATGCATCTTTATACATTGGGTCATGAACTCAATCGAGCAATCTATAAGCCACTAGTAGCCTTGAGGGCCAATTGTGAGCTGATACTAACAAGGATTGATTCCTCTGCTGTGGAACTAGTCAGCAACCCTACCAAGGTGAAAAGTAAACTTTATAATATTGAAAGGCTGAAGAATAGGTCAATTCTGATGAACTACCGATGCTTCAACTACCATTTTCAATACAACATAAAAAGCTTTAATACCTTGTCTGTCTATCTGAGAAAGCATCCGTCTAGTGACTGTCGAAGGAAGGCCATAAAATTAAGATTTAATCTATACTTAACAAAGGAGGTACAAGGTTCACGAGAAGGCATGTCATCCAGCTTGAGACTATGTTGCTACTGTAACCAAGATCAGGAGACATTAAAACACCTATGTGTGGAATGCCCCAAGTTTACCCAGCTCTGTTACGAGAAGTTGGGTAGACATATCCACAACCTTGGGGCTATAAAAGCTGACCATTTATGGATCCACATTTTGAATCTGAACGAAAAAAAAAATGCTTTTTAATTGCAACCTTTGAACTTTTAGAAATAATTTTACCTCTTGAATGTGAATCATGACTTTTTTTGAAAAGTCATTAATTTCCCTCAAAGAGCTGTTTCTTTTGTTTGTTTTGTAAATGTAAATGAAATAATGTTTATACTAGGTCTAAATTTATGTGTAATTGCATGAATTGATGTTTTTGACTGTGTGAAAGGTTTTAAAAATGTTAACCAAATGCACAATAAAAAATGGAATAGCAAGGCACCAGGAAGAAACCAGAAGTAGTATATCTACCACCGCTACAAGTACTCTATCACTGAAACACTGGTTGAGGTGGATAATTACTTTTAATGTTGTTCGTGACTTGCCTGTGTCTGAAACTTCATTGCAGCCAGCCCACTGTGATGAATCCCCTTGCCATACTCTACGATCATCAAGTGTGGTGACCAAAAGGGCCAGGAAACTCACGCAGCGGACAGTCACATATCAGCCAAAGAGGTACTTTACGGGCCAGGCCAAATGACCGTTACCCATGCTTTGGTGCAGATTCTTGCCTACGACATATGCTACACCTGAGGGAGGGAAGCAATGTCACAACAACCAATCACTCTCTAGTCCTAATGACAATACAGAGGCGCAGGTCCTTACATTCATACAAGATTGGGGGAGAGGTGGATATTATAAAAGGAATATTCTAGAAATAAGAAGCATGTGTGCTTGGAGAAAAGGGTGCGGCAGGAGCTTGGAGCAGGTTTGTGATTCAGGAACGAGGCTGAGGAAGGAGATAGGAGAGAGACTGGTAAGAGTGAAGGAGGCTGAAGACAAGATGAGGGGAAGAGCCATGAGGAAGTGATAGGTGGACGTCATTGCGACGTGGCGATAGGAATTCATCAGGAGGTATTTTCTGGATATCATTAGGAGTTGGCACGTGTAGGTCATCACTAGTCGGTGGAAGTCATCAGGAAGTTGATGGTGGAAGTTATTCAAACGAGTGTTGGTGAGGTATAGTAGGCTAGTGAGGTGGTATGTAACAAGAGGGCTTGTTTAACCCCAGGCAGCAGTTGACGATGAGACACAAATTAGAAGGTGGTGGGAGGATGAATGGGCACATGTCAAGGCATCAAAGAGGAGCAGGTTCAGAGGAGTAAAAAGATTGTGCAAGAGAGAAAAATCAGGACCACAAGAATGAGAGTTGCTAGGGCCCTCTTAACCTTGCCCCTGGGAACTGATGAAGATTAAACGAATCAGCTCTCCCGTCAAGTTAAATAGAGACTCCAACTATATCTACATTTCATGGCAGAGACACAGCAGAACCTACAGGGGCTACAAGGATGACTGGTGGCAGCAGCATCCCAGCTTTAACTAGAGACAACCAGAAGGAAACAGAGACAGTACCCAAGAGACTGCGTGAATGCATCATTCCCTAAACCCCTGTTAAATTTGTCAGGGGACAATCAAGAGTGTGAAATCCTTTGGTGAACCAGAAATTTGTGTCTGAAGAGGCTTACACTGAAGGGAAATTCCAGTATTTCAGGTATATTGCAGAAGAGTAGGGAAGGAGAAGCTAACCTGACTATTCAAAGAAAGACATTGTTTTGGAACTGTTACTCTTTGTGCTGAAGAAGTGTGTTTGAAGAGCTTTGCAGAAGTGGCAGGAGAGGTCAGCCTAGAATATCTTGGTGGAGGGGAATTTAGGTTGGGAATCTGCCTAGGGCACTGACATACACCAGGCTTGGTCTTGTCTTCTGATGCATATGGCATGGTCTTTAATAATATCAGAGTCTGGCACAAGTGTGATTGTATCCTATCCACGCATGATGCAATAGACCATGGTACAAAGTCAAGTTTTGCAGGGGTCTGTGGAGGCAGCAGCAGAAGAACCACCCACTAAATTGGTTTCAAAACTGGGTTTGTTTGAGAAGGGTTTGAAGTTGCAGCTCTAAGAGGGTTAGGGGCAGCAGGTTAATCGCCCATGTAATAAGTGCAGAATGTTTCTCTATTGTACTGCGATCCATCCCTACCACTCTTTTGACCTATGAATCAGATGACGGCAACGGTGATGATGAATCTAGTAAGGGTGATGATGACCACCACATTGGCTTAATACCAGCTTGTTGGAAGAGAAGGCTGAGACATATCTGTGAACCAACCACAGCAGTGAGCCAGAAGGACAGATAGAAAAAAGCCAACTCTGGCTCAGCGCCTGTCAGCACAACCTCTGCATGTATTTATAGTGAAAATATTCCACAAAGCACGCATTCAGTTCACACTCCCTTTGCAAAACCTAGTCAAAGTGTTAGTTGGGTAGACTGTCATCAGGTAAAGGCACCTATTGTTGTTTCTGCAGGCCCACAGCATGTGATGTTTTTGTTGACGTTCGAGAGCTGCAACTTGCCACCTGCACTTTGTGCCACAAAATAGTGGCTTGTGGAAAATCCAGGAACCAATCTGGATATCTTATCAATTGTTGATCATATGAAGTGATATCATGCATAGGAATGGGACCATTATAGACTGCAGCAGCCCGCCAGGAATTGGCAAACACTCAGCAGCATGCTGGAACTGTTCTGCCCTATCACCCCGTAAGCAGGAAGTGTGTTGAAGTACACACAGTAGCAGGCAAATCTGTAGTAATAGCAGGATGACAAATGGTTGTACCAAAGCCCTATCTCAGTGATTTATTTGAGTGCAGCCAGAAATTACACTGTAAACCTCCATGAATATCTACTAAAAGCCAAATTGGGACTAACTGTTCTGGTAGACATTTTGGCATAGGCCTTTGTTGAAAGCAAACATTTTAGGGCCCTTATAGGATGTGCTGAGGTATTTTGGCAAATTCCCACACAGAATTATTCAGCATGCCACAGTATATCAGAGTTGTATGAGGCAGCAGTTCTTTCGGTGAAGAAGGGTGGACGGTATTAAAGTTCACTCTGCAATAGATATGTGGACGAGTGGCCAAAGCACTGACTACATGACTAACAGCGGATTGGGTTCCCTTCCCCTCCAGAGAGCAAGAGGAGTCTTCACAGCAGCAGCATGCCATGCACCCAAAAGCCACTTTGTGAATCCAAGGCTTTGATTGCAAGAGACACGCCAGTGCAGACATCTGGAATAAAGTCGCAAAAACGGCCAACTTCCTGACAGCTATCCTTGGCCTTTGGACAGTGGCTCTTATGTCACTGCTACTCTAAGTCTGATTAACACAAAGCATGTGCTATGCTTTTTCACATGTTCTTCACCCTGTGAGACTCCTTGTGCATGATATGCTTGCTGTGGCACTCAAGAAATACTTTGACAGTATTGAATGCCTAACACAACCTCCCCCGTTGCCAGATGTAAATGGATGTGATCATCCACTAGAAAAGGAGTATGCAACCAACTCCGATCAGCCCTAGCCAGCATAGTCAATGGCAAGGGATCATGTAAGTTGTAATCAAAAACATCTGGAGAGATGCAGGTTGTAGACCCACCCGCCCCTGCACTGGAATTCAACTTTGCATATGCTCGATCACCTGTGAATGCAAAGCAATCCTGTATGGGACTACGTAAATAGTGACAGTCGAGCACCGCACTGCAAGACCAACTCAGTGGCAGCTCTAGCATAATGCCTGCGAGCTATGGCCCTTTGACGAATTCAAACAGCGTGTGAACCATAGCTATGTGTCACTTAGTGAAGTAATTCCATTTATATATTTGTAGGAACCTATCCTGTCTAAAAATGTAACAATACATAAAAGCCTGGACTGGTGAGACTTTTCACAGCTGGTGAGATGCCAGATGTCAATCTTTCATAATGATCCACGCATTAAATAAAAGAAAACATTGAATAACTTTTTGCATCTTTCCTTGACCACCGCATTAAGGTGAATGCATCTGCATTCCAGACTGTGAAGTGTAGGATGACGCATCTAGAAGCCTTTTGCTTATCTGCTTATCTTGGGACAACCTGCACTGGACTTCCACAGCGGTTCTACAAACACATCCACCGCACGCTAGCTCTGGGAAAGAGCCTTCGGCACTAGCCTAGTGGAACATCAACCAGCAAAGAGCAACTTCCACCCAAATAGGTGTCGTAGCCACCAGAAAAAAAGTCTTTTCCTTTATCAATGTGACTCCAAAACCTGCAACCAGACCACATGGCTAGTAAAGAGACCCCTCCACCAGCAAAGGGACCCTATAAACAAAGGTAGCATTTTGCCCTACCCGCGGCTTCCTGGAAGGACCGGATCAGAAATTCTGCCTCCTCAGATATGCGGGCTTCCGTGCTCCTCTTGCCCAAGCCGAATTTGCGGAGAGTGGTCAAAGCAAACCTTCTCTGGTGTTTCCAGGAAGATCCATATGGGGCCATCAGTATGCCTGAAAAGAAAAACGCCTGTTTTAAAAGAAATTGTTAAACTTAGTAGACGTGTGCATTCCGTTTTATATGCAAACATTTTCAATCCGATTTTCCATGCTTATTGACAAAATGGTTTAACCAGTTCTACAGAAGGCTGGATGGTGTGTTATCAAAATATACTTTTTTATACCTGAACATGTGCCGTTCTTGCAGTGAAGGTAGCTACCAGTGAGACCTTGCTGTTCTAAAGTCAACTCTAGTTGCATATCCCTGCAGCAACGACGGGTGCAGTAAAAGCACCTCATGGGCGAGGTCACCGCCTGCGAGGGCAAGTCTCAGTAAGTTGTCTCTGTACTCCGGACAGTTTACTGGCTGATATCACGGATGTAAGTGCATATTGAAAAGAGGCGAAGACAAAGAAAGCTTAGAGGTAAGCTTTATTTCAGCGGCCCACCTCCGCTCTCCTCCAACAATCCATACATTTCAAACCCCGCATTCCAGTTCCACGAGACACTGTGTACGTGTCTCGTGAAGCTGGAATACGGTGACATATTAAAGTTCCTTACATATCTTCCCCCTTATAACAAATAAGTAAAACCTCAAAAAGAAAACTTCTTAGGAATAAACGGTAGCAAGGGAAAAAAAACCACAGAAAAGAATTAAAAGAAATCTATAGAAACAACAACAACCTATAAGTAATATAACAAGAGATTATCACTGAGTAAAGTCTTTTAACCAGTTAGGTTTGCGTTTAAGTTTCTTGTTGCCTTCACAGTTATTATCTGATCTGACATGCATAGTTGCAGGAGAGTCATCTGTGGGAGGATCATCATCACTTTCCCCCTTCTGCATTTCCTCACCTACTCCATCTCCAAACTCCCCAGCTTTAGCCAACCTGCCCTGCGACCACACTTCTCCTCCCTCCATGATGACAACAATTCCACGCACTGAGGCAATTCTTTTGGGGCCTAAACATGTACTGTCTAGACATTTTTGTGTAGCTCTGGGATTTTTTACCCACACCCAATCTCCAACATTCCACTCTCTACTCTTGGCACACTCCCTCCTGTCAAACAACTCCTCATTACTAGTTTGGCTTTTGGCAATCAATCTCATAATGGCTTCCCTGTCAACTGTCCTGTTCCTGTCAAACCTAACCAACCCGGACATAACTTGGTTCCAGGCTCTCTTCCCTTAAGAGAGACAAAAGGAGATACTTTCGTAGTGGAATGCAGGGTTGTGAAGTAGCTCCACATCATGTGATTCAATACTTCCCTCCAAGGTTTTCTATTGCGCATCGCTAACTGAATCCCACCCTTAATAAATCTATTTACTCTTTCAACCAACCCATTCACTCTTGGGTGGTACAGAGCTGTCCTGACATGCTTAATGCCATAGTCCTCTAAAGATTTTCTCATAAATTGAGAGACAAATTGCACCCCATTGTCTGAAATTAATTCAGCAGGGCAACCTTCCTTAAGAAACACCCTTTCTAAAAAGGCCACCAATTCCACAGCTGTCACCTCTCTCACCACCTCCCATTCTACCCATTTGGAATGGAAATCCACTAGCACGAAAATATACTTAAACCCATCTCCCAAACCAGACACCGGTCCCAGGGTATCAACTGCTAGTTTCTGCCACGGCTGATCTGGTACACTGTTTGGTATTAAAGGTACTTCTCGTACCACCTTATTTTTGTCACTCATTTGACAAGCTTTGCACCGTTTCACAAGATCCTCCACCATTCTGTCTATTTTGGGCCACCAGTAACAATGTCTTACTCTCCTTTTTGTAGCCCCTTCACCCAGATGACCCTGGTGTTCTAGCTCTAGCAAGCTCCTTCGTACTGCCTCAGGGGCCCTATACAGCTTGTTCTCCTTAACCTGTCCCCCACTAGGCTTAACTCATCACGTATCTCCTACCATATCTCAATTTTTTTCTCTAGCAACTCTTTTTCCGGCCACCCCTCAATAGTCCACTGCTTTATAAGACTGAGGTCATGATCCACCAGCTCTGCCTGTTCCCACTCCTCTCTGTCTACACACCCCAATTCAACAACTACATACTCTTCCTCCTCGTCTTGTGCCTTAATGGTTTGACCTTGACTTATCGGTAACCTTGATAGACAATCCGCCACTAAAGAAATGTTCCCAGACAAATAGCAAACCTCAAAATTATACGGTTGAAGACCAAGATCCCATCGACTTATTCTTGGTGATCCAATAGCCCACCTGCCACTATTAAATAGATGCACTAAGGGTTTGTGATTTGACCGTACTGTGAACTTCCTTCCCCACAGAAAATATTTGAAGTGATTTACTGCCCAGAACATGGCCAACACTTCCCCTTCTATCACAGAATACCTCCCTTCAGCTCCTCTGAGAGCTCTAGAGGCAAAAGCTATCACCCTCTCTATTTTATTCGCATCATATTGCAGTAAGGTATCTCCCAATCCTAAAGTACTGGCGTCAACCACCATCACAGTACTGTCATTAGCATCAAACTTCCCTATAGAGGGAGCTCGCACAATACCTTGTTTAATTAATTCAAAAGCCTCATCACACTGTGTAGACCACTGGAAACGTACACCCTTTCTCAATAGTGCCCTTAATGGAGTCAAAATGCAGGCAAAATCCATCACAAACTTTTGATAATATTCTGCCAACCCTAAAAAGGACCTGACTTGATCCTTATCACTGGGACATGGTGCTTTCTGGATCGCATCCACTAGACTTGATTTAGGTTTAATCCCTTGTGCGGACACCACGTGACCTAAATATTCAACACTCCACTGATAGCCTAAATTTACTCCTTTTCACCGTAAGACCTGCTTCCCCCAACTTTGTCAACACCACTCTCAACAACCTGTCATGCTCTTCACCAGACTCTGCATATACTAAAATGTCATCTTGGAAAATGCTCACATTCTTAATCCCCTCCATCACCATCTCCATCACCCTCTGAAAAACAGCGGCTGCTGAAGCTAATCCAAATGGCATCCTGCAGTACTTGAATGTTCCTTCTGTGGTGATAAACGAGGTTAGGTGCTGACACTCCTGTGAAAGTGATATCTGATATGCTTGGGATAATTCAATCACTGAGAAACACTTTGCTTTGCCCAATGTGGCTAGTTCTTCAGTAATGATGGGTAAAGGATGACGATCTACAACAATATTCTTATTAAGGTCTCTTAGGTCAACACAAAGTCTTATGTCTCCGTTGGCTTTCTTTGCTACCACAACTGGTGACAACCCCTCCAATCACTCTATTCTCTCTATAATGCCTTTCTGAAGTAATACTTCAATTTCCTCCTTCACTTTTTGCCTAAGATTCTGTGGAACGACTCTAACTTTGTGTATTTTCGGAACAGCTCCCTTCTTTAGTCTGATACAATGTTCATAACCTTTTAGTCTTCCCAGATTCTCTGTAAATACATTGGAAAACTCTCTCCTATTAGTCTCTTACTTCCGCCACAGTGACTGGGCACTCAGCATTAGCCTGCATCCTTATGCCTCGTTTTGTCTGTTCGGACCATCCTAGCAATGATGATCCTTCCTTGGTGACAAACACATCAGCTTCTACCTTTAAATTTTATGGTGGTCTGGAACTTTCCTAACAACTCTATTCTGACATTCCCATATGATTATGGTTCTATGTCCGGAAGTTCCAATTGCTTGATATCTCCATTCACACATTTCTCAAAGGTTTTTCTAGACATTATTGTCCATGGCGAGCAGCTGTCCACTTTCATTGTGACTACCCTACCGTTAACCATAAATACATCAATAGGTCCCTTATCCTAACTGGACAATTCTCCAATTTCAAACACGTGTTTAACTTGTTGGTATTCTCCGACACTTTCCTCCTGATCAGGGCATCTAACATTGGTATTTCCCTCAATGTTCTCCACTGAAGCGTTCTCCTTGCAGACTCTGGCAAAGTGTCCTTTCTTTTTAAACTTGAGGCAGTTTGCATTCCGCGCTGGGCAAAACGGGTTTGAGGAAACATGTCTGTTACTACCGTACTTAAAAATGTTCCACTTCTTGTGTAATTTGTCTTCTTAGTATTGCGAATCGCTGCCACCTCATTAATCTGTTTGTCCACTCTCATACTGGCCATATATTTGGATATCTCCTCCATACCCCTAGCTACTTCTACTGCTTGTTCCAGGGGTTAGTCTTTCAACAGTAGCTTTTCTTGCACCCTACTGTTGTTAGTGCAGCGCACCAACTGGTCTCGAATTAGTGATTCCGCCAAATGTCGAAACTCACATAAATGACTGAGGGTGCGCGGAGTGCTGCAATAAATGGTTCCACAGGTTCATTAGGTTCTTGGCTCCTTGAAAAAAATGTGTGCCTCTCAAACGTGACATTTTTCCTAGGTTCAAAATGCAACTGCAATTTCCTGATGCCACCGAGAACTGATCCTCTTCTCCTTGCCCTGTCTCCGTGGGTTCTGCAAGGCCGTCAAAGACACTGCATCCTTCTGTTCCCAAGTTGTGGAGCAAGACAGCTTCCTTTCTGGCCGGGGCAAATTTATCTCCCCCAATGGCAACCAGATAAGTATCAAATAACTTCTTCCATCTGTCCCACCTGATGGGTGGAGTACCTGGTTCAGATAAGAAAGGTGGGGGAGGAGGCATACTGGCAGCTGCCATGATCACAGCACGAACTCTCTAGGAGTCAAAGTTTCTGCTCTTCACATTTAGGCAATTTCAACTTTAAAACTCTGTCCTTTCTTCCTAGATGGCAGAGCCTTCACTGTTAACCTTGTGGACTGTGAGAGCAAATGCACTTTTTTTGCCACTGTGTAGAGAAATCTCTAGTTCCCAATTACTTAACAGGCCTGCCTCTCCACCATCCTTCCCTTAGGTGGCACTCTCAATGTTGTATAACTTAGGGTTGTGGTATTTGTTAAATAATAGCAATTGTGGTAGTCCCAGTCTGCAGTGACAGGCTATCTTCCTATTTTTATTTGCTGCAGTCTTACAGTACATACGGTAGTATCCTCTGCACTGTCTTCTAGGACTGCTGCCTCTCTAGTACAGGTAATGTTGCAATTGATTCTAATTCTGGCTTTTGGCCGTATTACAGTATGCACGGTATCAATACTCTGTTCCTCTGTCTGGGTCCACTTCCCATCTATTACAGTTAATACTGTAATTAACTCTGTCCTCGGAGCAAGTGGGCGGCGGAAATAGAAGCACACCATGTTGGCTGCATCAACGCCCACAGGGAGTGGAGCGGCTCACCTGGGGACAGCGCACGGTTGTCCCTGGTCTGGAAACAGCACCCCTTGTCTTTCGGACGTTGGCCGCCTCAACACCCAGGGGCGGGGTGGAGTGGCGTGTGCCGTGACTGCAGACGTGGCCCAGCTTCCCTTGGCCAACAACAGCTACCAGCTGGCAGTGCGGGGAACTCCTCCCAGCGCAGTGATCAGCTGCTCTGCGGCAACCCTCAGCTGCCTGGACTCCTAGCATGTGGCGGGCCCGCTACTATCCTCGTCGCCAGTGAAAAGAGGCGAAGACACAGAAAGCTTAGAGGTAAGCTTTATTTCAGCGGCCCACCTCCGCTCTCCTCCTCCAACAATCCATACATTTCAAAACCTGCATTCCAGTTCCACGAGACATCGTGTACGTGTCTCGTGGAGCTGGAATGCGGTGATATATTACAGTTCCTTACACATATCCTTGTGTGAACCCTTTGCAGTGAGAGCAGCTCCCATTCTGGTATCATTGTTGTCAATGATGTTTCTAAATTCAAGATTTTTCATTAATGGGAAACAGATCACTCATAGAAACCTACCAACCCTACATTTCTAGAAAGTAGACCTAATAGGCAATACCAAAGAATAGATAAGCATTTACATATTAACTGAAAGAAAACTTTAGTTGAAGGGTTGTTATGGTCAAAATGAAAACTAAATATAAAAATACTGGGAATTGCCAGTTATGGTTCACAGTACAATCATAACTCGCCCCCTCAATGCGTTGCTCATAATGTCTCACATGACATCACAGATGGCATCATCATATGCCTTGACCCAGGTATAGTGATCTTTCCAGCTGTGCCCGTTAAGCAGAGTCTGCGGGCCTGCCCATGTCACAGCGTCCCTAATCGCAGTACTTTCTGGGAATGGCCTGCTTCCTGGACCCAATGACATTACCTCAAGTGCACGCTGGGCATGGCTTGCAGTCCTGCCCAAGCTGCAGTGATTCAAGTGCCCACTCTTCATGCCAATGGTAACTGTGCCTGGAGCATTTCCTTTGAATATGCCCAGGGCATAGTGACCCTCCCTGGATTGCCTGCAGTGCCTGGCTTCAGGCCATGCCCGGAGGTTCCTGTGCTTTGATATATCTAATGAATACTGCGCCCTGGACTTGGACATTGGCCATGTCAAGAGCTTATTGGCCCAAACTGCAGCACCTGTTGAGCAAGGCTGATGCCCCAGGCACAAGGACATTCCCTGCAATGTCTTCTGGGCCCAGAGCATGGCATTTGCCCATACCCCACATACAAGAGTCGCTACCTGCTTTTCTCACTGAACATGGATTGCAAACATGCCCCCGGCACAGCGACCCTACCTGAAGTGCCCACTGGGAAAAGCATATGGCCGTGCCCCGGGTTACAGTTGCAGGAGCATGGTCTTTGGCTATACACTGGGCACAGTGACTCTCCCTGCTGGGTATGGCTTCAGGCCATGCCCGGAGCTCTCAGGACATAGTCACTGGTTACCCCCAGACACATGGACCTTCCTTGCAATGCCTGTTAGGGATGTGGCATGGCATTTGTCCATACCCCAAGCTCAAGAGACTCTAGCTGCACTACCCAGTAAACATGGCTTGCAGCCACGCCCATAGCACAGTGACCCCACCAGTCAACTTTCCTTTGACAATAATTGTTCTTACTGTGTAAGGATATGAGAACAGACTCAGGTTTCTGTGTACTGTAGCACAAACACTAATGCATGCCGCCTAACGTGTACGTGCGTAGTGTGAGGGATTTACATGGCTTACTAAGGAAAAAGCCATCTTTTAGTTCTTACACAGTCCTGCTCCCTGGGCTCAGAGCCATGCCATGGATCTGCATGCCCGCCACCAAATGTGGATTTGTGTTTATTCATATGGGCATATTTTAACACACAGGGGCATGGCCTTGCCATCCCTACATCCATGACTTGCCTGAAGGGTCTGCTATTGACCCCTTTCTAAAATGTTGTAGCGTTGCATCGTTGGTTCCTGTGGTCACATTTGTCAGTTTTTCTTCCTAAAAATTGTAATATTTCACCAATCTCTTGTATGGTCTTGCCCTCTGCTGTGGTCAGTACATGTCACAGATAGATACTGTGTGCGTCTTTGCAGCACAGGCTGCATGGATTTGGGTCCTAATCCGCATATCTAAGAAGCAGGCAGATAAAAACTATTCAGCGCACCTTCAACCTCTCAGAATCTTGGATTCAAATTTGAATTGGGATCCACAAGACACTGCACGGGACACCCAGCAAAACAAGGTTATGTCACAATGTGAGTATCTAAAACAAAGGCAATAGAAGCTCCAACTGCCCACGGAGCCATTCCCACCGGTGTCCACAAAGTACATAGGAGCTCATTGTGATAAAATGAGTAATTGCCGACAGCGACTCGTTACGTTTGCACTTTGCAATGCGGGGTGGTGGCATATAGGCGTGTATGCCGCCTTTTGCCCTTCACATTTGCACGTCGCAATGCAAAGTGGCCAGGCAGCGTTTGCTTTTGATTGTTCCCAAAAGAACATTTCTATATTTTTATGCATGCGCCTTTTTTATGTTTGTTGAAACACTGGGTGGACTTTCAACATATTCAAGTGAAATTTGGTTAGAACTGATTTTCTATACTATGGCCTGGTGGACAGATGTATAGAAGTCCAAACTAGTTTAGTGACAGGGACAACTCTGGGAGCAGCAGCCAAACCAGTTCAAGGTAGCCAGGCAAGTGGTCAAGGCTAAGTCTGAAGAGGTGGTGAGCCTGTAAGGGGTCCTCAATGAGTGCACACAGTGAAACAGTCAAGGAAGACACTTAGACAATCAGTTACAAAAATATTTATGGCCATATAACACTATGAACTATTAGCATATAATATTGCACAAAGCTAACTAAAAGACACATATATACAATCACTGGAGTAGGGCAAAATACACAACCCCCTGCAAAGGAAGGTAAGTACTAGTATGCAGCACTCAAAATCCACAAAGACACAATACTAACTTTAAAAGTCCATCCCTAAGATGTATGGGGCCTTGTGCCCAAAGGTTCACCAAAGTTCTGCACAGATTTTTGAGAAGGGAAACAATTAGTGTAGAGCTTCTAGGGTCCAATGAAGAGTTCCAAGGGGTAAAGGGCAAGTTATTCTTACTAATAAAAGTGGCCCCAATTTTCAGAATACTTGCGTGAGCAAGCAGGCAAAGCCAAACTGTTGTAAAGGTTTCTAAAATTTACCAAACTTTTAAAAGAGAGTTAGGGGTTCAGTTAAGTACTGTTACAACTCACCCCCTGTACTGTGATTCTTCTTAGGACTTGGCAGGTCTTCTGAAGAGGGTCCATGGGCGCTTTTCCCGCTTTCAACTCCAGCCCCTGATGCCCAGGGATTGAAGGTTCGAGCAGGTTCGAGCACTTCTCCGGTCGGTGACAAATGCTGGTGCAAGGTCTTCAGGTTGGAGAATGCAGAAGAACTCGATGCAGGGCCCCTCTCGATCCACAGTGACGCGGGAGGGGGGGTACTTATCATGGACAGACTTTGCCTCCTATCTTGGGTCCCCTTGCTACTGGAACCACAACATTTGGCAGAAGTGAGTCTTGTAGCACAAGCTGTTGATGCCCATAGTTCGGGGCCAAAATCACAACAGTGACACCTGCAGTATTGTAGCCCAAACCCTGAGCTGGGCAGCCACTGGGTGATCCAAGGGCACTTCTGAGGGCTCTTCTTCACAGGACCCTGAGCTGACTTTGGGAATGGATGTTTCTTCCACTCTAAGGGTCAGAACTCCTTCACAGGACTTTTGAAAATCACCTTCAAGACCGGGCTCTTCCAGGGCAGCAGCATAAGTTGGTTACCAGGCCTTCTTCCAATGGGTCCACAGTTTCCTAACATGTCTTGCAGCTGGACAGGATACTTGGCTCCTTCAGGTTTCTTCCAGGATCTCTGAAGAATGGGTGCAATGGCCTCTTCTTATTCAAAAGCCAGGTAACACACGCAATTCCCACTAGCCAATCAAAGATCTGGCCCACACACACACCCCAGCAATTGTCCAATCAGGACCACTAGTCGTATATTTCACACATACAATTCAGACACACTGAAACCAGTTTGTGGATTGGGACCACAGTGCCAAACCACTTCCTGGCAGCAAACACCCATGGCCCTGCAGTAGGCTGAAAAAAGCACTGCTTCTCCAGGCACTGGAAGTCCATATAAGGATTTTCCTGTCCTCACAGGTCTGGTAGAAGGGTTAGTGACAAGATGGCCAAGGGACAAACGAAAAACCTTGTGGCACGGCCATGTTTGGACACTAGCCACGGTAGGTGGTCAAACGTGGTAAACGCAGTAAGACTTAAGTAAAATACACAAAGAAATAGCAAAAAGTAACTGCTGCCCCCAGCTTGTCCCTTAGGCACACCAAAAGTAACCAAAAATCCTCTGTGTGTTAGTTTAGGGTAAAACAAAATGTGCACCCCATTGTACTGCTTTGTAAGATGCATTGTACAATGATAAAAAATTATCACAATTGATAACAATGTAGCAAAGCTAAGGGAAACAATGTTTCCCAGAACTGACAGCCAAAAGGACATGTCAGTATCCCCATGAAAAATCTATTTTTTGAATGTTTTGTTAACTTTTCTCCATGGATGTCCAAGTTAAAAGCCACATCTTTTGAATAGAAAGTCAATGTAACCCTATATACTAAGGAGCTAATGGTGCTGTAGTGTGCTTGTCATCAAAGTCTTAAAAATCAGGCAAAACATGATGCACACTTTGCCCCAATACGAGACCATTTATCTGAGAGAGCCCCTGGTTGATTTATTTTTTCCTCCTATCACAGATAGAAAAGAGAAAATATCAACGATTCTTCATGGTGTAACGCTAGACAAAAGCTGTGCCTGTTCAGAATTGTATTTGTGCAAGCACGTGTGGCATATGATTATGTGTTAACGCTCATCTAAGCTTTTACGGGCTTCGAGGTTACAATGTAGTTGTAAATTGGTTTGGACGCTTGCCTCAGGAAAGGAGAGCAGCAATGGTAGCTGGGTTCAAATCTCACCTCCATCAATGCCTTTTTGAATCAGCTTTTGTTTTTATTTATTTTAAGTCTTTTGTTTTTGTCTACCTGCTCCCCAGGGATCTTCTGTTCAGGTGGCCAGGGAAGAGCCATCGCTTTTGGATTCTGGCCTTGGGGGTGGATTAGCGAGGGAGGATCACCTAGGCAGAGGGTCCTTGGGGATTGGGACGAGGGTGCCTGAGGGTGAGAAACGTTATACCCACTTTCCTAGCAGTGACATAATTCAAGCTCCCTCAGCTTTTGTAGGTTATTGTTGCTCTTATCCTATTTCCCCCCCTGAAGTGAAGTCTCTCACTGAGAAAAATAAGATCATGCCAGAGTAATGCAGGTTACCTGTGGAAAGTACCATTATAGTACTCGGATGAAGAGGGTAGTCTGAGAGTTACAGACCTGAGGGTCAGGCACAACCCAATAATTTGCCTGATTTGCATGAGAAAAGCTGTGCACACCTGGAACCCCTTAAAAAGGGGCATAGGGGTATAAAAGGTGGAGCTTTTCAAGTAAGACAGAGACTGGGAAGCCGGTGTGGAGAGAGAAGACCAGCACAGCTCACAGGAAAACCATGAGGAGAACGGGACACTGTGTGGCAAAGTGTCAATGTATGGCGAGGGAGCCGTGTCTCCAAGGTGCTGGAGAACGAGAGAGAAGGGAGCTGTGGAGGTTGGCTGTCCATTTGCCGTGGCTGAGAAGTGCTCATTCCCCTGAAGAGATGAGCCCTCCATTGTGTCTGAGGGGCAGATGGTGAGACCCTGAACTCAAAGCAGTTGAGCGGAAAAACCCAAGAAGGAAACACATGAACCGTTGAGTTTCAAAGAGATGTGCTGAAACCTGGTGCACGTATGAAAGCGAAGGTAAGCTAAAGCATTACACTGTATCAGAGTGGTTGCATGCAGCCGCCACAATCTCGAAAGCCGCTGAGTGAAATAGACGGAAACAAGGGCAAGGTTTAAAGAGGACTTTGTAATTGCAAAGACATTATATTGTATTGGAGTGCTCCCGTGCAGTTGGCACGTTGCTAAAAGCCTCCGACTGAAGTAAACTGAAAAGGCTTGAATTTTAGACTGTTAAGAAAATAAGAGAAACTAGGTTGCTAGGAACAAGACGCTGACAATGTGAACATGCACCCGAGGGGAGCCAGTGAAGTGCCAGCAAATTGCTGAGTAGGCAAACCTACATGAAACCAGCAAACGTACCTTGACCAGCAGAGCGAAGGCTTAACAGAACGGCAGAAAAACATCTTAGAGGAAAAGAAAAGCCTGAGAATTATCAATGACAGATAGATTTCTATGTACGGGTCATTGTGAACTTCTAATGAATACTGGTTGTGTGACCTGTAATGGGTGGGCTGTGTGGCCTGTTAACTGCGCCTAGACCAAGGAGGTTGCAGCACATCCAGAAGAAGGCTGAATCTTAGGGGATTGAAACTCCTGAGCTCCTTTAAAATATTTGTTTTTGTGAACCAGAACTTGAAGCTTGAGGAAGAGCCCTGCGCTCCGTTAGAACATCGTGTTGGAACTTAATGCTTGAATCCTGGGGAAGGGGATCCCAACCGTCTGGAGAACATTGTCCTTTGAAACTGTATCATGAACTTGGGAAAGTGAGCTATAGACTGCTCCAGACTTTTACTTTGAACGCTATTTTTGAGTTAGAATATCCCTGCACTACATTAAGGTATTAGATGTGAGGGCAAGCATACGTTTTGACACAGACAGACTTTTGTGTTAGACTTTTGGAGATTGACGTTCCTTAGTTTCTTTAGGTAGGGCAATCCCCAAAATAGTAATAGGGCAAGTTAGGCGTTACACCCATCCTGATATTTTAATAAAGGTTTTGGAAACTATTACGGTTGTTGTTGTGTCATCTCTTGATACCATGCCTTCTCACAGTGCTGACAAGTACAGTAGAACAAAAACATACACTATGGGGTCAATTTGAATGTATGCTTTGAGAAGCAATTAGCTCTGCAGCTTGGTGGTTGAGGGGGTGTGCTACAGCATGTGCAATGATTTGAGACCGGTTTAGACAGTGCACCAGAGAGCACAGGTTCAAAACCCCTTTACTTCCAGTGACACTTTTTAGTTCCTTCTCCACAAACAGTCACACATTTTAATGACAGAACTACAGAATTGTAAACATTTGCTTTTTTATGGAAATGTGTAATGAATGTTGGGTTGGGTTCGGGCCATGGCATCTCTGCTCCCACTTGTACACTACACTTTTTTTACATTCTGATGGTGTCATGTACAGTACTGTATGGGGGTTGAAGCTTATGCACACTCTGAGGAGCAGTTAGCCGCGTGGCATGGTAGCAGAGGGGTTCTGTGCACTCGCTTGATAGCTGAAGATAGTCCTATAAAATTTGCTCGGGACGGTTTCAGATAGTCCATCAAGGGATCAAAATGGCCATATTTGGTACCACAGAATATGCAGTGCTATTAATTAGTTCCTTCTCTGCAAACCGTTGCACTTTTTAATTACTATAGAAATACAAATGTGCTTCTTCATTGAAATGTTGAATACGCTCTTGGGCTGCCTTTTAAACCATTTTCTCTTTGAATTTTGGTTTGGGGTTATGTGTCATGGCAACTCCCTTACCGCTTGCATAGCACATTAAACTTCTGAATATTTTAATTGTGTCTCTTTAATAGAATAGGCGTTACCTTTCAGGGTGCCTATTTTCATCATCCTCCTGCAGAGTACAGAATACTGGTCTTGGTATCTTGCTTGTCTTTGCATCTTTTCACATTTGAGATTTCCCTCTACTCAGGATGTAAAAGGTTAACAGGCCCTAAATAAGACATCTGTGGCCTCATTACAGGTTTGGCAGTAACTCCGCCAAAAATACTGCCAAACTCCATTGCAGTCAGTAATTCTCCGTAGGACTCCATGGGGATTTTTGGCAGATTTACCACCAGCGGAATTACTGTGCATTAAAACTGTCCATTTTTGGTGGAAAAGTGGAGAATTTACCTCAAGCAACAAACAGAAGGTGAATCCACCACTTTACCCCCGAAAATCGAGGGATTTACCATACAGTCATTCAGCCGGCAGTAAATCCGGAAAAAATATAATTTGTCAGTGCCAGAAAAGTGGTGATAATGGCATTACAGCCACTTTTTCCCTGCACCGCCAAACTTGTTATGAGGCCCCAAGAGTTAATGGATGTACATATGTTGGTACTCTATGAGACAAACTGCAGTCTTAAATGACTCGTCTACCCCTTTATCGCACATATCCTATCCTTAACCATTTTTTAGATGACCATACAGTTATTCATTGTGCATTGCAGCTTGTAGCCCACTTCACTTCCAGTATGATGCCGTACCTGCCAGGCATATTATTGTCAGCCCAGAGATGTGCATGGGTCTTCAATTACAGAAATTCAGCACCGGGTCATCACTCTCGGGATTACTCACATGATATGCCTTCTACTATCACATCAGTGGGAAAGTACACAGACGGAAGAGGAAGATTAAGCATCAGGACAAGATCCCTATTTACAGCACAAGAGTAGACACAGAATGTGTGGTTCTTCCCTTTTTTCTCCCTCCGAAACATCACACACAACAGTGCAAGCCAAAGGTCACATTTGCTTCTTCAGGTTTCCCTCTCAAAATATCATAAACGTTTTGAGTGCTTCGAACACCAACATTTGTGATGAAATCCCAGCATGGAGGATAAGGGCTAGGACTGGAGTGACCCAGGGGGCCAGGGACTGCCACCCCCGTTCCATGAAGCTGGACCCATAAGGGGAACACAAAGGATCGCCTACAGGCTCCCCATTGCATCTACTGCTTTGACTTATTCCCCAAAATCCTGTCCACCAGGCACCCAGCAAAACAAGGCTATGACAAAATGTGAGTAATATAAAAGAAAGGTAATAAAAGCTCCAGCTGTCCACGGAGCCATGACCGCTGGCATTCACAAAATACATAGGAGCTCAATTTCATGAAACTGGTAATTTGGTGACAGGGACCCGTTACGTTTACACTTTAACGAAAGCGGGTGCCGTTACAAACCTTTGGTCATTTGCACTGTGGGGCGCAAATGTAAATGGAAAAAGGCAGCATAGTAGTGTGTACGCCACCTTTTGCCCTTCACAGTTGCACTCCGCAATGCGAAGTGAGTAAATGCTACCTGGCATGCCAGCATGCCAGGCAGCGTTTACTTTTGATTTTGAGTACCGCTTGCCATGCCGGTGCAAATGCTGGAGCATTCGTATAGCGGAGAAAAAGGAGGGGCGGAAATGCAAGTTCTCCACCTTACAAATGATTAAAAATGGAGGCTTACATTAATGGAAGAAGTAAAAGTCTTGTGCAAGGCTTTTACGCTTTCCATTAACGTTATGCCCCCAGTGAGCAGGAGCCCCATAATGCCCATGAGGAAATGTGTGTGCTTCATTGGAAGTCAGACGTCTGTGACCGTCACTCACACAGTAATTGCTGGTCTTGCTCCCTCCCTCCCCCGCAAGCTCCCCTCCGCCGCCATGAGCCATCAAATATCTCAGAAACTTTAATTGTTACCTGGTTACCAAACTAAGGAGAAGTTGACACTAAACAGGACGTGCTACCACTGCAGTCTCTGCTGTGAAAGCAAGATGGTGGATATAAGGGCAATGGCCATAGCTAGTGAAGCCCCAGCACAGTCCACCAGCCAACTAGCACCAGTTGCTGAAGCTGTAATGCCAGGGCTCTTCTGCCAAACACAGTGTCTGTCAATAGCCTAATACCAACCGGGACACTTTCACCAATGTCACATCCTGTGGCCCACTCGGCAGAGGAACACAAGTGGGCAGGGAGCAGGAGATGGTATGGGCTTCAGGAGGGCAGCAAGTGAGAAGGATCGTTTTTTTTGTTTTTGTTTTATTAGTTTATTTCAAAACTTTCACAATTAAAAAAGAGAAGTGACAAATATACATATAAAACAATATAAAAAGGAAAGTACCTTTCCAAATTGTACAAATACATGTAAATAACATTCCTAATTCAGACAAACAGATCAAACCAAAAGAAAAACAAACAAAACAATCTGCACTGTGAATTAAAACTGATCAATAAAAATCGAATTAAACTCCGTTCCCCTCTTATTTGACACCTGCATCACCATGGACCACTTTTCATGTATCTTCCAAATCACCAAATGACGACACTCAATACTATACAGTAGCCTAGGGCCATCTCCCAGGGGGATTCCATTCAAGAACTTCACCAGTGCAAAAACCAACAAATGACTCTCGCCTATTACATGTTTTAACCACCAATCATCTGCATCTAGTGTGGCGGCTGAGGAAAATATAGGGCCCAGAAATCGAGTTTGCCTGTCTGTCCAGCCTACACAGGTTATTATCAAATGCTTCAATGATTGTATCTCTAAAGGGACCCAGCAATATCTACAAAGCGACGTAACCCTCTTCAACTGTTTCCTGGCCACCACCAATGCCCTGGTCGGGTACAAATTCAAGCCAATTCTCACAAAGTCTCCTCGCACCTTTGGGCAGGGAAAGATGTTCAAATATTTGGGTACCTGTTTCACGTATTTGGTCTCCAAAACATAGTCTTCCATGACACCGAGTTTATTTCTTTTAGTCCGTGTCAGTATCCAATCCTGTTGGTTGAGTTTTTTTTTTTTACCAAGGTAGGATTCGAGATTAAAATTGCCACTGAAGAGTCCAGATCTGATAGACAATCAGTGCATTTGGTTTTCCATAGAGATAAAGGATCTTGGTTGCTAGCATTTCCACTGTCTCCCATAATGGTCAATTGCAGAGTACATTGAGAGAGCAAGGATTTGAGAAAGAGTTCGACGGATTTCCATAGGGAAACGGAATACAAGGATAGTAGGCCCAATTCAAACTGAATGCAGACCATGGGCATACGCCTAGGGAGTCACAGAATTTGCTTCGAAAAGAGCCCTTCTAACAAATCCCAGATTTGCCAAGTCAGGTTCAGACATGATTCCGCCCCATATGCAAGTATTGGTATCACTTTTTGATTATAAAATGTGACCAATAGAATCAAGGAGAACTTGCCAAATCTGCAATGTAATACCGTGCCCTGGGAAGCTACATTTTTAACCTTAGATCTTAAGGGGAATGCCCAGAGAGTTTCCGCTACACTCTGGTTGAAACAGACGCCTAAATAAGTAATCGGGTTAACGCAATCAAGCAGATTGTTGGTTTATTTGCCATTTGAATCCAATGGAGGCCTTCCTTCTACGCTCCCCCTTAAATATCAGAATCTTTGATTTCTTTGCGTTTACTCTTGGTCGTTTGCAAGCATATAGGAATAAAGTGCACCTAAGCACCTTTGAAGTCCTATAGGTGCCAGGTCAATCAGAAGAAGATCATCCGCATAAATCATCCACTTTATCGAGGTCCCATGAAGTTTAGGAGGGAAGCCACGTATCCCATTTAATGAGTTAGCTATATCGCAAATATACAAATTAAAGAGAATGGGGGCAAGGGCACAACCCGGCTTAAGGTCCCTATTAACCATAATTGTTTTAGATAGCAGACACTGTGAATTCAGGCGAACCTGCATTGAGGTGTCCAAATAAAGGGCTTCCATCCGTTCCAGCAGATCTTCCGGGCATTTCCAGTCCTGCAACTTGCACCACAACCGTTGCCGGTTTACGCTATCAAATGCTTGCTCCAGGTCAATGAAGGCCACATATAAATTATGTTTAGCCTTCGTCGCCTGGAGCTTTAGCAAATTGAACAGAAATAAATTCAATCCCGCCCCTATGCCTCTAACGAAACCTGTTTGTCTGGGATCCTGGTGATTTGATTCTACCGCCCACCTCGAGAGCCCCTTCAGTAAGAAAGAAGCAAAGATTTTACCAAAACTGTTGAGGAAAGCTATTGGGCGATAATTGCCCGAGTCGCTTCTTTCACCCTTCCTAAAAATTGGTACCATAATGGCCTTTTTCCATGAAGGAGGGATTCGTTTTTCTTTTAGTACTTTGGAAAAAGCATATGAGCAAATTCAGACCATTCCGCATGCACCTGCTTTAATGCAAAATTTGAGAGTCCATCGGGCCCCGGTGCCCTAGAGGAGCTAAGTTTTGCCATGCCTCAAGGATTTCTGGTTTTCCTAGGTTCCAAGCCCACTCGCTGGGTTTTCCAGTCTGTCTGGGAACAGAATCAATGGCCTTGTCCAACAGCAGTTGGTCAAAAATAGCCAACCATTGTTTTTCATTCACCATGTTTACTTGCAGGGCCGCCTGCGAAGTCCCCACTTTATTAATCCATTCCCTTGTAAGTGTGTAGGTTTTTTTTTGTTTAAGGATCAACATGGTCCCCATGTCTGCCTGAATACGCTCTATTTTGAAGTTTTTCAACCAGTTTTTATATTGTGTTGGTGCTTTCTTTTACTCTGCGTCCTACTATTTAGAGGCATACTTTTTAGGGCTTTGCTCTGTATCTCTTACATTCAATGACTAATTTATCATTGAACCTATGCTTCTCAACAAACTCTGGTCTGGGTCCCTGCCCCTGAAGGTGCTCATATCTGGACAATATAGGCACATAGTTGGGGGCCCCCTTCCTTGATTCCAATCTAGAGTTTAGGAAGGAAGTTATCTCTAGAACATCCTGTCGAAGGGGACGCAGTTGGTTCCGGCCTTGGGTAACCTCAATACCCATGGCTTTGGTGTTACATGCTATTAGAAGTTGGTGAGCCCAGTACATTTTAAGGAGGGCTTGATCGCTGGTCTCCATCTCTACCATTTCCAGGGATTCAATGTCATAATATATATTACGTGAGACAAAACAATACTCTAATATTGCCTTGTTTATTCCCGTATCCCAAGTAGCCTTAGCTGGCCTATCTCCTGTTATGTTGTTGTTTAACATTAGTAAATCTCTAGAACCCATTCCATTCAACCATACCTTTGATCGTTGCTCGTGACTGACTTCCCACTTTCCCCCCTTGAAAATCACTCCCCTTCAAGGGGACACACCTGATGTTTATGTCACCAACCAGAATGATAGGTGGGTGTTCCCACTCTGCCCTTATCTCATCAATTACCTGCATCACAACATTCACAAATTATTCACACTCAATTATATCCGGGTTCCGATCTAAATTTATTTTGATAACAAATTTTATGATAACACAACATAAACAAGGAGGACACACATAATACAATTAAATCAACAAACAAAGCAAAACAATCACAGTTCCAGTACCATCATTGAAAGTGATGCAGTAGGACATGTCCATGGCATATGATCTTCACATATTAACTGTTATGTAGTTGTTATCGCTTTTTTGTTTTATTGTGCATCTGCCCATTTCTGCCATATTTTCTGGGCCCTCCTGGGGCATGCTCTGGCACTGTAGATGTGCTGTTCCTTTGACATACAAATGTCCACATCTGTTACCCATTGCTCATATTGCGGGGTTACATTGGAGCCCCATAACTTTGCTGTATTGCGTTTGATTATTCCTGTGGTCGTCGAGAGGAGCAGTTTTTCATAGTGGGTGGTGTCTCCCTTCTCCATAACACCCAACAACATCAACTTGGGGTCTCTAGAGATGGTATACCCAGGACTGCAGATAGTTTGGCACAGCACTGTTGCCAGTATACCTGGATCCGTGGGCAATCCCATAGTATATGAAAGAAGGAGCCCTCTTCCTGTAGGCATCGTAAGCAGTTGGGGTCTGTGGCCCTACTCCAGCGACAGAGAGCCACTCTCGGGTAGTACTCTTTATGTAACACTTTGAGCTGTAACACTTTGAGCTGTATCAGTCTGAGCCTAGCAGAGATTGCCGATTCCCACAGAAACATTAAGATTGCAACCCAGTCTTCAGGCAGAATTGGACCAATATCCCCCTCCGATTTACGTTTCAGGTTGCAGAGTTCTGGCGTTGCAAAGGAGGTTATGGCGTTATACATAACAGAGGTAATTTTGCTATTAATGCAGTCAAGAACAATATTTATCACTATCAGTGTACATTCAGGCATGTCAGGAAGTAGGGGGAGATGTGCATGTATTGCGTGTTTTAGTTGGGTATAGTGATATCGCTCATTATTAGGAAGACCGAACCGAGTCGCCAGGTCTTCAAATGATGCCAGCTTCCCGTTTACGATCAAACCCCCTTAGTTATCCCCACTGTTTTCCAATTCGGCCAGCATGGAAGTTTACTCAGTTCGGGGAGATTTCTATTTCCCCACAGTGCTTGTACTGGGGCAACCTTCTTGTCCCAACCAATATATTTTTGGGATTCTCTCCAAATCGGAGCGGTGTATATTGTCATGGTGCATGGGAGTGGAGGTTTGAGCGTCTGATAGAAGCTTCCCAATGGGGACGACTTGTGCATAGCGGCAATTGCTGCTTTAACGTGGGGTAGGTCTCTGCCCTCATATAGTATCTCGTTGACCACTGTCATTTGACTATCCCAGTAGTAAGCCTGCAGGTGTGGTAGCCCAATGCCGCCCTCCCAAATCGAGCGTTGAAGTGTCTTTAGTACTATTCGCGGGTGCCCTGCGCCCCATAGAAGTTGTCTAAGAGTGGGGTCAATTTTGTGAAATACAAGGGCTGATACATGGAGCGAGGCATTTTGCAAAAATAACGAAGCAGGGCCCTCATCTCAAACATTGCTGCTCTCCCCAGTAGAGTCAGTGGAAGTAGACCCCAGTGGCGCACATCTTCTATGACTGTCTGTTATCGGATGCAGGTTCCTGTTCACATATTCTGTAAGGTTAGTTGTGATCTGGATGCCCAGGTAACGGAAATGGTCTATTTCAACACGGTATCGGCAGTCATTCGGGATGGCATCACCTGCACTTTTAACTGGGAAGAGTATAGATTTGGACCAGTTTACCTTTGGACCACTGAACGTTCCATATCGTTTCAGTAGGTTCGTAACCACAGGACAAGAGACGGTTGGGTTCCCAAAGTATATCAGGAGGTCGTCGGCATATAAGGAAACTATCTTCCCGGCCCACCCGCCAACTGAAGCACATCCATAGTAGTATAGATAGAGGTTCAATTATTATCGCAAAGAGCATTGCCCATAGGGGGCAGCCTTGTCTTGTTTCCTTACCCAGTTGGAAGGCTCTCGAGGGCCAACCATTCACCTTTACCTCTGCCTCTGGAGAGCTGTATAGGAGTTGTACCCAGCCTATGAATTGTTCCCCAAATCCCATTTGATGCATAGGGCGTCCCAGAAGACAGAATCAAAGGCTTTTTCAAAGTCAATCGCTAGGAGGGCGAGAGATTCTTGAAGGGTGGGGGCCCTTTCTAGCGTTAGGTGAAGTCTGCGGAGGTTCATGCGTGTGGACCTCTGTAGCATGAATCTGCATTGGTCTGGGTGTATCAGCGAGGCTATCACATTTTGTAATCTGTTCGCTAGCACGTTTGCCAGGATTTTGGTCTTGCCGTTGATTAGGGAAATCGGCCTGTATGAGCTGCATCTTTCTGGGGGTTTGTCTGCTTTGGGAATCACGATTATGTTAGCTTTCCTCTGGTCAGGTGGTAAGATCTCTTGCTCCTTGCAGTGTACGAAAATCGTAAGTAGGGGTGGGGCTATCTCGTTCCCTCCCAGCCTTTTCCATATGTCGACAGGGAAGCCATTCGGCCCCGGTATTTTCCCTGACTACAGTTGCGAAATGGCTTCAACCACATCATCTTCTGTTATGTCCTTTTCAAGGAGGGCTGATTGTGTGGTGCAGGGGGAGCGTGATCCTCTCAAGCAGCGTGGTCTCCACAGGATCCACTGGAGGTTTATAAGTTCTGCATAATAGGATGCAAGCCCATTCATAAATGTCGCAATCAGTTTGCAATAGTTCTGAGCTATCTGTTTTGATTTCCCTGACCTGATGGTGGACATCATCTCTTCGTTCTAGCCATGCCAATAGTTTGCCAGCTTTGTCACCCATCTCATACAGATTGGTGCGCATTGCTCTATATGCCTGTTTGGCGTTATCTAGGGCTAAATTGCGTAGGCGTTCCTGGGCTAGCAGGAGGGGTCGATGTGTATCAGGTGGTTCTGATATAAATTAACGAATGCGGTCACTGAGGACTTGCTTCCCACACCAAAAGACCATTTAACTATTGAGGCTTGCACCAAGGGATTGGGCATAATGTGCCTCACTATTTCCAAAGATAGAGATTTTTTAATGAGGATCAACAATCCCCTTAGCTCCATTTTGGGCATGATTTAAAAATACTGTATAGTTATCAGCCAAGGGAGGATCACATAGCCAGGTTTCTTGAAGGAGTAATTTATCAAAGGGAGACCAATCCATGAGTGCCTCATTCGTTAAATGAAGAAAGCCCCTAGTATTCCAGGATCCCATCAGAACAGAGTGCATTTCATGACCCCCCTGACCCTAATGTTTATTTGAGGTAGTCAAATCCGAGTGGATCCATGAGCAGTCTTTGTCTTCTGTTGATATCTTGAGATGAGCATCATCATATTCTACTCTTCGAGCTTCATTGGGCATCCTGGAGAAGGTAATTTTCAATGGTCGATCAAATTTAATTTGCATCTAAACTGGCTTGATCGAGGTCAGGTGAGGGATCCCTGTATCAGGTTTCCCCAAGAGCCTAGACGATGGTAACACCAGTGAGTGTTTGCTACATCCTCCGAAAGTAACCTTCGATTTTAACTGTCAGATTTTCATTTTTTTTTGTTTATGTTTTTCAACTTGCGTGAGCTCAAAGTTCAGTGACCAAAATAAGGGGGCTGCACTCCATATCCTTTCCCAAATGGATTGTTATCTCACATGCAATCTTACGTAATCAAATCTCGACCCTTCAGTGAATTCCACAACCAGAATGTCTCTAGATTTTATAGATCGCAGAGCGGGAACATGATGCAGTAAGATAATGACATTAGATCTATTCAATATTAGACCATCATTCACATGATTAAGATTTTCAATTGGAATATAAGGGGCTCCAGTTGATGTCGGCCCCTACAAGGCCCGGAATTCTCTTTTGCGGCTTGCTGTCTGAAGCTGGTATGAAATGAGGTCTATTATCCGAGATCTTGCTCTTTTCCACCAATTGGCGATGCTCTGCTAACGTCAAGCATTGTTCCTCCTCTGAATGAACCAAAACTGCCTGCTTGGGCTTGAGAATAGCGCGACAGGTGAAGGACACAGATTTGCTGGTCACGTTTGCATGCTGAGTCTCTGCCTGACCCACTTTAATGGCCAGCGTTTCTTCCGTTGATTCAACAGAGTAAGTTCAATACTCCATCGAGGCGATCGAGTGGCTATGAGCGAGATCCAAAAGGCTGACAGGCGCATCCGCCTGTATAGGCAAGGGCGCATTACTACTCTGCACATTATCAGAGAGAAGTGGGACAATGGCCTCCTTGCTCATCATGCAATTAGAGCACACCATAGATTGTGGCCCTTTCATAATTGCGTATGAAGGCTCTGGAGGCATTCTTTTGGGTTTCTGTTTTTAGGTGGATTATTAAGTTTCTTCTGCTGATTTATAAGAGCTGGTTTGTTGGTCTTCTGCTTTTCCCAAGAATTGAAAAGTTGGAATCACACTTGTCTGTCATCTGGGGCGTGGACATCAATGCCTTCTCGGGTAGGGGGGTTTATCGAGCCTTGCTGCACCTCTACCCCTGTATCCATCAGGACGATATCCTGTGTAGAGGTGGCTGTCAAGAAAGCGATAATCTTGTAGCTCTGTTTCCGTCCAGGCTCTTCCAACCGCTTACTAGATGGTTCATCTAATACAGCGATGGGCTGGTTAATATGGAGTAGAGTAGACAGAGAATGAATACAATTCTCACTTTCTAATGAGCTTTTCGCCTGTGGTTGTGCAGGCTCATCCATGGTATTCTGGCCCGTTCACAAAAATGGTCAGGAGCGCCTGTCTCTCTAGTGTTCAGCAAGCTTTAAGTCAATTTTTGAGAATCCAGAATTGATTCCATCATTGCTCGTGTGGTCTCCTCTAGCCACGTCACATAGTCTGTTTTGCAACTTGATGGACTGTTCCACTGTTAGGGGTCATTATAGGGCAATTTGCTTGGAAAGATCAAATGTAAGAGTTTCCTTCCTGGGCGCTGAGTTTATCAGTGCCATGCCCACGCTATACGGAGATCCCCTCTCCACGCCCTTCATCTCGTCATCTGTCACGTCACGCCTTGATGCCGATAGCTGGGACACTGAAGCCGTAAATAAAGGTGTAGAAGTGGGCCTCACTTAATGTAAATCACCACGAACCGGAGGAGGTAGCGGTGCAGTAGGGGCCGCCTTCATTAAGGGCATGATTGAGGGAACGGGAGGAGAAGCCGTAACAGATTCGCTGCAAAGGGTTACAGGTAGGTGGAAGCTCTCACCTTGCACATGTGTCTGGAGTCTCGTTCTTCCTCGCGGCATATCTCCCTCCGAATCCATTGGGTCCCATTCACGAAGTTCCTTGCAGCAGCTGATGGTCAGCGCGCCGTACCCTGCCGTAAACTGTGTCCACTGCTGCACCGCTGACTCCACTGCGCTCCGTGCTTCCTTGGGGGTTTTAACCCCTCCTGCTCCCCAGGGCAGCAATAGACAGCAAGGACAGACTGTCTTGGAAGCAATTCACCGGCAGTAGTTGCACACACACAGAGCACAGTCAACTGTGACTCAGTGAAAGGGATAGTGAGCAGCAGTTAGGCAAAAAGGGAATATGGGAAGCATGGACAGCAGAGGCAAAGGAGGGAGAAGTGAGAACGGAGGTTAAGGAGGGAGACGAGAGCTATGCGAAAGGAGCAGAGATAAGCATGTAGGGTAGGTGAAGAAAGAAGAAGTGACAGTGGAGGTGAAGGGGGAGATGAGAGAGGATGGATGGAGGGAGAAGAGAGAGTAGAGGCATCGGTCTGGGGAATGAGAGCAGAGGTTAAAGAGGGACAAGAAAGAGCAGGCGTGAAGGAGGGAGAGGAGGGTATGGAGACATTGTTTGACAGGGGGTGGTATCAGCATTTGCAGTCATTGCACAAGATGGGAGTAAAGTATTGACCTCCTCCCTTCTCTCCCCACACTCCCCTTCCCTAGCTTTGAGACAAGGGCGCCTCTGGCTTACACCCAGGAAGCCTCCTTTCCTAGGTCGGGAGGGGTCCCAGGTTCCCCTTAACCCGAGTCAGGCCCGTGACCCAGTCTCAAAGGCCAGGGCACAGACAGAGGTAGACTATGGGCCACCTCGCAGAGAGAAGGACCTGGTTGGGTTTCCAAGCAAGAGTAGAAGGCTTGAATAGAGGAGCTGGCAGGGTCCATACAGTGACGCAGACAACCTGAAGCATGTCAGGGGTGATATATACCGGAAAAAGTGGTACAGCATTCCGGCTCTATATCCCTAAAATACAGGAAGGTTACACCAGAAAGACAGGATTGGAGGTTCAGGCTAGGTTATGTTGCAAATGGAACAAGGATAAAGAAAAAGCCTGCACAAATCGGTCTCTCCACGGTTCTTTGATGTGGGATTTTCTCAGATGGCTACATCAAGCCATGCTCAGACTAGCGTTTGTGTGGGTCCGTTTTTTTGGTGATAGTGGGCCACTTTTTTAGCCAATTTGGGCCAATTTTATGAGTTACTGTACTAAGCAACTAATAGTTTGACCAGTGTTGCTGAGAACATATTCTCTAAAATACATAATTTGCATCACGTTTTATCCAAACCTCCCCCTTGGGTACTATTGAAATATTGTCACAAAAGGAATGAATAGCCATTTGAAAACTGTAGGCCACCTTTTCATTGGTGCCCGAGACAATTCTATGGCCCAGTCCGACCCTGCATCAAGCTAAACTTTAGAATGCAAGAACATATACAGAGATGTTGGCTTTAATTTTCTTAGGATTCTACTTCTCTAAGGGTTGTTCACATTATCCCCAGTGTTTTTTTCTGGGTGGTCTAATGTGACAGCGGCTCTGAGGTTGGTATCGTAATAAGAAAAGGTCAAAGCAAAAGTCCTCCCATTCATGCATGGGTCCGGCTAGACTAGGACACTCTTTGCGATGATGTCTACCATTTTCTCCTGAAATCTCGCAAAATCCTCCTGATGTTCTTTACCACCTTTTTTTGACATTTTTGACTCTCCTCTATCCTCCTGATCACCTCTAGCTTTGTTCCTTCCACCTGTTCCAACATTCTGTGCTCCCTTATGCTCCTCCAGGTTACTGAAAACGCTCTCCTACTCAGACTCTAAACACCCACAGGGTTCTGAATCCCCTTTCCTTAGGTGGGCCGCTAATACGCCAGATAACAAGGGTAATGCTTTTACATGCATGGAAATGGGACTGGGGCCTTTGAATTTGCTGAGCACGATTCCCAACTTGCATGGTGTTCTAAGGATTTCCACACTACAGATTTATGGCACAAGGGATTAAAACAGGGAGTTCCCACCTGGGCTTTAAACTCTCTGGGAGTCATGGTGCAGAGGTGCTTGCATGGGGCTCTGCAGCTCTTCACCATTTTTCTTCTAAAGCCGCTTGGTGGAGAGGATGCCTTCTCCAAATGCTGGGCCCTTGGGAGGTGGCAATGAGCATAAGTTTGCTTTCACTTGCAGCTTCTTTTCTCATGCAACGTAGGCCTCTTTTATTTTTACAATCAGGTATATGTTTTGTAAGAAAGAACATTGATAATTTCTGAAAAACATGTTCCCAGAGAGGGAATGTACTGATTCTCTATGGGGGCTCACGATTGTGTCTAAAAAGAACAGTACCCAGCAGCTGGGGCAATAGGACAAGTTCATCCAACTTTACCAGAAGAATGTGGGGTTTGCCAAGGGTTTCTACCCATGCTGCCCCTGTGTCGGGCATCACCCACCCACCTGGTATTACACGGCCACCTTGGCGACCACCCCATCCAAATGCATGGTCAGGTAGGGAGGGATCCATAAGAAGTGGCAGTGAGCAAGCCATCAGTTCGACCCCAAGAGTACAAGACTTACCACACAGATAATGGGGATGGGGGGGGGGGGGGGTAATTCAATCCAGAATGTCGCAAGGTGGAGCGACCATGCACTAGAAACCCCCAGAGGACGAGGGGAGGGGGACTATGCACCTTCCCAATGAGAAGAACATCAGACTCCTTGGGACATGAGGGGTCCAACCACTGCTGGAGGCCATCTCACCATCCCAGGAAGAAATGCAGCTGAAGCACAAGTGATGACCAGGATCACTGACAACCCAATTCCACAAAGGAAAGAAGTGCGCCGGAATGCTATAACTCCCTGAGGCTCTGAGGAGCATCTTTGTTGGATACTGGCCTGGGAAATCACCCGGGAACCTTGGGGGCCATTGGTCTGTCTAGAGCAGTTGATACATGCAATTGTTTCACCAATGTGGAAACCATTTTTGAGTGGAGAAAGACCCATCCTCAACCTCATCCTCTGCGCATAGAGAAAACCCTATATCCAATAGGAACTCACCCAGCACATTCCTGAGACCCAAGGGGAAAAAAGGAGGTAGAAATTACAAAGCTAAAACCCTGCCACCAAGTCAGGGATTCCAGAACAGAAACAGTCCATTGATATCACGTGAGCGTCGCCAGATGTACCGGCCTGGTACACTTGGCTCGGTCAGGCATGGGTCACAAGAGCAGTGGCATTGGAAGAAAGCAAAACACAGTTCCGAGAGCCAGCTTTCTGTCTTGGAATAGAGGGGGGCAGTCTCTTAAGCACAGGAGAGCATCCGTGGCAAGAGCTGTGTGTGTTTTGAACTGTTAATAAAACAGTTTGATAAGTCAGTGCTATTGCCACATGCTTATGCAGATAAAATAACGTGGTTGGTGTAAATAATATGAAGGTATTTGGTTGCTTGAAACCTTTTCTTTATCATGAACGGGTTGTTCAGAAATGACCTGCCCCAACTACATAAGAACGTGTGCGCTTAATCAGCTTCTATATATCTCTAAGATCACACATACAAGTCATCTCTGAAATGCTCAGTACTAGCTTTCGTATATATGCAACCTGTGGCTCTCTAGATGCTCTGGACTATGACTCCCATGACCCCCTCGCCATTGACTATGCTGGCTCGGGGTGATGGGAGTTTTGGTTCAAAACATCGGGAGAGCAAAAGGTTGCTGACCCATGACTTCTAAAATGCTGATGTTAGGTAAAGTGCTCATCTCATAATTGGAGTTCGCTCTGCCATGGTGATGGCTCTTTCTTTGTCACACAATACCTGTTGATTTGAATAGTTGGTAGTGGCAAAATACAGCATACTGCCTACCGCAAAGGATGACTCTATTTCCCGACAAAGCATGTTAGGTCAACAAGTTAGTCAAAGGTTACAGCACCATGAAGGTCCTGGGCCACTTCTACCATCTCCCCTGGAAAGTGGAATGGGCATTTGTGGCACTGCCATTGCATCTGGTGCATACCTGCCCAGTCTCTGGGTTCACTCCAGAGACCCTGGGTTTTTACGCTGTTCTCAGCGTCTTCCGGGAAGAGCGTGGAGTCTCTGGGGTTTCCCGCCATCCAAGGAAATCCGCTCATGCCTCGATGTGATTGACTACAAACACACTGTTTGTGGCCAATCACATCGAGCTGTGGGCGGAAACTTAGGTTCTGCGACACATCTGAAGGCCGACATATTTCAAAAAGGAATTTACAAAGATCTTCACTGTCAAGTCTTTAAAAATCCTGGCCTTTATGTTAAACATGAAAGGTTTGTATTAGGGGTAGAGTTCTTGACTGGATGAGTCACTAAGAGCTTATCGTGAGAATGTGTTTTTTTGCATTTTTAAATATTTGCTACTATATACATGGCAACAAGCTCCATGTCAAGCATCAGTGCTGCTCACCTGTGCCTGCTTTTTTCTTACCATTATGAGACTTATAACCGTGAACTCATAATGGGAAAAGCACATCTACAAGTATTTGAATTTAAAGAAAAAAACACAACTTGTCGCAGTACCGTAAACTCACTGTTAAAGGGTTACGGAACAGGCAACTTCCCATGTACTTACTGTACCATTATAATGTGCAGAGGTATCTTTAATCTTGCAGTTTAACTAGTACGTTGCCTTTGCAATGTTTTCCTCCATTCTATAAGACAAACAAACATGTTCCCTTTTGTCAGTGAATTGCATGGTGGTGACTAAATGGAGTTTAAGGTACCCTAGGAGGTAAGAGTGATGTCAGGGAAAGATAGGTCATGATGGTGGCACCTACACATGAAAGGCTGTACCTTACATATGATGACTATATCATTCATATGAGGCACTGACTGCCATTAGATGCCATTAATGGGAATTTGAGGCTGCACGTGGCATATGATGATAGCAGCACCTGAACATATAATGGTGTTACTTTCATACAGTGACTGTGACAAGTATACAAAGCACTAACTAGCATTGTAATGCAATATTACAGCATTTACGGCTGCACTTAACATGGATGTAATGCAGCACCTGGACATGTGTTGCTGTTACCTACTTATGTCTCTTACGGTCATAGAAGGCTGTATCTGGCATAGAATGGGATTGCTTCAACATCCGACATTGCACTTGACCTATGATGGCCGCACTTGGAGATGAGCTACTGTTTCTTGGCTATGGTGACTGTGCCAAGAAAACGAGGCTTTAACTGTCATGAAATTGATGTCCTTGGTCACTTATGACTGCACTTAACATATCATGGTATCACCTGGACTTGTGAGGCATATTGAAACTACACCAGGCACGTGGGGCTACCCACGTATAAGAGAAAATACTCAGTATAGTTTCGCAGCACCTGAAAATGTGTTGCTCGGTTTAGAATAGTATGCCTATACATTATGTATGAGTCTAGAATGAAATAAAATGGCAGTAACTGACAAGGTATGGCTGTGATTACATATGAAGGCATTGCCGCAGGCTTAAGCTGCTTATGCTGCTGTAGCCCTGGCATATCATGCCCCTGTCAATGGCATATCACGTAAGCCATCTAATTTGAATATGGTTGGTAATTAAAAAGCCTTGTCGGCTTTTGTAGGTGTTCGTTATTTTATCAATCGCAATCTTATTTGAATTCTTTGCATCCGATATGTTATTTTCTACGAAATAACAACCCCATCACACAGCCTAAGTTTATAAGGCTAAAGCTAGGTCAACTGCAGATAATAGTAGTGTCTGACGCCTGTCGTGCAGTAGTAATCAATGGCAGTCGATCTAGACACTACTCAGCAAGCACAATCAAGGATGATCTCTGCCATCCAACCCCATACAAGATCCCCTCTCTGCTGCAATCCTGGTCTTTGATTACTACTAGGACAGGCTACACCATCCAAAGACCTCTACTTCGCACCACCACAGAGGGGTTTCATCCAATGTGAATTCCTTTCAGCCCACTATGCTTTCCTCCTTCATGACTACCCTCCACATGTAGATACCCGCGCCCATTTACACCTGTTTGTGGAAAATAATCTTTCCATCTGTTTAGAGATGCTAACATTCCTCTCCACCTTTGTGTACATGCTTACCACAGGATAGCCAGCCACCGCAAGAGCTACTGTTGGTGAGGTCTAGTATTCCAGAGGTCTGGGGGTTACTACGAGCTCACCCGTTCACCTCCCAAGGGCCCAACAACCCTTCCCCAAGAACAAACGTAGGACTCAGCCAAGGGCAAGTTAGAACTGTTGTCTATTACAAAAACCGACAGGGATCATACATGACATTCAGAAAATCTCTGCAGTCATTATTCACAAAGTAATGTCAACCTTTTTTGATACAGAATTGCATCACAATCTGGGCCCGCCTCAAAAAACCTATCACATGTACTCATTGGATGCTCGGAGTGGTAGACACTATGGATTGCCCTTATACATCCTACCCAATTGGCCCTTCCATGTCAGGTGGCTGGCCTGCCCCTTTCCCATGAAACTATCTATTACATTGTTGCAGGGTCACAGGATTACCATTGGCCTTTGTCCCCTGCCATCAACCCCTGGATTTCTGTCCCCTGATTGGCTGGAACTGGTTTCCTCAGGCCTGGGACCCAGTTCGGTTCTCAGCCCTCTGTGCACCTCTTCAAGGTGATGTGAATGACTATGTGTGCCCAATGTATCTGTTAGCAGTGCCACTTTTGCCTATGAGAGTGCTCTCCATGTTGCAATATTGTTAACTTGTTCGTGTTTCACTTCATGTCTGGGTTGCTGACTTCCCACCGCGGGTGAATACCCATTGACTAGCTTTGTCTCATCACCTGGTTGAGGAACACACAATCAAGCTCTTCTGGTCTGCAGGTGTAAGGATTTATTCTGTTTTTCTGCAGATGGTCTCTTATCGTTTTAAGTTTGGAATGTGGTGCTTGTCTCTCACCTTGGCTATGAGTCCTGGTCTTCCTGCTTTCGGCAGCCTGGTTTTGCTTCCCTCGTCTCTTGTCCTGCAGTTCGAGGCCTTATATGATTTTCATTATACTCATTCTATGATTTCTGCACCCTTATATAGTGCTATCTTTGCTATAGGTTAGTCCAATTTGGTCCTGCCAGGCTCCTTATATGATCCTGTAGTTCCATAGAGTTAGTTGCCATAAGCATCTGCAAGCGTACTCTGTATCTCTTGGTTGCCTTGCGTTCAGCATTTCTGCACTTAGCTAATGAGAAAAATAATAAAAGCTTTAACAGTATGTATATGTACTCGTCCTTCATCTACAGACCTGTGTAAGCATGCTCTTCATGTATGTGAGTGTGTGTTTGTGTAAAGCTGTGCATGGTTGCGAGCGTACTTCATGACTAACAAGGCTATGTCATGGTGTCACTAATGACGTCAGCACAATGGTTTCTCTGCATCTAGTCAACGTCATCCATCATGGCACTTGGGTCTATGACCACTGTTGAAGCACCTGTAGCCATAAAGACATTCACTGGATAAGGTTTGAATGGCTGTCTGAGAGAGTACTTAAGTTTCAGTCCCTGGTGCTCCTGGGGGCTGTTCGAATAGTGAGTGACTTTGTGCATTTTTGACTCTTCAGGCCATCATGTTTGTGGGGATGAGGGGGGCATTTCTGGGACCCTCTCTTCACTACACTATTCAAAAATCATTGCCTGCTTCAACTGAAAAACAGACTCTCCAACATTTACATCCATGGAGGTGGGTACGGGATGGGGGGCCGTCTATGAATAAATGCCCGTATTTTGAAGCACCTTCATTACTCCAGCACTGTGCCTTAACACCATATCTTATCGGCACAACAATAACTAAACCACACACTGCCTTTATGTTTCCGCCTGTAACCATAATTAACATTGACTGGGTCCATGAAACCATATGTTATACAGATTAAGTCTGGCCAGATCTCCATCACAACAGCTTGAATGCCCATCATCACCACCACCTTACTTTCAACAGAAGGGGCACTTAGTACATACCTAGGCCATGAAGTAGCCATTCAATGACAGGGATTGATGGCCAGCTGGCAAACTCCACGGCAGACTGCACCAAAGCCTCCTTCACCACCTGGTAACTGTTGAGGAGAATGGTGGGGGTGCGGCCCAAAAAGATGGTGCTCATGTCGCCATATTTTCTTTGCATCTTAGAATAGAGAGAATCCCAAAGGTTTCATTGAGAAAAGTAGCAAATACAAATAAATCTAATTCCTATACACAGAAAGATTTCCTGGTGCTCCACATGTAAATGCTCCCATGATGCACCCGAATGGTACTTATTGGCTGGGTCCGCTCCACTGTTAAGACAATGTTCAGGTTACACACAAATTTAGCGGGTGCAAAAACCACAGAGCAATGTTATTGGTTTCAGAGAACCCCACCATGGCAAAAATCTTTCCCCACCACGTCTGCCCATTCCTTTTGGGAAACATTTGTGGATCTCTTTGGATAGAGTATTCTTTTTATGCTCACATAGACTGGTCCACGGTAACACATGCATGAAGATGCCAAGGACTCTCCAAGCACCAAGTTTATTTTATTTTATCCATTTATAAATCTCTAGCAAACCCATGGGCATCAGGGCGCATAATCATCATCAATTAAGTTTATTCGGATTTAAAAAATCCATTAACCAGTTTACAAACATCAATACAGTAATTTTACAGTAATGATTATGCCTGTTAAAAACAAACCTTATAAGAACATATTTATACACACAATATATTAAAAACATCAGAGAAAAATAAAAATGCATGTACAGTTTCATATATCAAACAATTTCTTCCACTGATACAAAGCTTTTCTTAAAAATTCTAGGCAGCCCCAAACCACTGTGATAGTTTCAGCGCGAAGCAAGAATATGAGCACTGGTCTAACTTGGGAAAACCCTGCTTTTCTAAGCAGTGGTGCAATCGTCCTGTTTCTAATATCTTCGCAAACAGGGCAAAACATCACAAAGTGTAAGAGATCTTCCTCTGGCCAATTAGACCCTGGGCAAGCTGTGGGCTGTTCCATGTTCGACCAATTTTTCATTCTCGACCTGAGCGATAGACAGTTGAAACGTGCCCTGGTCAGTGCCCAACGATCTGTGGGCTTATGGCTATGCAGGAGATATGGCAGGGTGCCCTGTAGGCCAGAGATGAGCATGTGTTTTCTATTGGATGCCACACAAAGCCCAACTGTTTCTCTGTTAGATACCGTAATTAATTGATACAGTTGCTTATATTTGTTAACCATAGACAATGATAACAGGGCAGAAGGACATTGCAAACTTTGAGCATTCAACTGCAGTGTACACTTATAAATATGGGATAGCCATGGTATTTTGCACCTTGCTAAACTGGTGGTCAGAGATTTAATAAACATGTGAGTTAGGGCAGCCTTTGGGTTAGACCACACCGCCAGCCAATGAAACAGAGGAGCCATTTGCCACTCGTCCCCAATAAGGGGGTTTCAAAGTTCAGTATGTACAGCAAAATGAGGTGCCGAATGGGGAAGACCAAGCAATTTTTTTTAGAAATATGTTTTCTAATACTTCAATTGGGGTAACTTTTTCCATGTCCCACAGAGCTGCCCCATAATTTGTTGCAGCCTTCATTTTGGCTTTGTAGACCTCCAGTATCAGATTTATCTGCTGCCCTGAGCACATGTTCTAGAAGCAAGAGCTTGCCTCATCTTCAAGCACTGCTTCTCTATATGGGAATTCCCCTGCCAGTTTTCAGTAAACATTACTCTGAGATAATCAAATTTGTCCACCCTGGGAATAAGTTCACCACAACTCCACATTTTGCATAGTTTTAGTGGTCTGTCACCTCCACTTGAGCATGCCATTACTGCAGATTTTTTACAAGCTTAAGGTTTGCCATAAACGAGGTGTAGGCATCTATTAGATGTTGTAATGTTATAGGGGTGCACATGATCAGAACCGTGTCGTCCTCCTAGGCCAACACTGGAAGCAGAAATCCACCCAGCCTAAAATAGTCACCATTAGTTTCCACCAACGCCCGATAAAGACCATTAATATAGAGAGCGAATAGCACTGTGGCTACCACGCACCCCTAGCACAGTCCCGAGGCCACTAAAAAAAAAACACAGTGCATTTTCCTTAGTCACCAAATCTCACACAGGCGGAGGTGTTCTCATGGACAATCTGCAGCACTTTCACCAGCACTTCTGGGCAGCCCATGGAACTGAGCATCCTCCACAGCAGCTCTCTGTCTACTTTATCAAATGCTGTGCTCAGGTCCATGAACGCCAAGTAGAGTGGTTGACCCCTCACAAAAACAGAGGATGTTCCCACCAGGTACAGATTAAGGGCTTGATCACGGGTCTCCAATACTGGTCGAAAGCCATACTGAATATTTGCCAAAACATCACTATCAGTGATCCACTGCTCCAGGTGTTCCAGAAATTCACGACCAAAGATCTTAAAAGGGGTGTCTAATAGAGAGATTGGCCTATAAGACAGTGGGCTACCTGAGTCACCCTATTTAAAAATAGGGTAGATTATGGCTTTACTCCAAGACTGTGGGTATTCACCAAGTTCAAGGTAAGCATTAAAGCAATTAGTTAATAGAGGGGCCCACAAGTTGTTTATGTTTTAGAATTTGTATAGCGCACCAGGTACCCGAAGGCTTAAGGTCGCTGAACATCAAAGTAACTGACTGACACAACAAACATATAACTAGCTGGAGGATTATAACAGTAGGTTCACAGGAAGGCCATCTCTTTCTTAAAGACCTCAGTAGATGCAATGGCTCTCAAAGGCGGAATGAGGGAATTCCATGTCTGAGGAGCTACAGAAACGAAAGCAGCATCCATGGACTTTTTGGTCTTGAAACGGGGAGCCTTAAGATTTGACTCGTCGGAACTAAGGGTTCTGATGTTCTTCTTGGGGATGATACTTTCTTTCAGATAGGCGGGCATCATTTCATGAACACATTTATGTGTAATGAGAAGTAACCTGAAGGAAACCCCAGCCTGAACAGGAAACCAATGCAGACTTCTACGTGCTTCCGACACGTGGTCACTTTTGTAAGACGTTTAACAACTCTTACAGCTCCGTTCCGTATGACCTGGAGACGATGAAACTCTGATAAGGACAGGCCCACCAAGAGACTACAACAATAATCTATTTTGGTGCCTATAATAGCCCTTGACAGAGTTTCTGAGTTTTTTTCAGTTACAAAAGTTCTAAGACATCGGAACAGTTTAATGAAATAGGATGCTGAAGAGATAAAGCTATTAATTTGGGCTTTCATATTTAGGTTTTTATCTAAATAGATGCCCAGGGTTTTAACTTTACTCATAACGTCAATTTCACAATTGTCTATAGTAAAATTCTTATAGCTGGTTCCTAACTTCTCGAGTTTAACCTCTTACCCAACTAAAAGAAGCTCAGTTTTAGAGGTATTGATGGCTAAACCCTTAGCCACCCTCCAGTGCTAAATTTTTAGATACATTTTGTTAATGAGTAATTCATCCTCTATATAAGATCCTGAGATGGGGATAACACACTGCATAGTCTGCAAATATGATCCCTTCCTGTTCCAACATCTGGAAAAATGGTATGATAAAGATGTTGTAGAAGCAGGGCGACACACAGGCTCCCTTTGGGATGCAACACTTCAGTGTGGTTGGTTTTGCTTCACTAGTGCTGTCACTAGCCACTCTGACTTGCCTCCCCTCCAAAAAGGAGGTGATCCAATCAACAGCTGCTTGAGAGAAGTTAGCATTATTCTTTAACCTGGTGGACAAGATGGAATGATCCACCAGGTCAAAAGCTGCTGACAGGTAAATAATCATAATAAGTGATATATGACCCCCATCCATCCTGTGAAGTAGGTGGGACTTGAGAACCAACCGAGCAGTCTCGGTTCCGTGATTCATACGGAAACTCGACTGATAATCATGATAAATATGATTCTGCTCCAGAAAGATGGAAATCTGGTTTTATGCTACTCTGTCCAAAATCTTCAACAGGAAGGTGGTATTTGTGATGGGTCTGTAGTTCGATGCATTCTGAGGAGAAAGATTCGGCTTCTTAAAAAGTGGAGTAATCCATGCATTCTTGATGATGTTTGTAACCTTATTAAGGGCAAAAGAGGAGTTGACGAAATTCGTCAGTGCGGGAATAAGAATGGGGGAACATTTTTTATGATGATGGAAGAACACAGATCGCCTTTACAGCCAATACTTTTTAACTGAATGATGACTTTAGCCAATTCTAGTTCCGAAATTGGCTGGAAGCTAAAGGCGGGTTGGTTAACCCCCTGGTTGACAGAAGTATGTAAATCAGCCTCCAGAACTTGTATCGGCATATCACGTTTTTTTTCTTCAATCACCGCTCTAATTTTTTCAAGCTTGCTAGACAGAGCATTCTGAATTTCCGTGCTCCATGACTAATTTTTAAGAGCAATATCTTGCGTAGGTCAAGGTGTATGAGATTGCTCCTTTAAGATTTTAAAGAGTTCTCTACTATCAGACTTCGCATTTATTATTCTTGTGTTGAAAGACTCTTTTTTGGCAGTGTATATGGCCAATTTAAATTCTACTGAATCTTTTTTGTAGGCTTCAACGCTGGATGTATCTCTACAAAGACGCCAAGCATAAAAAAATTGAGTTTTTTTTTTGGCTCGAGTTCCTTCAGGTCCTCATTAAATAAATTCTAGTTCCTCCTTAAATAAATCTGCTGGAATTGCATCCGGGCCCGGCCCCGGTTATGCAGTTGTTTGTTGACTGCTATTTGAACATCTTTGACAATTAGGCGAAGAGTAGTACCCCGCACCCCATCATATTTATTGAAAGCCAGTGCTTTGTATAAGGACCGAAAATGATCAGACCAGGCCTTCGCACTCACATTATTTTCTCTGTGGGTTATGGCTCTTTTATGAACAGGACCATCCCCTACAAACTCCCAGAATTGTTTTGAGTCCCCCACCGCAACGGTCTGGAGGAGTTCTTCCCATGCCTGTTCCTCAAGGAGATTTTTCATATTGGACAGCTCAGTTTTATACAGTGCTTGTGCCCTAATTAGCTCTGCTTTAGTGCTAAGCCTATTATGCAGTAGCCCCTTCAGGTTGTGCTGTGCTGCCCGACAGGGTTCATCAAACCAGCTTTGATTGTTCTTTTTCCCTGTTTTAAAATCATGCTGAAAGCGGTCATAAGGGAATTCCATATTTTTTGTGAGGCCAAAATGATACACCTTGGTTCCTCATCTAGGGAAAGAATAGAAGTAATATGTTCCACATTTAATTGAACTGCCTTAGTTTGAGTGACCTCTGGATCAAGTTTAGCCTGTTTCACTCTGCGCTTGCACAAGGGGTTGACTTCACAGTGGTCCAGGTGCGGGAAATTAACAGATGGCACTACCAAGTAACCCACCTTCAGTACTAACCTTAGTGGAAAGTGATCGCTATACAGTTTATCCAGCACTTGAAAATCCATAATTAAGGGCCAGTGTTTTGAATGGATGTAAATATAGTCTATATTGGAAGTGCCTTGGGTGTCAGCGAATGTGGGCTTCCCTTGGTATATCCGGACCCACACGACCATTTAAGGGCTGAATACCCCAGTCCAAGAACCAGGTGTGGAACTGAAGGCCCCCAGCACACATTCTCTCATCCATCATTTGGAGTGTTGGGATCCCACAGGCAAAATCCTCACCCGGGTCCACCAATTCGCTAGTCACCCCCTTACCCAATTTGGCGTTAAAATCCCCACCCAGTATCACAATCGAGTTTTGACACCTTGGTGATATACATTCTCATTCAAAGAGGTCCTTCAATGCCCTTGGGCACCCCTTATTAAGGGCGTGCAAACTATTGTAGAAGTTCACCAGGATCAATTCACGTCGGTGCTCAGGCAAAGCTTTGATTCACTGTAGTGTCACATTTTTACTTTCCCTTAATGTTAATTTGTAATTTAATGCAGACTTGAACAAAATTGCCATACCCCCATAGCAGCCACCTCTCCCACACTTCTTAGCTACAATGCAGTTTGAGACAAAACCATCTAAACATACTGGAGTAAGGGGGGCGTGGCTACAGCGCCATGGAGTAGGTCGCAGATCCTAAAGGCTCCCGTGATCTGTCTGTGATTTTGCGAATAACTAGATAAATATGTAACAGCTGATATGCCATCCGGATGCCACGGATGTCAGAACATGCCAAGAGCGTGAGGAGTGGAGATTGCGGTGAAACGGAGACTGTCCGAAGATAGAACAGGGGGATGAATGCCAGCGCGTTGGAACAAAGGAGAGGGCGCTGCAACGCACAGCGCAACGCATGGTAATGTGGCCAGGCTTCTGTGAGGAAGGCTGCAGCAGCTGGGATTGAACACTGCAGAAAGCCCTTGTACATTGTACTGTGACCTGCAACATAGTAGCAGCGCTGTGGAACAAAAGGACAGAAGTGGAATAGATACATTGTTCAGCTTCATTCGCGAGTCACTGAAGAGATGCGGTTCGCGGCACGGGGAGAGTGAAAGCCCGCACAGGAACTGCTAGCATTGCACAGGCTCGGCTAACGGTGAAAGGCCCTGCTTATTTAACGCTGAGCATCATAACGGTTGTTGCGCTGGGTGATTTCCCATATTCTGACTGCACAGGAAGCCACGACGAAACAAGATGGCGCCTGGCAGCCGTAACAACAAAGGACTTTGTGGTGGAGCATGAACCGCAGGCACCCCAGTGGAGACGGCCAGTATAAATAAAGGAGAGGATGAGACTTGGTCGTGCAGGCACCCTGAAGTAGCGCAGAGGCGGGCGCGAGGATAACGCAGTAGTATATAAATTGGGTGCACACGCTCAGGTGGTATCTAGACCCCGAGCTGACAAAGGAAAAGGAAAAAACTCCACGAAGCGCGCAGGGGGCTCTTGTGTGGAGACTGGAGCGTGTGGGGCAGGCGTGATAACAGCAGCTAAGCGTGCACAGGCGTAGTGACCTTCGCTTGCAGAAGAGAAATAAAGCAGCAAGACGAAATGAACATGCCACTGGGTGCCTTTATAGGTGCTCAGGTTGGAATTCCAGCAGAAGGTACAACCAGGGACAGGCATAACCCAGAGGTGCTCAGTGTGACAAGGGCTCGCACAGGAGGAGGAGATAGTGGGTAGTAACACTACTATCAAGGAACATACCAGCATTTCCAGACAAAGGGGAAAGTACATGGTGGATGATATACAAGATGCTCTGGAAAGGCGTCCAGTCAGCAATGGAATGGAGGTTAGTAGGTGAAATTTAAAAGTGATGGGGCCACCCTGCTAAGGAATTGACAGGACGGAATCGCGCGCACCCGGAGAGCCCCATAAGCACTGGGGTGTGCGCCTTTGGACCCAGACCAACAAGGGCTGGAGCTTGAGTCTTGAGAGGATTGCATAGCTCAATAACAATTACATGGGAGGACACAGCCCACTCCAGGAGCAGAACCAGAATTCTGGGGGTACTCTTGACATGGCTTGCCCGGGCCCTGACACAAGCAGCAACCTTACCTACCGAGGACTAAAGACAATACGTGGTGGGGCCTGAACACACAGCTCTGGCACACCACAATGACTAACAAACTCCCTAGAGCAAAGGGCAAGCAACCCACACTCGAAGAATACACCAGAGCATCGCCAGGGGCGGAAGGGGCCAGAAGCAAAGACAAAACCCTCGTGGGGGGCACGGACACTATGGGCAAAGACCAGAAGATCCTCGCTGTGATTGCTGACCTGAAAGTGGCTTGGGAAACCAAACTTGGATTGCCCATGAACAAGCTGAAAGCAGCACTAGAGCTCAAAGTCGGGGCAGTATAAGCGGAGGTGAATCTTCCCCGGCAAGATGTCAGGTCGCTGGCAGAACACACAGGTGACCTAGAAAAAGAGGTGGCCCCGAATACAGCAGCGTGTGCATCCCACAAATCCGAACTTCATGCCCTAGTACAACGAGTGGGCAACCTGGAAAGTAGAGCGGAGGATGCGGAAGGACGTGCCCGCAGGAATAATATACAGATCGTTGGATTGCCTGAAGGAGCCGAGGGACCCAACCCTACGGAGTACAATGAATCAATGCTACTGCAGGAGATAACTGGGGGAGTGCTGACTCAAGGGTTTTCTGTGGAAAGGGCGCATAGGGCCCTGATGAGGAGGCCACCACCGGGAGCTCCCCCCGCAGGCCGGTGATAGCTAAGATCCTGAACTATCGTGACCGGGAGAAAATTCTTGAACACTTTCTGCAAGGCGGAATGATACAAAGAGCGTAGGCAAACATAACCGCATATCCGGATTACACCCTGCAGGTGCAACGCAGACGCATGAACTTTGGGGTCGTGAAAGGAAGATTGCGTGAAGCAGGCCACAAGTATATGTTGATCTACCCTGCAAAACTGAAAGTGTTCCACAAGAGCAGAACATTGTTTTTTGAAACCCCGGAGGACGCCATGGGGTGGCTGGATGCTCAGAGCTGCCCCCAAGAATCGGGTATCCAGACAGGAGAAGGCACAGATAAGTAACATGTAACTGTGGCACCCGCGATGTCACAGTCCAAGACACTGGGACTTGAATATAGTATAGGTATACATATTTGCATGATCCGTGAGCACCTGAAACTTGGACAACAGCAGGGGAGCCTTACGGAATCAGCCCTCATACCCCCATAACTAGTAGATTAGTTAGGTCACCGGTAGTCCGGTGGCACCCTGCCAAGTTCCTGACCTCGGCATTCTGAGGCAGGACTAAACGCGGGGGAGCCTGAGATCCAGGGTTGGAGCTGAGCATTTGTCTGAGATCCAGGGATGGAGCTGGGCACTTGTTGGGGTCGGGTAGGGTGGGGGGAGGGAAGGGGCTGTGTGTAGTGTTGGTAGTTGGGCAGGGGGGACAGGGGGTTAGTTGGGGAGTTTTTGTTGGGAGCGGGAGGGGAACGAGCCCAGTCTTGTGCCAAATCAGGCGGAAGGGAGAAACAGGGAGGGGAGGCGGGACAACCCATAGATGGCATCGGGTAGCCTTAGGATGGTGACTTGGAACGTGAGGGGCCTCAACAGCTATTTTAAGCGTAACCAAGTAATGATGTACCTTAGAAGGCTGAAGATTGACATAGCACTACTACAGGAAACCCACCTCACCAGGGAGAAGCTGGAGTTGGTCCAGAGAAAGTGGAGATGGTGTACCACGGGAGCCATATACTCAGCTTACGCGGGGGGGGGGTCATCACGTGGGTGGCTGCGCATGTACCATTTCAACTGCTTCAGACCATGATAGACCCAGAAGGCAGAATGACAGTGGTGAGGGCGATGCTGGAAAACAGGGAAGTGAGCATTATAAATGTATACGTCCCTAACCAAGATACAGTGGCCTACTTTAGGACCCTGTATGGCAAAATTGGCCCCATATTGGGTGGCGCGATCTTATGGGGAGGGGATTTTAACTGTATATTAAACCCTAAAATGGATAGACCAGATGGTAAACCAGACAGACCCACTCCGGCTGCAAAGGCATTACAGGCCCTACTGAGAGACTTGAGACTCGAAGATGTCTGGAGACAGTTACACCTAGCAGACAGGCAGTACTCACACTACGTGGCCCCACATAACCTGCATACGAGACTGGATTACATTTTTGCCGCTTAGGAGATGTTGGGAGAGATGACGGGGGCGGAATACAAGGCCAGAGTGCTCTCGGACCACTCCCCCTTGGTTCTGGAGTGGCGACACCAGCCCCCTAGAACGAGAATCCCGATGTGGAAGCTCAGATCGGAGAACCTGCAGGATTTGGGATTCCAGGAGGACTTGAGGGAGGCGATCACTGAGTATTTTGACACTAACACAGGTAGTGTCCAATCAGTGGGAACCTTGTGGGAGGCATTCAAAGTAGTGATATGGGGAGTAGCCATATCAAAATCTAGAGGGCTCCAAGGGGGCATAGAGTGGGAGTTGCAAGAAACAGAGAGGGAGCTGGAAGACATAATGGGCAAGGGGGGCACCTCACAGGAGGAGGTGGAAAGGACGAAGCTGTTACACCAAGCCAGCAGTGAGCACTGGGATAGACTATGCAAGCTGAGTTACAAGAAATATATCGAAAAGCAACACGCGGGTGGAGACAAGCCAGGTAGGCTGTAAGCCTGGTTATATAAAAACGAAACACCACGGCCAGCGATCAGGGAAATTAGAGGGGACGAAGGCCAGTGCTGGGATACCCAAGAGGGAGTTAATGAGGGGTTCCTTAGATATTATAAACTTCTTTATGGAGATGCAGGGGAAGGGACGGATCAAGAGATTCAGGAATCACTAGAGGACATAGGCCTGCCCAAATTAGAAGATCAGGAACGAGAGGACCTTGACGCCCCAATCACGATAGAGGAATTGGAGATAGTGGTTCAGCACCTGCCCACGTGCAAAGCCCCGAGGTCGGATGGGCTCCCCAGTGAATTCTACAAAACTTACAAACAAGAGGTGCTCCCCCCCGCTATTGGCCACGCTTAATGAGGCGTTTCAGCACGGCGGGTTGCCGGAGTCCCTACGGGAGGCAGTGGTCATCCCACTCTTGAAACCGGGAAAGCCAAGCACAGACTGCGGGTCATACAGACCCCTATCGATGCTTAATCAGGACAGCAAAATCCTCACAGCAGCACTAGCGAACAGGCTCAAGTGAGTCATTGGCAAATTGATACACCCAGACCAAACAGACTACAGTCCTGGCAGGAACATAACCAACAATCACAGGAGACTCCACCACATTATTGACCAAACAGAGAAGGACCCCGGCGAACTGGCAATAGTCTCGCTAGGTGCCATTAAGGCTTTCGACTCTGTGAGATGGCCCTGGTTGCTGGCGACTCTGAGAGAATACGGGATGGGGCCGAGATATCTGAGGTGGGATAAAATGCTATATAGCTCTCCGATTGCCAGGGTCAAAACGGGCGCCACAATCTCAGATAAATGGCAACTCAGCAGGGGCACTAGACAGGGTTGCCCCTGGTCGCCCATGCTGTATATGCTTGCGTTGGAGCCACTGGCAATCTGCCTCAGACAACAATACGGGGAGTTAGTTATCCATACTGCGGGGGGCTTGCACCTTATATCATTGTACGCCGATGATATACTCATGTATCTTCGCTTCCCAGAAGAAGATCTACAATATGTCCTGGAGGTGATGGAACGTTACGCCACTCTGTCGGGCATAGCGGTGAACCCCAAGAAATCAATCATGTTCCCCCTGGGGAGGTACAGGCAAACCCTGCCTAGGAACCTACCGGTCTTGCCAATATCCTACCAGACCGAGACGTTCCGGTATTTAGGAATCAACATATACCACTTGATTGAGCAGGAACACAAACACAATACAGTAAAGGCAGTGGACGGTATTAAGAATAGCATGGGGTTTTGGTCCAGACTGCCCTTGGCTATGATGGGTAGAGCGGCTTTGATTAAGATGGTAGTCCTGCCTAGACTGTTAAATTTTTTTGTGAACATTCCGTATGTGATCCCCAAACGCTTTTTTGTTATACTCCACAGCTTGTGCAGGGGTTTCTTATGGCACAACTCCAGGAACAGGGTGGCCCTTTGGAAACTACAAAACTCGTGTGACGGGGGGGTATAAACCTGCCGAACTTTGAGTTATATTACTTGGCGGGACAGCTGCAATATGTGGCCAGGTGGCTGCCTGAAGAAGAAATGGCTGAAGCCAGGCTATTGTATAAGGACCCTGCCCCCTTCTTCCTTAGAGAGACAGTGTGGCTGCCGAAACCAAAGGTGCTAGGTATGTTGAGGCTGCTGGTGCTAGGCTGGGAAATGTGGCACAGGGCATGGCAAATGGTGGGAAACTCAACTCCATTCTCCCTGCAGGTGCCGTTAGTGGCGCTATGCGGGGAGGACCCCCAAATGATTAAAGGGATCCGCAGATATTGGGAACCGGTGGGCCTGGCGATCCTTGGGGATATATGGCAGGAGGGGGTGGCACTGGATTTTCAGGAACTAGTAGAGGACACTGGGGTGCATAAAGGGCAACACATTACTTACACCAGAATGTTGGCCTGAGGCAATGCTCACGGAACAACCTGATGCAACCATCGAGACGATGTATGATATTTCGGAGGGTGGGCATGAAATATCTCGTCTATATGAGCTACTGGGGACCAGGGTGGGAAAGGAGCCGCTCCAACTGAGGCGAGACTGGGAGGAGGAAATGGGAGAACCCATGTTGGATGGGCAATGGGAGAGAGCCCTATGGTATCATAAGAAGGTATCCCGAAATATGAGGCTTCAGCAGATTCAATTGTATGTCACTCATAGGGCATACATGACCCCCAGTAAAATCACCAAGTCTGGAGGCCCGACAGCACAGAAATGCCCACGGTTCGGGGAGGAGGAAGTGGGAATGCTACACATGTTTTGGGCCTGCCCGGAGGTGGGGAGGTTTTGGATAGAGCTGAAGATACACCTCGCGGAAAAAGGAATTACTTTGGAGGTGGAGTCAGCTTGGGCATGCATGCATGCATGCTGGGACGTTTCACTAGACCACGTAACCTGAAGCACATCAGTAAGATGAAAGACCTGGCCTACATTCTGGCCAAACAGAGAATTGCTATGAGCTGGAAGGCAGCTCAACGGCCTAGAATTGAGATATGGTGGGCGGACCTCATGAAATGGGCAGAGGCAGAAACGGCTGCTTGGTACGAAGCAGTCAGCAGGGGGGGGGGAGGTGGGACCCCTGATAGCATGGAGACAACTGGTGGCCTCGATGATGGGACCCTCCCAGGCCGACCATAGTGAAGATGATACGGAAGAGATAATCCAAGTAGACACGCCTGGAAATAAGTAGGTATTGACAGGTAAACAGGGGCTCGAGTTAAGGGGACGGGAGGGGGCAGGACCGAAATGTTTAATTTGTAAAATAATGATGTGAAGCATAACTGCAGATGTCCTTATAGTTTGTAATGTTTGGAGTTTGTTGATAAAATAATAAAATAAAATTAAAATTAAAAAAAACATACTGGAATAAGGGCCCACGTTTCCTGCAGGAATATTTATCATAGGAACCCAAGAGTGACACTACTTCCTTCTTTAGTAACACAGTGCAGCCTTTTGTGGGTCGTTCATGTTCCGCGGTCGCCCCCTTTGAGGTGTCAAATCAGTCCAGCTCCTCGATATCCGATAAGGCCTCAAAACGATTTGCCGAGATCGTAACACCCCTCCTTTCCCATGGTTTAACCTGATCCCAGCCTGAGCCAACCCATTAATCCCCTTTTTTGCATTAAGAGCCTCATGCTCCCGGTGTAGCATAGATGGGCCTGGTTGTGGCGGTAGAAGGCAGCTAGGGGAAAAAACATACCATTTCGGGATGTGGAGTTCCTCGGACACCACTCAGGGTTTAAAGAAGAGACCAGGTAATCCAACATGGCCGGTGCGGTCATTGAAACTACCACACAAACCCACACTCTGCCCATTTTGTTGCCTTTCCCACCCAAAATACCCATCTAGCCATTAGGATGCCTTTAGGGTTAATTTTCATCCCCGGTAGATGGGTATTGATCCATTGGGAAGTTTTATTTATAAGGAAGGTAGTTGATTCTATTGTGCCTTTATCTAAGCCAGGCAAACCTGTAATAACTCCCACCCACTGATGGATATGGACAGGGGCTAGTGTCGACACCACCTGTTCTGTTCACCGTTCCCTATCACCGGTAAGTAGTTAGCGTTATTTGACACTGGTAAAACAAGCTCTGTCACCGCTAGGCATATTTAGTTTTTGTTATGTTCATTGTTTGCTACGGTATATATCTTTTGTCGTGGAGCGACCAGGCTATGTATTGGTCCTTTGACACCTGGACCCAAACATTGCGAACCTATCAAAAAAGAAGCTGGATGAATAACCCAGCTAAGTCCGGTGCTCTCACTTTAGCTCTACCTGAGCTTTTTAGTTACTTAACTATAATTTGTAGTATGCTTCATGTTAGAAAAATAAAAAATTGCTTCAAATTGGTAAATCACAATTTATTATTTATTCATTCCTCTTGTGAGGTTATCCATATGCTGTTCAAAAAACATTTGTATCTGGAACCATCTTTTGAGACTGAACGTGGTTTGGTTGTTTGCCTATGCATTTCGGAGTCTAGCTCCTTCTTCAGGGCCTAAACCACCACATCTACACGAACAATTATATGACAGATAACCAACAATTTCATGCATGTCCAAGTACATTTCAAGATATAAATAATTAGCAGTAGGTAAATATTACATATCCAAAGTACATACAATGTGTATCCATTCGTAAGTGGAAGAATAAAAAAGGGGACAAGGAGACAAATATGGCATCCTGTTATTAGTTTAAACTCTGCTTATCATGTGCTACCCTTAGTAATTCACTGTAAATGATGGTACTACCTTATGTCTCATAGTCTCGTTTCTGGGTTCCCCAACGTTAGTGACAAATCGTAGCAAAAAGAAAGAAAGAAAGAGAGAGACTCAAGTTTAGGTTGTGTTAGAGAAAAATGCGTGAAAAGTAAAAAAAACGCTTTCAAATGCTAAACCGACATTTTACCTTGTGTTCCAACATTAAGAGGTATCTCTCGACTCCTCAAGTGAACGTGCTGAAGAAATAAAAATAAATGTAGCAGTCAGTTGCTGCTTGTCTCCCTTTTATGTAAAAAAACTCCTGTGGGTATATGTAGTGATACTTACCAAAATCTTCCGATGCTCAATCCCGGAGAAATGCAGCCCGCCGTGTTAAAGGACGGCCGTAATAGTACCTGGTTTGTTTCACCGTTACTATGGCTATCCCACGAGGCGTCACAGTGTGTCAGCATGCGTGCTGACGCTGCAGCGCCTCGCATCCTGCATCCCCATGGTTGTTAGAACAAAGTCCTTAACAAATAGAGTGGTAAATAAGGGCAATGCATATATAACAAGCATTATCTATTGGATTACGTGCTACCATGGTTAATGCAACACCATTCGTAAAGCTTAACCTATCACTTTTTCTGTGATGGAATCAAATGGTGATAGAATGTATGTGTGCCCGTCCTCTGGTAATTCAAAGATGATTGCTCTGTGCTAGATCTCAAACCGTATGTGTGTTCTGACATTAGGAGTACTTATAAACATCTCGTGTTGTATGTGAGTTATGTGTATATATATATGTGAGCCCATTAAAGGGTTATGATGTATACTTATATGTTGTAATCGTATAAAACCAATCACCTTACATTGTATGTGGAAGAAAAACTCCTATGACATTATTAGTGAATCATGGTAAGTTATAACAATGTCATTAAGGACAAAATCGCCTTACATTGTATGTTGAAGAAAAACTCCTATAGCATTATTAGTGAATCATGTTAGGTTATGACAATGTCATTGAGGACAAAATTGTGGTATACAATTACATGCTTAGGAGAGTGACAACCATAATTTGGCTGCATATAACCTGTGAACAATCATTAGAGATAACATGCCCAATTGATTTCTTCGTTGAGTCCTTTTGGAGCAAGGGTCCCCAAACGTTCAATCCAGAAACATTCTCTTCTGTCTAACTTTTCCTGTAAATTCTCATGGGGCTCATTTCTGTGGATTGCTTCTAATATTAGAAATCGGATTTGTGCCAAGTTATGTCTCTTGTCTATCCAATGTCTTGCCACTGTAGAGTTTGTGTTTTTGTTACGTATAGACGATCGATGCTCGTTCCTGCGCAGTTTCGCTTCGCTTTTCTCTTGGATTGGCCCACACAGCATTGTCTGCAAGGACATTTGATCCCATATATTATGCTAGGTGTGTGACATGTTGCATAATCTTTAAGTATCAACGTTTCACCAGTAGGAGGATGATTTATAACCTGGCCTTTCTGCACATAACCACAGTTGCTACATTACAAACATGGGAATGTTCCTTTGCGCTTAGTTTCCAATTTCTTTCGGGTGGGGCGTGTTTGAACCAGGCAATCTCTGAAGTTCCTGCTCGTTGATATGCAAAAGTTGGCTGGTCTTTAAATAGATGTTCAATCTTTTGATCGCAGGACAACACCTGCCAATGTTTCTTTATGATCGATTTGATTCGGTTACACTGTGTACAATATCTCGACATAAATACCAATTGTGATTCAGTTTTTAATTTCCTTGGTGCTGATATTAATTCCTCTCTATTCATTCCTTCCACTTTGGCCTTATGAGGCTTGGCTGATGGAAACTTAGCCTATGAAGTAAATTATTGCGATCAGTCAGTTTGCTGTAGATATTGGTCTTATATCCATCTTTTGAAGATTGAATGTTAACATCTAGGAAGTGTATGTTTTCTCTAGAGTATTCATGGGTGAATTGAATTCTTTGGTCAATGGTGTTTAGATATTTAAAAAAATCTTCCACTCGTTCTTCAGTGTCTGTCCATATGCCAAAGACATCATCGATGTATCGTATCCAGATTGTTAGATGCGGTTTCCATGTGGGGTTGTTCAGTATGTGGTTCATCTCAAATTTATACATGAATGTATTTGCATATATGGGTGACATGATAGCCCCAATAGATGTTCCGGCGATTTGTAGATAGAATTGTTTGTTTTATTTGAAGTATGAGTTCTTTGATATGAAATAGAGTAAAATTATTATGAATTCTTTATTTGCCTCGATTTCTCATGTGTTCAACAATAGCCAATCAACAGCTCGAATACCCAGATCATGTGGGATTGATGTATATAGATTTCTGACATCCACTGTGAACAGTATCTGTGATGGTGCGTACGGTATTCCTCTGAGTTGTTGCAAAAAATGAGTTGTGTCTTTAATGTAGGTGGGCGATTGTTGAATCAGAGGTTATAGGAAATAATCTATGTATTTGCCGATTTGTTGTAGCACACTGTTAATACCTGCCACGATTGGCCTTTCTGGTGGATCTTGTGGGTTCTTGTGTACTTTCGGTATTGTGTAGAAATTAGGTATACGTGGGTTATCATTCCATAAGAATCTCTGTTTATGGTGATTGATCCATTCATTCTCTTCTGCATCTTCCAGTTTTCTCTCCAAATCCTGTATGATTGTAGTTGTTGGATCATTATCCAATGGTATGTATGTACTGGTGTCTGCAAGCTGTCTTTTACACTCATTGTTGTAGTCTTCTGAGTTCAAAATTAGTAATGCTCTGCCCTTATCGGCAGGTCTGATGGTTATTGATTTGTCACCATACAAGTTTTTTAGCAATGTCAATTCGTGTGGTTTCAAGTTTTTATATTTGGTGCTGATAAATTTTACTTTTTATAAATCTTTCAAAACTTGTTTCTCAAAGATTTCAATGGCTGGGGTACTACAAGACGGTATAAAATTACTTCTGGTCTTAAATTCTTTGTACATAGAATCTGTGTTTTGTTGCAATTGTTCCTCCAGTTCCTCAAAGAAAATTTTCAGTTTCATTTTCCTTACTAATTTTAATACTTCCACTTTAGTATCAAACAGTGAGCTGTCATATGTTGGTACAAAGCTAAGCCCCTTGTAGAGTGTTTCTTTTTCCATTGTTGACAAAACCCTTCTTGACAAATTTATGACTAAGTTTTCCTCTGCTGGAAACACGTTATTGGTCCTCCGTGTCCTCTTTCTTTTCCCCCTTGTTCTTTTAACCCTCTTCCTAAAAAAGATACTCCTGATATACCTGCCCTAGCCGGCATAGATCCAGATGCTTCCGTTGCTTGTGTATCCCTTTCCGTTGTGGGTTCAGCCGTTGCTTCAGACTCGGAGCTGGATGTATTACTTGAGTTATTTTGTCTGGGTCTTCTCACTGGTGGTCCATATTTGTCCATCCAGGTGTAGACTTCCTCATTAATATAATCATAGGTTGCGGAGTGTGGCGAGTGTTTCCCGTGTGGAGAGGCTTTGGAAATTTTTTTTCTTTTTTTTTTTTGGTTGCCGAGCTGCGTTCAAGGAAGAGGAGGAGCCACCCTTTAAAAACGGCAGCCACGCCAAGCGGAGCGTAGCGGAGTGTGGCGAGTGTTTCCCGTGTGGAAAGGCTTTGGACATTTTTTTTTTTCTTTTTTTTTTTGGCTGCCGAGCCGCGTTCAAGGAAGAGGAGGAGCCACCCTTTCAAAACGCCAGCCACGCCAAGCGGAGCTTAGCGGAGTGTGGCGAGTGTTTCCCGTGTTCCCCGGTGGTCCGTGGCGGTCTGCGGGGAGGACTTTGGCCTGTGGAAAAACGCCCGGTAAGAGTAGCTGCACATTGTAAAGAAATTGACTATTGACTATGTGTCGGCGACTGCAGTACGAGCTGCAGTATGAGTCGCATAATGAGTCTGGGAGCCCCTCCAAATACACGTGCCTATCTGAAACGAGGGAAGCTAGCAGAACGAACGTTGTCAACCACTAAGGTAGCTGAAAAACCCACTATCCTATTACCAGCAGAGGTGGTGGACAGACTCTCTGAACTGGTGGAGAGATCGGAGATACCATCCACGCAGTCCCAGGGCCCACGACTCACCTGCCTTAATTCCCACTCTCCTTGCTTTAGTCATCACGCAGACCCACGCACCCTAGGAAAAAGAGGTGGCTCCGTGATGAGGGTGAGTGGTGGACTTACTGAGTATGCAGTATTTGACGACAGGCACAGTGAGAGAGAGAGAGTGGGTCGGAGAGCGAGAGTGAGAGTGAGAGTGAAAGTGAAAGGGAGAGCGGGTTGGACAATGATGAAGACGATGATGGACTAGAAAAAACAGATGATGTGCGAAAGGGCAAGCTTGAACGCCCAGAGTTACAGGAGTTGCAGGTGAACAAGAAACCGGTGGGAGTCTTGAACAGAACAGTAACTAAGATAAAGAGGCGGCTTACGCCAAAGGAAACAAATCAAATAGAAATTGAACCTAATAAAGACTGCCTCTTAGAAAATAACAGAACAAATGATTTAGTTGAAAATGAAGATGTGGGCTTGATTAATGTACCTAAGACGATCGCCTGTGCAGCATTGATTCACCGCGTTATAAAAACAAACGCCTCGAACCCTGAAGATCAAGTTTCACAATATGCGAATGCAACAACCAAAAGGAGTGCACGGCGAAGGAGAAAACTAAGTGAATCATCATCCAATGCAGACGATGAGGACAAGGCCAAAATAGATGACTCCTCAAAAAGAGCAGAGGCGTCTCTGAAGATGCTGGCATGGACAAAAGTCACCGAAATGTTAAAATTAAATATTAAAACAGGAAAATCAATGACCAACACATGTGAAGAAGACTCACCTGGAAAACACACGAGCCAGGGTGTAGTGACAAATACACCACGCCCTACATGGTCTGAGAATGTGTGGTTAGAAGCAGAGGAAGGTGAAGCAAATGAAATAAGCTCCTCTGGGGCAAGGTGGAATGGAAAAGGACCACCAGAAAAAAGTCAAGAACTGCCTGGCAGAAGAGACTCCCTAGGGATTGCCGATCAAGTCCTAAAAGATCTGGTTGAGATGAACGCCAAATGTGCGAAAACAAGAACTGACCTGAATAGAAAAAATTGCGAAAGAATAGTCTCCCAAACCGCACGGCAACAGCCCAAAGACAGAAACCTACAGGAAGTGATGAATTTGGAGGTCAACACTCCACACTTTGAATTAAGAAACGAGGAGATTGCGATCTCCCAAAAAAGGAATAGAAGAATGCTAAGCTCAGACAGAGACACGGAAGGGGTGTCAAAACGGTATAAGGGTAGAACAAGCCAGAGGGCATCTATCACTCCAAAACATTTGAGCGAATGCCTTCAAGGCGCTGGATCTTCAGAGTCAGAAGACGAGGGTACGTTAACAACGGTGTTAACTGATAATCACCCAAGCGAAAGCCCGGTCGAGCAGAAAGAACTGGAAATTCGACATGTGCTTAGTTTAAGTGTTCAGACGATTGTAGCAAAAATAAGTCCGCTACTGATGTCATCAACAACAATAGCGGTGGCTCCGCTAGTGAAATTATATGAAAATTTAAACGAGAGCCTCAAAGATCAAACAATGCTGATTGCTCTTTTGAATTCGAAAATTGTCAAACTAGAGATGGACCTGATAGAGATGACAGCCCAAGTCCGAGCGACGAGAAATGGCAATGACATCACCTTAACAGCCTTAAGGGAGTCTCTAAAAAATACAGCTGAGGATAAGAGACTTCTAGCTGAGGTTCCGAAACAAGCCCTGGTACTCCTACAAAGAGAACATCTTGATAGAAGATCGCCTACAGCACTCGGAGCCTTTCAAAAACCTCATTTAAATGAGGTTCATGTGACCGGGAGATGTCATGTCTCTACCAGCACAGTCACTGGAGATTCTAATAAAATCACAAAAGTAGTGAATCAGGAATCGAAGAGAACACAGAACTGCTGTTCTAATGTAGTGGTGGACATTACGACAGAGATCTGTGACTGTCCAGTTAAAAGTCCAGAGAAGAAAGAGATCAGAAAAAAAACAGAGGGAATACTGATGCGACAGAAGACGTTTCCATAAAAAAAGGAAAGGCTAATGACAAGAAAGACATTGAGGTCATAGAAGACACGCCCACAAAAGAAAAAGAAAAAGTTGACCAGATTTTTACAGGGATTGAGATGAGCACCTTGGAAAATGAAAAGAAGACAGAAGCTGAGTGGTTTGACATATTTGAGAAAGATAAAAGAAAAGAGCGACCAGAGAAAAACTCGCAAAACAAGTCTGTTAATGTAAAAGCAAACACGAGCAAGAAAAAAACTAAAAATCAACAGAAACAAAAGTTTCAAAATCCAATAAGCTCAACGAATTTCTTTCGAAATATCAAAGCCCTAAACATAACTGTGAATAATCCAGAGTTGATGGTCTCAAAAAATAAAAAAGGAGACTATGGCGTCATCGAAGAAGTGGAAAAGCAGAAGCCAGAACGGCAATCCACAAGTAGCAAGCCTCCAGCTAAATTAAACGTAATTGAGAAAAATTCAACATCTGTAGAGAGGATTATAGATGAAGAAGTTGAGGAAGAAGCTGATGACGAAGAGCTGGTAAACTTGTCAACATATAGTGACCAAGATGTAGATGAACAAGAGGATGAGTCTTCAGATGAGAATACTCAACAAAAGGCGGTAAAAGAGCAAAAGACGGATAAGGAAATTCAAATTGGGAATAAAGAAGCAGGACTTAAAAGATGCTCACCCCCAAAAGATATGGAACTGGCGAAAATGAAGTTGAATAAAGGAAAAAGAACGATTACTTGGCCGAAATCACTGGGGAAAGAGGAGCCTCCTAAAAAGAATAAAGATCTAAATGAGAGAATCGGTCAAGTGTTCCTTACACTTGAAGAGAAACGGGCCTTGAGTTCGCATCACCAGAAAATTGAAGAACACAGAGATACAACATCTATGGACTCTCAAAGTGTGGTCCAGTCTGAGATGAAACAAATGATGGGGGCTAAGAAAATAAGTTTAGGAGAAAACAAAACACCAGATACTGCCCCTAAGAATAATATAACAACTAAGAGAACGGATAATGTTCATAAAGAAAAGTCATTCAGGGTGCTGGTTGAGAAAATAGAAAACAAGAAGAGCGATGCGCAGTTAAATAGATACACGATTCTGCAACTATTCCAAAAGATCCCGGTACTATGAACAATAAAGAGCCAACGAATAGACCGCGTCGAACTGATACCAGATGCCCTGCAGAAATTCGTGTTGCTCCATATTAACGAGAAAAAGGTGGCTGAGCAAGTCATAATGTGTGAAAGACAACTTTTGGATGCAGGCTATCAGGTTTATGAAGTCGATAATGCACTGGTGGAATCGGAGAGAGAAGATTCAATTGGCAAAATCAATCAGCCCGGTATTGAACCAAAAGACCAACTGAACGAGTTATCCAAAAGGCCCAAAAAAAGTAAAGGAGAAGAAGCGTCGAGAAGATCAGAAGATGAAGAGGAAACAAGGCAGCAGTGGTTGAGTGAAGAGATACAGCTGAAAAAGATTAAAATAACAATAGAGAACCCACAAGAAGACAATGCTGCACTAATAGAAGACTTGTCAAATAATAGTGAAGAGGGCTTAGCCTGGAAATGGCTAGCCCCAGCCCTGAATGGAGCAAAGAAGAGCTAATGGCTAGATGAAAGAACCAACTTGGTGATAACCACTTGGAATATGAGAGGCTTCTCACATTTGGTGAACCAAATTCCAGAAATTATGACAAAGGCAGATCTTATCGTATTGCAGGAAACGTGGATAATGGAGATACCATGCATTGAGGGGTTCGAAATGGCGTTTAACCCAGCCATTAAAAAAACAAAAGGCCGCCCTATGACAGGTCAACTCGCGTTAGTCAACAGGAAATGTGGGCTGCGAATTAAGTCATCAAAAAATATATCACCCTATATACAATGGAGTTACATTGTATCTGAGCTCCAATCATCAGGACTCCACAAAGCTTTTCATCTTATCAATGTGTATTGGAATTCAACAACAAAATTCCATCAAACATTTGAAGATGATCTATTAGATGTAATTGATAATATCCTAACAGAAGATCCAAAAGCAAGAATGATAATGTGTGGAAACTTCAATATGAAAATGATTGAGATCTCGCAGTCGACAGCGGTACAAAAATGTAGATAGAGGATAAAATGTGACCGCTGGCTAGAAGAAACAGCTCAGAGAAATCTCATAATGATGAATGGAGTAACTGGTGGTGATATACCGGCGCAACCGACTTGGGAAAGAGGTACCCAAAGATCTATTCTAGACTACATCTTTATATCGGCGAATCTTCTGGCAGAAATGATCTCATTGAATGTACACACAACGGAACAAAGTGACCATCATATTGTAGCAGTTGAATGGAACAAAAGTAAATTAGAGAAAAGGGAACAATGGAGACACGAAATATCGGTAATCCCAGGCCGAAACAGATTGCGGATGGGAAAAAAGGACATTGTGTCAGTAACCAACCAGCTACAACAATACCAAAAGCTGAGCTCAGCCGTTTCAATCGAATACCAACAGTTCCTTGAGGTTTACAAAACGAAAAAGTGGCCCTCCTTGAACAGACCGGGATTTCAAAAACATCAATATGACCCCGAGGTGACTAAAAGAAAAAGAGAATTAAGGAAGGCAATAAAGATAATCCTGTCATCAAAAACCAGCGATGAAAAAAGTCAAATAAAAAGTATAAAAAAATGATATAACAACTGGTGTAAACAACATAGATCGAGATTGGAACAAAGAGATGCTGAGGTGATCCTGAAAGCTCTAAATCAAAAGAATTCAAGAGGCTTTTGGGCCATACTAAATGATACACAGAGCACTGAAAAAGCACTATTGACAAGCGCAGTACAAGAAAAAAAGTGGGGAAAGCACTACACTGAGCTATTCAAAAAAAGGAAAAAGGGAAGTCTGACAAAGATGGACACAAGCCAACCCTGGATATTAGAAATAGCGAGAGATGACATTAGGACAATCAACCGAAAAAGTAATGCGTCACGCTCAGCAGGCCCAGATGGCTTGTCAAATGCAGACTTAAAAGGAAATGTAGATGAATGGACAGAGTTCTGCTATACCCTGTTCACTGCGATAACAAAAGAAGGCAGAATCCCGACAAATTGGAAACAGGGGATCATAGTGCCGATCTTTAAGAAAGGCATTTGATCCGATCCGGCGAATTATAGGCCAATAGCACTACTCGATGTACTAGGAAAAGTGTTTGCATCGTTATTATTACAACACCTAAGTGCGTGGATTCGGCAACAAGAAATCTTTGACAAACGCCAGTCGGGATTTGTCAAGGGAGTCGGCTGTAGTGTTAGATTACTTATGTTAAATCTCCTGAAAATCGACGCGATAAGAACTGGCCAAAAGATATATCTGGCATTTATGGATATGGCAAATGCCTTCGATGGAGTCGATAGAGAAAGCCTATGGTCGAAACTAGAAAAAAAGGGTGCAATACATGTCTGCTCCAGGCGATAAAAGTTCTTTACTCTGAAACTTCGATCCAAGTGAGGTTAGACAAAGAAGGAAATCTAACAAGACCGATACCGACCGAGAGGGGTGTCAAACAAGGATGCCCACTAGGAGCGACACTTTTCAATTTCTACATTGCTGATGTAGGACCTGCACTAGCATCGGTGGTGTCATTTCCACCATCTATAAATGGAGTTGAGATAAATCATATTCTATACGCAGATGACATGGTAATTTTGGACCGAACCCCGATTGGTTTACAATGAAAACTAACGGCTCTCAGAACATTTACAGAAGATCTGGGGCTAGAGATCAATGCTGCGAAATCCGAAATTCTGTTGCTGGAAAACATAAGAGGATGGAAATCCAAAAATCAGAAGTTATCATGGTATGTAGGACCAAAAAAGATATATAAGGTACCCTATACGAGATAACTAGGAACCATCATTAATTCCAGCATAAACGACGAGCCGATGTTGAGAAAGCTATTAAATAGTTGCAAACAGCTCACAACGCAAGGTAACATCATACAGAAAAAATACGGGAAATTTACGTATGATCCCGTAAGAAGATTCTATCAAGGAAAAGTGACCCCAATCCTCACGTATGGAGCTGAAAATATGTTCGGGGTTGATCATAAGGTATGGTCACGATGTGAAGGAGTCTTTTGGAAGAAAATATTGCAAATTCCTTAAGGAACGCCAACGTATGAAGTAGGGGTTTCATCACTCAATGCACTGATTGCCTGGAACAAGTTGGCCCTGTTTAGAAAAATGAACGCAGAAGCAAGCTTACCATCTGTTAAAATTTTAAGTCAAAAGAAGAGTATAAGGCAATCTGCATTAGATAAATGGAAGAGCCAGTGCAAAGAGATTCTTGCACAGGTGGGGTCGGATGAACAAACGTTATGGCAGAACCCCGACCTGGTGAAAAATAAATTATTAGATCTAGACTGGATCCAAGTATGTGAGAAAAGAGAGGCACAAAAATGTATGAACAATGCACCATCAGAAGCCAAAAAAGTAACACACTTGCAAAATATTTAATGCTATCACCGTGCAAACGACTAAGAAAATTATACCTGAAGTTCAGATTAAATATCTACGAAACAAAAGAAGTTCTAATTTGGAGAAGGTCAATTGAAATAAGTAACTCCAAGTGCAGGTTGTGTGCTAGAGAAGATGAAAACCTAAAGCATTTGATATTGTTTTGTGCTGAATTAAAAGATCAGCACAAACTATGTTTAAGGCGTGAGAGGAACGGAGTTCTGACATACAATGCAGAAGAACACACTGGCGAGAGCAAAACCCTAAGGATCGCCACAATGAGATTCCTAGACCAAATCCAAATATGTTTAGAAACCAATCCAATAGAATCAGCTGACGTGGAGCCGCCATAAATAGAGGTGATGTTATCGATTGACAGAAGAAAGTGAAGGAATGCAAAAACACAAGAGTGAATAGACTATTAAATAAGCAAAGCCATGGACTATCTTGAATAGCGGAAAACGAATGTACAGAAGCAAGATGCTGAGTTTTAGTAGTAGTCTAAATGTGGAATTGTAAATGTTATTTTTTCTCTTTTATATAGTTTTTATGTCTTATTAAGATGTTCTTTTTTGTATTCTAAGTTTTTCTTTTGTTTTCCTTATTTTTTTTGTCTCTCACACGCAATGTGTTCTTATAGTTATACATTTTCGAAAAGTTTGTAAAAACTAAATGAAATAAAAAAAATAAAAATAAAAAAAATATATAATCATAGGTGTCTCTTTTAAATTTTCTGATCTTCTTATTTTCCAATTGCGATTTGTAATCTGCCAGTTTGGTGTTAATATCTGCGAGTATTTCTTCTTTTTCCTCTTTCTTCAGTTTCAAGGAAGTAGTTAGTTCTTTTTGGATTTCTTTTATTTCCAAATCTATTGCTTGTATGTTTACAGTGAGTTCCTGAATGGTTAACAAAATCAAATCTAGAGAGCATCTATTCAATATTGCCTCCCATTTTCTTACAAATTCTTTACTTGCTTTGCAAAGTGTGGGTCGAAGTTGAATTTTGAGGCCTCTTGGTATCCTTTGGTTCTTGTAATATCTTCCTAATGTTATAGTGTGTAATTTACGGTTAATTTCCTTTCTAATAAGGTACTCTAATTGTTTTATTTTCTTGGTGGGGTCTTGATTTGTTGTAGTATCCTTGTTAAATCCACTGTCACTGATTAGTCCCAAAATGGTGCTTGCTTCCTCCGTGGAGAAGCCCAGTGTTTCTGCTCTTTTAGTAGTTAGTGCTTCTACGTTCTCAAAAGACATTTTACAATACACTTCGTTATATGTACATGCTTCAAACTTTTCTTCCCAAAAATGGTGATGTGTATCATGTACAGCCGGTGTGCCTCCACCTCATTGGTGTCAGAGAACAAGAAATGTTCACAAGGCGGTGAAAGGTGAGCACTACTCAAAGTTTTTTGTTATGTTCATATTGTTTGATAAGGTATATAGTCTTTTTTCGTGTAGGGACCAGGCTATGTATTGGTCCTTTGACACCTGGACCCAAACGTTGCAAACCTATCAAAAAAGAAGCTGGATGAATAACCCAGCTAAGTCTGATGCTCTCACTTTAGCTCTACCTGAGCATTTTAGTTAATTTGTAGTATTCTCAGTTCCACCATCCCTTTGAGTTCCTGGATGTCACTTTTTGGCCCCCTGATTAAATCATCAATAATACCCCGCAACGTACTCAGGGAATTTTTAAGAGAAGTAATTCTAGTAAGGACAGGTGCCAGCTTCATATCTAGCACCTCGTCCAGGATCTTAAAGTCACTAGAAGCTGATACCGAACTGTCATTAGCATGACTTGGTATTGGGGGTGGGGGGGGGTTTATCTCTTTACCCCTCCTGCATGATGTCAGGGTTCTCTGCCCCTCCTTTTGGAGTTCCAGATTCCTGGTACCCTGCTCCAAAGTAGGGTCCCATTCTACCAAAACACTAGCATTAGAACTTGCATTAAGGCAATGAGATAAACTAGGGGGACTAATATTTGGCGAGGGGTAGCAATATATTGTCACAATCGCTTGAGTGGGAAATTGTGACCTCAATTGCCCTTTCAGTATGCTGGGTGTGTTTGTCTAGTTTTCCATCCATCTGTTTTAATTAATCATTTAGGGAGGGTTGATTTAGGATGAGCTGGCTATGTTTACCCTTCTTTGATTTGCTTACACTACTACTGCTAACCAGCCCAGCTACTTGGCTGGGCTGCCTTTATTTTTGTTTTATTTGTCACCAAAGTTGCATCCTTAGCTTGCGCTTGGACATGGGGGACAATAATCAGCCCCAAACCAGTAAATACAGTGCAAAAAGTGCTAGTGCAAACAGTGCAAACAAATGCAAACAAGCAAATAGCACACAGTGAAACCTCTACTTGACTCAGACCTCTAACACGGATAGCAAAACAATGTATGTAAAATGTAAAATGGTTAAAAAAACTTTAAAACCGTTAAAAGCAGAATAGATACAAAGTTTAACAAGCACTTCACAGTGATGACATTTTTTTAAAAAAGAGATGATGATGATGATAATTAATATTTAGGTCATCCCAGAAAGGAAGCAGTTTTGGTCAAAGGCACATAAGCTTGTTCACACGCCCAAATGTAACAAGGACAATCGCAGTGGCTAAGTATTAACAGGCAGATTTCCCACAGCTTCTTTGGATTATACATTTTAATTAGTCATTATAAATGTTAGCTGCTTGTTTAGATCAAAAGAGTGTTAGTGCACAATCTGAACTATGTCAAAGTAGACAACGGCGGGCCATAGAGAGCGCGTTTCTTCTTCTTACTGATAGATTTTTATCCATCACCAGTGATTTTTGGATACCGAGGCTTGAGCTTCATTGCTCCATCTTCTCGGGTTGAGTATGTAGCCGTGGGTTAGTATTCTTCTTGGTCTGTGTGGTCTTGTCACAGTAGGGCTGGTTTCACAGGGTCTTCGCAGTGGGAGGACTTACGGCAAGCTCTATATTACAACAGTTTTCCTCCTTCCGTGACCCATGTGACAAAAAGCTAACAGTTCCTGCAACATAGAGGAGTTTGAAGGAGCAGTGACGAGCAGAGGGAAATCACACAATAGCCCATGCACATGAAGCAGACACTGAGGACGGGGCACACCAGATGGCTCGAAGAGCCGCCATAGTCTGTCTCCCCCCGCCCCCCTGTCTCTCAGGCTGCAGGCAAAGGCTGTAGCTGTTCAAAACAGCAGGAGGTAATGTGGCAAGATACACACTTCTTTTTACTGGGGTAACAGCAACTCATAGCAACTCGTAGCAATTTGGTCGTAGCAGTTAGCACTTTACTTAAAGCGCAATCAGCATGAAGATATCAGACAGCGGCCGAGTTCTACTCACTGCTCACTGCCGTGCTCGCTGTGCACTGCTTCACCTGCTTCGCCATGCCAATCAGCCAGGTCAGGTAGTTAATTAGAGCTAGGTCGATGCAGCGCTGGACCTCTGGCGTTTTTCAAAGTTATGTTATGTTATGTTAAAGGTATTTATATAGCGCACCGTCACCAACGGAATTGGTCCCCAGGTGCTCTGGCGGATCTGTGAACAGGAAGGAGGGTGGGTAAGGTTAGTCGGGAGGAGGGCAGTAGGAGAGTTGGAGAAGTGGTGGTCTTTTTGGCAGCTTCAACTCGGTATACACCGAGTGCTGGGCTTTGGTGCAAGTATCGGATCGGGCGAGACCTTGTGTGCTGTGGGTGCTGTTTATGCGTTTTTGCTGTGGTGTGGTAAAGTGCATGCAGATTGCTGGGAGAGAAATGGTTGTGTGACTTTTGAGGGTGTTAAGTATGCAGAAAGTCGAGGGTTGAGTTAGTGGGGTCTGTATCCTGATGCCAGGTTTGTTGTCAGGTACTTCTGGTTCCGTTTGGGCTGTATCCCTGTGGGTGGGGTTGTTGCTGGTTCCTTATGGGCCATCTCGCTGTGGTGGTGCTGCTCTGATCCACCCTTATCGTAGTGAATATTGTATGGATTGCCTACCATCTCCTACCATGGAGCGATAGGTGTGTCTGAACCTTTTCTTCTGGTGTGGAACTGTGTTGGTAGTATCTATTCTCTTGTTGTCTAATGTGACCCTGGTCGGTTGAAGCTTTGAATGGTTCAGGGTTGGAGTGCTGTTGATGGGGCGTCCTGGTGTATCTGTCTAGGTCAGCCTGTGTATTCACTCGTTAGTTTCCTCCTGCCATGACTATCTTTAAGTTGGTTCTTTGGTTTCCGTGGGGTGACTTCCTTGGGCTATTGTTTAGTTGTAGTTACTGTGTGATGGTGCATTTTGCTTCCCGCTGTATCTTGGTGGACATTGTGTAGTGTGGGTGCTCATTCTGTTTCGCACCCTCTGGATTGGTGCTAATGGTATGGGGTTTCCTGTTCCCTTGCTATCTGCCGTGATTAGGTCTGTTGTGGGTGGTTATAGTTTAAGGTCATGGTCCTATTGATGAGTCGTCTGGGTGTTTCTGTCCTTTGTCTTGCTATGTAGTTGGTTTTTGGTCCTATTATGGCTGTCTCCCAGTAAGTCGTTTGGTATGTCGTGGGATATTTACCTTAAGGTTTTTCCATTGGTTGCTTGGTGTGGATCCATTGGTTGCTTGGTGTGGATCAGGGCCGGTGTCTTTGTTCATCAATGTTTTAGTTGTGTGTGTGCCCCTGTGGCCGGGCTTTCTAGTTATGACGTGAAGAGCCAAGTTTTGAGTAGTTTCCTGAATAGTAGGTTGTTTCTTGTGTTACGGATGTACTTTGGGAGGTCGTTCCAGGTTTTCAGCGCTTGGTAAGAGAAGGAGAATCCTCCAAGTTTTCTTTTGTTGTAGGGTTTCGGTTCCAGGCGGATGTCAATGCTTGATCTGAGCGTTCTTGTTGGTTGATGTAGACGCAGTTTGTTCTATGCATGATGCACATTGTTTCGAATTGTATTCGTTGTTTTATTGGTAGCCAATGTAGTGTTTTCAGCGCTGGTGTGGTGTGTTCTCTTCGGGGTAGTTTCGGAAGCAGCCTGGCTGCCGCATTTGGTATGCGTTGTAGTTTTTTTTAAAGTCGTTCAGGCATGCTATAGGCTGTTGGCATAGTCTACGCTGGACATGACGAGGGCGATGATGGTGGTTGTTTTGTTGGCGAACGATAGGAACGATAAGATCCTCTTTGCCGCTCGCAGGAGGAAGAAGCATTTCTTGAGGAGAGCATTTACTTGTGGTTCTAGCATGAGATTATTGTCCATCAGAACCCCCAGGTTTTTTACAATGGTCAATCATTTGAAAATATAAGTCTTCAGGGCTCGTTTGAAAGGCAAGACAGCATTTATTAGTGTTAAGTCAGTTGGAAGAGCGTTCCAAAACATCAGTGCCATATGGTCAAAGGCAAGTTTACCAGCTCGCTCAAATCGATATCTGTGCTGGGATAGTTGGCAGGTATCGTTCAAGTGCAACACTCTATGGACAGGCAGCCAACCGACTCTGTCCTTGAGGTGTGCTCGAGCTACCCCATACATGCACTTGTGGGTGATAGTAAGTATCCTAAACACCACCCGCGACTCCACTGGTAGCCAGTGAAGCTCATGACGTGCACTTGCCACATGATCCCTTCGAGCAAGACCATAGATAACACGAACAGCCCCGTTCTGAATTGCCTGGAGCTTCACAACGTTATCAGCGCTCGTGCCAGCCAAAAGACTGCCACAGTAATCAATCTTAGAGTAGATGATAGCTCTGGCAATGATGGAACAGCTGGCTTTACACAAAAAGGGCTGTATTTCACGTAGCAATTTGAGATAGTAGGCACAGCTGGACGCTATACCATTGACATAAGGCCTCATGGAGAGATTGGAATCTAACTAGATTAGTGTCTGTCGACTCCTTGAGCCAAGGATTTCACATTTGCCACTTATTATTGGGCAGGTACTCATGGCATGCGCAACGTATTGCCATCAAAGGCCGGTGACTCACTTCATATGGTAAGCATTCTCATCAGATGCCCGTGTACTTTTATAGTTTACCATGGGCCGGATTACCGATATTCACACAGCACAACAGAATGTGTGCATGTGCGCAAATGTTTGCGCATTAGCAAGTGCATTAGGGCTAGTGGAAAAGGCACTAGCACTAAAGCAATTGCGCATGCGTAAACGCTATTTGCGCAGGCAGAAAAAAGCACATGCCCTCTGCAATTGTGCATCCCACACACATGGTATTCCTGTCAAATTTCCAGTTACTATGCCATTTACAGTTATTTCTATTACTTGTCCAGTTACTGACGTCGTATGCTCGTTTTTCCAATAAATTCCCAGTAAAACACATCATATACTATACCATCAAATGCCCAGTGTCTCGCTTCATATCACAGATATTGTCATCACGTGCCAATCATAGAGTCGCATCAAATGCTAGAAACTCCCAACAACTGTCGGGGGTGCTCACATAATAAACCAATGCATCCAAAGTGCACACCATCAGAGAGTGAAACAAAGAAAAGACAAAGCTGCCTGTCAAATGAAGCAGGGGCACCACGTGAAAAGATGGCGCGCTTTCCACGTTTCTGTGGTGCACTGTGTAATGGAAGAGGGCAGGTGATAGGCGGGAACGAGGAAGGTGAGGCGCGTTATGGAGACTGCTAAATGGAAGGAGGCATGACTACTAAGCTTCGAATGGGGAGTCTACCACGCCAGTGAAGGGCCGCATTCAGCGTTTCTACCGGGTGCTTATTGTTTATATTGGGGATTACGACAACAATCTGACCCTGTAAAAATGCCTTGAAAGTTCGGTCTGGCCTTATTAGGTCCTATATGTTAGCAGCAAGATACCCAAAGAGCGAAGCAGAGCCCTCATCAACACACGAGAATGTAACCTCACACCAAGGCAAAGACGACCCTACTACTCACGTAAACTGTGCAGTGTGTCTTAGTGTGCATTTCTGAGTGTTTTTGTTTGGGTGTCGTGTGTGATTTTCACTGTGTATCATGAGAGTGTCTGCGTGTCAAAATAGCCAGTTTGCGGACTGGTATACATAGGAGCTCTGACAAGTATAACTATGCAGAAAGAACCCGTTTTTTTTATTTTTTGTCTGGTCTCTCTTTAATTTCTGGCTTAAATCAGGCAGAACTATTGTATTAGAAGTAAACATTCATTTAAATCTAGAAAAAAAGGTTTCGTTTTAAAAGTATATTGCCTTTATTAACATAAAAATGGCTTATTGGAGTTTGAAAACAAATAAATGTACAAACAGCACATTAGTTGATAGTGCTGTTTTCAAAGTTTATATTGGACATTGCTAAGATATGATAGGTTATTTATAACACGCTTATAAATACCCGGTCCCGGGGATCGAACGCCTGTATCTCTGTGTTGTGTTGTATTGTTTCCAAGGCGAGCACGTTGCCCTGAGCTATCCTCCGGAGACAGTACATGTATTTATATTTAATTATTCTATAGCATGGACCAGGCGCATATGTTTCGGAATGCAGAAATTTGAAATCTCAGAATAGAGAGGAAACAGATCAGGACATAGGACCACTTAATGTTTTCTGTTCGTGTTCCCCAGTTAAATCGGACACTGATCCTGCAGAGTACTGCACAGTTAATAATTAAAGGATCATTTACAGCACACTCAGGTGTGACTGGTTCAGCCAGACCTGGTTTTGTATTTCCATGCTGCTACTTGTAGCTTTGCCAAGTATGAACTAGAATCCAAGGAAAAACCAGCTAACAGATCACAGGGAACAAGCAGGAATTGTTATGGGATAACCATGGCACCAAAGCAAGCAATTGCTGAATGTCAAAAAAGGCAACTCGGTGGCAGCAAAGGGCAGCATGGGCTGTTTGGTGATAAAACCTAAATGCAGTCACTAGCCATTCAATGTTATAATGGAGGCGCCATCCTTCAGGAGAAGAGTAGCTTTGAAAGGCAAAGCTCTGAAAACGCTAGCTTCCGAAGAGGACCCTCAGTCCCACAGTTGCTTCGGTCAGGAATCAAAGGGCACAGTGGACATCTGGACTGGAGCGCTGAAACCACCATGGAGCTTGGGTTCAGTTGTGGTTCAGCTGCTTCAACCTAGCTCTGATAAAGCAGGATCAGTCTCCAAAATGTGCAATACCTCAGTAGGTGCCATGCTGGGGGATGTCTCTGGCTGTATGGTACCCATCAGGACAGCACCAAGAAGGCCTGCAACTGATTATTGTGGTGTCAGGCCTTCTAGTTGATCAGTGCAGTGTGATGTGTGAGAAGAAGTGCTTTTATTTCGGGTATGGCAAATGGCACAGATTATTAAAGCCTTGCTGGGGGAAATGGCCTTGAATATCACGTCCTGAACCATTCAATGCTTTATGGACCACAGACACAGGTCCTTCCTAGGCTAGAACACATTTACAGGCTACTTAAAGCCTGGACGGCAAAACACTGGATGTGCTTGAACAGCAAAAGAACGGAGCTGATGATCTTTGGCTCCCCACAGGTTAGATATGATATGATATAATATGATATGGTATTTGTAACGCGCCTATACACAAGTGTTTCAAGGCGCGAAAAGAGCCAAAATTACTCCTTATTATGCCAGTATGGCAATTAAAGGGAACTGTATAAAAGTTGTAAAAAAGTGAAAACTTTAGGAGCCCACCTGGAAGCATCTCTCGGTGTGGAAACGCACTTGGATGGAATTCTGCGCAATTCTCAATATCACCTTAGAGGGCTATGGCATATTAAACCTCTCCTATCACCCACCAACTGTAAGACCTTGGCGCCGTTATCATGCCCCGCCAGGCTTGGAATACTGCAACACGCTGCTGATTGGAGCTAATAAGAACTGTGTAAACAGACTCCAAGTCCTTCAGAATGAAGCAGTTTGCATGGTCTGTGATTTCCCAAGAAAAGACCATGTCTCCGGTGCCAGGAAGAATCTCCATTGGCTAGCGGTCGAGGAGAGATTACGCTTCAAGGCGCTCTCTCTGGCCCACAGATGCATCTATGTTAACGCACCTGTGCACCTTAAAGATCGTTTAAAAGTGTAAGACCCTCCAAGATCCCTCCACTCAAGTAAATGTGGGTACCAGGTTATCCCACGCAGTAAACGAGCAAGAGGAAGTGGGTGCTGCTTCCCCACTTTAACAGTGCACACCTGGAATGCTTTACCCTCAGAGTTGCGGTTGGAAAAACACCTGGTCGCTTTTCAAGAAAGGCTGAAGACGCTTCTCTTTGAATAAGCAACCTCTTTTGAACTCCTCTACAGGGATCGCCTCGTGACGTAGCTTGCCCAGGTCTGGTTATGGCTAATACTGGATCTCCCGTGAAACAATGTCTTTTGTGTTTATGTGCGCCCAGATGCCTGCGGGCTGTTGTCGGCAAATTACAAATAAATAAAATAAATAAACTAAACACATGTCAACATTCACCCTGCATAACTGAGTAGACATAACACACATCATTAAAAGCCATTTGTCTCAGAGAGGAGGAAGATGAACAACAGGTGGAACCGGACTAGCCGTATGCACCCTTTTTTAAGAACACAGTTGTTTGTTTATTTACAATTTATAAAAACACTACACAAACATTTTAGAAAAACATAATAAAAAAAACACAATTTAGAAATATGATTAAAATTAACAATAATTAGCTGTGAGTATTGATTGATTGTTTATTTGTATAGCGCCTATACACAATGTGTTTTAAAGCGCTTCAAGGAGAGAGGGAACATAGGAAAATACAGTTACATTCTTACAGGTCCTTGAAACAAATCAGAATGTGAGAATAACTATGATATCATAAGCGATAGTACAAGTGCATGGAACAATAAAGGGGAGGAGGGGAATAAAAAAGGAAACAATACTAGCAGTAGAATTACTATGCCTGACGACAATTGTTGCAGTGCAAGAGTGAAAAGAGGAGGAGGAGAAGGGGTGGTGTGGGGGAGGGGAGAGAAGGGAAGAGGAGAGGAACAAAACAAGTGACTATCTTAAGGGTCAACAACCGGTCAAGGTAGTGCTGGGAGGGAGAGGGAGGAGAAAACAAGGAAAGAAAGGGGTGGACAGACAAGCTATTATCAAAGGTCAAGGGACAATGATAAGAGTAAGTGCTACAGAAATTGAAAGGTGAAAAGGGGGAAGGGAGGGCAAGAGGGCTGACAGACTGACCTGGGGGTGAGTGGGGCACCCAGGTGGACACGGGGACCAGTGGCGGCACATAGGTGGACAAGGGGACCAGTGGGGGCACACAGGTGGACACAGGGGCCAGTGGGGGCACACAGGTGGACACGGGAGCCAGTGGGGGCACACAGGCGGACACAGGGGCCAGGGAGCACACAGGCAGACACAGGGGCCAGTGGGGGCATCATGTGCAATAATCAAATCTGAAATGCGGAAGAGGGCGCTAGAGGGCCGACCAAGATGGCGGCTCTCTACTGAGCTCCGTGAAGCTCCGAATGAATCCTGAGTAATCGTCGCACCACTGGTTGGTAATCGACTTGGAAAACACATAAAGAACATTGCAGAGAGTCGGCACCGGCGAGACGTTCCGCTCTGCTCCTGAAACAATCTCTGTGGTCCAGACAGGTGCCACAGAGGGAGGACCCAGAGGAGCGGCGCCAGGGCCGCGTGGCTGCAACCCGACAGCAGCGAACAGCGGCCCCTATGCAAGGAGAGTGGACTGCATGGTGGAGAGCCAGGCGCCGTGTCTTTGGGCTGCCTGCGGCCCGGAGCGGCCGCCGCGGACAAAACCCACAGCGCTCGCAGCTGAAGACAGATTGCCCGGGAGGGGAGTGGGTGCACCTGCTTGTGGATCATGCAGGCGGGATCAGAACCTCCCGCGGAGACGGGGTGGCGGTGCTGGGGAGGCCCGACCTGTGGGTGGCCCCCCACCCTTCCGATGCTGCGCGCGAGAGACGAAACACAGGCCGAGCTCCGGTTGGTGTGGTAAGAGCGAGGGACCGTGACGGGGTGGTGGTCTTCCTGCTCGCCCCCTCCCTGCCGTGATAGAGGAAAGTCTGCAGCACCGGGTGGGGTTTGGCTCGCCTGGGCCTCGTCAGCACGCCGCGCAGGGAACGCTCCTCTTCCCTGGTAATAAGTCACGGCCCTCGACCGGAGCTGAACCGTGAGCCCCCGGCTGCCTGGGAGACCCCCGCAACAGACCCAAAAGCAACCCGAACATGTCAGAAAACAGAGCACGAAGAGCCCAACGGACCAAGCGCCAAGCAGTGCACAAGGCGCGCCTGACTCTGGGCCCCCCACAACCCTGTGCGACAACAGTGTACAGCTCGCCCAGGCAAGGCAGCTGCTCTTGGGCTGCAGGGCAGCTAGAACAGCTCCGACATCACTGCAAAGGAGGAGGTCTCCCACCCCCAGGGCAAAACAAAGTGGAACACCGCTCCGGCATGCTACATATTGCCAAACACCACCCGGCACTGGCACTAACACCACGGCCCGCGATTCAAGCAATACAAGAGCCCAGTGCAATGCTGCAATGCCGGCATCACAACTTAACCCCACTATCCCCAAGGTAGCGGAGCCCACCCCTGGATTGCGGTGAGCAGGACAACGGGCCCTTTGAGCACCGCTGGACACTGCGGAGGACCAGTGCAGCTGCGAAGCGCAATCAGCAATAATCATCACAGCCAGATAACCGGTCACGCCCGGCACCCCCGAATATCCAGAGACTTACCATCTTCCACCCCCCCTGCCCTGAACGCTGACGACAGCAATGGCAACGGCCAGATCAGCCTGGCTGTGCCTCATGCCCTGCGGTGGAGCGAGCGCCTGAGGCCCAGCCCTCGACCCCCCCAGCCTCTAACATGGGGAAAACAGATAAATTACAGCGCAAGCTCAACTTTGAGCAAGGACCCTCCTCCAAAACACCTAAACCAAATAGCAGACCAGGCTCTCCAATACAAACCGAGCATCAAGAAGAAGCCCCCTCCCAAACCCTCCAACCATTGGACATCAGAGAGATTCTACTTGAACTGAAATCCGGAATAGGCAACCTGGACTGTAAAATCGATACCCTATCCTCCAAAGTGGACCGGCTTCAACACCGTCTTGACAATCATGAAGACAGACTCACTTCAGTTGAACAAAGAGTCTCTGACCTGGAAGACAACCGGACCTCACTAACAGCTAGGGTCTCCACACAGGAGGGCCAGATGAAGGTGGTAAGTGCAAAGAACGAAGACTTGGAGGGACGCTCTCGAAGAAATAACATCAGACTAGTTGAGGTTAGGGAGCAACAACTACAAGTAAAAATGGAAGACTACGTGGAAAAATTTGCAAACACCAGACCCATTCCGGGTGCAACCCCACGACCAATCATCGCCAAACTGCTTAATTATAAGGACTAGGACACAATTCTGCGACTCGTCAGAGAGAAGGGAGACCTCCAGTTCGACGGCGACACCATTCAAATGTATCCCGACTTCTCCCCGGCAGTCCAGGTACAAAGGAGATCCTTTGCGGGGGTCAAGCGTAAGCTGCAAGATAACAAACTGACGTACTCAATGATCTTCCCGACAAAACTCTGCATCCAACACGACAGGAAAACCCAATTTTTCACCTCACCAGAGGAGGCCAATACCTTCCTTGACAAAATTGGCTGCAGACCCCCCCAACAACAATCCACGGCCACCGCCGAGGCAGCAAGCTAGAAGGAATCCGCCATGAAGCCATGACACAACGTGAAGCAGCCTTCCTCCAACACCAACGATTACCACCAATGGTACACTATTCTGAAAGGCGAGAGGAGCCTATTTCCTTGGAAAGCTGCTAGCGCCCCAAGCGCAGCCATGTTACATGTTACAGTTTTTTGGGAGGGAATTACCTCGAGCCAGTTGGGGGTTGCCTGAGCATGGGTGGGATTTTTGCAATCAAAGTGGGAATATGCCTCTGGGACCCGGTCTTCCCCCGCCTCAGGTACCTTGACTACCAACAGTCGTGGCGATGCACGCCACGTATCAAGATGCAACAATGTGCATCCAGCGCTCTGCCTCAACACCACACCAGCCCCAGCAAACGCCAGGACCCAACATCAACGACACCCCGACACTAACTCAGCAAATCCAAGGTAGCCACTTGGAACATTAGAGGGGGCAATATACCAGTGAAAACTCACAAGATTCTCCAATACCTCAAGAGGCATAACATTGAAGTGGCCCTGAAACTCACCTCCTCCCGGAGTCAGAACACTGCTGGGCCCGCAAATGGGGGTGCCACCAATATTTTTCTTCATACTCCTCATATGCCAGGGGGGTAGCTATTCTGATAGATAAAAGAGACAACTTTAGCTTAAGAAAAGCCGAAAAGGACACGGAAGGCAGAGCACTCCTGGTAAGAGGAATCCTGGCAGGCAAGGAGGTGGTTTTCGTAAATTCATACGGCCCCAATGTTGACGGCTCAGACAACTTCATTGGATCCAATCACACCTCGGAAGATCAGGCCCTGCCACAATTATCTGGGGTGCCGATATAAATACAACACTGAATTCCCAAATGGACAAGTCACACAATGTGCACTCAAAACCATCCAAAGCTAGCCTCCAGGTTAAAGAAATCTGTCAAGCGCATGATCTGATAGACATATGGAGGCACTCTAATTGGGAAACCAAGGAATACACTTTTCACTCGACAGTCCACAGTCCACAACACTAGCTCACGCATTATCTCCTGGTGTCCACAGAAGGTTCCTTTCAGTGGGGGACAAGTCAGATACTTCCTAGAACCTTCTCTGATCACTCAATGGTAACGCTCGAATTCGGCTTCCTCAACAGCAAACAGTACCCACCCCACTGGAGATTCAAACCAGGATCTCTATCGGATCTGGTGTTTGCAACTGAACTTCAGCACGAGATCAGCACGTTTCTGGAACTCAACCAAAAATCTGTCGCCTCAGCGGGGACACTCTGGGAAACGCTAATATGCTACATCAGAGGAGTGTGTATAGCAAAGGAGAATGGGATCCTCAAACTGATTAGACGCGAGCTGACTGCCAGCGAAACCCACCTAAAAGGACTCGAACTCGAGTATACAAACTCGAACAACCCCCACGCCCTAGCTGACCTCAAGGAAGAACTCTTGAAATTCAAAGCCACAGATGAACGTGAGCTAAAATTCCTAGGCCACAGACATCGGATTCGCCAATATGGTGAGGGCCATAAACCAGGAGCCCTCCTAGCATGCCTGATAGCCGCTGACAGGAAGCACACCTGCGTAGTGAGAATACGTAACGCTCAAGGCACACTGGTGCACACACAAGAAGAAATTGTCGACACCTTCCATTCATTTTATTAAAAACTTTATAGCTCCCAGCTCACCAAACGCCCTGACACTTTGCATAACTACTTCAATGATATAGAACTCTACTCTGTAGAATGAGACCTGCGTGAACCTCTGAACTCACCCATCTCACTAGAAGAGATCCTAGACGCTATAAAAAAAAGCTTCCCAACACTAAAGCCCCCGGTCCCGACGGCCTCACAGGCAAATTTTATAAAGCCTTTGCAGCCATAGTGGCTCCGCTTCTACTTCACGTCTATGAAGAGGCACTAGAACGCGGGGTACTGCCACTGACCCTACGTGAGGCAAATATTCTCTTACACAAAGACGGCAAATCCCCCGAAGAGTGTGCTTGCTATAGGCCAATCTCATTAATCAATCTCGATAACAAAATACTGGCTAGAATACTAACAGCCATATTACTGCCCCTTATGCCAGAGTTGGTGTTGGGCGACCAGTTGGGTTTTGTGCCCGGACGGAACACGTTATTCGGCATTAGAAGACTATTCGGTGTCATGGAAGCTCTTGACCCAGCGTGTCAAGCAGCGGCGGTTCTGCTCGACGCAGAAAAAGCCTTAGACTCAGTCGAATGGCCTTACCTATTCGTGTTACTACAACGCCTAGGTCTAGGGAACTATTTTGTTAAGCTAATCTCTCTACTATACAATAACCCACAATCCTGTATCACCCTAGGTACCTCAAAGTCAGCACCCATCAACCTACAGCGGGGAACCAGACGGGGATGCCCGCTTTCAGCCCTAATTTTTGCATTAATCATGGAACCCCTAGCATCCGGACTGTGCGCCCGACAACTTCACAGGGGCCTTACACTGGGTCCCCACAAACTGGTGGTCTCCCTCTATGCCGACGACGTCATACTATACATCCAAGATCCCGAGGAGAACTTGAACAACATCATGCGCGAAGTCATTAAGTTCGGGGCGATATCGGGCTTAAAGATTAACCAGTCCAAATCGGTAATATTTCCCCACACACGTGAGACCAAACACTTTAGAGATGATTACGGATTCAAATGGGAACATTCCCAAGTGCGATATCTCGGAATCTTTATGTGCTTTAGTCATCACGACTTATACAGAGATAACTACGAGGTAACACTAGGATCACTCCAAGATCGAATAACCAGATGGAAAACCCTCCCACTGACGTTATGGGGCAGAGCCTCGCTTGTCAAGATGGTGGTTCTTCATAAATTCCTCTATTTGTTCACCAACATACCCATACTATTACCGCTTTCTTTTCTCAAAAGAGTCAAGAGCTTAATCCTAGAACTTCTATGGCAGGGTAAACCGGCACGGGTAGCATACACGATACTCATAATACCAACGTCCCAAGGTGGTCTCGCGCTCCAAAACCTAGAACGGTACCACTGAGCAGCCCAAGCACAGTACCACAGTCATTGGTATGCCACACACTTCATTCGACCTCATGTACAGGTAGAGCGTGCCCTTGCCTCTCCCAATCTGTTAAGGGCAGTTATCATCGGACACCTGGCAGTACCACATAACACGATGAACGTTGTCCGTCTACATATGCAATTTGGAAGAAGATAGCGCAGAAGTACGACACTCAAATCAGGTTCTCCCCCCTACTGCCAATTATATTATTACCGGGAGTTCCCCTCACCTCAGAAAAAGTTTTTCAGCAATGGGTGGACAAACTGCACATTAAAACCATAGGGGATTTATTCCAGGAAGACGTGTTAATGACACCCCAGCTGGCCAGGGAGAAGGGGGGTAACACACCCCTCGATACATTTGTATACTTCAGGCTTCGACACACACTGCAAACACTGCTTCCATCATTCTCGCTACAACCGCCCACGTGGCACCTCCTACACGGTGTGATCCAGACAAAGGGCAAGGGTAGATTGGTTTCCCAAATGTATAAATCCCTACTAACTGACACCACACATACTGATAAACACACAAAAGCCAGCTGGGAAAGATCACTACAGACCACAATAGCTGATGAGGATTGGTCATATATCCTTAGAAAGACGCAAAAAGTGGCACTGAACACACGTTTGAAACAAATACACTTCAACTATTCGCAGCAAACCTACTACACACCAGCCAAAAAATGCTGACAGCAACCCAAATCCCTAGCCTCATGTGAGAGATGTGGGACTGCAGCGGCTGACTTTCTCCACCTCGCTTGGCGCTGCCCCACGGTGGCCTGGTTCTGGACCCAGGTTCTCCAGACAACAGCCACGATAATTGGAGATGAGCCATCACCCATTCCAGCCGTAGCTCTCCTCGGTCTGATGAAGCATTTGCCAGCGGCGACAAGGAAACTTGCAACCGTCTTACTTGTGCTCGCGTGTAGGAGAATCGAATTGGCATGGCGACGCGGGCCGGCCCCCATCCTGGCAGGATGGGAAAAAGACATACTGTACTGCCAGGACGTAGAATCAGAATTCATTAAAACCCTGCCCCTACATACACGACCTCCCGACATATGGGGTCCCTATGTCACATACTTGCTATCTAAGCCAACTAACTCTAACCCACAATAACCGGCATAGAGACGACGAGGCAGGTACACAACAAACATTTTCAACTCAAAATAACTGCATCGCATTATCCGTGCTCTGACGAAACAATCCAACATGAGCACGGAACAATGGAGAATGGAGGCGGGTGGACCGGGCTAGGAAACCAAGAGGCAAATTGTTATTGTTTACCCACCATATGTGGGATTTGTGTGTTTCTGTTTGGAAAATACCAAAAATAAAGTAAAAAAAAAAGAAATCTGAAATGCATGTTGTGGAGTTGAGTGTCACAATGGCGTCTGAGCGCTCAGTGTGTTGAGCAAGTGTTGCAGAGATCCGTCTTCATATGTCAAATCACATTTCCAAATCCGAGCAAGACAGAATGCGCGTGTTCTCCCTCAGGGGGTTGAAAACCTGGGTGTATAAACTATGATATTAACACCTACTTTGCCACTAGAACAAAGTGTCTGCGCCACAAAAGGCTAGTTTTATTAATTAACAGCATTAGCTGAGTGCAGGTCTAGATCTTGGTGCCTCCAAAGGAGGCTTGTAAACAGTGGGTAGCCAGCCCCAATGAAGATCATAATGCATCAGTCAGCAGAGGTGCATATGTAGCAAAATTAAAGACAGTGGAGCCAAAGAGGCAAGGCCGTGTCTGGTTTTGCCACCAAGCGATACTATGATCCTGGACAAGATCATCTTATCTCAGTGTTTAGTACTGTGCTGTCTTTGATGGAAGGGTTCACCTTCTCACATACTGTGGCATTGACTGCTTTAAAAAAACATGTAGGTAATTTCAATAGAATGATGGGAGACAACCAAATGTTGCAGGCCTCTAGCAAGCCCATTTTAAGGTCTGCCTAATTCACACAAACTGGTTTATTTGTTCTACAAAGGGTATTTTCCCATCATGAAAACAAATCTACAAGTCTACGCTAAATAATGAATTCAAGCAGATAAAAGTATCGCAAATGTTCTTTCACCAGGTGCATTTAACTCTTTAAAATACAGTAGACAACGCATATGAGATAGTTTAGGTTTGCATCATATAACATTTAGATACTTGAAGTGCTTCCATTTATGATGTAGAAAATAAAGTTACTATCGTTCTCCCTTTGCACACTTAAAAAAAAAAAAAAAAGTTGCCATGCTGGTTTATTATGTGATTTGTATACTTTCTAAGCTGGACTACAAAACAGTATTATTTTTAGTTCACAAAAGTCAAAGATTCATAGATAATGATACCTTGTCATATGACTTCAATTAGGAAACAATGCAGTGAACTGTCAAGATTGCAGACTGGGCCCAAAGTGTGTGATCTTGGGCAAATAATTTGTTTCTTGCCACACTCATGGCAACATCACTTAAAAAACCGTGGCCTCCTATAATCTCAGTCTATCTCTGTATACATGCAACTTCCTGGTAACTTCTGATCTGCATGCTCTCTCTATGCTGTGGTATGTGTAAATTATTTATTTTTGCATTTATAGCAGCGCAAAAAGCCAATGGGCATCTAGGCGCTAGGTACAAGGGGTAGTTACAGGAGAAAAGAAACAGTACAATGGATAGCAGTGAAGTTAGTGGAACAGGTGGGTTATGAGGTTTATTCTGAACAAAATGTAGGAAGTCTCTGCTTCTACTTGTTGCTTCAAATGTGTCTCCTTTATCCATGCTTCAGCAGTTGTACAACCAGTTAGGATGATCATCTGAATTCTCTACCAATGCTGAAGTATGTGTACCTTTATCATGCGGCTACCGATCTGTGTACTGCATCCATACCGCAGCCCGTTTACCTAACTTGTGCCTGTTAACATGTGTCCTACACCTATGCTAGGAAAAAGTACCATCATGGTGGAAAGCTAATGTCACCCCGGTATTACTACTTTATTTATCATTCGCATTCCAGCATGGATGATTGAGGTAAGGGGACTGTGAGGGAGTTCCCACGCTTGTTTTAATCGCTACTGTGATTAATCAGATCGAGTCATCACTTCTCTTCCAGAGGTAGCCTCTACCCATGGGGCCAGGGGACAGCAGCCGCTCTGATCCTTACCCTAGGGGAGAATATATGATGATCACATGGGGGAGGCAACCCTCGGGAGTGTGTCATGACTTTGTCAAATGATACATGGTATCCCCGTCACTTTTGAGAAAGCCCTAGCCGTTCCCCATGCATTGATGGCTTGTTGTCATAATTCCCCTCACCCACCGTGGAAAGACACTGAGAACATGCTCTTTGACTCTGTGCATTCATCAAATATGGATGGGACTATTACCACCATTAGAGACTTTGGGCCTCATTAGAAGTATGGCGGTTCAGTAACAAGGGTGCTGGTTTCGCTAATGGCACTGTTGCTACCGTACCGCCATACTACGAGTTGTGCTCACGGGTCTCGCTCTGCCCGCCAGGTCCGATCTGGCCTTATAGGGCTGAATGGGGATGGGGTGTCCCTTATTGCTGGCACCCGCGAATGGGTAATTACCGGGTCCGCCGACCTCGGCATGACCCGTTAATTGCCCATTCGCGGGTGCTGGTAAAATCACAGGTCCGGCGGCAGTTGTGCCTTTGTTACAGGCACAGCTACCGCCAGACCCGTAATGAGGCCATCTGAATCTAAAAAATGTCAAAACCAAAGTACCAGTACCATAAACCCAACAACACTGGAACAAGAAAGATGCGCCGAGTAATGAGGATACCTGAGAGCCCAAAGTACACACAGGTTTCTGGTGGTTGGAAAAGTCAACCCGAAGCTGGGAGATTTAAACTGGTCCAACTGTTGAGAAGGGGTCAACATCGCTGGCTGGAGAATGAGAACTCTCTCAATGCAGAGCGAGAAACCGAAGGGCTGAAACGGCGTCTGTGAGGCGAAAAGGCTTTCCAGAAACGGGAAGGAAAGCAGACTGCAGGCAAACGTATGCAACAAGGACGCCAGAAGCAGATGGTGAGCTTCTGGGTGTACGCCAGTACTGCAAAGCAGTTTCAACTGACCTGAAGCCCGGAAAAACACGAAACCGAAAGGTGGAAGCCGGAAGAAGCTGTGAAACAGTGCAGAGGCAGCGATAGAAGGCAAAGCGCAGAACCACCTCCACAGGCTGCAACAGGAGAACCGACACACGCCAGCCAAAGCCGGTGAGTACACCCAAGGGGCACAAGGACCCTGGGCTTGTCGGAAACCCTGTCAAAGCACAACCAACATGATTAAAGTATGTGAGAAAGAACGAGCAAGGGAAACACTCGTATGAAAGCATAACGAAGTATGCAAAAGACGCTATCAAGTTTGTGAATGCATGTATTACATTTGTGTGAGATGCCATGGCAGGATAGTGCACCAGGCGAATAAAAAGAAGTTGAATTAAGTATAAAAGACTGACAAGTTTGAGGGTGTGCACAGAGCAAACATGGGAAAAGTCCTGGCAGAAGAGTATACCTGGCAAATTGAGAGACACAGAAGTACACAAAAGAAAAATCCTGGCAGGAGAGCATACCAGGTGAATGCAAATTGCAAGTGTGTTCTTACCAGAAAACCATGGCAGGAAAGCATACTAGGCAGTGTCAAGTTAAACAGTGTATATTATACAAGCATCCATGGAGGTCCTGAAAAGGATATGGCATACATTACTTACCTTAATCATATTTCTGATGCTTGTATCTGCTTACATTCACATGCTTTGCATAGGCTGACATCTAGTGGTAGGCGCAGAGTATTGCACATGAAGTTTTCATAGTTCAAAATGGGTCGTCGACTGGGCGTGTTTGTAATCTTATCCCTAGTGTGACGTTGACAGTACCCATGGAATAGGAAAACCTAATTAAAAAACTAGAGGAGCACCGCTCCCAACTGTTTCCTCCCACTTCGACCACTGCCTAAAATACATGTGTGCAACCATTACCTGAAGCTAAGAGAGTGGCACCAAGGCGTCTGGGTAATTCCTTGGGCTGATAGCTGGCAGAAAAGTACAGGTAAAGCTGGGGAAGGGAACCCGACTGCTTGTAAAGACTATTTTGAAGTAGACACAATCTGTAGTGCCAAAGACTGTGGAAGACGGAGACAAGCTTGTCTTAATGGCAAACCCAGGTTATTATTGTGGCAGACAGACAAGAGGCAAAGAGGCTGCCCCTTTTCAAAGGAGATATTCAGAGCAAGAGTGCCTCGCCTACCAGAGGGTGTTGAAGTACTTTAAAGTATATCTTGTCGAAGCCTGTCTAAAAGTCCAAATCACTGAAGATGTGGTAGTAGTCCAAAGTACTGAAGCGGTGGTGGTATATCTAATTGTCAGCAGATGCAACACTGCAGAATTCTAAATAAGGTGGAGTACTGTAAGACAAAGTTTACTGTTCTCATGGTAAATTGAAATGAGGAAGAGGGCTGAAGAGGCATGTAGTTGCAGCAGACAGAAAATGAACCCTAACAGCCATTGCCGTAGTCAGGCAATTGATCCTAATAGCCCAAACCTGAAGGAACCTGGGAGGCATAAAAGGCCCCCTCAAGTGCAAGCAATTCGAAGGAGAGGAGGGAGCTGGAACTGTGACTGGAATGCAAGCTGTAGCAGTAGTAGCAGAAGGAAGAAGACATGAGGCTGGCAAACCAAGCAGAAGTGGGAGAGCAAAAGGGATGCCGGATCATGGAAACAGCAGATTTGATCTGTGTGTTCTGAGATGGTACTGTTCCCTCAAACCCTGAAGTGCAGAGGCTACGCAGTGGAAGGCATGCAGGAGAGCTGTCTTTCCCCATGCGAGCCTGTTTGCCGTGGTTGCTGCATAATGAACGTGCTGGAGACTGAGGCGAGGAGCAGTTACCAAGCCGTGGGTATCAGGAGGTGCGAGAAGAGCTGCAAAAATGTGTGGCCAGACCAGAGACACCTTCACGGAAAAAGGGTGTGGGTCCTTAAGCAGCAGAAGTCGTGGTATAGGTCGTAGAAGCAGTGTGACCCGCAGTGCAAGCGTTGAACAAGCCAGTGAGTGAAGCCCGGTGTTCTAATACCTTGTGTAAGCATTACTAATCTGACTTTGAAACATCAAGAACTAATTCAAGACATTGGGCCTCATTACAAGCTTGCCGATCCGGAAACAATGGTACTGGTAAGCTTGCCGGTACCGTTGTTTCTGGACCGGCAAACTATGAGATCTGCTCGTGGGTGCCTTTCAGACCAGCAGGTCTGACATGGCAGGCGGACCAGCACCCACAAGCAGACCTCGACGGATGCACCGGCACCATTCACGAATGGTGCCGGTGCATCCGGCCTCCCCAATCCCATTGAGTCCAATGGGACTGAAATGGGAATGGGGAGTAATAATTACCGGCACCTGGCAATGGGGTTTACCGGGTGTGCCGGGACTGCAAGTCCCCATTTCCGGGTGCCGATAAATTCATGACTCCGGCGGCAGCGTTGATGGTAATTACCGGCACGGCTACCGCCATTGTCATAATGAGGCCCATTTATTTCTTTGGTTGAACATTTGCAGAAGTGACTTTGAATCCTGGGGAAGGGAACACGTCTAACCACAATGGTAGAAAGAAATACTCTTAGGGACCGCGACACGCAAGGGCTCATGGGTACAGTCGACTACACACTAGGACAAGATTACAAACATGCCCAGTCGACGTCCCTTTTCGAACTTCGAAAACCTCATGTACAACAATCGGCCCCTACCACCAGATGTAGGCGTATGCAAAGCATGTGATTCTAAGCAGATCCCCAAACCTCAGCAATCTATATATATATCAGGATTAGCTAAAGACTGTCCAATTACATTGTAAGAGAAAGAAAACCTGGCAGGAGTGTACACCAGGCATCCTGACAATACAAAGAACAGCGGACAAAACGTTGTTGTTACCAGTTGTGTTGTTGGACAAGAGAAACCTAAGGAACTGATATCTTTGAACATAAAGCAGGGTGTAGAGAAATCCAGTGTAACAGAGCCACCCTCTGAAACAAAACTCTGACTTTATGGAACATTTGTATTCAAGTTGTGTATTTTCTTTTGAACACATATACACAGCCAAGGCAGGCCAAAGACTTTACCCCTTTTCACCTTGAGAGTTCATTTATTAGAATGTGAGGGTCAGAATAGAACTTTGGACACAGGACAATTTTGCTTTGGACATTCTGACATTGACTGACCCTTAGTTTTGCAGGGAAACACCTCTAGAGCAGGGACAGAGAGGCATTTCCCCACCCCTTTTATTTTAATAAAAGTATTTGACCAAAACCATGACTCACTTGTGTAGTAGTTTCATTCCTGACTCCTCCCACTACTGAGCCAACATATCATGCAACAGGTCATGATTGTGACAAAGAGATGGGAAGGGTGACCAGAATCTATTGAGGTAATTTACCTTTTTTGTTTGGGGGGTTGAGGTGGGGGTGCTCAGGAACCAAAATACCTTAAGATGGCCATTACTTAAAAGGATCAGACAAAAACCTATAGGGAAGAGAGAAAAGAGGACGAGAAAAAAAACACCAAATGTCCATGTGCACCATGGCTCTGTCTGCAGTTCGCTTTACTCCATTAGATAAAATAAAATCATTTCACACATTTCTGTGCCTTCCATATATTCAAATGGAGCCTGGGCACAGAAGTAAAAATCTTGTTGTGGAATACTACACTTTTCTGACTGCAAACTTTGCGCCTAGAAACACTTCTGTACAGACGCGTTATACATGACACAGAAGCTTCACATCCATGTTAAGTGCTCTTTCCCCCTGGAGTCCTCAACCATAAAAGAAAGCACTGGAAACCTCTGCAGAAATACCATGTTTCTAAATCAAACACAAATAAAGATCAGCAATATCTTTGATATTCCCAGATCTGACCCAAGCATGAGGCTTTCACCAGCCATCGGTTGGAAGTGATGTAACACTTTAATTGCAGATTTACAAAGGTCATGCATATCATGGACAGTGCCAAAATGATTGTTTGCATCAAGCAAGGACTACAATCAGATGACTGTCACACAGACATTTGAGTTGTAAGTCTGAAAGAAGTACAGCCATACGTAGGGTAGTTTGCAGAGATCTCAAGTTGTGCCATGTCAGGTGTGAAATAATGCACAAGGTCTGGCGTTCTGGTTCACTTCATACTGCATTATGGCACATGTAGCCCTGCATTTATAAGATGCACAGGAATACAAAATGGCATGCAATACAAATAACCAGGCTTATACAACAGGATTTGAGAACTCTGTTTTGGCATATTTTTAAGAAACAGGAGTGTGCAAGAGGAATGATGTTATGTGAGAAAGGAAGGGGGGGGGGGTCACGGTTGTATGCATTTCTACCTTTAGCAAGCTTACACATTTTCATAATCAGCAGTTACTTTACATGCATTTTACTGTTCTGTGCCTGAAGAGAAAACATGCATAATTCCACCAGCGCCAATCTTTTCTTCATTTCTTCACCCAATTGATTAATTGAATACTGATTAGTTGGGTAATACTAACATGTAGTATTTATAATGCTACAGAGCTATTGTGACTTAATATGATGCAGTGAATTGTACTCCTTTGCTTGTGACAATTCTTTCTGGTCAGTGTGAATGTTTGAGTTGTTCTCAATGCAAAGCCCCCACACACCACATAAAGCAATGCCATATTCTAAAACAGAGGAGTTGTGAGGAGAGCTGGAGTCTGCAGGAGTCTCTACCGTCTTTCTACCCTGCCTACTACCAGTGTGGGAGGATTTAAAAACTCCCACCCAGAGCGAAGCGGTGAGCGGAGTTGTGAGGAGAGTTGGAGTCTGCAGGAGTCTCTACAGTCTTTCTACCCTGCCTACTACCAGTGTGGGAGGACTTAAAAACTCCCACCCAGAGCGAAGCGGTGAGCAGAGTTGTGAGGAGAGTTGGAGTCTGCAGGAGTCTCTACAGTCTTTCTACCCTGCCTACTACCAGTGTGGGAGGACTTAAAAACTCCCACCCAGAGCGAAGCGGTGAGCGGAGTTGTGAGGAGAGTTGGAGTCTGCAGGAGTCTCTACAGTCTTTCTACCCTGCCTACTACCAGTGTGGGAGGACTTAAAAACTCCCACCCAGAGCGAAGCGGTGAGTTGAGTTGTGAGAAGAGTTGGAGTCTGCAGGAGTCTCTACAGACTTTCTATCCTGCCTACTACCAATGTGGGAGGACTTAAAAGCTCCCACCCAGAGCGAAGCGGTGAGCAGAGTTGTGAGGAGAGTTGGAGTCTGCAGGAGTCTCTACAGTCTTTCTACCCTGCCTACTACCAGTGTGGGAGGACTTAAAAACTCCCACCCAGAGCGAAGCAGTGAGCAGAGTTGTGAGGAGAGTTGGAGTCTGCAGGAGTCTCTACAGTCTTTCTACCCTGCCTACTACCAGTGTGGGAGGACTTAAAAACTCCCACCCAGAGCGAAGCGGTAAGCGGAGTTGTGAGGAGAGTTGGAGTCTGCAGGAGTCTCTACAGTCTTTCTACCCTGCCTACTACCAGTGTGGGAGGACTTAAAAACTCCCACCCAGAGCGAAGCGGTGAGTTGAGTTGTGAGAAGAGTTGGAGTCTGCAGGAGTCTCTACAGTCTTTCTACCCTGCCTACTACCAATGTGGGAGGACTTAAAAGCTCCCACCCAGAGCGAAGCGGTGAGCAGAGTTGTGAGGAGAGTTGGAGTCTGCAGGAGTCTCTACAGTCTTTCTACCCTGCCTACTACCAGTGTGGGAGGACTTAAAAACTCCCACCCAGAGCGAAGCGGTGAGCGGAGTTGTGAGGAGAGTTGGAGTCTGCAGGAGTCTCTACAGTCTTTCTACCCTGCCTACTACCAGTGTGGGAGGACTTAAAAACTCCCACCCAGAGCGAAGCGGTGAGCGGAGTTGTGAGGAGAGTTGGAGTCTGCAGGAGTCTCTACAGTCTTTCTACCCTGCCTACTACCAGTGTGGGAGGACTTAAAAACTCCCACCCAGAGCGAAGCGGTGAGCGGAGTTGTGAGGAGAGTTGGAGTCTGCAGGAGTCCGCGGGATCTGCGAGGATCAAGCGAGGTATGGAGCCAAATGAGAAATCTCTAAGGCAAATAAAGCTCCTACAGATGAAAAAGGTAAGAAAGGAGCGAGAACAAGAACAGTCTGATGACACAGTCATAGCCACAGATGGGGATACGGATACAGATATGGACAATGAGCTGAGTCCCCGTCGACTCAGAAGCACTAAACACACTAAAAACATAAAAAACTAACATGAAATCGACCCCAAAGGTGCGGAATATGAAGGACTGCCATAGCGACCCAATCAGTTTAGGGGAGTCACCTAAGAACTCGCCCCCAAGAGAGCAAAGGGCGGATGAGGACGAAAATCAAGACCAACATCAAAGAAACCGAAGCTTGCCCCCGCGAAACAGCAAAGAAAGCGACAAAGGAAGCACTGGGGATTCAATCCACTCACCTTCCCTGACACGGGGCGCGTGTGACTTGGCGTGCAGCGCGCAGCTAACCGCCGGCATGGCGAGCGGGTCTCCAACAGTGGCGGCCGGAGGGCGGCTCCTGTTGGACCCTGAGCGGCGCGGCGCACCGGTCATGGACGCCAGCGGGGCAGCTGGGCACCGGTGCATTGGATCCCGCGCCGCCAGCAGTGCTAGCCTCCCCGGGAGTTGCGATGATGCTGGTGCCGTCTGCTGCGGGTGCGTCACATAGGGAGGCGGAGCGGGCCTCATGTGAGAGCGACAGCCTCCAAGGCACAGCGCTGCAGGACGTTGGAGGCCAAAGCCTATGAGTGAATGTGGAATGTGCCGGTGAATTGGCTGAAGTAGGTCCGACCACAGACGTGAGCCAACAAATTGAGAGGGACAAGATGAGCACCATGGTTATAGTACACAGGGATCCTAGCCTGGCACATGAGATATTCAACTTACCCACTGAAAAAGGCAGACAAACTGCAAGGCAAAAGCCTGTAAACCTTACAGAATTCAACAATAAAGGGAAATATGGTCCAATAAATGAGAAAAGTGATGACGCTCTGGAAAACGACGAGGACGTATCTATCCACATAGAATCCGACGAGGAGAAAAACTCAGAGTCTGGCTCAGATGTAGAAGCCAAACAACTGCTGACAAATGAAAAGTAAAAAACGCAGACAAATTCATGACACAAGCCACTACGACAAAGTCAAAACCACAACAAAAAAAAAAACAAGAAAAAGAGAAAATAAAACAAGGGAAAGGGGCCGTAATCAGGCAGAAAAAACCTCAGAAAAGACGTGCGGTGCAACCAAAAGGGCTTCCCACACCTCTAATGTCGGGCACCCTAAAAGCCTTCTTCTACAAACACCAGAAAAGAAAATTAGATACGGAAGCAGAACTGTCAGACGCAGACATTTTGAAAGCTGTACAGGACATCACGCCAGCCAGTAAAACCCGCAAAACCAACCAGGTACTAGGAAAAGCTGCGACCCCACCGACAAGTAATCCCTACCCACCTCAAAAATCATTGGGTATAGGGGAAAGTACAGAGTACAATCAAGCACAAAAAGACATCATTTCACTAGATTTCCCGACAGGGAACCAACTGTGCGGGGTGGAACATGGTGAAGAGAGTATCGCACTAAAAACTGCAACACAACAAATGGAAAAGGACAGCCAGGAGAGAGAAATAAGACCCCACAAGAGGAGGAAAGAGTTCGACAGGGCCATTCACTAATCACAGAAAGGCTGCCAGTCACACAAGTGGACTGCACAAAAGTCCCTCAGAGTAATGATCGTTTTGACTGGACAAAAATTCACATAAACGGGAGTCAAGATTATCTGACCCCGGCTAGATCAGGGGCCCAGGACACAAATATCCACCTAGGGCATAGGAAAAGAGGACCCGCGACAGTCAATAGGTCAGAACATGACCAACCTGGAAAGCACTTAATGGACCACGTATCGATGAAGGGGTCTCGAAATGCTGGAAGATCAGTGACATCGATACCATCCCCGAAACCCAGACGGCTCAGTGAAACACCTTCATTAATCCTAAAAGAATCCCCAATCAAAAAATCGGATATGGTCACGGTCATGTCAGCAATTACGATTGCCCTAGCTCCTTTTTGTAAACTTTATGAGGCGATAAAAGAAGGAGTACATGATAACGCCGCAATCCTAGCAAACCTAACAACAAAAATGACTTACATTGAAGGATACATTACTGCCTTAGAAGAAAGAAATAACCAACAAAAATGCTGGGAGAAAAAAGTAGAAGATCTCAAAAAGATCTTAAAAAATTAGTAGACTCGCTTCAAGCTGAAAAGAAAAGGCAAACGGGAACAGACCATACACAACGGAACCAAAATGATATCAGAGAAAGGCTGAAAGAACTGGACACTCTGCAGGAGCCAAAAGAAAAGGCAAAAGAGAAAAACAGGGACCCTCCAAGTACCAGCGCCTCGTCGGCAGCGAAAACGGGAGAACCAAGTCTTCTAGTTATAAGCAATCCAAGGGTACTTAGAATACCAGTCAAAGATCCAGAGATTATACCGCCACGATCACCCATCGGAGCTAATCAAAAACTGAAGAGGCAGAATCCAAAGAACGCGACCAAAGAAAAGGAATGCTTAGAGATCGTGGGATCAGCGAAAAAGAAGTACAACAATAGGGGCTCCCCAAGACCAACTGAAGAGTTTTTGAAAGATTCAGACTTGATAAACCTTTCGCAACACTGGGAAGAAAACCTTGGGGATACAGACCAGGAGGTGTTCATCGTCGAAAAGGAGGAGGAAATAAAAACCTCAGCTCAAGAAAAATCAGTAAGCAGAAAAGACGTGAGGGAAGTTGATGAAAAGAAGGAGAGGGTATGCCTTGAAAAGCGTCAAGAGCCAAAAGCAAAGGCAAATGAAAGTAGGAAATGCCTCTATAGTAAAACAGACATCAAAGAGGACAAGTACAGATCAAGAAGGCAAGCAACTCCAGAGACTATAAGAGAGGCCAAAAACACAAGCAGACGACAGAGTAAATATGCAAGAATAGATGACGAGGAACGTGTTTTCAAAATCGAACAAACCAAAAGAATTAAAGGCTATATAGTCTTGAATAGGAGAACTATCCTAGAAATAATAAGCAAAACAACGACGTTAAAAATCATCAAGTCTGAAGACATCAAACTAGTGGAGCCTTACCACAGAGGTAACACAGCAAAGGCATATCTTCACGTAAAGGTGGTTGGAATTCAATATATAAACCCCATAGCAGTTAGAGAATTGGAAAAAAACGGCTTCACATTATCAGAAATAAAAACCACAATCAACACTGAAGAAAAATTGAGCAAGGTAAAACACAGGGAGGAACAAACACACCAATACATATCTAGAACAGAAGAGCGATATAAAACAAATCGATTGGGCAAAGAGTGGCGGGAAAAGAGGAATTCCAGTCCCAATAGATACAGTCGTCAGGAAAACCCGGAGCAGCGGTATTGCCATCGCACCATCACCAATGAAAACAGGAAGCCGTGCGAAAAGAGAGAAAAAACAGAGAAAGAAAGATTTGAGAACGACCAGCAAAATCATAACACACGGCTTAACCCAGAGGAGCTGAAAAGGGTAACAAATCGTAGCCCAAGAAGAACTACACGCAGGAAATCACCAGAGTCAAATGAAGCGAGAAACTTGGAAAAAACAAAGGTGGCTTCAACACCACAAGGTCCTTGGTCATGGCTAAAAGCAACCCTGAATCCGAAATCTCAGAGATAGAAGCGAACTGTGAGCCCGGCACAATCACACAAAGGGTCAGTAATTACAAGGATAGATGCAGGTGCCGAAAGACTAACCCTAGGCTCATGGAATACACGAGGGCACGTTCACCTGACAGCGGTGAGTGATGTAGATCTAACCAGCCTGGACATTGTGTGTCTTCAAGAGACATGGTTACTAGAGAAACCGACCATAGATGGATTTGAAGTGGAAATATCACCGGCTATAAAAGGCCTGCTGGGTCGTCCATCTTCGGGGCTGTTAACAGCAATAAAAAGGAGCTCTGGCTTCTCCACGCCAAAGAAACTAATGGAATCCAACGAGATGCTGGTGATACTCACAACCTGGAGCAAACAAATTACAGCGAGGGAACAGGAAGATACTAGCCAACTAGTAATAATAAATACATATTGGAACCCCCAACGGACAAACACAAAAACCTACTGCAGGAAAATGGGGGAAACAATAGATTGGATATACTCGGAGTTTGAAAGGATTGACATCATCCTGTGCGGCGATCTGAACGCTGATTGTGCTGAATCCCATTCGAACACAAAAGACAAGGCCCCACAAGGAAACGCAGTTAAACGGGGTAAGGCCTGGAGGTCGGTCACCAAACCGAGAAATTTATATAACATCGAAACACTATTTCCCAACCAAGTGAACATCCCAACATGAGAAAACTTGAACGCCAAAGCCACCTTAGACTATATCTATGCTTCCCAGGGCCTCCTGACTGGTATCCTGGAATTCAAAGTCCAAAGAACTACGCATAGGGACCATAACCTCTTGACGTGGGCATGGAAAGGAAAGCATCCTTTCAATCCAACATATAAATTGCAAGTGGAGGTCAATAGCCAGCAAACACGTATACGTCTAACGGAAGCAGACATCATAAAGATAACCATGAACTATGGCAAGACCACTGAAGTAGATGCCCTAGAGGGGGGCGTAGAACGTCCAAACTATCTACTGATGCTACTTCCATTCAGAAGATCAGCCGCTGGAAAACAAAGACAGGCGGTTCATCCAAAGCATACCTATGAGAAACTGGTAGTCGAAAAGAGGAAAATTGTCTGGAAATCGAAGAGAATTGCAAAGAAAAATAACACCAAAGAAGCATGGGAGCAGTGGCAAAATGAAATAAAATGCTACAAACACTGGCTAAAACATCATAAACTCCAATTGTACCAGCAAGACGCCGAGCAAATGATGAGAGCCCTCAACACAAAAAAGTCAAACGATTTCTGGGCACTAACCAAAACAACGAACTCGAACACGGCGACAGAAATTGCAAACTCAGTGTCAGAGGAAAAATGGGCCTCGTATCTAACGGCCCAATTTGACCTCCTGCAAGCGCGAGCACCGGAGGGCGAAGAAGATGCCACGACAGAGTGGGTAGACGTATCGAACGTAGCTGAAATTGAAAACGCCATTCTTTAATTAAAAACCTCAAGAGCCCCCGGTCCGGATGGATTGACCAACGTAGATTTGAAAAAATCACCAAAAGCGTGGGCGGGCGTGATCAGCAAAATTTTCACCCACTGCAGGAACACTAATATGATCCCCCAAACTTGGCTGAAGGAGGTAATCGTCCCCAACTACAAGAAAGGTGGTAGAGATGACCAAGAAAGCTATAGGCCTATAGCTTTGCTGGACATCGTGGGGAAGATATTCGCATCACAGCTACTAAACCACCTTCGAATCTGGGCCAAAACCGCTCGATGCAACAATACCTTCCAAACAGGTTTCCAGAAAAACGGGAGCACTTCTATAAATATCCTACTGTTTAACATTCTAAAGGCCAAAGTGAGAGAAGGAGCCCCAAGAGTGTATCTTGCATTTGTAGATCCGTCGAAAGCCTTTGACAAAATAGATCGGGCAAAACTGTGGGCTAAGCTAAAATTCTGGGATTGTCCACCGGCAATTTTGAACCCGATCAAAGCACTGCATGCTGACACGAAAATCAGGGTGAAATTGAATAAACAAGGGGTACGGTCAAAGGAGATCCCGGTAAAGTGAGGCGTCAAACAAGGATGCCCCTTAGCTCCGGCCTTGTTTATTGCTTTTCTAGGGGATTACCAAACTGATGAGGAACAAATCAGAGCCTTTCCCCCAAAAATTGGAAAAGCACAAATATCGCAACTACTATATGCTGACGATGCAATTATCATCGATCAAACTCAAATAGGACTCCAACGCAAATTAACAAACTTAGCCAAATACACAGAAACGAACCATTTGGAAATGAATACAGCAAAAACAAAAATGCTAGTTTTCGAAAAAACAACAAAGAAATCGGTGCCACCACCAAAATGCTATTTGAACAAAACAAAAATTGAGGTTGTGAATGAGTTCAAATACCTGGGAGTGATCATCGACGGATCGGCCATAGACAAAGCAATGCAAGAGCACCTGTGGAGCAAAGTGAGAACGTTAACAGCACAGACGAGAGCAGTGGACAGGAAATTTGGTAAATTCTCCATGCTACCGGCCAAAAAAGGGAAGGTGGTCCCATCGATCATTTATGGCATGGAAGCGTCATTAAACATCCCAAGAACTGTGTGGCAGAAGCTGGAAGGTCACGTCTGGAAGTTGGTACTGGGCCTACCAAAGTCAACTTCCATGCCCGCGATTAGGCGAGAACTGGGCCTCGTTTCCTTAGCCTCATTGGTAGAACAAAGTCAAATGAGATTATGGAGAAAAATCTTGATGACAGATACATTACCAATCTACAACATCATCGCAGAAGAACTCAAGAGTGGTTCATGTAAGGCTTTCAAGAACTGGGCGGCAAGACTGCAACTTATTTTGACCGAAATAGAAACAGAAAAAGACCTGATATCCAACCCAGTGGGTAAAACTGAAAATGGAATGGATGGACTGGATCAAAACAACTGAAAAAGCCAGTGCCAACAAACTATTGGCCCACCTTCCACCAACATTTAACAAAGTGAAAAAACCACAAAATTATTGCCTGAAATTTCCAAACAAAGGTATGCGAGGCACGATTTTGAAGGCTAGACTAAATTTACTGAGAACACATGAAATTCTAGCAATTCGCAACCAGGCAATGGACAACAGCTGTCGTCTATGTAAGAATACTGACCAAGTGGAAACCTTGAAACATTTGACACTTAAGTGCCCGAAGACCAAACAAAGCAGAGACACATATCTTCAACCTCGTCTGCAAGGGGTAACAATGCTAGACGAAGAGTTGCTGTGGTACAGGCTAATCTCAGGAGAGACAACACGTTGGTCCCTGACAATGGTGAAGCTAATAGAAGCAGCCTTTCGAATGATAAACCAGCTAGGCTCCACCGAGAGGGCTACTTAAAACCAGAGAAAAGCCTGATCTGAATCCGACTGCCGAAGAGGGAGACGTCTGTAGCATGTAAAACCAAACAAGAAAATAGACTGGGATGAAAGGACTCCGGACTCAAAAGCACACACCCTCACTTCGGGAATCTTTAAGTTGTAAAAAACCCTTGTAAAAATTGAAAATGTATTCTTTTTAATTAAAATTCAAGTAAAAAAAAAAAAAATTAAAGAAAAAACAGCAAATTGAATCATAAGGTAAACCCCTTTCATTTTTTATAGCACTTCGAATTTGTTTTAATCACAGAACAGACAACAAGCTGCATGCCCTTGTCAATGACTACAACCAGATACCCTTATCACGCATTTTCTTTTGAAGTGGGTCTTGAATGTACAGTCGTGAATGTAAGAGGAGATTATTTTTGGGCTCACATTAATTTATGTTCTAGGACAATGGAAGTGGGCAGTTGATTGAATTATGTCTTTTAACCAGGCAAAAGTATTCAATGATCTAGAACAGTTAAAACGTCCCCATGGTCCATGGGAGCATATGAAAGAAAACACCCTAAAAAGTAAATATATCTTCTTTCTTTTTGGGTTTCCTGTCCTGGGCCCACATGTGTGATGGGCAGCCCCCCTCCCCCTCCGGCAGGAAATCTCGGCTACAGCACTGCTCGCTCCGGTAAGGAAATTCATAGGTAATGTAGACTTTTGAAGAAAAGGGGCACTTTGGGTAGTGAAGAGCAGGGGTCTGCAGCAATTTCAAGTTCAAGAATAGGTCTTTAAAGTATAAAATAGGGGTTTAACTATCCCAAGAGAACCGAGAAAAGGGACAAGATAACAAGACCACTGTTCGATACATTATTGTCTTCCCAGGGGGAATGGGAAACCCTTCCCTGTGTCTCGGAGGGAAGATTAGTCTGTCTTCTGCCCTTCCCAGCCAGGAAGCCCACCATGGTCACTTGCAGGGCTACCAGTCCAGCAGGCAGTGTCCTGAATACCATTCTTCAGTAGCAGTCAATATTCCCTCTAGCAGTTCCTTGGTGTGCTGCAGGACCCTGCATTGGTCTCTGAGGAAAGTGGAGTCCTTTTGCCCTTCCCAGGAGAAAGGTTGCCATAACACTTGCAGGTGTGCCCTTCAGCAGGCAGAGTCTGGCATAGCTGTGTTCCAGCAACAGGCAGGCATTCCAAAAAGTGGGTTACTTCAATGTTTCCTGTGAAGTGCTTAGGGGGAAGGTCACACCTTCCTTGGCAATCTTTACCTTCACCACAATGTCTGCAGATTTTGGGGAGACCTTACCCCAACAGGTTTCAGTGAAATCTCCTTTAAGAAGATTCTTCCAAGATGATTAAATGACGAGTCATCTAGATAATTCAATTAAAGGGGTAGGATCTCACATCCCCCTAGAGAGTCAATCTGCCACAACGGTTGGTCAATACCACGCTTTCTGTCAAGGGCCAATCCTTGCTGCTGTAACAAAGGTTTTGCCTTCTGATGTCAGTTCCCAGAGTGCCTTGTCTTCAGGAAGTTTGGAGGGGTCACAGGAAAGGAGGATAGCTTAGGCCAGGGGTCTGCGACCTGTGGCTCTCCAGATGTGTTGGACTACAATTCCCATGATCTTGAACCATGGACTATGCTGGCTAGAGCAGATGAAAGTTGTAGTCCAAAACATCTGGCGAACCAAAATTTGCAGACCTCTGGCTGAGGCATTTGCAGGTTGGGCTCAGATCCTCTCCTGAGCTACTCTATACGTCCCTGTTCTCCTGTTTGCTTAAGATCAAAAAGACACCAGCAATTATCCCCCTGGTGGACTCCCCCCATGCGCACAACCCCATTGCAGTGGCATAGCGTTTTTTGAAGCATAAGTCCCCACCCTTTCCACGAGGGTATGTCCTGTGTCATGGAATATATGTCAAGTCTTCCGAGTTGAGAACAAAGAGGTGCTCCGGACTGAACCAAACATCTGTTGTGGGTGTGTCAGGAAAGCAGGTTCCAATGCCTCTAATTCAACTATTTTCCCAGGGACAGCTGGTCGCTTCTCCATTGCACGAGGGCATCAGGCCTCTCCCGTGGTTGCTGGGAAAGGTACTGCACTGAAGATCTATCATAAAATACCGAAACGCTTGTGGTCCTTGCGAGAGCGTTGGTTGTTGCCATGGAGACGGCGGTGTACTACGTTTCACTCACGTTCCTCCTGCTCGCTCCTACGGTATGGCAGGTCAGCTGACCAGACTAAAGGCTCCTCCTCTGCTCACGAGCGGCGCTTCTGAATCTGGTATTCAGCCACGTACCTTGTTTCTATGTGCCTCGAACTCTTGTCTTTGCCCTTGCCTCTTTCCTCGCCCCTCTTGTTGCTTTGTCCTTGATTCCCTAATGCTGTCCCGGATCGCTGACAAGGATTGACTTTGCCTATGTTTTGTCTTCAGACGCCGCCAGTAAGTAAACCCGACTTGGACTGCTGACATGGATTGATTAGCCTCACGTTGTTTTGTCTTTGTCACCACCAGGAAATAGAACCGACTCCGACTGCTGATTCGGATTGCTTTGCTTCACAATACTGTTTTCAGTCACCGCCAGGAAAAGTTCCAAACCCGGAACTTCCACGGAACTCTCATCACCAACTACTTTGTTTTCTGGACTTTGGGAAAACCGCTGTTTGTGGACTTCACCTGGTGTGCTTGGACTAGAGATTTCTTTTTTAGCACACTTGGTGCTAGGCGCCCTCGTGCCGTCGGTGTTAGGTTGCTTGAACTGGACTCCATTGCAGGCGTCCTCATGCCGGCGGGATAGGGTTGTCCTGTATGCAACACAGATTGACTCTTCACGACCTCAGGACTCCTTCGATGGTAAGACACTCTCCTTTTCCCTATGTTTCTTTGCCAATACCCTTGTTCAGCCCGAAAATCATAGTGCTGTCAGTTTGCCTACAGGCTCACACCCTGGTCTCATTAGAACAGGATTTCCTGTTAAACCTGAAAACCCAGCCTGAAGAAAAACAAGTGAGCTTTGATCAGTTTACTGTTTATTAGTACTGTCTCTGCTTAGGATTAGTTCCTGATTAATGTTTTCTTATATACAGCCTCCTGTGACAATCCTGTTCCGGAGTGCGGAGTCCATCTTCCGGCTAATCAAATTCTCATACCGTCCATTGGTACGACTGAGAATTGTATTGGCAGTAAGATATCGTCTTCTACACGACGAGTCAACTGCTCTACCTAGTCTAAGCAGTGTTAAGGCAGTCTAACACGTTGGAACTCCCAGCCACAAACAGCAACACACAAAGGGCTCTGATAACTAAAAGAGTCACAGGAAACCAGTTGATAATACAATTATATCAGATGGATTTTTGCATTTATGATTGAATTTCTCCCAGATGCCACTATATCAAACTAACCAATTCTGCCAACAGGCGATGGCGATAGACAGTTAACAATTGAAACCTGGTTGTCTGCCTTCAAAGGGATTGCTTTTATTATTCCAAAAAAGGCCATTGCAAAATTTAGAATAACTTTGATTTGAGGCATACTGGCAAGAGATCCTTTAGATTTCATTTCCTGACATGTTCTAGTGTTTACAATTTGTAGAATAGCACATTTGTAGCAGGTTTGCTGACAAAAAAAGGATTTACACTTCGTAAGTGTACCAATCAGCAGAGCCACTTTCAAAAAGTGTAGCCGGGAGATTCCAAGATGGCCGCGTTCTGGTGAGATCGGCGTTTCCCGGGCTCCCGACCTACTAATCTCAGCAACACCACCTGAAGCAGCTTTTGCCCTCCCCGACACCCACAGCTTGCTGAGTTAGCCCCTGGAGCGGGAAGGAACACCCAGCCTCCCGAGGTAGGCGCCCTGGAGTGGGGCTGCGGAGGACGGCGGGTCGGCGCCATCTGCAACACGGTGCGTCACAGCCCTCGCCATGCCTCCCCGAGGAGGAGTGCATGAGGAAGACCCCGGGACTGGTGCGAGCCCCACGTGTGGCACCCGATTCCCGGGGTCAGACCCCCGGGGGGCCCACTGTCGCCGGACCCCGATGGGTTGATCCGGAGGTGCAGCTGAGAGAACTCGCCCATCCAGGCCGCGGTGCGGCCACCCGGTGCTGCCCCGGCGGATCCTGGAGTGTGAAGGTACGGAGGAGGACACGTTGGACGGGCAGGGGGAGGTGCGGTGCGCTGGTTCAGACTTCCCTGCCCGCATGGTGAGGTTGCCCTTAAGAGCTGGGGCCCCCCTGGCCCGGAAGAACTGGTGCCGCTAACCAGGCAGCAGCGGCGGGTACGAACTGCACCGTCTCCGTAGAGGAGAGCACGTCCCATGGGGAGCGTGCGACTCCCATTTGAACTGGGGCCATGAGCTGGGCAGGCAGGCCACCCGGCCTAAGAAAGGAAACTGGGCCCCAAACATGCTTCCATCCACACAGAGGGGCCCAGAGGATAACTGCTGAAACAGTGCGCCCTCATAAGGTTGGCCTAGGCAGACAAGCAGTGGCATCAATGGGAGCCCCACCACCATAGCGAGGGTTCAAGCAGCAACCCCTGGGCCTGCATAGGACTACTCATCACGCCCCCCAGGGGTACTTTGGGAGAGGTACCACCCCACGGCGGTCTGCATACCAGAACTCAACACCTGGGGCCCGGCGGCCCTCGACAGGGTGGAGGGCATAGCGACCCCGGAGGACTGCACGCCCGGGTGCAACACAGGTGGGTCAGCAAACTGGTCCAAGCTCCGGAATAAACAGAGCTGGTAACTAAAAGAGGGCCTGCATTGGGATAGGACCCGCACAGGCTGCGAAGTACAGTGCCAACACCTCATTGCCCCTGGGGGTCCCCCACAGTGGTAAGCCGGCCCCCTCGGCTCACCTGAAGTCGCGTCGCCAGAAAAGCTGCTTCCCCACAAGACAGCCACCAGCTCGCCCAAGAAACCCAGTCTGAAATGTCGAGAAATAAAGTGCAGGACAGGCCAGGCTCTAAAAAAAAGGGGTGGAAGGCTCTCTCACAAAGTTTTGGGCAAAAGAAACTGAGGCGCTGCAGGGCCAAGAGATGGCAAATGGGACACAAGATAGAGCTGCACCCCCCTCCCAGGAGGAGCTAGACAGGCCAGTGTCCCAGGCAATGCTCTCACAATTCATGGGTGACCTGGTCGACAAGATTACAGCAGCGGGGCAGAAGCAGATGGACAAGCTGCGAGAGGATCTGGCAGAAGGCCTAAGAGAAATCAAAAGGGATATCAACAAAATGGAAGAGAGAGTGGACACTAATGAGCGGGCCATCCAAGAGCTGACAGAGGATGCAAGGAAAGTCAACAATCTACTGGAAACGCTGGCCGCTACTACACAAAATCTTGAGTTACAGGCTGAAGAACAGTCAAGAAGAGTGAATATTAGAGTCAAATCCTTGCCTGAGGACATTCCGCTCATTAGAGTTTAGGAGAGAATCCTCTTTAAATCTATGACTCTAGTACACAGATGTTTGTTTGGAATGGCCCCATCCTACCTTAGATCCAACTTCACACGATACACCCCAAAAAGGGCCCTAAGATCTCAAACATCAGGCAAGCTACAGATACCCCAGGCATCCCGAACTATGAGTGCCAGGGAATCTTTCCCCGGTTCAGGCAGCTCGGCAATGGAGCAACCTTCCAGTAGCTCTGAGAGTAGAACCAAACCTTACCATTTTCAGGAAAAATCTGAAGACCCACCTCTTTAAATAATGTGCCACCACCCAGCCTCTATTCTTTGTCCGCCCAACATGAATTTGTCTCTCTGCGCCCTGATGCCTGCGGGCTACCGACGCATTACAAATAAATAAATAAAATAAAAATAAAAATAAAATTCCAAACCAGGAGCTGACCCAAACACTCAAATCAATATTTGCGGACCTTCTCGAGTCAGAGTCCGAACCTAAAATGTAATTCGACAGAATCCACTGGGTGGGTCCGCGCAGACCGGAACCAGGCCCGAGGCCAAGAGATGTGTTGGTGCCCTTCCACAACTACGCTACAAAAAAGAGAAAGTTCTGGAAAAGGCTAGAAAGGCTGCACACATCACCTACAACGGCCACAAAATCTTCCTGTATCAGGACTTGGCGCAGATAACACTACTCAAAAGGAGGCGAATGGGACCTGTATTGTCCTATTTGCGCTCACAACAAATCTGCTACAGATGGTCCCACCCGTTTGGTTTGACTTTCGCCTGGCATGGCTCTCACCACAAGATTACAACCTGCGACCAAGGGCTGGCCCTGCTGGGCCTGGAGGAGCAGCCCTCAGGGCCCCTGCTGTGATGGAGGCTCAACCCAGTGTGCGCAAATCGTGGGAATGGTCTACGGTGAGGCCCAAGCGAGCGAGGCAGGGGGAACTGGGAACTGCACCCAGGAAAGCTACCAATAATGCTGACGAGGACCGCCTGGGGGTGGCAGGCAGGTCCCCCAACATATCCTGACTGATGCATCGAGAAGTTTTTTGAGGCCTAAGACTGAGCCCAGGGAGGGCGCTCGCCAATGAAGATGTGTGCTTTGTTTCTGGTGGTTCATCAGAGTTTGTTATGTGCAGCAGGGACGGGGAGGGCTGGGGTCTTGGAACGGGATTGGGAAATCCTGCGTGGGGTGGTTCGGGCTCAGTTATAGAATCCGGCTCTTGTCTTGGTATCACGAGGGGGGCCTCGCGCCAGCCGGTTTCGCCTGGAAGGGTGAGGTGGGCTGAGGGGAAGGGGGGGTGTGAGGGGTGACGGAAGATCCAAGGGTCCCAAGACAGAAGTTCATCCAGTAGGGGGCATGACGAGATGCGAAAACCCAGGGAAGGTGAGTGGGGGGTTTGGCGCTCATCGAGGCAAACAAGTAAATTTATAGTCTCCTCATATGGCTAGCATGGACTCATTGAAGTTACTTTCATTAAACGTAAACAGGCTCAACTCGCAGGTTAAAAGGAAGAAGGTGGAGAGGTTCCTCAGGAGGGAACAACCCCATATAGTAACTCTACAGGAGAACCATGTTCATTCTAGGGACACGCAGAGGATAAAACTCCGGGGGTACTCGAGAGTGATTCAGGCTACACAAGCAAGCAATAAGTGGGGAGTTTTGATCGCTCTGAAAGACGGGCTCGATATGGCCATTAAGGGGCTGCAGAAAGATAACCAGGGGAGGTATTTGGCTGTGATCCTTGAGGGAAGGGCGAAGACCTTTACGGTTGCAACCCTCTATGCACCAAATCAGGCCCAGGACCCCTTTATCCAAAACATTCTCACCCGCCTAGGGAAATTTTCTAGGGCTAACATTCTGCTAACGGGAGACATCAATTTGGCATGGGACCCCTCGAAGGATAGGAGTTCTACCTCATGTGCTACGCAAGGGAGACCCTCTGGGGATCTGGTAAAGAAGATGCAGAATCTGGCCTTAGTCGATGCATGGCGGGAACTCCATGGTGATTTAGAGGGCTACACTTTTTACTCACACGCACACAGGACGCACTCGCGTATTGACTATGTATGGCTTTTCAAACCACTGGTGGGGAGAGCTACAGACATGGATATAGGTGCTATTACCCTTGCCGACCATGCTCCACTTACCCTTTCGCTAGCTAGGCCAAGGGGACCCCCCGGTCTATGGAAGTGGAGATTCCTGGTCTCGCTTTTCAAAGATACAATCCTTGTTAAGGAGCTAGAGGGGGAGATAGCAGAGTTCGCAAAACACAACAACTGGGAAGACTCGGGGGGGCGTGGCTAGGAAGCCATGTGAAAGGACGTGTCTGTACGGGGGCTCCCGAAGATCCGTACATTATCCGACTGAAAACCGTGCAAGGACCGATGTAATTTGGCTGAGACTGATATGACTGCGTACATGAATCTCAGGTGAACGTGTGGACACGTTTCGATACGGGCCTGCACTGTGAGAGCGCAACAAGAAGCTAAAAGAAGACCTGGAGGCGATGAACGAGAAAATGGCCGCCGCCGCCTAACGAAGGAACAAAGGAGTGATTGATCTGGGTGCCTGACGGTCGCACTGGAGCGTGGTGGTGGGGAAGGTGTACGACTCGGGTGCATCGTGGTCATTAAAGACACCCAGTCCTGCGAGGCCGACGGCGCAGACCTGGGAAGGGAGCAGGGCCTGGCCGAAGATACTTTGTAACTGGAGCGTGCAGTGTGACCTGGAAACTGTGCCCCGGGCCATTCATGGCCTAAAGTGCGCTTCAAAGGGTGAGACGCGACCTGGCTTAGCCAGATGGCCGGGGGAGCCGGAGGACAAAGGAACTTTGTGTCAGAGATGTGGCGATAATGAGGGGGCACCCGAAGAGCGCACTGTGACACCCTGCCCTAGATCCGAGCGGGGATAGTAGGACGGGAGACATGTCTAACAAGCCCCTGAGAACGAAGACCAAACAGCCCACGCTCGACGAATACGCTAAGACGCCTCCCGGCCCAGACGGAGCCAAAAGCAAAGATAAAACGCAAGCCAAGGAAATGGCCGCCGGGGGTGCGAACCAGGAGGTCCTCGCTGCAATCGCAGACCTGAAAGCGACCTGGGAGACCAAGCTCCAGCTCGCTGTGGCTGAACTGAAGACCGCAATGGAACTCCAGGTTGGGGCAGTACAGGAGGACGTGAACCTCCTAAGGCAGGACGTGCGTACTCTAGCTGAGCGCACGGAGACTTTGGAGAAAGAAATGGGCCCTACCGCGGCGGACTGCGCTGTGCATAAGCGTGAACTCCATGCCCTGGTGCAACGCGTGGGCAATTTGGAGAGTAGGGCGGAGGAGGCAGAAGGACGCGCCCGGAGGAACAACATTCGTATCGTGGGCCTACCGGAGGGAACTGAGGGCCATAATCCAACGGAATTTATCGAAAACATGCTACTGCAGGAGATCACGGGAGGCACCCTGTTGCAGGGTTTTGCGGTTGAGAGAGCGAACAGGGCCTTAACTAGGAAGCCGCCGCCGGGAAACCCGCCCAGGCCAGTGATAGCCAAGATCCTTAATTACCGGGACCGAGAAAGGATCCTTGAACACTTCCGCAAGGGAGGCACAATACAACGAGGAGCGGCGAACATAACTGCCTATCCCGATTACACCCTGCAGGTACAGCGCAGTCGTATGAACTTTGGATCGGTGAAGAGGAGATTGCGGGAAGCGGGGCTTAAATACATGTTGCTCTACCCGGCCAAACTGAAGGTTTTCTTTCAGGGCAAGCTGCTGTTCTTTGTCACCCCGGAGGATGCTATGGAGTGGTTGGATGCACAAAACTGCCCTCAGGAGTCAGATGTTCAGACGGCCGTTGGAAAATAAAAGACGAGATAAGTAACGCTGTAGGCCCGGTCGGGTCACGAACATTGGGACTTGAATATAGTCATTGAACTCGCTGGAGAACATGCGTGCGTCAGTGGTTATGAAACGTGGTCCGTGAGCACGGACATGGTTGCGAAGCAGAGGAGCCTCCAGAAGCCGCTCTTTACACCCCTTTTTGTGTTTAGTTTAGTCACTGTTAGTGGGGTGACACCCTGTCGGGTTCTCTATTTGGGTTTTCCAAGGAGGACCGAACACAGGGATGCCTGAGATCCAGGGATGGAGCTGGGCAGTTGTTTGGGGTAGGAGTTTGGGGGGGTGTTTTAGTTTTTGTATGAGCCTGGGGGTGAAACCGGGATTGGGTGTTCACAAAGTGGGGAGGGATTGCCTCGGATGGGGGGAGGAAACTACTAATAGGCCATGGGAGACCTCAGGATATTAACGTGGAACGTTAGAGGGCTTAACAGTTATCTTAAGCGAAATAAAGTCATGTTGTATCTTAAGAGGCAGAAGATAGACGTAGCCCTGCTACAGGAGACACATCTAAAGCGAGAGAAACTGGAGCTGGTAGGGAGGAAGTGGAAAGGAACAGTGGTAGGATCAACGTACTCCGCCTATGCCAGAGGAGTGCTGGTGTGGGTGGCGCCACACGTCCCATTTAAGCTAATTCAGGAGGTTGTGGAGGAGGATGGGAGGTTGGTTATGGTGAGGGGGCTGGTAGAGAACAAAGTAGTGTGCATTGTAAACACATACGCGCCTAACCAGGAAACGGCGACATATTTTAGGACGCTGTGCACCAAGCTCAGTGTCGGGATGGGGGGAACGGTGATATGGGGTGGCGACTTTAATTGCGTGTTGAATCCCAGGGAGGATAGGTCGGATGACAAGATGGCTAAGCCCAGTCCGGCGGCTAAGGTATTGCAGACGCTGCTGGCGGATTTTGGCCTGGCAGATGTGTGGAGAGCGAAACACCCGGGTGTGAGGCAATACTCACACTATTCGGCTCCGCATCTACTGCACACGAGGCTTGATTACTTTTTCGCTACGCCAGACATAGTCGCGGAGTGCGAACATATAGACTACAGGGCGAGAGTCCTCTCTGACCACTCGCCCCTGGTCATGCGATGGCAGCTGTATTCCCCACGAGCGCGTATACCAACATGGCGCCTCAGGGCGGAGGCGCTCAAAGACCCTGCCTTCAGAGAGGATATGAGGGAAGAGATAACTGCTTATTTTGAGGTGAATAAAGGGAGCGTTAAGTCGGCTGGCACTTTATGGGAGGCCTTTAAGGTCGTAATGCGGGGGATCGCCATTGCGAAGTCTAAGGGATTGATGGGGGGAGTCCTGGCGGATCTGCATAGAGCAGAGACTGAGCTGGAGGAGGAGTTGAAAGGTGGTGGGACAGATGCGGAGGCGGTCTCCAAATTGCAACAGGAGTGTGCGGACCATTGGGATAGGCTCTGTAATTTGAACTATAGAAAGTATATCGAGAGATTGCATGCGGGGGGAGATAAAACGGGCCGACTCTTAGCTTGGCTGTACAAGAGCGAGACCCCACGATCCCCGATCAGATTGGTAACCAATGAAAGGGGGGAGGAGGTAGACACCCAAGAAGGCGTGAACAGGGCATTCGTGCAATACTATAAGGTCTTATACGAAGATTGCGAAGGGGGCAGCCAGGAGGAAATAGACGAAGTGCTGGAAGATATAGGCTTGCCTAAGGTCAGCGATGAGGAGCGAGAGGAGCTGGAGGCTCCGATCACCCTGGAAGAGCTGAAGGAGATTGTGAGACAGTTGCCCACTAGCAAGGCCCCAGGGGCAGATGGGTTCCCCAGTGAATTTTATAAAGTGTATGCGGAGGAAGTGCTCCCGCCCATGCTGGAAATGCTCAACGAAGCGTACGAGATGGGACGGTTGCCTGAGTCACTTAGGGAGGTGATTATAATACCGCTCCCCAAGCCAAATAAACCGGGACATGATTGTGGCTCTTACAGGCCCCTGTCGATGCTGAACCAAGATAGCAAGATCCTGACAGCTGTCCTGGCTACTAGAATGCGTAGAGTGATCAGCAAGTTGATCCACCCTGACCAGACGGGCTATGTCCCTAATAGGAACATTACTCACAACCACAGACGCCTCCACAGGGTGGTCGAGTGGGGTTGTAGTGATGACAGCGAAATGGCGATAGTGGCATTGGACGCGGTTAAAGCGTTCGACTCTGTTCGGTGGCCTTGGCTGCTGGCGGCTTTGAGATGGTACGGGATGGGACCAGGTTACGTTAGGTGGGTCGAGATGTTATACAGTGCACCACTAGCCAGGGTCCGCACGGGTGCAGTGGTGTCAGAGAGATGGCAGTTGTGCAGAGGCACTAGGCAGGGGTGCCCCTGGTCCCCAATGTTGTACATCCTGGCCCTAGAACCCTTAGCGATTTACCTCCGGCAGCAATATGACCCGGTCGGCATCGATGTAAGAGGAGAGTGTCACCTTATATCCCTGTATGCAGATGATATGCTGCTATACCTAAGATACCCAGAAGAAAATTTGCAGTTTGTCTTAGAGGTGATGGGGAGGTATGCCTGGTTGTCCGGTATAGCGGTAAACCCCCAGAAATCCATTCTATTTCCGCTAGGGGGCTATGTGGGGACTCCGGTAGACAGGTTGCCAGTGTTGCAGATCCCGTGGGCGACGAGATCCTTTAGATACTTGGGAATTGACGTGTATCACACGACTGTGGAAGAGCACAAGCATAACACTGAACTTGCTGTGGGGAAGATCGAGAAATGCATGAGGTTCTGGGAAAGATTGCCACTAGCGATGATGGGCCGGGGAGCTATGCTTAAAATGGTGGTACTGCCCAGGCTACTGCATTATTTTAACAACATCCCTTACATGATTCCTGGGAAGTTTTTTTGTGAGGCTACATAGTGTTTGCAGAGAATTCCTGTGGCACGGCACGCGCAACAGAGTTGCACTGTGGAAGCTGCAGAACTTCTACGAGAAGGGCGGAGTCAAACTGCCGAACTTTGAGGCCTATTATGTGGCAGCGCAGCTACAATATGTGTCCAGGTGGCTCTCTGACGACGAGACCCCTGAACACAGGCTGTTTGGGAGGGATTGCTCCCCTTTTTATCTGCGAGAGGTGATCTGGGTGACTAATGCATGCATGAGGGAGCGGCCTAGAATGCTAGCTTTGGGACGGAACATGTGGAAACGGGCCTGCCGGATGATGGGTAACCCTTTGCCGTGTGTGTCGCAGTTCCCATTGGTTGCACTGGCGAAGGGAGATGGACAGCTCAGAGTAATCATCCGGATATACTGGGAGTCAGTGGGGTTGGTCACCATGGGAGATATTTGGCAGGATGGGACCATCTTGGAGTTCGAAGAATTAGAGGCAGGGTCGGGATTGCACAGGGGTCAATATATGACATATCACAGGATAGTGCAGGAGATCCGGAATAGGTGGCCCGAAACTACCCTGGCCGATGAACCGGACGCCACGGTGGAGATACTATATGACACATCGGAGGGCGGGCATGAGGTCTCTAGGTTGTACGAGATGTTGATGACGAAGGTTGGGAGCGATTTAGTGCACTTGAGACTGGAATGGGAAACGGAGATGGGGGCCCCGATGGCAGATGGGTTGTGGGAGCGAGCCCTGGGGTATCATAAAAAAGTATCGAGAAACGCCAGGTTTAAGCAAATACAGCTTTATATAACGCACAGGGCATACATGACCCCCTTGAGAATATCCAAATTTCGGGATGTTGGACGCCAGGCGTGCCCCAAGTGTGACGAGGAGAATGCAGACATGATACACATGTTCTGGGCGTGCCCAGTAATTGCAGGCTATTGGAGTGAAGTGGCGCAGAAGCTGGCAGGAAAGGGTGTCACGCTCAAAGTGGATTCAGCCTGGGCCTGCTTACTGGGGGGATATCCCAGAGCGCGTAAACTTAGACATGTCGAGAAATTGAAAGATTTGGCTTATGTGCTTGCTAAACGTAGGATTGCCATGGGATGGAAGGAGTGTCATAAGCCACGAATGGAGGTCTGGTGGAGGGATCTCCAAAAATGGGCGGAGGCCGAGACGGCTGTGTGGCGGGATACCAGTATTGCAGGGGAGGAGGAGGAAATGTGCTCCCTCGCGGCATGGAAATTGTTGATAGCTGAACTGTTTGGAACGGGGTCGGCTCCAATTGAATCTGAGAGCGATGACGCCCCCCCGTTCACAGCGGATAACGATGGCGAACACCATACAGGCTCATAGGGGGGAGGGATGGGGATTGCAGTGCTTTTTGTTGTTAAATGTGTTTATTTATGTTCAGTTGTATTGTTGTTTGGTTTATATATAAAATAAAAATATATTTAAAAAAAAAAACTGGGAAGACTCGGCCCGCAACTTTGGTGGGATGCCCTCAAGGCAACGATTAGAGGGAGGATTATAGCTATCAAGGCCAGAAGAGAACGGGAGTTGAGACTGGAGGAGCAACAACTGGAAGCCAAACTCAAAGGTATTATGGCTCGGATGGGCAGTAAACAGTCAGCAGCCATTAAAAGGGACTATAGGGCAGTTGAATCTTATACAAATGAGGGCGGCTGAGCGCAATCTCCTCTGGCTGCGCCAAAGATATTATGTTAAAGCTAATAGATCTGACCGTCTTCTGGCCAGATTGCTAAGGAAGGAGATAGGGGACAAGACCATCCTAAAAATTAAGGGGGAGGGAGGGCATCTGTACACTGATAATTCATATATATAAGGCGAATTTTGCAAATTCTATGGTAACCTTTACAGCTTGGATAATCCGTCTCTCCCAGACCATGAGGTCTATCTAAACAAGACAGACCTTCATCAGATCTCATCGGAAGATAGGGAGCTCCTGGAGGGCGAGATAACTTCAGACGAAATCAGAAGGGTAATTAACGGCCCTTCTGCAAGCAATCGACGCCGAGAAGGCATTTGATTGGGTCCAGTGGGGATTCCTGTTTGCCGCTATGGTCAAGATGGGGTTTAGTCCAGGCTACATCGGCCGAGTCAGGACTAATTATCAAAATCCAGTGATCCGACTAGCAATTAATGGCCAAATCTCTGCCCCGATCACGGTAGGAAGGGGCACAAAACAAGGCTGTCCAATGTCACCCCTTCTTTACACTCTCCATCTGGAACCATTTCTAGCAGCAGCAAGGGCAAACGATGATATAGAGGGAATCCCGTTCGGAGGCAAGATCCACAAGGTAGCAGCCTTTGCCGACAACATGATTTTGACCTTAACTCACCCTGACATCTCTTTACTTGCAGTGGGTAGGGAGCTGGAACAGTTTGGCCAAGTGGCGGGGTTAAAAATTAACATGCCTAAATCCGAAGTCCTCTCTCTCTCATTGGCTGTCAGCATTGAGCAAGACCTCAGGAGGGCATATAAGTATAGGTGGGTCGACACATCATTAAAGTACATGGGAATTCAGCTAACCAAAACGCTAGAGGATCTTTACAAGGCAAATTATCCTCCTCTCCTTCAGAAGCTCAAAACCAAAATGGTGGACTGGGGGCCCTTGGCGATATCGTGGCTGGGACATATTAATGCCTTGAAGATGGCGATCTTACCCCTGCTGCTTTATTACTTTTCAGCCCTTCCGGTACCCGTCCCAGTGTCCTTCTTCAGGGCCATCCAGAGAATAACCAACCGGTTTGTCTGGAATCAGAAACGCCCAAGGGTAGCGGTTTCCCTAATGAAAGCTCAGCCAATCCGTGGAGGCTTGGGGGAGTCGGACTTCAGGGTTTATTTTCTGGTGGCTCAGTTTCGTGTTATCAGGGATTGGCAAAGGGATGACGGAGGGAAAGTTTGGAGGCCGATGGATGGAGCGGTGCTGGGAGGGAACCTGGAGGGGATACTGTGGTTGCCGAGGCCTGATAGACCTATCCAAATGTACTGCAGCGCAATAACCGAGAAAGACGGGTGAGGCATGGGATCAAGCTGTAAAAAGGACACACATCACATCCTTCCCCTCCCCGTACACACCCCTGCACGGCAACCCGCAGTTCACTCCAGCACACACGAGTGCGTCGGCTTTTAACCCTTGGTTCCATGGGGGCTGCCGGGTGGTGCGAGATATGTTTGTCGGAGATGAGGTTAAACAATTTGAGCAGTGTAAGAAGGACTTTTGCATAGGGGAGATGCATAGGTTTTCCTATATCCAGATGAGGCACTGGCTTTCTCATCTGGTGGTTAAGCAGGCGGGGTCCAGTTCCCTTAGCCCTTTCAAAAAATACCTAGATACGGACGCGGGGAAAAGGGGGTTCTGGCTTCCATCTATAAACATATTAAACAGGGAGAAGCCCTGTCGACCAGAAACTATATGAAGAAATTGGAGGGGGACACAGGACAGAGATAGGGGAGCTGGCATGGGGAAAACTGTGGTCACAGATCCCCAAACTTACAAGATCAATTCAGATTCGGGAGATGTGGCTGAAATTGATGCTCCAGTGGCACCTAACTCCATTCAGGCTAAATAACATTTTCCCCAATATGCCACGGCTATGCTGGAGGGAGTTTGGGGCTGTGGGCTCCTGGGCTCATGTCTGGTGGGATTGTCCAAAATCGACCAGTTCTGGATCTAGGTCCAGCGGGCGGTCACCCAGGTGTTGGGAATCAGGGTAGGTCAGAATAGAGGTCTGGACTTGATGGGCCTAAATGGGGTCCTGGCAACCCTTGCTATGAAGGCAGACCGTAAGCTCTATGTGATGATGATGATGTCGGCAGCCCTGGTCTTTGCCCAAAAATGGAAATCAAAAGAACCTCCGCAAGAACACGAATGGATTTCTAAAATCTGGTCGTTAGTAGCCTTGGAATGGATCACCTACTCTATCCAGAGAGACCACTTGCGGTTCGTTTCAGATTGGTTCAACCTACTGTCCTACCTAAAAGCAGGGGCCCGGCCGAGCCTGGTGCCCCAAGGCCATGGAACGTCTTGGCATAATTCGTCCACAGGACGAGTCTGATTTGTGAGAACTCATTCAGGGGACCTACTGAGCGGCCAGTCTAAGGAAGTAGCTCAACAATATTCTATAGCAGTATGGACTATCATACATGGTCACATTCAGGCGTGCTCTTGGATCCGGGGAGGGAGAGTAGGGAGGGGGGGGTTGTTTGGGGTGGTCGTCGGGGGGAGGGTTTTGTGTTCATGTAATCTTGTTAAAATTGTTCATAAAAACGTATTTGAAAAAAAAAAGTGTAGCCGATGCCAGCCCCGAGCAGGTGGTACGCTGCCCAAATACTGAACTGGCGTTGCAGTGAATACACTTGGAGAAAGTTCTTCAACCAGGCTTATTACCACCAATGGGCGATTAGCGTCAGATTTTAAAAAACGGTATTGTGGGATTGTCTCCCAGTCCAGCAGCCAAGAAATGGAGCAGAGATGTGGCGAAGGCTCTGCTTGCACCAGGTTTCCTAAATACAGGCTTTAGTGAACTGGACAGCTGAGAGTGTTACCCACTTCTACTAGACTAATGGTCTTCAAAATGTACCATTTGTTAAAGACATGCGCAAAAAAGGCCTCTCTGGTACTACTCAGCATGTGGCGCAATGTCATAAATTGTGCTTTGTGACTGTGGGCTACACCGCTTCCTTAACTCTCTAAAAAGGCACAACACTGGCAGAAACAGTGTAACTTTCCTTCACACACAGAAAAGACCAAAACATGTAGATGGGTATCCAGTCAATATATCTAAAATTTTACAGAGTGGGACATTTCAGAGTGGACCATAATACTAAAATAACACAGCAAACATTAAATAAATAAAGGGTAGTGGGGTAAAGGGGTTAAAATGTGTCGGGATGGGGTTCGCATGGTGTTATAAGGGGGTGACGTTATAAGGGGACATTATAAGGGGGCGATTAAATTTACCACTCTGTAATTGTGGTCTGTAAGATCACATATAACCTGCAGATGTTCAAACTTCCCTGACACACAGGAAAGGTGCAACATGGGCAACATCAGAACAAGCAAACCCCAGACAAAGAACAGGTACAGCACAGGGAGACGCACTGAAAGCTTCCATCACACACTGGACAGGTACATCATAAGCATCAGCACTGCCAGCCTCTATCACACACCAAACAGGTACAACATGGGTAGTAATAGTACCAACTTTCTCACAGACTCCCCCAACAGTCACAGACTAAGCAGCAGTGCTGCAAAGTTAGCAAAGGTATGTGCTTCCTTCACAAATACAGCACATACTGTTACTGCATGGGCAAGACCAGCACAGGTTTCCCTCTAAAATAGAACAAGTACAGGAACAGTATAGGCAGGGACAGTACAAGCCTTCATTGAACAGGTAAAATCAGGGCCGGGCAAGTGGACACTTCCCTCAAAATCTATCAAGTACTGTAAAGGTAGGGCCAGTAGAAGCTTTCCTCACAAACAGTTGCATCATGTGCAAGGTCACTACAAGCTTGCCTAACAGCCAAGCGGAAATAGAGCAAGTGGCTACTGCAAGCTTCCATCTCAAACATCTACAGCACTGGTCGGATGAAAGAGAGCTTCCCTCACAAACTGCAAGTGGAAGTTTACTACAAAACATGTCAATTCAATCTTCCTCACAAACGGGTACAGGTATAGAATGGGGAGGGGCAATGCACGTTTCCCTCAAGTGGTTGCAAGCACAGTATAGACATGGCTAATAAATGTTTCCCTGAAAAATGGATACATGTAGTGCACAAGCAAGGCCAGTACAACCTTCACTGACAAGCAAATACAACATTTGGAGGGTCACTGTAAGCTTTCTTCACAAGCAGGTAAAACACGGCAGACAGGGCCAGAGCAAGTCCCATGCAAACAGGTACGTTTCACTTACAAACGTACAGCATTGGCAGAGCAACTGCTTGCAAGAGCCTGTGCAAACCTCTTTCATAAATGGTTACGTGTATACCCCAGACAAACCCAGTGTAAGCTTCTCTCACACCATGTGCAAGGCCAGTGGAAGGATTCCTCGTGAGATGGTACAAGTACAGCCTGATAAATACTCAATGAGGACTGAAAGGGGGACAAACTGTGCCCCCTCTAAGTATTTTTTCACACTATGCAACCCGGCACAGGTCAACATTTTTTTCAATATTTTGTAGGTATTTATGCCTTTTATGCAACCTTAGTCACAATTGCCCTCCACGGCTATTGACTGAACCCCTCTGTATTGGATTACACGATGGGGTTCCTCCTCTTCTGTACAAAATGTGTTGCAAGTGAAACATGTACATTTTATTTATTTTCCTTGTTCTCCATTTGTACAGATTTGCTGCTGCGAATGAACTAAAACATTTTGTTGGGGTTTTTCAGAGCAAGTCATGATTTAGATGCTCCGGATCTCAAACCATGGACTTTAATTTTTAGTGTCCACTTCGACATGCCCACTGCCCTTTCACATGTTCTAGGGTGCGGGTTTTGTGTCGACACAAAACAATCTAAAAAATGCTCTCTACCGTTTCAGATAGAAGGGCACATGGTGCTTATAAAAATCATCTCTTCTACTTGTTGCCCAAAACATTGAAAACTATTTTTGACCTGTGCCGGGTTGCATAGTGTGAACAAGTACAGCCTGGTCAGTGCCAGGGCAAGCTCCCTCCCACATACACAACTGGCTTCAAGGACAAAGCCTACACAGGTTTTATTTGCAAAGCCCCGATACAGGATATGAATCCTGGCTTCATAATTCAGCCTGCCAGCACCTGTGCATAAGAGAGCTCTGCTTTCACATGACCCTCCCCTCAAATCAGCAGCTCCTACTAGGCCATTGGTGGCTGGGAAATGGAGTGGGAACAAGGGGTGCACTGCACTTGCTTGCTTTCTGTACCCTGTCTTGTCAATATCATGCTGCAGGTGTTACTTCTTGTTTGGCAGCGCCAGTGAAGAAGATGGGTCAGTAATTGTTGCGGTTGTTAGGCCGCACGCTGTGAGGTTGTAGAAGGAGGAAACCAACGAGGAGGGGTCATGTTGTGGGCTATACACGTTTATCAAATAAAGAAACCTATCTCTCCCCACTTCTAAGGGGCTTGCCCTGCCTCAACCTAGGAAAACATTAGTGAGCTGTCAGAATGTCCATCAAAATTAAAAGTTCTCCATCAGAAACCAGCTAGTCTAACCCTAAGACTATAAACATAAGTCTTTAATTAAAGTGAAGTTTGTGTTTCCTTCACTAGGAGAATTACTCCATTCTCCTGCTCCTTCTGTCAAGGAGCCACATAGTATCCTTCAAACACACTTGCGGAAGCTCACAGCCTTATTTGGCCTCCATTTAACAATCTTATGAGGGACATCCCTTTCCCAGGGTTCTTTGAGTCTTCCTTGTACCTATCCCTGTTTCTTTATCGTTTTGAGGAATTTGTTTTTCCGAAGAATTCAGGTTTTCCAATGATGTGTGTGGGGTTCCTGTGCCAAGGGAGACGGCCTCTCCTTGAACAGTGGTATTGAGTGGACCACTACGACAAGGGAGATGACTCCCGATATACTCTGCTTGGGCAGTGGTGTTTGGCTGGCAGGCTCCAGCTGGTGGTCTCGGCACTGTTTCCAGACCTCACAGTCTACCTTTTTGTGGTCGGGCCACCACCTCGATTGCTTCTTCCTTCTGGTGAGACAGCTCTCAGCCAGCTCTTGCAGCAGCGTAGAAACAGATTCCCCATGTCTCTGGTCCTTCTGGTTTGAATCTTGTGGGCTGAAATTGCGTGCTGCTGGCTTCCGCGATGAGAGCTCTCTAGTCCGTTCATCCTTTCTATTTTATATTGTTCAGTCTTGCCTGGCGTCAACCCCATATTGGAAAGTCTCTTTGGCACTCTTCATGCCTCTAGTGAGTCACCTCATTACAGTATTGGGTGACTTTGTATATGGCTATTCCATATGCTTCTCTTGTTTTTCTTCGTCCCAGTATGTTTTACATTTGTCACATTCATGGCTTTACAAAAACACATGCTTCCATGATCAATGGTGGGAGAAAAGGGTGACCATGAGATTAGGGGGTTGTGTGACAGGGTTTTAGGGAGGCTTTTCCCCAGAGTGGTCTACGTTATCGCCAGCAGGGGAGTCCCTTCCTAAGAGGTCCTCCTGCAGATTACCACACCTAGGCGGGGGGGCTATTGGGTAGCAACCTCAACTTCCTAGCCTCATAGGAAAGGGCGCCCCCCTGGGGAGAAGTGACAAGAAGTGACAAGACTTAGCAAATCGTCTCACACACACAAATAGTCTTTCTTACATGCTCAATCATTAAAGGGGCCAAGGCATTAACCAACCTGTAAAGGCTACACTCCAAGGTCTGCCCATTAGGCTCCTTAGCCAATAAAAGACTATCCTATAGGGGGGAATCGGCCAATCAGCAAATCCTAAAAACACAAGGCAGTGCAGCTTGACTGAGTCATATACATGACCCTCTGGAGTGCAAATTGTGATGAATCCTATGGACTCCACATTAAACCCCTGCCGAAAAATCTCCTCCCAGGTGGCCATGGAAATGCTTGTGGGTGGTGTTCTGTGGGAGGATTACCTGGGTGGAGAAAGGGCCCAGGGGGATGAGAGGAATCCGTGGGGTGAGATACAGTATTTATCTTCCTCTAAGGATGACAACTCCTCCCTACCAAAATCTGTAATGGCTTGCTGTTGCAATTATCTTTTTGCTCCACAAACTAAACATCTAAATGTGGGCAAAAACAATCATAAATCCCTACGCACTGGAAGAAAGAAAACCCCTTCTAAAACCCTGGAGACTCATTGAGACAAAAACTCCCCAAACTCCCAAGGTTATTGTCAAAGGAAATCTGCAAATAATAACGAGTTAAACTCCAAAGAAGGTTATTCCTCTTTACAATCAAATCTGGTGACTGAGCCTTATGATAGTTCTTTAAAGAATGTTATGGGTAACAGAAAAGTAGCTAAGAACGAAAAATAAGCCAGAAAAACTAAATTTACCATTAGGGACTTCAAGTCCCATAATTCCCTAAGTACTAGGACGAAGAAGAGGACTAAAGAAGCACAATCCTCCGGGAGCGGTCATATTGTTAATTCAAATGACCTAGACCTGACGGAGACTGGGAGGCTTAAAAGGCCCCCTCAGGTGCAGGCCATTGAAGAGCAGGACGAGCAAAATGAGCACGAAGAGCCATGTGAGTAGGGGGTGCAGGCGACGCAGAATCTGGAAGAGGGAAAAAGAGGATGGGACCACTGTTAGGCAGAAAACAGTAGCCGGCCCTGAGAAGGTCTGTGCCTCCAAAAGCCTGAAGTGCAGAGGTCACACAGCAGGAATGGTGCAGGAGAGAAGCTTGCCATCTGCAGACCTATTTTGCAGCGGCTGCATAGCAGGAAGCTTTCCTTCCCAAGAGGCAGTCTCTGGTGGCTGACGTGCACCAGAGAGCCTTCGAGCAAGGGAAGCTCCTTGTCCATGTGGCAGGGGTGACGGCAGAGCAGGAGAAGCAGTCTGCCGGGTCGCAAGGAGCCACAGAAGCAGAAGACCTGCAAGCAGCGAGAGGATCGGGTGTACAAGCCTTACCCAGTGAGTCCACAAGCTGGTAGTGACCCCGGAACTCACTTACATGCTCAAGGCAGGCATTTGTCTCATGACAATCTCTCACGTAGGAGTGGAAGTGATTTTTCAAGTGACTTTGAATACCGAACTATCAGAAAGCAGCAAAAGCAATATTTGTTAACTCCAACTGACATTTAAGAGTGTGTGTTTGTTGAAAGCCCAGCAACCCGATGGGGCAAGAATATTAAAAGCTAATATATGCAACCATTGCCCAAGCCAACAGAAACCAAAACACAGGCAATTCAAATCCAACCGATATTGCTAAAGACAGAAGGGAACTAGTGAAAGGTTCAAAGGTTGTTAAGCTTGTTGTCCATATTTTTGAGAAGCGTATAACAGCTGGTACAAACCCCCATTGTCAAAGCCAAGGATGAAGTAGAAGATCCTACCCTTGTCAGTGTTGTGTTACTTATGTAGCAGTGAACCAAGAGTGGTAAGAAGGCTGCCCTTCTAATTATAATTATAATTATTCTTTTATAACACGCGTAATATCGGGTATCAGTTTCTAAGCGTGAGTCCGGGATTTGAACCTGTGATGCTATGCGTTGTCTTGCTTCCAAAACAAATGTATTGCCCCTGAGCTATCCTCCCGGCCTGAAGAAGGTTACTCAGAAGGAGGAGAGCATAATTTGCAGTGGAGTATTGAAGAGCCAAATTTGAATCTTTTTTTCACTGAAAAGTTGCTAAAGGTTTAGATGTACAAAACAGTGAACATTGTGAAGTGGTTGTCAAGCCATTATAAGTTGATTCTCACCACAGAAACACTTGCTGTTTGTGAAATGCTGTTCGGGCAGGGAAGTATACCAGAGTGGCACACCTTTGAAGTAGTAGGCCTGGCATGGGAGCAAATGCGGTAGAAGTTGACGAAGTGCCATAAAGTAGTGCTTACAAAGATAATTGGTGTTGCTTATGGTGCTGAAGAAAGAATTTCATGAAACTGCTTTAGCAGCATTATATTTCTTCAGAAATACTCAGTTGTGGCAATTATCTTGACAAAGATGATTTATGTTGCTGAAGAAAGAACTGTATAAAACTACTGTAGAGGAGTTATATTTCTTCAGAAATATTCAGTTGTGGCTAAATTTCCCGACAAAGACCATTATTGTAACTTTTGATGAACTGAGAAAATATTCCTCAAGTGAAGAGGATAATTCAGAAGCTTACTCTTGCTCAAAGAAGATATCAGAACTTTCTATTTTCTTTATTGAATCACTAGAGTGTTGAAACATTCTGTTATCAAGTTGGAGTTACAAAGAACTGTGTTGAACCTTTGTTACAAGCCAGGATCTCCCTGTTTCTTTTGGAACCATGGAGCAGAATACTGCTTGACTCTGTGGAAGGGGAATTCACCCAGATTATACGGAGAGACGGCTGTCATATTTCAGATTCAATTGTTATATTTTAGTTGCTTTTGAACTGCCATGAATGACCTTACTGAATTACTGTATGCATAAGTATGAGTGACAGATATTCTTTTTTAGAGTGTTTCCTTTAGTTTATTTTAGGCAGGGAAATCCTAGTGAGGGTAGGGATAGTGAGTCATTTATCCAACCTTCTCATCTATTTGCACCTTTTGAAAACCCTCTGCTCCTCGCAAAATTTTCTCAAATATTCTCACCATTCTCTCTACTAGGCCAAACAGCCATTTTAATAGAATGCTCACCCCGTGATGAAAAAAAACCTGGCTCCACTGAAAACAACTTGCAGAGCCATTGGCCCTGTTTAATGCCAATATACATTGATCCGCGTTCGAATAGTGTATTCCAACATAGTTAACTAGTGTCTGTTGCAAATGTAACAAGGATCAGTCATATCACACTCTCCTGTAGAGACTGATAATTCATTAATAAAAAGGAACTCAACCCACAGCTTCAGAAAAACCTTGATCACCCATGGTAATTCCCACCATCGGACACCTTTCATCCTTCGTTCATGGACGTGCAGTCCCAGTGTCTACCAATAGAGCAAAGATTTTGCCTCCTACCGTCACATTAACCCATGGCTCCTGTTAGGCAGAATCCTGTGCAGTGCCCTTAGGGACTACTACACACGATTAAGAATACAGGTGGCAATACAAGTTTTACCTTTGGTACAAGCCTGTACTACTATGTCAGAGTGGTAGCAGTGGCAGAGCAGCCAGGCTTATCTCAAGAGTATAAGAGCAGTGGCAGAGATTACACAAAGGGACCACAATTACTGTGACTCAAGCAAACACTGACTCAAGGTTTCAGGTAAAAAAATATAAGTACATTTATTTTTTAACCATTCGTTATAAACACAACACTTCTATTAAACTTAAATAAAAACCACACATTAAATATACCACAACTAACCAATTCACTTTGTACAGTAAGTCTCAAGGTAAGTTCCCTGTGTTTGAATGAACCGGTGTTACGGACAAAACACGTTACTGCGAATACGATTGCGATCACTTTTTGACAGTTCGGTCTACTAAACAAACGCGTATCTGTGACATGAAATGCTACCGGGGCAAAAACACAATTAGCACTTACCCAGAGGGAGTTGGGGACAAAAATCACAGACAATATTTTGGTTAGGCAGGCAGAATCAAGAAACGCTCAAAGACAGGAGTTGAAAAGTCAAAGGGCCGGAGCCAGGGTCGAAAGACACCGGGGCCAGTTGCCGAAGATCACACGGTCAAACAGTTCACGATTCAACGTAGCCAAAAGTACTTCGATATTGTCAATGTTCGGAAGCAAAAGTTATAAGAAGGAGGGAAGACAAGGGCAAGCCTTGGAAATGAAGAAAAAGGGATTCACCCAGTTTCCTCAACAGAACACAGTACCTTGTTCCAGTGGTGTAACTGGTGCCCTGGCAGTTGTTCCTGTTGGTTTCCCGCAGACCCACGATTCCTGGAGCTTCGTTGTGAAGGAGGACGTCTGAAGGGGGTCTGCACCACACAGGGATGAAGCCAGCAGCAGCGACAAGGAATAAAAGGTACGCTCCTTAAAAACAGGAGAGGCTCCTCAGGTGGCTATCCGGACCACTACAGCAGTGTGCAGCGATTTCGACCAAGGAAGAAGAGCCTCTGGCTGTAGAAGATGAGCTGGTTATCCCCACCAAGCTCAAGGGAAGAAGACTCTGGACTGGATCTTCTCCAAGTCGTTGAAGGGAAGATAGCTCGGGACTGCAGCAGGGCTTCACCGGGACAGGGGAGTTGCAGCAGCCGTCGTTATTTCCGCTTCTCTTCAGTTCCTTGTAGTTCCAGTGGCGACTCTCCGTCTTCTAGTCCAAGAGACCTGCCTTTTATGCGAAAAACCCCCATTCACACAGCCTGGCTGTCAATCACCCAGCAGGGGGGTTGTCCAGCCCGGACAACTACCCTGGCCAATCATGACAAAGCGCGACTTGGGTTTCCTAGGATAACCTGTGCAGGGGGTGACTACACCCTTCCCTCACATTAAGCCCACCTAGACACCCAGGCGCCTTGAGGAGGGCTTCTGAGCAGAAGCCCACCAAAAAGACAGTGAACAAAGAAGGCGAACCTAGTTTGCCGCGCAAAGTAAAACACTAGAAGGACTTTAACAAAAAGAAATGGCGAATAAACCCAACTGGAGCCAAAAGAAAGACGATTTGGTCAAGCGGGTTTATGTTCGAGGCTAATATAATAGCCAAGAACAGTACCACGTGTATCTAATATAATCGCGGTACAAAAGTTAGGGTAGATACCACTGCCACCAGCCAAGTCTAAATGTTAAAAGAGCGAAACAATGCTCTAGGAGGTACAGATAAAAAGGGATACGAGTTAACCCTTTCCAGTACTCCATGGAAGATGGGGTTTTCTGGATCTGTGGTAGATTGACTAAGTAAAGTTAATGGTAACTTTACCCTTTTCTGGGGGACAGTAGTCGCTTCAGAAATGGAGTCAAGGGAAGTCTTAAAGACAACCCTGTGCCACGGCACTAAAGGTGCTATGTGACACACAAAAAGAAGGGGCATGCTGAAGTGGTGTGCTTCAGAGTCCACAATCACAAAAACAGAGAGAAACACATAGCAAACACACATAGCAAAACACAGGTAATAGTGGGAGAAAAGCTCTCACTCTTACCAAGTGGAAAAAAATAAACTCCAGAAGTCCAGCAAAGCTGCTGGGGGACTCACTAGGTGAGGGAAATCAGTCATATATGAGAATTCTCCCTAACAGCTCCTCTTGGGGCTTAGTGTCACTGATCATTCTGAACACATCAAATCGTCCTGTGAGCTTTCCTATTGTGGGTGCATGCATACCCCTGTTCCTGTGAAAGGATTTACTCCTAAATCAGTGTCACCTCCTATCCTGGGTGTCAATACCTGTCCTGTGTTTTGAATATTGCTGAATCTGCATGGGGCTTGCTGCAGTTGTCCCTGTCTCCAGTTCATTTTGCACTTGCTCTAGCTGCTGTACCTACTGCACTCTCAGCGCTTGCGTCTGATGCAATGTCTGATCCTGGGCAAACCCTTCTATAGCTTGTGAGCTATATCCTGGGGGATACACTGTCCCCCCTCTTGAGAATTGGCCATCTTGTACACATCCTTGGCTCCCGTATGTGCACACAATGTGCCCTATCATTCATATGTTCAGTATACAGAAGGAGCCCTTCTAACTAGTCCCCCTTGGTTAAATCCTCCTTGCATAATCTGACTCCTGATCTTCATATTCTGAAACCCGCTTTGATTATTCCGAAAACCACCTCTTCTTCTATTTTCCATTCCTCTGCCTTGTGGCACAAATCCATTCCCTCCTTAGCCCATCTGGTGCTGATAATTCGCCTGTGATGTACCCACTGCTTGCTGTATGCACAATCCTTCTCCACTCGTCAATACTGCAGCTTCTATGGCATATTTTGACAATTTTATCTGAACTAACTTGGCTTCTTCAATTTTTCCTAGCATCGGTTTTCTTTTTATACTTCTCCTGTAATAGCTGACAGTAATGTACTGTAGTCAACTGTATCTCAGGCCACGGTTTCGCTTTCAGTCCCACTTGTTTCTTAAGCGCCTCGGTACCTGCTTCAGGCAATCACGGACATAAAATGTGGTAAAATACTGCCACTGTTTTCACCTCTGCTCGTGAGCTTCAAGAGTTCAGTGCTCCTGGATATAAGCAAGCGGATCCCCATCCTCCCTAAAAAGGAAATCTAACTTCTTTTACATCATATTTTTAGCAAAACATAATATCCCTAATTGGTGTTTCTAATATAAAGCGAAAGCATCCGGTATGTATGTATGGGCCTCATTACGACCCTGGCTGTAGCCCTGCCAGTAAAAACCAGAGTCATGTTTTTCTCAGCGCCTGGCTTTGGGGAATTACCGGGGCATTACAGCCCTGGCGGTCCCGGAAGCCAGGCCCCGGAAAAAGTAACTCCCCATTCCCATTCGAGTCCCATAGGACTCAATGGGAATGGGGAGGACGGAAGCACCAGCACTCTGTGCAACAGTACTGGTGCTTCCGTCAAAGTCTGCTGGCGGGTGCCATTCCGCCCGCCTGGTCAGACCTGGCGGGCGGGACGGCACCCGCCCGCAGAACTCGGAGTGTGCCGGTCCGGTAACAATGGTGCCGGTAGATTACCGGCACCATTGTTACCGGACCGGTAAACTCGTAATGATGCCCTATGTGTTCTTATTGCAGTTTTGACTTTCTTCTTCTGACTACCTGTGTATGTTTCATGTGCATTGTTAGGGAGAATTCTCAGAAATTCCCTTCTATCTTAGTGACCCCCAGCCCTTTTGCTGGACTTTAGGACTTCGAACTTTTATCCTGGAGCGAGTGAGACCTTTTTCCCCATTCTCTCATGTATTTTTATTTCATTTGAACACTGTGTTTCTTTTGGTGTTGGAGTCTGACAAACTCCATAGGCATCATCTTGTTACATTGTGACACACAGAACCTTCAGTGCAGTGGCACAGGGAAGTCTTCCAGCTTTCCCAAAGGTTTAAATACCTTCTCTAGTTTAAACTACTGCTTTCAAGAGCAGTGAAGTGAAATTGACTTTACTTACATTTGTAACTTTCTAGACCCAGCACACACTATCTTACCATAGGGTGCTGGAGGGGTTACTTAGTATCCCCTTTGTCTAGTTTCTCATGTAACATTTTTATGTTATCCTTTCTACAATTAATGGCTGGTGGCAGTGGTTTACTTTTTACTACCATTGAGTGTTTCTACCGCGGGCTGCAATTGCAACAGCAGTTAAGCACCCATCGGTGCCCATTTTGTCAAAATGGCCCCGGTCTTCTTTTTTCGCCATTTCTTGTTGGAAATGTCCATCTTGAGATTTACTCTACAAAACCAGGATTGGTTCCTTTGTTCGTTTTGTCTTAGGCGGTATTCACTGGTGAAGCCCGCCTCTGGCTCCAGCGTGTCCAGCGTGTCTGCTTAATCCACTTGGTTACAGAAATGCACCCAATGGTGATTGGCTGGCTGTCCTTGCAGGACAGCCCCCCTGCTGTGTGAGTGACATCTAGGCTGCAAATTAATGGGAGAAACCTCCATAAAAGGCAAGGTCTTTTAGACAGAAGGCAGAGTCGACCACTGGACGAAGGAATCCGAAGAAGAACTTGGAAGAGACGCTTGCTGCAACTCCTAGACCGTTGGTTTCCCCGGTGAAGCCCTGCTGCAGTGCTGAATCTCCGAATTCACCTCGACTAGAGAAGCCCTGGAACGGATGACGTCTCCCCTTGGGTTGGTGGGACCAATAGACCTCAAGATGAACTCATCTGGAAATCCTCTCAGAGCTGGCTGTGCTTCATTGCTGCTGCAGGAACCGATTGCTAGGGAGAGGAACACAGAATTGAGTGCATCATCTTTAAGTCGGACCCGAGCTCCAGGAAGATCCTCCGGACTCCCATGAAGCAGGACTGACCAAGCCTGAGCCACCTCAACAGAGTGCTGGTACCCAGATGCGAGGAATGCCCATAAGGTATCCGAGAACCGCAGTGGTGCCATTCGCGGGAAGCTGAAATCACGAAGTGCTGCAGATCTGAAGTTTACCCATTGCTTTGGCCGACCTTCGAACTGTAGTGCAGGAGTCCCCAGACATCCTCCCTCTTGTCCCCACTACTGAGGCCCAGGAGCAAAAGGATCTGCAGGAGCTACAACAGGAACAGAAGCTAGCTGAAACCAATTTCTTCAGACCTAAGGTACTGTAAACTAAGGGGTACTTAGCTCTTGCTGTGTAGCCATCCTAGCTCTCAGTTGAGACTTGCCTTGGTTGCCTTTTGCAGAGTTGCTTGCAGCTTTGCCCTTCACAAGCCTCCCAGCTTGTGGCCTAATAGCGATTTAATTTTCTACAAAGATTTCTAAAACACTGTGCAATACTTTTTACTTACCTTCAAGAAGTGCTTCAGCTCCCCTAGACTTTGCTCAAGTGACATTGGCTGTCCTGGCTCCCTGAAAGACTCTTCTAACCTCTGACTTAGTGTTTTAACTGTCCCTCCAAAAAGTCACACATTTTATAACTTGTCTAGCTGGGAAAGGGTTAATCTACAGTGCATTGGGGGAGGGATGGAGGTTCAAAAGTACTTACCTGCTTAAGAATATTTGTTAACCATTTTTTTATTCCCTAACCATTTTGCTTTTGACACTAAACTTAGTATTGCTCTAAATGTACCAGTGATATATCAATGTCCACAGTGTCCTAATTATTTAAGTCACCTCAGGGTGTAGGAAGTATCTGTGTTCCATCCCAAATGGGTATCTACTGATTTATTGAAACTGAGAGTGTGTATTTTTGAAGTATATTTTAAGAGTTACATATTTGCTTCCTTCTAACGAAGGCTTATTCAACTGACTGTTAAATTAATAAATAATTGTTTAATCAAGAAACCTTGAGTGTAAGTGTTTATTTGGATACTTGTCACTGTGAAACTCTATGTTGCAACCCTACAGCTCACACTGACCCCTCTTGAGATAAGCCTGGCTGCTCAGCCACTCTACCAACTTGTGTAGTACATGCTTGCACCAAAGGTTGGGTTAACTATTGCCAAGAGGACAAGGCTTTGCAGTCTCCCACAGGGTACTGCCTACATTCTTGAGCTTGCAATCCATTGATTGCCTGTACGTCCAAAAGATCATACGTGCATGTGCGTATCCGTGCCTTCTCATGTGTGTGTGTGTGTGTGCGTGCATGTGTGTGTGCATGCATGTGTATGTGTGCATGTGCGTGTGTATGGTTGTGTGTATGCATGTACGTTTGTGTGTGTGTGCATGTGTGTATTCATGTGCGTGTATGCATGTGTGTCACTTCCCCTCTCCTTATAAACATATATTTTCCCCCATAAATAAATGAATCACATATAATAATAATCCATGCTGTGCTCAATAATTGTGCCAAGCCTTCCTCACTCTTCTTTGTCAGTGCCTCAGCCTGCTTGTACTTTTTAATAAATCATTTTACTTGAACAAACCCCACAAAAAACTAAATAATGCACTCCTTTTCTTGAAAACCATAATAATCAGGGTGTGTGCTTGTATAAAAAATACTCCTTTATATGCTCAGACCCTTTTAAAAATACTAGTGTACTTTCTTGTGTGTTTTTTATAGCATGATCCCTAAACTAGTATACATTATCTCCTATTTATTAACTGTAGTCTCTCCTCAGTACAACTATTCAACATATCATGCCCCTCATTACTTACTGCTTCCCTAATTTTAAGCACACTACAACTAAGGGAGACTGGAGGTACTTTTTTACCAACCACTTATAAACAGCCCTCCATTGGACTTTGGTTTGAACAATACATCATGTTTAAAGGGTCACTTGCTTCCCCACTATCCCTTCTTGGTTTTTCCTCTCGTATATGCTTTTTGATCATTATATTGTCATATATCACACCAAATTTTATCAAAAATAGTAATTTTATTATTCTTTCTTAAAATACATCATATAAAACACTTTTCAACTCTCTTCTTTTTTTCTTTTTGTTCAATTGTAGAAATAATCAGTACAATTGGTTGACAAACGTATATGTCAATAATTTTCTATTTCACTGTGCACATCAAATAATTTGTAGTAATGCTTTCTTTGACAAATTTTTCAAGATAAAAATATCATAAGGATCTGTTGTTTGCTCCCCTCTCTCATAGAGAAGTGCCTCCCAGTCCAGAGACTATTTTACTCTGTATCGCCATCACCCATGCTTACTTTCATACTGCATTCAAACCATACCCGACATGTTTCATTCCTTACACACTTTATACCACTAACAAGGAAATTCTTCAGGGGTAAAAACTTCTTTATACCACATTTCATTAAGATGTGCAGTTCTGTTTGTCTTCTTATGAAGTTCTTTATAAGGATCCACTATTAATGAGGTTCCATTTGCCATTCACTGAGGTCCAACCATCAAACGGATAACTAAAGGAAGCAAGAGAAGGGATATTCAAATTTTAATGTTCGAATCACCTCCAGGTTTACGTTTCTGTTACATATCACCTACTGCCTTTACTAACAGTTTTAAGGAGTAGAATTTTTAACTAGCTCCTTATGCACATCCATTATGACACTATGTCTCTCCATCTCAATACACACAGGCTGCAAGTTACATATTTCCTGGCCAAATAGATTCTAGTCTTTGACTCCATTTAGTCTCAAATTCGTTTCACCCAATAGATGGCTTATTGGCAGTTCTGCATTGTCTAGGATTCTTTCTCATAAGATTACCTTGATTCTGTTGGCTGTTTCTTTATCTATCTTCTTAATTTATCACCTTTTGTGAAACTTATCCCTAATTTTAAGTACGGATTTTGCAGCAATACATGCACTTCCAATATTTTCACCAAAAAAGGTGTTTTTATATAATTTATTCTTGCTATTGCCCATACATATTCACCGGGCTTAGTTTAATGTCATTCACTAGTGCATTAACCTACTTTTTAATGTAATTTGCACTCATAATTACATTTTTACTCTCAGCGCCATGCTTGTCAATTTGTGTGATTTAGACACATTTTCCTTTTCTTCCACAAATGCCCCTATATTGCATAGTTATACTATATAGTGAGGGAAACACTTTCCCCCTTCTTAGCGCCTATCCAATCTGCTCTGGCCTTGGTGTACATGCTTAAACCTTCATGTACGACACCGCATGACTCCACATTGTATTGTAGTGCATATCCCATGCCTTCTCTCTGTCTCCAACTACCAATATTTTCGCTATTGTGGTAACCAACATCACTTTCTGTGCTTTAATTTACCATCTATCTTTCTTTTTATAGCACATTGAAAACTCTTAGTGAAAATCCCTTTCCTTTCTTTGTCTCATCTGCGCAATTGGCCCATACATGCTATAGTGGTCACCCACATCACTCGTCTGTGCTTTAATTTACAATCTGTCTTTCTTTTTATAGCACATTGAAAACTCTTAGTAAAAACACCTTTCCTTTCTTTTTCTCATCTGCGTAATTGGCCCATACATGCCCCAGGACCCATGTCCTTTCCAAATGTTCCATCCATCCTCAACAAAAAACGGCTAGTTGCCCAACATAAAAATCAATAAATCAGGGGCGCTCTAGTGTGTGCCCAACAAAAAAGGCATCCAACACCAACCCCACTAAATGACCATCCAACCCCCTAAAAATGGGAAGTGATCTCTATAACCTTAAATAGTGACTCAATGGGGTCTCCCTGCTCACACATATACAATAACTGTGGAGCAGACTCTCATTTTAAACAATATTTTCAAAAATAAAGTTCAACCTCATATATTTTCGGTCAAAAATCAACAATTTCTTCAAAATATACACACTCGCTTGACTACACAACCAGGGGTCTAATTACCCCATAATATATTAATCCAATCCAGCACTTTCTCTTAGCATCTGTTTTTAACAATTGTGTTCTAATGCCATGAAGAAATGCTGTTTTTTCAAAACGTACTCATTTGTCAATTACTCGGCAGGTGTCAACCAAATCAGCCCCCAATTGAGCGTCCCTACTATAAAGCACAGGCAGTATATTTATGTACCCGAACCCCCCCAAAAAAACAAATAAATTTAATGAGTTCCTGTTCAACTTCATATTTCCATAACAGTCAGGGACAGCACCGGCCCACTTTTAGCAAGGAACTAAAAAAACAAATGTTCTCAAAACTACACAAATACATCTCTAAACATTTTCCTTGCATGCTTGTACATATATTAGTGTCAATCCTACTAATTCTGATCATATTTCCATAAATCTTCATTCCTTTTCTTTTTTAATCACACACACATTTTGTCATTCCTGCCAACACAAGCAGCAAACTGCTCTTTTTATATATAAAGCTTAGCTCACAGCTGTTCTAATTCACAGGACGTATCCCATGTTTTCAACTTCAAGAGCAGCTTCTGTTTTTTCCTATAACCATTAATTATTCTCCTTACTCTGCCAACTGTTATCTCTCAACCTCGAACATGAGCTTTTAACCATTCTCAGCGCGGTTTAAACCATACATCTTCATTGTGTACTGTCAGCGCTAGCCTTTGTTAGCTGCATATTGCATACAAAAGTGATCATATCTCTGCGAAATTTTATTTTTAAAACATGTCATTTATCACATTAGCTTCACTTTTCCAAGCACGAATGGAATCTGGTGTCGTTATTTTTTTTAAATTTAGAAAAGAAAATGTTTCTTACTGCGTAGTTGCCTGTCTGAGGCAAGTTGCATTTCTCTCACATGTCCTGCCTTATCTGTTCTTCGTTGGTATTATGCGCTTGGCAGATTTCTACTGCGTGAGACCTTTTGGTTTCTTAAAGCTGTCAACTATGTAGATATATAAAAATTAACCCTCTAGCTACCGTCACCCGCCCACCTCAAGGGTGCAAATATTGACTGCAATTCGTTATTTTGCCTGTTTTTTTCCCCATAGCATTTCAGACAGCAAATATGAGCACCCTCATCAATGGTTTGCTCACACCTCTGCCTTTTTCACTACTTTCTGCCTATTTCTGGGTTGGTGCAAATCACCTCCCCTAAATAAATAATGTACTTTCTTGACTTCATCTCACTTTGTACAATTCAATGTCGCTCTTCGACACCTTAATTTTAAAACAGACACAGACAGAAAAACTGGTCGACTTTTCACATTAATCCTCAACGCTCTTCGCTTTATTTATTTATTAATTAGATATACATCTAGCCAATAGGCTTTGTATAACACATAAACAGACAACATATATACACAAAATCTAAAAACATATTGCATTTCCAATATATCCTATACAATACATTTTAAAATTGCCACAATCTTCAGATAAAAAACAACAATAAAATATATCAGATTAATATAATTTCCTCTCATAAAAAGCATCCATTGATCAGATATGTCAGTCAACACAATGCCATTATTATAGGATTTAAAACACGTGGTTCGTAGTTCATTTAAGCTTTCACAACACATAATGAGATGGTGAAGGGACTCAACAACATTTACTCCACATAGACGACAATACTTTGACGTTGGTGGAGACCCCATTTTGACACAATTTGTCTCTAATGCAACAGTCGAGTTAAATTTCATCATAAGGTAAGTGCGAAAAGTACCTGTGTTTGGATAGGCTATAATGTATTGAGGAGACGAAACTCTACTCAAATACTCATCTAAAAACCAGCCACTGAACCTTTTAGATGCTAAATTTACCGTATTAAGTTCATGGCAGTAATCATGGACTTTTTTCTTAAGTCTCATTTTGAATGCAAGTAGAGACATAGTTCCTGGGACAGACCCATTAGACCATATGCGATGGAGCCTTTGGATAATACCAATTGTACCAATCAGCACATTCCCTTCAAGACTAAGGTAGGCTTTGACATATGGGACAAAAATTGTATTAGTGGAAAGTGTCACAGCTTTCTCATACGACAAAACGCATTGACAAATATATGCATACAAATAACTTCTGATGTTAAATTCCAAGTATAGGTATTCAACACTCACATTTCGGGGTAGACGCAAGAGTTTTCTTAAAAGTTTGGATTCAAAAACCACGCCACGTTTGACAAACTTGTGGCCCCATATTTCAACAGCATAGAGGAGCATTGATCTGATTTTTGACAAGTAGATATTAAGAACTGCAATGGCAGAGAAACAACAATTTCTACCAATAAATACACTCAGAGCATTTGCGGCTACGGTGCAACGGCTTTTGATTGTAGACCACTGTTCATCCCAATTCAACCTTTCATCAATAATAACACCCAAATATTTGTAAGATTTTACCTGTTCAACTTTTTTAAGGGCTAGGTTCCACGAGTGTTTTCTTAGTTCTACGTTTATTTGAGAAGACCATTATCTTACTCTTGTCAATATTAATGGTCAATCCATTTTCAGAAGAATAAGTGACCAGGGAGTCAAGCATATGTTGAAGACCCGCCGGAGTGTAATCCAATAACAGCAGGTCGTCAGCATAGGCAAGCCAACCAATAGTCACACCATTAACTCTCACGGGATTAGCCTCTGGGATGAGAAATGCTTTCATCATATCTGACAGGTAAAGGTTGAACAGGATGGCAGCGATCATACAGCCTTGCTTCACACCACAACTAGTGGCCATGGGTTTAGAAAGTTTACCAGCCGCGTTAAGTCTAATGCGTACAGAGGTCTCTGAATGTAGTAACATAAGCATCTTTAGGAGACCTTGTGGGATCCCCCATGAGCTGAGTTTTTTCCAAAGTCTATTTCTAAGAATAGTATCAAATGCTGCAGAGAAATCGATGTATGCGCAATTGACATTAAGATTGCGTGTACTCCAGGCATGCTCAATCGATGATGTGAGTAGTAGCAGATTGTGTGTGGTGCTTGATTTGGCACGAAAGCCAATTTGGTTAGAGGGAAGGATATTGTGATCACTAATCCATACATTAAGTTCCTGGAGCAATACCTTGGTAAAGATCTTAGAAGAAACATCTAACATAGCCAACATTCTAAAGTTTGCCGGGTTGTCCCATGACCCTTTTTTGTGCACTGTTAGAATGTGGCTTGTCTTCCATGATGGAGGTATTGCACCAAGCTTCCCTATTTGTTTGAATAATAGCATTAGTGCAGCACCCCACAACTCAGGCTGCTTTTTCAGAACTAAATTACAGACCCCATCAGGTCCAGCTGCCCGGGAATTCTTAAGATTTTCAATAATCTTGACTATGTCGAGTTCGGAAGATTGACAATCCCATATAACTTCAGGTGGTAGAGAGATATTAGCATCTAATTCGACTTTACCCAGTGTACCATTTATATAATGGGCCCATACTTCTTCAGTAATACAATTGATTGTCAAATCACGTTTTTTGTGTTTCCTGAGCAGGTGCCAGATACCTTGTTTGTTGTTAGACAGGGCGACCAATGCGATTTTTTTCCACAAGTTGGTTTCACATTTGCGTTTGTGCATTTTAAGCCAATCTTTATAGTTCTTTTTAAGATTTTTAATATGGCATGCAACCGCGAACTCTGTCAACAGAGAATCATTGTTTCTTACTACATCGCGAATTTCCTTACGTAGGTTCTTTTTTGCTTCATTGATCTTTTTGTCATTCCCAAGCCTACGCGGAATAACCATATTAGAGCGTTCACCAGATGATTTGTATTTTCTACGGTCACCCACTTGTTTCTGTATATTATGCATAATCTCAGTAAAGTTTTGCAAGATTAAATTACCAGCATTCATGCCAGACACCCCCTCCTTAATAAACTCCGGTAGTAAAGTATATACAAGTTGGGATACATGCTCAATATTACGACTGTGCCAGACAATTCTATTATTACCTTCATTGATGCTAAGCATCCCATTTTCATCATAGTCATGACTCTCTACTTCTTTTCCTGGAGTAGCAAATAATAAACACAGGGGTAGGTGGTCGCTCTCATCTCTTTCTACAACACCCATATCAATAACGAAGTGAAAACCATACTGATTGGTAAAAATATAATCAAGTGTGGCTGCAGATCTACCCTCCACCCTAGTGTAGTTCATAGGGACATCACTGGGAGTTAGGCCATTAAGTTTCACAAGATTATGAGTCTGTATTACATTTAACCATTTTTTGCCTTGTCTATTGGACAACGGGTGAATTTTAGATTTAGACGAGACGCTCAACAGCTCGTCCGATTGGCAGTAATCTCCAATTTTAGCATTCAAATCACCCAGAAGCCATAAGGGGTAGCGATGGTTGTATAGTTTCAACACAGTATCAACCGTCATAATGTTCTTTGCCGTATTAGCCATATTAGGAGGATCATATATGTTGATGACAATTAAAGCGACCGACAGCCAACTTATTTTAGCTACTAATACATGCTCGGTTGATAGTGAGATTTTCGTTATCATCCATGGTGAATGCACAGATATCAACAACCCACCTTTCGGACGGCCAAGGGGGCCCTTAGAGGCAAGTTGATGAACGGTGTTCCTATCATCTATCTGTATTTCCACAGTCAACCATGTTTCCTGAAGTGCGAGGATGTTGAAGAGTGCCATATATTCGATCAACCCCTCGTCCTGGAACAAATGCGTGTGCCCACGGGTATTCCAGGAGTAGAGCAACTGCAATGAATCTGGTCATTTGCGAGATTCAGCAAAGCGGGGCTTGAAACTCAGAGGCAGCCATTGCCAATAACCTTCAGGGATGGCATCAGTATTGTTTGACACAGTATTGGTGCCTTGAATAGGCGGACGTTTCTCATATACCGCACTTGTTTGTGAGTTGGCAATAGGAACAAATGGGATAGTAATGTTAGGCCTCTGATCTACAGTGCAATTGCGTGTTTTTACAGTAGGTATAAATACTTTATGGATAGCATAGCCAAGACGCAATAGCTCAACTTCAAAACCCATGATATAGTTCAGCGTAGCTTCAGTTTCAAAACACACATTTGTAATGTATCGATTCGGAAGTTCAAGTTGATCAACCAGACGGATGTCACTGGAGGTGATTACCCTTAATGGAACGATGGTTTTGAATAGGCTCAATACCGCAGCACGGTTCAGAGGGGAAGGGCACTTTTCCATATGAACTAACGTAATTTGAAGAGCTGATAGCCTTCCAGTACCCTCCCCACCACTGTCAATGTTAGCATTGGATAAAGAAGCATCTACAGTGTTTTTTAAAACCCAGGCATCGGGTAATGTGGATTGATTAGATATCACAGGCATATTGGTAGGTCCTGTTGCCTTTAACGGCCTTGTTAATGGCTCAATTGCCATTACAGAAGACTGCAAGGATTCTACCAGCACACAATTAGATTTTGGAACAATCTGGATATTATTTGAGGGCAACTCATTGACCCGAGTGATATCAATTACTTGGTCACCGATATTCACTGCTTCTTCTACAATGGGAACTTCTGACCCATTTGGTAATCCATCAGCTAATCCGATAGCTCGGTGTTTGTGCTTTTTAACAATACGCTTACTGTACATAATGGCCTGGTGGACGGTACTAGGTTTCCTTTTGACCAGGGTAGTCTTTTTCACTACAGTCGCACATTGACCTTTAACGTTTCTCTTAACATGTACTTCAGGCAGGGTTTTAATGGGAGAAGTACTACACTTACTTGCACACACTTCACAATGATGCTCTTTCAATGAGGAGTGAATTAGTAGAGATTGGACATCGATTTTAGTTTCTAAGTGTGCACATTTTTCAAGTAACATCGTGAGCAAATTTTCAAGGGCATTGAACATTTCATCTGAATTCATACTTGAATCCACATCATCATTTACACGTGATCCTTCACCATAGTCAGTAATAACATTGTGAAAAGAGCAGTGTTTTTCCTTAGGTGATGACATAGTGTTAAAACAAAATATAGATGGGATCTCAACGTCAAAGCCGCCATCATTCTTCGATACGGGATTGCCATTGGGAGCAATAGGATTATCAGGTCCCAATGTAATGCCATCTTAGTTGGCGGAGTATAGAACATTGGGGTAGGAGCGACCTCAGCTAAAGAAATTTCAGGATTAATGTCCAAGTACTCAATATCAAGTTCCTCAAGCTCGGAGATGGATATATCAATATTGCTCGTACCATTATTAATATGGCTCCAATGAACGATAGCGTTAGTACTACCATTGGCAGGTAAGCCACTAATACTTGTGGCCCCAAGCGTTGCGATAGTAGGGTTAATGGTGCTAGAGCTGGCGATATCAGGCACAAAATCATCAGCATTAGGGTCAAGATGACTAGGGATGACACTAGGATTGGCATTATTGTTACAACCCTTAGCCTCAGAAAGATCCTCACAATTGGTATTCAAGTGGGCACCAAAGACATCGCAAAGGAGCTTGGCACTCACACATCCAAGGTCACTTGTCAGGTCAGACACTAAATCAACAGATGCCATATTTCGAAGTTCCCTATCACTGGGCACATGCTGTGTCTTTATGGTAGGGATAGTGGTTGGAGTTTTGGCAAAATAATCAGTAATAGGGTTACCCTGAACAACACCTTTTTTAGGGCGTGTGATAATTTTCGGTACACATACGCGCCTATTACGCAAATTTTTGTGCATAGCAATTTCATTATCATAATCATCCATTCCTATGTATCAGTAAGGCGCACAACTATAACTAGCAGGAACAAATGCAATCCTATATCAATCTAATTACAGGACAAGAAAAAGAGAGAGAGAAACAGTGCAAATGCAAGGTTAGACGACTTACACAGAGCGTTAATATGTGTCACTGGCTAAAACCACACCTATCTCAGGACACACTGACTACCCAGAGCACACTGAGCTCAGGGCACAGAGCCCAAAGATCAAATCACAATCACAAATCACAGTATTCAAAAAGACCAAAATGGTTAGAGTACATTAAAATTGAGTCGCTTCAGCAAGACACAGTAATCAAAGAGAAAAAAAAAAAAAAAAAAAACTAATAGCAGGCTTTCATGATTACCGTGACGATTAAAACTGGCAGTGATGCAAACAATAATACATAAGAAATGTGTTCTGTTAACATTAGATTTCCAGCCACAATCGACTCACCCCAAAGCTGCTACGAACATAAAACGATGTTCAATCATAGCCGTAACAACACAGGGGGGAGAGATAACAGAGCCTTAGGGCAAGCGCTGTGGCTCTTGCACGCTTGCAAAGCAGCCAAACAGCACAACAGCCACTTCCGAGCCACTTCTCGGAGCGCGCGCGCAGGAGCGCGCGAGTGGCGAATTTTGAAGACTCGTGGAGAAAAGGGGCGTGGCTAAATCTAAAAATAAAAAAAGTAAAATAAAAGTGATATTTAGCTACTATAATTCGGTGTAAGCACTGATAATTATATTAGATAGTCCATATATGTCCACAGAAGAAGTTTGGTGGATGTTAGAGTGCATACCAGCACGAGCACAGCAACTGCAATAGGAGTCTGGAAGTCACAGAGCGTTCTCCCCAGCACAACAGCCACTTCCGAGCCACTTCTCGGAGCGCGCGCGCAGGAGCGCGCGAATGGCGAATTTTGAAGACTCGTGGACAAAAAGGGGCGTGGCTAAATCAGCACGAGCACAGCAACTGCAATAGGAGTCTGGAAGTCACAGAGCGTTCTCCCCAGCACAACAGCCACTTCCGAGCCACTTCTCGGAGCGCGCGCGTGGCGAATTTTGAAGACTCGTGGAGAAAAGGGGCGTGGCTAAATCAGCACGAGCACAGCAACTGCAATAGGAGTCTGGAAGTCACAGAGCGTTCTCCCCAGCACAACAGCCACTTCCGAGCCACCCCTGATAGGGGTTTAAGACATTATTTTACAGGGATCTATCCTCTGCATCTCCTAGGTTTACTTCACTTGAAGTATATAATGACTTTTTCTGAAAATCCCTTGGATCAGGTCTCTCCGGGCTTCTTATAATCTCATCTCTCATTTATATACACAAAAAACACCACTCATTATCTTTTCTACCCTATTTTCTAGGTTACACTTTACTTTTTAAACCACTGATTACTTATTGATTACTTTTTGATTACTTATATATATGCATAACATGTTATTGTTTCCTTCTTTGCCGTTGTCCCCTTTCAATACATACCATAATCCAGAGATGTCAAAGTGTGCCACGCTATGCTGACCGCCATAGGGAGACTTCCCCTGACTAATGAGGGCACACTGCAGATTCACTTACCCTGTCACTTCTCCTGGGAACTTCCCCATCTCTGTCAGCATAGGTCTGGGTTCTTGTCCCTGGAAGATCTTCAGGGTCCCTGCAAAGTGGTCACTATGTGTAAAGGGGGACCCTCCGCTCTTCATCAGCTTTTGACATCTGTAGACTCTGGCACTGTAGACTGGACAAGGACGAAGGAACGGACGCCTGGATGAGATTTCACAGCCATCTTTATTACAGGTTCAGAAGATACTGGAAGCAGCACACAGATCTCCTACAATCAGCTTGCCTTTTATAGGCTTTTTGAGAAAGATGCAATACTTCATACAATTTCAGAATACATATCTGATTGGTCCTTTCAGCCAAAAATAAAACCCTTCTTTTCTTTGATTGGTTGGCTCATCTGTCACTCACCAAGCCCATATTAGCTTATCTTGGCAAGCATAGGTTGTCTGACACATACTGATAAACTCATTCCAGTCTCAGCTAAACATAATTACAAATCTTTAAACTCCTGCCAAGAAACAGTTCTCATCTGCTTCTCGAGGTCCTGCCAAATTTACTTACCAGCTCATACTGTGGGAAACCTCATGAGCTCATGTTATTTGTTGCTAGTTAAGAAGCTATTCTGTCTAATTGGTAGCTTTCCCATGCTCTTATCTGATTTGCTATCAATCATGTCTGCTTTTCTTGCCAAGAATATTCAACATCAGAATGATTCAGGGCTTTGCACACCTGATTTCAAGACACCATTTTGTAATTGGCATCCATCTTAGAAAATATCTCAGAATGTTCAGCCTAGATGTTCGGCTACCAAACATCATCCAATTTACTTTTGAGCATAACTCATTTTCTAACCAGCTTCCGGACTACATTTTTACATATTCATGATATTTGAGTAATACTGGAGACACCCTTTACTTCCTGAGTAATTCTGAACCCAAAAATATGTGTCACCCAATATGCACTCTTTATCTTCAAAAAGCACTATCATTCTGATGTTTGCAATACTGGGACCATTGATCAGCCTATCATGCTATTTGTATTCAGTTTAAGGGGGGGCGAGGGGTCTAGTACTCTTATACAAAGTTGTCCACCTCACATTTCTGACCGCTCACAAAATGCACTGCATGAAAAGTACCATCATCTTCCCCCATTCCCCCATGTTCAGCATCATCCCCAGCAGCCTAGCAGTTCCTTCGTCCCTGCTTTTAATTGACTTAAAGATGAATGGTCAGACCTTTTTTGATCATCAAATCACCAGTGTTGTTGAATCACCTTCCAAAGTATTCAATTAGTTTAAGACCTTTCACTTTAAATTTAAAGTTGGACCAGCATTTTCCAACTCCGACGACCCACATAAAGTTTTGGCAGGCGCAGCGCTATGCATGTACCTTCAACATGCACATATTCTGAGCCACCATGCCCATCTTTCTTTATTAACTTGGAGTGGTTAAACACAAATTGCCATACTAGGGCAAGCACAGACCTCTGTGATTTAGCACTACTTTGAAAGTTGGCACAGAAAATAACAAATCATTTGAGCAGTTTTTCTTTGCTAACTTTCCACGAAATGCTAGATAATGCTTGCATCTATGAACAGCAGCAGTTTAGTTATTTTATTTTGAATCACAAAGGCTACATAAAACAATACGGCAAACAGTGAAAATCAATATATTTAGCAATACAATGGAACATATAACAAATATAAAACACCAAAGTTTACAATAGTCACAAAATATGAATTGGTTAAATAATCCTTCATCGCCCATCATAGATTGTTAACGAAATTGGCATATATGGTCTTAGCGCAGATAAAAAAAAAGTAGCTAAATCCACGCAAATAGGACAATATGATATATGATACAACTAAGTCCTAGCTTGTTCCGAATGACTAATCTGTCTCTCTTGTAAATGTCATATGATCCAACTCTGTCATGGTTTAACATAGAGAGGGCATAACATAAAAGAGAAACATCCTCGATTGAAGACCTACATCTTGGATGCTTCGGTTAACCATACTTATGCTACCTGGCGGTAAAGCATCCCAGTGGTAAAATATCTAATCTAAATTTAGTGATAAGGATCCTTCCCAGGCCTGGATTTACTAGAGTTAGGTAGCTCGCAAGACCTAGTGATAGTTTATTGTTGAGGTAGCATAGACCAAATCTAAGGGCCAAACAATTGTTGATGTTAATCTCCAGGATTTCATCATACGATAAGTCCTTTAACCATTTTATATATTTTCTTCTATAGTGTCCTGATTGGTGTGGACATAGTGGAGCCCCAGTGAATTAAAATCCATACAACTATGGCAGAGAGCTAGCATCCTTCAAGCTGCAAACATCCTGAACACAGTTCTATACCTGTAGAGCAAAGGTGTAATTCCAGATCTTGAGCCAGTAAAATAAAAAGTATAAATTATGCAAGCCAATTGATTTCATTACAACCTAGCTCGAGAAGTAATAAGGCATTTGGGGGAAATCAGTAGCTGTTTGAAGATGAGATTCTCTTTACTCACAAGATTTTGAAGTTTACTGAAACCTCACAATTCAATCCCATACAGAACTGATGATATGCTCTTAATATTGTGATTTATTTAGAGTTTGATGCAGGAATCCTATTGCCATAGTCTTTGACGATATTTCAGGATTCCACCACAACTCATGACAAAGCAAAACAAAAAAGATGATGGCTGGAAGGTTTAGAATTAATCTTAAACCTGTGTGAGTTGCTCTGGGCGTCCACTCCAGACCATCGTACTTCAGCCTGCCAAGCCATTACAGAAAGGGGGGGAGACCATATGCAAATCAGTTTTGGTCCTAACCGAAAAGGGCCATTCAAGCCCAAACTGCTAGGTCACATCCCTTCTGTATGAGACCACAAGCAACCCCAGACATGATTCAGCCTCAGCCTCATTAGGCATCATCAGTGAGGGGTAGCTTGCGTCGTAGGCCTTTCAGTGTGGGCCCACGGCTGATTTACATATGGTCTTTCCTGTTCTAGAACCCACTAATAAATGTCTGTGTCTCATGGCACTAAAGTGATCCACAACAGTGTTGGCATGTGCACCAGTGTAACTCTACACTGATGCTCACCAATCCTTACCAACCCTTAGTCATGGCCAACTACATCAATTTGCAAGGGCACTCAATGCCAAATATAACATTTGGTGACCGACAATTGATATTCACACATTGCGTCACCATACTTGTACTCCATTATTTTCGTCTAATTTGCACAAATTACATTGTTCGCAAGCGTAATGCCCAATCACTGCTGGCAGAAAATGACTCTTTCATCCTTTCCTTGCAATGAATCGACCAGCTAGCCTTTAAGATTGTGTCTATATTTTAAATCAATTCAGTACTTGTTCTAGAAACTGAGCGAATATTATTGGAGTTTAAAAGTGCTGTAGAGGCTGTCTGTCAGAGCATACCTATGCTCGACACAAATCTTGGTCTTGGGGCATAGAAGTAGTGGAGCATTTGTAAGTTCATGTCCATTTTATTGAGGAAACGTTGGGACTGTTCTTGTGTCTTCAGAAAGTACAGTTAGACGAACAATTTCCATGGTGTCACTCTATGGTGTATGGCATGAAGGACTGATGAGGTCCACCAAGATAGCCACCAATGAGGTTCTTAAAATATTCAACATCTGTTATTTACGGAGAGACTTTAGTTCCCATGGTCTCATTTGAAAAATATTTTTAGCCCTCAAATGGTTTTCTTAACATGTATTCTGAAGACAATGGTCTCATAAATGTCCATATTCTGTATATCAAACCTTGTCTGTAGATGTAATTGAACGTTCCACAGGAAACGCAACGGATCAATATAAAATTGAAGCTACTGCTACTTTATTTTAATATGTGAAATAAGATAAAATTGTATACTAGAACTGAACTGTTGAAATTATTATCCTTGGGATAACAGGTATATAGTGCCCTTTAGTAGGTCACTAACTGTGAGCAGCATCTTCGCTGAAATCATCTCCTCTGTGAGGTTATGCCATGTTCGGTACAGTAAGAGAATTATCAACATGACATAGGTTACTGTCTTCTCCATGCTCGCATGTCTGTATGGTTGTTTGCTAAACATTGTCACAGTGGACTGCATCCGTTCTTCACACACAAACATCTTTTCAAGTGCAGAATGGCATCTGGAGCACATGCTATTTGTTTTTTTAAAAGGTAGAATTTAATTAGTTTTCACTGGACATTCTTAACAATATCCAGCTATCAGCCAGAAATTAGTTCTTCATCATCAACCATATGTAGTCCATGCGCCCCCCCCCTGCTCCCCTCTACCCCCAGGAGTATTCAGCAAACCTACAACAGGTACAATAACATGGGTAATGCAGGTGGTGTACATTGCAACATATATGTTTCTGGGCATGCCTATTAGGTTAAGGGCCCTCAGTCTCCTACGGCATGAGAGGTCGTTAAAGTCTCTCTGCATATAAGTCAAAAAGGGAGACCACAGTGCTATAAAGGACAACTGACAGTTCCTTATGTCCGATATGTGAGTTTTGCCATCCCCAGCATAGTCCACACATTATCCATCCATAGATGAATCAATGGGGCTTCCTTATTCCTCCACAACTGGAGGATTGCCAACATTACCACCAGAAGTAAGTAAGCCAATAATGTCCGCTCAGAGGCAATACCTGCTGGAGACCTGGGGTGGATAAGACCCAGCACACAACACACTGGGTCATCTGGAACATCAGCATTAAAGTATATCCTTTATTCTGGATCCCACCTCCAACCAAAAGTCTTGGATCATAGGGCAGCCCCATAACGCATGCAGTAACGTCCCTTCCCCCTTGCAGCCTTTCCAACAGAGTTTGGAATTGCTGAGATGGCTACGGTGCAGGCGAGACATGATTTTGTACCATCTTGTTAACATCTTGGCCTGTGTCTCAGCTAGCCAGGGGCTCAGGGCTGTAGTCAAACCTTCATAGATACATTCCCAATCTTCCCCAGTTAGCGGTTGGTCCAGCTCCCACTCCCAGCTCTCGCAGTATGACCTATGGTCGGGAGTGGAGAAGGAATTGATACACTTATAAAGGCAGGAGATGAGTGCTTTGGAGCCTGCCTCAGACAGGAAAACTAGGTTGAAGTTGTCAGCTGCCTGGTTGCTCTGGCCATATTGGATGGGTGCAGGGCCCAGTGCCCAAACCTATCCACTTCTCCCAGCCCCTTGGATGCCTTGCAGTCCTCATAGCTCTGAATCTTCCCCTTGCAGAATAGATCTCCAAGTTTCACCAGCCCCTTTCCGGTCCACTGGGAGAACCCCACATCCAGTTGCACCCGGCGTGAATTATTCATTATGAATAAGGGAGGTGAACGGGGAAAGAAAGGTGGTGGACCCCTGCATTTTGCTCACGCTATCCCATGCCTCAAGGTATCCCCCTCGTGACTGGATCGACATAAGACTCTGTGCTCTTGCCTGCCTTGGGACACAGGGTTGAGTCCATATGTGGTGTCCAACTACCACCTGCTCCATGCCAACCCAGATCTTGTGTGAGTCCCACTGGACCCAATCAATGATGGGTCTGATTTGTGAGACCCTATAGCAATCCCAAAGCCTTGGGAATCCGAAACCCCCTTTATCCTTGCCGGCGTAAAGCGTGTACCTATTAACCAGGGGGGGGGGGGGCCCATTCCATAAAAACTGCAACATCATGGCATCCCACATCTGCAGTGTCCGTTTGGGGTCTGGGACGGGTAGAGCCTGTACGAGATACAGAAATCTGTGCAGGACGTTCATTTTTATGACTGCTATTCTGGCAAACCAAGACAGCCGGAGGCCAGCCACTGAGTCCCATCTTATAGCCCTAATTAGGGCCGGATAGTTCAATCCAAATAGGTCCCAGATATTAACCCAGATATTAACCCCCAGGTATTTTACCAACTTGGAGGTCCAGGAGTATGCGAAGAACAGCTCCAAAGCGGTCTGCAGCGCCAGTGGAATATTCAGCCCCAATATCTGCGATATGACTGCTATGACTGCTATTCTGGCAAACCAAGACAGCCGGAGGCCAGCCACTGAGTCCCATCTTATAGCCCTAATTAGGGCCGGATAGTTCAATCCAAATAGGTCCCAGATATTAACCCCCAGGTATTTTACCAACTTGGAGGTCCAGGAGTATGCGAAGAACAGCTCCAAAGCGGCCTGCTGCGCCAGTGGAATATTCAGCCCCAATATCTGCGATTTAGAACTGTTGACTTTAAAACCTGAGACCGGACTGTACACATATATTTCCTCTGCCACCCCTTGTAGGGAGGTCTTGGAGTCTGCAATCGAAAGAATCACATTGTTAGCGAAGAGGCTAATTTTATGTTGGACACCACCAAATGTATGCCCGCTATGCCCTTGTTCGCCCTAATCCTAGCTGCAAATGGCTCCATTGCCATCACAAATAATAGCAGTGACAAGGGACATCGCTGCCGTGTTCCCCTACCCAGTGCTATCGGTTCCGAAAGTGCCCCATTAACCAGCAGGCGGGAGGTTGGCGCCACGTAGTTGGACATAAACATATTGCGCATCAGGGAACCAATATTGAATTTATAGAGTACCTCCCTTAGAAAGCTCCACTTTACCTGGTCGAAGGCTTTTTCAGCATCCAATGCCAATAGTAGAGAATGTGCCGCGTTCCGACCGGACTTCTCCACCAGATGGAGAAACCTTCTAATATGATCTACCGTTCCCCTACCCCACACAAAGCCCAAATGGTCCAGGTTAATCAAATTAAGGAACTTCTCCAACCTGGTAGCCAAGATTTTGGTGAATAACTTGGCATCTGTATTTAAGAGCGCAATTGGCCTATATGAGGAGCACAGAGTGGAATTTTTCCGTTCCTTAGTTATGAGTATCACCTGAGCCTCCGGCATAGCCATGGGGCAATTTTCCTTGCCCTGTGTGCAGTTGAATACATCACTTAGCGGCTTGGCCAGGATCTGGCACAATTGCTGAGAAAACAAGGCTGTTACACCATCTGGGCCCAGGGCCTTGTTAGGTTTGAGTGACCCAATAGATAGGAGGACCTATTGTGGGTCTATGGGGGCCTCCTGTTATATTGGGACAGTTGGTTTAGCTCTATCCCCTCCAAGTAAGCTACCTGGTCCTCTTGTGCTGGGGAGCTCGATGTATAAAGAGATTCATAGAAGGACTGAAATATTTCCTTTTTTGGATAAATGAACGTCTTGTCTGTTGTCTGAGGAGTTGAGCCAAAAGCTTGCCCAGAATATTCCCCTGCTTGAAATATCTATGCCTCAGGCCCAGCAGTGTCCTCTTCGTTCGCTGAACCCTCAGTAGTTTCACTCCTGTTTAGCCACACTCAGTTGCTTAAAGTTATAGCAGGTCGGGCCTGCTGTGTATTTCCCTTCCGCCGCCTTAACCTTAGCCAACAGTTCTCCCTCCACCAGGCCTCTAGTGCGCTTCAATGCCACTGCACTGGCCACAATGTTCCCACCTTTAGTGGTCCCACATTATACTCTCACTGGTGACCCCCTTAGGGTTATCTCTCAGGAAATCCTGTATGGTACCCTTCAATTCCTCCAAGCAGGTTGGATCCTGCAAGACACGCCGGGGGCATGCATCCTCTACTGCTGTATCCGCCGCTCCCCACACCAATCCTGAAAATGTAGCACCACCATGTCATGGTTCGCCAAGCTCATAGGTTCAACATTCGAGGTTGCTGGTAAGCGCGCCAGCCCTGTGGATATAAAATGTAATTTATCCGAGATGCTGAGGTGTGTGCATGGTTCCTATAGGTGAAGGCTGGGGTCAGTGGGTAGTGGGAGCTTCACATATCAATGAGGTCACAGGCAGCTATAAGCGCACAAAGGACTTTGGACGCCGATCCAGTGGAGGCGTACGTCGAATGGCCTGACCTATCTTTAGCCCCATCCATGGCCAGGTTCATATCCCCAACCGCTATCCGGTCACCTCTACCCCTCAGTTCTATTTTATCCAAGACCTGCTGCATACAAAACTTTAGGCCTGTGTTAGGTGCATAGAAAGAGAGAACCGTTACCAGGCGCCCATGAATTCCACCCCTTAACATAATATATCTGCCATCAGTGTCCCTTTTAGTATCGCTATATTTAAATCCCAAGCCCCTGTGCAGAGGGAGTGCAACCCCGGCCCGCTTACTAGCCACTGAGGAAAGATACTGTTGTGGAAAGTGCCTATACTTGAGCCGGGGATGTTGCTTAGACAGGAGATGGGTTTCTTGAAAGTCAACTATGTGTATATGTCACCTCTGCAATTCTGGAAAGAGCGGAGTGCGTTTAGGGTTCCCACATTAATCGCCATCCCATTCCTTAGGTATCTTCTTCAGTTGTCTTCTCCTTCCCCGCTCCCACCGCCCATGGGTAACTCCTTCCCCCCTGCATTCAGTTGTCTTGCAATATAGAGAGCACCCCCCTTTTTTACCCCTTCCCTGAAAATTAACACCACCAGCGTACCCATTTAACAAAGAAACTCCTATCCAACCCCAAATACATCTTCCACACTGTTCCAAGCTCGGGTTAAAGATCTAGCCCCTCTCCTCCCGGCCAACCTTGCCCGTTCCCATTACAAACGCCAGCTGTTAAACCAACTTTCACAAACTTTTGTGCTGCCAAAATAAACAACTAAGCACAAACAGAATTCTAGTGTACGACAATGCATCTCCCACAGTGGCCAAGGCCCCTTCCATTGCAGGGCACATCTCTCCCTAACACCCAATTCCCCCCCAGGAGTGCACAACATGTAAGGTGAAAGGAGTCAACTCCTCCGCTTCATCTATCAGCTCTTTTCTTTCCCGTTTGGACAGTTTTCCATGACTCCAAGGATCCAATCTCAGTTGTACTGGGGAAGGCCCTCGGGCGCCCTCCCTTCCACCATAGAGAGACCCAGCAAGCAAGCACCCTCCTCCACATTGAAGATCGTACAGACCAACTCCTTCCACTTAAACTGAAGCCCAAAGGGGTATGTCTATCAGTAGGGGATGTTTTGACGTCGCAACTCCTCTGTTGTGGGTTTCAGCGCCCTGCGTTTGGACGGAGGAAAAAACTTGCACCGTCACCTCCCGGTACTGCATTTTGTTGACATTCCTCGCTGCTCCCAGTATGGCTTCTTTCATTTTATAATCATGAAAATTTACTACTGTGGAGGTCCGTTCGCTCCCTCTCTCCTCTGGCCAACTCTGTGAGCCCTATCTGTCTTGATGTCCCCTGGGGGAACCGAAGCCATGAACTTGGAGAAGAGTTCTTGGACACAGACTTAAAATATTCTCGCCAGCAACTTTACTTTACTTTAATAATTTATACTGCACACCTCAGGACCCAGAGGCTTATGGCTGCAACCAAACACAGACGATGAATAGAGCCAAAAAGATAAAGGCGGAGGAGGAGAATTCCAGTAAGAAGTGACTGCTCAATTATCTAATAGGTATTTTTCCAGGCCATTACACTGGTTATCTAAATAGGTGTGTTTTCAGTTTTTTCTTAAAGTTTTCAATCAAGTACATTTTTCTCAGTCCTACTGGGAGAGCATTCCAGACCATGGGGGCTACTGCATAAAAAGGACAATGCTTCACTTGTGTGAGTGGGCATCTGGACTCCTTTAGTTGATTTTTTTTAAAAAATGATTTAGTTTTTTAACAAACTTTACATTATATTGCACTTATGTTTCCACATAGAATGTATGGAGGACAAAAGAGGAAGGTAAGTCGTGCACACCTAGTCGTAGTAGGTAAAGACTTCGAAAAATAAATCACAATCCAGCAATGCTGGTTCAAGAATTTTTAGGTGCAGGGGTGGAAAAAAGGCCTTGGCACAAAGCCTAAATCAGTAAATAGAAAGGAAAGAGGACCCAAAATTGGGACCCTCCCGTCCCCTGCACACTAATTACAGATGCCACAAAGGGCGTTCAAACATATAGGCATAACAATGCTGTGTAAATTGAAAATAGCAATTTATTTGGCAAAGAGAAAATGTGTGCCTAGAGGCACTTCCAGTTAAAAAGAATAATTTGTAACATTTAACATAATAAAATGCGAAGAAGCAACAAATGATGCAAAAAGCGATGTCCAATTGTGTAGTGGCCGGCACGTTTCGAGGTATCCTTCTTCTTCAGAAGGGCCTAATTGGACTCTTTTTAACAATTCAAGGAGACAGAAAGACAATTATTTACATTGCAATGACAGTAGGACGGTATTCCAGCAATATAAAAAACAGGATGCTCAGACGGTGGTAAAGAGCAGAGCAATAAAGACAATGTTTTAACAAGCCAGTTTTGTAAATGTGGCCAACCTCGTGCTAATATAACATACTAACACATTCAGAAGGTATGAATCTATGTAAGTACACCTGGGAGGTGGTGTTGAATATTAAGTGGAGTTAGTTCGACTGATCGTGAAGCTATCAAAGAGTGGTAGTTCCTAAGTTCAAAGAAGGCAGGCGCGGTAAGTGCAGAGGTCAGTTGCAACCAAGAGAAGAAAAAGGAATGGACAAGAAAGAGGAGTACAACTCACCACAGTACGGTAAAGTGGTCTACGTCTATGCACTGTGGATGTCCGTGGGTACGAACGCAGAATCTAGTCAGGATGTCATCCCAGGGCAACCAATGCTGTGGGAAAATAGTATAATGTCACATGAAGTAGAAGCACAGAAGGCAACTGGTGCCCAAAAACCCATCCCAATAGTTAAAACTAAAATCGGACCCGGTCCCAAAATGGTTTCCCAATTATGATGCAGCTGAGATGTCGCATTCATTACCTCAACACGGGGTAGTGTAGACGAACAGTTCAAAAATAATGTAGAGAATCGAAAAATTCAAACGGTCCTGGCAAAGACAGGATCCATCGAGCCATTAATGTAGCTGAGACAAACTGAAACACAAGGATATGTATGTACATAAAGAGTGGATTCAAGAGTCGCAATGAGATAAATTCCAAACAGAATACTGTTATCAAATATATAGAGTACTATGTGTCAGAATTCAGAAGGGTTACTGAATTCAACCCGTGCACGGGCTTCTATTGCTGAACAAACAGTTTGTGTAGGGTGTTACCAAGGAAATTGTGCCGTCTGCGTGGAATGTGAATGCCGGGCGGTTGCAGAGTCGGAATGCAGGGAGTCTGCTGTGAACAGGAGCAGCTGGCACCTAAACATGAGCAAACACATACATGGTTCTATGAATGGTAATATACATAGAATCTACGGCTCAGGGAGAAGGAGGGACTGCGATCGCTTACCTATTAGAGCGGTGGGTCACGGTGTTCAAAGACTGGGGACGGCGAACTGAGACTCAGCGCGGTCGTTGTCTAGGAAACGCACCACGCTGGAGTCAGGCCGCCATGTAAGTAAAGGAATATGGGCATGACATCGAAGACGGCGCTGATGCCGATGTGTGTGGAACTTAGCTTCCATCTTTGAAAGGTGAAAGATGTAAACTAGCTCATAGGCAATGGGTGCACATATTAAAAACTATTAGTTAGAGAAGGTGATGGGAAAAGCTAAGAGGGTAAAAAGGCCCTTGAGTAGCTTGAATGTATAGGAAAGCAAAATAGCAAATCATGGGGCAAGAGGACCCCAGAAAGATTATACTGAATGCAAACGAGGTAATGAACGTGGCTAGTATAATGTCCAAAGAGATGGACATGTATTCATGATAATGCGAGTCCGGACCTGCCAGGATGATTCTTGATTACAGAAGGCTCAAAGGTCTGCTGTTTACCGCCGCATCACATCATATCGCTATGTTAATCACAAATCAAAATTACAACATGCCGACAGCATTCAATATCATGATGATTGGCAATGAAATTAACAGGTGTGGTCACCCATAATGAGAAAAACATTGTATAGGAACAAGAGGCATCTTATTGCATAGTAGGTCTGATTATGCCTGTACAAAGAGTAGGGCATCTGTATTGGTTGTCAGTGCCCAAGTCCAGGCATACTTTAAAGCGAATGTCTAGGCATATATAAAGCTGCAGATACCCAAAGTAACAAGGTTGCTAAATACAGAAGTTTACAGATTGCAGTGTAACATGTGACTCATACAGAGTAGTGGCCTATTAGAAGGAGGTACCCCACTTAGAAAATCATGAAGATATAGACAGTTGAGAGAACATATACAGGTCATACAAAGGTCATACTCCAATCTCATAAAACAGGATCACAATAATTAGAATGAGCTCAATAAGTGAAAGACAGAATTAGTGATACACAATCGCCTTCATTCAGTGGGCCAATGTTTTATAAAAAGCAACTCAGAGAGAATTCCTAATTCAAACCCTTGGGTTGTAGAGTGTCTAATGTATGAGTCCAGTATTTCTATCGTGGTGATAAAAGGGATTGATAATTCCCACCCCTAGGTAGTCGTTTGACAATTTCTACAACTTGGAATTTAATTTGTGTGATCGTGTGCTGGTGTTCAATAAAATGTCTTGCCACTGGGGATCTGAGGTTCTTACACCTGATGGTAGATTTGTGTTCAGACCATCTTTCTTTCATGGGTCTCATTGTTTGACCTATGTACAATTTGCCGCAGGGACATTTTAATGCGTAGATAACTCCTGTGGAGATGCAAGTTGAAAAGTCCCTGATTTTAAATTTCTTACAAGTTTGAGGGTGAGATATTGTTTCCCCTTTAATGACATTATTACAGTTTGTGCAATTAAGGCAGGGAAAAGTGCCCCTCTTTTTAGTACTGAACACAAGTTGTTTGTCCTTGGGAGGTCTTTCCGCTCTCACTAGTTTGGTCTTTTAGGTTGCGCCCAGGTTTAAAGGCCATCATCAGTGCTTTGGGAAATAATTTCAAAAGAACAGGGTTGTTGATTAGAATGGACCAATGTTTGCGCAGCGTTTTACTGATTTGCAAACTCTGGTGTGAGTACTTGGAGATGTAGAGTAATGGTGTAGACTTGTCCTCAACTCTCCGGATGCGACGTTGTTCCTTCGTGAAGGTGACCAATCTATTACGAGCTTCTCCTGTGACTGTATCTGGACAATGATGATGACAATTTGGAACTTCGCCCTAACAGTACTTTCGACCCACAGATCCAAAACTCGATTCTGGACCTCTTTGAGAAAAGTGTCACAAATGACCTTAAGAGAATTAACTACCACAGTACTACACCGGTGAACATTAAGAACAGTCAACTAGAACATGTGGAGCAATTGGCCAAAGATGAAGACCTTACTATCAAACCTTCATTCAGCGGGCGGCGATATGCCCCATCATTGCACGTAGCAATGTTTTATAAAAAGCAACTCAGAGAGAATTCCTCATTCAAACCCTTGGGTTGTAGAGTGTCTAATGTATGAATCCAGTATTCGGCTCGTTGTGATAAAAGGGATTGATAATTCCCACCCCTAGGTGGTTGTTTGACAATTTCTATAACTTGGAATTTAATTTGTGCGATCGTGTGCTGGTGTTCAATAAAATGTCTTGCCACAAGGGATCTGAGGTTCTTACACCTGATGGTAGATTTGTGTTCAGACCATCTTTCTTTCACGGGTCTCGTTTGACCTATGTAAAATTTGCCACAGGGACATTTTAATGAGTAGATAACTCCTGTGGAGAGGCAGGTTACAAAGTCCCTGATTTTAAATTTCTTACCAGTTTGAGGGTGAGATATTGTTTCCCCTTTAATGACATTATTACAGTTCGTGCAATTAAGGCAGGGAAAAGTGCCCTTCTTTCTAGTACTGAACACAAGTTGTTTGTCCTTGGGAGGTCTTTCTGCTCTCACTAGTTTGTCTTTTAGGTTGCGCCCACGTTTAAAGGCCATCATCGGTGCTTTGGGAAATAATTTCAAAAGAACATGGTTGTTTATTAGGAACTGACTTGTTTTTTCATTGATCCAATCATTTTCAAATGCGTTATCAATGGCTTTCTCAATGATGGCTTTGATTCTGTGTAATGGATCATTATCAGGTTTGGTGTAGGTGACAGTGTCGTTAAGTAGTTCCAGACATTTTTGTGTGTAACAGGATGAATCCATGATCACGATTGCCCCAACCTTATCCGCAGGTTTGATAGTAAGGTCTTCATCTTTGGCCAATTGCTCCACATGTTCTAGTTGACTGTTCTTAATGTTCACCGGTGTAGTACTGTGGTAGTTAATTCTCTTAAGGTCATTTGTGACACTTTTCTCAAAGAGGTCCAGAATCGAGTTTTGGATCTGTGGGTCGAAAGTACTGTTAGGGCGAAGTTCCAAATTGTCATCATCATTGTCCAGATACAGTCACAGGAGAAGCTTGTAATAGATTGGTCACCTTCACGAAGGAACAACGTCGCATCCGGAGAGTTGAGGACAAGTCTACACCATTACTCTACATCTCCAAGTACTCACACCAGAGTTTGCAAATCAGTAAAACGCTGCGCAAACATTGGTCCATTCTAATCAACAACCCTGTTCTTTTGAAATTATTTCCCAAAGCACTGATGATGGCCTTTAAACCTGGGCGCAACCTAAAAGACCAAACTAGTGAGAGCGGAAAGACCTCCCAAGGACAAACAACTTGTGTTCAGTACTAAAAAAAGGGGCACTTTTCCCTGCCTTAATTGCACAAACTGTAATAATGTCATTAAAGGGGAAACAATATCTCACCCTCAAACTTGTAAGAAATTTAAAATCAGGGACTTTTCAACTTGCATCTCCACAGGAGTTATCTACGCATTAAAATGTCCCTGCGGCAAATTGTACATAGGTCAAACAATGAGACCCATGAAAGAAAGATGGTCTGAACACAAATCTACCATCAGGTGTAAGAACCTCAGATCCCCAGTGGCAAGACATTTTATTGAACACCAGCACACGATCACACAAATTAAATTCCAAGTTATAGAAATTGTCAAACAACCACCTAGGGGTGGGAATTATCAATCCCTTTTATCACAACGAGCCGAATACTGGATTCATACATTAGACACTCTACAACCCAAGGGTTTGAATGAGGAATTCTCTCTGAGTTGCTTTTTATAAAACATTGCTACGTGCAATGATGGGGCATATCGCCGCCCGCTGAATGAAGGTTTGATAGTAAGGTCTTCATCTTTGGCCAATTGCTCCACATGTTCTAGTTGACTGTTCTTAATGTTCACCGGTGTAGTACTGTGGTAGTTAATTCTCTTAAGGTCATTTGTGACACTTTTCTCAAAGAGGTCCAGAATCGAGTTTTGGATCTGTGGGTCGAAAGTACTGTTAGGGCGAAGTTCCAAATTGTCATCATCATTGTCCAGATACAGTCACAGGAGAAGCTCGTAATAGATTGGTCACCTTCACGAAGGAACAACGTCGCATCCGGAGAGTTGAGGACAAGTCTACACCATTACTCTACATCTCCAAGTACTCACACCAGAGTTTGCAAATCAGTAAAACGCTGCGCAAACATTGGTCCATTCTAATCAACAACCCTGTTCTTTTGAAATTATTTCCCAAAGCACTGATGATGGCCTTTAAACCTGGGCGCAACCTAAAAGACCAAACTAGTGAGAGCGGAAAGACCTCCCAAGGACAAACAACTTGTGTTCAGTACTAAAAAGAGGGGCACTTTTCCCTGCCTTAATTGCACAAACTGTAATAATGTCATTAAAGGGGAAACAATATCTCACCCTCAAACTTGTAAGAAATTTAAAATCAGGGACTTTTCAACTTGCATCTCCACAGGAGTTATCTACGCATTAAAATGTCCCTGCGGCAAATTGTACATAGGTCAAACAATGAGACCCATGAAAGAAAGATGGTCTGAACACAAATCTACCATCAGGTGTAAGAACCTCAGATCCCCAGTGGCAAGACATTTTATTGAACACCAGCACACGATCACACAAATTAAATTCCAAGTTGTAGAAATTGTCAAACGACTACCTAGGGGTGGGAATTATCAATCCCTTTTATCACCACGATAGAAATACTGGACTCATACATTAGACACTCTACAACCCAAGGGTTTGAATTAGGAATTCTCTCTGAGTTGCTTTTTATAAAACATTGGCCCACTGAATGAAGGCGATTGTGTATTACTAATTCTGTCTTTCACTTATTGTGCTCCGTCTAATTATTGTGATCCTGTTTTATGAGATTGGCGTATGACCTTTGTATGACCTGTATATGTTCTCTCAACTGTCTGTATCTTCAAGATTTTCTAAGTGGGGTACCTTCTAATAGGCCATTACTCTGTATGAGTCACATGTTACACTGCAATCTGTAAACTTCTGTATTTAGCAACCTTGTTACTTTGGGTTTCTTCAGCTTTATATATGCCTAGACTTTCGCTTTAAAGTATGCCTGGCCTTGGGCACTGACAACCATTACAGATGCCCTACTCTTTGTTTGTACAGGCATAATCAGACCTACTATCCAATAAGATGCCTCTTGTTCCTATACAATGTTTTTCTCATTATGGGTGACCACACCTGTTAATTTCATTGCCAATCATAATGATATTGAATGCTGTTGGCATGTTGTAATTTTGATTTGTGATTAACATAGCGATATGATGTGATGCGGTGGTAAACAGCAGACCTTTGAGCCTTCTGTAATCAAGAATCATCCGGGCAGGTCCGGACTCGCATTATCATGAATACATGTCCAACTCTTTGGACATTATACTAGCCACGTTCATTCCCTCGTTTACATTCAGTATAATCTTTCTGGGGTCCTCTTGCCCCCTGATTTGCTCTTTTGCTTTCCTATACATTCGAGCTACTCAAGGGCCTTTTTACCCTCTTAGCTTTTCCCATCACCTTCTCTAAATAATTGTTTTTAATATGTGCACCCATCGCCTTTGGGCTAGTTTACATTTTTCACCTTTCAAAGATGGAAGCTAAGTTCCACACACATCGGCATCAGCGCCGTCTTCGATGTCTATGCCCGTATTCCTTTACTTACATGGCGGCCTGACTCCAGTGTGGTGCGTTTCCCAGGCAACGACCGCGCTGAGTCTCAGTTCGCCGTCCCCAGTCTTTGAACACCGTGACCCACCGTTCTAATAGGTAAGCGTCGCAGTCCCTACTTATCCCTGAGCCGTAGATTCTATGTATATTACCATTCATAGAACCATGTATATGTTTGCTCACGTTTAGGTGCCAGCTGCTCCTGTTCACAGCAGACTCCCTGCATTCCGACTCTGCAACCGCCCGGCATTCACTTTCCACGCGGACACCACGGTTTCCTAGGTAACTCCCTACACAAACTGTTTGTTCACCAATAGAAGCCCGTGCACGGGTTGAATTCAGTAACCCTTCTGAATTCTGACACATAGTACTCTATATATTTGATATCAGTATTCTGTTTGGAATTTATCTCATTGCGACTCTTGAATCCGCTCTTTATATACATACATATCCTTGTGTTTCAGTTTGTCTCAGCTACATTAACGGCTCGAGGGATCCTGTCTTTGCCAGGACTGTTTGAATTTTTTGATTCTCTACATTATTTTTGAATTATTCGTCTACACTTCCCTGTGTTGAGGTAATGAATGCGACATCTCAGTTGCATCATAATTGGGAAACCATTTTGGGACCGGGTCCGATTTTAGTTTTAACTATTGGGATGGGTTTTTGGGCACCAGTTGCCTTCTGCGCTTCTACCTCATGTGACATTATACTATTTTCCCACAGCATTCGTTGTCGTAGGGTGACATCCTGACTAGATTCTGCGTCCGTACCAACGGACATCCACAGTGCGTAGACGTAGACCACTTTACTGTACTGTGGTGAGTTGTACTCATCTTTCCTGTCCATTCCTTTTACTTCTCTTAGTTGCACCTGACCTCTTCACTTACCCCGCCTGCCTTCTTTGAACTTAAACACTACCACTCTTTGATGGCTTCACGATCAGTCTAACTAACTCCACTTAATATTCTGAACACCACTTCCCAGGTGTACTTACAAAGATTCATACCTTCTGAATGTGTTAGTATGTTTTAGTAGCACGAGGTTGGCCACATTTACAAAACTGGCTTGTTAAAACATTGGCTTTATTGCTCTGCTCTTTACCACCGTCTGAGCATCCTGTTATTTATATTGCTGGAATACCATCCTACTGTCATTGAAATGTAAATTATTTTCTTTCTGTCTCCTTGAATTGTTAAAAAGAGTCCAATTAGGCCCTTATGAAGAGGAGGGATACCTCGAAACACGTCGGCCACTACACAATTGGACATCGCTTTTTGCATCATTTGTTGCTTCTTCGCATTTTAGTATGTTAAATGTTACAAATTATTCTTTTTAACTGGAAGTGCCTCTAGGCACACATTTTCTCTTTGCCAAATAAATTGCTATTTCAATTTACACAGCATTGTTATGCCTATATGTTTGAACGCCCTTTGTGGCATCTGTAATTAGTGTGCAGGGGACGGGATGGTCCCAATTTTGGGTCCTCTTTCCTTTCTCTCAACATTAATAAAATAAATACAAAAATAAATAAAATTTAAAAAACTCTTTTTTTTTCCTTTCTTTAGGTTCAATCATCATCTACAAATTCTACTAAATGAATACAGATATTCCAGTATCTATAATCTTTTAAGTTCCATATTATTCAACATTATTTAGGATTATTGAGTCCCAAAATGAAATAACTCTAAAGGTGAATAGTTTGTCATTTCCAAGGATAATTTATGTCCAGCGTTCATTATTGTCCATTTGTCTCGCCTCTTGTGGGAGCATATTAGCGTATCTTTCCGTTTTTTTCTTACTGCAGAACATTCCATGATTAAATGTAAGAGGGATTACGTTTGTTCGAGACAGTTGCAAAATCTACAGAAATCCTCTTCAATCGGAAGTTGTTGAGTATGTACAAGGTATTCACGGGTCGGGAGAACATTCCGTCTTAATTTTAAGAATATATCTTTCACGCGCTCATCTGGGAATAGATCTAAGTATTGCGGCATTTGGTTAAGAGCTCTTGATTCCACATTGGAGTGCATATCAATTTTGTACTCCAATTTGATTCTTAATATCATAACCAATCATTTTGTTGGATTTTTACCTTTACTTTCTGTGGACTGTTCAGCAACATCTCTCCAGTCACTTCTGCAGTCTCCATTAATTGTTTGCAATATGCTTTCCAAACATTAATTACCGTCGAGTTTGTCGGGATTGACTTGTCACGCAGAATGTTAATTGGAGAAATATTGTCATCTACCAATGTTTTCCTGTAAAGATCTAAATATTTCCAGATGACTATGGGATCCAGGGATTGTAGTGCAAGCTCATATCTAATTCTCGGCATTGGGTATGAAGCTGGCAATGACAAGACTTTCCTCCAAAAGATGGCTTCTATTCTCGTCCAAATTTGTTGTGGAATGTTTATTTCAGATTCGCTCCCATAGGTCAGAATAGCTATTACTTTTTGCCGATACAACGTCATGACTGGATTTAAAGAGCATTTTCCATTCTTTTTATGGATGGCTAAGCCTTGTCGCGCTAGGGACATTGACTTTGTTTTTAAATGTTCCACCCATCCGGAATATGTTGTGAATTGATTGACCCACACTCCTAAATAATTGACTATTTGTACTGGGAACAATCTTTCTCCTTTGTTGAAGATGCTCAACAGCTTCTTCTTTGGGTTAGGTTGATTTGTCAATTCAATCTCCTCTGTTTTCTTAATGTCAATTTTTAAGTTGTTTTGTTCTGTATATTGAACTAATGCTGTCAACCTTTTTTGAAGACCCATTTGTGTCTTATCAAGCTGACTATGTCGTCCGCAAAAAGTATATATGGAATTTTGACGTAATTCAGAATTGGCCGGTCTCCTGTTGATGCTACTTGAGTTTCTGCTAAATCTGAGATGTATAAGACGAAGAGCCTAGCTGCGAAGGGCAGCCCTCTGACAAGCCGTTCCTTGTATTTATAGGTACTGACATCGTTCAATATAGTGATAGCCGAATCTGAATGGAGGTTTGCGTGTACAGATCTTTAGTCGGTTCTAAGATGTTTTTGTGAACAGTTCCACTTTGTTCATTTTTCCGAAAGTTTCTGTCGGTTTACCGTATCAAACGCAAGTTGAAGGTCTACGAATATCGCATAGGTGCAGATGTTTTTTCTCACACTGCTTCATGTTTCAGGCAATTGAGCAGTAGTAAATTCAGATTTGTGCTGCCATTCTTCGTAAACCCAGTTTGACTTGGGTCAAATTGTCTGTTGGTAGATGTCCAAGTAGACAATTTCTTCTGAAGGAAAGCAGCGAGGATTTTGCCCAAAGGGTCTAACAATGCAATTGGGCGGTAATTTTCAGGCGAGTTCTTGCATCCTTGTTTATAAATTGGTATTATTGTCGCTGTTGTCCAAGTCTTCGGAATCAAAGCACATGTTCTAATAATGTTGAATAGTAGCCAACAGATGACAGCCCATTGTTCTGGGTGTGTTTTGATGGTCGCGTTACTGAAGCCATCGGGGCTGGGAGCTCTTGATCCTTTTAAATGTTCAATATGCTTCTGAATTTCATACCGGTCCCAGTGAATATCCCAAGCTGATGTAGGGATTACGGCGTACTCTTTACTTGAGTCATTGGGCAAGCTGTATAGCTTTGAAAAGTGTGCCACCCATTTCTCTTCCGATACACCTGATATCAATATTGTCGTTTGATCTTCATCATCATTAATTCATTTCCACAGCTCTCTAGTATTTCTTTGGTTAAGAGCTTTCAGCATCTTCTCTGCATCATTTTGTGTCATTTGGGCTTGCTGGTTTCTAACACAGTTCCTATATTTTGATTGGAGTATTTTTATCAGAGTTGTGCATTGTTCTGGAATCAGGAATCTTGCTTCTTTGATGTTTTCTCTGACTTTTTTTTCATTTGGATAATCTGCAAGTTATACGCATGAGCATGTTTTCCGTTCTGGGTCTGGGGGCCTCTACTGTTACTTTTGAATGGAATCAATAGCCCTGCGTAGTCCAGTTTCACATCATCCCGCAGTTTTGGATCTTCAAATGTTGCTGTTAAGGAAACCATTTGCTGATCATTAATGCATATTCTGTTGCAACCCTTATTTAATGATAGAGGCGGCAAGTGTCGTGATTAAGCTTGTTCATGACAAAGTTCCCATCTCCTCAATATTTTGTAGTGGTCACTACTTTCCGTTGGAACAACTTCCAACGATAGGATCCTCGTTGTCATCGCTTCCGATATATTAATATAGTCCAACAATGTAGCTGAGCGAGTGCCTATCCTGGTTGGTCTTATTTTTGTGTCTTTTTTTAATAGCACATTTGCCATTATCATATCTTGCTTAGACATTTCTTTTTTCCAAACCTGGGCTTGTTGTTTTCCATGCGTAATCCTTGACCCGTCGTGTTTATATAAATTAATATTGAGGTCCACACATATTATCACTTCGATTTGCTTATATTTTATTTTCAATTCATCGATATGAGTTAGTACCGTGTTGATGAATAATGTATCTTGGATTCCCACTACACTCCAATATATGTTAATCAGGACAAATGTTCTTGAATTGATTTCTTGGGACCTACAAATATTTTGCTTGTTGTGTGTTAAAGTTGTTTGTAATATTGATATTTGTATGAAAGAATTTGGGTTAATCGATTCAAGTATTTCTATGTTTGATTCTACTTTACTGTATGTTAGAAGTCCTGCCAAGGGGAGACCGCTTGCTCTCTGAATTGCTGGATTCATTTTAATTATAAAGCCATCACATTTTGGTTGGTCAGCTATCCACGTTTCTTGTAGACAGATCACATCTGAGGATTGAAATTTTAAGTCGGTATTTCTTAAAGGTCAGCTGAACCCCTCGTATTCCATGAGCATAGGGTCAAAAATTGCTTCTCTCGAACTTGTGGTTGCTATTCTTCATTTAGTCGTAGCATCTTGTCAGATCTTTGTAATCCACTGTGATCGTGTCTTGATCCACTTGTTCTTTCAGTCCTTCTAATCTCTGGTCCTCTTATCTTCTCATAGCAAGATCTTCTCATAGAGTAATTCAAACTGAGATTATGATGCTCTATGATTATCGACTGCTGGTACCTCACTATGTCTCTTTGAGATCGATCCTGATTGGAAATGTGGCTTTTGTTTCAGTGAAAATTGGCGTTGTTTCTTAGGCAACGGAATCCCAGCGTTCTAAGTCGGTCATAACTAGCTGTCACTTGACCATGTGCCCTTTGTGTGCTAAATTGTAGCTCCACTACATCTGTTTCACCTTCCCAGAGAAATTCTACTAGTTGGATGTCTTGAGAACTAATGATCCGTAGCTTTGGAATGGCGTCTAACAGGCGTAAGATATTTGACCTGTTTAGTATTAAATCATCGTTTTTGGATTTTATATGTTCTATCCTCACTTTATAGGAGTCACGTTTCTTCCGCGGGTCAACAAATATTGGTGTCCTTATCTCCTGGTTGCAAAGGGTTTGTTTTTCGGATAGGTCAACATCTTCTCTGGTCCTACGGAAAGGGCCTTTTAGGTCATGATTTGTTGTAATAATCTGGGATGTTCCTTGTGTAGCTGTTGTAGTATTCTCTGATCGCGAGGTGTCCAGACAGAAAATTCCAATTCAGTGTCTGAGATATCTTCAATAGAGAGGAGATCAGAGTCTGTATTTATTGTCTGACCTGGCTCATATACAATCGATGATGTATAACGATTCATTCAGATCTCTAGGTAGGGATTTGGGAGACTTACGGCTGGATCTTGTGAATCTTATTTCGTCAATGTATGTAGACAAATTTAAGAGACAATCATTTATTTCTTGGTCTTCCACTGATCTTGTCTGCTCTTTGGTCTTATCAATAGAATACTGCCTTGTCAACATTTTTGTGGGAGTCTAGTTCAAGGTTGGTAGTTTTTCTCTTGATATTTATTGGTAAAGTCAGATTGTGTGGAACAGCACATGATCCTCTCCTTGAACTTGTCCCTTTTGTGTTAGATTTTTTTTTCTTGGATTTGTCCCTTGTCCCAGTTTGTGTTATCATCTTTCCTCAGTGTAGTCCTTGGATCGAATATTGCGAAACCTTCGACAGTGGACAAAGCCGTTTTATTCTGTGGCGTCTTCAGAAATACTTGGTCAGCCGAAGATTTTAGTGCAACAGACTTTTTTTGATTGATTTAGTTATTTGAGCATCTTGATTTTGAGATTCACATTTGTTAGGTTCAGTAGTGGTTATCTTGGTTACAGGAGGTTTTATTCCATTCACAGTTATAGCTTGTACTTGGCTGATCTTAACACTTTTTTGGGGGGGCCATTGGTTGCGATTGTAGTTAGAGTGATCTTTGTTTCTGAACAGAGATGGCACTAATTGGCACTATTCCCATAATATCCTCACATTTAGCAATAGTATCTTTCGACTTCTGTTTTTCTGTTAGTGAACTTTGTTGTATTGCTTGTTTTGTTACTTTTGCTTAAAGATGGGTTTTTCTTTGTGTGTCATTACCATAATTTCTGTCAATGACTTCGCCATAGCAGCTTTCTCTAATCTATCACTTCTAGCAACTTCAAAAAGGCGTTCGTGCCACTGAAAATAAATTTCGGCTTCTTTATCAAGTCTCTGTTGTACTTTGTTTGCAAATGACTCTAGAAAGACTTGCTTAGAATGTATCATGGCTATCAAGGTAGCTTGGTCCTTCAGAGTGTCCACCAGTGTTTCATACAGCTTCATGAACAGAAGTAGGGTATGTGTTGAGACAGCTGTCAGTGCGTTCTGTATGTCCAGCATTGCTGTTGGAATTGTTGGATATATTTTCTGCCGGTCTTCTGGGCTCTCAGAGGGTTCATAGTGATTGCCTCGACAGCCAAACCATCGACAGCCATACCCTTGACAAAAAAGCATGGAATGCCTTTTCTTTTTATTTTATTTTTTTAATTGGCGGGGTTCCCCCCGAACCGCCCCTTTTTTAACATTTAAAACCCATTTTTGCTAAACGAAACCCTTTACCATTGAAAAAATGCATTCGGTGGGTTTTTTTCGATGCATTTTTTTCAAGGGTACGGTTGTCAATGGTTTGGCTGTCGAGGCAATGACTGGATACCCTCTCAGAGTGATCAGAGAGGATTGGTGACGTGTTACCATCCTTACTCTGTTGTTGTTGCTCTGAATGCAGTGCTGGTGATGTTGCACCTCTATGTGTTGAGTAATTCGGTAACTGTTGATCGTGCTGGGAATCTCGCTTGCAATCTCAGGTCTGCTGTGACATTTCTGATGTTCTAGGTTTACCATCATTCCGCGGAGTTGACGTCATCTCCCTTTGACTTGAGACTATCAATTATGCCTGGTTTATTAAATAGGTTCTGTCGTTTTTCCTGGTCTATCATCAATGATTCAATTTCAGTAATGTCCAATGAGAATCTATCTGCCCTTCGTTTGACGTCACGGAAATTTTCTTTTGCAGATTGATTTGTAGTCGCATGTTGCATACATTTCTGCTGCCATATTCTTTTAGCCTGAACGGCTTTTTGCCGTTGTGTTAATTGTGAAGTCATGTTTTCTTCTGTGTATTACTTATTAAGTGTTTATAATGCTTCTTTATGAAATACTGATTCTGATTATTAGATGTAGTCTGAAGTTCGCTCATTTCCTCCACACTATTGGAGCACTGAGTATCTGACAATACACCTTCTTGTTGTATCTCCTTTGTCTCAGTAAAGGTGTTTACATTTTTCATCATTTCTTGTACAATATGATCTTGTCTGTCCAGTTGATGCTTTATTGGTTTCTTCATTTCCATTGAGTGGTAACACGCACCTTTGGATTGAGAACTTAATTCACCGCCAGCTGGATCTAATTGCTCTCGGGGAGAGATTGAGGAGGCTATGGCAACTGGCGAGCTTCCAATCATCAAAGGGCAAATACTTTTTTTGGGCATGTTGTATGATTTACGGGCAGTGTGACCATTAATTCTCTGCATCGCAGCGTTGTTAAAGGGTAGAGACGTGCTCAACTCCGTCACAGTATAGTCAATAACATCCTTTTGCGCAGTATAATCGGTAACATCCTTTCAAGCAGAATACTGCATTTCTGGGTTCGCCTCTGCGTGAGGCTGACAGCTGAAAGTCTCTCTCGTTTCTAGTCTCACTTTGTCGGATATCCTTTCAGATATTACCACTGGCAGTGTGCACAGTGACAGCGAGGCTGCATCGAGCAATAAATCGGCCTTTACTCTCTGCCCCGTTAATGGTCCCGTCATCGAGGCCATAATTAGTTGGTAATTAGAGAGCTTTATGCAAGGGGGTTTTACAGCGGCGCCACACCTTCTGGCTCTGCTTCACTCCTTTTTAGGTTGCCAACAGTCCGTCTTAGGTCAAATTTTAAGGCTGCTCTGCTATGCGGTGTCGGTAAGCTAGAGTTCTATGTGCAGAAGCCTCGATTTTGTCAGGGGACAGTATTTACTCGGTCGAGAGAAATCGTAATCACGGACAAAGAGGGGCGAGGTATTATCACCGGCAACAAGTGGCTGTCACAGTATTCGAATGGGTCAAAGGCCTCAAGCCCACAGTCCCCAAATGAGGGATGCCAATCAGATCTAAGTTATGTATGCTTTTGCAAATTAAGCTGGAAACTCTAGGTCTCTACAGCAATTATATGCTTATTGGGCCGCAGTCGGGATTTTGTGTGTAGAGTCAAACACGCATAGAGTTATACAAGATTTTACAGTTCCGCGTTGTTAGCTACGCCCAATAAGCTTCACCTTTACAGCAGGTCAAGAGCAGGTCACCTATTGGCAGTCCTGCCATCCTCGCATGGACTGCCACAGACTGCCTCACTCGTCAGCCTCACTCCGCGGCCCTCTGCGCCGCCGTGTTTAGGTAATGTAGAAACAAGCATCAAACTGGCTCCTCCTCAGTACGAACAGTAGACAGACTCTGCCACAGACTGCCTCACTCGTCAGCCTCACTCCTTTAGTTGTGTATCCTTTGACCTTTGCATTCTTATGTTATATTTAGCTATCAAGGCATCAGAAAGGTATACAGGTCCCATACGTGTGATACTTTTATGCACCATGACCAGTAGGCAGAATTTAAACCTCTCTTCAAGCGGCAGCCAGTGCAGGTCTATTCTTGTGAAACTACCTCAGTCCTGCGATCATTCTGACTGTACTGTTCTGTATGATCTGAATTCTGCTGTACTCTGATTCATTACTACCTATGAGAAGGCTACTGCAGTAGTCTATCTGAGACCCAATTATTGCTCTCGCAATTATTTCACAATTGGCTTTTGAAATGAATGAATGGGTGGGTTTGTGCGAGAGGTTTTATATAGCATGCTGATGAGGATACCAAATATTATCCTCAGGTTATCTGTGCGCGCTCTATTTTCCAGGTCGTCACACTTGGATTTCAAGAATTCGTTGCTATCCTGCAAAGTAGCTAACTTCCCCCAGATTTCGCCAACCTCGACTTCCAGTGCGGTCAGAGAGCGTTCATTGTGGTCGACTCTCTCTCCCAATGCTCCCATGTCTCTCTGGAATTCAGCTGGCGAGTCGAGCATTTCCTTTCACAGGTCCGCAATCTCTGTATGCATGGAGTCCTTAATATCTCTTTTAAGAGCATTGAGGGAGAGTAGAATAAATTCAGGTGTCAGTTGTGAATTTTTGCTGGGGGGGCATCCCCTCTCCGCCACCTGTGCTCCCATCCATCGTCAGAGGCTGTGAAGACGGGGTATGAGGTGTTCTTAGGAAGGCCTGGATACTCGTGGTCTAACTTCTTCTAGTGGATGGTTTGGGCATAATGAAAACCCCGGCTCATGACGCCGTCGTGTGACCTACTAGCAAGGTGGATGGACTGCATCTCCTCACTATCAGCCCGGCACTGTCCCCTCTTCCGTGTGCTCCAGCTTCCCTGTTCCCCTTGACAGCTACAATCCCCCAAACTCCACTGAAAGGGGGGGCATGTACGCTGAGTGCCTGTGGTCCAAACCTCCAGGTGTTCTTGGTGCATGTAATAATCGTGCAGCCCTCCTGGTCTCCAACAAGCCTTCAAGACAATCGCTGCCCCAGGCTTCCTTTCAATGATATCTGCCTGGATGAGTCGGACCAATGACAAGGCACTAATCAGTGCAGGCAGTTATCCCCATGCTGCCAGCTCTAGTGCTGCTCCCAGGGCCCTCTGGGCCCTCTCTTGGGAAGCCCGTCAGTCACAATCGGGGGCGCAGGTTCCCGCTCAGCACGTTACCAGCACTTTCTCCTTCTGGTGCAGCCCGGCGGGAGCCAGAGCACAACCTCTTCCCTGCTCCTCAATGACAGAGTCGGCCTGGACGAGGGCCTCATCAACAATGACCGCCATGTTCAGCTGTGGTGGGGAGTCAGGGACCCACGGCCGCGAGCTATTTTCATTCAGGGAACTTGCTGCTGCAGCACCAGTAATTCTCCAGAGGGTACCCGCCTTCTCCCGGGTCTAGTCCATATCCTTGTGCTTCCTAACATGCCACCGGTTCACCACCATAATGTTAGGCCGGGTCGGTGTTCGGAGCAGTTCAAAGGAAAGCGTCTGGCCGCTCCGCCATCTTGGCCACGCCGACCGAGCACATGATATTTTAAAGAGATCTGGAGCTTTTCTCCCTCCTTCATCATCCATCCATGACCAATGGGAAATGGAATTGTTGGTCTGGACTGATCATCTTGATTCAGATCATGACTTGGTAGTTGACTCTCTTCAATGCAGGGATAAAAGTACTTCTTGTAGCTGGTAACTTTTCACAGCTCGTCTGTTTTTAGAAAGCATAGTCCAGCCTAAGTCTGTTTAGATACTCGGGTTCTGTGCCGATAGACCTGGCAAAGGAATGCTTCCAGTTTATCTAGCACCGGTTCAGGATTCTTTCCTTGTGTTCCTAGTGAATTAAGTTCCAAAACGGGGGCCTTCAGCCACTACATTGAATGCTTTCCACTATAAAATTGAACCTTTCCCTGACAAAGTAACTGTGCAATCAGGCCCACGCAAAATGTGCTTTTGTATCTGGACGGTAGTCTATCAAGATTACCTTTGTGCGTGCACTTCATGTAACAGGACAGATGCCATTTGGCATTACGTTTTTATTTCTTATGCAGTTGAATTTCGAAGTGGTCTGCAAGTGTTCATAATCACAGTTTTCGCACATTTTGAACTCATACAGCATCAAGTAGTTCTTCGGTAGAATTTGAGTTTCGAACTAAAGCCTCCTCTTGTTGACGTTGACCCAATAAACAGAAATGTATGTCCACACCACTGCAACACTTACGTTTGGGCATTACACCTTGAACAGATAATACAAATCAAACAATGAAGAACAGATTGCATAACAATAGCTCTGTAATTGTATATCTGTAGTATAAACACAGATATTTGTAGAACAACATTGACTTAAGAGTAAAGATCGTTAGGGCCAATTTGTTTTCAACCCGAAAATATCTTTCTAATGAGGCCTTAGAAATTAAAGTCTATCCATAAATGACAGATACAGAAGAAGGTACTTTTCTGGTGGCCATTATGATGATGTAATTAATACTGTATGCCACACACCACAGAGTGTCACCATGGACATTGCTCATATATCACTAATGTGACAAAACCAGTCCCACCTTTTCCCAACAAAAACTGCCACAGAGCATGTTTTTTTCTGCATATGCTCTAGTACTATATCTTAGTATGGTCAGGGATCCGCAGCGCCTACATCCTTCTAACATGCCTGTGTTTCTCAAAGCTGCCTTTAGCAACCAATATTGTATCCTATGGGAGCGGCTAGAGACAAACCAAAATCTGCGACTGTGATAGTTGATGACTGGAAACTGATATATGATTTTTGCTTTGTTTTAGAAGAGTTATCAGAAACCACCAGGAATCTTGTGGTGTATGGAGCACTTTCCCACCCATGCTTGAAGTAGGCTAGCTCGTGAGAGAAAAATGGGAAGCATCAGTTGTTGGTGATAGGAAATCTCCCCCAACTGCATCATATACTGGCAAAGAGTATTTTCAGGGTTCCATGTTTCAAGAAGGAATGTGCAAATCCAGGAATAGACTCGTTGTAAGGAGGGGCTATCCACAAGGAACTCCACAGGGTTATTATTCACCGGATAGTTGTATGCCCGCCTGTAGAATGCTCAATAGTAGCATTGTCTGCGGCCACCACAAAGCTAAACAGGCAATATGCACAACATACTTGGAATTCAAATGCTGTTATTGTAGATCAAAAAAATGTTTTTCAAGTAAACCGATGTTGCCTTTCTGGTAGCCAGACACATTGTAGCTGTAAGAATTTGAAAGTCTACCAAAGTAATTTTAAGCTACATTTCAATCATATACCAACTCTGAGATTCAGCCTCAAAAAGTATGCATTTCGGTTTCCAAGTGTAAGATTGCATTAAGCTGTTCAAGGCTGGAATGTGGTTTATTCGTTTTTCAAACTTGTATATTATGTATACAAGTCTCCAGATAGTATCTTGCCTTGTCCTTCAGACAATGGGCCTAATTTCCATTTAGCCAGTAGAAAATCACCGGCATGCCGGTGCTACTGTATCCGTATGGCACAGCTGCCGGAATCAACGGTAACACCACCAAACGGCCCCAAAAACAGCCATACCGGCAGCCACACTGCCATTGACTCTGATTCCGGCTCCACACTCCCAGACCTACCGGCACCGGTGTTACCGGTATCGGTATTACCGTGACCAGAAATAACGTGATCGCCAGAACAGGAAACGTACCGGCAGCCATTCACAAAACACAATCCATTTCAATCCTCAGTGCACAGGAGTCAGAGCCATATCCAAAGCACTGACAAAGTACCCCAGACATGTCCTCAAGGAAACCAGCTGCACGGAGGCGCAAGCCGGGTTTCAGCGAGGCTGAAGTTAACATACTGCTGGACACTCTAGTGGAGAATGCAGAAGAAGTCTTCAGCAGTGATCTACGCTGGCAAACCCAATTGCGTAAAAAGGCCATCTGGGAGGAGGTGGCCCGGAAGGTGTCAGCGGTCGGGACAATCTCAGAACAGTCAAGATCGTGCCTCAAGAGGTGGCCTGATCTACATCGCCGGGTGCGAAACCTCATTTCTGCACTGCGCGCCGAGGGCACAGCCACAGGAGGCCGACCTGCATCACCCATCAAACTCCAGGCCTGGCAAGAAACATGCAGTACCATCATGCACCTGGAGGCTATCGAGGGCGTTGGAGATGCAGAGGCTGGAGGTGTCACATCTGATGAGGCTCGTGAGTCCCTGTAAGCTCAATGTCAGATCACACTCCTTGTACCCTCTATGCAAATGCGTAGGCCAACATGTAAAGTATGTCATACCCAATGCCAGTACAGCCCTGCTGGCAGTCCACCCACCTTCAACGTGGTTGCACACTTCCACACAGAACTTGTCTGCAACCCACATCCATACACCACTCACACAGGTCCCCTGTATTGCCCTCACAAGATGCACCTGCAGGCACTCAGACACACATCCCCCTGACACTGCACAACTGCTGTTGTCACCGCCATACTACCACATGCCCAAAGTCACATCAGTGTCAAGCACCTCCACCACCAGCAAATGTCAAGATGCACACATCAATGATACATGTGACCCACTTGTCCCATCCACCATGTCCCATCCAGCTAAATCATCATCAACCTGATGATAGGCAGCACCTGTCATAGGCAGCAGTCACATGTGTAACACATCCGTGTCACAATCAGACACCACACCATGTCATAAAGCTTGTGTGGCACACTCATAACACTCAAACCGGGAAACACCAGTACCCCAGGCAACAGCCACGGCACACACCATGTCCGCACACCACACACACCCACACAGCATCCCCAACACATGCATGTGTGAACCATGCCATGGCCACCACCATGTCCATAACAACACACATACATCGGAAAGTACTAGCACTTATGCCTGTCTGATGAATCCACACCCATCATTGATGCACTGCCTTTCTGACCCACATAGGCACAACATCTGCCAATGAGGCTGAACAGCCGACCACATCCAGGAACACCAGGCCACGCTGCCACCGGACAACCACCACCTCCACCCAGAATTCGAATGCATCCACAAGCAGACGTGAGCAGGCAACTACTCCTGCCACCTAGGCACCACCCGACTGAACCATTTCCATTACATCTGCCTCGGACTACACGTGCAAACTGATTACCGCTTGTCGACCCTTTCTCTCCACGGCTAACTGCATTATCTCAGTCAGAACTCTTGTCATGTCCAAGATCAACTATGGCAACGCTCTTTATTTGGGGACTAGTTAACGGAGCCTAAACAAGTTGCAGGTCACCCAGAATAACACCATCAGGGCAGCCCTCAACATTCCAAGAAATAATCACATATCAGACAGCAGACGTAACTTGGGCTGGATTTCAGTAGCCCAATGAATCTCACTAAAAACCCTGACACTCAGTCATAAGTGTCTTTCTAACAAGGCTCCCACATACCTCGCCAATCGATTTACACCCCGCACTTCCACTCGCCTGCAGCGATCTGCCCAAGCCAACTGTCTCGCCCTCCCCAGGTTCAAGCGGCAGAAAGCAGGTCGAAGCAGCTTCCCGGTGCTAGCAACCAAATTATGGAACTCACTGCCCACTACACTCAGATTCAAACCTTCCTTTTACACCTTTAAATGTAAAACTAAACTGTGGCTTCATGATAGCGACAATTCCACTAAGTAAGCTACCTAGCCCCTACTTTGACCATTTCCTACCAGGGCCGTCACGAGGGGTGTGCAGGGGGGGCAAACTGCCCCGGGCCTCGCGCTTGCTGGGGGCCTCGCGGCCCCCTCTTCTAAGTGGAAGGCAACACAGTCTCCCGTGTCCTTTATTCACACGGGGACTGTGCTGCCCCTGCAATGATTTTGCTGTTTCTTGTGAAGCCGTTTGGCTCCGCAACAAACAGCAAAATAATGGGAGACAGCAGGGCTCAGAAGTGAGCTCTGCTGCCTCCCGTCATTCAGCTGAAAACGTGGACCCTCTGACTGACAAGAGAGGACTCCTCTCCTGTCAGTCAGTGTGTTCACGTTGCTCAGCGTGACCACACTGACTGACAGGAGAGGAATTCTCTCTTGTCAGTCAGTGTGTTCATGTTGTCAGTGTGACCACACTGACTGATGGGAGAGGACTCCTCTCCTGTCAGTCAGTATGTTCATGTCAGCGTGATCATGCTGACTGACAGGAGAGGAGTTCTCTCTTGTCAGTCAGTATGTTCATGTTGTCAGTGTGACCACGCTGACTGATGGGAGAGGAGTTCTCTCTTGTCAGTCAGTGTGTTCATGTTGTCAGTGTGACCACACTGACTGATGGGAGAGGACTCCTCTCCTGTCAGTCAGTATGTTCATGTCAGCGTGATCATGCTGACTGACAGGAGAGGAGTTCTCTCTTGTCAGTCAGTGTGTTCAAGTTGCTCAGCATGACCACGCTGACTGACAGGAGAGGAGTTTTCTCTTGTCAGTCAGTGTGTTCATGTTGTCAGTGTGACCACGCTGACTGATGGGAGAGGAGTTCTCTCTTGTCAGTCAGTGTGTTCACGTTGCTCAGCATGACCACGCTGACTGACAGGAGAGTTCTCTTGTCAGTCAGTGTGTTCATCTTGATTAGAGAGGACTCCTCGCTTGTCAATCAGTGTGTTCACGTTGCTCAGCGTGACCACGCTGACTGATGGGAGAGGAGTTCTCTCTTGTCAGTCAGTGTGTTCACGTTGCTCAGCGTGACCACGCTGCCTGATGGGAGAGGAGTTCTCTATTGTCAGTCAGTGTGTTCACATTGCTCAGCGTGACCCCGCTGACTGATGGGAGAGGAGTTCTCTCTTGTCAGGCAGCATGTCTACGTGTCGGCTGCGTGGATGCTTTTTAAGGGTGCATGGAGGTAACGTAAGTGTTTTTTATTTTAAATTAAAAGTGTGTATGTGTATTTAAATTAAATTAGTATGTATATGTGTATGTATGAATGCATGCGTGCATGTTGATGTTTGTGTCAATGCTGTGTTTGGTTTTATGTATACATGCATGTATGGAGTTGTGTAACTGGTGGTTGAATGCATGGGTGAAAGTGTTTTTTGTGAGTGTGTGTTCAGCACCACCCCTAAATGTAGCGACCCTGGGGGCCACTTCATTAAGGGGTGGGCTCATGGCATCAGAGGTGCACCTAGGCTAAAATGTCAGGGGGGAAAGGGGACTAATACTTCAAATGTTGGGAGAGGTGCTAACGTCAGTAGCTGTGAGGAAGGGGCAAACTTCCTTGTGATGGGGCACCTAAAATCTTTCCACTTTTCGAATGAGACTATTCTGGTGAAGCTTCAATGTTACAAGCAGCTACCTCTTGCCTTCATTTCTGAAACATCACACTTAAGGACTGCTGTGAGAATGAGATGTCTCATGTCACCACTTCCCTTCTAATCACTCCCCTAGCATGCAAGTGCTAACCCCACATCACGATTTCAATTACCTAAAAGTGTATGGATATGAATGCAGGTGCTAACAGTGAAATGACTTCTCATGGCCATGCTTATCCCTATGGCATTCTCACCCAGACCCTGTCCTCCCCACCCAAAACAACTCCTCACTGGAACTCTTTGGGCTAGCTTTAAACATGGCTAGCCATCAAACTTTGCCCTCAATGTGCCTGCAAGTGTTTCCTCAAAGGAGTCTTCTAAGAGTTCTTGACTTCATTGGAGTTGTAAACACGTAACTGGTGTAATAAAAATGTCTTAATCAGGTCTGCCTTTGGCCACTCAATTTAAAAACACCCTGCATGTCTTTCGCTGAAATTCTTTTAAAAATAAGCATTGGCAAAGCCAACAGTTTTGGCTTATGTATAAGTATTAGGCATTTACGAGGCACTGCTATTAGCTGCTCAGGTACTCAAACCATTTTGCACTGGCACTATCAATGGCCAGCTAATACCAATACAGAAGTGCCTTTGCCATGCCTACACAAATGCCCAAACTGTTAGCATTGCCAGTGCTCTTTTTGCTTTACTCTTGATGCATAGGACTATGCATCAAGGTTAAAGCAAACATAGTACTTGGCTAAATTGGCCCACTTTGAATGTAGGCCAATCTAGCCAGTAATAACACTTATGGTACACAGTCAGCCTGGATATACTTTCTGTGGCATGGCATTTTTACTGGTTGGGAATCCGTACATGGTAATAATGGCAAATATTGATGCAGCCTGCTTCAACATAATTAGAACAACCAGCATGAATATATGTTTATACTAGCATATCCCGTGTGGAAAGGCGGCATGAAATGTATTGGAAAATGTTCCTATGCACAATTTGTGATTTGCAACTATTGGGAATTTCCATGTGCTTCCATACAAAACCAATTGCAAACTGTGTGGATTTCTACCCAATTTTGCAAAGAAAGTGCTATAAAATGCATACTTTTAACCCAATGTTTCAAACATTTTCTTGGGAGTGAGAACCCCCCCCCCCCCAAGCCACCCTTTGGTTTGGGCTTCCTCACTGTGCTCTGTTGATCCTGACTAATTGGAACAAACATTTAAGCCTCTTAAGTTCAGAAATGTACCAGCCTCCACTGTACATCATTTGTCACTGTGTATTATGTGTGTTTTAATGCGCAAACAGGGGCAGGGTGCTCCTTAATTATATGATATGGCATTTATAACGTGCCTGTACGCAAGTGTTTCTAGGCGCGACAAGGCAAGGAGGGAGAAACAAAAGAGTAGGACAAAACACAGATCTTACTAGGCCTTGTGTCATTCAGATCGTACAAGAGCAGGGAATGGGGAGGGGAGAAGTGCCGAGGGTGGGGTAGGATGCAGAAGTGCAGGAACAAAGTAGAAACAAGAGTGCAGCCAACTGGTGGCAAGTGTGAGTACTCATAAGTGTAGCCGACGGGTGGACAATACGAGCAAGAGCGGGGACTGTAGGGTTACAGATACAGACCACAAGTGCAGGGGAGCCAAGAGGCAGTGCGGGATTGCAATAGGACGTACAGGCAGGGACCTGGGCCCGAATTCAGAGCTTGACCAGGTGACCAGTGCATGGATCAGGCAGGTGATCAGCAAGGGAGAGGAAGAAAGAAGGCAGAAGCAAATAAACAGGTCTTGAGGTGCTTCGGGAACCGGAGATGGTGCTCCTCGTTTTTAGCGAGGCAGGGAGGCTGTTTCCAGAGGGAGGCCCCAGCCGAAGAAAGGAATCTGCCCTCAACTCTTTGCTTGGAAAAGTGATTGACCCTCAGAGAATTGGAGGTGGCGCAGTGGAGAGCTCATGCCATCTTATATATATTTATTCATATGATAAAAAAGTTAGTCTGGCATGAACCTTTCTTCAGTAGAGAAAGTAGTAATAAACCATATTTGGGATCCTGCACACAAACTCAAGGGTAGATTTCTCAAGTCTCCTGTGTGCGGATATGCCGCCGCTGGCCGAGTGCAAAAAACTGTAAGGGGGCCTCACCAAATGTTTTGCCCCGGGCCTCACCACATCTTCTGACAGCCCTGTTTCCTACCATACTCTGACCCACTCCTGTATATACCTGCTACTGTAAATCTCGATTGTATATAACCTGTATATACCTACTAATGTAAATTGTGATTGTATATGACCTAACTCGCCACATGCTCGTTACATTTTTTCCTATGTTGTTTATACCTGCACTATTTCATGTTTTTATGTTGTACTATATGTCTTTGTAACCTAACCTAAGATATGCGCCCAGATGCCCGAGGGCCAGGTGTGCTTTACAAATAAAGAAATACCAGAATCCACTTAACACCTGGTCCGCGATGTCATTATTTCCGGCATCGTTTTCACATTGTTACCGGCATGTACAAGGCACTGATTGCCTGTCAGTGCACCTCGGAATAAGCACTTACTTACGCCATGCCGGCATCTCAGGCAAGGCTGCCGCGTGTATGTTGCCGGTCCAGTGGGTCACTTGCGATTACGTCGGTCCGGAAAAAGGTGCCGGTATGGGTATACCGGCACCGCTATTTCCGGAACAGCATACTTGTAATGAGGCCCAATGTGTGTTTTGATTTGTATATTTTCACTTGTAGATTCTTATGAACCTGCAAATAGATATGTAAACTACAATCATGATTTTAAAAGGATTGTATTCAGAAAATCAATTAGTTTGTTTCTTGTACAATTCCACACCGTTCCAACAATCTGCACCAAATATTGCATAGTTACCATTAGGACCCTCCGGACATTATTGGCTACATGACATTTGGACCCCCCATCTCCCTGATTTCAGCCCCATCACACATAAAACAGTGGCCTCAAATCAGCGAAACATCAATGTAGTCGTAGAAGGACCGGACAAAGCTCATTTTAAGCATCTCGACGCGAGCAACAATACTCGAAGGTCCCTATGGAATCCTCGAAAACCATGTTTCAAGACCCTAGGACGCACTGTTTCCGAGATATCTGCACCGCACCTGGCTAGGATGAGGCGACAGGTGGGGAGAGCGCATAGATGGTCCCCATAAACTGCAGCACACCAACTCTCACCTCCCCCCGCACATCTGCTCCAGGGTATGTCAGGCAGCCACACGTGTACAAAGCACATTAAGCGGTAAGCGACGCGGAGCAGCGACCTACAGAATAATTGATTTTCAACAAGTATCATGTCTGTTTACAGAATCCGTACAGAGTACTAGTACTTTTGCAACTATATTAATAATATTGTTATTGAGATGGCAGCTGATTATTTTATGGTGGCAAGAAGCGTCATGCCACTGCAGCACAGCATGTTATGCCTGCGCAGCTTCATCAACCAATTTAAAAATACAAATTCACAGGCATAGAAAAATATCTGCCATCAGACCAATGTGTACTAGCTATAGATATCACTGGAAGGCTCTCTGGTGCCTCATGTTAAACTCTTCAACAATGGAAGTCACCTTTCTCCCAGTTTCCAATGCAACGCCTTCCCTCCCCTCTCCCCTCTCCTTCCTGTCTGACCATTTTGCTCCCTCGCCCAAGGCTCACAGCCTTTGATAGCGACCTCCAACTGCAACAATGTATCACTACCACTGCTGCTCATATAAACAGTCTCAAATTTAGGAAAATGTGTCAACTCCTTACAAACCACTCTACGAAAACTGTAATCTCCACCCTCATGCTTAGCAACTCATCATTCTCTACTCCTTCCATCCTCTAGACCAGTGGTTTTCAAACTGTGGGGCTCGCCGCCCTAGTGGGGCCCGAAGGATGTCCAGGGAGGAGGGGTATGGTGACTAGTTTTAATATGAAGTATAAGCAAATAAGGTATTTGGGGGAGCAGCAACAATTTTACTCAAGGGGGGGCTCAGCATAAACAAGGTTGAATGACACTGCTATAGACAAGGTCCTCGATCTTGCTACCTGCACGCTCTACTGAGATCCTCCACCACTGCTTTCCGACTGACAACATGCTGGTTGGCTCTACATGAACAACCTCTCCCTTTTCAAGTTCCTTCTCGACATCCTCTATGTCGTTCCCTCACCAAAACAATGGATCCCTCATATGGTCTTGGCTCTCTCTCCTATCTCTCCCTCTCCCATTAATGGTGGCACTCAGTGGGAGGCCCTCTTTGCCTCCTTTCACTCCTCCAAGATCATCATTAATGTCTATTTGAATCGCACTGTCTTTTACAGGACCCTCAGCCCAATCACCTCCTTTTCAAGAGGCGTCTCCCGGGTCTTCTCAACTTTCTTCCTTCTCCTGTTACTCCTCTGAGCACCTCTCGGGCTCCTCTGCCACCGCCTTCTGCCACCACCTCTCTGCCACCTTCCGCCTCTCTAGCTAATATGCCACCTCCTACCCACTATCGGGCCCCTCCGTATCCTCCCGAAGTCTTTCAAATGTGGCAACCGGCTCCAAGTCGCTACTCTTAACTCTCGCTCTGCTGTTAAACATTCCTCTGACATCTGCCACCTCCTCAAAGAACTTGACCTGGATGTCCTTGCTCTAACCGAGACATGGTTCATGACCAGCTCGGTCATGAGCTTTGACACTCTCCTCCCTGGTGGCTACAAGATCCTCTCCAAACCCAGAACCAACCGACCCAGAGGTGGTGTAGCCCTGATCTTTCCTGAGTGGGTCCCTGCTTCTGTCATTCCTACTCGAGCCTACTCCTCCTTTGACTGCCTGGTCTGCAGGCCCTCTCTCTCTCCTGGCCTCTCTCTGACTCTGGCCACCACCTACAGGCCAGGTTGCCCTCTTCCTCGCAGAGTGGCTGACCTCTCCTTTTCTCTCCTTGCCTCTACCTCTCAACCACTCCTCCTCAGAGACCTCAACATCCACTTGGATGCTTCTAATCCCTCCTCTGGGCTCTTACACAACCTCTAAAACACTCTCTCTCTTTCCATTCTACCCTCTGGTCTGACACACTCTGCCGGCCACACCCTGGATGTTCTCATCTCCTCAGACATCCCCCTCTCACCACTCCTCTCTCTTAGACTGACCACTTTCCGCTCTCCTCTCACCTAAAACTCTCTATCCCTCAGGCTAAGTTTGCCCCAGCACTGCCATCTACATTCTTGATCATTCTGCAATCACTCTTTCGCCACTGGACCCTTCTCCTCTCTCGTCAAGCACTCAGTTGTGCAACCCCTCCTTAAAAAGCCTTCCGCCGATCCTCCCTGTCCGGCAAACTATCGCCTGATCTCTGTCACTCCTCTTGGAAAAGCTGGCCATCTCCCAACTTACTCTCCACACTAAATCTGTTGCTTATCTCCATGACCATCAGTCTGGCTTCAGAGCAGCCAGAGGCACAGAAACTGCTCTCCTGAACACCCGTGAAGATCTGCTCACTAATCTCGACTTTAGTCTTCCTTCTGTCCTCATCCTCCTTAACCTTTCCTCTGCTGTTTACACGGTCAATCATGCCACCCTGATGAAATGACTCAGTGAAAACCTGGGCATCACGGATCAGGCCGTGGCGTGGTTGACCTCCTTCCTCCTGGACCAACCCTCCCAGGTCCAACTTGGGTCCTTTCTCTCCACTATCTCTCTCTCCATATGTGGTGTTCCCCAGTGCTCTATCCTCTTACCCCAGCTCCTCAAGGTCTACTTGGCCCATTTGGCCCACCTGATCTCTTCCTTCTGCTCTAACTTTCAGGCTTCCCTCAGCCTCCTCTTCTCTCTCGCTCATTCCTTACTGTCTATCCGCGATTCAGGATTGGTGCGCCTTCAATGATCTCTGCCTTAATGTCAGTAAGACGGAGATCCTTATCATTGGGAACCCTGCTCCCGCTTTCCCTCTCTCACTTTGGCTGCCCTCCTTGGGCCCTCTTCCTTTACCTTCCTGTGAGGCTAAAACCCTTAGTGTCATCTTCGAGTCGACTCTCTCCTTCTCTACTCACATCACAGACTTCGCCAAGAAGGCCCTCTACCAGCTGCACCTCCTCAGAAGTATTCTTCCTTTTCTCTCTTTCCCCCACATGCTCACTGTCTCCAGAGCCCTGGTTCTCTCTAGGCTGGACTACTGCAACAGCCTCTTTCTCAATCTGCCTTCCTCTAATCTCTGCCCTCTGCAAAGGACCTCAAGCCCAGGGACCGTATCTCTCCAGCCCTGAAATCTCTCCACTGGCTCCCAGTGGCTGCAAGACCCTCTGCAAGGTCCACAAGGCTTTCTGAGGCCAGGGCCCGCACTACTTCCAACTTTCTCTTTCAAAATACCTTCCTTCTCGAGCCCTTCACACAGCTAACTCAAACTCTCTGAAGGTCAGACACTTCTCCAGGCAGAGAGTGGGGGTAGATATCTCTCCTCTGCAGGTGCCTCCCTCTGGAATGGCCTCCCTGCCCCTCTCAAACATGAGCCAGACCACCTGAAGTCCTTTAAGCAGCTCAAGAGTTTCCTTTACTCATCTCCTTTCTCTCTCCCTTTTTCCCATGCTGGCCTACCTGTCTCATGCGCCGACTGGATGCTTGGCTACCCTCAGAGTCTACTGGGTGCCAGGTTCCTCCATGATCAGTCTCCCCTGCACCGCCTGTGGGCCTACCGCGCACATAGGGCTGTAACTTGCACTTACCCAGAGCCACGCTGCCCTGACTGCTTTTACTCAGAGCATTGTTGTCCTGATTGCACTTCCCCACCTTCCCTCTCCCTGGCACCCCCCCCCCCTCCTTCCTACCTCCTGCACTTTACGTCTCACACTTGCATGATCTGAATGACACAAGGCCTAGTAAGATCCTTTGTCTTGTCATCCATCTGTCTTCCCTCCCTTGTCTTGTCGCGTTCATACCACACTCATGAAGCACATGATTATTGTCAAAGCCAGCATACCATTTTTTTTACCATGCGTTTTCCTTAAGTTTACAGTTTTTAGAACTAACTCATTCTCAGCAGTGGTGCAGGAGGAGGCTGAAACCGGTCCCGACATTTTTCTCACCGTCCTTCTTCTTCCTGACAAAGTTCGTTGTGGATATCTCTCTTCGTCGCACTTGTCCGGATGTCAATAAGTTCAAAGGAATTGTCAACAGTTTAGTCTGCCAGCCCTTTGCAGCCTGGATTGCTTATTCGTTCTAGGCAAGATCACTTGTCCTCTCTCACACTGCTCAGAGGGCTTCTGAACAGTTCTCTATTGCCTTTGTACCATGTGCGCCCAGCTTGTCCGCTCTGGTTCAGGACACATGTACTTTTTATGATCGCACCGAGGAGACGCGAGTCTTGAATTGTCCGACTTGCACAACTCTCACGCTTCTCTCCTCTACACCTCTAGTTCCTTCTCTGTCCATGAGCGGAACCAGAGGTTAGCATAAACACCAAAGAACTGTGGATCACTCTGTCTTTCGAGGCCGCAAATCATATCGCCTCACTCCTGGTATTGTGTGATCCGTGAACAGTGCCGGCGCACTTCCAGATCCAGGCTCAGAGTCAGCCTGTGGCGCAATGGCAGATGCTGGTGTGCGCCACGACAGTGATGCGGATTCGGTCTTTGGCTCTGGCGCAATGGCAAGTGCTGGTGGGCGCCAAAGGGGTACACGTTTAGTTTCTGACATTATTTGCAATGCAGATTTCGTGTCGGCCAGCAGTCATGTAGGTTCTGCTGGGCAACGTTGGGGCACTCTTTGCCCTTCCCCCTTTTTGGCAAACTTTTCAGGCTTTGTTTCGAGTTTCACTTCTCGCTCGGACAGATTTAGCGGCAGTGGACTGGCAGCAGTTTCTTTCGTTTCTGGGACCGCTGTCTCTTTCTGGTCGTCCGGATTGAGCAAGTCTTTCAGTGAAGATGGGATCTTTTGGCATGGGTGGCATGGATCCACGCCTTCCTTCCATCCACCCGTATCGCCGTCTACGTTGCCAGAAGCACTTGATAGGGGCCGCGCCACCTGGGTGCTAACGATGATTTTCTCTCAAAGTTCTTAAGCAGCACCCAGTCTCCTGGCTCCAGCGCGTGCCCCGGACCCGTATTTCTTACGGGTAGAGCCTCCTGCACCAGCTGATGAATCAAACACAATTTCTGCATTAAAAGGCCACAATAAGTGCTAAGTGCAGGATGCTCCACTTCACTCAGTTGCTTTGGCTGAGGTGCGGACCAAACATTTGCCGGCCTCCCCATCACAATCTCATAGGGGGAGAGCCCAGTTCTAGCCTGTACAGACGTACGCATGCACAATAGCGCTATCGGTAATGCATCCACCCAACTCAACTTGCTCCCTGCACATATCTTGCAAATTTTTGACTTGAGGATTCCGTTGTGCCTCTTAACAAGACCGGCTGAACTCGGATGCCTCGAACTATGAAATCTCTTATCAATCTGAAGACCTGCACATATCTGTGATACCACTGCGCCCACAAAATGTGGACCGTTATCTGACCATATGACACGGGGCAAGCCAAAACGGGAAAAGTATTCTTTAACCATTACTTTTGCCATACTCATTGCTGTGCAGTCTTTCAAGGGATATGCCTCCACCAACTTGCTGAATGCACATATCACCACTAATACATATTTCAAGTTTTGGCACCTCTCCATCTCTATGAAATCAAAATGGATTACCTCAAAAGGCATAGAGGGCGGGCCAAAACTGCCTATTGGAGTCACTGTTCCCTTTCCTACATTGTGTTGCAGTTCTGCACCAACCTCTCTGCATTCTTCTTTATGTTTACATTCTTCCATACCGTAGATAGGTGCTGTATTATTTTCTTGGCACAGATGTGGGTAGGGCTGTGAGCCATTGTGACCATTGCAGTTACATAGGAATTTGGCAACATCCAGTTTTTAGTTCCCTTGTCCACCTAACAACCCTCTAAATCTAACTCAGCAGAGCCCTCTGCCCACCCTTGTATCTCATCGGCCATGGCTTCGGCCTGCATTTCTTTGACAGTGGCAATTCCATCTTCTATCATACAAGGTACTTCCTCAGTCTGGGCTGTCATCATTTTATTATTCAAATCAGTGGCAGTTTGTTTCGCAATTCTGTCTGCAAATGCGTTTCCCTCTCCCACTTTGCATGTTACCTTTTTATGTGCCTTGGATTTCACTATTGCTAGACGCTTTGGAAATGTGAGTGCAGACAGCAATCGTACAATCAAAGGGCCATGTTGAATTCTGGCCCCATGCAATGTCAAGAAACCCCTCTCAGCCCAGAGTCGACCAAAGTTATGCACCACCCCAAAAGCATACTGACTATCAGTATATATATTCACGTTCAAATTTTCAGAAATCTCACAGGCTCTGGTCAATGCTATTATTTCTGCGGCTTGTGCAGAGTTGTAGGGGATTCTTTTGCTTTCTACAACGCTCTCTAGGGTAGTGATAGCGTAAACGGCAGTTGACGTGCCATTAGGTAGTTTAAACAAGAGCCATCACAAAATAACTCTCCATCTGGCTCTTTTTGTGGGGTGTCACTTAAATCAACTCTCCCCTTCGTTTCTTCCTCAGTGACCATTAAGCAATCATGGGGTGGTGATTCGTTATCACCAATTTCTTCTGTGGGTAGTGGCATTAATTCTGCAGGATTCAAAGCGCTACACCTCATAATTTGGATATGGGGCGCGAATAAGATAATTTCATATCTTGTCAGTCTAGCAGAGGTGAGGTGTAGCGTCTGTGTCCTATTTAATAGGACATCTATGGCATGTGGCACCATCAGAATTAAAGTATGCCCCAATACCATCCCGTATGTAAGTATGCATGCTTTCAAGTCTTCCCCCACCTGTTTTAACAACAATAAGTCATCCACCATCGCCTTTCGCCCCGGCGATGGTAACTGTTGCCATCGATTATGTGGCCCTAGCACTTCCTTCCTAGCTCTCCTGATATCTTTACCCCTGTTCCCAGGTGCAGTAAACACTTCAGCATAATCATTATCCAATTCATTTTTAAGCTCAAAAAGTCCATATACATGTTCCCTTCCTTCTTCATCTCTTTCTCTACAGCGTGCTAATGCATTAAAATCTAACAATCGCTGCGGTGGTAATTTCCCAATTAACTGTTTCCATCTCCACCAAATATTCACCCATGCATTCCAACACTACCTGTCTTTCGTTGCTTCTTCGGAAGCCATACATCGAAGCCAATGCTGCCGTCCCATCATTCCCGTCTATATACATCTTTGCCTGTTGCTGCAATTCCACCTTCCTTTCTTTGCTGATCAAACTGCGAGTTACCCTTGTGCATCCACTTTGTTCAGTCCCGCCTCTCGCCCCCGTGGTTTCAACTTCAACCCCTGGAGGGACGGACGGTACCGAGTCTGTATCTAAGGCGGGAGGTGCGGATGGGACAATAGGAACGGGGAGTGTCTGTTGTGGGCCTGGTTGGCTAATAGGAAGTGCTACGTGCGCGGTCTGTGGCTGTGGGAGGGCTTGAGCTACGGGAGGGAGAGTTTGAGCTATGGGAGGGGCTTGAGCAATAGTTACTGGCGTGTTTGGCCTTGCTTCTGATCTTGGGCCTTGTTTTGTATGGATCAATATGTTTTCCATCACTTCATCTGCTATGTGCAATTCCTGTTGTGGGTATATTTTCTCTATGTTCAACTGCTCACGTCTACCTGACCTCCTTAGACTCTCCGTCCACTCCTCCTCCTGCTTTTCTTCCGCTACTTCATCTTTCGATTTATGCCTGCGCGCATGCTTCGCTCTACTTCTAAATCGGAGCATTGCTTCCCTTCTCCAGTCCTTAACGATATCAAGTGCTGCGGGACGCGCTTTCTTTCTTATCAACACCCTTTCCAGGTTATCTATTCTCGCTATCTCAAAACTACCATTTGTCGGCCACTGATGGTCTTGTTGCTTTCTGGTTTGCCTATGCCAAGTCTCACAGAATATTATCGCTCCCACACCATACTTCACATACATCTCATACGCCGGCGTTCCCCCAGGTGGTGCAATTTGGCCATCTTCCAAAGATTGTCTACCGCAGCGGAAAATACCCAAGGCATGTTTCAACCTCCCCTTGGTTAATCAACCTTACCCTGGGCGTTTGATTTTGCAAAGTGAACTCTCAACCAATATCAGGGTTATTTTGAATTGGGGTATGACTCACCTGATAAATCAAATTCTCCCCAGGACACAATTCGTCTGTATACTGACGCAACCAATGACGTCGTGTCTGCCTTTCTTGGCTTCTGCCTCGTTTCGGGGCCCTGGCCTCCTTGTTCTCTGGCCAGATACGTCGATCAGGGATCAGATGTGTGCAGATCTGCAAAGGAATCTCTCATCACTTCTACAGGGCGCCCCGAACACCTCTTGATCCTGGCTCAATCGTCCCGTCCTCGTCGTTCTCCGCCTTTACTCTATTACAACGTACACGGTGGAACAAGTGGGGGAGGGTCCCTATTCGGGCGCCATCTTGAAAGGGGCCCCTAGGGGTCCCTCACGTTATGGAAACAAGGCAAGTCACCACACACGATAGATACGCCAGACACAAGGTTGTATTCCCAAAGCTAGGGTTTATTGCAAAGCAAATAGTCTCAGTTGGCCAACTCGGTCTCACGCCCCGCGACGTTTATCTCTAGACCTCGAGGGACGCAAGAGAGCGAATTACGTACATCAGTTACATATATACAAAATGCATATAATACAATCAGCTGTGACATGTCTAACACCGCCCTTTATTGGGTTTCTTTGAACTCGGTTTGATGATGGACAATTTCGACGAATATGACTGACACCTTCAAATAGCTATTCTAGTAACAATATGCAACCTTGCAAGTGTAGAGACATCTTTTTTTTGTTGAACAGAACACAGTGCTTCTGTTCTTGTAAGCGAGCTACATACGGGGGAAGAGTCACATTCCAGTCCTTGCTATCTTTGAGGTGCTATTCGTGTCCTGGGAGCCGTCACGCTCTACAGGGCTCGGGAAAGGGGGGCCATAAGAAGAGCATAATTCAAGCCTTTAGCTGCTTTATTCTAATATTTTCTACCATATAACGAGACTGGCTTGCAGCTGTGAAATGATTAAATGCCCTGCGGCTCTCCTTCAAGGCTACATTCGGGAGGGAGCCGGGCATTCCTCTCCGGAGCTGCCTACGTTGTGTTTCAACGAACTCCTTATTAGCCTCGCGGCCTTGTCCTTTCACGTTCAGACAACAATGTTAACAGTCGAGCAGAGTAAGCAAAAATGTGCTGCGAAGCAGTTTGAACAGAAAGCAATGAGCAATCGTTAGAGAACAAAATGGCGATCCTTGTTACATCAAAGTGTCCGCTCATTGGTCAAACTCGGAAACCTGTATTTCTATCGTTATGTACATGAGACGGTTGGTCTTCGGCCACCAAAATACGTTTGCCGTCAATCGTGAGAGGTGTCCATTTTTCTAGACTGACAGCGCCTAGAAACATTTGTGTACAGGCGCGTTATAAATGACATATAATATCATAAATCATATCACATCTCCTAGTCTACGAAGCTATCAGCAGCCTTGCTCCTCTGTACCCGTCTGATTTCATCATGGCCTACTCACCATTTCATTCCCTCTGCTCCTCCACAGCCTTCAACCTCACTGTCCCATACGCCCCCATGCATCCTTCCATTTCCACTCTCTTTACTTGACCCGCTCCAGTGGAACCCACTGCCCATCAGAATCAAAGCCAACCTAACTGTGGATCCCTTCAAAGCTTGGCTTACACTTTACGGACCAATAGTGCCAAATCCGTCTCCCCGTTCAGTTCTGTCTTTTTCTTGCCACTCATGCTTGAAGCTCTGTTGCATTGCTTCATGTAAACGGTAATAGAGCTCGAGTTGGAACCAGAAACTCTCCTTTGAATCTCTACTGCCCAGCCCCCTTGATCCAGCTTCTGTATTGCACCCCAGGAACTGAGCAGATGGTACCCTTTCTGGTTTTGTCTTGTCTAGAGATGAACTAGCCTCCCGGAACCTTCATATTCTGGCTCGGTTCCTTTACACCTACTTCAGCTCTTTGATTCTATTGCCCCTTCCTGATGTCTCTACTGCCTCCCAGCTCTTGCCACCTCGTTCTACTATTGACACCTCCTCAGAGTTTTCAGGCCCCGATGTCACCACCTCTTCCAACTTTCACCACCTCCACTTAGTCCCTCCTCTGGATTCTTACCACCCCTTCTATCACAACCACCTCCTCTAGGTCTTCACCACATGCTCCTAGCCCAACCATTCCCTCCCCATCTTTATGAGGTTACCACCTCCAGCTGCTACCACTTCCTAGTTTCTACTTTTCCCCCTCTCGACACCAGCAGCCTCTGCTCCTCCATACTTCTTTTAATGCACTCCAAATTCCTCCAGCCACTCACCACAGCCTCCTCCAACAACCTCCCACTTAACAACTGGGTGTCGCTGTATTTATACTGTGTTCTCCCCTTTCAAAGGATAGGTATTACACTGAGGGTGTGCACCTGTGTGTGCTGATTAGGTGAGGGCAGGTACTGGCTAACTTCCCTTAGCATACCTAGGTCTACTTTGTGTTCAGAAGATGGAGCTGCACCTACATCCGGCCCCTCCCCATCTTGTATGTCGAGTTGCTGTTCTGACTTTCCCTGAGGCAGTCTTTGTGGGGCTAAAGGCCACGGTGTTTCTAGTGTGTGCATTGCTGATTCTGAGCATACAGGCTTAGTCCTCTACATTACTTGATTCAAGGTGGTCACAAGAAGCAGGGTAGAGGGTTTCCCCAGAAGTATTATTTTATATATTGGGGAGTCACAGACCCAATACGCATTATCCATGGAACCACAGTGATTGTCACACATCCTACAGACATTCAAAGAAAGTCCTTTCAGTGTGCTGGGCAAACTAGAAAAAGAAGCACTGCTCTTGCAACGCTCATTTTAGACACAGAATAGTTCTCCATTAACGGAACAAACTGTTCTCTTCCCTGGTGGTGATTTGGGTCTAGCTAAGTTGTGCTTTACACTCTCTCCATTGGGGAGGGAGCTGTTCTACTAGCACATAGATTATTATGAAAGTCAAGGTCAGAGGCATGGCTGGCATGCCCTGATGGTTTCATGGGGTGAGCCTGGCATGGACCCTTGTGAGGGCTGTGGGCTGAGGCAAAGTAAATGCTGCATGCTAGGAGTTGGGGACCGTGGTAAGGTGGCCAAGGGATCCTCCTCATGCTGCCCCTGGATCAAACATCCACTGGCTCATGGTGGCATCCGGCCGTGTAAAACATCACTCCATCGGTTCCTAGAATCAGGCAGGGGATCTCATCACATTTCATATGGATCATAAATGCAACCGTTCAGGTTTACTTGTTCCCATTATTTTGTTACACTTCTGTTTATTATAAAGAAACCCTTTCATATACTGTTCTACTCCCAGGAATGTTTAAATGATAATTTATTTGATTATTTTTTTAAACATGTCTTTATCAGTTTTAATCAGCTTCTATATATACTGTTTTATGTCACATTAGCACTGATCCTCAAATAGACCATCATCTGTAAATGCATATTAGTACCGAGATTGGGCGCTGCCGCCAATCCGCTTGCTCGGATAGTGGGCTGAATTCGAGGCAAGCTGGACGTGGTCTATACAAGCTGAAAGCTCTGAGTGCCCACCCTGCCATCTTCCCCCCCTCCTTTCCCCTTTCCTCCGGTCCATGCTCCTTCCATCCCCACCCCACTTACCCGATTCCTTTGGCGGTGGCCGCTGCTCCCGCCATCCCTGGCCCCATGGAAAAGCAAGAGGTGCTTCTGCATGGAGTCCTGCCTTCCAGTTCCATGTCGGCCAACTTGGGTCAGAATTTGTTTGAATTGATGGGACGCGGCAAGGTGCACAACTCCTTCATTCAAACAAACAGTTTGCCATCAGCAGCCCGGTTTAAAAACCCAGGAAGCTAAAAGCAATAATACCCTTGCGTGGGCGGTAACTTACTTACAAAACGCACACATCAAATGCTTTTGTCTCCTATTTGAAAATAACACTGTAAAACAGGGTTATTGATGATATGCAGACTGCAACGTGCCCACTTGACATTTATTTAGCACAAACCATAACACTGTTTGTAAAACCTCAACCAAATTGCCCTCAACAATTTAGAACTACACATGATTGTCTACAATCGACTCATACGCCTAACATCATTTTATTCACTTTGATAAATCACAGGACCATTTTAAGTTTAAAAGAAGAACATACATATCAATAAAGGCACTGTACAATAACTATCCAATACTTTTGTTGCTGATGCAGTGAAGCCTTGCACTAACATGTCTGATGCAATTACTACATCACAACGTTGCTACGTGCGTGTGTTTCAAGTCCCACAGGAAGCATGCTTTCCGATACTAAGGTGCTGTTTCTGCTGGGGGAATCTGAGCCCTCTCACATACATCAATCGCCCTCACCGCTATGCCTCAGAGGGGGCGCTGATCCCGGGAGGTCCAAAAAAACCTCCTGATTTTCAAAGCTCATTTGTAGTACTTACAGTGCCACTGGTCGCTTAAACATGGCCACGCCACTGATGGGTCCACGGCCATCTGTGGGTCCCCCCCCCAAGCTCTATCCTCAAAGCTCCAGTAGTTTTGTCCAAAAGAAAAGATCCATGACAGCTTTTGATAGGTGCACCCCGTCCCTCTCGTAGTATTCAGGTGACTTCAGACTGATCAGGCCAAGTCTGATCTGGGTGAACCCCCTGTCCCTGCAAAACCTGGCCATTGATCCGTTCAACTTTCTCCTAGACTTCTCTACTGCTGATTGAGAATCTTCTCCCCTCCGTGTTGGTCTTGGGATGATCTCCAACCACATGATCTCGGAGTCTTCCAACCAACCCCCCAATTCTTGCAGGGTGCGCATCATTTCTCTCATCAGCACTCCTCTGCCCATACTTGTGAGATCGTTTCCCCCTAGCTTTACCAGTAAAATGACGGGCTTGCAGTATCTTGCCAGTAACCTTTGCACATGCTCTTCCAACTGACCCCATCTCATCCCTGGGACTCCATACCATTCGACCTTGAAATGTCTTGCTGTCATCCGTTCCCTTTCCGGTGTCCAACTTGCTTTAGCCCTCATCACAAACGAGTGACCAACTACCCATACCATCTTTCTGCTCCTCTTAGCTGCTGTTCGGTGAGGAGAGATGGGGAATGGTGTATGGATTATTGTTACATTTTTGGAATCGTACAAAAATGTCGACCTGGGAATTGCGACAGGCGAAAATGACTTTTTTTTTAAACCCCCCTTATACCACATATATATGTGGGGGGGAGGGTTAGAGTATGATATTAATATGGGGGAGGTTGCGGGGGGTCTCCCCCCGCATATATATGTGGTGTAAAGGGTTAAAAAAAAAAGTCCACATTTTCGGCCGTCGCAGTGATAACATAGATCCCATTTTTTCTGGCCTTATGTACCTTTTAAAACAGTTTGACCTCCAACCCCCTAGCCTTTCAATAGCTTCCGGCGTCATGCCAACCCCTGCAGCTGAGGTGGCTGCACCAATCCTGAAGGAGTGGTTTCCAAAGACCCCCTCTGTTGCCACTATCCTTTTTAACGCCAGTTTCAGGACGCTTGTAAACAGGAACCTGCTCAGGGCTGACCCGTCACTGTGTAGGAAGAGTGGTGATCCCGCCCTTCCTGGCAGTCCTATGTTTAGATATGTCGCTAGGCAGGTAACGGGACAGCATGGGCTTCCCTGATGCTGTGGAGGGTGATTAATCTACCTCGCCCGCTCTGATCTGTTTTTGACCTTCTTAGGTGTAGCTGTGCCACCTCTTCTGACACTGTGACATCTTCTAACATTAGACAACCCCTTCCCCCACCTTCTTTGTTGTCAGAAGCCAGCTCACTTATCCTGAAGGCCCCGAAGGAGGCCAGGGAAAAGGCGGCCCTGAACATGGCAGCCTCAAAAGGGTCTCTGCATGTTCCTGCCAGTCCTGTGATTATATTGTGAAGTTTCAATATGTCTATAGGGCGCCTAGGGTCTTCCCTCCGTTCGGTTCATTTGGCCCAGCCTTTCATCGCCATCCTGGCATAATGCTCTCTGGTTGTGTCCTCCATCCCCCCTAATTTGGCCACCCATCCTCTGTTCTTTTGGGATTGCCAAGCCCACCAGATGAAGGCATGCACCAGAGCGCCTCCTTGGCGCACCCCAAGAAACCCTTCTTTGAACTTAATAATCTTTCCCCCAGCATGCTTTATATCTCCTTTCCGTGGTAGGTGCAAGGGCAGTGCTGATGAGTGAGCTTAGATTTTCCCAATTATGTCCCACCAATGGCTCTTGAAAGGGGTCATCGTCTCGTTTATGTCTGGTTTTTCCTCCCGAAATCTACTGAACTGTAGAGGAGAGAGAGCGTCAGCTGCTGTATTCCTAACCCCTAGTATGTGTCTTGCCCTTACTTCTGTGTTCACTCAGAGCAGGCTCATTGACAATTCTCTGAGGAGTCGTAGTACCCTTCTATTCCTTGATGTTCCCAGAGTTATTATCTGCACTACTGCTAAATTATCCGACCCCAGAATCACCCTTTTGTTCGCCAGCAAGGTGAAAAGCCACTATGATGGGAAATAGCTCTGGGAGTGTGATATCTCGTGTCACAACCTCCTCATGCCATTGAAGAGGCCATGCCTGAGCAAAACCCTCATTGCCAAGTATAGCTCCAAACCTGTGACAACCTGATGTGTCAGTGTAGAGTCTTATACTCTCGCTGCTTGCCCATTGCTCCCTCCATAGCATACCCTGTTAAACCTGGCAGGAACATTTTCCACATTTTCAGGTTCTCCTTTACCTCAGAGCCCAGGCGTATATGTTGGGAAGCATGTTGAAGGCCCACTGTTTTAAGTGAAATACTTCTTGCAAAGACCCTACCCTCTGGTATGACCCTGCCCACAAAGTTCAATTTACCGGTCAATGACTGCAGCTCTCTTAGTGTCACTTTACTCCTGCCCAACAATCCTTTAATAGTTTCTTTTAGGTCATCCACCTTGTCCTTTGGTAGCCTAGTCTTACCCGCTTCTGACTCTATCTCCATCCCCAGCAATGTAATTTTTGAGAGGGGGCCAACTCTCTTCCCTTCCGCCAAAGGTACTCAAAGCTCTTTTGTTAATTCCACAAAATGTTCCATTAAAGTACTACATTCCTCTGTCCCTTTGCTGCCGATGAACAAAAAGTCATCCAGGTAGTGCATCACTTTCCCCGTCCTAGCCCTCTCTTTCAGTGCCCACTCCAGGAAGCTGCTGAATTTTTCAAAGTATGCACAAGAAATTGAGCATCTCATGGGCAGACATTTATAGTGGTAGTACTGTCCCTCAAATTTGAAGGCCAACAAGATGTAGCTTTCGTTGTTAATTGGCAAAAGCCTGAACACAAACTATAAGTCAGCTTTCCTCAGTAGTGCCCCTTTGCCGGTGGCCCTCACTAGTTCCACTGCGTCATCAAAGGACGCACAGGTCACCCTGCAAATGTCTTCCGGAATGCCATTGTTTATTGACTCCCCCTCTGGGAAGGATAGGTGATGGATCGGGTGAAATTATCCCTTCTCCTTTTTTGGAACCAGCCACAAAGGGGAAACCTTGACATTTTTCTAAAAGAGGTGTGAGAAATGGGCCTGCTACCCTCATCAAACTCAGTTCTTTGGCAATTTTATGTTTCACCACTTCTGGCAGTTTCAATGCAAACTTCAGGTTCTCAGCCTCCCTATGACCTTTTGCCCCAGCGTAGGGAATATCAAACCCCCCTGAAAATCTTTCCCAGATTACCTTTGCATCAGCAGTGTTGCGGTAACAATTTAATAGTGGTAGTTTTCTGGCCAACCCAACTGGGGGAGGCAGTGGACTGCTGAGGAGAGGCGAAAACTGCTTAATTCCGCTTTGATGTCTCCTTTTGCGTTGCGCTAGAGTCCTTTTTTCCATCATCACGTGACCCCGTGCTATAACCCCCTGCACACTTGGTGTCTGTATGCTTAAATCTACATTATTTACCAAAGGGACAGAACCCTATTCAAACTTCCAGCACATGGCCTGCTCTCCCTGCTGATAGCTGGACATGCTGTTACAGGAAGAGCACCCACAAAAGGACCCCCTCCTCTTACCACCATAAGACCACTTTTCCTTTTTCTGATTAGGCTTCTCCCCCTGTCCCCTGCTCCCCACTTCCTTGGCAGCCACCATCTTTTTGATAAAACTTGTGACATCCATCTCGCCCCATGCCATAGTTGGCCAAATCTGCATTTTCAACCTGAAACCCATGTCATACTTCAAACACGCATCTCCCCCATATGTTAAGTAGGCATTGTGGATGTACTGTTCATATGCTCATAATGCGCCTGCGTCCGCCGGGTATTTCTCCGCCATAATGGATGCCAGCATCCTAAAACCTGCCAACCAGTTATGAATTCTCTCCGCCTTTTTAACCCTGTCTCTTTTTTCTCCTTCTCCTTTTCTGATATTTGGTGCATGTCACGCCCACCTGTTCTAGTTCTAGAAGTGTAAAGATGTCAATAGATTCCTTCAGCCATACCCTTTCTTTAATGTGGGCAGGGATGTGCCAAACTAAAGCATTGCCTATGGCCCGCAGTGGTGCTAACCCAGGCATTCCTCTCCCATAGCTAGTACTGTTACCCGAACTATCCCCTATACAGTTGCCTGGCAATGAAAGTGCTTGTTGTAGATGGGAAACTTCCCCCCGTGCCAGCACACCAACCACATTTTCCAATTGCCCCGAGGAGCTGCTCCCTAGGCCCTCATTGCACCATGTTGCTGACCTCTATCTGGGCCTCCTCCTGTTGGTTCACTGACACCGTATTCCCCCCCACACTTGATTAAATGCATTCACATTACCGTACAACAATTGACCATTAATGCCCCATTACTCTTCCAAGGATGCAGGTCCCTCTGGTGCTTCTGCTGATGTGATGGCTGCATGCGTGCCGGGTTCGCTGCTGCTCTTCCTTGCTCCCTCTTTGGCAGGAGCCACGGGGGTTGCTGCAGCCCCTGCTTCTTCTCTCTGCTCCTCTCTCCCCTGCTGGTTTTCCCAGCTTCAGGTTTCTTTTTTGCTGCTTCTGTTTGCTGCCGAATTGCTTTTGCTTTGGCTATTAAAGTCCCCCTTCTCTTGGCCAACAGTTCCTCCTCTTCCAAGGAAATGAGCTCCTCCAATTCTTGCTCTTCCGTGGATGCAAGGAACAGCAATGGTGACTGTGATCTGTCCCTCGAGAAGGGCCTGCTGTGCCGCCCTCCAGTTCTGTAGCAACCTTCTGGAGCCAGTTGGAGCCATGCCTGGAAGCGGCTGCCTTACCATGTGGAGGAATTGTGCTAGTTCCATTTCAGCACTGCTTGTTACTTGGGTCTCTACCACCTGTGTCTCCATCTTTCCGCTTGTCCTGCGCACCTTACCCAGTGAGTTCACCAACTGATAGTAACACTGGAGCGCTCTGTGACCACTTGCGTGCTCGATACAAGTGTGTTCAGATTAGAAAACAATTGCGTATGTGCGAAATTTTGACCAAAGGCAATTTTGAATACCAATCTAACAGGAAACGGAGAAAACAATATTATGCAAAACCAAATGACTGTCTTTAGGCATGCAAGTTTATTTAGAATCCAGCAGCAAGATGGGGCAATAATCCTAGAACCTAATGCAGACAACCAGTACCCAAGACAAAAGAAAGTAAAAGCAAGGTGATTTAAAACTAACAGATTATTGTATTGTGCCTGTCTGAGGTGAGGTAGCTTGAGATGTCATGTGGAATGTTTATGTGTGGATGATGGAATATTCTGAGTGAGTGTTCTGTGTAGAGGCGGTTACAGCTGGCTGGCCCTGGGTGATGGGAGCCGGTGTTGTCACAGTTTATGTCCTTTATGTCTTCATGTGGATATGTAACTAAGAACTTGGAAATAAACTTACCTGAAGAAATCTTAAAGAGCCTGACACCTGCTTTTTAACAATGGCGACGAGTCAGTCTTTGGTAACCTACGTGCCACAAGCTGATGGACTGAGGACCGTGCTGCGGGGGGTGCAGGAAGGACAAGCTTCTGGAGAAGGACAACACCGCCCCCAAAAACTGTAAGTCCCATCACCCAGGGTGCAGGGGGAGCCAGAGGATTAAAGCCCCATCTTTGGTGGGACCGGCGCACATAAGTAGTGGGCAAGCTGGGCCCAAGGGAGTCTTCAGGGAGAAGCCCTGACATGGCTCCCAAGAGCACAGGGGCAGGAACAGGAATTTTGCCCCGTTGCAGAGGGATCAGCTCCAGGAGCAGGAAGGAGGACTGCGTCCCAGGGTTCAGGGGAAGTCCAAGAAAGAGGCCCCTTTTTGGATGGGCAGCTCCTAAGTAGGAGGCAGAGCTCTGCCCTGGGGGCTGGAGATGGCGCTGGACCAGCAGGTGAAAGATAATACTGGCAATACTGGGAAATTGATGTTGAAAGCAAACGCTGTACCCTGGTCCTCCGTGAGATTTGATGAAGAGCTAGCCCACTGGGAGGAATGTGATGCTACTCTACGTTTTTTTTAAAAGTTAGAATGCAACAGAAAAAAAGAGACGCTGCTCTGTGTTTGGGAAATGGATGTGAATTTGACATGAACAAGGAGGACTGTTTGCCTGACTACACGTCACTCCCATGTCTTGTGCACTCATAGCAACGGGTAGCTGCTGTTTTAAACGCTGTCCTTCTCACGAGATAATTGCAGGCTTTGAAGTTATGGGACCCTGGCAGCACCGTACTGTACTTATCGTGCACATCATGTTTTTGGCTGTCTGAAACTCTGGTGATTTATGAGCCTTTCGTGGCGAGGTCTCCTGGGAAGTGAACGACCGTTGGCCTATGAAGCTCTGCATAGCCCTGCTGAGCAGTAGTGACTGATGATGTCACACATGCAGCAGGGGAAGATGGTGAAGCGTAGAATGTTCTTTGGAATGTGCTATGGTTAGAGCTTCGTATTATAAGTGCTGTTTGCCCTGAGGATGTAAAAGGGAAAGTACTTTAAGGAATCTGACGTTTGGCAAGACACGTGTCTTAGAAGGAAGGAAGCAAAATATGTGCACAGAACAAGTCACATACCAGAACAACACAACTACCACCTTCCAAGATATACGCACACGTAACACTCAACTGACAGACAGACACTTTCACGGCCAAACCCAACCATCAAAACATCACACCCTGACAAACTACATTCCATGTACCAATAACAAAAATACTGTCATCCATCTGTCTGTTCCTGCCACAAACAAGCAACTGGGCTCTCACCACAGGACCTGGCCAACCCTGAAACTGAGCTACTTCACCTACATTCCTGAACCACCACAAGACTGTTTCGCCTCCTACCACCTTGAAGGGTATTTAGCATAATTCTTTTGAGGAATTGCAGGTTTTGAGTGCCAAGCGCCATGGCACATGGACACTAATTTGCATAAAGCGTTGCTGTTAGTGTAAAATGGGTGGTATGTGTACGAGTGTGATAGCTTTAATCATTTTGAGGATTTCAGCTATATTGCACATGTCAGTAGAGCCTGTGTAAACGGCTATGGACTCATAGGTTCGCTTAAGAGCCTACAAATGGCTATGGACGTTTTAGTTCATAAAAGTGTTCGTTTTGGGGATTTTACTTACTATGAGCAACATGGTTTTGTATTCAAATGTGCACAGAACAAGTCACATACCAGAACAACACAACTACCACCTTCCAAGATATACGCACACGTGACACTCCTCTGGCAGACAGTGAGGGAGGTAGCGCCTCCTCTAAGTTTTTTTTTATCCTTCTCATCACATTGGACAGTTGGTAGCTGGTGGTAAAGGGGTAGCTGGGGACGCCTGGTAATGACACGTCGGTATTGAGTGTGGCAAGTCCTAAAATGATGAGTAAATTGTTTTCTATGTTACTTGTGGTATTTATTTTGGATTTCGTTGTATCCATGGGTTCAATAGCTTTTTTTTTTGGGTTAGGATGTTTTCCTTGCTATAAGACCGGTTAGTTTTTACCAGTCATTGATGTTGGCATTGGGAGTGCGTGGCCACCGCTCCCAATGTGTTTGGAAGGCTTGTACATCATGGTCTGGTGTAATGAGTATGGTATTAAAGGAATGGTTCGCCCAAAACATTTTATTTAAAAAATAGATAGGCAATATAAAAAAAAACGATCGGCATTTTTTTTTCGAAGTCCCTATGTAAAATTTTGAGCAATTCAAGCTCAAAGATAGCACATGGGGGCATCCATTTTGTGAAATGGATGCCCGCCGCTGTGCTCGCTTTGGCTTTTGCGGCACTAATGAAGGAAAAGCCAGCCAGCTGTAGTAAACAAAAGCTACCACTGGGTGGCTTTTCCTTCATTGGTGCTGTACGAGCCCGGAAAACTTAGAAATAAAACCGCAGCTTTAAAAACGTTGTATATATGTTTGCGGTCGATTTTGAAGCGACCGCAAACATAAATACAACGTTATTGTGTTTGAAAACGCTGCAGTTTTTCTTTTTAAGTTTCTCAAGCTCCTCCGAGCCTGAGAAACTTAGAAAGAAAAACCGCAGCGTTTTCAAACACAACCGCGTTGTGTTTCTGCCTAAATCTGCTTTCCCATTTGGGGCTTTGGGGCTCCCCCTGGGGAGCCCTAGAGCCCCAAATGGGAAAGCAGATTTAGGCAGACACACTGCAGCATTTAGCATTGCGGAAAACAACCGCGTAGGGTTTCTGCCTAAATCTGCTTTCCCATTTGGGGCTCTAGGGCTCCCAGTGGGAGCCCTAGAGCCCCAAATGGGAAAGCAGATTTAGGCAGAAACACAGCAGCATGTAAACACAACCGTGTTGTGTTTCTGCCTGCGTTTGCTTTCACTTTGGGTCTCCGGTGCTCTCCTGGGGGAGCACCGGAGACCCGAAGTGATAGCCACGGCAGGCAAAAACACAACGCGGTTGTGTTTGAAAACGCTGCAGTTTTTCTTTCTGAGTTTCTCAGGCTCCTCCGAGCCTGAGAAACTTAGAAAGAAAAACTGCAGCGTTTTCAAACAGAACCGCGTTGTGTTTCTGCCTAAATCTGCTTTCCCATTTGGGGCTTTAGCCCTAAAGCCCCAAATGGGAAAGCAGATTTAGGCAGAAACACTGCGGCATGTAAACACAACCGCGTGGTGTTTCTGCCTGCCTTGGCTTTCACTTTGGGTCCCCGGTGTTCCCATGGGGGAGCACCGGAGACCCAAAGTGATAGCCACAGCAGGCAGAAACACAACGCGGTTGCGTTTGAAAACGCTGCGGTTTTTCTTTCTGAGTTTCTCAGGCTCCTCCGAGCCAGAGGAGCCTGAGAAACTTAGAAAGAAAAACCGCAGCGTTTTCAAACACAATAACGTTGTATTTATGTTTGCGGTCACTTCAAAAGCTACCGCAAACATAAATACAACATTTTTAAAGCTGCTCCTCCAGCCCGGAAAACTTAGAAAAAAAACGCAGCTAGTGTTTATTTTTATTAAAAAAATAGCACTTACCGAGATGCAGCTGCAGCTCTTCTGCCTGTAGTCCCCGGTCCCCGTCCTCCGCGTACAGCACCAATGAAGGAAAAGACACCCAGTGGTAGCTTTTGTTTACTACAGCTGGCTGGCTTTTCCTTCATTAGTGCCGCAATAGCCAGCACAGGCGGGCAGCCATTTTACAAAATGGATGCGCCCATGTGCTTGCTTTTTCAATTTTTGAGCTTGAATTGCTCAGAATTTTACATAGGGACTTCGAGAAAAAAAAATGGCAATCGTTTTTTTTTTATGTTGCCTATCTGTTTTTTAAATAAAAAATGTTGGCCGAACCATTCCTTTAAGACCATGGGTGTTTGTGATCTCAGTGATGTTGTATGTTTCCACTTTGTGAATCCCTGTTGGAGTGAGGTTGTGATTGTCTTTTTGAAGGCTTTGAGGTCTCAGTTCTCTAGAGTGGCAGTCTAGAGGCCTGCTGGGGTTCCAGGGTGGCAGCTTGGACACCCGCGTAGTTGTAGGCGGGAGGCGAAGCAGTCTTGTGGTGGTTCAGGAATGTGGGTGAAGTAGCCCAGTTTCAGGGTTGGCCAGGTCCTGGGGTGAGAGCCCAGCTGCTTGTTTGTGGCAGGAACAGGCAGATGGATGACAGTATTTTTGTTATTGGTACATGGAATGTAGTTTGTCAGGGTGTGATGTTTTGATGGTTGGGTTTGGCCGTGGAAGTGTCTGTCTGCCAGTTGAGTGTTACGTGTGCGTATATCTTGGAAGGTGTTAGTTGTGTTGTTCTGGTATGTGACTTGTTCTGTGCATGTATGGTTTAGTAAAGGAGGGAGGTGTGTTGTATTGTGCCTGTCTGAGGTGAGGTAGCTTGAGATGTCATGTGGAATGTTTATGTGTGGATGATGGAATATTCTGAGTGAGTGTTCTGTGTAGAGGCGGTTACAGCTGGCTGGCCCTGGGTGATGGGAGCCGGTGTTGTCACAGGTTATGTCCTTTATGTCTTCATGTGGATATGTAACTAAGAACTTGGAAATAAACTTACCTGAAGAAATCTTAAAGAGCCTGGAACCTGCTTTTTAACACAGATATTGGCAAACTCAGAAGGGGACAAACAAATCTTCCAAAGGTTGTAAAGTGCATTGCCCATGTTTGAAGAAGAACATAACAAAAGCTGGTATAAACCCACATTGCCAAAGCCAAGGAAGAAGCCGAATAAAACCATTTCCTTGTCAGTGTTTGGTTAATAAAGCAGTGAGGAAACACGCGTGACAAGAAGGCTGCCCTTCTGGAAAAGGTTGTTCAGAAAGAGATGAGCATACCTTGCAGAGGCACTTGTTGATCTAAACCACAGAGGCACTTGTTGTTTGTAAATGACTGTTCTGGCAGAGGAGTATACCGATCAGCGAACTTTGAAGTATTAGGCGTGGTATGCGATTAAAGTAGTAGGTCTGGCATGGAAGGAAACCAAGTAAAAGTTGATGAAGTGCTGTGAAGTGGTATTAACAAATTATCCTGACAAAGCTTCATTGCTGAAGCAAGAACCGTATACAACTGCTGCAAAAGTGTTATATATCCTCAAAAATAATAGGTTGTTGCAAACTTATCCTGACAAAGACAATTTATGTTAATACTGATGAACTAATTAAATATTCTTTGTTTATGTGAAGATTACTTTGAGTCTTACAAGAGGAAGAGAAAAAACCGTTGTTGAACCACTGGAGTGTTGGAACTTTTTGTTGTCAAGTTGGAGTCACAACGAACGGTGTTAGAACTTTGTTACAAACCAGGGTTTCCTTATTTCTTTTTGGAACTGTGGAACAGAATCCTGCTTGAATCTGGAGAAGGGGAATACACCCAGATTATAAGGAGAGACTGTTTTTATGTTGTGAACTTAACTGTTATATTTTTGTTGCCTTTGAACTGCCATGCATTACTTTGTTGAGTTACTGTATGTATAAGTGTGAGGGACAGAGATCCTTTGTTAAAGTGTTTCTTTTAGTTTATTTTAGGCAGGGAAATCCTCGTCAGGGTGGGGATAGTGAGGCGTTTATCCAACGTTTTGAGTTAATAAAATGGCATCTTTTGAAAAACATTCACAAAGTTGTTCACCTCACATTTCTGACCCCTCACAGAACCCAAGTGACTCCAGAATCACTCTTCTTATCCTGGCAGGCTCTCCGCATATAACTCATGTGCAAACCCCCTCAAATGCCTCAATCCAATTCTGCTCAACTGAACTCTTCCCTACCCACAAGGGACCGGGTAAGGCAAGCAATGGAAAATCGGTTGGTCAACCTCTCAGACAGTATTACCCCTAACCTTGACACCCTACATCCGAGAAACAGTCCACATCGATTTGTTAAAATCCACACTAAAAGCCCGCCTTTTCGCCTCCGAGTTATCCTCTTAATCTGCCTCCTTGCAAACATTTTTCCCTCGCCTCTAACCTCCCTTTGTCCCGCACCTTCTCTGCGTCCACTCTAGCACTTCATCCATCATTGTCACATATTTAACACAGCTGGCTGTACATCCTATATGCACTTAAAATGTCTACTGTTGTTTGTCCTTTATGGATGTACACCCATGCACTGTCCTCGGTGACTGTTCCACTTACTCCCCTCCACAGCCCAGTTAGAATTGCACTCGAACACACTGCTTCCCATCAAATATGATTCCTATCTATTGTACGTTCTTTTTGATTAAAAGATCATTGTTCCTCCCTGTGTATAAATGAATAAATACTGATCAATTAACCTTAAAGGTGTTTTTCTGTACATTTGCCCCTTCTGCACTGCACCATACCAGAGCCAAATGCCCCACCCCATGGTACAACAAGGATCTGCCTGACAACAAGGGCACAGTCCAAGCACATGAAAAACCAATCTCACCAGCCCATGCTTAAGGTATTCAGTTCTATGCGTTGGGTACTCATCGCCAGTCTAACAATGTCATCAAGCTCAAGTATACTTAAGTCATTTACTGAAGTAGTATTAACCCTCATGTTCTCTTCTCCGTAAGTTTTAAGGTTTGGTCGCTCCAGTGCTAGTGCCTGCAGTGAGATAGAAGTCTGATTTTCTGTACTGGCGTTCGTGTGTCCAGTTTCGATTTCAGTATAGGTTTAGAATACTCTAGAGGCCCAATCTTATGTACTTCGGTGGCCTCTCTGTCACTGTAACCTTTTTTTACCCTAATAGCTCACAGGCTTCATACATCTCACTTTGGTGCCGACTATGCACCTCAACAAGATTCCTTCTTTGATCACTACTCTGTTGGTCAGAGTCCAGACCAGCTGTTCCAAAGTAGTGAAGTTAATCTTCCACAACAGGTCTATCAATTGTTTCATCAGAGTAAGCCCGATTCAATTTCAGGTCTCACGACAGTAATGCAGTATGCTCTCTGGTTTCCATGGCATCAGTACTAGTTGTTCTGCTCCTTAAATTGTACATAGAGGTTACAGTCTACCAACGGACTTCCAACAGGCTACCCACCAAGAAATAAACAATGGTTGTACTGCAGGGCAAAGGGGCAACAGTGGACGGTTAAAAAAGCATGTGATAACTATGTTCCATCAACTCGCCCACCCCCTCCTGGCCCCGAAATGCACTCTGCGCCCGCTGGGTGTTTTATACAGACATGTAACAAAGAAAATGGCCCCACTGGAAACACTGTTCGAGATGTAGCATGGCCACCTGCCGTGAACTGTGTTGTGTAGTAACCCTCCCACGTGTGTTGCCCCTTTAAGGGGATGTGTCCTTCCCACCTATATTGCCCTTTTAAGATGGGCCATGACTGCATCATGGCCCAAGCAACTAAAAGGGAGTCCTGCAGGCATGTGCAACAGAACGGCTGCAGACTCTGAGATGGAATGACCTGCGTCTGTCTCTCATTAAGGCCTGCAGGCCCACCCTGTGTAAGCAGGGCCTGCAGGCCAGGTTGCCATGGGGCCATAAAGGGCCTCACAGATGCTGGTGCCCCATAGCACCTCAGGGGGCTGGTGCAATGTCCAGGACCGGCCCCCACCCATCAAACCCTCGAGGCACTGGGCCTCCGTGGTGCTGGTGTCCCATAGTACCACAGGTGGCTGGTGCAATGTCCATGACCAGTGTCCCCCCCCCCCCCCCATAACAATGGCGACGAGGTATCAGACCTGCGCTACCCGATTTTTTGTCCCTCCCATCTGATGAAAACCAAAACGTGAAGGAAAAGGTACACCACCTTTGGTGAAAGTGGCATCCCCTGGATAAAAAGGCGGCATCTACCATGAGGAAGGAGGAGGCGCCACCCGCTGCCCTGGGGAGAGGCTATGACAGCGCCCTGCCAGCGGGTCCTCCCTGGCCACGGCCCTTGGAGAAGAGGGTGCTCGTGCAGCCGGGGAGTGGATCCGCCTGCAGCCTCCTGCGGCCTGCTCCGTGGGAGGAGAGGAAGAGAGCTGTCTCCTACGGCATCCATCGCGGTGAAAAGGAGGGTAAGGATGCCCCAGCACCCTGAAGGGTCGGGCGTTAAACCACAGCCCCTGCGGCGCTCGCTTCCCCGCGGCGTGTGTCAGCATGCCATCAGGCCGGGGCAGCCGTGAAACCGCAGCCCCTGCGGTGCTCGAATTCCCCGCGGCTTTCGTCTGCATGCGGTCAGGAGGTCTCCTGCATGAGGGAGAAAACGCAGCTTCACCGTCAGTGCTCCAGAGAGGAGAAGCCCTGCTATACAAATATCGATCCTGGGCCCCGCTGGCGCCAAATAGCTGAAGTGCTCCATGACAGCGCTGTGGAGATAGAGTGCACACACCCCCTTGACGAGCCTAGGGCCAACGGCGTTTCAATGCCTAATAGAAGTCGTGCCCGCATTTGGTTCCAGTTTGTCCAAAAGTCGAATCATTGCCGATAATACACACGCATTGCCTGCAACCACAGGAACATTGAAAGAGAGTGGCTGCTCACATGACGCTCACACGGGAGGAAATCAGTGAACGAACAATTTCCCCACTCTCGCGCCACTGGTTCTGAAGAACCGCAGCATCCATGATACATTCATGCAATGCAGCGTGGCGGTGGCGGAGTGTGCAGTAAGGAACCCTGGCCAACTCTGGGCATACTGGTGTGAAAAGGGAGTGTGCTCCGGTGTCGGAGCTGGCAGAACAGAAGCCCCACTGAGCACAGGAAATACTGGGCAGCCTGGGTGGGAGGTCGGGGTCTGGAAAGAAATGAGGAAAGCATTCTAGGGTAGTGCTGCAAAGAGTGAGGCAGGCGTTTTGGTGCCAGAAAACATACGTGAGCCCAATGCTCCTGCCTAGGGGAGTGCATGTAAACGAGGCATGCCCTGCGCTGGGATCGAATTGCACAGCAGTGGCAAACAAGGGAGGCAATTACTTATGTCTGCAATTGCATCGCAGAGTATATCTGAAATACTCCTGTGTTGGAGCCCCAGAAAAGGAAAGGCTCCTTGAATTATCCCGGGTAAGCGCCCCCCCCCCCCCCGCCACCCCTGTACTCCCGAAGGTTTGCAAAGGAGAGGGGGCATTCTAACGGCAGCCCTCCAGGGCGAACAATAAAATGCTCCATGTAGAAGTAACCTGCACACTGAAGCAGCCACGTATCAACGCAGCAGAGTTTGCAGCAGCACCAGCAATGGCCACACTGGAGCGAACATGGACCTTCCACCCTTATGCTCCTCTAGATTCTAGGCCACAAGCAAGTGAGCATCCTGCGCTCTGAACACTGCACCTCCCTAGCATTACCATGCATGGAATGCTATACGGGCATGGCTGGATAAGGTGAAGACCCTCAAGCACTGGATAGGAAGCGCTCTGCACTGCCAGGTACTCCGAGAGAATTAATCCCATTGCGCACTTGTAACACCAGGGTACTTCTGCGCAGTACCATCAGGAACACCCTGCCATGGAAGTCAACTTGCCTGCCCTGTGAGCACACTGTGAAACCACTGTCACCCGGCCTGTCCTGTAGGTGGCCCAACGCCGAGCCACTACAGTCATCCTGACTGCCAGCCACTAATGTCACCCAGCATGCCAGGACCAGGCTAAAGTGGGCTTGGAGGACGATACCTGCCGGCCCCTCTGAGCCAAACCAACAACTTGTGTCCGACCAACCAAACCATGCAGCCCTGGCCCCAACACCAAGGATGAGTGTGACATGCAAGCAATGGGTTGCAGCTCATTCCGAGTGCTTGTGCGCCCTCCTGTGCCCCCGAAGGAAAGAGACACTCCCGACTAGAGGAACATCGCCGAAAAGGGGGTGAGTGATGTCCTGTCACCCCAAGGCCTGTCAACGTTACGGGGATTAGCCTGGATGCCCTGCGATCCGGTCAATGTTACGGGGAGCAGCCTGGATGCCCTGCGATCTGTGTCTCGCTTCCCTGGCCACAACATCAAGGGACTATGCCGATGTGGCCCCTGGTACAGCTTTGCCAGTTTTGAACTGTACCATCAATGGACCTGGACCCGGGGAAGTGACTCCTGAACGGACGTTGATGGAAAGTGAACTGGTCTTCTGCAGTCCTGCTATTGCTGAAAGAGGACTCAGTAGACATGCGTTTTGATGCCGTGAACCTGCATAGTAACTCCATGCTTAAAGTGGTTTCAGTAATGGAACAGTGATGTGAAGCTGTGCTCCTGCAGTTTGTAGGGGTGCTTTATATGGTACCAGTGGTTACCCATTGGCGTCATGCAGTGGTTGCAATTCCATACCCCAGGGTAATAAAGGGCTTTGTAACTTGTGGTCTAACTGCCAAACATCCCCCGGCGGTTTGCCCACTGTGACTGTCACCTGAGGGTGACGGGTTGAAATGTGTTGTTTGTGTTTAAATATGGGAGCCCATGTGTGTAGCCGTGGCATATCCTAGTGGTTGGTGATCCCATGATTCTGAAATAGCCCAAGTAATGTCGTTCTGTAATGGGGGGAGTGTATCATTTATGTTGTAGTCACATTTATTTGTTTGTTATGAAAAAGGAGGGATGTTGTGTAGTAACCCTCCCATGTGTGTTGCCCCTTTAAGGGGATGTGTCCCTCCCACGTGTATTGCCCTTTTAAGATGGGTCATGACTGTCATGGCCCTAGCTAATATAAGGGAGCCCTGCAGGCACGTGCAACAGAACAGCTGCAGACTCTGAAATGGAATTGGCTGAGTCCCTCTCTCATTAAGGCCTGCAAGCCCACGCTGTGTAAGCAGGGCCTGCAGGCCAGGTTGCCATGGGACCACCCTGCCAGCAAGGGTCTGTATGTGCTGGTAAGGCTAGCCCTCCCCTAGAGGCACGGTGCCTCACAGGTGCTAGTGTCCCATAGCACCTCAGAGGGCTGGTGTGATGTACATGACCAGCCCCCGCCCCGCCCCCATGACAAACTGCACTCGCCGCAGAACTCTTGCGTGGAGTATTATACCTGACATATTAAGAGTTGACCCATTTAAAGTGTGAACAGTAACATTTTATTTATCGCAAATAGGAAAGCTAATTCTGCAAGAATACATAGATTTAGAGTGCAGATCTAATTTGCACAGTCCCTGCTCGTGTGGGCAGCCCTTCGGATAAGTGGCGTCCTATTACCTTTTACTAAAAAAATATATGGATTGAAAATTCCCAACTAAAAAAAACTTCCCTTGCACATAACCTCACTACTACACGAATATTTGAGTGAGTGATGCCTGCACGGCAGCGCCACGGGAGGGTGCTCATATTATAAGTGCTTGTCCTGAAGAAGAACTTTAATTTTAAAATACATGTTACAATTTTCATGAATTAGCAGGTGCAACGAAGTATCGATGTATTTAGAATTAAAATGTAATTAATTGGCCTACATTAGAGTTATGCCCAATTTAAAAAGAATAAAGAGTACATATAATACGCGGACTTATCTAGAGCCCTCACTGTCAGATTCTCATTTTGTTTTCATTAAAAATAAAAACACCATCACGGTGTCCATCCAATGTGTTGATTCATTCCGCAGTAGACAAACAACATTCCAGAATTGTCTGCAGGAAACGCCCCCTCCTTTGACCCACCCCATCAGATCGTCACGCTCACAATGATTGTCATGCCCCCTCCTCTCTTAACATTTTGGGCAGAAAGACTACTTTGTTTGCATTACCTTGCCAAGGTACTAAACGGCAATACAATAAATTTCTTTTCACTTACATGAATCATGAACTCCATGTTGTCTCGATCACTGAACACGCTACCTAGGAAAGGAAGCGGCGCAGGCCCTGGAGGTCGTCGCTTGGATGGAAGCCACAACCTTCGGAGCTCCAGAACAAGGATTAGGACAGCAGCAGCAAGCAGGACTGATGACACTTTGGGACACTCCATCCAAGCGAGAGCCGCCATCTTACTTACTGCTTGCTGCCTGGACCCGCCCAGTGCAGCCAACACACTTGTTTGTGCACAAATTGCCTAGGGTGCAAGTAGTTTGTTTGGAGCAACATGTGATTTCAACATCCAACATGAAAGACGAAGTAGGCGTGGAACCAGAAAAATAGGCAAACAAAAATGAACCTTGGGCTCAATTCCCAATGAGTACTGGCAATGTATAACTGCAAAAGTGGTCCTGTAGCGTGGGTGAAACGTTCAGCCAATCCTGGCTTGTTGGGCACAGTTTGCATGCCTTGACTTTTAGGCAAATGCTAACAATCGGCAGTATGAAACTTTTCAAAGGCATGATAATGTTAAAGGGTATTTGTACAGCGCACTATCACCACCAGAGTGGTCCCCTGGGGCTCTGACGGATCTAAAAAGGAGGGTGTGAAGGGGTTTGTTTGTTTTAGGAACTGCGTGAGGATCGCTGGAAAACCACGCACTCTAACTTGCTAGTGCCCGACACTGCGAGCAGAATCAGGCTCTTGTCGGTGCTGTCATCGCGCTTCCCGGAGGAGGCGGAGTCTGGTCTACGTGACTCATCACGTGACCGCTACCCGACATAAAGGACCGAGGCTACCACCCTTGTGGCGTTAAGCCCGGTGGAATAAAGCCTAACTGCTGTTGTGCGACTGTTGCGCGAATGGTGGCGAGGCATTACTCGTTAATGGTTAGTAGATAGCAATAGTACATATCTGCAAAGCATACAAAGGATTGTCGTACACATTGTATTATATACGAGGCTCTATATTGCAACTTGTCTAGTGTTTACCCCCTGCTGGCATTATATGAGCGGTGTGTACCATTTAAGCCCAGTTGGTATCTAGTGGGGCTTTTGTTCATCTAAGTGTACTGAGTATTATTTTCCTTTTTTTTTTTTTTTTTTTTTCCTTTCTTTCTTTTCGTCATTTTTCTCCTTTATTTATTAATATGACCTTATACACAGCATACAAGCTTACATCAAATATGCCAACCATTACTCCTTTGGTGATGATGCCCCAGCCCCAATCTTCATCGCCCAATTCAGCGAATTCTGTAGCGGCATTACATACCTTTTTTACAGCTAAGAATGTTACCCCTGCAAACCTGTTCAAAGAAACTCGCTTTCCATTTGACAATATGGATGGCAAAATAAATACCACTCGATTAGAGTGCCCTACCAACATCCCTTCAAGCATGATTTCTACACCTTCCCCTATAACAGTTGGTAAAATTGGTACCCCACAGCATACTCCTCTGAGATGCACCTCCTCCCGCCCAATTTCTGATCGCACAATGCTTGAATCTACCAAGTCTTGCCATATGTTGCATAATGCGAATGTGCCTAGATCTCCACCTGTCTTCTCGTTATCATTATCTGACGCTCAAATAATTTCCATTCATGGAAGTACATCTAATTCAAACCTTGGTAATAGTGACTCTAAAAGCATCAGTAGTGTCCCCGATGACATTAGTGCTCTTTCTCCTGACATTGCACAGCCTTACCTCAAATCATTTGCTCTTCCAACTCCGCGTACTCATAACCCTCATCTAGCTGATAATATTGCCCAAACCCTCTCCATGATTCCACCTACCTTAACTGCTATCAACACAGCTGTGTACAGTCTGTGTAAACTTTACGAAGCACTAGATAACAAAGTATCTCGACAAACCGCCCATCTTGAAGATTTGATGCAGTGGCTCTCGATGCAACAACTTACAAAATTAGAGTCCAATAAAGACAAAATTGAGCGGTCACTTGTCACACTGCCCAATAATCCGGAGACAGAATTATCTCCCCATTTACTGACACCCTGTCCATTGCCACTAATTCAAGGCATCATTGGTCGGGACTCAGTGCTTGAAATGCATGACGTCAGCAAGGAGCTGACTCCACAAACAAATGGTGGGCTACCTACAGCCCCAACGGTTTCAATTTGCGATACTGCAAGAGACACACAGAGGGTGAATGATGTACAACCATTACCAGTAGAGAAGTCAAAAAAAACAAAAAAAAATAACAAAAAACATAGCACTCATCCAATAAAAAAAACGAAAAACATGATTGGATTCAAACATCAAAAAAACACATTGTCTACTTTTTTTAAAGCTCTCAGTAACAAGCAAACACCTCCCGTAACTTGTGAGCTGGGTGAGGCAAGAACTGCTGTCTCCATGGACTCTAGAGGGTCAGAGGCAACAGAGACTCCGCAAGTTCCCTCCCCAATTGATTCAATCATGAACATTCCGTCTGTGTCCTTGTCTCCTCTATCACAATTGGTACAAGTATTGGGTGCGCTACAAAAAATTCCCATAACCTCATTGATCCCAGACAAAAACATCTCTGTCCAAATCCCTATTCCTTCTCATACAGTGCAGTCACAGGCACCACCAAAACCCTCAATCAAAAGTGGAGCTGGCTTTATCCCTGCATTTCCCTGTCGACAGCAAATGCCTATTCCTGTACAAAATTCGTCTATTCCTGCAAACCAGTCCAAAATGGTTACCTTTGCACCCCTGCCAAGTGATAAACACAAACAAAATGAAAACAACATGCAGCCCTTGACAGACGAACTAAAAAAGAAAGTTGATGAATACCTTGCTGCAAAGGTGGCTTCCGTTTTTGCACAAACCCAAAGTGATTCTACAAGATCAGTAGAACAATTAAATCATGCTAATCAAGCACCGGTAAATGTAGCATTTGATGTGGCAAGTCTTTCTGGACAAAGTAAGCCCCCCAACAAAAAAGGGTCCCCGCGCAATAACATCAAGCGCTGGTCCTCTGGCCCACCTAAGACAGGTCAAACTCAATGCCACACCTTAATTCTTAAATGTCGAGAAGGCAACAATCAAAAATATGATCTAAATCGGCAAAGTGTCCTGAATATCTTTGGTGATACAAAAGAATTATGTAACATCTCTTCGCATGATATCGATAGGGTTGAATTTATCTCTGAAGTATCCTTATCAATAGTTAGACTCTGGATTCCATCTGGTGCAGTGCATCAACTAATATGGCAAAATAAAATGATTCTATTTAACATGGGCTTTTTGCTGGCAGAGGAACCAGAGACTGCTCACGTGCCTCCAAATAGTCCAGTTATGGCCCCCAAAATATATCAGGGTTTCCGTAGCGAATCAAGAGCATCATGGACCACTGAAAATTCTCGGTATTAACCACTAAAAGAAGAAACCCAAACCGCTCTTCTTGTGGCCAGTTGGAATACAAGAGGGCATAAACATCTCCATTCCTCTTTTGGAGAAATGTCATTATTATTTCACTTCATCGCTCTACAAGAGGTATGGCTTACCACAATTCCGTTATGGGACAGCTATGAAATGGCCTTAATTCCTGCAGTATTGACTGCAGGTAGACCATCATCTGGTCTACTAGTGGCTGTCAATATTAAACTTGGTTTCTCGATCACAGCATGGGCATCTGTTGGTGCACATATCCAGCTTGTGAGAATTTGTAACAAAGACACAACCTTTGCCCTATTAAACATCTATCGCAATCCTCTTAGTATGCCGGATGAAATATTTTTCGAAGGCTTAAATGAGATGCTCAATTTAATCTTTCTTGACAAAACAATCACATACACCATCATACTTGGGGATTTGAACCTCAATTGTTTGAAGGTGGGTGCACAGACACAAAGTGCACGTAAATGGGAGCAGATCATGGCTGAACGGAATTATCACATGGTGAATGGTACAGTCCATAATGACGTCCCCCCTCACTACACCTGGCATAGAGGGCTCTCAAATAGTATCATAGACTATATCTATGTTGACATCAAGCTTTTCCAACAAGTAGTTTGTTTTAACATCATAGAGCATCCAAAAAGTGATCATTGCCTTTTGTCTTTACAGTGCATGTTGCAATCCACAATGACAATCAGACATACACATTATCATGGCACTGTGGGAGTGAATAACTCCCGCACACGCCTCAAGTGGACTGCAAACTCTCTGAATCAGTTTGAACATCTTGTACTAAACAGGGCTCATCACTGTAGCAGTAATGAATACATCGATCTATTACGTTCATTTGAGAAGACCATAAACATACCCCAGTCAAATAGGATTAAACATCCCCACACATTTGATCCAGTAGTCTGCACAAGAAGGAGAGAATATAGGAGGCTTAAAAGACAAATTCTAATGTCAACTGAAGTTGATAAATGGCAGGCACTGAAAGCTGCAAAAAGCCAATATAAAAATTGGATCTGTGGCCGCAAGTCCCTGCTATATCAACGAGATAGCGAAGCCATGGCTAATGCCATGAGCGATAAAAATTCAGCTGGTATGTGGTCGCTCTTGAATAATCAGACTTGTCACCAGCAAGCAGATGCTCAATTGAATGGGGTTGCTGAATCCATGTGGATTAAGCATTTCTTAATATTATATGATGACCCCTGTTACAACCATGTCAACTATTTGCCGGCGCCAACTTCCAGCTGGAATTTAAACGTCTCAGTGGAGGCCATTCGTGACATAATCAAAAAATTGAGCTCATCTCGAGCTGAAGGTCCAGATGGGTTGTCAAACCATATGTTTAAAAGCCACCCGGACATATGGTCCAAGATCTTGTCTAGGATTTTCTGCGATATCATTTACAATCGCATGATCCCAACATCATGGAAATCCTCTATCATAATACCGATTTTTAAAAAAGGCGACCGGTCAATACCTTCTAACTATCGACCGATTGCATTATTAGATGCCCCAGGAAAAATCTTTACCAAACTGGTCCTAGCCGAATTTAACACCTGGACAGGCAATAATAACCTTAGGGACTCTAATCAAACTGGTTTTATGGTAGGAATGGGGACCAACATCAACCTCATGACCTTGAATGCAATCAAAGCCCAGTGCCAAGAAACAAAACAACAGGTGTTTCTGGCCTTTATTGACCTGAATGCAGCTTTTGATTCTGTGAGTCGTCCTCTACTATTAAGTAAGCTCGCCAGAGATGACTGCCCAGCGACCTTATACGACATCATACATTTACTGCACCATGATACGTCGATACGAGTACGTATTACACTAGATGGTTTACTAACAAACAGCATACCGACCTTTCGTGGTTTAAAACAGGGTTGTTCTTTAGCTTCAGCGGTATTTAATTATTTCATCCATGATGTCAAATTTGCGTTTTCTACTGTCATATCAGACTCCCCCAGGCTGTGTAATCGAGAAGTTCAATCACTTATGTACGCAGATGATCTAGTACTCATATCCAGAACCCAGGTGGGGCTACAACGACTTCTTGACACATTCCATCAATATGTCCTAGCTAATGAATTATCTGTCAACACGTCCAAAACCCACATCATCCAATATTCTCCCAAACGCACAGGCCCAGCTTCCTATGTGTGGTCTATGGGTAATACCCCACTCAGTCTAGTCCCCAGCTATTGCTATTTAGGCATGATTTTTGAAGGGCTGTTAAAAGCAAATGGGCAGATAGAGAGGATTGAGTCCAAGCTACTTGCATCCATCTCCCAAGCACGTGTTATCATGCACAGATATGGTAAATTTTCTATTCTTCCGGCTTGGCACTATTGGACTAAGAAAGTTGTCCCCACATTACTTTATGGCCTGGAAACTCTTCCTGTAGATTCTGCCTTTAAATTTGACCAATGGGAAGCAAAATACTGGCGTGCAATTCTTCATCTCCCTCAATGTGTCCCCATATCATGGATGAGATATGAGCTTGGTCTAACCTCTCTTGAAGCCCATTATAACTGGCGAATATGCTCACTTTTTGGGAAATGTCTGGTGTCTTCTAATGAAAACGTATTACTAAACACGCTTTCTCGCCATGTATTTGCGGTAAAAAAATCTAGATATATTTCAGAGTGGTTAATACGAGTATATCAAATAATGACAAAGGCAGACGTCTCACTCGATTTGTTGCTGTTGAACCCTGATAAAGCCAAATTCAAAATCCACCAAACAGACTGGATTAATACATATGAATTAAGTACCAGGCATCGCTACAGTGATCCTGCCTGCTTTCCTCCAAAAAAACTTAAAACTCTCCCAGCGTACCTAGTACGCTCTCCTGCTCTAAAATACAGAGTAGGAATAATGCGTCTTCGCTTTAATCTATGGGCCACTATGGAAGTCAAGGCTAAACGTAGACTAGTTAGTCCAGAACAAAATATCTGCAGATTTTGTCAAGTCTCATCGCAAGGTGAAACTTTGGCTCATTTATTCACAGAATGCGTTCCTCTGAGTGCTAACAGACAAATTGCCTTTGCTAGACACTGTCAATATTTGGGTAATGTTTCACAGGATGAATGCTGGCCGGTTCTGTTGAGTACAAATAACATCGCAATCCAAATAGCAGCTGTTAATTTTCTCATTGGTCTTAAACTAGATAATTATTTTAAACGAGAATCTAGTTACATGCTGCGAATTATAGCTTTTTCAAACCTTTTTAAGTGATGAATAATGTATATAAAATGTTGCCTTTTAAGATTTTTTTTTTTTTTTTTTTTACAATGATTATTGACCAAATGTTGTTTTTTAAGATTTATACAATGTTTGTTGAAATCCTTGTTAAAGGTTGTACTTTTGCACTTTTTTCTGTCTTGTGTTTGAAAGGTTGATTAAATTCAACCAAATCAATAAAGGAAAAAAAAAAAAAAAAAAGAAGGGGTTTGGTAGGGTATAGCAGAAATAGGCAGAGTGAGAGTTGTGATGTCCTGTTGGCAGCTTCAGTTTGGTTTTCACCATTCGCTGAGCTTAGGTGCGATTTCCGGGTCTGTGCAATTCCTATGTGCTGTTGTGTATAGTTATGTGTTGTTTGAATGTTGTTGCAGCGTGGTGAAGTGCATGCGGGTTGCTGTGCAGAGATGTGCTTGTATGTGTTCGTGTTGGATAAGTGTATGCAGAAAATTTAAGTTTTAGAGTTGGGTTAGTGGGTTTTTTCGTACCTTCTTGCTTTAGATCGTCCCAGATTGTGAGGTGTGCCGTTTCCTTTCCTCGCATAGCTCTGAAGCTGACTTGCCGCTGGTCCAGTAGTCAGTTTTTTTCTAAGTGTTCTTGTGTTATTCTATAGACGTGGGTTTTGAATAGTTTCGCTGGGTAAGGGATGTTTGCGATGGGTCTGCCGTTGGAGAGGTCTTCCACGTTTCCTGCTGTGTCCTTGAGGAATGGTTTGATGTACGCCGATTTGAATGATCGTGGTAGTTTCCCTGTTGAAAGTGATAAGTTGAGGAGGTTTCTGTAGTGCTCCATAGGTGTGCCTTGTGTGTGGATTGTCTTCTATATGTGTGGAGGGCAGAGGTCCATGGGGGAGCCTGCTTGATTGGTATTTCTTACCAGCTTGACGAATGTCTCTGCTGATATTTGGGGGAAACTTTGTAGTTTGTTCTGACAATCCTCAGTTAGGAGGGTGGGTTGTGTGTTTTGATTGGTCGGTCTGCTTTGTATGATTTGGTGGATGTCGCTGATTTTGTTTTTGAAGTGGTCTGCAAGGTCGTTGCATAGTTTCAGTGAGGGTATTGGTGTGTTGTTGCAAGCAGTGGGGTTTTCTTACATCGTTTATGATATTAAACAGTTCTTTTTGGGTGTTTACGGCTTTGGGGATTTGGTTGGCGTAGTATTTCTTTTTGTCCTTATGGATTTCCTTTTTGTATGAACGGATTTGTCGTAGCAATAGTGTTTGTTTTGCCTTGTCGTATATTTTCCTCCATTCTGGTTCAAGTTTCTTGGTTTTTTTCATGGCGTTGAGTAGCAGGGTAAACCATTTTGCACAATGAGGTGAAAGGTTTTTTCTTGGGGATATCAATTGTTCCGGAGATCCATTTATGAAGTAGTTCTGTTTTTCTGTCGCAGTCATCTTCGTTCAGGTCCGTGGGTGGTGGTTTGTTGAATTCCAGTGTTCTACTAGGTTGCTAGCTTTGATGGTCCTTCTGTTTCTTTTCATGATGGTCGGCAGTTGGCCGGGTGGTTTGGCTGCTTTCGTGTGTAGCATGATCACAAATAGAATGGTGAGGTGGGCGCTCCAGATGATCTGTATTGGTGGTGTTGTGGTGATGAGGCTTTTGTTGGCAAAGATTGCGTCTAGTGTATGTCCCGCTGTGTGTCTAGCTCCTTTGACTAACTGATGTAGTTTCATGGACAGTTGTTTGGCTAATGATTTTTGTGAGTTAGCGGTTTCTTCTTCAAACGAAATGTTGAAGTCCCCAAGGATTATTGTTAAGGATTTCAATCAGGCGACATGCACACCTTGGTCTCGGCCTAGTATGTAGCGCCTAACTGAGGTGCTTTTCTCCTTATTTATGTGGATTAAATTTTGGGATGATACACCACTCATATCACACACCCTTTTCAAATACCCCGGGTCACAATGGACCATGAACCAGGCTGGTTGGTCAAATGCAGTATTTATTTATTTAGAATTCAAAAGAATCACACACTTTTTAATATGGGGCAGCAATCACGAATGGGGTGATAGTTACAATGAAAATGTGAGCAATGCACTGGGTTTGACTTTTTAGTGGAGCATATACACAGCACAGCAGAATAGGAGCACTTTTTGATTTAGGACAGATAGCACCCAAGTTAGAATTTCCCCCTGCAATGTTCCCTCAACCCACCAATAATCAATTCGGAGTGGATACAAAGAAGCAGCAGGTACTCAGGAATAAGAAACTGAAACAGAATCTAAATCTGACCTTCCCACCCCAAATAAGAGAGAAAACAGATTTTAAACCCCTTGCAATGTGGTGAAATGACACTCGGAAATTGATAAATCAATAATGAATGTGTGTTAAAAACCTTGAAGCAAATACGATTCCTTACTAAAGCAACAATGCAAAGATACTAACAATCACAAAGAATGGATTACCCAAAGTATACAGTTCAGAAATTAGTGGAAAGTTAAAACAGATTGCAGTCAATTAACACGTTTAAAATTTACACTTTTGCAATTCCAGTCTAAAATTACCCAAACGGTTTTTAACAAAAAAGGGTGAAGTACATTGATTTGGAGTGCAGTTTTTATGTTGGGGATAGATATATATCACAGGTACAAAATGGAATAGAAAGTAAGTCTCTAGCTGGTAAATTGAAAGAGTTATGCAATATAGAAGGAGGCACACTTTGAGTAAAAGGAAGGGTGAAATTGGAAAGGAAATCAGTTGGTGAAAAGAACAGTTTTACCTAAATTTCATGACTAAGAAAAGAGGAACGCCACCCGTGAATTCTCCAAGTTACGCTGCAGATGTAACCCTTCACGCAGTGTACCCCTTTTCTTTAAGGAAAATTACTTTATTTAATCAAAATATCGCTAATGACATATGATCTATGAAAGACCGACATGAAGAGAAAAGTAGCACTGATGCTTGGAGATTGATGATGAAATGCACAGAGAATTCGGTTCTGACAGTTGGACAAGTTATCAGGATAAGGATAGGATGACTTATAAAGTGGGATGAGGACAATGCAAGACAAGGTATACTAGGGATTTCTATAGGGTGATGAAATACTCACAATCCACGCAAGGATTGGGCAGGCAATTCTGGTCACTGGATACTACAGGTCATCAGGGTAGCAGGAGGGCAGGAGCATGCAATTAGTGGCAGCAAACCAGGCAGCCAAAGGTACCACAGCTTTCCCCTTGTTAATGGGAGATTTAGTGGTTTTTTAGATTTGAGGTCTTGCTGGGAATTGGATCAGCACTTCCTGGGGCTTGCAGTGGGACCTGGAGTAGGATCAGCAATGCTTGGCCTTGTAGTTGGAGTCTGGCTCTGGAAGATGACGGGAACAGGAACGCAGCACAGGAAATCAGGACGAGTGTCTGTCTAGAGTCTAGTCAGGGACTCTTATTTATAATGCATAATGACATCATCAAAGTATAGGCTGGGCAGGGTTACTAAGCATGCCTCTAAACTACTTGGATTGGACAGGGGTGCTAGTCTCCGCCTTGCTCTCAACTGGTTGGATTTCCAAGGGAATGATGTCAGATTTATGAGGTGAGTTTTAGAATATCCAAAAACTCCCACAATTACTTTACTTAAAAATAGATTTTGCCAAAAACATACATTTATACAATTGCAATCTCTTAGCAAATTATATACACAGGTTACATATTTTGTGCAGCCCATATCAGTCCAATCCTCCAGTCTGTGGGACCTTGTTTCGCACTTCTGATACATTTAGGTGATTTTGAACATGAAAGATTCGGCCCAAAACTCCACAACTTTATACACAGATGCAAATTATCCGAAAGGATGCATGTACAAAAATGTATTTTTGCAACATTGATACTTTTCTATTTATCCTCAATATTTTGCCCTTTCTGTCCCCAAGGTGTCAGTGAATTCTACCATGTCTCAAAAGAAAGCACAAAAAATCACTTTTAAACTGCGAAATGTTTACAATTTTTTAAAGTCTTGCTGCAGAGATATAAGTCTTTAAAGTTTATTCCTGAAATAGTCTTTGGGAACAGATGGCAGTCCCTTTGTCCCTAGGTCCGTTTTTTATTGCCCCTTCACAATTCAGATTTCCTTCCCTGGGAGCTTCATTGTCAAGGTCCCAGCAGAGATGAAAGTCTATTCAACCCCATAATTATCACGGGGTTGTCAGTATCTGCTGACAGTACCTCCTTTTGGTGCCATCCCTCCAAGCAGAAAACCTGTTTTTCAACTTGCAACTCCAGCCACCATCATTTTAAACTTTATTTTCTGATCTTAGATCCAGAATTAAAACCAGCCTGTTGCATCAAATAACCCATGTTATATAGTCTCAGCAGCAACAAACCCCTTCATATTGCTAAAGACTGGCAGGCTTTCATTCACCGGTGTACTGTTCCAACACACAGGCATTTGTCTTTCTTTAGTTTGCCAAGGCCCATTTTATTTACACGTGGTGCAGCTGGCCTTCCTTCTTAATTCAACTTTTCATCTACCGCAGATTCACGCACTGCCTTGCAGCTATAGTTATTCTCATGAATGCTGGAGTTGGTCTGCAGCACAGATACCTTGAAACAGACATGGCTCAGCTAGTTAGAGTCTCTCTCTGAACAGCTGATTTTTTGATACTTTTGCAAAGAAAATGACTGCGTTTCCCGTGTAAGTCAAAGTAAAGTTCTGGGTTGATTTTTTTTAGAGTTGATTTGACAGGCCTTGTCAATTCAGAATTGTGCCTGGTTTTGCTGAGGCACAGTGAAACGCACAGGGCTTGGTAGGGCTTATTAATCAAAGTGGTCAAAGCCGCATTTATAAAGGTGAAAAGGGGTTTCTTTTCCATGGAGATTTTGGCTTTCGCAGCAAAGCAACGCTTCTTTTTCCACTTTCTTCTTTTTGTTTATGTCAGTACACACTGGCAATCTCCTTCAATGTGCCCCCTTTGTTCCATCCTGCCCGATGTGTGCTTGGCAGGACGGTGCAGCCATTTTTATTGTTGTTTGCAAAACGGAGTTTTGAGCCATGGCGCTCACAGAAGCCAGCGCAGCCATTTGGCTGTTTCTGCGCAAATACAGCTTGGTGGTGTGGGGAAATGCTGTTGAGTGGGTCAATATATCCCACACCCCCCGCCCCTGACTTCTTCTGGACTTCCACTCGCGGGGAAATCGGGCAAGTGGGATTTCTCCATTGGACCAAACAGGATCAGGCAGGTATGAGTCCTTCTTCCATCAGAGAACGGTGCGTCGTGCTCCTCTCGTTGTTTCTGGTTGAAACGTGGAACGACCCCCCCCCCAGCTTTCACTTGGATCTTACTTTCATGGTGTGGAGCGACACTCCCGGTTCCCTTTGGTTCCTCCCTTCCAGGTTGCCGGGGAGGTCCTCCTTGGTCTTTAGATAGGCGCAACCAGTACGAATCTATAAAAGAGAACACAAACCGCTTACCTACATTTCCCACTAACTGCCCTCCAATTGGGTTGACAGCAGTGGGATATACGCAGGCATTCAGAGATCACAATTGATAATGAAGAAAATACTCTCTGTTAGATAATCATATTTATAAATCCTATCGGCTCCCTTGCGGTTCTTCTTTTCCTTATTCTCATGTTTCAAATGTCTCCTCTGTTTGATTCTCTCTGGGCTCCTCAATTTGTTGCAAAGTGTGCCTTGGGTGACAACTCTTTAGCTGATTAATATGGACTCATTTTTCTTCTGTCAGTTCGCCTTTGGGGATGCGGATTCTGTAGGCGACAGGGGAAATTTTGTCTACAATCTCAAAAGGTCCTCAGCAGCTATGCAAAAATGTGCCCTCTTTGGTCTGGTTCCTTTGGAAATTGTACAAGTAGAGCCTGTAGACCCGTTTATTTAGCTCCCTAACCTCAGCACAGAGTCTCCACTGGCCGTTGGGTTTTAAAATCTCCAGCACCGGATTAGTAAAGGTGCTGTGGACTGGACGAATTATCCCACGCGACTCAAGGTTTTTAATTATTTCCATCAGGGACTCCATGGATGCGAGAGGCAAGCAGTATTGCTTCACAAACACTGGAGTCATTCCAGGGTCCATGGGAATTGTTGTTGTATGGATTTCGGTGCAACCACAGTCATACGAGTCCACCGCAAAGAGATCTTGAAAATCTAAGAAAACTTGTTTCAACTTTTGCTTTTGCTCCGGAGTCTCACAGGCATCAGTTAGGTTGACTCGCTCTTCAACCATTTGCCTGAAGCCTGGAAAGACTTCGGGTTTTGCGATCTCAGTGGCCTCCTACAGCTGGGTGTAGAGGTCCCTGGTTAGAGTGTTGACCTGGACAGAGGGTTTCAAGAGGCGAGGCTGTCATTGGGGACCTGGAAGATCACCTCATCCTGCCTGATGTCACAAGTCACCTCTTCCTCCCCGTAAGGGCAGGAAGAGTACACTAGGAAATTCCCCCCTTGCCGGGTGAAGATCCGGTCTGGTGGTAAGTCATTGTCACTATCACTGGCAAAACAGTCATTGGGGATTGGTCCTATCAGTTCATTACCTAGATCCATGGAAAAATGTCAGTCATCAACCGCCATTCCAATAATGGTGCCTGCGCCCAGAGTGATACTTCTAAGGTCACTGTTATCCATCAATATTGGAATGGTGTTGTGTTCTACATTGGCTAATGGTGTTGGGTTTAGCTCCAACCTCTGCTGTTGGAGATGGGCATTGAGGTGTACATATGCGTCAGGATTTTGCAGTTTCCGTCCTCTTCATTTTTAATTCGAGTGGGACTTTGTCAGTCCAGAAAAAGTAGATACCCCTCTATCACAGAGGCAATGTATTTTGTTGGCCGAAGACCAACCGCCTCATGTGTTTGGTATTAGTAATACAGACTCATAAGTTTGACTAAAGTGCGTCCATTTTGATTTGATAGAAATCGCCATTTTGTTTTTAACTTTCGCCTCTTGCCTTCTGTTAAAACTACTTTGCTGAAAGCTTATTCTGTTCCACTATTACATTATTGTTCATGCATAGAGCAAGGCAGCAAGATACTTGTTGAAACATAACACAGGCGACCCAGACAGTAATGCCCGGTCTCCTCCCTCACAAATCCTTGGAAGTAAGCAACAAGGCATTTAATCATTACACAGGTGCCAGCTAGTCTCGCTCATGCGGTAGAAATGGTAGAAACGAACAATTAATGGCTTGAATTATGCTCTCCTTTGCGGCCTCCCTTCCCTGAGCCCTGTAGAACCCTGCAGAGCGAGTTGACCCCTAGTACACGAATAGAAACTAGAAGATAGCGAGGCCTGGAATGTGTCTCTCCCCTGCACGTAGCTTGCTTGGAAGAACAGGAGCAATGTGTTCTCTAAAACAAAGAATTGTGTCTGCAGGCTCGCGAAATTGCAAACTGTTGCTAAATGAATGTCTGAAGGTGTCATACTCGTCACAATTGTCAATCGTCGAACCCAATTCAAAGGAAATACATTATGGGCGGTATTGAATATGTCACCGCTGATTGTAAGATGCTCGCTTTGTATATAGGTAACTGTTGTAAAATGCTCTCTCTCTTGCGTCCCTCTGGGTCTGTAGACACACGTCGTGGGGCGTGAGACCGAGTTGGCCAACTGAGACTATTTGCTTTGCAATAAACCCTAGCTTTTGGGAATACAACCTTGTGTCTGGCGTATCAAAATGGCGCCCGAATAGGGACCCTCCCCACTTGCTCCATCGTGTACGTTGTAATATAAAGAAGGCGAGAAGAGAAAACGGCGAGGACGAGATGGTCAAGCCGGGATCAAGAGGTGTTCGGGGCGCCCCTGTGAAAGTGATGAGACTCCTTTGCAGATCTGTACACAACTGATCCCTGATTGACGTGTCCGGCCAGAGAACAAGGAGGCGAGGGTCCCGAAACGAGGCAGAGTGAGCCAAGATACGCAGACACGACGATTATTGGTTGCGTCAGTAAAAAGACGAATTGCGTCTTGAAAGACGAATTGATTGATCAAGTGAGTCGTGCCCCGATTCGAAGTAACCCTGATATTGGTTGAGAGTGGATTTTGCAAATTCAAACGCCCAGCATAAGGTTAATTAGCTGAGGGTAAGGTTAAAATATGCCTGGGGTATTGTCCACCTGCTTAGTGGGATTTTTCCACTGCGGTAGACAATCTTTGGAAACTGGCCAGGTCGCGCCACCTGTGGGGTCGCCTGCGTATGAGATGTATGTGAAGTATGGTGTAGGGGCAGTAATGTTTTGTGAGATTTGGCACAGGCAAACCAGACACAGAGGATTTACAATGGCCGAACCATGGGAGTTTTGAGATTTCGAGGATAGATTATTTGGAAAAAGTGTTGAAAAAGAAAACACGTCCTGCGGCATTTGATGTCCTTAGAGACAGGAGGAAGGAAGCTATGCTTCGTTGGAAAAGTAGAGAGAAGAATGCACGCAGGCATAAGTCAAAAACAGAAAGAGAAAAAGAAAGGGAAGAGAAGGAGTGGGATGAGAATTTGAGAAAATCAGACAGATGTGGTCAGTTGAGTATAGGCAAGATATATCCACAACAAGAGATGCATTCATCAGATGAGTTAATAAACAAAATATTTACTGAAACTAGACAAGAGCGGACAAAAAGAGAGACTAAAAGGACTGCACCAGTGTCTATTGCTCAGCCCCCTCCAGTTGCTCAGCCCCTCCCTATTGTTCAGATCCCAGCACAGCCACAGGTCATACAACCAGTACCTCCCATTAGCCAGCCAGCAGCGCTGCGGCCCGCAACTCCAGCGCCGCAGCAGTCACTTCCCGTTGTTCCATCCGCACCTCCCTCCCAAGATATTGCCTCTGTCCCATCCGCACTTCTGCCTATTGAACTTGAACTCACTGAAAGAAGAGAAGATGATGCGAGAAGAGAGGGGACGGGGCAAAGTGAATGCACTAGAGTGACCCGTAGTGCGATTAGTAAGGAGAGAAAATGGGAGTTGCAAGAACAGGCAGCAATGTATATAGACGGGAATGATGAAACGTCGACGCTGGATTCGATGTATGATTTCAGGAGGAACAATGAAAGACAGGTATTGTTAGAATGCATGGGGGAATATTTGATGGAGAGGTGGAAGCAGTTAATTGGGATGGTACCGCCGCAGAAGTTGCTGGACTTGAATCCTTTGGCATGTTGTAGAGAGAGAGATGAAGAAAGAAAGGAACATGCAGACAGGCTTTTTGAATTTAAGAATGAACTTGATGATGCATATGCTGAAATGTTTGCCATGCCAGGGTATAGGAATAAAGATATAAGGAGTGATAGGAAAGAGGCAGTACCATATGTACAGCGGCGATTTCTTCGGCCGTCAAGACAGGCGAGTGAAAAACTAAAAATATGTATACGAGAGGCGTTAAAATGGATTAAAGATCCTAGTATTCCCACGATGGAAGTACATGAGATATTTGATAAATACCCCTTGCCAATGAAGAGAAAAGCACTGCAGACAAGGGTTGAGTATTTACAGGACAAAGATATAGAGGATAAGAAAGCTAGTCCCCCAGAATTGATGGCGATATACAAGAGAGCATTAGAACGTGGAACAGGAGAAACAGCCTTATCACTTGATTTGGGAATAGTACTGCATATGAGAGAGGGGGAGGAAAAGTAAGTGCGGCATTTCCTATGAGGGAAGTCCCACCTACCTTTGTGCCAAAAGTAGAGATTCCTGCAGTAGGAAATCAACCAGCGCAGGTAACGGAAGCACATTATACAGCACAATATGTGCATGTCCCTTTCTCCAGACAGGAGGTGAATAATATAAAACAGACGCTTCCTGATTTAAGGAAGAATCCGCCGAGATTCTATAAGGAAATAGAGTCCTATTTGAGATCGTCCATGTTCACTATGAATGATATAGACTTAATATTCCGAGTAGTTGTGACAGCAGATATATGGAAGCAAATAAGAAAAGTAAATGATGAGGTGGCCTATGGTGCCACTTGGGAATATTTAGTAGCGGAGGATAAGAGTAGAAAAGCGGGCAAAAAACCATCGCCAAATATGGCAGCATTACCGGCACATACAAAAATTGAAGGAAATAGTTCCAGAAAAAAGAATTGTATGGGACAAATTAACTGCATGTGTTCAGGGCAAGGATGAGTTATCCACAGATTATTTTAATAGATTTGAGGAAGTATTTACGGATTTTAGTGGACCGGATGTAAGCAGAGAACAGGCAAAAGCCTATTTGTTGATAAGTATGTGAGAGCGTTAATACCTCCAATTCAAAACTTAATAATGACATCAGAAAGTGCATGGCAAGCAAAAACGTTGAGCAAAGTATTGCATATAGCCCAATATTATGAGAACAGAGTGAATACAGAGAAAGAGAAAGAGGTAAAGGATAGGGTGAATTTAAAAACAAGGGTGTTACTTCAGCAAGTGACGGGACACAATAGAGGGAGAGGAAACGGCGCAAGGGAGAAGTAATTTGAACATGCATGGAGGGCCTCTGGGATTAAATCAGTGTGCGCACTGTAGAGAGAAGGGTCATTGGCGAGCACAATGTCCACATTTACAAAATAGGAATTGGTATGGTCAGAGAAGACAGCATAGGGGACACCCAGGAACAAATGGACAGAATGGAAACAATATGCAGCAGCACCAAAATAATCAAGGAAATGGTACCCAGAATCAAAACCAAGCTCAAAATCAGACTGCTTTTAGCCAAAATCAGAGTCAGCAGAACCCAAAGTATGGAAATCAGGGTGAGCGAAATAAAGGAAAGGGCGGAAACATTTTTGATACACAACCCAATACGTATTGAAGTAGTGACTACACATCGGATGATGTGTTGTTTCCTCAATAGGACAGCCCAAGACAGGGGTTGGAACCAGTGTCTATTCCCATGATCAAAAAGGACCCTACGTAGAAATGAAAGGCGGGAATAGAGAGCACAGCTTTCTTGTAGATACAGTGGCGTAAAAGTGCTCGATAGACCATCACTTGGTTCCGGAGATACCACTGTCAGGGCAAAGGAATATTTCAGTAGGGTTCGCAGGTACCCCAGTAATCAATCCAGTGTCCCAATCAGTACCAGTAACATTAGGTCCATTCACTGAATATTGTCCATTTCTCTTAACAAAAAATTGTGGGGAAAATCTTTTGGGATTAAATTTATTGAAAAAACTGAGTGCAGTTATCCATTGCACTCCTGATGGAGTGTTCTTGACAATTTCGCCACAGAATGTACCAGTGTCAGAATTTTTGTCCAAACCTCTGCCGGGGGAGTTGAGTGAAGTGCCAACTTGCATATGGGCGATGAATGACACCGATGTGGGATGCTTGAAAATAGAGCCAGTAAAAATTGTTTTAAAAGAGGGAGTAACGTTACCACGTATTCCACAGTATAAAATTTCATTAGAGGGAGAAAAAGGATTGAAAAGTATTGTTTCAGATTTGGTAAAACTGGAGGTGATTGAAGAGATTACAGGCAGCACATGTAACAGCCCCATTCCTCCGGTGTATAAGAAAGGAGGTAATGAGATACCGTATTGTTTCATAATTGATCTGTGCGCATTAAACAAAGTGGTTGACCCTCAATTCCCATTGGTCCCAGACATCACAACGATTTTGACAATGATACCCGCCTCGGCAGAATATTTTAGTGTTATAGACTTGAAGAATGCATTCTTCAACATTCCAGTACACAAGGATAGTAGATACTGGTTTGCCTTTACATTAGGAGGACGATCATTTACATTCACGCGCATTCCACAGGGATATACAGAGAGCCCAAGTATTTACAGCAGGGCATTGAAAGAACAGCTAGATATGCTAGAATTACCGGCAGGTTGTGTATTGTTACAATATATAGATGATCTATTGATTGCTGCTGATACAGAGGAGATTTGTAAAAAAAAAGTACTGTTTTTTTATTGTCACACTTAGCAGCGCAGGCCATAAAGCGAGCTTAAAAAAATTCCAATATTGTCGAAAGAAGGTGGCATATTTGGGCTACCTACTTTCGAGAGAGGGGAGGAGACTAACACCAGAGAGGATAGAGAGTATCTCTGGGATGCCTATTCCAAAAACGCAGAAAGGAGTCAGAGCTATAATAGGCATGGCTTCCTATTGCCGGCAGTGGATTGTGAATTTTGCGTTGATTGTGATGCCAATGGTGGCATTGACAAAAAAGGATGCTGTGATGCCTTTGCAATGGAATGAAGAATGCCAGAGAACATTTGATCTGCTCAAAACTGCATTGTGTTCCGCCCCAGTTTTGGGCACACCAAACTATGAAAACATTTTCAGATTGTTTGTGCATGAGAATGAAGGTTGCACGTTGGCTGTTTTGACACAGGAACAAGGTGGAAGAAATAGACCATGCGGCTATTTTTCTTCGGCGCTGGACCCTGTAGCGCGCATTACCACGTTGTTTGCGAGCTGTTGCAGCGGCTGCTGCGTCAGTGAAACAAACTGAAGGAATGGCGTTGGGGCACACCTTAATTTTCATGGTGCCACATGCCATAGACGTTCTATTAAATAGAACGCAGACGCAACACCTCACATCTGCTAGATTGACTAGATAAGAAATTGTCCTATTTGCGCCACACATCCGAATTATGAGGTGTAGTGCTTTGAATCCTGCAGAATTACTGCCACTGCCCACAGAAGAATTAGGTGAGAATGAATCACCTCCCCATGATTGTTTAATGGTCACTGAGGAATAAACGAAAGGAAGAATTGATTTAACCGATACCGCACAAAAAGAGCCAGACGGAGAACTGTTTTGTGACGGCTCTTGTTTTAAATTACCTGATGGCACATCAACTGCTGCCTATGCTATTACAACACAAAAAAGTATTGTAGAGAGTAAAAGAATCCCCTACAACTCCGCACAAGCCGCGGAGATAATAGCGTTGGCCAGAGCTTGTGAAATTTCTGAAAATCTGAGTGTAAACATATATACTGACAGACAATACACCTTTGGCGTGGTACATAACTTTGGTCAACTCTGGGCTGAGACGGGTTTTTTGACATCACATGGAGCCAAAATTCAACATGGCCCTTTGATTGTACGATTACTGTCTGCACCTACGTGTCCAAAGCGCCTAGCAATAGTGAAATGCGAGGCACATAAAAAAGTAACATGTAAAGTGGGAGAGGGAAACGCATTTGCAGACAGGATTGCTAAGCAAACTGCCACTGATTTGAATACCAAAATGTTGACAGTACAGTCAGAGGAAGTGCCCTGTATGATAGAAAATGGAATTGCGACTGTTAAAGAGATGCAGGCAGAAGCCACTGCTGACGAGATACAAGAATGGGCTGAGGGCTCTGCAGAATTAGATCTAGAAGGTTGCTGGGTGGACAAAAATAGTAGAAACTGGATGCTGCCCAACTCCTATGTAACTGCAATGGTCACAATGGCCCACAGTCCTACACACATTTGTGCTAAAAAGATAGTCCAGCATTTAGCCACAGTATGGCAGAACACAAACATAGAAAAATGCAGAAAGGCTGGTACAAAATTGTATTATGTGCCTGCAACACAATGTGGGGAAGGGAACGGTGACTCCAACAGGCAGTTTCGGCCCTCCCTCTATGCCATTTGAGGTAATCCATTTTGATTTCATAGAGATGGAGAGGTGCCAAAACTTGAAGTACGTTTTAGTGGTTGTGTGTGCGTTCAGTAAGTGGGTGGAAGCATATCCCTTAAAAGACTGCACCGCCATGAACACTGCAAAAGTAATGTTGAAGGAATATTTTTCACGGTTCGGTCTGCCCCCGATCATATGGTCAGATAATGGCCCGCATTTTGGGGGCGCAGTGGTATTACAGATTTGCGCAGGTCTCCAGATTGACAAGAGATACCATTGCGCCAGACACCCCATGAGTGCCGGTCTTATTGAGCGCCATAACGGCATATTGAAGGCAAAGATTAGTAAAATCTGTGCGGGAAATAAATTGCGCTGGGTAGACGAATTACCGCTAGCGTTACTGTGCATGTGCACATCTGTGCAGGCAAGAACTGGGCTCTCCCCGTACGAGATCGTAATGGGGAGGCCGGCGAATGTTTGGTGTGCAACACAGCCGAAGCGATTGAGAGAGGTAGAATATCCTGTGCTCAGTACTTATTGTTACCTCGTAATACAGAAATTGCGTTTGATTCATCAACAGGTGCAGGAGGCTCTACCCGTCAGATACACTGGTCCGGGGCATTCACTGGAACCCGGAGAGTGGGTTCTAGTGAAGAATTTTGAAAGAAAGTCATTGCTTGCACCCAGATGGCGTGGACCCTAACAGATACTTTTGGCAACACAGACTGCAATCCGCGTGGACGGGAGGAAGGCGTGGATACATGCAACGCATGCTAAAAAGGTCCCAGCGCCGTTGAAAAAACTGCCTGATCGAGACGACCAAAAAGAGACAGCGGCCCCAGAAACGAAAGAAATTGTTGCCAGTTCTTTGCTACAAAATCTGTCTGATCCTGAAATAAAGCCTGAAACGAAGCCTGGAAAAATTGCTATAAAGGAAAAAGGGCAAAGAGTGTCCCAACATTGTCCAGCAGAACCTGCATCACTGCTGGCTGACACAAAGCCTAAATCATCACTCTGGCACCCATCATCTGTCATTATGCCGCAGGCTGACTCTGAGCCTGAGTCTGGAAGTGCACCCGCACTATTCATGATCACACGATACCAGGAGCGAGGCGGTATAATTTACGGCCTCGGAAAAAGGAGTGATCAAATCTTCATTTTGTTTGATCTTTGTTGCCTCTGTTTCCCAAGAAGAAAAACAGATGAAGTGGGAACCGGAGGCCTAGGGGAGAGCGGCGTGAGGGTTGTGCAAATCGGACAGCTCAAGAACGCGGCTCCCCGGTGCTAAAAAAAATCCATGTATAGTTCACCCCTCACGGACAAGAGGGGCTCATATGGTACAAAGGCAATTGATAACTGCTCTGGAGTTCTTTGAGCAATGTGCAGATGCACAGAAATCTTGCCCAACGTATAGCAATTCAGGCTGCTGAGAACTGGCAGAACAAACTGTTGACATTTCCGAACTTATTTGACATTCGAACAAGTGCAACGATAAGAGATATACACGACGAACATTGTTGGAGAAGAAGGACTGCGAGAGAAAAATACCGGAACCAGCTTTTGCCCCCTCCTGCACCGCCGCTGATAATGAGTTAACTATAGAGACTGGAAGGTTACAAAAAAAAGATTGCCGAAAAATGGTATGCTGATCTTAACAATAGTCATGTGTGTCATGAGTATATTAGCCTCAATAATGACAGTACTGGTATTATGGTATTTAGAAGAAATACACCCATTAGAAGTGCTCTTGCCTGTTAGAAACATCTCCACTACTGAAAGCCCGGTCCATGTGATTACTTACACTTTGTCCCCAATGGAAGAGAGACACAGGGAAGGATATGGAAATAACACATTACTGCTAATAATGAATATGACTCACTCGATTTTGAGAAAAAACAATTGTTGGGTGTGTGCCCACTTGCCACAGCATGGTGGTAGGGAATAGGTGTCACGCTCACCTGATTCCCACGGAGGCGCAGGTCTGGCTTCGAGTGCTGATGCTTCTTCTATGGTGAAGCGCAGGACTCTGAAGATGGACTCACTGGCTCGCAGGAATATTCCCCTGTGCGTGAAAAGGGAGTATTACCTACTGACGGAATAATGCTCAAGCCTCCCACTCCCTTCCAGCCCTCCACGATACCCTTCCTCGATTCCCCGTGAAGTCTCACCTTAGGGTCTGGAAGGATGAGTTCTCCATCCTGCTTCTGATGCAGGGGCGTGTTGAAACCCAGTTACTTCACTGGATTGAGGTTTGATGGGAGTTCAAATAAGCTTGACTATTCAGGTAAGGCGCTGTAAGAGTTCTGTAGCAAGTTCAAAAGTTCAAGCCTTATAATAATGTTCATTGTTTTATTGCAGCAAGCGCTAATCGCTTATGTCTTTTTTCCCCTTAGGGGCCGGGGTTCGGAATGCCGGAGATATGGCGCCGACCCGAAGTGAAACGTGCAGTTCCAGTAAATGACAGGTAAGTTCTGGATGAGCGTTCGGGTAATGTCTTTGCATTCGCTCATTCAATGTCTTTGTCTTTTTTCCCCATAGGGGCCGGGGTCCGGAATGCCAGGAAGCGGCAGGACCCGAAATGAAATGGGAATGACCCAACAGGTAAGTCTTAGAAGGAAACTGAGCTTTTCCTATTCCCTTCCTTCTCTCACCTTGCGTTCTTGTCTTTTTCTCTCTAGGCTCTGGGAAGTGGCTGCGGATCCAGATGATCGCTACTGAAGATGGAGGTGCCCAGGAAAGGTGAGTGAAATGCAGCGCTGCAGCGATCAAAGCGAAATGCTTTTAAAATGAGGTCTTCCCTTTCAGGCTCGTCGGTGTGAAGTCTCCGTGATGCAGCTTTAGCAGGTAAGGTCTTCTTTCTCCCCAATTCTCTCTTAGCAGGTGACCCAGGATGCTGACAGGCGTGGCTGAAGTCCAGATGCAGGAGCTGACACGGTGAGCGTCCAGCTGCGAGGAGCAGAACAACTCGAAGCGTGAGTTGCTGATCGGGCGTGGTTTAAATAGCTTTGGAAGAAGTTCCAGGTATGTATCCTTCCACCGATCAGGTATGTATCCTTCCCCGACCACACCCAGGGGAAAGTAGATCCACAGGTAAAGTAGTTCCATTCAGGCCTCAAGAGGGCCTGGATGTAGCAGCATGGTCTGCATCAGGTAAGTGCACCTTAAAACACTTGAACACATGTCTAGCTTTATGAGCCTGGCGCCTAAGGCGCCAGGACAGGGGTCCAACATGAGCCTGGCGCCTAAGGCGCCAGGACTGTGTCCAAAGGGCCCCAGCTTGGGCCCGCTGGCACTTCCCTGGGGGAAATGATGCCTGCCTCTGGGGTTGCTGGGTCGGACCTAGCTCCTTGGAGGTAGGCATCATGACAGTACCCCTCCTCAAGGCCCCTCCCAAGGTTGTTCCCTCCGGGGGTTTTGGCTTGTTCGGAAATCTCCGGTGGAACCTTTGTATTAAACGAGGTGCGTGAACATGGTTACTAGGCTCCCATGATCTCTCCTGAGGTCCATATCCCTTCCAGTCAACAAGATAGAAGAGTTTGCACTTTAACACCTTGGAGTCTAAAATGTCTTTAACTTCGAATTCTAATTCCCCTTCAATTTGAACTGGGTCTGGAGGCTTGGACAGTTGGTTCCCTGGTTGTACTGGCTTCAAAAGTGATGCATGAAAAACTGGATGAATACGCATGTTGGACGGTAAATCCAGTTTAAAGGCCACGGGATTGATTATAGCCTTGATGGGATAAGGTCCTATGAATCTGGGATTGAAAGTTTGCGGGCCCTTGAGGGGTAAATGTTTCGTTGCTAGCCATACCTGATCTCCTACTTGGTAAGGAGGAGTTTTACTTCGGTGCAAATCAGCATTTTCTTTATACTTTTTCTTGGCTTGCTGTAAATGAGTTGCAGCTTCTTTGAAGGCTTGGGTTATTGTGGAATGCAGATGATTTACTGCGGGCATTTCCAGGGTCAGAGGTGGATCTAGATCAGAGGTCCGAGGACGGTGACCATACAAAGTATAAAAAGGAGTTTGTCCGGTTCCAGAATGCACTGAATTGTTGTATGCATATTCTGCGATCCAAAGGATGTCTTTCCAATTTAACTCGGATTGGTGTAACATGCACCGAAGATATTGCTCGAGAGTCTGATTGGTTCTCTCGGTTTGTCCGTCGGTCTGGGGGTGGTGGCTGGTGGATAGCCGCACATCTATTTGTGCTAGTTGGCAACACTTCTTCCAAAAATGGGAGATAAATTGACTTCCACGATCCGAGACTAATATGGAAGGGAAACCATGTATGCGAACTATATTCTCCAGAAATTCCTTGGCCAAGGTGGAAGCTGAAGGCAAACCTTTTAAAGGGATAAAGTGGGCCATTTTGGAGAATAGATCCACAATTACAAGGATAGTGTTGTAACCAGCACAAGGAGGCAGGTCAGTTATAAAGTCCATTGACAAGGTGTGCCATGGTGCCGGTGGAATATCCAAGGGTTGAAGTAGGCCGGCTGGCCTTTTCTTTTGACCCTTGTTTTGGGCGCAAATTCCGCAAGACAAAACAAAAGACTTTATGTCTTTTCTCCAAGAAGGCCACCAGAAGTGGCGTTTGATTTTTTCCTCTGTTTTAGCGATACCAGGGTGTCCTTCCATTAATGATTCATGTTGATGGGCAATAACAAGTTCTTGCAATTCTTTACTAGGCAGAAACAACCGCTCCTGGAAGTAGGGTAAGTCATCCTTAACGGTGTAATGAGGACCCTTTTGACACCATTCCAGTAAGGCTGAAGAGTCTAGAAGTTGTTTTACTTGCGTTTGGATGTCCTCAATAGTTTGCAATGAAGTTAGGCCTAAGATTCTTTGTTCTGGTATGATTGGCACAGGTTCTAAACTCGAATTGGGTTCTTCCATGCCAATCCGGGATAAGGCGTCCGCTTTACCATTCTTACAGCCAGGGCGATAGGTAATTACAAAATCAAATTCTGCGAAGAATAGAGCCCATCGGAGTTGTCGTGAAGATTGAGCCTTGGCCGTCTTTAAATACTGTAAATTTCTGTGGTCCGTAATTACGGTGATGGTGTGTCTTGCCCCGAGAAGGTAGTGACGCCAAGCCTTGAAAGCAGATTTAATAGCCAGTAACTCTTTGTCGGTAATTGTGTAGTTGATTTCAGGAGGAGAAAATTTCCTGGACCAAAAGGCCACAGGGTGTAGTTGGTTAGTTTCTGGGTCTCTTTGCGACAGGACAGCTCCCATGGCCGAACTGGATGCGTCGGTTTCCACAATGTAAGGGAGATCTGGGTGCGGGTGCTTCAATATAGGTGCAGAGGTGAATTTGGTTTTCAGGTCCTGAAAGGCTTGTTCGGCCTCAAGAGTCCATTCAAAGCGTTTGTTTTTCTTTAGGAGAGCTGTGATGGGTTGGACTGTTCGGGAAAATTCCGGGATGAATCTTCGATAGAAATTGGCGAAGCCGAGCATGCTCTGAACTCCCTTCACCGATCTAGGAGATGGCCATTTGAGGATGGCGTCCACCTTTCGCGAGTCCATTCGGACTCCTTGAGGTGTCAGGATAAATCCGAGAAACTCCACTTCTGTGGTATGAAAAACGCATTTTTCGAGCTTTGCAAATAGTCTGTGCTGGCGCAATTTCTCAAGAACTGCCCTAACATGTTTTCTGTGATCGGATTCTGAAGAGGAGTACACCAGGATGTCGTCAATATAAACAATGACACAGACGTCGATAAATTCCCGAAAAACATCATTCATAAAGTACTGAAAGGCGGCAGGTGCATTGCACAAACCGAAGGGCATCACCTGATATTCGAAGAGCCCAAATTTGGTGCGGAATGCAGTCTTCCACTCGTCGCCTTCTTTTATACGCACCAGGTGATAAGCTCCTCGGAGATCTAACTTGGTGTACACACAAGCGTCTTTCACCTGGTCGATAAGCTCAGGGATCAGGGGCAGAGGATAACAATTCTTAATCGTTATTTGATTTAGGGCGCGATAGTCCATACATGTTCTAAGGTCGCCCTCTTTTTTCGGCACGAAGAACAGAGCTGAGGAGACAGGAGACTTGGACGGGCGAATAAAACCATTGGCTAGGTACTGATCTAAATACTGACGCAAATGTAGGTTCTCAGGTTCCGTAAGAGCATAAATCCTACTACAAGGTAGTTTAGCATTGGGTACCAGATCGATTTGGCAATCGTAAGACCGATGGGGAGGTAACGTGTTAGCCTGTTCCTTCTGAAAAACGTCTTGGAATTTTTGGTATTCAGACGGTAGCTGTACAGGGGTGGAAGTTGCTGAGGCTAGACCCATAACTGGATTTCTTGGGTAACAAGTTGGTTCACAATCTGGAAAACTTATCTTCTTTGCTCGCCAGTCGATTCTGGGATTATGTGTTTCTAACCAAGGAATTCCAAGAATTACTTGAAATTGTGGGGCCTTGATCACATCAAACACGATTGCTTCCCGATGTCCATCCTGACCCACCAGTGTCATTTCAACAGTGGAATGCGTTACAGGCCCTGAGGCAATTTCGGTTCCATCTACTGTAGAAACGACATCTTGGGTTACTTTCGGGCGGAGAGGGAGCTTAATCCTGGAAGCCAATTCACGGTCTATGTAATTTCCAATAGCTCCACTGACGATGTATGCTTTTATAGCATGCAACTGCTGAGGCTGTTTTGGGTCCACTAGCACCATTGGCATGACAAAATGCGAGGTCAAAGAGTTTGTTTTCAAGCTCGGCAAGCGGACCTCTACGCTTGTCGGGCTAGGTCGTTTCCCGAATCAGGTGTCAATAAATCGTTATCAGTGGCTCCAACCACCTTCTTCGGTGGTTTAACCGGACAATTTAGAAGAAAGTGACCGGAAGTCCCGCAATACAGGCAAAGTTGCATTTGCCGCCTTCTCTCTCGTTCCTTCTGTGTTAATGGTCCTTTAACACCGCCGATTTGCATAGGTTCGGATACGTCGGTACTCTTGGAGTTAGCGTGGGTTTTGATCGGTACTCGGGTTTCGTACTTGAACCGATCTGCTTTTCTATTTTGAAGTCTGTGATCAAGTTGAACCACCAAGTCTATGTAGTCTGCGCAGACCTGGGGTGGATCTACTATCTGAGCTAGAACATCCTTAAGCTCTCCGCGCAGGCCTCGATGAAACAATGTGATCCTTTTGTTTTCTGGCCATCCAGTTTCCACAACCAGTCTATTAAAGGTGGCAACGTAGGACAGAAGATCCTGATTACCTTGTCGTAAGGATAGCAGTTCGTTATCAAGGGCCTGTCCTTGAGAGTGTCGAGCAAACAATCTTTCCATGCTGGCCTGGAAACCCTGAAAATTCTGGAGAATGGGATCATCCTGATTTACCAATGGAATAGACCATTCGGCAGCACTGCCACTGAGGTAAGATAGTATAAAGGCTACCTTGGTCTGGTCGTTAGGGAAGGTCCCGGGTCTGCATAGAAAGTGTAAACGACATTGGTTCATAAAGACGGCATATTTCTTGGGATCCCCCCGCAAAACGTTCAGGAGGGGCCAAAGGCATGTGTCCAGGTAGATTGATTTGTACCGGGTTATTCAAACCCATTGATGTGGAAGTATCTCCGGAATTAGGTAAAGGAGTGTGCCCTGCCTGGGCCTGCAATAACCTTTTGGCCAGGTCATCTGTTCTTTCCTTAGATAGGATCAGTTCTCTTTTGAGAGCGTTAGTCTCCTGGCGGGCTGAGTGCACTTCTGCCCGTAATTCCCCCAAAAGCTGGGCCAGCTGATCTGTCTCGGAAGTCTCCATAGCGCCCGGGTGGGAAATTATGGGTAGGCTTCGCGTTCTGTCACGCTCACCCGATTCCCACGGAGGCGCAGGTCTGGCTTCGAGTGCTGATGCTTCTTCTATGGTGAAGCGCAGGACTCTGAAGATGGACTCACTGGCTCGCAGGAATATTCCCCTGTGTGTGAAAAGGGAGTATTACCTACTGACGGAATAATGCTCAAGCCTCCCACTCCCTTCCAGCCCTCCACGATACCCTTCCTCGATTCCCCGTGAAGTCTCACCTTAGGGTCTGGAAGGATGAGTTCTCCATCCTGCTTCTGATGCAGGGGCGCGTTGAAACCCAGTTACTTCACTGGATTGAGGTTTGATGGGAGTTCAAATAAGCTTGACTATTCAGGTAAGGCGCTGTAAGAGTTCTGTAGCAAGTTCAAAAGTTCAAGCCTTATAATAATGTTCATTGTCTTATTGCAGCAAGCGCTAATCGCTTATGTCTTTTTTCCCCTTAGGGGCCGGTGTTCGGAATGCCGGAGATATGGCGCCGACCCGAAGTGAAACGTGCAGTTCCAGTAAATGACAGGTAAGTTCTGGATGAGCGTTCGGGTAATGTCTTTGCATTCGCTCATTCAATGTCTTTGTCTTTTTTCCCCATAGGGGCCGGGGTCCGGAATGCCAGGAAGCGGCAGGACCCGAAATTAAATGGGAATGACCCAACAGGTAAGTCTTAGAAGGAAACTGAGCTTTTCCTATTCCCTTCCTTCTCTCACCTTGTGTTCTTGTCTTTTTCTCTCTAGGCTCCGGGAAGTGGCTGCGGATCCAGATGATCGCTGCTGAAGATGGAGGTGCCCAGGAAAGGTGAGTGAAATGCAGCGCTGCAGCGATCGAAGCGAAATGCTTTTAAAATGATGTCTTCCCTTTCAGGATCGTCGGTGTGAAGTCTCCGTGATGCAGCTTTAGCAGGTAAGGTCTTCTTTCTCTCCAATTCTCTCTTAGCAGGTGACCCAGGATGCTGACAGGTGTGGCTGAAGTCCAGATGCAGGAGCTGACACGGTGAGCGTCCAGCTGCGAGGAGCAGAACAACGCGAAGCGGGAGTTGCTGATCGGGCGTGGTTTAAATAGCTTTGGAAGAAGTTCCAGGTATGTATCCTTCCACCGATCAGGTATGTATCCTTCCCCGACCACACCCAGGGGAAAGTAGGTCCACAGGTAAAGTAGTTCCATTCAGGCCTCAAGAGGGCCTGGATGTAGCAGCATGGTCTGCATCAGGTAAGTGCACCTTAAAACTCTTGAACACATGTCTAGCTTTATGAGCCTGGTGCCTAAGGCGCCAGGACAAGGGTCCAACATGAGCCTGGCGCCTAAGGCGCCAGGACTGTGTCCAAAGGGCCCCAGCTTGGGCCCGCTGGCACTTCCCTGGGGGAAATGATGCCTGCCTCTGGGGTTGCTGGGTCGGACCTGGCTCCTTGGAGGTAGGCATCATGACAATAGGTTGGTATGTGCAGCCACTGCCATTAAGTTCTGCATGCTACGCGTCCTTAAGTGCATTATATTATGGGAAATGAAACAAAAGTGAAACGGGTCAATTAGATAGAACAAACATGAATGAATTTGAGGAAATAATTATGAAACCTGTAGGTTGCTCCATATTTCATAAAGCACGATTGATAACACCAGTAGCTATGCCACGAGATAGATTATGTGTGCCATATAAATCATCTGTAATCACATTTCATATGAACCTAGAAGGAAATAAAGATACAGTGCCCCCTCCTATTCAGTAAATTACAGTCCATGCTCTGTCCCCTTTTGCCTAAGGAAGAAGGGCTCCTATTCGGTGGGACATTCACTAGGTGTACGAATATAGCATTCCTGGATAGAGAGGTAGAACCAGTTTATGTAGGTGACCCTGTTTATTTCATATGTGGAGAAAAAGCGTATCCCTGGTTACCTAGAAACTGAGGAGGTACTTGTTACTTGGGACTTCTGTTCCCGGGAGTATTCCTTTCAAAAACAGCAGATATAGCCAAACTGTCCAGGTGAAGACCACAGCGAGATGAGGAAGGAGGTTTGATCGCGGAAGACATAGCAAAATCATTTATACCATTTTGGGGCCAAGCAATAAACTCTTATAATATAAGACAACTGTCCAAAATATTAGAGAAAACAATAAATGGGACAACGGATATATTATACAATATGACAGAGGAAAAAGAAATTAGATTAATGACACTGTGTTTGTAAAATCGTGGTATCAGCATGTTGCGTATTTGTAAGCGACTCCTCCCCTAAGATTTTCAAAGCAATAAGAAAGTTGCACGTTTTGAGGTCTGAACTCCACCCCCCAGAAGGAAGTTGGGAATTGAACATAACTCCTGGTTCTGGGAAGTATTACGCTCATGGGGATGGAAATTAGTTGCGCTCCTAGTAGCAGTGCTAGGAATATTTATGACATGTTGTTGTTGTATACACTGCTTACCTATAATTTGCACTGAAATAAGTGAGGAGTGTGTACAGATAGTAACAAAAAAGAGCACTACTAAATCGGATACTCAAATGAATCATGAAATGAAGACAGTAAAAGAATTCATGTCAATCAATATTGATGATAACGAGGAGGAAACTAGTAGTATGCAAAATTCAGAATCAGATACTTGGTCGGAAGAGGATGCAATGTATGGATGAGGCGTTTGGCATACGGCCAAAAGGAGGGTTTGTCAGTCCAGAAAAAGTAGATACCCCTCTATCACAGAGGCAATGTATTTTGTTGGCCGAAGACCAACCGCCTCATGTGTTTGGTATTAGTAATACAGACTCATAAGCTTGACTAAAGTGCATCCATTTTGATGTGATAGAAATGGCCATTTTGTTTTTACCTTTCGCCTCTTGCCTTCTGTTAAAACTGCTTTGCTGAAAGCTTATTCTGTTCCACTATTACATTATTGTTCATGCATAGAGCAAGGCCGCGAGATACTTGTTGAAACATTATGCAGGCGACCCAGACAGTAATGCCCGGTCCCCTCCCTCACAAATCCTTGGAAGTAAGCAACAAGGCATTTAATCATTACACAGGTGCCAGCTAGTCTCGCTCATGCGGTAGAAATGGTAGAAACGAACAATTAATGGCTTGAATTATGCTCTCCTTTGCGGCCCCCCTTCCCTGAGCCCTGTAGAGCGAGTTGACCCCTAGTACACGAATAGAAATTAGAAGATAGCGAGGCCTGGAAGGTGTCTCTCCCCTGTACGCAGCTTGCTTGCAAAAACAGGAGCAATGTGTTCTCTAAAACAAAGAATTGTGTCTGCAGCTTGCTAAATGAATGTCTGAAGGTGTCATACTCGTCACAATTGTCAATCGTCGAACCTAATTCAAAGGAAATACATTATGGGTGGTATTGAATATGTCACCGCTGATTGTAACATGCTCGCTTTGTATATATGTAACTGTTGTAAAATTCTCTCTCTCTTGCGTCCCTCGGGGTCTGGAGACACACGTTGCGGGGTGTGAGACCCAGTTGCAATAAACCCTAGCTTTTGGGAATACAACCTTGTGTCTGGCGTATCAGTTTGTGTGTGGTGATTGTGCCTTGTTTCCATACGCGAGGGTCCCCTAGGGCCCACATCAATAGTCGTGTCCGTCCTGGGATGAAGACCTCCTCTCCAATTTGAACTTCAACTGCATACGGCAGCAGTTGGGCTGACCGAAATGCTTCTTCTGAATCATCAAAGTCCATGGGATTGCCCCCTAGTCGGGACCAGGCTTTGTAATTTATCAGGTCCAAGTTAATGGGAAAACGATTGAGAATGTCACTGCCTAAATAAAATGCAGCAGGGACATCTCGCACGACCCAACAATTATGTACTATGCTTTTGTTTCCGATCGAGATTTTGAGCATACACCTGCTAGGTAGGAGATGTCTGGAATTGAGAGTTTCCAGGCCCATTTCCCACTTATAGATCAATTTGAATGTGGGAATGGCTGGATCTTTTGGGAGCTGTCGGAACATGGCTTCACTGATGAAGCTCTTACCATTGTTCGCACACACTCGGGCAAGAACAGATTCTTTCCCCTCATTTAATTGAATAGGGATGAATAACTGTTCTCTAATTTTCTGAATGTCAGCTAAACTTTGAGAGCTGGTTTCCCATCACTTTTGACTATGGAATTGGGATTTTCAGATTGAAAACCAGTATAGAATTTCAAAGTATTTCCTCCAGTGTGGAATGCCAATTGAAACTGGAAGGAAGGTTGAATTTCAAGAATGGAGAAGAGTTCCCATCACCAGTTTGTTGTCCTATAGCAATTACTGTCACGTCCGGTATTTGATTGTTCTGAAAATGGAACTCAATATGATCAGGTTTTTGTTCAACCATGTGGCATGTGCCATTTAAACTAACATGGTTGACACTCTGTTTCAATTTTATTTGCCTGTTAGTCTGAGTCCAGAGGACCTTGTTCACACAGTCTATTAAGGGGGACAACCTTTGCAGGATGTCATTCCCTAGTAGACAGTGTGTGCCCTCTGGAGTCACAACTATGACAGGGTGTTTCACCTTATGTCGCCCAGTTTTTATTTCCAAATCCACAGTACCCTCGACAGGAATTTCATTCCCATTGAAGTTCTGGAGGTGAGAGGGATCTGCTATCTCTCCCCCGTTCCTGAATTTATCCGATCAAAGGTCCTTTTTGACAGATGAGTGGCTTGGGATCCAGTGTCCACCAGTGCCGATAATGTACATTGCCCCTGCACTTTGAACAGGGTGTAAAATCTACCTTCCTTCTCCTCAAGGGGCAAAGATAATGTGCATTTTGGGCGAGCTAGGTGGTCAATTTCCTTATTTTGGACTCCGTCAAAGGGGTAGTTTGGGCATAATTCTGTGTAAGAGTTTGGGAATCTGAAAGAAAAATGTTGCACTCTGCGATTCAAGGAGTTTCGGGCTCCTCCTTTTCTGATTCGGGGCTGCCGTCCCTCTTTTTGGAGACAGTCACCAGAATTGCTTTGGGAAGTTTGGGAATCCCCTTTTAATATTATGTCTTCTTGATGCTCATTGTGGGGTTCTAGGATGGGCGATTAAGAATCAGTCCCCACTCCCACCCAGTCTTCATCTAGATCTCTTGGGACCCATTTTTCTTTGGGAGGAGTCCCCCCTTCCCTGAAGGAGAAGATCTTTTTCCCAGAATCCTGTAAGGATTCCTCCCCTTCAAATCGGAGGACACCAACTTCCTCCACAAACTGGGTCTTTTTGAGTTCTTTATTTCTCCTACCCACCCTCTGTTCCTTGGGTGGCAGGCTTTCGGGGGCAGGAGATTTTGGTTCTGGTTCCTGGGTGTTCACGAGTGAGGAAGGAAGCTTCCTCTAGGGCTTTACGCCCCCCTCCCCCCTGTGCCTCCTCCTCGGGAACCGGTGAGTTGTCAGGGTTCTCGCCCGTCATTGTTCTGGGGTGCCAGATCCTTGGTTTGTGGGGTTCTGAGCCGCCATATTTATCTGAGGGTTCTGTTGAGCCCTCAACATGCGACCCAGATCCTGGGTTAAGTTCTGGACCTGGCGCTCCAGTTGGGACACCCGTTCCGGCTGGTACGGGGGTCTCTGGTCAACCCTAGGTTGATCACGCGAAGGGTAACTATCCCTTCCCCCATAGTACCCTGGATATGGTGAATTTTGGTAACCCTCCACCCTTGGCCTCCCCTCTCCCGGATTAGGTTGTCTGGGTTCCTGAAAGCAGGGAATGAAAGAAGGGTTGTCCTGCAGGTTGGGGTTTTGTGGGTATCGGGGAAAGAAGCTTAACCCAGCATTTGGGGAATTCCTGCCCTCCTGAGGGAAGTTTCCCGGGCAGCACTTACCTGGTTGGACACCCCCCCCTTTGGGCCGGGTGAGTCCATACATATCCCAGGATTGGTTGGTTGCCCTTGTATCGGGGTCTGATATAATCAGGGGAGTTAGGGGTCCCATTAGTGTCATTACCTCCCTGACTGCCACCTGCTTGTGACTGGCCAGAAGGCCTTCTGGGTCTTTGATTTTGCTGACCTTGTGCAGGTGTATTTTTAGGCTCCCCCATGTCTAGGTCTAAAATGGGGGCAACCTTCACCTCTGCCACCTTAGCAGCAGGGGTGTTGGCTGGTTTGGGGTTTTTGTTCAGATTTTTATTTTCTGCAGGTTTTTGGACCTCATAAATGCAGGTCGCCTGATCTATGACCCAGTCCAGAGATCTTTTCCCGTGGAAGTCCCTCAGCAGCTGGGTTATAATATACTTGAGGAGTGCATGAAAGAAGGTGGTTACAAACTCCCTGCTATCCATGTGCACCCTCCTAGTGGTTTGTGCGAAGGCACGTTTGTGCTCCTGCACAAACTCTCTTGGGGCCTGATCTTCCCTGCAATGCAGATTGTAGGCCGCCTTGCGAGCCTCCTGGGGGTTTCTGTGGGTGGAAAAGTGTTTCAAGATGGCCGCCCTGTAGGTGGACCATCTTGAATGGTTCTGGTCCTCCAGTCCAGCAAAGAAACTGGAGTACTCAGGGGAGAATGTCCATTTTACATACTCTATACAGTTTTGGTTGTCTTTCATATGAAAAGTGTCCATCATCTGCTCCAGGTGTTCCCGAACAGAACACTTTGCATTTTTATGGTAGGGGGTTATGACACTCCTAAGGGCCTTAATCTGCCTAATGGGGTCTTTGGTCATAACTTGCTTGAGTTTGTTTGCCTTCTTTGGCTTCTCACCCGAGTCCACTCGCCCTCAGACTCAGAGGTGCTACTAGTTGAGGTCCCCTCATGATCATCTAGGCTCTCCCGGATTCTGTGAGCTTGAGAGGGGCTCGCAGAATGGTAGGGCCTAGTTTATCCACTCCTGTGGGGCACAGGATGGTAGTCTTCTGACTCCTCCTTCCTCCTTACTCCCAGGGTTGGCAGAGTATTCCCATCCCCAGAGTATTCCCCCCACTACCCTAATTGGGTAAAGGTCTTCAGGATACTCTTTTTGGGCCTCATTTCATCCGGTTTCTCACCAAATTGGACCATCTGGTCCCTTGGTAAGTAATATTTCTGTGGATATAATTCCCTGACCCTCCCCTCATAGGAGACTTCCTTGTCAGAGACATCCGCCTTAATGTTTGGGTATCTATACAGGGACGCACGTCCATCAATTTCTGGGGGACGCTGATCTGTTATTTCCATCATGCTTGGTCTATTGAATTCTGCCGGCCTCATGTTTTCTGGCTCATGTGAACCGGTAGACATGAAGCTAGCAGTGTTCACAGTATTAAATGGGTTGGAGTCCCTTAGCATAGAGGTCCTTATACTATGATCAGGGATTACCCTGTCCGTCTCTACCTGTTCGGGGTCCCTCCAGTTAAGATTACATCTAGCATCCTCTTTCTCCAACCTTGCTAGTTTCTGCTTTTCAGCCCCTGCTTCTAGATAAGAAGCAAAGATCTTAGCCTTTTGATCAGCTATCAAGGCTTTACTGGACTCTATGACCCGCACTGGCGCTGCCGCTTGTTTGTTGAGCCCATCATTCTTTTCACAGAGAGCCTCATTGTGTCTCTGCGCTTCCTGTATGGTCTGGGAATAATGAGACAATTTCTGCTGCAGGAGACTCACCTCCTGAGTTTTAGCGTCTTTGGTCTGGGTGTTCTCTTCCAGAGCACCTTCTACCAATCTGGCGTGCTCCAGTAGATTCCCATACTCTGTTTCTAGTTCATTGAGTTTCTGGAGGGCTAACTCATTCCCCTGTAACTCTATTTTTAATTTGCTGATTTCCTGGCATAGGGCATCTTTCTCATGATTTAGGGTGCCTCTCTGTTCAGCTAGGTCATCCCTTTGTTGCCTGATATTGAATTTCTGGCGCTCTTCATCAAATTCTGTTTGAGAGTGGAGGTCTCTCAAGATTAACTTATTATTTTCCTCTTTCAATTTATCTATCTGGTCTTGTAGGGTAACTATCTGCTCTGCGCAGACCCTGTTATAGGTTAATTGTTGAGAAAGCTTCTGTTGACTCTCTTCTAGAGAGTCGTCCTTTTCCCGACACTCTGGTCTTACTGCGTCTTGATCTGCATTATTTTGCTGTTGGCGAGCCAAATCTTATTTTAATTTTATGATGTAGTTTGCCGATTCTACCTCCAACTCTTGGCTCTTTTGTAATGTTTGTTCTGCTAAATTCAAATCAATCTGGATTTTATTTAATAGTTCAGATTGATTCTGCGCTAGAGTTTCATTTTCCTCCTGCTTTTCCTGTATCACTCACGTGTGGAGATCCTTGTAGGTTGTGATACTGGCAATTTTGATTTGCTCCTCTTTAATTTTTGGGGTCATATATATCTCGCTCAGAGCTTGGTGTAATAGGCCACCACCCTGCCATGTATCCAGGTTCATAGCGGTGACCTGTTGCGTTATTTCTTGTTGCCAGACTTTTTCATCCTGTTCTGGCCACTCACCTCTGACAAATAGCTTGTGCAGAAGGTGCTCCCTAGCCATATTGATTTCTATGTTCATTTTGGACATGCTCTTTCTTTATTAACCCCTTAAGTGCCAAGGGCGAGGTATCTCGTCCTTAGGATTACCTCCCTGTTGCCAAAGACGAGATACCTCGTCCTTGGCACTTAAGGGGTTAATGAAACAGAAAATGTTAGAAGGCATTGAATGGCGAAATACCAAAATCACCAAAAAAGGCCTTGCCACTGGGGAGGGGACCCATGGCAGGCAAAAGGTTAATTCATGTATTTATGTACGGGTACCCTGTATTCTATTGCTTTTTCCGTCTATTTTGGGGTTAATTTAGCTTTAATTTTATACACAGGCCTAGTACTTATAGTATTTGTTTTGGGCGGCGCTTGTACAGTATAACCCAGTATTCCAACCACACAAAGTATTACTACCTTGCAGGTTAGTCTGCCGTGTTAGACTGTCACGGGTGGCAACCAAAACCCAAATCCCGGACGAACCCCCAGGTTTGTTAAGGATTTCAATCAGGTGACATGCACACTTTGGTCTCGGCCTAGTATGTAGCGCCTAACTGAGGTGCTTTTCTCCTTATTTATGTGGATTAAATTTTGGGATGATACACCACTCATATCACATCACCTTTTCAAATACCCCGGGTCACAATGGACCATGAACCAGGCTGGTTGGTCAAATGCAGTATTTATTTATTTAAAATTCAAAAGAATCACACACTTTTTAATATGGGGCAGCAATCACGAATGGGGTGATAGTTACAATGAAAATGTGAGCAATGCACTGGGTTTGACTTTTTAGTGGAGCATATACACAGCACAGCAGAATAGGAGCACTTTTTGATTTAGGACAGATAGCACCCAAGTTAGAATTTCCCCCTGCAATGTTCCCTCAACCCACCAATAATCAATTCTGAGTGGATACAAAGAAGCAGCAGGTACTCAGGAATAAGAAACTGAAAAATCTAAATCTGACCTTCCCACCCCAAATAAAAGAGAAAACTGATTTTAAACCCCTTGCAATGTGGTGAAATGACACTCAGGAATTGATAAATTAATAATGAATGTGTGTTAAAAACCTTGAAGCAAATACGATTCCTTACTAAAGCAACAATGCAAAGATACTAACAATCACAAAGAATGGATTACCAAAAGCATGCAGTTCAGAAATTAGTGGAGAGTTTAAAACAGATTGCAGTCAATTAACACGTTTAAAATTTACACTTTTGCAATTCCAGCCTAAAATTACCCAAACGGTTTTTAACAAAAACGGGCGAAGTACATTGATTGGGAGTGCAGTTTTTATGTTGGGGGATAGATATATATCACTAGCTGGTAAATTGAAAGAGTTATGCAATATAGAAGGAGGCGCGCTTTGAGTAAGAGGAAGGGTGAAATTGGAAAGGAAATCAGTTGGTGAAAAGAACAGTTTTACCTAAACTAGATTTAATGACTAAGAAAAGAGGAACGCCTCCCGTGAATTCTCTAAGTTACGCTGCAGATGTAACCCTTCACGCAGTGTACCCCTTTTCTTTAAGGAAAATTAGTTTATTTAATCAAAATATCGCTAATGACATATGATCTATGCAAGACAGAAATGAAGAGAAAAGTAGCGCTGATGCTTGGAGATTGATGACAAAATGCATAGAGAATTCTGACAGTTGGACAAGTTATCAGGATAAGGATAGAATGACTTATAAAGTGGGATGAGAACAATGCAAGACAAGGTATACTAGTGATTTCTATAGGGTGATGAAATACTCAATACACTTTTTAGTTTTGGGCTTTTTGGACAGTCAACCGGGTCTGGTCACTTCCCGGCAGGGCACCTGGCAAACAGCTGTGCAGTTCTGGTCACTGGCTGGCAAGGACTGGACGGGCAATTCTGGTCACTGGATACTACAGGTCATCAGGATAGCAAGAGGGAAGCAGCATGCAATTAGTGGCATAGTGGCATCAAGCCAGGCTGGATAAGGATGCCAAAGGTACCATAGCTTTCCCCTTAATGGGAGATTTAGTGGGTGTTTTAGATTTGAGGCCTTGCTGGAAATGGGATCAGCACTGCCTGGGTTTTGCAGTGGGCCCTGGAGTAGGATCAGCAATGCTTGGCCTTGTAGTTGGAGTCTGAATCTGGAAGATGACGGAAACAGGAACGCAGCGCAGGAAATCAGGAAGAGTGTCTGTCTAGAGTCTTGTCAGGGACCCATATTTATAATGCATAATGACATCATCAAAGCATAGGCTAGGCAGGGTTACTAAGCACACCTCTAAACTACTTAGATTGGACAGGGGTGCTAGTCTCTGCCTTGCTCTCAACTAGTTGCATTTCCAAGGGAATGATGTCATATGTATGAGGTGAGTTTTACAATGTCCAAAAACTCCCACAATTACTTTACTTAAAATCCGATTTTGCCAAAAACATACATTTATACAATTGCAATCTCTTAGCAAATTATATACACAGGTTACATATTTTGTGCAGCCCGTATCAGTCCAATCTTGCAGTCTGTGGGACCTTGTTTTGCCCTTCTGATACATTTTGGTGATTTTGAACATGAACGATTCGGCCTAAAATTCCACAATTTTATACACAGATGCAAATTATCCCAAGGGATGTATGTACAAAAATGTATGTTTGCAACATTGATACTTTTCTATTTATCCTCAATATTTTGCCCTTTCTGTCCCCAAGGTGTCAGTGAATTCTACCATGTCTCAAAAGAAAGCACAAAAAAATCACTTTTAAACTTATAAAAGTCTTGCTGCAGAGATAGAAGACTTTAAAGTTTATTCCTGAAATAGTCTTTGGGAACAGATGGGAGTCCCTTTGTCCGGGGTCAGTTTTTTTTCTTTTTTTCTTTCCTTCAACTGCTGCCAACTGTCATTTGCTTCAGAGCATGTTGGGGGTTTCTCCCTTGATTGAAGTTTTATTGCCCCTTCATACTTCAGACTTCCTTCACTGGGAGCTTCATTGTCAGGCCGTAATTATCAGAGGGTTGTCAGTATCTGCTGAGAGAGAGCCCTCCTTTTGGTGCCACCCCTCCAAGAAGAAAACCTGTTTTTCAACTTGCAACTCCAGCCACCATCGTTTTAACCTTTATTTTCTGATCTTAGATCCAGAATTAAAACCAGCCTGTTGCATCAAATAACCCATGTTATATAGTCTCACCAGCAACAAACCCCTTCATATTGCTAAAACCTGGCAGGCTTTCATTCACTGGTGTACTGTTCCAACACACAGGCATTTGTTTTTCTTTAGTTTAGCCCATTTTTTTTTTTACACGTGGTACAGCTGGCCTTCCTTCTTAATTCAACTTTTCATCTCCCGTAGATTCACACACTGCCCTGCAGCTATAGTTATTCTCTTGAATGCTGGAGTTGGTCTGCAGCACAGATACATTGAAACAGACATGGCTCAGCTAGTTAGAGTCTCTCTCTGAACAGCTGAGTTTTGGATACTGTTGCAAAGAAAATGCCCGCGTTTCCTGTGTAAGTCAAAGTAAAGTTCCTGGTTGATTTTTTTTAGAGTTGATTTGACAGGGCTTGTCAATTAAGAATTGTGCCTGGTTTTGCTGAGGCACAGTGAAACACACAGGGCTTTGTAGAGCTTATTAATCACAGTGGCTTTAAGGAACAGAGGGAATTAGCGTCAAAGCCGCATTTATAAAGGTGAAAAGGGGTTTCTTTTCCATGGAGATTTTGGCTTTCGCAGCAAAGCAAGGCTGCTTTTTCTACTTTCTTCTTTTTGTTTATGTCGGAACACACTGGCAATCTCCTTCAATGTGCCCCCTTTGTTCCATCCTACCCGATGTGTGCTTAGCAGGGTGGTGCAGCCATTTTTGTAATTGTTGCAAAACGCAGTTTTGAGCCGCAATGGCGCTCACAGGAGCCAGCGCAGCCATTTGGCTGTTTCTGCACAAATGCAGCTTGGTGATGTGGAGGAAATGCTGTTGAGTGGGTCAATATATCCCACATTATCTGGTGTTCCTATTCGTTGGCTAGGTTGGTAATGGCTTCTGTGAAGGTGTCCAAAAAGGTTGCATCGTATGTCGGTGGTCTGTATGCAATGACGAATTTGAGGTTTGTTTTGGGGTTTGCTGTCAGGTGAAGGATTATGGATTCACAGTTTTTGATGATTAGTGGTTCATCTGTTTTCATTTCCAGGTGTTCCTTGTATGCTATCGCAAGTCATCCTCCTCTATTGTTTTTCCTGTTTTGCTTGTGAGCACTTGAAGTTGTCAGGGAGGCAGTTATGGAGTGCGATTTTGTAGTTGTCATCTAGCCATGTTTCTGCTATGAATAGGATGTCAATACCTCGGTCGCACAGGAGGTCATAAACCTCTGTGGCATGTTTGGACATTGATCTTGTGTTGATCAGGTTGCAGTCGATCCTTTTGATGTGGTTTGGTTGATTTTTTAATATTTGTTTTATCTTGCAGTTGTTCTGTTGGGGTGCCTCCGTGTTGCTGTCGCGGATTGATGGGTGCTCAGTGGGGTCTGCTTCGTTGTTGAAATGGTCTGTTAAATTGGTTGTTTTTGTGATATACGGTGTGAGGGCGTTGGTTTAGTTCCTTTCTCTTCTCAGAGTTTCTCTTCTTTTTCTTCGTGGTTCCAGTATGTTCTCGGCATGCCTAGCCCTGTTGGTGGCAGTGAGATGTTGTGGTGTTTGGTCAGTTGCGAGGCACAGTGTTAGGTATAGGAACCTTTCTCTTCTCATGATGTTTGTTCTGTTGGTTACAATGTTTGTTGGGGTGTGTTCTTTATTTGTGTCAGTTTCTACTGGAAGGGGGTGTAGTTCTGTACGGTTTGTTCCTTATTCTGTTTTTCTTTGGCTTCATTCTCGTCTGTGTCGAGGCATGTTGGGGCCCTTGGATGTAAGATGGTTTGGAGGTTTGGAGTGTGGGTCACAGGGCCTGAAGACCGCCTGTTGGACATCATAAGAGTTGGATGCTGTTGACTCTTATCTGCTTGCGTTGTGATTATAGGTATAGCAGTGTATACTCCATGGGCTTGCAACTTTGTACGTGGGTTATATTCCAGAAGTGGTGGTGGTAGTGGGGGCTGCTGTTGGCGGATTTGCTAAAGTGTTCTTGTTCTGTAGTATGAATGAGTTGGAAATATTAGGTTAGGTTCCAGGCTTGATATAGTTCCACAGGTGAAGGTATTTCGTTCGGGTGTCAGGGGTGGCTGCCCAAGTTGTAGGTTAGCATTTTGGTGTTCCTCTTTCCCGTGGGTGGAGGGTCTAAGCGGGATGGATGGATGGTTCGGGGAGGGGAGGGGACCTAACCTGAGTTCTTTATTAGTTTGGGGGCACTGGCCTAGATGTAGTCAATTGCTTTCAGCTGGTGGCTAGATGTTTCCTGGGTAGTGGGAAAAGGCCTAGGTTTTCCAAAATGGCAGACACAAGAAGAACTCACCTTAATTTGAGTTTCCTGGATAGTGGGAAAAAGGGCCTAGGTTTCACGAAATAGCAGACACAAGAGAAACACACCTAGATTTGAGTATCCTGGATAGTGGGGAAAAGGCCTAGCTTTCACAAAATGACAGACACGAGAGAAACACACCTAGATTTGAGTTTCCTGGATAGTGGGAAAAAGGCCTAGGTTTCACAAAATGGCAGACACAAGAGACATACACCTAGATTTGAGTTTCCTGCGTAGTGGGAAAATGGCCTAGGTTTCACAAAATGGCAGACACGAGAGAAACACACCTAGATTTGAGTTTCCTGGATAGTGGGAAAAAGGCCTAGGTTTCACGAAATGGCAGACACGAGAGAAACGGTATCAGGTAATATTATCCCCATATATTTGGTCGCCGTATATAATATCGCCGGGAAAAGGTTGTGGCGATATTATATGGGTGACCATATATATAGGGACAGGGGCAGCAAAAAAAAAAAAAAAGTTCCATGCAATAATGTCCCCACAAAAAACGGCAATTTTTCGGCGACATTTTTGCATGGCGATATTTTTGAGGGAACATTATTACATGGAACCGAGAGAAATACACCTAGATTTGAGTTTCCTGAATAGTGGGGAAAAAGGCCTAGATTTCACAAAATGGCAGACACCAGAGAAACGCACCTAGATTTGATTCGCTGGGTAGTGGTGAAAAGGCTTAGGTTTTACAATACAGTAGTCTTTCAAACGAGATAGGATTAACACTTATTTCCTAGAGGGTGTACTGCGCGTTTGCGGTGAGCGGTTGGTGTTATTATTACAAGTGTCAGTGTTTTAACGATAAGATGGAGGGAGTCTTAGCTGTTACTGCTAGTAATGTACCTACCTTGTCAGTTGACGCCGGTTGATGGCTGTCTGCTCCCCTTTGGCATGTGAGGACACTGTTGGAAGCCGCTTCTATTGGTGCAGTCCCCTTCCTTGGCGCCTCCACCTTGGTGACTGCAATGGGCAGAAGACTTACTTTAATGCAATGAGTCTTGTGTGGCTCTGGTCCGGTCACGGTCGTGGGTGGGATTATGCCTTGGCAACCACCCAGATGAGTAGTGGTAGAAGGAGCGAAGCGTGGTGGGCTGCTGCTCGGAGTGGTATCAAGCGGAGCATGCCACAACAACCGGCACCACTCTCCTGCACCTTGAGCTTAGCGTTGAGTGGTGTCCCCACAAGGGCTAGTGGGAAGTCAGTGATTTGCTTTTGGGTTAATGAATGTGAGTGAGAGGTGATGGATTAGGGTGGCAGTTGGGATAACTCTTTTTTGGGCAGTGTTGGCTGTTATACTTATTGGTAGGTGGCTGCCTGATTTCCCTGCGGACATCTGCAGACCCCTCCTGGGGTTGCCTCGTTGGGGGCTACCCTTTGCCTTGGGGCCCTTTGCCGGGACGGCTGCACCGGGCAGGGGGATGCCCTACACGGATGGCTTAAGGAAGCCCTAGTAGCCAATCGTGGGCCTTGTATCTCATAGGTGGAAACCGCCAATCACATCTGGTGGGAGGTCCGGTAGGTGCAACCGCCACTCCAAAAACGCCACTACGGTGGGGAAACATTCAGGCAGCGCATGGGGAGCGCGCTAGCAGAACAAACAATTTAGCAGCAGATAATGGAGCAGGGGACCAAAACCAGACCTTACTTCACGCAATGGGACCTAAAGTCCAGAGGAGGCGGCGCACGCAGGGCCTAGACACATGCCGCAGCTGATGGTTGGGAACCACCAATCAGGTCCAGAGGGAGGTCCGGTAGGCGGAACCTCCACTCCAAACACACCACTACGGTGGGGAAATACACGGACAGCATGTGGGAAGTGCGCTAGCAGAAAATACAATTTAGCAGGATAAAATGGGGAAGGGGGCCAACACCAGACCTTGCCTCATGCAATGGGACCTAAAGTACTATTGTACTATGCACAGTACTATTTTAGCAGAAAAAGCAGGAACTGGCTGAAGGTGCATAAAACAGCCAATTGGCAGCTATCCAGCTACCCAGGACTGGCATGGATTCTATATTCCGTGCCACTAACAGCTCAAATAGGTGTCCTATGTCGGGTGTGGGCATAGCTCATAAGGGGCACGGTCTGCTTGAAGTATTCCAATTCGTGTAGTATTATGAGTGGCACACAATTGAATTTGCTACTGTGATTCAAGATAAATGACAAGTGGATACGGTTAGAGGGAATAAGTACCCTTACTCTTGGCACAGCATCACATTACATGCACATAATCTATTTTGTATCCTCCTCTTGCACATAGTCGATTGTGGGCTCTTTTGGCTGGGCATCCTCAGATTTTCATTACGGGAGCTGTCAGTTTACCTAATAGTAATAGTAACTCCATACTTCAAGGGTAAGCTGGAACCTAACTCAAGCCCATAATGCAGCCACCCATTGGCTGACTTCTGGGCTTCAAGAAAATACTAGAAACTGCCCCATTGGTTGACACTCATTCTTAAGAGCAGGGCTTGCCTTAGTCGCCCAAGGTGCCAAACTCCTGTCATTTACAAAGGGGGCCAAAGCTGCCATGTCAGCAGGGGGCAGCCTTTAAAAAGCTCCCTTGTGCTGGCACAGCAGCAGCAGTGGCATTGTTTGTAAAACAAAGGCTCCTCCATGCTGGCACAGCAGTGGGTGCCATAGGTAAGCGAAACGCTCCTCCGCCCTCCATTGGGGAAATGTTTCACTTACATAGGGTGCCACTGCCATGCCAGCTAGGGTGGCCAACTTTACAAAATGGTTTCGCAGGACACTTTGGAGGTGGTAGTGCATCGGAAGTGACCATTAGTGGTCACGATTGCATAAGATGTTCTTTGCGCGACTGCATCAACTTTCTTGGTGACATTAGTTGCAGATGGCATTTTAACACATTCACAGAAAAAACAAAACAAAACTGCAGGACCATTATACACACAGGAAACTCGCCTATTAAAGCGCTCTCCAGGCTCTATGGGGCAAAATAAATGCAAGCCACCTAATATGCATAAGCATTGACACCAACAGAAGTGACTTCTCCGAAAAGGGCATTGCAAGGAGTATCTTTAGTTTTTGATACTTCGATGCACCATGGGAAGTGACATTACAAGATGCTGCCAAGTAGCGGATAAATGTGGTATGAAATATATGAATAGCACTATCATTCTATAAGGAGCAACTCTGTAGTCACTAGCATGATATATTAACATAAGCTATGGACTGAATCACTCCCAGAGACTCCAGATAAGACACAGTGAGATTAAATGATTTGCCCAGGATCACACACTTTGGTTAAATGAAGGAACCCGGATGTGAACAATTAGTGCAATTTAACACATATGTTCCCACATTTAGTTGATATAAATATTTATTAAGATTTTGCTTTGGGTTTCATGTGCCTAAATAATACTTTCTTTATGGCAATGCCTTGAAAAGAACTCACATTACATAATAAACCAGACTTTCATAACATCCTAAGCTTACATAGTATAAATAGTCATACAAATATGTTAAGCAATAATAGTATGGCTTTGGTTTTATTCTCGCCATCCTGCATAGAAGGTCACAGTGGCACCAGGCAAATTAATGTGAGTCTAATCTCACTTCGGTTTTAACCCCATAGGAATTACTTAACACAGCATGCAGCATTATGCTCCCTTTCCATTTCTTATCACCCCGTTCACATTTTTTGTTGAACAAAATCCCCTGTTTATAGCACAGACACAGGAAGTGTGAGCATTGGAAAGGCCGACTTGACAGGGTGTGTCCCTGTCGTATCGGGCAATACATCAGTACACGGTGTGAAGGCATCATGAAGTAGACACAGACAACTGAATTCAAGTGTTGGGTTATAAACATTCATTCATCAAAAAAGGAGGTTGGAAAAAGGCCCAACTTTCCCTATGCTAAGGTGGGATTTCCGCACCTAAATAAACTAAGGATAGTCTGCATCAGGAAGTCCAAAGTAAAAGTCTGTCTGTGTCCAAAACCTAAGCTTGCGCTCACAGCTATTTGTATCCAATGGGTAGGGATGTCAGTGTCAAAACAAGAAGTGTTCAAATAAAAGTTCAGAGCTTCTTCCAGCTCGTAGTTTGGAAAGGGTTTTCCCTTCCCCAAGGTTCACAATCGTTCACGATGCAAAAGATGTCCCCTTCCCCAAGCTTCAAGATAGTTCACAATGCAAAGGGATTCCTTTCTCCACGCTTCAAAATAGTTCACAATGCAAAGGGGTTCCCTTCCCACGCTATCAAGTCTTTCATCCTTTTCCAAAACACAGTACTTTGTGATACTTTCCAGCTCCTCTGGTTTGGCTTCCTTTCACCAATTTCACAAAGTACAGTTCCTTAACTTCAGTCCACCAAATTTCCTTTATATTCAATATCCAGTTGAACCCTATCCACTTCTATACACACAGTTTTTCAACACAGCACTCAGTGGACACACTGCTGAGGTGTTCACTCCATAAACTCCAGCCATGCACTAAAACCTGTAGGATATGCTAATATTCACCACACTCATAGAACCAACAATGTATGTAATTCTCACAAACCACACACAGAATGCAACAATGTGAAGTCTACTTCGAAGCAGGCCACGTAGTTGTCGGTGCAAGGGCTCCTGCCATGCATCCAAGATGCTAGGGCCTCACCACACACAACACACCATAGTACACCCCATGTTTAAATGCTCATGTCATGTGCAATGCACTCCCCATCTGCAATTCATCCTGCCAACTTTCACCCTGGCCACATCTTTGCATGCATGACTGCATGACGTTGCGTTGGGTGTAGTGAACGTTTTGTGGGTGGCTGTGTAAATTCTCCATATTTTAAATGTGTCATGCCAAGGACTTTCTTTCATGGCACAATATGTTAAAGCACTTCCTAAAGCAAGGGTCTTATAAGGGGCAAACCATAGCAAACGCAAATGGTCACATGTGGCTCCCTAATGTGCAACATGTGCAATGACCTACACCATATGGTAATGCACGCATATCCCCTCACTTCGGGTATTCTACCAAGTCTAAAATGTTCTCCACACCCTCGGAGAGATGCAGAGTTAAACCTGCATGGCTGCATTATGTTGTGGTGGCTGTCGTCAAGCTGTCATCAAGCCCGAGGCTCTTGGGTGCATGGCTATGCACCCAAGAGTCTAGGCCTTGCCCACACCCAGCACAACATAATATAGCCATGAATGCGAACATGTGGCCACGTACCACAATCCACAAACGTAACATAGGAAGGGTGTTATAAAGGGCAAACCATTGCAAACGCAAATGGTCACATGTGGCTCCCTAATGTGCAACACATGCAATGACCTACACCATATGGTAATGTACGCATATCAGCTCACTTCTGCTGTTCTAAAATATACAGTTCTACCCTACCCGCTTCTATGCACACAGTACTTCAACACGGCACCCATTGGACACACTGCAGGAATGGTCACTCCATCAGGTCCAGGCATGGACTAAACACTGTAGGATGTGCCAACAATCCCCACACCCATGGAACCAACAATGTATGCAATATTGACAAACCACACACACAAGGCAACAATGTCAAACCTACTTGCAACCAGGGCACATAGTTGTTGGTTCAAGGCCTCCTGTTCACATAGCATTGTATTACTGACAACCCAACCACAAAATCTTCACAACAGTGGCCCTGCTCCCAGCACTCTATTTAGTGCACAAAACAAATACTTCATAGTGCAGTAGTCAGCACTCTGCGCAATGGAGAGTACCCAAGCCGATAAAATATGCAGTTCAACCTTATCCACATCTATGCACACAGTACTTCAACACTACACCCAGTGGACACACTGCATGACTGGTCACTCCATTAGGTCCAGGCATGGAGTAAACACTGTAGGATGTGCCAACAATCCCCACACCTATGGAACCAACAATGTATGCAATATTGACAAACCACACAAACAAGGAAACAATGTGAAACCTACTTGCAACCAGGGCACATAGTTGTTGGTGCAAGGCCTTCACCCATGCATTGAAGGGGCTACAGGATTACCACACACAGCACACCATTGTACATTGTATGTTAAAATGTTCATGTCATGTGCAATGCACTCCCCTTCTGCCATTGATCTGACATTAGTCACCACGGAAAGAAGTCACCGCACCAGTTATCGTGCTGTAACGCAGGCTGCCTGCATTCACCACACAAGTTAGTCGCCTGTGGAGGTACCCGCAAATTGGCGCAATATGCACGGATACTGCAGGCACACCACAGTCTTCTTCCACCTAATAAGATACATCAGATGACCCACTTCTCACTCCCCCCACCGGTTCCATCCCTTCTTCCCACCACCAAATGGGGTAAAGTATGTTTTCCAGGACCTTCCGGCGCCACACTGTACTCCGATACACCATGGCAGCATTTCCCAAAAATGTTGATGCACAGCACGCTTCCCTCCAGCCAACCATTGGCCGCGTCCAATGTTCACCGACATCACGGCGTACTTGAAGTCAATGAGACTTTTGTCCACGGAGCGAACAGGGAAATGGGTCAGCGGAGCAGAGCCAGATATCACACATTTTTTGATACGTACATTTCAGTTCTTTGCAACAAAACTACTGCTCTGATTTCCACCAAACGCACAAAAGCACGCTTTTGGAACCAAGCCCCCGCCCCTGCCGCAAATTTGGTTAAAATCCATTAAAGCCGTTTGGGCTGTAGCCGTGTGCAAAGTTTTTCCCCATTCAGTCTATGGCACAAAAATAAAAGTGGGACCCCCCTTTACCTTTGCCCCCCCTCCACGAAACCTCACCCATCTTTACAAAATGTTATCCAAATTCGTCCATGGGGAGCAGTTATAAGCCGCCGAAAAAGTGGTCTTCCTATGGGTTTAGCAACTTAACCATATGCATATATCTAGATGTAAACGATATTGTCTCATTCTATATCGATTTTGAAAATATATTGATACATCTCCAAAACTCAATACATCGCCGAGCGATATGACATAACATAATGGAATAGGTTAGTATTTAGTATTTCCCCCCAAAAAGGTAAATGCCCTACTGTGAGAACAGCAATTAAGATGCTTATACTGCATTTCGGTCTGGTATATAGGTGGAGAAAATTATACTCCACTTCTCCGGGTTTTATGTTTTATTCTGATAAACATAGAATATATGCTAGACTGCACTACGTTTTAGTATCACAAAGACTACTCAAGCAGGGATCAAGTCCTAAATAAAATGGTGGTGTGGTCTCTGATTTATGCAATAGGAAGTGACGTCACAGGGAAAGAACATATCCTAAAGTGACATTTCATTCAATTTGTCTTTCCTAAAACAACAGATTTTCCTATAAAATTGCCGGCTAAGTATAAAAGGTGCGCACAGCAAACTGTCAATAACAGCCATTTCACAACTTGTAGAACAAATCTTCTTGTGGCTAAATGGTAGCCACTCAGTCCTGCGAACTGGGTTTGAGGCGTGGCAATTTTCTTTTTTACATTCCTATTAAAAACGCAAAGTGGACGACGTGCGCCCTCTGAAAAAAGTGAGCAGATGCTCTCCACCTGTGTTTTTCCCTCGACGTGTGCCCTCTATGTGATAAACTCTACTATGAGTGGAAGACCTCTCTTGGGCCATTCCAATGTAATGCTGTGTTTTAAATCGTTGAACAAGCTTTGTTACTCAATCCAGAATTCAGATTAATTGTGGTTACTCTAAGGCACTTAATCATGAGCTGCTCGGCTACAGCCAGCATCAGAACACACTATCTTGCACCCATGGCAGGATTTGACATTTTGGCAGAAGAAGCGACATGGTGGGCGCGACTAATAGGAGGAGAAAGAACTGCATGGCAAATTGCATTGGCACAAATGGTCCGATACATCGAAAGCAATCTACTAAATAAAAATGACAAGCAATAGACTACCGAACCAGACAAAACGGACGTTGCAAAACATAGTCTACTGCGCGAATCTAACAACGAACTTAACAACAAAAGAGCGCAAACCCTGGCAAAGCTCTCTGATGACACCGATGTTGACAGAACTCACAGTCCGTATTGTAAAATCTTTTTTTTTGATCAAACAATAAAAAAAAAAAAAAAAAAAAAAAAAAAAAATTGTGGTTAATCATCCAGAATTGTTTTTCAAAATGAATGAAGGATCTCCAGATCCCAGAGTGATTTGGGACACATATAAAAGCTTTTGTACAGTAGGCAATTCTTCAATCCCTATACAGCAAAGGCACACAGACGAAAATATCATACAAATGTTCCTAGATGACAAGAAACCTGTAGAAGAGAGACAGTGGCAAGTGGGTGGTTTGCGCCAATTTAAGGAAAAGGTGTAATAAAATAATAAATGTTCCGACTCCTGCAGCAATTTGAAAAGCGTCCTCCAAGATCAAATCAACAAAAAAGAATGTGTGCATAACGTTAGAACAATATGAGGTGGGAGAAAAATGTGGCCATTTGTTATCCACTCAGACTATCTAAGGTAAAGCCAAAACTGATATTAAACATATTGTATATCGATCCCAAGGAAGGTCGAGAATCAAGAAGGAAAAATAGAAGTATTTAGTCTTTATGCTCGGCAACATATAAAGAGCTAAAGATCAACCAAAAAAAGTACCTGGGGTGTGGTGAGAGGGGATTCTCGGTTCCCAGACAAAGGGACTAAGGAATTAAATGCTCTAATATCTCCAGATGTAGGCCTCATAGTTAATAAGCTTGCTAACGGGAAAGCATTGGGCCCTGATTCAATACCTTTGGAATTTTATAAATTACTAGGCCTCTTAGTAAATGTGCGACTCCCCGCTATGACAGCTAACTCCACTCTAGTTATTTTATTGAAACTTTTATACAGCACTGGCGCTACCCAGAGGGTCTCAGAGCTCCTCACAGCGTTCAAAGGGAGGGGGTGAAAAAGAAGTTACATTGTTTTGAGAACAGTATAGGAAGATAAGGAGGGAGAAAGGATATCAGTGGGTGGTTCGGCTGGATTAGGTCTGGAGAAAGAAGTACGCTTAGAGGCCTTTGCAGAAGGTTCAAGGAAGATGCAGTACAGATGTGGGATGGGAGGGCGTTTCAGGCTCTTGGTGCCCATTGGGTGAAGGATTGTGTTTTTGTGCAGGTTCGCTTACAAAGCGGTATGTGTAGGAGATTCTGTTTGGCTTGTCTAGTGTTTTGTGGGTGATGGGTTTACATTTGTTGTGAAAGTAGGATGAGGGATTTCAGTGGATGGCCTTGTATATGATGCAGAGACCCTTGACATCAATTATCTGAGTTCTCTGAGATATGGGAGCCAGTGGGCTAGGAGAAAGCTGGGCTGTTGAGTAGCCGCAGAAGGAGTCATTCTACTGTGTTCTGTGTAGCTTGCAGGGAGACTAGTGTGTTGTTGCGGAGTCCAGTGTTTACATTGTCCGGCATGGGAGAGAACTAGTACCTGTAATGCAATACGGAAGTCGTGTGTCTTATCTTGCATAGGAGGTGTAGCTGTAGGTTGCATGTTTTGGTGATGGTGGCTATGTGTTGTGTGAAGGATAGGTGGGGGTTGATGGTGAGGCTTAAGGACTTAACTAGTGTGGATAGGGATGTGTGGATTGTTCATGGTGAGTTATATGATCCAGGGAGTGAGGTCAGGTTTGTGTCTGGGAAGGAAGACAAGGAGGTAATCTGTTTTTGAAGGGTTGAGTTTTAGGAAGTAGGTGGCCGTCCCACTTCCTGACAAGAGCAGAGAGTTAGAAAAAAAATAAGAAAACCAACAACTTTGTGGTTCATACAGACCTATCACATTGCTTAATAGCAACAGTAAAGAAATGTCTGAAATACTTTCAGAAAGGTTAAATAAATGGATGACTTCAGTAATGCATAGAGTTTAAATAGTAGCAATAATATATTCAACTCAATTCCATGCTTGACCATGCCACCATCTGCAACAGCCTTTTGGGAGTAATCGCCTGTGATGCAGAAAACGAGTACCATTCGGTGGAATGGGATTATATCTCTCTGTGGTAATGGCTTGATGAGTCACCCAATTGACATACAATTGTGGGGGTCCGGGGGGAAGGCTGTCCGGGGAAAAAGGAAAAAGAGGACGAACCTACTATGCCTTGTGCGTATTCAGAACGTGCAAGTGCAGCATGGAAGAGGGCAGGAGGGTAAGTGCTGGGGAGTCTGAGCTCATGGTTGAGCCACAGATGAAGTGCTTGAGGTGTTGAGTGCAACACGGCTTGGAGCCACGAGGGGTGTAAGTGTGAGTCTCCAGGGCGGAGGGTGTAAGTGCAAGTGCAGAGGATAGACGGAAGCTGGGCCAATTGGGTGGGTACACACAGAGATTTGGTGCCAGAGGAGCATAGTGGTCTGGAGCGAGAGTATTTAGTAAGATGAGGTTGAAGATAGTGTGGTCCCCGGGCCCAGACCGGCTTGTGGATGATGCAGAGGGATTTGAATTTAATCCGTGCAGCAACCGGGAGCCAGTGGAGACTTTTTAGTGCAGGAGAGATGCGGTCCTTGGGATTAATGCCAAGGATAAGTCTTGCCCTATTCTGTATTAGCTGGAGGGGTCGCAGAGTGGAAGATGGTAGATTCAGGAGGAGGCTATTGCAATAGTCATGCCTAGAGAGAATCAGTGCCGGGGTCACATTGAGCCTCTGGGGGAAGGGAGAATTCCTTTGAGAAGGAAGAGCTGAAAGTGGGACTTCTTGGCAATGTCCTGAGTGTGAGGGAGGAAGGAAAGAGAGGAGTCGAAGATGACTAAGGTTTCTGGCTTCAGAAGACAGAGCAGGGGGAGAGCCCATGGAGGAAGGCCAGAGTGAAGGGAAGAAGGCGGGAGAAGGCGTCCCAATGGGAAGGATCTCAGTTTTGCTGACATTGAGGCAGAGTTCATTGGAAGTGCACCAATCACAGATAGGCAGTCAGGGATAATGGAAGGTGCAAGAGGGTCAGCAGGAAGTTTGAAAAAGAGTTGTGTGTTGTCTGCATAACACTGGAAGTTAGGGGAGAAGGAGGAAATGAGGAGTGCCAGCTGAGTAAGGTAGATGTTAAAGAGCCATGGGTAGAGGATAGAACCCTGTGGGACACCACAGGTCGAGAAATAAGTAGGAGAGATGAAGGTGCCCCGGATGACTTTGCAAGAGCGGTCAGTTAGGAAGGAGGTCAGCCAGTCCAGTGCCCGTTCCAAGATACCAAGGGTGTTGTGGAGCCTTTGTATGAGGATGGAGTAGTTAACTGTGTCAAAGGCAGAGGAGAGATCAAGTAGGATGAGGACAGCTGGGGAGTAGGAATCCAGAGATGCAAGCAATTCTTCACAGGTGTTCAGAAGAGCAGTTTCTGTGCCTCTGGAAACTACAATCCTCCTCCCCTCTGTTCTTTTCTAAAGTCACTGAGACGAGGAGGAGAGAGATTGGTAGAATGAAGATTACCAACAGGTTACCACAGACACAGAAAACAGACTCTCCCCTTTCTACAGAAGACTGTCCCATTAATGAGGCCAGGCTAAGTCAGGCCTTTCTCTTTAATTACTCGCACCTGACTCCACTTGTCCCTCCCAGGCAGCATAAAAGGCGGATCAGGAAAACCCACTTTGAGCGATCGGGATCCTGCCGGAGAGAAGGAGAAAGCCCTAGTGAGCTGCAGAAGCCCTGGAAGACCTGGAGGAGGACCCCCCAAACATTGGCCCTGCTATTTGAGAGGAGGCTGCAGTGTAGAGGAGGGAGCTGTTCTTCCAGAAGGCAAGACCAGGGGCAGCTGGGGTTACCTGCCCGGTGCCTATAGCAGAACTCCTCCCCTGGAGCCAGACAGGCAAACCCAGGTACATGAGGGGCAAGAGGTAAGATCCTGACGTCATTGAAACATCCCCCTTTGGCTCCTACAGCTCCCAAAACATGGAATGCCATTTTGGGGAGCTGTGAAGTGGCAGGACAATTATCACAAGTGCATTCTGGAACTGGGAGTCTAAAAACATGCTTTTGAAGATTGTGAACTTTGTGAGAGGGGTCAGAGCCCTTCAGAAGGAGACCCTTGTGAACTTTGGAAGAATGGTCCAAGCCCGGAATAGGGAGGCCCTTTGTGAACCCTAAAAGGGGTCCAAGCCCGGCAGGGGGAGACCTATGTAAACTTTTTGAGTAAAACAGGTACTAGAGCTAGAGTCGTCCGGCACCACGTGGGCGCACATTTGAAGGTCTCTGGCTGGTGCCCCCTCTCCTGTACAAGGAACGTAATGAACTGAGATTGTTAAAATGACATGTACCAAGAGGCCGTAGGGGAGGCCAGCGTGAGGTGTCATGGTGGTCACCCGAGGGTCAAGCCGAACCCCTTGTACAGTCGAAAGTCTTTGACACGTTGTGGAAGGAACGTGAACTGTCTTACTGGCGCAAATGTGAACTCGACTGAGGGATGCCTGCAAATTCATGGTGATGATAGAACTGTGTGAAGCCTGACTGGGGGCTTAAGGGAAAGCCTGACTGGGGGCTTAGACCCGGACTTGGGTAAGGGAAGAACCTAAGGGGTCTAGAATTACTTTCTTTTGGAACTGTGTTAAAAGGTAATGTGAACACGACAGAGGGATGCCTGGAGAAAGCCAAGGGAAGTGAATCTTTCATTATGAGAGAACCAAGTAAACTGTGTATTTTGGCAAATGTGAACTTGGCTGAGGGATGCCTGCGAATTAGGGTGAGCAGTAATATACCCATGAGCATTGTGATGACAAGTATGAACCTGACTGAGGGGATGTCCACAGTGAGCGGTTGCTCTGAGCCTGACTGAGGGAGGCTAACATTGAGATTAATCACCTGATGTGAAGATTAGCAGAAGAAACATTTGTTTTGTTGTTAATGGCATATCAGGCCCTCTGAGGCAAGAGACTTGGACACAAAAGGTCCTGATATTGAGAAAAGGAATTGTAACTTTGTGCCGGAGAAGCCCAGGAGTGTGCTGTGCTCCAGAGTCCTGCATTGTCCCGTGCTAAAAACGTGGGGAAGGGAGACCGGGCCATAACATCCTGACTTATTATTTTGTGAACACTTCTTTCTTTTCTTGTGAACATTATCCCACCCTATTTTGTAATGTAGCGGTAAGGATTGGCAATAGTTATTTTTAGTATAGACCCTTTATTATTTGACTAGACTCTACTTGGACGGTATTATCATTATTTGATGATCATAGCTTGCTCCCATCTTAGATTTAGGTTTAGATTAGGCGTTTATCTTACCCATTTTACAGTTTATTAAACACCCTTGAACTGTGATCACTTGTGTCTGTCTTGCTGTGATACCATGCCTTCCTTACAGTGGTCAATGGTTTTCTCTTTCCCACTGTGGCGAGTAAGATTTCCTCTAATGCCCTCAGTATGCTTTCAGGTCCCATAACCTTCTCTGGTTATACCAAGCAGCAGGATTCCCACTGAGGAAAGAGAGCTTCGTAAACCAGCCTCCCTTCTGCCCTCACATCCCCATCGGGTCTCTCGTATGTCCCGTTACCTTGTGTGGGATCGTGGTATGTCACTGGGGTTCCTAGGACCTTAGGCCCTCTCTCAGGCTCTGCTTGTTCACGGACTTTGCTCCATTGGCTGTGCGGTACTTCTTTAGTCGGTTCTGCGGCTCCGCTCTCTTACTTGGTCTTCTGCCCAGGTTCGCTCCTGCAGAACCCATGGAGGACTCCCACAGCACTTCACCGGCATCCTCTTCCCTCTGGTCATTCGGCAGCACCTGGATCTCTCGTGCTGGTTTGCCTCCACAACTGCTGCCAGTCCTGGCAGGGATTGACACGGCCGCACTTGACATGTCTAGGCTTGACATGTTTGATAGTTCTTTGTTCCATTTTATACATTGTATCCAGTTCCTCCCCTGCAGATTGTAAGAGTCCTTCGTCTCTGTTAACAACTTAATCCTTATGCTTCCTCTGGGCCACCTCATACCAGTTCTAGCAGTGAATTACCTTCATGTCTTCTATGATCTTCCTCATCCTAGTACTTTTGGCAGTATCTCCTATGTAGGATTACGATGGGTACTTTCACTTTTTGATCTCGGGGGCCTGTTTTGGAACGGGGAGGATACACTTAGAAATATAGAAGTAGGGAAACAGGCTGCCCCCCCCCCCCCACTTATGCACATTCACTTATGAGAGATACAACATCCAGTAGCCGTGTCAATCAATATCTGCTCGTGTACCAGAATTTCTGTTAAAACAACAAATGTATTGATCCACTTTTTTTGTAAAAGAATTAAAAAACATTAGTCACATGGAAAACAAAACACTCAGCGGTCACTGCTTACTATTGAGTTTACGTTGTAAAAAAGATTAATACAACGTGCCGGGTGAGAAGACAGTGTTCACACCGAGGGGTTATCACACCAAAGCGTGTGAAAGTTCAGCTTTAAACACAAAATATGAACATTGAAAAATAATAGGCCTTGTGTGTTTCCCCCATGCTCTATAATATATTCAAGAAACCTCTCTTCGATCTCCTTGACTCCCTTGACATTGCATATCTAAATTTCGCAGATGATACCCAAATTCTCCTTCCCCTCTCCGGCATCTACTCAGAAGATGCTGCTACACTAAATTCAACCTTTACCATTGTTCAAGCATGAACGGCCTCCCACGGTCTTTGCTTGAACGATGACAAAACAGAACTCCTCATCATCATAGGACACCAAACAGCTCTGAACAAACAGAAAACTGAATACTCAACCATCACTTTCGATGGCATCCCTATGCCAGTCTTGCCCTCAGTAAAAACTCTGGGAGTCTACCTACATACATTGCTCACACTCACCAGACAAGTCAACGCTATCACCACCTCAGCCGCATACACAAAACTCCTTAACGCTGCAAAACCCTTCCTTTCACCAGATAGCTGTCTGACAATCGCTCGCGCTCTGGTGGGTGCTAGACTAGACTATTGTAATGCTTTATTTGCTGGCACCTCTTCCCACAACCTAATAAAACTGCAAGTCATTCAAAATAATGCCATAAGAGCTGCTCTCCACCTCCCCAAAACTGAACACATATCAGGTGCCAGGAGGAAGGTACATTGGCTCCCCATCCAGGAAAGAATTCTCTTCAAGACCCTAACCATTACACATAGATGCATTTCCAAATCAGCACCACCATACCTCTCCCAAAGATTCTCCAAATCACTATCAACCAGGCCCATCAGAACCCCCTATGCACATAGGCTAGTGCAACCCTCCTTCAAATGCACCAAAGCAGGTGGGTCTAGCATCCCTGTCATTACAGCCAAGCAATGAAACTCCCTCCCACTCAACCTCAGGTCAGAAGTCTCTTACCTGGCTTTCCACAAAGCCCTCAAAACCTGGCTATTCAATGAACTTTGTGTCCCTTCCTGCCCTCCATTTACAGACCCTTCTAGCATTATCTATGCGTTGTTTATACCTTTTCTCAATCATATGCAACAACGGAATCATTGCTTCTACGCAACCTGCAACCACTGCAATATGTATGCACTGTCTATACTACCCGTCTATATACAACTATGTATTTCAAGGCATTGCTGTAACTTGTAACCGCTTTCTGGCCCCAGTTGCCTCTGTGTAAACTATTCTCCACATCGCCCTGATGACTGAGGGCTTGCGCCAGGGTTGGATTGGCCCCTCAGCCTTTCGGCCCGTGGCTGGGGGCCGGTTTCTGCCCATGCCTGGGCCGGTTTGGTGAAAAGAAAACTGTGGGGGAAAAAATGTGAAAAACAAAATAATTTGGAAAATAAAACGCCTGCACTGGCATAATTCATCAGAACAAGGTAACACATCTTACCTTGCTTTGATGATTGATTTGCAAGCACGATGTGTGCATCATAAATTATGATGCATGCATCATTCACATGCTGCTGCAGCATGCAAAGTTGAGGGGCCGGGGCCGCCGCCAGGCCAGCGGCTGTCACCGAGCGGAGTGGCTGTGCTGTTGCATTAATGATAAATATGTATTAGTGATATTAGTGATAAACGACAAATCTTTTAGTAGAATAAGCACCATTTCGGACTATGTATTTTGCCTTTCGCAAGTTGCAGTAATAGCATGTTTTTTTTTCTGCCGTTGTCTCTGTTATGATCATCACAAGTCATTCCATCTCGGTGACCTCGGTCACTTGACAAAATCCTTGTGCCTAAAAGGTTCTGTACAGTGTAGAAATATTTGACCATAGCACATCAAGTGGCCATTGACTTCATTGTGCCACAATTAATGCCTTGTTGTAGTGTGGCTATCTTTCCCATCTCCCTGGCATGCTGTTCAGGATGTTTCTTTGCATGTATGAGGTAACACGTGCTCAGAGTATGGGATGTCCTGTGAGTGTGCTGCTTTCCCTATTGACCTCTGAAGCCTGAAAGTAGATGCATGCAGGCTTGACATGTGGCCAACTTTGCACCAGACCTGCAGATGTACTTAACTGCTCTGCTGTTAACTCTCAGTTAACAGTTTAATGGTATCCACTACAGAATAATTTCTCATTTTACTATAGCCGATATAATTGCTCAGTTAGTTGAGCGCTCGCTATGTGTGTGTGATCTGCAGGTTCGGATTGTCTTGGGAGGATAGCTCAGTCTCGGGAGGATAGCTCAGCAGCAACGTGCTCGCCTTGGAAGCAAGATGACAAAGCCACACAGGTTCGATCCCCAGGTCCACGCTTAGAAACCTCTGGGTATTAAGCATGTTATAAATTACCTATCATATCATATCAATCCCAGCAAAGCTATATCAGCCTTTCATCCTTCTTAGGTCGATAAATGAGTACCAACACAGGTTGGGTGATATTGCATGCATATTTGTTCTATAAAAAAGAGCTTAAGCCTAAGTGCTATACAATAACATATTATCATTTGGCCATGGACGCCTGCTTGCCTTCACAGTAATTTGACAATATGGATGTATACACACAGATATTAATGATACATATGGTGATCCTTTCTTGTATGACATGTATATCACATTAGTGAAATCTTAACCATATTTTTCTTAGAGTACTTAGGAGCCATGCTATTTGATGTCCCAAAGGTTGCGTTTCATCACTTCCCGGATGTCAGTTTGGGGTGGGGTCAAGTGACATCACTTCCTGTGATGTCATCAGAGGTCAAGTGTTGAGGCGAGGCGTGGGCCACTTTTTTGAGGCGAGGGGTGGGCCACTTTTTTTTGGGGTGTCCAGGCCTATTTCTTGTCCCAGTCCGACCTTGGCTTGCGCGCGTTATACAAATGCAATAAATAAACATGTAGGTCACATGTTCCACGACCTATTGTACTGAACATATACTAGAATGTAATATGTTTGGAAAAGGGGACACGTGACAGACTCAGGGCTGTCTTGCTGATTAAACCTTTTGGGTCTACCAATGGAGAGTGGTATATTTCAAAGTAAAATATCGTGGTTCGTTGTAGCTCAGGAGTTTAATCCTGAAAAGGATTAACTAGCAGGAGAGTAATATCCAGTCAAATAGAAGGTCGACACATTGTGTTTCGTCCCACATTTAAGATCCGTCTGTCCTGGGACATTCTTGACCAAAGTAGGAGAGGGCCTTCCTCAGGACATGGAATTTCTTTCAGTGTGTAAATGAATCCAGGAGACCCTGTTTTCCTAATGAGAGAGAGAAAGCAATAAGAAAGGACAAAACAAATTATCTCTGGACTGACTGAGAGACATTCAAGTGTTGTTATGGTGGAAGTTGTAACTAAGACTTTTTCTTAGTATAGAACACGTAGATCTATGGTAGTTCCTCTTTTCTTTGTTTAGTTAAAAAAAGCTGTTATCTTCCTCTTAATGAAAGAAGACAATGGCCAATGAGTGTATTATGGATTAAATCGCTTTAGCATAAAATATGTGCATCTGTACCTGACTGGTACCACTCGTCAACAGTCTCTACTGTCCTTGGCTTAGGTGCCCATGAGTCTTCAGGCTTATACAGACATGGTATTTTCTTGTAACCAATTCCTATACCAATTTACAAATTCAAGAAAAAACATTTGTAGCCCTTATTGAGTGTTCTGCATATCGTACTAGCGGTAAGGCTTCTAAATCAACTTTAGTTCTTGTGATTAGTTTATAGTTTATGCTGAAAGCGTGCTGCTTTTGAGAAAACAACTATCTGGCTTGTTTTTGAGGTGCAATAAAGAAAAACTCTGTATGTGTGCATACTCTAATTGGTGAATGCAGTCGCCTTTACCTTATTTAAGAGATTGAAAGAAAGATTTTAGGGGGACGGCTATTCTTAAATTACTTTTATACGGTTAACTGTTGTTTGACCGTGTCAAAGAAAGCCACTTCCCGCTCGAACGGATGCAGCTATTACTTTTCTAGATGTGGTATAGCGGGCCATGCATATGGACCCTTGGTACAGCTGCTAGCACGCATATTCGAACATCCCTTGTTAACTCGCTCTCACAGCAATTAAACATACCTTCTCGGTTCTCGGAATGCTGCTTGCTTTGTACGCATCTTGTTTGGGGAGCACACGGTAGAGTCAGCACAAGTTGTTTAACATCCAGCTTGCTGACATCATCGGCGTACTTGTGGGGAAATTATTCTGCCTCATCTGCCAGTGTAACACATAGTTTGTCTGATGTCGGTGAAGGAAGGGCCAAAGGTCAAGTATCTAGCTGTCTATAGGTGAGCTTAAATATGTGTTAGGACTGATTAGCACATCATGAGCATAAATTAGGACATACTACTTAATGCATAAAAAGTCCCCATTCGAGTGTCGTATTTTGGCTCCTTCTGACGGAATCCAATTTGTGGATCCATTTCTGTTCTGTTTTACGTTGTATTGTTTCGCGGTCACCTCCCCTTGGGTGTTCATTAATGATTTGGATAATTACCAAAATAATTCAGTTGGTTTGTGGGTTTTTCCCACAAAATCGGAGACCATTGGTTTGCCTGCCACACAATTTTTTAAACAGGACTTATGTTCCAATATTCTCTGTCTAATTTCACGTTTGCTCTTGCCAATGTAGATAGGTCCACAGGGATTAAACAACAGACAGGTAGGTGAGCCCCTAATGCCTCATTCCCATTTGTATAGATTAAAAAAACAGTGGCAGAACAAGGCTACAATTTCAACTAGAATAATGTAATTTATTTAAACATATTCCATATTTAAAAGCCGTCTCAGTTGACTCATGATTTATTAGCAACACAGTGTGGACACAATCATACAGATAACAAAACTATCACAATATACATATAAACAATTTTCGTAAAGTGCAATGTGCAAAAAGTGCCATAATTGTAAATATGCCAAGCAATGGTCCTAAAACCTAATGTGCAAAAAACGCAATCACCCTTAATCAGTGGCGAAGGACAATACTGTACTACCTAAGTGGGAAAACATGTAAATCGATATGATGACAATGAAAAAGCCACAGTCTACTAGGCGAGACAATTGTATAAACAAGAAATAATTGCCTACTAATATCTTACGGGGCTCTTCTGAAGGGTCTTTTACTTTCCCCTTCTCCCTAGAAACTAAAGATCTGTCTGTGTCAAATAGTGATTTAAACTTAGAAGTCGTCTTTGTGTCCAAAACACCTAAGCTGACCCTCAGGATTGAAACAAAATAACAAATTGTGCAAGGAAATGTCTTAGACTTGATGTTAGCAAAAAGTGTTCACAACCATAAATATAAGGATGACACCAACAAAAGTGTTCTCCAAGGAAAGACCATTGGATCCAGAGGGTGGTTCCCTTCCCCTGGAATTTTAGGTAGGATGGCAAGAGTGTCTTTCTATCCAACAGTTATTTTGTGTCTTCATTGCACTCACAAGGTTCTTGTTCAAACAATACATTCCTTAACAGTCTTTCTTGAGCTCTTCCTGTAACTTTTGCAGATTGCCTAGTATACTCCTCTCCCAGGAATCCTTCTATGGGTTTTTCAGATCCCCTGGTTTACTCTCCTGCTAGGTATCTTCCCACACTGTCCGAGTCTTTATACAACTTCAAGTGCCTGTTATATTCGCCTGCCAGGACTTCTTATTTGTTTCACTGTTCTTTTTACTATACCACAGTAGCATATATGCTGAGGTGCTCAGTATATTTGTCTATGGTAACACTTGTTTTAGCTTTCCCCCACACTGACTATCTCATGTGCATGTACTTGCTTGGTGTTTGGTTGCTGCACTTTGTCTTGTCTACATTCAAATATTCTTCTTATTGGGTCTTGAATTGATATTGGGTTTTGTCTGCATTTAAACCACTTTTGAGTATTGTCCGTATTAGCAATCTCATACCACTCAATTACACGGTTGCATGCATGTCGGTACGCCCCAGGGTCCCCAACTTCTTTGGGCAGACTCACTGGTCGTTCCCAGTATCTTCGACGCCTGTCGTGCCTCAGCGATGAAGCCTCCTCACTGGTTTGGCTCCTCATACAGTGCAGACGTTTCCCCAGCGTTTCCTGCAGCTCCACGATCACTCTTTGGCTATCCTCTGTGATCTGGACCAGATAGTCCTGCCGCTCTGCACGGCCGTACCTCCAAGAGCTCTTCTGCGGCTCCCAGTGCTTCCACAGTCCTTTGGATGTGCCTGCTGTGCCTCTCCTCCCTTCTCACCACACCGGTAAGTGGGTCTCGCATTTGCGAGCCGCCGCCTGGATTTGCACGTCTTCTCTTACAATGCTTTCTCTGGCACTGTTCTCTTCCGCACTGCCTTTTTCGATAGTGCGGATGCCATTTTTAAATTTCCTGTGCACTTAAGGTATATCTAAAAATGGGTCCTTCCCGAAAGGTTTGTTTTCGGGGGACCAATTTCACAATGGGAAGAAAATAAACATCAAATAAACTACTGGGAAACTGGTTACCCTTCCCTTTGCACTTAGCACCTATGTGTGAGCACATCAATACCCTATTATTGACTTGATTACTTGGTCAACATAGACCTAGCGTGACAATCATATATATTAAAATACAATTTATTCCATGCAATCATATAGAAAAACAATAATTAGAAAAGATGTATAAATCACAAAAAAAGTATCAATGTGATGGAGTTAGTAGTGGGTGACTTGGTTATCATTTTTGCAACATCTAAATGGTCCAATTACTTTCACCTATCGGTCTCCTTCGCAGCGCCCCGGGTCACCTGCTTCAGGCCAACTCAATGGTTTCCCTTGGCATCTCCTTCTAACTCACTGGTGCTGCTGCGGGTCTCTTCAGGGCCTTCTCTGCTTCTGCAGCTCCGGTTTGACTGCTGAGGTATGCTCAGTCCTTCAATGGTGCTCTGGCAGCTCCATGTGATCTCTGGTGCAACTTCAGTACTGGAGCAGTTCACAGTGGGTTGGGAGCTCCTCCCCCAATGGCGTGGCTTGCTTCAGAGATGCTTCCCACTGCACATTCTCTGCATGGCCATGCTTCCACAGCTTCTACAGCATCTTCCGCACAGCGTCCTGCTGCCAACACAACTACACCATCAGCTTTTCCCTCCTCCTGCACCTGAAGCACATTTATATTTTTAGAGGAACTGCTCAGGTGCTTTCTGCCACAATGACTAGACCGCTCATAATACTTCATGAACTCTGAGTCCCTCTTCCTTGTCCCAGTACTATAAGTATTATGGGACTTGAAGTTCATAATATTCTTGATTGTTTTATGATTAGTTAACTTAAGTTGATTTGTTAACTGAGATTGTACAGATTTATGGGAGGTTGTTAAAGGCAATGTTGGTTTACTTCCTGAACTCCCAATTTACCACTTGTTCATGATCTATACCTTGGGTAGTTCTGGGAAAGGGGACCGTAAATTGACATCATGCCATTAGATATTTAGGTATTATGGGAATCTCATCCTCAGAAGAGGATGACTACTGCATCTCTCCTAACAGAGTCACTCCTTCCCCTTGACAGCCGTCTCCTCCCATGTGATCCTCCCTCTTGTTACCACCCCCAGGGTTAGGATCAGGTAGTGGCTGCCTTCCCCTGGCCACATGGGAGGAGACTTTAGGCTGGGGTTTAGTGATGACTCTGCAGGATTCATCACAACAGTCACTGACAGGTAGTTGTTATAAGCCACTCGTGGGCTACAATCTGATGAATCGGATTCACCACGGGTGCTATCCATGGACTTTCACTAGCGCCCAATTGCTACGAGCAAACTACAAGTTTGTAAGGGGGGAGGCATAACATGCCTTCACTTGCACAGATGCAAGTATGTATTAGTACTGTGCCATATGCCATAGAGAAGGGACAGTAATGAGAACACGATCGAACAATGAAACATGCATAAATGAATATATAGTGAAAACCTGAATACTCCGCCCTGCATTCTGCAGTTATCGTATATGTAGATTCAGTATACTAATGGTGCACATATAAACTTTCTAGGCAACTGATGGTTCTGATGAAACCCAGGGACTTATTTCGAGTTTCGGATGACACCCTTTGCTGTGGCAAGTTTATTGACCTGCATGCCATCCAGTGAATATGGAATTTTATTAATTTTTGAGGAAACTACAGGTAGGCGGCGCAAGCCTGTGAAGGAGCTTTGGGCTGTTGTATCTGTTTTTTAGGTGTTTTTGTGATTTGTAATAATGTTTTGATAAGTGGCTTTACTAGCAGTGTAACCAGTTAAGGGTTGAAGTTTAAGTCCTTTATGTCTTTGTGTTTGGTTCCCTTTAGCTCTATGGACTGAAGCGGGTGGCAGCTAATAATTCCCTGCGGAACTCCATGAACGCAAAACGTGTTGTGAGATGACGTGAAGTTGACCTCTGTGTTTAGGTCCTGAAGAAGGTGACGTAAAATAGTTTGCTTGTTCACCAAAACCGGTCGACCGACCTACCTGCTGATAACCTTTTATAATAAGTTGATTACAGCATTAGACTTGGCAAGCCTGTAGGGATGCCACGAGTGGATGGCATTGCCCACTGGTACACCCAATTAGATAGTGTGGTACAAACTCAGGAAGGGGGTGAATAAAGTAGCAGAAATATCCCAGCCTGACTGTACCCTTTTAGTACCTTAAGTTTAATTACGATGATATTAAGCATTTTTTTACCACTATTCTGTAGTTTGGTTTAGAGATGGGGCCCTTTTTCTGGCTATCCCTATTAGACAGGCAGCTCATCAGGTTGATCTACGGATAGAGGTTGTCACACAGGGGAAGTTAAGTTCTTCTTAAGGGACTGGTGTTGTTTAGAAATAAGATTATTTTTTATGTACAGGGTACAGCCATCCTTTTTTGTGGTACTATGACTACCCCATAGGTGGACTGTCTCCATAAATAGAGGGGTTTGTTTTACATAGTGACCTAGTGTGTATTTATGTGTAGTGTGCTGTCAGTTGTAGTGTTGGTGTCTATGTGTTGGTGGATCATGCTGACCTTATTGATGAAGAAAGAGTTGATGGCAGTGGATTTCCCGATGGAGTGCAGTACGAGTGGGTCAGGCAGAGGTTTGATGCAGTGCATGATGGCTTTGAAAGGGCTCTGCTTTCATTGTTGGTGTAACGCTCACCTGATTCCCGTAGAGGCGCCGGTCTTGACTGGGCGTATACCGTATCTTCAAAGGTGATGTGTAACACACGGCTGGCTCTTTGGGCTGGACCTCTGTGCACTGTATGTCTGACTCGAAGGGTAAGATGTCTGCAGATAGAAAATATGGGATTAAGGAACTGGGTTATTGAATGTCTCTCTTCTTCCCTTTCTCTTCTCCTGTAGAACCCCAAAGGTTAACGCTCTCACCTTAGGTAAGTGAACACCGTGCTCTCCATCTGCCTCGGGGCAGGGTGCTGTAACCAGTTTCTTCACTGGATAAGGGGAGCAGGCCTCTTGACTTCAGAGGACTGCTGTCCGTCGTTTACTGCACGAACGGTAAGTTTCGAGTAATTCTAATGTCTTTAAAGTCTTTAGTAATGATGTTTCTTGTTTTGCAGGGTTCCGGCGATGGCGGATGACGGGCTGAAGTGAGTTGAAGATGGAGCCCGTGTGATGAATAGAAGCGCCTGGAAGCACGTAAGTAAGCGCTTGTTGCCTGCTTCACGATGCGCTCTAACTGTCTTTTTATTTTGCAGGTACAAGTTCGGAGCGGCTGCAGGGTGCCGGAATACCCACTGGGTTAGATGTGGAAAGGAGTAATGGCACGTGAGTATTAAAGTTCCCCAATGTCTTTAAATGCACCTTGTTTTGTCTTTCAGATGCGGGATGCAGCGCCGAAGGCCTCCGGAGCGTGCAAAGAGTTGGTAAGCTTTTGTCTTTCAGATGCCGGAATGCAGCGCGAGGCGTTGGTGACAGCGGATGGACCAGGTAAGTGAAGAGCTGTCACTGAAGACCGTAATGCTAACCTGTTCTTTCTTGTCTTTATAGGTGTTGTTGAAGACTGGATTCAGGATGGTAAGCCTTTTTCCTTAGGCCCAGGATCAGATGCAGAAGACACGATGAGCGTTCTGCTGCAGAGGATGCAGAATAACGCAAAGCAAGATTCATCCATCGGGTGTGGTTTAAATAGCCTCCTGTAGTGCTTAGGTGTCTCCTTCCACAGCCATGCCTAGGTAAGAAAAGAGTTCCTGCTTTCCAGAAGAGTTCCAGTGTTCTGAATCTAGGGAGTGGCTCCTGCCCCACCCAACAGGAAAAGTAGTTCCAAACAGAAGAGGATCAGAGGCTCAACTGGCAGGCAAGTAAGCAGCATGGTCTGCTGCAGGTAAGTCCACCCAAGCATTATGAGCCCGGCGCTTCCAGCGCTGGGACTGGGCATATTTATGAGCCTGGTGCCACTGGCGCCAGGACTGGGTCCAAAAGGTCCCAATTGGGACTGGTTGGTACTCGGAACCTGGGTTATGGATCTGCTTCCAAGGGAGTTGGGAAAACCCTGACCTTTTGGAAGCAGAGATCATGACAGTACCTCCCTCAAGGCCCCTCCCAAACCGGGCTTCTCCGGGGGTTTTGGCTTGTCAGGAAATGTTCGGTGAAATCTTTTGATTAGGCAAGGAGCGTGGACATATTCAGCAGGTTCCCAGGATCTCTCTTGGGGGCCGTAGCCTTTCCAGTCAATTAGGTAAAATAGTTTAGATTTGGAGATCTTGGAGTCCAGAATGCTTTTGAATTCAAACTCGAGTTCTCCATCAACTAGGATAGGTTTTGGAGATTTAGTTAGTCGGGTTTGAGGTTGCACGGGTTTTAATAGAGAGACGTGGAAGACCGGATGTATCTTCATGTGCGGGGGCAAGTCCAACTTGACCGCTACTGGGTTTACTATGGTAGTGATGGAATAGGGACCAAGATATCTTGGGTTGAATATGCGTGGCCCTTTTAGAGGTAGATATTTGGTGGATAACCAGACTTGATCCCCTACTTGATATTGAGGGGCTTCCTTCCGATGTTGATCTGCTCCTTTCTTGTATTGTTCTTTATCCCTTTGAAGGTGAGAAACAGCTTCCTTAAAGGCTTGGGTGATTGTAGAATGCAGGTAGTCTACTGCTGGTGTTTCAAGATCTTGGAGGGGATCCAACTCCGAGGTTCGAGGGTGACTGCCGTACAAAAGAAAAAACGGGGTTTTCCCAGTTCCCGAATGGACAGAGTTATTGTAGGCATATTCGGCTATCCAAAGGATGTCTTTCCAAGTTTTTTCAGTTTGTTGCAGCATGCAGCGTAAATACTGTTCCAGAGTTTGATTGGTCCTCTCGGTTTGTCTGTCGGTCTGAGGGTGGTGACTGGTCGATAGTCTCATATCAATTTGAGCCGACCGACAGCAACTTCGCCAAAAATGAGAAATAAATTGACTACCTCGATCCGAAATTAGAACCAAAGGAAAACCGTGCAGTCGAACGATGTTTTCGAGAAATTCTCGGGCCAGAGTTGCTGCTGTTGGCAAGCCTTTGAGCGGAATGAAATGCGCCATCTTGGAGAATAAGTCCACGATTACTAGAATCGTATTGTATCCGGAGCATGGAGGTAGATCGGTGATGAAGTCCATAGAAAGCGTATGCCAAGGGCGAGGTGGGATGTCAATAGGGCGTAAGAGGCCAGCTGGTCTTTCCTTTTGACTCTTGTTTTGGGCGCATACTCCACAGGACATTATAAAGTCTCTGATATCTTTTTTCCAAGACGGCCACCAGAAGTAGCGCTTCATCTTTTCTGAGGTCTTGGCCATACCGGGATGTCCTTCCATTAAAGAATCGTGATAACAAGAGATTACTTTTTTCTGTAAATCTGTGCTGGGTAGGTATAATCGTTCTTGGAAATACAATAAGTTGTCCTTTACTGCAAAGTCCTTTCCCTGCAGATGCCAATTCTGTATGTGTGCTGGAGTTACAAGTTGCCTGGCTTTATCCTTAACTTCCTCTATGGATTCTGTGGCGATTACACCCAGAATTCTTTGTTCGGGAATGATTGGTACAGGTTTAGGGTTGATCAAGTGTTCTTCCACTCCCATCCGAGAAAGGGCATCAGCTTTACCGTTCTTTGTACCAGGTCGATAGGTAATTATGAAGTCAAACTCGGCAAAGAATAATGCCCAACGGAGTTGTCTAGAGGATTGGGCTTTTGCGGTTTTCAAATATTGCAGGTTTCGGTGATCCGTAATCACAGTAGCGGTGTGTCGGGCCCCCAGCAGATAATGCCGCCGAGCCTTAAAGGCAGACTTGATAGCCAGAAGTTCCTTGTCAGTAATCGTGTAATTGATTTCGGGAGGCGAGAATTTGCGGGACCAAAATGCCACGGGATGCAACTGATTCGTTACCGGGTCCTTTTGTGATAGAACTGCCCCCATGGCAAGGCTTGAAGCATCAGTTTCCACGATGTAGGGGAGTTCGGGGCGAGGGTGTTTTAAGATTGGTGCAGAGATAAATTTAGTCTTCAAATCCTGGAAAGCTTGTTCCGCCTCGGTAGACCATTCAAAACGTTTGTTTTTCTTTAACAAGGCAGTGATGGGCTGGACTATTCGAGAGAATTCGGGCATAAACCTGCGGTAAAAGTTAGCGAAGCCTAACATGCTTTGCACACCTTTTACGGAGGATGGTGATGGCCATTTGAGAACTGCATCGACCTTCTTTGAATCCATACGCACTCCGCCAGGTGATAATATGAATCCCAAGAATTCAACTTCAGTCACGTTGAAAACACATTTTTCCAACTTAGCGAAAAGTTTGTGTTGACGCAATCTTTCGAGGACCATTTTCACGTGTTTCCGATGTTCAGATTCCGATGAAGAATAAAAGAGGATGTTGTCAATGTAAACAACAACACACACATCTATGAGCTCTCTGAGGACATCGTTCATAAAATATTGAAAGGCGGCCGGGGCATTGCAAAGTCCGAAGGGCATGACCTGATATTCAAATAGCCCATACTTGGTGCGGAAGGCCGTCTTCCATTCATCGCCCTCTTTTACTCGTACCAAGTGGTAAGCTCCTCTAAGATCCAGCTTTGTATATATGCATGCTTTTCTGACTTGGTCCAGGAGTTCAGGGATCAAAGGTAACGGATATCTATTCTTAACGGTGATCTGGTTCAGGGAGCGATAATCTATACAAGTTCTAAGGTCTCCTTCCTTTTTTGGAACGAGGAACAAAGCTGAAGAAGCAGGGGACTTGGAAGGACAAATAAACCCATTTGCCAGGTATTGATCCAGGTATTGTCGAAGGTGAAGGTTCTCAGGCTCGGTGAGGGCATAAATTCTACTACAAGGAGGAGTAGATCCAGGTATCAGGTCTATCTGGCAGTCATAAGACCTATGAGGAGGTAGAGAGTTAGCCTGATCCTTCCGGAAAACATCTTGGTATTCTAGGTATTCGGGAGGTAACTGGGGAGTCTCTGAAGAAATTGCTGCCAGTGAAACACCAGGTGGAGGGTGACAAGTAGAGACACATTCTGGAAACTGGACCGTTCTTGCTCGCCAAACGATCAGAGGATTGTGTTTCTCTAACCAAGGTATTCCTAGAATAATCTGAAACTGAGGGGCCTTGATCACATCGAACACGATCTTCTCATGGTGTCCATCTTGACTTACTAGCGTCACCTCTTGAGTGGTATGCGTTACTGGCCCGGAGGCTATCTCCGTATCATCCACCGTAGTAATGACGTCCTTTACAGCCTTGGGACAAAGAGTTAGATTCATCCTCAAAACCATTTCATGATCCACATAATTGCCGATGGCACCGCTGTCGACGTAAGCTTCAATTGCATGTAATCGATCCGGATTATCAGGACTAATGAGCACCATAGGTATCACGAAATGCGAGGTCATGGAACTGGTTTTCACGCTCGGCAAGAGGACATCTATTCTTGTCGGGCGAGGTCGTTTCCCTGCTCAGAGTTTGTAACTTTGGTAACTGCAGCTCCTACTTCCTTCTTGGCAGGTTTCACCGGACAGTCTCGAAGAAAGTGCCCTGAGTTTCCGCAATAGAGGCATAATTGCAACTGTTTTCTCCTTTCCCGCTCCTTTTGTGTTAGAGGGCCTTTCAGACCCCCTATTTGCATGGGTTCCCCGGAGTCTACTCCTTTGGAAGGAGTTGGCGGTTTGGAAAATACTCGAGCATCAAACTTGGAACGATCGGCCTTCCTGTTCTGCAGTCTGTGATCTATTTGAACGACTAAGTCTATATAGTCCGAACAATCTTGTGGGGGATTCACTACTTGGGCTAACACATCTTTGAGCTCTCCACGTAGACCTCTATAAAACAGCGTAATCCTTTTGTCCTCAGGCCATTGAGTTTCCACTATCAGTCTGTTGAAAGACGCTAAATAAGCCAAAAGGTCTTGATTACCTTGTCGCAACGAAAGAAGCTCATTGTCCAAGGCCTGCCCATGTGAATGTCTTGCGAACAGTTTTTCCATACTGAGCTGAAAAGCTTGAAAATCATGGAGGACCGGATCATCTTGATTTACTAGAGGGATCGACCAGTCTGCCGCATTGCCACTAAGGTACGAAAGCACGAAAGCTACTTTAGCTTGATCAGTTGGAAAGGCTGCTGGCCGGCATAAGAAATGCAACCGGCACTGATTGATAAATACTGCAAACCTCTTTGGGTCACCAGAAAATCGTTCGGGCGGAGCCAGAGGTACATTCCCAGGTAGGTTGATCTGCACTGGATTCATAGAGGATGTAGAAGGAAGATTTCCCCCAGATGCGGGTAACGGGGTCTGTCCGGCTTGTGACTGTAGCAATTGTCTAGCGAGATCATCTGTTCGCTCCTTGGAAAAAATCAGTTCCCTTCTTAGAGCGTTCGTTTCCTGATGGGCTGCATGCACTTCTGCCCTTAGTTCCCCAAGTAACTGGGCTAGCTGGTCGGTATCTGAGGTTTCCATAGCGCCTGGACGGGAGTTTTGTGGTAGGCTTTGCGTTCTGTAACGCTCACCTGATTCCCGTAGAGGCGCCGGTCTTGACTGGGCGTATACCGTATCTTCAAAGGTGATGTGTAACACACGGCTGGCTCTTTGGGCTGGACCTCTGTGCACTGTATGTCTGACTCGAAGGGTAAGATGTCTGCAGATAGAAAATATGGGATTAAGGAACTGGGTTATTGAATGTCTCTCTCTTCTTCCCTTTCTCTTCTCCTGTAGACCCCCAAAGGTTAACGCTCTCACCTTAGGTAAGTGAACACCATGCTCTCCATCTGCCTCGGGGCAGGGTGCTGTAACCAGTTTCTTCACTGGATAAGGGGAGCAGGCCTCTTGACTTCAGAGGACTGCTGTCCATCTTTTACTGCACAAACGGTAAGTTTCGAGTAATTCTAATGTCTTTAAAGTCTTTAGTAATGATGTTTCTTGTTTTGCAGGGTTCCGGCGATGGCGGATGACGGGCTGAAGTGAGTTGAAGATGGAGCCCGTGTGATGAATAGAAGCGCCTGGAAGCACGTAAGTAAGCGCTTGTTGACTGCTTCACGATGCGCTCTAACTGTCTTTTTATTTTGCAGGTACAAGTTCGGAGCGGCTGCAGGGTGCCGGAATACCCACTAGGTTAGATGTGGAAAGGAGTAATGGCACGTGCGTATTAAAGTTCCCCAATGTCTTTAAACGCACCTTGTTTTGTCTTTCAGATGCGGGATGCAGCGCCGAAGGCCTCAGTAGTGTGCGAAGAGTTGGTAAGCTTTTGTCTTTCAGATGCCGGAATGCAGCGCGAGGCGTTGGTGACAGCCGATGGACCAGGTAAGTGAAGAGCTGTCACTGAAGACCGTAATGCTAACCTGTTCTTTCTTGTCTTTATAGGTGTTGCTGAAGACTGGATTCAGGATGGTAAGCCTTTTTCCTTAGGCCCAGGATCAGATGCAGAAGACACGATGAGCGTTCTGCTGCAGAGGATGCAGAATAACGCAAAGCAAGATTCATCCATCGGGTGTGGTTTAAATAGCCTCCTGTAGTGCTTAGGTGTCTCCTTCCACAGCCATGCCTAGGTAAGAAAAGAGTTCCTGCTTTCCAGAAGAGTTCCAGTGTTCTGAATCTAGGGAGTGGCTCCTGCCCCACCCAACAGGAAAAGTAGTTCCAAACAGAAAAGGATCAGAGGCTCGACTGGCAGGCAAGTAAGCAAGGTAAGTCCACCCAAGCATTATGAGCCCGGCGCTTCCAGCGCTGGGACTGGGTATATTTATGAGCCTGGTGCCACTGGCGCCAGGACTGGGTCCAAAAGGTCCCAATTGGGACTGGTTGGCACTCGGAACCTGGGTTATGGATCTGCTTCCAAGGGAGTTGGGAAAACCCTGACCTTTTGGAAGCAGAGATCATGACAGTTGGCCTTGGATATGGTGTTTTGGTGGTAGTTGGTCTTGACAGTGGTGATCAGTTGTCTGCGTGTAGCACAGAGTTCCTTGAGCAGGGATAAGTCGGGTGGGCTGCAGGATTTTCGCAAACTCTTCTCTTGTTTTCGGTGGTTCTTTTGTGGAAGTTGAGTAGTTCTTGAGTGTACCAGGATGCAGAAGGTATAGGCTTGAGGGTGCCTTGTTTCACTGGCGCATGGAGGTTGATATTGGTTGTGAGGGTGGTGTTGAGTTCTTGGAGGAGAGAGTCGCAGTACTGGCTCGTCAGAGGTAAATCAGCCCATGCGAAGTAGAGACTTGGCGGGGACCAAGACCATAAAGTCTTCAATGAAGGAGGTGTTGGGATTGGGTGGTCTGTAGATGAGGTGAAAAGTGACTTTGTCCGTTAGGGAGAGCGGGAAGTGGCCGGAAAGGTTTTCAAAGGAGTCAATGGTAGCGACGTCCAGTTGGGTTCATGGCCATCATGCATTGTTAATTATGGTGAGGCATCCGCCGATCTCATTTGGACGGTCTTGTTGTAGGATTATGTAGCCCTTGGGCATGAGGACATCTAGGATGTAGGTGGAGCTGGATCTCATCCAGATCTCTGCATTGAAGATGGCGTCCAAGTCATGTGTAGTGATGAGGTTGGCTATGTCTGCTGCATGGTTGGTTGCTGAGCTGACATTGGCGAGCATCAGTTTTCTTGTAGTTGTGGATGGAGTGGTGATGAGGTCTATGGTGATGTCAGTGAGATTGATGCAGTGTTCAAGCTTTTCTGGTGAGCTGCCCAGTTGGTGATGAGTGGTTATGGTAGGGACGAGATGTTGGGAGAGAGCGGTGAAACACATTCGAGGGAGCTTATCTATATTAGAGGAGCAGGGGTTCTGGTCCTGGCTCCTCTCAGTCCAAACAGGAATTGTCCTTGTCTCCATCTGCCACTTCGGACGCCTTGATCTAAGGGCTAAGAAAGTGAAGGAAGGGGCAGGGAAAAGCAGGTGAGACTTAGGTTAAAGCTGTCTGCCTGGAGTCCTTTGCATCCGATATTAGCCCTTGGACTGGGAACCAGGGGGGTTTCCACAGTACCTTTAGGGCCGCTAGTGCCCCTTCCCAGTCTGTGACTGCCCAGAAAGAGGTTGCGCACCAGAGGTCTCCTAAAAATCAGATCACTTACCTTTTTTTCTCCTTGATGGATTCATGGAAATGAGATTCACTTGGATAACTGAAGACCTCCTCCTACTGTGCTTCACTCAAACCAACAGAACGAATATCGATTTTTGGTTCTGCGAAAAACAGTCTGGTCCCATCCCAAAATTTCCCACAATTATGGAAGAAAAGCAATGGGATGTAGGAGTGAGAATTAGTAAAAAGCCATACTATGTACAATTTGATCTATAGGGAAACACAGGAAAAATTTCAATAGATGCCATGTCATCAACAGTATACAAGAGCACGTTACACCATTTTCAGGATGCCCAGATCCAATTTATATGCCAAAGTGCCACTGCAAATGACTTTTTTGCAGCTGTGGCAACTTTATACGCAAGTATTGCCATGGTATATGACTTTCACAAAGCTGCGCCAACATATGTTATGTTAACAAGAATTTATACTGCTCGAATACCAGCATTGCCAAAGTAAATCACTTTCATGAGGTTTGGCCCACTAAATATGTTGGTATTACCACTGAATATTGCATTCAAGAAGATGCTCTCACAATAGCATGCTACTGTATAACTCATTCATGAAGCTGGCAATAGCAGCTGTGCCCACAAGTATGCCAATAACACTGGCCTTAGTCTATAGATAACTTTTCATGATATTGCATCATCCACAATAATAAGCCAGGATTTATCAAATTGATGATGTCGCACACATCTTGTATGCTGGCATTTTCACTGTATCCAATTTTCGTGATGCTGTGGCTCCAGCCTCCCACCAAACGCATTGCACTTGTCACAAACAAACTCATACAGCCATACATGCACTGACATACAGACTCGCTCTATCACACAGGCATACAATAAATCAAACTCTCACATGCACCCGTCCATCGCCCCTACTTCTTTCCCCAGACAAACTGCTTGGGTGAGCCATCAGCAAGAACCGGATGGTAGCGCTGCACCCCACCATGACTGGTCCACGTAAGAAGTGCCTGCTGAGGTAAGAGGTGGAAGCTGGATAACCTAGCAACCTGGCCTAGGGTGATGACCAGCATGTGTGGCATGCTCACCCATATGCATATCTTGAACATAAACTAAAGCCAGGATGTTTTAGTGTAGCAGTAGGGATGAAGGAGAAATTATGTAAAATAAGGACTGTCCTGTGAAATTAGAGATGAGTGGCAACCATAGTGACAGATGGTCTATTAAAGAGAGTGAAAAATATCAGACAGCCCACTGCAGGCTGGCAACTAAGCAAAGAGAAAAGCAAATAGAGACACGATCCTTCCTTTGCAGTTTGCTGCAGCAATTGACAAATAAACAAAGGACAAACATTGATGAAAATCCAACAAAAAAGAAACCAGAAACCATAGAATGGTGTTGTAACAAAACATTATCAAAACGCAGGGCCTAATTTCAAGTTTGGTGGGAAGGGAAAAATGGTGGAAACAGAATTACCACTGCTTTTATCATGCTGCCAAATTAAGGGGTACTGAAAATGTGTGATAATTCCACCGGGGGTATTTCTACTGTAGTGATTAGTGCTGGAAGATAATGCCAATTCCACTGCATGAAATGATATGGTGCAGAAATACCGCCCAAATCGGGTACTCATTCTGCCAAAAATACAGTGCTGTTGCCTCCACCCAAATGCATCCAGGTGATGGCAATGAAGCCACAGGTATACCAAATTGGTCCTGAAATGGTATGTTAGGCCCACACCTTCCCCAAACACACTTCCTAACGCCATGCAGTTACTAACCGTAGCAAACCTCGAGCTCCAGAACCTCCTGCTGTACATTGTGCTACAGAGGCATTCACAGCAGCAGTGTCACAAGATAGAACTTGCACAAAGTTGGAGGAAATGCTGTGCAAATAGAGCACCAATTCCCCGGGTAAAGCCTTCAACATGGGCACCAATTGATGGGCGGCTGATAACACGTTATCACCTTAACAGGGAGATGATAGCTGAGCTACGTGCAGTTATATAGGCAGATCTAGAAAAAAGGAACAGCATAATGTGAGGGGGACAACTTTGTGAAGATTTTTAAAAGATTCCATTTTATTTACTCAAAAGGTTGGATAAACGCCTCACTATCCCTACCCATGCAAGGATTTCCCTGCCTAAAATAAACTAAAGGAAACACTGTAACAAAAGGTTTCTATCCCTCACACTTGTACATACTCTCAAAGGTGCAAATTGGAGTAAGGCTGTGAGCCCCCGTAAAGGTTCTCCTGCCTGGAAGATAAACTAAGAATGAGATACCTTCACAGACTTAGATAGTCACATATACATTTATTTTGGATCAAACAAAGCACTCAAGCGGAGAGAGGCGACAGCATATGTTTTGCTAGGGCGCTCTGCCTTACTTAAAGTCTCTAGCTCCTTATATACTGTTTTTTTTTAGCTGCATTAACATTATAGTGAAATACAAATAGACACTCAGGGGGAGGCTCAACATGAATTCCTTTTCTATCCTCATCCTGAGGTCAGGAGGAGGGTCACCACCATCTGGTATTTGTGCATGCTATTTTGACCGTAGGCTATTTTCTAGTTTGATAGCAGTGCCTGCAACTTAACACGCACAGAGGTCGTTTGGGATTTCCTGGACTGTTGTGTGACATTTTGACAGAGAAAAGGGAACGGGTGTTCATTTAATGTAAATTTTCACAAGCAGCCCTTTGAACATCAGTTCTACTATATGTGGTATTCTTTAAGCACAGATTCTGATATACAGGTTGGCAAGAGAAAGGAGACTCAGCCACTAGCCATTATTTTGGAGTATTGCTACATCTTGCATTATCAATGCATTACTAACCGATACAGATGAAACAGGCGGTTTAAGCAACCGGCAAATGCCTGGCAGCACACAGGTAGACAATGTAGAAGAAAACAAGCCCCTAAGAAAAATAAGAGGACAATCATTAGGAAGGCACCAATTTGCCAGCCAAAAGAGCTGATGATGGACCAAAAGAAGCTGGTAAGATCCCATGTGCCAGTGGGCACGTGGACTTGTTCAGCAATACCATGCAGCTTCTTTATTGCTTCATGAACAGAAGTGGAGGTATCAGGCCCATAGACACAGCAATCTGCCCCAGGATGTTGCATATGCCTCCCTTTTGTGCAAGTATCATTTCTAAAATCAACCTATTTTGCAGAGCCACATGGTGTACCGCCTGTAATTCTACAGTAATATTACTCAATATTTCACTGATGTCATTAATGGTTGCTTCTGACAATCTAGCCAGGCAACGGATATCCCTAGAGTTTATGGCAGGATCAGACCAGGAGATGATGGCTTTAATGAGATCGCCAAGTACCTGTGCACCAGTATCACCCTGAATAACAGTTCTGCGATGCCTGGTAGGGTTGTCAACACCAGGGGGTCTAATAACTACGGCTGGAAATACAAATCCTAAAGAAGCCAGGTGTAAGCGTTAAGCCCACAAATAAAATCCACTGAGTCGCCAACATAAAAGGGAACATCAGTGTCATCTCTAGGAATGGCGAGTTCCTAGATATAGCGCCAACTGCAACATGACAGTTAGAAACATTGTTCTCAATACAAACATTCCCTGTTATGTTGGAGGCCTGGAGATGCAGGGAAGGGATGAAAAATCAATGAGAGTTATTAGGTAGGCCATGTGGTGGGAGCTCATGAATGCCTGCTATTACCCGACTGAAATTCGAAAGAGACTGGACTAGCTGAGTGGGAGTCAAGGCATGGCCCCCAGGAGGTGATGGATCGGCCACCCTGGGCAGGGATATAGTCATTCTCCTTTGGAGTGTGATCAGGAGCAGAGCCAGGGGGGTGGTCATGCTAAATTTCCACCAAGGTGTAAATCCAACCCAGCTTGGGCCAGGGGTGCAGGTCTTATCATGGAACATTGCTCGGATCAATAAACGTATGCTTGATAATGACTGGCGTTCTTTTGTCCAAGAATTTGGGGTGATTTGCTTACAGGAAACATGGGCTCTGCTGCCACCTAATATCCAAGTTTATGCCACCTTTGCCATTCTGGCATGTAAGAGTGAGAAGGGCCGATGTAGGAGGAGAGCTGCTGGGGGCTGGACCCTTGTTGCAAGCTTTCCAATTAGGCAACATAGGCTTGCAGAAGAAGTTGCTATTGTCTTTATGTCGACTAATCTAAGGGCTTGTACTGGCCGATTTGTGGGGATATCCCAACTGTCCCAAAGTTCGACAATAACTTGTCCAACAGTAACATTGACTATATCTTGGTGAACATTGAGGTCTGGGGCTCCATAAATTCCTTTTGGATTTACAATAAGGTTGAGAGTAACCATCACCCCTTGCTTTTGGAGGTGAGAGGCTTTCTGGGCAACAGTAGTTGAGAGAGAGGCCAGTGGCGTGCAGAGGGCCATCACAGGGGAGAATTTAGGCCATGCTAGGTGTGATATCATTTGGTGTAAGCTTGACCTCGAAGTAACTTTGCCATTGGTCGATCAAGATATTGCTCTGCTTTTGGAACAACTTGCGTCAGCTGACCCCGCCCATATGGGGTTGCCATAGTGACAATAAATGAGAACCTGATAGCGAAGGTGGGGTCACACTTCTCTAAAACTCTAAAAGTAGCACACAAATACGCGAAGGTTTCAAACCCTTGGCATGACAAAGATTGCAGGCTGGCTAAGGGCAGGCTGATTAATGAAGTGAGACAACGAGTACCTGGTGACAGGTTAAGGTTGGCCAGAACAGATTACCGTAGGGTTTTGATGGGGACACAGAGATTGGCACAAGAACATCTGAAGGGAGTTACTGCATGCCATAGATAAAGGCGACTCAAAGGGGTTCTGGAGCTTAATGGGGGTGGGGAAGTGAAAAGGACCTAATATGCTTGGGTTGAACACTACAGCAGTCTTTATGAGGCAAAGAGAGCCCCGTCTGGTAAGACTAGCCCGGGTGAGGTGTGCACCATGGGTGGAGTTGTTACAAATTACCCTCCACTGATGTTAACATGTGAGGAGGTGGGGAAAAGCATTTTTGTGCCAGAAGCTGGGTAAAGCACCGGGTCCATACAGGGTACCCATTGACTTTTAGAGGAATGGAGATTGCAGTCTGGGTGCCATATTTAACCAGGTTGTTTAATGTAATCCTGAGCATAAATGTGGTTCAAGGCCTGGAGAACAGCTGAGTTGGTCCAAATTTATTTTAGAAAAAGGCCCCAGAGATGACCCCTTGAATTATAGGCCCATTTCACTTCTGGATGCAGGGGGAAACATTTTCACCAGGGCTTTGCTAGCACACTTGGATTCCTGGGCTAATAGTGGGATAATAATCATCGCCAGGAGGGGCTCTCAGAAGGACTGAGCACAGCCAGCCAAAGTCTTGGACTAAGGTTGGTGTGCGACAAGTACCCAGTCCTGAGAAAGGTTAGTGTGAATGCAGTCTTCGTGGATCTGTGCACCACCTTTTACACTGTGCCTAGGGAGCATCTCTGGGAGATATTGAGGAAGCGGGGTATGTCGGGTCCCTTGCTGACTGCAATACAGAGCTTATACACGGGCAACATGGCAGTGGTTAAATGGGGCACTGATGGGAGAACCACCAATAGAATTAGAATAATTAAGGGTGTCCATCAGGGATGTGTCCTTGCTCCCAAGCTCTTCTGTTTGTTTATAAATGGCGTGATTAATGAACTATTGGCAGTTCAGACGGATGCACCGACATTGGCAGGGGAAAGGATACCGGCCCTACTGTTTGCTGATGACACGGTTTTGTTATCTTTGACACCTGCGGGCGTCCGCAAGCAGCTGCCCGTATTCACTGCATTTTGTAAGAGAAATGGCTTCCCAACTGAATGTTGGGAAGACTAAAGCCATGATTTTCAATACTAATGGCAGGAGGAAGCAAATTGACTGAATTTGGGCCTGGACGAAAGGGTTATTGAACAGGTTGCCACATATGACTATCTCAGGATAAGAGTAATGGCAACCTGTGCCCGGGTGATGCAGAGAAGGCCAGGTTGACACTGGCGAGTTAAAGTGCGGCACTTGCCAGTTTCACCGCAGAGCATGGAAATGGGGCTGTGAGTGTTTATCTTAAAGCATATACTGCTCTGGCACAGCAACCTGCGATGTACAGAGCAGAGTTGTGGGGGCAGATGAACATACACACCCTGGCAGTCATTGAAAACAAGAATCTGAAGAGGTTACTGGGATTGCCTATCTGCTCCCGAGCCTCCCAGTGTGTCTTGACAGAGGCTTGCAGGGAATAGCGTGTGTGTCAGTTGCGTCTTGTTCTTTACTGGGTTTGGCTGTGGTCTAACAAAAATGTACTCAAATACAGAGAAGCACTGCAGGATGTGTTATCCCAGCAAGGGGGTATGAATTTGAAGTGGGTAGTCCATGTAAAGAAGAGTTGATGGATATGGGTTTTGGTGGCTATTGGAGTGACCCACACGCTATTACTACACACTGTAAAATCAGAGTTAAAGCCGCAGCATTGGCTGTGATGCGGCGAGATACTTTGGATAAAGCTACATCGTCCGAATCCCTAGCCGGTATCTTACAAACAAGATGGAGGAGTGGTTTGAGCCTTACTTGGATCTTATCAGCCCCAAGCTCTAAAGGTACCTGTATGTGAAATTTCAATTTGGGATTCTGCCTACAGCAGAGTTGATGCATAGACGGGACACTGACGCTTCACCTACTTGTACCCTATGCAGGAATGGCACAGAGGATTTGAGGCATTTGATTATGTTGTGTCCTGCGACATTGCCCCTGAGAAGGTGTTTTCTAAAATCACTCTTTTGGGGGGATGGAAGTGATGCACGCAAGAGGTACTGGCAATTTGCCTAAATGTAGCTGATATTGCGGGAGTGCACGCCAGAAGTCAATACATGAAGTGTGTTTGGAGAATACGCATGAGAAAACACAAAGGTCAGTGATATCAATTAATTTTGACATTTGTGCCTGCTTATTATCTGAATATGCTGGATTATGTGCTTTATATGTTTTATGTCATTTTATGTATTCAAGGACATGCAAAGGTATGTGTGCTTTTATGACTTGTTTGCCGAAATAAAGTTTATGAAATGAAAGCAGTCCAAGTTCCTTTTTCCCAGCAGACATGTATGCAGAAGAAGAGACAAGTGTTGCAGCTACACAGCCTGTTCGTGTGGCAGGAGGGATAGAGGCGCTTTCTTCACATGGCTGGCATGAATCCAGTTTTTGTGTCCGTCACACATGACTGCCATTTGTGTTGCCAGGAGCACCTGCACTGGCCCTTTCCACCTGGGCTGCAGACCAGAGGTACATTTAAAGTTCTTAGTCAGTACCCAGTCGCCAGGCATGATAGAGTGTCCCGGCCCCTACAAGGGCTGGGGTAGACAGTCTTTGACCTGTTTATGAATAACAGACTATGCTTTAGTAAGCTCCTTACAATAGACAATCAGCATAGGATAGGGCACATCTGACAGTTTCTTTGGGTGAGGCAAGCCCCGCACATTGGCTGGGCATAGGGAGTAAAGCTAAAGGTAAGGCATCCACTCAGCTTAAGTTGCTACTCGCACACATTTTGGATTTTTTTTTTTTTAGTGTGGCATAACAGCGTTCTTCTAAACCTGCCGCCTGTGGGTGATATATTGCATACAACTTTTGCCTTGTGCCCAATGCTTGACATAACAGGTTCATTGTTTTAGTCACAAAATTAACCCGCTTATCGCTCCACATTGAGCAGGGCAGACCATATCTTGGAACATATTCTTTGACAAGGGTTTTGGCTGTACTCAGTGCAGTGTTATCTCTCAAGGGAAATGCATCTAACCATTTATTGAACATACAGACAATTACTAAAACATACTTGTACTTCTGGCAAAGAGGCAACTCTATGCAGTCCATTTGTAGCGTTTCAAATGGGAAATCTGAGGGGGACCAAAATCACCCCTTGGCGCTCCTTCTGCTTTCCCAACATTATGTGTGGCACATATAATAGAATTTTAACAAAACGCTATTGCTGTTTTACGAATATTTGGGTTATTCCAAAGTATAGTTAATAAATTAATCATTCCATCCACCCTTATGTGAGCCGCTCCTAGGGCGACTGATAAGCATCATGGGTACGTATCTGTTTGGCAACATCCATCTCCCCTCGTTTCCCCTGTCCACCCAACATCAATCCTCAAAAATTGCCTCAACCTCCCATTGTTTCAATTGCCGACAGGTAGCATCTGCTTGAATACTGACCATCATGTCTAGTGGATTCTCAAAAGGGGGATGGTCTGTTCTGCAAGGACAGGAAAAATAAGTGAGAGACAAAGGGGTTTGCACAGTTGTTTTTGCAATTCCGTTCGCAAACGCATTGCCTTTGCCCACGTGGTCAGGTATTTTCTTATGTGCGCTGCATTTGATGATAGCATGATGGCTTGGCAAGACCAGTGAATTAAGCAATTTGTGAAAAAGTTTGCCATGTTGAATTTTGGTGCCATGGGAGGTAAGAAAGCCGCATTCCATCCAGAGCCTCCCAAAATTATGGGCAACCCCAAATGCATACTGGCTATCAGTGAAAATGTTCACTGAAAGTCCAGAGCTGAGCTCACATGCTCTGGTTAGCGCTAGAATTTCAGCCACTTGTGCTGAATGCAGAAGTATTTTACAGGTTTCCACAACTGTTTTCAATGTAGTTATGGCATAAGGTGCAGAGGACGAGCCATTGACTAGTTTGAAACAAGAGCCATCAACATATAAAATGCCATCAGGCTTTTCTAACCGAACAGTCAAATCCATCTGTCTCCTTGTATGTTATTAGTATAAAGTCATACAAGACATAGAGGTCATCAGAAGGGAGGGGCAACAAGGTGGCAGGGTTCAGGGTATTGCATCTTCGCAAAGTAATTTTGGGTGCAAACAGGTCCAACTCACACCTAGCGAGCCATGCATTTGTTAAATGTTGCATTTGTGTTTTGTTTACGAGAATATCTATTGCATGGGGAACAACAACAGTTAAAGAATGGCCCAATATTATGGTTTCTGCTTATTTCACAGAAAGGGAAGCAGCTGCTACCCCCCTTTAGACAATTTAACTACCCGTTAGCCACTGGGTCTTTGGTGGTCGAAACATAGGCGCATGGCCTATTTTTCTCCCCTCATGGTTAAGATAGTACATACAAGGCACACACTTTTAGTTCATGTACGAACAGAGAAAGGGTTTAGTATAGTCTGGTGTTCCTAATGCAGGAGAGTTACATAGCACAGATTTGAGTCCCTCAAAGCTTTCCTCATGAGACAGGGAGTCCAAGGGAGAGGTACATGTCATGACCACTGTGAGGGGGCACAAGTTGTGCCACAAGCAGCCTCCCACCAGAACCCTCAGAGCGTTAAAGAAGAAGAAACATCACACACCTGTGAGTACCAGCTTGGGGAATTCCGGCGACCCACTACCACAGCTGCTGCTCGAACATCGCGACCTGCAATAACGAGAAAAGGAAAGCAATATTAGAATGTGCGCGCTTCCAAACCATCGAATACCTTCATTCTTACCTGAATTCCATCGCGCTACGCAATGCTTCCATCCAGAGCACCACAGCAACCCCTGCAAAGGAAAAGGAGACAAACTCAGGCTTGCTTTCAATATTTACCAACCGCACAGCGCTTACTTACCTGAACGGATTCCTGGGGTAAGTTTTTCATCGCGCTCTCATCCACTCGCAGCATCACTGCCGCCTGTGGGGGGAAAGAAGAAGGGAACACAGGTTAACTTTAAAGGACAGTAAAGGCGCTGCGCTTCACGCTTTCACTTACCTCAAACACGTGCCTCTCCATCCGGCATGTCGGCATCAAGACCTTCACACCTGAAAAGGAGATAAAGACATTAACGAAATCCACCATAGACAGAACAAAGACTTGTATTAAACAAACCTACCTGCCAACCAGCAGATTCGGGGTCACAGCAGGCCTGGACCCAAGCAAGGCGCACTGCACCAGTGAAGCAACTCGGGCAAACCGCCAACAAATGTCAAGCACCCCTGCACAAGAAACGCAGGACGGATAGCTCACCCTACAAATAATTAAGGTGATAAAGACTCAGAGGGAAGGGGATCAGTCAGAGGGAGGTGGGAGATTCGCCCGGTAGAGACAGTTATCACAAATCCTCCCTTCTGTGATTGCAGATTCATTATTCAGCACTGGGCAACTCTGCATCCAGGGTTCTAGATCTCAGAGCCTTCCAGACGACCCCCGGGCATATCAGGTGAGCGTAACAGTACAGGAGTAGTGTTAGTAGTAAGTTCAAGTAAGGGCTTAGCTAACAAAGAAAAGTTTGGAATCCATTGTCTACAGAATGAAGTCATCCCCACAAGTCCTCTAACCTCTTGCTGGGTACTGGCATGTTAAGTATCATTTGTATTTGCAATCTTTTCTCTTTAGTAAGTAAATGACCTAGATAAGTGACCTGCTGCTGACAGAAATGTAGCTTATTTGGAGAAACCTGATGTCCCAAGGGAGCTAAAAATTCCAGCACGCGCGTGGTTTAGTCCACACACCCTTCCCTGGTATCTGCTGTTATAAGTAGGTCATCAACGTACTGCAATAACACAGTGCCAAGATATGGGGTAAAAGTGCCTAAATGTGTGTTTTTAATGCCTGGGTTTAAATACTTGGGCTCTCTGTGTATCCTCTACAAAATGTGTAAAACCGACTGTCTATGTTAAAGGCAAAAAGGTACTGGCTAGCCTCATGTATTGGAATGCTGAAAAATGAATTCTTTAAGTCCACAACCATAAAGTATTATGCAGAGGCAGGAACCAAAGTAAAAAGTGATGTCATATCTGGAACAACTGGGAACTGGCTCACCACAATTCTATTGATACTACGCAAATCTACCACCATTCTCCATTCAATAAGTGAGCCTTCCTTGCCATCCCTCTTTTTATGAGCGGGCAAAATTAGGCTGTTGCATGGGCTCCCTGCTATTTCTTTAATTATCCCTTTAGCCAGTAAATCTTTAATCACTCCCCTTATCCCTACTAATCCTTCCTGGGATATTTTGTATTGGGGTATCCTTGGGAGTATGGCATTAACGTAAATTTGAATTGGATCTACTGCCATACATCCTAAATCATTTTTACCGGATGCCCACACCCTTTTATCTACTTTCTCAAGTTCAGGCAGTGAAGTGTTAGTGGTGGAAACATAACATTTAGCAAAGGATTCAGCAAAGCAAGTGAGGTAGACGCCATCTGGCGCACGGTAAATGTTTGCATGCAAGTGTTTCAATAAGTCAATGCACAAAAGATTAAGCACATTGATCTGTTAAAACAAACTGAGCCATGCACGAAATGGGCCCTATCTGAAAGTGAATGGGCTCTGATATTGGACTTGTAAGGAACTCATGGTGGCAACAGTAAAGACAGACACAAGTGATCACAGTTCAAGGGAGTTTATTATCTGTATAGGTAGGTTGGAAAAATGCCTAACCTAAATCTAAGATGGGAGCAAGCTACGACCATCAAATAACAAGGCAGTCCTAGTGGCGTCTTGTCAAATAAAAGGGACTATACTAAATAAAACTATTGCCAATCCTTACAAATAAATACAAAAAGAGTGTGGGATAGGGTTCACAAGAAAGAAGTGTTCACAAATGATAAGTCAGGATATGGTATCCGGGATTCTCCCTTCTGCACATTTTGAGTATGGGACAAGGGGGGCCTCCTGAGCACAGCGCACGCTCAAGCTTTCCCAGAATGAGACTACAGTTCCGTTCTTAAGTATTAGGATCTTCGGTGGTTAAGTCTCTTTTATACAAAAAAGTCCCTTGCCTTCAAGGACCTGATGTGTTCAAAATAACAATCAAAAAGTTCCTTTCCGTATGTACGCTGGGTGATGATTTTTCACTCTTGGATCCCCTTCTTCTGGGCTCAGATCCACAAAATGTTCTCAGCGATATCAGGCCCTTCGGTGAGCAAATCTCTTGCTTCCAAGGGCCTAATATGTTCAAAATAACAAACAAAAGTTATTTTCTTTAGGAGGATGATTCTTCACCCCTGGGTCCCCCTCTTCCGGGCTCAGACCCCTTCCAAATATCAACCTCTCTTTTGGGTTCACTCTGGCTTGTATTCAAAAGATTTTATATGTTGCATTCATGTGTCAATGGGCAATTGCTTTTCATTCCTGGATCCCTCTCTTCCAGGCTTAGACCCTTCTCGATTGTTTGCTTCCCTCCGTCTGGTTCACTACGACTTTTCCCAAATCAATTTCACCTGTGGCATTCACAAATCTTAATGTCTTTTTAAACAGTCCACTGTGGACAGACCTCCGTCAGGTTCACTCTTGTCAACACAACGTTCATTTGAGGCATCAGGCTCTGCCCCTTCCTATGGCCATTCCTGCGTCGGGTTCACTCTTGCCAACCACACAGTTAATTTCCCTTAGTTTTCCAATGGTTTGTCGGTCAAAGACTTTCGACTGTACAGGGTATTTTGCTAGACCCCTGTATGACCACTTTGACCGTTTCCTGGCGGCTCTCATAAGGCCTTCTGGTATCGGTAGTTTAAAAAAAAAGTCGAATCAACCAAAGTCTCTCAAGTGAACACCTGCATGGTGCCAGACCCCTCTGCAGCTAGTTTTCCCCTAAAATGTTAACAGTTACTTGAACTTCCTTAATTTGTCTTTTTGTCACTTTCGTTCAACACAGTTCGGTTTCTTATCGGTTTTCCCCTCGACTCACCGGCTGTGATGAACCGCTTGGCTTTTCCTGTCTCTGTAGTCAAGGAGGTGGTAGCAAGTAGCTCTCCCTGTCCTGCTTATCACTATAGGAGGGCTTTGTGTACCATTGACATCTGCTACAACACACGCTGGCTATTATTCGCGGTCTTATAATTCCTTCTGCGGAGGCTTCTTGGTCTGGGTCAGAAAGGGCAAGGTCGCTTCTCTCCTTGTCGCCCCTTTGGTTCTTGCCGCCTTCCACCTCCTCTTGAACTGCCGTACTGGGATAGCTGTCTTGTTGTGCGGTCTGCCTTGCTCGTAGTGTGCTCTCATGCTCCACCTTTTATCACTGTGGGGAAAGAAAAGGGCAGTCAGTTGTGTGTGATTCTGGTCAATTGCCTGACCCGTGGGTTGGGACATGTCAGGTAAACAGTTTTCGTATTAGTCTGTTGTCTTTCATGCTGTAAAAAAGTGTTTGTGTCAGAAGGGTGGTGGGGTTAGCGTTTGGTAGGGTTTATGAAATAGACAGGGGGGATTGTGGGAACAGTAGTGTTTTGTCGATGAAGATTGGGAGTTTGGGAAATAATAACCAGATGGACGTGGAATAGAATGACCACGAGTATTTGTGTAGGCAACAGAAAAACCGGGATTCCGAGAGAGGTTGTTTCCTACTGTAATAGGATTTGGACTCTTAATAGGTTTAGCAGAGGTGTAGGGGTGGTTGGATTCTGGTAAGGGAGACTCATTGGGTAGAAGGGAGGTTGAGTTGGTACAGTTTATGAAAGCCTCAAGGACTTCGTTCTCCTTTTGTTCTTCCCTGGTATAATACCGCCTCTCGCCTGGGAGATAGTCCCGAGCGTAACCCCAGAATACCCTATCCAGGTGATCCTCCCTTGCTGATCCTCCACCAGGGTTGGGGTCTGAGAGCGCCAGCCCTTCCCTGGTCACCTGAATAAGTGATACTTGGGGTCTACTCGGGAGAATACCTTCAGGTTTCTCACAGACTACGGACTGGATCATTAGAAAATCCTGCTGAGGTGTTAATTTTCCTAGAGAGGCGTATTGAAGGCACTAGTTTTTCGGAAATAGAACTTTTGTTTGCTCCTGTACCTAAAAGGAACTTCTGCTTCTTTTCAGCAATGCAAAGTTCCACATATGGACCTGTGGGGTCAACGGGTATTTGTACTCTTACTTTCCCCTCTCCTGGGCAACTCTATGTTGCATAATAATCTGGATATGGCTGGTTTTCATAATAGTCCCTGGAAGAATACTGCTGTCCCTGCCTTGGATCAAAATAATTAGACTGTCCTTGCCCCTGGTTTTGCAAATTATTACCATCAAACTAACTGCCTCTTGTTTTTCCTCGTCCCATAGACCTTCCTCTTCCCCTTGGACATGTGGGACAGTGCCAAATCCAATGATCTGGGCTTTTCCAATAACGGCATCCATAATCCACTATTCCTCCTCTGTATGCTGGAGGAGCACTTACCCCTCTCCCTCTATACATTCCTTTTAACATTCCTCTTCCTAGTGACATACCTCTCCCTCTGCCTCGTTCTGGAAATCCTTGCTGCATGAATACTTTTGTCTTTAAACCTTTTCATTTTCTTTCCCTTTCACCTTTTTCTTTTGTATGCCTATTCCCATAATATCTGGCCATAGTCAAAATGTGAGCCGCAGTCTGTAGGGGACACGTTGATTCATATGTTTGTATGTCATTTTTCAAGTGTGGGAGCAGTCCTTCCACAAAGTGTTAACAAAAGGCTTTTTGCCCTTCTATTGTACCTATATCCATACCTCTGTAAGGGAAAATCTCTTCTTTCCTTGCAAAGTACTTTTCTACCGTCTCGCCTTCGTCCTCTCAACAGGTGGTTAATGTATCCCAGTTCATTAGTTTCTGGGGCACTATTTGCTCAATTCTTTTGATAACACCCCCGGCTAGGGCCAATATGTCCTCATGCAATTGCCCTGCTTCGCCTCTAAAAGTCACTTCCTTTTTCTCCAAAGCCTCCCACTTGATTCAAGGTTCTTCACTATTCTGTTTTCTACACTGTCTCCATATATCGGGTGGTAATATGCATGAAAGGAGTTGGTCAATATCCCCTACTGTTAAGGATCCTGTGCGTGTAATTTTGTTAGTCTGATTATACCACTCTTCAGGGTTCTGTCTGATGTCAGGAAAATCTTTGGTAAAAGGTAACAGCTCCATCCTATTCCATGGTAAATGTACATGGTGAGTTGGATTGTCTGGGCAAACCCCGGAACTTCGCTCACAGCGGCCCGAGGAGTGGAGACGGGGGCTTTTGCAAGCCACTCAAGTAAGATTCAAACTCCCTGTTCACAACCCAATTCTTTTAAGTTAAAGCTCTTGCAGTCAATGTCCTCTTCCTGGTCAGGAAAAGGCCACTCCTCAGGAGACCCCTTCTGACTGCCATTATGTTTTTTATATTTCTTAAATACTAGTACAGATAACTCATACACAATGATAATATTTGCCTGTAGGAACTGAGTTTTCATGATTTTAGAGGCAAGGGCTGGTTCCTTCATTCCTGCCCTAGGCCATCCTTCCAACCATGATTCAATGCGTGGCAAAGTTTCTGGAAGTATGGAACCCTGAGTAGTGCGTCCCTTGTCACTTTCGTTAATTGTGTCCATCTTATCATCCATATTATATGGAGATGGAAGAGGATGTTTAGTCAATAAATGTTCCAACAAGGGGTCTGCCTCTGAATACTCGGAGGGTGCAGAAGCCTCTGTCTGAGGCATATGGGCAACATACAGCTTTTTTCTTGCATGAGTATTTCTGGGTCATCCTATTCCCAGTCCTCTTAACTTCTGTTGATCATATACGCTATCCTTATCTTTTTCTGGCTGTGGCTTCCTTTTTATTTTGTTGCTGTGCTTCCCTTATTGCTTTCTGCCTAGTGTAATCTTCGCATTTTTGATAAGTCTGCCACAGAAGTAATCTAATTAACTTGTATCCCTTTGCTGACAACCTTTACCTGAGGTACCCTCATTTTTCTAAGTCAAAGGTCCCATGCTCTGGAATTTATAATTTGGGATTGTCAGCAGTATATCAGTGCCATTCCTTCAAAAATAACACCACCCCTGGTCCTTTGCTTACCATTAATTCCCATCCCAAGGAACCTTCTGGGGGAGTCGGAACATGCTGCTCAAGTTTATTTAAGCATTTTCTACACCCATAACATTTGGTGCTTGCATTACGCATGTTACATGAGCATTGATACACCCGAGATCACAAGGTTGCAATATGTCTATGTTCACTTAAAACCGTGATCTTCAAATATTGCAATACTAAAGAAAAATATAGCATGTATTCATAAAAAAATATTTCATCGGCACCAATCTCACATGTTATTCTGTAGTTTCTCCCTTCCATTCACTCTGTCCAGTCTGTGCCTGTGTCTGTGTCTCTAAAGCAACCAATGCTATTGCAGATGAGGACCTCGTCGGGCTAAATCGACGTGTCAGGAAATATGGTGAGGTGTGACTTATATCGTGGCTGCAGGAAAACACAGTCCACATTGTATAGTGCGCTCCATGGTTGTTCGTCATCCGTCGCCTTTTCTCAACCGTGGTACATAGTGTGTCTGGATTTAGCCAGCAAGGCCCCATCTGGGGTGCCATCTGTCAAAAGGTGCAAATTGGAGTAAGGCTGAGAGGTCCCCCCCACCCCCCTACAGGTTCTCCCATCTGGAAGATAAACAAAGAAGGAGCCACCTTCACAGAATAAGATAGTCACATAGAAACATTTATTTGGCATCAAACAAAACACTTGAGCAGAGAGAGGCGACAACATGTTTCGCTAGGGCTCTATACCTACCTTAAATTCTTTAGCTCCTTATATACTGTTTTTTCAGCTGCGTTAACATAACACGTAAATAACACAGGGTCTTTGAAAGGTAAATCACTGACAGGGTGAAGAGAAAGTTTGTTGAGTAATTATTGTGAATAGAAATCGACAGGCAGGGGGAGGCTCAATATGTGTTCCTTTTTTATCCTCAGCCTGAGGTCAGGGGGAGGGTCACCACCATCTGGTATTTGTGCATGCTATTTTGACTGCAAGCTATTTCTTAGTTTGAGAGCAGTGCCTGCAATTTAACCCACCCAGAGAGGTCGTTTGGGATTTTGCTGGACTGTCAAGTGACATTTTGACAGGGAAAAGATAACTGGTGTTCATTTAATGTATATTTCCACAGTACAACTCAATAAGGTCATATGTGGCAAGGCAAATTATAACAGTTAAGATTCACACCCAGATATTCATCTCTCCTTATAATCTGGGTGAATTCCCCTTCCCCAAATTCGAGCAGGATTCTGTTTAACAGTTGCAAAAAGATAAGGACATCCTGTCTTGTAACACAATTCCAATTCAGTTATTTGAGTTCCAGTTTGACAACGAAAGTTCCAACACAGTTCTGTTTGATTCAACTTGACTTTAACCAATAGTTCACTAGTGGTTTTTCCTCCTTCCACTCGTGGCAAAGAACTTGGAACACTTTCTTCTCTTCCTGTGGGAATATTTATATAACAGTTCATAAACACTTGTTTCATCAATTGTACATGATTCTGAACCTTTTCACACAACCTGCTTCAGTAATGTCAGGATCATTTATCCACTTAGTAGTTTTTTTTTAGATTTTTAATCACAACATAGTACTTCAGTGACTTCCACCTGTGTACTCTCCTGCCAGGCCTACTACCACAAAGTCCTCTGCTCTAGTGTACTTTCCTGCCAGAACAGAGAAAACTAGTACAAAGTCTTCTGACCTGGTGTACTCTCCTGTCAGGCCAAAATAAACCTCTAGGTAGAAGTACTTCCATGGTAAAGGTTAACCTCCACCAAATAAGTGATGCCTCTTGCTTCACAACATCAAGTTCAAAAATATCTTCAGGGAAAACCAGAACCACACTGGCGCTGTTTGTTATACCTTTGTGATTGCCACAAACAATGCAGGTTATGCTCCACTCCCTCTGAATGCCTTCTATCAGAAGGGCAGCCTGTCTGCTACTCGTTTCCCCACTTCTGCTTTTATTAAATGCTGGCAATGATTCTCTTTCTTACACCTAAGTGACTTTGCTTATGTGGGTTTAAGCCAATTACTCTTTCAACCTGTTTATCACCATCATTATGTTTATTTCCTAAATGCAAATTACATTCCACAAAAACAGTACAAAATACAGAATACAATACAAATACGTTACATTAAGGACCATTTCCGTAAGAACTCTAAAAGAAACCCAGAGACAATTCAAAGCATAGCACAAAAATAAACATACAAATTCACTTATGTCATACTTCTTAGCATACATTTCCTCAGGTAGAGTGCAGTTTTTAGGTATGTAAGCAGGGATCAGCCCACACAAGGTGTGGAAGCCCACAATAAATATATTAAAGCAGGCCGATATTGCACTAATCCCATTTCAAGCAGTAAGGGCCTTCGGACAAAGCCTCTCACTTTCCCATATGCAGGGCAAAAGAATATCAAGTGTACAAGGTCCTCATATGGCGCATCACTCAGAGGGCAGGACCGATTAACATCCCCTCCAGACCAAGCCGCCACCACCGCCCTTAATGGAATACAGTTAAACTATGCCCTAGTTATGAGTATGCGGTCTCTAGGGAATTCTGCCCACAGCAAATATTTCTGCACACCCGGGGACATGATGATTATTAACCCTCTTTTCTAGGGTTTCAGCAGCTCAGCAACTTTCTCTGATAGAGCTCACATGCTTGTAGAAACGGGAGGATTAATGTAATATTAATTGCCCTCAGCTGTTTCATAATGTGGCACACCCATGGGATCTTACCACTGGGATCTTTGGAAATTATAGAGGTGGTCAGTTCATGAGTGAGGGTAGCTCCATCATTGGCCCAAAGCCTAAGCCAGTGCAGGACAGGCTGCAAAGAAACCACATCCCGGTTGGCCTACAACCCAATTCCATATATACTCAAAAATGTGGAGCCAAAGATGGCAGGCCCAACAGTTTCTTGAAGAAATGATTCTACACTATTTGGACAGCGTCAACATTTGCATAGCCCCATAACACCATACCAAATCTAGCCACTGAGGCCACCTTGCCTTTGCACAGTTTGTGCAATAGATCAATTTGTCTGGCTTTGAACATGGTCATTGCCCTAGTAACCCCACCCAAAGCCTGCTTAAACCGCACAGCCTGTTTTGATATATGGGCAGTGGCACAAAAGCTGGCAGGAAATCTGACCCACCCAGGTAGTCGAAATGATCGTCCCTCGGCATCACGCTGCTCTTACAGTGCATGGCCCTGAATGTAACTATGCACCTTCCCTTCCAACAGACCATTACAGCCAACTTTGCTGCATTTACCACTAGGTCTGACCCGTCCATAAAAACAGCATAGCAGAGCTCTCGGGGTACGCGGCATCAAGACAGAGTCATCCGCGTAAACAAGAACCGGGAGAGACCGACCACCTATCCTGGGTACATCAGGAGAGGCATTAGGAAGTTTGTAGAGGCCATTAACATACAGGCAGAAAAGGAGAGGTGCCGGGACACAACCCTGGCGCAACCCCAGTGCAACTGCAAAAAAACCTGTACAGTGTCCATTGGCGCCGCTCCTTATGCTCGCCTGTGTGGATTCATGCAGTCTGGTCAAACGACTTGTCAAAGCCGAGTGGCAGTTCAGGGACCGGAGGATGTCCCACAACTTGGCACGATTCACCTTGTCAAAAGCTGTGCTCAGGTCCATAAATGCAAAGTAGTTAGGCTCTTCCTTTACATAGAGCGAGTGTGTGGTTACCAAATCGAGATGGAGGACCTTGTCTGCTGTGCCCAACCCCGGCCTGAAGGCCAGCTGCACCTGAGAGAGAACCCCAGTACTCGTGACCCAGTCCTCAAGGCAGGCCAAAATGACACAACGCAGAATTTTAAAAAGAGAGTCTAAGAGCAAAATAGGTCCTTACGAGGCGGGAGATGCCCTGGGTCCCTTTTTGTAAATCGGCTGAATGATCGCGCTATACCATGAGGGAGGCATTACCCCCACCTGCACGTATAGCATTGAAGCACTGAGCTAGAACAGGGGCCCAGAAATTGGGAGCCGTGATGAACAGGTCTACCGGGATAGTGTCTTGGCCCGGGGATCAATTACAGCATTGGCAGCCTATGGCTATCTTGATCTCATCCACCAAAAAAACAATACCAGTCTCATTGCCACCAATAGCTAGGCTCCCAGTACTACCCACAATGACAGGCCCACAGTGCTCTTCCCCCCGACAGGCACTATATAAAGAGGAGAAGTGCTCCAACCAATACTTGTCAGGCACATTACTGACCAGGATATCTAGATTGTATTTATATAGGGGACCACGCTGTGCAATCTCCCAGAAAGGTTTGGTATCATCGTGCCTAGAAGCACTGACCCAGGCATTCCATGCTTACGCCTCAATGGTTCTTTTCCTATTAGCCAGAACCCTCTTATAGCAGAACCTGGCACTAATAATGGGCAGTTCAAAATGGAAAGAAGGTTCAATTTAGCTTTAGTGCACTCAAGAGTCAAACCATCTCACCCTCGCTGAGCCTGTGTGCTTACCCAGAGCCCTGGAGAACACAGAGGAAATCTTGGACAATAGTGAACCAAACTCCACTGAGATGTTTGCGTGGTCGAGAGTCCCCGACAGCAGCTTCTCCAGTTCCTGTGGGCTGGACTGAATTACCCTTTTCAAAAGGTCCTCCTGCATGTCATGTTTCCATTTGTCTTCGTAGGGAGGTATTCACGGACACCTCCAGGGGGTACACTTGGCTAGACAAAGCAACTCTATGTCGGATGTCTACAGATGTTGTCAACCACACCAAACCCCACTAGGTGATTCCAAAACTTGACAGAGACACAAAAATAGTAAATTGTGGACCTTCCCACTAATAATGAGAAAGTTACCCTACCTGGGATGTCTGCACTGAAACGGCCATTTGCTGTGCGCAATCCCCACTCATATAGATAATGCCACAGGTGCTGCCCCTCCGCACAGAGCCTGTGATACGTCATGATGGGTGAGGGTATCCCCGCCATCACATCTTCTTGTCATCATTTCACAGATTTCCAGGCCCCTTCCCCAATTTTGCATTAAATCTCCCCCCCCCGGCCGACCCCTAGCACCAAGCACATATTTTCTGCGGTTAACCGGGGGGTCATCTCCTCCAAAACTAGGGCAAGACCTGGTCTGTGGATCTTAACCATGAGAATGAAAGGGACCAGGTTCTTCAAAACCACTTGCTCTCTCTCCCAGTGAGATTTAACCCGGACACAAAAAACCACCATAGTTCCGCCCCCGCTTGTTACTCTCAGCCAGCTCCAGATATGAAACAAAGCCATCCACGTTAATTTCTTCCAGTGACCAGGTCTCCTGTAACAGGACAATATCCATCTCACTAAGTATGGACTGTGTTTACGTATAGGCCAACCTTGTTTTAACTCCAGCCACATTCTACGACAGTAATGACATATGCTCAACCTCCGGGGTTATGCCAATAATCAAAGAGTCCACCACCCCCGCAGTCTGACTTTGGCCTATCCGAGACAGTGGGCGTCATTAAATGTCGTCCATGTCACTGAGACAAAGTGATTCCGGCCGAGCATAGAGTTAGAAGCATTAACCACACAGCCACTGGGGCCCCTCCCTAAACACCCTGGGGCTGTTAGGGCTGTGGGAATGGCAGTCCCTTGCAGACATGGCTCACAAAACCGTTTAGGGCGTACAGACCCAGCTCCCACTGGGGCAACAGTTCCCACCTCCGGGATAAAAATAGTTCAACAGGACCATCCATACCCTGCGCTTAGGACCGGGTAGGCCTAGTTTTGAGTTAACCACATAACCAGTCACATCCTGATGTTTGAAGGTCACCACCACACAATCCCCACCAGTGGATTTAGCAGTGGAGCCCACCCACAACGCTCTACTGGCCATTAAGATTAGGTTTGGGTCAATAGGACTGCCCCGAATATTCGAGTTGACCCACTGGTTTGATTTGTTAAACAAAGCATGACAGTCCTCGCTAGGAGGGGGTACCGGTTCATGCCTAACTTGTCTCGCACCCATAGCTCCCCCCTCTAACAGCTTCAGCTCCTCTAGAGATGTCCCCTTCAGTCTTACCCGCTGAGATAATAATTGGGGGGACTGTGACAGCGAGGTGGGCAAATATTGACAGGGATGTGGGTCAGAGGGAACATGTATGACCGCTGAGACATCACAGTTATGAATTCTGGCAGTACCCATACCCTGCCCACCCCCCTCTCCCAGATTGACAGTCTGCCCATTTTTTGTCCTTATGGCTCCTGGTCCAGCCAAATTCCCAGTTAAGTCATAATTCGAACAGTGACTATTCCAGGCACTTAGAGGCACAACATCATTCTTAAGTGATCTTACCAAGTCATCCAAAATCAGCAAGGTGTTCATAAAACCCGATTTTAAATGCGTCATAAAATTCATCATAGGTAACAATAATTCCTTGTTTAATACCTTCAGACAGATTATGAGGACCATCAGGCAGAGTGGGATAAATTACAGGGCACACGTGGGGTGACCCTGGCAGTTTATCAGAACCGGCTGGGTTGGTGTGATCTGTTACAGAGGGGATCAGAACTATGGCCGGGCAGCGCCCATAGCTGGCACTGGACAGGACTCACCAACTATGATCAGACCTTCATTTACCAGAATACTTGAACTGGCTAACCCCCAGGGTACCCAGCGTGGGAGACTTGAGCAGGGTAACATTCCTCACGGTTGTAGTAATGGCTAATTCAGCAGCCCTAATCTGCTCGTACCAGGTAGAAGCGGCCAAGTAGTGGTCGCACAGGTGGAAACAACAGTAGCTTGGAGTGCAAAAAACAGATACGGCACACCAGGAGTGAGGAGAAGTTGTTGGTGTTACTAACAGTAAGATATTACCTCCCAGGTTTTCGTGGAGCGCTCTCCACCTCTCCGCCTCACAGCCCTGCACAGACTGTAGAGACTGCCCTTTTCTGTCCTTTGCCTTGGCTTCGCTGCAAGAGCTGGATTATGAAGGCAAACAGGTGTAGGAAGTCAGCCCCCTTCCTCCTCAGCACGGCCAGTACTCCCAGGTCCAAGACATAGGCCCTTTTTCTGTCCTTCACCTCTTTATATTTGGGCCACAGATTTTACAACCATTGATACTCTCATTTGCTCCTTCTTGACTTTAGCAATTGTTAACTCTAACTTGCCTGATTGTAGTTCTCTTTTGGCTTTGTCAATGGCTGTTCGCTTTCACTATCCTTGTTAATAGTTCTCTTTTGTCTTTGGCAATGGTTGTTTAAATTAATTTTTCAACTTATGACCCCCGCCTGCTGTTGGTCTCTAATCAAACCCACATACATACAATCATACCCTTCTGGTCTGGTGATTGTGTTTTTATTATTCCACTTGCTCTTTTTTACAGTGAGCTTGCTTCATAAAATAATTATTATTCTGATTTAGTTCAGTTCGGCATTCAAAATTATTTTTCCATTTGAATTTCCCTCTGAAGGACTTACTTCTAAGTTTTAGGCACCCTGTCTTGGCAAGCGTCCGTTCACCTCGCTGCCTTCACATCCTTTGTTGCTGCTTTCCCACGCGGTCTGGAATCCCCCACTTCCTGGCTTCCTGCAACTCGCACCAGTCACTTGAGGAGCTTGCCTTGGTCCCACAGCTCACTGGTGCTCGTCTGACACCAGAGTCCGACTGACATTGGGAAAATCTTACAAATGCTGCGCTCTCCGCTGCACGACCTCTGCAGATATGGTCCTGAGGGGGGAAAGCCGTCAACTCTGATGCGTCCCGCTGCGCTACCTCTGCATTGAAGGTCTGGAACAGCAAAGACCCTCTTTTGACCGAAATCCATTCGATGCACCATGATGGTCCCAGCGTCTCTACTATGCTTCTGCTGCCACGTGGAGGTATTACGACGACTCCACCTTCTACTAGTCCTCTTCTCTATGGTCTGCACTTAAGGGGGCCTTTTATGCCTCCCATTCTCCCTCAGGTCTGGGTCATTATCACCAATAGGCTGCACTTTGCAGTCTTGGACTTCTGCAGCCCTCTTTTTCGTCCCAGTACTTTGGGAATTGTGGGGCTTGGAGTCCACAACATGAAAGTCAGTTTTTCTAACAGGAACAATAATGTCACTTTCATCTCTTTCTTTAATTATATTCCTCAGAGGGATAGGAATTCGAAGGGGAACTTGGCTTCACAGAGGAATGAGGATTTTCTAGGTTTCATTTGGAGCTAGTTAAAGATTCATTTTTACTATTCCTCAGACTTTCACCTCTATGATTTTAAGAGGGGTTTCATTCTGCCTAATACATAAGTGGTTATGGCTGTTTTCACCCATATTAGGATAGTTATCTGGGGAAATTGACAACTCTCCCTGACAGCAAGCCATTATATATTTTAATATCCCAGGCATTTCCTCCCTAGTTTAGTTTAGTTAATTTGTAGAGCGCAGCCAAACCCTAGGGTAACTGGGCGCATAGACATGGTGAACAACAAAGTTACATAGAGGTTGCACATGCAAGATACAGTAGGTAGCAAGAGAACCGGGTTACACAGTGGTCCGTGACATGGTTACAGAATGCAATACACAGTACATTATATGTATGTAGGAATTGAATTCTTACTGCAATGAGAGCCATGTTTTTACTTTGGCTCTGAATGCCCAGAATGATTCTTCAGCCCCGATTATCATGTGGATTGTGTTCCAACATTTCGCTGCTAGCACAGGGAAGCTAGACCCACCTACTGTTTTCAGGTTGAATTTGGGAATGTTCAGTTGGTGCATGGAAGGGGTTCTGGTGGGTCTGGAAGAACTGTGTCTGGAAAATTTATCAGATAAGTAGCGTGGGACAGTCAGCGAGAGGCATTTATGTGTAATGACAAGCGATCTTAGTTTGATTCTGTCTCGGGTGGGGAGCCGGCGGACTTCCTTGCTAATGGCGGAGATGTAAGCCTTGCGAGGAAGGTTAAAGGCACATCTAAGGGCATTATTCTGAAGGACCTGAAGTCTGTTCAGATTGTGATTAGTTTAGCCCAGAAAAAGAGTGTTACAGTAATCTAGTCTGGACAATATCAATGCTCTGGATAGTGTGAGGCAGCTGGTGGTTGAGAGAAATGGCTTATAGGCATTAATTAGTTTGTTAGTGTAGGCGGTGGATGAGATAGTGGTGTTTGTTTTTTTGTCGAGTCGAGATACACGCCCAGCGTTTTCACTTCTTTTGATACTTTAATGATGTTGCCATCAATGGCAAATGATTGGTACCTACGGTCCAATTTGTTAAGTCGTGCCTGAGAACCTACTATGAGTAGTTCCGTCTTGTCATCATTCAAGCAGAGGCTGTGGGTGGCCATCCATGCTTGAATTTCAAGGTAGATTTCATTAAGTTTTGCAACATCTTTCTCATAATTCCCAGTGAGTGTAATGAGAACCTGGGTGTCGTCTGCATAATTGGTATTTGTGACACCCAGTTCGTCAAGTCGGTCAATGAGGAGCTTGGTAAAGATGTTGTAAAGCGTGGGGGAAATACAGGAACCTTGGGGTACTCCACATTGGATTGGCACAGGGTCAGCTGCAGTCGAAGGTTCGAAGACCCTAGTCGACCTATCGGAAAGGAAGGACCAAATCCAATTGGTGGCATTCTGTGAGAATGCAGTTGCCGAGGAGAGGTGTTGGGTGAGAATTTGGTGTTTGGTGGTCAACTAAGTCAAAGGCTGCGGAAAGATACAAAAGGAGCAAAATGGCCGAATTGCCTTTGTCGTTGGCTTCATCCATTTGGATTTTTAGATCCAGGAGGGCAGTTTCGGTCCTGTGCCTGGGTCTAAAGCCGGATTGTCGCAGGCCTAGGAGATTATTGTCTTCCAAATGTTGTTGTATTTGGAGGTATGTCACTCTGTCTAGTATTTTGAGGAGAAAGGGGACGGTTGTAATGGGCCTATAATTAGTAGGTATGTTAGGGTCTAAGTTAGGTTTTTGAGGAGAGGTAAGACCCACGCCTCTTTGAGGTCGTTGGGTACAGACAAGTTTCTAAATGAGGAGTTGATCAGAGTGGTGATGAAGGGGGCTGGTTAGGCCTTTAGCTCCGTCCGTGATGACCGAGGCAGGGCCTATATCACCTTGGCAGTTTGAAGGTTTAAGGCTGGCAATTATGTTAATTACTTCATCCTCATTACTGGGGCGAAGTAAAAGGGCAGGCAATCAGGACTGGAGGGGCTCTTTTTAATGTTTGAGTGGTCTTTGGGGGCAAGACTAGCTTTTTTTTTAATCAATCTTAGCTTGTAGTTTAGTTTACTTTAGTTTTGTAAGAGAGCTATTTTATTTGAGAGCGCTTGTTGGATATTATTACACCAAGCTTTGTCCTTGATCCAGTCATCTGTGGGAGGCACGGGCGATTCCAATTCTCTTAGGATGGAGAATAATTCTTTCGTGCCGGATTTGGCATTATGTTTTCTCAAATTAAAGATCTCTTTTTTGGCGTTCATGATAGCAGTTTTGTAAGTGGCTGCTGCCGATGAGAATTTATCTTTGGATGCGAGAGACAGGGCTTTTCTCCAATTAGATTCTGCTGTTCTTTTAATATTGCGGAGAGCTTTTAGTTCAGCAGAGAACCATTTATTCATGTGGGCAGCAGGTTTAGTCTTTCTTAATTTAAGCTTATCGTTATAAAGTTTAATGAGGGTGATTGAATTAGAGTTAGAGTTAGGGATAGGATGGTTAGCAATGGTGATTGGATTTATGAGCGATCATAGGTTCTCTTTAGTAATATTGCGTCTATTTCTGGTCGCGGTTTGTGGCGTCATGTATGTAGGTGCGCATTTGGGCAGGTCTTTGGGTATGGAGAAGGTGATGAGATGGTGGTCTGTCCAAGCGCAGGGGGTGATGTCAATCAATGATAGGTCACAATTGATGTCAGTCAGCCAATCCAGGGATCTCCCTTTTGAGTGTGTGGGTTTGGTGATGTGTTGTGTAAGTCCTAAATGAGTGATAGTATCATGGAGTAGGCTAGCGTTGGCATCATTAGGGTCATTGAGGCCACCCATAAGGATAATTTGTGAGCCTGGTTTAGTGTTAGAGGTCAGTAAGTGGGCGATGTCCTCTTCAAAGGAAGGGATGGCGCCAGGCGGTCTATAGATGAGGTGTAGAAGTATAGTTCGGGAGTGAGATAATGGTATTTTGATAGAGAGGAGTTCAGCGGATGGTAGGCCAATGTTGGTGACTTCTCTAATGTTCAGGTTAGTTTTGGCGATAATGGCCACTCCACCCCCAATCCCTGATTTTCTATCAGCTCAGATAATATTGTAGTTCTCTGGGATGGCAACTGAGAGAGCAGGGCCGGATGCAGGATGGAGCCATGTTTCTCTGACCGCGAGGAAGTCTAAATGATTAGCAATGATCAGGTCGGCAAGGTCATGAGAGTGAGCTACCAAGGAGCGAGCGTTAATGAGGGCGCCTCTGATTATAGTAGTGATAGGTGTGGTGAGGTCATCTAATGGGATATCTACAGGTATGAAGAGATTGTGGCTACTAGGAGCGTATTTGAGTGTCAACAGTGCTTTGTTGCTTCTTGTCTGTTGGGTTGGCATCCTGTGATGCTTAAGCTCAGGGCTGGTGCGAGAACTTAGTCTATCGTTTCTCAGGCGAGTAGGACAAGCGATAAAATGAATAGTATTATTGTCTAGATTAAAGCGAGATCCTAGTCTAGTGTTTCTTAATAGCGTAGGGCATGGGACAAGAGGTGTGGGGGGGTGGCAAATCTGGTGATCCATTCTGTAGGGGACAGGTGTGGTTCTATGTGGAAAGTATTGATAGTATGTGTATTGGGTGAGATGTTAGGACCTGTGGAGGGTGGACAGGTCAAGGATGATATGTTATGAAGTAGGGGGAAGGAATGTGGCCATGGTGAGTGTCGCTCTTCTTAAAGTGGCCATGGTATGTGTCTGGGCAGCTGGATATGCTGCTGGTGGGATGGGCCTGAAACAGGGGGTCTGAGAGCTTAGGTATGTTACAGAATGCAGTGACTAGTGTCACGGCACAATGGGCTGAGAATGCAGTAGCTAGCAATGGGTCACAATAGACAGAGTGCAGTGGCTAGTAACCGGGCACAATAGGCGGAGTGCAACAATCAATGGTCTGGGCACAGTGGGCTATGAATGAGGAGGCTAGTAACAGGGCACATTAGGCTGGAAATACAGTGGCTAGTAACAGGGCACAATAGGCTGAATGCAACTATCAATGGTCTGGGCACAAATGCACTTAGCTAAGTGGTTAAGTGTGGTAATCAATAGTTTAGGCAGCGTAGGCTGAGCACAATAGGCTGAGAAAGCCTTCGAAATACAGACGATGGATCGAGGAACTTTTAGTATGTGATAAGTGAGTAACAATGCATTAAGGAAGTGTGTGTGTCACGGCGGGGAGGGGTGCCATGAATTTTCATGGGGCTGTGAAATCGTCTGATAACTGCTCTCCTTGGTAACAATGACAATAGCGCGACTAAGAGTGCTGTAGTGTACTCACATGGCTGGGCCCAAATGGGTTGGTCGTGCCGTGGCTGGTGGCGCTCTGTGGCAAATAGGGGCAGAACAGGGCCTTTTTCTTCGGCCTTCATCTGGAGGCCACCAGCTTCCGCCTGCCGGCGAACGTAATTGGCCAGCAGGATATGCAGACTGGTATCCTGGCAACAGGCCTCAGCCTCGTGGTCGGGCCGCGTTGCGCCCGCCATTTTTGGGCCAGGCGCTTTAACAAGGACAAGCTCAGGCAGGAATGGAGCGAAGCTTCGGTCAAGAAGCTGCTCCAATGGTGCGTATAAGGTTGGACCTTACCAATAGATTCTAGCAGGTAGGTCGTTAGGGCCTGTGTAGAGCTGGTGGATCCAGCAGCGTGGATGCATGCCTCAGGAGGTAGTGGAGATCGTAGGGGGCAGATGGCGAGGGGCCGGTGATGGTGAAAGTAGCTCCTGCTACGAGGGAAAGAGGGGCTCCTGCCTGCTCCACAGGAAGGGAGTACTGCTGCTCACTGGGGCAGAACAGGGCCTCCCTAGAGGAAGACATATACTGCGTCTCATCCAACAGAGTCCTCCTGTTCCTGAGGGTCCCTTCTCCTCCCAGGTGATCCTCCCGGCTAAGACCACCCCAAGGGTTAGGATCAGGAAGTGTCTGCCTTTCCCTGGCCACCTGGGAGGAGACTTTAGGCACGGTTACTGCGAGGTCTCCATAGGATTCATTACAACAAGAACAGCCACCCGACCATTGCTGGGTTCTATGTCTATTTCCTGTCTGTTAAATGCTGCATCCCAAAAAAGCTGCCCTTTTAAGCCGATTTAGTGCAGCCTTCCATGGCTATTTCAGAGGCTTTGACCCCTAAATGCCCCTTCTGCTTGCCGTCCCATCCTTCTCATGCGGCAGTGGGATTTTCTTTTAATAGGAAGTTACAGACCGAAACCCTGGTCCACCCTTTCTCTCCCTCTCCCTTCCCCACCACAAACATTGCGTGCCTCCACCCTTCACACAACTCACATACACAAAGACACACACATCCCTTTTCTCCACACCAGCATCCCCCCTCTTCTGAGCCCTCTGAGGCTGGGCCGTCAAGCCCCTACATGCACTCATATGCCACGTGGGGTGGGCGGGGCTTGGCCTGGCCTGGCCTGGCTGTGACCTTTGGTATGTGGTCTTTTTTGCCTGTGATTAATAGATTACAGACAAAAGACTGCATACCCATTACTGAAGCTTTTGTCGGTGCTGCCCTTTTTTGGCGTAAGCACTTCCCATCACACTGTGGGTATGCTGCATGGAATGTCACAGTCCGCATTTTCAATAGTGCTGGCTCAGGTGCTGGATGCCCTTATTTAGCATGTTTCCCAGCACGTCTCCCTGCTCACCATCCCTGGAGAAGTACATTTGACAGAGAGATGATTCTATGCAGCTGCCCACTTACCCAACATCATTGCAGCTCTGGACTGTATTCACGTCACATTGGTGCACATGAACAGGAAACAGCAGCGTTCCCAAGCATTCAGTTAACCTGTGATGCATGTGACCTACTGCTGTGCCCATTTCCCAGGTTCAACACACGTCGACAAGGTCCCGCTTAACGGTACAGTGCCTGAATACATTGAGACCCACAGAGGGCAACAGAACTGGATATGTAGAAATACCATCTAACAAGTCATACAAGGTTAACAAGTGAGACCGGTAGGAATGGGGTGTTGTTCACAAATGTTATAGCAATGTGAAGCATTCCCTGCCACAGCGTTGTGCATGAAGGACCTGCCCTTTGACACAACACATGGTAATGTTTATTTGTAAAGGGCCTATACACAAGGCAAGTGTTTCAAGGCGGTCAAGGAGGGAGGGAACAAGGGAGAAAAAACAAAAATCATTCATAGCCCTTGAGTTTCTTAACGATAACCAGTCTGCCAGGCAGAGTAAGTGCATATAGTACAATTAACAGTGTAGATAACAATAAATAGGTCTGATGACGATTCTGATGTTTTTCCAACGGGAGGGTAGACAGGGAGGAAGGGAAAGACGATCTTCAAGGCATGGTACGTTCAGATTGTGCAAGTGTACAGACGTTGCAGGAGAGGGGAGGCAGTGGGGGACAAGTGCAGAGGGGGGCGGGGGGATATCAGGATGCGCCCAATTAGTTAGAAACTGGGTAAGTGTTGAGAGATGCCATTCTCAATGGGTAGTTGACCAAGTGCACTAGCATGAGGCAAGTGCAGGCCCTGAGGCAAGTGCTGGAGGGTTGGCGAGAGTGCGAAGGACCTGTGAGACTGAGGTACTGCCAGCGGCCAGTCGGCATGCTGTGTGGAAAAGGAGGGGGATAGGGAATAGAGAGGAGGGAGAGGTTAGCAGGGTAGAGGGAGAGAGAAGGAAGAGGAGAAGAGGAATATCTTAAGGAGTTTCCAGAACTTAAGGCAATCAGGCTCAAGACGGAGTGCGGCAGGGATGCCCCTGATGAGGATAAAGATCTCCCTCCAAATCTCTTCTTAGAGAACCGGCTCACTCGCAGAAGGTTGGGGATAGATAAGCAGAGGGTTCGGGAGGGACAGTATTTAGGAAGGCATCAGTGAAGATAGGTGGGTGCCAGGCACAAGAAAGCCTTGTGGACAATGCAGAGGGTCTTGAACTTGATCCTTGCATCCACGGGGAGCCAGTGGAGGAATATCAGTGCCGGAGAGATGCGGTCCCTGGGCTTGAGGCCAAGAATAAGTCTCGCTGTTCTGTTCTGGATGAGTTGCAGAGGGCGCAGAGCAGAGGCAGGGAGGTTGAGAAAGAGGCTGTTGCAGTAGTCGAGCCTTGAGAGAACCAGGGCTCTGGAGACAGTGAGCCACTGGGGGAAGGTGAGAAAGGGGAGAGTACCTCTCAGGAGGTGCAGCTGGTGGTTGGACTTTTTTGAGATGTCCGAAATGTGAGTGGAGAAGGAGAGAGTGGAGTCGAAGATGACCCCAAGGTTTTTTGCCTCGCATGTGGGTGCGGGCGCAGGGCCAAGGGAGGCCGGCCAGAGTGAGAGTGGGAATGTGGGAGCAGGAGTCCCAATGCGAACAATCTCAGTCTTACTGGCGTTGAGGCAGAGGTAGTTTGCAGCACACCATGAGTGAATTGCAGACAGACAGTCTGATATGAGCGAGGTGGAGAAGTGGCATAAGAAGTATAGCACCACCTGGCATGGCCCTGAATGACAACACCGGGGCATGGCAGAAATACAGAATCCCACAAAGACTGAATTACAGGTACATCAGCGCTGCATAGACAGATGACAGTATAATACAGATAGGCAGCTATGTGATGAAGACTGCACCCGCTGCATGCTATTTCAAAAGTTCATGATCACTATCACAAAGTTCACAAGCTTATCGGAAACCATATCAGTGCACATGCATGAGTGTCCAGTACCGAAGATCCATGAATTACATGTCCATTATCAATCCGCTCACAGCATATGTTGGTTATCTCTGGTGGGTCAGTGATGTTGGAAATGGAGGAAATTAGCTGAAATGTGACCATCATACCATGACTACTGGATACACTTGCTGATTGTTCCGCAACCAACAACTATCCCTATTGCCTTTGCAGGTGGCTCCGGGTATCCCCAGGTGACTGATGACACCGGTCTGAAACCCACGGACGGCACAGGATGCGACATATCAGGCAAACATTAGGATCAGGCTTTGCATTGAGGATACCTTTGGCCTGCTGAACGGACAGTTCCAGTGTTTCCATCAGACAGCTAGCACTCAATGTACAGCCCAGACAAGGTGTGGAAAATATTTGTGTTGTGTGCAATGATGCACACCATGTGTGTGAGGAGTCATGTACCCATGCAGCTGGGATTCTGACAGGGCACCCTCAGAGGATGACGACACTCAAGCTAGGGACAACTTGCCTCCATGCAATGACCATGAGGAAGACGGGGACTGTGTATGGCAAGAGCTGATAGAGAATTTCTTTTTAAGACAATGGATGGTACATAACTTACATGACTGTAAATTGTCACTTATTAAATCTTTCATAACCACTCAATGAGGACGTAACGCTCCTCATTTCATGTTCATATGCAACTATTTTCAGACTATACTACCACCTTGCCTCATCTTTATCCCCAACACGCTTGCCCTCTCTCCTCACCTTTCCACAATACCCTTGCCCTCCCCCTCCTCCCTTATCCCCACCAAACACCCTTGCCCAGTCTCATTCCTAGCATGAGTGTCTCATCTACTGCTGTCTTATTTATGCGACTGTTTCACCATGCCAGACTACTTAGCTTGTGTGCATGCAGCAGAGTGTTGGGATGGATAAATGTGATTACCTGCTAGTGAGCCTTTTGTGGGGGTGACAGAAGTAGAACTGCCCTCGGATATGATGCAATGTCAGGGGCATTGTCCTCTGCATGCTCTCAGCACCTGATGATATAGCCCTCTTCAATGCTAGCCTGCCACTGTATTGGATTCTGTTGCTACGGTGAGATGGTGGCACTGCCTGTCCATTGCCTTAGCCATCCATTGAGATGTGCACTGAACAGCATCCCTAATGGTCTGTGGGAGTTGCAGCTGCTGCACTGCTATGTTTTCTATGAACTCCTAGCACTGCTCAATGCTATTCAGTCTGCTCTAGAGTCCTATATAAATATCAAAAAATCAGGACCAGAGATCCTACAAGCAGTTGCGTGGTTCTGAACATATACATTTATTTCGAAAACACACAATTCTTTGAAGATGAATTCTTAATTATTTTACAAAACTTTCGATAAGCACAAAAGTGAATGACAACAGACAGGTGTGATTATATACAGTGGAAATACAAGGTAAGTATCAACCTCTATAATGTTGAGGTAGAAGCTCCACAAAAGGGTACAGTCATATATGACGGTAGGATAGACCTACAGTTGAACAAGGTGCACCCAGGACGGAAAATGGTCCAGGGTGTGGTTAACAGGGTGTACACAACAATATCTACAGAACATACACAAAGAGGGTTTTTTTCAGTTGTGTCACGGGAGATGGACACAGGAGTGTTTCGGCCATGGAGGGCTGGATTGAAGCCTGTCTGAGTGTTGGCCTTCATCAGGATTGACACCGGATGTGGTGCTGTCTGTAATATCTGTGGGTGAGATAATGTCTGTAAGGATCTTGAGGAGTTGTTCAGTAATTTAGGGATTAATAAATAATGGCTTAGTGGTGCCATGAAGATACATCACAAGGTGTATCAATATGCAGCTTACCTGCTGCTCTAATAGCAGTGGTGATGCTGTATGTAGACAATCCTTAATTGGTTGCTGGATTGTGGGTGCGAAATGCACTCTGAGTGAGCCGTGGGTTCCTGATGGCTGGATTTGTCTCAGGATCCCGGGGGATGGATGAGGGCCTGAATAGGTCCCTGATCTAAGAAAAAGTATGGACCATAAGGTGTCAGTGTGGTCCGACATGCTGCTGATAACTTTCGGTGATGGTTCCGGTGACCCTAGTCGGTCTCAGTTGCTGAATGGGGGGGAAAACCATAAGGGGCTGGTTTGGCCCATTAACAAGTCGACTCGGTGGTAGGTGCTCATTTTGGTCTGGAGAGTAGAGAGTGTTGTGTCCAGACATGGTGGTGGTGAGAGATCCGCTCTACGAGGTGTCAAGTGGCAGAGGGTAGCAACTCCCCTGTGGGCTGGTAGTGCCGGCTGGGGGTGCACAAAAAGGCACGGGATGTGAGATGGACCATGCTGGGTAGTCTCATCTCAACCTGGTGTTGGTGGATGCCATTGGTGGAGTTAAGTGCAGTAAGGGTGTCAGGAGAAATGATTGGTGGCACGGTGCCAATTGTACTGTGGTACGATTCGCAGCTAATTCAGAGTGTCTGTGTGGTAGCTAACAGAGAATGGACTAGGTAGTGGAGTGTGACTCAACCTGCCATACGTGCCTCCAAGTCAAAAAATAGCAGTGGCAGAGTGGTTTATTGAGAAAGCGCTGTCTACGTGGAGAAGCTGCGTAGTACATAAATCGAATACAGTGGCAAAGCATCTTAATCTAGAAAAACACGCGAGGACACAGGTCTGCAGGGTAACACTTACGGCGATCCGGAGGGTGCGAGCGTCACCGAGGGATCCACAGCATGGACTGGTTACTGTTAGGTTTGGGTCATGACGCCTGGTGATAAGCAAGTCCCTGTGTGACTCGGGAGCAAATGGAGATGCGCGGACATGCTGGGTGGAGTATGCCTAAACCAATCCCCATTGTCCACATGGATTGTGGAGGTCACCCAATCAAGGAGCCGGGAAGAGAAAGTGAAAGCGGCTGCCTCGGGGAGGCGCGGACCACACAGAGTCCAGGTGGTCATGGGACATGCAGTCTAGTGTGTATAACAGCCGGATTTGTAGCCGTCTGGAAGTGCATAAATGTCAAAGTCTGAGAATTCCAACAAGTTAGCAATTGTGGCAACTGTATTGTAAACAATCCGCAATGATAAGTAACGCTGTATTAGAGCATCAATGGTCACATAAAAAAACCCGGCAGAAATGAAGCATGTGAAAATTCAACATGGGGTGCGCTTAGTTAACAAGGCATGCGGTTTTTTGTAACTGAATGGAAAAGGAAGACTACACAAGGACGTGTAAATCGCACACAATGCATTTTCATACAATAGTTTTTGGCAGTCGTGTTGAAATTATTCCAAATGCTAGTCTGCCTAGTACATAAAATGTTGCAATGTTTATAATATTCACATGCACAGGGCCATGTGTAAATCAAACGGTTCGTGTTCCCAAGGCATTTATATCCTGTATGCATTGGTTATCTTGGTATTAACATTGAAAAAGGTCAGCCGAAACCCAGCATTTCTCCCAATCAGGTGCTGATTACACGTGAGTGCACGCTTAGTTAACAATGCATGTAGTGGTGCATTCCAGGCCAGGCACAAAATAATTGATACATCGTCGCTCAGTAATGGGGGCAAGCGTATTTCTGTGGTGGGTTGCTAAAGCAGAACAGGGGGGGTGCTCATAATTGTGGGCTCCGGGGAGTGGAAAAAAAGGACATGGTATCGCATGAGTGTATGGATTTCACTCCCAGAAGTGTTTCCATTCCACAGTGATGTTAAGACAGTTGCGGACTGAATCGAGTTTGTGGACCCATTTTTGTTCCAGTTTGATGAGGGCTAAGTTGATGTTGCCTCCGCGTCTTTGTGGCTGTAGTTGTTGTAAGACAGTCCAGGTAAATTGTTCGTGTGTGTGGCTTTTTCTGCTGAAGTGTTCGACCAAAGGTTTGTCTTGTACTTTATTTCTGATGCACGATTTATGTTCATTGATCCTCTGTTTCGCGGGTGTATGGTTTTGCCGATGTATACCAGGTTACACCGGCATCTGATGGCATAAATCGCATATCTGCTTTCGTAATTGGTGTGGTTATTCATGTTCCATGTAAAATCCTTATGGGTGAAGGTTTTGCTGTTTGTAGTGTAACGGCATGCGACACCAGCTGTAATGTCCCACAACTGGTGGAAGATTCCACAGTGTAGCTGGTGTCTTGGTGGGTTCCAGAAAAGTATGGACCAAAGTATCTTTAAGGTTATTGTTTTTCCTGAAGGCGAACAAGGGTTTTTTTGCTAGGCTGCCCTTGTTTTTGATCAGGTGCCAGTGTTTATTGATCGTAGTCTTGATTAGGTTGCTCACTGGGTTGAACGCGGTGACGCAGACAGTCCTGTCTATGGGATCTTTGTTTCTGGTGGTGAGACAGATGGTGCGGTCGGTGTAAGCCGCTCTTTTCTTGGCCATTCTGATGGATTTCTTTGGGTAGCCTCTCTGTCCTAGACGTGTCTGCAGTTGTTAGGCATTTAGTTCGAATTTCGCTTTGTCCATGCAGTTCCTGCGAATACAGAGGAATTGTCCATAGGGGAGATTGTATTTCAACTCTTGGGGGTGGTAGCTGGAAAAATGAAGGAGACTGTTTCTGTCAGTGGGTTTTCTGAAGAGTTCAGTTTTCAATAGGTAGATGTACAGGTCAAGGAAATTGATGGCTTGAAAATCACAGTCTATGGTGACCTTGGTGTGGGTATTTTGTAGATTAAGCCAATGGTGAAAGTCCAATAGTGAGTCCTTGCTGCCTTACCAAATCAAGAGGACGTCATCGATGTAGCGACACCATATCTTGATGTGTGCCCTGTAAGGGTTGTTGTCGTGATAGATGTTGTCGTCTTCATATTGGGCCATGTAGAGGATGGCCACGTCTGGTGCAAATGTTGCACCCATGCTCACGCCTTTGATGTGTTGGTACAACTGTTGTCCAAATAGAAAAAAGTTTTCTCCCATGGCTATGTGAATGCACTCCAGGATGAAATTAGTGGGAGTAGTTGTTACATCTGTCCTTTTCTCGAGGCAGGTGGCAAGTGCTTGTAATCCTTCTTGTTGGGGGATGGAGGTGTACAAGGCTTCCACGTCCATTGTGACAAGGAGTCAGTGGTCAGATTGACAGTGTCCAAGATCTTAATGGTTTCTGTGCTGTCCTTGATGTAGGATTGCATCTTGCCAACAAAAGGTTTCATGAAGTAGTACGTGTATAATGATAGAGGTTCTAGAAGGGAGTCACACGCTGAGACAATGGGTCGACCAGGTGGTTTAGTTGCATATTTATGTATTTTGGGTAAAATGTAGAATGCTGGTGTCCTGGGGTGCATTTTGTTCAGAAAAATGTGTTCATCAGGGCAAATCCACCCCTCTTCTTCAGCGTGTTTGGTGAGACGGCCGATTTCTTCTTGTAAGCGCTGCGTGGGTTCCCTGTTGAGTTTCTTGTATGATGTGGTGTCATCTAGAAGACGCTGGCACTCTTTGTTGTAGTCTTCGGTGTTCATGACCACGATCCCACCGCCCTTGTTGGCTGGTTTTATGGTTATGGTTTTATCCACATTCAGGTTACTGAGGGATTGCCTTTCTTCCTTGTTCAAATTATCTTGGTAGACGGTTTTTTTGTTCCAATCTGCTGGTGATTGTTTTCTATTTTTTCGAAAGTGTCGAACTCCCCTGGGATGGTATGGGGGGAGGAGTGAAGTTGGACTTGGGTTTCAAGCCCGTCGCATTGTCTGATGATAATTTCAGGTTCTTGGATGATGATGTTCTCAGAATCCTGTTTCTCTGGTAGATATACCTCGAAATAGTATTTTAGTCTTAGAGTACGAAAGAATCTTCTTAGTTCGGCCTCTGTTTTGAAAGGATCTGCCTTCGTCGCAGGAACAAAAGAGACCCCTATCAAGGAGGGTCTGTTCTGCTTGGTTCAATGTTCTTGATGACAAATTGAAAATGGGGATGGATGTTAAGGCTGATTGGAGTACCATTGGCGTGTCCTCATGTATTGGCCCCTTTTGTTGTGGGTGTCTTCTTCCCATTACACTATTGAAGAGCCCTTCAATGGTGTACTGGGGCCCTCTGTCAGGGATGTGGCAAGGGTTGGGGGCGCCAAGGTACCTGTCCCCTGCCCACTGGAATCCCCCAGGTCCAATGTTAGCATCATCAGTTTCTGTGTCAGTGCCCTAATGCCGATACCACTCAATCGGTGAAGCATGCGAGGAGGGGGCAGGAACGGCCTGCAGACTGTTTGCCAGTATAACCTCTTTGGTGGTTGTGGAGTGTCTGAAAGGTCACTGGTCACCACAGGGATCTGCAGGCTAGTGGTACTGGTGGCAGGTGGAGCTGCTGCACCAGGAGCAGTGTCAGTAGTGGGGTGAACAAGGCCCCAACTGCTGGGGTGAAGCCAGGTTGGCTGGTGGGGGTGGCTGCCATGCAGATACTGGTGGCAGATGTGTCCTTGGCAGGGGACTTCCAGTGGGTGCCATGATGGTGGGGCAGTGGTGGCCATGTTGTTGGTGGCTGGTGGCACCACACTGTTCTCAGTGGCAGGCTGTGTTGGCCCGGACATACTGGGCCCAGCTTCCTCTGGCTGGGTGGCCTGTGGACCTGTTCAGGGATTAATGGAATGTGGTCACTAATCATGGTGAATGGTATGTAGCAGTCCATGACATTCATACATTTTGGAGGATGCTGACCAAAGGCTAATGGGAGAGGGATGTACACATGCAGGGTGATGATAATTCAGTTATTGGTGCAGGTGCCATGGTGTTCACACATCTTGTTCGGTGCGACAAGGGAATTTTGTGTCTCATGTTTTGGACCTTATGGTTCTGTTCAGAGGCATTAGCACTGTCAGCACTGTACCATCATGGACAGGGTATATTGCCATGGGCCCCACACAGCACTTGCAAGGTTGGACTAGGGCAAGGAGACATGATGACGTGGCCTGACATTTATGCCAGTGCTCATTGGCAGAGGCACTGCTTATGTGACATTTCCATGTGTCAGGACCGTTATTGGAACTGATTTTCAATGTAGGCTCAATCGGTTTTGGGGGCTAATTGGATGCATGTGGGCTCAGGGGGTTTCAGTTGACCTGCTCCGATTGCTGCACCTCCACATTGCATAGATTTACATTTGTAGCTTCACATCCATGTGAAGGTGGTGCCCCTCCATGAAGTCGGCACATGCAATTTGTTGCTCTAGCATTAGTCTCATGGCCTTCTGTGCATGGGCATGGTCTTGGCTTTGCCATGTTAGCCGTCTAAACCCATAACTTGGCACATGGCTAGGCTAAGCAGTACGGTTATGCATTTACATCACAGAAATTACATTCCTACTTACCAGGCTTGGGTTGGCTACCTGCTCTAACCTCTGCCAGCCATGCAGAGGATACTGCTGGCCTATTCCTGCCAGGGCGTAAGGGTGAGTGGCGCAACTGTTCCACCTCTCTGCAATATGGTAGATGGAGATTTAAGACCACAGCATGGCCTTCAGGTCATTCCATCTCTTGTGGCAGACTCTCTTGTCTCTTGGTACAGTGGCAACAGTTACCACTGTGTCACGTATGTCTGCCGAGATGGCATTCGTCCTTTGGACAGTTATTTTTCATTGCTGTGCCCCCAAACAGCTCACCAACATAGCTGACCACCTCTTCGGCAAGGACCTGAGCTCTGCCCTGCTGAATTTGGTTTTATGACCTGCATTTTGGGCACCTTCTCCTCTCCCCTGGCATGCTTGGCACTACTTGTAGGCTTGGAAGGCCACAGAAAATGGGCAGATTTAAATTGATTATTTTCAAAGATGGTGACCAATGTACTTCCCGTTTGTGGAATGATGCTATTTCTACTCAGCTGTTATTTGCCCAGTGGAATTACCTTTCGGCCATTTCTCTACAATGCTAGTTTTTTTGGTACTTATTCCGCTGAACAGAATTACCATTACCTCAGATGGTTGGGGTGCACACACATGGCCTCGAAATTTGGCAATATTCTCACTGGACACCATGGCAGTAACAGTGATTCTAATTCACCGGCGTTAGCACTGACTTTACCACTGAACTAGTAACGAGGCACATAGTCCGACAGTTCGTTCTTGCTAAAAGCACTATGTTGCTTTCAAGGTTCGTTAGAATATTCATTTTTTATACATCTGTGCACATTTGAATACTTCCAGGAATTAATGCATGCGCAAAACTATGAAAGTATCGTCCATATATGAAAGAAAAAGATTATAGGAATAACGTTCTAGTTTCATGAAAAACTGCATTTCTAATTAATGTTTCTGTCTCACTTAATATACATTATTTTATTACAAGATGTCAGGCAGACAGCACAGAGGGAAGGAAGCACGCAAAGCAGTTTAATTAGACACATGTGGGTATGGTTTGGTCAGGGCCGGGTCGGACTGGGCCATAAAAGTGTCTCGGGCATCAATGAAAAAGTGGTCCACAGTTGCAAATGACAATTCATTCCTTTTGTGATAGACTGAGTAGTGCGCAAGGGGCAGGTTTTTGATAAAGTGAGATGCAAATTGTGCATGTTAAAGAATATTTATTCAGTAACACTGGTCAAAACAACTGGCCGCAGAATGAAGTAGTTCATCAAACTGGCCGACATTGGCCAAAATAACTGGCCCACACCAGCACTTTGTGTTACTGGTTCGGCCATGGGCCTTTTGCCCTATAGGCCAGTCCAACTCTGGGTCAGGGAAGGGGAGGGAATTCACATAGCCTTACCTTGGTCATGGAAAGGGTGACCACATAGATTGACAAAGCTTGCAGGATGTGGGTGGCCCCCCTCACTTTTATCAGCCCTATATCTTCTCTTTCCATTACAATATTTTCGGATTACAGCTGGTCACCAAAGAGCCACCGAAGGACAAGGGAGCACACCAAGGGCCTGTGGACCTTTGCAGGGTCACTACATTCCTGCATGCTTCTGACATTGCAACACATACGGGGCCAGGAGTCCAAGCCCCCCATCACCCCCACAGAGAGATCATTTCCAAGCATCCCAAGGCATCGCTCCTTGTGCCATCTGACTCAAAGAGTGCCCAAGCAGGCTGGCAAGGGCAAGAAGCCACAGAGGTGACATGTCATGACACTCTATTCAAAGGGACAAGGAAGGTGGGAGGACACGGGTGTTGGGGATGGTGTGTTAGGGATGGAGGACGAGTGTGGAAAGGGGTTTTGGGGGGTGGGGAGCAGTGTTGGAGATGGGCGAGGTGTTCTGGGGATAGGAGAGTTGGGGGATGTAGGTTTTTGACATTTCACCATTAAATACCAGTTCACTTGAAGCAATACAATTACAATCCTTATTGTGTAAATGCGATTTATTCAAGACGCAGCCATATATAAAAAGTTGATCGGCAGTTGATTATCGATGTTTTCACAAATAATGGTGACTTAGTTCTTGCCGCACCAGACAATCATCCTTTCCCTCCTCCCTGTGTGGCAGCACTGCACTGCACCTGCAGGTAGTGAGTCAATGTATCTGGGGGTGGCATGTCCTCATAAGTGGGACATTTCACCAGGCCTGTACAACAAAAATCCTAGGGTCCAGAGTGTGCTGTTCCGCAGGGCCATAGACTTGTGTGTGGAACCAGGGAAGCGGGCACAGCAGTGTGTGATTACGAGGTCAGCATCGCAGGTGACCTGGCCATTCATAGAGTGATACTGCTTCCTGTTGTACTATACCTCTTTGGGTGCCTGGGGGGTAACCAATACCACATGGGTGCAGTCCAGAGCCACAATTACATTGGGCAGGTGGGCTGCTGCGTGGAAACGTGCTTTTATGGCATTAATCTGTGCCAGGGTGGTGGGCAGGGAGATGTGCTAGGAGGGATGGCGCACCTGAACAAGCAAATATGAAAATGTGGGCTGGGACATGCCATGCAGCATGCCCACAGTGTGCTGGTAGGTGCCAGATGCAAGGAAATGTAGAGACTGTCACAAGTTTCAGCAGCAGGGGTAAGGCAGTTCTGATGGTAATCCTGCTCTGTATGTCTTCATGGATTTTTTTTTATCCCGTCAGTTCAATAACATTTTCCAGTGTGTGTAAGCTGTACGTTTTATTCTCCTTTAAAAAAAAGTCATCGTTGTTGCGAGATATTGTCAACGACTGGCATGACTTGAGAAAAAAAGCAGGTGTATGGGGAACATGTCCATACCCCGAGAGCTCTCCCAGCCCTTCATCAAGAGTTTCCAGGGTGCCAGAGGTAAGACACATGCAGGAGGCATCAAGGTACTCCCACCCCAAGGGGAGATGAATGTGGCGGCCCCAAGAATCCTTATTGTGTCAATCCCAGAGCAGCTGGCAGAGAATACACATCAGCACCCCGATGTGCAATGCCACTATTAATAGACACGGGTACACAGCCCGTAAATACTGTTTGTGGATCCACGGGTGGAACAGCTCAGGCTGAGATGAAACTGGGGGAGCTGGGTCCGGCCTGGTCTTCTGAACAGAACTCTCAGATACTCTCTCACAGCACAGCCAGAGACTGCGGGTTGCAGATGCTCGCACTTGCTGGGGCACCACAGACACAAAGTAAACTTGCTGGCAGGGGACTGGTAAAGCTCGCAAGCAACCATTATCCCACCTCCTGAATCCAAAATGGTGGACAGAATATTTATCAGCTCAGGCCGTGATCCGATGAAGAATAGCAATTCTTTCACAAAAGGCTGGGACAAAGTATGCAGAGATTGGGAGGTGGTGACCTAGTTTGCCAGAAACAATCACAACTAGCAATGCAGACATGAAAATGGACTCACAAATCAGAACCCATGCTGAATACATCTTCCAATTCATCTGTGTATAAAAGTAAGCATGAAAACAGGAAGCTCCACACTTGAGTAGAGTGCAGATACAGGGAAACACCAGTGCTGTGCCCAGAGAAAGAAGATGAAGTGCTGGGGCCAGGCCAAAAAGGTCCAATTGAAATCCAGTGCATGAGAATGGAGAAGCTACACCAGTGGAGCTGTAACTGGAGAGAAGGCAATTCTTGACTTTAGGGAGGATAGAGAAACCAGAGCCCCTGGGATCAGGGACTGGTAACTAAGAAACTCTTACTGGAGTAAAAGCAAATACAAGTTAAATGTGACAGTTAATGCTATCTGGGAGTTATAGTCTGGATATTGGTAAAAGTAGCAAGGCCTTCAGGCCAAATAAAGGACGACTTGCTTAATAAGAATAGACCTACGTAGAGGGCTAATCATTTCTGCTCAGAATTACACTTACGTGGGGGTGGGGAGAGATACCTACATTTGCTGACTTGTAAATCACCCTAAGGGCAAGGGGTGCAGCTCTATGAAGTGGTCCCCTTGTCTCCGGGGACAAAAGACACCACACACCATGATACCAGCTTAAGGATTGAAGCCAGGATAAAGATCACAACCTGCACACAGATCCCAACCATAACAAGATGCTAAGCATTGCGAAAAGAAAGGTGCAGCAAGGGTGTTTAACTGCCCGAAATTGGGGTTGGGTGAATACTCGCATGCACAGATAACTGAGAGCCTTCTTTCTTTGTTAAAATGGGGATGGATTTTGATAATTTGGCCTTTTAAAAACAGAGTTTAGACTTGACGTAACTTTGGACCTCCAGTCCATGAGACTTCACTACTGTATCATGAACTTTGCGTTTCTCCTGTAATCTTGCAGTTTTGCTTAGAATTCTCTAGTCAAGTTACCCTGTCTTGAAGGCTGCCCTTAAGAAACCGAAAAGGTGTTTGCCCAAGTTGTGAGCCTTTTGCACTAGGGTAGAAACTCTTAAAACATAGAAGGGAAGGGTTGTTGGGGTGGTTCAGCATACTCCTTTGAAGACTACATAACTGCGGGAAAGCCCAACATCAACAAGACCTTTTATGTTGTATTATCTTTTTGTTTTGATGTGCATCTGGGCTCCTGAAATTAGCCTTTTTAAGAATATGTTCAACCAGTGTGTACCACTATGATGACGTAAAACTTCATAATATCCACATGTCTTACCTGCAGCCACCCCAGGCTTCATCTTTGGTTGTGGAATATGTAGGAATCTCGTGCTGGGATCCCCTAATTTCCTGGATTAGTGGCTGATCTAATTTTCTCCTAGAAACATGCAAGTACCTACTTGCCAATTTTTATCATAACAACCACACTTACCTATACACTTAAGCCTGTACTACAATTAACTACCGTTTTCTTCCCCACTTTCCATTACAACAGTACAACGTACTTTATTTACAATACGATTTTCTGTTCTGTTACTCTGTTTTTATATTGCACCAAATCACTACCGCAGTTGTTTCAAAGCACTCAGTCTTGTGTGTGCGTGTGAACCAGATCTGATGCACAAGACACAATGAGATTTCTAAGCATGTATAATGCGGACAGTCAGAAAGTATATAAAATTATAAAGAAACATTGGCATTTATTGTAGATGGACACATCAGGAAATGTATCAAGGACGACCCAACTTTCACTTATGTTAGGTACTCCGACTTAGGAAGCTTCTTAGTCCTTCATTCATGACTACTAAGCCGGAAACAGTTTCTGATTGGCTCTAAAAATGTGGGAGGACAAGTTTCTTTAAATGTGGAAACTGTTCAATGTGTATGTATACTGTGAACACAAAGTTTATAACTATAAACCAACATGGGGATTTTACAATAAGACAATTTATCAACTGTTGTGCAAAACCCATCTATGCCATCTTCTGTGTCTGTACAAGAGTGTACATTGGAAGTACAATGCGCATCATACGCAAGTTACGAACCAGGATCCGAGAGCATCTGGGCAAGATTGGGAGCCAGGATCCCAAGCTTCCCTTGGCGGCACACATTGGCAGTCTCATCACAAAATCGAGGCCAAGAGAAATTCGTGGGACTCTAAATGGTCAAATGCAGTACTAGAGGAGGTGATAGAGAACTTATGCTGCACCAAGAGGAAGCCAATTTCGGGCTGTACTTGATGGCCTCCACACAGACCATGGATTCAATGTATTTCTGTGATTTAATTTTGAATATCTGGCATGTATCAGTGGGAATTCAGTCCCTCAGAATGGGTCAATAGGATTATGGTTTGGGTATCTGCTTATGGGCTCACAATTAATGGGCCATATATATTTGTCAGGTTTTTTCTGACAATTGTGCAGCCCTTTACAAAAAATGTTTTAACATGATTCTCATGTCATGTTTAAATAACAATGGAACATGAATGGTCCTTCGGGTCCACATGTACTTATGACATCAAGGTTATATTTGGTTCGGCTCATTTTATTGATAGCAATTACCATAATTTAGTACGTTTATTTTCTACCTTAATTTGTTAAAACACTTAATATCAGCATGTTGGCTGATGAGGCCCATTACGAGCATGTAAATGCGCTGACGTCCATGACGTCAGAGTGGGACTTAAATCAACTAACTAGCATGGAGGTCACATTTTAAGTAAGCATATAGCCTAATGGTGATCAGTAGGCTGCTCATGTTCAATGGTTATTTAAACCTTTCCTTTATGTATTTACAGCGGGCATAGGAATTAAACATGCATACTATTTAAGCAATATTACCCTAGCAGACGGGGGCATTATCAGGTAATATTGCTATTAGTACCCTGCCACGTTGTACCGGGGTACTAATAGTGTTTTTAAAAACAAATAAAAAGAAGATGGCCACCAAGAATCGGGGAGAAGGGAACTACATGTAGTCCCTTCTCCCTTTCCATGGTGGCCGTTGCCAGGTCGGAAAGGTCCCGTGAATACTAGTGTTCCCAGCTTCAGACACCTATTCTGAGGAGGTTCAGAGCAGGGGCTGTACCATGTGGTAATGACCCCGTTCTGCGCATCCTCATTGGCTGGGAGGCCTAGGCCACACACGCCCGCCAGGTACTAATTTACCACAATATGTACAGCTTACGTTTATTCCAGTATTTGATAACAATTGGGCTTTTGTGAGCATGCAAATGCTCAGACGTAACTGACGCAGACAACGTCAAGAGCGAATATAAATAAAGAATTTAGTGGCTGTAGCGATTGCAACCAAACGGGAGAAGCAGGAGATCTGAGCACGGCAGACACACTAACTCCACTCGGATTTTCAGGTAACCCGGTAACCAATTGATTGGGAAGTTATTTTCTGCATCAGGCTCACAGTCTCTGGGGGCAGGACACGGAATCTTTATCTTTTACAGTTAATTGAACGTAAAATAAGCACACAGGAATCTGAAACTACAATAGCAACATTAATGACATGGAACGTTCTTTGGTAAGAGCTCTCTGAGATTTCTCTGTCATTTTCAATTTAATTAGGCACCAACGACAATACTCACTGTTTTTACAGATCCAAGGGGCATAAGCTTTGTTTCTATTTTGGTAAAAGGTCCTGAAACACTTGGGCTGGGATTCTGTCCACTCAATACTTTTCAGGCACCACTGATGATTTTCACTATTTTTCCAGATGGAAGCTACTTGAACCTTGACACACCCTCAAGGTTAATTTGTACTTAATATGATGTACTGGTGAATCAGTTAGAAATATGAGGTAGTTTTTCTTAATCGCACATTTCTCATCTTTTACTTATAGAAATGTTAATCATGAACATCCCCAATTTGAAGTGGAACTAGTTAGTTCAGCCATTATGAATATTTATTTGGTATGCAGGAACTATGATGGATTTATATTCTGCATTGGGTCAAATTGATCAATCAAGCTAAGCATTAGGCCGTGACTTATGAATTGATGGGTGCTTAGCTCCTTTTTAATTAGATATTTTGTAAGAACTGCTCTGGTTTCTCATGTTAGCAACTAATTTAGTAAACAGACATTTTCAATTGTTTACTTGCAATTAAGGTGTGCCTTTAGGGGTTGTAAACAATTGTGATTGATATACGTTTTTTCTAATCTAATGTAAGTTTTTATTTTTTCTTCTCTTTTTGTCTCCTTGCATGGTTGAAATGGTGTACAATATGTATACAATGTTTCCTATTGATTTATCAGCATTGAAGAAGACCCGTGGGGGTTGAAATGCGCGTCAGCTAAACTTTGTTACTCATTGGAATTCAAGACTAAATGATTGTGCGTTATCGATTTTTGTGTTCTTGGCAGATTTGTGTTACAATTGTTATAGTCTAGATTGGTTTAACAAATTGTGTGTTTGAATAAGTAAAAACTGATAAGCAGTGCTCAGATAGAGGAGTGACCAAGCACAACATGTGCAGAAGACCCCTCTACAAGAATACAATCTTTAGCTAATGCCAGGGAATCGTCATCTCCCTTTTGTGCACTTGCGGACAGGTCCTTCATTAAATTAGATCGTAAATACCAGGCACAGTTTGAGAGGTGTTCTAGTACCCTTTCTTCTCTCTAGAAACTTTGTGCGTGACTTTAATCTGCTGGAAGGAAACTGGAGTAGGGGACGCTGAGAGGATGGAGACAGCAGAAAAATGTATTGCATAAAAGGGCAATGTAGTCCGGGGAGGAATGTTTTGTGACAGACTGGACAAACATAAAAAACTGTAAACAGGAGGAGGATGAGCCTACATTAGAATATCTAGATAGTTTGAAGGTTGTGCTAACCCAGTACTCTGGAATAAAACATGCAGGGACAGCTCAAGAAGCAATGGCAGCTGCTTTTGTTCAAGGGATAATGCCAACATTTTAGAATCCGCTGAAGAGTGTTCGCATGGGGTGGCAAACCAAGCCCTTTATAGAACCTGCGTCAGTTTCAAATCATTGCCTTTTCTGTCAAGAACAAGAGAAAGATAAGAGTGAAAACAAATGACCCTTCATTGCAGAATCTGCAGAAGCATGGTTCGGGATTGCATGTAAATGCAAACCCATATGTCGGGGTGAGGCGAGGTGGCCAATCAGAAAACGCAAGAGGAATCGGACATAAATGGGAAAGCAGTAGGGGGTCGTGGTGTTGGTGCCCGTGACCCTCAATGTAATCAGAACCTCTATGATGGGTTTGTGAAAAGTAACACTGCATGTCACTATTACAAGCAGCAGGTGAATTGATGTGTTCAAGCAGGAGGTGCATTGAAGTTAGAGAGTCCTAAAAGACCTCGCTTCAGACCACCAGAATGCCCTCTGCCCCCGCCTTCTCTAAAAGTGAATGCACACATTTTTTCCCCACAAGCCAAGCAACAACACAATAGTTAGGATTTATTTTAATGTAAAATTGAAAGGAGAAATGTACCATTGCAAGTAGATTCTGGGGCAAATGGCTCAGTGTTCAAATCAAAGAATTTTCAAATGTGCCACTTTCTTCTACTACTTCTTGAGCTATTAGTATTTCTAATAACCCCCATGGTTCACTGTATAAATGTCCCCTTGTCAGTATCTATAGGTTAGATTTTTGATCCTCATTCACTCCTTCTCAGTTCATCATCTGCTGTGAATTTGAGTCAAGATATGTTATATAAGATATGTTCTACAAATTACAATGTACTATTTACTGTGCTCCAGAGAGAGTGTTTTTAGATATCCAAGGTGAACATGAACATTAAGTTCTTGCAATGTTGCAGGCAATTAAGAGTGGGTACTGAATGATACAATTACTCAAACAGATGTAGACATATTATTCCCATAGGTACCAAAAGTGCTGTGGTCGCAGCATGCAAATGAAATACTATTATCTGAACCATTATGCATCCAAGTACACCTAACAAAACCTTTGCCATGAAAATCCCAATATCTCCTGAAAGAGACAAATCTGTAGTGATCGAGTCATTGCTAAAACAAGTGACCATTGCCCCTACCATTAGTCTGTGCAGCACCACAATCTTACCAATAAAGAAACATGGCAGGTTCACATCAATTTGATCAGTGTATAAAGGCAAGAAAATGCAGTGGTTTTACCAAACATTCCCTGTGGCCCCAACACACCGAATTTATTGTAATGTGTTACACCTACATTTTTTACTGTTGTTGATTTGTATTCTCTGTTCTCCTCTATCCCATGTTACCAGATTGTCCATATAGGTTTGCTTTTACCAATGATGCGCTCCGGTATACATGGCCACACCTCCCACAAGGTTACACAGAAAACCTAACCCTCTCTTTGCAGATTCTCAAGCAAATGATCAAGTTTCTTTTTTTTGGCAGTTCAACAAAATTACCACAGTTCACAATCACGGCTCAGTTTCTTCTCCCAGGCCTCCTCTCCCGGGCTCAAACCTTTATATCACAGTTCATCGGGCTCCCTTCCCAAAGCTTTGTATCACATTCACTAGGCTCCCCTCTGTCGGGCTCAAGCACCTCTTTTACTTTTCCTACTGTCGAAGACTTTCAAATATGCAAGTATTTCTCGAAGACCTCTGCACGACCACTTCAACCTTCTCTTCTCATTTGCTTTTCCCTTATAACACAAAAGTTCCTTGATTCCTCATAGCCTCACAAAAGTACAAAAAGAATTGTCAATGAAAAACTTCACCAAATGACACTCTTGCAATGCCTTCTGGAACTTGCAGTTTTCACTCTCAGGCTCCCCTCAGTCGGGTGCATGCCTCGTTTCCCACTTTCTCCATGTATTTGTCTGCACAATCTCACAAAAACCTTCCACTGTGCCGCTTCTTGCAGTAGGACCACTTTGCTACTTGGTATCGCGCTGCACCTATAATCACGAGCAAGAGTCTTTAAAATTGGTTTCCTCGCGGTTGCCATCTTCCGCGCAACCTGCGCTTGCCACTTTGTGCCGCTACAATCTTCGTTTCACACAGACCAGTCTTTCAGGGCATTCACTTCACTCACCAGCTGTGTGAACTCCTTGTGTTTGCTTGCGGCTCTGTTCCCGGAGTCAAGGTTTGCAGTGCACAGCTGGTGTCTCGCCTCCCCAACTCTGTCGTTCACCCGGCAGGGTGGCTGGTAACGTGGAAACACTATGCAAACTTTATCTTTCCTTTCACTCTGTCTTTCATCCGCAATCTTCAGGATCCCGGGGAGGTAACTTCTCGCAGGGAGGTTCAATGTTTCTCTCCCCCTTGCTTCCATCTCTCGGTCTGTCGTCTTGCTCCACCTGGTTTACCGCGGCCCTGGAAGTACTGCTTCATTCCGTGTCTCACCTTACTCAGAGTGTGTCCCAGTGCTCCACCTTTTATTCGTGTGTGAAGAGTTAATGTTTGTCAGTTGTATGCAATTGTGGTCAATTTCCTGACTTTGCCCGACTATATTAACAGGACATGTCAAGTGTAACGTATGAGTGTTCATCTTTTTCCTCTTAGACCACCTTTTCCTCTGCTCAGTATTTGCTTAGGAAAGGGGGGGCTGGGATGTTGGAATAACCTAGAAAATAGGATGGCATCGGGTTATTGAAAAGGCAGGTATACCGCGTCTCACCATTAGATGCCTCACCCCCACTGCGTTAGGACCTCACCCAGATGATCCTCCCGCACTGGTCCACCCCCAGGGTCTGGATCCAAAGGCGATAGGCGTGCCCTGGCCACCTGAACGAGAGACCCCCCAGGGACTAGAGGGTGAGACACCCTCTGGTTTCTCGCATACTGAACAACCTAAAAGAAATCAACAGAAAATCAACCAAAAATATCAGATACACCCCTATCTGATAAAGCAAAAACTGCAATGTGTCATTTACAGGCCACAATCCTGCTATATATAACCATATATCTTGATTGATTGCTAGCCCCATATGAAATGATGCATTTCATTGGGACAGCAAAGAACTTTTGGGGCATGGATAGAGAGCAGTGGCCACTAAGAAGCAAGCAGGGAAGATTCCAGTATTGATGTGGAGGCTGAAAGTGTGAGGGGAGACATATGTGCAGGTTATAAATACGTGCAGAATTTGTGATGGTTTGTAGAGGAAATGTGGCTGCTGAGGCACACCACGGATTAGCTGAATCCAAAATGGAAGCCAGTACAGTGGGTAAGGCTGGAGAGAAGGAGCAGTGCAGTACAGTACAGGAGTGAGGAGAATGCGGGTGGAGGAGAGCATAGAAGCTGTTGTGGTTGTTGGAGAACTTGAATGAGAAGTGGAGGGAGAAGGAAATAGATCAAGAGTTGGGCAGTAGCATGTAGGGAGGATATAGGAGAGTGTATGGGGGTGAGAAGAATGGGTATGCGCATTATGTCTAGTCGGTGCCTATGCATGTCTTGTGAGGTTTCTCTGTCAGAGAAGGATGGAGTTTTTATTATGAAATGGCACGACTGGTTGCATTATAATGCAAGCCCAGCTACAGCGACATACTAACATTTATCATGCTAGCTTTATTATAGATGCCCAGTAAAAAATGCCATACCTTCTCCTTGAGCCCCCCCCGCACCTTGCAAGCACATATGTTTATGAGTGCATGCAAGGCTCTGGAGAGGACAAGGGGCAGGTATGGTATTTTTTACTAGGCATCTCTCAAAGATGCACAGTAAAAAAGAAACACCATGTCTGCCTGTGGGACCGCCAGCACCTTGCACAGGTAGCCGATTATGTCTGGTGTGTTGTGCAACAATCCCCTATCACACCAAAATCTGCTTGCAGCACAAACGCATGCATACACACAATCACACGTATCATACACTCCCTCATTCACACACGCAGCCATCATCATACACTCACTTGTTACAACACAAGCATACACGCATACATACACATATATAAATGAACTTATCATCTGCCTTGGTCCTGAAGTTTCCTCGCAGAGCTCCACACAAACAGACACCAGGAACCAAAGAGCACTACCTGCGTGCAAGAGCTGGAGCACAGACGACAAACCGCCCTGTTCCAATTGTATGTGCGGGGAGGCGCATGAATGCCCCCATTCATATACAAGCATGCATTTCCAAAGCCAGCATCCCCAATGAGCCATGCAAGGTGGGAGAAGTAAAACTCCCCCTACTTTGCATGGCCTACTGGACATGCGCAGCTGGTGAACAGAGCTGTCAAACAGAACCGTGTTTGCCTTTGATAGTTCAAGCCGGCCTAGGAGCACTCCTTCGGCTGGCTTGTCAGGTTCTCCATAATGGGAGAGGGTGCTCATAGGTGGGCCCCGCCCACCCCTCACCCATTAAGGACAAACCGCCACTACTAGACCCTCAATGAACCTATGCACAGGGTCAGTGTGGCTGGAGATGAATCACTGTTGACTTTTAAGTCATATACATGAACAACACGGTTGGTAATGCAGTGATTTTGAGTACATTAAGGGGTCCATAGGAACGCTCTACAGTAGAAGGCTGCCAGGGGAGCTCAGCAGGTAAAGTGACAGTTGCAGAGGTGTTACATATTTAAAACTGGTTGTTAATCATATGACTTTTTGCAATTCCTAGTGCTATAAAATGTGTTTCGGGCAGGGGATGGGTTGGGCTGGCCACTTACTTATATTCAGGGCTAGTGGAATTTCAGCCCCTGTAGTGAAAATCAAAATTTGGTACCCATGAACCCACAGTTTCATTTACTAATAACTGCTATCAGCACAATAGAAGCATTTATTTGTGATTAATTGGTTTGACAAGCATAGCACATCTTTTTAAATATATCCAGTGATAAACCACAAAGGAATTGGCACAAAAATCACACGGTATTTGTGTGGTACTCCGACAAAAAACATTTTAAAAAATTAACTAGTGAATGCAAGTTTAAGAAGCAATTTACCAGTTTGGAAAGGTCTTTTTTTTCCTTCTATGCAAGTGCAATATGCACTTTTGGAAAACAATGGCGTGCCCAGCATGTAGGAAGCTTGCTTTTAACAGCAATGGACCACACCCCAGTGATATTAATGTCCCATTGATTCCCGTGGGGTCCCTTTCAGGCCAGAAGAACAAACAGGCTGAGCAAATCGAACCTGCAAATGCGTTAAAGACGGATGGGGAAAAGGACCACCTTTAAAACTCCTGGAAAGAGTTATTTGCAAGGGGTCGGGGGCAGGGGGTAGAGGGACAGGCCAGCCACTAGGAGCAAGGGTGGGTGTGAGCAGCAGCAAATGGGCAGGGCAATTGCCCCCTTTGCCCCTTTCTAGGGACGCCTATGCCGCTTGTTTTCTGAATTTCACTAGTTTTGTACCTTTGTATGTTTGCAGCGTTTCTAAGAGGTATATTGGGCCCATAATGAGTCAAGCTGGCAATACCTAAAAGACGAAAAACAGCAAGTGTGTCCATCATCCAATAGATGGTGCCACACAAATAGTTACATTAGGAATAGAATGCAATATTAGTCTGGAGACTGATCCAGGACACACATTCAAGAGACAACAACACAAGAGTGACCAAGACTTTATTGAAATTCCGAACAACTTTGTTGCTTAATGAATAGGCCACAATGTTCGGATGTTTGTAGCAGGAGATTGATTCTGCCGACAGCCACAAAGCTATAGCCTTTAGAGAATAAATACTTAAAGAAGCAAACCTAACAATGAACGACCTATGGGTGTAGGGTTCAGTCATGGCCCTCTGGAACTAAGATTGCAGAGAAAAGCTGGATGGTGTTTCAGGCATCAGGCTTGCACATCCGAGGCACAGTTGAGGTCTCAGAAAGGTGAGGTGGAGGATGAACATTGCACTGCTGTTGCAATCACACATAGGGCTCCTTTTAGCTCACGGTAGGATGGGTGGGTGGGTTGAGATGCTATAATAAACAGGAAGGATTGGCGACATGTACCAAGAAATTGGATCATCTGTCGATACCATGCTCAGATGTTGATGTGCCAGGGGAACAAGGGGGGCAGCAAAGGTAACGGCCAACCTGCAATGGAGAGAAGATGGTCAAGAGCATAAAATATTTTTTTGAGATGGGAAGTAAATTATACAAGGGTTCTGGCTTCCGTTTCCACTACTGTGCAATCTACGATTCTCGAGCGTTTGTGTTCTAGTGTCATCATAAAAAGGCTGCAATGTTCTTACTTTTTGGGGAACACATACAGCTGGTTAGGCAGCCAAGGCAGTTTTATCGCCTGGAAAACAATCCCCTGAAGAACATGTCCAGTACAGACGATGCGTCCTTCAAATCTGTGCTGTTCACGTCCTTGCGCTTCCAGTCAGCAGTAAATTGTTCCAAGTCTCCTGGAAGAAGAGTGGAAAAGCAGTTAAGTTGTGCCCAAAAGAGTCAAATTGTTCAAATAACGCATCAATGAATTTTATCATCAACCCCCATGAGGTCAACAGTAATGATCTAGCATTGCGCATAACTTGCAGCTCTGGCAAAACTCGCTGTTTATGGCAGAATCTGCTCTTTCAAACAAAAACAGGCAGATATTGCGAAACTGAAAAAATCAATGTTTTCCAGTGGCTGCCACCCCGTTCGCTCATGAGCAATGGAAGCTGGGTGAATGCCTCGACCTCACCATTGTCCGCAGTCAAACAGTACACTTTCTTGGGCTGAAATATACATTTGCTTAAGTGTGGCAATGCAGGCACGAATCATAGGGAGAAATTCCACCCAATTGCTTGCTGGAAATCTTCATTAGACAGAGTAGTAGTCTTCCTCGTCACATCCTCTTAACCACTGTGGCAATCCACCCCAGAGAAAGGCAACTTGTTGCCTCTTTAAAGATATAAAATAGCTGCTTCCGAGAAGGGAGGGGAAACATCATTAAGAGAATATCCAGTGAAATAGCAGTATTGATTGCACCAACTGCGATCAATATCATATATACAGAGAGGGAGGAAAGCAGGACTGCAACAAGGAAAGTAAAGAAGTAAAGCTCTGTGCAATGAAGATTAGCACATGGAGGTCATTAATGATCTTTCAGCCAATCAGGATGCATACATAACTACTGGTATGACTGCATCAAAACTATGATCCTGCAAGGCGCTAACTGCGCAGAGAACAGTGATATTGGGAGAGTATTTCGAAGAATTGAATACACGTGATAGCAATGACTGGTAGAAGGTCTGATGCAGGGGGAAAGGACAACACTCGTCATTGCCCTGGCTACCTATTTGGACAACGTTTTTAAACGCATCAATGAAAACGAAATATCCTTGATAGAGAAGCAGGAATTAAACGGATCTCAGCAAGACTTATCCATGCTCGTCTGTTAGGAATAGTTTTGTGAATTACATTGTAACAGTCAAAGACTGATGAAAAAGTCATAAATACCTTTTTAAATAAATAAAAAGAAAAACAAATATGACACCTTCAGAAGCAGACAAGGAAACAACAAAGCATAAATCCGCATTCAAGAAACAGCAATCCAATATTCCAGCAAGATTCCTTTCAACAAGACGCTTTGTTTCCTTCTCACTGCTTCTTCAACCTGACAATATCACCTAATTTAAAACACAAAAGCGAAAGCTAAAACATGGAACCATGCTCTTACTGTTCAGTAGAGAAACTGTTCACCTTTACTTTATACCAGATGCAAAGCTCATTCTAATATTGCTTCAGTTCAACCACATTGGCAATTGAAATATTTACCTTTTAAGGACAACCTTGTTATTCAAGTATTATGAAATAAGAGAGCATTTAATTTACTGCAACGTTTTGTGTGTTAAATGTTACTCTATTAACTTTTTTTTACTTTAAAACTACAACTCCAAAACCCATATTGCTACTACCAATATGTGCTAAACCGGCAGAAAGTAGCGGTTTACAAGAGGTACCAAAGGATGCGAACTTTGGGAAAGGCTATGCTGTGCAGTATCTGATGTCCGTGCCCTAACCACTGCCCAAGACTGTGCCCCTAGTCAAACTATTTTGAATGATAGGAGGAGGAGAAACCTCTTCACAGGCATAAGAGTTGGGTTCATGTCCTCAGAGGCAACTCAAAAGTATGCCTTTTGATATTCAACTTCATTGCAGATCAGCTCAAAGCAGGAAAATAAAAAACAGAAAAACGTTTTCGGGCAATTAGGAAGAAGGATGAAGGTGTGAGGGGTGGGGGAAAGTGGACCCTAGTTCAACAATCACAAAAAATAGAAAAAAACGGAAACAAAAACGACAACAAAAAACATGAATCCCAAAAAGCTTTCCCAGGGGATCCATAAGTGGGAGTGGGGCACTTCTTCCTTTGACTGAAAACGTAAAAAATAAACAGGGAATCTGAAGTACTGAATGGTTCTTTGAGGTGGAGCAGTGGTGGAGCCAGGAGGAGAGTGGGGTGCTCACTCCTCTGAGCCCCTCCTTACCGCCTGGTGTATCCCTCCCCGCCTCTTACTGCTTGCCTAATTTTTCCAAGTTCATATTTTATTTTTTTTAATGAAAAGACAGATGTGTGCTACAGTGAAGCAACCAAGTAGTGTGTTTAAGTGACAGAAGATGATGGTGTGCTCCTTGTGTTTAAGTCCTCCCAGGTGCACCTGCACTGCCGAAATTAGCTCCCAGGCCTGCTCATAGAACCTGTAATAATAAGTGAAATAAAAAGTGGTTGAATGTAACCTGTGTTTTTTTGTATGCGGTACGCGCTAGATTTTTGAGTGACTCCAACATACACATAGTAGTACATACATGCACAGAGTGTGTGTGTGCGTGCGTGCATGCAATTGAGTACATATTGCCTGGGTACCTGAGCTCAATGTGAATGTAATGCGTCGATCATGTGCTTCTGTTTGTATGGTGTTTGGGGAATTGGGGGATTTAAAGTGACCGTTAATGGAATAGATTGTGGCTGATTTAGTGATTTAGAGTGACCATTCAGCTTAAACCTAACGAGGACTCCAGCCTTTCAGGTTACCAAGGTAGTCAGTACTAAAGGTTCTGGAGGACCTAGGTTAATCCTTCCCATGAAATGTTGAAGGACTAATGACCAAGAAGCCATTGAGCCAGAAGCTACACAGTGGAAGTAAGACTAATCCTGCAAGATAAGTGTTCCCAGACTGGTTCCCAACTTCTCCACATGCCACAGGGATGAAGGTGGACCAAAGGCTCTCCCATCCAAGGTGTTCAGGAGGTGCTATACATCCAAATGTTCGCAAGAGCCCAGACATGAAATTTGGCAACCACTCCAATAACTTCAAGAAGTCACAGACCAATTTAGTAACATGCAGATATAGATAGGTGCCCAATGTCCCCTTTGTGTGCCTCTATGTACTACCACTTCAATACCTGGCTCACTATCCCTTCTACAATCCCTGCAACTATGGCACTCTAATTGGGGACCTAATCAGTTATCTGTACTGTTGTATTTAAGGCCCAAACAGAATATAAATACAGAAAAGTGAGGTCCACAGTACAGACAACAGAAGCAAACCATTCAGGGTCCCTAGAAGATGAGGCCATGGAAGAAGAGGCCTAAATGAAACCAGAGCAAGTTGGGGAAAGGAAAACAGTCAGCCAGGAGAAAGGAAGCTACCACGATGGTGAGCTCTGACTCCAGAAGGTTGACTGGTTTAAGAAAATCTGAAAGGTCTAAGAGAGCTGAAATAGCAGAGGTTCCACAATCGGCTGAGAAGCCCGGGTAAGCTTTTGGCCCTTGGACAACTAAGAAGCCTAAACGACTGGAAAGTCAGACAATCAAAGACCTGGAACTGCTAGACAGTGAACTGAGCTGGGCAGGTGACACATCTTTAAATTGATGGATAACAATGTAAATTCATTCCATGTCTTTACATCAATCAGCTGGGCAATATACACCTGGACACTAATTGAAAGATGAACTGGCCACCATATTCCTTAGAGTAGGGTGAAGTGACCCAGGCACTACAATCGTAGGTGTATTTCAAATAGTGAAATGGGCGCCTTGTCCCTGTGACTGATTACGGCAAGCGTGGTGGGCTCTAGATCCCAGAGACAGTGGGCCTCATTCCGAGTAGGGCGTAAAGGGATACCGGGCACCGTTAAGGACATTGGTGCCGGTAATCCCTTTGCGCCCTACTACGAGGTCCCTTTGCGGCCCCGTCCTTAACGCCTGCTTTTACCAGGCGTTATGGACGGGACCCGCAAAGGGACTTCAGAGCTAATAACGGTACCATCATTTACAGTACCGTTATTAGTACCCTCCCCATTCCCATTGAGCCCTATCGGGGCTCAAATGGGAATTGACATTTTCAATGGGGACTTACCAGTCCCGCAAAGGTCGGACTAGACCGGTAAGTCCCCATCGAACCAGGGCAGACACGGTACCGGTATTGGTGCTAGTCATGGCGCTAGTAGCGCCATTACTAGTACCAACCTTGGAATGAGGGCCAGTGTCCCAAGTAGAAATTCAGAGGGAGACCACTATCCAGATTAGGAAGAAAACCCCAATACCTAGTAGTTTGTTTATCTTTTGCTTCATTCAAGCTAGGATCACTCTTTTAAATTGTAGTCAATACTAAAGGTTCTGGAAGACCTAGGTTAATCCTACCTACCCATCAGATGTTCAAGGACTAATAACCAAGAAAGCTCCATTCGCAAGGATGTTAACATCAGAATCTGCAGTGATTAATCTGGTAAACAATATCTGACCTGGGCATTTTGGAAATTCCTAACCGCAAGACAAAAACCACAATCCTAAACATTGCCTTAAGAGTAGCCTTAAACATTCCAAAAAGAGAGCACATCTCTGCTGCTAGGAGAAATGCCCACTGGCTGCCAGTTTTCAAGCACATCATGTTCAAATCTCTCTCACTAACGCATAAATGCCTGTCTAACACTGCTCCTCCTTACCTAGCGAGCAAATTCACCCTGCCACAATCTACTAGACCTACACGAGCTGCCTACTCACACCTCCTCTGTGTCCTTAGGTTCAAGAAAAAAAAAAGCTTGGGGCTGCAGCTTTCAGTGCTAGCAGCCGAACACTGGAATCCACTCCTGGCTGCTTATGATCAGACCCTTCCCTCTGGTCCTTCCGCATGAGACTCAAAACATGGCTATTCACGCAAGATCATTGATTTAAGGGCCTCACCCTACACGGCCATGCATGCAAATAAGCTTCCTCTGTTTTAAATGATAGCACTCACAGTCGGGGTCTTGCACCTTTGTAACCAGCAACCAGACCACAGGGATACCTACATTACTGTGTTATTCATCGTCTTGCTTACTATTTAACCAGTGCCCAGATGCCTACGGGTTTGGAGTGCTCTACAAATGTTAAATAAAGTAGTCAAACTCCTAGTAGCCTTAGACATCCATCCCATCATTCTGATAAGAAGGTAAAGTGTATTACTTGTAATTCTAGTGATCCATCGTGAATATCATTAAAATCGTAAATCACGAATATCTCCACAAAAGTGCGGGACCCCGGAACAATCTTCATATAAATAATCACATTTCAAATGTAGCCAATACAACATTAGCAGACAACCATACGTATTCATTTGTTTTTTAAATTAAAAATCACCTGTGCAAAAAGGCAGTTTTTGTGCCCGAGGTCCTCCAAAGAGTCATGTTAAACAGCCTAGAAAAATGAAAACAAACATTTTCCAGATCAGTGCCCCTTTAAGAGTCAGCTTCAGAGAGAGCCCTATAATGCACTGCACTGGAAGTTAGCCCGCTGTTCATTTTGTTTACAGATAAGGAGAGAAGACTGTCTGAGCAGTGCCCCAAACCGCTGCCATGCCAGTGAAGTGGGAGGGAGTTTAGGATCAAGATATCCATGATGGATAACTAGGAGTGCATGTTTGACCGGGTCAATCATGGGATCATTATTAATCAAACATACGACTAGAATAGCTAGCTCTATAGCCTGTCAAATAGAAGCGTGCAAGGATAGTAACTTTACAATAATGTATGCAGTTCATAAACCTAATACAACAAACCTTCACCTCCAAGAGTTAAGCAAAAGGATTTCTTAGGGAGGCCTGTACCACCTGGGAATCTGTTCTTGCATCTGAATCAAAACAGTAGTGTTTGGGGAATGTATGGCCACATCTCCATGTAGAAGCTCTACAAATGTTTGCAATAGGGACATTCCTCAGCAAGCTACTGTGTCCGCAATGCCCCTAGTAGAGTGGGCTCCAGGTCTGCCACAGTTCTTTTGGACTTCTGGTAACAGTCTATAATACAGGATACAATCCATCCCGAGATACATTGTTTGGCGGCTGCCATGAACAACCTGCAGTGAAAGGGCAGTAATTTACAATTGCTTGGTGTTCCGTGGTTCCGTCAAGGTACAATTTTAGAGTACTTTCCACGTTTAATATATGCAACGTCTGCTCAGCAGGAGAGGAAGGGGGAGGAAAGGAAGAGGCGCGAGATATTGTTTGGTTTACATCGACATTAGAAACCACCTCTGGAAGAAAAGAAGGATGCATCCCAACTACTACTTTGTCTCTAGGAAATATCCATAAGGGCTTGTGAGAACACAATGCCTGTATTTCACTCTCTCCTAGCCGATGTTAGGGCTGGCAGAAAAGCTAACTTCTAAGTGAGAGTCTACACTATGCTAGGGCTTAAAGGGGAATCCATTAACTTAGACAACACTATGTTAAGTTCCCAAGGGGGAGAAGGCATCCTAATATGGGGAAATCATTTCTAAAAAATCTTTCAAATCTTAGATGGGGAACTATATGGTGCAATTCCAGCATCCTGAGCTTTATTTCTTTTCACCCATTTGTGGCAAACCTGTGGCCCAAAATGGGTCTATATTGCTTTTTTCCTCAATAGGAAGAGCCTGGAGTACACTCCTTCCCTTTCTGGGTACCAGTACTATGGGTTGTTTTGCCAGGAGGGTGTTCTTTTCCATTGTGAGCCTTTCCAGATGTGGCCATGCTCTGGCTGCTTTCAGAGGGAGGGCCAGTGGTGAGAACGTGAGCCTCAATGCATATCCCTGCTCGGCAATGTAGAGCAACTAATAGTCTCAGATGATGTACGACCACGCTTTAACATGATGTTGTATTACGCCTCCAACTGGAGTGCTCTTTGGTGGGAGGGAGAATGACAAGTGACTGCTACTTTTGAGGGGTTAGGGGAACGGTTTTGTTTGACCTAGCTGCTGGTTGAGCGTGTCCGGTCAAAGTAGCGAATCAAAAGCATCAAATGACCTTTTGTTCGAATACAAAAGGATCGAAAAAAAAACGGTCGAATTTTTTATTTATTTATATATTTTTTTAGTTTGGGTTGGTAAAAAAAGTGTTTTTAATAAAGAAAACAGGGGTTGGGGGGAACCCCCCCATAACAAAATTTAAAAAAACTGTAGAACAAAAGGCATTCGATCCTTTTGTTGTCAAAGCTTTGACCTACAACCCTGGTTGAGTGATGCCACAACCTTGGGTCTGCCGTCTGCTGTCTTGATCTCTGATGATACTGAGGCTTTTGGATATCAGATTGCGATTGAGAGGTTTGCACCCTCTCCTTCTGGAATCTCCTTGTGAAATTCCCTTTTCTTGTGTTTGTCTCAATTTTCAATCTCTCTACCTCCTTATTTGCCAAGGCTCCAAACAAAGATGAACCTCCAAAAGGAAGGTCCAACATTTTCTGCTGACCTTCTGGATTCATAGGAGATAGCCTTACCCAGGAATTATGTTTGATCGACAAACAGTGACAATAATCCCTTGAAAAAAGGCCTGCCAGATCAGGGGAGGTGGTGATGAATTCATTAGAGACCACTTTGCATTCTCGAATAACCACTGGTAAATCTTGCTGCTTGCCCAGAGGCATGTACTGTGCCAATTATTCCATTGAATCCTATAAGGCTCGGCCATACCTGCCTACCAATGCCATGGCAGTGGATGCTCTCAAAGCCGAACAAGACACACATACTTGGTTTCCCGCACAGGGAAAGGGTATTGGTGTTTGTTCCCACCGGGAGGAAGGAGTTCCTCTCACGGCTGTTGCCGACAAGCCACGCCCACTCTTCACTGCAAGCCATCACAAAGCATCCCAGCCTTGCTAGGGTGATGGGTGTCTGCCCCCGAGCTATCATTTGCTGGCACTCCTCCCGATTTGAGCAACCTGACCTGGGACAGACCCTGGATTGTTCAACTTCCCTAATGGAGTGAGCTTCCGTCTAAATGGATCATTCGACATGTGAAGCACCTATATAGGTGAGAGGCTAAGATTGAGTGGGGCCGCTGGGGGCTTCTGTGTATGAGACTGCATCATTTGTCCGACTGCTTTTGTGACCTACGAGACAAGCAAAGTCATCTACCCACCACATATAACCATCACCTCTACTCCATCTTCTGTCCCACCCTTTGTTTTACCCCTGCTCTACCCCTGCTCTACCATGCAAGATCACAGAGACCAAACAGAACATTTGGACGTCAAGCAGCAAATGGTGATGAAAACTCCACCACCTGGTGCAGACTCCGGGGTTTTAAAGAAAAATGTTTGTAGCCCTATAAAACTCACGGGGGAGGTGTACGCCCTCATCAAGGAAATCTATCAGTTCCTGGGTAAAAATCAGTATGCTTGGGGGGATTCACCCAATAACCCAAGGGACACACCACATATTTCAGCGTTGGAGTGGCTACTTATACCCCTGATCACCTGGTCAGAGGAAATTCTGCAGATATAGATACTTAGAGATTTTATCATCTGATTTTTCATCCAACTTTTTATTAACTGAGTTACGCAGTGCTCCCGGCGAGCAAAGCTCCTCTGTAAGGGGGCCAGGGAGTGGAAATAGAGAAGCCTTAACTGACCCTGACCACCGATACTGCAACCTCCATCTAGTACTCCCTGTTATCACCCCCACCTCCATTGATATCCCCCCCGCTATGGACAGTAATGAACTAGAGTCTGTGGCAGCGCTGGCGAGCATGGACCAGAATTCGGTACAACGTCCTTTCATCGCGGGATGTTTTTTCACAGGGTTTTTACCGCGATTTTGTTGCCGAAAAATCATCACATTTTTTTTGGGGGGGGTTAAAAAAAATTATATAAATTGGGTGTGGGTGTGAGGGGATTTAAAAAAAATGGAAGGGGAGAGGGGGTTTGGGGGGTAACCCCCCTATAAATAAAAAAATAAAATATTCTATGCATTTTTTCGAGAAATAAATCTGCAGTAAAAAACCCAGCGAAAAAACAACCCACGATGAAATGACATGGAACCCAGAATTCCACATCTAACTGACGACCGGACTGGATAAGGGGGGGGGGGTGTGTTAACCAGGAAATGTCTAAGAAGAGACCCCAAGGTCAAGGAAATCTCATCTTTACGGGGGCTTAAACCAGTGTTGACGATCCTGGCATCACTTCCATCACCCCCAGCTTTGAACAGTTTGGTTGTACCCTTGGCACTAACAGAGCTGGAGTATGCAAAGGGTAGATGGCACCCTGCCCTGAATGCCGCACTTGAGACTGACTTCCCTCCTCCCCCCATAGGCAGAGATCAAGTTTTGTGTACTGAGAGAAGCTAACTGCTGAGTTTTAGCCACCCCAAGTTTGCAAAAGTGCCCTCATGCCATCTGGTCAATACCAGACATACTGCTGTTCCAGCCCGTGAGGGGTCACCCATGGCCTGTGGATGTAAATGCAGTGTTATCTTGTCTGAGCTAGTAGATCTAAAAAGAAGCTGCTACTGGCCTTTATTGAAGCCCGAGGGGGAAAAACAGGGGGAGGCACCACTGGGAATGGCAGACTCCACAGGGGTTAGGGAGGTAGCTCACAGTCACACACACTCGGATGCCCTTATAAACACAAACACAAAGAGCATCAGCACAGAGTTGGTGTCCGTCGGTGCAAACATAGAAAACACTGGTCCTAATAAGGCCTTGATCAACCAGGAGCCCTAGGCCTTTACCCATTTTGGCTGCCCTGTGCCTGTCCCAAGACCACAGAACCAAGTTGCGCAATCGCTTCAGCCCACACTATGCTAGGCATTAAGTAACAACCCAAAGAACGATAAACCAGTTGGTAGGTCTGCTTATATAGCACAAAATCATGCCCCTAATGATGCTCATCTTTGGCTATGTAGACCGCGGCCTGGGGAATTTATGACCAGCACTAAAGTGAGGGGTGGGCCAAAGAGGGGCATAGCATATCTGCATAATGTCCCGAAACTGGCCCCAAACCAATTGGAACCTAGGCATGTGCTTACAAACAAATGCTTGCACTGGCTCCACATTGTGCGTGGTTACTCATTTGTAACCCGGGAGGCTATTCTAAACTGTACTAGACTGCATCACCCGGGGAGACTGCCTGTGATCTTATACAAATTGAATTTAGGGATCAGACAGTGGCTAATGCCTCCCTGGGTATCAGTTGCCAAACTCTCCCTAGCACGATTGCAATTAGCCCTTATACCAATCACAACACAGTTTATCCATGTGAAATTAGGCCTCAGCATTCTGTGCTATCTGGCGCTAATACAACACCTCCGAGGAAAAGAATCTTGGGCAAATGCAACTAATGGGCCTGAAGGCAAGCTGTGGGACCTTGGGTCTAATGCAAATGTTATATTATGAAAGGTTGATTATTGCATTGTAATTCTATTTTAATTTGTATGTGTTAGTATGTACTTTTATGACCCTAAGGCCGAAATAAAGTTAATGACGGACTTGTTTTCCTACCACATACATTTTTCTGCTGTCCTTACCTGAAGGATGTGAATGAAGATGAAGACAATTGCTGATTGTCCATAAGCCATAACAATCCGCCAGAATGGCACCTGATGAAAGGTTCAGGGTCTTGCTCTGGCACTTTTCATTTCTTGTCTTGACTTTGTTGAAGAAGGAGTAAAGAATATGGATTCTCCCACCTTCATCCTCAGGACCAGAGTAATAAGGTGTTATCGATCACCGGATTAGGAATACTAAATACAGAGCTTGTTCACAGTTCTAATGAGCACTTTATTAAAAGCTAGATCATCGTCCAGAGGTGGTGAAACGGAACCAATGTGACACTGAGGTGAAGCATGCCTCAGAGGAGTTCCAAACAACATATCCACACCAGGTTGCTTGGAAGGAGACCTACGGCTTGATGACCGGTCATGAGATTGCTTCCCCTTGTTTTTAGGGTATGTTCCTGTGAGGGTCTCGAGGCAAAACCAGAGGTGACTTGAGCAATTCAATACGAGCAATTCCCAATGGTGGAGCTGCTCCTGTATCCCTAGATGCAGAGTCTGACCTCTTCTGGGTCAATGTCTTCGGAGATGTTGACAGTAGGGGCTGTGCACATGTTTAAATAGGCAGAGAACTGCTTCAACAAGTGTAGCAAGGATTTTGAAGAATGCTCAGATGTTTAGTATTTCCACAACAAGATATCAGACTGCGACAGTCTCAACATAGAGTAGAACCATGCAGTGGCAATCTTTCGAATAGAACATTTCACCAGCACTCCCCTCGAAGTCTAGGAGTCAGAACAGCCTCCAGGGGTACTGCAGAACCGGAGGAACCTCTGGAGTATCAGGATTAGCAGCACATCTGTGATATGGGGTTTTGAACGTCTCCCTAGCTTTTGAAAGGCCAGCTGCCACTGACATGGATCTACCGAAGATGCCCAAACTGGGCTACCAACTCTTGGTTTCCATTCTCAGAACGTTCACACCTAAGCTTAGTCGGACATACCTGACAATCTACAATGAGATGATCGTCTGGCATGTAGTATATACAAACTCATGATTTACCATTTTACCCTCAAAGTCTGGGCATTTGTCAAACAGGGCTGGCATGGCAGAGGAAGGAGGAGGCCAGAAAGTAGTGTGTAATCCAGAAATTCCCTTTAGTAACTTGGTCAGAAAAACCCAGGCAAAAACATCCCAAGCGGTCGAGTGAACGCAGAAAACGGAGAAAAAAACAATCAAACCGACTCCTGGAAAACAAAAAAAAACAACGCCACATGTGTTCAGGGATTCCGCTTAGTCGAAAGGAAAAAAAACAATAACAGGGAAATACGTTATGCCATCAAGCAGAGAGAATATGACGAAAGGTACAAATCAGGTCGACTTTGTGGTCTTATTAGATCACTTCAAATATAAAAAACCAAACGGGACAACTACAGACCAAGTGTCGCGACACTCCTTATTATAAAAACGTAAAGTCATCAGACGTCTCAAAAAAGCTGCATCCAGGTTGAATTCAAACAAATTAAAAACCGAAGCTAAGAAACGCTACCCGAGAATACAGAAATTGGGAATAGTCCTGCAGAACGACGCAGAGAATATGCTTAAAGCTTTGGCAAAGGAAAACTCAAGGGACTTTTGGCAGCTAATAAAAGAAGACCAATCAAGTACTCACGACACCCAACCGAACTATGTCAGTGAGTCCCAGTGGGAACAACACTTTGACACTATTCAAAGACGTTGGAACGTCTCCAACTCCTGCAATAACACCAAGCATCGAACATTGGGATTTGGGCATTAGCCTAGAAGAAATCCAATAGAAAATCAAAAAGCTTACTTCATCAAGAGCACCAGTGCCTGACGGCCTAAGTAACGTAATGTTACAAGAAAATCTGGAACACTGGGCGATTTTCATAAAAGTCATCTTTGACAAAATCTGCAGAACACGACAAATACCTCTTTTGTGGAAGACAGCCACAATCGTGGCCATCTTTAAAAAGGGAGAAAAAAACTAACCTCAAAACTACCGCCCAATTGCCTTACTGGATGTAATAGGAAAAATGTTCGGATCCTTCGTACTCACCAAACTAACCAGCTGGACCACCAACAACGGCTGGTTTGACCCTTTCCAAACGGGCTTCGTACAGAACATTGGCACATCAGCAAATATTGTGCTATTAAACATACTAAAAGCACGGAGACACCAGTCGAACTCCAGAACATACATTATCTCTGTAGACCTAACTCAGTCATTCGACAAGGTAAACAGAAATACTCTGGCAAAAACTTCAGAACTGTGATTGTCCGCAAGAAATCCTGGACCCATTAATACAACTACACACTGACACTTCGATCAGAGTTCGGCTAAATAGAGGAGGTCTCTTAAGTATGCCAATTCCAACTTGGAGGGGTCAAGCAGGGTTGTCCCCTGGCTCCGGCTATTTATAACTTCTACATCACCGACCTTCCTGACTTTGAACCATCAATAAGGACCTTTCTGCCAGAAGTGGGGAAAATCAAACTAACAAGACTCCTTTACGTGGATGATTTGATCATTAGACAGCCTACACCGCTACTTGCTTGAAAATAATTTGGAGATAAAATAAAGCAAAACCAAAGTCATCTGCCTCCAAAAAGCTAAGCAGAGAAAGAGCTAACTAAGTTGGTTCCTGTGCGACAAAAAGATCGACGAAGTGGACTCAGATATCTTGGAGTAACCTTCAACAACAGTCCTTCAGAGGCACAAGAGTTCCTAAAGAATAAGATCACAATCTTGATAACACAGGGTCGGTTGATGGATAAAAGATTTGGAAGATTCTCCATCATCGGCCTAGTTAATTTCTACAGGAACAAGGTGATTCTGACTAGAACATATGGAGCATAAGGCCTAATACACATGCCGTCAGAAATATGGTTGACATTGGAAGAAATTCTGGCGATCTGTCCTAAATTTACGAAACTCAGCTGGAACTGTCAGAATCAGAAATGAGTTAGCCCCAACCTCACTGGAAGCGATCGTAGAATGGAAGGCATTCAATCTATATCGAAAAACAATGCCCCCTTTTTGCGCATCAATATTCGAAGTGATCCACAATGAAAAGTCTTCAAACAAAACTCTAAACACCTGGGGTATTAAATGCAAAAAAACACTTGAGGAAATTGGCTGCTCAGAAGAGGATCTGCTTTTGAATCCGCTGAGAATCAGGAAAAAGCTTTTTGAACTTGACTGGATTAAAACAACTGAGAAAGCAAGCCAAAGTAGTTTAGCGGCGAACTTGCCTCCAATTCCAACAAAACTGAACCATCGGAGAGACTACCTGAAGAGATTTCCGGATAGGTCATTCAGAGACACCTTCCTCAGAATGAGATTAAACCAATAAAACCAACTACATCCAAGGTAGATCGACTTCTAAAACCTGTCGGTTCTGTGCACCAACTGAAGAGACTGAGTCGATTAAGCACTTGTTGATGACCTGCAAGAGATGGGAATCCACGAGAGTGTTACACCTGCCCCCAATACTGAATACCTATACAACAATGGACACAGAGGACTGTTGGAGGACACTCATTTGTGGAGAACGAACTAAAATAATGATTGCCGTGGTGTCCATGATGAAGTCTATTATCTTAAATCTACCTAACATTTAGACGCCTAGGAGACCTCGAAGAAAGACTCTTTATTTGAATGTACCCCTTTCCCTTTCTTCCTACTATTCCCCCACTATTCTTTTTTCTCTTTTCTGGCCTGGATGAAATGGATGTAGTGAAGTAAAATGATTTTCATTTTTGAAAAAATTGTTAATTCAATTAACTCAAATAAATAAAAAAAAAGGAAAAAAATTGCATGCGAGTTAACTTTCAATGAAGTGCAGTAAAGAACGTTCTCAAGAGCGGACTCTTGAAGGGGCAGTGGTCTGGAGGACTTCTGTGAGAAGGGTGGGCATTTCTTCTCTTCATCTCTTCTTTTTACTAGGCTGTTTGCCATGGCTCTGCAGGTGACAAAGCAGGTGCAAAAAAAAATGTTTTTTAAAAGAAAAAAAAGAAAAAATTAAAAAGAAAAACCTACCCATTCTCACCAGATAAAAAAACAATAATAATAATGCTAATGTTTGTTGTGTGCTGCTATTGTACTAGGTACGTTTGAAATGTCATTGTTTTGAAATAAGTGTGTTACGGGATCCTGCACATTTCTGGGCATATTTTATGGTTTATGATTTATAAAGTCTCATGACGGAGAAAGTGTTAAAACACATCATTTTGTGACATGTGTTTTGTTGGTCTTCTGCAACAACCACATAGATGCAAACTAAACCTTTCTGGAGATGGGTCAGGAAGGACGGTCTGCCTCATTACCTGCCCTCTGTCTGATGCTCAGATGGTTTGCCTTTGCTGCTTCAATTTCTAGCTTCTTCAGCGTCATCAGATTAACTGGTTCATACACAATCTCTTTCCGTTTGTATTTCTCTTGCTCTAGCCATTGCTTTTCCAGCTCTCCGACTCCCATCTGGTCATCCAGATATGCATTTGTAAAGCTAATCCATGTTGCTTGAGTCACAGGCTTTCAAGTCCTGCCAGACCCGTAGATGACATGGAAAGGCTAGAAGACAAAGTCAATGGTGGAAACTTTGATTCCATTCCTCCATTTCAAGTTCTTGGGAAGCCTTGTCTTGCTCTCCCTGTAATTAATTGCTGGTAGATATTCTACTTTGGTCAGTCTGCTGACATATTGGTCTTGTATACAGAGCTCTTATAGCTCATCTGACTTCACAGTGGCCAAGGTACGCTCAGTGAGGGCCTGAATCTGCATCACCTTTCCAACTCTCCAGTCATCAGTCATGCACAAGACACATAGCAGTAAAACATGCTGCCTAAGGTGTGTCACCTGATCCACTGTTGGACCAGGTGTGGAGAGGAATCTTCAAGCCTTATGATTATGGTGGGGGTTACCTTCTTAAACATAGGCAAACGTGCAATCCTTAAGCTTTCATTGGCTCACCTAGTAAATGTTCTGGTAGAGAAATCAGGGCTAACTCATAGGAGGGGACGCAGGGTAGACATAATTACGGGTAAAAGTATTACTTTGAATACAAATGTCCACAAACGGGTATAGTAAATATACTACGTTTCTTATTAAAAGGTCAGTAAGGTGCTTTGTAGGGGGGAAAAATAGGGTTACAAAGTCTCTAAATGCGTCCTTAGTGCTGACCGTATCAACCAGGGTCAACCAATAGGTCTTAGGTTACCTTCCAATTTGTATTAGTCTCACAGAAAGGAACAAGAGGCTACCTTCTGAATGGCTGAGCAGGATACCAGTACCGATACAGCGTGGTCATCAACAGTAAGTAAAAGGACCCAATGTTAAAGACAGGGCCTTTCTTATGGAAACTTCACATCTTATGAAATGTCCTATTGAAGCCAGTATTTGGGTCCAACAAAGCAGGAAGGTTGCTGGCGGTCCAGTGACAGTTTCAGTGAAGCTGGAGTGCTTTATGCAGGAAGGATGCTCTAGAAACGTGCATGGTTCGTATGCTGAAGAAGTTGCTAAGGTAGGATAAAACTGTTCAATTGATTGGAGCTGTCGCTCCAATTCTGGAACATGCAGATAATGACCAACAGTTTAGGTTGGATATAAACTCCTCCGAGTACTAATCTTACTTTTGAGTTTCTCATTGTTTGTAGCAACCAACCACAGGCATCTGGCACTGTAATTTTTGTTAATGCTCACAACAGATGGTGGTTCTGCTATTTCGTTTTGGGGCAATGCAGATACAGAGCAGCAAGGCCTTAATGTGAGCAGTGGGTCCTCGGGGTCTTTAGACTGTGCCTGTCTGGTCAAGGAAATGGATTTCTGGATCCCTGTTACGTCTAGTTGCCTGGGAGAAGGGGATTCACGAGGACTTGCAATTCAACAGCTCCCAGGTTTTAGGAGAGGGTGCACTGCTTCCAGGCCCTTCTCAGTTAACAGGGGGCTGGTACAGTCAGTACTGTCGCATTGATTCGTGATCAGGAAGGGTATTGAGAGGTTGCAGGTTTAGACAGAGCGCCCCACACTCCATCTCCATCTTTATCTTCAGGTTAGCTTTTCACTTTATCCTTTGGGACTCATAACTAGGTGTTAACCAATTAAGGGAGCGGACTTTCACTTTTACATTACAGGGTATTTAGGGCTAGGAAGAGGGCCCAAAACCAGATCATAGGTTTGCATCTCTTCAAATATTCGGGTAGCCACCCAATCAATGCGAAATGTTGCATTACATTTTTGCACGCTTCTTTGCAGGCTTTTTTCAGGTTGAGAATCTGGCACGTGTATTCAGCAACACTTAATAACTCGTCATTTCTGATTTTGGCAACAGTAAAATTCGCTCTTCTAGGCAGAGGTAGACAGAAGCCACAAACTAAAGTGACCACTTCAATATTCCACTCACGCTCTCTTAGGAACAATGTCTGGCCATCGACTCGGGGACTGGGTATGTAGTAAGGACACCTCAGCAGTACAGCAGGCTGCACCAACAAAGGGCACCCACACCGCAAGCTGTGCGAGGGGCTCACATAGGGGAAAACAGCTACTTTGCATGCCCTATTTCAGAGGGGCAAAGACTTTATTCACTTCTCTGATAGAGCCACTAATAAAGCCTCAACAGACAAACGCCTGTTAAATATATTATATACAATCTAAAATACACAGGGCCTCAAAAGTAACAGGCAAGATTCGACCGCATGGGTGCAGATTAGGACAGAGAAAAAGGGTTAGTTAACCAGCCAGAACAAGCAAAAAAAAAAAAAAAAACAGAGTGCCACGTTGGGGCTTTTATTCTCGCAGCTGACACTAAGTAACAACATTTCTTATTACAAGAAAAAAAATACAATTATACGAAAACGTTTATTAACTGTACTGGCTTTTCTGAACCAAAAAGACTTTTAGCCAGCTAAACTTCCATGCAACATGGACAATGTAAATATTCTATGTAAACACCGTTTTAAAATGTTTTGTGTAGTATAGCGGATCACCTTTTTTGCTCCAAAAACATTAATTGCTGGATGAGGTTTTCACAAGAGATCTTAACGCTACTGAAATAAAACTACTCCAGTCAAAACCAGCCCTTACACTGGTACAAATTATATGCAGTACATGGACATGATATGGCATGTGTTGCATTGACTGGTTGTGTAAAGTTCAACTGAAAAAAGATATTCCACTAACAAAGCAATTTCAGATCTCACTCCCCACCATCTCCTTTTCTCTCCCCTCCTCCCCCGGCTCCCCAAATATTGATTGTTCCTTAGTGCCGGAATGCTGATTCGACAGAAAAGCAGTTTCACAAGATGATCCATCTGAACAACAAGCAAATTTAATAAAGTCGCAAAGCGAACCGATGACGTAGGAGCAAACCGAGGCTCATCAAATGAAGACATTGCACAAAGCAGCACAATAGCAATGCGCAATCCAACACAAAGCCAGAAGGGTGTCGGCAACAAGAAAACATGAATTAGCCGGACAGAATCTATCGAGCCCGTTATCTAGCTAAAAAAAAAAGACTGAGCAATTAGATTATAAAATGTTTTTCGGAAAATGTGCACTGTGAGTTGAATTATGTCTAGGAGTTTCAATGGCAAGCAAAAGTGAAGTATGGGATGTTCATTGACATTAGTATTTTGGGCATGTGCTGCTGGTGTAGCAAAAAGGAATGCAACAGGCATGTCTGTGCGATATGAAGACAATTATGAATTTCAGAGATGAGTCCTGAACGTGCAGGTGAGAATCTGATTTTTCAGGTTATGTGCATGGGAGTATCCCGGCAGCAGGATTAGGTCATATCGAAGTGGCTCATGGCTTGTCAATTATTCTGCTTGTACACAGGATTTTCAGTTTGTGGAATATTCCTTGGTTCATGGGAGTGGTGGATGGCTACACAGAGTGGCAAACGTGGGTTGCTAGCTAATCTGACCAAAAAAGGCCTAAAGCGCAGGGAAAGGTAATTGGATAAACAAGGTATGCACAGACTAGCTCCATGGACGCCTGATCCATGTGTGGGAACCCCAAGAAAGTGAAAATGGACCTCAAGAATTCAGCAGGAGAAAAAGTCTTCACCACAGTTAATTTTTACTTCTAGTGAAATGTGCCTCCCTAGGACACTTCAAATTCTTTGACTGTGCCAGTTGATATGGGGTACATACCAAACAATGAAGGCCACAGATGGATTGATGCTCCAGGTGAGCCCCCCGCCCCAAAATCAGGTTTATATACCTTGTGTAGCTTGTTTCTTTGGTTTATTTAAACCTTTCAAAAACAATTAGAAAAGAATAAAGCATTTTAGAAAACTAAAATACTCAAAATTGATTACATTTCCAAAACAAGTTTAACATTCATATTCATACAATAATTCATCATAAAAACACAACCATAAAATATCCTCTACCCAAATATGCAATCTCCTACACTCCAAACAGTACATTTAAAACACCAATATTTAAAACCTATATCATAATGAATTTTAAAAAAAAAAGTATGTTCTCTCAAGAAGTTTAAGGCAGCCAATGCTCGAGAGATTCCACACAGAAAATACGAACAAACCCATAAAGTGTCACAGTGCACATAAGCATGATTAGCGGTAAACCTCCAGAATTAAATAATCTGCAGAAGTAACAAAGCAGAACAGGAGGTCAGCAGATGTTTCATTGTCTTGATCTCTGAGGTTACAATAACAGTAGGGTGTAGGGCATTCCTTGTCGCTTAGGACATGTAAAATTACTTGTGTGTAAAAGATTCATGCACACTCATAAACTGAAACCTTAAATTGGCAATGGCAAATTTAATAAAAGATACTGGGGGAGATCACCCGCCTCTTGTGTACCTGCTTCAGCTCGTCATTCAATTTATACCTGGATAATTCTTGTATAGTGTTTATCCAGTCAAAATCCCACAATCTTTTCTTTACAATTGGCGGTTGCTGCACCAATGATTTTATAGTGCTCCCAAACAATGTCAAAATAAAATTGCATTTCGCCATCCATTGACCATTAATTTCACTCACATTGCCTCCAGGTGCTGGGGTAAGTTCTTCAAATAGAGAGTTGTCTTTATATAGGAAGTTGCTGGTCCCTCCACCCAATATATTTCAATACACTGTAGCCTTGAGTGATAAAAGACCCAACTCAAAAGGCATCACTGGTGCAGAAATACAGTTGAGCAAACCTAACACTTTTCTCCAAAGCTTTCCCCTCCACGATGCCCTGATCCTCAACATCAAGGAAGCAGATGGTTTCCAAGTCAAACTATTTCCGGGATCACTTTTCCATTGCAATATTTAATTACTGGTAAGAGGGAGAAACACCCATATTTAGAATTCAACTATTGCATTTAATTTGCTCTGGAATGAAACTCTAGCATTAGTGTGGTCTTGCATCCATTAGCTATAAGCGGAATACCTAAATCGCTACATTTCCTGACAAACTCCAATGCAGTGTGATGAGTCAGACGAAGGACGCAGACTCTTTAAGGACATTTTTCAACAAGGTTTATTAAACAATAACTGCAGCAGGTGTGAGAAAACCTGTATTTGGACGTGCGCAAAACACGCCAAAAATATATAGGAGGATCTACGTTTGGCAAAATTGAGGTATGCTGCAGTGGTGAGGAAGCCGATGCCTTCTCACTGGCACCTTGAAATGTAGAACAAAAAGAGTGGTTGTCCTCACATACTGCGCTCCTCATCCATTTGAAAATTTTGACAATTTGTAATTGTTTATGAATAATACCTGGCGGCTGCGTTTAATGATCAGAAAGTATAATGAAAAGCAACTGATCAAAACCATAGGGTGTGTTTGTTATCTTCACAAACTTGGTTGTCAAAAGAACCGTAACATAGCAACTTTTGTTACAAAAATTGTTCCAATTACATAACGTACAAAAAAAAAGCATTTCGTGATAATTGAAGATACAGCGGTAGATGGCAGGTGTCAATTGTCCACAGAAACAATCGTATTTTATGACAATTGGGGATGTAATGATAAATTGCAGAGATTAATTGCCATATAGTGAAGAATTGCAGAGATGAACTGCCAACACGTGTTTCAACCCACTGGGGTCGTCCTCAGTGCATACTAATTATGCAGTATAACATCACATGGTCATGGATTATATCATTCAATTGGCCTGATACTAATAAACGCTGATGCATGTATAATATTACAGACATATGAATACCATGGAAAGAAACCAAATCATGCACACACGTGCAAACACCGTCGAAACAATCCCAATTTAAATTGTGTTTGTGTGCCACAGAGGAAAAGAAGGGAGAGGGGAAGGAAGGGGAGAAAAAGAAGGAAAAAGTTTAGAGCAGTAGTATGCATATAGTTGGATAAATATTATCCATATATGATATGTTTGAAGAGATAACAAGAATCTTCAGAACGATTTACAAAAAGATAAATTATATCTAATGATAAATAGTATTTCCATTCATTTAGTTGTTTAATGCCTATACCTTATATATTGCTAGCACGTTCGCTAATCCGCCAAGTCATGCAAGATAATGCCTGTGAGTGCTCGAGTCTGTCACAGTCTAGGGCATGCTGGGGGTGAAGTGCTGACCCTACATTATCGTGATTGGTGAAAAAGGGAGCACTTGTTAAGTGAAAAGTGTTGACTATTGGTGAACAACGGAATGGTACCTGAGCCAATTTGTTGAAACGTTCTCCAAATAAGTAAGCGTATTCCAAGATATATCGCTTTGCCACTTGAACTCAGATCTGACATGACATATAGTCTCCTAAAACTCACAAGTAAGCATATAAACACAGCTTGTTTACAGTATAACAGTCATGACTGTTGTAGATTTATCATAATGGCCGCTTTGGTATTCAGCTCTCCATACTTCTGCTTGGAACACAGGTTTTATCTTTCTTTATGTGCAGGACAAAGTTATTCACTTTATTATTCACTCCTTCGGGTAACTGTGTTTCTGTCTTTTATTAAAACACTTAAGTTCATTAATGTTGACGTTAAGTCTTTCTTACTCTCCTTCACCTCCCTTTGAGATCATAATTCCCTTTCTTGTATGTGCACAGTTCAGTTTGACAAGGATATCACATTTCTATTCTCCCCTTCAGGGATCAATATTCACTTTCTCAGACTGTCACAGTTCACATTCAATAGATTTAACTTCAGGTTCTTTTCATTAGTATTAAGACAAGTTATTTGTGTTGTATAATACTAGTCTGATCTTCCTGTGCCTCCCTTATGCCCCCAGTTACCTTTGGTCTCGCCAGGAAATGCCTTCGGGCATATTATGCATCCGGCAATAGTTTTTCTTCACCGCACTACTGAGCAGACTTCTTCAGCATCTCTCGCATACGCTCATCGTTCCTCCTCTTGATTATTCAGTCTCAACGGGGAGCCGCTCTGTTTGATGCAGCTTCCCTGTGGCAGTATTAGCGTAGTTGCATGGGCCGGCGGCCCATCACGATTCTCTCCCAGTCACGCCTGCACCAATTCTCGAGCTCCATTCGGTTTGTACCTTCTCAGACTCTGTTACACTGGCTTCTGAGTGTTCTCTCTGCTGCTTCCCAGTAGATTTGGATTTTGCGGGCTCTGCCTCTTCCCAGGTTCTTGTTACCAATGAACATCCGCTCCGTACTTGACGAGAGTTTCTCTTTCAATCCACTCGTCTGTGGATTGGTTCCTTTTGCTTAAAAAGAGTTTCTCTTTCTTCGGAATAGCAGCAGATCTTCAGCTCAGTCCTGATAGTTGACAGGGTTTGACAGACCCATATATGCCATCATGCTTACTGGTGAGGGGAGTTCCTTACAGGAACGGGAGTCCTTGTCCCCTAAGGGGAGCCTCTCCTGGTGAGGTCCCACTTGCCTCTAACCCTAGGGAGGGTACTGCAGTGCAGCCTCATCTCCCTAGCCTCACAGCAGGTGGGCTCCCCCTTGTGAAGAAGGGACAAATTCCCTCGATTGATCAGAGGTGCCATCCACTGCCCAGGTGAAGCCTGGTTTACACCTCGAATTTGTCAACCTCATTTTCAGTTTAGATTTATTAATAAGATTATTAATATTAGCACAGAATGAGTGAGGTTAATAGCCTAACGTGCTAGCTTAAACCACAAGATCTCCTGATCTACAGTGTCGAAGGCAGATGTAAAGCCTACAAAGCACATACACACCGGCAACCTGTTAGGATCCAATGTGTTCTGCTGCCCCACATTAATAATGAACTAATTCAATGACGTTGCAGTATTACGCCTGAAACCAGATTGAAACCTAATTGCCCAAGATTTAAGGTCTCTCAACATCAGACCAGCAAATTCTTTGCTGTCTGTATCTAATAAAGAATTGGGCCTGTAATTGTGTGAGTCCAATAGCATCCCCTTCTTAAAGATTAGCACCACGAAGAAGATTTCCAGGTCTAAGGCATAGACCTTTCCACAATAATACTTCTAAAGACAGAGTACAATATATTAGACCACAACACAGGAGCATTTCCTAGCACCATGTTAGCGAGGCCATTGGGTCTTGATGCTCTAGACTCACTACTTTTTGTAATTATGTGTAATATATCTTCCAGATGAAAGTCTAAAGACCAGTCACATTTAACACGTTCAGATATCCGATCACTAAGATACGAGTCATTGGAGTAGAGCTGAAGAAAGTGTTTAGCCCAATCAGTGCTGCTGATGAGATTAAGCAGAGTATCCAACGGATTAAGCTCCTGCTTGTTGATCAATGACCAGAAAGAAGAACAAGTTATTTACCCCTGGTTAGCACACAATTCTTTTTCAACTTTGCCTCTATAAACCTATATGTATTTTTAGGGGTAATCAGCATGTACACTTTCCAATGGAAAGAAAACTACACCTTTCATTACCACTTTAAAATGAACTTCACGCATATTTTGCTTATTGGAGTGTTAACCAGCCTCTTGTGGCTGTCAACATACTGTGGCCTTACTGTGGCCCGTTTTTAGTTGTTTTTGACACCATAATGACAAAACTGCTAATACAAACACCATCGTGCTTTTCCTCATACAACGCAATGTCATCATTTTTAAATTGGCTTTTACTTCATCTGTAAGACCCTTTCTTGACATTGGTTTACATTCACAATCGTGAAATTAGCTGACATCACTGCACACACATAAGTCAATGCCTGGTGACGTCATACACATATATTCAATACGCCGCTACTTTTATCAACATGCCTAAAGAAATCGGATCACTGTTTTCCTCTTCAGCGAGGAGACTGGAAGGATATTGTCAGACAGTTATATCCTCGATAGGTGAACTTTCACTTTAGCCCTCTCCAATGAGTTTAAAATTGGTCAATTTACTTTTATCTTTGTACCATTTTCCTGTATCCCTGCCTTCCCCAACATCCATACAGACATACCCACAAGCCGTTTCTGTGATATTTTGCCTCTCCTTCCAACACGGCCATGCAATTTACAGGAAGGACTGGCCCCCTTGATGTGAGCCCCGATATTGGGCTTTTACCTAATTTAAGGAACTACCCTACCTTTGCAATTAACTAGCAAGACACTTAGGGTAAATTGGCCACGTTTTAATAGCTAAATCTCACAATCCAGATTGATAAAACTAAAATACAAGCCTTTTTCACGCATTTTTACTTTACTTCATTTTCTCATCTTCACTTTTTATAGATACACCTATGAATCAATATACAAGCAAAGTAAAATGAATGTTTTAAGCAAATTCAATGAATTGATGTATACAAAACTCTAATTTTATTACTCATCGCGGCCAAACACCCGAATTCTAACAGAACTCTTAGTTGGCGTGACAACTGTGCTCCTGTCTCCACTTTTGTACTGTAGCAGCTATTGGGCAGACAATACTTGGAGTACCATGCCATTGACAACAACACCAAAACAACAACAACGCTGTTCACCACATGCTTGAAATAGGTCTGCATAATTCCAGATCACTATATTTCACATAAACCTGTTAAAAAATAATTTTGTCTTGGCATATTGCTTAACCCCTAAACAATTTTATTGAATTTTCTGCAAACAAACATACAACCAAACTTGCAGCGCATATCACAATATTTCAACTGTAAACAGGTCCATCTATGTCTGCTGCCTCCCCATTACCTCCACACATTCGAGCTTACTCTACTTCGCGCTCTGCAACTCCGTCTTGCAAAGGGGTTTCCTTGACTATGTTTTCCACTGAGTCCTGGTCGCTTGGCCAGTCCTGAGTGGGCCCATACAGTGTAGCCACTACATGCTTCCAGGCCGTCAGGGTCTCCGCTTCTTCACCCCCCTCCTTTATTGCCAGCTTCCTGCCACACTGCTGTCTCAGCCTCAGTCCATTTCCAGAGGTCTTTCCACCATGCCTCTATTCTCGGTCTATGGCATGCCTTCCACCCCATGGCAATTCTACGCTTTGCAAGTATATACGTCAGATCCTTTAATTTACTTACGTTTGTTTTATTTATTTGTATAGCGCTCCAAACCCAGAGGTAGAAGGGCGCTTTAAATATCTTTGTGTTACATACTTAATACATACAAGCATAGTTATACTATATACATATATTGTATGAAGGAGTACAATTTACAGTTAGCAATAAACAATTTCAATATACAGTCATTTACAATACATGCAGCAGTTTACCGAGCGGGCGATGCGAGGTCAAGAGTCAGTAGTGCTACTCTTTGGTCAGGAGCCAGCTTATAACCTGCTTCCTAAAGATCTGGAAGGACCTGATAGTTTTGATGTTGAGAGGTAGTGTGTTCCAGAGTTGGGAGGCAAGTACTGTGAAGCTGGTTCCTCCAGCTCTTTTTAAGTGGAATCTGGGCACTGTCAAGCATAGAGTGTTGGAGGATCTAGTGGTTCTGGTGGCAGGTTTCATGGTGACTTTGTTAGCTAGATATGGTGGTGCTAGGTGATTAAGGGACTTGTATGTAAAGCAGATGGTTTTCAAGTCAATTTTCTGGCGTATGGAGAGCCAATTGCAGGATTTCCTAGCAGTGGAGATATGCTCTTGCCTGGGAATGATGAGTGCGGCGTGCAGAGCGTTATTTTGTAGTACCTGTAGTTTGTTAATTACAGATTGGTTAGCACCTAGGTACAGGCTGTTGCAGGAGTCCAGTTTGGATTGTATGAGGGCTCTGGCGGGAGTGAGGCAGCTATTGGATGATAAGAAAGGTCTGCTGGCCCCGATGAGCTTGCCGAGAGGCTGAGGCGATCAAATTGGTTTGTTTGGAAAAATTAGTGTTGGCATCCAGGTAGAAGCCAAGGGTTTTCACACTCTTGGCAATGGGGATGGTGTGACCATCGATCGTGATGTTATTGTAGCTGGGACTCAGTTCAGTTAGGTTGTTGGGGGAGCCGACGATGAGGAGCTCTGTCTTCTCATCATTCAGGCAGAGGCCATGAGAGGCCATCCATGCCTGAATGATGGAGAATATTTAGTTGATCCAGGTGACGTCTGCTTGGTAATTGCCTGTGATGGCGAGTAGTATCTGGGTGTCAACTGCGTAGTTCGTGTAGGTGACACCCAGACGGTCTGGTTGGTCAAAAAGAGGCTTTGTAAATATGTTGTACAAGGTGGGGGATACACAGGAGCCCTGTGGGACCCCGCATGAGATGGGGATGGGGTCTGCTGCAGCTGTTGTTGAGAAGACCCACATGGTTCTATTTGCCAGGAAAGATTGTATCCAGGTGATGGCAGAGGAGGAGAAGTGAGCTGCGGTGGCTAGGTGACTACAAAAGATTGTGGCTGACCAAATCAAAGGCCGCTGAGAGGACTAGGAGGAGTAGAATCGTGGCATTGCCTTTTTCTTTAATTTCATCAATCTGGCTTTTGAGATCAACAAGGGCAGTTTCTGTTCCGTGTTGAGGTCTGAAGCCAGATTGACGTATTCCTAGCAGTTGGTTGGATTCCAGTTATTCCTGAATTTGGATGTAGGCAACTCTGTCCAGGATTTTTAGTAGGAATGGGACTGTGGTGATGGGCCTGTAGTTGGTGGGTATGGCTGGGTCTAGGGATTGTTTTTTCAAGAGTGGGAGAACCCATGATTGTTTTAGGTTGCTGGGGGCTGAGTTATTAATGAAGGAAAGGTTAACAAGTTTGGTGATGAAGGGGGAAAGCTCTCTAGCTGCGTCTTTTATGATCTGGGCGGGACAGCTGTCCCCTTTGCAGTTCGATGGTTTTAAGGAGGTGATGATTTTTTTGAACTTCAGCCGTGGTAACTTTCTTAAATGTGAAGCCCGATCTGGTATTGTTGGGCGTAGGTAGGCTAGGGTTGGTGACCTTGTTATTGGAGAGTTGTTGGCGTTTGTCTTCTATTTTGGTTTGGAGTCCTGTAATTTTGTTGTTGAGGGTGTTTTGGATGCTGCTGTACCAGGATTTGTCTTTCAAACAGGTGTCTGGAGGTGAACTTATGTGTTTCAGTTTGCGTGGTCTGGGGAACTATCCTATCAGACATGCCCAGGCTGTTTCAACATTTATATTAATCCCTTTCTCGTCCGATCTATGGCCTACTTCTTCCCAGAATTTACCAATCTCTGGACACGCCCAGAACATATGCGTCATGCCAGCTTTTTCTTCCCCGCATTTGGGGCATGTTTGTCGTTCCACGTTTTTAAATTTAGCTATCTTGCATTCCTTGACACTTTTTTGTGGTACCCTTGGGCCCGTTCGCACATCCCATCGCTCATCGGGACGGCCACCTCCTCTTCCCAGTCCCGTCTTAGTTGTATCACCTTCCCCGATTTGGACATCAACAGCTCATATATTCTAGATTTCTCATGCCCTCCTTCTGCTAGGTCGTATATTGTTTCTATGGCAGCATCCGGTTGCTCCTCTAGTGTTATTTCGGACCATGTCTCTTTAATCCACCTCACCATTCTGGTATATGTAATATATTGTCCTTTGTGCAACCCGGTTTCCTCGACCAACCTCTCATATCCCTTGATCCCCCCTCTTGCCTCACATCTCCCACTGTTGCTATCCCAACCGGTTCCCAGTGCCTCCTAATCATCTTCATTAGCTGGCCGTCTTTTCCTGTCAGTGCGACTAGTGGCACTTGCAGAGAGCACGGGGTTGGGTTCTCCATGACCTGGCAGGCTTTACGCCATACTTTTCATCTTGGTGTCATCATCTCTGGGCGTTCTCTCATCTCCCATTTGGGCAGCCATATCACTTCTTTCAGGAAGTGCAGGGCACATTCCAGTCTCAACAATCTGGATTCTGAGGTTGGATCTTCTGAAAGCCATTTAGCCACATATTGTAGTTGGTTAGCTAGATAATAAATCTCATAGTTTGGCAATTTTATGCCCTCTTTCATACGTGTTTTGTAGCTTCCAGAGGGCAATTCTATTCCCCGTCCCGTGCCAGAGGAAGTCCTTGCATATGCTATGTAGTTTGACAAAAAACCGCCTTGGTATCAGATATGGTATATTCCCAAAGTAGTGTAATAATCTCGACAGAACCACCATCTTCAGCATTGCCCCCTCCCAATCATTGGCAAGGGGAGTTTCTCCCAGAACCTCATGCTATTTACTATGTTTCTTACCGCCTTCTCAGTATTGTGTTGGTGTTCTGCCTCCACCATATGGTATATGTCTATCCCGAGGTATCTAAAAGGGTTTGTTTCCCATGGTATTGTTTCCCATGGCATTTGTAAGATTGGTAGCCGGTCTCGTGGGGTCCCCACATACCCACCCAAAGGAAATATACATGACTTTTTGGGGTTCACCGCTATGCCAGATAGCGACGCAAATCGCTCCATCACCTCCAGGACATACTGGGGGTTCTCTTCAGGGTACCGTAAGTAGAGCAGCATGTCATCTGCGTACAATGAGACTAGGTGCGGTTCCCCTTTGATGTCAATCCCTATTATGTCGTATTGCTGCCTCAGATATATCGCCAGAGGTTTCAGTGCTAGGATTTATAACATCGGGGACCATGGACATCCTTGCCTAGTACCCCTACTGAGTTGCCACCTCTCCGATATTATCGCTCCTGTTTTGACTCTAGCCAGCGGTGCACTATAAGGTACCCGGGCCCTATCCCGTAATTAGTCAGAGCTGCCATCAGCCAAGGCCATTTGACTGAGTCGAAGGCTTTTATTGCATCCAACGATACAATCGCTATCTCACCCGAATCCCCTTTCATATGTTCTATGACTCAATGTAATCGCCTAAGGTTATCAGAAATGTTCCTATGTGGAACATATCCGGTCTGATCCGGGTGTATAAGTTTATTAATGATCCTTTTCATTCTATTTGCCAGCACCGCCGTGAGTACTTTACTATCTTGGTTAAGCATTGATAGCGGTCAATAAGATCCACAGTCTTTACCCAGCTTATTGGGTTTGGGGAGAGGAATGATCATTGCCTCTCTTAGGTATTCTGGCAGCCTTCCTGTATCATATGACTCATTCAGCATAGCTAAAAGCGGGGGGAAGTACCTCATTACTATACGTTTTATAAAATTCACTATGGAGTCCATCGGCCCCCGGGGTCTTACTAGTAGGTAGCCGACGTGCCACCTCTTCCAGTTCCTCTACGGTAATAGGGGCATCCAAGTCCTCCCGCTCCTCTATGCTAATTTGTGGCATGCTTATGTCTTCCAAGGTTTCCCATATTTCCCTGCGGTCGTTTCTCTCTACGTCCCCATACAATTGTTGGTAATATTCTAGGAACTCCCGATTCACGCCCTCTTGGGTGTCCACTATTTGCCCATCTTCCCTTGTTATTGCCCGGATTGTGGTTCTGGGGGTTTCGCTTTTGTATAACCATGCTAGAATCCTCCCTGGTTTGTCTCCTCCTGCATGCTGTCTCTCTACATATATTTTCATAGTTCAGATTGCATAGCCCAATGTTCCATGCATTTCTGTTGCAGTTTAAGTATGGTTTCGGCCTCGTCCTTGGCATCACCCCCTCTACCCAGGACACCTAGTTCCGCCTCAGTTTCCTGCAGTTCTCTTAGTATCCCTCCTTGTAGTCCTTTGGATTTGGCTATAGCTAGCCCTCTTACTACCACTTTGAAGGCTTCCCAGAGCGTACCGGCTGACTCAACACTTCCAGTGTTGGTCTCAAAGTAATTTGTAATCTCTCCTCTCAGATCCTCCCTAAACATTATATCTTTTAGTGCCTCGGCTCCGAGTCGCCATGTTGGGATCCTAGCTCTTGGGGGCCGATATTGCCACATCAGGATCAATGGCGAGTGGTCTGACCAGACCCTCGCTTTATATTCTGTCTGTGCTATCTCCGCCATCAGCTCCTGTGTGGCCAACATATAGTCAAGCCTAGTGTGCAAATTTTGTGGGGACGAGTAATGAGAATACGGTCTATCCTGTGGGTGGGTGCGCCCTCCATACGTCCACCAGCCCGAAATCTGTCAATACTGACTGCAGCGGCCTAGCAGCGGGGGAGGGTCTGTCTATTTTGCCGTCTGAACGATTTACGGGTTTAGCGTGCAGTTGAAATCCCCACCTCAAATCACCGCCCCCCCCTAGGTACATGCTCATTTTGGTATATAGCGTCTTGAAGTATGCCACTGTGTCTTGCTTCGGGGTATACGTATTTATAATACTTATTTCTTTATTTTCCACCAGTCCCCTTATTGCCATCATCCTCCCATCTGCATCCACAGCGGACTGTAGTATCTGGAACGGAACATCCCAGGTGATCACCCCTCTAGCATAGGCAGAGTATGTTGAACCCACTGTGGTCCCTCTCCATTTCTTCCAGACCACCTGTAGTTTTTCTCTCGTGGGGCGAGTCTCTTGTATCAGAGCTATATATATCTTCTGCCTGCACAGGTACATCATGACCTTGCTCCTTTTTAAGTAGCTATTGAGACCCCTGACATTCTAGGTGATTACCTTAAGGTCCCCCATAGCCTCATCACATCCCGCCCCTCCCTTTGTCTATCTCCAAGCTCTGCTCGGAGGCCATCGCTCGCGTATGTAAGCTTGTTCCCTAACCTGCCCCAACATTTCCCAACTGCCACTTCCCGTGCCTCCCTCCCTCCCTCCCTCCACCCTTCCAAGCACCAACTCAACTCCCAACTCCCCACACCTCTTCCAACTGTTGCCCAGCTCCATCCCTGGATCAGGCTCCCCCACATCTAGTCCCTTTCTCAGCACTGCCTGTACTTGGGACCCAGTGGGGAGATGCTGCCCTATCGGCGCACCTACTATTCCACCTAATGGGGATAGAACGCATGTGTCCTGTGGCTCCGATTTAACTATGAATCGCCACGCTGTGCATCACGTCTAATCTACTCGCCTCTATATTCCAGTCCACAATGTTCACTTGGCGAGTGCATATGGCAGGTGCTCCCCCCCCCCCTTCTACCACCCAGCCTTAACAATCTCTGCGCCTTTACCACTGCAATGTCTCTCTCCCCCGCCTTTAGCCCACATGTCATCGGATCACTTAGCCTGTCCATCTCGGTCCTGGTCTTCCTCCGTCTCTCGGAACCCTTGCGTATCCAGCCAGCTTGTCGCTTCCTCCAGGGTCTCAAAAAAGTGGGCTTTACCTTTGTGCAAGACTTTCAGTTTCGCCGGGTATAGGAGCATATATTTCAGCCCAGCTTTGCGTAATCTTCTTTTGACTGCCACGTAGTTGTATCGTTGTCTCTGTACTAGCATGGTGTAGTCCGGGTAAGCCGTGATCATTGCTGACTCTCGGGTTATTGTTCCGCCTTTCCAAAAAAATTCTAGGATCTTTTCTCGATCTCTATAGTTCAATATTTTTGCAATAATAGCACGGGGCGGAGCCGAAGGTTGAGGTCTTCTCGTCTGGGCTGTGTGTGCCCGTTCAACCGCGAACCCCTGGGAGAGTTTACCAGCTCCTATTTCTTGGAGTATCATGTTCTCGACATAATCCGTGCAGTCCATGCCTTCTTCTCCTTCCGGTAGGCCCACCACTTGTATGTTACTGCGTCTCGCGCGTGCTTCCACTTCTTCTGCCCGGTTTTCCAGATTGGCCACCTGTTTCTTCAATATATGGACCTCTCTTGCATTGGCGGCGCCAACCTCCGTATTTGTCTTAACGGCACTCTCCAAGCCACTTGTTCGGTCTGCCAACGCCCTCACATCCTGTCTCAATAAATTGACATCGATTCCGACAGCGTCTATCTTCACTTCCAGTGCCTCTTTCAGCTCAGCCATTGCCGTTTCCCACGAGGATTTTAGTTCCGTGATAGCTGCGAGGATCTGTTGATCGTCTCTTGGCGAATTTGCGTTCTCTTGATATGATATGATATGGCATTTGTAACCCGCCTATACACAAGTGTTTCAAGGTCATGGTCACGTCCTGTGCTGACGTGGTTGGGGGCTGCTGTGCTTTGGTGAATATATCCATGGTCGGCTGCTTCATTTTGCTTTTGCTTCCTTTTTGGGCCATTGTGTGGGCGTCCCTGTGTGCCTTAGCGTCTCGGTTCCTGTGGTGGTGTGCTGCTTCACTTACTCCGCCGTGGGCTCCTTATAATATTGCTTCCCGCTTCGCTTTTGCATGACGTGGCTCCATCCCTCCTGGGGATCAATCCTGTGCCTTGTGTGCTTAAAATCATATGCGTACTTCACTCTGATGAGCTTAGGCACTTCGAGTGACCAGTCCTTGGCTGCAGCTCTTTGCAGTTGTGGACCCTTTGCTCTGTGGTCTCTGTGCAGCCTCACCGTAGGATGCCATGTCTGCCAATCTTTAGCGTGTGGCTATGCACTCTATGCGGCCCTACCACCAGTCTACCCTTTTTGGCAGGCCAGTCTCAGGTCTGGTATCTCATGGCAATACGTGGGGCTGCCCTCAGTTCGCTGTCGTGCTGCCCACTGCGGATTCCTCTGTGCCTCCTTCAGTCTCGCCTTGGGTGTCTCATTCACATAGCGTTCACTATGTTCGCCTTCGGGGGTTACCCTTAGTCGCTTGGGGTTTGGCCCTCGGACATTCCTGTCTGTGTTGCTAGCCCTTTCTAGTGTGCTGTGGCGTGTTGTCCCTGTTGCCTGCACATTTTATCCTGCCGCCCGTTGTTTATGGACTTTAGGGATTACTTTTATTCTTCCGCCGCCACTGTATTATAATGCCCTTGCAGCTTCCAGGTAATGTCCCTGCACTGGGCTATGTGAGTGTTGATACATTAGGGCTGCTCTGTCCCGCCGGGTGTATTTCGCCGTGGGGCTTTCAGCATTGGCTATGCTTCCATGGCGTTGTCCCCACCTCTGCAGAGCTGTGAGTCCGGGTCCCGCTGGAGTCTAAGGGCCTCATTACACGGTAGGCGGTGGACCAAGGTGCTATTAGCACCTTGGTCCATGCCGGTAAAATACTGGCACCACCTTGGAGGAAAGGGGAATTACTGCCCTATTACAAGGTTGGCGTGGCGGTAATTCCCCCTTCCCCCATTGCCCTTCCCCATTCCCATTTGTGCCCCATAGGGCTCTATGGGAATGGGGAAGGCGCTAATTACGGTACCGCAATTAGCACCCTGGTCCCTTTGCGGGTTGGTTTTTAACGCCTACTAAAAAGCAGACGTTAAAGTACCAACCCGCAAAGGGACTTCGTAGTAAGGCGGTAAGGGTTTACCGGTACCGGTAAACCCTTACCGCACTACGTGTAATGAGGCCCTAAGTCTCGCCGCCTTTTACTTATGTGCGTGTGCTCCCCGCACTTGTTTACAATATTATAGCTCTTAGGGTTGCCGACCATCAGTTTATTCCTATCCCGCCCGGACCTCGGGGGGGCTGGACCTGCAGCTCCATGCGCCGGGCCGCCTTCCGCCCGCAACGCGTATACAAAGTGTATACGGCGGGGGTCCTCTGCTGTCCTCTTTGGTGTTCCACTAGCAGTCCCGTGCAGCCGGGACTGCCAGCTCCACGTTGCGAGTTCTTTCGCAGCGTCTTCCAGTCGCACATGGGCTGATATTATAACGCCGCTTCAGCTGCCAGACACCCCCACAGCGACGGGCAGTCTTCTTTCTCGGCGGCGCGCTCCTCCTCCGCTGTTGTCACCTTAGAGGATCCCTTTGTCTCGGGGCGCCGCCATCTTGATGTCGATTTCACAGCTCTCGACCCTGGATACAAAGTATCATATCTTCTGCCACACTGCCCCGAACTTCCAGCCGGCTCGCGTATTTCAGTCCCAGCGTATTCATGCACATCTAGTGCTCTTTTGGGACTGGAATCAACTGTTGGGCTGCACGCGCTTTCACGGATCGTATTGCGGATCACGGAGCTCTCAGGAGATGTAGCCTATTCCATGGCTACATAGCCACGCAGCCGGAGGCAGAGTTAATTGCAGTTTGGGATGATATCTTTGGTATAGTGGATGAAGGGAACACTAGCATTCTAGTTATCATCGAAGATGGGCCTGTCTTAATCACAATCCTTTTGACGGGATACTAAAGGTGGGAAGCGTCGTAGACACAACCCACCAATGGTTCTACAACTTTCTCATAGACAGGTACTACATTTTTTTTAGTGCATGCCCTTCTTTTTCATCAGTGGCTGAACTGATTGGAATGATATCACAAAAACCCTAACATTCAGTAATGTGTAACATCTACCTTGCCATGTTTCAGATTTTGAGAAATGTTTTGACGAAAGTAAAATCTCATGTGCACACCATTGTTTATATCTCCCAATACCTCCCTCTTTTACACCTCTGATACATATTCTGGAGCTTGGGTCTCCAATTCCAACCTCTGATTAGTTAAATAACTTGCAACCAGTTTTACTGTATTCAAATGTATTGTGTGTGGCTACCCTAAAAACACGAGCTGTGTTGGTCCTGAGGTTAGGCTTGGAGACTTACTAAAGAAAATTGAGCAGTGGTCCGTGACCTAGACCCCAATACAGGCGCCGCAAAAGTCACACTGTCTAGCTGCAAGAAAATGTCAATAAAATGAGGAATTACGTTAGACTCAAAGCTACACATTCAAAGTTAAGCAGTATTTAAAAAAAATGTCTTTTCCAAGGCATACTCCTAAGAAGACAGATGCTGTTTCTGGCTGTGCAAATTAAGAGCATGTGTAGAGGGAGCATTGCTAAAGTCCAGCATGTTCTACTTTAAATGCCAGGCATCTATCCATCTCACTCATAAGTGTACTCTCCTTGTTATCTTTCCTTCTATCCAGCTCCACCTCTGTCTGGTGTGTGGACCCATGCCAAAAACAAAGGTGGGGACCCCTAACATGGGCATCTGGGGTGAGTTAAATATATACTAAACAGAGAGGATGCCCTATGTGCTGAAAAATTCAATACATGTGTTACAGAGAACGCATGCTGAGGACCAGAGAGAGTGTTCTTATTAAAAATATATCATTTTATTCTGTTACAATTTCATAAAATACATCATTTTTGAACAATTCGGATCAGCTGACTGCCACGGTTCTGTTTCTCTGACGTTTTTTGTGTGTTCCTGAGTAGGTGAGGCCCTTGTTTTTGAAGCCAGCATTCAAGTCAAATACTGGTGGGTGAATTTGACAGCGGGGAGCAGGTGTGTCCCAGTGCGCTAGAACACTTTTTTAAGCACTGAAAGCCTTTGAATAAGTCTACTAATCCTGAAGCGACGTTGACCAATGGTTCTGTAAAATCTGGCCAATTGATGTCAAGTCGAAACTATACAAAAGGAAATCCAATGATGAAAGGAATACTACTAGAATAATCTTGGATACTTATAGTTGATACATAATGGTGGTCTGTCAAAGTAGGAAGATTACTACTGTAAAAGTTATTTAGAATGTCTCTATACAAATTAGATTTGATTGTGAAGATGAAGGGTAGAATGGTGTGTTAGTGATATACACATAGGAGAAATGTTTACACAAAAATGCGCTATTTGCACAAAAAACTTATTCACAAAAATATGTTGATTGGCAATGAATTGTCTTATAATTGTTAAAAAATGATGTATTTTATGAAATTGTAACAGAATAAAATGATATATTTTTAATAAGAACCATCTCTCTGGTCCTCAGCATGTGCTTTCTCAAACACATTTATTGAATTTTTCAGCACATAGGGCATCCTCTCTGTTTAGTGTGGACCCATGTGCACACTCCTTGTTGCAGCAGATGTCTTCCTAGCTTTGTGTTCCAGTTGCTTCTTGGGTCATGTGTAAAGCTCTCTGCACGGCATAGCCTCATGTCTCCCCGTGGCTTGAGTAGCTCTGCATCTCTGCAGGGTTTGGGGTTTGTGTGCATCTCCACATCCACACCACTGCTTACAGCTTCTGTGTTTGCCATGCGATAGTCCAATATCTTCAGCATTCTGAAACACTCACGTTTCTGGCTTTACCCCACGTCAATCGGTGGACACACCATCGCAGTGTACTCAGGATGCCTCATCGAAGGATGGGACATCCCCCTCGGGACACTTCACTTTTGACTCTCCATCAGGATCAGTCATACAGAAAGGTAAGAAAAAAATGTCACAGCTTGTGGTATGACGTACACTGTCAAAGCGCAGCCCTCACCACACACCCCTTAATTCCTACAGCTCCACTTTCACGTTAAAGGGAGTGGGTAATTGAGAATGTTGGTGTCCGATGAGGAAATCAGCATTCAGATTCCCCCACCCCCCTCCTGTGGAGGACTAAACAATGAAACTGCTGCATTGCCAGAAATAATCATACTATATGTGAATTATTGTTCTTATTGTGAGCAAGCCCAAACATGGATGCATAATCAGTTACAAGGATGAAGTGTTGACTAGATATATAGTAACTTAATGCTTCAACTGCCGACTTGACAAACATAATATTCAGCCATCAAACAAAAATGCTGAGCCACCAAGGAAAACGGTCACTTCTGATATAAGCCTGTATTTGAGTCTTTGTTCTGGGATGGGATGACAACTAGACCTGCCCTGGGTGGGGGTTGGAAAGATAAATGGATGGTTGGTTGAAATCTTGGAGGACCACCAGTTGATGACCACAGTTTTTCAGATCTTGAAAGGCCCTCACGACAGACTTTCTCTCAAGATGTTGGCTTTGTTACTGGAGAGAATGTCGGTTGGGAAACTAGCATGTGAACAAAAGTGGGGAATACACCTCCGCCAATAGTCCATTTATCCCAGAAGGTTGATTATTTGGCCTAATGCTTGGTGGCTTGAGGTTTAATTAGTGCATTCACAAAAGGCTATCCCAAATATTTCAATTATGTTGTAATGAGGATATACTTAGTTGGCTTAGTTGTAAGACGAGCTTTTGGTCCCCAGTGGCACAGGGGGGTGGACAAACTGGTCTCAAATGTGGCAAGTGGTCTTCCCAGTTTGGACTAGGAATGACTACATTGTGTAGATATTCTCTGCCATACTCGTGATGATGGTGCAAGAGATGGTTTATCAGTTTTTGCAAGATGGCTAGTGCTCCATGTAGAACAAAGGGTAATGCCACAAAATGGAACAGACTCTGGAGTGGCAAAGGGGATAGCATCCTTATTGTGCAGATGTAGTGCCACCTGCCATTACTCTTTGGTAAAGTCAAAGGAGTATATATTTGGATTTCCCCAATCACTCAATCCATTGATCGATGCATGGCATGGAATTAACTTTCCTTCCAGGAGCCATCTGATTTTGTGACCACAATGATGGGAGAAGCTTGCCTATTAAAAGGAGCTCTCAATCACTCCCATCTTCAACTTTTAATGTTATACTTTTCCATGGATAACAACTCAATGTTCTTCTGGTACACGAGAGGGTCTTTGTTGCCTGCGATGTGCTCTTATCCTTCGACAGAGGAGGTTGACTCTTCTTGGCTGGTCTGAAAAGAATCCTTGAAGGAATTCTTCAATTTCCATTCCCTGGATTTTTGCGTGGTTCTTGGGAATTTTTGTGGGCCCTCTCTAGAAGCCCACAGACATTCCTGATTTTCCACCTTGGTGGCAATACATCAATGGGTTGCAGTCTTCCTTTCATAGAACGCATGCTTTAAGCCAGCCTATGTGATCAAATCAATCCTGTTTCTGGTGATCTGGTTGATAAATCTGATAATTTGAGTTTCCCAGAATGTGTCACTCCGATGGGCCATGCCAATGGACTAGCAGCAAGTCACTGATGGGCAACAGAACAAAGAACCGATTCCTACCATGACATTTAGAACATTGTTCATTCATCCAATTATTAATATGAAAATGTTTAGGATGTTTTATCCATTGATTGTACTTGTCAATTTTTCTGGTGTATTATCTGCTCTGTCTCAAATTTATTCTTACAATAATTATTGCTGAATAAATGATGTTCTGCTAATTTTTTCTAGCATTTTCTTTGCAGACTGTTTACAGTTTGCATTTATTGAGCTGGCTGTGGGTTATGGGATACAGTATTTTCTGGTGAAAGTTTGTATTTTATGGACTGGTCCTTTTCTTCTGTGACTTTCCCAGGTTCTCTTGGACCAGGAAACGAACAAGTCTCATTATTTTTTGGGCATTTCGTACTAATTCTGCAAGATTTGGGCTGGAGTTCTTTTGACCTTCCCACTACTCTGATTATAACCAGAACATCTTGTGAAATTCTCCCGTAACCCTGTATGAACATAGAGAACCTGATGGACGGCAGAGCCAACTTTCGTATGCCACCCACGTTAATTGGTCTTTCGCCACAACCTTTATTTTAAATGTTTTTACAGTCTTGTTAAACATCTCGACTAATCCATCAGTCTGAGGATGGAATATTGATGCGGGTGGTGTTTTAATCAAAACGTTTTCCATCATTTACAGGACTGTTGACACGATTGGCTTACCGCGATTTATTAGCATTTCACAAGGACAGCTCTGGTATGAGCACCTTAAGTATATGCTGGGTGGTATTGGCTCTAAACGGAAATGCTTTATGTTGGGGAGTGGTGTAATCCAAATAATCCAGAATTACAGAAACCCACTCCAACAAGGTTTTTCTTGAGGTGGTCCAATGGTATCTAGGATTTTCTCTCAAACGGTACACAAATGATCAGAAATGGGTGGAAAGGAGCCATGGGAATATTTGTGTCTGTTTAAACATTTCTGAATGTATATTTTGATGCCTTTATAACACTGGGCCAATCAAATCTTTTCCGATATGATATTGGGAATAGACCATGCCCAAAATGAGCAGGAGAAACATGGGCATACGCTAAGTCCATGACACATTTTTAGACTGGTCTTGGAACTAGTTTGTGGAGGCGTACTTTTACATAAGTTTTTAGGTCCAGTTCCACTGTAAACAAAAGGACCATCCTCTCAGTGACAAGCCCTTGGTTCTGTGACACGCCTTCCTCATAGGTGGTACTGTGGTTGAAAGTGCGTTTAAAGAAAGGCAAAGGCCTTTGAGGTTTGCAAAGTCTCAGGAACTATATAATTTCAAAACTTTGTGAGCACAATGTACTTCTGGGGAACCAGAGTTAGTCTATCCGCCTGGTAGCGATCATCGGTGTCTGACGAGTCACAAAGCTGAGAAAGATCAACACACAGACACCACTTATGTTTAATCAAAAGGGTTATTGGGGCTACAACTCAAGGAAAAGATAATATAAATATTCAGCAGCAGTGACAGGATTGTTTCTCCGGGTTGAGAAGAGTCTGCAAGTTAAGTCTCAATTTAGCCTTGTGCAGAAGATCAATGTACTCACTCACAGTCCGGAGGGCTTCAAGTGTACTCCGCACTTCTTTCTTGTCTCTGTCTTTGGGTCTTTTACTTCTCACCCTAAGTTAACGTATGCTTCACGGAACCTCCTTTTGTCCAGGGTATCCGGGCCCCACATGCAACTGTACTGTAGGCCTAGTCAGAACTGGGGGATAGGTGTAGAGAAAATCCACAAAGCTCCCACCAAGAGGCCATTAGGTTGAGGTTAAAGGCTCAATTTCCCTACTCACCAGCTCCCTCTCTCAGCGTCCTAGTACTCCTTACCCCAGCCCAGTCTTCACCTTCCATCTTGAAGGCTTGGTACTTACTCTTACCTATGTGCCTCTCTTGCTCACCTTCTAACCTCTCCTCTACCAACATTTTCCTCTCATACAGCCCATTGACGCCGAGGTGTACTGTGAGGGGCAGAAATTAAAGGTAGACACAAAGTTGTAATTTTCTCATTATTGGGCATGTTTATTAAACAGAAATGGGTTGGATGACTGCATCTCCTATCCTACGGAGTGTTTCTCTGCCTAGGGAACTAAAAAGATCTGTCAAGTCATTAAACTTATAAACTGTCCCTGTTTCCAAAACATTCTAATCTGACCCTCACACTAGAAATGAACAACTAAGTTTGCAAGGGAATGTCTCTGATGTATGCTTGCTGAAAAGTGTTCATAATCAAAAGTAAATCCAACAGAAGAACAAGTTACTTATCCCTGGTAACGTTCTTTCGACTGGATGTTCCTCCAACGTATTACTCATCTTTTCCACCAGGAGCCAGGTGAGTGGGTCCTTGGAGCCTCAGTGCTCGCGCCTCCATTTCGGGCAAATCAGGAATAATGACCCGTGCCCCCAGGCCCTAGGAGCCCCCGTCTAGCCTGCACTCCCCACACCCCGCTCCCGATTCGAGCGCTCCCCGCCTCCCAGACCAACCCCCTGCCCTGATTGGAGGATCCACAACGTGTTTCCTCGTCTAGCGGCGAGCGCAGACCTCGCCAGCTCCATTTCCACCAGGAGCCAGGTGAGTGGGTCCTTGGAGCTTCCGTGCTCGCGCCTCCATTTTGTGCAAATCGGGAATAATGACCTGTGCCCCCAGGCCCTAGGAGCCCCCATCTAGCCTGCACTCCCCCACCCCGCTCCCGCTTCCCGATTCGAGCACTCCCAGACCAACCCCCCTGCCCTGATTGGAGGATCCACAACGCGTTTCCTGGTCTAGCAGCGAGCGCAGACCTCGCCATCTCCATTTCCACCAGGAGCCAGGTGAGTGGGTCCTTGGAGCCTCAGTGCTCACGCCTCCATTTTGTGCAAATCGGGAATAATGACCCGTGCCCCCAGGCCCTAGGAGCTCCCTCCTAGCCTGCACTCCCCCACCCCACTCCCGCTTCCCGATTCGAACGCTCCCCGCCTCCCAGACCAACCCCCTGCCCTGATTGGTTCACACAAAGGTCATGAGTGACCCTCCCAGGGCAGCCCACTGCCCGTCAGCCCCTGCGGCGAAGGACCACGAGGCTAAGGGCAGCTCCTACATAGGCGGCTCCAAGATTAGTCTGCAGGTGTCCGCAGGGGACGCCAAGGAAGCCAGCAGCTAACAGACACCAACAAAAACTGTGAGTGTGGCATGGGTGGGGATTAGAGCAATCGCTCTACTCCAGAAAACCCCTGCCACTCTATCTTACATCCAAATAACAGAGTGCCATAATATTAACATGTCCACACCGAGATAGAACTGTGAATATTAGCATGTCCACACTTAGATAGAACTGTGAATATTAGCATGTCCACACCTAGATAGAATTGTGAATACTAGCCTGCGTCGCATCTGGACGGAATTGTGAATGTTAGCATGTCCACCCTTGGATGAAACTGTGAATATTGGCATGTCCACAATTGGATGGAATTGTGAATGTTGGCCTGCATCACATCTGGATGGAATTGTGAATGTTAGCATGTCCACACCTAGATAGAATTGTGAATACTAGCCTGCGTCGCATCTAGATGGAATTGTGAGTGTTGGCATGTCCACACCTGGATAGAGTTGTGGATGTTGGCGTGTCCACACTTGGATGGAATTGTGAATGTTAGCATGTTCACACTTGGATAGAATTGTGAACGTTGGCATGCCCACGCTTGGATGGAATTGTGAACGTTGGCCTGCGTCACATCTGGATGGAATTGTGAATGTTAGCATGTCCACCCTTGGATAGAACTGTGAATGTTGGCATGTCCACAGTTGGATGGAATTGTGAATGCTGGCATGCCCATACTTGGATGGAGTTGTGAACGTTGGCCTGCGTCACATCTAGATGGAATTGTGAATATTGGCATGTCCACAACTAGATAGAATTGTGAATGTTGGCGTGTCCACACTTGGATGGAATTGTGAATATTGGCATGTCCACACTTGGATGGAATTGTGAACGTTAGCATGCATCTAGATAGGATTTTGACTGAAGGATAGCATGCCCACGCCTAGATGAAACTTGAATGCTAGCATGTGCCACACTCAGAACTGTGGACACCAGCCTGCGCCGCATCTGGGTGGGGCTGTGAATGTTAGCATGCCCACACCTAGATAGAATTCTGAACATTGGCCTGCGCCGCATCTAGATAGGATTGTAAAGGCCAACAAGTGCCACACTTAGACAATAATGTGAATGCTAGCATGCTAAAGGTCAGGTAACCCACTAACCAATATAACCTCAAACTCTGCATACTTATTCTCACTCAAAAACTCACACAACCATCTCTCGCACCACAAGCCGCACGCACTTCACAACACTGCAACAACACATAACCCGGAGCAACAGCACACGCAGACTAACACCGATCCAATACCCACACCAAAGCTCTGCACCCGGTGTATACCGAGTTGAAGCTGCCAACAGAACACCACTCCTCTCACTATCCTACTCCCTTCTTCACCCTACTAACCCTCCCCCCCCCCTTATCGTTTACAGATCCGCCAGAGCGCCTGGGGACCAATTCCGTTGGTGACGGTGCACGGTACAAATACCTTTAACATTTAACATCTTTGACATGTAATGCCCAGCTTCAGAACATTTTTTCGGCAGAGTGTGCCGTGCGTCGATGGAGTCGAGGTCCCTCGAAGGCCTCCTCCGAGGGCGATGCCATCGGAGTGTATGTAGCACACGCGGCGCCCGTTGGCCTGAGATCTGTTTTTCCCCTCCTCGTGTAGCCCAGATGCCCATAAACACGGGCATGACAGTACTCAGCCTTGGTGGAACGGAAACTGTAATAGCATGGGAAATTCTCCAGAGGGGTAGGTTGGGAGGGTGATAAGGAATACGTTGCCGGGGTAAGTAACCTGTTCTTCGAATGGATTGTGTCCCCCAACGTATTCCTCATCTTTGACAGACTCCCAAAGCAGTATTTGTAATAGAAGGAGGGTGTAGAAGTTACATATCAAGTATTCTAAGGGCAGAGTAAAGTACTGCCTTATCAAAGGCAACGTCTTGAGCATGGGAAGCATCCAGAAAATAATGCTTTGTAACGTGTGTATTGATGAGCACGTTGAAGCATCACAGATATTCCTAATAGGAACGCCCCTTTGAAGGGCTGTAGACGTACCATGCCCCTGGTGGAATGAGCTCGCAAACCTTCAGGAGGGTCTTTGCCTGCTAATCTATAGCATTCAGATATGGTAAGGATGATCCATCTAGACAAGGCCTGTTTGGAAACAGCCTGGCCTAATTTGTGTCCTGTGTATCCCATAAACAGTTGGTCGTCCACTCTCAACTTTGACATTCTGGAGATGTAAAAGCTGAACGCTCTCCTAGGGTCCAACCTATGAAGCCTTTCCAGGATGAGGAGGAGGGTAGAAGGAAGGCAGAACAATTTTCTGACTTAAATGAAAGTCTGAAACTACCTTTGGTAAGAAGGAGGGTTTTAACCTTAACACAACCCTATCCTTGTGGAATATGGTAAAGGGTGGATTGGATGAAAGTGCCAGCAACTCGCTCTCTACGGGCTGATGTTAGAGCTACCAATAGTACTGTCTTAGCGGACATGTGTGCAAAGGTTCAAATGGAGCACACATGAGGAATTTCAAAACCAGCTTAAGGTCCCAAACCGGAACCTGAAAAGGAAATTGAGTCACCAGTGGGATCTTGAAATAAGAACATTCTTCTGACGAGTGCTTAAAGATTGACAGCGCTGCCAAGTAGCCCTTAATGGTGCCAACTTGCAGGCCCTTATTGGCAAATGAAAACAAAAAAAGGATAAAAGATGCAGAGTTTTACACTGAAAAATGATCAACATTCTTTTCCCTGCACCAGTTGCAAAACTTATTCCAACGGCAACGGTACAGAGATTTAGTTGCTGGCCAAAAGCAAGACCTGGCCAAATCCAGGGCAATTAGGATCATGTGTTTCCTGAATCCTCTCAACCTCCTGATCACATGAGGAATGATGGGGACTGGAGGAAACACATACAGGAGTGGAAACTCCCAGTCCACCACAAACGCGTCTCCTAGAGCTCCTCTCGGGGGAAATTCCCTTGAACAGTACTGCTCGCACTTCCGGTTGACCCCAGTCGCGAACAGACCCACCTGAGGGGTTCCCCAAAGGGCAAAGATCACTTGCAGGACTTCCTGAGCTAGTTCCCACTTGTGGGAGACACTGCTCTGCCTGCTCAGTGTGTCCGCCGCCGTGTTTTCCTCCCCGGCTAGGTGAACTGCTGATAGGGAGATTCCTTCTTGGATTGCCCAATAGCAGAGCTGCATTGCCTCTCTGCACAGTGGTAGTGACCCTACACCACCTCTCTTGTTGAGGTAGTACATGGCCACCGTGTTGTCCGTCATTAACAGGACATTCTTTCCCCGTACAGAGGGCAGGAAGGCCTTCAGCGCTAGTCTGATCGCATTCAGCTCCAAAAGATTGATATGTAGTTTGGACTCCGATGGAGACCAACGACCGCTGATTGTCCGATCGTAGGCATGGGCTCCCCACCGAGTGAGTCGGCCACTACTATAATCTCCTGCCATGGTTGCCAAAAAGGCTCTCCATTCAGAATATTCTCCTTGCAGGCCCACCACAGAAGATCTTGGGAGACTCTGGTTGGATCTGAAGTTGATCCGACATCTTTCCTGAGAATTGGGACCATTGTGTTTTGAGAGCCGATTGAAGGGATCTCATTCGCAAACGGGCCTCTGTGACCAGAAAAAAAGCAGGATGCCATGAGCCCGAGCCCGAGCAACCTCCGAAATCGAAGGCTGAAAGACTTTGGCCACTCTGATATTTGGTCATCTGAAAAATGTCTTGAGCCCTCATCTCGGGTGGCGAGCTCCTTTACGAGGATGTATATATCACAGCTCCGATGTATTGGAGTTTTTGGGAAGGTGTCATATGGGACTTCTTGTAATTGAGGGAGAAGGCCAGCCTGTGAAGAGAGTGGCAGGTCACGTTGAGATGATGCAGGGCTTGTTCGGGAGGATGCACCCTGATCAGCCAATCGTCCAGGTAGGGGTAGGCGTGAATCCCCCCTCCCCCCCTCTCCGGAGACTCGCTGCCACCACCGCCATCAGTTTGGTGAAAACCCTCGGGAGGAGGCCAGCCCAAATGGCAGGACTTGAAACTGATAGTGCCAGCTGCCAACCACAAACCTCTGGTATTGTCTGTGCTTGAGATGTATTGGCACATGAAAGCATCCTCAAGGTCCAATGCGACCAATCAATCCTGAAGGATCTGAGAAAGGGTGACCATCTTGAACTTGTCCTTCCTGAGGAACTTGTTGAAGTATCTCAAGTCTAAGATGGGTCTCAGTCCTCTGTCCTTTTTGGGGATCAAAAAATATGGGGAATACCAGCCCTTTTTCCTCTCCGCTACAGGCACTGGTTCTATAGTGTCTTTCTCTAACAGAGTTAACATTTCCTGCACAAGGAGCGGATCCGGAATCCTCAAAGAGTGTTTCCATGGTGGATTGTTCTCGGTTTTCTTTATAAAAGGAAGGCAGTAACTGTGGTTTATTGTTTCCAGAGCCCAAACATCTGAAGTAATGTCTCTGCATTCTTCTAGATGCAGAGAGAGTCTGCCCCCACTAGTGAGCTGTGACTCAAGACCTCGAGTGGTTTTGAAGAGGCTGTTGCAGAGGACAAAAGGTAAAGTGGCTGCTGCTTGAGCTGGCTTGGCACCTCTACCTCGTCCACCACGAGGGAATTTTCTTTGGCCTCTTTGACTGGCCATTCCTCTCGCCCTTCCAAATTAGTAGCGAAAAGATCTACCCCTCCATGGTTGCCCACTAGCACGAAAAGGCTGAGGTTGGCTAAAAGCGGCGCCTAGAGATTTGGCCGCCGCCTTTGAGGTCTGCAACTTCTCAAGGATCTCGTCAGCCTTGCTGCCAAAAAGATGAGACCCGTCAAAAGGCAAGTTGAGAAGTCTAGTCTGCACCTGCGGTGCAAAACCAGACTTCCTCAACCACGCAAATCTGTGCATCACAGTGCTTGTAGCCATGGACCTGCTGATGCTATCTGCAGAATCCAATCCAGACTGAAGGGACTCACACATGGCTTCTGTGCCGTCCCCAACAATAGCCAAGAAGCTGACCCTTCCCTCCCCTTTGGGAATATGCACTGCCGCCATAGGATACACTCCCATACAGTATACGAAAATTTTGCAAGGGCACAAGTGGAGTTGGCAGATTTTAATACCATGCTCCCTGCGGAAAATACCTTTCTCGCCCCTCCATCCTCGCGCTTGTCGTCCCCATCAGGAGGGATGGTAGGGTACGCTGCTTGCTCTGAAGTAGACGTAGCTGCCTGTACCACCAGACTCTCTGGAGTGGGCTATTTTGACAGGTAGCAGGGGTAGCTACTGGAGGGGCAGTATTTCTTGGTGAGATTTTTATCAACTAGCGGATTAGTTTCCAGAGTATCCCAATTCCTGGCCAACCTTTTCTGAAGGGCAACATGGAAGGTCAAAATTGGATCAGTAGGTGGACCCTTGTCCAGAATGTCAGTTAAATCATCTTGGTCGTAGGGTGCCGCAGGCCTAGACCAACCTAAGTACTCAACAACTTTAGACATGAGCTGCCTGTAAGAGTAGTCAACATGCTCCCCTGGTTCCGGTTTTCCGAACTCCAGCTCTGGAGAGGTGTCAATTCCACTTGCATTATGCAAATTGTCATATAGATCCTGCATTCTGTTTTCCTCTGAAATGAGGCATTCAGCCACATTTTGGTGTACCATATTCCAGTCGAAAAGGGACATCTTCCGCAGAATGCACTTCCTCCTCAAAAATAAAAGTTAGGACTTCAAAAAGTCCTTCTTTAGGAGAGGAGTATATATTTTTTCTGGTTTTGAAACCAGAGGCTTCGACATTCTCGAAGTTGTCAATGCTTTCTTATAGCCTTTTTAGGGAGGTCCGAAGGCTAAGCTGGCAAAATGTGCGCAGCTGGTGTCGAAGGTTTCAGCGTCTATGTCGACAGTAGCGTTGATGGTTTAGTAGGGGTCGAGGGCCTGACGGGCGTTATCAGCACCAACAGCGTTGAAGGTCTCGAAGGCGTCGAGGACCTCTATCTCTCCCCCCATGGCTCGAGTGATCCTTGGATTTCCCTGATCGAGGCCTCTCTGAGGATCATGCATCTTACTCAGGCACGAAGGCGCACGAATTTTAGGCCAAGACCTCTCCTTTTCCGGCTTCCTCAAAAGGCTTGGTCGGAGCACGACGTTGTCTCTCAAATATTCTTAGTATTTCCACACAGAAAGCTTCCCATTCTGCAGGAGTTGACTTTTTCAAAGGGCACACAACCCTTGTGGGGGAACCGTCCGATGAAGAAGTCGGCAAAGGCAACCTATGTTGCCTCCTCTCCGACTTCTTTGAAGATGACGAGTGGCGGGAACCACTCCTAGACCTGGAACGCTTGGCCTTCTTCCTCCGAGGAGAGTCGCATCTCCACTCATCAGTTGAAGGCCCATCAGGTCGGGGCTTAGGGGACTTGGGCGTCTTTCCAACCTCGAGTTTCCCCTTCTGTTCCCTCAAGGACTTTCCCGTCATCAACTGACACTTGGAGCAAATTGTAGTATCGTGGTCCTCCCAGAGGCACCACGGGCAGATTCAATGCGGGTCAGTAAGGGACATCTTTGACCCGCAATCCCTGCACTTCTTAAAACCGACTTAGGTGTAGATGAAAAAGACATAATTGTTGAGTTTTTTTAAGACAAATCGACTCAATAGAAACGTCACAATTTGAGGCACGCCGAGTTTCACACAAAGAAAACGCTGTTTGCGGAAAAATGGAACTGAGGCCAACGGGCGCTGCGCGTGCTACATATACGCTCCGATGACATCACCCTCGACAGAGGCTGTCGAGGGACATCAACTCGCGCACGGTGCCCTCTGCCGAAAAATGTTTCCGAAGCAGATGAAGCTGGACATTTGGATCCAGAGGGTGGTTCCCTTTTCCATGATTTTTAGGCAGAATGGCAAAAAGTGTCTCTTTCAAACAACAATCTCCTTGGTTCGTTGGATTAGCTACAGAGTTCTTGTGCAAACAATATATTCCATAACATTCAACTCTTCTTTAGTTTCTCTGTACTGGATTCATAAAAGTTCTTATTTGTATGATACATTTCACAATAGGCTTCCTTTTTACAGCTTTGTTGAATCTCCTGGAATACTCTCCTGCCAGGAATCCTCTTAAGGGTTCTTCAGATCTCCTGGTGTACTTTCCTACAATTTTAAAGGTTGTATTCAGTTTCAAAATGCCCGGTATATTTGGTTGCCAGGGCTTCCTTTATGCACTCCTTACATCCCCTGACATACTCCCCTTCCAGGCATCTTGCCACAATGTCTTATGACTTTCTATGCTTCTGGTGGTTTGCCTGGTATACTCCCGTGCCAGGAATCCTTCTCTGGGGTCCTATAAATCCCCTGGTGTATTTCTCTGCCAGGTATCTTCCCGCCAAATGTCATGGGTCTGGTGTACTTCTTTCACCAGGACTTACCAATTTCACTGTCCTTTATTATACCACAGTTGTCTTAAGGTAATACTTGTTCCAACTTTCCCCACATTTACATCTAAGACATAAGGACTTGTTCAGGTTTTGTCTTTGCACTTAATCTGGTTGGTATTCAAATGTTTTTAATTCATAAACGTGTCTGCATGTCTGTCGGTACGCCCTGGGGACTCCAATGGCTCTTTGCAGACTCACCGGTACTTTGCAGCATTCCAGACCCGTGGTCTCTCCCCTTCCTTCTCGCCACACCGTTATGGGATACTCGCGTTTGCGAGTTGCCGCATGGACGTGGCTACCCTCTTGACCTCCTCTGGCACCATCCTCTCCCGTTCTGCTTTGCTTTCGACTGCGGATGGGTTTCTTTCAATCTGTATCAACTCCTTACTCCACTTCTCAGTACTTGATGCTTTATTGGAGTTGAAGTCCATAGAGTTTATGGGATTTCTAAAACAATGTTGTTTAGGAGGCTTGCTAAGAAAAACATCAGAAAAAGGAGATGTTATGTGAGTGTTGTACAGGTTGGCGGTATGAATGGGGTTTTGACTAGAAGGACAATATGCCATCAGAAGTCTGGGCGTTGTAGGGTTTTCTTCAGGAGAAGGGGAGGAATACCTCGTCTCTTCCAGTGGAGTCACCACCCTCACTCCCCCGGCAGTCATCTACTCCCCCATGATCCACACGCATATTACCACCCCAAGGATTAGGTAACAGCTGCTGTCCCCGGGTCACATGGAAGGAAGAGACAGCCGGGGAATTGGTGATGACTCCAAAGGAGTCATCAAAGTACCCATTCCTGACCAATGTTCCCTCTAAGCTGTGTGCATGTGCGCTTGCCCAACTAGCTTCTGGGTGCCGCTCAGACAATTCTCAACTATTCTGAAAGATTTAATAAGGTACAAGCCACAACAATTATCTGACATTTGCTTTCTATTGAAATAACTAACTAATCTTGATATTCTGGTATAGCTCATTTGCATTACCCTACTATGGGAGCTTGACATTAAAAACCAAAAAAGAAAAACAGAATACACCAACAAGAGGTTAAATACCAATATGAAAAAGTGGCTCCATGAACAGAAGAATCTAACCAAGATATGCCTGGACGCATTAAAGGAATAGTGCGCTCAGAAATATTATTTGCTAAAATGATGGCCAATAGTCTAAAACATAGTTTAGACATATTTTGAATGATAGTTCCTATGTAAACACTTTGAGCAAACAAGGCTCAAAGCGTTTACATGGGAGCATCCATTTTGCGATTTCAGGCAGCCTCCTCAGCTCTGCCCTGGCGGCAATAAACAAGCAGCAAAATCCCCCTTAATGAGAGTTTTTGCTTACTGCAGCCAGAGCAGAGCTGAGGAGGCTGCCTTCACTTTCATTTTACGTTTTCGGTGTTCCCCAAGCACAGGGAAGCACAGAAAACGTAAAATGAAGGCAAAAAGCCTAGACACGTCAATTAAAAATACAACGTTGTTCTATTTGCGATTGCCGTGGTTCGAAAACCACAGAAATCATAAATACAACAACGTTGTTATTCTGACTGCGGTGGCTTTCGCGTGGGGTCTCCTGGGCTCCCCCAACTCTGAGGGAGTCCAGGAGACTCCAAGCGAAAGCTGCCGCATTCAGAATAACAACGTTGTTGTATTTATAAATACTGCAGCATTTACAAATACAACAAAGTTGTATTTCTCACTGCGACAGCTTTCGCTTGGAGTCTCCTAGGCTCCTTCAGGGTTGGGGGAGCCCACGAGACTCCAAGCGAAAGCTGCCGCAGTGAGCGACACTGCAGCATTTCAAAACACACCCGTGTTGTGTTTCTGACTGCAACGGCTTTCACTTTGGGGCTTCCGGGCTCCCCTGGGGGAGTGAAAGCTGCTGCAGGCAAAAACACTGCGGCATGGAAACACAACCGCGTTCTGTTTCTGCCTGCCGTGGCTATCACTTTGGGTCTCCGGGGGCAAACTTAGAAAGAAACTTAGAAAGAATCCTGCAGCGTTTTTAAATACAACAAGGTTGGCTCCAGGGGTCTCCAAGCTGAAGCTACCGCAAACATAAATACAACGTTTTAAAAGCTGCGGTTTATTTCTAAGTTTTCCGGGCTTCTCCAGCCCGGAAAACGTAGAAAAAAAAAACGCAGCTAGTGCTCATTAAAAAAAAAAAAATTAGCACTTACCGAGATGCAGCTTTCCTGCCTGCAGTCTCTGGTATCTGTCCTACGGCACCAATGAAGCAAAAGCCACCCAGTGGTAGCTTTTGCTTACTACAGCTGGCTGACTTTTGCTTCATTAGTGCCGCAAGGGCAAGCACAGGCGGCATCCATTTCACAAAATGGATGCCTCCAAGTGCTTCCCGTTTTAAAGTTTGAGCTTCATTTGCTCAATACTTTACATAGGGACTTTAAAAAATATATTTTTTAGATATTTCTTTTTATTATTGGCCATCTTTTTTGCCAATAATATTTCTGAGCACATTATTCCTTTAACCAAATAATGTTCCCTCCCCACCCATGACTCTGATACTTGATTCTACCATGCTTTTACCTTACAACTCTCACTTCTGCCCAGAACACATTTAGTTATCAACCTTGACTCTTCCTCTCTTGGCTCTACGAAAGGTTACCAGACGTCTAACTACAACCACTTGTTTTATATTTGTTGTAATATGAATAAACAAGCGCCAGAATTTTTGATGCTCACGGTGCCTTACCAAAAGCGTCACCCACACTATCTAACGCAACAATCAGTCAAATATTGGATACCGATCTACTTGGATGTGTAGCCTCATCCGATGCTTCCTCTTCTTTGTACATATGTTACGCAAGTGCTTTGCAGCAGTCCCCTTGCAAGTTAACACATTATGAAACTCAAATATTAATTTGCCGGCTAAGGATTTGAGTAGACAAATGTCATGCTCAGCATCTCCTACCTTAGTATTACTAACATTACCCTATAAGTGGAAAGCAACATTGCAATACCATTTACTTGGCCTGCAAGGAATAATTAGTATGGACTATGCCTGGCATTTCTCCTCTAAATCAGGGCAATGGCTATTCAGATAGATTGCTTTCCACACAATCTTTATCCTTTCCAAGTGTTCAGAGTTCCATTGGGCATAGGCCGTAACAAATTATATGGTAACTCGCTGCTATACAAAAACAGCTTCACTGAGCACTTGTATAATAACACTATAGGGTTGTAGAGGTATGTTGCAAGACATCTTGTACGCACTGCAAAATAATGATGTACACACAGCTTCATGACACTGAGCCTCATTACATGTTGGCCGGTGCAGAATTAACTTGCCGGTATTAACTTATACCAGCATTTTTCTGCACCAGCCAACTTCAAGTTTGCTGGTGAGGGGCCTGAATTGTAATTGCTTATTCTGTTATAGTTGCACCGGGTCCGTGGGCATCTGGGCGCAGAGCAGGTTACATATGACAGGACATCAAAGTACAGAAATATACAATAAGCAGATATATACAGATATGTACAGGATAATGTGCAGCTAAAAGCAGGAGGTAATTCTGGCACCTTACCGGCAGAAATCGCTGGCATTATCGGTGCTGTTAATACTGGCAAAATCCCCCATGCAGCCCAATGGGACTCCATGTAATGAAGATTTTTATCCGACACTGGCACTCATAATCCAGCTGTTTTACCGCGGACCGAGTGCCGGTATCGGTATTCACGTTTGCCGGCATCCTGGTGGATTTACTACAAGGAAACCAGCAAACTTGTAATGAGCCCCATTGTCTTAAAATGAACATAATATAATGAGACATTAAATATGTTTTGCTTGCAAAGTATTTTGGTAAGCAAATATCCCAGAGAGTGTTTACTGCTACAATCCCTCACTTTTTACAGTGCTCTGTCAACTAGTATTGGAGGCTAGCACAGGAGCCGGGGGATGCAGGGGTACAGGTAGAAGGTGACAGTATTAGTGACCTGTGTTAACTCACATAGGCGAAATACAAACCACAAACATACATTAGTGACGCTTGCCACCCCTAGGTTAGTTAGTGCTGGCACATGCACTTTACACTTTGAAGGTTAATCTGCTCTCTGAGCTTAATGGTGCCCAACTATAGTAGTGGTTCAGAATATGTGGCCCAATTTCGCCCCACGTGGCTTAAAGGGAATAAGATCGATCCATCGTGCCACCAAAGTTTTGCTGCACGTGGCTTAATATCTAAAGCTCTAGCACGTGGCTTAATATCTAAAGCTCTACGTGCTGCCAAAGTTTGCTGCACGTGGCTGAAGACAGGTAGGTAAACAAATGCTGCACACGTTAGTCAGTGGAGCATGCGAGCTAAAATCAGCATTGGTTAAATACTATTGAATACTGATTGGCACTTAGCTTTTGCCCTTAGCAGGGGACGTAATATGGGTGGCCGGTGCCCCCTGCGTGTGCCCCTCAATTGATTGGGAGTTCCAGTGCTTCCCTGCTTCGTCTACGCTTTCCCCCTTAGCTGCGCATCTAATTCTTAAGTGGGGTTTGATCACAAGAGCTTTGCTGCACTTATCTTGTATGCGCGAGGGGCCGGAGTGCTGATTCCTTGGGGTGTGGCTCCTCCCGTGATTCCTGTCGGCAGGAGCTCTGGAGGATGCGTCCGTTCCGGTCGGGAGCTTAAGCACAAGCCCCGTGCCTTTGTTCTTTGCGCGTGCGCGAGCCCCTCCCAACCTGGGAGTGAAAAAGTAGTTCCCGGCCCGGAGGCTGCTGGGAGTTGTGGTCCGGAGGGCCTTTTGTCTGCAAAAGGGACAGAGAAGCCTCCTATAAGGCTGGAGGCTGTTCCTTTGGGGTGGTTTTGTTTTGTGGTTGGGTTTCCTACGCCTGGGGCCCCTCACTGAGCCCTGATTCCCCCTTACAATGCCCTGCACCCTGACAGTTAGTAGGGAGGGACCAGAGCGGAGGTAGAAGTCCCTTTTCTATGTTTAGGGCATATTCGATCTTCGAGGTAGCAAGGGGTCCAGGGAGTAAGTTTGGCTTGTGTCTTAGAAGCGCAGATTACAGAAGTATGTAAATAAAGTATTACTGTGAAATGGGTGTTTTAGCTCGGGTCATAGATGGTGGTATTCCCGTGAGGGTTAGCTGGAGCTATCCTAGATTACGGAAGGTGTAATGGCTGGTTAAGTCTCCTGGAGAGAGGCTTTTCACACGTTGGGCGACGCAACAGGTGCAGTCCGATCACAAGAAAATAGAAGTATACTCTGGCCTGGAGAGGTGGGAAGACAGCTGTGGGGTTTTGTGTGAGATTGGGAGCAACAAGTTATTGTTCTCTGTATGCGCAAATTGTTTATATATCTGCTTGAGATTTAGCTTAGTGACGTCACCTGTAGGTTGTTGCATAGGATGGAGAGTTTTGATGGTGAGGAGCTAGTTGTGTAGACTTGGGATTGGCAGAGTTGTGAACCAGTGGCGGTGCGCAGAAGGCGCATGCGCAGGATTGTGGTGGAGTGCCAAACGAGGTGGCAAGTGTGAAGGAGGGGCGATGCAGAGCCAACGAGGCTCATAGATAGTGGAACTATATAACCATTGACTTTTTGATCTTTTATCCCCTGAACAGTGGACTGTCGAAATCTTTGACTTGAGGTCAGGTAAAAGAATAATGTACCCAATGTATCAAGGCATGGGAGTGGGGACAACTCCCCTCCAACCCTTCTGTAAGAGTTTGCCACCCTAGAAGGACAAAATTGTAAAATATAGTGTGCAGTGGTCCAAAAACAGAGAAGGGAAGCTAACAAGGCCTTGGCCGCCCACCAGCAGTTTCTCCAGGGATGTGCAGCAATCACTACTGACATATCTACAGAGAGTCTATAAGGGGGAAGAAACTGGCCAAGCGCATAGCGATATTCGAGTTGTGGCGAATGTTTCAGGAGGCAGGAGGGGACCAAGGGAGACACATATGGACGCTGACCCAGCAAGGGGCAAAGGTAGAGGGGTCTGACCCTGACACACCTCCCTCTGCCTCTCCTAGCGTAGTGTCCGATGATACAGATGATGACCTGGGGATATATCCATTAAGGGAATTAAGAGCAGCAGAGGTGTATTCAAACCCAACATATAAGCCACCACCATATACAAAAGAAGGGAAATCGCGAGGCGCAGGACAGCCCGCTAGCATAGGTGCCACGGAAGAGGTACTGCAGCACGCAAAGACAGAGTTCGAGGGCATAGGCACAGAGGAGTGGATAGCGGCACAGATGCTCTTAAAACTTAAAGGGAAGACAACTCGGGCAGCAGAGAGGGTGACAAGAGCAATAGAGGGCCCGGAGAGGGAACAGAGAAGACTTGACTGGGCACCGCAGATGGCGGAGGAGGAGCAATGGGAAAGGGATAAGGAGGTAAGGTTAGAACGCGAGGACAGAGAAAGGAGAAGAGAAGCTAGACTGGGAAGAAAGAGAACGAAGACAGGAGGAGGAGAAGGAATTTATGGAAAAGGAGCGAGTGGAGAGGATAGAAAGGGAACTCCAGGAGAGGAAGAAGAAAGAGAGGAGGAAGGGACAGGGAGTAAGAGCTGGCGGAAAGGAGGAAGGAGATAATAGAGCAAGAAAAACACAAGTTTGCAGAAAGGGAACAGAGGAAGTTGCAGTTGGACAGGCTGGTGAGGGAACGGGTATGAAAGTAGGAGGATGAGCAAGCGATAAGGGTGGCCGGTGAGAAGGTTGCACTGGAAAAGAAAAGACGGGAGGGAGAGTAACGAGTAGGACCAGACAGCACAGATCTTCCTGGGGGAAGCAAAAGTGGGTAAGGGCACCGTACGCCTAGGATTATGGAAGGTGGAGAGCAAGTATAATTTGGTGGATATTGATCTCAAATTCTCAAATACAACAGATTCAGCATCGAAGAAATTTAATTTCTCCAATGACTTCTGTAGTAACATGGACGTAGGGTCCGACAATGACGACAGACATAGCAGTGACGAGAGGGGGGGGGGAGGACACAGAAAATCCATCTCACAAGGACAGGTGAAGGGACATCATGGGAGTGCAGGTCTTATGTACAAAGGGAGGGAGGGACCGATCTGGAAGAGCGAACACAGCAAGCAACTGACAGTGTATGGGCTCTGTGGGGGGCCTCTAACAGACTAAGAGATCTCCCAGGACACAGGAGGGTGGAGACAGTACTGGCGCATTCCGGAAGGCAACTGTCTAGAGCATACGACGAAAGCAAGCGAGTACCCACACTAGAGGCAGTGGACATTTGCACAGACATTGAGGACGAGAGGGGACCTATTCAGATCATACCGTATAGAAGGTCGCTGGAAGAGAGGGCAGCCTACTCACAGATGCCCCTCTTAGAGAAGGCAGGGACGAGGCCTCAGTATGTGCCATGGAAACACACTGACAAGGAAAATGTTAAGTGCAGGTTACCCTTGTTGAGTGCGGGACCTGGGAAATTGATTTATGAAATGGAGAAATTGACAGCAGGCACAGGTTAGCAGTGGTCAATGTCAAAGGCTTGTTGGTTTCAATTTTGGGTGACGCAGCAGATGACATGGAAGAGGGTGGGTTTCCCAGGGGTCACAATACAAAACACACGACGGATCGCCATTCGCAAATTGCCGAGCAGCAGTGTGGCAAGCATTACAGCCACAATATCCAGACACGTCAGACATCGGGCCTATAAACGTCATGCAAAATGCGTGACGAGGATCCTGTTCAGTATAGTCAGGCGATTCAAGAGCTTTGGCGCCTTGAAATTCGAGAGCCGTTTGACAAAACGATAGCAATCTTTTATCATATCTTGGTGCAGGGACTCCCAGACCTGGTACAGAAGAGTATAAAGAAATTGGTGGGAATGGAGGCGAAGGGATGGCCAGAGATGAACAAGTTACTTCTTACCTTGTAACGTTCTTTCGACGGGATGTTCCTCCGACGTATTACTCATCTTAGATATCTCCTTCCAGCTCTGCTGGCCTCGGAACATTTTTTCTCTCTAGAGGGCGCTGCGCGTCGACGTCCTCCGAGTCGATGTCCCTCGACAGCCGCCGTATCGACGTCGACGTCATCCTGCCTATAAAGGCCGCGCGCAGGGTCCGTTGCTCAGTTCCGTTTTTTGTAGCCCACAATAATACTTTCTGGACTAAACTAATCACCCTGAAGGAGCGTAAGCTGCTGCAACAACAAGGGAAGTAGAACTGCGGGGATGGATGGGAGGGTCGATGAGGAATACGTCGGAGGAACATCCCGTCGAAAGAACGTTACAAGGTTAGAAGTAACTTGTTCTTCGAAGGGATTGTGTCCTCCGACGTATTCCTCATCTTAGATAGGCTCCCATAGCAGTATTCTATTATCGGAGGAGGGAGTACTGACTTCACGCTGTCTTCTATTGATGAATAGAATGCAGTACAGCCCTTCCAAACCTAGTCTCTTGACTGGAGGAGGAATCCAAATTGTAAAAACGTGTAAAGGTATGGACAGACGACCATGTAGCGGCCGCACGTATGTCTTTAACCGGCACGCCTCTTTTGAGGGCCGATGAAGCTTCAATACCTCTGGTCGAATGAGCCCTAAGGTTTTGAGGGGGCTCTTTCCCTGCCAGTTTATAACATTCCAGAATGGCTAGAATGATCCATCTGGAAATGGTCTGCTTAGTTATTGGTAACCCTAGCTTGTGACCTGCGTAACCCACAAACAGCTGGTCTGCCTGTCTTATCCTGGCTAGTCTACTGATGTAAAAACTTAAAGCCCTCCTAGGGTCTATCCTGTGTAACCTCTCTTCCTCTTTCCCCGGGTGAGGAGGAGGATAGAAAGATGGTAGGGTAATCTTCTGAGTGATATGGAATTCAGAAACCACCTTTGGGAGGAAATTAGGCTTCACTTGCAGGACAACTTTGTCTTTGTGAAATATTGTGTGAGGGGGTTTACAAGAAAGAGCTTGTAATTCGCTCACCCTTCTAGCAGATGTAAGTGCTTTTAATAAAACAGTTTTAAGGGTAAGGAATCTTAACGAACAAGAATGGAGAGGTTCGAAAGGTGTACCCATCAGGAAAGTTAGTACTAAGTTTAAATACCATAGGGGAACTTGGAATGGTCTTGGGGGATAAACATTGGTTAACCCCTTTAGGAACTGTATTACCAAGGGTAATTTGAAATAGGATGGTTCTTCCGCAGTACTCTTAAAGATGGATAGCGCTGCGAGATAGCCCTTAATGGTGCCAACTTGAAGGCCTGAATTTGCCAAATATAGTAGGAAGGACAAAACCATTGGTGTACCACACGAAAAAGGGTCGATATTCTGTTCTCTACACCATCTGCAAAATCTGTTCCAACGGCAGCGGTATAAAGACTTTGTTGCTGGCCTCCTTGCCGAAAGCAACACCTCCATAACATCATCAGGGAGGTCCCAATCCTTGTACCTCAGCCTTTCAGAAGCCAAGCGTGAAGGTTGAGGGTTTTGATGTCTGGATGGAGAACCTGACCTCCCTTCTGTGAGAGTAGGTTCTCTCTGAGTGGAAGTCGAATTGGAGGGCAGATGGACAAGTCTAGAAGGTCCGGGTACCACGTTCTCCTGGCCCAATCCGGGGCAATTAGGATCATGGTTCGCCGGAATCTTCTCAACCTCCTGATCATTTGAGGAATGACAGGGACCGGTGGGAACGCGTACAGAAGCGGAAACTCCCAGTCCACTATGAACGCGTCTCCCAGAGCTCCTCTCGGGGGAAATTCCCTTGAGCAGAACAGGTCGCATTTCCTGTTTAGGCTGGTGGCGAACAGATCTACCTGAGGGTTTCCCCAAAGGGCGAAGATCTCTTGAAGGACTTCCTGAGCTAGCTCCCACTCGTGGGAGACTGTGTTCTGCCTGCTCAGAGCGTCCGCTGTCAAGTTCTTCTCTCCGGCTAGGTGATCTGCCGATAGAGAGATTCCTTCTTGGATTGCCCAAAACCAGAGCTGCATCGCCTCTCTGCACAGGGGTAGTGATCCTACGCCTCCTCTTCTGTTGAGGTAATGCATGGCCACCGTGTTGTCCGTCATTATCAGGACGTTCTTCTCTGGCAGGAACGCCTTCAGCGCAAGTCTGATGGCTCTCAGCTCTAACAGGTTGATTTGTAGTCTGGACTTCGATGGAGACCAACGACCGCTGATGGTCAAGTCGTTGGCGTGGGCTCCCCACCCCGTGAGTGAGGCATCCGTGACTACTGTTATCTCCGGCCAGGGTTGCCAAAACTGTTCTCCTTTCAGAATGTTCTCCTGACAGGCCCACCACTGAAGGTCTCGAGCCACCCTGCCGGGAACCTGAAGAAGATCTGTCATTCTCCCTGAGAATTGTGACCACTGAGTCCCCAGTGCCCACTGGAGGGATCTCATTCTCAGGCGAGCCTCTGGCACTAGGAAAATGCAGGATGCCATGAGGCCTAGCAACCTCAAAAAGTCGAAGGCTGGGAGACGTTGGGCATGTTGGAACTTGGTAACCATCTGTAGAATATCTTGAGCCCTCACCTCTGGTGGCGAGGCTTTTCCCAGGGAAGTGTCCAGGATCGCTCCTATGAACTGGAGTCTCTGCGATGGTATCATTTGTGACTTCTTTAAATTGAGGGAGAAGCCCAGTCTGTGAAGGAAGTGGCACACGTGATTTAGCTGGATCTGAGCTTGTTCCGGAGAAACAGCCCTGATCAACCAATCGTCCAGGTAGGGGTAGACGTGAATCCCTTCCCTCCTTAGACTTGCAGCCACTACCGACATTAACTTGGTGAAGACCCTCGGGCAGAGGTCAGCCCAAATGGCAGCACTCGAAATTGATAGTGAGAGTTGCCAATTGGGAACCTCAGGTATTTCCTGTGTTTGAGATGGATAGGCACATGGAAATAAGCGTCCTGAAGGTCCAGAGATACCAACCAGTCCTGGAACTGAAGGGCCTGGAGGATCTGAGAAAGAGTGACCATCTTGAATTTGTCTTTTCTGAGGAATTTGTTCAATTCTCGCAAGTCCAAGATGGGTCTCAGTCCTCCATCTTTCTTTGGAATGAGAAAGTAAGGGGAGTACCAGCCCTTGTTCCTCTCCGCTACAGGTACCGGTTCTATGGCACCTTTCTCTAGCAGGTCCAAAATTTCCTGCAAGAGGAGCGGATCTGGAGCTTTCTGAGAGCTGATCCTCGGTGGATGACTCTGAGGTATACGTAGGAAAGGCAGGCAGTAACCTTGGGCAACTGTTTGCAATGCCCAAGCATCTGACGTGATAGCCTGCCATACCGCCAGATGTTGAGTCAACCTGCCTCCTACAGGTGTCCTGTGAGGGAAGTCCTCAGAGTGGTTTTGGGGCGGCGGATGCAGATGCCGATGGTAAAGAGGCACCTGCTGTTGCTGCGGCTTTTGAATATCTACCCCGTCCACCTCGGGTAGTTCTTCTTTGTCCCCTTTGAGCCGGTCGTCCTCTACCTCTTCCGAATGCGGAGTAGAAGCGAAAGGACTTGCCTCTAGCAGAGGTTCCTGTGGGACGAAAAGGAGTCTGACGGATTGCAGCTCCTAGGGATTTTGCTGCTGCTTTTGAAGTGTGCAGTTTCTCTAAACTGTCATCCGCCTTTTTCCCGAACAAAGAAGAGCCATCGAATGGCATGTTCAAGAGCCTGGCTTGCACATCTGGGGCAAAACCAGACTTTCTCAACCAAGCGAATCTCCTGGTTGATGTACTTGCTGCCATTGCTCTGCTGATACTGTCAGCCGAATCAATGCCCGTCTGGAGGGATTCGCACATAGCGTCTTTACCGTTCTGTATAATATTCAGGAACACATCCCTTTCTTCTCCCTCCGGGATGCAGTCAGCCGGTGTAGAAGCACACTCCCAAAGTGTATGGCTGAACCTAGCAAGGGTGCAAGTAGCATTAACAGATTTTAACGCCATGCTACATGCTGAAAAGACTTTCTTTGCCATAGCATCATATTTTTATCGTCCCTGTCCTGTGGGACGGTAGGATAAGCCGTCTTGACATCGGTAGAGGATGCTGCCTGTACCACCAGACTTTCTGGGGATGGGTGTTTAGACAAAAACTCCGGGTCTGTAGAAGATAACCTGTACTTTGTAGACAGTTTTTTATTTACTGCTGGTACTACATCTGGGGTTTCCCAGTTTGTCATGATCTTCCTCTGAGGAGCTTTATGAAAAGGCACCACAGGATCCTCCTGTAGGCCTTTGTCAAGAATATCCGTGAGGTCATCTTGTTGGAAAGATTGTGAAGGTGCAGACCACCCCATGAACTGTGATTCTGGCCGTTAAGGCTCTATAGGGGGTTTCAGCATGCTCCCCCGCGTCTGGCCTAGCAAACTCCACCTCAGGGGAAGTGTCTAACCCACTTGCCTCATGTAAGGAATCATGAAGATCCTTTAACCTGCGTTCTTCAGAGGAAAATTCCTCTCTAATTGGGGTTACAGATCACTGCAACTCAAATGTGTCTTCCTGTTCAGACAATTCACCCTCTTCCAAAATTGAGGACATAGTTCTCAATTGTTCTGAACTCATAAAAGGAGTAAATCCCATTTCCAAGGCAGAGGGAGCCGAACTTGTCATTATCGGTCTCGAAAACGTCGATGTCGTCGACGCCGAAGGGTTCGAGCGTGGAGTCGAAAACAAAGGCGGAGGCCTCGATGACCTCGACAGAATTGGAATTCTGCTCGACAATCTCGACGCCATCGACGTCGAGGACCTGGGGATAGTCACTGGGTGTGTCATAACCGTGACTTTTCTTGGCGTCGACGCCGGTGTCGAAGCTGGCGTCGAGTCGACAGACCCGTGTGTCGAAGGTCCCTTTGACAACGGCGTCGAAGACATCGACCTCGGCGTCGACGGAACCCTCGTCGACGGCGTCAACGGAACCTTCGAGGAAGGTTTGGAGGTCATAATCCTACTCGAGGGTTCGAGACGCGCTCGAAAGGTTACCTTCGCCGGGTACTGCGACTCGCGGCGTTTTTGACCTTCGGGTCTTTCGACCAGAGCATCGCTCTCGGCAGTCTTCGAGGGGGTCGAGGCCGCTTTCTCGAAGACGCTCATCATATTTTTGCGGAATTCCTCCCATTCTGCTCGGGAACTATGTTTCGTGGGGCAAGGGATTCTTTTTTGGCGAAACAGAGGAGGAGGAAGACGGAGAAGGGGATCTTCGACGTCTCCTCTTCGAGTGCTTCGATCTCGAGGAGTGATGAGACCCACTCCGAGACCTGGAGCGCGAATGGTGATGAGGAGACGAGTGTCTCGACTTCGTCGACGAAGAAGAAGCTTTAAAAGTCTTACCTTTCTCCAGCTTCCCCCTACGCTCCTTCAGGGCCTTTGCTGTCATGGACATACAGTCCTCGCATTCTGAACAATGGTGTTCAGCTCCCAAACACCACAGACAAACTCTGTGAGGGTCAGTCAACGACATCTTTTTCCCACAATCGCGGCATTTTTTGAAGCCGGATCGAGGAGTTGTCGGTTCCGACGAGGAAGCCATCCAGTACGGATCGAATGACTCGAGGTAAATAGGATTAATCTGACTAAGAACTGAGCAACGGTATTCCGAGGCACTGAGTAAGCGCGGAAAAACAGAACTGAGCAACGGACGCTGCGCGCGGCCTTTATAGGCAGGATGACGTCGACACGGCGGCTGTCGAGGGACATCGACTCGGAGGACGTCGACGCGCAGCGCCCTCTAGAGAGAAAAATGTTTCCGAGGCCAGCAGAGCTGGAAGGAGATATCTAAGATGAGGAATACGTCGGAGGACACAATCCCTTCAAAACAGCTCACAGTAGTACATCATTGTAGGTTGTGGCAGGAGAAGGTCAAGCAGAAAGCAGAAAAAAGGAAGGCAGACGAGGCTAAGTTAGTTCAGAAGAAATTGTCAAAATATGCGTTGCTGGAGCGGTCATAAGGAACAAGTTACTTACCTGTAACTGTTGTTCTCCAGCATGGGGTCTGGCATGGATTCACATGCTCATGAATATTCCCCGTCGTCAGGCTGGGAATCCTCGGTAAAGAAAAAAATCAGTATCAGTTTCGTTTCTGATCTGTCTTTCGTAGTAGTAACCAATCACTGGTCTCTGGGTCATACTGTCCCCAGCCAATGACTGCCCTCTCCCTAAACCCCTCCACTGGCAGCCATCCTCAGATTTGGTAGCACGTAAAGTGACAGTATGACCAAGTGAAGAGCCGCAGAGGGGAAGGAGGGAGGGTTCGCATATGAATCCATGCCAGACCCATGCTGGAGAACAACAGTTACAGGTAAGTAACTTCTTCCTTCTCCAGCATGGGGTCTGGCATGGATTCACATGCTGATGAACATAAGAATACATAGCATTACACACATGCACAACCACGGGAGGTGGCAAGGCTCAACATAAAGCATTACATAAACTCAACATTATGCAACTCTTACCTCTTCACCAGGCCCACCTTCAGGCGAACAGGTTGCGCAGCACTGCTTGGCCGACCCTGGACTCCTCCCTGGAATCCCGGTCGACACAGTAGAATCTCATGAAGGTGTGCGTCGACCTCCACGTAGCAGCCCTGCAGATGTCCGGCAGGGGCATACCAGACAAGAATGCCGTGGTAGCAGCGATCGCTCTGGTCGAATGGGCTCTCGGACGGCGGGCAACTGTCGGTTTGCCAACCGGTGACAGTGCATGATACAGCCGGAGAGCCTTCCCTTGGTTCACAGGTCCAAAGTTCACAAAAAGCTGTGATGTCTTCCGAAAACTCTTTGTGCGGTCCACGTAGAACTTCAGTGCTCTAGCTACATCCAGCAAGTGCAAAGTCCTCTCGGCCGGCGACGAAGGCGACGGGAAGAAAACAGGTAACACCAAGGGCTCGTTGAGGTGGAAGTCCGACGGCACCCTGGGCATGAAGGAGGTGTGCGTCCTCAGCACCACCCTCGTCTCGTGAAAAGTCAAGTATGGAGGCTTGCAGGATAGGGCCTGAATCTCTCCCACCCTTCGTGCGGAGGTGATGGCCACAAGAAACGCTGTCTTCCACGACAGGAACTTCAACGGCGCCGAAGGCAAAGGCTCAAAGGGGGGCCCCCATGAGCCTGGTCAGCACCACGTTGAGCTCCCACGCCAGGGCCGGATCTTTCACCGACGGGAATTACCAGAACAGTCCTTTCATAAATTCCTTCACCAGGCGATGCGACCACAGGGATGATCGTCCCGTAGTTCTGATGTATCTGGAAATCGCAGCAAGATGCATCTTGATGGAAGCGTGCGCTAGTCCAGCCTTGGCCAACGACAGTAGGTTCGGCAGCACCTGAGGGGCCGTAATTCGCAGAGGGTTAATCTTCTGTGCACGGCACCAGACAGAGAACCTCTTCCATTTGTGTCCGTAGAACTTCAGGACGCCCTGGCCTTTGCAAGCACCTCCGTGCAGTCCGCCGGGATATCGTACTCCCCAAACTCTAGTGCTGCAGGAGCCAGGCCTTCAAGTTCAGCGACTGTGGGTCGTGATGGAGGATGGCGCCTCCGTCTCGGGAGAGATCTGCGTCTGTCGCCAGCTTGACCAGATCTGTCTCGGCCACGCCTGTGCGACGAGGATTATCCCGCACCGGGACCTCTTGCAACGCATACAGGAACAGGCGGTCCCAGGGAAACGAGAAAGCGTCGCCCATGCACCTCGGCTGGGGAAACCTGCTGGCGAACCTCTGGCACTTGGAGTTTGTCGCCATCGCGAAAAGGTCGATCTGGGGTTTGCCCCAACGTTGGAACAGAATGTCCACTTGATCCTGGCGCAGTTCCCACTCGTGGCACGAGCGCAGCTCCCTGCTGAGTGAGTCGGCGATGGCGTTTTTTATTCCTGCCAGGTGGAAGGGCACCAGAAACATCCCCTGGGGGACGGCCCAGTGTAACAGATCCTGGGCCTCCTTGGACAGGGCTGGGGATCTGGTGCCTCCCTGCTTCCGGATGTAGAACATTGTGGTGGTGTTGTCAGTGAAGATCCTCACCACCTTGCCCTTGAGGGACGGTAGAAGCGACCTGAGGGCCCAGAACACTCCTCTGAGCTCCAGGATGTTGATGTGGAGTGACCTCTCCTCCGGGAGCCAAAGGCCTCTCGCGTGAAGTTCTCTGTGGTGCACTCCCCATCCCTCCAGGGAGGCATCCGTCGTCACCATCTCCTGGTGTGCCGGGGTCTGAAAGTCTGTGCCCGCTGCGAGAGGCGCGCAGGTGCCCCACCACCGAATTGCTTGGCGGAAAACCTTGTTGAGTGGGATCTTGTCCTCGAAACTGCCCGCCGCTTGCATCCTATGGGCGTCGAGGAACTCCTGTAGTGGACGCATCCGTAGCCTGCATAGGCGCACCAGGTAGATGCATGAGAACATCATCCCGAGGAGGGATTTGATGGACCTCACCCTTGCCACGTCCGTGGCCAGCAGACGCTGCACCTTGCCCAGGATGGCCTTCGTCCTTTCCCCCGACGGCGAGGCCAATCACGCTACTGTATCGAGCTTTGCTCCCAGAAACAGTGCAACCTGCGACGGAACTAGGTGGGATTTGGGGAAGTTGATGGAGAATCCGTAAGCAGGTGGACGGTCTTCGCTGTCTGCTCGGCGGCGTGTTCCCTTGTCCTTGCTCGGATGAGCCAGTCGTCCAGGTAGGGGTAGACGTGGATCCCCTTCAGGAGCAGCCGCGCCGCCACTGGTGCCAGGCACTTGGTGAATACCATGGGCACCAACTTCAATCCGAATGGGAGGGTCTTGAATTGGTAGTGCCGTCCTTGGACCACGAACCTGAGAAACTTTCGGTGTCCTTTCAGAAAGTACGCATCCTCGAAGTCCAACGACGATAGGAAGTCGCCTTCCTCCAGCTGTCCCAACACATGCTGGAGGGTGACCATCCGGAACTTGTGTGCCTTGATGTACTTGTTTAATCGCCGCAGGTCTAGGATGGGACGCCATCCGCCTGTCTTCTTTCTGACGAGGAAGTATCTTGAGTATACTCCGGAGCCCCTTTGGGACGAGCTCGATGGCTCCCTTCTTGAGCATCGCCCTTACTTCTAACAATAGCTGAGGGATGTGGTTTTCCTTCCTGGCAACGGGAGGAATGTGGGGGCACTTTTTTTAGAAACTCGAGTATGTGCCCGTGGGCCAGGGCATCCAGCAACCAACAGTCGGTGGAGATGGACTCCCACACGCTGATGAACTTTGCCAGCCGGCCTCCCACTGGGGTGCTCAGGAGGGGGCCCGACTCTGCAGCCGGTTCAGTCTTGCTTGGCGGCGGCCTTGCCGCCTTGGCCTCCCTGGCGACGACGGCGAGATCCACCTGACTTGCCTCGTCCTCTGTAAGCCTCCTGCGACAAGGAGCGGGCCGCCTGATGGTACGTCGAGGAGCCACCGCCGAATCCTTTGGAGGCACCTTGCTTGCCTCCGGAGTTCCGAAAGGGCAGCCGTCATTGCTGCAGAACTCCCAAGGCCCGAGCCGTCTCTGTGTCGGTCTTGATGGCCTGAAGTGACTCATCCACTGTCTTTCCAAACAGGTTGTTCCCGTCAAAGGGCATGTCCAAAACTTTGGTCTGCACGTCCTGGCGGGAAATCTGTTGCCTTGAGCCACCCCCATCGTTGAAGGCAAACACTGTTGCCCAACTGGCAGAAACCGGTGTCAGCAATATCCGTGGCCATCGTTATGGCGTGGTCTGAAGCCACCTCACCTTCCTGAAGGATCCCTAGGGCCTCTGCCCTCTTGTCGTCCGGGAGGAAGTCCAGCAGGGGAGTGATCTTGAACCACAACTCCCTGTCGTAGCGGGCCACAATCGCAAGGGCGTTGGCCGCCTTAATCATCGTTGCCGCGGACGAGATGACTCGTCGTCCCATGGCGTCCAGTTTCTTCCCCTCACCATCCGGTGGGGAGGTTGAAGTTGAAGCCGTCGCCCTCACCGCTTTCTTCTTGGCTGCCGCCGAGACGACCGAATCCAGGGTTGGTTGTGCCCTAAGGCACAAAGGGGCGGAATCCGGGACCCGGTACTTCTTCTCGTACCAATCCCTGTCATCCAGCAACGGCACTGAGAGGACCGTCTTTCTCTTGGCCTCAAGCCGTTGGAAGAGGAAGCCTTCCTTCTTCTGTTCCTCGGGGCAGAGCTAGAAAAGCTCAGATGCCCTGGCAATAATGGCGTGGAAGGAGCCGATTTCATCGGGCGGGGAGGCCCGAGGGATTGGTGACGGAAGGCCCATCCAGTCGTCACCACCATCGTCATCACCATCGTCATCATCCGTCCCTGTGTCGTCCCTTGGATCAGGGGAAGGAGATGAAGGCTGAGTGGGCCGCGAAGGCTGGAAGGGAGGGGGTGGATGAATTCTCCTCCATTTGTTTGGCGGGCTTCCCGACGGGCCCGGTTCTGCTGGGTCTTCCGTCGGGGGTAGAGGCAGCCTGGTCCTCATCTCCGTGCATAAGTCCTGGATTGCCATCATGATGGCACAGAGTTGTCCTGAGGCTCGGGCACTGGTTGCAACAGGCGCGACGGTTGTTCCTTCTCCTCAGGAAGCTTGTCGGGGCCACCGTTGCTTTCTTCGTCTGCCTCGTCGGGATTCCTCCCATGGGGACGGACCTCCTCAAACTTCTTGTTGAGGGCTTTCACGACTTCCACCAGTTCCTCCTCAGAGGCTGTATCCGTGTCCGTGATGGCCACCGGCCCCCCCACTCTTTTTCCACTGGGGTTTTCACAGGGTCTTATCTATGGGATGGAAAGAGGATTCCCTCCGCTTCGCCAGGGCCGCTACGACTCCCTCGATAGAGGCCTTAGCCAGGTGAATGAAGGCCCTAACCACCTTAGGCGCGCTTGAGGCCTTCAACTTGGGGGGAGGGTCACTGCCTCGCTCCCCCTCGGCCGGCTCCTTCAGGATCAACCGGGGCCTCTCCAGAAGCTTACCAGGGTTCTCCGATTTTCTCTTCCCCGAGCTGGAGCGATGGCTCGTGGTTGATGGCGTCGGTGAAAGCGCGCCCTGCCTGGCAGCCGAGGAGCCTGACCTTTCGGCGCTCCCGGTGCCCGCGGACTCGTGGTGCTTTGCCTTCTGTTGGGCCCCCGTCGCCGGGGCGCCCTCACAGAACTAAGAAGACCGCTCGGACTTCCTCTCACCAGCTGGGCCCTTCTCCAGCGAGGCGGATCCAACGATCCCTCATAGTCCGTTTTGACAAGTTCTTGCAAAACGCACAGTCCTTCTCCACATGCGTTTTGTCTTCATGAAGGCAGTAGAGACATCTCGAATGCTCATCCCCCTTGAAAACATTCTGTAATCTGCATCCAGGGCAGTTCCTGAACTGCTTGGATCCGGGTGTCAAGCTTCCCTTTTCCTGGGCCATGTCCACAAGGTAGGCCTCAGATCTTCTGGAATCCTCCAAGAAGCGTAGCTCGACGAAAACTTCACCCTTGAGGGGCGTAGAAAATTCCGAAACGGGTCCCAGTTGATCGGAAGTAGAAACGGTGGAGCTTGAGGCTCGATTGACTGAAAAAATTAGATAAAACTAGTTGAAAAAACACAAAACGCAGTTAAAGCTCGAGAGCTATAGCACGAGGACTCCCAACACTTGAACGTGCGGTAAAAATCTGAGGATGGCTGCCAGGGGAGGGGCTTAGGGAGAGGGCAGTCATTGGCTGGGGAGAGTATGACCCAGAGACCAGTGATTGGTTACTACTAAGAAAAACCGATCCGAAATGAAACTGATCCTGATTTTTTCTTTACCGAGGATTCCCAGCCTGACGATGGGGAATATTCATGAGCATGTGAATCCATGCCAGACCCCATGCTGGAGAACTATCCCGACCCCGCAGACACAAGGGCCAGCACCACAGCAACAGCTTCAACAACCAAAACAGTACGCACCACCCATGGGAGGAGGATACATGGGGCGGGCGGGTTCCACCCGGGGTTCAGAGGAAGGGGAGGTTTCAAGCGGGGTCGTGGCTTCGGGCCACAAACAGCACCAAGGAAGGTTCTGAGGGTATGGAGAACAGATGCAGCAAGGACCAGGAGATTTCCAAGGAGGTTTCCTAGGCCAAGGGAGGGCACCACCCCAGTGCTGGACCTGCAGCCAAGTAGGACACATCTCAAGAGCATGCAGATTTAGAGGGACACAACAGAACTGGGGAGACATGGGACAGCAGAACGATCAAGGGGGACTAGACTATTATTCTCATGCCCAAGGTTCACAACAACAAGAGCAGGCACAGAACACCCAACAGCAGATACCACAAGCACAAAACGCATGTACCATCATCATCACGGGGCAGACACAAACACCACAAACGGCAGCACCTTTACTCCAGTATTTGCAAACAGCACACCCCAGAGGAAGCACACAACAGCTAGTATAAATACAGGACTGTGACACCACAGAGCCCATGGATGTAGTAACAACTCTACCAGTGAGACTTATGGAAGGGGGTGCCCCTGGTGGGAAACAACCCTTTCACCGGCAACGGATTATCCATGTATCCACAATAGGACAGCCCACAGACTAACTTGTTGTGTCCCATCCTGTCGTGTACACCCAATCCTGTGAGGAACTTTGCATAGGAGTGGCGATAGGTGACAAACCGTTTCCCTTCTTCTTGACACTAGGGCAACTAGGTCATGTATTCGGGAAGGGACATTTGCGTTGTCAGGCGATGACATGAACACACAAGGATTCTCTGGGGCTCGGGAAGTGGTTCCTTTCACTGATAGCATCTCATTATAGGAGATTACAAATTATCTTTACCTTTGCTCTACTCTCGACAGGCACCTGTAAACATATTGGTCCGCGACATCATTCACAGAATAAACATGACCATTTCTTTCACAGACAAGGGCATAGTGTGCTCTACACCAGGCATACACATGTTGAATGTAAGACAGATTGTGGGAGCACAGTGCAGAGGGGCGTACCATTGGACCCAGCAATATTCCAGCATGGGGCAGACGTTGCCATTGCATTGATGCCAAGCATCGCAGGGAAGGTTTGGGGGGTGCCAGGCGAATACCTATTCAGACCCGAAACACCACTCGATAAGCAAAAGGGAACAATAGTGCCCGTAGAGATTGAGGCAGTTTTGGCTAGAGAGGACTGGATTGCAGTGCACGCCACAGATGACAAAGGGAAGGCGTGGAGAGCAATGATTGCCATGGCAGAAGGATGCAGACTAACAGTGACAGATGAGGAGCTCTTTGGGGAAGAGAGATTGGAGATGGCGTTTGAAATGTATGGTTCTAGTTACAGATCCATTACAGAGAAGTACCACAGAGAATGGCAATGGCGCTCGAGGCGCCGCCCACATTCTGGGTGGAGGACAGGGTAGATGAAAAGGGCTACAAGGTGGACAAAGCCAAACTCTAGTACTGTCAGAAGGAGGTACTGTACATTGGGCAACTGATATCCAAAGACGGTAGGTATATTGCCCCAATGAAAGCCAAGACGATACACAACATACCACAATCAAATACAGTGAGGGAGATGCAGCAATTCCTGGGGTTGTGTACCTATTGTAGAGCTTGGGATTTTGACTACCGCACGTACACCAGACTACTCCTGACTGCCCTGAAAGAGGCGCAGAGGGGAGGAAAGACACTGACCTGGCCCACAGAGATGACTGAAGCCTTCGAGGAAATGAAGGAATCCATATGCACACTATCCCAGACTACAAACAGGAGTTTTTCCTGTTTTCACACACCTATGGTGTAGTGACAAAGGCAGTTCTGACACAAAAAACAAGAATGAGCAATAAGCCAATCGCTTATTACAGTGGACAGCTTGACCCAGTGATGACATGACATTACTCATGCAAACAATCATTGGCTGCTGCAGCATTCGCAGTGGAACGAGCCTCAACAATGACAATGGGGTGCACCACCACGCTTTACGTGGAGCACGCCCTGTTCGCCATACTGCACAAGCCAAAGAGCACACTGACCACACAAAGAGCATCAGGGTATGAGATCATACTAGCCAAGCCAGAGTTGAGGATAGTGAGATGCAAAACTGTAAACCCTGCACTATTCATGCCAGATGTCTACCAACCAGGAGATTGGACTCATGACTGCACCAAGAACAGAGCAATTCAGCGAAACACGCAAGGTGGAGCGAGATGCACTTGAGAGGGGAGACGTGCTTTACATTGACGGATGGTCAACTATTGATCAGACTGATGGAGGTAGGAGAGCTGGGGCTGCTGTGGTAAAGCTGAAGGCGAACTGGATGAGTGAGGTAGTTGTGAGTGCACGATTACCATCTCATTACAAGCAGAAGAACTAGTGGCCCTTATATTGGCCCTAGAACACAGCGTAGCGAAAAGTGTGACAATCTATTCTGATAGCGCTTATGTCACCTCGACAGTACATTCCGGATTGGCACGCTGGCTCAGTAGAGGGTACAGGAGAGCCGATGGGACCCCAGTGCAGCATGCGCTACTGCTAGTCGAATTGATTGAGGTCATCACATATCCGCAGGAGCTAGCATTGGTGAAGTGCCAGGCGCACACCAAAGGGGAAGACGCCATCTCAAGGGGAAATTAAGCAGCCGATTATGAAGCAAAATGTGCAGCATACTTTGGAGAGTTGTGGGAACTGAAGAAGAGGCCCGAGATCCCAGGAGGGGTGAGAAACAAGGTGATGAGAGGGGTACTGTCATCTACCAGAAACTCAGACTGCGGAGCTGCACACATGGAGGAAAGGGAACTCTGGGTGAAAAGAAGGTGCTTGATGTCCCACACAGATGCCCTATGGCGACAGGACAACACAGGGAAAGTGGTCATGCCACTTGCACTATTGAAAACAGCACTGACACAGTTTCACTATCCAACACACACAGGGCAAGAGGTCATTGCTGCACGTATTGGAGAAGCGTGGTTTTGCCAAAATTTGAATGAGCATGTGGCAAATTTCATTAGTAGCTGCCTGACTTGCCAGCAATTCACAGCTGGACACACCCTAAGAGTTGAGAGAGGAGCCATACCAAGACCGAAGGCCCATTTCTGCACCTCCATGTTGACTACGTGGACATGATCCAAGTATGCCAAGGATACTGCTATCTGATAGAGGTTGTCTGCCCATTCTCAAGGTGGATCGAGGCTGGGCCTTGTTCACATGCCGACGCCCTCTGGGCAGCCAAGTTCCTGGTCCAGGAATTTTTTCCAAAATGGGGCGCCTGAGGTCCTGCGGTCTGACAATGGCCCTCACTTCGCCAATGAAATGTTCCAACACATCACAACCCTGTTAGGGATAAAACACAAATTTGCCTGTGCGTACCACCCACGAGCAAAATGTGGTGTGTGAACGCCTCAATGGCCTCCTAAAGGAGAGCATTGCCAAAACTCAGAGCACCAAGAAAAACTGCCTTCATTGTTTACCTCTGGCACTAATTGAATTGCGCAACAAGCCAGGCTCCGACCACCATTTAATGCCCCGCGAAGTGGTGACAGGACGGTGCATGCATCTTCCCCTGGCTCCTCCCACTACAGCATTGAAAGACTGAAAGCACTGCTGATGTATTGGGTCAGGAAATGTAGGATTACGTCACTTCACAGGTTTCTAGCGCTTCTTTTATCTCTCGTCCCATACAGCGGACCTAGGGCAGGCCTGAAGACAACGAGCGAGTAAATTCAGATGACAGAACCAGAAACGATAAAAGAACACTTAGTGCAAGTAGGGGATTTAATCCTCTTAAAAAATGTAACAAGGCTCTGGAATGCACCCTGATTTACGGGACCTCATGTAGTAGAGGTAGTTACTGATCGAGCTGTTCGATTAGAAGGAAAGACGGTATGGAATCACCTCCAAGACGTCAAGCCCTACAAAGCCGTGGTCTCGCCTAGCATCACAACTCCTGAGATCAACTGGGCCAATGCTGCGACTGCCGACGGACAGCGAGAAAGTACAAATACACCTGAATTAGAGAGTACTGGCCACCCCATGGTCCAACACTCCCAAGTAGCTGAGGTAGCGACCGCAACACTGGTGCAAATTGACCAGTGAAAGACATTGTCCATTCCCTGCAGACTGTGGAATTGCTATATGAATGCCCTCACACTTGTGACGGTTGAAATACTGTAACATTTCTCCTTTCTTGCACATGCAGGTTGATGCGTATGTTGTTCAGAACTGTGTAGGGAACTAGCCTGATGTTACCTCCCATTGACCACCCTGAAGCATTGTCCAACCAATTTGTACACTCTAAAAGACGACCCAGGCATTTTAGAGCTTGATCCCCCGAGGTTTACTTCCGAGTATTCATAGAGTACTTCACACAAGCATTCCCACAACTTGAATACAGTGCATACCCCGCTCTGCCCACATTGGGAGACCCATCCATAAGCAATGTCTGGGAGGAAGTGTTTGCCTTTGCTATAAGTTATTACTTAGTTCGCAGAGCTTGAGAGTACTGACAAATACTAAAACAAGAAAGCCTTTCTTGCGATTTTCAGGCGGGCACCTTTAGCATCTCATCAGCTGCACGGACTGAGCAGCGAAAGTGGTCATAATGGAAAAAATAAACTTTATTTTAACACGTGTGTTTTCGGATTCCCACTGGAATATTGGGTACCGTCCTATGGCAGCTCTACTTTGCAATGCATGCTACCGCTATGACCCCTACTAACCTTCCCTTGACCCAGCCAGCAGGAACTACCATGTCAGGTGGAAACAAAGACACTGCTGATAAGGTAAGCGCAGTGTTGATAGACATGAAGGAGTCGACACGTATCGCACAGACACCACAAGAGTAACAAACAACATGTGGTACAAACACATGTCCAAAATTGGTAGGGATACCACCGGGGATAGCGGTTATGTCTGCTCCTTAATCCCCTATGCCATGAGTGCCTCCAGAACATTTATTGCAACAGAGATAACCGTAGCAAGGACACAATGCCTGATGTACCTCACAATGGTCCAGACGCGAGGCCTGTTCCAAGGAAAGACAGCAACACTGAGTTGGATGTCACAAGGGACCTTCCCACATGAAGATAATTACATTAAAACCTTAGACTAGATGAACAATTACTGGCAGCTCGATGAAGGATTGCAGTACATAACTGATGGACCAGCGAAGGGGGAAACGAAGACTGTCACACCCAAGGAACTGCCATGCCCATGGTCGAGAATAAAGGCGCTAGGGGGAGTGCCCAGCTGCTGGGAGAGACCGCAGATACTGATCTATGGACAGGTATACACTAATGAAGGCTGGGAAGATGGAATGGTGGGAAGCAAGGTGTTGATCCTAGCAATGCATCAGTGAGCAAGGAACAAGAAGAAAATGACAAATGCTGGGACAGGAGTGCAAAGTTGGTGACGTGGGTGGAAAACGAAGCTGGACCAATGCCAATAATTCCCCTCATGGCACTGGCTCTGTGTTATCAACACAACGGCAATGAAGAGGCCGGTGAAAAAATAGGATACCAAAGGACTGAGACTATCCTGGTAATGGGAGCAGGAACGGTGGTGCTGATGGATAACTATTGGGCTTGCATATCTAAAACATACGAAAAGTTGCCACCAGATTGAGGAGGAGTATGCTCCCTAGTGCACATCAACATGCCCTCACTAGTAGTACCCAAGAAATATGTGAAGATTGATCACTTCCCGAAGATGGAAACCAACAATAAAAAGGAAGAGATCAATAGAGGGAACAACCCCTGCCCAAATAGAAATGAAGGACGAACAAGGAAAACTGAAGAGTAAAAACAGGAAATTACTTCTCAGGCAAACCAGAAGCAGCACTGGATTAAGAGGCAGCACACCACAGATTGTTCGGCAGAACACAAATGTTCTTTGCCTCACCGATACCAGGGATACAGAGACACACTAATGCCAAGTGGTTGCAGATCACTCGTTGGGAGTTGATGGTAACCATAAATTCAACAGTGAATGGGTTCAACGCCATAAAAGAAGAGCTCAGGGCAATAAGGTTGGTGGCGCTCCAGAATAGATAGGTTCTGGATCTCCTCACAGCCATGTAAGGAGGAGTTGGTGCAAAAATTGGGAGTTCTTGTTGCACATTCATATCTGCCAACACCGAAGATAACGGAACTCTCTCAGATGCAGTTGCACAATTGGCCAAAATGCATGCAAAAATGGAAGATCAAGCACGTGGGACAGGAAAGGACCAGAGCTGGCTAGCGTATCTTTGGTCATGCATGCCATCATGGCTGGCAGATGGACTAAAGGTGATAGTTGGAGCACTGGCACTAGGAGCCGCATCGCTGTGTGGGATCAAGATTTGTATTGGAAGATGCAAGAAAACGGCAGAAGAAGCCATAGGGATGCAAATTCTGATGATGTGAATATAGAAGGAGCAATGGATGACATCATGAAGGAAAGAGACAGACTAAGAGAAAGTAACGAGTGACCCGCTTCCAGCAAGAATAGAGGTAGACAATCCACGTAATCCAAGGAAGTATGAAAGAAAATGGGTTTGATGCAGGTTTGGAGGAGGGTGCGCCTACATGTATTGGTCATTCGATCATATCATTTATCCCTCCCAGATGTCCATAATAGTTTACATGTTACTCACTGTAGTGACTAACCTACTCTTAGTCCATAGTGCCCTTTCCTCCATACTGTATGGGCGTGCCTTCCAATGGACGGGAGACAGAACCTTTTTCACCAGAAAAGACCTTCTTCCCCTTTAAATTTAGTGGCGCCACACCTCAGTCCCCATCGACGCGTCGACGATAGATTTAACATTCAGTACAAAAAAGAAGGTGGGTGAGGCGCGCACTCCCGGTCCTGGTCAATTAAACCTGTTGCAAAAAATAAGTAGCTGGGTCACATCCCAAAATGGACAAATATTGACAGGGTTAGATCCCTTCTGCTGCAAATCAGGTACTCAGTATTAACAGGTTTAGATCCCTCAGCTGCAGTTCTGTGGTCTGTAGTTCTCCTCCTAGCGCTTTCTTATCTCAAATAATCATCAGGGAGGCTGTTGAGCAGGTGTGTCTAATTAGACTCAAAGGATTCTGGTAGCTGTAGTGAAAAAGTTTTTTTCTGTTCAGGTGACCAGCAACCGACACCCCTCCAAAGCAGGGAGTCAGTAATAAGGAGTCGGCGAGACTCCTTGTTTTTGCAAATTACCCTGTGGATCAGGGGAGTGGGCGGAAAGGCGTAGACTTTCATGCCTGTCCACTGGAGGGGAAATGCATTGCCCAGCGAGCCGGGGCCCTGACCTTGACAAGATGCGAACTGGGGACACTTATTGTGCCAGGTGGCAAAGCGATCCACGTGGGAATGACCCCACCTGCTGAAGATCTCCTGAAGAACAAGGTCGTTTAGCTGCCACTTGTAATTGTCCACTCCCAGCCTGCTGAGCCTCTCCGCTTCCCGGATGGATTCCCCTGGGAGGTGGACTGCCGTGAGGTAAATGTCGTTTTCTAGGGCCCACTCCCACATGCGGATCACCAGTCTGCACAGAGGAGGGGATGTGGTGCCTCCCTGCTTGTTGACGTAGTACATGCTGGTCAAGATGTCTGTCTGGATGAGGGCAACCTTGCCCCTGTGAAGCGGTAGGAATGCTCTGAGCACTAGCCAGATGACGTTCAGCTCCAAACAATTGATGTGGTATTCCTGCTCCTGTCAAGTCCAGGGGCCGTGGACTGAGAGGCCGTCCAGGGTGGCTCCCCAGCCCTCGAGCAAGGAGTCTGTGGTGATGTTGGCCTGCGGGGAGGACGGCCGAAAGGGCTTGCCCGTCCGTAGGTTGAAGTACCTGGACCACCATGTTAGGTCCGGATGGAGAGATGGAGGGACGTTGATCATCTCGGATTGAGAGCCACTCTCCTGGTACCATGAGGCTTGCGAAGTGCAGTTGAATCCTCCTCATCCTTAGTCTGGTGTGGGGAACGGCTAATGGGACCACTGCAAGTAGGCTCATGAGATGTTGGTACCACCATGCCGAGGAAGTGGGTGATGGCCCTTTTGATGGCCGAGATTTTGTCCTCCGACCGGAAGACCTTCTCAGAGCATGTGTCCCAGATGAGCCCCAGGAAGGTCAGTCTGCGTGGGCTGCAGCTGTGACTTCTTGAGATTGAGCAAGAAGCCCAGATTGTGTAGTGTGTTCATAAGGGCATGGGAAGAGTGGTGAACCGCTTCCAGAGATGTAGCCCTGACGAGCCAGTCGTCGAGGTATGGGTAGATGTGGAGACCCTGCGCTCGGAGGAGGGCCGCCACGGCATTCATGAGTCTGGTAAAGACCCTGGGGGCCGAGTTGAGACCAAAAGGAAAGACCTTCTATTGAAAATGGTAGCCCATGATCCTGAACCATAGGAAGGAACGATGGGGCTGCCAAATCGGGACGTGTAGGCACATGTCCTTCAGGTCCAGGGAGCACATCCATGAAAGCTGGCGTAACCATCTTGAATTTTTGCAGGGGTAAGGAGAGGTTGAGGGTGGAGAGGTCCAGTACAACTCTCTCAGGCCCGCCTGGTTCTTCTTCTGAATGGCGAAAATCCTGGAGTAAAAGCCAAAGCCTCGCTGGGAGGCTGCGACTTCCTCCACTGCCTGGCTCTCTACGAGCGACCGGATCTCCGCCAAAAGAGTTGCTATCCCAACCTGTGGGAGCAGAGGGGAGGAGGGAGCAGAGGCTGGGATATGAAGGCGGTACCCTGTGGATACTACTGAGAGGATCCAGGGGTCTGTGAAATTCTGGGGCCAGAAATGTGTATGAAGAGCAAGCCTGCCCCCCCACTGGGGACACATAGACCCGAAGGGGGGTGTCATGCCTTCTTTCCCTCGGAGGCTGTAACTGAGGAGGGGGACTGGAAAAAGCCCTTGGCCCCTCCCCACCCCCCCCTTTTTGTTCCTTGCGCCAGCTCCGAGACAGTGAGCGGTCCGGCTGCCTGGATCTGTGTTCCTGGAAGCCGCGGAACCCTCCATATGTCCGACCCCTTTCCGAGCGCTGCTGAGATTGGGTGTACGATTTGGGCATGGTTTTTGTAAGGATGGATAAAGACTTTGCCGTTTGAAAGCGGTTCTTATTTTTGTCTAGCTCCTCGTCTGTAGAAGAGTGGAAGAGGCCCCCGCCCTTGAACGCTAGATCTAGAATGTGCTCATGGACATCCGGGTTCAATTTTGTTGCCCAGAGCCAGGCTGTTCTTTTCATGTCCGTGGCAATACAGATGGCACAGCCTGAGGTATAGATATGAGCCACTGTGGATTACATGAGGTCATGCGTCACCTGCTTGGCTTCAGCTAGCCCCGCCTTAAATCGTGATTGGCTCTGGGTGGGGAGTTCCAGGAGGAAGTCCGCAATTTCCTGCCATAATCTCTGGTTGGCGGCTGCCAGCATGGCATCAGTGTTTGCCTGACGTAGATGTAAAGAGGCGTTGGAATAGAGTTTCTTGCCATATGCCTCCAAGATCTTCTCCTCGTTGCCTAGCAGCGCCGCAGAGGAAGAGGGCGAGGACGACTGAGGCTTGGAGTATACTGATGCCGCAGCAATCACCGAAGAGTGTGGCTGAGGATGGGCCGAAAGCAAGAGTGTATCCCCCTCCACCTGCCTGTACTTGGCGTCCAGGCGTCGATTGACCGGCTGGGCCGAGTGGGGTTTGAGCCAGCCCTTCTTGGCCAGGGAGACTACATCGATCTGCATACGAATCCCCGATTTGGCAGAGGGGCATCGCGTGAGGACTTCATCCAGAACCCCCTCTGCCGGCTGCTCGAACTCTGGTTGGGGTAGGCACAGGTACCCCGCCAGCCCAGCAAGACATTCGTGGAAGGCCCTGGCTGAGGATGGCGTGTCCGGATCCTCCTCCTCCTCCTCCTCGTCTGTATCCTGCGGATCTGGAGGATCCTGTGGAGGAGGAGTAGTAGATGGCCCCAGAGGCTGGGGTACAGGGACCACAGCCGGAGACTGAGGAGGCAGCGGAGGTTGCAGAGTTGGCTGTGGAGCCAGAGGAGACGGCTGCACCAGGGTCTGGGGGGCTAATGGAGGCGTCTGTGGTGCCGCTAGCATGGCGGGAATGACTTCCCGGATGGAGTCTTTGATGATAACCCCCATCTGAGGTGACTTCATGAGGCAGAGGAACTTCTCGAAGAGCACCTCCTCACTGGCCAAAGAGGTGGCAGGGGGTACAGACGGGGGAGCTGCTGGAGCCGCTGCGTACCCTGTCCATATGGGCGCCAGGGAAAGCCGCCCTGCACAACTGAGGGGTAGACTGTAGGCCATGTACCTAGTTGAGGACAGCCCCACCTTGACACTCGTTCTTCGCTGAATTCCTGGAATGGTGTCGGATGGGTGCCACTTTCTGGCGCAGCGGCCATTTTGTCACGCTGCCTGCCACGTGCCTGCAACGTGCCTGCAACGTGGTGCTCAGCCCGCTGGACCCGGCCTCGTCCAAGACTCTTGCGTGTGGATCACGAGGCCTACCCTGCTCCTCGGGCATAGGCCCGGTTGGTGCGACACCCGCGACCCGGGGGTCGGTAGAGCTGCGCTTAGGCGCCCCCTCAGACGTATTAGGGCATAGCCCCTCAGACATATTGCCGGTATTAGGGCATAGCCCCTTGGCAATGGTGCCAGTAAAAGGGCAGAGCCCCTCAGGTGTACACCCAGTAAAAACCTTCCGGTCCCACAACACTGCGCCCGGGAGGATCTGAGGATCCCTCGACCCGAAGGCCGGTAGCTGAAGCAGCCTCGGTGCACGTGCCGGTAGAAGGACCTGACCGGTCCCACCCACGCGGGAGAGTCCCTGGGAAGGAGTCTCCCTTGCGGGTGCGATGGAGAATATAGGCCCTACCTTGGGCCTGGCTCGATGCTTCACGAAGTTCTTGAGATCCTCTAGTGGCGACCTCTGGAAGAGCTCCCTCCACCTGGCTAGTCTGTTCTTCAGCACCTTCGAGGACAGCGAGTCACACGGCGAACACGATTGGCAACTGTAGTCTGGGCCGAGGCAACGTAGGCAGAGGGCGTGGGGGTCTGAAGTTGGGAAGAGCCCGTTGCAGGATGGACACCTGCTGAACCATGTAGAAGTTTACATACGCCGGGAAGGAGAGTGACGCCCGAGGACCGAGTACCTGACTGATAGAAAAGACAAAAAAAGACAAAGAAGAAGTATCCACGTGTGGAATTACATGGCCAAAGCCAAACCCAGGAGCGTTGGTGAATTCGGCCCGTTCCCGTCGATGCGGAAAAGGGGGCTGGGGTGTGGTGCCGGAGGGAGGAATCAAGGCAGCGCATACGCCCTGTGCCGCACCCCTGCAAGCCTCTAAATTTAAAGGGGAAGAATGTTTTTTCTGGTGAAAAAAGTTCTGTCTTCTGTCCCTTGGAAGAGGCACCCATACAGTATGGAGGAAAGGGGATGGGATGTAAGAGTACAAAGATATGGCGATTGATAGAACAGTTTTATCATGATGTGGTCAACAAGTCGACCAGAGGGGGGACTGAAGAGGGAAGGTCAAAATCTACCCCTAACCCCTAACCTGCAAAATACTTGAACAAGAAGAAGAATCAACAATATGGCAGTTCGTATGGGAGTGCACCAACTCCCACTACTCCCCCGCTTGATAAATCCACTGAAAGGTACCCACTCCGTCAGCCATACAGCCCAGGACCAGCGCCGAGACTGCCTAGAGTGGATGAGGAGTCAACAGATCTCGTCAGAGACACTTCAACTAACAGCCTCAACTAAAGCGCTGAGAAGACTTGCTCCAAGTCATTAGACACACTATGACATAGCAGCGTTCGACATGAAGGACACGTGCCACCCGCACATCGGGACACACTCGCACATCCAGCTACACGAAGAACACATGCGTACAGTTCTACGAGTTAGAGGACAGACATAAACATGCCGTCTCCACGTTTATTATTTTGTCATTAGCTTGCTGCAGCAACACTGAAACAGCAAGGAAGCAAGAGATCCTGTATCGGCTTGCAGATACTTGGATACAACTAATCCTATGGAACTGCAGGAGCACCCGAGGGACCAGACAGGACCATAAACCACTAACCTATGGACACTATGAAGTTATGAAGTAGTAGGCTTAGGAAATTACAGTAGGCCACAAACCGTCTCAGCAGAAGCTTACAGAGCTAAAATTCAGAGCGAACAGGAGAAAGCAACCATGTGGGATTGGGCTGCCGCCAAGACCACCAAGACAAGCAATATTCCTTTCACTGAACTGGAGTAACACCAGCTGAGAAAATATGAATAATTCCCCACAAACTCTGACCAATTCAGAGCAGCAGAGTGCAGAAACACGGCCTCGGGACACGCGACTAGCCGAATTGATGATGAATCAAAACTGGCAGCTGGGAAACAGAATAGTCCCATGAGCCAGACAATGAGCGTTCCTTTGGGAAGAGGAGGAGTTAGGCCTTCCACAAGTTATGGGTCCGCAAACTCCTACATGTTACATGTCTTTGCATCAAATTCTTCCCATCGAACATAAAATGCCTCGAAACTTATCCAACGAAAAATGTTCCATCGAATTGCCATACATAAAGTGCAAAGTGTTTATGCATCGAAACCCTTTCATCGAATAGGGTTTCGTTATATAAACTCTCTCCATTTTTTGCATGGAATTTAGATGAAACATGCATAACGTTATAACGTTACAGGGAGCTGTCCAGTGCTGAACCCCCCCCCCCCCAACCCCATTTTCAAAATTGACCCTTGTCCAGTGCTGAAATCTTTCATGTATTTCATCACTGGACACCTCCCTCTAACTTCTGGTGTTTATTGTTTATTGTCTAACACCCCCCCACCAACCCCCATTTTCAAAATGTAACCCTTTCCTCAACCCATTGAATTTCCAACCCAAACATACATCTATTTTAAAGGTATGTTTTAGTTGGAAATCCATCGAAATTCATTCAATGAATATGCTTTTCGATGGAAAAGCATTTCAATTAATGAATTTCGATGGATAATGATTTGATGGAAATTATTTCGATGGAAAGACTGCATACCGCACCCCTCGACCTGCCTAAGAGTTCTAATCTAAATACTTCATTAAAGTGGCACATGAGCGCCTATTGTGTTTTCTGACACATTTATTTTAGTTGCCATTATACTATCTGCACATATTGTATTCCGTCTGAAATATTTGACAGCCACATCAATGATGAGCAATATTTGTTTTTTGTACTACACATGAGTGTTTTTCCAGTGGCGTTAAACACACATTAAGATCTTGAAGCCTCAGACTAGTTGATGAATTGTCTTTATAATAAAATATATAACATTTTTTAGCCTATGTGTTTGGAATAAGTGTTGTAAGATGCAACTTTTATATACATTTGTGAAGCATTGCAGTGGCTGGGAAGCAGAAATTCCTTTCCAAACACTGAGACAGCAGCTCACTAGGTATCCTCACAAAGTGGCTTAGCTCATTTTTGGGTGGGCAACAATGGGAGATATCTGGCGGGAGGGATCTATCATTACCTTTGAGGGGCTGCGGGAGGAAACTGGGTTGCACACGGGCCAGTATATTACGTATCACAGAATGGTGCAGAGAATTAAGAGAACATGGCCCGAAATTGTACTGGAGCAAGAACCAGATGCACCATAGATATGATATACGACATAGCGGAAGGGGGCCGACATCTAGAATATATGAGATGTTGATGTTTAAAGTAGGGAAGGAGGTCACACAGTTGAGACTAGACTGGGAAACGGAAGTAGGAGCCCCGATGAAGGATGGGATGTGGGAACGGGCTCAGGGGTATCATAGGAAGGTATCAAGGAATGCGAGATTGAAACGGATACAACTGTATATTATGCATCGGGCATATATGACACCCCAGAGGATACTGAGGTTTGAGAATGCAGGACGGCAAGCATGCCCCAAGTGTGATGAGGTGAACGCGGGTATGGTGCATATGTTCTGGTCATGCCGGGTCATTGAACGCTTTTGGAGCGAAGTGGAGCAAAAACTAGCAGAGAAGGGGGTCAAGATTGTAGTGGACACAGTGTGGGCCTGTTTGTTGGGGGGGTTCCCAAGATGGCAGAAGCTCAAGCATATGAGTAAACTGAGGGATTTGGCATATGTGCTTGCAAAGAGGAGAATTGCTATGAGGTGGAAGACATGCCACAGATCGCGAGTGGAGGTGTGGTGGAAAGATTTGCAGAAAGGGGCGGAGGCAGAAACCATGCTATGGCAAGAAACTAGCAGTGTTGGGGTGGAGGAGGAGACAAAGTCCCTGATGGCCTGGAAATCATTAATAGCAGAGCTGTTTGGGTCAATACGAGACCTGGCAGAACCCACGGAAGGAGAGACCCTACCACAAGATGCAGAAACGGAATGTGCAAAGTAATAGACCCGAAACGGGGGGTGGGAGAAGGGAAGCAGTGCCTAGAAGTAAGCAATGTACAATGGAACTGTTGATATATGCACTGCCTGTTTGGTTTGTATTGTTTGTTTGAAATTAATAAAAATGTTTTTTTTTTTAAAATGGCTTAGCTCATTAGTCAGTTGTGCCCATGGAAAATAATGTGCGCACAACAGACAACCATTTCCACACAGAGAAAAATAATTAGAGGGAACATTGTTCCTAACTGCCCGCCAGTTCCCATTCTATGAGATGCCTCATTACCTCCTGCTGCCTCCTCTCATTCTACTTCTCTTGCTGCACTCGCCAGTTTCCCCAGACAATCTCTTTCAACTTACCACATTACCTTCTCTCATCTACTCTGAATGTCCCTCCCAAACTACTTACTTCTCCTTTCTAACTTTCCGGTATTATCTTCCAACCTCCCTTCTTTCCTCTACACCCCCCTCCTCATGTTTCTGGTCACGCTTCTTTGTCTCCTCGCCAACGTCCTACTAATCTCCTTCACCTTGTGCCCCTCTCCAGTATCAACCAGACAATCCTGAATCTTTCTATTTCACCTTCTTTCTCTCCCTCATCCTACCACTCTACCTCCCTTGTCCTTCTAACCACCACTTTCTGCTCCAGATCAGCTCACTCTGCCTCAGACCAATTCAATTTACCTCCAGTCGATGCTTGATCTCCAAATATTACTCCACAAACTGCAACTAAGCACACATGGATCATATTGGGGTGAAAGGGTACTCCTACCCATACATGTCTGCATCTGTGTGTTGTAATTGGGGCAGCATACATATTGGTGTGGTAAGGAAAAGGGAATTATCTTGCATGTTGGGAGAAAACAACAAAAATTGCAGCTTGAGTGTGCTGTGTCACCATCTTGGTTTTCATTTCACTTCAACAAACTATAATGCCAAGCAGGTACTTGCTGTTCCACACCTACCTTGTGGTATGTCAGATATAGGAGATGGACACAAGGACATGTTTGAACAAGATAGTTTATTCAACAACATCAAGTAAACTGAAGGAAAAGTTTCATCTTAGCATAAGGGTTACTCTCGCTTGGGAAAGGTAGTTGTGGATGGTTTTCTGACCCCACCCACAGTGCTCTCACAGCCTCTTCCAGCTCCTGGCTTCATAGACTGGAGACAAAAATCCAAAACGAAACAAAATGTCTCTCAGTTTTAGTTAACATCCTCGTCAGGTAGTCCGAATAGTTCCCAACTTATCCCTTCTTCTGGGATGGGTTCTCCTGACCTGGGTAATTCAGCATTCACCACAAAACAAACCAAGTTCACTTTTTGTTACTCCGTTACTGTTCAGAGTTGTAACCTTGGGGCCTTACAGACCTGCTCTGCCATGTTTGGTTTATCTCTTTTCTCGTCAACTTGTGGGATATTCGATTTCATAGCCTTGGGTGGGCCATGGTCCTGCTCAGCCTTGCTGTATCTGTCTCTCCTTTCACCCATTTCTGGGGTATTGGCTTTCTGAGCCTGTCATGGGCTATGGCTTGTTTGTCCATGCTCGATATGTCCCAGTCACCCCCTTGTAGGGTCCTCAGCCCGAGGTGGGCTATGGCTCATTCTGCTCAGTTTGGTACGTTTAGTTTACCCCTTTGTAGAGTCTTCAGTTTTTCTGCACCAGGTGGGCTAAAGGCTCATTCAGCCCTGCTTAGCATCAGCCTCACCGCCCCACAACCAGTCGACGGCTGCAGTTGCGGGATTCGGATTCCCTGGCCCTTGCAGATCCATATGCTCTACTACTCTTCGGTCTGCGTGGTCAGATCTTTGATCCCTCCACCCGCACCTTTTTTCGGGATACTGGCATCTATGCAACAGGATACCGGTAGTTCTTGGTGCTTTTCCGCTCGCTTCCTGCCTCAGCAGCCCCTGCCGGCTTTGCGTCTCTGCCTTCATTCAAGCGTCAGTTTTCCTCACAGAGCATTGGGTATCTGCCCACCACATCTCTGCGTGGTTCTCCGCCCTTCGCCAGAGGGACCGTCTCCATCCTCTCAGACTCTGCCAGGCAGATTCTCTCCCTCTCAGCTGGTTTCCTGCTGGTTCCTGTAGTGGGAACAGAGAATTCCTTGGTCATCACTTTCTCCAAGAGGCGGTGAAAAGTACAGATCAGCAACCAAGCCATCCACTTTAAAGGAGCCCTGTGCATTATTAACATTTGCAATTCCCATACAACCAACACACATTGGAGTATTGGAATACGGGCGGGATGTAACCCTTACTTTGGCATTCCTTGTCCCAGGGGACGGGGTCACCTCAGTGAGATCCTGCTTGCCCTCACCCTAGAGAGGGTATTGCATTGCAGGCTCACCTCCCTAGTCCCAAAGGAGGTGGTTCCCTCTTGGGCAGAAGAGACATATTCCCTGCATTTGTCAAACTTGCCACACTGAATGCCACTGACTCAGTCCCACAGTGCCTAGAAAGACAGTGCTAGCAAGTACAAGCTCCAAGTACATAACCCAAGGAGGGCTGTACAAGAGTGGATTGACTCTCCGCATTAAGACAGGATCTTCTTTTTAAAGTTGACCACCTTAGACTATTGTTAGGAGGTTTTTCAGATCCCCTATTGGTGTAGGCTCCTTGGAAGCCAACCTCATTGGACCTTTATAGGTTGAACACAAAATAAGAACCACATTCTCACTTGTTAACGAGGCTCAGTAGTAAGACTTAGACTAATGAAATAAGGAGCTAGATGGAACGTGCAGTTAACTAGAACAGGGGTGTGCGCCCCCCCTGTGGCTCTAGATGTTTTGATCTACAACTTCCATGATCCCTTATTATTGGCTAGGCTGGCTAGAGCTGATGAGGGTTGTAATGCAAAACATCTGTAGAGCGAAATGTTGCAGACCCCTACACAAGAGTCTGTCAAGCGGTTGATTATCTACACAGTAAGTGCAAAATAAATGTCTTCAACAATACAGATGCATTAAAATAGAAGACACATAAGCAAAAACCATATACACATTTTTAATCAGATGGGCGTCTAATTGGGACACCCACCACAGAATGAACACAGTAAGGCAACATCAACCCTATATTGCTAATGTTAATGAGTCCAGCCCCTAGCCTAAAAGCACATTCCCAAGTAAGCAGCTTGGGTTTTTTGCTATGGGAAAACTGACTTTCTAAAATTCCCCCAAACAACGGAGTTTAATTTGAAGTGTAGTTGATGGTGATACTTTTCATAATAGCACAGAAATAGGTTTGTAGTGTGGGCAGTGGGAAGCTACCGATCCTGGTGTTCCATGTACCACCATCAAATGCAAGGTTTTTGTAGCAGTAGGATAGTCTGTTACAGCTCCTATGACGATGGACCTGTAACTATTGTTCTTTAGCATGGGTCTGGCATGGATTCACATGCTCATGAATACTCCCAGTCATCAGGATTGTGCCCGCTTCTCTGGTTAGAAGATCCAGAACTACCGGCAGCTTGACCAGGGGCGATGCTGACAGACGGTCCAGATACCAAATCTGACTCAGCCACACCAGGGCGACGAGTATCATCATGCGCAGAAACCGTCCGAGTGTGTTGATGACTTGTAGCAGGAGCGGGAACGCGTACAGGTACAGTTCTTCCCATGGAAAGGAGAACGCATCTCCCAGGCCCTTCGGTTGGTGGAACCTGCTGGCAAACCTCTTACACTGGAGTTTGTCCCCGTCGCAAACCGATCTATCTGGGGCCTGCCCCACTCTGCGAGCAGTCTGCAATGGTGTTCTTGACTCCTGCTAGGTGAAGAGGGACGAGAAACCTCACCTGTCATACGGCCCATCGCCACAAGTCCCACGCCACCAAGGAGAGCGCCGGGGATAGAGTGCCCCCTGGTTTCCTGATGTAAAACATGGTGGTGGTGTTGTCCATGAAGATCCTTACCACTTTGCCTTTTAGGGTTGGGAGGAACGACTTGCGGGTCCAGAACACTGCCCGTAGCTCCAGGATGTTTGTATGAAGATCCTTCTCTTACAGCCACATGCCTCTGGCGTGCAGACGTCCAGTGTGCGCTCATCTAAACCTCTAGAGCGGCGTCTGTGGTGACCGTCTCCTGGTATGACCGGTTCTGGAATCCCGTGCCTTGGGCGATGTTGGAGCGAATGCCTCACCATACTATCGCACGCTGGAACTCGTTGAGTGGAATCTAGCCTGTGAAGCTCCCAGACACCTGTATCCAGCGGGCGTCCAGGAATTCCTGGAGGGTCCGCATCTGCAACCTGCAGAGTAGGAAGAGGTAGATGCAGGACAACATCATGCCCCACAACGACTTGATGGTTCACAGGGGCGTGGCTTGGGAGCCATGACATAGGACGTGAATCCACAGCAGCTCCTGCGGATCCTTCACAGAGCCGGACAATATGCAAAGAATAGGTGGTCCTAGCGTATAAGTAATCACACAAAAGGGCGTGTGAAAGAACTCGGCACAAATGGAGGCAATTTGCGCTGACCCTGCACTGCCACCACAGCTGCCGCGGGCAGAAGATCCGGACGGACCGAATGCCACAGTGCCAAAATGGCGGCCAACAAAGAACAAAGGGACAGAGTAAAGAAGTAACCACCGAGCACTGGACCGCAGGGACGAAGTGCAGGTTCGTTGTAACGCCCCTTGGCGCGCATGCCATAGCGGATCTGCAGCGCAAGACAGGGGAAACATTTGTAGGACTCCAACGTACGACGCCGGAAAGCACATTGCACGCTTAGAACATGCTGCAGAACGCGGATTAAAGAGACCTGGAGCCTTGAACGGAGAAAGAGCCCTTAGATTTCCTCCAAAGCCGGGCCGCGAAATAACGAGGTTACATGGTTGCCGCGAAGCACAAGCCGGCGTATGTGGCCGAGGGAGGTAACAAAATGTCTCCCTCACAAGCCTGGCTGCAGAGCTGATAAGACGCAGCAGCACTATGGCAGCCGAAAGACGATCCGAGGGTCCCTGACCCTACAAGACCAGCACACCGTGCAAAGCCCGAATACACGTAGAGAAACACAGAGAACATGCCGCATTAGCTTGCAGGGGCAGTGAAGGCACGGCGAACCTGCAGCAAGTTGCGAGAGCGTAGACTGGCCCAAACAGAAACAAACGGGACCGCAGCACCTGAACGTATGATGGATGATAAAGTATAAGCGGCCGTTCGCCCGCAGTGATATGACATTGCGGTAGACACTGGCAATCCTAACAGTATACCGGTAACGAACCGGCACGCCCACGGGCAATCGAAAATTGCATTGCATTGCATTGCATTGAGCAAGCTCGCCGTGTGAAATATGGGATCCTGAATGCACTCAAGCATTTCAAGATGTGCCCACGCCCATACCCGTAAACAACGTGCTACAGCAGGCTGGCCCACACGTAAGTAGCACATATGAACATGGCCAAACAGAGGTAGAGAGGAATACAGGGAACCACGCCAGACGGTCCGAACCAGATGGGCTCGCAATTCATAGAAAAAGTCTATGTTTAGCTAGAGCAGCGCAAAGGCCCCCTGGGAAGCACATACAACAGGATCCTGACCAAGAAGAGCCCCTTATACCAAAGAACTTGCGGGCAGCCGGAGCAAGGCCACAGACATAAGGGCAAACAGCAGATACTTTGAGCAGGTGCGTGCTGAATGAAACAGTGGGGCGGCAAAAATAAATAAATAAAAAAATAAAAAAGTAAAAAGAAAAGGAAGGGGAAAGGGGGGCAGACGAGAAAGCTAAACTGGCCCGGCTTGATAGGCCACAGAGCACTGCAAGCACCACCAGTGGTGTGCAGCTACCCAAAGCGGACAACACTACAGAGAAGCTCTGTCCCCACACCACAAAGGGAGCTAGAGGCAGCCCGAAGCTGGTCGAGGAGAGTATTCAGTGGGGAGCCATCCGGGTTGCACACGAGCACCGGCCGTGCACCGCCAGCCCAACCCACACGACAAGAGGAGAACAAGCAGACGGGCGAAAAGAATATCCTTGAAAACAAAAACCTCACACAGACGCGTCCGCGTACTGCGGCTGGCTAACACACTGGACCTGCCCCTTCGAGACAGACAGCAGGCTCAGTTTGGTCCGCTGCGGCACTGAACGCGGACATAGTGCAACAACAGAAACCACTAGCTACAGAACGAATTGCCCCAAACTTGAGGATTAAGACCAATTATAAAGAGGCACCTGACTCGCTCTCTTTATATGCGGGAAGATGGCATCCAAGGCGCCCAAAGCCAAGGGGAAACAACCTACTCTGGATGAGTTCGCTAAAATATCACCGACAGCGGAAGGGGCCAGACGCAAAGGACAGCATACACAAATCATAGGTTGCAGCAACAAACAAATACTAGATGCCATAGCGGAACTAAAAGCATCTTGGGAGAGCAAATGGGTATTGCTATTCAAGAAATGAAGTCCTCGCTTGAGTTTAAAATAGACACAGTAAGCGTGGACATAAACCTGTTGCGACAAGATGTTCGAGCGCTAGCCGAGCACACAGGTAACCTGGAAAAGGAGGTGAAAGTCAATACGGACACGTGCGCGACCAATGCTAAAGAGATCCACACGCTACGCCAACAAGTACATAACCTCGAAAGCAGAGCGGAGGAAGCGGAAGGACGTGCGCGCCGGAACAATGTCCGCATCGTGGGACTTCCAGAAAGAGAGGAGGGATCAGACCCGACAAATTATGTAGAGAACATGCTACTACAAGAAATAACCGATGGGGCACTAAGCCAGGGATTTGCAGTAGAACGGGTGCATAGAGCCCTGATAAGGAGGCCGCCCCCAGTAGCCCCCGCGGCCGATCATAGCAAATATACTGAACTATAAAGATAGGTAAAAGATCCTGGAACATTTTCGCAAAGGGGGAACGATAAGCAGAGCGTTAGCAACCATCACGGCATATCCGGACTATACCCTTTTGGTGCAGAGACAGTGCATGAACTAGGGGCGGTCAAAAGGAGATTGCGGGAGGCGGGCTACCGATACATGCTGCTGTACCCGGCAAATATGAAAGTGCTCCATAAAAACAAGGCCCTTTTTTTGACACACCAGAGGATGACAGCATGGCTGGATGCAAGGAACTGCCCGACGGGATTAGGAGACCATGAGGAGAAGGAGATGGTGAAGTGAACAGACACCCCCGCGAAGCCGCGGAGGCGGACACGTAGACTCTTGAGAGATAACTACAACCCACATATTGACATTGGGACTAGATTATAACCACGTGTCAGATCTGTACCCCAGATCTATAATATACGCGGGAGCTGGGGAAACCGAGTGGTGGCAGGAAGGTAGCGCCAAGCACGTAGACGAGCATTATAATACTACAGCTTCAATGCAGGAGCGGTGGAAACACCTATACCCCAGTAGACGAATTAGGTAGGATATTAGTTGTACAGTATCCCCCTGCTGAGTTCTGAGTATCGGCTAGGCTGTAGAAAGGGACTAGATGCGGGGCAGCCCGAGATCCAGGGATGGAGCTGGGCAATTGTTTGGGAAGTTGGGGGGGGGGCTTAGGGGGAAGGAAGAGGGTAGAGGGACGTGTAGTGTTAGATGTTGGGATGTTTGAGGGGGGTGTTAATAGTTAGGGAACGAGCTTGCACCAATATATCAGAGACCCAGGAACAGGGGGGGAAGGGGGGCAGAGAAGGGATGGGATATGGACAAAGATGGGAGATCTTAGAATAGCAACCTGGAATGTTAGGGGTCTCAACAGCTACCTGAAGAGGAACAAGGTCATGATGTACCTAAGAAGGCAAAAGATAGACATAGCCTTGCTACAAGAAACCAACCTCACTAAAGAGAAACAGGAGGTGATTAAAAAAGAAAATGGAGGGGGACTACAGTTGGAGCTACTTATTCAGCATATGTCAGGGGAGTACTCACTTGGGTGGCGCCACATGTACCCTTTCAGATACTGCAGACCACAATGGAGCCGGACGGGAGAATGGTGGTGGTGCGAGGTATACTAGAAAATAGAGACTTGTGCATAATTAATACAAACGCCCAAAACCAGGACACGGTGGCATGCTTTAAAACATTATACAGCAAAATCAGCCCCACCTGGGGGGGGGGGGTTGGTCATAAAGGGAGGGGACTTCAACTGCATGCTAAATCCTAAAATGGACAGGTCAGACACAAAATTAGACAGACCTACTCCCGCAGCTAAGACCCTGCAGACCCTGCTGGGAGAATTTCAGCTAGCAGATGTATGGAGGGAGCAACACCCCAATGATAGGCATTACTCACATTATGCAGCCCCACAGAAGTTACACACGAGATTGGACTACATGTTCGCCACTCCAGAACTCATTGGGGAGATAGAGGGGTCAGAATATAAAGCAAGGATACCATCGGACCACTCCCCTTTGGTACTGCCGTGAGACATCAGCCCCCCAGAGCCAGGATCCCCACATGGAGGCTCAGAGCCGAAGCAGTGCGAGACAATGCATTCCAGGAGGACCTAAGGGAGGAGATAACCGAATTCTTTGAAAATAACAGTGGCAGTGTAGAGTTAGAGGGTACCCTGTGGGAGGCGTTTAAGGTGGTGGTGAGGGGAGCGGCCATTTCCAAGTCTAAAGGGCTCCAAGGGGGCATAGGACGAGAACTACAAGAGACCGAAAGGAAAATAGAAGCAATCATGATAAGAGGGGTCACCTCACAGGAGGATGCCGAGACTATGAGCCAATTACAAAAAGAAGATGGCCTGCTCTGGGAAAGACTATGTAACTTAAACCACAAGAAATATATTGAAAGACAACCTGAAGGGGGAGACAAGCCGGGGAGGCTGCTAGCATGGTTATACAAGAACAAAACACCCAGAGCAGCAATCGGAGAGATAAGGGGAGAAGCAGGCCAAGTATGGGACACCCAAGAGAGTGTAAATGATAGATTCCTTGAATTCTACCAACATTTGTACGAGGACACAGGGGGGATGCCAGAGCAGGAGATCCAGGAAACGCTAGAAGACATAGGGTTACCTAAACTGGACACAGAAGAGAGGGAGCACTTAGATGCCCCGATTACAATACAGGAACTGGAGACAGTGGTCCAACACCTGCCCACTAGTAAAACTCCAGGGGCAGACAGGCTCCCCAGCGAATTCTATAAAATGTATAGGCAGGAGGTGCTTGCCCCCGCTACTGGCAATGCTAAACAAAGCCTTCGAGAAAGGGAGACTGCCGGAATCCCTGAGGGAGGCAATAATAATCCCACTCTTGAAACCCAATAAGCCCAGCACAGACTGTGGGTCATATAGACCGCTATCCATGCTTAATCAGGACAGTAAAATCCTTACGGCAGTGCTGGCTAACAGACTTAAGAGGGTAATTAATAAACTCATTAAGAGGGTAATAAATAAACTCATACACCCAGACCAGACAGGCTATGTCCCAGGTAGGAGAATGTCTGATAACCATAGAAGGCTCCATCACATTATGGAGCAGTCGGAAGGCGACGCCAGAGAAATAGCAATAGTCTTGCTGGACGCGGTGAAAGCATTCGACTCTGTAAAATGGCCTTGGCTAATGGCAGCCTTGAAGGAATATGGGATGGGACCCTAATACCGGAGGTGGGTGAAAATAGTATATAGCTCTCCAGTGGCCAGAGTAAAAACGGGAGCTATCATCTCAGATAAATGGCAACTCAGCAGAGGCACCAGACAAGGTTGTCCGTGGTCTCCGATGCTCTACATTCTAGCACTAGAACCGCTAGCGATATACCTAAGACAGCAATATGTAGAGATCGGAGTCCATACTAAAGGGGGACCGCACCTGATATCACTATATGCAGATAATGTGCTGCTATATCTGCGATACCCGGAGGAAAACTTACAATATATCCGGGAGGTGATGGAGCATTACGCTAAACTCTCCGGTATAGCGGTCAACCCCAATAAATCATGCATGTTCCCCCTGGGTAGATATATAGGAGTCCCGCTGGAAAACCTACCGGTCTTGCAGATAGCCTGGGAGACTAGGGCATTTAGATACCTGGGGATCAACATATATCACACAATAGAAGATGAACACAAATATAACATCGAGATAGTGGTGAAAAACATTGAAAGTAGCATGGGATTTTGGACGAAGCTCCCCCTAGCCATGGTGGGGAGGGCGGCCTTGCTGAAGATGGTGGTATTGCCAAGGCTATTACACGTTTTTGTAAACATCCCGTACATGTTGCCTAGACGTTTCTTTACTAAATGTCAGAGCCTATGCAGGGGCTTTCTCTGGCACAATACTAGGAATAGAATCGCCATATGGAAATTACAAAACATGCATGACAGAGGGGGCATAAACCTACCGAACTTTGAAATATACCATCTGGCTGGGCAACTACAATATGTCGCCAAATGGCTGTCGGAAGACACAACGGCAGAACCTATACTGCTAAAGGAAGAATGCAATCCATACTTTTTGAAAGGACTGATTTGGTTACCTAAATTAGAGCTGAAAGGGCGATCGAGATTGCTGGAATTAGGCTGGAAGATATGGCACAAGGCCTGCCGAGCCATGGACAACCCATCCCCATGTTCCCCGCAGGCACCTCTTGTGACGCTATGAGGGGTGGATGAGCAACTAAGGAAGGGGATTCGCAAACACTGGGAGTCTGTGGGCATAGCGACTCTGGGAGATATATGGCGGGAAGGGAAGGCAGTGGACTTCCAAACCATAGTCAATGAAACTGGGTTACACTGCGGGCAATACATCACCTACACCAGAGTGATTAATCTGGTGAAGGGTACTTGGTCTGAAATAGCGCTAGCAGAATAACCTGACATGGCTATAGAAACAATATACGACATCTCGGAAGGAGGGCACAAAGTGTCCCGGATTTATGAACTAGTGATGTCTAGAGTGGGTAAAGAGGTGCCCCAGCTGAGAAGGGATTGGGAGGAGGAGGCGGGAATACCCATGCAAGACGGACTATGGGAGAGGGCACAGAGACGCCACAAAAAGGTGTCCAGAAATGCAAGGCTGCAACAGATTCAGCTGTACATAACCCATAGAGCATACCCTACGGAAGATTGCCGGATTTGGAGGCCCAGAAAGACAAAGATGCCCCAAATGCGTGGAGGTGGAAGCAGGGTTGATCCACATGTTCTGGGCATGCCTTGAGATAGAGAAATTCTGGGGGGAAGTCAACCTACAGCTGGCCGGAAAGGGAATCAAGCTAGATGTACGATCTGTATGGGCATGCTTGGTGGGGGGATTCACCAGACCGCGTAACTTGAAACAAATGAGCAAACTCAAGGATCTGGCCTACATACTGGTCAAACAGAGAACTGCCATGAGTTGGAAATCTAGCCATAGACCTAGAATAGAAGTATGGTGGCATGATCTCCTAAAATGGGCTGACGCGGAAACAGTGGCATGGTATGAGACAGCAAGCAGGGGGGAGGAAAACGAAGTGGGACCTTTGATAGAGTGGAGACAATTGGTGGCCACATTGACTAGTACTACCCAAACCAGCCCTAGCGAACAGGAAACGCCCGAAAGCAGTGAAGGGGAAGAACCCCCTGAGACGGGACATCTGTAGGAACAACGGAAGAAGCTCGAGTTAAGGGGTGGGAGGGAGGATGACAGTAATAAAGATATGCACACTGTATAATGTGAATATGAAGTTCAAAACTGTCGGGAGTGTTGATTATTTTAACACCACACAAATAAAGTGTTTAAAAAAAAAAAAAAACAACTTGATGGTTCACACTGTGGTTGTTTTCATCGACAGACGCTGCACCTTCCTCAGAATGGCTGTCCTCCGAGGGAGACGTCAGGCAAGACACCTTATTGAGCCTGCCAACTAGGAACAGCGCATTCTGCGATGGCATCAAGCAGGTCTTTGGATATTTGACAGACAATCCCAGATTCGTCAGTAGCCGGTCGGTAGTCTTTTTGTGTCCCTGGGCCAGCTCCTGCGAGCGGGCGCGAATTAGCCAGTCGTCCAGGTATGAGTACACGTGTATGCCCTGTAGGCGTCGATGTGCCGCCACCGGTGCCAGGCACTTCGTGAAAACACTGGGGGCCGACATCAAGCCGAAAGGTAGAGCCTTGGACTGGTAGTGCTTTCCCTGCACTACGAAGCGTAGAAACGTTCAGCGTTTCTTGTGAATGGGGATATTGACTCTAGGGTATGTCCTTGGGCGAGAGCGTCCAGCACCCATCTGTCGGTGGTGATCGTTCTCCACTCGCTGACTAATTTAGTCAGCCGGCCTCCCACCGGGGTGCTTGGCTGGGTGCCCAACATCCTGGTCGGTTCATGCTTGCTTCGGTACCGGCCTCCTGCCCTGTGGGCGACGGCGACACGGTCCTCCACTACCATAGGCCTGGGAATGGCCTCTGTACACTTCCAGAGTCGTGGATCTGGAAGGCTGACAGCACGATGAGGAGAAACCTTTGAAAGACCTGCTTGACTTTCCTCTGGAGGAGCGAAAAGAAGAGCAGTGCTGCTAGAGGGTGCCCAGGGAACGGCCCATCTCCATATCTGCTTTGATGTCCTGTAGGGACTCGTCGACGACCTTCCCAAATAGGTTCTCTCTGTCGAAGGGCATGTCCAGCACCTTTGCTTGGACCTCCTCGTGAAAATTTGTGGCCTTCACACAGCCTTGGCGACGAAGACAGATACCGTTCCCCATCTGCCGGAACCCTGTGTTGGCGAAAGTCCAACGCCACTGTGATGGCGTGATCAGACGCTATCTCCCCTTCCTAGAAGAGAGCGATTATCTCCATCTTCTTATCGTCGGGGAGGAACTCCAAAATCAGACCCAGCTTATACCACAGCTCCCTGTTGTACCTGGCTAGAATCTCCAGTGTGTTGGTCACCTTGATGGTGGACGCTGCAGTGTAAATCCCCTTTCCTCCCATGGTGCCCATCTTCTTCCCCTCGCTGTCCGGAGGGAACGAAGACGACGAGGACGGGTTAGCTGACCGTTTCCTCGCGGCCGCCAATACCCCCGAATTCGGCAATGGTTGCGACCTCAGGCACTTGGGTGCGGCTTCCGATACTACATCTCCAGCCTATCCTGTTTGGCCGAAGCCGTGCAAGAGCTCTTCATTCCTCCCACACATCGTCCAGAAGGGGCACCGCCATGATGGTCTTCCTCTTGGCCTTGCGCCTCTGGTACAAGAAACCTTCCTTCCTGGTTTCTTCAGGCACAATCTGGAATAGCTCGGAGGCTCCAGCGATCATGGAATGAAACGACTTCACCTCGTCCGGGATCAGAACACTCCTTGTGGACAGTGTGTAAGGACTCCAGGTCCTCGTCGTCCGTGGACGAGATTCCATGCCTGGGCCACGGCCTGGGATGGCTGTTTTGGGGCCTCCTCGCCCCCCCCCTCCGTTTTCTCCGCTGAGGGGCTGGAACCGGGGCCTGAGCCGGTTCTCCCTTTTCTGGCATGCCAGCAGACTTTGCCAAAGTCACTGCAGTGGTTTTGCGCCTCAGGGGCAGGGATACCTTCTGAGCTGTGAGGGCTACCTTCACGGGGTCAGTCCCCTTAGCCGTCGTGAGAGCAGCCGCCACTAACTCTATCATCAACAAAGTCTTACACTGTGCCGATCTGGCCTTCTTGGGCAATTCAGCCTTCTCCTCTGCCCGCGGCTTCACAGGCTTCTCCCGTGGTTTAGCCGGGTTGGATGGTTTCCTTTTCTAGGAGGAGCTAGTTTGCCAGCTGCCAATGGAGGCGGAGAGGGATGTCGATTGTGCCCCGTCCACCTTGGGACACGCTTCCGCCGCATGAGGCACCCTCAAACGACTTCCAAGACAACTCCTCGGACCGGCCGGTCCTGGGTGAGGCATGACCCTGCTCGGAGCATGGGGCAGAGGCTTGGCGTTCAGCCACGCTGCCAGTCTACTGTGCCTACCCCTAGTCGTCGTCTTGGAGAACCTGAGGCATATCTCGCACTCCGCTTCCTTGTGGTCTGGATGCAGGCAGTAGAGGCATTGCAGGTGCTTGTCATCAACAAACACATTCCATAGACTGCACTTGGTGCAGGGCTTGAAGAGGGACCTCCCTCCCTCCTTCTCCTGTGTCATGGTCGGAGGGAGCAAAGTAGGCCCAACAGCCTTCTGCATTCTTTGATGATCTTCGCCCTTGAGGGGAGCTGACCTTCACAGACAACAGATCCCTGCTGTCGGCAGATTAAGAAGAGAGCTCACAGGCTCTTTCGAAACTAAAATAGATCCTTTTTCCATCAAAAACACGAAGAAACGTAGAAATAGCTTGCAGAGCAAACTCGAAGACTCACAAAACTGAAGCGTGCAGTAAAAATCTGAAGATGGCTGCCATAGGAGGGGCTTAGGGAAAGGACTGTCCTTGGATGGGGGAGGGGTGGGGGGGGAGTATGACCCAGGGGACAGTGATTGCTTTAAAGGAGAAATACAGATTATAAGTGAAACTGAAACAGTTTTTTCTTTTACCGGGGATTCCCAGCCTGACGACGGGGAATATTCATGAGCATGTGAATCCATGCCAGACCCATTGCTGGAGAAGTGACAATCCAGCAAAGGGTTTGCAGCTTGAAAAAAGAAAGGACTGCATGACTCTGGGTCCAGCAGCGCTCCTCTTCTTGGCAGAGAGCAGCAGATCTATAAAGTTCCGGTCTTGAGACAAGAGTGAACTCAAAGCATCCCAACACCAGTCTTCATGAGAGCCAAGCAACAAGCGAGATCCTCATTTCAGATAAAGCATGCAACGTAAAGGCCCAGGACTTCTTAGCGCCCGAGTAGGACAACCTTTTGATGCAGGAGTTGGAACTAGTTAGGCTCTCCAGTGAAAGGGAAGGAGGCACTGTGCAAGGTCTCCCCAGTCAAAGAAAGTTTATTTTCGCCTTGTGTACAGAGCTTGGGCAATGGTTGTAGTAGAATCCTTCTTTCTGCATAGCTCTAAAGCCTCCCATGCGCCAGATTTTTGCCGACTTTTGAAATGGCTCCAGATACTCTACCTTTATAGAAAAATCCTTGGCTGGGGAGACCGTCGGCTCACCCATCAGGTGGCATGGAACATTTAATCTCTAATCAGCTGTCTAATCATGGACAAAGAGCTCAGGAACAGGAATTACTTCATTCAAGGTCTAGGAAGTGTATTGGGGTGGTCTGCAGGTTCTCCCAGTCCAAACCAGACAAAGACACAAACTCAAAAGCTCTGGCCAGGACCCTCAAAGTGAATGACCATATAGGCCATTTCCTACCTCTATCCGAAAAGAAGATTGCCAAAAGGGCAGCGGAGCCACTAAGACAGATCGTAAACAATATGGCCAGTCATTTTGAGAACTGCAATGAACAAAATGCTGCCATGTGGTAAACAAAATAAAAGGGCACACAGGAGTAAAAAATGAAAGTACAACTGCCACTAGCCTACCTGGGCTTCACTGTATATGGGGGAAAACCCCAATGGTTTGAGTTTAGAAAAACAACTTATGCAGTGGTTTTAATATTGGTGGTGGTCTTTCGCTCTTGTGGGTGGAATTGTCTCGGGTCTGTTTTTTTCTTACTCCTTACAGCATGTATGACCATTTCCTTAAGAAATTGTGTTACTGTGGGTCAAAAACATTTTAAAGATGTTGTTTATGGCCAAAATAATAATAATAATGTAATTTGTATATAGCGCCTTCATTTAAAGCACTTTACAAAGGACATCTTTACATAAATTATTATTACCCAATCGAAATTGGTACTCATTTATTGGCCTCGGAAGGATGAAGGGTGAGCCAGCCTTGTCGGGATTTGAACCTGCGACCTGCAGATCAAACACAGATCACAGCAACAAGCGTTTAACCCACTGAGCCATCTTACCGGCTTGCCACACAAGGTCCAGATATTATGTCTTTTTCTACTATTGGCCACAGCACCCTTTATCGTCAGGGTTTAAGATGGCTAGGAACTTGTATTTTAGATACAATTAATCAGCAGTCTGCCTTTCAGCCTCTAACTCGGGCGAATCTGGGAATCGTAATCTTCAATTCCCAAAGTGCAATGATTCTCGTCCAAGTCTCTTTCTTAGAGGACTCGAGTACTCCGTACATCAATTCCCACTAGGTATTCGTTCACCACTACATCTTGTACCAGGGGAATCTCTACTTCTATTCTCCACAGTTATTTCTGGCATTCAATGTACAATAAAAGAGTTATTTTGGCCTTGGACAACTCATGTGAATTAAAACCACAGATAACACTAAATTATTGTCTATTCACATATACATATATTTACCTTTGTGTGCTATGCTAAGAGCATCAACCGTTGACTTTTAAGCACATATAGAAATACTTTTCAACAAACAGTAAGTGTAGTGAAACAACTGACTAAAGAAATAGAACCAGGTAAGTAATCATGACTTTGTTAACTTCTCTCTCTTCTCAACCTATTAGCACCCGGGGCAGGGAACGCAACCAATCAGGTTGCTTGAATCACAGACTGATGACAAACAACCGATGTAAGCAAGCCGTTTACCAAGCAACCTGATGGCTGCTTCCCCCGCCCCTCTTCCATTCACTTCACTTCCAATTTCCCATCCCTCCAACCCCCAGCCCCACTTAACTCGTTACTTCAGCAGTGGCAATGCCTGCCGCCGCTACTCAATATCTGTGCTGTTCGGCATTGAAACGGAAGAGGGGCTCTGTATGGAGCCCCGCCTTCCTGATCCATGGTGGCCATCTTGAGTTAGTATTTTGTTTCAATGAACGACACATTACGAGGCGTCCTGTTAATTGAAACAAAATGCATTGCTCTTAGCACCCCGGGTGTCCGGATTGCATACCCTGGGTGCTAATAGCAATAATACTTGATCCGGCCCGGTAATAGTACCAGGGTCCACGAGTAAGGCCCTCGCTGTGCTCATGCCCGTATTACCTCACATGTGCGGGTCCACCTACCTGGGCGGAAAAGAAAAAGTGTTGACCTTTCACAAGTCCAACGGCAGTCCCAGGGAGCCCCGGCAGCGTCCCAATCAGTTCCCAAAGGGAAATTCTGTAATGCTGCATAGCCAGAGCTCCATGGTCGGGGGTGATGTCCCTGGCCTTGGGTGGCTGTCCCTCATGTGGGTTGACTGTCCACAAGTCCAGCAACGGTTTCAGGGAGCCTCGGCAGGCACCCTGTCATTTCCCAGAGGGAGAATGTGTAATGCAATCCAGCCAGAGTTCAAGGATGGTCGGGAGTGATGTCTAGGCCTTAGGCACCCGTCTCCCATGTAGGTGGACCATCCCCAAGCCCAGCCTGGAGCTCTGGCTGGGCTGCGTTACAGCTTTTCCCTCTGGGGTTCCCCGCAACTGCGGCAGGACTTTGGGACGGTCGACCTACATGGGAGACACGTGCCCAAGGCCAGAGACATCACCCCGATCATCCTGGAGCGCTAGCTGGGCTGCGTTAAACACAATTTCCCTCTAGGAAGAGATGGGGACCCTGTCAGGGACTCCTGGGACTGCCGCAGGGCTTGGGGATGATAGACCTACATGGGAAATAAATGCTCAAGGCTGGGGACATCCCCATGATAGTCGTGTTGATCTGGCTGGCTTGCGCAACAGCTTCTCCCTCCGGGAAAGATCGAGACCCTGTCGGGGCTCCCTGGGACTGCTGCTGTGCTTCGGGATGCTCGACCCACATGGGAGACTGCCGCCCAAGGCCGGGGACATCACCCCCAACCATCCTGGAGATCTGGCTGGTCTGTGTTACAGCTTCTCCCCACCAGGTAGCCCCGGCAGTGTGCCAATACCTCCCCGGAGCGAAAAGCTCCAGGGATCCTCGGCAGGGTCATATTCTTTCCCAGAGGGAGAAGCTGTAACGCAACCCATCCAGAGCTCCATGGTGGTAGGGGGTCATGTCCCTAGCCTTGGGCGGCAAACTCCCATGTGGGTTGAACGACCCCAAGCCCAGCGGCGGTTCCAGTTAAGTCCAGCACATTCCTCGTCCTTTCCCGGAGGGAGAAGCTGTAAGGCAGGCCAACCAGGATGTCCCTGGCCTTGGGCACTCGTCTCCCATGTGGGTAGACTATCCAAGCACAGGGGCAGTCCAAGGGAGCCCTGTCAGGATCCCCATCCATTCCCAGAGGGAAAGTCAGCAACGCAGCCCAGCCAGAGCTCCATGATAGTCGGGGTGATGCCCCAGGCCTTGGGCACCCGTGTCCCATGTGGGTCACTCGTCTGCCTGCGTTACAGCTTCTCCCTCCGGGAAAGGACAGGGACCCTGCCTGGGCTCCCTGGGACTGCTGTGCTTGGGGACGGTAGACCCACATGGGAAACGAATGCCCAAGGCTGGGGACATTACCCCTAACCATTCACCCTCCTTTCTACTACAAACATCACTGGTGGTTTAGGGTACCCCCCCATACCCTTCCCTAGGGGCAGATGAGCACATTAGTGTGCCCATCGGCTCCCAGGGTGGGCAAAACATACTACCCCATGCTTTTGGTGCCGAGCGGGGGAAAAGGCCGCTTACATAGTAAGCGCCCCCCTCACCTCCCCACTTCAAAAACAAATCCCTGGTGGTCTAGTGGCATTGCTGGGCCCGAGCAATGCTTCACGGAAGGTTTCGCTGGAAAGGGGAGAGTCTCCCCTTTCCAATGACACCTCCCTCGATTTCAACGGCACAATAATGCCAGAGATCGATGGAGAGGAAGGTGGAAACCTACCTTCTCTTTCATCGCCGCAGCTGAAAATGCCGCAGCATTACGCATGCTGACGTGAAACTGAAGGAAATCCAACCCCAGGCCGTGAGGAGGAACCTCCTTCTCATATAGCCCGGGGGTTGGATTTTAGTTTTGTGCGATCACTGTTTTGCAGCGATCGCTCAAAGTGGAGTGCCAAAAAGGAGGAGCCATCGCGTCCTTGGCACTGCAAATGTAGTGCTAAGGAAGAGATAGCTTGTCCTTGGCACTCAAATGGTTAAATACCTCTCTCAACATAAACACCTTAAAAGACACAGGGGAGGATTCCAGGTCAGAACACCACCATTCAGGGATAGGCAAGGGAGAGATGGGGCCAGGTCCTTACAATCATACAGACCTATGGAGATGGGGGAAAGGGGGCAAGAGAGGTATTTTTACACACCCATTGTACTCCGATTCACTTAAGGAACACCTTAGAAGTTCCTGAAATCACTGGGCCTTCTGGATTCATAACTTGGTTCCGTTGGAGGAGGCCATGGGGTTGTAGGTGCAGAGTTCTCTACAGGCTTCTGGTTCGGAGGCGTGGCTACTTCGCAGTTGTGTGCTCCGATGGACCAGATTCCGGACAGCTATGGAGACAGCAGGAGCACCACTCCGGCGACGACTTCAGGGGACTCCCAGGACGCAATACAGGCTGCAATGGTCACCTGACAAAATGAAGGAAGACTACCCTCATGGCAAGAAGAAACTGGTCCTGCAAGGCCCCTCTTCATGGTGGAGAGCTGCAACTTCAGGGAAATGCTTCTTGTTCTGGAAGCTGAGGATATGTGGAGTCCTAAGGCTTACCACGGGACGACCCTCGTTGCAGAACAATAGACAATGATAGCGTCTGGCTAGCCCAGAGGATGGTACTGGGCCTGTTCCAAGCACTTCCAGCAGAGGTTTTGACTGGTTGTTCCCACCGGTCACAACAAAGGTCTTCTTGAGATCTGCAGAGAGACTGGGCTTTGCAGGCCAAGTGAAGCAAGGGCTGCTAATATTATTATTATTTATTTGCACCTTTCAAATTTGGCAGGGGCTGTTCAATCAGGACAGCCGCTGGCCAGTTCATCTGCCTAGCAACAGACACACCTGGCAAAGATGTGGACTGGATCAAGACCATATGTGAAATTCCTGCCACTCCAGGGCAGGAAACGAGTTAAAAGACAAGTTGGACAAAGGACAGGCGAAAATGTCAGGGCACAGCCATTCGAGTATGTTACACCATTTGGCATTAAGTACTAAAATGCAAAAGTGTAGGATACTATAAAAAACAGTTACTCAGACACAAAGCGTCCCCACTGCACTTCACTGAAGATAAAGTGTGCAGGAAAAATAAACAAAGAACTTTACTATGCAGAACAGTGTTCCCTTGCACTGGTAGCCATAGGGACTGATCAGTGTCCCCAAAACAGATTAGCATGGCAAGTGGAGCAAAAAGATCACTTACCCACACATGTCAGTAAAAGTTCAAAAGAATAGCAACACAAGAGTCCCTGATGTCTTATGGGAGAAAGCAGCAAAAAGTAAAATCTTTCCCAACATTCAGCATTCTGCAACACGTCCAGTCTCTGGCTCCTGCACACCTCTCGCAGGACTGCGTTCTTCGGCAGTCATGAGACTCCATCTCGCTCTGGGCTTTCCTCCCGTTCATTCCATCCACAGAGCGTTTGCATCGATTATGTGACAAGAGGCAGTGAAAAAAACACTGCTTTTCTCAGATTGTTTTTGGCTGGAAGGGCACTTCACCACAACCTTTAATATAGGGGACCCTTCCAAACAAGTACAACACTAAGGTGGTTCAAAATGCCATACTGCATCTCAGTTGGGGCCTTGGGAAAAGGGACTACAACAAAAGACAGTAACTACTCGTTCCATATCATAGACAAACGTACATTTCAAATGGGCTGTCTGGGATTTAAAGGGTCTCCATATGAATGCTCACTTCCATTTGTCAAAAAAAAAATCCTTTCACCTAAACGTTACCAATCTGCTGGCCTCATGCGTTCAAGACTCCACAATTCAAGCATACATCTGAAGTCAAAGGGCAGGAATTAGTTCAGGGGTGCCCTAAAAATGTGATTGATCAGTCAATAGCAGTTTCTGTTCATTGTGGTTTTCTGCACAGATATTCAAAGCTGGACTTGCACATTGAATACACCCGAGCTAACCACCCCTAACACAAGACCAGCCTGTTAACAAAATATGAACTACTTCCAACCAGTTCTTTAAGCTTGTAGGGTTTCTTGCAATAAGCAACATGAATCTAAATGGAACATCTAAAGATTCCATGCCTTTACGCCATGTCCTTCATCACAGCGGTCTTTTCGGCACAGCTTGTCCCTTGCAGCGCTCAACTTGTTTGGCACGCTACGTCTTGCAACACTTTGAAGGGGGATCACCCACAGGTTTCAATCCCCCACACCCCACCAGGGAGTCTCCACCCCCCCCTCAACCCTCATCTCCAGTTCCTTCCCGCTCTTGGAGGGTCAACCCTTCACTCCCCTGGTCCTGCCCACACACCCCACTTCACAACCTGCCCTCTCCTTCACCCCTCCCTCCATCCATCAACCTCACCACCTTCCCGTCACTGCACACGCCCTCTTGCCCCCTTCCTCTCTGCACACTTACAGCAGCCACAGCAACCGCAGCGTAGTGAACTGCAATTTGCTCATGGGAAGGCCCAGCCAAAAAAACAATGTTTGTAAGACAGTGTCATGCCACCAAAAACTTACTGTCATCCATGTTCACCACCTTTTCGGACACTTGCTTTTTTCCTTCATCATTTGTGATTGTGGTTCTTTCAAAAACCTGGTCTCCTTTCCTGCGACTCACAGTGGTCTCGATCTTTCCTTGGCTGTCTTTAACAGTACGATGTTCCTCAATTGTCTAAGGAAACACAAAATATTAAATCCAATGAACATTTCAGAAAGAACCCAAACACTCTAAAAACTGGATGAGTAAAATCCCCAGATTTTGGAGTAGACTGGATGTCCAAGCCACCAACACAAAGTTGGCAATCTTGTCCAGTCAACAGTGCAAGGATAGTCTTGTAAAAAAGTACACACCCCGTCCGGTCCCATGACCTTGGTGACAGAGACGCTCTTGAAGAAGGAACGCATTTCTGGATCTGATGGTTTTAGGACGTGGTCAATACCCTCAGATGACACTTCCAAATCTAGATCTGGAGGATAGAAGAATGTGTGTCATGAACTTGGGATATTGGTGTTCGGTATCATTATCATTTGCTCGTCACTAATTATAGAACGATCCACAAAATGGCTACTCCCATATTGCTACTGAGAGTTTGACAAATCACCTCCACAACTCAACCGCTCATTATTGCAATGCCTCAGTTTGCTACAGAGCACTATATATCAGAACCTCTGTCAGAGAGCACCACACATTCCCTATCAGGGAATTCAATGAATCCCCCCATGTTTTGTAGCACAAACTCACCTTCCACCTTAGCTCTACAGTTTGTCACTACCCACAGCGTGATTTTCAACTCGCCCGCTAACTTCCTGCAACATGCTCAATGTATCCATCTGCTCTCTCGAGAAAGCTCTACCACTAATATATATGCTCTTTACAAGGAACTCTACAACCATTTTACTTGTAGGAGTCAGCTTTACAACCCAACCAATAGTTAAAAAATCCTACAACCAAGCCTCTTCCTACAATGTTCTCTACTGATACACGCTCTTGTACAGTGCTACAAATCACTAATACATCGGGCTGTAAAACGTACTCTCCCCTACAGAGTTCAGTAATTCACCTCCTCGCCACAGAGAATTCTGTAACTCCCCTCCGTGGCAGTCACTTTTGAGGGAGTAAGGGGAGACAGGATAACTCTGGGGGCTATGGCGGATGAGTATTTTTAGTCCTTGGCCAATAGAAACCTAAATAAAGATGTGTAACACATGATCTAATAAGGGAGACCCATGAATGGGTGGCCTCACAGGGTGCCAACAAATACCATGACGCCAAATTGTGGGTGGAGAGACCCAACCAATCAAGATCATTATTGAGACTCTTGAATCATGTACCTCCATATAAGGGAAGGCACAAGTGTGGGAGTTAGGACAGCATTCCAAAAAGTGTTGTAGCAGACGGTAGTAGGAGGCTATAATAGCTAAATAGCTAAATAGCCTATACATTGAGTGAAGAGACAACAAGACAACAGGAGGAGGGCTAAGGTAAATATCGCAGACCATAAGAAGGGCTATAGCCAGGGAGCTGCAGGAGCAAGGAACTGCTGAGAGGCAGTTTATTAGACTGCTGGGGGTCTGAAGGGGCGGGGCGTATAGCCCATATCTTGGTGAGAGATCTTAGCCCATCATTGCTGGAGAATAGGCAAGGTTGAAACATTGATAGCTTGAGGCAGGAGCCAGGCAGATCTAGAGAAGCTGAAGAAGAGCCTGTAGAAGGATAAAGAGCCCTTTGGCTGGTGGGCAGACAATAACTGTAGCCCTAAAAGTACCCAGGTAGGGGAACTGAGAGAAAATCCTGCCCTTGGGTTGGAAGTCTAAGGTCTTTTGCTAAGGTTGTAAAGTGTTATGCAGGTAACCATAGGGCAAAGGGGTAGGAGACCAAAGTAGTTCTCATGTAGGAAAGTGTTGGGAGCGCCACAACAGACTTCAGGAGAGCAATGCATTGATTGAAGAAAGGTTCAAAAGCATGTGCTCGGGCAATCCAAACAACACAGAGACCGAAGGCTCCAAAGAACGCTTTCAAGGTGCGACACTCCTCAGTTCTTGTTAATTAGGAAGAAGTATATTGGACCAATGACATTAGGTTTGCTTACAATAGTATTAACAAACAATGGGGCAGTTTTCTATAAATTGACAGGGTATTGCCTTTAGAAAGATATTGTTAACACAACAATTTAGGCAAAACGCAACTGTATGAGAGCTACTAGCAGCAACCTGAATACCCAAGGATAGATCCAGGTCATAAAAAAAAACAATAGCTAAACCCCGGTTTTTGTTAGTTTGGCTTGTATAATTATGGGGTGGACTCAATCTATTCCAAGGAGAATAGAACAAGGTTGTGGTTGAAGACAGAAGGATAGAGCGAAAAAGAGGGTACTACCCCTACCTAAAGTGCGCTCTTGGCTAGGTTGCGGTGTTTCAACGCCTATCTATAAGTGACAGAGTAAGAATGAAATTGCCACTTCTATGGTAAGTAAAACATTCAACCTTGAGAGTCTCAGCCCACTCTCTTCTTAATCAGAAGAGACTAGTAATAAAACCAGGGAGAGGAAAGGAGAGTCAGCCCAGGAAAATGAAGAGAGTCAATTTTTCTCTGCAAACTAGACCGTGTGGCATCAAATGGGATTGACAATTTTAATAGCCCATTGATTGTCACATCGCTCCTAGGGTGCTCAATTATATAAAAATGACACAACTTCGGGAAAAAGGGGATAAATTCCCAATCCCGTGAACATACACATAGACAATACAATCACCACTGTCCATGTGGAGTAAACTTTTTGCTCATGGAGAGTGGGACAATATAAAAAATGTTTGCTCAAAACTAAAATGGGGGCCAATTCAAGCCCTTTTAGATGATGCAAACACCGTCGACCGGTTTCAGTGGCTTAGAAATAGTAACACCACATTCTTCAGGACAGTCTAAGCTCCTCAAAGATAGGTGCATTCACTTATGCAACAACTAATTCAGTGAGGACAATGATTAAAAACAATGGATGGCATGGTACATTACCACCTTGCAGTCAGTGTCATAGGACTGGAGCAGTCTGGGAAAGAACCTGTGGAATCAACAAAATGAACCACAGTTACTCGGAAGCTGCTAAATTCCTCTTACTGGATTTTGGATGGCACAACACTGGTTTGCCTACCACAACAAGCACAACACCATGGCTATCTGATAACACCACCTTAATTACCCACAACATAGTAAATAGTTCTAACAGTGGTGCTATATGCTCCTAGACAACTCATGTGATCATAGTAACAACAGAGAAATTTCTCAACTCAACTCACCCTTGATGTTCGTTCCCTTTTGTTCTATAAACTGGTATGTTACAGGGTAATATCCAGATTATACTGTCCAATCCACGTATGATACATCTGTGAATGATTACAACATATTCCAATCAGATTGAATTACAGGGACTTCCAGTGTGGGTGACCCCAGTTTCTTTCTCATGGGAAAGTATTTTGGGCAAGTCAAATTAGATTATCCCTGTAAATAAGAGTTTTTCTCTGTACTTACATAGAAATCGCATCACACGAACGCCTTGTCGATCACACGTGCAGCGCTCTATATCGGCACATCTATCCCCTATGGCTCGATTCTCTGTTTTAAGTAGGGGAATGGAAGCGGCAGCCTCTCCTTCATGTATCACGTGGCACGTATCTGCGTGTCACGTGTTCATATCTCTGACCTCGTATAGGTCCATTCGGTTGGATATATCACGTGACATACGTACGTGATACATACACAACTCCACCTTCTTGGTGGCCGGCCCGTTGACATGGAAACACCAATAACACACACGATGTTACCTTCTGTGGGTTTAAGAAACGTATCTGCGTGTCACGTGTTCATATCTCTGACCTCGTATAGGTCCATTCGGTTGGATATATCACGTGACATACGTACGTGATACGTACACAACTCCACCTTCTTGGTGGCCGGCCCGTTGACATGGAAACACCGGTAACACACACAATGTTACCTTCTGTGGGTTTAAGAAAAACCCCCCAGTGTGGTGTCTAGAGGGTGTCTATCAATGTCAGTAGCTGATCTCAGGTGTCCCCATAGATGGCTTAGGGCATCATTGCCAGGGAATGCCAGGGTATATTTTCATTGAGACCCAATTTGTCGGTTTTTAGACGAAAAACCCATTTTTGTTCCCGTTTAAGTAGAAGGAGACTCATGTCCCCTCCTCTTCTGGGACATTTCACCTTTTCTAAAATGGTCCACTCAAAGTCAGATGCCTGATGTTTAAGCCTCTGAAAGTGGTCCACCATGGGGGCATTCTCCCGGTGAGTTCTAAGACATGATAGGTGTTCCTGGATGCGTTTTTTAATTGGCCTTGTGGTCATGCCAATGTATTTTTTATCACAGGGGCACCGTATCATGTAGATCACGTTTGATGTATTGCAATTAGTAAGGGCCAGTTGTCTCCATGGTGTCTTGAGACCAAGGTCAAGTGTTTTAGTGCGTTTTGTGAGGCTGCATACATTGCACTGACCACATGGGGTGTGTCCCTGTGGAGATACATTGTTCCACAGAGTGGTTTGCCCTGTCGTCTCCTGGGCTGGTGTGTATGAATGTATAAGCATGTCCCTCAAATTTTGTCGTTTTTTCATAGCAAATCGGGGTAATGGTAAGTTGACCTGCCCGACATTAAGTATGGGCCATAACTTAATGATTTCCCTTTTTATCAAATTGATTTTGTTAGAGTAGCTAAAGACTGCTGTGATCGTGTTGTCTCCCACCGGTCGTGTTTTTTGTTGTAAGGTTAGGTCCCGTGGGATATTTTTGGCTCGTTTTCTTGCCATTCTCACAGTTTTTTTCGGATAACCACGTTCTAAAAGGCGATCTGTAAGTTCCTGTGCCTGTAGGTTGTACTCCTGGGTGGTAGAACAGTTACGCCTATAGCGTAAAAACTGCCCAAAGGGTAAGTTTTCACGAAGGCATTTCGGATGGAAACTGGTGTAATCCAGAAGTGAGTTGCGATCTGTGGGTTTTCGGAAAATTGTAGTAACCAAGGCACCCCTACTTGGTTTAATTTCTACATCAAGAAAGTGTATGATCTCTTTTGAGATACAGTGTGTAAACTTCAGATACCTATCTCTAGAGTTTAGCCAAGACAAAAATTCTTGAAATTGATCTAAAGTACCTGTAAATATAGCCAGAACATCATCAATATATCGTGACCAAAGGGTGACATGTGTCCGAACGGGATTGGAAGGCTGATATATATGCGTCTCCTCAAATTCGGCTACATACAAGTTTGCCAGTGATGGCGCGAATGTGGCGCCCATAGCCGTCCCTGAGCATTGTTCATAAAAACTCTCTTTGTAGAGGAAGAAATTTTTAGTAAGTGCTAATTCTGCCAAATTCATTATTAGGTCAATAGGTACCCCGGGAGGAATTACTAAATCCCTTAATACTTTTTCCACTATCTCCAGTGTCGCTGTTTGTGGGATATTCGTATATAGTGCTTCTATATCAAGTGTGACTAAGTATTGGGTAGTAGGGTCAAAACTCTGACCTTGAAGTGTGTTCAATATGCTCATGGTATCTTTTGTATACGAGCGCATTTTTGGAATAAGTGGCCTCAGAAAGAAATCCACAAATTGTGAGAGAGGCTCTAAGATGGAATCAATACCTGCAACAATAGGTCTCCCCGGTGGAGGGGTTAAGCCCTTATGTACTTTCGGTAGGGCATAGAATGCCGGAATTTTTGGGAATTTTGGCATAAGAAATGCTGCTTCTTTGTTGCTAATATGACCTTCACATGCAGCTTCCTCCACAATGTTGGAAATAGCTGTGCGGAGGTTCTCAGTGGGGTCACAGGTAAGGATTTTATAATGTTCTCCATTGTTTAAGAGCGCTAGAACCATGGCATCATAATCAGCTAGGTCCATAACGACTATAGCCCCACCCTTATCTGCTTGTTTGATTATGATTGTTTTATTGGTACTGAGATCTCGTAAGGCCTTTCGTTCTTGAAGAGTGATGTTCTGGAAGGAACTCTTTTCCTGTTTTTCAATTTCGTCCATTTTTTTCATTATGGCCTTCTCAAAAGTTAGGGATTCTGCAGAGGCAATTGGTGGATAGAAAGTGGATCTGGGATGTAGCCCTGTAGTATCAGTTTCTCTCCCATCTATTGTTGCCTGATCTGTCATGCCAAAATGTTGTCTCAATCTAATGTTACGCATCAGTCTAGCAAATTCAATTCGCGTTTGAAAGTCATCATGTGGTACCGTAGGGACAAAACTAAGTCCCTTTTGCAGGACTTGTTGTTCCATATTGGTAAGGGCATGGGTGGAGAGATTGATTACTAAGAATTCTCGGGCTGAGGGAGACCTCTCCCTCTGCTCCTCGTCATTATTTGGGTGTCTGGATCTTGTCCTCTGCCTCTGCCTCCTCTCTGGCCTTTGTATAAAAAAGCCCTCCTGTTTGTATTCTGTCCTCTTTGATTTTGATTGTCCAGGAACTGAACCCTTCTATCATTAGATTGATCACGATTACGGGAGGAGCTCCTTTGATGGATACCACCTCTCGAGGTGCCCGGTCTGCTATCTTCATCCGAGCTACCACTTGAGAAGGTCCACTGTGCAGGTGTGTTGCGTTTCTTATTTCTGTTATTCTGTCTGGGGTACCAGTTTTTCTTATTCTGAAATGGTTGTTTTTGTCCCAAGGTCGGCTGTGGGTCATCGTAATAACTATCCACTACGTACGGATAGGTCTTTTCATGCGAAAAGGTCGAGATGTCTTTCTTTAATTTCAGAATTTTTTTATTCAAATTGAATTCTTTAAAATCTTTAATCAACCCATCTAGTTCTTCCAATTTCCTCTTGAAGTTCTCAAGGACCTCTGAGGATTTTAGCAGATCAATTTTTAATTCGATCTCTGCCATAAGTTTAATTGAGACTGTTTTGGCTGTGTTGATTATTAGAACAAGCCAGTCTCGTGTGCATTTATTGGCTATAAAGCTCCAGTCCCGACGGAATTGGATCTGATCTAAGAAAATTCTGGGTTCAATTCGAATGACTAAACCGTCTGGAGCTGCCTGTGCACGTAAGTATTCAGTCATAATAAGGCCGTGAAGTTCCGTTCTGATAAGCTTTTTTTGCAGGCCTTCGAGTTCATTCCAGGAGTCGCCATTGGTGTCCACTTGGGGTACCGACGTATTTCCTATCAAAGAGGGAGCCGTTAGAATTGATTCCACTAGATCTTCTGCGAATGTGAGGAAATTGGATTCCGTCATCATATTTATACTGACGTCTGCCATTTTCAGATGTTTTGGGATATGTGTACGTCAAGAACGATTTAAGCTACAGGGGGAGATTGTAGCGTTGTCCAGGGAATGGGGAGGGGATGTAGGCCAATACAATACAATAGTGCCATGCAACAGATTTATTTGCTTCTCTAACCGGATATTCTATTTTTCTAGAAGTTCCCCTTTTTAGGTTTGATTTGGCATAACCCTCGAATCTGTAGCCGTTTCTCTCACCAGATGCCAATTCCCACTTTAACAGGGGTCACACATCTTCCTATAGAGCATACTAAAACTCAGTCTGGAAAATTCAAGAATGTGTGTCTCTCCCACCAATAAAGCTCCAGAACATGCATTCCACCATTTACCTCCATGCCCCTCTACAGATTAAAATATGTGGAAAATAGTAATGGTAAAACTCTACATCTCTTTGCCTTGGCTCCCATGCAGCTTACTCCGTCGTTCCTGCATGTCCGCAGAGGTTTCAAACCTGTGCCCACTTCCTTTAGAAAAACGTTTTCCACTTTGCCGTTTCCTTCTCTACCTCACTCAGATCCACCTTCCAAAGAAACAAACATCAAAACTACAAACCCACTCTGCAAATATCTCATCTTCATCATACCACTACCAAAATAGCAAACCAATCCTGACCTTTGTCCTCTTTGGCAATGTCCTTTCTTATATGAGGAGGAACCTTCCACACGTCTCCAATCTGAGGATAAAAGAAGAACGATTAATAATTAGTTAATGCTGCAGCTATGGGATCTTCCTTGGTGCTCTGCTTTTATGCTCCCATTAACCACTTAAATGCCTTTAGGAGATAACTATATGTGGCTACAGGTTCTGGTGGGGGAGTTGAGAATAGTTGTGCCCATCTGCTCCCCAAATGCCAACCGCATCAAGGGGAAATTTTGAAATTGCCCCTCCCCCTTATTGGGTTAAGCCCCATCCGAAGAGCAACCCATACTCCAAAAGCCATTTTCTCAACCCACACAGCACAGACGGGGCAATTGCAAAAAACTGCCCAATCACCCATACTGCACACTTCCAGGGCCTCCTGGAGTACTCCCATTTTGTCTCCTAAATGTGACATCTATGAGCTGGCTCACTGCATACTCATTTTTCACCACTCCTATCAAGGCACCCAGTTTTCACATTTACCAGACCTAGTTTGATGTATGAATTTGGCTCAACCGCAACATTTTTGGATGGTTTACATTTGACTGTAAAACGTCCACTCACTGGGAGTGTCCACTGTAGAGGTGGCTTAGGTAGGTTTTAGAACAATGGGCCTCATTATGAGTTTGGTGGTATCTCGACAGTAAATCTGCTGTGATACCACCAAACGGATTTACTGTTACCACTGCTTGGTCTGGCAGAATTACCACCGGATTAAAGTAGTGGTATGGCGATGTTAGTCCCCATTCATGGAGCCCATAAGACTTCCTGGGGATTTCGGCAGAATTACTGCTGGCGGTAATTCTGCTGAAATGGCGGTACAGTAGTGAAATTACGAATTACCTCCAGCATTTTGCTGGAGGTTTTTCCTCTGCCTTGCCCTCAACCCCATAGTTCGGTGATGCGGTAATGCAGTGGAAACTAAGTTATCACTGCTTTACCACAGTTTTTGGCCACACCGCCAAACTCAAGAGACCCAATGTCAGGTACAATTTCAATTTTTCCAGTGCAGTTGGTATTTGTATAGGGTGAATGCACGCATTCTAGGGCATCTGTAAAAGAGAGCCCACTGTGCTGTAGTGCAAGTACGAGCCGAGGCAGAAAGAGGGTGCATGAGAGTGAGACTTTGGGTCCACAGCTCTGCAAAGCTGGTCTGTAGCATTGGCCAATACACTCTACAAATTGGTATGTGGCAACCATTATTGGGTTGCAATAGTTCTATTCATGAGAATGTGTGCAGTATGAATATGTTTGTGCCTGCTTGAAACAGCAGCAACAAGGCAAATCTTTTTCATGTGTTCCCAAGTTTGTGCAGCAATTTGACTATTTGTGCAGATTTAGTTAACATCATTTGGTCCAAGGATTAGAAGACAGCCAAGCGGTAAAGAGGAACCTGTACGTTATGTCTTTTTTGGTCCCACTACAGACTTTGTACGTAGCCGAGCCATTAATGAAGATGCGTGTGAAGTGACTAGCAAATATGAAAATTGTGGATCGATCCGAGCCCTGAAGGGAGACGTCAGATCATGAACTTTTAATTAGGACAGGCACTGTCTTTACGTTACTGGGGTCCCTGGCTGAAGATCCCAGCTGGGTCCAGGGTTCAGGTATTTATGGCTGAAAGGTTTAAGGGTTCAATGCGCACACAATGGGCCAGCAGACGCAGAGGAGGACAGGACGTGGTCCCTCATTTTTATTCTATTCCAAACTCTAGTCCCTTTTTGGGATAGAAATGGAAAAAAAGACTGATGCGTTGCGAGAGCAGGCCCCTCTAGCACTAGAAAAATAATATGCTCTTCTAGTTCCAGCACAGGCAACCCCTTATGCTAGAATGCGTATCATGAGCGGGTTGCTGGTGTTAGAAATACATCCCCCTTCCCCCCTTTTCCAGTGCCCACGTATTCTAGAAACAGAAGGTATATTTTTTATTTCTAACTCTGCCTTTTGTTTCTATTTCAAGCAAGGGTGTCCACCACTGAGAGCAGTAGTAAGTTTACATAAATGTGGGAAACAGGGCTCCTTTGTTGTCCCAAGGAGGATCTGGTAGGATCTGAGATGTTCCGAATATACTGATGTTTTGGCTCATGACAATTAGCTTTTTCATGCAATTCTGTCTCAAGTTTAATTTTCCAATAATAAATTAAGAACTACAAGGACCATAATTGAATAGAGAAATGGCATGGGTGCTTGAAAAGGTTGATTATCTAACCTGACATGGGACAGCCTGAAATTATGCAGAGAGCGTATTAAATTCCAACATGGTTTTTAGTATATCTAAGCAGCCCTGTGTAGACGCCACACAGCCCAGGCTTTCATTAAATAGCAGGTTCCATTCTGAGACTTGTAGTTTTGCTTTTCCAATAAGGTTGGACTAAGGATTATCCAAATGCAAACTGTTTTGCTGTCTAAAAAGTTAGAACCGGTCACTTGCAGACTACTTTATTATCACTAAGGCAGCAGACCTGGAAGGGCGATCCACATACAGCATGGGGCAACTGGAGATTTCTGTAAACTGCTCAGTATGTAATTATGAGCATAAAAACACTATTGTTTTATTGTTTGAAACAGGCATTCATTCAAGTTGTAGCACATTTTGTCAATAAGGTGTGTAGTTCCATAAAGTCAAATGTGTTTTCTTTTATTTCAAAACAGGCAGAAAGCTATGTGGAGTTTTGCAATTATTTACTTTACCTTACAAGTTAATTAACTGTAGGGTCCCGAGGAGTGCCGCTCCATGAAAGCACGCAACCGGTGGCTCTAGAGTATCGGGAGGTGGGCAGTGCAGCCAGAGTGGGGAAGAAAGGAAGAAACCCCAGAGTGGGGAGCAAGAAGGAGACAGACCCTGGGGTGAGGAGAGAGTGAAGAAGCCCCAGATTTGAGAGGAAGGTAGAGACAAACCCCGGACTGAGGAGAGGAGAGACACAAACCCCAGAGTGGGGTAAGAGGAGCGACCCCAGAGAGGGGAGGGAGAAAGACACACCCCGAAGCTGGGAGAGAACAGAGAAAGCCCGGAGTTGGACAAGAGAAAGACAAGCCCAGAGAGTGGGTGCAGAGAAACAGACCCACAACAAAGTGGGGCGAGAACAGAGAAGCACCAGAGGGAGAGAAAGCAGGGGTGAGAAGGATGAACACCCCAGAGTGTGGAAAGGTGGAAAGAACCCGAGATTGTGGGGTTAAGCAGAGCCCAAAAGTGGGGGGAGACACAGAACGAATATCAGAGTGGGGGAGTGAGAGGAACCCCAGAGTTGTCAAGAGGCTGAACAAAAATGCAATACAAAAGTCCCCCCAAAGGGAAAAAGACCAAAAACCCTAGATTCGTAGGCTTGGTTGGAGTCCCAGGATGGCACCCCAGGTCGGCACAAAACTGTTTGCCTGGAACTGTATACCATATGCCCGCGCCAATGTGAAGAGACATAGGGTTGGGGGTCAGAAGCCAGTAGCCAACCTTTTCCAGGGGCAGTTATGAAAAACTATGTTTTGTGGTTTTCTTTTTAGAGATAGTTGATTAGAAAAGGAGATTAGAAAAGGATTTCGGACCAAGGACTTTATGTTTAGACCTCCTGAAATCACGCCAAGCTCCCTTTTGACTTTTTACAGTAGGACTGCAGCATATAAAGATAGGGAAAGAATAGTCCTTTTGGTTCTGAAATAAACAAATGTAAAAACTGTACCTTTGTGTCGAGTCCTGCTTCTAACTTTGTGACAATACTTAGTCCGGGGCTTACTGAAGGCGAAGAATTCTGAACTGGGAAACGTTACTGTGGGACAAACATAACGCAGAAGGAATCGAAAGAACAAACTATGTACCCAAAAGACTGGCTGTGCACTAAGAAAGGACGAAGGCATTGGTGCCAGACAGCAGAATCATTTTTGTGAGAACACTCGCTCCTCAAAAAACAACCTGGGAAGCCATCAGGAGTAGTAGCAGGCTCTTTGTCAATACAGGACCAAGAGGGGTTTTGGAACCACCCCCAAGTTTGGGTTTTGGTTGGTGGTTCCTCTAGAAAACGGAGGCCAGGCACACCTAGCATGAGTAAGACAAAAAAACGTGTGTGCTCCATTTCCCTTTGCATACTCTAAAGGGGATCATGAATGGATGCATTGTCCCGAATGGGCAAGGAAACCTTTGTATTTAAGTTTAGTGCAAGAGCTGTGAGGCAGCTGAGATTTGCCTTTCACAAGCACTCTTCTACATAACAAAGCCATTCACACCTTAAGAGGAACTCTGGATGCCTCCCACATAGCATTCACTTGGCACACCCTCGACTTGCCTTCTGTCAGAGAAAACCAAATGATAAAGAAGTGAAGAAAATAAAGCAAATTCAATTGCAGCTGGACAATAACCATTATAAAATAAAAGTTAACTATGCCCCATGATGTGTCAGTCCCAAGCCCATAGGTTTCTCTTTTAGCAGACTCTGTATAAAACCCTTTATTCTGCTGGTGTCGCCACTGCTTTTACTTTCCGTGGACCTTTGTGAGCATGTGCTGTCTAAGAGACTAAAAAGGGCTACTTAGCAGAAAAAGGTGCCAAAGTCATCGGCGCCCATGTGATTACTGCAACTGGTCAGAACTGATAAGCACAATAAGGCTGTTCAAACAAGCAGAAGTTGTCATGGGGTGGAGATCCAACACTCCTCAGCAGTGATCGGCAGACCGGAAGTTACAGGACGCCATGACCAGAAATGAACACTAAAGTAGTATTATTTGGGGGTGAATGAGTTCATTGTTTTGGCGAGGTTAAGGGCACCAAGGCCAAATAATCCCTTCTCGAATGTTCTTAAGTTTCGATTCAGTCAGGTGACTAGTGATCTAAAAAGGTAAGGGGTCTGTAGGGTGCGTCAGGTTAGGGCAGTCAGTTTCCATTACGTGTAGGTTGTTTTCTTTGGCTTTCAAGACACCGAATAAAGAGGTCTCGGTTATTCAGCACCATAAATTAATGTGCAAGCCTGGTTTCCCAGACACTGGCAGAGCTTAACCTCTCCTTCTCGAAGTTGTTAATTCTATCAATTACCCACTCCCGTTTATTAAACTAGCCCATAGATTTAAATAAAGGGATATTGGGTCAACTGTCAACCTCCTTTGAACCATCCTGTGGGGTGCAGCAACAATGTAGCCCTCTGCCCGAAACGTGTCCAAACTTTCTAACCTGACCCTCACACTACAAATCAAACTATATGGTGAAAAGAGGAATGTCTTTAATCTGGTGATTGCAAAAGTAGTTCAAAGGAAAAATAGAACAACTCCAACAAAAAAGTTCTCCAAGGTAAAAGAACCTTGGTTCCAGAGGGCGATTCCCTTTCCCTGGATTATTCAACACTGGTGTCAGCGATTCTTGTTAAAACAGTTCTTTGTGTCATGGCGCACTTCAATCCAGTTAGTTACACAGATTCTTAAACCTGCAATTCCTTCTTTCAAAAGTTCCTTCCTTTGTTCAAAAAACAGAGTCCTTTCTTTGGACTTCCTGTAGATTTGCAACTGCCTGGTATACTCACCTGCCAGGGCTTCTCATGCGCTTGTAGCTGCCTGGTTTACTCGTCTGCCAGGACTTCTTACATTCATGAGTAACAGTTCCTCTTTTAATTCCACAATTGCATATATCTTCTTTTGTTTTGTATATCTGGTAGTTTCAATATTTGCCCTGGGTTCCCCCTAAATCTGCACTCCATTACACTCATATATGGCTGGGGTCGTATTTGCAATATGTTGGTTTGCAAACAATCTACTTATTGGTTGACTATCTGGCTCTGTGCGGCGTCTTCAGTCCTGTTCGCGCTTATGTGGCAATGCTTTGCCTCCTGCTTTCCATTTGGGATTGCTTGCACGTAGCTCCAGATCCTCTGGCGGCTTCCCGTCAGCACGCCTGCTTTCCTTCAGGTCCCGCTAGGTGAAGTGTTGCTTTCTACGTTTGATGAGTGCCCAGGAATCTTCTCTCAGTTCCTGGCATGTCTGCGGCACGTCTTGCTCGCAACAGACTCCTTGGCTCCACCACACTGGTCAGTGCTTCCATGGACCACACACCTTGCAGAGAGGTACGACGACTTCTCCCAAACAGCACCCTTGTTCAAGTTCAACTAGCATGATCATTGAACTTGAGGTTCCTTCTGCTCTGCATCGCTCCCTTCTTCCTCCTCGTCCTAGTACTTGGGTGCTTGTGGGAAATTAAGTCCACAGAAGTTAACTGATGCAGATTACTTGGAAAACAATTACTTTCAATGGTTCCATATGATATGCCAGTTCTATATGAAGGGGAATTAAAACTAGAAAATGTTTTGGAGCTCATACTTTTTAGACCAGGGATCAAAGTTTGGCCTAAAGAGTTTTGGGATAATGTTTCTCTATTATCCCTAAAGGGGAGTAGAGATGCATGGCAGTAGACCATTAGTATATTGGGTATTAAGGGCAAATGGGGAATACCAGGTCTCGTCCAATGAAGCCATGACATCTCCCTGCAGGCTGTCTCCTCCCATGTGATCCTCCCTCATATAGCCTCCCCCAAGTTCAGGACCAGGTAGCGGCTGCCATCGTCTGACCACATGGGAGGAGGTTGCCTCCATTGGATTCCTCATCATCCACAGTGCAATAGTCCCCCTGGGGGTGGTGCAACGAGGGAGGATCACATGGGGAGGGAAGTCCCCTATGGGGTTGGGGACGACTATTCTTAGGGAACGTAGTATTCTTCCACCTTAATACATCCAACCCCTTCTCAAATACTAAATCTCCCTCCTCCCACCATCTAGGTAGAGCAAATGTACTTTGTTGCGAGGTCAGTCACTTTAATCTACTCGACAAACCTAGACTAAAAGAGAATACTAGTATCTTGCATCTGAGTTGAAAGGGAGTACTGTGAAGAAGATTATCTCTCAGAGTGGGATCGTTTGAGCATATGATGTGGGAGTAATGCAGGTTAAGGGAATTCTGGAAAGAAGTTACATTGACTATGAACAAAGTACTAATGCTTGATGTGGATTATTACTTTACGAGCATTGTCTTGGGGAGGATGATTTAATATCTGATCTATCATTCCCACAACTATGTTGTTTCTTCAGGGCATCGTTATCTTTAAAGAGAATTATACGGAGGGAATGGAAGACTGAGTAGGTACCCTCAGCCTCTGGTTGGGTAAGGGATTTACAGCAAATATCTGCAATGGAGAGGGTAATTATGCACAGGAAAAATGAGGGCAACCTGTATGAACAAATCTGGGAGAGGTTCATGGAGTTGTAAAATCCATCCATTCAGTGAATGCTATATTCAGAGTCAAGTAGTTTGACGATATTGAAGGAGGTATGTTAGTAATATTATAATTGTTTGTTAACTATTACTGTGAAGGACGATGTGGTGGAACTTTGTATGTATTCTATAAAATGTGTCAAGATTTTTATATGTCATGTGAATATATTTGAATAAATACTTTAATACAACAAAAACAAAGAGGCTCTCTTTCGCACCTTTTTATTCTGTTTCTGTCCCGCTGTATTGTGGTGTCTCCCAGAGCTCGGCCTTGTCCCCCACTTTGTTCAATGTGTACATCCAGCCGTTAGTTGAGCTCATCCACTCCCACAGCCTCCGATGTTACTTCTATCCTGAGGACACCAAGCTTATTCTGCGGCTTGATCTTTCTCATCCTGATTCGCCATCTCAGCTACGGGGGTGCTCGGAGCACATGGGGTTTTGGATGTGCCACAACTGGCTCAAGTTGAACAGGGACAAGACTGAGGTCTGGGTGGTTGGCCCTTCCTCTGCCTCTTCTCCTTAGACCCCCCTCTTTTTGTCCCTCTTCTCTAGGTCCCTGTCCCAGTCTCTGTTGTGATAAATTTGGGAGTTAAGATCTCTTCCTCGGAGGCCCAGGTGGCATAGGTTTGTCAGTCTGGGCCTATAAAATGAGAGTTCTACACAGGGGTACTGGGTTTCCCTCCTTTTGCAGTTGCATGCCCCAGCGGTTGCTGTACTAGTACTGTGAGAAACCAGAAGGTGTCTCACCCACTAGTCCCCGGGGATCTGTCATCCAGGTGGCCAGGAAAAGGCCATTGCTTTTTGGATCCAGTTCCAGGGGGTGGACCAGTGTGGGAGGATCACCAGGGTGAGAGGTCTTCGGGGAGTGGGAGTGGGACACCGGATGGTGAGACGCGGTATCCCCTTCCCTGTAACACCTTTACCCCATCCTACCAGGTAGGATATTTAGGAACTCAACAGGCCCCCTTTTACATCACAAGCACTTTCTCACAGACAGCTTGCTATAACACCTGAGCCGTATACCTGACGTGTCCCAATACAATGGTTAGGCAAGGTCAGGCAATTACTGATCATCACACACACTTGACTTCCATTACACTTCCCCACACGGATAAAAGGCAGAGCACGAGAGCACACTTCGAGCAAGGCAAAGCACACGAGGAAACAGCAGTTCCAAGATGGCAGTTTAACAAGAGGAGAAAGACGGAGAAACAGAAGGTGATCGCAAGGAGGGAAGTTCCCTTGACCTTTTTCGACAAGGAACCGTTACTTTCAGGAAGCATTGAGAATAGAAAGTGTAAGTCCAGGAAACCAGGCTGAGGAATCCTGCATTGTGTGTCAGAGGTACCCGGGGCCCTCCTGCGTAGATAATCAAGGCAGGGAGAATTGCCAGCTGCCGTGGTACTGTCCTTGGATCTAACAACAAAGCAGCATCAGTGAAATCAACACAGTCGGTGAGTTGGGGAGACCGATACAAGACCGGTCTGTGTTGAAGCCAAGGTTGCAAGCGGCAACATTGTATGGTGAGCGCTGGAACGAACATTGTATGAAATGCTTGCGATAACCAAAGCAAGTAAAGTTGAACTGCAGGTGAGTGATTCAACTTTGAAACCAAAAAGTATCCAGCTGAGAGTTGATAAAAATGAAAGAGTGGCAAAGGATTGTGAATCAAAATTGTCCTGCGATGGGTCAAGCTAAATCCTGCACACAATTAAATGCTTTAGGTTAAAGCAAGTTTGTGTTAATGTAGATAAATTGGTCGAGCCGATGGAGGGGAATCCAGGGTGAACAGTGAATCACCCGAGAAAATTGGATACATGAAAATCCAGAGAACATTGTATTAAAGTGGAACAGAGCCCGGCGGAGGGGGATCCGAGTTGAATAGCAAATCACCTAAGAAAATTGTGTATATGTGAAACCCTAAGCAGAAAGGAACTTTGTTTGTCGTATTGTATCAGGTGCATCAGGCCCTCTGGAAAAGAGACTTTGAATGGCAAAGAGACTTTAGCACAGAAGGCCATGATGTTGAAGTTTTGAACTGCACCCTCGTGCTAGAGATGCCAGAAACTGTGCTAAGCTTGAGTGTGCCACCTTGTCATGTGCTGAAAACGTGGGGAAGAGAAGGCAACGGTTTGAATATCCTGACATATCATTTCTTGAACAGTTTTCTTTTGCATAACATTGTTTCCCACACTATTTGGATTTAGACGTAAGGATTGGCAATAGTTTATTAGTATAGGCCCTTTTATTTTGACGAGACACCACTAGGGCTGCGTTATTATTATTTGATGGTCGTAGCTTGCTCCCATCTTTAGATTTAGGATTAGATAGGCATTTTTCAAACATAATTGAAGTTCAATAAACACCCTTGAACTGTGGTCACTTGTGTCTGTATTACTGTCAATACCATGCCTTCTTCACATTCCCGAGTGTACTTAACTACTGCAATTCCTTACATCTAGCACAGCCACTGTATTTAATCCATTGCCTTCAAGTGCTGCAAAACGTGGCAGCCAGACTGGTGGTTCACACTCCTTATCGTGCATCTATTTCCCTGCCCCTATGTCTGCTGCACTGGCTTCCTGTGGCTCAGAGGGTGCAGTTTAAATCTATGTGTAGTGTCCACCGGGCCTTTTATGGCCTGAATATCAGCAGTGCAAGTGTCGCCTCTATGTTCCTAATCGTCCTCTCCGTTCCCTTGAGTCTTGCACTGTCTCCGTCCCTCGGGTGCGGCTCTGTCGGGTCGGGGGACGTGCATTCTCCATTACTGCGGCAAGATCTTGGAATTCCCTCCCCTTTCACCTTCGTGATACGGCTGAACATTCATCTTTTCTGTCATTGAAGAAGTTTCTTTTTGTTTAAATTATGCCAACCAGGACTGGCTTCCTGACTGTTTCCTGCTTAGCACCAAGATGCCCTTGGGTGGATGTGCTTTTTATAAGTTGATTTAAGATCAGAAAAGATAAGAGTACAAAGATCACTCAAAAGCAGAGGGAGCCGTCTAGCTTCTCACAAGATGTCATTTGCCCAAACGAATACAGCTGACCTGTGCAGGAGTTCAAAAGGGATCTCTGCTGGGAGTCAGAAGGAGAACGATCCTCTTGAGGAGGAAGTGCGGTAGCTATGCACCGGTCGGACGGAGAAAAGCCAAAGTGGAAGAAGCCGTAAAGCGAAGAGAAGGAGAACCCAAACGTAGTCCAAGCTGGAAGGAACGCTCGGGTTGCTGCCGATACGTACCTCAGGGCACCCCAGGCTCCAGTGAACCGCCTGTAAGGCAGGGCGCAGCTGGGCAGAGAGAGAGGCCTGCAGAACGGCTGCAGACCACGCCATTCACCAGAGAGCTGCCAGAGCCTCGAGGAACAACGCAGAGGCTGGAGAAACGCTGTTACCGACCGAGAAGCAGGAAACTGGTATGCAGGTTTTCCAGGAGGCGTTGGATGTCCGGAGAAGCAAGGGTGGTGAATACAAACATTGGAGAAGAAGGGTCTAGGACCCTGAAGGGACATTGCGGGTACGGGACACGCACCCAAATGGAAATAACCAGGATAGCGGAATCAAGTGTTTGACAGGAGAGTGAACCAAACGTATATACTAACGAATTGCGAGTCTCATAGCCACACCCAGGTGAAACGCAAGTGCCCAATACATGGAAGAAGAACAGGTCTGGGACCCATGTGAAAGAGGCAGTCCACGAGAGGACACTAACCTGGCAGGAGCGTGAACCAAGTTAAATTTTGTTGTCTGGGACCCGCACCCATGAGAGAGATTGAAAGGGTCAAGGACCCCAGAATTGGAAACACGGAAACCTACATTTGATAGTGAACTGTATCAAGTTTACAAGACAAAAGGATTGTGAAGCTAAACAAAATATCCCTGTGAATTAGCCACTGACATTTGCCCAAGAAGAGAAAGGGGCTCAAGAGCCCAAAACGAGGGAAACTAAGAAGAACTCTAGGGAAAAGGAGTACAACCCTAGCATGGGAATCTTGCAATTATGAACATTGTTTATTTCATCACTTTCTATTACCAGAGACACTAGGAACATTTCTGTTGATTGAAAACACAAAGAACACTTGTTACTTTAAGAAGCGATCTTCCTTGCACAGTTACTTTAGATCATTAGTGTTTGGGACAGAAGTATGTTTTTGGACACAACAGTGACAGACTCTTTTGGACTTCCTGACAATGTCACTAGTTTTCTCTGATACAGGGAAAAGTTCTCTTAGCTTTAGGGTTAGAAAGGAATGTTTCTAACATTTTAAAAAAAAAATGTTATATAGTTGACATAATTTAACATGTTTTCCTTTCTAACAAATAAAGAAACATGAAAATATTAAAGTCAGGATAGAATCACTCAAATGAACATTTTAGAATGTTTTTCCTTTCATAAAATTGATTAAAAGAATACACATACATAAATGGCACCTAAAACAAAAATACAGTTCAGTACATTATAATTTCCTAAACACATTCAAACTTCAGATACAATTACATAAATTACATTAATAAACGCATTAAGATAGTCTCAGATCACTCAAAACTTCACCCAAGAGAAGAAACACACAAATAAGAAACCATGAATAACACATGCATTATTTAAAAATAGTCCCTGGCAATTACACAACAACCACCAATTCAGCAGGCTCTAATTCTAATTACATTAAAAAAAAAACCTGCAGCTGCGAGAATGGAGGAGGTGGTCCTTCCAGCCAAACATTGTTCCCACACCAGCTCCATCTCACCCAGAAGTAGCAAGTTAGAGAATCTTTTCAAGTAAATCATATGTTCTATGCACGGTCGGGCAACCAATAAATAAATGTTTCAGCATCTCCAATTGATCTGATTCACTACAGAATCTACAATCTGCTTGGGCTAATGACAAGAGACCATACCTCATCTGGACTTCCTTTGTCAAAACCAAATTCCATTTAAATCTTAGGAAAGTCCTCCACACAAATCCGTCAGGATGAATTGTCAAATATGGAGCCAATACCACCAGTCGTTTACAGTCCATTTCATCTAAAGTGGTCACCCAATCGGTTTGATAAAGGACCTTCTTCACACAACCAGGGTTCTCCTCTAGATCTTCCCTCGAGAGCCCAAGTCACTCAAACATGGATGAACAATGGGTGGCAAATTCCAAAATAAAGGCGGCAGCCCTTTCCCTCAAGTACATTCTTTAAATCAATGAAAAGGGAGTCCTTTGGCAGTACCAATATTGTACAAAATAATGATAAAAATTTCCACTGAGCCCTACATTTGAGGGAATATATACCCAGCTCATATCTTACTGCTGCAATGAGTACCGAACGCGGTACCCCAAGAACAAGCCTCCAGATCATTCCTTCCAAACAAGGCAGCAGCTCAAAAATCTAGACAGCATTCATCTCTATCCCATATAAGAGCTTTGGCAATAGTTGAACAATTTATTTCCTTACCTGGTAACGTTCTTTCGATGGGATGGTCCGACGACGTATTCCATATCTATGACAGGTAATCACCACAGCAGTGCTGCTTTGGAAAATTTTCAGCGTCTGCGTCCTGCGTCGATGACGTCGATACGCTCCCTCGAGGGCCTTCATCGAGCCGACGTCACTGGATGTTATATGGAGGACGTGCGACGCCCGTAGCCTCAGTTGTAGTTTTTACCCAGAACGTGTGGCACCAATCTTCTGCCAGTAGGACCACAGAAAGCCTTGCAGAAGCGGAAGCTGAAATAGCATAAGAAATTCTGTAGCGGGGCAGGCAGGGAGGGAGCGATATGGAATACGTCGTCGGACCATCCCATAGAAAGAACGTTACCAGGTAAGGAAGTAACTTGTTCTTCGAGGGGATTGGGTCCTCCGACGTATTCCATATCTATGACAGACTCCCAAAGCAGTACCAACGTATGGAGGAGGGAAGAGAATTTAGAATTAAGACATTTAGAATGCCCAATTAAATTGCAGAGTAAAGGACCGCCTTGCCAAAGGCCAGATCCGGGCCATGGATAGAATCCAGGGATTAGTGACGTACAAAAGTATGGACCGAAGCCCATGTGGCTGCTTCACAAATGTTGCGAATGGGAACACCCCTTTGCAGGGCAGTAGAGGCAGCCACACCCCTAGTAGAATGGGCCTGTAAGCCTACCGGAGGGTCCTTACCCGCCAAGCGGTAACATTCAGAAATTGCCAAGATAATCCATCTAGACAAAGTCTGCTAGTGACAGCTTGTCCCAAACGCTTTCCAGCGTAACCAATGAAGAGCTGATCGTCCACACTGACCCGGGACAGGCGTGAAATGTAGAAACTTAAAGCTCTCCTAGGGTCCAACCTATGGAGCCTCTCCTCTTCCTTACCAGGATGCGGAGGAGGATAGAATGCCGGAAGAATGACCTTCTGGCTGAAATGAAATTCCGATACCACTTTCGGAAGAAAAGAAGGACGGCCGTAAGGACAACCCTGTCCTTATGAAACACCGTGAAGGGTGGCTTAACAGAAAGTGCCTGTAACTCACTCACTCACTCACTCTACGAGCGGAAGTGACCGCAACTAAAAATACAGTTTTAAGCGTTAACTGTCTCAAAGGACAAGAACGTAAAGGCTCAAATGGAGAACCCATTAGGAATTTTAGAACCAGGTTCAAATCCCAACCGGGCACCTGGTGAGCCCTTTCAGAAACTGAGAAATTAAAGGAATTTTAAAGTAAGAACACTCTTCAAAAGAGCGCTTAAAGATAGACAGCGCCGCCAGGTAACCTTAAAGGTACCATTTGTAAGCCCATGTGGGCTAAGGAAAGCAAAAAAGACAGAACCACAGGAATGTCACATGAAAAAGGATCCACATTCTGAACCCTGCACCAGTCGCAGAACTTTCTCCAGCGGCAACGGTACAGGGACTTAGTTGCAGGCCTTCTGGCCAAAAGCAACACCTCCAGCACGTCTTCAGGGAGGTCCCAATCCTTATACCTCAACCGTTCAGAAGCCAAGCGTGAAGGTTGAGGGATTTGACCTCTGGATGCAGAACCTGACCCCCCTCCCGCAAGAGCAGATCGTCTCGGTAGGGAAGACGGCATGGAGGGCAGATGGACAAGTCGAGAAGGTCCGGGTACCACGTCCTCCGGGCCCATGCCGGATGAGGATCATCCGGGAACCGAACCTCCGTAGCCTCCGCAGCACTTGCGGAATTACAGGGTCTGGAGGGAACACGTACAGCAGCGGGAAGGACCACTCCACCACGAACGCGTCTCCTAAGGCTCCTTTTGGAGGAAATTCCCGCAAGCAGAAACTTTGGCATTACCGGTTGACACTGGTGGTGAAGAGATCAACTTGTGGGGTCCCCCAAAGGTCGAAGATCTCCAAGAGAATCTCCTGAGCCAGCTCCCACTCGTGAGAGATCATGCTATGCCTGCTCAGAGCGTCCGCCGTCTCTTTTTCGTCTCCGGCCAGATGACCTGCCGAGATCAAAACATTTTGCTGGATGGCCCAGAACCAGAGCTGCAACGCCTCTCTGCACAGTGGAAGTGACCCTGCCCCCCCCACCCCTTTTTGTTGAGGTAGTGCATGGCCACTGTGTTGTCCGTCAGAATCAGGACATTCTTTCCTCGGACAGTCGGCAGAAAAACCTTCACGGCTAGCCTGACGCCCTCAACTCCAACAAATTGATATGGAGTCTGGACTCCGACGGAGACCAATGACCGCTCACTGTCAGCTCGTTGGCATGAGCTCCCCACCCTGTGAGGGATGTGTCTATCACGATCATCACCTCTGGCCATCGTAGCCAAAATCGAGCCCCCTTCATCAGATTGCCTTCGACGGCCCACCACAGAAGGTCCTGGGTGACCGAGGGCGGCACCTGAACAGGGTCCAACATCCTGCAGGAGGACTGTGACCATTGCATCTTGAGCGCCCAATGCAAAGATCGCATCCGCAGTCGGGCCTCTGGCACCAGAAGAATGCAGGATGCCATGAGGCCGAGCAACCTCAAGAACTCGAACGCCGGGAGACTGGGCATGTTGAAACTTGTGCACCATCTGCAGAATGTGATGAGCCTTCACCTGGGGAGGGAAACACTGCCCCAAGGATGTGTCTAGCACTGTTCCCATGTACTGGAGCTGCTGTGTTGATGTCAAGTGGGACTTCTTTAAATTGAGGGAGAAGCCCAGCCTGTGAAGGGAGTGGCAGGTGACGGACAGATGATCCAGGACTTGCTCCGGAGAGCGCGCCCGGATCAACCAATCGTCCAGGTAGGGGTAGACGTGAATTCCCCCTTTGAGATACGCTGCCACCACCACCATGAGCTTGGTGAAAACCCTTGGGGTGGAGGTCAACCCGAACGGCAGGACCCGAAAATTGAAAGTGCGAGTCACCAACCGCGAACCTCAGGTACTTCTTGTGCTTGGGATGAATCGGCACATGAAAATAAGGGTCCTTGAGGTCGAGAGACACCAACCAGTCCTGAAGCTGAAGGGCCTCGAGGACTTGAGAGAGAGTAACCATCTTGAACTTGTCCTTCCTGAGGAGTTTGTTCAAACCACGCAAATCCATGATGGGTCTCAATCCCCAGTCTTTCTTCGAAATAAAAAAATAAGGGGAATACCATCCCTTGTTCCTCTCCGCTACAAGCACCAGTTCTATGGCGCCTTTCTCCAGCAGGGATTTAATTTCCTGCGCAAGGAGCGGATCCTGACTCTTCAAAGAGAGATTCCCTGGTGGATTGTCGTAAGGCCTCTGCCGGAAAGGAAGACAGTAGCCGTGGGTTATGATCTCCAGAACCCACACATCTGAAGTAATGGCACGCCATCCCACAAGATGCTGCGCCAGCCTTCCCCCCCAACCGGCGAACCATGGGACATGGCCTCACGACTGACCTGAAGTGGCTGCGGCAGTGCCTGAGGGCAAAGAGGCAACTGCACAAGCGGCTCTAGCACCTCGAGTATCTTGTTTTCCACCTCTGGTACTCCTACGCAACCCCCCTCGATCTACCAAAGGTAGAGTAGTATCGAAAGGAACCTCCCCTCCACGGTTGTCCACTAGGACGAAAAGGCGGAGGTTGGCGAACTGCAACGCTCAACGACTTTGCTGCAGCCTTCGAGGTCTGCAACCTCTCAAGGCTCTCGTCAGCCTTGCTGCCAAAAAGATGGTCACCATCAAAGGGCATGTTGAGAAGCCAGCTTTGCACATCCGGAGCAAATCCTGACTTCCGCAACCACGCAAATCTGCGCATCACGGTGCTCGCCGCCATGGACCGGCTGACGCAATCTGCCACGTCCAGACCCGACTGAACCGATTCACACATGGCATCCTTGCCATCTTGGACAAGAGCAAGAAAGCCATCCCGTTCTTCCCCTTCGGGAATATGTTCAGCCGCTAAGGAAATACAATTCCACAGAGTGTAAGTGAAACGTGACAGGGAACACAGAGTTGACTGCTTTCAAAGCCATACCCCCTGAAGAAAACACTTTCTTCGCCCAACCGTCAAAACGCTTGTCGTCCCTATCAGGAGGGATGGTAGGGTACGACGTCTGTTTAGCCGGGGCCGTGGCCGCCTGCACCACCAAACTCTCCGGAGTAGGGTGCACTGACAAGTAGCCAGGGTCGCCACTGGCTGGGCGGTATTTTTTCGACAACGACTTTCCTACTGCCGGGAGACTCTCCGGAGCAGTCCAAGCCGCAACCACCCTTCGTTGTAAAGCCATATGGAAAGGCAGAACCGGGTCAATGGGTGGACCAAGGTCCAGGATATCTGTCAGGTCGTCCTGCAGAAAATCCACTGGGGGGGGCAGACCACCCCAAGTACTTCGACACCCGTGTCATAAGCCGCCGGTACGAGGACTCGGCGTGCGTACCAGGCTCAGGCCGACCAAACTCCACCTCCGGGGAGGTGTCCAGACTACTGGCGTCGTGCAAGGATTGACGCAGGTCTTCAATCTGGCTATGACCAGACAATATCTCATCAGGTACCCCATCAGGGACCAAACCTCCTTCCTCAGACCCTTCCTCCACCTCAGAAATATAATCGAGGGGCTGGAATGGGGGCACAGAAAAAGGGACAAAGACATTTTTGGTCTTATCCAAAGCCTTCTTTGGGGTTTCCACCATGCCACGGGGAACCTCTGACAAAACCGCCTCGAAAGGAGTCGATGGAATCGACGTCGAGCGTGGCGCCGACGGCTTCGACACAGTCCTCGAGGGCGGAGCCTCGAGCGTGACCCTCGACGGTCTCGGCGCCGATGGCGTCAAGGGTTTCCTTGGAGCCGGAGCCTCGAGTGCACCTCTCGACGGACATGGCATCGATGTTGTCGATGTCTTCGAAGAAAACCTCACAGGCTGCGACGGTCTCAAGGGCGTCGAGGACCGGGGCCTGGAGTGGGCATGACTAGAACGATCCACCTTGTCCGATCGGGACCTCGAAGGTGACCGAGGATCGTGCCGACCACCCGAGCCCGAAGGCATGCGAGCAGTGTCTCTAGTACAGTCACGGCCGGCTCCTCTCGGAGGCATGGACAGACCGGAGTCCTGCGATTCGAAAATCGCCATCATCTCCGTACGGAAGGCAGCCCATTCCTCAGGAGTCGAATGCTTGGTTGGACAAGCAACCCGCCAACGGGTGACGGCACTTCCACAAATGCCGGGACCTACTCAGAGACCGAGACCTCCCAGACCAACGATGACGATGCGGAGAGTCGCCCCTCGAATCGTCAGTCAAACGCCCAGAAGACCTCGGCTTACGGGGCTTGGCCACCTTACCAACAGAAAGCTTCTTCTTACGCTCCCGCAAGGCCTTCAACGTAAGCAACTGGCAGTCGACACAATCATCCATATCGTGGCCCTCACCAAGGCACCAGAGGCAGGCGCCGTGCGAGTCCGTCAATGACATCTTGGGCCCGCAGTCCTGACACTTCTTAAAACCGGGCCGCAGGATGGAAGAAGACGAAGAAATCATGAAATCTTCACAACGAACACGTTTGAAGAACCGAAAGAACAGAATCTCCGAAGAACCGAGGCGCGCCGAGATCTCCGAAGCGAACACGTTCGTGGAAAAAACAGAACCGAGGCTATGGGCGTCGTGCGTCCTACTTATAACATCCGGTGACGTCGGCTCGACGGAGGCCCTCGAGGGAGCATATCAAAGTCATTGACGCAGAAAATTTTCCGAAGCAGCACAGCTGTAGTGATTACCTGTCATAGATATGGAATACGTCGGAGGACCCAATCCCCTCGAATCCCCCCCTTATAGAATTTTGTAAGGTGAAGCACCAAAAACTTTCCAAACTTGGAATCAACCCTACTGCGTTAATTAAAGTGGTTTTCCATGTAATTTAAACCACTCCTTAGTTTGAAGTTTATATACTTAAGCTGATATTGGGTAACTCAAATAAGTAAAGCTTTCTACCCTCTCTAAACAATCGCCACTCACTCGCCAAACAAAACCACATTTGTGTTTCTTTTTTGTACAGTGGAGAACATTTGTTTTAGACAAATTCACTGCAAGGGAATGTACCTGTGCATTTGTTGTAAATGCAGTGAGCAGATGTTGCAATCCGATTGGTGTGCAATCAAATAAAAAAAAGGTCATCTGCATAGGCCAGTCATACTGGTTTGAAACTGAGTTTTTGACGTGGCGAATGCAGATGCCTCAAGACACTGGCCAATGTTAGACAAACAGAGGTTAAACAGGTAGGGAGCCAATATGCATCCCTGTCTGACACCTCTAAATATGGCACGTTGCGGGATAATGACCCCCTTTGATCCAGTCTAATCTGTACGTTTAATCCCTCACGTAGCCCAACTATCAAACGCAATAGTCCTACAGTAATGCCCCCTGCTCCAAGCTTTTCCCACAACAGTCCTCGATCTACTGCGTCAAACGCGGCCGAATGATCTATTGTCGCTACATAAACCGATTCGGATTTGCCCAGCGACAACTGGCAGAAGATGGTTACATTTTTCAAATAGATGAGCCCCAACTAAGATCTAATCTAAAATGGAAACAGTCTCACCATTAAACCATGTATGGTTTGGGGCACCATCTCCCATCATGGACCCATTTATCATAGTTAGGCCTAAGCCACATAGATTTTCCCACCCTTTCAAACCTTTTTCCCTTCACTTATAGGTAGCAAGGCACAATTTGAATCCAGCATTGGACAAGATGCATTCAAATCCCCTGAGAGTATAATTTGTCCCCCTGGGCAATGATCACACAATTCATTTATATATACTGTCAACTGATTAATGAAACAGACCAAATCACCCATACCCGCATGCCAATAAATATTCAATACAAACAGGTTTTGCAAACAGTATAGTGAAGTGCTTACATGAGTTGCCAACATCCCAAAACAAATATTAGTGGAGTTGACAAAGGATATCTCCCTGCCTGACTTAACCAGAGTTAACAGACCACCAAATGGTGGTCCAAAAATCCCTCGTTTAGCCGTCTATGCATTGATTACAAAACCGTCCAACACCAGGTCTCCTGTAGCGAGATGATGTCATGAGTTTTTAAAAAAAAAGACCCACAACCACATTGGTTACCAGGTGATTGTGAACTCAGGTATTTCATGACCGGAACATTAAAAGTTCATCCACATTCTCTTCGTTAGGAAGACTGTACAGGCTGGGGTCCACCCGTCCCACCCAGTGAACCAGCCAGCCATGTCCAATCTTTTACCTGATCCACCAAATCCGTAAAATTGTTCTGCACCTGAAACTCTCGCCTCTAATGAGATCATAATTTCTGATGGAAGTAAGGGGGTAGAGAAGACCTCCTCAATTTTAGACTCTCTCTCTTGTAGGTGAGATAAGTAAAACCCAAGAGCCTGCAGTAACTGCCTTTTCCTCAACAGAATCAATAATTTTCATGCTAAAATCTATCGCAGCTTCACCGGTCCTAAACAGGTAAAAAAAAAAAAATCTACTCGATCAAGATCTCGTGAAGACAATGTTTGCAAGGTAGGGTCGCATCAGAGTCTCAGAATATTAGCCCAATTTAAGACCACGTGGTGGTTGGCTGTAAGAACACTCTATACAAATCATATTAACAGGTACACTTTTGTGTTCAACCCTGGGAAACCTACCTGCCACGGCGTCTCCATTTCTCCATGCCTGAGGACCAACCGGGCCGCAGGGATCAAATGAGGCGTTACAGTTGTGTCAACCCCTCAAACCTTTTAAGAAACTATACATCTGGTTAGATGTTCTCACTGGAAAGGGATCTTCTAATTCAATATGGCCTTTCCTAGTGATGAATGGCCCATCCCAGGTAGGAAGACACCTCAGGTCTGAAGACCCCACAGACACTACCACTCCCTGCTGAGAAGCTCCTAGACCACCTGAGCATATCAATGTGTGGGCGCTAACCAACTTCTCGTCCCAACAGAATCGTTTTTGCATTGGATCAAACAACCAAACTGCTTTCTTCAAATTTCCAGGTTGGTGCACCACTACCCCCATGAGCCTCCCCCACCTGCCAATGCCAACACTAAATTATCAGAGTTAGAGACTCCTGTGTCATCTACAATTACACAATCTGGTAGATTATCGTCAGGAGAATGATGCCCCCTGTTTATTACTGGCACTAGGAATTGTCGCCACCACCTTCTACAGAATGACCTTGATTGATGGTTGGTTTAACAGATTATTAACCCATTTTTTAGATGCCCGTTTAGAAAGATTTTGCCCTTACTTATTTTTTAGATGTTTTGCCTAGTACAGCGATTTCTTTCGGAGGTTTATTTAACACCACCCTAGACTCTCCTCCTTCAATGTTAAATACTCCTGAATGTTGGTCCCCCACCTCGAAGTTGTGTCGGGCAGATCACAATTAATCATCAAAGGCTCACCCAATTTAATCTCATTCACAGGTAAAGAGACCCCGATACTCACACCCACCAAAGGGGCCACCCTACTCGCAGTACATGCTGCTGGTAAGCATTCATTCCTTTGCAAAGGTTCACTTGAGTCCAGCGCTATGTTACCAATGATGCGATCCTGGTTTCTACAATCTGGAGCTGTGTAAATATCAATATGCAAGGGTGTTAGGCAGAAACCTGTGCAGTTCCCTTTGGGAACACTGCAAAAGATTTAGGACTACAGGTTGTAGCAGTAAACCCACTTGGTAGCAGTCTGTACCTCCCAGATTTACCTGGTAGCTGTGGCTGAGCAGTCAGACTTCCCTCAAGAAGAGTTAGGCAGTATGCAAAGTATACACAATAGGCACTCAGATACAATACTACAAGCAAACACTGACCAGAGCTTTGGTATCAAAGTATATAATTATTTATTTAAAAACACACTGTTTGAAACACTCCAGCACTCTTATTGTAAAACACTCTAAACACAGTTACTATTCTAATATATACAACCCTTATTCCTGATCAGATAAGTCTTAGTTAACACCACTTATTTCCAGACAGAGGTGAGCGCTTAACTATAGATGGCACTCCAATAAGTTCATGAAGAAGGGAGGGAAAAAGACAGAATATGGAAAGATACAACACTCTAAGATTTAGGAACACTATTAGCAAGGAAGAAGAGCAAAAGTCACTTGTGAGCCAAAGTCCATAGGCTGGGCCCACTCTTAGAGAGAGCAGAGCACAAATGCGCCCAAGATCACACAGTTACACTAGGCTTAGAAAGTCTGGCAGAGTTTGAAAAGTGTTTAGAGAGGCTCAGAAAAGTTTAGCCAGGGTGTCCCAGGCTAACCCAGGTTCGAAAGCCAGGGGCTAAATCTACCCCGTACAGTCGGTGGCAAGGGAAGCCAGGCGGAAGACGGTACCTTAAGTGGGAAGGATCCTCCAGCGGTGGCAGTTTTTCCTCGCCTCGGGTTCAAGTCTCGGCGTCGTCCAGGGGAAGAGAAGATCTCGACTTGGAGGAAAGTTGAAGGTCGTTGCACTGCCAGGGAAGAAACCAGCCACAGAGTTTTCCGGTTAAACATATTACCCTTTATTTCGCGGTCGTGGTAAAACGTGGTATCCCAGTTGCCGGGGTGCTTGGCACAGGCAAGGCGGCCCCGAGATACGTCGGGAAGGCGAAAAGACGGTGAAACTGGTTATCCCCACCAGTCAAAAGAAGAAGACTCTCCGGCGGGAGATCTCCTCTGTCGTTGGGAAAAGTGGTGAGACGGTCCAGCAGGGCTCCACCGGTGGTGTCGTCGTGGCAGGTCGGCTCAGCTTCTCCCTCGTTGGATTCTTAGGTCCTGTGGCAACTTCTGAAGTTCCAGTCCCCAAAGCCCTGCTTTTATGCAGAAAACCCCCCATTAACTCAGCCTAGCAGTCACTCAAACATGCCAAGTGATGAGCCGGCCGGCTCACCACTTGGGCCAATCAGGACGGAGTGCGACTTGAGTTGCCGAGGCAACTCAGTCCAGGGTGCCTAAATCCCCCTCCACCCCTCCCAAGTACCCCAGACAGAGTGCCACCACTTTGGAGGGCTTCTGTGGAGAAGCCCGCCAAAAAGTGGAACAAAGGGCTCGACTTGGGTTGGAGTCACAGAAGAGAACACAAACGCCATTTTAGAACCGAGTTTTGGCAAAAAATACCAACCGGAGAATTAATAATAATTAAATAACCCGGTGGTATGTTCGAGGCTATTGTAATTAAATAAATAAAGATAGCCTCAAACAATGGGAAAATCCCATAGAGAAATATTCGTGGTTGAATATTAAAAGTAGTACCCACTGCCACCAGCCAAAACTCGATCAGGGGGGACGGAGACGTGCCCCCTCGACTAACAGACCCCGGGCAATTGAATTGCCCCAGCCAGTACGTCCACAATATGATGGTTTGTACTGGTTCTGTTCAGAATTTAAGACTAGTAAAGTCAATGGTGACTTTACATGCCCTGGGAGACAGTAGCCAGTCCCAGGGTATGGAGTCTATACTGGGGAGTCACTATGACACCCCTGTGTGACTGCACTGAGGCTGCCGTGTAAAACATCACAAAAACATATGAAGCCCTGTGGAGTAAAAGACCCCATAGCCCATTAAACACATCTAGAGTCAAAGGAACACACTCAAATCATGTCCAAGAGTGAGGGTAAAAGAGTCTCACTCTTGGCAGGAGAAAAAAATAAACCCCCAAAAATCCAGCAAAGCTGCTGGGGGACTCACTATGTTAGGAAATTCAGCCTAAACAGAGAATTCTCCCTAACAAAGGGCTTACCACATGAGCCCCTCTCCAGAATTACATCAGTGGGCTGGCGCCACTTAACAGAAAGTCATTAACATTGTTGTGAACCCTATTTTCAAATGTAAACATAAGCAACTCCCACTACCGACTGGACCTTTGTCTCTGCTTTTATTCCCCCATACAGCGTAACCAGTATACATAAAACCTGGTTTATCGCTGTTAAAATGTCATCCTGCCGGCACCCAGCCTATAATCCATGTTGCTATTAGGGAAGGCAGAATCCTATTTATTTGGTCTGCGAAAATCCAGGTAAATAGCTTAATATCCAAACTAAGGAATGCAAGGGGTCTATACGAGTGGCAGATTTCTAAGCCATTATCACATATGGGGACCAGAATGACTCTGGCCTCCCTCACATTCCGCAAAGTCTATTCCGTATCGCATTGTAAAACCCCTAACAGAAGTCTTCAATCCAATCAGTGGAGCCATCACCCTATAAAATGGAGCCAACAGTCCTCCTTCCCATGTTCATCAATAATAGAGTCTACATATGTGTTCCGCCTGCAATCCTCAATCTGTGTGCCAATAGCCTACTTGCTTTATTACTATGTTGATTATTTCTGACACAGTAACAGTCTCTCAGCTTTGTTTGTGCGTAAACAATGGAGTGGATTACGGACTGCTTTAAATGTTACATATTTTCTCATCTGTTGTATTGTATGAGGGGCCCTTGCCCAGTCTTTGGAGTTCATGATCGGTTAGAAAGTTCCCTCTAATTTAAATTGAAGGCCAACAGGAGACGTCCATTTGTATCAAACTTCTCTCCTGTTCAGCTCCAGGGTAAGTGGTTTAAGCGTTAGCCTTCTCATCAAGATGACCGGTGTCAGATCTTGACAAATTTGAAAATGACTGTCTAGGTAATCTACTCCTCCTGCTTTGAAAGCTGCATCCAGTAAAGCATCCTTGGTCTGAATGTCGTGAAACTTAGACACTACGTCGCTTGGTGCAACATGTTTGTCTTGTTTCGATGGGGCCACGATGTGCGCCCTATCCAAAACACTCTGGGTTGTTCCAGTGATAGTAGTTGTGCTGATAGCGTGAGGCAGGCAGGGTATCAAGAGACACAGACTCAAAAGCAACAGTTTGAAAACCCTTATTGAAAAACGTTGTTGGATTGGTGCAATGCATAACTGGCCTTAACTCTAAAGGTGTTGTTCCCTCAACTGATGTCCAAAACCAAAGTCCATCTGTGTCAAAACCTCTTAGACAACATGTGTTTTGGGTTCTTCTTAAAGAAAAATGGTTGCTCAAAAAGAAATGTAAACCACGACTGGTTAAAGGTGGCCTTACCATTGGGTGTAGTTCTGCCAGTTCCAGAAAAAAGATAGTTCAATACAAAAAGGGTTGCCCTTGATACCTTCCACGTAGGGTTCTGGCAGCAAATAATGTTCACAATGTCTCTGGGTCGCCTGGGGTCCCTTCCCCAAGCTTTAATCCTTCCAGTTCCAAACAAAACATACACAGTTCTAAACAGGCCTCTCAGGGTTCCCTTCCCCAAGCTTAGGACGTACTGGTCTCAAACAAAAGTGAAGTGAAAGAGGAACTGCACGCCATGTAAGTGGATAAAAGACTATTTGTCTTTAAGATATGTACAGGGACAGACCTCCAACGCATTCACCCATATCTCAATCTCCAACAGTCTGACACCAAAATATAACCTTCCCTCAGTGCTTGCTCTCATCACGTTCCAGAACCCTTCCCACATTCCACATGAGAATACATTACAACATATCTCCCTCCCTTAAGGCATTAAAACAGCAATAACATTAACCTAATACAATGGTGTTGAACTATATACAATGAAAACTGTGCATGTTCTGAGGCAACATCGTATGCCTGAGAAGATAGATCCCACACATCATTAATTTATCTTTGTTTAACGCGCTTATACACAAGTGTGTTAAGGTGCGACGAGGCAAGGGAGGGGAAACAGAGGGAAGACAGACAACGATCTTACTAGGCCAGGTGTCATTCAGATAGTGCAGGGGAAGGAGGAAGGGAAAAAAGTGCGGGGGAGGTGGGGAACAGTGCAGTAAAGGGATAAATAGAATAAATAAAAACAATGAGTAAAATGTACGGCCAGCTGGTGGCAAGTGCAAGTGCAAACATCAGTTGTCAAGTGCTGGTAGGGGACTGTAAGGATACAGAAAACAGTCCAAGTGCGTGGGTTGCTGGGAGGCAGTGCAGGTGTGCAACACGCAGAGAGGACCTGGGCCTGGGATCAGAGGGTGGCCAGGTAACCAGTGCAGTTTCTGTTTCAGCAAGGAATTCAGCAGGGGAGAGAAGGAGAGAAAGCAGAAGCAAAGAGGAAGGTTTTGAGGTGGTTCCGGAACCGGAGACGGTTCTCCTCAAGTTTCTGGGAGGCTGTTCCAGAGGGAGGCCCCAGCCGAAGAAAGATATACCACCAACTCGTTGCTTGGAGAAGCGACTGACCCTGAGGGAGTTGGAGGCGGATGAGTGAAGAGCTTGGGAAGGAAGATATTTAGGAAGAGAGAGTTGAAGGTATTGAGGCTCCAAGCCCCAGAAGGCCTTGTGGACAATGCAGAGGGTTTTGAACTTAATCCTCGCAGCCACTGGGAGCCAGTGCAGAGATTTCAGTCCTGGAAAGATGCGATCCCTGGGCTTGAGGCCAATGACAAGTCTCACAGTTCTGTTCTGGGTGAGTTGCAGAGGACGGAGAGTAGAAGCAGGTTTAGAAAGAGTCTGTTGCTATAATCCAGCCTAGAGAGAACCAAAGCTCTGGAGACAGTGAGCTTCTGGGGGAAGGAGAGGAAAGGAAGAATACCTCTGAGGAGGTGCAGCTGGTAGTGAGACTTCTTAGAGACGTCAGAGATGTGGGGAGAGAAGGAGAGTGTGGAGTCGAAGATGACCCTGAGCTTTTTAGCCTAGCAGGTGGGAGCAGGAAGAGGGCCAAGAGAGGCCGGCCAGAGAGTTGACAGGAAAGGAGGGAGCGGGTGTGCCGATGAGGAGAATCTCAGTCTTACTGGCATTAAATCAGAGAACGTTGGCGGCACACCACTCCTGGATAGCAGACAGGCAGTCAGATGAGACAAGGAGAAGATGTGGCTGAAGGTAGTCTGAAAATTAGCTGAGTGTCATCCGCATAGCACTGAAAGTTGGGTCAGAGAGCGGCAATGCGGTGAGCAAGAAGTGCCAGGTATTTGTTGAACAGCCAGGGAGAGAGCATAGACCCCTGGGGAACACCACAGGTAGAGGTAGAGATAGAAATAGAGGAGAGGAAGGACCCAGGTTTGGCCTGGGAGGGTCGATCAAAGAGGAAAGAAGTCAGCCACTCCAGGGCCTGACCTATGATACTCAGATTATCACAGACGGTTGAGCAGGATGGCATGGTTGACCATGTCAAAGGCAGAAGAGAGATCAAGCAAGATGAGGACACTGGGGGAGTTGGAATTGAGGTTAGAGAGCAGGTCTTTAATGGATGTTCAGGAGAGCAGTTTCCGTGCTTCTGGCAGCTGTGAAGCCAGACTAATGGTCATGAAGATAGCCAACAGAAACAGTGTCAAGATTAACCTGGGATATGGCCGCTCCTTTAAGATCTTCCATTACTTGCACCGGATTGGAACATAACATATCTTCTTTCTTTTTTACACATCCTTTCTTGATACGCACCCAATCACCCACAGCGACTTCCAATCTTCTCCTTCCTGACTTCTCATTGATCTTCACCCACTCACTCTTCTTCTCATCCATCTTCTTTCTCAACTCTTCCACAACATAGTTCGATTCCTGTGCCCTACTTAGCCCAGGCAGTGATACTCATGAGGGGGAGGAAACACAGCACCAAAGTATGTGGAGCTCATCGTAAAGCATACAACCTATCCCTCAGAGCCACTTTCCTATCACAACCACAAGCTCAAGCCATCCGAACAGCCTCAATTACACAACGATTTACTCTTTCCACCACTCCATTGGTTTGGGGTTGATACAGTGCAGTCTTGTTATGCCTCACCCCACAACGCTCGAGATACTCCTGGAAACATCCTCCAACAAAGTGCCTCCCATTATCGGTCAAGACAGAATCGGGTAGACCGTCCCTCTCAAACACACTCTGCAAGAACTCAATTATCACATGTGATGAAATATCTTTTATAACTTGAAAACAAATGTACCAATACAACTATGAATTTCCCCTCAACCATTTCCCAAGTCTATAGGACCCAAAATATCCACAGCTCTCTCACTCCACATCTTCTCCTGGGCATCAACTTTCTCAATCGGCTGCAGCCGATTGCCCGAAACGTCACATGCTATAAGTCTCCCCACCATCCTCTCGACATCCGGGGTAAATCCAGGCCACCAATATTCATCTTGCAGAATAGCTTTGGTTTTTGACACACCAATGGGACTGACCTTCGTGAGTGTTATCAACTAACCACCTCCTCCTCAGTGCCCGGGGCAGAACTGCCCTGTCCCATCTATACAAAATATCCCCCTTCACTCACAACCCTGACCTTACCTTACACAGACTTCTCTCCTCCCCATTAAGCAACCTCTTTTCCGGCCAACCAACCTGTACAAACTCTATAGCGCCGACAAAAAACCTCCTCCCTCATAGCTCTCGTCCACTGCTCATAGGCAATAACTTCATCATGGTTAACAAACACTGTCAGTAATCGCCTCCTCTTCATGACCATCACCAACTTCGTTTCCTCTCTCACTCAATCCTGATACATAGTCCACTAATACATTTTCCTTCCCAGGTATTACTTCCATGGCGAATGTATGCCCTTTCATCCTCGCCACCCAACATGCCACTCTCCTGGAGACCTTTTCAAGTCCCTGCTTTTCAAAGGCATGTGATCCGTTCGGATAATAAACTCTGCTCCCCACACAACATGCAGACACTTTTCCACACCCAGCGGCATGCTAGGGCCTCCTTTTCTAGCACAAAATCATTTTTTTCTGCTCTTCTCAACATCCTGGACGCATGCATCACAATGACTTCTTGTCCACTTTTCTCAATCTGTGTCAATACTGTCCCAATCCCCGAGTTGCTGGCATCTACAGAAATGGAACTTTTCCTCCTGGTATCAAACATGGGCAATGGCCTCGCCCTGTCAATTTCCCCCTTTATCGACTGAAACTGCCTCTCACACTCTCCATCCCACACAAACTTCACTCCCTTCTTGAGTAAACAAACCCCTCATTTTCACGATCTTGTCTGAAAAATTGCATACAAACTTTTGATAAAATTCAATCATACGAAGGAAAGACCTCAATTCTCCTTTACTCTCAGGTATTCTAAGCTTCCCGATTCCATCCACCAAATCCTTTTTAGGCCTCAGCCCCTCTTTAGATATTTCATGACCAAGGTACTCTACCACCTCCCAACCAAACACACACTTTTCAGCTTTTAGTGTGATACCTCTAATTTCCAAAGTACTCAACACTTTCCTTACATTCTCCTCCTGTTTTTCCCCCAACTATCTCCACACACCAAAATATCATCTTGAAACAGTGCACATAATCCAAATCCTTCAACAGTCTATCCATCACTTTCTGAAAAACTGATGACTCAGACCAGACAAAAATGCACCCTTCAAAACTGAAATATGCCCTCATGTGTGTTAAAACCTGTATTTTATTTTACTGGTCATCTAGCTTTATCTGATGATCTGCAGATGCAATATCCAATTTCGATGGAAATCTTGCCTTTCCTATCATAGCCAACATTTCCATCATATTTGGGAGGGCGTGCCTTTCCGCAACAAAACATTTATTAAGTTCTCTCAGGTCTACCCACAATCTTAACTCTCTGCTGCTCCTTTTCACCACCACAAGGGCAGAGACCCACTCAACACTCCCAGCAGGTTCTATTATCCTAGCATTAACTTTTTTAGCTCATTCTTTACCTCTGAACACCATAAGCACTGGATGCAATTTAGCAGACACAGTTACGCTCCCTTCCTTCAGGACAACTTTATGTACCATCCCCTTCACACATCCGATGTCCATTGAAAACACTTTGGGGTACTTCTCGATCATGCTATTGTTCTCACTTACATGCAATACCTGTTCTTCAGTGTTGGGATCGAGCCTTATCTTGAGACCCCTTTGCTCTCTCCACCCTAATAATGTCACACCACTTTTAGTGACATACACCCTCCCCTGTGTTTCCCTCCCTTTAAACTGTAAGTGGGCAATGAAACATCCTATGACATCGATTTTTCCCAGATTGTACCCACCAGGCCTCTTATCCGACGGCAATCGTTCGCTCACCCTGCCGCCCACATCCTTCTCATATACCTCACGTGACATCAATGATAGTTTTGCGTCTGAATCCGCCATCATCCGTACAGATTTTCCATTTACACACACATCTACATATGGACTGTCGCAGTAGTCATCCTCACTACACATCACTATATTTACTGTTACTATTTCTATTTGTTCTTCCTCTTCTCCTGAGGACTGTTGTGCCTCCTCATTTATATATAATACTTTCCTCCCACCCTCAAGTGAATAGTTATTGCAACATTAGCATAATGGCGCCACCTCTTAGATTTGTTACACATTACTCGCCTACCCGGACACACAGGAGAGCTTGCAAAGTGGTTCCCATTCCCACTGGCAAATCTAAAACATTACTTCATCTGTTTTGGGCCCTTTTGTCCGATCACATTTGTTGTCAGGAACGTCATGATCCCTTTGACTATTCCCTTTGTTCTTTTTTTTCACTCTGGGGTTCTCCTTTCCTGGCTCTCCCACGCTCAATATTTCACCAACCATATTTTTATATTCCTTCCTGTTGATTCGCAACACATGCCATTATGTGTTCAACCCGCTATGCTATTAACACCACCTTGTCCAAACTGGGTTAATCTTTTAGCCATCACTCCTCTCTTATTTTGTTTTTACAACAAAAAATCATGAATTGATCTCTTATATGCTCATCCAGCTTCTCCCCAAATTTGCAATTGAGAGACAAGTGGCGTAGAGCAGACAGATATTCCTCAACAGATTCTCCCTCTTCCTGTTCCCTCACGATAAAGTTATACCTCTCGAAAATGGTGCTTGTTTTGACATGAACATGGAGACCGAGCTTGTGCAAGACAGCATCAAATTCATTAAACCCACCCTCTCTTTTGGTCCAGTTCAGCTAGTTCCAGTAAAGTCTCAGATTTGCTGACCCTCGTACCCTAAGAAGTGCATCAAAAGTGAAACGTTCCGCTCTGCTGATATCGTGTTTCCGCAGGCAGCCCTTACAAAATGCACAAATCTTTTTCCATGGACCCCATTTTACTTTGGCAGGACCTGGATTAGCCATAAAAACCAGGGGGCATGGCACCCCTGACATTGCCATCTTCAGTTTCTGCTTTCTGCTGTTGAGGTCAATGGAGTGCTTTATTCCTGGAGTTGCTTGTGCATAAACCGGTATAGTGAAAAGGAATTTGAAACTCCTACACTCTTCAATCACCTTGCACAGGGTAGGGTTATACACTGTACACTGTTGCACCTTCCCATGGATGAGCGCAGGGCGGTAGGTATTCTCTCTAGGCTGAGGAGTAGGAGTCAATCTCTGAAGGCTACTGTGCAGGGTGTGGCCCTGATTAACTATGGCACTGTGAACTTTGCTCCGTGTGCCGGACTTTGGTCGATGGGGACATGTGCCTCGTGCGCATGCACCTTACTGAAAAGGTTGTTTACACGAGATACACGCACACGCATGCGTACCCTTCCTCCTGTGTCTCCCTCGAAATATGCGCTGCGGCTAGGAGGCCCGAATGATGGTTTTTTTTGGATGCCCGGCACCTTTGGCTCTGCTAGGTGAGGCGTTTATGAGGGTGTAGCACTCACCGCACCGCCGGTCCTGCACAGCTGTCATCTGCCTCGGCTCCCTTCTCCTGGCATGAGCACGCATACGCATCGGGTCGGTGCGAGGCGTGCCAAGCCCGGGTGCTCGCGCCGAGCTGTCCCTCACACCGAGCAGCTATTTTTCGTTCCGCTGAGTCCCCTCGGTTCGTGGGATGGTCACAGCACACAGGGACAGCAGCAACGTGTTTGGTGGCGGTCTATTGTCACCACATCGCCAGTGAAGTGAAAGAGAAACTGCATGCCATGTAAGTGGATAAAAGACTATTCATCTTTAAGATATGTACTGGGATAGACCCCCAACGCATCCACCCATATCTCAATCTCCAACCGTCTGACACCAAAAGAGAACATTCCCTCAGTGCTTGCTCTCATCAGGTTCCAGAACCCAATACATTACAACAAAAAGTTCATACAGTTCCTTCCATGGGACAGTGTAAGACTTTCGAAAACGCTGGGCTTTTGCTCCACCCCTGCGCGACCACTCTACTTCTGACCCCTCTCCTCACGCATTCTATCTTTTCTTCTGTCTTTTTTCCATTTGCCCCTTTCTTTCCACTTTGCCGTGCACTCCTGCACCTTCTTTGTTTTGTCGTGCCCCTGGCGCACACTTTTCACTTACCCGTGCAGCCTGCACCTTCTTCTCTTACTTTCGGGTCGCTCGCACCCTAATCTGCTTTCGGGTCGCTCGCACCCTCTCTGTCACTTCACATCTTTGCGCCGCTCTGGCACCTTGTTTTCTGTGCTTTACTTTTCCTCTGTCGCTTTCCACTTTAAAATCTCTGCTCCTGCTCCAGCCACACGCACGTCACTGCCCGACTACCTCTCTCTCTCTCTTGCTACAAGACTCACCCAAATAGCACCACGCTGGCAAGCAGCTTCCTTGGGTTCTGTGGGACGAGGTCAAGGTCTCGCCACCTGCCCCTCAGACACCAGCACACGCCCCAGGGGAACAAGCACTGGCCTGGACACAGCCAATAATTAGCAACTCGCCTCACTCTGGCTCCATGGAGCCATAGCTCCCATACCATGCTGAAACCCTCCAGTCACACAGGGACAGCGTTTCAGCTTCCCCGCTCTCCTCTGGTCTTTCCAGCCTTTTCTTGCTGCAGCGTCAACGTTCCAACCAGCATCCCCAGCTCGCTCATCTTCTCTGGCAGTGCCACATCTTTTATACCCTAACTGAGGGTTAAGTGGAGTCAGGTGTCATGGTTAAGGTAAACAGTCTGACCTTGCCCGACTATTTGTGGGACAGCCTAGTGGTGTAATGTGGTAGACTTCCGTCTGCTTCTTACTGTTATCTCCACGGGTAATCTTCACTGCCCCCGATCGCCTCTTCTTCGTCCCAGTACATGTTGGAAATGGGGAGGGGGGGATGGAATGGGATTGGAAATGTTCCATAAAAGCTAAGGGAGAGGGTTGATGTATAATGGTAAAAGGGAGAATACAGTGTCTCACCATTACGCATTCTCCTTTCAATCCCCCATGACCCTCCACTCAGGTGATCCTCCTTCGATTGTCCACTCCCCAGGGTCAAGATTCAAAAGCGATGGCCCTTGCCTGGCCACCTGAATGGCGGATCCGTGGGGAGTAGGTGGGAGAATACGGTCCGGTTTCTCACAATAGGTACTTTATAACATCCGTGATATCACTCAGCTCCAAGTCTTTTTTCAAAAACATCTCCCAGAGTTTATGCCTTTTCTGCCTGTTCTCAATGTCCTCCATTTTAAGTTGCAGGGTCGGAGCTCCCCAATTTCCTGTGAGCAAGCAGGGCCAGAGCCTTCCAGTAAAGATACTGAGGTTTCAAACAGAACACTCTTTCTCCCAGCGTCGCAATATCTCGTTTACCGCTACTGCCGATGATAACTCGTGCGTAGTGCTATCTCAGATCTAGGAGTGTCCCTGATTTCATCTTCATATAAACTTAACGTCTGGACTAGTATCTCTATTGTCAGGGGAGAATTGCCAGTCTGATGTCTGTTGGGCAGTGGATCTCTGAGCTAGCCTCCTTCTGCGAGGATGTGGCTCTTCTGATCAAAATATTTCTCCATGCCTGCCTTTGCTTGCTTCTGAGATCTAGACATCTTGTATGCAGGCTAGGTCAGCGTTCCTAGATATACTCCATGACAAACCGCGCTTAAGTTGAAGCCTAGTTTCCCGATCCCCTGAGAGTTTAAGATTCTTCCCTGTCTGTAGGCAGCAGGTTCCCCCTTTTGGTCATCCGTTGGTCTCAAACCCTCTTCTGCAATCAATTCCTTTCTCATATTTCAGGGCACTTCAGATCTTTCTGCTTTACATGGACTTGTCAGCCATCTAAAAGTGACCGCCCACTTTTTGTGAGGGTGTCCACTACCTATTCATACTTCAGGCAGGGCAGTTTGGCCGCAAGTTTCCATCGGGCTAAAGGTTTTCCTCTTAATTTCGAATTTCCCTGCTCTTCTTTTGGCTTCCAGCAGGAGGGTACAGAACCGCCCTGCCACTTCTCCATCCATCTCTGTCACTGTCCAGCTGTCATGGGACTCCTCATATGTGTATGGCCGACCTCTATAGCACAGGCTGGTAGCACTAGGAAGTTCCATGCCTCACAGAAAGCGGGCATTCCCACCTGCAACTCACCCCCCCCTCTCAGAGGGCATTCTATTCCTCTGAAGCAATCTGCTGGCCTCAGCACCGCCATTCATAGAGGCCTCTCCCAGGCGCCCATCCACTGAGGGTCCCATCTGGGTAGGGGTCCTCACCAAGGAGGGTTCCACACAGTCCACCAGCTGCTCCCTTCCAGCCAGGCCTCGCGCCACAGTCTGTTCTCCTCCCCCAGCAGTACTTCACGGATGCCTACTTTGCTCACTTCTGTTGCTCTGCGGGGTCCTGAAGGCTCACTTTAGCTGTCAGATGCTTCCTGCGCTTGGGGCTTAGAGAAGGCACCCCTGCCATCTCATCCCCACCAGCTGCATCTTGCGAGCTTAATGGTGTCCAATGGGAAGTGATCAAGGATGGGGTGCAATCAAGGAGTGTCAACCAAATCCAGCATCTTGGCCATGTCTGAACAGTTCTTTTTTGGGGTCACCTGGGCATTCACTGATCCAGGGTTTAAATATATGGGTGACCAGATCCTGTAAACAGCACCTGCAAAGGAAGACCTGTACTTAGTGGGTGGTTGTTTTGCCTTTCCTGAGCAATCTTGGGGACTTCCAGAGTAAGTACATACCTCTAGGGGGGTGGGTTATCTCTATACTCCCAATCAGGGAATCCGATGGTCCATGTTTGCAGGGATTAGTCATTGGTTTTCATTGGGGCTGAATCCGGATTTGCTTCTTTCTTCCCTGGGTCTTCAGGCCCTTGGATCTGGGACTGAAACTATTTGTGAAAGTCTCCCTCTGAAGTCCTCTCGGGCAGGTTGCACCTTTCCCCTCGCCTGTGTTGTGGAACATTAGCTTACCTTCCTTTATACCAAAAGCAAGGTTTTACCTCTTGGATTTGTCCTGTTATTTTGTATGTGGAACTTTGAGCTACTAAACTTTTCAAAAGTTGCTCTTAAAAGTACTCACCTGAACAGTAATATATATGACGGCTACATTTTTTGCTTGTATTACTGATTTAGCATGGACTATAAAACCAATAAACCCCTCTGCCCCCTCTTGCACTCCCTGTAGCGTGAAACCAATCCAGTTTGGAGGCAGGACCACATCCTGGTGGGTGGAGGAATTTCAGAGCTCGCAGAACGCTGCAGAGTCCAGGAGGGCACTGAGCCCCAGTCCCGATGGTCTCTGGAAGAAAGAGACCGAACCGCTGCAGATGCTGCGCACCAGCGTAAACGAACCACGATGCCCAGATGAAGAACCGCTGCACAAGAGCAGTTGACCAGAGAAGAGCGGTTTGGCTGCTACCGGAGCAGCCTCCTCCCCAACGAAGTACGCAGCGGAAACGCAGGTATGCAGCTTACACAGAGGAGAGGGAGGAGGGCGACAGAGCTCTGAGGCACTGTACAAGGGGGTGAGGACAATAAAAGAAAGCTAAAGAGCCATAGGGGACAGCTGAGAGAATCAGAGACTTAATAGAAACACCCAGTAGGGGTGAACATGAACGCAAGACCCTGCAAGGAGGTACCAGATACCCAAAAGATATAGGAACACCTGTAAGGAGCGAATGTGAAACCAAGACCCCCACAAGGGGGTACCAGATACCTGAAAGAAATACAAACTCCCAGGAGGGGTGAATCTGAAACTGAGACCCCACAACCGAATAAGAGCCACAAGAGAATCGCAAGGTCTGAAGGACTCGCGGAGGGTGAGAAACAATGCCAAACAAACTGGCAGTGGAGCCAGAAGGTCCATGCTGGACCAATAAGACATTACTTCACAAGCACTGAAACACTCCGTAGGCGTGAGCAAGAGACACTAGTTAGAAAACTGAATGATTAACAACTTCAAGTGTTGCATTTAAGGAATTCACTTTTTTAATTGAACAAGACTTGAGAGGGGGTCAGAAGTTCCCTTTTTGTATGGATAATCAAGAAACTTGTTTGAACTTCAGGAGCAGGCCAGGGAGTAGAGTTTGAGACACTTGAGAGGGGTCAAACAATGACCAGCACAAGCCAAGACGAGTGGGCGGAAGGGGGAGTTAGAAACACCACTCCAGGAAGGCCCCAAGCTACGTATCACAGAGAGAGAAGAGAGAGAGCTGGAGAGAAAGGAACACATACGTAGGTCTGGGAGGACACCAAGCTGCGTATCACCCAGCGAGAGAGAGAAGCTCATAGGCCAGTAGGGCCGCGAGTTTCAAACTCGCTCAACATTGCAGCGAGGCACGCCAACGCTACTGCAAATACTGAGAAGGAGAAACCAAAAGGTCCACAGAACTTCACCGACACCACCGGATATATGTTGCTGTACAGTATCCAGTCCCTCACTGAGATACCAAGAGAACACAGAGGGCAAAGAAAATCTGAAGCAGAGAACGCCGACAGAGACACGCAGACAGACACGCAGACAGCAGCACGAAACAGGAAGGGGAGTCCCGGGGTACCAGTCTCCCAAGGATGTTCTCCAGAATACTTGAAGTTAACAGGGAGTACGGGTGTCACAGGAGTACCCGAGGGGATCATTCTACTGTTAACTTCTCTGTAGAAATGGCGCAACAGTTTTAAAACAGAAGTTAAGGAACTTTAAAGACTGTCTCAAGAGAAAGAAATTCTAATAATCTAAGCTTGAAGAGAAAGGAACAGTGAATAATACCCTGGGAAAAGCAGAAAGGCATTCCACATTATGTACACTAAGAACAGAATACTAAAGGGAGAACCTTATGAATCGGAGTTCAGAGGAACTTACCAAGTGAAATATTTGCCAAGCCAAGTAGGCAAGAATAAAGTGAATTATAATCATCAAGGAGAGAAAGTATATCAGAATAATAATTAAAACAAAGAATATGTTGAAATCAGTAACCTGAACCATCGATCTACAAAAGATCGCCAAAGGCGATTTCCAAGGGAACAAGAACAGTCAGTAGTCCTTTTGAAGAATCGAAGTCACAAGAGACTATTTAAGAGTGTCTAAGGATGCAGAAGGAGAAGACCGACACACAGGTGGCATGCTTGTTGGCATACACATTTGTTTAGTAAACAAAGAGGAAACCCATCACTCCCTAACTAAAAGAGGGGTTTCCTTGCCTCAACTAAGCAACTAAGGATTCTGTCAGAATGTCCAAGTAAATGAAGAGTCCACCGTCATGTGTCAAAATGCCTACTTCTTTCCCTCACACTTGTAACTAATACTAAAGAGGTAAAGGATCTTCTTGGTCCAGAGGAATGACTTCCTTCCTCTGGACAATGTTCTTTAGTTCCAATGGCAGGTAGGAACTTCGCCTGCTAGAATTACTCCCTTCTCCAGGTCTCAGTTCCTTTCCAAGATACAAAAAGTTCCAGCTTGTGGTGTTGTAAAGTTCTCAGCTCAAATCAAAAAGGTAAAGTTACAACTCAAACATCATTCGTTATTACCTCTAGTTAACTCCACTATTAGGTCCCTGGAGAATGCCTCCCTTCCCCAATTTGATTATTCTTAGTGATTTAACACTGCCCGGGGAATGATTCCCTTCCCAGTGCCTTCGCCTCCCGAGATGCAAACGACCAGGGGGTCTGACTTCCTTCCGCTGACCGCTCTGGGCTTTGTGGTACATAACACCAGGGGGTATGGCTTCCTTCCTCTGGTCTCTGTCAGGCACCTTGTGACAGTAACCGAAGCCCGGGGGATTGAATCCCCTTCTCAAGCTTTCTGAAGCAGTTCGCAATACCAGGGGGAATTACTCCCTTCCCCTGTCTTTGGTGTACCAAGAAAATATCTCCCTTCTCTTGGGTACTGTATTCTCAGTTCTACTCCACCAGGGAGTATGCTTCTCTTCTCCTGGTCTTCCTTTCATCTCATTTTGCTCGACTGTAATTGTGGGTCCCATGCCCCTAGGATTCTGCTGGTTTCCTTTGGCTGACCTGGCTCCTGTGACAGGTGTTGTGATGCTCTTCTCAACTGGGTGCAGTTCCGAGACCCAAACTTCTCCCACTGGTTCCTCTGCTTGGCCTAGCTCACTCCTCTGCCAGGTACTGTGCCGAAAAAGAGGATTTGTGATGCTATTCTCAACTGCGTGAGGGACCCAGACCAGACTTTCATACCCCTTGAAATCTTCCAAAAACCCACCAAGCATTTCAGCAACCCTGGTACCTGTGAGCACCTTGCCTACGCTCTGCGGGTGGTGTGCAGCTTTGTCATGCCTCTGGCCAGGTCTCTGAAGTCTTCATTCTCCTTCCCGTGTGTTACGGCACTTCTGCAGCACTCTGCTCCTAGTCGGAAGCGTGTCTGCCTTTGACCGTAACGTCCAGCAGTCTTCGTAGTCTGGAGGTTGGCTTGCGTAGCGTTCCCAGCCATCCAACCGAAGGCGAACATAAGTGAGCTTCCCAGAAGGTCAGCAAGCATCTCAGACAGTCTTGAAAATCCTCTGGTTTCCAAATCTTACGATCCCAGCTCCTACAGGGATGACTTCTCTCTGGGTTCCTCCACGGAGGGTTGAGCACTCTTGAGTCACGCGTCACTTCTTACGCTTAGACAGTGTCCATATTGACTGGGACGCTTACTCTGGTTCTGTGGGGTGTTCCTCATGGCTCTGCACCTCTTCTTCGTCCCAGTACTGACATAGTCAATCTCGGTCCCAGTCTTCCAGTGTACTTCTGGTAGGTAGTCCCTACTATTCCTCGTCTCAGTGTTTAAGGTTGGGGAAGTGTGGGGAACTAATGTGCCCTGTATAGGGTATGTGGATGATGGAGGTTGTGGTCTAGTGTGGACACCCCGCGTTCTTCCCGGATAGTCGTGCTAGTCCCATGGGTAGCGATCCCTCCCATGAGATCCACCCGCTGAGTAGCACCCCCAGGGGTACTATCGGGTAGCGGCCTCACCTTCCTGGCCTCATGGGAAGGGGCCCCCCCTAGGGGAGAAGGGACGACATCTAATGATTCATTAAAAGTGTTGTATTAAACAAGAACACATATCGATTGGTGCTGGAAGTACCCTCAGGAGAAGGGAGTCATTCTCCGGTCATAAATTGGTTTTCACAGTGGTAGGGTCAGTTAGGATTTACCCCATACATTTGGTCCGCACTCGATTTAACGAGCGATATATATTCGATCTAGCCAATGTGGCGTTTCTTCTTGCCTTGACCAGTTTCTATCAGACTTTCAACGGGTACGACCTTATCGATTTCCAATTGGATACTTATTATCTTTTCGCCATTCACAATTCTGCACGCCTTGAAGATGACCTGAGTGTCGAAACACGTGTCGGCTGATCTTCATTTCATTTCATTAAAATACTGTACCTGGATTGCTGTTTATTATAATGGTGTAAAGCGCAATTCCACCCTTCTCTCTATACAAGGGTCAGTTAGGTTAGTTTGGACAGGGACCCATTTCTTTTGGACTTTTATACATGACGGACAAGCACCTTAGTAAGATAGGCAGGGATTGCCCATATTGACAAGGAAAGCTAGGCCTTTTAATCTTACTTTAATAAAATAAATCAGTGAACCATGTCACAGAGGAGTAAAGCAAGGGTGCATTTTGGCCCCTTTATTATTTAACCATTACCTCTCCGATTTCCCTGCTATGATAGAAGGTACCCTACATTTGACCCCTAGACTTGGTCAAATGAGGGTCAGGTGGCTCGCCTATGCCAATGACCTGATCCTGCTAGATAAAACTAGTCAGCTGCAGCGAAGTCTTGACGCAGCGCATACATAAGCAAAGGAGAAAGCCCCAATTCTAAATCAAGGTAAAGAAAAATATATATATAGGATATTGCTCATTCATGCCAAGGGGGGTAAAGCTAAGAGATACAAGTGGACACTGGGGGGAGAAGCCATGGAATTGGTGGAAGAAATCAAATATCTGGGTTTTGATATTTCAATGAACCCGGGAAAACCTAATCTGCTAAAAAGCTTAAAACAAAGAATGTTCCCCTTGCTCTCTAAAGTCAAACATTTTAATCAATTGAGGGGGAAATATTCATGGTTGCCCTTAACAGAATTATATAGTTCAAAAATTGTGCCTGTGCCGATTTATGGCCTGGAAATTAACATCAGGTTCAAGTGGACAGCGATTACTAGACTAGAATGTTTTTACCTATGGGGCCTACCTCTATGTACCCCAGCGCAAGCAATCCGAGCAGAGTTAGCAATACCAAGGTAATGTGTTTAGACCAAGGAGATCAAAGACTCTGGCACTTCGCATGGAGGTTGACGGGACTGCTCCGGAACAAGCTAGTCATTATGACTACCTGGGAGTGAGATCCACCGATGCAGGAACATGGGTAGTAGGTCCCAGACCATCTTAGAACCAAATAGTGCTGGCCTAAGGAAATTATTTGTTTCTCATGGAGAGCAAGCCGCTTCCCCTGCTATAAATATTCGTTCCATTCAGACTATACCCACAGTAATTTTTGGAGCAGAGTTGTGGGGTTATACTAACTGTTCGAATTTCGGGGTAGCTTGATAAGTTTCTGAACTTGCTTCCCAAGTGCCCCACTGGTAATGGAATGTGGCCTAGAACCCATTATTTATCAATTGACATGGAAACCAGTTTTTACTGGATCAGACTTTAGAGTTCCTCAGAGGTTAGAACGTACCAGGAAGCCTGCTCGGACCTCCTGAACTATCCTGGAGGACGTTATTTGCAATGGTTGGCCCACATAAGGCATCAACTCGGCTTGGCAGGTTTGGACGATGTTTGGCGAAACCCGCAAAACCAGTCCTGTGGCCTAAAAAGAGACATCAAGTTGATTGCCAAACGTGATATCCAGGAACCTCTGATAAGCTCTTGTTTGAATCTGAAGGTAGGATTGGACTACCCTTCCACAAAATCTGTTTTGGAGGGGGTGGGGGCTGTGGGAGCGATACTTGGACTTACTAACTCCAGCCTATGTGCGCACTTTATACTGGTACACCAGGTTTAATCTTTTATTCCTAAATGGAATGGTGGCAATTCTGAAACATGTCCGCTGTGTAGCTTAGACTCAGTCGGTGAGTCACTTTCTGCTCTTTCACGAGTGCTATAATGACTTGAGAAAAATGTACCCGATTCCTTTATTTAGGAGAGCATGCGTTAAAAATATTGCTGAAGCTGTCAATTTATGTCTATCTATTGAAAAGTGGATATGTTGTAGCAAAATGTATTTATCGTGCCTGGCTCCGTAGAAAATCTTTACTAGCTACCTGTTCAAATGCCTCTTGTTTGTATACATTTTAGATGATTTTTATTGATGCAGATTGTATGAATTGTATATTTTATTATGTAGGTGAATTGTATATTTTGTATGGAACCATTAATGAGGTATCAGAATTGTGTTTGCTAAAGGTAAATTCACTTAAGAAGAACAAATTACTTTCTTACCTGGTAACGTTCTTTCGATGGGATGGTCCGACGACGTATTCCATATCTATGACAGGTAATGTCCACAGCTGTGCTGCTTCGGAAAATCTTTGGCGTCTGCGTCCTGCGTCGATGCGCCGTCCCAGAGGACCTCCACCGACAGCCGACGTCACCCGATGTGATAAGTAGGACGCACGACGCCCATAGCCTCAGTTATCGTTTGTTTCCCAGAACGTGTGCCACCAGTTTTCTGCCAGTCAGACACACAAGGCCTTGCGGAACTCAAGCTGCAATCGCAAAAGAAATTCTGCAGCGGGGAAGGCAGGAAGGGAGCGATATGGAATACGTCGTCGGACCATCCCATCGAAAGAACGTTACCAGGTAAGAAAGTAACTTGTTCTTCGAGGGGATTGGGTCCTCCGACGTATTCCATATCTATGACAGACTCCCAAAACAGTACCAAGCAAGGAGGTGGGAAAGAATTTAGAATACAAATTTAGCATGCCCAATCAAATTGTGGAATAGAGAACTGCCTTGCCAAAGACCAGATCTTACCCTCTGATGGAATCAAGGGAATAATGACGTACAAAAGTATGTACTGAAGCCCAGGTGGCTGCATCACAGATGTGACGAATAGGAATTCCACTCTGCAGGGCAGTAGACGCAGCCACTCCTCTGGTAGAATGGGCCCGCAAGCCAGCCGCAGGGTCCTTACCCGCCAAGCGGTAACACTCGGAGATAGCTAAAATAATCTAACGAGACAAAGTCTGTTTCATCACAGCTTGTCCCAAACGGACGAACTCTAAGGACAACCCCGTCCTTGTGAAACACAGTGAAGGGTGGCTTAACTGAAAGTGCCTGTTACTCACTCACTCTGCGAGCGGAATTAACCGCAACCAAAAACACAGTTTTCAGAGTCAACAGCCTCAAAGGGCAAGAACGTAAAGGCTCAAACGGAGCACCCATAAGAAACTTAAGAACAAGGTTCAAATCCCAACCTGGCACCAAAAAAAGTGACGGAGGGAACCCATTAGGGAGCCCTTTCAAAAACTGCAAAATTAAAGGAATCTTAAAATAGGAACACTCTTCAGACGAGCGCTTAAATATGGACAGAGCCGCCAGGTAACCTTTAATGGTCCCCACTTGCAAGCCCCCGTGGGCCAAAGAAAGCAAAAAAGACAAAACCATGGGAATGTCGCATTCAAAAGGATCCAAATTCTGAACTCTACACCAGTCGCAGGACTTTCTCCAACGGCAACGGTACAGAGACTTTGTAGACGGCCGCCTGGCTGAAAGCAACACCTCCATCACGTCTTCAGGGAGGTCCCAATCCTTATACCTCAACCTTTCAGAAGCCAAGCGTGAAGATTGAGGGATCTGACCTCTGGATGGAGAACCTGACCCCCCCCCCCCTCCCGTGAGAGCAGATTGTCTCGGTAGGGAAGACGATGTGGAGGGCAGATGGACAAGTCTAGAAGGTCCGGGTACCATATCCGGGGCAATGAGAATCATCCGGGAACCGAACCTCCGTAACCTCCGCAACACTTGCGGGATGACGGGGACTGGAGGAAACGCATACAGCAGTGGGAATGACCACTCCACCACGAACGCGTCTCCTAAGGCTCCTTTTGGAGGAAATTCCTGCGAGCAAAACCTTTTGCACTTCCGGTTGACACTGGAGGCGAAGAGATCCACTTGAGGGGTCCCCCAAAGGGCAAAGATCTCCAGGAGAATCTCCTGAGCCAGCTCCCACTCGTGAGAGATCGTGCTCTGCCTGCTCAGAGCGTCCGCTGTCTCGTTGTCGTCTCCGGCCAGATGAACTGCCGAGATCGAAACTTCCTGCTGGATGGCCCAGAACTCGAGCTGCATCGCCTCCCTGCACAGCAGAAGTGACCCTGTTCCCCACCCCCCTTTTTGTTGAGGTAGTGCATGGCCACCGTGTTGTCTGTCAGAATCAGGACACTCTTCCCGCGCACAGTCGGCAGAAAAGCCTTCAGGGCTAGCCTGACGGCCTTCAGCTCCAACAGATTGAATGGAGTCTGGACTCCCATGGAGACCAACGACCGCTGACTGTCAACTCGTTGGCATGAGCTCCCCATCCCGTGAGGGATGCATCCGTCACGATTGTCACCTCCGGCCAGGGCAGCCAAAATGGGGTCCCCTTCATCAGATTGCCCTCGACGGCCCACCACAGAAGGTCCCGGGCTACCGAGGGCGGCACCTGAACAGGGTCCGACAGCCTGCCGGAGGACTGAGACCACTGGAGCTTGAGTGCCCACTGCAAAGACCTCATCCGCAGACGAGCCTCTGGCACCAGAAGAATGCAGGATGCCATGAGGCTGAGCAGTCTCAAGAACTCGGACGCTGGGAGATTCTGGGCAAACTGAAACTTGTGCACCATCTGCTGAATGTGAAGAGCCCTCACCTGAGGAGGAAAACACTGCCCCAGGGATGTGTCGAACACTGCTCCGATGTACTGGAGCTGCTGCGCTGGTGTCAAATGGGACTTCTTTAAATTGAGGGAGAAGCCCAGCCTGTGAAGGGAGTGGCAGGTGACGGACAGATGATCCAGGACTTGCTCGGGAGAGCTCCCCCTGATCAACCAATCGTCCAGGTAGGGGTAGACGTGAATCCCCCCTTTCCTGAGATGCGCTGCCACCACCACGAGCTTGGTGAAAACCCTCGGGCGGAGGTCAATCCGAACGGCAGGACCCAAAACTGAAAGTGCGAGTCCCCAACTGCGAACCTCAGGTACTTCTTGTGCTTGGGATGGATCGGCACATGGAAGTAAGCATCCTTGAGGTCGAGAGACACCAACCAGTCCTGAAGTTGAAGGTCCTGGAGGACCTGAGAAAGCGTCACCATCTTGAACTTGTCCTTCCTGAGGAGTTTGTTCAAACCACGTACGTCCATGATGGGTCTCAATCCCCCGTCTTTCTTTGAAATCAAAAAATAAGGGGAATACCATCCCTTGTTCCTCTCGGCTACAGGCACCAGTTTTATGGCGCCTTTCTCCAGCAGGGCTTGAATTTCCTGCGCAAAGAGCGGAGCCGGACTCTTCAAAGAGAGGTTCCCTGGTGGATTGTCGTGAGGCCTCTGCCGAAAAGGAAGACAGTAGCCGTGGGTTATGATCTCCAGAACCCACACATACGAAGTAATGGCTTGCCACTCTACAAGATGCTGCGCCAGCCTTCCCCCAACCGGCGAACCATGGGACCTGGCCTCATGACTGAGTGGTAGCGGCTGCGGCGTTGCCTGAGGGCAAAGAGGCAACTGCCCGAGCAGCCTTGGCACCTCGAGTACCTTTGTTTCCACCTCTGGCACTCTTACGATGGCCTCTGACTGCTAGCTCCTCTCGCTTTACTGAAGGACGAGTAATAGCGAAAGGAACCTCCCCTCCATTGCTGTCCCCTAGGACGAAAAGGCGGAGGTTGGCGAACTGCAGCACCCAACGATTTCGCTGCAGCTTTGGAGGTCTGCAATCTCTCAGCCTTGCTGCCAAAAAGGTGTTCACCGTCAAAAGGCATGTTGAGGAGCCGGGACTGCACATCAGGAGCGAACCCAGACTTCCGCAACCACGCAAACCTGCGCATTACGGTGCTCGCCGCCATGGACCGGCTGACACAATCCGCCAAGTCCAAACCCGACTGAACTGCCTCACACATAGCATCCTTGCCATCCTGAACCATAGCAAGGAAACCATCCCGTTCGTCCCCTTCGGGAATATGATCAGCCGCTAATGCAACACAGTTCCCCAGAGTGTGTGTGAAACGAGACAAGGCACATATGGAGTTGGCCGCCTGAAGCGCCATACCCCCCGAAGAAAACACTTTCTTCGCCCAGCCGTCAAAACGTTTGTCGCCCCTATCCGGAGGGATGGTAGGATACGATGCCTGCTTTGCCGGGGCCGTAGCCGCCTGCACCACCAAACTCTCCAGGGTGGGGTGCCTAGACAAGTAGCAGGGGTCGCTACTGGCTGGACGGTATTTTCGCGACAAAGACTTGCCCACTGACGGAAGACTCTCCGGAGCAGTCCAAGCCGCCGCCACCCTTCTCTGCAGAGCCATATGAAACGTCAAGACCGGGTCAGTGGGTGGACCGAGATCAAGGATGTCCGTGAGATCATCCTGAACCTGGAGCTGACCAACCCAAGTACTCGGTAACCCGAGACATAAGGCGCCGATATGACGAATCAGCATGAGTGCCAGGCTCCGGCCGACAAAACTCCACCTCCGGAGAGGTGTCCAGACCACTGGCATTATGCAGCGACTGCCTCAGGTCATCAAACTGGCTATGGCCCGAGATAAGGTCATCTGGAACCGTAACTGGAATCAGGCCGCCATCAGAGCCTTTATCACCCTCTGAAATGTACTCCAGGCAGGGAGAGGAAGACCTCTGCGGACCAAAGCAGTGCCGGACCTTAGCCATAGCCTTTCTAGGGGCAAACCCCGTGCCACGGGGCCCCTCCGACACCACTGCCTCGAAAGGCGTCGAGGGCGCCGAACGAGTCGGCGCCGGCGTCGACAGAAAAGGCGTTGAGGGCGCCGAACGAGTCGACGCCAGCGTCGACAGAAAAGGCGTCGACGTCGAGCGAATCGGCATCGACGGCAGCTGCAACGCCTCCAGCATCTGCGGCGTCGACACAGGATTCCTTGTTTCTTACCACTCTACCTTCTCCGCACTACTACGCTCTACCTCTACCTTCGCTGCAGGACTACTATTCCCCATTCTTTTGTCCTGGTCTCGTCGTACTACTGCTAATCTCACTGCTACTACTCTTACTCTGAGAAACAAGGTATTAACATCAGAGGGCAGAGGAAGGTGGAAGGAGAGAGTGAAACATCAGAGAAGCAGAGGAGAAGGGTGTGGGAAGGAGCGAAGATGGGGCGCCGAAGCCGAAGCTCCGAGCGTGTCTCTCGACAACCTGGTCGCCGACGGCATCGACGACCCCCTCGGAGGCGGAGCCTTGAGAGAAATCATCGACGACCTCGGCGCCACAGGCATCATCGTCTTCTTCGAAGACGGCACAGGATCGCGCGGTCTCGAGCCCGTCGAGGACCGGGACCTGGAACGTGCATGGCGAGAACGGCTACCCTTGTCCGAGCGGGACCTCTCCCGCGAGCCGTGCCGACCACCCGAGCCCGAAGGCGTACAGGGCGGTGTCTCTCGACCTGTGCCGACTGACCCCACTCGGAGGCGCGGACGGACCGGTGCCCTGCGATTCCATAATCGCTAGCATCTGCTTCCCGAAGGAAGCCCATTCCTCAGGTGTCGCTTGCATGGAGGGATAAGCGACCCACCGACGGGCGGAGTCCTCGGAAGAGGACGGGGAAGGCGACCTATGCCGGCGCTTCCTGGAATGCCTAGAAGAGGCGGAGGGGTGGCGAGACCGACTGGACTTCCGATGATGATGCGGAGAGTCACCCTTCGAGTAATCAGTCGAAAGCGCCGCAGACCTCGACTACCGGGCCTTAGACACCATGCCTACCGACAGTTACTTCTTGCGTACCCGCAAGGCCTTTGCAGTGAGCCACTGGCAGTCGACACAGTCGTCCGTATCGTGGGCCTCCACGAGGCACCAGAGGCAGGCGTCGTGCGAATCCGTGACCAACATCTTGGACCCACAGTCCCCGCAGTTCTTGAAGCCCGGACGCGGGGTCGAAGATGAGAAAGACATCACCACGAACAGGTCTTCACAACAAACCGAACAGGTTCAACAAACCGAAAATAGAAAACAGCAAACTCCAACGAGTCGAGGCGTACGGAGATTCACGAGGCGAACACGTTCGCGGAAAAACCGGAACTGAGGCTATGGGCGTCGTGCGTCCTACTTATCACATCGGGTGACGTCGGCCGTCGGAGGAGGTCCTCGGGGACGGCGCATCGACGCAGGAGCCAAAGATTTTCCAAAGCAGCACAGCTGTGGACATTACCTGTCATAGATATGGAATACGTCGGAGGACCCAAACCCCTCGAAATTACTACTACTAAGCTATCTAAGGGTGTACATAATAAAAAGGAGGCCTATGCTGTTTGCAAGAGTGTTTCAGACTCAGGTAGATTATTTGACCATCCAGGGGGGCTTGAAAGTGTCTATGCTTCACAGTGCTTGCATAACACTCCAGAATGTTTTCATTGAATGCAGGGACTTTATAAAAAGCCTGGATGTTTCCTTGGAATCTCTGCAGGGAATAGGATTTATTTTAGGAAAGTAGTCTTCCGAAAACTAGATTGGTGGGATAGTGCATGATTATTTGCATTTGTCAAGTAGGTGCTTTCTTTCAGACCTCGTCCAAATGTGTCCAGCGTATTGTAATTATATTTGTAAGCGTATTGTAAAAAAGAGCCCCACTGAGGAGGTGGCTATGCGCATTATACTAAATTTACAACCAACTTTGGGGGATTTTGTAGTGGTGTAGGGTTTTATTGTTTTTGGAGTTTTCTTTTAGCTGGGGTATAACATTTGGAGAACTATTGTAGAATGAAAATATTTTATGGTATTGTATTTTACAGATGAATTGTATTTTTATGAATTGTGTATGCTTTTAATGTAAATAAGTAGAAGGTTTGCTTGAAACCAAAATTTGCTTAATTAATTTTAAAAATATATAAAAGGAAACCGGTTTTCTTGTCCATCTCCTGTATCTGACTAACAACACCCCTTACTATTCTCCTCCTACGTCCAACTGCGCCCCATCTTCTCTCCTTCCCACACCCTTCTCCTCTGCTTCTCTGATGTTTCACTCTCTCCTTCCACCTTCCTCTGCCCTCTGATGTTAATACCTTGTTTCTTACCACTCTACCTTCTCCGCACTACTACGCTCTACCTTCGCTGCATGACTACTATTCTCCATTCTTTTGTCCTACTCTCGTTGTACTACTGCTAGTCTCACTGCTACTACTCTTACCTCTCGGCACTTCCCTCTACCAATTTACACACTGCTAGTCCCCGCCTCCATGTATTCCTCCATCTGTCTGCCACTCACTCTGCATGACTGCTGCTCTCTTCTCTTCCCAACTCAGGATATGGTATCCTGCGCACCCTTACACTACACTCACTTGCACTACTCTCACACCCTCCCTACTTGTCTCCTAACCCTCACTCTCACACCAACTACAATGTACTGCACTCCTATATATATCTCCCCCATCCACTTCCTACACTCCAAACAACTGGTACTACTCCCTCTTACCTTCGCCAAGCTTTGCCACTAACTCTCCAACAGTCTGCTCCTCTGTCTGTCCTCCACCTGGTCTCTCGGTCCACCTTCAGCTCCTCCTGTGCCTTCACCCATACAACCCTCTCTTGCCATCTGCTTTTATAGGGTGAGGCTTGTGCTTCAGTGCCATTCTCTCCTTCCCATTGGCTGCAGCACTCTCCTGACAGTCACATCGGTGGCGGTCTTTCACCCAGGACCCATCCAGTCAAGAGGCTTTAAAAAATAAAGACCAAGCCCATCCCCCTTTTCAGCACAATTTCAGCGACAGCCTCAGATGGTTTCCCTGCCGTTTGTTGTGCTGTGGGTCTGAAAGTTCTTTTTTCTAGCTGTGCTGGTGAGGTTTGTGCTTTTCTGCAGTGCGGGATGCTGTTAGGTTGTGGTGCTGGTTAACAGACAGCATGAATTGTTGTCTTTCGGGTTTTTCAAGGAGATTCTGGGAGTTGTGATTCTGAAACAAAGAACTTTGCCAGCAAGTGTATGGGGTAGACAAGAGGAGACTCAAGAGTGGTGCCACTGCAAACATTTGTAGTACAGGGAGAATTTTTCAGGAACTAAGGACCGCCCAACTCCCATTTCACATACCTGGGGTACGGCTGGTTCAAACTTTTGTTTAAGCTCGTCCCAGTCTGAGAAGGGTCTTTCTCCCGGAGTCTGATACGGAGTATAATAAAACCAATAGGTCCAATACTGTAACCCTAAACCTCCTGAATATTAGTTGGCCTTCTGGGACCTGTTGCAATTTGCTCTCCCCTCCTCTACCTCTAATCCCTATATTGAGCATATGGTTAGCATGAATAATAACAATTTGACAATGTACTACAGGGTGGGGAAAATTACAAACACTATGCAAATGTGGCATTTGGGAATCTTGAATGAATCAATTGACCAAGGGCTATAGTAACTTTTCACTCCTGCCAGTAAACAGCATAAAGGGTATCCCATGGGCGGACTTGTAGTTTGCATCAAAATGCAAAAAGACTCTAAGATCACATTACTAGATTCATCATCAAATTATATCTTATTCTTAGTAATATAATTGGCAGCATGTAATGCTATTTTAGATCATATTAAGAATAGACATATGCTAGCACAGTTTTGTATAACATGTTGGAGCTTGACAATTTATTTTGATATCTTAAGTGACGGCCCTGAAAGTGGTAGCAGGCAATTTGAATGTTCAGCTTGAGCCTATTCCTGCTTTAGGTGGCCTGTTAGATGAAAGTTAGCTGATGGAACATTCCATCCTGTGAGGCACTCCATTTCCAGACAACAGTTTAACATTCAAATCTGCACAAATAATTCTGACAGTTGGATCGAGAGCCTGCAATAGCTGCAGTAAAGAGGATTCCCCGACAAATTGGACATATAAGGAGGTGGGGGGCCAATGGCAGTCTGATAGATTATATATTGGTAAATGTGGAGAAGTCCCAAGTTGTGAATTCTGTAGTAAAACTCAAAAGCAGAAAGTGACCATGATCCAATAGTGTTAGATTTATATATTGGGAAAATGTTGAAGCAAGAGTCCAAGCCTGTCGTGACAACTCCATCTAACAATAGGAGACAGGCAAAAGGGGGCACATTGGACCTCAAGATTGTCCTTCAAGTTTATAATGGGTCCCTCCCATTCTTGAAGCTATTGGGTGTAACAAATAATACACTATATCAGGTTATTGATCTAACTGAAATTACCACTAAATAGAATACTCAGATTAGGAACAAAAGGTTTAGTAATGCGTCATTGTTTGACTACGAGTGTAAAGAAGCAAATCATAAACTCCTAGATGCTCTTGAGATACACATGTAAGATACTAATTGAAGAAAAAAAAATATGAATTGGGGAGATGGGAGCAATTGTTAGCAGCTATAGATAGTCAAAATGCCAGTGACTTTCAGCAAATAAAATTTCGATCAATTTATCTGCTATACTCTATAATACAGGACTCGTGTCTTGCCATCTTTATTAATAACATTTTAGTTCAATGTTTCATAAAACACAATAATTGTGCAGTTTAAAAAAAATATTTATAAGGTTTGTGCAAGATTTTTACGAGTCAAGTACAGTAATGTCCACATGTACAATACAATCCACCACTATATAGCCATGAACCTCCCAAGGTTCACTTTCCACATATACAAAATAATTTCCAAACCCCATCTTATGTATCTCCCCCTTCGACCCCTTGATAGTTATCCTCCCTATACATATCACTTTGTTGAAGCTTGTACCCTATGAATCCTCATGTCCTAATTCTGTAGTTCAGATATGCTACCAACTCTTTCATCCCTCCTACTCCACCTATGCCCCATCTTTGAATACATCGAACCTCTCCCCCTCACTGTGGCATGACGTCTGGAGAGGTGGTGAGCACATTTGAACCCAATCCAACACAATGTCCTCTTCTACTTGTGGATCTACACTGTTCCGTAATATCTCCATCCCTGCCAAACCCCACCTCTTGATATTAGTCACCCAATGTTGGATAAGCGGTCCCTTAATACCCTTCCACAATATCGCTAATAGCCATACAAACTGTTATTTTCTTCCTGCTTTTAGCTCTCTTGCCTCCCGGTACTTTCCCCAGCAAACATATAATGGATGTGCATCCCACAGAACTCTGAAGGAGAGCATTTCTCTTATCCCCTACTTCCTTCCAATACATTTGAATGATGTCACGCCAAGCCATAAATTCGTTTTCAAAAATTGCTTAGAATTTGCTCAATAAAATGTTCTTGATTAGCAAACAAACTTATTTGATTAGCAATTTTGTACTAATCATTTTAAATGTCACCAGAAGTTATTTGGACCCAAGACCTAACATTAGAAAGAATACAGCCTTTCCTTGTTCCTCTAAAGTAATACATTAGTGCGATGAACGTCTGTAAAATGAAAAGATTGGCTGCATGAATGGACACAAAAAATAGATATGATAAAAAAGGCTCTGAAAACATTTCCAGTGTAAGGCTCTGCGCTGATGGGTGCAGTCAGTGTTGCACAGGGCAGTGTCCTTCAAGTTGCACGCTTGACCCTTTGGATGTAGTATGGTTTTGCGGCAAGGAGGGTAATTGACAACTTCAGGTGGACAAGATGGCCCTTGCATGTCAGTGATAACTCTTTCAATATAGCGTTAATCACCACTTTCAGGGGGAGGGCAGGGCTGCTACCAGTCCTCAAGCCTGAGTCAGGTAAGGGCAAAACATAAGAGGTGACAGCGGGAAGGTTTAGAATTCATTTTAAACTCTGGCGTTGCTCTGGGCAACCCTCCAGACCATCGTTCTTCGCCTGGCAAGCCATTACAAAAAGGGAAAAGACCATATACAAATCGGGCTTGGTCCCACCCCAAAAGGGGCCGGCCAGCCCGAACTGCTAGGTCACATACCTTCTGCACGAGACCACATGTTTCGGTAAGCACAAGCACAGCATTCCAACGCTATGCATCAATTAAAGCGATATTTATCGCTATTAGCACTTAGAGCAGTAGATCTGTAGCTATATATACTGGATGGAACTATTGATCACTACTTTGTGCAAACTTCTAGCTAGCTTTGTGTATTCATTATATAAGAGGAAATAAAGTAAGCGAGTAAGCAGAGTGGATGGTGTAGCAGGCAGAGAGCTGGGCAAACTAGGTGGAATATTGTAGTTTTCGTCCATCTCACTTTCAGGGGAGCTGGTATAAAGCAACAGGGTGAAACAATAGGATGTTCACACAAAAGATTAGGCAACACACAACTGTGTAAAAGCTACTAGCAGCTAACAGAGAACCCAAGACAAAGTCCAGTTTGTAAAACCAAGCCCAAAAACGTTTTTTACTGTGGGGTGGACTCAAATCTATTCATAAAAAGAAGGATTAGAACAAGGTTGTGGCTGAAGACAGAAGGATAGAGCGAAACAAAGGTACTATCCCTGCCTACTGTGCACTCTCAACTAGGTTGCGGTGTTCCAATGCCTGTCTAATAGTGACAGAATAAGAATGAAATTACCACTTCTATGGTGTGTAATGCATTCAACCTTGAGAGTCCCAACCCACTCTCCTCCAGATTAACTTAAATCGGAGGAGACTACCAGTAAAAACAAGGTAAGGAAAAAAGAGAGTTCACCCAGGAAGATAAAGAGAATCAGTTTTTCTCTTCAAGACAACTCATGTGGCATCTAATGGGATAGACATTTTTTTATAGCCCATTGATTGTCACACTGATCCTAGGTTACTCAGGTTAAAGATGACACAAAAGAAGGAAATGGGATAAATTCCCATTCCAACAAACAAAGACAAAGACAATAAAATCACCACTTCCCATGTGGGATCGACTTTATACTCGTGGACAGTGGGACAATATAAAATGGTTTGCTCAAACTAAAATGGGGGCAAAATGGTGCCCTTTTAGATGTAACAAACACTGTCGACCGGTTTCAGTGGCCTAACTTTAATAACGCCACATTCATCAGGACAGTCCAATGCCTTCTTGAAAACTTACCCTTCGGACAGTTTTTGCGATATAGGTGTAACTGATCTACCACGCAGGAATACAACCTACAGGCACAAGGACTCACAGATCGCCTTTTAGAACGTGGCTACCCTAAAAAAACTGAGAATAGCAAGGAAACGAGCAAAAAACATCCCGCGGGATATAACCTTGCAACAAAAAGTACGACCTGTGGGAGATAACACGATCACAGCAGTTTTTAGTTATTCCAACAAAATCAATTTGATCAAAAGGGAAATCATTAAGCTATGGCCCATACTAAATGTAGGGCAGGTCAATCTACCATTACCACGGATTGCCATCTTCCTGGGTGAACTCTCTTTTTTCCTTCCCTTGTTTTTACTGGTAGTCTCCTCAGATTTAAGTTAATCTGGAAGAGAGTGGGTTGGGACTCTCAAGGTTGAATGCATTACACACCATAGAAGTTGTAATTTCATTCTTATTCTGTCACTAATAGACAGGTGTTGGAACACCGCAACTTAGTTGAGAGTGCACAGTAGGCAGGGATAGTACCTTTGTTTCGCTCTATCCTTCTTTCTTCAGCCACAACCTTGTTGTATTCCTTCTTTTTATGAATAGATTTGAGTCCACCCCACAGTAAAAAACCTTTTTGGGCTTGGTTTTTACGAACTGGACTTTGTCTTGGGTTCTCTGTTAGCTGCTGGTAGCTATTACACAGTTGTGCGTTGCCTAATCTTTTGTGTGAACATTATCTACTAAGGGTGATACCTTGTAAATTTGTAGAAATTGCCACATTGTTTGATTATGAAACAATAGGATGACAAGGAATTTGAGATGAGTTCATGGGTTGAGTACCAGTTTCACAGATTATGCAACCAGCAGAACTAAGTTTGCCATCAAATGCATTTGGACTTGTAATCATGTACATTTTCAAAAGTGCTCACTTGTCAATATGATGCACTTTCCCCAACAAAATGAAATATTGTTGACACAATGAGATTTAAATACAATTACTTAAACTGTACTGAAAAACATATAGACAATGCAGTGTTGCAATATTGCAATTATGCATTATTTAACAACTTAAGCTTTTAGTAAGGGAATTGCAGGACTGTTGTTTAAAAAAAATGTATTAAAAAAATAACATTCACACATACTGGTCTTTGCCAGACAGTATATAGTTATCTTAATAAAAGTATAATCCAGATTAGTTCTGGTTTGCAATTATTTGAAAAAAGAGAGAATGATTCTTGCCTAGCACTCCCAGACAGGACTTTGGCAATTTTGATAGTGAAGCAAAATCATCTCCACTATCTTCCATTAGCCTCTTTGCACTTGCAGTGAGCAGATAAGAGGGTGGAGAGAACCCAGAGGGCAAGAGAGGAATGCCGGTTTGAGCTGTGCTTTCATTAAACAAGGCAATTTAAATAGCTATCAGTGTTACACAAGTGTCAATTTAATTAGCAAACCTACAGAATTGCTTAGCAAATTGCTATGCGACAATGCTTTGCACGCTCCCAGTCCATATGCCAGAACCCTGCTGAACGTTGACCACATCTCGGGCAGTTGAGGCATTTGTGCATTAAGAGTATATAGCTTTGCTGGGATCATATATATTCTGTGTAGAAAATTATATTGAATCAGTTTAAAAAGGGCATTTCTAGACACCTTCACGTGTTCACAAATCCCAATTCATTCCTTATCCAAAATAGAACAGTTAATGTCTCTTTCCCAATTTTCTTTTACTTTCAGTACTGAAAGAGGCCTCCCTGCCGCCAACGTCATATAGATGCGAGAAACCAGACCCTTCTCATCCCCCATCATCAGGAGATTCCCCAATACCATGTTTGACTCCGGCTCTTCCGGAATACTCTCTCACCTTTCTACCACTCTCCTAACCATTCTGGCGTATGACAAGAAGGGTCCCCTTGACATTCCATAGGTGCATGACCATTGCTTAAACGTAAATAGAAATCGCTTCTCAAAGAAATTAACCATTGCCCTACACCCGTTAGCCTGTAAAGTGGAAAGACTAATATCCTTTAATATGTTCAAAACGGTCAAATCGATTCCAAGATTGGCCACCAAGCAGTGAAGGCACGTCAGTTAGAGCTCCGTGCCCATCGGAAGCCTAGATATGTGAAGAGTACTTCTTAAACATTAAAAATCACCAGAAACCTGCACCAGATACTAACGCTGGTAGTGAGAAGAGTCCCTGGAAACGATCGGCGGGACGAATCTGAGGAGGATTAACCCTGGAGCGTGACCTGCACCATGCCAGAACCTTCTGGTGGTGGATCGGGAGGCTGCATTCCCCGCCCTAGCTCTGAGTCGGTAGGAAGAGGCCCTGGCAGCCCCTGGAGGGGATCGATTGCACAGTGTGCAGCGAAACAGAAGAACAAGGCTCGAGATATCACCCGATGCTTCGATGTGTCCCGGACGAACTCCGCAGACACCATCGCAGCGGCTTTGATTCTGCAATGGGAACGCGGAGAGCGACATCCACACTGCTTCTCTTGAACCCCATATCGAGACCCATCCGAGCGGGTGCAGCAAGGACTGGGATGGGCACACATCGGGAAGACAGCATTTTGAAGCGCCACGTTCATACTCTCTCCTTCACCAACTTTGCTGTGAAGGTAATGGGAGCCAACTCGGCAATGGCAACCAGTTGCAAGAAGCATACCTCATAGCTGCTGAACGCATTTATATAGATTGTCGTTGGGCTTGGCAAGAGAGCTATAGTTACGTGACCCCCAGCAGGGCTGACACAGGTCACTCACAATAATGGCGAAGACCCAGCGAGAGAACACTTACGCAAGGGAAACATTTTTGAAACAGCTGTATGTAAACGAAAGGGTGGCTGGCATTACCCACAGACAGCCAACAAGGCCAGATCCTCACAGGTCACTGGTGCATATTTTGCTACAAAAAGGGGACATTTTCACATGCATTGCCAACACATGGTTGGAGGAAGAAGTATATCACGTGCTGACACGCCTGTGATACTATGAGGCAATAGGGGAAAATGTAACCCCCCCCATATTACCCATATTGGCTACTTTCAGGAAGGATCAAGTCCTAAAATGCAGGTGAAAATAAGGAAGGCGCCTAATTATAACCATCATTAAAAAGTAAGTGCAACTCAAGGGGTGCATTTGGTCAATGCCAGGGCCCAAGGAGAAAAGAAGAGAGCGTCTTTCCAAACTCGCATCTACCCCCAAAGTGAATCCTATTAGAACCTGTTGGCTCAGGTCGGGGGCGCTCGGAAACGACCCGAACACCCAAGTGAACTGCTAGAGGAACAGACAGACAGCACAGAGATCAGTATGGCGGCCTCGAAAGAGGATGTGGAACAGTGCTTTCAAGTATTCCAGTATAAACTTGCTTCCTCCCTACAACTGCAATTCGATAATTTTACAACAGAATTTAAATCCACCTTAGTTGACATACGAAAGGACATTGCATCTCTTGAAGAAAGAACAAGACAGTAATGAGAAGGCGCAACAAGATTTTGCCCAGGAGTCTACACAATCAGAAGAACTCCTCAAACACTTGGCACGAGCAACACATAATGTAGAGTGGCAATGTGAGGAGCTGGAGAACAGATCGAGAATATCCAATATCTTCATACGAAATATTCCAGAGTCAGTGAGTGAACTGCTCTTGAAAGAGGAAGTTACGGGAGTCTTCAAAGATTTATTGAACGTGGAAGCAGAGGTAATAATTCCGATAGGAAGAATCCGCAGGGTAAGGCACCAGGATTCGGCAGCCCGACACAGATACCTTGACCTTGGTAGCATTGGCCAGTTACCCCCCCCCAGAAGGAACAAATCTTACGGGAAGCCAGAAAAGAGACGGGAACAAAATTCAATTGTATCAGGATATTTCTCCAATTACACAACAAAAAAGAAGAGATATGTGAGAAATCCTGCAACATTTGCAACTACATAAAATACCTTACTGATGGACTGACATTTTGCCACCTTTTTACTTGGGAGGGGAAGCAACACTATCACTAACAAGGAGGAGGGGGCCCGTATTCTACATCTCAACCAGGAAGATCAGGCAGATCAAGGTACGCCAGCACATGCATATGCCCCTTGCAGACAGCGACACTGGGAATGGACAACTGTACAACGATCTCGAACAAAAGCCCAAAAGGTGCCCTCCCAGACAAATAAACACACACCACGCTGACGGATTAAGGAGAGGTTAATTCGCTAAAATTGAAACGTAAAGGTGAAAGAAGGTACACTAGCTTAGAACAAGAAAGCTATTGGTAATGCTGGGGCACAGTAGAAGCTCATTTTGGAAACCATAATAGACTTATACAGAGGGTTTTAGAATACCCTGCACATATCAATGGTTTAGGTGGTCGGCCATCTTTCAGGACGAAGTCCAAGGAGGGAGTAGCAAGGATGGTCTAGACCAGGGAGAGTGCAATGTTGTTGGGAATCTGCTGGGTAGGGGAGGAGGGAATAAGTTCAAAGTTGGTGGGGGGGACTGTACACAGGATGGCAATCTGAGGCTTATAATGTTCGACTTTAAGAAGTATCTCCATGGTAGCATTCTACTAATACACCGTCATTTTTCAATGTTGAACACTTATTAGGGGGCTCAATTCCCCAGTCAAGAGAAGGAGGCTGGAACGGGTACCAAGTACATATCAGCCCGATCTTATTGCCCTACAGGAAACGCATATAAAGATCAATATAAATCGAAATTAAAACATTTCCTGATACTTTGCCAAGCCAATGCAAAAGGCAAGTCAGTGGGAATGTTGATAGCCTTTAGAGTGGACACGTCGGTCGCTATCATGAAAGTACGAGCTGATAAGGAGGGACGGTTCCTCTTCCTTTTAGTACAGATGGGACCACTGACTCTAACTTCAGTTTCTTTTTATGCTCCAAACACCGGGCAGGAGGGTTTTTTGAAGACCGTATTAGCCAAACTAGAACAATTTGTTCAGGGTGAAGTGATTCTGATGGGATATCTGAACATCACATGGGACCCGGTATGAGATAGAAGCTCCATTACCAAAAGTGCACGCCCCGCAACTTCTTTAGCGTGGAGACAGAAATTTGACCACTTGACGCTTAAAGATATATGGCCTACCTTGAAAGGAGATGAAAGGGCATATACTTACTATTCTCATGTTCACAAATCCTTTTCAAGGATTGACTATTTTTGGGTCTCAGTTAGACTGATAGGTAGATTGATACAGATTGATACCCACACCATTTCCATTTCAGATTATGCTCCCTGACGATTTTATTCTTCCTAAGTTTTCCCCCACACTATGCAGCTAGAAATTCCAGAGAGAGATGCTCTCGGATCGTGTCTTATGAGATGAAATAGACGTCAAGATAACAGACTACTTTAGGTCCAATCTTGGAGGGGAAGCAAGTTTAGATATGGCTTAGGATTAGTTTAAGGCGACCCTTAGAGGGGAGAGAATTGCAATACAAGCGCACAGGGGGAAGCTAAGGCGTCAATTTGAAATGAACTTGGAGGGGGAGGTAAAGGATACTTTAAAACAAATGGAGGCAGATACATCAATGAAACTCCAAAAGGCAATACCAGAGTGCTAGGGGAAGACTGGACTTAATATGCACCAAACAAGCATAAAAAGCTTATTGTATTTAAAGCAGACGGTATATATAAACGCTAATAAAGCAGACAGACTGCTAGCCAGACAATTAAAAAAGATAATGGCGGCTCAAACAATTCAGGGGGTGGATAACATACAAGGAAAGACAGTAACGACAACGAAAGAAACCACACCTCAGTTCCAAGCACTTTACACGATCCTATGTAAATCAGACTCACCAGACCAAGTGCTACAAGAGAATTACCCATTAGCTACCCCATTGGAAATAGTTTCAGAAGTGGATAGAGCAATTTTAGATCATATTACCCGAGAGGAAGTGTTGGATGTAATAGCTAATCTTCCTATAAATCAATCACCAGGCCCGGACGGCTACGTTGCCTCCTTTTATAAAAAATTCCAATCGACCCTTGTCCCGAAATTAACAGATCTCTATAATTTCTTTGCCAAGACTGGCAAAATAACAAATGCAATGGAAGAGGCCAAAATTATTTTAATTCAGAAACCGGGGAAAGATCCAGTAAAATGCGGGTCGTACCGTCCGATTGCCCTCATGAATATTGATGCAAAAATATACACAAAAATCCTTGCTAAGCGACTAAACGCCATTATGCCCAACCTCATCCACCCCGATCAGATGGAATTTATAAAAGGGAGACAAACCCATGATAATATTCGGCGAATTTGTGACCTAATTGAAAAAGTGCTTAAAAAGAAGGATAAAGCCATATTGGTCTCATTAGATGCTGAAAAAGCATTTAACTGTGTCGATTGGTCCTTTTTGTTCAACACTCTAACCAACATGGGTTTTGGGCCCAAGTTTTTAGCGATGGTACGAGCAAATCATGTAAACCCTTCAGCCAGATTGCTTATAAACTATCAGCTATACCTGCAGGTTTCCCTCCGCAGAGAAACGAAACGTGGGTATCCCCTTACACCTCTTCTCTATGCAATACACTTGCATAGAGAAGAGGTGAACTTGAACCTTTACTGTTGCAAATTCGCCATTCAGGCACAATATAAGGCATGTCTTTTGGGGGTGAGGGGGAACACTCACAAGTTGATGGCATGTGCAGACGATACGCTTCTTGTGATCTCTAACCTGGGAGATTCATTACCTACGGCACTGGCTCAATTAGAACGTTTTGGAAAAATAGCAGGTCTCAAAATTTATATAACTAAGTCTGAAATCTTAAATCTCGGGATTACACAAATTGAATTGCCCAAAGCAATGGAAGCGTCACAGCATTGTACTTGGGGAACTATACTCTACTAACTTCCATCTGTTGGCGGAGATTCAGATAAGCTTTTCAATCTTGGTCGTCTCGCATGGTTTCATGGCTAGGTCGAATGACTTCGATTAAGATGGTTATTCTGCCCCAAAGTATTATATTTGTTCCAAGTACTCCTGATTCGGACCCCGGCCGCTTTCTTTCGTACACTACAGAAAATAATATCATAGTTCATAAAGAATAACAAACCTCCCCGGGTTGCATTGAAAATGTCAATGCTCCCCCCAAACAGGGGAGGAGTAGAACTCCCTAACTTCTGGGAATATTATCGAGCAGCACAGCTGCGAGTGATAAGGGAGTAGTTTCTTACCTGTAACTCCATTTCTCCAGCGTTGGTATCTTTCATGGATTCACATGCTGTGAATATTTCCCCGCAGTCAGACTGGGAAACCTCGGTAACTTTAAATTAGCGTTTTCCTATGGAAAACCTCAACACTTTAGTGTCCCATCGACGTTCTTTTTGGGTGCTTTAGGCCCCACCAATAGAACGTCAGGTATAAATAGCCCCGCCCCCACGGCTTCCCTTCAGATTTTAACCTCCAAAGTAGAGGGAACCCAAACCCAGTTTTGCCTGCAGGGGCGGCCGGCAGGTGCATTTGAATCCATGAAACATACCAACGCTGGAGAAATGGAGTTACAGGTAAGAAACTACACCCATCTCCAACATTGTATCTTTCATGGATTCACATGCTGTGAATAGATTACATAGCAGTACAACCAATGTGTGGCGGTGTGTCACAGGCAAACCAACAAATAGCATTTTATCACATACATGAGACAACAAACCCAGAAAGTGATATAGCCATATAGAAAAAAAAAACAAAGCTGCAGGGCCTACCTTACCCGCACGCCCCACCTGCACATCTTCCAGATGTTGCTGCCCCAGACAGTAATGCCTGGTGAAGGTATGCGGCACCGCCCAGGAGGCTGCCTGGCAAATGTCCACCAGCGATATGCCAGACCACAGCACCGATGCCGTGGACCGGGCAGAATGAGCCTTTGGATCACCCCTCAAAGGCTTGTCAGCTTTTGTGTGACGAAACAAAATTGTAGAGGAAACCCAGCGGGAATTTCCATGTTTGGAAATGGACTGCCCTTTGTTGGAGGGCCCAAACGCCACAAACAGCTGCTTTAACTTCCTGAAGTCCTGTGTACGATCCAGATAAAACTTTAGTGCCCTCTTAACGTCCAGAGAATACAGGGCCTTTTCCGCTGGCGTGGTGCATTAGCAAAGAACAAGGGTAATGCAATAGAGGCAAGTTTGTGAAATGCGGACGGCACTTTTGGAATAAAATGCGGGTTAGTAGCCAGGAGAACCTTGTCCTTCATAAACCAAGGCGGGTCAATGACCAGTGCCTGCAATTCTGACACCCGCCTGGCCGAGGTAATCGCCACTAGAAAAGCCACCTTCCACGAGAGGAACTTCAAGGAAGCCGTCGACATGGGTTCAAAAGGAGGTTTCATTAAAGCCGAAAGGACTACATTGAGGCTCCACACCGGTTCAAACCTCTTCACCGGAGGAAATGTCCGAAGTAAACCCTTCAGAACATGTTTCACCAAGCGATCACTAGACAGGAGCAGTATGGCGCATTCTCGTGAACCTAGAAATCGCCCGCCAAATGCACCTTAATAGAGGACGCCAGGTCCCCTTCTGCAAGGTGTAACAAGTACGGGAGAACCTGAGCCGGGGAAACGTCCAAAGGCTCAATCTCAGAATGACCCTTACAGCAGGTACAGAATCTCGGCCATTTATGACCATACGAGACATATGGAAGGAGGCCTTGCTGCTTCCAAGATCCGTCGACACTCCCTGAATATTCCTAGATAACCGAACTCTGAGTGATCAGGAGCCACGCCGCTAGGCTGAGAGACGCTGGATCATGATGCCACACTCTGCCGTTGTCCTGAAACAGGAGATCTGGATCCACTTCCAACCGAACTGGCTCTTCCACCGCCAGATGAAGGAGATCTGAAAACCACGTCTGCCTGGGCCAGAACAGGGCAACTGGAATCACCCTGCACTGTTACTTCCGAATCCACTGGATGGTCCTCTGAATGAGTGGAAACGGGGGAAACGCATACGCGAAGCGGCCCGTCCACAGGAATGAAAACGCGTCCCCCAAAGACTCTGGATGAGCCCCACTGCTGGCAAACTCCAGACACTGCTCCTTTTCCCTCTGAGGATGTCCCCATCGCCGGAAGATTCTTGCCACCGGTTGCGCCTTCAGCCTCCACTCGTGCAGCTGACTGGCGTCCCTACTGAGCGCGTCCGCTTGAACATTCAGAACCCCGGGCAAATGGAAAGCGAAAAGGTTGATCCCCTGAGTTAGAGACCAATGGCAAATGTCCTGCGCCTCCTTTGACAGGACTCTGGAACGCGTGCCCCTCCTCCTCCCTGCCCCCAGTTTCCTTAAATAGAACATTGTGGTGGTATTGTCTGTTTACACTCTCACCACTGATCTGCGGAAGAAACGACTTCAGGGGCCAGTGAACCGCCCTCAACTCGATCACATTGATATGCAAGGCAGTCTCCACCCGAGACCATAGGCCCCGTACCTGGGATCCATCTAGGTGCGCCCCCCACCCTATCTGGGAAGCGTCTGCCACGATCGTGAATTGGAACTCCGGCTCAGCAAGGGCATGCCCTTCACCAGATTGGTCGTGCACGTCCACCATTGAAGGGCGTCCACCAAGCCCTCGACGACCACCAGCTTGTCCAACCATAATCCTCGACTTTGCGACCACCTGTCTGCGGGGAACTCCTGCACCAGCCTCATGAACAGGCAGCAATTGGGAAGAAGAGGGATACACAACGCCATGGCCCCCAACAGTGACATGTAACCTCGGACCGAGACCACTGCGCCCCCTTTACACTCGCTTGCCTTGTACCGCAACTTTTCCACTTGCTCGCTGTAAGGTTTTAGCCGATTGTCCAGGGTAAGAAACTGCGCTTCGAGAAACGCCAACTCTCTGGACGGCGTCAAATATGATTTGTCGAAGTTGACGGCGAATCCCAGCCGTTGCAAAAGCTGCATGGTTGCCATGAGAGACTCTCGTGCCCTTTCCCGCGATGAACCCCTCACCAACCAATCATCCAGGTAGGGGTACACATGATGACCCTCCCTCCGGAGGAAAGCCACCACCGGGGCCAAGCCACCACCGGGGCCAGACACTTCCTGAATGTGCTGGGGGAAGACTTCAAGCCAAACGGGAGGACCCGAAACTGATGGTGATCCTCTCCGACCACAAAACGCAGAAACTTGTGGTGTTTCTGCCTCATAGAGATGTGAAAATAGGCATCCTGCAGATTTAATGACGCTAGGAACTTGCCCGGTTGCACAGAGCGGATGACATCTTGAAGGGTGAGCATCTTGAACTTCAGGCGTTGCATATTCTTGTTCAACGCCCGAAGATCTAGAATAAGCCTCCACTTGCCGTTGGGTTTTTTCACGACAAAGTACCGGGAGTAGACCCCCTGGCTCCATTCCGCAACCGGAACTGGTTCCATCGCCCCTTTTTCTAGCATGAGAACCACCTCGTGCCGCAGGATTGGAAGATGCGGCTGCACAACATGCACTGGCGGAATAGGGACTGGAGGACGCTGGAACTTCAACGAGTGGCCGAGACGCACCGTGTCTAGCACCCAGCGATCTGATGTTATCTGTTGCCACTCGTCGACATGGATTGCGACCCTGCCCCCAGCAGATTGTCCATATGGCAGACATTGTTGAGCTTTTCATTGCCTTCCCTTAACCGCCGGGGACTGCAAACCTTTCTTTCGTTGAGCTTGAAAGTCCCTACCCTTCTGAGCTGACTGGACTGATCGCTGATGACCTTGAGACGAGTAGCTGGAGCGCCCGTAACTTCGATCTCTGGCAGAGACAAACCGGGTATTCCCTGGGGCTCCCCAAAAAGCTCAAAAGGAGCGAAAAGAGCGACCACTTTGCAAGGAACCCAAGGATTTTGCTGTCTCTGTATCCTCATTCCTTTCAGGGCCTCATCAATTCTTTCGCCTAACAAGTTTTCACCCTCACAGGGCATATCAATGACCTTATATTGGACCTCAGGACGAGAGTCTGTACATTTCAGCCAGGCCTGCCTTCGGAGCACTACCCCATTATTCATTTGCTTAAAACCTGACTACGCCAGGTCCACAGCAATATTGATGATGTGGTTGGAGGCCTCCTCCCCCCCTCGAACCAACAGCATTGCCTCCTTTCGGTGTTGCTCCAGAAGATGTTCAAGAATCGGGGCTAGTCGATGCCACATTTCTCAATCCTATCTGGCCATAATTGCAAAGGAATTTACAGCCTTCACAGTCGTAGCCCCTACTGTCAAGACCTTCTTTCCAAAGGCGTCCTATTTCCTGGCTTCACTGTCCGCAGGTGGCTTCTGGCCTTACGGCTGGCATCCGCCGAAACCAGACTCTGGCGCGGGCTGCGACACCAGGCATCTAGGGGTAGACTCGGGAGCCTTACATTTCTTTTCAAGGCGACCCTTCACTGCCGGTTCTGAAAATGGGTGGCGCATCGTGCGCAGGCCCTCCTGCCACACGTGGTCAAGAATCGGCACAGAGAAGACAGCCTTCCTTCGCTTTACCATATGGTCGAAGAGAAAGCAGTCCTTATGTTCCTCTTCGGCGCCAGCCCAAACTCCAGACACTCTTTCGATATCATGGGGTGGAATGCCCCAATATCATCTGCCGGAGATGGTTGTGCCGTACTACAGGACTGCTCCACCACAGGGTCTGTGTACCATGTGTCATCCCTCGTCGGCAACAAAGACACTGGTGTCCCGTGGAGCAGTCTCACGGTCCGATTCAGGTAACTCTCCCTCTTCAGGATGAGACGGTGGACGGCCCAACCCCACCGGCAATGGCAACCGTGCCAGAGGAGGCTTCCTAGGTGCCTCACAAGGCAACCCATCGACCACCGGCACCACCGGACTCTGAGGAGGTGGCAACCTCGCATCCAGTTGCCCCAACAAAAACTGGAGCGTAGATAGCACCTGCAACGACAGCAGAGATTGCTGATTAACGAACGGGTAAAGGGGCGGCCCATCCCCCACCCCACTCTACATCAACTGCCTCACACTCTGCAGGCCCAGAGCCGATGGGTCAAACACCGGCTCCTGTTACTCCTCCATCCCTGAGGAAAAAGAAAACGTAGCTGGATCCTGCTGCAAAATGTTCTCAGGAAGTATGGACTCAAAGGCGGCGGACTGCCACACCCCTCCCATCATCAACACCTCTTCCGACTCCATCTGCAACGACAACAGCAGTGGACCACTGTCCGTCAGAGTTGTGGACGGCGCCAACGACACCACCGTCGACCACGGAACCATAGATTGCATCACCACCGTCGACGATGGAATATCCGTCAACGAGCTCGTCGTCGGAAGCACATCCCCTGGCTTCGATTTCACCGGAGACCCGGTTCGACTTCTAAAAAATCCGGAACAGTGCTTTGAAGACTCCCTGCTGGACAACGATTTGTGATGGTCCCTGGACGACGAGTGCTTCAAAGAAGACTCATTCGGCTTTGCCAGTTCTTTCTCCGACACCGTAGACTTCTCGGGCCTAACACCAGACCCCTTGGACTTGTCAGGCCGACCATGCTTGAACTACGAAGACCCACTCGCCCCCTTCGAATGATGCAACCTAGAGAAAGACTTGCTGCCTTTCCCCACCTCAGACGCAGGCAACGTTGCCCAATGCTTTTCAGCTGGGGTTCTGCTGACGCTGCTCAGTGATGCGCCGCAGGCTTCTCCACTCTCCCTGAAGACTGGCTCCCCCAGGCCGAACCCACCTCAGAAGCTGGGTAAGTGCCCCGTTAAGCCAGCATATGAGCCGTCGATTACGGTCTTTCAAGGTCTTCTGCGAAAACCCCTGGCATATCTTGCAGACATCCGCCGAGTGATGGGGGTAGAGACAGTAAACACAGTCCATATGACCATCCCCTTTGTACACCTTCAGGCCACAGGTAGCACAAGACCGAAAGAGAGACTTCTTCTGTGCTACCGATGACATCCTAGCCCACAAACCAAACACACGTGCAAAACACGAAGAAACACGAGGTGATCCCAACAGTTTGGAGATGGTTGAAATCTGAAGGGAAGCTGCAGGGGCGCGGCTGTTTATATCAGGCGTCCTATTGGTGGGGCCTAAAGCACCCAAAAAGAACGTCGATAGGACACTAAAGTGTCAAAGTTTTCCATAGGAAAACACTAAGTTAAAGTTACTGAGGTTTCCCAGCTTGACGACGGGGAAATATTTACAGCATGTGAATCCATGAAAGATCCAATTCTGGAGAAAAGAATAGTTTGGGTATGATTCCAATAGGAGATGGTATCATACGGAAAGAGCTATAGCAAGGCCTAGAATGGGAGAGAAATTGTTGCCGCCTAGGATAGATGGACCTCGGAACATACACCGAAGCAAGATTACCAGGCTATTGGAAGAAATTTGGGATAAATCAACATCATAGTACCTCATTTTCCCTCCCCCTTCACTCCCCTGTTGGCAAATCTGCAATTTACTTCAGGATTACCAGCAAACTCTTTCTCTGAATAAAAAACAGCTGGTTGTACTAAGTTCTGAGATATACTCTTGGGACAAGAGATTAAGTCCTTTGCTCTCTTGCAAAGTGGAACTTGCCCTCCAGGAGAGTCAGCGATTCAAATACTTTCAGGTTCGCCACTGGTTGATGGCGCCACCTTATAAGTCAGCGGACACTCACTCCATTTCAGCAATTTTTGACCTCAAACATGGGAGATAACACCTGATCTCTAAATTCCTAATAGATGAAGCCCCGACAACTGCACCTACTTAAAAACAGGCCTCAGACCCTGGGCTACAAACCAACAAATGACATATGGTCCTGCTTAGGTTCAGACATTCCAAAAATGACTATCTGTACAGATTAGGGAATTTTGGTTCAAACTAAAGTTCCAATGGCACTACACCCCGGAATGCTTAAATAAGATTGCTCCATCGGTTTCAGCTCTTTGCTGGCGGGGATGCAGGAAGAGAGGAGATTGGTTACATGTTCGATGGTCATGTCCTTAGCGGTCCCAATTTCGGAAGGAGGTGCAGAGGAATATGAAGGCTATGTTTGCTTTTAAGACGGAGAGAGGCCTGGAGGAAACCCTGCTAGGTATGGCACAACACCACAATTTATTATGGCCAAAGTATAAGAGAAAGGCTTTTTCTCCTGGTTTTGGCTCAGAATTGGAAATCTGCGGACCCTCTGCACATCAAAGACTGGTATTATAAACTCTGGAATTTTCTGTCTTTGCAATGGGTCACATACTCGATTCAAGGGGAACAGGCTAACTTTTCATCGGAGTGGGCCTCGATTCTGAACTTTTTGCATAGAGACTACACAGAACAATATTGCCCGCAGAACCTACGAATTGTGGACATTCTTTGAATTTTATAAAAGATTGGTTGTCGTGTGTACAGAGGCGGGGGGAACACGGGAAATGGGTTAGGAGGGATAGAGAGGGGGCGGGAAGTTCTAGGATGGGAAATGTTGATTTTATTTTTTTCTTTGTTTTCTAAATCTGAAAACCCAATATAAATTTTTTTTAAACAGTCAAATCAATACTCAGTGGTAATTGTGTAACAATACCCAACTCCTAACCTAAACTTCATCATCACTCTCTTCCAGGCCGAGCGCAGGACATTGACTATACATATGTTCCACTTATCACACATCCGATCCCATAACAGTTCCATGCTTTGCCTAGAATTCAAAATGCCTCCAATCAATGTACTTAATTCCCCCCCAGGCTCTGCATCTCATCTAACCGCATGTTGTAATTGTGTGGCCAAATACTAAACCTCAAAATCAGGAGTGCCAGCCCTCCCCACGACCTCTGCAATCTACTCAATGCCACCCTACGTCTACCCGATCCCGCCAACAATTCCACCACTTTAGTGTCCATCATCTTAAATAAAATGTGTCTTAAGTAAGGAATATTGGGAAACAAAATATAACAATCTGGTTAAAATAACCACCCTGCATAACGCCACTCTTCCCATCAATGATAGTGGTAGGTTCTTCCAAAAATCTTTTGCATCTACAATGCCAGTCAGAGCCCTACCTGTATTATAAACAAAGGTATCCCTCCACGTCATGAAAAACTTGAATATCCAGATACTTAAAAGGAGTCAAGCTCCCATTGTGTATCCCAATCCGGAAGAGATTCTCTGTCCTTCTTGCTCTCATTTTAGCAAATGGAAAAAAAATCATTTTAGACATATTCATGCCAAAACCGGATAGTTTACCAACATTATCCAGTACTTCCATAATAATTGGGACAATAATAAAAGGGTTGCAGATATACAACAAGACATTATCTGCAAATAATGATATACTAGGTCTATGATTATCTATCATCATTCCAGTTTCGGGCATGCGATTAAGAAAGCATCCAGCTAAGGGTTCCCGCGCCATGGCAAACAAGAATCAGTGACACTGGCCACCCCTGCCTCATACCCCTTTCCAATGTTCAAATCGGGGGCATACCCAAGTATCCATTTTCACTCTTGCCATAGGGTCATTTTAAAGCAACCTGATCCATCTGTGAAGTCATCATAAATTAGACACAGACAACAGGTTAAAATTTGTTAACAAAACTTTTATTAACTCCAAAAAGGTAGGGTGGAGTAATGCCTAACTTGCCCTATTCTAAGGTGCGACTTCCCTACCTAAAGAACACTAAGGCTAGTCTGCGTCAGGAAGTACAAATACAATGTCTGTCTGTGTCCAAAACCTATACCTTGCCCTCACAACTAACACTGTATACAATGTGTAGGGATGTCAGCATCAAAATGAATAGTGTCCAAAGTAAAGTTCTGAGCTTCTTCCAGCTCTTGGTTTGTAATCAGATACCCCTTCCCCAAGTTCAAAGCACGGGTTCCCTTCCCCAAGACCAGTCATGACCAAAGGGGGATTAACATCCCTGTCGGGGACACAATCCACTCTCCTCTTCATCTCCTTAATCCCATTGCTTCAATGAACAGACCAGAATTTAACTTCACCCAATGTACTGAGCTTGACAAGCTGAAGTTCATAGCCGCCATGAAACTTACTTCCTGTCGGGGCGATTACGGCCCTTCCAGTATCCTCAAAGGCTGCTTCCACATCTTAGTGCCCTAGATGACAAAATTAGTGAATCGTTCTTTTATTGAAGGCCACGTCCCACTCCTGAAAGAGACATGGATTACCCCTCTTCTGAAAAAGAACAACCTTGACCCGCTGTCTGCAAAAAAACTGCTGCCCAATTACCAACGTACCTTTTCTTCTTAAGATCTTGGACTGTGTGGCCTTCACCTCCAGAGGTTCATTGAGATCAACAACATTCTTGGCCCATGGCAGTCTAGCTTTAGAACCAGACATGGTACAGAGACTACTATGCTGGATTTGAAATCCAATATCTCCAGCATTGTGGATAGAGGTCAGTCAGCCCTCCTGACGCTCGACCTCTCAGTAGCTTTTGATCTGGTCAGCCATTCATTATTGGTGGCCTACTTAAAGGACTTGGTGGGCTGCTCAGGAGTTGCAGCACGGTGGGTTGCCTCCTTCTTGGGGCCTGCATTGCAAGAGTTGCTGTTGATGATGCGAGCTCTGCTCCAGCAGCTACATCTTGTGGGGTTGTACAGGGGTCATGCATTTCGCCGACCCTCATCAACATCTATATCTTGCCATTCCTGATGCACCTTGATGATCTGGGTGTCCAATATATCAACTACGCTGATGATACCCAGATAGTCATGGAGAGGTCAGGTGTTTATACACAGGACTTCGTGTCCATTATTGCATTTTATGGTGCTATTCAGGATTGGATGGCAGCTAATTCCCTTGCCTTAAATACTGACAAGACTGAGCTCCTGATTGTTGCCTCGGGGCCCAGGCTACAAAGACTTGCTATTATTATCAGAGCTTCACCATTGCAGATATTAATATTACTGTGGCTAAGAGTGTAAAGATTCTGGGCGTCATTTTTGACATCGAGCCGACAATGAAACACCATGTCGCACATACACGGACCTCGTGTGGTTATATTAATAAATTACTTAGCCAAATTCGACCTTTTATTTCTCCCAGAAACATCTCTTTGTTGGCCTCTGCCTTGGTGAATTCCCGTCTAGACTAACTTGGCACTTCTCAAGCGAACATCACAGCGTTGCAGGTGACTCAAAATGGGGAGGTGGTGCGGCTCATGGCCTTGCAAGACACAATCACATTACTAACGACAGGAGGGAGTTCCACTGGCTCCCTGTGACAGATTGTACTACCCATAAAGCCCTAACATTGACTCACAAGTGCTGGAATCGTTAGGCTTCCACATACCTCATTAACCGCATAAAGGCATTCCAGCCTAGCCGTACTCTCAGTTCTCAGGCGAGACTTCTTCATGCTAGATTCAAGCTGGCTAGATTTGGTGGCACCATTTTTGTTGTCTAGCCTTCTGTAGCTTAGAATGCTCTTCCCCCTGACCTGAGAAAGATCAAGACCCCCAATGAGTTTAAAAAGAGGATCACGACCTATCTCTTCAATTGTAATCTTTAAATTGATCATTCCTTGCGGTACTGTTTCTCCTCACTCTCTGATTATTTCATGTTTGTCTTGTTTTGTTTTTGTGCGCCCTGAGGCCTACGCGTGTGTGGCGCATTATACAAATTAAAATAAATAAGAGTTCAAATCTTCCAGCTTTTCAAAACACAACCCTCCTTGGGACATTTGCCAGCTCTTTTGACATCAGTACTTTTCACTGGTCTGCCTAAATAGTTCTGTTTCTTAATTTCCAAAACATATCAGCGGCTGTTGCAAAACACAAGCTGCCTTGTGGATACTTTCCCTGGCTTTTTCATGCAGGGGGGCAATCTGTCTAGGCACAGTTGTCGGACCACACGGTCCACCCATTATAGGACACGCAACTGATACCCCTTCTTGGCTGCTTTCCATCAACAATTGGCCCCCGCCTTCCTTCGACAGTGATTCTTTCATCAGTGTCACACTCTTAATACCGTTCAGTGGCTTGCTAGGCCACCGTGCACTTTGTTACCCTTTTCCTGTATTCCTCCGACTCTTGCCAATAAAGGTTTCCTCTTAACCTGCAGTTCCTTAACTCTTTTAGCTTTGCCCAATACTTTGTTTCTCATCTCATACCCTTCCTGGTATTCTCTTGGGTTTTGCCCCTGCTTGGGTCTCAAACAATACAACCTGTGGTAACTGCCACATGTACCACCTTTCTTTCACTCCATCCACAAGTGCTTACAACTTGTTTTTTGCTCTGGGCGGCATTCAAAAGTGCTTTTAATGTCTTTTAGTTCGTTCGGTATTCAAAAGTACCAATTTCCACATTCATAATTGCTTGCAATAACTTTGTTAGTACTGTATTCAGAATGCCTTATTTCGGCTTTTTACTTATGTTTCAAACAGCTCTTTTCAACACAGTTTTTTTTCTCTGGGGGAACATGGGCACTCCCCTGCCAGGTTGCCACCGCAATGGTTTATTCACCAGATAACTCTTGCTCTCCTTGGCCCCTGACAAGATTTGTAATATTTCTCCTTATAGCACTTGTCTTTCTCTGGCCCTTGACAATACTGGTTATCCACCTTTCTTCAGTAACACTGGTGATTTTCTCCATATTACCTTGATACCTGCTAATTCAGTTTCTTTCATTCTTGGTACGTGGTAAAACTTGTTTTGCCTGTCTCTGTACCCTCTGGTACCTGGTAATGCTGGTTTGGCATGTCTCTTACAGTTCGGCATTCATTACAATGTCTTTGAGGGTTTGAGCTTAAGCGGAGCACCCCGGGGTTACCCATTCCCTCAAGCCAAGTCACAGATTCCGGGCAATGCCTCTGCTTGCCTTCTCTGAGCCGTCTTGTCTGCTGCAGCTCTGTGGAAGGGTTGCGTTCGCCGGCTTTACTGCGGTCCTCTTGGGAAGTCTGCTACTTCTCTCAGGCGAGTCCTTGGCCACTCTGCTGCGCAGGAGCCACTCGTGTACTATCGGGAGCTCGTCTCCCCATTACCAGAACTTCTTATCCTGCTGCTGACACACTGCCTTGCCGAACTACTACGTCTCGGCTCCCAGAATCCACACAACAGCCATTTTATCGTTGGCGTTTTCTTGCATGGCCTTGACTTTGGAGATTTCCTCTCTGCCTCCTCTCTGACTTCCTGACACTTGTTTCTCCCTTTAAATATACCACAGTGGGATTGTATTTGCAAAAAGCTAGTACGCTCATGTTGCAAACAGTCACATTCAGTGGTAAATGCCTCCCGACTCCTCTTCCTCGTCCCATTACCAAAGTGGTGTTTGAGCACCACCTATTTCGTCTCAGTACCAAAGTGGTGTTGGTCCCTATTAGTGTCACTGGGGCTGTAGGGAAACGACCTAAAACAGGCCAAAAAGGTGTTGGGGAAATCAAAGGGATATTAATAAATTAGGGGAATACTAGGGTTACACCTCACCCTCTCCCTCTAGTTTACCTTCGCCCAGGCAGTCCTTGTGTCCAGTCATTTTTTCGAATACAAAAGTTTCGTAAGGCAAACTTTCGAAAACATTTTTTCGAAATGCCATTCTTTCGAATGACAATTTGTTTGAAAAATATTCGAAAGTTTGCCTTTCGAAACTTGGGTTAGGGTTGGGGCTTGGGTTAGGGGTGGGGGGTGGGAGGGTTGGGTGGCTTGGGGGGGGAACCCCCCCAATATACACTAAAACCTTGAAACGTTAAATGAAACATTAAATGGAGTTGTCCAGTGCTGAAATTACAGCACTGGACAGCTCCATCGAACGTTTCAACGTTACCCAAATAACTGGGGCCATGCTACCATCGAGCATGCTCCGGTGAAAGCGGAGTTCCGTAAGCTAAATTCAGATTTGACGAAAGATGAAGTGTGGCGGCACGCTTTGGCCAACTATCACCTCTCCACGGGAGCCAATACTATAGATCAGGCGGTATTGAAGTGGCGGGGGACGACGGAGCGAGTGCGGGAGACAAAATGGCAGACTCCCCCCATAGCCTGACATTGATCTCGAGGCAGAGGGTCAGAACGAAGCCAGCTGATGGAGGAAACGCAGCGACAGACCTCTGCTACTCCACCCCTCTCTAAGGCTCACCAGCATCCCTTCTAACCAGCAGGATAAAGCGATGCTGTCCGCCCGACACGGGGCTCGTCCTCTGTCGTCCCTTTGCCGCCTCTCCTGCCCCTGAACCCTGGGCACCAACGGCAGAACCAGCGAAGCTCAGGAGGTCCCCCGGCCCGCACGGCGTGGCACACTACAACCAAGCAGCCCTGACATGAGCACCCGGTGTAGGGTGGCTGGGGTCTCCTTCATCTCCTCCCCTGCCCCCCCCAGAGCAGACTTAATTCCTAGTACCCCGTTGTGTGAGGATCTGCTGGGGGTTCCGGGTCGGCCATCGGGGGCCCGGGCGAGCGGCACCTGCGGAGTCTTACTTTCTCTCCGCTTCCACACCCTCGCAGCAGCGGCTTCCGCTGCAAATGTACTGCCGCCTGTGATCCGACCCATCTTGACCGATCGGAGCACCAGCCTGCAGCCTGTGATTTCTGGTGGCCCGGCGGGCCGTGGGAGCCAGCAGGCTGTGCGGCGAGGCGACGACGAGGGTGAAGCCCCCTCGCCCACACATGAACGGCGCCTGCTGATCTCCCCGAACACAAGAACCCAGACAGCATCCAGCAGAGCCAAGGGGGCTCCGGATCCAGTCCCCCAGGCGTGCCTCCCTACATCACCCACCACCCCTGAAGCGATCTGGGAAACTCACCTAACGAACTGGGACGCCCCCACCCTCACGGCCGGACCAAGTTTTCCCCCTGGCGCGGCACCCTGACACCGTCCTCCCAGCCACCCAACAGTGGGCTGCGGTAATATAAGCGCACCTCTGCACTCGGAGAACTAAATCTAAGGCTTCTTCCCCCGCCCCCTCCCCTCCGGCACAACAAACTAAGTCTGCGCAGGGCTGTGGACGTGTCGGAGGACGGGGGCCATCGCCTGGGGAGAGTGACTCCCACCATCTACCCAGCCCAGCGTAAGGTAAGGCGGCACCTGTCGCAGTCATCAGGGGGCCTCCCCAGGACTTCTTGAGCCCCCATTACAGCCGCCTCTCCGGGGCCAACGTGACTCTCCTGAAACCGCCCCGAGCACCCCAACAACCTAGCTCGGGGCTGCACACCGTCTGCCTGCTGGTGGAGTCGCCCAGACTTGGGAGTTCCTGATAATCGCTCCCTCCACCACTAAGAACTGTCAGGCATCCCCAGGCACCACCATCCCTGTCCCTGAGGAGGCCCTGGCCTCAAAGAAGTAAAATAAATCTATCACCCCAAAGAGTCCCAGGCTATTGGACCCCGACAACCAAACGGAGCCTTTCAGGGACTTCCCGCAATAAACGAGGGAGCCTGCACTAGCTGCCACATTTGGAGGTCTGGAATGTGAAGGGGGGGTCTTACTCCCCATATCAGGCCACTGGGTGCACCCTGGACTGGGCAGGCCAACTCCCACTACAGCTGGTTTTACGGCGGCGAACCAACAATCTGAGGGGTCTATAGGTGCGCCCTTCGAGGTGCAACGAGAGGCGAGGCACTACACGAGCACCGGGGAGAGCCTCAACTGCGCATTCCTTCCCCTCCCACTCGACCCGAACTGGGATGAACTGAATCACTATGGCCATAACCACCAAGCAAACAGATATAACAGCGCTACTAACAACTGCTATGGGGAAAAAACCAAGAGAGGCGAGCGCAACGAATGTGGGGCGGGAACTGTCCCGCCCGAGAGCCAAACAGCCATGGCGACCCAAACTGTCACAAAAATCAGACCTCCAAGATCTCCTATCGGGTCTCACCAAGGAATTTCAAAAGGGACCTGAAGAAGAAAAGAGTCAAATTGCAAGATTGGACAAGAGAGTGGGGGAGATCAAATCTATAACGGAAGAAATCGAGAGCACACTGTATGAACAGAACTTTGAGATTGGAGAAGGGGCAGACAGAATCATAGCTCTAGAATCCAGATGTGAGGCACTTGAGGACAAACAAGAAGATGCGGAAAACCGCTCTAGGCGCAACAATATCCGCCTCTGGGGCATACCAATGTCAATCTCGGAGAAAGACCTCCCATCCTATGTAAATGACCTCTTCCGCTTCATCATCACCCTCCCAGACTCCCCCCCACTGGAGCTTGACCGAGTGCACAGGGCTAGACCCAGACAAAGTTCCAGCGCTGCAGCGGATGTATTGGTGAGAGTCCACTTTTACAAGCTCAAGGAGGAGATAATGCACAAAGCCAGGGCCATGGATCGTATCCACTTCCGAGATGCATCAATCTCCCCTTTCCAAGACCTAGCAGCATCTACACTGGCAAGATGAAATGCTCTGAGACCCATGACGGATTGGCTCAGTGAGCGAAAAATCACTTACTGCTGGAATTTCCCCACTGGCCTCGCCTTCACTTGGGAAGGTAAACTACGACAGATCCTCACCCCGCATGAAGAGGTCTCAGAGAGCGCATTTAAAAACCTAGAGGGAGCTGAGAGGGAACCTCTCCGCAGCTGGTCCCGTGTGGAGGGTCGACTAAGAGTGCGTGGCCCGATGGCCAAAGGGAAAAAACGGAATAACCGTTGAGGCTCCCCCACACCGCTAAGGTACCCTCGCCGCAGCTCATACACATCGTACAGGGCTCCAGGGGGCAGCCCGGCTCAGACGGTTGAACAAGTTACAGCAATTCAAGCTAGAAACGGAGGTAGCAAAGGCGGAACACATCCTCAAACAAGGCCACAACAAGAAAGCCTGCCTGGTACTACGAAAAGAACTCCAGAAATGCACTTAGCGGACAAGGCAGCCAGAGCACTAACCTACACCAAGCAATTTTACTATGTGAACAGCAATAAAGCAAACCGACTACTGGTTCACAAACTTAAAAAGCTGCAGTCAAGAAACAATATCCAAACTCTCCTGGATGGCCAAGGGTTCCTTCGCCACTTTAACGCAGAGAAGCTGGAAATTATGACAGCATATAACAAAGGAATCATGACAGGGCCCCCCCAATGACAAAATCCGCACAGTCAATATCTAGCAGGAGTCGAGCTGAACTGCCGGCACCCTCAACTGAATGCCCTAGAAGATCCTATCTCTGCAGAAGAGGTGAGCAAAGTCATCTCAACATTAAAAAACTTGACCCCAGGACCAGACGGGCTAACGGCCCAATTCTACAAGAAGTTCTCCTATATTCTCGCACCCCAGCTGGCGGCCCTGTTCAACTCGTTATCGAGAACCACCACCCCCTCCATGGAGGAGTCTCTAACTGTGCTCATACTGAATCCCGGCAGGGACCGAAGCCACTGCGCCTCTTACAGGCCCATTACCCTATCGAACAATGACGCCAAAATATTTGCGAAAATTCTAGCGAACAGGCTAGCGCCCCTTCTACCCGTCATTATCCACCCAGACCAGACCGTATTCATCCCTGGCCGTAGTACCCACGACAATATTAGGAGAACCATAAACATCATCGAATCTGCCAGCAGTAAGGGCTTGGAAATGATGGTCCTATCTCTCGATGCACATAAAGCCTTTGACATGCTAGACTGGGGCTATATCCAAGAAACGCTAATGCACTATGGATTCAGACCTCACTTCACAAAATGGACACTAGCCAATCATCAACACCCATCCACCAGACTCAGAATGAATGGGACCAGATCCGACATAATTAGAACAACAAGAGGTACGAGGCAGGGATGTCCCCTTCCCCCCCTCATCTTCGCCCTCTCCATGGAGCCATTCGCGAATAGAACTCGCCACAACACAGCAATCCAGGGCATGGAAATCAAAGGCCAAGTCTAGAAAGCAGCCCTATACGCCGACAACGTCCTCTTAACACTAGCCTAACCCAAGGAGTCCATGAAAGCTCTGGACGTAACTGAAGGAATTCGGGGAGGCATCAGGATTCCAGGTCAATCTCTCCAAATCCACAGCATTGAGTATCAACCTCCCTCTGACGCCGACAATAGCGCTGGAAAATGACTACCTAATTCCTTGGGCAAAAAGGCAATTGCCCTATTTAGGGGTCCAGCTACCAGTCACACACAATAGAATATATAAAGCAAACTTCCCGCCACTCCTCAAAGAACTCAAAGGTAACCTAATTCGCTGGCAAAAACAGGAAATCCTGTTTTGGGAGAATCACGGCTCTAAAGCCTTGCCCGCCACCATTCCGAAACAAGCGGTACACAAGTTGCAACGGAGCATCATGAAATATATATGGGAAGGAAAACAGTCACGAATTCCTAGGAAGATCATGCTTCGAGGACGGGCGGTGGGAGCCCTAGGGGTACTAGACGTTGAGATATATCGAGGCAGTGCAGCTCTCGCAGGCCTTCGCCTGGTCCGCCGCTATCTAGAAACCCTGTTGGCTGGAGCTGGAGGAGGCCTGGAGCCCAGTCCCGATAGTCTCACTGCCACATTTGAAAAGACCTAGCGACTAAGCTGGCACGCAGCCCCTGTCAGCGACCGAAAACACAGTGACAAACTGGAGGAAAGCGGCGCGACGGTGGAATAGCCGAAGCATAATAGGCCCACTCACACCGATTTGGATGAACCCGGAATTCTCTCTGGGCACTAGCCCTAATAACTTTCAGAAATGGAAAGGAGGACTAAAGAAGGTGCAAGACTTCTTTGAAGACGGAAAGCCTCTGGACTTCGAAGCCTGCAAGGCGAAATTCAAAGTTCCGGAAGCGGAGAGGTTCGGATATTCACAGCTTAGACATTGGCTCTCAAGCAGTATCATGAAAAGCCTCGGAAGCAGAGACCCGACAGCCCTGGAGCGAACCCTCACAGCGATGCCCCCTAAGGGAAGAATATCAACCCTCTACAAGATCCTCGACAGAACTGACCCAACCTGCAAAGAACCATACATGCTCAGATGGGAGAAAGACATAGGGAGGCCCATTGAACCTAAGGAATGGGACCACATGTGGACCAGAGCGCACAGAAGTTCCAAATGCGTAACTAACAAGGAGGGGGCATTCAAAGTATGCTATAGATGGTGTCGAACTCCAGAGATGCTCAATAAATGTAACCCCGCGATTCCCCCGCTATGTTGGAGAGGGTGCCCGGACAAAGGTACACTGTACCACCTACTATGGACATGCCCCAAGGCTACTAGATTCTGGAAAGCAGTTTTAGACCAAGTCAACACGATCACGGGCCTCACAATCCCATGGGACCCTGGTATTGTCCTACTGGGAGCAAGCAGCGAGGGCCAATTCCCTCTCTCGGGCCACACAGCAGAACTATGCACCCACCTGCTGACGGCAGCTAAAATCTCAATAGCCAGGCTCTGGAAGAACCCAGAGGGTCCGGGAGTACAGACGTGGTGGATAAAGTATTGGGACATGATAGCAGCCGAGAAAATAACAGCCCTCCGGTTTGGGAACAGAGACACATTTTCCAAACCTGAGCCCCATTCCTGGACTACACACAGAAATACCCAGGCCTGGTCCGACAGCCTCCCTCCCTCCCTCCCTCCGATGGATGGACAAATATGATTAAAAAGAGAAGGCTGGAAGTACAGGACAAGCCACAGACAAGGGAAGCCAGCGGGAAAGACATAACAGCCCGGAAATACCTCCGCCCTACCCCTCCCCCGATTCTCACGCTAGCAAGAGCACATACAAACTAATGAAGACTCGGTACCATGCAGGTCCATTCCGCTCCCGATGTACTCCTGCAGTGCAAACAGCGTTCGCTGATTCTTACTCCTGATACACAACCCATCGTCTCCCCTCTGTACTCCCTCCCACCCCCGTCATCCCAACGGAGACTTTACAGATTTGTTTTTGTTCATGTTTATTGTCTTCTGTAATAACAAGCAACGGAGCGCTGTTTTCGGCGCATGTAATATAATGCTGCAATGCCGGATTGCTTGTAGAAAACCAATAAAAATAAGTTTGAAAAAAATAAAAAACCATTGAAATGCTACTTTTAACATGTAAAAGTGCATTTCAATTGAAACCAATACATGACTATTGACGACTGATTGGTTTCGAAAGAAATGCAGTTTGCATGTTAAACATAGCTGTCGCAGCTTTTGTTTTCGAAACTTTTGTTTTCGAAACTTTTGTTTTTCAAATCTTGATTCGAAACTATGACTATAAACCGGCAGGGTCAGGATTTAAAGGCGATGGCCTTTCCCTGGCCTCCAGTAAAGAGGTACTAGGGTAAATTAGTGAGGATGCCCTCGGATTTCTCACACATCTCAAAATATTTGGTCCCAATCTCGTCTTTACAAAACTAGGAAAAGCAACGCCCATTCCAAGTAGTCAAAGACCTTGGCCGCATCTAATGGTGACAATACCAAATCTTCCACACTAATACGTACTCTACCCAATATATGATGCAATCTTCTGAGATTAAGGGTTGTATTCCACCCCTCGTGCCCCCCCGCCCCAACACACAAAACCACACTGATCCGGGTGCACCAGCAAAGATATGACTGAGGACAAACCTATCGCAATCACCTTCCCCGGTATCTTTGCATCAACATTTTTAAGTGAAATGGGTCGATGGGAATAACAGTTCAACAATACTGTAATGATCGGTTCCCTCAAATATTCCAGGAGGATCCCATTGCTGCCAACAAATTCAAATACTGCCTTCAGCTTGGGAACCAGGAGGTCTGCAAAAGTTACAGAAAACTCAACCGGAAAACCATCACTCCTCAGAGAACTATTACAGTGCACTGATTTGAGCACCCTCACTATTTCATCCTCCGTAATTAGTGCCTTTAACGTGTCCCTGAGCTCATTTGATAATCTCGGTAAACCCACCAAATCTAGCATATCCAAACCATCACTCCTCAAAAAAGTTCTGTTAGGTGAGTATAAAGACTTCATTGATTCCCCCGTTGCGTGAATGTTAACAGAGGTGCCTTACCATAAATTTGTGTTCTCAGATCGCAGCCGTTCCTACCAAATTAACAACACCAACAAGTGGTCCACCTTATCACCCTCCCCATGTACACGTATCGTATGTTCACCATATTCAAATTTGTTTTGCGCTTCTTGTTGTACTTGAGGTTTCCCAGGTTCCTGGGCTAAACTTTCCCCCACCCTGGACACACCCACCAAATCATCTTCCAACCCTTTAATAACCTCTTCCACCTCCCGTAGGGAGTTTAACGTTTTCTGTATCGCTACAATTTTTGCAATAAACGCCCCTCTCATCGTGACTTCAAACGCTTTCCATATCATTCCTAGGTCTTCTATCTACCCCTCATTCCGAGTAAGCAAATATGATATCTCTTCATGGATTATCCTCCTGAGCAACAGGACTGACAACACCACCCCGCCCCCTCATCCTCATCCTCATCCTCCATAGTGAATTGACAGGCTTTCGATTTCATCCATGTTAAGATGGTTGTCAACAGGGCATGATCAAAGGGTATCCTTCGCAAGTATTCCATGTCTGAGAACCAATTAAAATTCTCCCTACCAACAAAGATCTAATCCAATCTAGAAAGGAAACCACAGGTGTGCGAAAAGAAGGAATATCCTATATCCTCTCTGTGGCTTTTGCTCCATATTTCCACCAGAATGAGAGCTGTGATGGCAGCATTCAAAGACTTGTTGTTTAAAGGGGCTCTTAAGCACCAATTGGTCCCTCACCGGATCGAAAAGACAAATAAAATGACCTTCCCGCACCCTCAAGAAACAACTCAAATCTATGGCCTCCCGCCAATTCCACCACCGATCTAAAGTAGGCTTTTGCATTCACATTGGGCACATATCATTTTGCAGCTTTAGACAAAAGGTTGATGACTATGTGTTAGGGAGATGTATCATTTGTATGCTTCATCCCCTCTCATAGAACATTTTGCTGGACTTCAACCTTTTTCTTTAAATCCTGAATAAGTAGAACCTTTTTCCACTCATTAATTCTGTCTTTTGAAACTCTATTCTTTATATTCTACCTGTGCTATAGGGTCTGTCTACTCCATAGCTCTTAAAGTATCTGTATTTTACTATTGCAGCACACAGATCCTTATGGGTAGTGTTGCTGGGGACCCTTTGGGTCTTCATTTAAGATTCATTTTCATTTCCCCAAGTAACTACAGTTCTTAAGGAAAGAGATACTTAGTACCTCCCCTAAAACTTTATAGTCTGAGAGATTGCCACACACCACCTTAGGTGGAGTGCCAAAGGGATACCTAGTATCCCTTTTATCTTCTCCTGTGCCTTTTTAGTCACAGACAATCTGCTAGTTATGGCTGGTGGCAACGGACGTGTTCTACCAACTATTGTGTAATGTGTATGCACAATAGGGGCACGCAAGTACCAACTTGGGGCACACCTTTTTTAACCATTTCTAGCGTGGTTGTTCTTTGTCAGCCCTTCTTGCTCCATTCTGGGAGGGGGAGGCCTGTGTGTGCGTTTTGCCTTTGGCGAGAACCCTTGGGTATCCCCGTCTAGGCTCCAGAGTGTCTGGGCAGGCAGGAAGTGGGGGAGGAGATTTCCACCCCCCTGTCCTTTGGCTGCCAGAGTGCCTGAATAGATCCAGCTCCCACTGGTAATCAGGCTGTCCTGATTGGACAGCCAAACTCCCCTTTCTGTAAAACGCTGAGAGAGATTGCAGTGGAGTGTGTGCTGGAACAGTATAAAATGTGAGTCTTCCGGATTGAAAAGCAAGTCGACTACTGGAAGCGGAGGTAACCGAAGAAAACCACCAAAGACGCCTGAAGACCCATTGCAACACCGTGAAGAGACCCACTGCTGTCCTAGCCTGGTTTACTATGCGCCAGAAGAGAACCGAAGAGGACAACTCCTTGCCTTTGGCTGGTGGGAACAACCAGTCCCGAGACGAACTTTGAATTGAGCCATCTCCCGAGTTCCCAAGAGTTTCCAGAGCTGCGGAACTCCAATACCAGGAGACCTGCTGCCCATTTTGAGTGCATCGTCGTCGTAAGGCTGAATCCGTCCAAAACTTTGCTGAGCCCTCAAGGACACTTCAGAGATACGATAAGATCCAACTCGCCCATACTCCCAGTGCAGCACTGCAGGAAGTGAAGAAGATTGACTCGGCGAATCACATCCTTTTTTGGTGCTGCAGAAAAGGTGCCAAAACCGCAGAGTGAACCAAGAAGCTGCTGAAAGTCGCGCCCCAGGTCCTCCCTCGAGATTGCTACTGAGAGATCCCGTCCATTGTCCTGCCTTCAGTCATCAGACCAAAGAATCCAGATGTCTGGTCCAGAGCTGCGACATCGCGGAGTATCCAGCACAAACATTTTCTTCTAACCCAACGTACTGTGGGGAAAAAGGTATTGCTTACCTGATTCCAGAAAGTCACTCCAGAGCAGTGTAGTGCACGTAGAGGTGTCCAGGGCAACCCCTCTTACCTCCGACCCAAGCATCTGCTTGTGTCCCTTTAGCGAGTCCTTTCTCAGGGTCGACAACATTGGTTAAGCCTTCTTGCATCTTCCTTTCGACTAGAAAGCTAGGGTTGCGTTTTATGACTTTTAAGGACTTGCTGTGCCGCAAAACTGCCTCTAGAACCTGAAGCTCTACAAGGATAGCACCAACCAAGTGTTTTCCTTCCCAAAAATCACTATCTTATATGTATATGCAGACTAAATACACGTACCATATTATTTTGTGGGTGCGTGGTATTACTGATGGAACTGTCAAACTCCTGTAACAATTGCATGCGTTCAGCAACTACCAACTAAGTAGGGACTATTCGAAAGTAATCAAATTATATCTATATGTGATGGGTTTTTTTTGCTAAGTATTTAACACTGGTTCTTGTGTAAATAGAAATATATTTTTTAATATACATTTATGTTTAAGTGTTTCTTTGATGTACATTTGCTGGATTCAGGGTACTTACCTACAGCTCACATCTTCCTATTAAGATAAGCCTGACTGCTCTGCCACTCTACCAAGTTCCTGAGTTACTAAGACTTTCCTCTTCACTTCCTCCTTCCCTTCCTCCCTCCCTCCTCTGCTAAAATCCAAAGTTGCTGAGATTGGTGACCAGAGCCCTTATGTGTCCTCTTGGGCCCTGGCCTGCCACCCCCAATCCCCTTTGGCCTCCGCCCGCTCCCAGCACTTGCCTTGGCACACACTGGCCTATGCCACCACATTCCTGCACTTAGTAGGTCTGCCTCTAACTTTCATTGTTATTTGATTTTCATTCCCATGTTCCCTCCCTGTTGCCCTGTGGGTGCTTTGAAAAACCATTTACTTGATGCATAAGCGCCTTACAAATGCATAATAAATAAAAATAAATACAAGTACAGACTGATACTAAGAGTTGGGGATCTACAAACCACTGGGATAGCTTACTAAAGTCTTAGTCCCAAGTAGGACTTTAGAAAAACTCTCCTAACATTATGCAAATAACATCAACTACTCCAAATTGATATCCATAAGTATTCCAAAGGTGAAACTGGTTATAGTTTGCCAAAAATTAGGTAACACTCTGCGGCCTGAAAGGCTACGTAGTAACCTAATAAATTAACTGGATATCTGGGCACCTGTGCCTACTAATTTGTTCAAAGCAGTTTCAAAAACCCATCTGGTCCCTCCCTCATGGAAGACGGCAGAGATTATTCAGTTACATAAAATGGGTGACAGAGATAACCCTGTTCATTATTGTGCTAGATCTTTTAAAGACTATTTGTAAAATCTATGTCAAAACTCTTCTACATCATATGGGGAGTTGGTTGGAGGAGTAAGCTTTCCTTAGCCATTGGCAGATGAACTTTAGAAAAGGACATTGTTCCATGGATCAAACCTTTCGGCTAAGTTTGCCAATAAAGACATTTTTCGGCTAGATTTGACAATAAAGAAATATATGTAACTCAAAGGGCTCACTTTAGTGTTGGTTATACATTTCAATTTGGGTGGGACAAGGTTGTGTCTTGCCCCAACATTGTTTTATTTCTATATCAGCAACTTTGCTGAACAGAGAGCTGCCATGAATACTGATGGTCCAAAGTTAAATTGGGTACAGATCATATTGTACGATATGCTGATGATGCTGTGCTCATTTCTGAAACTCTCTTGGCATTGAAAAATCAAGTCGCTAAATTGTACACCATCGCAAAAGAGAAACGACTGGAAATTAATTCCAGTAAGACAAAAATTATGGGATACCAAGTGTGAAAAAGAAAGCATTTTCTTTTATTACATGGGTCTCCGTTTTTGCAATGACATGAAATGGGAAGTCCAAAGAGGTAAGAGTAGCCAGACACTAGCAAGATCTAGTTGCACCCTTTTTAATAATACAAGCTCCATAGATAAATGGACATTTAGTCTGGGTATGGATGTCTACAATAAGAAGGTTGAGCCAGTGGACCAGAGCTATGAGGCCTAGGTGTTTAAAAAACAATTGCCTTTGTGTCAAGATACTTACAAAGAGGTTATTGGACTTGCCAGAAAGTACCGCAAATAGTCTGGTTCATTTTGAACTCAGTGTTCAGAGTATTAAGCATTGTGAGAGATGACATCAGATTTACTATTGGGCCCACCTTTGCACCTCCTTTTGATTGATAACATTTAGCGATTATCCATTGGACCCGCTGAACCATCCGGTGGGGTGATAATTCACCTGTGATTCATGTCAAAACATTTCTTTACTCGATTGGGCTTCCCAGGTTTTGGGATGATGCTACTTCATTAAAGAAAGCCCCAATAAATTGTTAAAATTGCCTATACTAATAGGCGAGTATAGCTATATGAGCTAGAGGGGACCACTTTTTTGATAGGGGCTTGTGGGATGTGGCCAAAATGAGATGAACAAAGGAGGATTCCCAATACAAGCTACCTACTTGTGTCACACTACTGAACTGGTATATCTGAACTAGGTGGAGGCAAAAGGTGAATCACATTCTTGTATCAAAACAAATATCACAAGAAGTGCACATAAGCTAGTCAATCAGAGAAAACAATTTTTTATATTTAATTTTTCTAATACATGTTAAAAGAAAGGAACATGATCAGTTCCATTGTTACAAAAACATACGACAAAACAGAAAGAAATCACAGTCCTGTAAAGCAAGGAATTGTGTGTAAACAATCACGTGAATCTATTTGCTTGATTCAAGTTATACATCAACCCTATTATATTTTCAAAGGTGGTGTTAGTAATGACAAGAGTGACTTCATATCATAGACAAAGGATGGTAGTACTTCTACAAAGGCCCCAGTCGGGACAATGTGTGAACATGAACCCGTGTGGGGAGTGTGTCACATCAAGCATTTTCCACATTTAAAGTGGCCTACAACTGGGGGCAAACCCCATAGTGTTGGTTGTGTAGGTGCTTTGGTGGGCTGTCTGGGATATGTATGTACTAGTCTATCACCAAGATTTTGTAGCCGTTTAAAAGCAACATGATCTCGACAAGATCATTAACTTCGCTATCAGAACTCTTTGAACTCCTTCAGTTCACACTTATTTCCGCATACCGTCACCTGGCTGGATGGCTGATGATGCAAAATGGGGCCAGATTTACATTTCATCTCCTTCTTCACAAATCTATCCAGGGTAAGGCACCACTGCATCTAGCATACTCTATCCAACTCCATGAGCCTTCTCGTAATCTCTGCTCTGCCTCCTCGACTAACTTGTGGCTCCTCGGCTGCCATGTGCTTCCTCTCCCTTCCGCTCTCTCTTCTTGCTCGACTTGCATGGAGAATTCTCTTCCCCCGGACATCCGAGAAACAGTCCACACAGAGTTGTTAAAAAACAAAGTAAAAGTCCACCTCCTTGCCTCAGAGTTATCCACTAAACGTACCTCTCATCTGCCTGCTAGCTAACATTTTTCCCTCGCCTCTAACCTGCCTCTCACTTTCTCTGCCTCCATTCTAGCACTTCACCAATCATGGTCATGTCCCGAGCATAGCTAGCCGTACCGCCTACCTGCACTTAAAAATGTCCAATGTTGGGGATTCCAAGATTGCTGCCAAGCAGTGAAGACACGGATGATCGAGCTCTGTGCCCCATCAGAAGTGTTTGATCTGCTAAGCATGCTGTAAAAATACAGTATACTGAATATACATTTTACGCAACACAGGTGACATCAAGCAAAGCTGATTTTAAGAGGAATAACGGAAAGGTGTCGGCGTAGAACGATTTCGAGTCGAGATCTACAAACAAGGGATTCGCCGATCCGGATTGCTGAGGGACGGCATACGGGGTCTTGCAGGAACCCACAGAGGACGGACGCTGATGCAGAAGGGTCTGCCCATCCCTGCTACTGCAAGGAAGAATCCCGATATAGTCGGGGAAGCTGAAGTACTCTGCGACTTGACGGGATAAAAGACACCGCCCAGAAGAACACAGAGCCCCCAGGGAGACCTGTAGGCCCCTTTGCAATTGGGTGTTACCCCCCTACACAGCATAATCTGTCAGTAATCCTTCCCTACACATGGATGAGACCCACCTAATTTAAGTGCTGCGGGACTCTAGGGAAGCAGACCCCCGGCAGGCGCCCTATAACGCAAGCAGCATACTTTTAATTACTTAAATCCAAACAGCGTTACCCCGACAACGAGTGCAAGGGCAGAGACCCTGGGAGAGACAGCAGAGGGGTGCTGGAAAAGAAATAACCACCGCCGGCACCCACAAATGCTGATCTGTAAATTCGGAAGGCAACTGGACAACATACTTGGGGCTCAGTAGAGCTCGGATCCCCAGGGAGAGTTCAGGTGAATTGAAATACTGCTGCGAAGGCGTTTGGAAGACCGGAGGAGATCCGGAACCCCCTCTCTGAACCAACCAAGTTCAGGGTAGTGCTTGCATGGTACCTGTGCATATCTCTTTACATACATGGGCGAGATCCATTAGCGCCAATAGAGTCTGGGCAAGAAGAGGAGCAAGAGAAGGCACGTCGTGTGTGATTGGGAGGCCCCCCATATTTGATATTAGGGAAAAACAAACTTCCACATTACTTACACCGGACATCTCCCGAAAGACTTAAAGGCCAGAGTGGGATTTCGAAATAAAGAGAGAGAACCAACCATTACATAGCAGCAGGAATCTTTCCGGCGGAGTAGGTCAATGACGGGATCCAGGGGGGGAAAGAAAAGAGTGAATCTCCACGCTCCCACCCACTCTCAAAGAGAATCCGATCAGAAGCTGCTGGCTCAGGTCGGGTGGGACCCAAAAAAGATTTGGAATACACAAGCAAGCTGGTGGAGGTGCAGGGGGACAGCATAAACACTAATATGGTGGCCTCAAAAGAAGATGTCGAGCGTTGTTTTCAAGTCTTTCAGGACAAACTTTCTGCTCCCTTGCAACTACAATTTGACACTTTCCCCAGTGAATTTAAATCCGCCCTATAAGACGTGCGAAAAGACATCACCTCTCTTGAGGAAAGACCGAACACCAATGAGAAGGTATTACAAGACTTTTCGGAAGAGCTTCTTGAGCAGCTCGCAAGCACAATATATAATGTGGAGTTACAATGTGAGGACTTTGGAAATAGGTTGAGGAGGTCCAATATCCGTATAAGGAATATTCCATAATCGGTGAGCGACTTGGCCCTGAAAGTTACAGGAGTCTTCAAAGACCTATTGAATACGGAAGCAGAGGTAGCAATTCCTATAGAGAGGACTCAGAGGCGACCCGAAACGTCAAGACCATGGTGCCCGTACTAGAGACCCTCTGGTGGCAATGGCGTGCTACCCTCTCAGAAGGAATACATTCTTAGGGAAGGCAGAAAAGCGACACAGAATACGCTCAACGGGAACAAAATTCAATTGTTTCAGGATCTCTCCCCCATAACGCTACAAAAAAAGAAAAAAAAAAAAAAGTCATGCGTGAGATCCTGCAATATTTTCAAACTCAGAAGATACCATATAGATGAACCTTCACATTTGGCCTATTATTCAGTTGGGAGGGCAAACAGTATCGAGTAACGACAAAGGAGGAGGGAGCCCGCATTTTGCAAATAGACCAGGATGATCAACCGGGTCCTAGCACTGGGGTCCGGGCTTATGCCCCCCGGGGCCCGCGATACTGGGAATGGACAACAACACAACGGACCCAGAGAAAAAGCCAAAAAGGTCCCTTATTGGCAGAGGAGGCCCCAGTATCTTGAACGATCAAGGACTCACCTGGGTAGCGACGACATGGTGAAAAAAGGTACACTTTTGCAGATCATGAATGACATTATGTAAGGTGGGGGCATTGCATAGGCTCATCTTGGAATCTATCAAAGACAAATAAAGGGTTTTAGGATACCGTGCACTTATCCCTGCTTTAGGAGGTAATCCATCTCCGAGGACTGAGTCCGAGGAGAGATTAGCAAGGGTGGTCTACACCAGGAAGAGCGAAAAGTTGTTGGGGAACTGTTGTGGAGCAGGTACAAGTTGGGTGTTAGGAGGGAAAGTTTTGGGGGCAAGGGGGTAGTACACAGGATGCGAGACAGAGGGTTAAAAAGACGCCCTCAGTGTTGCATTCTCAAAGTAGCGGCCACGCAAAACGGCTTCATCTTCCGCTGCTTGACACTACACTTAATATAAGGGGACTTAATACCCCCGTTAATAGAAGGACATTGCAACGGTTACTTAAAACACACACCAGCCTGATCTTATCGCCTAACAGGAAACACATATCAAATATCAGGATCGACATAAGTTACAATTGAAGCAATAACCGATAATTAGGCAGGCTAATGCAAAGGGGAAGACAGCGGGGGTATTTATTGCTTTAAGGACAGGCACGCAGGTTTCCATTATGAAGACGTAAGCTGACAAATAGGGCCGTTTCCTATATATTTTAGTGCAGATGGGATCGCTGACCCTAACTTTATATGCCCCTAACTCCAGCCAAGAGGGCTTTTTTTGAAGTCCGCATTATCCAATTTGGAACAGTTTAGCGAGGGTGAAATGACTTTGATGGGGATCTAAATATTGCATGGAACTCCCTATGAGATGGAAGTTCTAACACCAGATATGCTCGTACCCCTTAGCCCTCAGGCAGAAATTCGATCAGCTGACACTCAAATATGTTTGGCCTACCCTGAAAGGAGAGGAAATGCATATACATACCATTCCCGCGTCCACAAATCCTTCAAGGATAGATTACTTTTGGGCTTCGATTAGGCCGATCGGAAGAGCGACACGAATTGACACCATAACACACATTAGGGAAGAGAGCAACGACAACGGAAGAAATAACAGTTCCAAGCAATTCACTCTGCTTTATACAAGACAGATTCCCCAGACCAGATATCACAAAGTAATGATTTGCAATCAATCCAGTTAGATAGAATCTCGTAAGCGGACAGAGCGAATCCAGATAACGATATTACTCGTGAGGAAGTGTTATTTGTTATAGCTACCCTTCAAATAGACAAATCGCCGGGACCAGATGGATATATCGCCTCCTTTTATAAAAGGTTCAGAGAAACTTTAGCTCAGAAATTAACCAACCTCTTTCATTCTTTTACTACAAGTGGCAAAATAACAAGCTTCTATGGAAGATGCCAAAATAATCCTAATCCCGAAACCGGGGAAAGATTACGCTCATGAACACGGACACAAAATTATACACAAAAATTCTTGCAAATCGGCTCGAGGGCCTCATGCGTAATCTCATCGACCCTGACCAGACAGAATTCATAAAAGAGCGACAACCCCATGATAAAATCCAGCGAATTTGCCACTTAATTGAAAAAGTGGCTAAAAAAAAAAAAAGAGGACGCAGCTATATCGGTATCATTAAATGCCAAAAAAGCATTTGATCGCGTGGAATGGTCTTTTTTATTTAATACCTTACGAGCTATGGGTTTTGGTCCTCAATACATAGCGATGGCACAAGCTAATTATGTGAATCCTTCAGCCAGATTGCTGATAAAGGATCAACTATCCCTCCAGGTCTCCCTTCATAGGAGGTACGAAACAGGGTTGTCCCCTTTCCCCTCTTCTTTATACAATACACTTGGAACCATTTTCAATCGCAGCTTCGTAAATCGGATGCAACAGAGAGAATATCTTTTGGGGGAGAAATTCATAAGCTGTTGGCATTTGCAGATGATACGCTCCTTTCGATCACTAATCCAGGTATCTCACTATCTGCAGCGCTCGCTCAATTGGAAGGGTTTGGTAGAGCGGCCGATCTTAAAGAACAAGTTACTTACCAACTGTAACATTCTTTCGACTGGATGTTCCTCCCACGTATTCCTCATCTTCTGATAATTCATCTCCAGCTTTGCTGCTTCGGAAAACAAAATTCTCGGCAGAGGGCACTGTGCTCGAGGTTGTGGCGTCGATTGTCCCTCGACGGGCTCTCTACTCTGTCTACTTCACTGATGGTATAAATAGCTCGCGCCGTGCCCGTTGCTTCAGTACTGTTTTTTCGATGAAACCTATAGTAGGAACAATCAGGCGTGCCTCATGACTGATGCACTCTTCGTGAGAGGAACGTGTAAGAAAACGTAAACTGTACTGCGGGGTAGGATGGGAGGGTCGATGAGGAATACGTGGGAGGAACATCCAGTCAAAAGAACGTTACAGTTGGTAAGTAACTTGTTCTTCGAATGGATTGTGTCCTCCCACATATTCCTCATCTTATGATAGACTCCCATAGCAGTGGCAATTTTGGAGGTGGGAGTACTAAGTATTGTTTTCATGGACAGAGTGAAGTACTGCCCTGGCAAATAACCCCTCATTGGAGGAGGCAGTATCCAGGCAATAATGTTTGATGAAGGTATGCATTGTTTTCCAAGTTGCAGCTGAACAAATGTCTGCTGCCGGAACTCCCCTCTTTAGAGCCGCAGAAGTAGCCATTCCCCTTGCAGAATGGGCTCTAAGCCCATCTGGTGGGTCTTTTCCCACCAATTTGTAGCATTCAATTATGGCTAGAATGATCCAGCGGGATATGGTCTGTTTTGTTACTGATAACCCCAGTTTGTGGCCAGAATAACCCACAAAAAGGTGGTCATCCTGTCTTAATTTAGACATTCTTGAAATGTAAAAACTAAGAGCCCATTTGGGGTCTAGTCTATGTAGTCTCTCCTCTTCTTTGCCCAAATGAGGAGGAGGACAGAATGTTGGTAATATGATTTTTTGTGACAAATGGAAGTCAAAAACTACTTTTGGTAAAAAGGAAGGTTTAACTTTAAGAACTACCTTGTCCTTATAAAAAGTAGTATATGGCGGTTTGCCTGAGAGAGCCTGTAATTCACTAACCCTGCGGGCTGTTGACAAGGCCACAAGAAGCACAGTCTTTAATGTTAGAAGCCTCAATGGACAGGAGTGCAGAGGTTCAAAAGGTATACATGTCAGAAATTTGAGTACTAGATTTAAATCCCAAGTTGGGACATGAAAAGGTACTGGAGGGTATACGTTAGTAAGCCCTTTTAGGAATTGAATTATTAATGGTATTTTGAAGTATGAAACCTCTGAGGTGCGCTTAAAATTGAACAGCGCAGCAAGATATCCTTTTATTGTTCCTATCTGGAGCCCCAGATTGGCTAGATGTAGTAGAAAAGAAAGCACTATTGGAGTGCCACATTGAAAAGGGTCCACATTCTTATCTTTGCACCAGTTACTGAACTTGTTCCAGCGACATCGGTATAAAGATTTTGTTGCTGGCCTTCTGACTGAAAGCAAGATCTCCATTACGTCATCCGGAAGATCCCAATCCTTGTATCTCAACCTCTCAGAAACCATGCGTGAAGGTCGAGTGTCTTGACCTCTGGATGGAGAACGCGACCTTCCTCTTACGAGAGAAGATCCTCTCTTTGCGGAAGACTATTGGAGGGCAGATGGACATGTCTAGACGGTCCGGGTACCACATCCTTCTGGCCCAATCCAGGACAATTAGGATCATGGTTTTCCTGAACTTTCTCAACCTCCTGATTACTTATGGAATCATGGGGACTGGGGGAAACGCAAACAGTAGTGGAAACTTCCACTCCACTACGAATGCGTCTCCCAGAGCTCCTCTTTGAGGAAATTCCCTTGAGCACTACTGTTGATCACGGTGGCGAACAGATCCACTTGAGGCGTCCCACAAAGGGCAAAGATCTCTTGAAGGACTTCCTGAGCTAGCTCCCACTCGTGGGAGACTGTGCTCTGCCTGCTCAGAGCATCTGCCGCCGTGTTCTGCTCTCCGGCTAGGTGAATTGCCGATAGAGAGATTCCTTCTCATATTGCCCAGAACCAGAGCTGCATTGCCTTTTTGCACAGTGGTAGTGACCCTACACCACCTCTCTTGTTGAGGTAGTACATGGCCACTGTGTTGTCCGTCATTACAGGACATTCTTTCCCTGTACAGAGGGCAGAAAGGCCTTCAGCACTAGTCTGATTGCCTTCAGCTCCAAAAGGTGGATATGTAGTTTGGACTCTGACGGAGACCAACGACCGCCGATTGTCAGATTGTTGGCGTGTGCTTCCCACCCCGTGAGTGAGGCGTCCGTTACTACTGTTATTTCCGGCCATGGTTGCCAAAAGGATTCTCAGTTGAGAATGTTGTTATAAGCACACCATAGAAGATCCTGAGCAACTGCGCTCGGGACTTGCAGAAGATCCGACATATTCCCTGAGAACTGGGATCACTGAATTCTGAGAGCCCACTGAAGGGATCTCATTCTCAGTCTGGCCTCTGGCACCAGAAAAATGCAGGATGCCGTGAGGCCGAGCAACCTCAGGAAATCGAAGGCCGGTAGATGCTGGGCATTCTGGAACTTTGTTACCATCTGCATAATGTGGAGAGCCCTCACCTCGGTAGGCGAAGCTTTTCCCGAGGAAGTATCCAAGACTGCTCCGATAAACTGGAGCTTTTGAGATGGTATCATGTGGGACTTCTTGAAATTGAGGGAGAAGCCCAATTTGTGAAGGAAGTGGCAGGTGATCGAAAGATGTTCCTGAGCTTGTTTGGGAGAACGTGCTCTGATCAACCAATCATCCAGGTAGGGGTAGATGTGAATCCCCGCACTCCTGAGACTCGCTGCCACAACCGCCATCAGTTTGGTGAAAACGCTCAGGCGGAGGTCATCCCGAATGGCAGAACTCGAAACTGAGAGTTGCCAATCGCGAACCTCAGGTACTTTGTGCTTTGGATGGATTGGCACATGAAAGTAAGCACCCTGAAGGTCCAATGATACCAACCAGTCTTGGAGTTGTAGAGCCAGAAGGATCTGAGAAAGGGTCACCATCTTGAACTTGTCCTTCCTGAGGAACTTGTTCAAGTTTCTTAAGTCCAAGATGGGTCTCAATCCTCCATCCTTTTTTGGGATGAGAAAGTATGGGGAGTACCAACCCCTGTTCCTCTCCGCTACAGGTACCTGTTCTATGGCACCTTTCTCTGGCAGGGTTAAAATTTCCTGCAACAGGAGCGGGTCTGGAACTTTGATGGAGTTGGCTCACGGTGGATGATTCTGAGGCTTTTTTTGGAAGGGGAGACAGTAACCTTGAGCTACTGTTTCCAGTGCCCAAGCATCTGAGGTAATGCCTTGCCATTCCTTAAGATGCTGAGAGATCGTGCCTCCCACTGGTGTTTTGTGTAACAAGGTCTCAGAGAGATTTGGAGGCGGCTGCAGGAGTGGCTGAGGGCAAAGATGGCGCTCCTGAGGCTGATTTCGCACCTCTTCCTCGTGCACCACGAGGGAAATTTCTTTTGCCTCTTTGAAAAGCCTGTCCTCTTCCAAACGCGGAGTAGTAACAAAAAGAACGACCCCTCCAGGTAGATGAGCCGGAATACGGTTTGAGGCTTGCGCATGGAGGCACTAAGCGATTTAGCTGCCGCTTTCGAAGTCTGAAGTTTTTCTAGACTTTCATCAGCCTTACTGCCAAACAGCCTCGAGCCATCAAAGGGCATGTTAAGGAGTCTGGCATGCACATCTGGTGCAAACCCCGACTTCCTCAACCACGCAAATCTGCGTAGCTGGATCTGCTGATACTATCGGCAGTATCCAGTCCAGACTGGAGACATTCCCCCATTGCCGCCTTCCCATCTTTGACTATATTCAGGAAGCCTTCCCTTTCCTCGCCTTCCGGAATATGATCAGCCGCCACCGAAATACAGTCCCACAGGGTATGGGTAAACCTGGCCAGGGTACAGGTGACATTTGTCGATTTAAGGGACATGCTGCCTGAAGTGAAAACTTTACGGGCCCAAGCATCAACTTTTTTATCCTCTCTATCCGGAGGGATAGTGGGATATGCAGTTTGTTTTGATGTGGATGCTGCCTGAATAACTAGACTTTCTGGAGTCGGATGCCTGTTTAAATAGTCAGGATCCGTACCAGCAGGTCTGTATTTCTTGGGGAAATTACTATTTGCAGCAGCAATGCTCTCAGTATTTTCCCAGTTTTTCTCCACTGTCCTCTGAAGAGCCCTGTGGAAGGGGAGAACTGGATCTTTTTGAGGACCTCTGACAATTATATCTGTCATGTTGTACTGTTCAAAAACGGGTGAAGTGTTACCCCAACCCATGTATTCGATTAATCTGGTCATAAGACTCCTGTACCCTGAGTCTGCATGTTCTGCAGGATCAGGTCTGGCAAACTCTAATTCTGGGGAGATGTTAAATCCACTCGCAGAATGTAGAGTGTCACTCAGGTCTCTCATTTTGGACTCTTGATCTATAAGTTCCTCAGGAACTTGTTTTGTGACATATGAAACTCCAAAAAGTGATTTCATCTTCCTCCGAGCCAGATTCCTCATAAATTTAGGACATAGACTTAAAAAAGTCTGACCTGGGCAATGGAGTAAATCTCCATTCTTCCTTGACAATTTGTGTCGAAGGAATGGAAAAATCCTTCGAAGTTGTTGAAGCAATCTTCGATGACTTCGAAGATGACTTCGAAGACTCTTTTGTCTTCGGCGCCGAAACGGTCGACTCCGATGGCGTCGAAGAAATCATCGAAGCCTTCGACGACTTATGTTTTTTTATGTGGCAACAGAGAGGTGCTTGACTCTCGAAGAGTCTTCGACGGCTTGGCGTCGACTTGAGTTTTTCGAGTATCCTCGACACTACTTGCTTTTAACATAGTTTTGGACTTCCCTTTGTTGTCTAATGGAGCGACTTTAGGGGTATGGCTCTTCTGAGGTTTATTCGAGGGGGTCGGGCCGCATTCTCCTCCATCATCTTTTTACGAAATTCCTCCCATTTTCTGGGGGAATCCGATTTTGTCGGACATCGAATTTCTTCGGTCGACTCAGAAGATGATGAAGAGGGAGATCTATGTCTCCTCTTCATTTTTTTAGACGAGGAAGAAGAGTGTCTCGATCTACTACAAGATCGAGATCTCTTGGGATGACTATGGCGATCCAATTCCTTCGAATCAGTCGCTTTTTTATGTTTCTTTGGACATAGCCTTCTTCTAGGCTTCCCTCCCCACTAACAGTTTACCTCTCCTCTCACGAAGGGCCTTCTCGGTCATGGACTGGCAGGGACCACAGTCGTCGGTTCGGTGACTTGAACCGAGACACCAGAGACAAACTCGGTGAGGATCGGTGATCGACATTTCGATCCACAGTCGATGCACTTCTTAAACGCAGTCTTGGGTGTTGAAGGAGTCGAAGAAGATGACATTTTCACACAGAAAATCTCGAAGCGCGCCATTCTCGATAGCGAAGCGATCGGAAAAACGTAACTGAAGCAACGGGCGCGGCTCGAGCTATTTATACCATCGGTGACGTCAACAGAGTACGGAGCCCGTCGAGGGACAATCGACACCACGACCTCGAGCACAGCGCACTCTGCCGAGAATTTTTTTTCCGAAGCAGCAAAGCTGGAGATAACGAATTATCATAAGATGAGGAATACGTGGGAGGACACAATCCATTCGAAATTAACATTACAAAATCCGAAATCTTAAATCTCTAGCTCAAACATGGCAAATTATCCAAAGCAATGGGGGAGACAGCTCCACTGAATCAGAAGGGCATCCGGGCCATAGGAGTAAATATCACACGGTCAGTCAGGGAACTCTATTCTGCTAATTTCCACCCACTAATAGCAGAGATTCAGAAGCTGCTCCAGTCTTGGAGCCCTTTGACAGTTCCATGTTTGGCCGGATTAATTTGGTTAAAATGGTGATCCTACCCAAGGCGTTATTTGTTTCAGGTTCTGCCGATCCAAGTCCCGATCCGAGTCCCGGCTTCCTTTTGTCGCATGCTACACAAAATATCAAATTTTATATGGAAAAACAAACCTCCCCATATAGCATTGGAACTGTTAAGGATTCCCCCAAACAGAGGCAGTGTTGGCCTCCCCAATTTCAGAGACTATTATCGAGCAGCAGAGCTGCGAGTGATAAAAGACTGGTTTAGGGAAGGCACAAATAAGAGATGGAGACAGATGGAAAAGGCAATAGTGGGGCACAGGATGAGAGAGAAGCTATGGCTACCTAGATCAGACAGACCACGGAATATGCATCATAGTGAGATTACTAGGGTGGTGGAGAACATATGGGATCAAGCCATCTGTCATCATTTTACCTAATTTCCCTCCCCCTTTATTCGCGAACCCACAGTTTACCCCAGGAGTAGATGCTAGATCCTTGCCTGAGTGGAAAAGGTAGGGATGTACAAAGTTCTGCGACATTTTAGTGGTGCAGGATATCAAATCCTTTTCTACATGCAAAGAGGAGCTGGCCCTCCAATACGTTCAAGTTCGCAACTGGCTGATGGCTCCACCAAACAAGTCAGCGGGTTTCAGAACAATCCCGCCATTTGAGCAATTTCTGTCTTCCAGCTCGGGGGAAAAACATTTGAATTCTAAATTATGGAAGCTCTTAACTGAAGAACCTTTGCTACCCGCTTCTACATATCAACTGGCCTGGGCAAAAACTTTGGGGTTCATGCCAACAGAAGAATCATGGTCCCGCCTCTAGTCAGACATCCTGAGAATGACTAGGTCCATACAGGGGAATTTTGGTTCAAATTGATGTTCCAATGGCACTATGCTCCATCTGTTCCGGTTTCTTGCTGGAGGGAATGAGGGGAGAAAGATTGGTTGCATGTATGGTGGTCGTGCGCTGAACTGCTTCAATTCTGGAAGGAAGTGCAGAGAAATAGGAGGGTAATGTTTGCTTTAATGACAGAGAGAGCTCTAGTGGAAATTCTTTTAGGCTTGGCACAACAGGACAATTTACTCTGGCTGAAATATAAGAGGAAGGCATTCTATATTCTCCAGTTGGCGGCTCTACTGGTAGTGGCCCAGAAATGGAAATCTACGGACTCTCCACATATAAAAGACTGGTATCATAAACTATGGAACTTTGTATCTCTGGAATGGGTCAGCTATACGATTCAAGAGGAGCAGGCCAATTTTTTGAAGGACTGGGCGCCGATTGTGAACTTTATTCATGGGGACTACATGGAACTTGAATATTGGATATACTTTGAACATTGCAATAGATTCAACATCCTGTGTACATGGGAGGGTGGGGGGGGAAAGGGGTACAGGGGGTAGGGATTGGGGAAATTCAGGAAGAACAGGGTGGGGGAATTGTTTTTTTTTGGTTTATTTCTGTATGCTTGAAAACTAAAAAAAAAGAAAAATGTCTAATGTTGGTTGTCCTTAATCCATGTATGTCCACTTAGGTATTGTGTCCGGTGACTTTCATTTACTCCCCTCCACAGACTGGTCAGAATGTCCCTTACTTTTTTTAACACAAAAGGAGGCAAAACACATGTGTGTAGTTTCTCTGCAGCATACTTCTTTGTCACTAAGTGGTCTTAGGGAACTCAGGTTGTTAAAGAAGACACAAGGATAGAGCGACTTTCTCACTAAGGCTGCCTACCAGGAACCTAATACTAGAAAGCGCTGGTGTGCCGCTTATCTAAAAGTAGACAGTATAAGAAAGCAAAGGACTCTTGTCCAGTTATTCTGCCCAGTACTTCTCGGTTTTATAGACCCATTAAGTATTCAACCTAGTCCTTCTTAGACCACCATCTTTCATTCATACAGGTACAAATGGAAGTGAAAATGGTCATAAAAAAAAAAAACACACACCCCTATGTCATGTAGTCAATCTATTTGTGGGTACACAACAATTTAATAGCCCATAGACTTACTGAATTTACATAGGGTTTCTTGAATTAAAAAAAAACTATTGCTAATTGTTTTTTTAATGGCAATGCCAATTGTAATAAAAAGGCACACACACACACACACACACACACATTCTGTGGAATGATACTATTTGTCAACAGAGAGTTTTGGGAGTTACAGTAGCTCAAAATAATAGTAGACGATAGTTGGCCTCCTCTATGTAGCAACCACCGTCAAACTCGCCCCATTGTAAAATCTCACTGCTTCCCGTCAAATCGGATTTCTTATTTATTGTACATTCTTTTGTGATCAAAAGAGCATTGTTCCGCCTGTACATAAATAAAGAAATAAATCATAGTTGTATTGCTTTGATGGATTTTTGTCTTGCTTTGATGGATGTTTGTCGGAATAAAGGGGAATGAGGACGACAGTGAATGTAGTGGGTGTCTAGAGATCCCTTTTCTCCCATTTCCCTAGTATTATACATGCACTGACTTTCCTGCCAGGTAGGAGTGGGAAAGGTCTGTTTAGGCCCACTTTACATAAGCAATAAACCCAGATGGGAGGGTCATTACCAGACAAAGTAATGCCCCTGCCCAGAGGGGTGCATTGCCATTCGCATCGCTACATGTTTTTCTGGGTTGCAAATAGTTTTTAAAGTTGAGAAATGGCAGGTTTGCTCTTCTCAACTTAAGAAAAAACTACAAAACAAGATGTCCACCACAGACAAATATATGTAGTCCCTTGTCCCTTTCCATGGTGGACATTGCTGTGGCGGGGAAGTGCTGGAACACCAAGTTTTCTGAGCGCTGGCGAGAGACGAGGAAGTTGCAGGTAAGTGGGGCGAGGAGTGAGTGAGGTAGGTGGAAATTGGGGGAGAGGGGAAGGGGTCACAGGAAAGCACTCACCTACTGCAAGGCAGGGAAGATGGCAGCCTCACGCTTCTGAGGAGGGTCAGAACGCAGGTGTTACCAGGAGGTAAAGCCCCCGTACCAGGCTTTCTGATTGACTGAGAGGTTCCCCGTTGTAGTACCAATATATCACATCATACATTACTTACCTTACGTGTATTTCTGATGCTTACATCTGCTTGGGTTTACATGTTGTGCATAGGCCGACCGAGTATTGCATTCTTGTTTTGAAACTTCGAAAAGGGACGTCAACTGGGCATGTTTGTAATACCATCCCTGTGTGATGTGTATTGTACCCATGATCCTTCACGCGTGGAGGTCCCTCAGATTGTTTTTTTTCTGAAAAGAGGAAGCATGAAGCGAATGTATGGTACAGAAATAAAGAAAAGTGTACCTTCAACTCCAAGTGGGGAGGAAGGGTGGGTGCATGTGAATCTAAGCAGATACAAGCATCCGAAACACAATTACGGTAATTAATTTAGCACTTCTGTGGCTTGTGGGTCTGCTTACAATCGCATGCTGTGCATAGACTAGCGGGGAGTACCAGGAGATGGTGGTGGGATGTTTGATGGTACAGCGGCAAAAAGATGTCTTAACATCCCTTGACCCACCTGTGAATCACTCTTAGAATGTGTAGCTAAGCAGTAATGTTGTGTAAAGGTGTAAATCGAAATCCAGGTAGCTGCTTTACAAATGGCATCTAAAGGTACATTTGCAATAAAAGCTAAAGTAGTCCCTGTGCCTCGAGTAGAGTGTGCTCTGGGTGTAAAAGGTAAAGTTCTTCTAGAAAGAGAACAACATCTGGATGCATTTCACAATCCATTTTGAAATAGCTGAGACAGGATCCACTTCTCTTCCAATGATTAGGGAAATAAAGACTAGTTCAATTTTCCATAGTGGTTATGTTTTATTTAGGCAATACATTCCAGCTCTTCTACATCCAATGTATGAAGGCATCTCTCTGCTGAGTTTGTAGGATTTTGGAAGAAAGCTGAAGTTCTATAGACTGACATGGAACTTGGATATGAATTTAGGAGAGAAGTGTGGATGTGTGCGCAAAACCATGTTGTCCTTGTGAATGGTAACATATGGATCTTGAACAGAGCGCCTGCAGTTCACTCACCCTTTTTATAGATGTAATTGCCACGAGAAAGGCAGGCTTATAGGTGAGCACCTAGACTGGTTTTATGCATTGACTCAAAAGGAGGGCCCATAGGTTTAGTAAGGACTACATTCAAGTCCCACCCGGGAGTTCGATTTGAAATTTGAGGGTGTAATCTTTTGACCCCTTCCATAAAGGCTTTAATGACAGGGACTTTCCACCAAGAAACATTCATTTGAGAGGTGGTGTAAGCGGAAAGAGCAGCTAGATGCACTCTTAGCACTCTAGTCAGCCCTGAATCTAAAAGGTAAAGTAGGTTATAACACAATGTGAGAAGGTGTGACGTTAATAGGATTGAGGCTATGTGATCTTCACCAAATGACAAAGAATTTCCACTTATTGAAATAGCTGTGTCTCGTATTGGGTTTATGTGCCTCCTTAAGAATGTCCATACAATCTTTGAGGCAGATATAAATACCCAATGTCTATGAATTCAGGAGCCATGCTGCTAAATTCAGTGTTTGAGGACATGAATGCAGAGTTGATCTGATCTTGGGATACAAGAATGGAAGTTTGACTGGAGGGCAAAGAGGCATTTTCATTAGGTGTGAAAACCACGTCTGCCGGGCCCACATTGGAGCTATCAGGATACGTTTGACTTGTGCATCTTGTGGACTTATCCTGTGTGACGAATCCCTCCGGGTCGTCACTTCTCCCCGGGAGGGGTCCCTCCCCATGGGGCCAAGCAGATGAGGCCACTACCCGATAGTCACCCTGTGGGTGGTACTCAGTGGGAGGATCCCATGGGTGGGGACCACCTCTCTAGGAGAAGTGAGGTCTGCCGAGAGAGAACACCGTTAAACAGGAGACATACAGCCCCATATGGACTCAGATATTCCCATCCTCTCATTCTCCTCTTGCTTCCAGTAATTTCCTTATACATAGTAATTGTGTTTATCAGGCAAATAACACTATGATGAGGAAGAGTGAGGGAAGAGTGAATATAGATAGCTTCAAAAGTACTGTCACGAGGAAGAGCAGGGTGATGCAGAGCCCTAGGCAGAACCAATAAGAGTATGCTAGCTATTGGAAGCTAGAAAGCAGTTGGGACATAATAAATGACTTCCCGACCCAATGCTGTGGAGTCCTCGGCAGATCCGACCACATGCAACAGGGAGGCAGAGAAGCATCACGACTTACCTGGTTGTGGGATTCCCTTATCCGGTGGCAAGAGCAAAGCCCTCCAAGTGGTCCAGGCGAGATCAGATGCGCAGAGAGAAACCAGCATTGTACAGCCACCGAACAAAGAACGAAGACTGCAAGAGGCCAGGGGAAGCTGCAGAAGCTGTCCGTGTTGCCAAGGACCGGAACCCTCACAGACCAAGTACAAACGTATGCAGAGGGAGACCGGGAAGGCACAGGGATAGATACCCCAAAGGATGTGGTAGGAAGTGCAGAGCCATCTTCCTCGGCCCAGTGGGACCAAAGAAGGACAAAAGTTGAGAACAGAGAGGGTGAAAGAGTGCCCCAGAGAGACTAGAAGAGAGGCCTGGTAGGATAGTGAACTGGGCCTAGTTAAGAGACACTGTACATCTGAAAGAGAGAAGTTGAGAATGGAGGGGGTGAAAGAGCACCCCAAAGAGACGCCTGGCAGGATAGTGAACCGGCCTAGTTAAAAGAGATTGCAAAGCGGAACGAGAGGTTAAGGACCCAAACACAGAGAGAGAGAGGCACGTTGAGAATGGAGGGGGTAAGAGTGCCCCAGAGAGACTGGAAGAAAGGCCTGGCAGGATAGTGAACCAGGGCTAGGTAAGAAATTTTGTTTTTATCATTAAAAGTTCAGTTTTACACAAAAACATTTGTTTTTCCACAAACATCCATAAAAGAACTGACTGGTCATTCGCTAAAAGAAAGGGAGGAGTCAGGGAGAAAAGAACAAGGAAAAGACACAATCAAAAATCTAAAAGGAGATGATGAGGAGGGCTCCCAGTTGGACAGAAGAGGAAACCACCACTAGGATCGTCTTTAGGGGTTATGATGATGAGGTTTCTGGCTCTAGAGGGGCACCTGTGCGTCATCCTTTTCTGGGGAAACCCATTCTCCAGTCTCACATTCTCAGAGCCTCCACTCCACGACCGTCCTGTGTCATCCATCGGTTTCCACACTTCGGTAAGGCATCTTTTGGTGGCTGTTTCTTGCAACCTCAGCTTATTGGTAGAGTCCACTCCAGAGCGGAGTCCTTACATTTCTGTGAAGACCCTCTCTACAGACACCCGATTACTGGTGGACTTGCACCTCCATAAAGTCTCTCCTATCGGGCATCAGCATCCGTGCCTACAACGCTCTTCTTCTTTTCGTATAGTATTCGAGTTCTCTCTGTTCTTAGTTCAGGACAAAAGAGGACCAAGTGCTGCAGCGATTACTCCCGGAAGCTGGAGGCAGCATTTTTTTACCCTTTACCATTCCTCCATAGCAACTTAATGTAACTCTTATGTAGTACGTTTAAGCGAAATCTCAGGAAGGGGGCGCAAGACCTTGGGTTCAGGGATTTTCTCAAGTATTCCAGCGTGATGTTAGGAAGGCTAGTCAGGGTTCTAGATAACATCTCCTAGCTTCGGTTTCCGACCAGTCTGCAACCCACAGCGCCCTTTTAACAAGGAGGGTATTCACGCACAATGTTTCCACAAAGAAACCTAACTGCCAGAATTTCTAGGCATTTGGCTCTCCATTGGTTCAGCACCCAGTCATTCATACCTACTTGTTTCATTTTAATTATGTGGTATTGGAGAGGGTAGTACGCTGAATTAAGTTTTCCAAAGACAGCTATGAGTTTTCCGGGTGACTTATGTATAAGGATAAGAGACCCAGTTCATGCCCCATCACTGCCATTGGGATTGCATTAGGTAGTCTTAGGATAAGCTTCAAGAATTTGCTCTCCAACTTCTCCCAGGTTGCCCAGGGTATTCCCGTACCCGCCTCTCCAGCATATGACAGCGCTGGAACCACCTTCTGGTTGTAAAAGTGGATAACAGACAGGAGAGAAAATGTGCCATATTTTCTCCCAATCACTAGACCGTGAGCTGTCAGCTGCTTAGTTTTCAAAACCAGATTGGAGATCCTGGCCGCCTCGCCACAGCTGGCAATGGACATGATTCCTATGTATTTTATGGAAGCCATATGACTAATTTGGTTGTTTCCCAGCCTCCATTGCACGATTCCTTTCCTCCTAACTCCAGGGTTTTGGATCATCAGAATCTTGGTTTTATCCGCGTTAATTTTCTGGTTGTTTGAATCAACGTACTCCTGTAGAGCAGTCCGTTTAAAAAAAAAAATGTTTTATGGCCGATAGGTGTTCTGTCCAGGAGGACCAATTTGTACGCGTATAGAAGCCAGCCAGCCGGCGTTCCGTTAATGTTCGGGGGGCAGGATATAAGGGGATCCATAACGTATTTAATGTCATTGATGGTTGTAAAGTATAGGAGCCAGTGGGCATCCCTGCTTAAGGCCCCTGATAGTGAGGATTTCCTTTGTGAGGTTCCCCTCTTTGTCCAGCCTAATCTGTAGCAAAGTTCCAGTGTAGAGGTCTTTGATGACAGCTACCAGGTCTTAAGGGCAGCCTTTTACAGTCATTTTTGACCATAAACGCAGTCTATCGATGGAGTCAAAAGCGACCTCCATGTCTACACATGCTACATACAGACTCGCTTTTCCTTTCAGGGACTTGGCCTTCAGTAGACTAATAAGTAGCAGGTTTAGTCCACAGTCTGTGTTCTTAACGAAGCCAGTTTGCCCGGGATCAAAGGTTTCCGAAGTATCCACTCCTTCAGACGATTCAACAGTACTCCTGTCAAGACTTTACCTAAAACGTCCAAAAGAGCGATGGGCCTGTAGTTCTTCGGGTTTAATCCGTCCCCCTTTTTAAATATAGGAACCACTATCGCTCTTTTCCACGAGAGTGGTATTGTTCCATGTTGAGAGATTCTTTCGAAAAGGGTCATGCAAAAAAAATCAGTCCATAATTCAGGTGCTTCTTTCAGCATGGCGTTTGTCATGCCGTCCGTGCCAGGAGCACGGGAGGTACTGGCTTTCGAGATAATGGTTCTGATTTCAGTTCTATCGAACTTGATGTGCCATGGATCCAGTTCTTTCAGTGAGCCAGGTGGATGGGTATTCTTCTTTTGGACAAACAAACGTTCAAAGTGGGCGACCCATCCTGCCTCATAAATCGGATTTAGTTGCAACGAGCCGTTGTTTTTTTCCTTCCCGTTAAGTAATGTCCACAGGTTCATCGAGTTCTTGGTCATTATCGGGTGCCTAATGCTTTCAGCGTCCTTTTGGAAAAAAGAATGGCTCTGTGTGAAATGGCCCAATTTCGATATTGTTGTTTGAATTTCTTACTCTCCTGGCATCTTATGGGTCCTGGAAGACATTTTAAGCTCTTGAGGTCTCTGCATAAGTGGCGTTTTTTTGTTGCCGTGGTATGGTCAAAGACATGTTTATTCTTAAAGGATGGTTTACCTCCTTCATTTGGGCCTTCCCTGAAGACAGCCAGACATGATTCGTAAACGACCCCCTCCTCCAGATTAATTTGCAGCCTATTTCTGCCAAGCTCCAATGATACGCTATGTTTCTAAGCTGATCCATTTTCTTATTTCCCACACTCCCAAGAGGTCTTAAATACAGACTCTCTGTCCTCACTAAGACGAGATCTTGCATACAAGCCTGTGTCTCTGCGGCATCTAACAACTCGGCTGAACTCTTTAAAATCTGCAAGGAGCTGGACAATACTGCTGCAGTCTACCTCTCCTGTTCCTTCCCAAGCCCTCTGTACTGCCCTGGCTGCTCACTTCATCTCTAAAGCTCAGGACATCCTGTCCAACCTCTCTGCCTCTCCTGCTTCTCCCTACAGTCTCCAATCTTCCTCCAGCCCCCCTGTGGCAAGCCCCCTCCCTTCTCTTCTCCCCTGATGAGGTTTCTAGACCAGTCCGATCTATGAAAACCTCATCAAAACAGGTTCTTCCCGGCTCTTCCAAAACCTTCAAGGGCACATTGACACCCCCGCTCCAGCCTTGGACGAATTCAGCAACCACTCTTTCGTCTATGGAACCTTCCTCTCCCCCCTAAAGCAATCACTTGTGCACCTTCTTCTCAAGAAACCCTCAGCCGACCCCTCCCTTCTGGCTAATTATCGCCCGATCTCCATCACTACTTTCCTGGGAAAACCCCTTGAAAAGCTTAATCTTCACACTGAATCTGTTGGTTGTCTTCAGAGCTGCCAGAAGCACGAAACCTGCTCTCCTGAACATCCGTCAAGACCTGCTCTCTAACCTGGATTCTAATCTCCCCTCTGTCCTCATCCTTCTTGATCTCTCCTCTGCCTTTGACACGGTCAACCATACCACCCTGCTCAACCGGCTCTGTGATAACCTGGGTATCACTGATCAGGCTCTGGCCTGGCTGACATCTTTTCTCTCTGACCGACACTCCCAGGTCCAATTTGGGTCCTTCCTCTCCTCCATCTCTTTCTCTTTCTCCACCTGCAGTGTTCCCCAGGGTTCTAACCTTTCTCCCTGGTTGTTCAACCAATACTTGGCACCGCTCGCCCACCGTATTGGTGCACTCTGTTCCAACTTCCAATGCTATGCGTACGACACCCAGCTTGTTTTCAGGCTCCCCTCTGCTGCCTCCTCTCCTTCTCTCATCCCTGACGGTCTGCAATCCAGGAATGGTGCGCCGCCAATGATCTCTGCCTGAATGCCAGCAAGACGGAGATCCTCCTCATCGGTGCACCTACACCTCTCTTTCCCTGCACTCTCTGGCCGGCCTCCCTTGGCCCTCTTCCGCCTCCCACCTGCGTAGTTAAGAACCTAAGGGTTATCATCAACTCCACTCTCTCCTTCGAACGTGAGGGTTGTACGACTTTGACAAAAGTGGATTTGCTGTGTAAGCGCCTTTTGGAGATCCTGTCAAAGGTTGGCTTGGGGTTGTGCGTTTTTGTGAACGTACGTACATGTGTATCTTTGTCACCAGAGGTCTTCCCCGTAACTGAGCTTTCAGCCCGCCTAATGGGGCTGGGGACAAACATGCGGGAGTCGAACAACTCCTCCCGTATGTCTTCGGCTTCCAGGACAGAGCCTTAGCTGCCGAGATCCGCCTTGTCCGAACCGACAGAACTGATGAGGGAATGGGGTTCCGCCTCCATGGCGTAGGCCACCCACCGCTTACTGCGTCGGTTTAAACGTTTTTGGCTTTAAAAGTTTGCAGGATTCACAACGCCGTTTGATGCAATCGCATGGATGGCAACTGTTAGACACTTTGTGTACATCTTTCCAGGGAAATATTTTATTGCAAAAAAGACAAGTTAAAAGGCGTCCGTTCCATTACTTTTAGTAATTTCAGCAGCAGATAGACAAATACAAATAGAAAGCAGAAAGAGGCATTCTATAAAAGGAATGTAAATGTAAAAGCCTGCTGAGGGCTGCCACCAGCCGTCGAAAATAAATTACATTGATCGAAACTTCAGACGGTAGCCACCGGACGTCATTCGTCGAGACGGTGATCGAAAGAGACTGTATTAAATATTAATATAAGAAAACTACAATCTATATCTAGAAGCAAATCTACGAAGTCTGCATTCTGCGACCGACCACAATGGCAGAAAAAGACATTCTGAGAGACCTCAACACGTGAAGGATCATGGGTACAATTTTTTATTTATTTAGAGAGCGCCGGAAACCCGCAGGCATCGGGGTGCTAACACAAACACAGGACGGATGAACAAAAAGAACAGGACACGGAAGTTGGTATTTAAAGAGTAAAGTTTTAAGCATTTTCCTAAACGCTCCCAATTTGGATTCTCCTCTCAGGAAAGTAGGCAGAGAGTTTCAGAAGATGGCCAGTTTAACCCATGTCGCCTGCTTTCCTGGTAGACTGCAGCAGGCCCATATATGCATCTATGGGTCATTGTTCCTATTTTGAAATTGATCCGCTCCTTGATCAGGAACCATTGCAGTTTTCTGTTATGGGTAGAGATGTATACCCTTTTCGTTATGTTCTTGCTCATTTGTACCGCATTATTTTGCTGCAATTTTTTTTATATACACATCGGACGCCCCAATCAGGAGGGAGTTGCAGTAATCCGAGTCTTGAGAGAACGGTGGCTTGTGCAATGATGGCGCAATTCGTTTTGGAGATATAGGGGTGTATATTCTTAATCAGATGAAGGTGGTAGTTACAGCTTTTGCTAAATTGGTTAACAGAAGCGTCTGAATTGAGGGAGGCCTCCAACTGGATTCCAAGGGTCTTGACTTTATCCGGTACAGGGATGACGCTGGTTCCAATTTAGAAGCTTGAAAAGTCCTGGATCAATTAGGTTATGGAGAGTTTAGTCCTCCGTTTTACAGCTATTGAGACAGAGCCAGTTGGTCAACTTCCAGGATTCGATTTGACCATAGATGTTGGTGAGGGTTAGGGAATCTGCAGTGTAGTCACCAGTAATTGGTATGACTAGCTGTGTATCGTCAGCATAGTTCGTAAAGAAAGTGCCCAAGTCCTCTAAGAGGGAACACAGAGGATGAATGTATAAATTTAACAGAATGGGCGATAGACTGGCCCCTTGCGGGACTCCACAGTGGATCAGAATTGTGGGTGAGCATGCCGACCCCCACTGAATCCTGGATTCACGTTCCGATAGAAATGAGTGAAATGGCATTGACCAATGTTCCAGTCTATAAAGCATCCTTTGGTACAGGGACGTCATTTCACCAAAATGCCAGGGGTAGCGGAAGTGACATCACACAACCTTTTACCCGTTGACAAAACAGGAAGTGACATCACATAGCATTGTACACTATGAAAAATATGGTTACGATATCACTATAATGTGATGTACATTTCAGGCAAGAATGGATCGCCATATGTAGTGTTAAGATCAGTGTGTACAGGCCCATATTATCAAATTACTGTGAATGCAAGCAGATGTCCATGACCAAATGGTAATGATGTGTTATTATATAGCACATACGCTTTAGCACTTTACATAGAAGAAAATATACACCCGATATCATCCAACCTGTGTCGGTACTCATTTATCGACCTCAGAAGGATGAAAGGCTGAGTTGAGGCGTTTAAGGTCAGACTAAATCAGTGACTCACCCCCTGAAGTGTGCCTGAAATAAACCTCTAATGAGTCTAGCAGTTATTGTATAGAATTCCAGAAAGACACATTATTTGGTATTCCTATTCTCTGATTTAGGGTCAGTGCTGAAAGTGTTAGACTTGTGGCACCCTTGTTCTTATTTCTTTTTTTTTTTAAAGGGCCTGAACAAGAAAGCCAGCCACTCCAGGAGCTTTCATTACAAAAAATGGAAAAAAAAGAAAAAACAATTTTTTTTTATTTTTTATTTTTGTTATTTTTTTACAGAGGTCGCAAGGGAGACCTTAGAGGTCGCAGTTGCGTCCCCTGGCAGACCCTAAATGACGTCCCTGCTTTGGTACCCACGGAGGGGGCGGGTTGGTCAAAACATCCAGAGGGTCAAAAGAATAATGGCTGCATCATCTGAGTCGAAGGACTGGTTTTATACTTTGAACTGCTTTTATCACCAGTGCCTCACAGTCCTACTGGTATCATCCCAGTACCTTGGTCTTTAATAGTAGCTTAACATGGTTCTTTAAAATGTCTAATTTTAAAAAGCCCTAGTCCTAGAGGCTTAGGATTTTCTCAGCTACATGTGCATTTAATATCCTTAACGATACGTTTGCATTGTCTTCTTTAATTGTCCAATAGGCTAAATCTCTCAATGCAATCTGCAATATTGTCTTCTCCGTTTTACCATTTGCTGGCTTCCACATGTCAGGACATCAGGGTTTGTTCTTTCTAAACTGAACCATGCTTAACCACCTCTACTACTGAAAATTCAATGAATCTCTCCTTAGTACACTTACAAGACCCCATTCTACATATTTACATGAGCAACTTCTATACTTACGGTTACCATTCTAAGCCCCCAAAGCCCCCTTTCGGCAGACTCATAAAGCACCACAGGGTCTCTGGCAACAACAGTGGGCCAAAAAGCTTCCACTAACGAAACCTAAAGGACCCCCACTTACAATGCAGCTGAAACTCATAACCCCACCACATCTACTGTCCCAGGCATCAATACTACTGAGCTTGCTTGCACAGCTTTGGCATCTGGACTACATGACCCCCTTGCTAGTCCCTTAGTTCCTTATAGCAGCAGTTTTAGGGGGGGGGGGGTTGTACCACACCCTCTAGTGAATGGTGTAGGAAGACCTATTCTTTGTAAAAACTCTATTAATGCTAAGGTAGTAGAGCAGTCAGTCTTCACTGTTAGGAGGGGAGAGGTTCGGCACACACAACAAAATAAACGACACCTAATAATAAATAGTATATACATTTTTATAAGTATTGCAAAGGGTAAAGATGTCAATACATTAATAAAAATGTAAATAAACAAAACAGTATGCATAGAGAAAACAGCAAAGGGGTTACATGATATGCATGCCAACCATGCTGATTCAGGGAGGAGACTCACGGTTTTTCAATTATAAAGTAGTGCTATTTTTCACTTTCTCCCACCTAAAATAATTCCAATCCCAATGCATTCCTATGCGAATATTAATTTCTCCCACTTTCTGTGATGAAATCTCTCACCCAGGTGCTTCCAAATATTGGCATGTATGACATGAACCCTACTCATTCGAAATTTACTGGAAAAGACAGTCACTAACCGCAAACTTCTACATTATTTGCAAGATAAATAAGCATTGAAACATTTAGGCGGGACCAAGTGGGCACCACTAGCGTACCACAAGAAAACACAGTAGGTAAGTCTGTAAACGATGTAGTTCACCCAAAGTCTCAGTAGACGCACAGATACCTTGAAACGCAGGCTAGCTACAAGAGGAGATACACTTGAGTAAAATTCAGGGGCACTTTGAATTTGGCAGATGTATGGAGGGAGAGCCACCCAGACACAATCTAAATCATATTACTCTTCAGTTCATCACAGGGACTCACAGCTTGACTTTCTACTGTTTTCCAGGGATGCTCTGGATGGTGTGCTCGCATCCGACATAAGGTTGATCCCAATTTCAGACCATGGGGATGGGAGGTTTGCAATGGTGCCGGGTGATGGGGAGGGGGCCTGCAGGGGAGATTGGAAACTCAATGTGATGCTGCTTAAGAAAGCTTTTTGAGGCCTTACTAAGCAAAGATATGAAATATTTAATGAGGTTTAATAAGGGAGATTTGTTTGAATGTTTTGTTCTCCGAGATGCATGAAAGGCAACATTGCGGGGAAACTCAATAGGTCACATAAGAGGTGGTCATGGCAGAAGCGTACAGAGAAACCAGGGGAAAGATTAAAAGCTACAGAGAGGTGCTATGCAAATTAGAAAAAAGGAGAAGACCTAATGAGACTTAAATGTGCTAGTGAAGACTTATGTGCTGTTTTGGATACTTGAGTTGAGAGAGGGGTGGATTTCTCAAGGCAACTGTTCTGGGAACAAGGGGAGAACGCAGGTTGTATCTTGGCCAGCAAGCTCAAGAAACTGCGAGGACCGGGATAATTGCCTCCATTGGGATGAGTGAAAGGATAGGGATTATGGTCAAATTCCAACTAGGAAATTTAGGAAATATTACAATTAATTATACAAGCCCAGAATAAATCCTGCGGATGAAGCTCACCACTCTGGGGTATGGGTGCCTTGATTGACTCTGTACTGCTAGTTGGATTAATCGGGTCGACAGGATAGACTGGTTGACAGTTTAAGGTGGTCAATCCGTTAGCCAAATCAACTAGTTTATGATGGGGGGAAAGGTGGATAGTTAATTTGGGGTGGGGGTAGGGAGCGTGTTGGGAGGCGATTGTGCTTGGATGAGGGGAAAGGAGAAGGGGTAACATGGGGTCTGAGGTGGGACAGGGTGGGAGAGGTGGTGCAATTTGCGGGTCGGAGCAGCAGAGGAGTTTGGGAAGAGAATAAGTAAGGGGAGTAGGAAGGGCAGTGGGCACAAAAGGTGGGAGTGGGTGGAGGAACACTGGGGTCGATGAAGAGCAAGGCGACTCAAGGGAAGAGGGGTGAAAAGATCTGTACCCTGTACCATGGTGATAAATGAGGAGCTGGAAAGAGGCTGCATGGGAAACCCACTGCGAATGAGAGGGAAGAAAGAAGTAAAGAAAGAAACAAAAAGAAGGAGAAAGACAAGTAGGAAAGAAGAAGGAGGTAAGGAAATCTAAAGAAGGAAAAAGGAGGAGTCAGGGGATCGATACAGGTGCAAGACAACGAAAGAAGGAATGGAAACAAGAAAGTAAAGAAGGAAAGAAGAATGGAAGAAATAAAGGCAGGCTTTTAATATTTAAAACTACAGACGAACAATATATCATAATGACCACTGGATGGCATTGTTTCTATTTAAAATAATACATATCATGCAGTACACCATGACGATCACTTATTTCATTTTGTATTTTGTTTAAGCGTGAACCTAGCTCGAGAGCAGCAGAGCACTGTACAGAGTGTGGGTATACAGAGTGTGGGCCGCCAGCGTTCGGCTGTCATCTTTTAACTGCAACGTAGTACTGCGAGTTTAGGTCTGCACGTCAGTATGTGCATACATTGGAATTAGTCCTTGGTCAGGTGTTGTTCAAAAAGTCCTGTTTTGAGAGAATTGTGAAATTGGAGAATTGTGGAGGGATTCCGAACCGACACCAGGATAGAGATCCAGAGGGCGAGGGCGTGAGAAGAGAAGGATTGTTTGTGGGTCCTCTCGTTGCGGACGAGTTACGATTCAAACCGGTTGGTTGATTGTCTGTGCGAGTAGCGTGTGCCACCCGATATTTGGAGCTTAGATGCCAGGTATGCTGCTGTGCTTCTTCTGACTGTTTTGTAGATGATACATGCTGTCTCAAACATTATCCTGGCCTGGAGGGAGAGGAAACCAATGTAATTCGCATAGGACAGGCGTGATTTGGTCAAATTTCTATGCACCCGTAATAAGACGTGCAGCAGTGTGGTGGACTGAATTTAGTGGAGCCATGTGAGCAGCTGAAAGCACCGTCGTATGGCACTCTCTCCCCCCCCCCCGCACATCGTATTGCAAGACCACAAGGGCCGGCACAACATTCTGGAAGTCCTGCAGCGGGATGAAGGGTTTCATTTTGCAAAGGGTGGAGATTCAGGGCCAAGCTGTTTCGCCTTCTTGGCTATATGTTCCTGGAAGGTCAAGCTGCTAATGGCGAAGCCCAAGGATTTTGCTGAGTCAGAGTTGTGGATCAAATCCTTCTAGACGCATATCATTGAGCCATTATTGGACAGCAGCTCAGTGAGCGCTCTAATGATCGTCGACAGGGAAGATTTGAACAATGGCTCAAGAATATACCCTTAGAAACGTTTGATCCAAATGACACACATGATTGCACACACCCTTGTTGTTTAACTTGGTGCTGAAAGCCTTACGAAGAGCTGTTCGGCAGAGCAGATGTATCAGAGGGGATAACGTGGGCAGTTCGGAAGTGAAAGTTCTGTCCCATGCAAATTATGTAGGAGTTAAGGTTCTGTGCCTGATGTCTTCCCCATGGTAAGGCTACTATTGAGTAATCGTGCGATTTCAGGGTAGAAGGTCAAAATAGTGGTAGAGTGAGGTTTTACCACTATCCAAAACATGTTTTGGGGGTCATTTTCGAGAAGGTGGGATGAAGTGGGCAGAGAATGGTGTTCAATATCTAAGGGGAGAATTGGTTAGAAACGTGTCCAAGATAATGTCAGACAATATGAAGTGATTGGCACTGTAAAGAGGGCATGCTGTGATGGCAGCACCTGGGCTCGACACGGAGGAAAGATTGGTGCAGTGAAGATGGCCATTTAGCCTCACTTGGCATACAACTTTGATGGTCTACACTTGCCTTTGCTTGAGAAGGACTCACAAAACATGTATAAAATATTGGTATAAAGGGAAGTGGGCTGTGTGAGGGATCAAGAGTAAGACCTGGACACAGTAACACGTTTTGTATTGGATAAAGACTTTTCAAAATAAAAAGAGGGTTTGGGCAAATCCTACCTATTGCTAACTTAGAGGGGTTTTCCCTGCCTCAACAAAACTAACAAATCTGCGTCAGGATGTCTAAGGCAAAAAGTGTTCTCTGTCCTGTGTCCAAACCCCCAAGATGACCCTTGCACACTAAACTTAATACAACATGAAATGGGAATGTCTCGTTGCTGAACACCTGCAGCTTCCTTCAGAAGTTTCAAACAAAGTCTCTAAGGTGAAGAAAAGAAAAGTTCCACCAGAGAAGGGCCCTTTCCTTCCCCTAGGGTTCTTTTGCTTTTTCCTTCCCCTAGGGTTCTTTTGGTTATTTACAATGCCACTTGTGGATATTTCTACAATCCAAGGAGGGTGGATCTTCCCTTGCGATTTCTCCTTTTACACAACACTTTCTCTTCATTCCACAACTCCAAGGGGGATGGTTTCAGGCTAATCCCCTTGAATAGGACTCGCCTAGAGGTAAGTCTTGGTGTTCCGTTTTCTCAGTAAGTCTTCTTTGCCCTGTTTTCTTAAGTGCAACAGTTCTCAGTTCCCTACCTGTTGCCACAATATCTGCCCGCAAAGATCAGGCAGAACACAGGACGACCGTAACGGTGGCCTCAGAGAAAAAGCCTGAAGGCAAAAAAAAAAAATACAGTACTAAGTGTTATAGAAACAAGCATGAACTTAATGCTTGAAATATAAGCTGCAGCAGGAGTAGTTCAGTACACTGATAGTATGAACAAACAGGATCTAGTTTCAGATGCAAAAAAGCAGCAAGCGAGTAAAAGGAAACGAGATCACATCGGCGAAGCAGTGAAAGTGCAAGAAAAGTCAGCAGTAAAGAAGTGAGAACTAAGATGACAAAAGGATACCAAAAGAGGCAGGAAGAGGGGAAAAAGGAGAGAGACAGACAGACAATGAGCGCACTGGCACTAGCATCTTACCCGAAAGGAAAAATCACAGGGTTGCAACGAGTGCCGGCAGGAAAGGAGAAGAGGATAAGGAAACCGGCTGCACCATTTTAGAAACAACTAGAGGTAGCACGTAACAGAGTTTAGGATCAAGCCAGTGTCAACCTTTGCCATAGCGACCAGTGCGTCACTATGACAGATGGCCCTTCCCATGAGTTTTCGGCTTCTTTTGATTCACATTCCCAAGGAGAATGGCTCTTCCATTCAGTTTTCTCTGATTCCACAACACTTTGCAGTCCTTTCTCTGGACGCCCGACGCCCTTTTCAGAAAGGGATACGGTTCTTCCCTTTTGGGCCACAATTAAAAAAAGGGGGTGGGGGGGATTTCCTCCCCAGTTTTCTCTGCACTTTCTGGGGGTCTCTACCCAGTTTCTCCACTCCCTGGATTACACTCCTGCAAGGCTTTTATTCTGCTACTTGGGTGAGTGTCCAGACTCACTGAATACCTGGCTTACTCTCCTGCCAGGGTTTTTTTGTCTTTTCACTTGGGCGCATGTCCCAGACTCATTGATTGCCTGGTTTACTCGACTGCCAGGGCTTTCTGAGTCCTCTCAATAGTCGAGTGCAAATCCCAGGTTCACAATAACATTCACTTCTTTCTGTATCCAGGTAATTATATATCTTTCATATGTCAGGCCACCGATCCTTCTCCAACTGTGTTAAATGCCCCAGCTCCCTTGTGTGGGTTTTTGCCATTTACTAACGGAACGCGGCATCCGCCCTGAAGCACCTAGGTATCCCAATCTCCTTCTCTAGGCTTACCGGACTTCTCTGGCAGCTTCGGCATCCCTCACGTCTCACTGTTTCCTATGCTGCCTGGGAGCGCGTCTCGTCGGCTTCTCGGTTCCCGCCTGGCCTTCGCTCGGCAGTTCCTGCTGCTCGGGATGGCAGTGCGCCGTCCTCACCAGCTTCTTCTCTCTGGTCTGCAGCTCGCTTTCCTCCCATGTCCCAATCAATGTCGGAGGGCTGACTCTCATATTGTTCAAGTGTTCCATATTTAAATGTCCCGGCACCTGTTAACATCTTCCAACTATTAGAATGCAGCCTTGGCTTGCCGCTTCTAGTGGTGACATCACTCCATCCATCTTCCTCGCCCCAGTGTTAAAAAAGGGGGCAGGTGTACATAAGTCCCAGTACTGGTCTTATTGTTATTACAAGGAAGGGGGGTGTATGTAAGTCACAGCATTTGTTAACATCCTCCACCAACTAGAACGCAGTGTGGGCTTGCCGCTTCTAGTAATCTTAATTCCTCGATCTCCCTTTCTCATTTCAGCATTAAAAGGGAAGGTATGCATATAAGGTTGATGACCAATAAACAGAGATTCTTTATCCACCCTACAATATGCCAGACAAGAATGGGGATATCAAGGAAACCAGGTAAACAATTATTCTGGTCTAATGTCCTTACCCTGACTCCCTGGAGTTTATCTGTGGGAGGACAGCCACGCCCAGAGTCAGAGAGCTTCTGCCTTTACCCAGCCAAGTAAGACAAGCTTCCCTCCAGGGAAGCAGTGATGATATCGCTAGATTTGTTACAGCTGCTAAACATGGTTGGTCCATTAAGGGGGGCTTTGGGTTTCCAGTACTTGGGAACTACCACATTCACACTCCATGTGACAAGATACTGGATCAAAAAAGGATGAGACGAACCAGAGTGGCTGAAATGGGAAGAGGGAGTTGGTTGCACAGTTTGAGTTAGCGCACTGTTGAAAATGGAACAACTCTTTAAACCAAAGAGGACCACTCCGACGGTACAGCTCATGGTTAAAAACTGGAAAGAATATATGGCTGTGCTAAACTAACTACCTACTACATCAATGAGCGTCCATATGGGGCAATACACCCATCACCCCAGAGAAGGAACTCCTTGGGAAATCATGCGTCTCTGTTGGGGTAAGGTGGCTGGGGAGCAACAAGATCAGAACCTTGGAATAGCAAAAATTCAAATATAAGCTGGTAGCTAAAGAGGAACAGAGGGGTGGTTCTCTGAAACATTGCCCTAAGAATATCCGCTTATCCTTTCTGGATTCTGATGCTTGTTGGGCTATGTTAGAAGTCGGAATCAGGAGACCGACGAGATGGCACTTTGCGTAATGTAGTTCTTGATTTGAACACATCCAGGCATGGATGGCCACCCACGGTCTATGCCTGAATAAGACAGAGCTCATCATCCTGGGCACCCACCTAATCCTTAAGAAATTAGGCCATGAATATTCATTGTTCGCCATTGATGGAAACATCATCAGGGTAGCCAAGGAGGTGAAAACCCTTAGCTTTTACCTTGATTCTACTATGTCTTTTGACAAACAGGTGAAATCCTTGGCCTCTACCACTCCTTACACCTTTTAGCTCCTCATCAGGGCAGGTAGAACATTCCTTTCAAGTGACAGTTGCATGATCCTGGCCAGAGCACTGATACTCTCTAGGCTAGATTACTGTAACGCTCTCTACAGTGGCGCCAGGAAGGCCATTATCCAGAGGTTACAAACACTCCAAAATAACGCCTTAAGAGCTGCACTAGGCGTGAATAAAAGAACATATCTCCGCAACTAGACGCCAATATCAGTGGCTTTCTACCCATAACAAAATTCTTCTAAAAACAGCCCCCCTTACCTATAAAGCATTAAACAATGCTGCCCCTAGCTACCTCATAGACAGACTCCACAGAAGAACGTCTATCAGACCGACTAGAGCCAGCAACACAAAACTACCTTACTGTACCAATATTCCAACTCACCAAGATTGGTGGCAATAGCTTTCCAATGAAAGCAACCAAACTATGGAACTCCTTGCCACACCACCTTAGAGCAGATCAACCATACTTACAATTTAGAAGTAATTACATTAACATGCTCAATTCATCTGACCACTAGCTAGTGCTACTGCACTAGCCCCACCCAGGTTGCCTTAGACTATCCCTTCCATCCTACCCTTGATTTTGTGCCCCTCGATCCTTCCTGTGTATAACCTGCTTTAACTTGTATATCTGTATATATGTATTATTGCGAACATACCTGTAACTATATATGTCTCATTGTAACTATGCTTGTAACTTTGTAAGCTTTGCATCTTCTTACTGTTTGCGCCCTGTTACCCTTGGGTCTGGTGCGAATTAGAAATAAATAAACAAAAACAAAATCCTATACCATCTCTAGGTTTCTCAGCCCTACTCCTAAAGAAAGGAAGGAGTTTAAAGGGGTGCGTGTCAGGATGTCTAACAAAATAATCCAAGTCTGTCCAAAATACATATCCTAACCGGATTTCTGTCCCTACCACTATAATCTAAAAAAAAAAAAAAAAAAACACTTAACCAAAAGTACCATCTTCTACCCAAATGATAGGATGGTGGCTTTTTTCTGACCCTACCGTAATGTCTCTGTATGACAAAAGGGCTGCTCACACGATGCACAGTTCCAGCAAACGCACAAGCAAGTGTCTCTTCCAACTTCCCCTCCTTGGGGTTAGTTATCAGTCCTTGGTCAGTCTCTTGCTCCCTGGATGGCCATGGACTTTGGCTTACTCTGGGGTCGTCCTCCATCCTTGGGAGCCCGCTGGTTCATAAGTACAGAGCAGGCCTTCTTTTAGCATTACCCTGCAGGGAACCTTGTGAGGTTTTCTCCAACCATCTACCACCTGGTTTTTCGCTCTCCTGGGGGTCTCGGGTTTCACATCCCGCTTTGGGGTTAGGTTTCTCTCACCCCCACCATGGGGTCTAATCTCTCTCTTCCAGTCATGGGGTCTGCTTTCGGTCATCCCGCCTGGGGGTTGTGTTCTTTCCCCACCCTGGTGACTGTTTTTTTCACCCAGCCCTGGGGTCTGGTTGCTTTCCCTTCGGGTTTGTTTGCTCTCACCCTGACTTGGTGTCTGTTTTTAGTTACCCAGCCATGGGGTCGTGTTCTGTTCACCCTGCCTTGGGGATGGATTGTTCCCATCCCGCCTTAGGTCCTGGTTGCTTTCCAGCAGTTCTGCATGTGCCAGAGCAGGTGCTCTCGCCCGCTACCTTTCTGCAGAGCTTCAGCGTCAGTTTGTCACAGTGCCGTTCAGTTGCTGCTCAGGCATTACTTGCTGCTGGAGATCCTCTGGGACCAGGCTTTTCTGGTCTGTGTCTTGGCATGGCAGCCGGCGTTCCGCAGGCTTCTGTGCTTCTGTTGCCATGCCGACGTGATGTGTGTTTGCCTCTCAGTCACACCTCCCAGGAGAATGTCTTTCATCCTGTGTCGCTCCACAAGCGTCACTCTTATATGTAGCTCTCTGGGCTACTCTCTTCTCTTAGATTGGTCTTTATTTCCATGCAATGAGGGGTGGGCTTTCCTGCCATTCTCTGTTCTGAAGAAGATGCCTGAAAGGGGTCTAAAACCATAGTTGCCATTGGTGTGGGAAGTCCAATATAGCCAACAAACTATTAGATACCTGAGGACCCTACAAATCCCTCTTTAGCGATTGCCTGTCCTCGAAGGGAGGGGGCATCCTGAGTGGGATCCCACTTGCCCTGTCCTCTAGGTGATGTTTGACGTAGCGTGCTCCCCTCTTTAGTCCCAACCAATCAGCTCATGCAAACAAGTGGATGTAGGGGGCTCTCACATGTGCACAGAAAGAAATTCTGTAGCTTTGGAAGCCAGCAAGGCACCCCAAGGAGGAGGATTTGGTTGAATGTTTACTGGGTCTCAAGCGTGGAAAAGGTAGGTTTGCTAGAAAAGGAAAGTATGCGATTATAACCTTGTGTTAGGTTCCTTCATTGAACTACATGGAGGTTCGACCCAGACAAGTTAATTGTTGGGATGGCCTATACAAATATCTAATGTTTCTCTTTGATAAGCATACTGGTACCCTCTTGGCTCCCCTCTCTATCCCTAATCACCCCAATCACCCTTCCGCCTCACTTGCTATACTTTTTCTGTGGACCAATAGAAATGTGAACAAAAATTTAAATCAATACAAAATCAACAATACCTTCTACAAAACGCTTGTCCTGAAACCTCCAGAGCTTCAAGGAGAACCAAGGAAAATGGCAGTTCGCAGTTAAATCAAGTTAAAGTCACTTATGCAGTTTTCAAAGTTCCTGCAAGTGTGTCGATTGGCTGTTACAGGATAAGCCCAATAGAGATGATGTGGTTATGTTGCAAGAGGTGCAGCAACCACCCAGTATGCAGTGTGAGCCTCAGATGAGATACATAATGTGGCCATAGTCTGGAGAAGGAGCACATAAAACACTCTGCACCCAGAGCCAGGAGATCAAAGATCAGAACCAACAATAAAATGGCAGTCAACGGAACCCAGGAAGAAGTACTCAGTGCTGATTGTGCAGAAAACTGACCAACAAGAGTGGCTGCAGCAGTACACTTCAGGTTCAGGACCAAGTCTGGATAGATGCTGGTTCAGGGCTCTGGTGACAGAGTACAGAGTGTGGCAGGCAGAGGACTGCAGGACCCAAACAAGGACGAGTCCTCTGCAGATGCCCCACAAAAAAGGAGGGAAAACCAGCAACGACAGCACCAATAAGTAGTTGAAGAGAATTCAGCAGCAAGTCCAAGTGGCACAGGGAAGAACAAAGGATCAGTCAGACAGCCGGAAACTTGCATAATGGAGAGCAGCTGCAGGAGGCGATCCAATACGGCTGTATACTAATTGACCTTTTCACAATTGACCTCGGGAGAATTGACCTAATTTAGAAGGTCAATTAGGACATATATGCGGGGGGGGACCCCCTGAAACCCCCCCACCTGATCCAAAACCCCCTGCAACCCCCCACCCAATCCAAAAACCCCCGCACCCTCCCACCCAATCCCCTTTATCATTTATAATCCGAAACCAACCCAATACATACATAAAATAACTAAAATAATATAAAGGTCAATTGTGTAGAAGATCAATTAGGACCACTATAATTAGGTCAATTGTGCAAAAGGTCAATTGTAAAAGGTAAATTTGGGCAATATGTCCCAGGAAGGAGAAGATTCCGGCATATTAAAAGCAAATCCTTAAAAGCAAATTCCTCTGGGTTCCCGTCTTACAGCAGGGGCTACCATCTTGGGTCCAGCAAGGAAAGGAAGGCTTTCAGGTGCGGGGGGGACCCAGAACTGCAGGCACAGAGATGTGGCGCATTGAACTAGCGATTGCATAATGAAGTTCAGAGGAAAGCAGCAGAAGGGTCCACAAGAGTTTATTCCAGAAAGATACGGCAGGAGACACCCACAGAAGGATGCGGCACAGCAGAGTAGGTAAGAAGTGCTTCAAGAGTACTCCATCTAACCAGCAGAGCTTCCCAGAGAGTAAGTAGAAATGAATTTGCTCATGGTTGAGGGTTTGCCCCAAATATACACCTTCTCTCAGGGCCAGGGTCAACCTGCCTTCCAATCGTAAACCATGCAGCATTCAAAGTTTTAGCAACCAGCCTATAAGGGCTGGCCAGCCAAACTTCCATTCACAGTCACATCCTGACACACATGCACCAATGTAGATTGGGAAATCTGGATGACTTCAATTCAGTCTAAACTAGAAAAGGCATTCAACAGGGAGGACTTTATGGGTTCTACAAGAGCCTACGCAAGCAGAACAGTCGTTTTGACTGTCCCTGGCACATACAGGCCCAAAGCAAAATGGTGGGGTTTCAGGACTTCAAGATGCCCTAGTAGCAAAATGGCCACCATATAGGGTAATTTGGCTACTTAAGCAGAAAATGTTTACAGACTTGGTGTAGTCGAAACTAAAATCACACTGCTGCGACCAGCCTACTCCCCAATACGCCAATTGATAGGAATCACCTAGGATCAAACAATTGGGTGTTTAAAAATAATCCTGCCGAGGTAGCAATATGAGCTACCAAGGGCCGCACGTCCAAAATGAGTTGCAGAGGCAGAGAGACTTCGATAGAAGTCCCTCTAAATAGAAAAGAAAAGTAAAAAATCCAAGGAAACCAGCGAAAAAGTTTAGCAGATTCACACAGTTAGAAAACAAAATCACAAAAACTGAATTCTGCCCAAACGTCTAGCACATCTACAACCACTAGTTCCGTACAGTTTCGGACCCTCTGTGGAGCCTAACTTTAGAGCAGCTACAGATGTACTCCTTCAATACTCAACCTATGTGCATTTCAGAGATATTTTTCAATTTAGAAATGCCACATACCCTGCCAAAAGGCCTCCAGGGCATTCCTCTTTCGGGAGTTCTGAATCCAGGGATGTTCTTCAACTCTTCCTCTGGTGCAAGAGTGCCCTTGCTGCCCTTGTGAAGGTCACCATCTGGGTCCTTTAGCATGGTGTCACGCAGAGACCGTCCCCTCCCTCTGTCCACGGGGTATTCACCAGCACTTGGTAGTTCTGTGCAGATTAAATAGCATAAAGCAATGAGAGTTTGTAGTCCAGGATGGACAGCAGAAACTGAATAAGTTCATTAAGCGAAATTGTACCCCCAAACATATTTTGGGAAAGTTCTACAAACAGTTAATTTGCTGTATTTTGCCAGTAAATAAACTGAAAATACATGAGTAAGTAGTTATGTGAGAGTTTTCACTTATTTTTAAAGAGAAAACACAATTGCAACTTTATTTACAGTTCTAAAGAAGCTTTAAAACTTCAGTCAAAGGAGGGATTATATGATTTTTAGGAAAAGCAGTTACAAATCCTATCAACAGACATCCGAGATAGGATCAGCAATGGCCAGGCGCAAGAGATGAGAACCCTGCAATAATTACCATAATTGTAAAAATGAACCTCCATATCTGAAATTAGGCACACTTATGTGGCAAACCTCTGCAATGCATCTATAGTCATTACAATATTGAAAACCAAACAAAAAATACATTTTAAACGAGAGAAAATATAGAATGTATAAATGAGCAAGTATAAAAAATTAACACAATCCATAATAAAGCAAAAAAGAAGTATATAGTATGCATTGACAATTTTAAAGTAAGTTTTCAATTACAAAAATAACAGGCCTCAAAATGTGCACTCGCCACCAGCTATTGGCTAGTGATAATAGACCACTGGTGAGTATGAAAGGGTGTGCTTTGCGTATGTTGAGAACAAAGGGGGCGAGTAACATTTTATGCTTAGCAAGTAGCTTTCAACTTGACGTTTTGCACTTTGATAAAACAATATTAATACTGTAATGAACATTAACACTTGTAACTGAAAAAAGTTGACAATGGTTTGCAAATGTAACCAATCAAGACTATTTTTAAAATGATAAACTAAGAACTCACTACTATTTAGAGTGACAGAAGATGTGCATTATAAACGGTTAGGAAAGATTTTGCTTGCACCTTTACCCCCATAGATTCATATGGGACATCGATTCTTTTTGCTTGTTTTGCACCCGGTCCTGACTTTTTGGCATCAGTAAAGCCTTCTGCTTTACTTCCCATGCCCGTTTTGTTGATTCCTATGTGGAAACTGACTAGTCCCTAGTACTTGCAATACTCAAACTATCTCTCCCTTTGTGGATTATTGTATTTTTACAATTGCACACATCACCTGTATGGTGAAGTACAATTAGGATACCATTTTAATTGTGATTTGGGTTTACATTAAAACCTTACACAAGATAATTACACAGTTAATTTTCGAATATCACATACATATTTCAATTCTATAATTCATATTTCCATTTTATACAATTTTTAAAAGGTTAATAATCAGTAAGAAATATGGCTAATAGCAGCTATAAATGAGCAAAATCAACAGAGCATACATTCATATTTTAAAAAGAAGAAACAAAAATCCTCCTTCAATCGAAAAGGTACTGTTGCTTAAATGTTAACGTGCAAGTTTCCATTAAGAGATCAAGGGTGTACTTCTTCAGGCGACAATCCTACTCCTGTACAATTGTTTGCTGCTCCAACATACCATAAAGTATATTTAAAAATTGAATTAAGGCTAATATCAGTAAGATGTTCTCGCCCACCATGAATCACGCTCATATGCATTCATTGCCGTAAATGAACTTAAAATCAGTAAACCTTCTAAAGTATAAAGCTCTACATTTGTGTGTTCCAGGTCAATAAATTAGATGTTTTAAAGTTTCATGCGTACCCTTAATCCTACAAAGTCTGCAAATTCTCTCAATAGTGGGCCCCCCACCTGGGACCCATACATTCTAACGTGGGTGCCGGATTTAATTTAAATCTTATATATAATACTATTTTGGAATGCTCGCTCGCAAACAAACGCAGAGTATTCCATATAACAAGAATAAGATTGTAGTTGGTTTATAGTGAGACTCCAATCAATTGGTGAAGCTTTTTCTTAGTTTTACTTGGATTGTAGACTAATTCTCTTGAGTCTGACCCAATTCCGGTTAGTAGGAATTCCTGGGAATTTGCAAACCCTGTTACAGAGAAAACCAATTTTTACATCAGTACAGAGATAAGATCCCAGAAGAGAGATTTGCAGGGGGTGGGGGAGGGGGGGTGATGTATTTTGTATACAGAGATGTTTTTTCCCTGTTGTACAATAGCTTTCAGAGAAACCAATCCCAATGTGTGCCGTATACCGCAGTTCAGTATTGTTAATGCAAGGCCTAGGGCTTTTTTCCATAGTGTGCCTTCAAAAGTGTTCAGAAATTAGCCTAAATCAAGGAGAGAAATATTGAGGCCATAAGTTATCGCTGGCACAATTTTCCCAGAATAGAACTTAATCATGGGAAGTAGAGAAAATGTACAAAGTCTCCAGTGAATACGCTTAAGTTGCCCGAATATGGGTTTGATCTTATCCCCAAGCCTTTGTTCAAATCTTCTCAAACCATTTGTGTTGAAACAAGGTAAAACCTAGATAAATCGGGTTATCCAGCTTTTCCAATTTCATATCCCCCACCGACCAATGACATTTTTGGCACACGTTTCTTGGTAAAGATAATTATCTTAGATTTAGATCCATTAACCCAAGTTGTTGAGCTCTGCATACTATGTAAAAGCTTTTAATTTTCTCTGCAAACCTTTGGTAATTGAATCGAAAAAGAGCAAGTCGTCCGCAAAAAAAGACAGCCAATACAGCAAGATTGAACCAAGTCAGACTGGAAGACAAGTTGTCCTTTCCCAAAGTTTATCCAAATCTGCTATGTAAAGATAAAAGATTGTTGGCCTAGAATGCAGCCTTGTTTAAGGCCTGTAATGTTTCTATCAGTTATGACAATTCATGGGATCTAGTCACTTCTTCCTAGAGGGGATCCCTTGCCTGTGAGGATAGGGAGGAGAGCCAGCTATGCAACAATCCCTTAGGGTGGCTGAATGCGGCACCTCACAGGGAGAGACTCCGCTCATGGGAACAAGGACTCCTGTTCTGTGACGAAACTCCCTAAATCCCTTACTTTTGAGACCATGCAATCCTCTAGGTCTTCCAAGAACCAATCTGAGAAGACTACTGTCTGTTATTGCAACACTCCCTCCTTTCCTTATATAACATTTGACTCCCCCAAGACGAGGAAGAATGAAAAGAACATACAAAGCAATATTTAGTCATCTTCTGAAAGTACAGAGAGGAAGAATATTAAAGGAGCTATGCAAACTACTCCTTTTACAGCTCCAGGCAGTACTGGGAAGAGGTGGCCCTTAGGAGGCATGAAGAGTACTTCAGAGACACAAAGGAAAGTTGTACTCCACTGGGGAGTACCCAGCTTCAGGACATAATAAACAACGAAGGACTCCTCGAAGAGGAACCCGACGTGAAGCCCGTCAGCCCGAGAAGTTCAAATCTAGGACCGGAGAAGCCTGAAGACGGAACAAAAGTCGTCTGTCGAGAGGACGCCGTGAAAAGGTTGGAGGAATCCTCCAAAGCCAGAGATAGGCCAGACTTGAGCAGAAGTTGGAGAAAGGCCGACGGTGGCATGATCGTGGGGAGGTGGCCCGCATGGTCCTTTAACGACTCAGATATCGAGAAGGTGGAGACCGTGCGCAGCCACAGCAGGGAATGAAGAGTCTCACAGCATTAGCCCAACACACCAGGAAGAACCGGCGATGTGGCCCCAGCAAACAGAAGGTAACAGGAGCTGCAGTAGACCTGGTAGGGGCTTGAGAAAGGGTGACAAATGCACCAGGAGTAATCTCCCTCGTCACAGTAACAGTGTTAAAGATACTACAAGTGAAGATTGCATCAAGAGCAATCTCCCTCATCCCAGTATGTGTTAAAGACACCACCAGTAAAGAGTGCATCAGGAGTAATCTCCCTCGTCTCAGTAACCGGGCCAAGATTACCAACCGTGAGGAGAAACTCAAGAATAATCTTCCTCCTCAGAAGAATCGAAAGAAAGAGCAAAACAGTGAAGAGTGCCTCTGGAGTAATTTCCCTCGTCACAATAATCAGAAGAGAGGCATTTAGAATCAAGGAAGTTGCAAGAGAGATCTCTCTGCCGATAGTTCTATTAAGAATAGTGAAAGACACCAAGGACACTTGGAAGGAGCCTCCCTTGTTTCATTATTAAAGGAGACGACCAGGGAAGACAGGCAGTTTATGTTGTGTTAAAAAGGAAGAACTGTTGGATAGTTGGCCAAACCAAGGAAAGTCCCTGGGAGGAACTACGAGGACTTTTAAAGGCTGTTACCAGAGACTGGACAAAAATAGCCTCTATGGCGAATATAATGTGACTAGGAGAAAGAAGCAATTCTCCTGGTTTTCACTATTGTTGAATCAGAAGTTATTTCAAAAGACTTAACTGTGTATGTATATACTCACTGTCCAAATGAAATGATTAGTGTTGCTCTGTGTGGACTCATTGAAGCCCTAAACCACTACACATTTCCTAAGACTAAGCCTTGACTGGTCAGCTACCTTACCTTGTGTGAAGACTGCTTCTCAGAATCTTCATCGTTTACCATAAATAGGGTGGCTGCCAAAATCCTCCCAGCAGGGCTGATTTTGGAAATCCATCTCAACACAGAGATATCAATTTCATTTTAAAAAGTAAATATGCATTCATCTTAACAGAGCGTGTCTTGGTCAGCAGTTTAATTTAGCTGGACGGGTTTCCCACAATATTTATATTTTTGATTCCTTCAGCTTTTTGAATTTCCCAATTGAAATACTTAATATTTCTTTGCAAAGTGTAGGGAAATTGGTGACCTTTTGGGCACAATGTAAACTTTTGTCAAATAAAAATTGCTCAATCTGCCAAAAATCAGGGAAGGTGGGAATTTGTCGATTGCTTCCTTAGACAGACCACTGCTTTGTTTTTGCAGATATGAAGAAATAGAATCTTAAGCAAGTCTAACCTACTGGTATGAAAGTTGTGCAACACAGCTTGTTCGTTTGAACTTCTAAACAGTCAAAAGCGAGGAAAAGACAGAACCAATCCACTGGGTTGCCACATAATATGGCACATCACCAGACGACCATGTAACAGGGGTATCAAGCATAAGACCTGCAGGCCAATCAGACCCCCTCAAGCCCCTCTAACAGTCCCTCAACATGGATAATGCACACTCCAGAGCAATTGGCTCAGACGGCGTGGGCACCGGGTCAAAGAAAAGGCTCCTATGCTGCAGTGGCTTCAATTTCCAGTTTGTGAGAATGAGACACAGTCTCCAGTAGGTGATCGCTGAAAATTGTCTTGGAGCACTGCTGTACTAAAAGCTAAACCATCTACAAGGGTAGGTATTAAAGCAATATAAACACAGTAATGAGTGAAAATGTTACCAACCAAATAAATACAATACTCTTTCACCTTACCATTAAAGAACTACTTCAATTTAAGTTTTTGCACCCCTCCCACACCCGTATGGATTTGACACCATTCACAAAAAAAACAATTATTTGGAGCTCAACAAGATACACAAAAATGCCATAAAAAACATCACTGCAGCCTGGAACATGACATTGCTGGGATGCCACACCTGAAAACTATTCAATACCTTAAAAGATATGAATCGACAATTATTAAACTACCAGCTCACTTGGCTTCAGGAGCCTAGAACAACGTTGAAAGTGCGGCATCATTTGCACTCTTCCTTCAAAGAAAGTACTTAACAGGGTTACCTAGTATGATCATTGCAAATCGTAAACTTAAGCCAACAAAATTTAAATAGTAGCAGTTTGAGATCCAGCTCTTCCAACCCTTTAATATTTTAAGATGTTATACATTCTACTGACATTCGTGCCAATGTGGTAACTTTTCTCCAGTGGCAACTTTATCATGCTCAGATTCAGTGAGGAAATGGGACAAATATAGATGATGTGTCCCCCAAGCAACAATTGTTTCTATGTGGCACATAAGGGACACCCATGATTTGCTGCAGTGAAATGCTCATGAGCACAGTTTGTAATCTGGCATGTAAAGTATTGAAAGATTGCATAGGGTTCCTGTTGCGGAAAAGATTTAAAATCCAATTTGTACTGAACTTTGTGCTGTAGAAGGCACAATTTCCACTCATTTTAAAATAATTCTTGGGAAGGAAATTCTCTCTGAACACTCAAGTCGTTTTAGGCTGGCTCACTTCATCAGCTGCTTTAAATATCTGTCAGCTGCCGTTACTCATTTGTAGCTGACCGCAGAGGTGACTGAAGTCCTCGGCAGTCGTGCTATGTTTTTTGCGAGTCTGTTGCTGCTCTCTACTGTTTGTGGGAAGAGCCACAAAAGCTTTCCGACGGCCGCGGAGCTGACCGCAGAGGTGATTGCAGTCCTTGGCAGTCACTGGAAGTAAATGGAAATTGACGCTACTCTCACTTCCATACCAGGAAATATGTCGGCTAGTTACAATCAAGATGAAGACTAAAGATTGGCGCCTCAGGAGTTTCCGTCCCCGTCGCGAGGGAAAGGCGCCTCTGACATTGGCGCCGAGCAGACTTCGTTCTGCCTCGGCCCTCCTGGAAACAGTGAATTTACAACACCACCCAGACACTCTGGAAGAATTATCTACATCGTTGTGGAAAAACACTGAACTGGACGAAAAGTCCATGGACAATACAAATGACCAGTCACAATGGCCTTTTGTACTTTCGGATCCCCGGGAACCCATGGGCTCTTTAGCCACACCTGGACCAGAGCCCTCACCCCCACCCCCGGCTCCTTACTCTTGAGCTGCGGCACGGCGCGGGCGGTCAGAGGACGGTCTACAAAAGGTACCCACAACGGGGAGGGGCGCAAGATGTGGGCCCCCGGCCAAAGACAGCGACGCAGAAGAAATTACGGTCTGGACCAATGGAGACATTGGTCCGGAGCAAAACCGGGAGGAATGAGCAAACCTAGTGACTCGTGGAGTCCTCAAGGAGCTTAGTGTTCTGGGAAGAGACGTAGCGGGGGACGCTCTTCCTATCTCCCTGATCCCCAACGGGTCTTCAGCTTTTCCAACTAACGAAACAGACGGCTCGAAACAGGGAGGTGATGCGGCTGGGAAAGCCTACGTGAACGTCGTAGTTGAAGTACACGCGGACAGTGTAGGAGGCTCTTCTAGCTGGGCAGAAAACCTGGGGGTGTCGGACCAGTCCCTCCTAGACGTAAATGAAATCAAGATTACAAGAGATGAAACAGATACAGAAATTACCTCACTGGACCCTTCACTTGAAACCGTGGCAAAAAAATAAAATAGAAAAAATAAAAAAAAACACCATGCAGAAATGCCCACCATTTTCGTCTCGCAAGATGCGAGTCAAGAATAAAAAACCACTGACTAATCTTCAGAAAAAAGTAACATCAAAGAAAAGGGGAAATGAAATGTCACAGCGTCTGTCACAACCAGAAAAGCATGCGAGGGGTGAATTCACAAACAATCAGAAGAAAAAAAGAAAAAAAAAGTCGATACGTGCAAGAAAAGTTTGCTGAAGCCATTGCTATCCAATGCTTTAAAAGACTTCTTTAAGAAGCAGTACAAACGTAAACTTGACCTATCAGCCGAATTATCAGATGCAGAAATGCTTGAGGAAAAACAACCAGCAACAAAAAGCCTGAAAAACAGAAGAACCTTTTATAGCCAAAACACAAACCTCCATACCTGTGTCATCACTATCTCCACTGAATACCAATCTCATAACACCAGCCCTTATATGTATGACAACTTGGAGCGATCTGGGCCCTCTCAGAAAGAGATGCAAGACAGAGACCTCCAAAAGGAACAAATTAACTATGATGACCCACATACAAACTGTTTTCCTCTAACCATTGCGTCGAGACCAGTCTCTCCTCAAAGCCGTTTTAATGCAATGGAGCCTTCCCCTTCAGAAATCTTGGTTCCGGTTTCTGATTGGCTCTAAGAGTCGCGGTATGGCCCAAATCGGGGTTCCTTGGCAGAGACTGACGCCATACTTCGCACTAGGCCATCTAAATCTGACGTCCTCAAAGATCAAGCCCTCCAAAGTCTACAAACGGACAAAGGAAATGTCACTCTAAAACCGATTCAGGACCAAAGCAATTCATACAAAACACTTAATAACCTTCCCTCTGGGAATATCCAATTGGCGACGCCGGCATGCACCCCATCCAGAAATAGAAGACTGAGCGAATTACCATCTAACACCCTAAAAGAAACACTGTCTAAGAAACCTGACCTCTTGACTATTATGTCGGCAGTGACGATTGCGCTGGCCCCCTTCAGCAAACTATAGGAGTCTTTAAATGACAGACTGAAAGATCACACAACCATCAAAGCAATGATGCATACGAAACTCCTATTTCTCGAGTGGTACATCACAGCAATGGAGCAAAAAGCAATCGAACAACAAGCAGCGTTGGAGAACAGAGGTGGTCCTCCTCAAATTGAAGAAAAAACTTGCGGCCCATCCTCACCCGAATGTATAAGAAAAACTGAGGCGGACACGCAAACTAGCCCAGCGAAACCCCACCCGGCGAAACCCACCAAACAAGAAATCCAACCTACAAGCTGTAACCAGGAACAAAAGAGCATAACCTGTCCAGCTCAACGTGAAACGCCTGTCTTGGACTTAAATCAAATACCACGTACCTTCAACAGTCCATTAAAACAGAACTTCAAAAACGCAGAGGATGCACAAAAGTGCCAGAAAGCCGCACAGCTTAAGTAAAACCTGAATATTGAAACAACTTCTCAATCTTGAAAATCTAAAAATAAAGGCCAAAGTAAGTGCTGGTGGCAAACGACAAGTCATACTTCTCCTTTCAGCTGTCGACAAAATTTAACATGAAAAAAGTATTCACAGAACAAAACGTCCCACCAAAACCTCAGTTTAGGAAATCACAAAAGGACTCAACCGAGACAAAAACACTAAAGCCGCAAGAAACAATGAGAAGAACAAGTTACTCTCTTACCTGGTAACGTTCTTTCGATGGGATGGTCCGACGACGTATTCCATATCTATGACAGGTAATCACCATAGCTGTGCTGCTTCGGAAAATTTTCGGCGTCTGCGTCCTGCCTCCATGACGTCGATACACTGTCCTCGAGGGCCTCCGTCGAGCCGACGTCACCGGATGTTATAAGTAGGACGCACGACGCCCGTAGCCTCAGTTGTAGTTTTTTCCCAGAACGTGTGGCACCAATTGTCTGCCAGTATGACCACAGAAAGCCTTGTGGAAACGTAAGCTGCAATCGCATAAGAAATTCTGCAGCGGGGTAGGCAGGGAGGGAGCGATATGGAATACGTTGTCGGACCATCCTATCGAAAGAACGTTACCAGGTAAGAGAGTAACTTGTTCTTCGAGGGGATTGGGTCCTCTGACGTATTCCAACTCTATGACAGACTCCCAAAGCAGTACCAACGTAAGGAGGTGGGGAACAAAAAAAAATGTAAAATATACAAATTTAGAATGCCCAATCAAATTGCAGAGTAGAGGACTGCCTTGCCAAAGGCCAGATCCTGCCCATGGATAGAATGAAGGGAGTAGTGACGTACAAAAGTATGGGTCGAAGCCCAGGTGGCTGCATCACAGATGTTACGAATAGGAACACCCCTCTGCAGGGCAGTAGAGGCAGCCATACCCCTAGTAGAATGGGCCCTTAAGCCTACCGGAGGGTTCTTACCCGCCAAGCGGTATCATTCAGAAATTGCCAAGATAATCCATCGAGACAAAGACTGCTTTGTAACAGCTTGTCCCAAACGCCTACCGGCGTAACCAATAAAGAGCTGATCGTCCACTCTGACCCGGGACATGTGTGAAATGTAGAAACTTACAGCTTTCCTAGGATCCATCCTATGGAGCCTCTCCTCTTCCTTACCAGGATGTGGAGGAGGATAACATGCCAGAAGAATAACCTTCTGGCTTAAATGAAAGTCTGACACCACCTTCGGAAGAAAAGAAGGACAAACTCTAAGGACAAACCTGTCCTTATGAAACACAGTGAAGGGTGGCTTAACTGAAAGTGCCTGTAACTCAAAAGAGAGAAGTATAGGGGTGCACAGACAAGTTAAATAAAGGTTTGAGAGTGGAAGGATTATGAATAAGAATGTATCAACAAGAAATAGTGTGCAAATGTTATACAAAGACTTCTGGTGCAATCGGGCTGTCGTCACAAGGCCACTTGGGACAGAGAAAACCAAACAAATCCAAAGCTGTGTATTGTTACCCAGCAAGCCCAGATGCACTCAACAGGGACAATAAGTACCCTCTATTTTAAATCAAAATTCATTTAAACATTTGGCGCCAACAGGGCGTAAATTCTACGGTGTACAAGCACCGCCTAAGTTTCTCTAGTATCCAAAAGAAAATGTCATTACACAATTTAACGGTGTTAATAAGGATAAATTGTAAACACAGGTGTAAAATGAATGGAACAATCAGAACCAAGACATTAGAGTTAACTTTTGGATTTTAATCCTCTTAATCCAATAAATCGTACATGAATAAACAAAAAGTAGTACGTTCAGTGTACTCTATTTACATATGAAGAGAGCACTTGTGGGTGTTCCATATAACACAAGTAGGAACAAACGGCATAGATAGAAAACAGCTTGTATAGAGCAGCACAATTGCAAATCTGTATAGCAGTTTACAGTTTACAAAGCTCTAAATGCATAGGTTCAACCATTCAACAATTTACAAATGAAGTCTCATATTTAGATATAACAAATGAGGCCGACGCGTTTCGGTTCAAAGAACCATCTTCAGGGGATAGACTTCATTTTTCATATTCATAACCATTAAGTCATAGCACAGTCTCTGTGGAGTAGTAAAAGAAACAAGATTTTTCAGTAGAACTCTTCAGTTTGTAAGAAATCCATTATCAAAGTGAAAAGAGTCAAAGTCACTAACCTTGCTGATACAAGAGCCGAGACACAGAAAAGAAATCCAGTCAAAAAGCAATGGGTAGCCGAATGCCACAGATTGCTAGGATATCCGTGGGGGTAAGATCAAAAGACCATCCATTTAGGAAAGCCAGATGGCTAACAGTCCATAGTAGAACAATCAAGTAGAAAAGTAAACGGGCGGCAAAAGTACCAAATTAGGGGCGATATAAGTGCAGTAACAAATGAAGGCCCATACATGCAAACCGTAACGAGTAACGGAGGTAGAGACATCAAGTAAGCCACACATGTGGAGAAATGCATGAAGTTTAGGGGTAACTGCACACCAACTCGAAAAGTGTACATCAGAAACGAGCACACTAACACAGTCAGCAAATCTCTTCAGAGCTAGTAACGTGAACCGGGATATTCTGAGTGTGACAAGTAATAGAGGGAAACAGATAGCTTACCTTCGGATGCGTAACTCACTCATGCTGCGAGCGGAAGTGACCGCAACTGAAAATACAGTTTAATGGTCAACAGTCTCAAAGGACAAGAATGCAAAGGCTCAAATGGAGCACCCATTAGGAACTTGAGAACAAGGTTCAGATCCCAGCCGGGCACCTGGAAAGGTGACGGAAGGAACAAATCAGTGAGCCCTTTCAGAAACTGAGAAATTAAAGGAATCTTAAAATAAGAACACTCCTCAGACGAGCACTTAAATAGAGACAGCGCCGCCATGTAACCTTTGATGGTACCCACTTGCAGGTCCCTGTGGGCCAAGCAAAAAAGACAGAACTACAGGAATGTCACATGAAAAAGGTTCCACATTCTGAACCCTGCACCAGTCGCAGAACTTTCTCCAACGGTACAGGGACTTTGTTGCCGGCCGTCTGGCCGAAAGCAACACCTCCATCACCTCTTCAGGGAGGTCCCAATCCTTATACCTCAACCTTTCAGAAGCCAAGCGTGAAGGTTGAGGGATCCGACCTCTGGATGGAGAACCTGACCCCCCCCCCCCCTCCCGTGAGAGCAGATCGTCTCGGTAGGGAAGACGACGTGGAGGGCAGACGGACAAGTCGAGAAGGTCCGGGTACCACGTCCTCCGGGCCCATGCCGGAGCAATGAGGATCATCCGGGAACCGAACCTCCGCAGGACTTGCAGGATGACAGGGACTGGAGAAAACACGTACAGCAGTGGGAAGGACCAGTCCACCACGAACACGTCCCCTAAGGCTCCTCTTGGAGGAAATTCCCGCGAGCAGCACCTTTCGCACTTCCAGTTGACACTGGAGACGAAGAGATCCACTCAAGGGGTCCCCCAAAGGGCGAAGATCTCCAGGAGAATGTCCTGAACCAGCTCCCACTCGTGAAAGATCGCGCTCTGCCTGCTCAGAGCGTCCGCCGTCTCGTTTTCGTCTCCGGCCAGATGAACTGCTGAGACCGACATTTCCTGCTGGATGGCCCAGAACCAGAGCTGCATCGCCTCCCTGCACAGAGGAAGTGACCCTGCCCCCCCCCTTCTTAATGGAGGTGGTGCATGGCCACTGTGTTGACCGTCAGGATCAGGACATTCTTTCCTCGCACAGCAGCCCGACGGCCCTCAGCTCCAACAGATTGATATGGAGTCTGGACTCCGACGGAGACCAACGGCCGCTGACTGTCAACTCGTTGGCATGAGCTCCCCATCCCGTGAAGGAAGCGTCCGTCACGATCGTCACCTCTGGCCAAGGCAGCCAAAATGGAGTCCCTCTCATCAGATTGTTTTTTCAGCCCACCACAGAAGGTCCTGGGTGACCGAGGGCCACACCTGAACGGGGTCCGACATCCTGCCAGAGGACTGTGACCACTGCATCTTGAGGGCCCACTGCAAAGATCTCATCCGCAGTCGAGCCTCTGGCATCAGAAGAATGCAGGATGCCATGAGACCGAGCAGCCTCAAGAACTCAAACGCTGGGAGACTCTGGGCATGTCGAAACTTGTGTACCATCTGCTGAATGTGAAGAGCCCTCACCTGGGGAGGAAAACACTGCCCCAGGGAAGTGTCGAGCACTGCTCCGATGTACTGGAGCCGCTGAGTTGGCGTCAAGTGGGACTTCATTAAATTGAGGGAGAAGCCCAGCCTGTGGAGGGAGTGGCAGGTGACGGACAGATGAGCGAGGACTTGCTCGGGAGAGCTCGCCCTGATCAACCAATCGCCCAGATAGGGGTATACGTGCATCCCCCTTGCCCGAGATGCGCTGCCACTACCACCATGAGCTTGCTGAAAACCCTCGGGGCGGAGGTCAATCCGAACGGCAGGACCCGAAACAAAGTGTGAGTCCTCAACCGCGAACCTCGGGTACTTCTTGTGCTTGGGATGGATCGGCACATGAAAGTAAGCGTCCTTGAGGTCGAGAGACACCAACCAGTCCTGAAGTTGAAGGGCCTGGAGGACTTGAGAGAGAGTAACCATCTTGAACTTGTCCTTCCTGAGGAGTTTGTTCAAACCGCACAAGTCCATGATGGGTCTCAATCCCAGTCTTTCTTCGAAATCAAAAAATAAGGGAAATACCATCCCGTGTTCCTCTCCGCTACAGGCACCAGTTGCATGGCGCCTTTCTCCAGCAGGCTTTGTATTTCCTGCGCAAGGAGCGGATCCGGACTCTTCAAAGAGAGATTCCCTGGTGGATTGTCGTGAGGCCTCGGCCGAAAGGGAAGACAGTAGCCGTGGGCTGTGATCTCCAGAACCCACACATCTGAAGTAATGGCACACCATTTTACAAGATGCTGCGCCAGACTTCCCCCCCAACCGGCGAACCATGGGACATGGCCTCATCAATGAGTAGTAGCGGCTGCAGCATTGCCCGAGTACCTTGTTTTCCACCTCTGGCACTCCTACTGTGGCCCCTTTGACTTGCAGCTCCTCTCGCTTTACTAAAGGACGAGTAATAACAAAAAGGAACCTCCCCTCCATTGCTGTCCCCTAGGACGAAAAGGCGGAGGTTGGCCAACTGCAGCGCTCAAGGACTTCGCTGCAGCTTTCGAGGTCTGCAACCTCTCAAGGCTCTCGTCAGTCTTGGTGCCAAAAAGATGTTCACCATCAAAGGGCATGTTGAGGAGCTGGGCCTGCACATCAGGAGCAAACCCCGACTTCCGCAACCACGCAAATCTGCGTATCACGGTGCTCGCCGCCATGGACCGGCTGACAAAATCTGCCATGTCCAGACCCGACTGAACAGACTTGCTCATGGCATCCTTGCCATCCTGTATAATAGCAAGAAAACCATCCCGTTCGTCCACTTCGGGAATATGTTCAGCCGCTAAGGAAATACAGTTCCACAGAGTGTGCATGAAACGTGACAAAGCACATACAGAGTTGGCCGCCTGAAGCGCCATACCCCCTGAAGAAAACACTTTATTCGCCCAACCATCAAAACGCTTGTCATCCCCATCAGGAGGGATGGTAGGATACGACGCCTGCTTTGCTGTGGCCGTAGCCGCCTGCACCACCAAACTCTCCGGAGTGGGGTGCATGGTCAAGTAACAGGGGCCGCTACTGGCTGGACGGTATTTTCGTGGCAAAGACTTGTTCACTGCCGGGAGACTCTCCGGGGCAGTCCAAGCCACTGCCACCCTTCTATGCAAGGCCATATGGAATGGCAGTACCGGGTCAGTGGGTGGACCTTGGTCGAGGATATCCGTCAGGTCATCCTGCACAAAATCAACTGGGGCGCCGACCACCCCAAGTAGTCCGTGACCCTCGACATAAGGCGCCGGTACGATTACTCGGCATGGGTGCCAGGCTCAGGCCTACAGAACTCCACCTCCGGAGAGGTGTCCAGACCGCTGGCGTCGTGCAGTGACTGACGCAGGTCCTCCATCTCGCTATGACCAGAATTAATCTCATCAGGAACCGTGTCAGGAACCAACCCATCTTCAGAACCCTCTTCCACCTCAGAAATATAATCCAGAGGCTGGAAAGTGGCCATAGAATATGGGAGAAAGACATGGTTTACCTTGGCCAGAGCCTTCCTAGGGGGGATCCACCGTGCCACGGGCATCCTCCGACACAACCGCCTCAAAAGGCGTCGACGGAATCGGCATCGACAGTGGTGCCGACAGCATCGACGTCTTCGACACAGGCCTCGAGGCCGGAGCCCTGAGCGTGTCTAGACAGCCTAGGCGTCGACGATGACTTCCTCAGAGGCGGGGCCTCGAGAGAGTCCGTCGACGACCTCGGCGCCGCATGCGTCGATGTCTTCTTCAAGGGCGTCGAGGACCGGGACCTGGAACGGGCAGGACTAGAATGATTCCCCTTGTCCGATCGGGACCTCTCCCGCGAATCGTGCTGACCACCTGAAGGCGTACGAGCGGTGTCTCTAGTACGGTCACGTCTGACCCCTCTCGGAGGCGCGGACAGACCGGAGCCCTGCGACTCAAGAATCGCCACCATTTTCTTACCGAAGAAGCCCATTCCTCCTGAGACGAACCTCGAATCGTCCGTCGAAAGCCCAGTGGACCTCGACTTACGGGGCTTGGACACCTTACCGACAGACAGCTTCTTCTTACGCTCCCGCAAGGCCTTGGACATAAGCGACTGGCAGTCGACACAATCATCCGTGTTGTGGACCTCCCTGAGGCACCAGAGGCAGGCGCTGTGCGAGTCCATCACCGACATCTTGGACCCGCAGTCCCCACACTTCTTGAAGCCCGGACGCGCGGTGGAAGAAGAGGAAGACATCCCGATAATACTTCTCACAAACGAACAGGTTCGAATAACCAAAAGAACAGAAACTCCAAAGAGTCGAGGCGCGCCGAGATCTCCGAAGCGAACACGTTCGTGGAAAAAACGGAACTGAGGCTACGGGCCTCGTGCGTCCTACTTATAACATCCGGTGACGTCGGCTTGACGGAGACCCTCGAGGACAGCGTATCGACGTCATCGAGGCAGGACGCAGACGCCGAAAATTTTCCGAAGCAGCATATCTGTGGCGATTACCTGTCATAGATATGGAATACATCGGAGGACCCAATCCCCTCAAAGACAGGACTATTTAGACAAATCACCAAGAACAGTTAAAGACTTTCTGGCAGATAAGTCCTTAATGGATATAACTCAAGACCTATCCACGAAACATCGCAGGAGGGGGCTTTCACATTTCCGCAGCCTAGGCCTTCTAACACTTTCTTGATCTTGAAGACTCCCCGCTTGCCATTCACAACACTAGGAAAGGAAATCTCGAGGGGCCTTTCAGGACCCTTGAAGAAAACTGCAAAAACCTCGGCCACCTCACAGACTGGACTTCTGCATCAAAAATTTCTCCGAGACAGAGAATAACGAAAGAAACACCAAGACAGCGAAAAATCACAACGCCAACAGCGAGGCAGAAAAGTGTTGCTACCGCGATCAAGCAAGGTAGTTCGGGAAAGGAGGCAAATGCCAAAATCCCAACCTACAGAAGGTCCAGTTCAAAAACGTTGACAAACAGCAACATCAGACCGAATACTCTTTGCCCGGGCAACCACACAGACGGGAAACAGAGTAAACAATAGAGAAAAAAAAATAAAATAAAAGTCTTAGATGACAAACCTAATAGGCAAACTATCAAGACACGTATTTTCAAATTGGAGCAAGACATCCACAACCACGACAATGTTATTCTGAACAGGAAAACCGTTCTGAATCTTCTCAGTAGAATCCGCAAGCTAAGAGCACGGAGGTCGGATGACTTCACATTAGTGGAACCATATCACAAGGATCGAAAAGCAAAGGCCTACCTCCATATAAAGGCCTCTTCGCTGAAGGATATACCTAAAGAAGTAGACAAGGACCTTCAGAGAGCAGGATACCTACTTACTGAGTTAAGGGGAAGCCACTGTGAAAATCACAGAAGAAACAGGGAGTCGGACTTTGTGAACCATAAACCTCGCTACATATCAAAAACTGAGATTCTATACAGAAGCCACAGACATGGAAATAAGCCTACATTGGACATTGGCTTAAACTATAGAACTCCTCATTCCCAAACACAAAGAAGACATGCTGAAAAGACAAATTTCCAGTCGACTGAGGATCAAAGATCTGAGAAAGGGAACGCACGACGAGGGAAGAACCGCTGGACTCAAAGAGGGCTCCATAAGGCCCAGTGCAAACCAAAAGAAAAGCTTCTGACCACGGTTCTAAACCTTTTTACACACACCACTACGGAAAAAGGTGCTGCCCTTAATTCAAGAAAAGGGCTGTGGGCTTGGATCCCAAAAGCACTTACAAACCATTAGGCAAGATAGCAATTCGCCTACCTAAGACGGCCGCCACACGCAACAAAAATTCAACACGCCGAAAATCCTGAAGCAACATTAAGGATGGGATCGTGGAATACCAGAGGCCACCAGCACCTCACGACAATAGGTGGTCCAGACTTATGTGATTTTGAAATGCTCTGCCTTCAGGAGTCCTGGCTGGTCGATAAGCCTTCGCTCAACGGCTTCGTCATCGAAATTTTGCCGGCCTTAAAGGGACCAAAGGGGCGCCCGTCATCAGGCCTTCTGTTCGTCGCCTGCGCAGGATCTGGGATCAACATCCTAAAAAGGCTTTCAGCGTCACATTTTCATCTCTCAATATTAGCAAATTGGGAACACCTCAATCCACACTCAAGGAAAAAGGTAAAACACACCTATAGCGGTCATCAACATATATTGGAATCCTCAAACTATTACAAATAGAAACATTTGCATACAGCTGACACAAATAATCGATGAAATATATGTGGACCAATAAGTAGCACACATAATTATTTGTGGCGACTTAAACGCGACATGCAATAAATCCGCCCACAGCGATGCAGAGGAAAAGACAAGGTCCCCCTCGGAGGAGCATGGGGCTCTATGGTTAGAACTAATGGATTCCAGACACTTTTACAATACTGACCACCTCCACAATCTCTGCGGAGAGACAAAGAAATATAAGCCGTGGCTCAAGAACTATTGAATTAGCCTATACCAACACGACTCGGAGGAAATGTTAAAGCCAGTGAGTGGCAAAAAATCCTGCAAATTTTGGTCCCCAATCAAAACAGGTCCCCAAATTGATGGCGCACTAGCAAACTGCATAGGAGAAGCCGCTTGGGTGACCCATTTCACGACACTCTTCCAGTTACCACCATGCACAAACTAGCCAGCAAAGAGGAAAGCTTACACAATCTGGGAAGACCCAACTAACAAAGAGGACATCAAAGGAGTTATCTCCAAACTGAAAACATCAAGAGCCCCAGGGCCTGACGGGCTGAGAAACCGATCTAAAAAGCCACCCTCAGGAGTGGACAAACCTCATTAGTAAGGTGTTCAAAAGATGTAAGGACCTGAAGTCCATCCTGTCATCATGGAATTCCGCGGTGGTGGTACCGATCTACAAGAAAGGCAGGAAAGAAGACCCGAGAAAACTACCGCCCGATTGCCTTACTGGACATTATCGGGAAGGTCTTCGGATCTCTCCTACTCACAAGATTCCAAGAATGGGCAAAGGCTTCTCCCTGTGCGGACCAGTTTCAAACAGGCTTCATGAAGAACTCGGGTACCTCTGTAAATATTATGCTCCTCAGCATAATTAAAAGTAAAATTAGAGATGGCAGCCCAAGGGTCTTCCTAGCGTTTATTGACCTAACGCAAGCATTCGACCAAGTCGACCGAGAAAGACTATGGAACATACTTGAATCCTGGAAATGTCCAACTACAATTCTGGGGCCAATAAGAGCCCTACGCTCAGACACAAAGACGAGAGTCCATCTCAGTCAACAGGGTCTCCTTTCAGAAGTAATTTCCACCAAAAGGGGGGTAAAGCAAGGATGCCCTCTGGCGCCGGCCCTGTTCATCACCTATCTCGGTGACTTTAAAGAATCTGAGGCAGCCGTCAGGTAATTTCCAACAAAAATTGGGCTCTCAACAGTTTTGCGAATGCTTTACGCAGATGATGTGATCCTCTTGGATCAAACACCTATTGGTCTCGAAAGACAACTTAATAACCTTGCGAAATACAAATGTTCAAATAACCTGGAAATAAACAAGGAAAAAACAAAGAGCATGATTTTGGAAAAATCAACCCAAAGAAAAGAAAAACTTAATTTGAAGCTGGAAGGATCTCGAATTGAAAGAGTCCATCAATTCAAGTATGTGGGAGTCATGCTTGACAGTTCAAGATTCAAATCCAAAATTCTTGGACAAGACGCGAAACTTGACATCTCAAACCCAAGTGATAGACAAGAAATTTGGTCGGTTTTCACTTCTCCCGGCTATAAAATTTTACAAACCGAAGGAGGTCCCATCTCTATTTTACGGGGGCGACGCGATGCCAAACATCCCGTGTAATATATGGCCGAAGCTGGAAGGCTACTTTTGGAGATCGGTACTAAGTTTACCCAAATCAACCTCCATCGTAGCTATAAGACGGGAACTGGGCTTACTTTCACTGAAAGCAATGGTAGAATCCAACAGCATACAGCTCAATAGGAAAATCTTGGTGCAAGAAAGCCCCCCGACCTAGCATCTGATTGCTAAGGAGGCCGTTGTAAAGTGTTGAATTGGGTCGCCAAAAAGACCCAACTGGCAGCAATTCAATGCACCAAGGAAGACCTAATCACAAATCCGTTAAGAATAAAGAAAAAAAAAATGGAGGAAATGGATTGGATCCATACCCAAGAAGGTGCGACAGAAAACAAACTGCTAAAAATCTAAATCAAATTCAAGAATACATCAAAAAATTCCTGAACAAGACTTTGAGGAGCATCTTCATAAGAGCTCGACTAAATCTCCTTCCTAAATGAAATTCTGGAAATAAGATCTCTCTCAAATTCTAACACGTGCAGACTATGCACAGATGAAAAACATCCTGAGACTTTAAGACATCTTCAAATTACTTGTCCGGAAACTAAATCATTGAGACTTGCATATCTGAAACCGCTGTTTTCTGAAGCCAGGCTCCGAGAGGAGGACGTTTGGTGGGCTCGCCTGATCTCTGGAGAAAAGAAAGCATGGACTATTGCCACGGCAAAAATCTTACAGAATGCACTGGAAAAAATAGAGGACCTTAAGAAATAATCAACAAATAATCAGCAACAAACTTTCTGTTTCTCTTGTAAAAATCTTTAATTGATTAAAACAAGTAAATACAAAATAAAAAGAAAATGTTTTAACTTTTATTTTCTTAGATGTAATGGTGTGGGCTACACGAGATGGCTTTGAATCCAAACCTGTCCGACTGAGTTTGAGAATCCTGCCATATAACAATAGGCAGGGGCCAAGACCACCAAGCAGCTTGCAGGTGGAGTGCTAAATGCAGGGGTAGCATGGTCTTGGGAGCGAACATCTGCTATAGAAACCAGGAGACAGATGTATGGTGTTCAGGCAGGGGGTTCCGAAGTTAGAGTGGGTCACTCAGTAGCAGAAGACAAAACAGCACCCAAACAGCACAAAGATGAAAGAATTTGCCCAATGATGAGCAGGGAAGAAAGTGCTGTCAGCAGAAGCAGAGAGGGCTGGAACAGGGGGGCAAAATCATCAAGTAGGGACACACAGGGCAGAGAAGGAAACAGACCATAGATAAAGGCTGAGCACACCGTGGCAGGACCGTAAAAGCATGGCTTTAGAACAGAGACATGGGAAACAGAGCGATGGTACTGGAAGGCAGGAACGGGCACGGCTAAACTGCAGCAAAGAATGATGTAGTGAAGTCACATGGAGTTTGGAAACAAATGCAGTTGCGAGATAGCTTGATGCAAAGTTAGCGTGTACAGAGATAAAGGAATATTTAAAAGGCATGTGCAAGGACCATCTCATAGCAGCCAGAATGCAGGAGCATAGAGGGTTAAACCTTCACTAGGCTGTACCAGAAAGAGGAAAATGGAGCCTTAGAAGCCTCACAATAGCCCACTCTCTACCAGATACCTAAAAAGACCAGGTTTGTAATAGTGCCCAGCATGCAACTGGAAGTAGTGACCTTAGTAGCATCTACCCAGTGTCTTTCTTCAGGACTGCAGCCCTTTGAATGGATCAAGTATTCGGAACAAGTTGCGTACCTGTAATTGTTGTTCTCCAGCATGGGTCTGGCATGGATTCACATGCTCAGGAATATTCCCCGTCGTCAGGCTGGGAATCCTCGGTAAAGAAAAAATCAGTATCAGTTTCGTTTCTGATCTGTCTTTCTTAGTAGTAACCAATCACTGGTCTCTGGGTCATACTGCCCCTAGACAATGACTGCCCTCTCCCTAAGCCCCTCCCCTGGCAGCCATCCTCAGATTTGGTAGCACGTAAAGTGGCATTATTACCAAGTGAAGAGCCACAGAGGGGTAGGAGGGAGGGTTCGCATGAGAATCCATGCCAGACCCATGTTGGAGAACAACAGTTACAGGTAAGTAACTTGTTCCTTCTCCAGCATGGGGTCTGGCATGGATTCACATGCTCATGAATATAAGAATACATAGCAGTATACACATGCACAACCACGGGAGGTGGCAACAGGCTCAACATTAAGCATTACAACAACTCAACATTAAGCATCTTACCTCCACACCAGGCTCAACTTCAAGCGAACAGGTTGCGCAGCACTGCTTGGCTGACTCTGGACTCCTCCCTGGAGTTCCGATCAACTCAGTAGAATCTGGTGAAGGTGTGCATCGACCTCCACGTAGCAGCCCTGCAGATGTCCAGCAGGGGCACACCAGACAGGAACGCCGTAGTAGCAGCGATCGCTCTGGTCGAATGGGCTCTCGGACGGCCGGGCAACGGTCAGTTTGCCAACCGGTGACAGTACATGATACAGCCGGAGAGTCACCAGGAAATGGAAACCTTCGAGAGAGCCTTCCCCTGGTTCACAGGTCCAATGTTCACAAAAAGCTGTGACGTCTTCCGAAAACTCTTTGTGCGGTCCACGTAGAACTTCAGCGCTCTAGCCACATCCAGCGAGTCCTCTCGGTCGGTGACAAAGGGAAGAAAACAGGTAACACCAAGGGCTCGTTGAGGTGGAATTCCGACGGCACCTTGGGCATAAATAGGGGTGCGTCCTCAGCACCACCCTTGTGTCGTGAAAAGTATGGAGGCTTGCAGGATAGGGCCTGGATCTCTCCCACCCATCGTGCAGAGGTGATGGCCATGAGAAAAACTTCAACGGCGCTGAATGCAGCGGCTCAAATGGCGCCCCCATGAGCCTTGTCAGCACCACGTTGAGCTCCCACGCCAGGGCAGGTGCCTTCACCGGTGGAAATGATCGGAACAGTCCCTTCATAAATTCCTTCACCAGGCGATGAGACCACAAGGACGCCCGTCCCGTAGTTCTGGTGTATCTGGAGATCGCAGCCAGATGTATCTTGATGGAGGCATGAGCTAATCCAGGTTTGGCCAGCGACAGTCGGTACGGCAGCACTTGAGGGGCCGTAATCCACAAAGGGTTAATCTTCTGTGCACGGCACCAGACAGAGAACCTCTTCCACTTATGTCCGTAGCACTTGAGAGTGGAGGACGCCCTGGCCTTTGCAAGAACCTCTCTGCAGTCAGCCGGGATATCGTACCCTCCAAACTCTAGCGTTGCAGGAGCCAGGCCTGCAAGTTCAGCGACTCCGGGTCGTGATGTAGGATGGCGCCTTCTTCCCTGGAGAGAAGATCTGCATCCGTTGGCAGCTTGACTGGTGGGGACGCTGCCAAGACAAGAAGGTCTGGGAACCAGATCTGCCTCGGCCACGCCGGTGCAATGAGGATCATCCTGACCGGGACCTCTTGAGCTGGTTGATGAGTCGGAGCAGCAACGGCAACGGGGAGGAACGCATATACGAACAGGCCGTCCCAGGGGAAGGAGAACGCATCTCCCATGCTCCTCGACTGGGGAAACCTGCTGGCGAACCTCTGGCACTTGGAGTTCGTCGCTGTCACGAACAGGTCGATCAGGGGTGTGCCCCATCTCTGGAAGAGCCGATCCACTTGGTCCTATCGTAGTTCCTACTCATGGCACGAGAGCAGCTCTCTGCTGAGTGAGTCAGCGATGGTGTTTTTTATCCCTGCCAGATGAAACGGCACCAGAAACATCCCTTGGGCAACGGCCCAATGCCACAGGTCCTGCGCCTCCTTGGATAGGGCTGGAGATCTGGTCCCGCCCTGCTTCCGGATGTAGAACATTGTGGTGGTGTTGTCAGTGAAGATCCTCACCACCTTGCCCTTGAGGGAGGGAGAAAGGACCAGAGGGCCCAGAACACCGCCCGTAGCTCCAGGATGTTGATGTGGAGCAGCTTCTCCTCCGGGAGCCAAAGGCCTCTCGCGTGAAGATCCTCGGTGTGCGCTCCCCACCCTTCCAGGGAGGCGTCCGTAGTCACTGTTGCCTGGTGGACTGGGGTCTGAAAGTCTGTGCCTGCCGTCAGATGAGCGCAGGTGACCCACCATCGGATCGCTTGTCGGAAAGCTTTCGTTGAGAGGAATCCTGTCCTCGAAACTGCCCGTCGCTTGGATCCAGCGGGCGTCAAACTCCTGCAGAGGGCGCATCGGAAGCCTGCACAATCACACGAGATGTATGCACGACGCTGCACCTTGCCCAAGATGGCCTTCGTCCTTTCGTCCGATGGCGAGGCCAGGCGCCCCACTGTGTCGAGCTTGGCTCCCAGAAACAGTGAGGGGACCAGGTGGGATTTGGGGAAATTGATGGAGAATCCCAGGTCAGTGAGCAACTGGACGGTCTTCGCTGTATGTTCTACGGTGAGCTCCCTTGTCCTTGTTCGGATTAACCAATCTTCCAGGTAGGGGTAGACGTGGATCCCCTGCAGGTGCAGCCGCGCCGCCACCGATGCCGGGCACTTGGTGAATACCCTGGGAGCTGACTTTAACCCGAACGGGAAGGCCTGGAACTGGTAGTGCCGTCCTTGGACCACGAACCTGAGGAACTTTCGGTGTCCTTCTAGAATGGGGACGTGGAAGTACGCATCCTCCAGATCCAACGACGACAGGAAATCGCCCTCCTCCAGCTGTCCCAACACGTGCTGAAGATTGACCATCCGGAACTTCGATACCTTGATGTACTTGTTCAGTCGTCGCAGTTCCAGGATGGGTCGCCATCCTCCTGTCTTCTTTTTTACGAGGAAGTACCTTGAGTATACCCCAGAGTCTTTTTGGGATGAGCTTGATGGCACCTTTGAGCATCGCCCTTACTTCCCAACATTAGTTGAGAGACGTGGTTTTCCTTCCTGGCCACAGGTGGAATGCGGGGGCACTTCTTTAGAAACTCGAGTGCGTGCCCCTGGGCCAGGGCGTCCAGCACCCAATGGTCGGTGGAGATGGACTCCCACACGCTGACGAATTTCACCAGCCGGCCTCCCACCAGGGTGCTTCGGTGGGGGCCCGACACCACGGTCGCTTCAGTCCTGCGTGGAGGTCGCCTTGCCGCGTTGGCCTCCCTGGCGACGATGGCGGGAACCACCCGACTTGCCTTGTCCCCTATAGGCCTCTTGCGACGAGGGACGGGCTGCCTGGCGGTACGTATAGGAGCTGCCGCTGAATCCCTTGGAGGCACCTTGCTTGCCTCCGGAGTTCCGAAAGGACGGCGTCATTGCTGGAGAACTCCCAGGGCCCGAGCCATCTCTGTGTCCGTCTTGATGGCTTGGAGGGACTCATCCACTGTTTTCCCAAACAGGTTGTTCCCGTTGAAGTGCATATCCAACACCTTGGCTTGTACGTCCTGGCGGAAATCCGTCGCCTTGAGCCATCCTCGTCGTCTAAGTCAAACGCTGTTGCCCAACTGGCGGAAACCAATGTCTGCAATGTCCGTGGCCACCGTTATGGCGTGGTCCGACGCCACCTCAACTTCCTGTAAGATTTCCAGGGCCTCTGCCCTCTTGTCGTCCGGTAGGCAGTCCAACAGGGGGGCGATCTTGTACCACAATTCCCTGTCGTAGCGTGCCACGATCGCCAAGGCGTTGGCCGCCTTAATCGTCGTCGCTGCCGACGAGATGACCAGTCGTCCCATTGCGTCCAGCTTCTTTCCCTCGCCGTCCGGCGGGGAAGTTGACGTTGAGGCCGATGCCCCACCCCCCCCGCTTTCTTCTTGGCCACCGCTGAGACGACCGAGTCCGGGGTAGGTTGCACCCCAAGGCACAAGGGGGCCGCGTCGGGAACCCGGTACTTTTTCTCGTACCTGTCCCTCTTCGCAGGCGTCGTAGACGGGTTCTTGAGAAGGGCGAGTCCCTCGTCCCAGATGTCATCCAGCAGGGGCACGGCGAGGACCGTCTTCCTCTTGGCCTCGTGTCATTGGTAAAGGAACCCCTCCTTCTTTTCTTCGGGGCAGAGCTGGAAAAGCTTGGATGCCTTGGCAATCATTGCGTGTAAGGACCCAATCTCGTCGGGCGGGGAGGCCCGAATAGGAGGCGATAGGAGATCCGTCTCGTCGTGGCCGCAGTCGTCGTTATCCGTACCCATCGTGGCCGTGTCCGTTCCAGTGTCATCCCCAGGGACGTTGGACGGGGGGGCGGGGGTTGAGCAGGCCGTGAGGGTTGAAAAGGCGGTGGTGGATGGGTCCTTCTCCTCTTGTTTGGCGGACTACCCGATGGGTCTGGGTCTGGCTCTGGCTCCTCCATCAGGCCTGGCTGTGGCTCCTCCGTCAGGGGGTAGGGGCAATCTCGTCCTTATCTCCATACATAAGGATTGTATTGCCATCAAAATGGCTGCCGAGTTATCCTGCGGCACCGGATGTGACGGGCCCAACGGTTGACTTGGGACCTCGTTGGCGCCGCCTTCGCCCTCGTCATCCCCCTCATCAGGATCCCTCCGGAGGGGCTGGGTCTCCTCAACGCCCTCATCGATGCCCTCCAAAACTTTCACGAGCTCCTCCTCGGAGGCTGTGTCCGTATCCACAATGGCCACCGCCCCCCCACCCCCCTCTTTTTCCGCCGGGGGTTTCACAGGGGTCTTCTCGATGGCCTTGAAAGAGGATTCCCTCCGTGGCGGCAGGGAAACTCTGGGCCCCGAGGTCGCCTCCACTGGTGCCACCTCCCCAGGCTGCGCCAGGCTGAACACCACCCCATCCGTGCCCCCTTGTGACTGTCTTTTTTAATATAATGGTTTTGTAGCTTTTGTGACTTCATCGATAGAGGCCTTAGCTGGGTGGATCAAGGCCTTCACCACCTTCTGCGTGCTTATGGCCTTCACCTTGGGGGGAGGGTCACCGCGTCGCTCCCCTTCGTTGGATCCTTCGAGCTCGACCGGGGCCTCTCCAGAAGCTTGGCCGGATTCTCGGACTTCCTCTTTCCCGAGCCAGACCGTTGGCTCATGGAGGATGGCACCGGAGAGGATGAGCCCTGCCTGGCAACCGAGGAGCCCGACCGTTCGGCGCTCCCGGTGCCTGCGGACTCGCGGTGCTTGACCTTCTGTTGGGCCTCCGTCGCCGTAGCGCCCTCAAAGGTCTTAGAAGACCGCTCTGACTACTTCTTTTTCTTCTCACCTGACGGGCTCTTTCCTTCCAGCCAGTTGGCGAGGCGAAGATGGCGATCCTTCATGGTCCGTTCCGACATGTTCCCGCAAAACGCACAGTCCATCTCCACGTGCGTTTTGTCCTCATGAAGGCAGTAGAGGCATTTCGAATGCTCGTCCTCCTTAAACACATTCTGTAGCTGGCATCCAGGGCAGACTCTGAACAGCTTTCCGCGTCGAGCTTCCTTTCTCCTGGGCCATGTCCGGGTAGGCCTCAGAAACTTCTGGACTCCTCCAAGAAACGTAACTCGACGAAAACTTCACCCTTGAGGGGCGTAGAAAATCCGAAACGGGTCCCCGTTGATCGGATGTAGAAACGGTGGCGCTTGAGGCTCTATTTAACCGAAAAATGAGAAAATCTCCTGAAAAAAGTGCGAAAACGCAGCAAAAGCTCGAGAGCTATAGCACGAGGACTCCCAACACTTGAACGTGCAGTAAAAATCTGAGGATGGCTGCCAGGGGAGGGGCTTAGGGAGATGGCAGTCATTGGCTGGGGGTAGTATGACCCAGAGACCAGTGATTTGTTACTACCAAGAAAGACAGATCAGAAACGAAACTGATACCGATTTTTTCTTTACCGAGGATTCCCAGCCTGACGACAGGAATATTCATGAGCATGTGAATCCATGCCAGACCCCCATGCTGGAGAATAACCAGTATCCCCAAAGTCTGAAATCATGATACCGATTCTCAGAAAGCATGCAAGGACGTAGGAAGACAAAGGATTTCAGCTGAGCTGTTCGTAGTAACACACAAAACATTTTGGTAATGCATTTTGTGTCTAAAAAATAAAATCTTGAGGATACACAAACAAACCACAAACCGAGGCTTTAATTTCTGGTAAAGTGGAATCTGGATAGATTTTATGGACAAAAGCAGCAACACAGTATCGCAAAATGAAGTGCTGGTTTTGCCTTGTGGTCTCTCGTTTGCAGGCTACTTTGGACTGCTTCAGTGTCATTTGTGCTAACTGCTGCAGTTCTATTTATTCTGTCTAAACAAGGGGGGTCCTGGGAGTTTTCTCGTTACTGGGCTATATTCTGGGTTAGAGTCTCAACCAGAGTATTTAGCTCACCATCCTTTCACAGAAGAGAAATGTCCACAACATATCAGTCGGTGCTGGACTGCCCATGGGCAGTCCAGCACCGAAATGCCAGGCAATTCCCTTCTGAACAAGAGTACCAACAGCAACCCCAGACACGTGTTTCGGTCTGGTTGGCCTCGCCAGTGAGGTGGAGCTGTACCTCTCCAAGAACAGTGAGGAAGGGTTCCACGTCTGGATTCCCCTTATAACTTAGGGTGAAACCCAAAGCTACTTAATATGCACAAACATATTGGAAGCTTCTGGAATTGGACACATTTTGGAGACATGCTCGGGGAAGTTTTAGGAATAGAAACATGTCACAGATAAGAAAGGCAACTTGCAGATATAGGTGTGGTAATGGTTATTGTAGGTGAATTTGTCCAACGTCGATAATTTCAACCACTTGTCCTGTGTTTGTGAAAGATAGCTTCAGAGATAATGTTCAATCACTTGCTCCACCCGCTCGGTCGGTTTAGGGGTGAAATGCTGTGGACGGTCTACAGGCAGAAACACATGTCTGGGGTTTGTGTTAGTACTCTTGTGCAGAGATGAAGTGCCTAGCATTCCATTGCAGGGCTGTCCTCTGGGCAGGACCAGACTCATGTGCTAATGAATATTTCTCTTCTATAAATGGCACAGTGGCCTAAAATGTGACTGCAGGCCTCCTGAGTGGTAAGCTTCCAATAGAACATGCTACTTAGCCATTTTCATTCTTAGATGGGGCGCTCCCATACTTGGCAAATGAAATGCTATTGAGTGTTGCATTTGATACCCCAGCAGGGTAGCTCAGGGGTGCCAAAATTGGGCTGTGAACTTTGGTCCTCTGAGATTATTTTTTCTGGGAGTACGTGTATGTGGACAATGTGACGTATGAAAACACAGGCCAGTGTTTCTAGGACTGCTGACATACTCACAGCTAGAAAATGTCATACCTTGAAATTAGTATTGATAACAGCCCATATCAATCTTTTATTTGTAAGGGAAGTATCTCCTTTAAAATGTTAATAGTCCGGACACTCCATGGACATGGAAGAATCGAGTGAAAACAGGCTGGTGTTTGTTGGGATTTATTGAGTTATGTACAAATAGAACAATCTTGAATGGTTCCAAATCATTATGGTGCCTGTGGTGTGCAGCTCCCAACAGAGGGGGGGGGGGGGGGGGAGAGATAGAGAGAGAGAGAGAGAGAGACTATCCCTGATTTGCGCTGGTGATAATTAGGGAATTTCCCCCATGAAGCCCCTCGTCCACTCCCACTCCCCCCTCATGTCCCCAAAGGCAGCTCTCTTGCCACCCTATTCACAGAGCCATGCCCCCCTCTGCAGCATTTTCTCCGGTCTCGTTAAATCTCCCCCCGGTCCGGCTCCCCATGACATTTCATTGTGCGCTTCCTGGAGTGCTGCACTTTCTGTGAGACCATATCACATGAAAAGATCCTGAACATATCGGTCAGTGTCTTCATCTAGAATCACCTAAACCATTGTGGCACCATTTCCTAGGACATTGTTTGATATGGATGTCCCACTAGATTGGAATCATGAGAACACTTAACTAATTGCAGTTTAGGGTTGGGGAGATTTTTTCTTCCAAGTTATTTCTACAGCCAAGCTAACTCAACGTGTTTGGTTTACAGGGCATTTGCATAATTATCCTGACTCTCTAGGTTGTAGAATGGCTGAGCAGTCAAGGTACCTCATCAGATGGAGACGATTGGTTTAAAGGTACAGTAAATGTGTTTGATCATTCCACAGGGAATGTTATGGTATGTTAAAATGCTTTTGCACTGCTCCCATCACCACCATAGTGGCATTACAGCACTAAATGCTTGACGATGTAGTGGCAAATTGTGCCTCTTCTGGGACGGAGGGGGTGAGGGTAGAGGAGTGGACAGATAGAAGTCTGTGGGGGAAAGGTAAAGGGCGAAGGTTAAGAGAAAATGTGCAATGGGAGGAGGCTAGAAATAATCAAACAACGAACGTACCAGTGTGTTGAGGATGGGGTTGCACAATTGCGATAGTAGAGAAGCATGCGTTATCCTTGGTAATGGATACAACTGAATAAGAATCATAAAAGTCCAGACTAAAACCGGCCTGTAATACGGAGCATTTTCTGTGGAGGCATTTTCTAGAACATTGTTGCAGGGTGTTACTTTTAGTCAGTGGGCGATTGTTATGATGGACTCAAGAGTGGCATCTGCTTCTGATTTACCACAGCACAAAACCACTAGATCAGATATAGGTAGTGGCTCCACTGGATTGTTGTGGGTAGAATCATTTCTGGATAATGCATCAGCTTTGCCATGTTTTGGCCCTGGAGATCAGAACAAGGTAATGTGAAAGCAGGTAAAGAAGAGCATCCATCTGGCATCTCAGGGGTTCAAACACCAAGAGTTCTTGAGAAATGTTGCACTTTTTTTTAATACTATTTTACTTAGTCTTATGCATCTCCCTCTTGCCTTCCTCTAGTCTTTCTGTCTATCTTTGCCCTTATTTTCCGATTGGAGCTCCTTCTGTAAATCTTTCTTCTTCAAGAACGAATTTTCTAATGTACTCTGAGATTTTCTTTCTTTTTTTTCCTCTTTCTCTATTTTTAAAGGTTTGTAACAAACCAATAAAAAATAATTTAAAAAATACTATTTTATTAGTTTATATCTTGTACGAACAATACATGGAAACAACAGTAGGAAGCTCTGACAGTGTGCATAAACAGACAGATAAAAACATTTTGCAACCATGGGAGTCCGCATCACTTGGTGGGACGGGGGTGGTCTCAGCACCAAAATTAACCAGGTTGATGCCCTCTCAAGATGGCACCCCATGCATCTTTATTAGGATAGAACAAGCCAACATTAAATCAGCAAGAGTACCCTCAGGGAAGCATATTGATTTTCTAAGGGCGGGTTGTGTTAAGGAGAGGGATAACAAAGAAAAGGCTGTGACAAACCAGAAAGGATCGGTGCAGTCCCCATCGTTGACCATTCTGTATCAAGGGATGAAAGTGAGGAGGAGATTATCTCCTTGCAAGAGGCCCACATCAGGTGACAGTGCCCAGTGACTTGGATTTAAAAAAGGTCCAAAAAAGTGATATTCCTTCCCATTCCACGTTATCCTTAGCTTAGCTGGTCGTAGCAGCCCTGCTTAAACACCATGCCCCAAGAAGGCCTTCTTTATAGCGTTCAATGACTGCCGTTTCTTTTCAGTGGCAGGTGAGTAATCTGTGAACAAATGAACTCGGAGGCCCTGGTATTCCAAGGTTTTCTTCACTGCAGCAGCCATCTGGATCCTGTCGCTGTCACGTGCGTCGCTCAGTCGAACTAAGAGCATAGGCCTACCCGCCTGGGACGCCTTTGCAGTGGAGGGCGGCGATTGGAGCCTGTATCACTTATCCACATATATCGGATCTTCCTCAATGTCAAGGTTCCACAGCTCTGGCAACCAAGTGATGACAAAATGAATCGGGTCTGGCCGCTCCACTACAGCTGGGAGTCCAATGATCCACAACTGTGGGGCCTGCACCGCATTCTCAAGGTGTTCTATCCTATTCTCCATTGCATTATTACCCCTGATCACAACCTCCAGCTTCCAGCTGGTTTTCTGCGTCAGAGGTATAGCCTGAGCACACAATTTGTCCAACTCATTGGTCCGCTGGTCTAGCGTGGAGGACCTCACCTCGAGCTGAGCCACCCTCCTCAGTTAGTTTGTCAAACATATCCTAAAGTCTGGAGATTGATTGCTCGATCCGGGCTAATGCTGCCATGACAGGTGTCTTTGGGGGGGGGGGGAGGGTTGGGGGGTAGGAGGAGGGGTTGTGTATTTTATTGGCTGCGCTGTCCGCGGTGAGGCACAAAGAAGTCAGAGTCCTCCACAAGAGGTTTTATTTGGGGTGGCGATTTCCCCGCTGCCATTAAGCCTGCTGACTTCAGAGCAGAAACCAGCTTTTCGAAAAGCCACTGCTCTCCATGTCGCCCCGTTCCCGATCCTCATTTCCACCCTTTCGGTCCTGTACCAATGCTTTCCCCAGCACTGCCAATTAAGCTGTGTGCGCTGTCGTTCCCCTCAGTGCCACTCCATAAACATGCCAATCCCATGCCTCATCCGGTCTCCTCCGGCTGGGTCTCAGCTTCATTGCAGAGGAGGCAGCGAGTGTGCCGTGCGGCAGGGTTGGTATCTCGGGCGTGAGTCGCTCATAGCTCTGCCTACCCGGCACGCACCCAGGTTGCACTCCCGCCTCCTCGTCTGTCCAAGACTCACGGCGCCGTCCACCTCCGGCTGGATCTCGGCTCTGGAGGGGTCTATCACTCCGCTTTTCAGGACACAGCAGCCGACCAGGTCAGCACCAACCCACGTCTGTCTTGCTTTCAGGATGGGAAGGTTAGCAGTCATTTTGTTTAATAGATTGGAGCTCTGTGTTAGGGCCGCCTTCTTCATCAGGCTCTCGAGAGCCCCCCTCAACGCTGCACTTTTTAATTATCTGTGATCACATCCACAGGAAAAAAACATTCCAACCAGGTGGTGGCTCGAGGTCATGAGCACTTCCTTGATTGCCTGTCATTTTGTGTTATAAAAATGGTATTTACACTAAGCTTATACCCTTGATGTGATGGAACTACTCCTTTAGCACATTATGCATTGTCCTCTAAAACAAATGGTTTGATGAACACCAAGGTGGAACATAAGGGTTTAGGACACAATAGCTTTCTAAGGTGGCTTCGACCAGTGAAGGGATGTACCTATCTTAAACATTACAGCGGGCAATGAGTGAATTGTTACAAGAAAAATCTTTAATTAAGTGTCGATAGCAGTTGGTGAAACCCAGAAATGTTCAAGCCTCAGTAGCATTGGTGGGCACTAGCCACTCAAGCAAGGCTCTCGTGTCGTCCTCTGAACCATTTATACTCCTTGCAGAGTAGGGGATAACCCAAAACTCGGATTTCTAGCGTGTGGAACTGACATTTATAGAACTTGGCTTGTCTCCAAATTTGAGGAAGCTTTTGAAAGTGTGGTCTGGATTCTTTAGTCTAGGACAACATAGGAATGTTGTCCAAATAGATGGAAGTAACTACTTTACTAATGTCTTGAAACAGATCAGAAATTCCTTGTTGAAAAGGTGATGGTGCGTTACACATGCTGAATGGCATAAGCATGCATTTAAAATGGACAAATTTGGTTATAAAAACAGCATTTCCCTTTTTGTCTTCTCTTATTCTGATGAGGTATGTACCACAAAAGTCAAGCTTTTTGAACCTTGTAGCATCTTAAGCCTGATCCATAGGATTTGGCAATGGCAAAAGATAACTTCTTGAAAGTGAGGGCATTTAGACTGTGCTAATCAATATGCGGTCTGTGGTGTTCCAGCTTCTTTGAGGCAAAAAAAATATAGCCTCCCAAGAAAGGGTTACGCAAAATGGAGGTCGACACCCTTATGGAGCAAATCCTCAACAGACTCTTTCAGATGTTGTTCCTTCTTGTAGGGCAGGGGTGGCACCTGAGATTCTTGTTATTCTGGAAGTATTCCCTCCATCGAGGATATCCATGGTTGAGGTAGCGCTGTATTGAGCTTACCTTTGTCACAAAACACCTCTGTAACACAGTTTCTGACAGTATGCAAAGTCACCTTTCTGGTGGGCCAGTCTATGGAGCGGTTAAAGCAAGTTAACCACAGACCCCCAAGATAACCTTGACTTCAGATGCATTGACTCAAAAGAACAAGTTACTTACCAAATGGTAACGTTCTTTCGACTGGATGTTCCTCCAACGTATTCCTCATCTATGACAGCTGTGCTGCTTTGGAATTATTTTTTCCGGCACAGGGTGCCCTGCATCGATGGCGTCAGGTCGATGTCCCTTGAAGGCCTCAGTCGAGGGTCATCGGATGTTATAAGTAGCACGCACGGCACCCATAGCCTCAGTTTAAGTTTTTCCCCCCTCGCAACGTGTGGCACACGTGACCATACTACAGCAACAACTGCACTTCGCCTTGTTGGAACAAAAGCTGTAATGGCATGGGAAATTCTTGAGAGGGGTAGGTTGGGAGGGCGATGAGGAATACGTTGGAGGAACATCCAGTCAAAAGAAAGTTACCATTTGGTAAGTAACTTGTTCTTCGAATGGATTGTGTCCTCCAACGTATTCCTCATCTATGACAGACTCCCACTGCAGTATCCAGGAGTGGAGGATGGATAAGAATTTAGACATACCCAATTAAATGGCAGAGTAAAGCACTGCCTTACCAAAGGCAACATCCGGGCATGGGAAGTATCCAGGGAATAATGCTTAACATACGTGTGTATGGAAGACCACATTGCCGCATCACAGATGTTCTTCACCTGTACACTCCTCTGCAGGGCTGTCAATGTAGCTATGCACCTGTGAAATGAGCACGCAAGCCCTCAGGAGGGTCCTTGCCAGCCAACCTGTAGCATTAAAAAATGGTGAGGATGATCCACCTAGACAAGGTCTGCTTTGAAACAGCCTGTCCTAATCGGTGTCCAGTATACCGCACAAAGAGCTGGTCGTCCACTCTGACCCTGGAATTCTAGAAAGATAATCGCTCAATTCTCTCCTAGGATCCAACCTATGGAGTCTCTCCTCGTCCTTACTAGGATGAGGAGGAGGAGGAGGAGGAGGAGGAGGATGGAAGGCAGGGAGCACCACATTCTGACAAAAATTCTGACACTACTATAGGTAGGAAGGACGGAAGTACTCTCAATACAACCCTTCCTTATGGAACAAAGTAAAGGGTGGCTTAGAAGAAAGTGCCTGCAAAGTAACTGCAACCAAAAAAACAGTCTTAAATGTTAACAATCTCAACGGACAAGAGTGCAAAGGTTCAAACAGAGCACCCATATGAAACTTCAAAACCAAATTAAGGTCCCAGACCGGCATCTGAAAAGGCGGGGGCGGGAACACATTTGTGAGCCCTTTCAAAAACAGAGTGATCAGTGGAATCTTAAAATAAGAGCTTTCCTCGGATGAGCGCTTAAAGATAGAAAGCGCTGCCAGGTAACCTTTAATGGTTCCCACCTGAAGATGCCTGTGGGCCAAAGAAAGCAAGAAGGAAAGCACCTCCGGAATGGAACACTGAAAAGGATTAACATTCTTTCCCCTGCACCAGTCGCAAAACTTACAGAAACGGTACAGGGACTTACTTACTGGCCGCCGGGCCGAAAGCAACACCTCCATCACGTCATCCAGGAGGTCCCAATCCTTACATCTCAACTTTTCAGAAACCAGACGTGAAGGTTGAGAGTCTTGACCTCTGGATGGAGAACCCGACCCTCCTCTTGCGAGAGAAGAGCCTCCGTTTGGGGAAGACGTATCGGAGGACAGATGGACATGTCTAGAAGGTCCGGGTACTACGCTCTCATCGCCCAATCCAGAGCAATGAGGATCATGTAGGACCCGAACCGTCGTAACCTCCTCAAAACTTGAGGAATGACGGGGATCAGAGGAAACACATACAGTAGCGGCAATAGCCACTCCATGACGAACGCGTCTCCTAGAGCTCCTCTCGGAGGAAATTCCCTCATGCAGTACCTTTCGCACTTCCGGTTGGCACCAGTCACAAACAGGTCCACCTGCGGGTTTCCCAAAGGGCGGAGATCTCTTGAAGGACTTCCTGAGCTAGTTCCCACTCGTGGGAGACTGCTCTGCCTGCTCAGAGCGTCTGCCGCCACGTTCTCCTCTCTGGCCAGATGAAACGCCGCCAGGGAGATTCCCTCTCGAATTGCCCAGAACCAGAGCTGCATTGTCTCCCTAGTCAGAGGGAGTGACCCGACACCACTTCTCATGTTGAGGTAATGCATGGACACTGGGTTGTCCGTCATTATCAGGACATTCTTCCCTGCACAGACAGCAGGAATGCCTTCAGCGCCAGCCTGATTGCTCTCAGCTCCAATAGATTGATGTGTAGTTTGGACTCCAATGGAGGCCAACAACCGCTGATGGTCTGATCGTTGGCATGAGACCCCCCACCCTGTGAGGGAAGTGTCCGTCACTACCGTTACCTCCGGCCATGGTTGCCAAAAAGGCTCTCCTTTCATGAGATTGTCCTCGCTGGACCACCACAGAAGATCCTGTGAGACCTTGATTGGAACATGAAGGAGATCCGACATCTGGCCCGAGAACTGGGACCATTGAGTCTGGAGAGCCCACTGAAAGGATCACATTATCAGTCGGGCCTCTGGCATCAGAAAAATGCAGGAAGCCATTAGGCCGAGCAACCTTAAGAATTTGAAAGCCAGACGAAAAATGGGATATTGACTTGAGTGTGGCCGAGCAATATAATAAGTAATATCGCGCGAGAGGCCACGATAAAGAGGATACGTCCTATACCTAAGTTTTAAAGAACGTTAGAAGAAATTTGAACCCATAGTCCCATAGAGGAACAACGTAGAAAACAGATCTGATTAAAGGCGGATCTGAAGGGGTTCATTTACACTTCGTATGAAGTATTTTTTAGAGGGCAAGACGAGTCTTCAAGAATAGATCGTAGGAGATTTATGTGGCCCGTCAAGTTTGTCTGTTTGTTTTCTGTGGTTTCGAAAGAATGATGACGTCATAGCTAAAGAAAGAATTCATGATCAATAGAGAAGCACGAAGTTAAGAAAAGAAATTGGTTGTTTTTAAATTGTATTTGATAGTTGTTTTTTAGCAAGATTAAAGTAAAACTGATTAACGAGATTGGAGCTTGCAGGGATTGGTGCTCGCTCATATGGTGGTGTTTTCTTGAAACGGGTTTATAAACCTGTGATCAAAGCAAATAAGTGTTAAACAAGTTAAGAGTAGACAAATCTGGATGTTACTCCATTAGTGCATCTCTGCAAGCAATTGACAAAACATGCACATAAACGTAGAAAGTACAGTGCAGAATGGGTTAAAGAAACCGCAGATAAAATGTTTATGCCATGGCCACAAGGCGGGTCACTATCGAAGGCAGTCTTGCAGCATATGACAACATATTTGCACGCAGCCTATACTGGGAAGAAACTAGACACGCGACTAGCAAGCTTAGAGCTTTGCCAAATGTACCAACAAGAGAAAGATGAGGAACCTCCTTTAGATTGAATACTTCATGTATGCAAAGAGGGGGGTGAAGAGCCCTCTGCTCCACCTGCCCTGTCTGAAATAGAAGACGAGAGTAAGAAAGACGATGGGTCATACACATTAAGGGAACTTAAAGCAGCGGCGGGGTATAGCAACCCGGCTTATGAGTTCCCTACGAAAAGTAGTGACGAGGGGCCAAAGAAAAATACTGAGAAATATGTAATCTCTAAAGTCCTCAGAGACGCGATAAGGAAAGAAGCGATCGACCAAGTACATCTCTAGATATAGGAAGAGAAATAAAGAAATGGAAGGGAGAAAGATAAAACTGATGAGATAGCGCTCTTACAGAACGAATGGATGGGAGGTAAGATTTTGCTTAAACTCTATATTAAAAGGCATTGAGGATGTAAGACAAAGGGGAGATCAAGACGAGCAAGATAAAAAAGACAGAAAGGGAAGAACGACTGAAAGATGAAGGAGCGAAAAGGAAAGATAGACAGACGAGAGCAGTTCTATCAAGACAAGCAAGCTAAAAAGCAAGAGAGCAGAAGAGCAAAGAAAACGCGACAATAAACAAAGAACAGTTGACCAAGAGAGGCTAGAATGAAAATAATGGAAGAGGAAGAGCAGAAGAGAAAAAAGAATGCAAAGATGAAGGGATGAGGAGATACGAACGGCAAATGAAAGAAGGGATATGAAAAAGAAAGAGGAAGATAGAGTGAGAGAGGAAGCTAGAAAGCAAAGAGAATTTGACGATATGGAATGTAAAACAAAACAGAGAGAATGTGATCTCGATTACATAGGAAAGGAAGTAAGAAATCCTGATCCAAAAGTAGCATGGGAGGATATAGAGTAATTGTTTCCAGAATACGAGTCATTACCAGGCCAGTCTAGAGCAAATCTAGAAGATGAGTTTGACTCGAGGAGCATTGGGGAAGCGATCAATAAAGTATACCATGAAGTGAGAATTAAGAAAGAAGTAAAGGGGAAGGGAAAGAATGATCGTCTCGAGAGCACTCAGTTGTATGACACGGAGGAAGCCTCATGTAGTGCGAGACATAAGGAGCTGTCTTTAGACCAACTGACTCTAAATAGAGAAGACGAAGAGAGAAGTTGCATGAGTTGGGCACAAGAAATGTCAGACGAAGAAACGGAAGCATTCCATGGGGAAGAAAGAGATAACGCATGTGGTTCTGAGGGATGCTTTTCTATGGATAAGGAAGTAAGATGGTCGGATTTAAACGTGCCTGTATTTAAGGCATCACAGCCATTGACACAGTCAGACCGACCTAGGGGGCAACTCCATGGTCAGAGGGGCGAGTCGCTGCCTTATGTAAGCAGGTTAAGATCATTGCCAGGTAGACAGCGATGTGGCAATATTGTCCCTGCAGTGGACAGACAAATGATGAGATGAGAATGAGTTTGGGGTGTCAGTTTCCTTTGTTAGAAAAAGGAGGGGCCAGACCACTGTATATACCGTGGCCCCAGATGGACAAGGATAATTTAAGGTGTAAACTCCCGATTTTAACTTCTGGCGCTGGGAAATGGAAACATGAATTAGAGAAAATAACGGGAGGAAACACGTTGGCTATAGGGGACATTAAGGGTCTTTTAATCGCCAGACTTGGTGAGAGAGCTGATGATGTGTGGACAAAGGCAGGGTACACCTGGTGTGACTCCAGTCAACACTGCTCATGATGGATCACCATTTAATAACTGTAGGGCAGCAGTCTGGAAAGCGCTTCGAGTACTGTATCTGGACACGTCCGATATAGGAGCTATAATGACGAAAAAAATGAAGGAAGGAGATGATCCGTTGGTTTACATTCAACATTTTCAGGAATCTTGGGCTTTGGAAATACGCAAATCTTGGGGAAAATCTATACCAGTATTCTATCATATTATGCCAAGGGCTGCCAGGGCCAGTACAGAAGCAACTCAAGAAGTTAGTGGGGATAGAAGCTAAACCGTCGTCGGAAATTCAGCTGACCATTGCGCAATGCTGCAGACTCTTGCAGGAAAAGAATCGCAAAAAGGACGATGCTCGCAAAGACGAGGAGGCAAAGTTAGTGCCGAAAAAAACGATCCAAATACGCCATTGAAGGGGCGATGTTGGCCAGCGTTGAACATGCCGCAAGTGAATAATCAAAGAGTTTGATCAAAATAATAGTTGATATACTTCATGAGGAAGAGCATTTCGAGGACAAGGTTATCAAGGGAATTGGCAGAATAATCAGGGACACTTTCAGAATAACCAAGGTGGGTTTAAAAATATGCAGAATGGTAACCAGAGTATGCAACATGGGCAGGTTGGGAGACCACTGCCTATATGTTGGACGTGTGGAATGACAGGGCACTTTTTTCGCACGTGTAGAAGTCAAGGGATGGTGCAAAATGGCCAGTTTGTAAGAGGGGAGATGTCAAATACACCTGCATATTCGCAGCAGAATGAAGATGGATTTGCGCAGAATTAAACAGTGCAGCAGCAAGCGCCAAGAGTACAGTAAGGCTTGCAACCACAGCAGGTAGCAGTTAATCTGCCACAAGGACAGTCACAGCAATCGTCTATGCAGCTTCAGCAAACCACAAACACAGGTAAGTTAATGACACCTGGAATAGGGGATGTCACTGCCAATGGAGGGAATGGTTTCACAAGTAATGGGATGAGGCTGTACCCACAATAGGACAGCTCACTGGGAGACCTGATGTGTTTAATACTATCCGTGACGCCAAACCCTCATGAGGGACCAAGGGTGGACGTCAGTATAGGGGGAAAACGTTTTTCGTTTTTAGTAGATACGGGTGCAACGCTCTCATGTATACAAGAGGGAAAGTTTTCAATGTCTGGCAATACCACGACTACTCAGGGGTTCTCAGGAGCTACAAGCAGAGTACCTTTCACTGAAGAATTAACAGTTTCTATAGGAGAATGCGATATGAAGGTGCCACTGCTATATTCGAGGCAAACACCTGTCAATATATTGGGACGAGATTTAATGACTAAGTTGAATATGACAATCCCGTTCAATGATGAAGGTATAGTGTGTTCAACACCAGGAATGCATTATGTAAATGTGTGCGAAATGATTATGCCATATGCAGGACAACTAGCTATGAGAGCAAATCCATTGGAACCAGTATGGAGTACTCATTCTGTTGTCAGGGTTACCAGGCCTAGCAGACAGACCAATGAGAACTCCAGATTAATTTTTGTTCAGACCAAGAATACCTATGCTCGAGGAAAAGGGACGAGTTTTTCCCTTAGAGATACAAGCAGCCATAATACGATGGGAAATGCCTTTGCTTGATGGACATGATGATGAAGGAAAACAATGGTGTGCAGTAATCGCCATCGGGGAGGGTTACAGATTGACTGTAATTAAAAGAGAAGTTCCTCAGAAAATGATGATGGCACAAAACTGTTCCGAATATTTTGATGAGGACATGGCTAGTGCCAGTTTCATTATGGACCACCAGCCCCTATGACGTAGGCCTACTAAAAGGGGGTGGGAGAAGTGAAGATTCAATTGATACCAGGAGCAATTTTACCTCGAGCACGACAATATCCTATGTCTTGAGAGGCAGATGAAGGTATTTTTAAGACAATTTCTGCCATGCTGGACCAGGGCATTTTAGTGACGTCCGAGTCACAGTGTAATACGTCAGTGTACTCTGTGAAAAAAAATAAGGGGGGGGTCGTGGCGTTTGGTGCAGGACCTTCACCCAATAAACCAAATTGTAGCAGCCGAAATCCCTCTAGTTCCTAACCCGTCTATGATCCTATGTAATACACCAGTTGAAGCACGTTATTTCACTGTCATTGATTTGAAAAATGTGTTTTTCTCAATCACATTGCATAAAGACTCGCAGGATCTGACGTCATTTACTTTTGGACAAACTCGTCTGAAGAGCACTCGTTTACCACAGGGGTACTGTAAGTCCCCATCCATTTTCAATAGTCTCCTTCAGATGGATTTAAGCAATATTGCTTTAGAAAGTGTTGTGTTGCAATACGTAGATGACATTTTAGTTTGCAGCACCTCAGAGGAAGAGTGGAGACGCAATTCTGTCCAGCTGATGATTATATTCGCTGACAAAGGATATAAAGTTGACAAAGAAAAGTTAAAATATTGTCAACAAGAAGTGTTGTACATAGGCCAATTGATTTCACATGAGGGAAAAAAAAAGGTTACCCCTGAAAGAGCCGAGGCTATTTTAAAAATAGCAAAGCCACACACAATAAAAACACATGCAGAGGTTTTTGGGATTATATAATTATGTCAGAGCATGGGTCTTTGACTACAGTTCATATATAAGGCCTTTATTGCAAGCCCTAAAGAAGGCACAGGCAACACAGGAAAAATTTGTGTGGACTGTTGTGTGGACTGAGGAAATGTAAGAAGGGTTTGATGAATTGAAAAAAGCTATTTGCACGGCTCCAGTTTTAGGGATTCCCAATTATGCTGACGAATTCTTTTTGTTTTCACATACAGAGCGCACGGTTATGACAGCAGTCCTTACACAGAGAACCACGTTGGGGTTGATAGCCCTGTGCATATTACAGTGGAATCTTAGACCCAGTGATGAGAGGTCATTTTCCATGAAAACAATGTTTAGCAGCTGCCGCCACGTTCTCCATAGAGAAGGCTGCAAGCATAGTAATGGGATGTTCCATGACGTTATTTGCTGAGCATGCACTATTTGCCATTTTAGAAAAACCAAAAGGCACGTTGACTTCTCAAAGGGATTCGGCCTATGAGGTAGTCATATCAAATCCAGCGATCAAAATAGTTTGATGTAAAATAGTGAATCCTGCCATGTTTACAGCTGAGCCAACGACAGAGGGAGAGCCTGTACACGATTGCGCGAATTATGAAGAGTTTTGTGATGAGCTCCCCAGACTAAAGGAGAATGGATTAGCAGGAGGAGAGATTGTTTTTATTGACGGTTCTTCAAAGATCGATCAAAATGACGGACAGAGCTATACAGGTGCCGCTGTGATAAAGCACATGGCTAATGGGGAATTTCGTGTGCTTATTACTCGATTGCCGTTTTATTATTCAGCACAGGCTGCAGAATTATTGGCTTTGATACTCGCGATCGAGAATCACGCAGACCAGGAAGTAACAGTGTACAGAGACTCTGTCTATGTGACATCAAGGGTGCACGCAGGGCTAGCACGTTGGAAAAGGAGGGGCTGAAAAAATGATTATTATGATGACTATCTGAAGGGTAGAACCACGTGTCAAAAATACAGTTAGTGGAAGTCCAGGGGGGAAGCACCTCAAGAGGAAAAGAATTTGTGGACGCGAAGAGGGTGTTCTTTAAACCCCTCTGAAGCATTGTGGCGACAGGACAGCACTCTAAGAGTGGCGCTGGAACAGCTACAATACCCTGCGCATACAACTAGGGAGAATCTTGCTGCAACTATTGCTGAGGAATGGTTTGTGCCAAATGTAATAGAGCATGTTGCATTTTTTATGGTGAACTGTATTGTGTGTCAACAATTCACGGCTGGGCATACACTGCGCAAAGTTAGGGGAGTCATTCCGAGAACCAATGGCCCTTTTCAGCACTTGCATATTGACTATGTCAACATGATACAAGTATGTAATGGATATAGATATCTGATCGTAGTGGTGTGTCCTTTCTCAAGATGGATAGAAGCAGGTCCATGTACACAAACAGACCTTACCTGTGTAGCATAATTCTTAGTACGGGAAGTATTTCCTAGATTGGGAATATGTGAAGTTATGAGGTCAGATGATGGTCTTCACTTTGTGAATGAGATATTTGAACTCCTCTGCCTGCACCCCTACACAATGAGGCAAGTACAAGCATCAGAGAAGAACCACAGCACGTGCAGATGAGATCTACGAGGAAGAAGGACACAGAAGCTGACAAGTAGAAAGACAAAGAGTTCATTGGACTGTGGCTTGGTTCGGGACGCTCCTTTTAAGCCATTTATAAAAGGGTCAAGGAAAACTAGTTTGAACACTCTTTGCTGTCATTTCAGGGTGACATATCTTTTGTTCATAAAGCCACAGTAGCTTATTGACTTTAGACTGAGGCATGCTTAAAGCCTTGAGAAGAAGAAAGTTATAAGAGCTTATAAACTTTGGACTGAGGCATGTTTAAGCCTTGATAAGAAGAGGAGTATGCCAGACTCCGATTGTGGATACAGCAATTGGAAAAGGATGCAGTACCCAGATTTGTTCCATACCGAGTTCCTGTTTGGATTTACCTATGGTGTTACCCAGTGATGACCTTTCTAGGCACATTCTTACTTATTTCGAGCTGCGCTCTTACCCTTCGCTGGTGGAGAGAACCACTCGCATTTCAGCTTTCTTACAAAATCCTAAGAATTAAGAAGTTATAAGAAGATTGCTCATAGCCATCACTGAACAATTCTTGCAGCTACCTAAATACAGTGAGGATAGTACAAATGCCCCACTCAAAGGAAGCAGCTCATAGACTAGTCAGTGTGGTGTTCTTTCATCTGATTGAAGAGTATCAGCATTTTGTTGGACGGCACACTGATGTGCTCACCTTTCTAAGGGATCCTAGAAACACTGCAAATCTGAATGTGAACAGCAATCCTAGTGGCAATAAAGTCACTTGAGGCCACCCCGCTTGCAATGTGAAAGATGATGCGGGGTTAAGTTAACAACCTGTTGCTGCGTGTGTAATGACTCTTAGGTAAAATGATGCCAGTGTTTTATACAGCTCAACACTCATGTGTCATTAGTAACTAAACTGTATTTAGTCTGTATATAGTAACTAAACTGTATATAGGCGCAATGGATGTGCAACAGTGCGAATGTAATGCACAAGCCCAAATTTTGGTTTCATTGGCTACAATCAAATTTAGTATTCATCTTTTTCCCTTTGAGATTCACCCACAAACTAACACACAATGCCGGGCTCTCATATACAAGCCTGGGCGGATGTTACTCACCCAAGATGGCGACATCCCTTTGCTGCTTGTTGTTTACTAATCGTACATGCTAGCGAGGAAATCTTAAACACACTCTACGGCGCGGATGCAATGTCTAGCGTTCGAACTCAGTGCGGCTACACCGACCCCCGAGGTAAGACTTTTGTGATACAATCCCTAGGACTCACGCTTGATCGCGGCATCAACTTCAGAGCATGATTAAGGTTTGGATTGGCAATTGAGACCATTCTAATTTGAGGTTTTGTTTCTTTCCTATTTGCCCACGGGATATCATCCGATTACAAACAACACCATTATAACACAATTTGGATTTTTAACTATTCGGATTGGCAACTTCTCAATTGATTTAATTTGATCAGTTAAATTCCGCAACAGCGAAGCAAGAGAGTTGTGCTCATCATTTATAATTTACTAACAGGATTAAAACGTGATAGACAATCAGTCACTATATATTTGACTGCCACTGCGAAACCAGCACTAACAGTCATGTCCACTCTGTTTTTCACTCTAGTATTTCATATACCCAACAGGAAGTTTAACCAGTCTGGACTTTAACTGTGTTCTGCAAAGATTTTCTGCATTAAAAAGGTACTTCTTTCAAATTATCATTTGCACCCTGATTTGGGCGTCCTGCTGCACAGTTGCGCATTGATTGTTCACATCTATACAAATGCAAGGAAACTAACCTATTTTGTCTTTCTCTCTTGCTTGTTTTCGTGTTCACTATTAAACAATATTTGCTTTAACTTTGTTTGGGTCCACATTGATGATTCATGTCTATCTTGATTTGAAATGTCACCGTAATTCTCTTGTGACTTGTTGCACATGGACATATGAAAATCTGAATGTGATGCTGGAAGGCATTACAATCCAAGTGAGCATATATTCTGAGCGAAATCACAGGTCAGTGTAGAAACTTTCTTTCGAGGGACAGATCAAAAGGTTACGGATAAAAATAACTTTTGGTTCCTGCTGAAGAAAGTTGACATGTCATCTGGGCTGATGCAGATTCGAGGCATAGATGGGAGATGTCAGAGCTTGTTTAGACTTACTGAGGACGTTTTTTCTTCATACTAAAGAGGCATCTACATTTCAACTGATGAAAGACTGATTGCAGAGATACAAAGAAAGTTGTTTTTGTCGTCCAGAAAGCAGACAACAGATCGAAAACGAGTTGCTGAGTCAAGACAGCAGCTTCCAGAAGCAGTTCACAATGCTGATGTATTAAAGTTGAGTTTTTCCTTCCTTAGGTAATCAAGATGGGAAATCTCACCAGCAACATCATATTACCGCATGAAGAGAGACGCTCACTTTGTCCAAGAAGTAAATGTTGTAGGATGACATCACTGTATCATCTCCACTTGCATTGTGTTCATAATTGTGCTGCCTTCATTGACTGTACGAATGGCATTTTATATTGGTGCAAATGGAGCTAACACTCCTGTGCATGTTTCTGAGCAGAGGGAAAATGTACGTGTGGCAACTACTAGGCAGCCTAGACCCCTATGTAGTCCTTTCTGTTCCAAGGAAAGATGGCAAATTGCCTGAGCTTGAGCTGGATGTCATTAGCAATAATACACATGCAAAACGTGTCTTAGAGACTGTTTCTGGCGCCAGAGACAGGCTCGGCGAAACAAGCAAGGCAAAGGGTTGATAAAAGGTGAGCCTAGACAAGTAATACATGCAAATACACCTGGTCCACAGACAATTGACCCAAAAGCACAGTCTAAATGAAGGTCCCAAATGGAGATCATGCGAGACATCTTCATACCTAAAGGACTTGAGAGAATAAGACTTGCTGAACTTTCTCCTACACAGGGAACGTGAATAAACGTTCCTAGGATTAATTCAGTCAGAAGAAGCTATGTTGGTACACTTCATATGATTATGGAAGCTCACATGAAAAGAATGAGACCTAAAAGAAGCACACAGGAAGATAATTATTAATTAATTAAATGATTATCTGGACAGCACGGCACACTTGGGAAATAACATATGGTACCAACACATGAAGGAAGTTGGGAGTAGAACTTCAAAGGAGGAATGCTTTGTGTGTGCACTCTGGCCATACAGCATGGGGAAGTCGAAAATCTTCATAGCTGTTGAAATAGATGTCCAAACAGCACATTGTCTTTCACACGTAGCACTTGCAAAACCAGAGGCCAATTCATGGGTTGTGATGCTTCTCTCAAATGGGCAACTGAATGGACAGATCCAGATGAAGACGACTATATTCAAGATATAAAGACAAGAAACAATGCAAAGACGAGGAGTCTTGTGATCAGATATGAAAAACCTGGAGTAAAATTAGCTGAAATCAGAAGGGAAGTGAATAAAAAACTGGAGACCGCAGGAAAATCTGCAGACGATATTCGAACTTGGAAGAACAGAGGTGAAATGCAGATCTGGGGATCAGTGCTATCACCAGTTGGATGGGGAAAAAGGAGTGGTGATCTGCAGAGTCTGGGTAGTCATTGGTTGTTACAAACCAGCCATTGACAGAGCAGAATCGCTGCAAGCCATTATGGCCAAGACTTACTAAACTACTGACTTGGGTCGAAGACAGAGGAGGACCCTTGCAGATAGTGCCATTGGAAAGTTCAAAGCTATGTTTCAGGAATAATGGCACAAGAAAAATGGGAGAGAATCAAAATTGTGGTTGAATATTTGATGTGCCAGGGAAGGTGCATGGAACAGCAGTAATCATGGATCATTATTGGGCTTGTGGATCCAAGGCATATATATATGGCTACCTAAAAATTGGGGAGGAATATGCACATTGGTGAATGTCCATGTTCCAGCATTAGTGATTCCAAAGAGTGATCTGAATCTCAACAGTTTTCCAAAAGCAGATGCTCACCTGAGGAAGAAGAGATCTGTGGAGCTGATAAAGAGAGAACTACTTTTCAGCCAAATCAATCGAAGCTTTTGACTCCATCCCATATGAACACAGATTGTTCAGCCAGACTTCTTCAGTGTTCACGTTGATCTTCATTCCAAGAATCCAGGTTGGAGCAAATACCAAGTGCTTTAGATAACCAGATGGGAATTGCTGCAGACAATCAACACTACTATAAAGGGATTCAATGCAATCAGAGAAGAATTGAGGGCCATAAGACTGATAACTCTCCAGAACAGATACATCTTGGACATGATCACAGTCATGGATAGTGGCGTTTGTGCAACAATTGGAGAATCATGTTGCACATTCATACCTTTTCATGATGACGATAATGGAACCTTGACAGAGGCCATATACATGCTGATGAAACTACATGGCCAGATGATAGACGAAGTAGAAGACATTGCTGATGACAGCTGGTTTGGATCACTCTTCTCTTGCGTTCCACAATGGATGGCAGACATGTTCAAGTTTCTTGGAGCCCTAATCGTGTTGATATTGCTTGGATTTTGTGTGATTAAGATAATAATCTCACAGTGCAAGAAGTCAGCAAAGAAAGCCAGAGGGATGAAGATTATGATTGATGTTGAACCAGGATGGAAGCCCAGAGATCTAACAGATGAAGAGATCAGAGACTTTGTGAAAGCCAGTATACATGTACCTGAAGGAACGAAGTTCCTGTACCCAAAGAATCATACAAAATAAAAATATGTGGGAAGATGGATCTATTGCAGTCCAAGTGGACAGTGCACGCTCATGACATTGAACAAGGATGAGCATGTGACATCAGCAGGTTGTCTTAAAGGAGTCAAAAGATATGGATCCCCAAGAAACATTTCTTCAGACAAGGATGTCTAGATGTGAAGGAGGATGAGAAAGTGGTCGATGAATCGCCCGGGGGGGGGGGGCGTACAGGGGGAGCCAAGTACCCCTACTCCAACTGGCCAGCTTCTATTACCTGTAGAGTGGGAACCAAAGTATGTGACGTATGCGGAACAATTGAACCAGCAAAGAGCAGAGCATGGACTCTGTGCAGTACCCATAAGAATACCGTACCTAAGAGAATCTGGGAGGCAAGATACCCATTGAGAAAACCGTACCTGCATGCAAGACAATATGATGGCCATTTGAAGGAGATTCCTGAAGAAGCAGAGCAGATGAAGGGCAAAGATGAATGGCGACGTCACAACTGAGCTGAACTGATGCACACAGAAGAGATGCAGAGACCAGAGAATGCAGATATTCCATAAAGGCATCAAGAAAGTATCAAGGATAAGTGACATCTTGGGATTAAGGTGAAGAAACGTATGCCACAGAAACAGCTGACGGTATTAAGCTAGTTTATACATGTACAGATGCAACAGAAACGCAAGTGGCAAAGTAATCTTGAAAGCTAGCCTCAAGCTTTATAGTAAAATAGATTGCGTGAAGTGCCAATATATATATATATATATATATATATATATATATATATATATATATATATATATATATATATATATATGGACAAGTAAAAGATGGATGTTTCCACTATGCATTATAAAACAGTGCTGAACATTAACAAGAAGGCCTCACTCAGTGTGTCGCAGTTAAAAGCAAATTAAATTACAAATGAAATCTCAGAAGAAGGAGTTGAATGAGCCAAGAAGCCAAGGTCTTATCAAACAGGAATTGGCTGGCATTTGACACAAATTGTGTGAAAGAACAGATGCCTGTTCAGAAGGGTTGAGCAAAACAAAAGACGGCGGAGGACTATCAGAAAATAATATTAAATACACGAAAAGGCTCGATTTCATGGTGTCCAGTCATGTGGAAGAAGAAAGTTGGACGATTGAGGTGGTCACACCTACGCACGAGGGCAGGCTGTGCCTGCACTCCTTAAAAATTCTCAGAGAACAGTACAAACTCAAGGCCAAATTTCAAAGCACTAATTGACACTGGACCATTGAGGTGATGATGGATTGATATATTAATTGGTGGGAAGCTAGTGTTAAGATGAGCCCACTAGCACCTGGATGTTCAGTCTGCATACTGCTAGACGTGGGTGGAAAAGTACTGACGGGGGTTAGAAGCCAACCAATTGTAGAGGACAGCATAATTAAAGGTCCTATAGTTTGTGTAGCCAAATGGAACGTTGTGTATTTAGTGACGTTTATAGTGGCCATTTTAAAGGGTAGGGCTTAGTTGCCCCACCTGATGTTAAGTACCCCATCACTCTCCTTCACGGTTCTATACCGATATGTAACTTATACTTAGATATTCACGTCACTGATGGCGATTTTATATTATATAACCTCAGTTTCTACTAAAATGAGTCGAGTAAGAGGATTGAGCGAATTACATATATATGATATGATATATGGCATTTGTAATGCGCCTATACACAAGGAATGCTGATGTTCGTTGTACTCCCCGTTTTAGACCTTTGATACTAAAACGGACTCCCTTTTGCCAAACTACCCGAGTCGTCTCGATTATTGATGTACAAATAAAATCTGCATCCCCATCCAGCTCCAGTATTGCTACTCATCTTAAAGGGCTGGGGCGACCCAGTTTAGGCATGTTGCGAAGACGAGCCGGCACATCAGATGCACACCCGGACTTCCGCAACCACGCAAACCTGCGCATCACGGTGCTCGTAGCCATGGACCTGCTAACACTATCCGCAGTGTCCAACCCAGACTGAAGGGATTCACACATGGCATCCTTGCCATCTTCACAATAGCTAAAAAGCCATCTCTTTCTTCCCCTTCAGAATATGCTCAGCCAATAAAAAGATGCAATTCCACAGAGTGTGCAAAAACTTTGCTAATGCACAGGTAGAGTTGGCCAATTTCAAAGCCATGCTCCCAGCAGAAAACACCTTGCGTGCCGATCCATCAATGCGCTTATCGTTCCCATCAGGAGGGATGGTAATGTAGGGTACACTGCCTGCTTCGAGTTGGCTGTAGGCGCCTGAACACCCAAACTCTCCGGAGTGGGGTGTGTGGACAGGTAGCCGGGATTGGTACTGGATGGGCGGTATTTCTTCGTTAACGACTTGTTCACTGCCGGAATAGTTTCTGGGGTGTTCCAAGTTGCAGCTACCCTCTTTTGCAATTTCACATGAAATGGCAACACCAGGTCAGTGGACGGACCCTGTTCCAAAATATCTGCAAGATTATCTTGATCAAACTACACCAGAGGCCTGGCCCAGCCCAGGTACTCCACAACTATCAACATTAGTCTCTGATAAGAGGAGCTTGCACGATCCCCCGAATCCGGCTTGCCGAATTCCATCTCAGGGGAAGTGTCAAAGGCACTGGCATCATACAAAGATTGACATAGATGCTCCATCCGACTTTCTTCAGAAATGAGACATCCGGGAACACCGGAGTCCCATACGGAAGACCAAAAGGACCAACATCCTCATCGGAGCTTTCTTCATCCTCATAAATGTCTTGTAGGCACTAAAAGATGTCCTTCCTTAAGAAAGGAGTACACCTCTTCTCAGGTACAGGCCTCACAGACTTAGCTGTAGCCTTCCTCGGTGGATCCACAGTCACAGGGACCTCCACCAGTAAATTCGGCCCAAATGGCACCAATGGCGTCGACGGCTCCGTAGCCAACGGTGCTGATGGCTTCGAGGGCCTGAGCGGGGTCAAAGACCCGACAGGCGCACCCGACGGGCATGGCGACGATACGTTCAAGGGCTTCGACGATTTCACAGGTTTCGCCGGAGACGTACACTGCGACCTGGACCTGGCACATCTCTGGCAATCACCTGAAGCCTTGTCTGAACGGGGCCTCGAATGTTCCCGATGTTTATCACACAGTTCACCCATGCCCGAAGGCGCGCGAGTATCCGGCCGAGACCGTTCCCTGCCGGCTTCGTCAGAAGGCGCGGACAGAACTGTGCCCTGGGATTGAAATAGCTGCAACATCTGCACACGGAAAGCATCCCACTCCTCCACTGTCGACGATTTGGTGGGGCAGGTCACCTTTTTCAGGGAGGAGTCATCTGAAGAGGACGAGGCAGGCGAACAATGATGCTGCTTCTTGGACCACCTCGACGAAGAGGACGAGTGGTGGGAACCACTGCGGGACCTGGAGCGCTTTGAGTTCTTCCTACGAGGAGAGTCCCCTCTCGACTCGTCGGTTGAAAGACCAGCTGAGTTAGATTTACCGGGCTTGGACACCCTGCCTAACTTCAACTTCCCCTTTCGTTCCCGCAAGGCCTTGGCAGTCAGCAACTGGCACTTCAAGCCATCATCCGTAGCGTGGCCCTCGCCAAGGCACCACAGACAAATTCGAAGGAAAGGTCCCTGATCGACAACTTGGAGCCGCAGTCCCGACATTTTTCTTGAATCCAGACTGCGGGGTCGTCGGGGTAGAAGAAGACATAGTACGGTACTTTAACAGTAACCACGAGGTGCGCCGAGGTTTACGAAGCAAACACGTTTGCGGAAAAAAATGAACTGAGCCTATGGGCGCCATGTGTGCTACTTATAACATCCGATGACGTGACCCTCAACGGAGGCCTTCAAGAGACATCGACCCGACGCCATCGACGCAGGGCGCCCTCTGCCAAAAAATAAATAAATTCCGAAGCAGCACAGCTGTGGACATTAAATGTCATAGATGAGGATTATGTTGGAGGACACAATCCATTCAAACATACATTTTTGATGTTCTTGTATTATAAAAGAGGTTGTCACAGGAGTCGCAGCTCCTATGGGAAGAAGGGACTCATCAGCGAACTGAATTGGTTCCAATTTGGGTGTGAGGAACATGGGTATGGCATGATGCTAAACAACGGTCAAACACAGATAACTGACAAACGTACCACAATCCTCCATCACAGAGGTCTCCGATTGTTCGATACCGAGAAAACTGGCATGCAGATACACCTTGGACAGGTTGTGTGGGATTGATTGTGTACTTGATGTTAACACCTAAGAGAATTCGAGAGGCTCAGAAGAGGACTCACTTCAGAGCGCAAGCACTTGCTGAGCACACGGATTAACAATCCCAGATGACATGCCCTTAAGTACCACAGAACATACAATTGTTCCTATCTTCTGTGACTACGTTCCTCAATACTCAGATCTCTGATGCGGATTTCTACACGTTTAGAAGTAGGCTGTTCGACAAGTAGAGTCTTGATTTGAAGACCGTCCACTTTGTTTTTCTTCCCATGTGTCTAAATTAAAACCCAATGGTGGCAGGTGTATTTGCAACCAAACGTCCTGGAGTAAGTCTTGAAGTCAAAGATAAATCAGGGTTAACTGGGATTCCTCTGTCCAGCATACTTTTGAAGAGAGCAGTGTTGGCCACCTGGTCTCCAACTGATTTCAGTGTCACAATGCCCTTCAAACATCTTCTTGAACAAGGCTAAAGGCTTTTGATCGGGTTGTCTAAGCTCAATACATTTCCCAAAGCATGGCATCTGCTCCCCACTTAGAAATTATGAAAAGGACCTTGGATTGGTTGGATTTACCACAGATAAACAGGAACAAACAAATGGCATGGAACTGACCCACAGGGTCTGCGTAGGTCACCAGAGTACTGTATAACAAAAGCAAGTCCCTATGGATTTGGAACACAAAGCGGTTTGCAGGCATAATGTGCAGAGCAGTCAATATGGCGTGTGAGGTGTTAGGCACGATTGTATGCAGTACCCTTTGGACGACTACAACAACCCTGACCTCCTGGCAATAGGAACCCAACCTTTGGTATAAGTCTGTACTACACAGGTTGGTAGCGTGTTGAGCAGCCAGGCTCATCTCAAGAGGGGTCAATGCGAGCTTTAGGGGACACAGAGATTCCCAGTGACAGCTATTCAAATAAACACTTATACACAAGGTTTCTTGAATAAACAACTATTAATTTAATCAACAGTCAGTTAAGGTAAGCCTTCTTCAGAAGGGAGCAATATAAAAGCAACACACAAATACACTCCAAAACTACACACTTTTAGTTTCTAAATCAGTAAAGACCCTTTTGGGATGGCGCACAGTCACAACATAACCCCTCAGGTGACTTAAATAGCTAGGGTGCTGGGGACATTAATATCTGCCAGAAACATTTAGAACATTTTTAGGAATTGGTCAAAGGAAAAGATTATTAGAAAAAAAAGAGATCACAAATATTCTTGAGCAGGCAAATACTTTTGGATCCCCTAAGCAGAGTCATTCAGTTTAACCGGTTAAGCCAAATTCAATGGGCAAAAGACTATATGAGCTGAAGCACTTCTGGTAGGTAAGTAGAAAAGTCTTTGCACAATGTTTTAGAAGTCTTTGAAGAAAAGAAGAATCAATGTAGGGCCACAAGCTGTTTAGACTTGCGAGAAGTAGAAGATGCAAGACACTCTACAATAAGAGGCAAGTTCTCTCAGGCTTTTCTTCTGAAAAGTGCAGCAGATGACTCCTGTTCCTGTGCAGCTCTGCAGATCTCACTGTTCCTGGGCCTCAGTCGTGGGGACAAGAGGGAGGACTTCTGGGGCCTCCTGCACTGCAATGGACGGTCACCGCTCGCATCGTTAATCTTCAAACAAGTGGCTCTTCGGTGTTTCAGCTCCTTGCTACGACCGCAAATAGCAACACAGCGGTTCCTGGCTGTTGAGATGGACTTTGCTTGCTTCTGGGGGAGGGGGTCTCCAGCTCGGTCAGTCCTGCTTCCTGCGAGTCCAGAGGATCTTCCTGGAGCTCCTGGCCAACTTATTAGCAACGCACGCAATTTGGTGCTCCTCTCCCTGGCTATTCGGTTTCCAGCAGCAACTCTGTGGAAATTCAACCAGCTCTGAGAAGATGTCCATGTGGCTTAATTTGCAGTTGATTGGTCCCACCAACTCAAAGGGAGAAGTCATCCTTCCAGGGGCTTCTCTGTCGATACGAATTTGGAGTTTCAGCACAGCAGCTGGGCTTCACCGGGCAAACCAACGTTCCAGGATTTGGAGCAGGTGTCCCCTTGAAGTTCTTCGGTTGCTTCGTTCCAGTGGTGGACTCCCAAGCCAAAAGCCTCGCCTTTTATTCAGGTTTCTCCCATCCATTCCATCCTGGCTGTCAGTCACCCAGCAGGGTGGCTGTCCTTGCCGAACAGTCAGCCGGCCAATCACCACAGAGTGCATTTGGGTCTTCTAGGAGACTAAGCAAAGGGAGTTTTGGGCACCTCCCTCACTTCCTGCCCCCGCCAGACACAATGAAGCCAGAGGCAGGCTTCACTCGTGAATCCCACCAAAGGCAAAGCAAACAATGGGACCGAACGTGGTTTGGCGCACAGAGTAAATCGCAAGAAGGACCTTTCCACAAAGAAATGGCGAAAAAAGAAGACTGGGGCCATTTTGACAAAAATGTCACCCTTGTGTGCTTTACTGCAGCTTCGAACGCAGCCCGCAGTAAATGCACACCACAGTAGTTAAACGTAAACCACTGTCACCAGCCATTCAGTGAGGAAAAGGGTAACATAAAAATGTTACATGAGAAGCTAGACAAAGGGGATACTAAGTAACCCCTCCAGCACCCTATTGTAAGATAGTGTGTGCTGGGTCTAGAAAGTTACAAATGTCAATTTCACTTTACTGCTCTGGGAAACAGTAGTTTATCCCAGAGAAAGTATTTAAACCTTTGGGAAATCTGGAAGACTTCCCTGTGCCACTGCAATGAAGGTGCTGTGTGACACAATGTAAAAGATGATGCCTATGGAGTTTGTCAGAACAAAGTTCAGAAATCACATTAAAATACATATGAGAGTGGAAAAAAAGGGTCTCACTCTCTCTAGGTTAAAAAAATCAAGTCCTCAAAATCCAGCAAAGTTGCTGGGGGTCTCTAAGGTGGAGGGAATTAGCACATTTCTGAGAATTCTCTCCAACATGAGCGGAGCAGGCAAGAGCACCACAGTATAATCAGAAGTGGGTGTCCAAAGTGGTGCCCCCCCCAAAACCCCAAGGAATTGTCTACTTCAGAATCAATGCAATTTCATTAGTACATTTTTTTCTCAGATAAAATTAATAAACGCCACAAGGATAAGATTTTATACAAAGCAAGTCTGCCCCATTCCTCGGTATCATCTGTAGTGGCACTATATTCATAGTACAATATCTCAAATTAAAACCCTCGCATATTCAAAGGTCAAGGCTTATCTATGGACATTTACGTTTTCTGGATCGCTCCTTGACTCCTGCCCCATGAAAATACTTAAATCAATTTGTGACTAAACCTACTGACCAATGTACCCAGATTATCTAGTAGGAACTGAAAAAAGGAGCAGAGACCCCCCCCAAACCCCCACCCCTTTGGAAAAAACATTGATCCTTCAGTTGATCGTAACTGTCGCCCCGCCACAACATCCTAATGTTCCGAATAAAGAACTATGCAAGAGCAGCTTTGACCCCCCCCTTCGACCTCCCATCTAACTAGAATGGGTATCACTGGCTAGCACTGGACTGGGTGCCTAAAAGACCGATTTCAGGCTTTGACTGTATCCCTTTTTATATACAACTGGTCCCACTGACATGCAAGTTTCCTCAGGGGTAGGTGATAATGCCCCTCTCCCTCCTTTCCAACCTAAAGCTGGCATCATTAGCCAATCTAGCAGAAAGGCTTTGCATGCATTTATTTATGTAGGTCAACACTCAAATTCATCTTCAAATGGATAGGGACTCAGCCTCTCTTGCTGTGAAATGTAAGAACTCAGTCTATAAATGGATATGCCACAACAGGTTGAGGATGAATGTAGCCAAGATTGGGATTCTTGATCCTTTCCTTCATCACGATCTATAGGCTCTTGATTTCTGGGCCTCTTGTGGAGCCCCTCCCCCAATGCCTATGGTTAATATGTGGTTATCAAAATCAACACCTCTGCCCCCCTCATATTGCAAATTAGGTATACAGTGGATCACAACAGCCTCTTCCCATTTCCAATCTAGACAGCACGACCAGTCATACCGCTAGGGAAAACAAGTCATTCTTAGGGCACCAAGCCATAAAGAGACACGACTGATGCAGGCACGGATCACAATCCACACAGTGATCATGAATTCATCTTTAGCCCCTCATGAATGGAGTGCTGGAGAGAACCACAAACAAACTGGGGTAGCTGTCTGAGGACTGCGAGTAAAGCACACCTGGGGGAAGCAGCATTGTGGAATCAGGTAGCTGCCTTTACAGGGTTGCAGATTTCAAAATGGAAAACGTTTCAAAACACACTTTTTTAGATCATCGGCCCAGTGGAACAATAGGCCAACCTGCAGCACAAGAGCAATAGGGACTACATATACAAAGGCAGACATATTTTGTGGGCAACTCACTGAAACTAGTTGGTCTTCGATCTGTTCATAGTTGAATCTTGCCTGGAAGTTTACAGGCATCTATATGCATTGTACATGGTGGTTGTAAAATTTCCTGCACACACCAATGACTGAATTGTAATTTTTCAGAGTTCGATTTATACATGTTGTATGCTTTTTAACATATTATATTAAATTAAATAAGACAGCTGTCCTTACACAGACATTGAGTTTAGCAATTTCTGTATGAGTATTTATATAAGACATATGGTAACCGGCCTTTGGGCCCATATTCATATATAATTTAATGTTGTATTATTGTAATCCCGAGAGTATCTTTTCCCGTAAGCTACCAAGTACTTACCCCTGATACTGGGTCCAAAATTGGGGTTCTCCTATCCCGATTTGGTGCTACATATTCGAAGGAGGCATGAAGTTTTGCTCTCTCCTCTTCTAAAAGTCAGAATAATCAATCACAGGTGTCTTCACTACCCCCCTCAAAACCTCCAAACACCTGAAGGAAAGATGTATAAAAGAGGGCAGGATTTGAGGCAGGAAGTGGGAGTTTGGAGACTAGGAGCTAATGTGGACACCTGGAGGGCCTGTCCCTGTGAAAGGCGCTGAGAGCTTGCAGAACACCGTCGGAGAGCGATTCTATTCAAGGTACTACCCATTTTGATGACAAAAATCGATCGAATGGTACAATTTGACCTATTTCGTCCAGTACTATTCGATCGATTTTTATGAATACCGAACATGTGTTGCGGGGGTGTCACCCGCTCCCCAAGTTCAGTATTTTTGATTTAGAGGGTTGCAGGGGTGTTGCCCACTTCCTCAAAATTGGAGGCGGGGACAGAAAAAAAAAGAAAATAATGAAAAAGGGACCCTGCAGAGTCAGATCAGACCAACGTTAGAGGGACGGATCTGAAAGCAGGGTTGAAGGGGAAGCAGCAGCGACCAAGCAGTTAAGTAGGGGAGGGAGTGGTGGTGAAAGGTACATTTTGGGTTGTTTGGCTGAAGTGAAAATCAATTTGCGGCGAAATGGACTACGGTCAATTCTGCCGCAAATAATTACACTTCGGTCAAACAACCCAGAACACCATTCAAGGCAGCTGGCCAGCGCACAATTTGCGCTACAGCTCAAGTCAAGCCTGTGGAAATGTGCTGGTCACCTTTGAGAATAAGGTGACCTGCTCATTTCCAAAAAAATGGGTTGTCTAGAAATAGCATATCCTCGGCTCCATTTTTAAATGCCCCATTTTCTGAAAATCTGGGTCAAAATCTACATTTAAAAAAAAGTAAATAAATGGTTATACCATGAGAGGGAAAGGAGAGAGAGGGAGAGTGATGAGTGAGATGTGAAGTGATAGACAAGAAAGCAGAGGGAGAGCAGTGGGTCAGAGGAGGAAGCGGTGCACAAGAGAGCAGAGGAAGCAGTGATGCGGTGGGCCTTATATCTGAGAGCGAGCGGAGGTACAGAAAGTAGAGGGAGCTTGTGGTCAGTGAGCCAGAAAGCAGAGAGGAAGCTGTTGACCGGAAAGAAGCAGTGAGCTGCAGATTGGGAAAAAGGATGAGGGAAGAGTGGGATAGAATGGGAGAAAGGATGCAAGATGCAGAAGCAGCACAAAAGAATGAAGGACTGTATATCGCGGGAGGAATTGAGTGTAAGGTGGGAGTTGGGAGTATGATTAGGAGTGTGGCAGTGGCTGGGCAGTGCAAATTGTGACTTGAAAGTGTGACATAGCACGTCAGTATTTGTTTGACAGACTGAGAAGTTCCGGAATGCAAGTTGTGATGGGGAGTTGGTGAGATGAGTGTTGGTGAGAGAGGTGTGTGGGTGTTTGGGGGATTGGAGAACATAGGAGGAGAATATTTTTAGCATTATAACTGAGAATGATCAATTTAGTTAATACTATTAAATAGGCATGCAGATTAAACCATAAAAAAGTAGCCAAATCCAACACTATTCTGCCAAGCCATAGACATCTGGGACTCCTCCTATTAAATTAATACAAAAGATACATAATAATGATACCCTGGCTCTCTTGTAGCCTTGCACTCTGCCTATGTCCTGCAATGTGGCAATCTTACACCCTCCAGTTAATACAAAATGTCCCGCAAAAATGCTGCAATAAATAAAGGTTTGTGCCGCAGAATTTGATATTTCATGCCGCAAAATGTGCCATTTTATGCCGCAAAATCCTGGATGGTCTGATTATAGAAGGAAAAAACTAGGCGAGTTGAGGAAGGAGGCAAAACAAGTGAAAGGAAAGTGATGAGGAAGGGGATGATCAGTAGAGTGGATCGGAAAGGAGATGGAAGGCACTGAATGAAAACGAAAGATTGAGGACGACGGTAGAGGAGAGCGGGTGGAAGGAGGAAGTCAGAGGAGGGTTGAAGAGTGGTAAAAGAGGATAAAGAGTTCCAGTACAAGTTAACAGCATTGGCCAAGGTTTAGAGGCATAACCATTGTTATTTTCTTTTGTCCTGAATAAGGCATGTATGTAAATTTAAGCCAACATAAGCTGACCTTATGTGCTTAACTGGACTGTTATATTATGAACAGGAATTTAAATGTCTTGGACAATCATTTAAACATGGGAGACAAACGTATCATTGGTGTTGGAAACAAGTTGGATATTTTAGCAACTGCAGGTTTCTAAATATAGGATATATTAATCGGAATTCTACCAAAATGTTGCCTCCAGAATACCGACTGATGAAAATTTCGACTGTGGGGCAGGGGTATGGGATATAATACAAGTATGCAAGGGTACGGGGGGCGGGTTCCCCCGCATATTTATTTGGTGTAATGGGGGATGAAAAAAATAAGTTCAGCATTTTCGGTCGTCGGACTTCTGGGGGTCGCAGTAATCGCATAGATCCCATTAATTCTCTGTATTCACATTGAAAAACACAAAACAGATGAACAAAGTAATGGTTGTTTTGTTTATGGGTTGTGAGAAACCATAGGGTGTCTCACCTGCTAGTCCTCAGGGACTGGTCATCCAGGTGGCCAGTACGTGGCCATCGCTATTTCATCCAGAGAGGAAGGATCACCTGGGTTAGGAGTCTTCGGGGAGTGGGGGTGAGGCAGCCGCCCCCACTTCCCTTTCTACACAAACACTACAGTAGAAATGTGCTGTTAATATATGTTACAGTACATATATCAACATTATATTTGTTAATGCATTTTATGTACATGGCTGTATTTTGTAAAGACAAAAAGGTATAGATTTCACCCTTTGTGTTTTTTATTATGTTCTTTAGTCTAAAAATAAAATGTGTTTTATCTGCATCATTGTTTGTAATTGTTAGTGTGATCCAACATGGCCAGTTCAAGTAGATGCTAGCATCCTGCAGGCCTTGTAGCACCTTCAGTGCGTTGAAGGGAGGGGTAGCCTGCACTCTACTCCTTTTTTTTCAATTTACATAAACACTGGGCCAAGGAAGAGGGAGACTGAGAGGAACAATACTAACTCTTGCACATTGCATTGAACATGTACCGCTAATTGGGTCAGGCAAAGTCAGGCACTTGACTTAAGTGCATACACTTGATGCCAATTAGCTCTCATCACACAGATAAAAGGCAGAACCTAGAGACACTCTGAGCAAGGTGGAACACGAGTAAAAGGAGAACTTCCGGGCAAAGGTGAACCTACTGGAGCAGAGCAACGGACCGAGGGACGAGAGCCACAGGTGGAGAGACCCCAGGAGTTCCCTGCAGGAGGTTGTTGCCTCCAAAAGGCAGCGAAAGACACGTGGAGAAGGCAGAATCTTGTGTTTCAAAGAAGCCAGCGACCCTCCTGGGAAAACGGCAGAGTTGCGGAGACGAGGCCACGCCTGTGTTACTAACCTGGACTTGTGAAGTGGAAGACAAAGACAGGAAAGAAATGCACACAGCCGGCGAGTTGGCAAGCGACCTGAGAGACGAGTGAAGATTGAAGTGGGAAAATGATATTGCACAATTGAAGAATGCATGCGTGTAGATGAGACGCGAAGAAAGGCAGACCGGAGAATGAACCTTGAAGTGACGATAGATGTAAAGCCAGCGATACTAAGTAAGGAAGTGGTCCGGCGAAGGGAAGTAGCCCACTCTGTAGTCTCTGTGAAAGATAAAAGGTTTGTAGCGATAAAGTGAATGAACTGTAAAAGTGAGACAATTGAAATTAACCTTGAGGAAAGGGGAGAGTAAAAGGTGGACGTGGAACTTTGGTGCATAATATAGCAAACTACCCAGACCAGGAAGCACTGGGGCAAAACACATAGGATTGTGAATTGAAAGCTGGAAAGTCGAAGTGGTCCTGCGGAGGGCTGTAGAAAAGAGCCATGCATGGATCGGCCACCAGGGGGCAATGACATGCAGTAACTTCTCTGTGCTGCTCCTCACCTACAGGGCCTATTTGGGACCAGAGCAACGAAGACCCCCGTTTACAGTCAGATGACGAAGGCTTGAAGAAAAGTGGTGCCATGCTGGGCGCGCGGCAACCTTTGGACAACCCTGGGCGGTGACTTTGGGGCTTGCGTTACTCGCACCCTGCCCCCGCCCCCCCCCCCCCCCCGACAGTAGTCTGAAGGGCCACTCGGCTTCCCCGGGGAGAGGCGGAGAAGACTACTTTATTGGAACAGCGTGTCTCCTCGGAGAGGCTGCTGTATCGCAGTCGGGGGGGGGGTGGCCTCAGTAGTTTAGTGCGGCCCCCAGCCTTTCCCCACCGAGCAGAGGAGCCTCACAAGAAGGGAAGGCCAAGCCAACGCGGAATCAAAAGGGGAGGCCCGGTAGACTGGGGAGCTTCGCAAATCACCATGTTCCAAGACCTATCAGCCTTTACTCTATCCCCCCCCTTACTAAATGGCCCAGCTCAAAGGGAGTGCGATGATGGGGGGTTCCCCTTCTGATTCACTTTCGAGTTTGAGGGATACAAATTATAACCTTGTTACAGAAAACATCAACAAAGTGATGCAGGAAATTCTTGGAGAGGCAGCTCCGGTGGCTGACCTTGCGGGTCCGGAGGGGACGCTGAGTAAGGCCCAAAAAGCAAAGGCTCGGTGGATAGACGCCGAGAAATGTGGCCTTCGCAAATTTAAGAGGCTGAATTAGGCTTGCCCCACTCAATCTTGAGGGGACGAGGCGATCGTCGGCTGCTCTTGGAAGGGAGCTGGTGAACATTCCAAACACTAGGAGAAGAGCAAGTATTCAACTGTCTTTGAAGTGCTGGGAGGCTTCTCAAGCCTCACATGATTTATCTGTTCTTCAGTCTGCACCGTTTCTCCTATGTACATAGATATTGGGTACTGTGTTAACTGTAAACAAAGGGGGCTTACTGAAGGGTGCTCAGAGGTGCCCCAGATGATGTCAGCTGTCCAGATGGCAGGGAGTCGGTGGGGGTGCGATTGTGGGTTGGTTACAAGGGGGTTCTCATGTTAAATATTGTAGTCAAGGCCATTTTACAAAGGGTTGGGATACTAAATGACAGCAATGTTAGGTTTAATACATCAGTCCACATACTAGACAGCACTATTAAGAGGAAGAACAATGACTCGAACACAGATCTAAATGGCTAATGGCAATTTATTCCCTCTCATCTGTGGGCTCCGGTGGTCTCTGCACTGGTCCCCAGCAGGATTGATTATTGTAATTCTTTATATTTGGCTCAGCCTGATTATTTGTTACGCCGTCTTCAGATTCTTCAAAATTCTGCTGCCCGTCTTGCCACTGGGGCTCCCTATTGGGAGCATATTTCACAAGTTCTTAATTCCCTACACAGGTTACCAGCGGCAAAGAGTGTGCTTTTTAAATCTCCCCGCTTGGTGCACAGGGCCTTTTATGCTGCTGGCCCAGAGTACCTGCAGTCGAAGTTTCGACCCCATGTTCCTGCCGGCGTGTTACGCTCAGGGGAAATCGATCTCTTTTGGCTGTCCCTAGGTTCCGTCCCTCGAGAATTGGAGGCCGCTCGTTCTCCGTTAAAGCAGCCATCCTGTGGAATGCACTCCCAGCTGCCCTTCGTGCAGTGTCTGTTCACCTTCAATTTAAAAGGCTTTGAAAACTCTACTTTTTTAGCCTGGTCTCTTATCTAATCCTATTTTTCTCAGGTCATAGCAGCAAGTTGCATCTGGGTGTCGGTTGCGCTGTATCTCGGTACGAAAAATCTTAACATAACGCGGTTTATACAATGGCACTGGGTTCACTGAATGTTAGGGGAGTAAACTCCCCGAATATGGGATCCTTAACAATTCGTGAATTCAACCAATTGAAGTTAGACATCATGTTTCTGCAGGAGTGACACTGGCAGATGAGGAAAGAACCGGCTATTAGAGCTAGGTCGATAGCTAAGGTTGTTCATGCTTCCAATCTAAGAAAGGGGTGGCAGTATTGGTGGCTAGCAAACTAAACTTTGTCCTGAAGGCGGAATCGAAAGATCGTGGTGGTCGATTCGTGCTGGTTGAGGGGGAAGTTAAAGGCAATATGGTTACCTTGGTCTCGATGTATTGTCCGAATGATGGGCAAGACTTATTTTGGGATGCAATTAAGGGTAAGATTCAATCGGTCGTAGAAGATACTTTGATTATAGGAGGTGATTTTACTATGGTCCTGGACCCTGATTTAGACAGAAAAAGAGCGCATCGACAGGCAACGTCCCGTATGCAGTACAAGAAGGCCCTCAGTTTTCAACAGACCAATGCAGAGTTGGGGGTGGTGGACTCACACAGATGTGTGGTCGGAACCCCTCTCCACCACCCCCCCCCGTTTACCTACTACTCGAAAGTGCACAACACATTCTCAAGAATAGGCTACCTTCTGATTGAAAGGCCATTAAAAACGGAGTGCTGGAATCAACCACAGTGTCCATACCGTGGTCAGACCACAACCTGGTGAAAATCAGAATAGGGGAATGGTCATCAGACAAACACGAAACTAGATGGTCCTGTAACGACCTGTTAAAAGATAAGGGTCTAGCATAAACACTGTTGAAGTCAATTAGAGAATTCTTTCATTTTAATGAACATAGCTAAATGGGGATTCCGAGAATATGAGAGGCATTTAAGGCTACGATCCGAGGAGTCTTGATAGGAATGGGAGCCAGAAAAAGAAAGGAGAGCAGCGCAAGAGTTGGCTCTTAGGGGAAAATAGAAAATCTGCAACCAGGGGGGAAATATAAGTCCCAAATGCTGCCAGGTGATCGGGGAAAAACTCCAGAAATACAAAGACGAATTGAAAGCCCTTTTGATTTATCAAACGGAATGTAAATTGGCGTTCCTCAAGCAGAAATACATGGAGAAGGGGGAACAAGCTGATAAAATCCTAGCCTGGAGGTTAAGGGAGCAAGGAAATGCCAGAAGGGTAGTCGCAATACAACCAGCAAGAGGAGAAAAACTGTTTGATGATGCTCAGATAGAGGAATTGTGCACATTTTTACAAAACACTTTATAGGACTGAACACAATGAGGAGGGATTCCTGATTGACCAGTTCCTGAACGCTCTACCCATCCCGTGTCTGTCACCAGATATAATGGCTGCGTTAGAAACCCCCATTACCGAGGAGGAAGTAATTGATACCATTAGTAGTATAAGGGGAGGGGGGATTCACGGCTCCAGGGCAAGATGGCTTCACAGTCCGATTCTTTAAATTGTTCTACTCCACTTTAGCTCCATTCATGACTAAACTGTTTAATAATGCGCTGGAAACTGGCATGCTCCCGAAATCCATGCTCTCAGCCCTGATAGTAGTCATCCCGAAAGAAGGAAAAGACCCACTCCAATGCCAATCTTATTGTCCCATCTCCTTACTGAACACGGGTGTAAAAATCATGGCAACAGTGTTAGCCAATAGACTCCATCACTTAATGACCTCTTTGATCCATGGGGACCAGATGGGGTTTATGCCAGGCCGTCAAGGCTTGGATAATATAAGAAAAACGATCAACTTAATACATGAGGCGCAAAATAAGGGAATGAGGGCCTGTTTGGTGTCAATAGACTCCAAGAAAGCCTTTGACAGAGTGGAGTGGTGCTACAAGGGAAAGCTTGTGCAAAAGATGGGGTTTGGTAGTAACTTTAGGCAATGGATCTTGGATCTACATGATCCGACTGCGGCTGATTTTCCTGCGGCCAAAAAGTTCACATGTGAAATGTACTAACCACAAAAGGTTTGTACATTTCCCATGCGAACACAAGTTCAAAACCCATACATACCCACACCCCCACCCTCAACACACACCCTCACCCACACCCACCACAAACAAACCCTACTTACCTTTTCTTCAGGCTGTGTCCCTGCAACGCCGGTTCCCTTTCACTTCCGTGATCGGGAACCGGCGCGGCAGGGTCCTTTTCCTTCTTTTTTTTTTCTGGGAGCTGCAGGGGTGTCCCTCGCAACACCCCCGCTCACTATATTGTGTAGTATACTGAGCGGGGTGTTGCGGGGGAAACCTCCGCAGCCCCCGTTTTATTTTATTTTTTTCGGGTGTGCTGCGGCAGTGTCCCCCGCAACACCTCGCTCACTATACCACACAATATAGTGAGCGGGGGTGTTGCGAGGGACACCCCTGCAGTCTTTTTTTTAATACTTTTTATACTTACCTACAATGCTACCATCAAAGGTTCAAACTTTTGGTGTTCGAACCTTTGGTGGTAGCATTTTTTGGACTTTGTGTACAGTCTGACCATTTTTTCGGTCCGATCGTACAATTACATGGATCTTAGCCCTTTATAATGACCGGGTAGCTAGGGTGGCAGTGAACGGCACTAGATCAGCCCCTTTCAACCTGTCCAGAGGAACTAGGGAAGGCTGTCCCATTTCTCCCTTAATATATGCCCTTACGATGGAGCCCCTGGCAATTGCAATGAGGCAAAACCGAAAGATTGCAGGAATTCAGCGTGGGGTCCTTGATTTTAAATCTTCTCTATTCCCAGATGACATATATAGAAAAATCCCTGCCTGAACTGATCACTCAAATAAGAATGTTTGGTCGTTTCTCAGGCCTGAAAATAAACATCCCCAAGTCAAACATAATGCCCATTGGAGCCGATGACTCCACAACTAGGAGGTAATACAAATATTTGTGGGATGAGAATTGAGAAAGGAACCTCTCAACACTGGCAAAGTGCAATTTTACTCCCATGTTGGAGAGGATTAAAACAGACCTAATACACTGGGCCTCCTTAACACTCATGGTTTGGGCGAATATGACAGTTTAGATGAATGTTCTTCCACGGTTGCTGTACTTGTTTACTTCCACTCTCCTGCAATCCCTCTTTGCCAAAATAAAGTGGTTGGTAAATTAATGTATTTGTAAAGGAAAGAGGCCTAGAATTAAACTGGCTACTTTAACCCTCCCTAGAGATTCTGGTGGCTTTGGCCTCCCTGACTTCTGGTTGTATTACAAAGCGGCCCAACTATGAGTCACGTTAGAGCACCTTAGGGATGAGTTAGGCACATACTGGACTTACATCAAGGACCTATATACCCACACAAAGAAAGTTGAGACTTGTTGGGGGTCACCAACAAAAGCAATCCCCGATAATATTAGGAAACACCCAACTCTTGAAGTCATGTGTAGTCTATGGAAAAGGGTATATTTAATAACCGCCTCTTGTCCTGTACAACTCTGCTATATTTGGTGTGGGGGGTCCCCGCTGGAGGTTGGTGGACTGGGCTTTCGCCACTCACAAAAATGGTCCGACAAAGGACTAGAAAGAGCTGGACAACTGTTCGTATTGTATTTTATTTATATAGCGGAATCCAAGCCCTTAGGCATCTGGGCACATTTCCTACGGTTATATAGAATATATATTTACAGTTACATTTAATAAGTGTTAGCAGTTGACAAGAAAAGCATACATATATAGTGAAAGTAGCAATTTACAGTGTAGTTTGCAATGTTAGGACAGTATATGGAATTATATCATACAGTAGTGAGCAATAATAGTTTTTCATTCAAGGTAAGCCAGTTTATTGCGTTGTTACTAAATTTGAAGAGGGAGGTTTCGGCTCTAAAGGTTGCAGGCAACGAGTTCCAAATTTTGGCTGCTAGGACTGGGAAACCACTGCCTCCTGCTTTTTGGAGCTTGTACCTGGGAATGGTCAGACAATTTGATTGAGCAAATCTAACAGGTTGATCCCAGGCATTTCGGTTGAAATTTCTGCACCGGTACATAGGTGCTAGATTGTTTAGGCATTTGAAGGTGAGTGATGGGGTTTCAAGTCTAATTCTTTGATGGATTGAAAGCCAATGGACACTACGTCTCAGCTCTGAGATATGGTGTGATCTAGGGAAATTAGTAGCTGATCTAAGCGTGGTATTCTGGAGAATTTGTAGCTTTTATTTAGATTGTAATGGTTGGTTCCTAAAAAGGCATTACAGTAGTCTAGGTTAGATAAGACTAGCGTCCTGGCTAAGGTAATGCAGTTGCTGGTGGTCAAAAATGGTTAGCAAGCGTTAATTAACTTGCAAGTGTATGCAGTCGTGGACGCGGTCGTGTTAATTTGTCTTGTCAAAGAAAGTGAACAGTGAATGTAGATACCTAAGGTTTTTACATCTTTAGAAACCTTGATATTGTTGCTGTCAATATTAAATATGTTAAATTGTTTGTCAAGTCTGTTAAGTCTCGCTTGGGATCCTACAAGGAGCAACTCTTTCTTCTCGTTGTTAAGACACAGTCCATGTTTGGCCATCCAAGCTTGAATAATTAGGTAGATGTAATTTAGGTGATTGGAATCAGTGTTTAGTAGCCAGTAATAGGGATAAGGATTTGGGTGTCATCCGCGTAATTTGTGTAGAAGACGCCCAACTGGTCCAAGTCATCAAAGAGGGCCTTTGTGAAAATATTGTAAGCATAGGGGAGACGCATGAGCCCTGGGGGACTCCGCAGGCGACTGGGACTCAAATAGCGGATGCCGTGGGTGCAAACCCTCTTGTGGTTCGGTTGTTGAGAACAGACTGAATCCAGGAAGTGGCTTTGTCAGAGAAGTGAGCTGCAGATGAGGTGGTTACATAGTGTTTTGTGATCCACTAAGTCAAAGGCAGCTGATAGATCTAGTAACAGTAGGAGAGCTAGGTTACCTTTGTCTTTTATGAATTTCATTTGTGTTACTAGATCTATCGGTGCTGTTTCCGTGCCATGTCTAGGACAGAAACCCGATTGACGGAGCGCTAGTAGATTTTTGCTTTCCAAATGATGCTGGATCTGTAGGTAGGCAGCCCTGTTCATAATTATTAGGGTGAAGGGCACTGTGGTAATTGGTCTGTAATTCATCGGGGTCAAGAGAAGGTTTCTTTAGTAGATCCATCTTTCAGATTTGTGGGTACTGTGCTGGTTGCAAATGAGGTATTGATTAGCGAGATATTGATTGAAAGGCGCTAGGTCCTTCGCTGTTTTTGATAATTATTGCTGGTCAAGCATTGCCCAGGCATCTGGATGGTTTCAAGGTAACAATAATGTCCTCAACATCCTTGGTGGTGAGAGGGGAAAACAAACCGATTGTGTTGGTCAAGTGTGGGAGCTTGCGTTGCGGATTGGGATGTATTGGAGGCCAGGCTTGCTTTTTTTGGTCTATTCTAGAGTTTGAAGGAGTTTAATTTTGTCAGAGATAGCTTTCTGGATATTAGTGCACCATGTTAAGTCTTTTGCGCAAGTTACCGGAGGTGCAGTAGGGGATTCCAGCTCTGAGGATACTGAATAGTCCTTTTGTATTGGATTTAGCTTTTGTGATGTAGTCGTTGTACGATTCACTTATCTTGGGGGATTGCGGTTTTGTAGGTGGATGAGGTTGTTAGGAAATTATCTTTGTTAGGTGTTGACGGGAGCTTTTTCCACAACATTTCCGCCGCTCGTTTGTCCTTGCGCAAGGTTCTGAGGTGTGGGGTAAACCAACTATTCAAGTGCGAGTGGGGTTTGGCTTTTCGCATTTTTAATGGTGCGATCTTATTGATGGCGTTGAAAATGGTGACGTTGTACAGGTCAACTAGGGAGGTTGGTCATCATTTAACGTAGTATGGTTAATGATAGTTTGAAGTTCGGGAGTAATTATTGTGCTGTTATATTACCCATGTTTCTGGAGAGTCTAGGAGGCACTATGGGCCTGTCGATGTTGGATTGATTGCTGTCCTGTAAGGTAAAGAGAATAATATGATGGTCGAACCAGGCGCATGGCTGGTTGGAGAGAATGTCGGTGTCGCAATTGATATCGGTGACCTAGTCTAGTAGCCTACCTTTGTCATGGGTAGGTTGGGAGATACGTTGTGTAAAGCCTAGTTCTGAGATACTGTTGGCGATAGCTGATGCATTAGCGTCTTTAGGGTTGTATAGTCCTAGGTTGAGGTCTCCCATGAGGACGACTTGTGATCTTTCTAAGCCGTGAGGAGTAAAGTTGTGTCTTCCTCAAAGGAAGATAGTGGACCTGGAGGTCTATAAATGAGGTGGATGGTTATAGTATGCGTAGGCGACATGGGTACCTTGATGGATAGGAGTTCTCCAGAGGGGAAGGTTTGGTTAGCAATGGGCCTTAAGCCTAGTGAGGTTTTTGCAATAAAGGCAACGCCACCGCCTTTTGCAGACATCCTGTCCTGCCTGATAATAGTGTATTTTTCTGGTATGGCAAGTGAGAGCAGAGGACCAGATGTAGTCTGGAGCCAAGTCTCCGTGATAGCCAAGACGTCCAAGTTGTTTGTAGTTACGAGGTTGTTAATATCTAGAGCATGGGCTGTTAAAAGATCTTGCATTAATGAGTCCCCCTTTGATGGAGGAGGTTTTGCCCTCAGGGTCTCCTTTAGTTGCTAGGAAATGTTTGCATGGGGCAGGCGTCTCATTAGCTATCTTATTGGCTTTGCTGGCTTGTGTGAGGCCTGTTCGTGTGTCTTTAATGCTGGTTTGGATAGTATTCTTTGTTGGCGAGTCATTCATTTTGGTGCATCTATACCCTAGTCTAGAATTTCTGATTAGGTGGGGCAAGGCTGATTAGGTGTCGGTCTGGTGGCATAGAGTTTGATCCACTGGGCTGGAGTTGGTAACTGGTCATTGTTAAACATGCATGTGGTCAAATTGTTATGTTTTGTAATTTTTCTGTCTAGTGGAGGTAGGAACGTAGTAGGTTTGACATTATCCGAAGGGGGCAATCTAGCGGCTATGTATATGGCGGGGCTGAATCTTCTAGGTATGTTTGGGCGTTAGGTTGTGCGTATTTCTCAGTGCCAGTAGAGGGGATGCCTGGGGTGGGGGCTGCCATTGTGCATAGGGTAGATGTAGCAAGACTAAGTATTAGACTTGGGATGCTTAGCAGTAGCTGGTCCATGAATGAGTTCTAGTTTCTGGGGTGGATTAGAGTCGTAATGCTAAGGGACAGATAAGTAATGCACATTAGTGTTAGTGCAGGAACCGCTGAAGCAGAACAAAACATCTGGCTAGGCAGTCAGCAGGATAGTAAAGATGTGCAATTGCATAGATAGGTATGCATAGGTCACACATAATGGTGCAATCGCGAATGTTAATACTGCAGTTCCTTAATATACACTCAGACGTATTGCAAGTTCTTCATGTGCACAAATTATAGAATGGCCCATCATGCTGGCTTTGCCAGATGGGCAAGGGGCGCGTTGATCCTGATACATAAGAGTACCATTTTCGATTATGGAAGTTAGGACAGACCTTAGTGGAAGGTTTGTGTTGATCCAGGGGGAGCTATGGGAGGCCACGTGGGAAATTGTGGTGGTTTATGCACCTCCTTCCCTCTCACAGGAACTACTCAATGATCTTCAGAAGCTTATAGTGCTGGGGAGGCAAGAGAGACGGATCTTGGGTGGAGATTTTAACGAGGTCATGGACATGGGCCTCGACAGATCACATACGGTCACTAAGAGACTGGGGCATCCCACTAAATTATGCACCTTTGCTGGGGCAATGGGTTGGCTGGATACATGGTGAGCCATGCATGCAGGAGAGACCAGGTACTCTTTTTCTTCAGGGTTCATGCTTCTTTGTCTAGGTTGGATTATCTCTTTATCCCGTTAGGAGAAAGCCACCAACTGCTAGCTGCAAAATGTCTTGCCAGGGGAATCTCAGATCATGCTCCATTATTAGTTATGCAAATGAGCAGACGCTAGTCACCTACACCCACCCGGAGGCTAAACTAATACTATCTGGGCTTTCCCGAGTTCAAAGAGGCATTAGAACACACCACACAATATTTCTTGGTCAATGAGGGAACAGTGGACATCCCGGTCACAGTCTGGGAGGGTAAGACAACGGTTCTCCGGTGAGAGGCGATCTCTCTAGTGGTATCAAGGCGAAAGCAACATACACTGTCAGTAAGAGAGGCGAAGGTGGCCTCAGAGAGGGTGGAAGCGGCTGTGGGCGCTGCTGACTACCTAGAGGCAAAGCTGAAGTTACGAAGTGACCCGGAAAAACTCCAGAACGGAGTACTAGACAATGCAAAACAGGCCCACTGGCATAGACACAGCCAAATTTATGAGGCAGGGGACAAAGCGGTTAAGATGCTTGCGTGGCTAGAGCGTAGAGAGGTTGTGGGCAGGTGCAAGCCCTACAGAGCGAAACTGGAGAGACCCGTACAAGTGGCGCGGACATAGCGCAGACAGTCGCAGGGTATTATGAATCTCTATACAGTGCCCCATCCGGGGAATCAAGGAGAGAGGCAGATGGGGAGACGGGCCCCGGGGTCCTTACACAGCTGTCCATACAGCAGCAGGAGGGGCTAGAGATGGAGATCTCGGAGGAAGAGGTGATGGCAGCCATTACCCAAATGCAGTCACGGAAGTCAGCGGGCCCGAATGGCTTCCCAGCGGAAGTCTGGAAGAGATTAGGGGAAACATTGGTACAGACTCTCCACCGGCTATTCCTGCAGAGTATGAAGGACGATATACTGCAGGAAGATTTGAGAAAAGCATGCCTAGTGGTGCTCCCCAAACAGGGGAAGCCACCGGAACATTGCGTCTACTACAGGCCAATATCACTAATAAAATGGTATCAGGTAATATTATCCCACCAATAACAATCACCATATATATGGTCATCGGGAATGGTCATTGGCGATATTATTAGTGGGGATAATTTTAGGGGTAAATGGGAACAGGGGTTGCGGGGGTGTCTCCCGCTCCCTTTAAAATAATATGGGTGTTGCAGGGGTGTCCCCCACAGGTTTAATGGGTTAATATTGCTTCAAAAATATGGCGCCATTCTTGTATGGCAAGATTTTTGCGGGGATATTAACACATGGAACCTAATAAATGGCAGACGAAAATACTGGCTGGGGTCTTGGCAAATAATTTGCAGAAAGTCATAGGCCACCGGGTCCACCCGGACCAGTGTGGGTTTATTTTATTTATTTTAATTTTATTTACTTATTTCTTACATGCCGTAGCCTGCAGGCATTCAACTGGGAGGAGGCCTCTCTAAGTTGGAGGACCTAAACCTTCTCCCAGCAATTGGAAAATTCAAAGCAGACATCACACACTGGCAAATCCCTTCCACAGAGTCTGATGGGCAAGGCTGCCCTTTTTAAAATGATATCACTTCCCAGATTTCTCTACGCACTGCAGAACACTCCACTCCCGGTACCAGGGAGGGTATTCAAGAAAATAGATGGGGTCCTTCGAGAGAGTCTGGGGGGAGAGTTGGGGAGGGGCAGACAAGCCAGGATTGCCCTTAAAACTCTCTAACAATCAGTTTTGGAAGAGGGGGAGGGGGGATAGATCTGCCTTGTTTGCAGAAATACTATTGGGCAGCACAGCTGGGAGTTGTCAACAACTGGTTACATGAGGTTACCCCACAGAGTCGGAACGGGGTTGGATGGGGAAGGGGACCCCGGTACAGGTCTTATATGCTAGGCAGAGGGGAGGCACGACGCTGCCACTCATGACACAGAGTGTGCTGCGGACATGGGACGAGGCACATGTGCATATCGACTGGAAGGAGAGGCCGGCTCTACGCCAGACGGCTGTAAGCCAGCCTCTATGGGCTAATGCACTTCTTCCCGGAGCTTCTTAAGATGGGTCACTTAAGGCAATGGGAGAGGCATGGGATTTTGACCCTGGCGGACGTGATCCAGGGAGACGCCCTCCTTCCCTTCGAGTCCTTGCAGGAAAGGTTTGTCCTGGGCAGGAGTGAGAGCTTCAGGTACATTCAGCTGGCGTAGGTGGTTGGAGCCCAGTTCCCAGTTCTGAGGGAGATCCCACAGTGCTCCCTGCTGGAGGCTAACCTCATAAAGACATAGGCCCGCATAGAACCCAAAGAAAGGGTGGAAGGGTTGAGGTCCCTGTTATGCTTGATTTATGCTTGATCCAAAATGGCGCGGGTGCGCAATGCATTCTGGGAGCGCTCTGAGCCATGTTGGATATTTACTTCATACCGCAGTGAAACGCTGCACACATTTTGCTGAGTGTTAGATTCACAGTGCTGAGACAAACATGCTTTTCCAAACCTGCCATGCGGTCAAGGCCATTTCTGCTGGGAAAGCTAACGTTGTTATGGCTTACTACTGTTCTCTGTGGAGCGTGTTTTTAGAGAAGGCAGGCACTGCGCTTCTTGGGGGGGGAGCTCTCGATTGACCCAGCTGGCAAACGACGGCTGTTCCTCAACTGCGCAAGTGCAATTTCCAGAATGTTCGAGAATTAACTCCCCTTTGTGGAGTGTGTATATATGCGGAAGCCCGGAGGTGGTCAGGTGAGACTTCAGCCAGAGAAGGACACTTGCGTCCGGCCTTCCTGTGAGCTGTGGTACTCTCGGCCTGGCTGTTCCCGGGATCTTCCAGCCGCTTCTGGACGAGATGAGGAATCCTGTTACACTCACGGTGATGTATTTCCTTTTGACTTCTTTACTTCTTCTGTGATCTATGTCCTTATTATTTATATGAGTTATTTCTATGTACTTGTAAGCTTTGAATAAATAGCCGCAAAGAGCTGAGATTATCTTCTAAGAGGGCGTGGCTGTGAGTTATTGTGTCTGTCTGTTTATGGTTCAAAGTATTTGCTCTATAATTGCATTGGTGATTTATGGTTGTTCCGTGCACAATACAGTCTCCGAGAGAGATTGGCATAATCGCCAGACTCCACCTCATACAGCACAAGATAGTACATCGAGGGAATGTTCATTAACCCGAAATGTATGCTTCTCAGGGTATTGGGGGGGGGGAGGAACTCACAAAACATTAGTAAATATTCCTGGGGTGGCCCTGGGACGGATTAAGAGTCGTCGCCTTGCTGTGGGGCTCTCCGGATCGCCCGAGAGTGGCTAACTAGGTGGCTGAAATGGACACGTCTAAAGCCTTAAAAGAAGAGTATACAAGCCAGGGGATGTCCTGCAAAGTATGGGAAAATATGGGGCAACTGGGTGGAGGGGGTAATGGGTAGGGGAGGCTCTGGGATGGATGGCAATGTTGAGTGCTGCAGTGACCGACAGGATTGCCATACCCCCACAGAATGCACTGAAATGAAACATTATTCAATGTCTGTTTGTTCGTGCTGCAAGGCCAAGCAATGTCTGTTATGGTTATTGTGCTCTATTCTTTTCATGTACTGCTGAGAAAACTAATAATGTTTTATCATTCCAAGATGCCCGCCGCACCCTGGAGACGTGCGTGCGGGCCGCTTCGACAAACCCTGCTTCTTTAATGGCTTAAACCCGTATCATCAGGCAAACAGATAGCCCGACAGCGCATGAACTCTGGAGTGAATGGCAAAGAAAAGTAGGGGAATACGGTCCTCAGCAGTCCACCCGGCTGTGTGATTGTCTACATGACATCTCGAGTGGGCCGCAGCATGGAGGATTTGGCCCAGCTGATCACGATTTAGCACAAGAATTCAGGGACGGCAGAGAACTCGTCCCCTCGCTGGGAAGCTCCACATAGCCAGTTGATAAAGATCCTGTAGGCGGATTGAGGGACGGGAGAGATCCCCGCCCCTTCGCCGGGAAGCTTTACGTCACCAGCTGATAGCAATGCTGCTTGCAGATTGAGGGACGGGAACGTTTTCACCCCCCTGCCAGGAAATCTCTCATGGGCACTTGGTACACAGCAGAGAGGCTCGAGGTAGGAGGAGGCTAAGGGCGCTCCAGAGAATAAAAGTCTGTGGGGAGGGACCAGGAGGCCTGGGGACTGGCATAATTGGCAAGGCCTAAATGATGATAAAACCGAGCTACTCATCGTCGGCTTCCCCCACCATCTCAAACACCTCGACACTGCCTACTCCTCCATCATCAATGATGGAAACACAGTATCCCCACCGCTCCCTATGTCAAAACTCTAGGTGTCTAACTGAACGGAGAGCTCAAACTAAACAATGTGAAGGCCATGGCCTCTTCCGCAGCATACTAAACTAAACTCCTCAATCTCCAGACAATTCCTCACCCCCAGCAACTGCCTCACTCTTGCCAGAGCAACCATCAGCAGCAACTCGACTACTGTAATGCCACCCTAGCAGGGACTTCTACTAAGAACCTCAATAAACTACAATTTATACACAACAACACCCTTAGAGCAGTTTGGGGCCTCATACATTTAGAGCACTTCCCATATCAGACGTGAAGCTCACTGGCTTTTCGTCAAAGCATGCATTGAATTTAAAACTGCTAACCTTGCGCTCATCCTCCTCCATCTCTTACTACCCCTAGATTCACGAGGAAACGATAAAGGAGCTCCTGCTTCAATGTCATCGCTCCCACATTATGGAACACACTCCCACCAACGAACCATCCTACCTTGCATTCCACAAACAAGTCAAAACCAGACTTTAACAAACATGCTTCAGTCTCTCTGAAATCACTGAACCTTAACTATGTTCTGTAACTACCTCTACCTGTAACTACCTATGCCTTACTATGCAAGTAATCTAGCGCCATGATACCTCAGGGTCCTGGGCGGTATATCAAAAGAAATAATTAAAGACATTAGCAGCAGCCCCTGCAACTACGGGTCATAACATAAGCTTTACCACCCCTATTTCCCAGATGCAGTGCAGCGCCCTCAGAATGTCCGATTGGGGGATTGTTTCAACCCGATTTTGAGGCAAATAAATGCACACAACGGCACTGGGAAGAAGATAGAATCCCTGCTGGGGACAATAAGACAGACACTTTTAATACCCAGTGTGCTCTCACATCATTCTGGAAGGGGGATCACAAGAGCACATAACTACTATTAAAAAGGAAAAAGACTGTTCTGGGACCATGTAACCAGAGGGAATATTCGCCTTGGCTATCCTCAGCAACAGACCTTACCCAGGCAACTTCTAGTAATCTCCAACGCCATAAAGTAAACTACCTCCTCCCCCTGTAGGCCAGGAGCTCACTGGACAGTATACTGGATACCAAGACAAGCCACTTCATATCTTATGCCGAGGTGGAAAAAGAAGCCTTCCCAAGTGGGACCTACCAAAGACGAGCCCCCTAAATTGAACCCTCTACAGAAATTGTGGGCTACTGGCCAGACATCATCCTCAATAGATATTCAAAACCTCCTCCAGAGCTAGAGCCAGGTAGCCTCGACACAGACATGGCAGCATCGTAAGGTGATTTTGCCGCAAGCTTCCGGGAGTTTCAAGATATGTTTATGGCGTTCTTTCAACAACAGTTTACCTCTTTTACCACGGAAATAAGGCAATCACTCTCGAACTTTGGCAAACAGATCACATCCCTTGGGGAACGTGTTGATAAGAATGAAAGGGCTATCCAGGAATTATCGCGGGACTGCACACAATCGGACATCGCATTGAAAAAACTGGCAAGGTTGACACACAGCCTTGGAGGTGCAGTGCGAAGACTTGGAAAACAGATCACTGCGATCTAATATACGTATAAGGAACTTGTCTGAAACTATCACAGATGCGTAGCTGAAAGAATCAGCAGCTCATATCTTCACTGACAGAAGAGGACCCACCCGTCGATGGGTTTTACTGGATCGCCTCCACAGTACCGGCCCGAGAAGAACGGATCCAGGGGCCCGTCCACGCGATGTCCTGGCCGCATGCTCTTCTTATCCTCAAGAAAGCACGGATACGTCCACAATTACGTATATGAACTGAGATCCAGCCATTTCAAGATCCGTCACAAATTACCCTCCAAAAAAGACGGGAGATGCAGCCGGTGGTAAAAGTACTTCAACCGAGGGGAATCAAATACAAGTGGACGTTTCCCTTTGGCTTAATTTTTACCATGCAGGGCAGATAACAGGATAACTTCTCGGGAAGCTGGCAAGGCTCTACTTCAAATTGAGGATCAAGAACTGAAAGGAGCCTCCGAGGTAGCGGAAAGGCGATCATCTCTACAAAGCAAGTCATGGGAATGGTCAACCGCAACCCGCCCAGGGAGAAAGGGAAGGGCACAGCAACAGCAAGACTGGAAAACTCAACTTCGTGGCCCGATTCCCAAAACACCATCGGAACCACTTGACTGAAGGGGCGCATATCTACAACTGTCGGCGCACATTTTGTTTAAAGCACGGACACAAGGTTTACTTTGAGCAAGGGACTCGGAGCATACCATCTTGGGATCAATCTGTTTAGGTAACAGATGGGGTACTAGGTGACCCCACCGGCAACCCTGGTGTTAAAGTTGGTTCACGGCCGGGGCTCTCTGCCTTCGGAATGGTGAGAAACCGTGGCCCACACCAGGGGACTATGTTGGGGTGGGTAGTTGGGAAAGTTGGCGGTAGGGTGGGGAGATTGGGGAAGTGGAATTGGTCTCTAAGGGATGTCGGGGGGAGGGGGTGAGGGGGAAAGAGTTCCAGCATGGTATTGCAGTAACATTTTCAAGCATATCAGATTCAGATGATTTCTCCCTTTCATTTCTTGATCTATCTTGTTTCACGATTCAAGTGTCTAACTCTTAATGTTCAGGGCCTAAATGCCCCTGCAAAACATAGGAAACTAGACGCACTCTTGGGGCGACACCAACCGGACTTGGTGGCGCTTGAAGAGACGCATATCTGTCAGAAGGATAGAATGAAGTTCTGTTTGGGACGATACCCTGTACTGATACAGTCCAATGCAAAGAGCAAGTTTGCAGGGGTGTTCATTGCAATGAAAGCTCCCTCACAAATCAAGGTGCTTCATACAAAGATACATAGAGGGTTGTTTTGGGTTTATTGTGATCATTATGGGTCCAAAGAAGCTCACAGTGTCTTCTATTTATGCTCCTAACACGGGCCAGGAGGGGTTCTTAAAGTCCACCGTGACATTACTAGAAGCCTTTGGCGAGGGGGAAATAGTCCTTAAGGGGGGAGAGGGGAATCCAATTTTTGCTTGGGACACATCCCAAGATCGTAGTTCTGCTACTTACTTGTTACAATCAAGGCCATCAATATCCCTCAAACAAAAAGTAGCAAACCTTGCCTTAGTAGATGACTGGCCAAACATTAGAGGGGAGGAAATGGGATATAACTTCTACTCACATGTCCATCAGACCTTCACACGTATATATTATGTTTGGGTTTCGAAGCCCCTTTTTGGTCTTGTAACTCAAATTTTTTACCTGGTGAGGTCACTCTCAGATCATGCTCCCCTTATCATGGACTTGGAAATATACGGGATTGTACAGAAGGTCTGGGCGTGGCGTTTTTCATCTGAAATATTGGGGGATCCTGTAGTGGTAAACAAGATTGAGGCCAAGATAGTCGAGCTATTCGAGTTTAACCAGACACAAACAACCTCAGCAAATGTAACAAGGGATGCATTTAAGGCAACGATCAGTGGGGTTGTCATAGCTGAAATGGCGTAGAGACACAAGCAAAAAATGGCCCTAGAAATAGAATTGGAGCAAGAGTTAAAACAAATAATGGGCAAAATGGAAACCAAAATCACTCAGTCTATTCAAAAAGCATATAGGGTGGTTGCTGAGAAATTAAATTTACTGCATGCCAAGAAAGCTGAAAAGTCTTTACTATAACTTAGACAAAAAATGTATGTTAAAGCCAATAGGGCAAATTGTTTGCAGGCGAAATTGATACGCAAAAAAAAAAACAATAAAAAACCAAAAAAAAAAAAAAAAAATCGGCCTCCCAAACCATTCAGTCAATACAAGCCCCCTCTGTGGAAATCAGTTACAGAAACACCCCAGATCATCATGCAATTTTACTATTTTTATTCAAATCTGTATGGGTCTCAATTTCCACAAGAGTCGTATTTAGCATTGATTAATCTCCCACAAATAACGCACGAAGAAAGGGAAAGTCTAGAGGGTGACATCACTTCTGAAGAAGTGTTACGGGTCATAAATTCTCTCCCCCTGAATAAATCTCCGGGCACAGATGGTTTTTCTGCCCAATTTTATAAAACATTTCGGAAGGTGCCGATTCCCCCGACTTGTAACTTTATTGTACTTATTTTCACAATCTGGACATATCTCCCCGTCTATGGAAGAGGCAAAAATAGTTTTATTTTTAAAACCAGGAAAAGACCCACGTGGCTGTGGATCATATCGCCCCATTGTCCTTATAAATTTAGATGCAAAAATCTACTAAAAAATCCTGGCCAATAGGGTTCAGAAGATGGCCGTCGCACCCTGAAGACGTGCATGCGGCGAGCTCCGATGAGCCCTGAATAATTAGCATTATGGATCGTCTCGAAGGCAGAATGCCTGGCGGTGAGAGATTCCGAGTTCTGGAGCTGTTGGGAGTGACAGTGGCTAAGAGTGGATCCTAGAGTTGTATCTGTTTGGGAGAGCGCCAGCTTTGTATCTTGAACGGGGCATGGCTCGGCAGACGCGTCTCTGCAGAGAGGAACTCCAGCGCTGGATTGAGGGACAGCTGTGTTGCGCCTCCTCGGCCGGATGAATTACACTGGTAGGAGCTCCCTGGAGGGAGCCTGCAGTCAGGGACACTGGCCCGGAAAGGATTGGAGCATTTGCACCCGAGGGGCGTGGCCTGGAGGCTTAAGATGGCTGGCTCCAGCTTGCCTGCTGCAAGTAAAACGGCTGCAGCCATGATGAGGCTGCATATCAGGTTGGTCTCTCTTTCATTATTATGGAGCCATAGTCCTCATCTCCAAACCATATAAAAAGGCCAAATTGCGCTTCCCACAGGGAGTTGGACATTTTCTTTTGCACTGCATGAAATAACAGGGCAGATATACAACTTGGCATCCTTCAATTTTGCCTGGGGAGCTACGTTAGGCATCTTCACACATCCTCTCATTGGAGTGGAGCAGTGCAGAATATAGTGGGACAAAGCACACAGAGGGTATATAAGTGTAGGCAACGCCCAGTAATATCATTTGTACTGTGAAGCACCAGTCAGCAAATTCCTGCGCAAGTAAGCAAGTGAGCAAAGCAGGTGCCCTCTAGGTTGGCTAAGCCTCACCAGACGTCATATTAGACACTTATTCGGTTTGTACCATATCATATGCCAAGGGGGAAGAAGAAGCATTCCTAAGCGGGACCAACTCAGGATACACAACCTAAATTGAATCCCCTACTGAAACTTTGGGCATCTTGCCAGACCCACTCTTTGCCGGGAAACAGGGTGACACGCTCTTCTCCAGCAGAACCCCATAACCTGGACATGGGGATGGCTGCCTCGAAGGATGACTTTGCTGCAAGCTTCCAGGAGTTCCAGGATAGATTTCTGGCCTCTTTCCAACAACAGTTCACTTCGTTCACCACAGAGATCAGACAGTCATTTTCGGAGTTTGGTAAAGAGATTGTCTCTTCAGGGGAACGTGTCGATAGCAATGAAAGGCCGATCCAAGAAATGTTGCAGGAATCCATAGGAAGAGCTTGCCAAAGCGACACACAACCTTCAGGTGCAATGTGAAGATCTGGAGAACAGATCGCACCGCTCTAACATACCTATCAGAAATTTGCCAGAATCCATCACAGAAGCGGACCTGAGAGAATCAGTAACTCATATCTTCACAGACCTGATTGCAGAAGATGACACGCCAGCGGTTTTGTTAGACCGCCTTCATAGAACAGGTCCCAGAAGATCCGATCCGGGGGCTCGTCCACAGGACGTCCTAGCTGTATGCTCTTCTTATCCCCAAAAGCAGCTGATCCTCAGGAAAGCACAAAAAACATCTACTATCACGTAATGAAACTGATATACAGTTGTTACAAGATTTGTCACAAGTAACCCTCCAAAAGCGTGGAGATGCAGCCACTGGTAAAAACGCTTCAATCTAGGGGGATTAAGCATAAGTGGACATTCCCCTTCTGTCTGCTCTTCACTATGCAGGGCAGACAATACAGAAATACCTCTCAAGAAGCTGGGTTGGCTCTGCTTCAAATTGAAGATCAAGTACTGGAGGTTGATCCGGAAACTGTGGACAAGTATACTTCTAAACAAAACAAACCTTGGGAATTGTCAACGGCAACTCGCCGGGGGAAAAAGGACAGTGCGCAGCAACAAAAAGACTGGAAAACTCGACTGCGAGGCCCCGTTCCTAAACCATCAACGGAAGTATCAGAAGGAACTGGTGCACAATCAGGGAAGTAGATACAAAGATACAAATGTGCCTATGACTGGATATGAAGCCAATCTGAGCCAGGGTCTCGGAACATATCATCTTGGGATCAATCTGTTCAGGTAACAGATGAGGGTACTAGGAGGCCCTGCAGGCCAACTTGGGTTTAAAGTTGGCCCGCGGCTGGGGCCTTGCGCCTTGGGAATGGTTAGCAACAGCGGCTCACTCCTGGGGACTATGTAGAGGGGGAAGTTGGGGTTAGGGTAGAGTGGGAGGGGCAGATTGCCTGCAAGGGGGGGGGGGCAGGGGTTTCAGCGTGGTATAATTGTGAAGAAATGGAGAATTTCAGGTGTGGGTATTTTTGCTTTTTTTATATATATCGACTTGATTTAGCCCAAGATTCAAGTGTCTAACACTTAATGTCCGAGGCCTAAATACCCCTGCGAAACGCACAAAACTGGATGCACTATTGGAGCATCATCAACCGGACTTGGTGGTGCTCCAAGAGACGCACATCTGCCAAAAGGATAGATCGAAATTTCATTTGAGGCGCTACCCTGTGCTGATAGTAGCGCTAGACTAACAAGGTTGCTGGGGTGTTAACGATGAAAGCCGCCTCACATATCAAGGTATTCTGTACGAAGATACACCGTTATGTGTTTATTGTTATAGCTATGGGTCCAAGGAAATTCACAGTGGCCTCTATTTACGCTCCTAATACAGGTCAGGAGGGGTTCCTGCTGAAGTCCACCCTGACACTATTGCAAGATTTCAGAGAGGGGGAGATAGCTCTATTGGGGGATTTAAATTTAGCTTGGGACCCATATAGGGACTGTAGCGTCACTACCTAGTCGCCACACCTGTGGCCATCGACTGTTCTCAAACAGAAAGTAGCAGATCTCTCTGGTGGATGTCTGGCCTAATATCAAAGGGGAGGATCAGGGCCTTTTCTCATATAGATTACGTTTGGGTAACAAAGCCGCATTTGGGTCTGGAAACACATTTCTTGCCTATTGATGTCGTTATCAGATCATGCGCCCCTCATAATGGACCTGGCATTGGACTGCAAGACACACATTTTGGGGGATGCTATTGTAGTAAAAAAGATGGAGGCTAAGATAGGGGAGTACTTTGAGCTCAATCAGTCAGCAAATAATATGTGGGATGCTTTTAAAGCAACAATCCGTGGGACTCTCATGGCCGGTATGGCGTATAGACGCAAGCAGAAATTTGCTTGGGAAATAGAATTGGAGCAAGAGTTAAGAAATAATGGGTAAAATGGAAACGAAAACTAATCAGTCTATTCAAAGGGCCTACATAGTGGCGACTGGGAAATTAAATGTACTCCATGCCAAAAAAGCTGAAAAGGTCTTTATTATACCTCAGACAAAAATGTCATGTAAAAGCTAACAGGGCAGATCGCTTGCTGGCTAATTTGCTACGTCAAACAGCTGCCTCCCAAACCATTCAATCAATACAAACTCCTCCGGAGACTCACTTACAGAAACATCCCAGACTATCACATTTTTTTATTTCTATCCAAACCTATACGTGTCAGAATATCCAGTGTGCCGTATACAGGAGCTCTGCTTTGCAACGGTTACTCTTCCCCCAAACAACACATGAGGAACGAGAAAGCCTGCGAGGAAGATATTACTGCTGAGGAAGTATTACGGGTTATAAATTCTCTCCCCCAGAACAAATCCCCGGGTCCGGATGGTTTCTCTGCCCAATTCTATAAAACCTTTCGGAAAGTGTTGATCCCACGACTTGTATCTCTATTTAATTCATTTCTGCAATCGGGGCATAATTCCCCTACCATGGAAGAGGCAAAAATGGTTTTAATTTTAAAAACTTTATGGATTTAAGAAATTACAAAAAACATATTCATAACATTCATGAAATATTTCCCAGGGGAAGATCCAACCCTCGTGTGGCTCATACTGCCCCATCGCCCTTAAACATTTTGATGCATAAGTCTACTCAAAAATGTTGGCCAATAGATCAGAGAACTTGCTCCCCTCAATAATACATCCAGATCAGTCGGGTTTTATAAAAAATAGACAGGCCCACGATAACATTAGGCTTACATGTCATATTTTGGAAAAAGTAGCAAAAAAGGGCTCATCAGCGGCTCTTCTTTCTCTGGCCCAAAAATTGTGGAAAAGATAAAGGTGAATTATAAGAATCCGATGGCTCAGCTTTGAATCAATGGACAACTATCCCAACCGATTGCACTCCAAATAAGGACTAAACAGCAATGCCCTACATCACCGCTGCTGTATGCTATTGCTCTCGAGCAATTTCTTGCAAAAATTCTGTAAACAAATGAAATACAAGGCATAACATTCGGGGGATCATGCATAAAATAATGGCATATGCTGATGACATGTTTATATCAGACCCAGTAAACACACTGACGGCAGTAGCTAGGGAATTAAAAAAATATGGGGCAGTGGCAGGGTTAAAAATAAATCATACAAAATCTGAGATCTTAAACTTATCGATTCCACTGGAAGAAGAAGAAGTGCAGGCTTTGCAGTTGCTAACTCAATTTGGCTGGGCCCAGGATAGATTTAGAATTTTGGGGGGGGAGGGAGACAGTAAATCCTAAATTAACAGGATTATTTATGGCTTCCTATCCCCCATTGTTGGACGAACTGACGGGGCAGCTGCGGTAATTAGGCCCGTTGACGATATCATAGTTGGGTCGCATTAACACCATTAAAATGGTAATCGTTCCAAAACTCTTCAGGGTTCCATCTTCTTATTTTGAATAAATTACAAAGCAGGATCTCTGCATTTGTGTGGAATGACAAACATTCCAGGATGTCATTAGAAGTCCTCTACTCCTACGCAATGGGGTGCACTAGGCCTTCCTAATATGCAAAAATATCTGGCATCACAACTCTGCGTAACAAAGGACTGGTGGGACAAAGAGAAGAGCTGGGTACAAATGGAGCGGTCGGTGGTGGGGCCCCAGATTGGGGACAACCATTGGCTTCTTAAAAAGAACAGTCAGCAAAATATCTACTGGGGTGCGATTACAAGCTTGGTTGAGGAAGTTTGGGACATTGCAGTAAAAAAATACCTCACTACATTTCCCTTCCCCTTAACCCCATTATTTTCTAATCCTCAATTTACACCGGGACTGGGATCTAGGGCATTTAAAAAATGGAAGCAGGCAGGATGCACGAAATTTTGCAATGTGCATCAGTGAACGGATCCCAAGTCCTTCATTCAATGTAAAATAGAACTAGGCTTGAATGAATCTGCTCGTTTCCAATATTTTCAGGTCTGCCATTGGATGCTGGCCCCCCCAAATAAACAAGCAGCTACAAGGGAGCAGGGAGCTTACTACATTTGAGAAATGTGCTAGCTCTAACCCCGGGAATAAGGCGTTAATATCAAACTTATATAAAATAATCACAGAGGCATCCCCTGCTCTATCCTTGCATTTTAAGACCCGCTGGCAGCAAACCCCGGGGGAACAAATTTCGCTCTTCGAGTGGAAAGACATCCCCAAGTACACTTGCTCGATCCAGATAAGGGAATTCAGGTACAGTGGCGTTATACCCAAGTTCGATTGCACAAAATGAAATAAACCATCTCTCCGCAATGCTGGAGGCAGTGGGGTCTACTTAAGGACTGGGGGCATATCTGGTGGACATGTCCTGAATTGAAGGGTTATTGGGCACAGATTGAGTATTGTAAAGCACAAATATTTGGGGCCATCAGACAAAATACTATGAAGTCTAACCTTTTATTAATTCCCAAGATACAGTTGAAACGGTTTTCAAAACAAAAATGGAAAACATTTGTTATTTTGCAAATGGCTGCTCTACACTGTATCGCCCAAAAATGAAAATCTAACCTTTTGAGTGGATGGCATAATCTATTCAGCGCGATCACTTGAAATTTGAACAGGACTGGGCGGAAGTGCCAAGGTTTTTACATGACTATAATATCCGATAGTGCGCACAACATCTTCGCATTCTGGGAATTGTTTGAATTTGGTTCTTCAGTCTTACTGTGCCATTTGTATAAATTGTACCAAGCTGGAACTGAGGGGTGAGGGGGGGAGGTAGGGCGATGTTTGGGGTTTGTTGGGGTGGAGTTATTATTTGTCTTATCTGAAATGCCAATAAAATAAAAATAAAAAAGACTGCGGAAATTCCTCAGACCATTGAAATACAGGGGATAATGCTCGGGGGTATTCAGCATAAAATTATGGCATATGCAGATGATATGTTTGTGTTTAGAACAGACCAGGTATCTACATTGTTATTAATAGCTAGGACATTAAAACAATATGGGGCAGTGACAGGGTTAAAAATCAAAAATCAATCACTCAAAATCCGAAATCTTAAAATCTATCTTTCACTATGGAAGAGGTGCAAACACTTCGATCGCAAACACAATCTGGCTGGGCACAGACAAGTGTTCGACTTCTTGGCGTAATGGTAACTCCTAAATAGACAGGGATGTACACAGCCAACTACCACCCCACTGTTGGAGGAAGAAACTGGGCAGCTGAAGAAATGGGTACCGTTGATATCCTGGCTTGGTCTAATCAATACAATAAAAATGGTAGTCCTTCCTAAATTCCTCCATTTTATTCATGTGCTTCCTGTTTGGATTCTAGCCTCTTATATTAAAAAACTACAGAGCAGGATATCAGCATTTATTTGGAACAATAAACATCCCAGGGTAGCATTCGATGTGCTTTCCACACCTGCAAATAGGGGAGGTGGGGCAGTCAGGGGGTTGGGTCTTCATAATATGCAAAAATTCTACCTAGCTTCACAACTTCACATAATAAAGAAATGGTGGGACAAAGATTCTGAGAAGAGCTGGGTACAAATGGAGGGGTCGATAGTTGGGCCCCAATTAGAAGATAACATTCATTAAAGTGAGATTACACGCTTGGTTGAGGAGGTCTGGGACACTGCAGCTACAAAATAGTAAATCAGGACTTTCCCCGCTCCTTTAACACCACTTATCTTTAACCCTCCGTTTACACCGGGTCAGGACTCTCAGGCATTCACTAAATGGAAGCTAGCCGGCTGCACAAAACTTTGTGACGTGTTTCAGGGCATGGATCCCAAACCCTTTACTCAATTTAAAATAGAACTAGACCTGAAAGAATCTGCCCGCTTTCAATACTTCCAGGTCCGACACTGGATATTAGCTTCCCCAAATAAACTGGTGGTGACTAGGGAGCTCACTTGATTTGTGAAATCCACAGAACAATGCACTTATTTCACATTTATATAAAATTATTGCAGAGGTACCTCTCGCTTCTTCACATTACAGATCTCGTTGGCAGCAAACCCTGGGGGAACAAATATCGCAAATTGAGCGGAAAGGGCTGTGGAAAGATATCCCCAGGTATACCCGCTCGATTCAGAGAAGGGAATTCTGGTATAAGCTGATGGATCAGTGGCATTATAACCTGGTATATTTGCATAAAATGAAACTAATCATTTCTCAGCAATGTTGGAGGCAGTGTGGTCTACCTGGGGATTGGGGGCATGTTTGGTGGACGTGTACGGAATTGAAGGGTTACTGGCCGGAAATTGAGGATTTTAAGGTGCAAATATTTGGGGCTGTCGGGCATAGTACTATGAAATGGTCTCTCATCAACCCTTTAGGGACAATTTCTATAGAAACTGTCGAGTTGGGCGCAAGTGCCGGTCCGTCTTATGCTGAGGTGTGCAGCAATGTAGCTGGCGCTCCCAAACTATCATCCCCTTACTAAGAATGACTGTCATCATTAGCGGACCAGGCAAACACAGAGGGCTTCCCCACCCAGAACCGATTGAGTCATTAAAAATGGTATCGAAAGCACCCATAGCCCGTTACATAAGAGCGATTATTGGGATGGGACCTCTTATACATCAAACATAGTGATCCCAGATCAAGGTTTAGGGTTTAGTCTACCATGCAGAGCTCCACTAGGTCCAAATGTCGATGGTAAAATTCAGGGACCTCTACCGGACCCTTTAACCTATACAAGTATGATTCAGATCCTGAACACAGCTGTAGAGAGTGGTGCCCTTTCTTCTCAACTATTAGCAAAGGAATTCAACTTCACTGAGGTGAGGCACCCTTTGCCCCATGACGAAAAGATTACATCATATGTTCCCCCCCCATCTGTTAGTGAAATTGAACCACTCTATTTTACCGACCTCCAATGAACATTTTAGTTCCACTTTAGAGTCACCTTTTGTAGATGGTACTATCTCTTCAGTTGCGGCTCATCAGCTGCCTCATTCTGAGTTGATAAGTAATGAAGGGGAATCTATATCCCAGGAGTTTAACATTATTGGATTGGAGGGGAACCCTGACATACTACGGGGTGAATGGATCAATAGAACATACTTACTGGATGTAATTGCACAAATACCCTCATTGCGCATTCTCACCACTGATGACTTTGATCGAATTGCCGTTGCCCGTGGGAACAATTACCGAATGCCATTTTACGTTTCCAATCCGACTGTTAAAATACATCTGGAGTTTCAGATCTGATCTAAAGGACATGGGATTCTGTTTACATGCATTTAAATCGTGAAGCTGCTGCAGATGAGTTCTTGCAGAAGCCAGTAGCAAGGACTGAGGAGCCCCGCCCTCAGAGCATGGGATGGTTCATCCATTGCGCAAAATTGTATTTCTCAGCTCTTAGCCATGACAGCGGGGAATCATAATTTGGTGTGGGTTGAGCCTTTAATGCGCTCAATTACTTCTTTTAAAAATGTAAAAACTACGACTTAGCAAATTAGGAAATTGGGCCTAGATATCGTTTCATGGAACTTGTGTGGACATCTGTTGCTCTATGGGTGGTTGACTACATTCCTCAAAGAAGCCAATCTAGAGATTATCCTTTTACAGGAAACAATCGATTTATCTCTAGAAGACTTTAACACTTTCTGCAGTTATGCAATTAAGGGCAAAGTGGGGCACCCAATGGGAGGGCTTGCAATTGCAATCAGTACTAAGATTAAATGTAAATCGGCTATTGTGTATACTTCAGCTAATGTGTTAGCAGTCGAAATTGTTGTGTAGGAAAAAGATGAAGGTCCGTTAATTACGATATCTTTGTACTGGAATCCTCTGAAATTAGAATTAGAGGATATGTTTGATGATTTGGACCAATGCTTTGAAAGTATCCTCACTTTAAGGCCCTCTTGCAAGATTATTATTGCCGGGGATTTTAATTCACTGCGTCTAATGAGTAACGTGGAAACGTATCATGAACGCAATTTAGGGAAGCAGGTAGCGCGTAGTCGGGGTGCCAAATGGATTGCTTATTTTGACACATGGGAGATAAGATTTGGGAACACCCCTGCGGTGAGCCAGCAGTATACATGGAGCCATGGGAATGCCACCTCAATGATACATTTTTTTGCCATCTCCAACACATTGCTCCACTTCGTTGCGCCGGTGGTGATCCATCCGATTACCACTGGCGACCATGCTCCAATATAGACATTTGGCAAGGTCTCATCATCGTTTCAACATTAATCACTTGCTTCCTTTCAATTCAGGTGGAACCCTGGCTTATGTAAGTTAAAATATGAAAAAGTAAGGAAGGAATATGCTACTGCTTCGAGGAAATGGATTCTCCAGGAATCGTATTTCCTAAAAGAAGTAATTATGGGCGAGATAGTTGCTGATGCCATTCTATCTATCCAGGCTAAACCCACTGAAAATGGAATACTTCCATGTGCGAAAAAATATGACCCAGAAATCCAGCTTTTAAAGCGTAAGAAAAATAAGGAACTGCGCATTAATAAAAAGCATGCTAAAAATCCTTATCAGCACAGGCTTTTTAAAAAAATCGTACTCTGCAATTGTATAAAAACAAATTGAGATTCCTGCGTAACATGAATATAATTTATCTCAACTGCGAGATTATTCGCAAATTATGCAAGCATGATTCAAAATATATACGGTCTATCATACGCAACACTAATCCCCCCCAATGCATAATCTAATGAATATCATACCCTCCCATATATGGGTTACTTATCAGACATTTTCGTGCCCCCCTCGTTCCAAATCCAATAAAATCTCATCGAGGCCTTTGGCAAAATGAGATGATTTTAACTGGAATGAGGAAGACATTATTTGGGCAATTAGTAAAAAACTAGTCTAAGGCCCCGATGGCATTCCGCTGTGTGTGTACAAAGCTGAACCGGCCTTATGGGCGACCATACTCAAGATCAAGTATGACGTAATATTCAAGATTGGCAATATTCCGGAACAATGGGGAACATCCATAATTGTTCCAATCTATAAGAAAGGTAATGTACAGGATCCCCTTAATTATAGACCCATTTCATTAAAAGCGACACATGCGCAAAGAAATTCTTAATCCTACATGACTTAGAGAAGTTTATAGCATGTAATAACATCCTCTCTGAAGCGCAGATAGGTTTTAGGAAAGAGATGGGGACCCCAGTATTGACCTGTCTTCCGCTTTCAATTCTGTGGTGAGGGAATTGCTTTGGCGTAAATTACTTGTATTGGGTATCCCTACAGGAATTATATTCTGGCTGATGAGGCTGCATTCTTATACTGCGTATAAGGTCAAGCTATCTAGAGAAGGATCGATCAACGAATCCATTAAAACTTTTATTGGACTCAAGCAAGGATGCAACCTTGCAGCGATTCTTTTCAATTTATATCTTTGTGATCTGGATGAATTATGGAGTGGGTTAGGGATGTATCCCGTCAGAATGGGCTCGCTTAGACTACATTGGCTAGCGTTTGCTGATGATTTATTCATAATGGATACCACTCCAGCAGGGCTTCAGGCTAAATCATAGCTATTTGAAAAATATGCTTACGATCTGAATTTAATTCCTAATGTTGGTAAAACAAAGTATAGTGGTGCTTCATGCCGGCAGAAAACTACAATCATCTAAATGGAAAATCAGGGACTTCTGGTTCAGCACCAAACTGAGAATTGCTATTTAGGATATCAACTAAGCTGTAACTCTTCCTATTTGGAAAGAAAGACTCAATCAGAAAGCTTGCTCGTTAGGGAGCCAAATGAAGTTGATCTTCGCAAAATATTGTAGATTCTCGCTTATGCTGCTACAAGACTTTTTAACAATGAAAGTGTAAGCTGCTCTTATCTACATTCTCGATATTTGTCCGTTTGATTTAAGCTCCTATCTTGATTCCCTCCCAGGCCGACGTCTTAAAGGAGCCTTGCATATAGCAAAGATAACTGTGTCATTAAGCATGAGCTAAGTTTGATCTCATTATCATGTAGAGTGTTATGGCGTTTATTATCGAACTACGCTAAATTTCTAAATCCTCCAAGTAATTGTTTATACAATGATTTACAATGCCTAATGGAAGAAAAAACAGGCAATTCTATTAACAGGTTTCAAAACCGTATTCAGGAGGTCTTGGACAGGCTTGGTGTAACCCATAATGACCTCTGTATCAGACCTGCCTTTGTTAAAAAGAAATTGTCTGAAGATGATTGGATCCGAACTTTAGATCAATTGAAACTCTACATTTACTGAATATGCTAAATTCACACGAAAGCGATTGCCATGTTGTCATTATGTTTCCATCTTTCCTTGTTTTTCTACGAGGGGTCTATGCATTTTAAGTTGAATCAATTTAGAACTAAGGAGCGTCTATGCAATCTATGAAATGTAGGTTTCCCCACTGCCATGAATTGCATGAAACCTTGAAGCACTTGGTGCTCGATTATCCACATTTCAAAACACAGCGCACGATCCTCCTAATAAAATTTGTTAATTCGGAATTTGCTGATTGTACTGCACTTTTATGGGCAAGACTTAGTCGAAATAAGTCAGTGATGAAAATTCTAAAATATTCTGTTTTAATGTTGTATGTATAATATGCTGCCTTAAGAGGTTGATTCTTTTGTGGTATTTTATGGATGTAATGTATATAGGTATTGATTTTATCTTGATGTTAATTTTATGTATTTTGTATGATTTTTATGTAAAGGTTTTTTTATTAACCAAATACAAATATAAAAAAAATATTAAAAAATTAAAAAAAGAAAGTACTATGAAGTCTAACCTTTTGCTTATCCCCAAGATAAAATTTAAACTGTTCTCGAAACAAAAATGCAAAACATTTTTCATTTTATAACTGGCTGCTCTTTTGTGTATAGCGCAAAAATAGAAATCTAAAGACCCTCCAGACATCGCGGACTGGTTATCTAAATTATAGAACTTTGTTGCACTTGAGTGAATAACATACTCAATTCAAGGTGATCGGATGAAATTTGCACATTACTGGGCAGAGATACTTAAATTCTTGCACAGAGATTATAACATTGGATACTGCCCGCAACACCTCAGAATTCTGGGTCTCAACTGAGTATATCTTTTTGTTTCGCTGATGTGATCTATTTCATTTGTACCATGCTGCAATAAGGGGGGGGGTGTCGGGCAGTTTGGGACGTTCATTAGGGGTGGGGGGGTATTTTCTTTTTCTTTTGGGGCTACATTAGTTAGTTATATTTTTTAATCAAAAACAAAATCAAAGCCACCACTGCTATGCGTTGGAAATAAGAGTCTGCTCCAGTGGGGTCGTATTTTCAATCTCAATGTTTACTATGCATCCCACAATCCATTGGCAACCAGATAGTAATCATGGGGGTATTGCAAATGAATATTCCACAACTGGCAGCAAGGGTCTCAAGAGACCTCTGTCCCGATTACCTTAGAAGTCAGCACACTTCCATCTCCTCTCTCAATGTACACTTTAGCAATCGTGCGTGTTGCTGGTGCCAGCAGCGTTGTCACTCGTGCTGAAACGCGAGCAACAGCTTCCCGACACCATTTCCACTGCACACAGTATTATGCTTTCTCTCACCTGCTGCAACTTTAACGAGTTTGAATGGCAGAACTCGGCACCTGTTTAAACAAGGTTACGTCTTTACCTGAGGCACACACAGAGGGCTCATAAACAATTATAGAAAGAAATAGCCATCTAAAATATCAGCACAGACAGCACAGTGAACGGCCACGACGCCAAAGTGCATTTGACCCAAGTGGCTCTTTCAAAGTGATCCCATGATGAATTAAGATAGCTTATATATGCTGCAATTACTTGAATTAGCAACATTGTAACACCATTTAATAGCATGTGATTTTTAAAAACGTGGTATTTCCAAGTGGAATAGTCATTCTTCAAATATCATAATGAATAAATAAACCAATACAATTAAAAAAGTCTGTCACTACATAAAATGAATACATCTTCTAAGGCTTTGCACAGCATGTATTACGATGTGATTCATGCTTCAACTGCCTCATCTCACAAAACAGTGTGTATCACACTGTAATAATACCACACCTAATGGGCTTGCCATCCATTTGTCAACATCAGTGAAAAGCTTGTGGAAGTCCTGGAAAATTTCCTCAAAGCCAAAACTGCCATGAAAATGCGATCCACCAGGACCAAAACTGAACCCAAAGCTCTCGTGGGGACGGCTGCCGAAAGGATAACCTTGGCCTTCATCGTCTTCGCCATCCGCCTCATCCTCGTCATGAGCAATGCCTCCAAAGAAGGGATTTCTGCATTGAACAACAACAAAAGTGATTTTTTTTATTAACAGTAACGACTTGCATAGCACAGAGACTTGAATGTGCCAAGCACATTACAAAAAGGTACACTTTCATCCCTTATTATCAGGTCAGCAATCTGCCAGACAGAGTCCTTTTACAATCAGGGAGCCACATCATCCCAACTCTTAGATTTTTCTAAATTAGTACTACATACTGCAGTTACTATGTATTGGAGTCGCTGTGTAATACAGCATGCAAGAGTAAAAATACAACCAGTAACCGAGTAGCCATTTCATTTAGAAAACTGAGATGATGGAAGGTGATGCATCAAGGGTGCCAGAGGCCCAAAGCTCCAGATAAGATTTTGAGGTGGGATTATTTTACTCCGGATTGTTCAACTTTGAGAGTAAATGTGATTTGAAGAGAGTAAAAATGATTTCTCTCCTTTGCAAGAGTAAAATGTATGCGACATCCAGCCGACGTGTGCAAAAACTGAATGGAAATCACTACCATGCGTTGTTCAAAGAAACATCTAGTAGTTCGAAAAAATACATCAATTTTATCAATAAGACTAAATATTAAAAACACAGTATAAAACATCAATACATATGAATTGTGTATTAAAAATAACTGTTAGTATGTGACCAAAAATCCTATTTGAAGTAACAGTATAAGCTATTGCTGCTAGTTTACCATGTGGGTCTACTTAGGACCCATATCTCAGGATATATTTACCCAGGTAGGTCTGTGGGTGAAGACTGCACCCACAGACCTACAGAGGTAAATATATCCTGAGATATAGGTCCTAAATTGACCCACATGGTAAACTAGCAGCAATAGCTTATACTGTTGTTTTTATATTGACAGTTCAAAGACGTCAACTGTAGACGAGCAAGAGGAGAATTTATCGAACCCCAGAATAACTGATTTCTCCTGAAGAATGTTCATCATTTAAAGACTCTGAACAGAAACATGTTGAGACAAACCCTGTACAATTACATATGAGGGGATGACATGAAAGGTGTATTCATAATAGCCTGAAAAGGAATTAGAGCAGTCTTCTAAAATATCAACTAGCAAATTCTACTGTAAAGAACACACCATAAACGATTTTTGGTCACATACTTTTTAAAAATAGTTTTTATACACAATTCATATGTATTAATTGATGTTTTATACTGTGTTTTAATATTATGTCTTAGAAAAAAGACATCAATTTTATTAATAACTACCAGATGATTCTTTGAACTGTTCAAAAATCTATCTACCTCCATATTTGCCACAAATTATCCATAACTGGAAAAAGATAAGGAATTCACTAGCAGGTAGCTAGTGTTAATCAGGACTAACACTATATTTAGAGTAATCATTACCATGTGGCAGCTTTCTGCATTGTGACAGAATACACCTTTCATTATTTCTCCAAGGTCTGGCCATTTCATCTCTCCTGTATATATTTAAATGTTAAAAACAAAAAAAACCTAGCCAATTACACAGTAAAGCAAACATGAATTCTATTGTGTTTGTCGAAGTTCGATAGAATTGTCTTTTGATGTTTAACGAAAGTCCTAATTTCCTGGAGCTATTACTACCTAATGGTATGCCAATGTTATGCTACAACAGTGCAGGGAGGCGAGGACTGCATGCAAAATTCTATACCTAATCTCATGGTCAAATGGTTATTTAAATGGCGCTTTTGGCAGAGCGCTATACATTGAACATATTTATCACCATTATCACCAAACAAAAGTTGCTACTCCTTTATCGACTTCGAAAGGATGAAAGACCGAGTTGGCCGTGCCAGGATTTTAACCTGCAACCTACAGATCACATACAGATTGCAGCAGCGAGCGCTCAACTGGCAACATTCACAGTGCTAGATGTTGGACGAACCATGCATGAATCGCTACATTAAGTTAAATAGCGATCTGGATTATCACAGGGACAGGCTTTGCTGATTTTGTATTTCAAATTACAAATGTAACTTTCATTTGTTTGTTTTTGAACAGCGCTGGAGTCAGGTTTTGGATGTTTTTTATTGTAGTCTTGAAGATTTGATTGTCATTACACCAATCACAGGTGTTATAGCCCATCACTCACACTTGAGCAAAGACTCTGCTGCCACTGACCATTTATAGTAATGTACCCCATTGACTGCAAAGTTGAATGGATGTAAACTAGACCGTGCATACTCCTAATTTTACACACCGTTTTTATAATTGGAGTGTAAATTAAATTTTAAGTGTAAAAATTATCTGCCTTCGCACGATTATGCACACAGCACAGGAATTGTGCATTACAGGTTTGCTTTCACTGAAGAAAAAAAACATTATTTGTTACAAAAGATTGTCAATTGCAACTTAGTTTTCCATCTTATTAATTATACAATCCTAAAATGCTAGGAAAATAAATGCGCACAGTGCTTCTGTTGCTCCATGAGCATTGTAAGGAACTCATGGTGGCAACAGTGAAGACAGACACAAGTGATCACAGTCCAAGGGCGTTTATTGAACTTTATAATGGGCGAGATAAACGCCTGATCCAAACCTAAATCTAAGATGGGAGCAAGCTACGACCATCAAATAATAAAAAGCCAGTCCTAATGAGCCTATACTAAACAAAAAAAAAAAAAAAAAACACTATTGCCGATCCTGAATTGGCAATAGTGTTTTTTTTTTATTTTAAATTACAAAAAGAGTGTGGGATAATGATCACCAGAAAAGAAATAAGTGTTCACAAAATGATATGTCAGGATAATATGGCTCGGTCTCCCTTCTCCAAGTTTGAAGCACGGGACAAGGCGGGACTTCGGAGCACAGCACACTCCTGGGCCTCGTCAGTATGAGGTTCACAGTTCTGGTTCAACAATATCAAAACCTTCAGAGGCCAAGTATCTTTCCTGATAAAGCCTCTCGTCTGAAGGCCTGCTAATTCACAACAAACAAACGGTTCCTTCCGTATCCTTGTACCTTGGGCGATTGCTCTTTACCCCTTGGACCTCGCTCCATCGGGCTCGGATCCTTCATACAAAACTGGGCCTCCGTCCGCCGGGTTGACTACGGCCTTCTTTAACAGTTTATGTATTTTTAACACAGTTCATGCATTGATTCTTTACATCAGAAAGCAGGGGTTTTCTGTTACGCTCACCTGGCTCCCACAGGGGCGTCGGTCGGACCCGGACTGCTGCGGCCTCCACCCACGTGATGCGTAGTGCAGTGATGACTGACTGGATCTGCCCTCCTAATCTTGTCTGCTTGGCCCGTAGAAATATTCTCCTACAAGCGGAGAGATGGATTTAGCCACTTGTGGATTCAAGTGATAGCACCCCCACTGTCCTCCCCACTAATCACCTCTGAAGCGCCCTCTCAGCAATCTCACCTTATATTCTTGAAGGATGAGCCCTCCATCCTGCGAAGCATGCAGGGGCGTGTTGATGACCAGTTACTTCACTGGCTTGAAGATATTGGAAGAGTTGTAGACGAATCCTGACTCCAAAAGATCCTGGCGAAGAGCCGTAAGTATATAGTTCGTAAGAGTTCAAAATGTCTGGAATTCACTCCTGTCCAATTCCTCTTTTATCTTGCAGCTTTTGACCCAATAAGAAGATTGACAGCTGAAAGCGCTCCGGTAAAAGTCTGTGTTACCCAACACTGTCCGGTAAATAATGCCAAGGGTTAAATTTGCTGCTTTCTCCTCATCTTACAGGTGCGGCATAAGATGTGGCGTGCTGATGAATTATACCTCCGGCGGTAAAATCAGGTAAGCATATGGCAGCTAAAGAGATTGTCTCCGTCTGTTCTCTCTGCTCACCTTGTTGTTTCTTGTCCCCCTTAGGTGCCGGGATTCGGCGATGTAAAGATGGAGACAGCGCCGGATCGAAGAGATGCTGCGTGGAACGGTGAGTTTGGCGCAGCGCTGCGACGCTTTTAAAACAAAGTATTTCGTCTGGTTTGAAGATGCGATGAATCCGGAATCAGGTAAGAAATCAGGTAATACTCTTGTTCTAACCTTTGCTTCTTTCCTTCTTTCTAGGTGCTCCAGGTTCGAGGCGGGCGTGGCAGAAGGCTCGATGCTGCTGCTGGCACGGTGAGCGTTACGCTGCTGGATGCAGAATAACCCGAAGAGCAGCACAAGCTTCGCGCGTGGTTTAAATAGCCTCCAAAGTAGTCCCAGGTAGGTATTCCTCCCCGACCACACCCGAGTAACAAAATAGTCCCTAAGGTAAAGTAGTCCCTTCCAGGCCTCACATGGGCTTGGATCCTCTTGCAGCATGGTCTGCATCAGGTAAGTGTGCACCTATGAACCTGGCGCCTATGGCGCCAGGATTGATGTCCCATATGAGCCTGGTGCAATAGGCGCCAGGACTGAACCCAGACAGCCCCTAGCAGCGGTTGCTGGGTTTTCTCAAGGTGACATGATGCCTGCTCCCGGGGCTGATGGACGTGGTCTGGATGCCCGGTGGTATGCATCATGACATTTTCCTTCTCCTAGCTTTCTTTCGGCATCCCTCTGTTAGATTCACACTTGCCTTAGTCCACAGTTCACAATCGTATTGGAAAGCGGGGTTCCCTTCCCCTAGCTTTCCTCTGGCCACGGGTCAGAGTCTTTCGATTGTACAATGGATTTGACGTAACCCTTATAGGACCACTCCGACGCCTCACGTCACCCATTCGTAGGGCCTTCTGGTTCTTGTAGTCTCTTAAACATGTCCCGGTCAGTCTTTAGAATGAGCGCCCCCGTAGCGGCCGACCACTCTGCATCAGGACTTCAACTGAGCTTTCTTTAAAGTTCAAACACATACACAAGTTATTTCCCTTTCAAATTCCTTGTGTTCAAAATGTTGCTACTTGCAACCTTGGGTTCAACACAGTTTGGTTTGCCATCACCTTCCACCGATTTACCGGCTGTGCTGAACCTATTCACTTGTCTGTTCTCTGGAGTCAAGGATAGTACCACGGTAGCCAGCGCCTGCGTTATCAAAGCGGGAGCCGCCCCCCCCCCCCCCATGTACCATTGACATCTGCTGCTCTGCACGGCAGCTGCAGCTCCCGGTTTTATGCTTTCCCTTTCAGAGACTTTGCGGGTCCAAGTTGAAAAGGGCATGGTCAATTCCCCCTTCATCGTCCTTCCAGGTCTCACTGCCTTTCTTCTCCGTGTGAACTGCCAGTTTGGTGTAGCTGTCTCCTCGTGTATTCAGCCTTGCTCAAAGTGTGCTTTCGAGCTCCACCTTTTATCCCTGTGGGGAAGGTAAAGGGCCGTCAGGTGTTTGCGGTTATTGTCAATTTCCCGACTCTGCCTGACCCATGTGTTGGGACATGCAAGGTAAACGGCTCTGGTGTTAGTCTATTGTCTGTTACAGTGTAAGCAAGTCTTCGTGCGGGAAAGGGGGCGGGGGAACTAGCTTCTAAATATCCTACAAAGTAGGATGGGGGAAAGGTGTTAAAAGGAAGGGGATACCGCATCTCAACCCTCGTTGTCCCACTTCCACTCCCCGAAGATCCCTCGCCCAGGTGATCCTCCCCCACTGGGTCCACCCCAGGAACTGGATCCAAAAGCGATGGCCATTTCCTGGCCACCTGGGCGATAGATCTCCAGGGACTAGTGGGTGAGACACCTTCAGCACTCACAGCATCTACACACAACACAGCAGAAGCTGAATGGAAAGAAACCATTCCTTTTAACCCGGTGTGCAGTTTCTTTTTTTGAAAGGCTTCAGATAAATAAATTCTGTTTCAGAGGCTTTTCTCCATGGCTTGCAATTACATCCAGTAAGTAACCTGCCCTTTGCAATGCCATCTGCTCTAAACTTGGGTGTAAATGTATGCAGGAAAATAATAAAGCTGTCGTATTTACACAATTTTCATGCGTAAAAAGGCATGGTATGACCCTTATCTTGAGGCCCGCAGAGGTCAATGTCTTCCAAGGTAATTAATGCAAGCACCTCCCCACTGTTGGCCATCTGCCAATACCCCCTTCCCCCACACAATTTGGCCATGCATCTCCAGATCCTTGCATGGTTTGTCAGTGTGACGATGTCCTCAAAGATCCTTCCATGGCTCAATAGTTTACCTCTAATTCTGTGCATAGAGCCCAAATGCCACAAACCCCTCAGTTAGTTATTGGGCTCAATAGCCCTCATGAAAAATCAGATTGGATGGCAGGTTGTGCATACAGTATGTGTCACATGTTTGCTGAAGGTCAACATGTGAAAACTGCTTCTGAAAACCGCTGACTGAATAAGGGCAACAAACAATGTATATTGGTCAAATGGGAAAGGGCTAACAGAAAAATAAATACACTTCTAAAAAACAAAAACCTAATGAAGCCTGGTCGGTAGGAGGGAGAAAGTAGTAGGAGTAATAGGAGGATGTGAATATGTTGTGCCAATCTTCCTAGTGAAGGACATGTTTTGGCCAAAGATGTTATAAAAAATATCATACAGAACCCTGATTAATGCGAGAAAGAAGTACTGTAAGTGAGAGAGAATGGCAGCTCTTCCGATGTGCTCAAGAGCCACGGCAGCCCCAAGTGAACCAACTGAGTACAGCACCACTCAAGTCTTGGCAGTTCGGCCACAGGTGTGGACAGGAGAGCCACACCTACTGTATGTGCACAAACCCATCAAACTACATCAGAGTTGCTGCAAACTTCCAACACATGCCATGGTAGAAGAGGTAAGAGAGGACCAGGAAGCGGAGCACCTGAATCATAAATACTACTACGCTCTGAACGAATTGAGAGAAACAAGCTTGTGCCACCAGGCGAGCCCAATGCTGCAGCAACACCACTGTTGGGCAAGTCATCTGGGAACCAGCACCAACCCTGATCGGCTAGTCCACCCAAGAGGTAGATCACCTGTAGTAAAACTACCAGTAAGCGCTGCACGTGAACATCATGGGCAATACCGGACGGGCTCGTAGGACCATGAGCCACTGTGACAATAACCATCGCTGGACAACAGGCAGAAGCGCCTCCATATCCCATTGGAGCTCTTGGCTGGATTGAACCTTTTTGGTGTGGGAGACAACCCCTGCAAACATCTGGTGTACATCCAGGTCAGACTGCAGTTTCCATGGGACGTAGCAAGATTTGGCACTCCTATCGACACCCTGACTCTGGCCTGCAGCAGTCAGAGGGAGATGAGGACGGACAACAACCCCCTTATATATGTGTTGAAGTTGGCAAAGCTGGATGCTACCGGACACCGCACTTTCCACATACAATTTCAGTATACGATACAGACCTGGATGCACGAACATCGATGTCAATGCCCTCCCTTGGGGGGTCTTATGCTCAGCTGGATCCACCTCGTGTAAGGAGTTGTCTTCAGCAAACGTCAGAGCCATCTGCAGGCTGTAAGTCAGCAGGTACCAGACAGAGCCAGGGGCGTGGCTTGCTTGGGATTGTGAGGGGTCAGAAATGTGAGGTGGACAACTTTTAGATGATTTCTCAATAAAGGCCATTTTATTAAATCATACGTTTCAATAAACGCCTCACTATCCCTAGGATTTCCATGCCTAAACCAAACTAAAGGAAACACCCCAACAAAGGATACCTGGCCCTCACACATGTACATAAAACAAGAAAATATATGGTAATTCACAACAACAATAATTGCATTTGGAATATCCACACACTCTCTTCATAACCTAGGTGAACTCCTCTTCCCCAGGTTTTAAGTTGGTTTCAGTTACAATGTTCAACAAAAAGAAATAAGGAAATCCGGGTTTGTAACAGTGCTTTGCACCTTCAATTTGTCAAAAGAAAGTTCCAATGATCCAATGTACTACAAAAGAAAGATTCCTCCTCTTCCATGAAAGATATTTTTAGTCCAACAAATAACATCAATGATAGTTTTGGGTCAGGATGATTTGCCACAAATGATAAGATTCAAAGAGAAACACCTTCTTGATATCATGTTTTGTTAACTCTCCTTTCAACACCATATTTGTATTTATTTATTTATTGCATTTGTTACACGCCCAAACACTTAGGTATCACAGCATAGGTTAGAGAAGGCTTTACATTTCTGGTTACAGTGCAGGAAAGGTTGCACAATAATAGCAAACGGAAAAACAACTATGAAAACAGGGATAGTTAGAGCCACAACAGAGCAGGTTATCTGTACAGTAACAGGTCAGGAAAGAGCGATTCTTGCTCAGTCTTTATTAAAGAACCAGGTCTTTAGGGATTTTTATTTATTTTGGGTGCGAGGGTTCGCTTCTCAAGGTCACTGGGAGGGAGTTCCAGGTTTTTGGGGCAAGTACCTGAAAGCTCCTCTCCCCCACTCGCGTGAGTTTGAAACGTGAATCGCAGAGTTGGGAGCTGTAGTTAGATCTCAGTGTTTTTGTCGATGTGTTAGGCGTACCTGTATTGATGAGGTAGATGGGGGCTGTCTTTGCCAGACATTTGTGTGGGATGCACAGCATTTTGAAGCGAATTCTTGCCTTAACAGGTAGCCAGTGAGCTTCCCTTCTGATCTTTGAGATATGGTTGAATTCTTTGGTGCCAAGTGCTGCTCTAAGGGCTTTATTTTGTAGGAGTTGTAATTTGTTAGCATTCGATACGCCTAGAAGTAGCACATTACTGTAGTCTAATTTAGACAATATAAATACATGGGCAAGAGTAATACAATTGTGTGGGGTCAGGAATTGCTGACTTAGTGCAATTAACTTGGCAGTGTATGCGGTAGCTGTAGAGAGCGTATTGATGTGCTTCGTCGGGGATAGGTTTGAATCAAGGTAAACCCCCAAAGTTTTAACCAGATTGAGAATAGAGATGGGTGTGCCATCAATGGTGATAGAGGAGTAGTCCGAGTGGAGCGATTTAATTCTGGAAGGAACGCCCACAAAGAGGATCTCCGTCTTCTCGTCATTGAGGCAAAGACTATTGACTGCCATCCAATTCTGGATGATAGCGTAGATTTTGTTTACCAGGATTGGGTCTTGCTCGTGGTTCCCCGAGATGGGCATCAGGATCTGGGTGCCATCGGCGAAGTTGGTATAGATGACACCCATAGCATCAAAGGCAGCTAAGAGGAGCTTAGTGTAGGCATTATACAGGGAGGGTGAGAGGCATGACCCTTGCGGTACTCCAATGGGTACTGGAATAGGAACTGCTGCTACCTTGCCTAAGGCGACTCTGGATGTTCACAGTTTATATATTGGTCAGGATAACTTCACAGCACTTCCACGTCTACCTGGTTTACTCTCATACCAGGCCTACTTCTACAAGGATTCACCACACAGGTCTACTAGCCTGCCCGATAGCTTTCCACAATCATGAGTGCTTTCGAAGTTCGACATCTTCAGCAGTTTGCAGTTGTATGACTTTCAACACTTTTCAACAACTTTTCAGAAAAGACAAGATTTGCATTCGTGCTCTTTAACACTTCCAAGCAAGCAAGGCACTCTTCTTCTGAACATTTACATTCCAGAAGGGCTGCCTCTTTGCCATTCTTGTCCTTCTGCCACACCAGTAACTAAACACCCTTAAGGATGTCATTCTAACTTTCCTCCTTTTGGCTTTGGCAATGTGAGTTTTTATACCAGCTTTAATTTTATGGAACAATTACAATCAACAAGCTTCACCTTTGAAAACATTGCATCTGCACCTTCTCTTCCTGTTAACCACAGTAGCTTAACTGTATGCCTTGCTGTTAGTCTGGGCAATGCCTGCACCACGCTTGGTTTTGGACAATGCTTGTACTACTCTTGGCTTTGGACAATGCTCGTTTGTTCCCTGGAACTCAGTTCACTTCAATTTGATGCTACAATGTCTCCTGCTTTGCAAATGATTCTTCAGTCAGCCTTCAAGTTAGAATCAATTTCAAGTATAACCAATTAATATTTCAGCAATTTTACTCATACATGGGTGTGACTTTTGTCAGTCATTATCCGACAATCAATGGTCGGAGTTACAGCAATTTCACTCAACGCGAGTGATTCTTCTTTGCTACCGTTGCCTGCCTTTGTTATGCGCAATGGACTAGAACCCTCGGTAACAACAATCATTGGCTTCTGCCTTTGATCCCTTCGCGTGCTGCAGGACTTCCATTGCTTTGGCTTCTTCCGATTTGACACTTCCTCGCTGAAGTTGCCTTTGTTTCCTCCAAGTACAGAGACCCCAGCCACGGTATCCAGCACGGTATCCAGCACATTTTCTGCTGCGCAGTCCCTGCTATTCGATTCACATGCAGGAAAGCCTTCTTTCTTCATGCTTCCCACTGCGCAACCTCTGTACTTCAGATGTATGGGGAAAATGACCCTCTCAGGTCCGGCAGGTGAAATCTGCCCTGCAGTGGTCCTGGCGCCCTCTTTCATCCAACTTCTGCTTGGATTGCCAACAACGAGCCTGATGCTGCACTCTCCTGCTGCTGCTGCTGCTACTGCTACTACTGCTACTACTGCTACTACTGCTACTACTGCTACTACTGCTCCTTCTCCAACTTTTAAGAGAGCCTTTTAAGCCTCTCTTAGGTGTGGGTCATTTGCCTTAACAAGCAGACTACTCCTGTTGTATAACTCTTGAGCCCTCTTCCTCATCCCAGTACTTCTTATGGGGCATGAAGTCCCCAACAACAGAATAAGGTTTTCTAGTCAGGTTTCTACTTTCAAACTCAGGTTTATTTTGTCTAAGTGTTTTAGGAAACGTCACAAGAGTTTACTAGAAAAGGGGAAGGCAGTTGATTTAAGCCGTTATTCACAGATCTCACTGTACCTCTGTGAGTTAGAATGATTTCTAACTTTATACGGTTCAGGCAGGCTTTCCTTTCTTAAGATGTTTAGGGATTTTACATTAGCTTTATCCATTAGCTTTATCCACATTAAGATGTTCAATTTGTGGATCAGGCAAACAATAATAATAAGCCATTACATAAGTACTTGTAAAAGTTTCTTCCCCTTTAGAGACAAATACTGCGTCTCATCCCACAGGATCTCCTCACCACCCTGAGCCTCATCTCCTCCCAAGTGATCCTCCCGCAGAGCACCACCTCCAAGGTCAGGATCAGGCAGCATCTTGCTTTTCACTGACCACCTGGGAGGAGACTTTAGGCAGGGGTTTAGTGAGGAATCTGCAGGATTCATCACAGGGTCCTTAGCTGAGGCGATACCCACTGTCTACTTCACCATCACCAGTCTGGAGTTATCTGAGCTACCACGTCTAATCGGAGATTAAATCCACATGTCCCCACTTGCTGATCCTGGCATCGCTCTGTTCCTTAAAGCTAAGACCACAGGAGCGGATGTGTCCAGAGACCTCTCATGACCCCGAGCAAGCTATGTTGCTGAAGGAGTGGAAGACGCTTGTGCAGAAGAGTAGAATCCTGTACAAGGCAAGCAAAGTTGGAGACCGGCTTCTACATCACCTGGTGTTGCCACAGAGATTTCGCCGAGCTGCATTGTATGCACTCCACGACCAGCATGGACACCTTGGCAGCGACAGAACCTTCGAATTGGTCCGCTCAAGGTTTTTCTGGCCCAGACTAGCAGCAGATGTCAACTATTAGTGCCAGCACTGCACCAGCTGCACCAGGTGCATCACCAGAAAGACTGTGGTTCGTCCTGCAGCCTATCTTCATCACCTGGAGAGTTCCAGGCCCATGGACCTCATCTGCAGCAGGTTTACAAGAAATGCAGTTCTTGTGCTGATAGTGTTCCTCCTCCGTTGACTCTGGGCATCAACAGCCCAGAGATCACTTGTGGAATAGCTTATTTTGCTCCAATGCAAAATTACTGACATGTGCATGCTCTGGCAGGACATGCCACCAAATTCTCGCAGAGGAACAATATTCCCTTGTGAACACCAGTTCCCAGTATTGTATTTCTGTTTTGCAACCTGGTTATTTTTAAGACTCATTGAAAATTAACAGAATTGCACTGTTTGTCTTAATTGGGGAGGTACCAACCCCTCTCCCCCCCCCACCCCAGCCTCTCCATCAAGCTGCTCCCACTTTGACCTTTCCCCTGTTTGTTTCCTCCAAGGTTATCTTTTAATTAATAGGTACGTTTCTCATTTTTCTCACTGCAGGCCGATCACAGATCATGGTCAATCTGGTTTCCACAATGAACCCAACAGTTTCTACTGCAAAATAAGTACAAGGTTTGTCAAAACAAGCATACCCTTTGACAGAGTTTCAGTGCATAACATTTTGTGAAGTTATTTAATGAAAAAGTAGTACATTTGTAAATAATGCCCTATAAATATAGGTTTTGAGAATGTTTGTGGTTTTGTGAAACCATACATAAAATCTTCCAAGATGGCCACAAATTTGTATTAAACTTATGTCCATTGAACAGGCAGGGGATGTTGCTATGTATGTGACCTTTTGCTTAATAAATACATTGGATCATTTAGCCAAATAAGAAAAGGGATAAGCAGACTATGTGCTAAATTATTTTATTGTGTCCTTGGTGGAAATACAGTGCACACCCTGTGTATTAGATTGCAAGCCTTGGCAATATTGAGAGTACCTAAAAAGTTGATAATTAATGGTGCAGATAGTAATACCCGTCAGATGATGCGATTACCAGAGCAAATTATATCAATACCAGGGCATATGGTGGAAGAAAGTTGCAAATGCCTATTCTAAAAATATTGGATTTATCAACACTGAGTTGAAAGTAAAAATAATGTAATGCATGTAACGATGTCCTTCTCTCCGATATGCTTTCCTCACATGTAATCACGTTACTAATAATGTCATGTGTCATCAGATTGCTCCCACTGAGGCGTATTAAATGATGCTGGCCTGATCTCGGTACAACATGTGATGTGTGTGCTAGACATTTTGGTCTTTTTCACTCTGATACTTTCATAAAAAAATATTTTCCGATCTCACAACAACAAGCTCGCCGGCACAGAAGCTAGAATATATAAGTCCTGGTGCACTGGAAAACACACAAAAAATAATTTGGTACTCTGCTTATGCGGCTTTTCACTCTAAACCCTTTTAAAAAAAAAAAAAAAAAAAAAGAAGGTCTATGAGGTTCCCTTCACTGGTTATAAACAACATTATCAATGGTGCATTTTTACATTACAAATATCCCCAGTTCCTGGCCTAGTACAGGCAAATGGCATCAGTTCATTGAGAAAGCCAGAGAGCTGTGCCATTTATGACTGCAGGAACAGGTTATAGGAATTTTGAAGTACAGGTCTGTCAGGGCTTTTTACAACACAGTCCCAACTTTGAGTGATTACACCCACTTCCATTTACTTGAGGCAGACTTTGTCTTGACACGTGTCAGGTATTTCCTTTAGGAGAGGCTGACAGATGTCACAATCTGATCATAGGAGAGGGGACTGCCGCTCAGAGCCTATTTATTCTATAGTTTAGGTATTTTTGCACAGACCGTATGGCAGATGGAAGTTGTAAATAGCCAGTATTTGTTTATATTGCAGGGCCCAAATCATGTGAAGCAGCTCCAGACAATGTCATATGGTTCAGCTTCAACAGCCTTGAGTTTAATTTCCTGGGTAAGGCAACAAGACATTCCCTTCTTGAAGCTTGTTGGGGAATGAATGCCACTTGGCTGGTTTAGGCCCAAAGCAGATTTCATTCATAAAATGCAGCTTTTGCAGTCATTTTGTTTTCCCGTTTTATATTTCCACAACACAGGGAAACATTATACATGTCTTTGCAATCAGACTTCTATTAAAAACGTCCACATTTTTAACATCGGCAGGTTTCATTTCATAATACTCATTCTCAATACTGTAAAAGGGCAGGTCTCTTGGTTTTTGCTCATGTATGAAATGCTGTGCTTTTCATCCCAGATTGGACTGTTTCTCATTTACAAAAAAGCCTGTGGGATTCTTCCATGTAACCCAACAATTCCTTTTAGTGTCTTATTTTAGATGGCCTGTGAACATCACACATTTTCCTTGCACATGTCATTTTATAGCTGCTGTGCACAGGCTACAGCTCACTTTTGTTGTTAAACAGGGACTTTTCTTTCTTTGCATACTTTTCTTCAGTATAAATTCCCCTACAGACCTATGCTCTGTGACCATCCCCCAACAGCATTGTATTAAAGTATTGAAAAGTGCTTTAGCAATAAGGGTTTCCTAATGTGTTTTGAAAGTAAGTGGTGAATGGTTCCCCAGGTCGCACTGAATTTCATGATATTGGCAAACAGATATTTTGTAGCCCAAATCTCCCACACTTTGCCCCACCAGTCTGCAGTTGTGGACCCCTGCAGCTTTTTCCATACATGTGCAAAGGTTAATCTGGCTGCGTTTAAGAGTTCTGTAATCAGTGCATCTGTCCTTCTGCTTAGACCATAAGGTTTCCCCTCGAACAGTTTACAAAGCCTTGAGATCCTCCCTATTCACTGGTCCCCCCTTATCAGTAGGTAAAGTGCAGATGGCTATCTTCCCCCTGCCTGACCTTTTCTGGAGGTTAGTGATCTAGTGGCGCACTTGATTAGATCTGTATCTTTTGTTTTCTAGTACTAATTGTAAATTGTTAAGGATAGGGGCAAGGTGGCAATGTCCAGGGTTCAGATCCAAACCCCTTCATATGGTGTCCCAATAGGAAAGCATATATTAAATACTGTTTAGAAGGATGCCTATCGCAGTCCAAGCCAGCTTGGTTAACCTGCCAGTGGAATCGCAGTTGCAACCTGCTTTAGTCTTGCCCAGCTTGGGAGTGTTGCAGACTTCATCCATCTAAATATGTACACTATTTGAGAAGCCATCAAATGCTTATACATACTGGGATACCCAGGCAACCACATTATTTTGATCTTGAGAGAACTTTGCTGGTAATTCTGTGCGATTTTAAGCCCATAAGTAGGAATATAAATTGTATTTGTATATTTAGTGGGCTGGTATGATAGTCTGCACATTACTGAAGATATACAACATTCTCGGAACCCCATTAATTTTCAGGGTGTGTACCCTACCGAGCCACAAAACTTCAAGGGGATACAATCTATCCAGGCCTTGTATCACTTCCTGAATTAACGGCAGGATGTTGAACTTGAGCAAGTCTCTATGACAAGGACCTAGGGTGATACCCAAGTATTCCATGGAAATGTGAGAACACAGAATGGACTGTTTCTGCATTAGAGACTCCACAACTTCTGTTGGTTCGGATATATTGAAGCCTTGCGATTTGGGAACCCAGCCACCTCTTCAAAATTCCTCAATCCTCAGGAGTGGGGGGGGGGGGGAGTGTGTGTGTGTGTATATATATATACACACACACACACAAGCATTTTACAGAGGATTGGGCCAACTTGCATTTTTAGGATTGGCCGTTAACCCTGCTGATCTTAAAACTCTCATGACTGTATAGTGGTGATCAACATGATCCTCCCAGGTTTTACTGTGAATCATAATGTCGTCTATGTATGCCCCACAAAAGTCAGGGTACGGTTGTAAGATTTAGCCCATCAACCATTGGAATTTTGCGGGGGACCCATGTAAACCAAAATGGGAGGACTTTGAAGTGGAACAGGCCTAGGGGTGTGGCAAAGGCCATTTTGTCTTTATCTGGACCATACAATGGAACCTGCCAATAGCCTTTTGTAAGGTCTATGGTGTAGGGATAGACAACGTTACCAAGTCGATCAATAAGGTAATCGATACGAGGCATCGGGTAAGCATCAAATGCTGATATTGCATTGACTTTTCTGAAGTTAATACAAAACCTCCAGCTCCCATCGGGTTTGGCTACTAATACAATGGGGGAATACCAGGGACTGGTAGATGGTTCAATAATATTAGCTTCAAGCATCTACTTGACTTCCTGGCTGATGGACGCTTTCCTTGCCTCGGGTAGTCTAAGGTTTTAGATGTACCACTTTCCCTCAGGGATGCAGCTATGGAGGTAAAATCCTTTCACTCTCCCTGGCTCCTCTTTAAATATCCCAGGAAACTGCTGGAGGAGTAGGTCATAGAGATCTTGTTTATGATTATTACTAATTTCAGGAGGGATAAGTGCCCTTTTATCAGAGTCATCGGGTAATAAACATGACAAAATGGTGGTAGTGAATGGTGAGGTTTTCTTTCCACTCTTCCAGGAGATTTATTTGGTATACCCAAGTTTTTAAATCTGTTCAGGTTGGGAAAGTTTGTAGGTATGTGGTCCCGTTGGTATCCAGTCATTTTACCGAATATAAAAAAAAGAGTGGTAAGTTTCACTGAAGGCCAAAATACCAAAAAATACTGAAAATGTTAATTAAATATTTATATGGTAGTGGGTGAGGGGTTAAAATGGGTATGGAGGCGGCTGGGTTAAAAGGATAGAAAAACAGGGGGTTGGGGGGACCCTCCCCCAAATAAACATATTTTAAAAAATTCTGTATGTTTTCAGCTTTTTTTTTTGACAACTTTATTTAAAGATTTATCAAAAGAAATATATATCATTCCAAAACAACAATTATGATAACAAGAAAACGACAAATAAAACAAAAAAAGCATTATACAAGTTGATACAAATAGTACAGAATAAATAAGAAAAACCTATCAATTATCTCTACTAATCGCAACAAACCTAATTTGAAATGATAACTAGCAAAAAATCAGAGGTAAACAAGAGAGAAAAAAAAAAACACAAACACAACCACACAACACAAGACAAACACAATAAAAAGAACACAATAGTAAATTAACCACTCTAAAACAAAAACCATGGCCCATCAGCACTTAATTCACGCATAGAGTTCATTAAAATCCTCCCACTGTTCCTTATAAAATTCTTCTTTATGTAAAGCATAATACTTAATCCTCTCATATCTTGACAGCAACTGCACCTGCGATACCCTTTCATCAATACTTGGTTTCTTTCTCGTCTTCCAGAGGCGTAAAATTTGACGAGTCGCCACCAAAAACACCTTATTAGCCCAACACAGAGTCGCATAGATAAAGTGAAGAGTGCCCACTGGTGATTTCAAAAGAACTGATGATGGTGTCCTTGGAAAAGAGATGTTCCCAACCAAATCAACTCTATCCAAATCCTCACTCCAAAAACCTTTAACCCTCGAACAATTCCATAACATGTGAAGCAAAGTGCCTTCCTCCGTAGAACAACTCCAACACATACTTTCCTCCCTTAAGCCAAATCTGTGCATTTTAACTGGAGTCCAAAACAGACGCCCCAAAATCCTCTGTTGAATATATCGTAATTTAGATCAATTTTCATCCTAACTGGAACCTTCCATAGAACCTCCCAATCCCGCATAGAAATATCTCCACCCAGTTCAGCACACCACATAAGTCGAAGAGCATTCCATGAAGATCTAAATTTCTCTTCTACCGGGAACAACCTCAAATAACTAGACACTGCAAGAGGCGCAACTACAATAAAACTACACCTTTCTGGTCTTTGTAACTAAGGGTCAGTATTAATACTCTCTCAGAAATCAAATCTCTCAACAATCAATATCTCCCCATTTCCCTATTATGTAGCATAAACTTCCGCTTCAGAGACTCAAAAGATATCATACCGTCATCATCCCATATGTCTCTATTAAGTAATATACCCTTGTTCATCCAACTCCTCCAGCATAGCATCTTATTATTGATCTGCCACCCCGGATTCTGCCAAATGGAGGCCTCCCCATAGAAATGAAGTCCCTGCCCTCCACTTACAATCAATGATGTGACTGCATCTTTGGAAGCATGGACAGCCTACAATGTACTGACCGATTAAGGTAACTTTCCGAGAGAGTACAGTGATTCAATTCGGAAGGGTCTCATCTTAAACTCTTCTATCTGAGCCCAAACTGGAATGTCCGATTCATTCAACGAGAAATACGATAAACATTTTTTTATCAAAACATTTTTGTAGTAATTTTCAATGTTAGGATAACCAAAACCCCCCTCATGAACACTCCTAACCATTAAATACCTGGGTATCCTTGGTTTCCTTGAAACTCCCCATAGAAACTCCTGAAAGACCCGATCCACAAGGCCCAAAACTTTTTTCGTAAACCTTAAAGGTAGCGATTGAATAATGTACAGAACCTTAGGTAGGAGCACCATTTTAATAGCATTAACCTTTGCCCAGATGGATAAAGAGAGTCTACTCCACCTACGGAGCATAGTCCTCATGCTTTCCAGAACTTTATCTATATTGAACTCCGCCATACCTTTCACATCTCTAGACAAAAAGACACCTAAATATTTCACCCTACAGTTTTCCCATTTACAATTCCAATCTAATAATCGTCTACACACCTGAGTGTCTCGAGCTGGAAACACAACCGTCTTCTCCCAATTAACTTTATAACCTGAGAGCCCACCAAACTCAGAAATCATATTCTTCAAGATGTTTCCCCCCTCTGCAGGATTACTAAGAACAATAACTATATCATCAGCATACGCCATAACCTTAACTTCAACTTCACCAACTATAAAACCGGATAGGCAATCCGACTGCCGAATATATGACAAAAATGGCTCAAGAGCCAAATTAAAAAGGTAAGGTGATAGTGGACATCCTTGTTGTGTGCCTTTAAATAATCTAAAAGAAGATGAAAGTACCCCATTCACCCAGAGCTTTGCACTAATACCCAACTGTAATGCCCCAACAGCATTTATAAATAGGGGACCAAAACCCATCTTAACCAAAGTAAAATTTAAAAAAGCTCAAGCCACATTATCAAATGCCTTCTCAGCATCAAGAAATATGAAAATCAAATCATCAATTCCTGAGGATGACAAATTCAAAATATCCAAGAGAGTCCTAATATTATCATATCCATGGCGTTGCTTCATAAAACCCACTTGAGACCTACCAATTAACAAACCCATATATTTATCCAACCTGGAAGTCAAAATTTTCGTAAATAATTTTGCATCCACATTCAAAAGTGAAATGGGGCGATAATTACAACAATTCGATGCATCTTTCCCCTCCTTGGGGATTACCGTAAACACTGCCTCCCTCATTGAAGAACATAAAACACCCTCCATAAGAAACCGATTATAGAGTTCACATAATTCTGGAGCTAGCTGCTCAGCAAAAGATTGGTAAAACTCAGTCGGCAGTCCATCTGGGCCAGGTGACTTACCAGACTTCATTTTAATAATGGCCTCTATCACCTCTTCCACTAAAATAGGAGCATCCAGAAATTCTCTGGCCTCATCAGACAGACAAGGAACATCAATCTTATCAAAGAACTCCACCAGATCACTCTCTAACAGCACATGCTCTTCAGAGTATAACAATTCATAATAATAGCGAAAACACTCACCAATATCCTTCCTTTTCACAATAATCCTACCAGACTCATCTTTTATTTTCTGGACAAAAGACCTCTCGTACAATCACTTCAACCTCTTTGCAAGCAATTTACCCCCAGAATCCCCTCTCTCCCAGAAGCGCTGTTTAGAATAAAAAGTCCCACGGTCTGCTTGAATCTCAGACTCCAGACGCAACTGCTCATACAACCTTTCCATCTTTAAACGATCCCTCACTGATCCAGTACAAGCATAAGCCGATTGTGATTTACCCAGATCCAGCTCAAGATCTCTCATTTTTGCCTCTCCTTCCTTCCTCACTCTAGATGTCCAAGTAATCAATTCACACCTAGCTGAGGCCTTAAACGCATCCCCAAACCATTAAACTATCAGCTGAGCCCTTATTTACAGCAAAATAGTCTGACACAAAACCAGAAAGCGATTGTAATGCTTTTTCCTCTTTCAGAACAAATGGTTTTAGCCTCCACCTAGCAGAATCCAGAGAGTGCGGAGCAAGACACAATCTAACCAAAACTAGAGAATGATCCAAAAGATGCCGCTCACACATTCTAGCTTCGATTATCGTCTCAGCCATATGATCTGATATAAGTAAATAGTCAATCCTTGAAAAGGAATCATGAACCGGAGAGTAAAATGAATACTCTACTGTCTTCGGATGCAAGACTCTCCAAGAGTCAATCAAATCAAAGGTATCCACAAAATCACAAAATTCTCTACTAGATCTGTGGCCAGTAAAAGAGCACGCCGAAGATCTATCCAATTTGAAGTCCATAACACAATTGAAATCCCCACCTAAAATGATTACTTCTCCCCTCATGTCAGCCAGAAGTTTAGTTACAGTATCAAAAAAGAGACCCCCCCAGTGCACATGGGCCATAAACTGAGCCAATTGTAAACAGCCCATCTTCAAATTTCAAATCAACTAAAATGACTCGACCTGCATCGTCCATAACTATCTTATGAACACTTACACCAAACCCCCTTCTAACCAAAATTCCAACTCCTCGTGAATTAGTAGAATAACCATTCAACCACACCTTCGTATATCTAGAATTAGTAAGGAGGTTCTCAGTGCCATCCTCAAGGTGTGTCTCTTCAAATAGAACCACATCAATCTTTTCCCTCCATAATCTGGATAGAATTTTTTTCCTTTTAGAAGGACACCTCATACCTTTAACATTCCAAGTACCAATAGTCAATAAGCCCATACTTTAGTTCCCTCTAAAGCAAAAATCAGCAGAATCACCATTCACATGACCTCAATAAAGTGCATTACATCAAAATGATGAACAATAAGCAATTGACAATGGATAATCGAGTCAGAGCAAAAAACAACACACACCTTGCTAAACAGACAAACAAAACAAAAGACACAAAGATACAAGTAAATTGAACAAAAAAGAGCCCAGCAACGATTGGGCCCACTAGGAGTTACAATATATACAAAACTAGACCTATTCATGACCACCCTCCAGAAAGCTGTGCCCAAATTTAAAAGGTATAAACTATCCATTTAGACAGTGCAACAAGTACAAGTCGTGAACAACAAGTAATATTCCCCCCCCAAACAGGAATCTGAGAAAGCCTCAACAAAACCCCAAAAGACCCATCACTCCAAAAATGCTGGCGCTCCTATGTATATAGTCTCAGACAAACTCACCACTGCAAACAAACATTTATCCATCAGTAGCCACTCAAAACAAGCGACCTATGACCAATGTCTCATCCGTGCTTAGTGGCACAGTGACTACAGTGCGCAAACAATTGAATAGAAGAGAAAGGGAAAGAGAGTAGTACTCCACATTAGCCCTACACAAAAGCACATAGACAACCTTATCACAGTACACACATCAGCACAAGATTGCTAGATCACATGGGAAAAGTAAACGCACACCACCAAACCGCTTAGCCATAACAACAGTGCCCTAGACTACTTGCACTAACCCCAGCAACCACAATATGTATTACTACAAGGGTGCTCCCGAAACTAGTGCACAAACAGTGACACACAAGACCCAGAGAAAAGGCGCCCCGGAATACATTATCAACATAAAAGCATCACATGTCAAGTAGTAAGCAAAAACATATACTTCCCCACCAATCCACTAACACCAAGGTAAATGTTCAGTTGTATCACATGTCATTCTTATGAGCATTTTTCAAAAATTATACCAAAATCGCACAAGATCTAATAATACATTTACCCTCATATTGCAAAAGAGAGAGAAAAGGAAGTCATAGAATGTGCAGGTTGTATAAATGTCACAGTAACCTCCTGTGTTTCTCGGATTATTAGGAAGCATCTTTATGAATTGAAAAGCCCTGACAAATCAAATCTCAAGCCTGGGGCACTGATGATGAACGAGCCACAAATGACGGTGAAAGAAATGGTGTGCCTTCTTTGTGAAATGCACTGCTCATGCCGCTGACAGAAACACATCGACGTTGCATTGCAGGTGGCAGCACCACACCATTTCACCGTTTACCCCCTACTTGAAAGTTATTGCCCATTTTGAAAGAGCCACACAGACAGGTATGGCGCATAGTTGGAGGACTGGTAGGAGCTGGTTGTTCCTAACATTACCATACATCATGTAACGGGCCATGCGTAAAGATGTACAAGGCCGCATACATGTCTCAAGTTGCTGATCACAAACAAGCTTAGGATAGAAAACATTCACCAAGATGAAGAACAAGAGCGCCAACATGCATGGGAAGGCTGCGTGAGATACAAATGAGTAAAAAAAAAAAAAAACTCAGTGTCAGCACAAGTGAGACGATGGTGCTGTGCAATATGAACAGCCCCCAAGGACCGGTAAACAGCTCCATATACATATCAATTGAGAGACTCAGTCATACCTTTTTCCCGACATCGAAAATCACTGTTTCCGTCAGAGCCGCTCATCACAGGAAAAGAAATCCGCTTGACCATGTACCCTAGAGATCATCCAAGTTCACATCCCTTTGTCCATCACCGTCACGGCCAATTACATTACTTTAAATTGTTGAAGACCGACCCTTCCTCGCAATCCACTCGCCAGGCCTCCGTAAGCAATGCGTAGTACGCCATGCACCGCATCACGTACGGCACGCTTACAAGTAAACACAGAAGGTACCTTCTTCTAACAGATTCCCATGGCCATGCCGAATTTACAACAGTGCTTGAGAAAAAGAAACCGTTTTAAACTAACGGTTTGACATTAAAAAAAAACCCATAGATTTCTGAGAGAAATATTACAGTACAAGTAAAAATAAAAAAAAACACACAATAAAAATAAATAAAACTAACAAGCGCAATTCAGTACTATTATTCATCCCTTTTCTTTTTCTGTTGTTGCGTAGATTTTTGTGAAGTAGGTGCAGTACTTGCTTCCATAGGTTCCACATCCAGGTCAGTTAAAAAGGCTTCAGATTGCCTGCAATCCATAAATGAATGTACTCTGCCTTCAACCACAATACGGAGTATTGCAGGGTAGATCATATAGTATTTAAGATGTTTGCTTCTTGCTTTCTCCTTAGCTACTTGGAAGCATCTCCTTTTCTCCATAATGTCTTTACTCAAATCAGCAAAAATCATTATTTTGTGTCCTCCCCAGGCAAGATCACCATTTTCAAGGGATTTTCTCAGAATGAGCTCTCTTGTTGGGTATCTCAGAAACTTTACAATAAAATGTCTAGGTCTCTGGCCCAGGGCGGGCTTCTGACCAAGCGACCTGTGTGCCCTCTCAATTTCCAATGGCTGCTTCGGGTCCAAATTCAGCATGGAAACAAGTGCTTTCTCCAGGAATGCGATAGGATTACCATGCTCCGCATTTTCAGGAAAACCAGCAATCCTCACATTGTTGCGCCTTGAAAAATGTTCTTGCTCAGAAAGTTTTCATGACAATTTCTCATTCACCTCTTCCAGATGTCTGACTCGATCCGCCAAACGAGTAACCTGGTCATCCACTGTTGTAAGGTGTTTCTCCATAGAAACTACCTTTGAGGTAAGGTCCAAGTATCTCTCTTCAGAGGTGATCAGCTTTGCCTTGATGTCAGACATTTCAGCCATCAATCTGTGAAGCATGTCCAAGATCTTGTCAGCACGTCCCTCCTCCTCTTCTTTCTGCCTTTTGGCTGGTTGAACAGTTTTAATCACAAGTGATTCCTCAGCCATAATGAAGATGGATAGTATTCAAATAGCTACAGTTGGCACAGGAGCTCAGCACCTAAGCAGCCATTCCTGAAGCTGGCAGTTCTAGAATCGTTTTCAGCTTTTTGACCAAATTTACCACTATGTTTTTGCCTTTTGTAAAATCACATATAACCAGTCTCGTCTGCCTTTACGCCTCATACGGCCTGTGTCATTTGGAAATTAGTTCGGAAGCTGGTAACAATGCTAACACTTTTGTCCTACCGAGCAAGATCGTAAGGTAACCTTTCGATTTTATGAGGTTCTACTTTTCTTATGCCTTGGCCATATGGGGTTTGGACTAAAGATCTTACCACAGTCATGTGTTCTTTAAGACTGTGTGCAGTTTGGGAAAGTGGAATTGGGGCTTCCTCTCTCTCTCTCCCAGGTTTCTCTCAACATGTCCAGGATGTCCAGGGTTCCCATCCATAAAGTAATTCAAATGGGGAGAATCCTGTAGAAGTCTGGGGGGGGGGGGGGTCTTTCTAACAAATAAAGCCCAAGCTATCATTTTATCCCAATTCATTTGGTCTTGTTCCACGAACCTTTATAATATTGTCTTCAGAGTTTTATAAAACCTTTCTACAAGGCCATCTGTTTGTAGATCGTATACTGAAGTTCTAAAGGTGGTAATATGTAATAGTTGTTTCACTTCCCCCATGAGTTTGCTCGTGAATGTAGAGCCCTGATCCGGTAAGATTTGTTTAGGAAACCCTACTCTCGAAAAGAAGGGGAGTAGGTGTTTAATGATCTGCTGGGTGGTTTAGCTCGAAGGGGAAAGGCTTCTGGATATCGAGAGGCATAGTCTACTATGACCAGAATGTACTAATTGCTTAACTTTGATGTTTCCAGGGGACCTACAATATCCATGCCAATTCTGGAAAATTGAACGTATTATTGGGAGTGGCTGTAAGGGTACTGGAGGTGGCATATGGGCACTAGTCTTTTGGCAGATTGCACAAGATTCCACAAAGGTCTTAATATCTGCGTGAATCCCGGGCCAAGTATTTGGGTCCTGGGTTTTGGTCTGCCCCAAGTGACCGCCCGCCAAATAGGAGTGGGCTATTTCCAAGACTACCTGCTTATGGCTTTTAGGTATAACTTTGTTCTAGCCAGACCCTCTGGAGTGGTGTCTCCCCTGTACATCAACCCATGATTCAAAAAGAAAAAAAAAGCATCCTCCTTTATCACGGTCCGCTCGTTCTGGGGTGATTTGTAGGAAGGCTTCAGCTTAGAGTGGGTCATTGGTGTGGGCAAAGGCGAGGTCAGGAAGAGTTTCTGGTTCTTCCATGACCCGTTGGGGCTCAGGGTTTTGTGGGATCAGATTTTTGGTCAGCTTCCCCAAAGCCTCGGGTACCTCATTCTGTTACTTCTTTCCCAGCCTCTCCCTTTACCCTTAGAAACATTGCACTTTCAAGCACCCCCTGGGCAATTTTGTCCCCTTGACGGTTCTGAAAGGGATCTTTCCCATGGTTTTGTAGTAACACCTTATCTCCCATGAAGTCAGGGTCTATAACCCCGGCTAGCATATCAATCCCAAATTTCCATGCCATCCTCGACTTGGGAGCCAATCTGATGTAGGTATGTGGCGGTGGAATTAAGACAAGATCAGTGGGCATTAATCTGCCGTCACCGACTTCTTCCCTACTACTGCAGATGTCAAAACCAATAGAGCCTACTGTAGCTACTGTGGGGTCTGGCGCTTTGGGACAACTTCTCAAACATTAGGGTTCCCCAACTTGTATTGTTTGAGCCGCATTACACTCCCGACACCATTTGTGAAGGCATAAGAAAGCAGACACAGACAACAGAGTACAGCCTTGGCTACAAACTTTTATTCAAATCAAAACAAGGGTTGGAAAAAGGCCTACCTTGCCCTATGCTAAGGTGGGATTTCCCTACCCAACTGAAGCTGGCCTCACATCTACTTGTACATTAAGTGGAGGGATGTCAGCGTCAAACAGAAAAGTATTCAAATACAAGTTCAGAGCTTCTTCCAGCTCTTGGATGGAAAGGGGTTCTTCCTTCCCCAGGATTCAAGATAGTTCACTTTATAAAAAAGGGGGGTTCCCTTCCATTAGCTTTCAAGTCTCCCAATGTTCAAAACCAACAATTCCTTGGGATCCTTCCCAGCATTTCAGGCTTCGGTGTCTATCAACAATATCACAAAGTCCAGTTCAATATACACAGTTTTCCTTGACTTTCAATCACAAACATATAGATGCATTACGTGGCTTTTCCTTTAGAGGGGTGTAATCTGCCTAGGCACAGTTGTCAGACCACACGGTCCACCCATTACAGGTCATGCAACCGACACCTTGCTTGCTTCTTCTTCAGTTACACTTCTCCGGTTTCAGTTTCACAGTGCAATTGGCCGTATCCTCTTGCAGCTTTTGCAAGACTTGCTTTGCCACCATTCAGTTGTTAGATGATCAATCTTCTCAAAGCTTCCGCTGCTTATTCTTTCACATTACACAGTTCCTTTTATTCTTGTGACACTGGCCAATGTTTGTGCTCTTCAGCTTAAACAAGTCACTGGTCATTTTTATCAGGGAACTTCACCAATTGCTTTCAATTCAGTCACACTTGCTTCCCTTCGGTATTCAAAAATAGTACTACAACCTCAAATTCCCAGTTTACTCTCCTGCTGGGAATTTGCACCCTGCTCACAGGCTTATTCACGCTTTCAAAGTTCACTGGTTCGCTGGCCCTTCCTTGGCCTTATTAGTTTAATTTCAATAACAGTTTGATATTCACTAAAGCTCTGCTCATTATCTCTTTTCGCCTTCAGGTTAGTGTATTTATCAGTCATCTTTATTTTAAGCAGGACCGGTATTCCAACTGCTTACACAGCCCCTCGCTCACTCGCAATTGAACCAACCTGCATAAACCACAGCGTCCCAGAATCATTCAGCCTGCTTTGACTCACCGGGTATGCGGTCTCCAGGTGCCGCTCTCCACGTCGGCAGGCTCTCTATGGCTGTCGCTGCTCCCGGCTCGGCACGCCTCTCTTCCGGGGTCTGCGCCACCTCGAGTTAATGGAGAGGGAGTCTCCCTGTCTCCAGGAGGTAGGCAAGCCAGTCCTGCCACCAGAAACCTTCCGAAAGGTCCCGCCACAATCAGCTACTGTTGCAACGGCTCTGCAGTTCCTTGGTGCTTCGGACACACGTCTCCCTGCCTTCACCTCCGGCTTCTCTTGCATGCGTTCCACAGGTGATCTCATTTGCCTCACCTGAGCGGGTCATTTATACCACCATCTAGACCCCAGTGGCAGGCAATATTCCTCAACTGCATAACGGTCTGGGTACTCGGCATCCCTATTCCTTGTCCCAGTACTAGAGGGGTGTTGGTGTATGTCCGAGTTAATAAACGGAAGGATGCATGACTGTGTTGTCTCTTCCTTGTTTGAGTACCAGGTTGGTGTGTTTTGCGAGTGTTTCTGGAATAATGGGGAAGAGCGTGTCAATACCCTATAAAAGCCTGGGGGACATTGGACGCCTTATAAAAGGAAATGGGGATACTGTTGTAACCCAAGGGTGCCTCATCCTCACTCCCCAAGTCTCCTCCATCCAGATATTCCCATCTCGCATGTCCACCCCTAGAGCCAGGAACTGAAAGCGACGGCCTTTGCCTGGCCACCTGGGAGAAGGCTATATTGGGGAAAGAAGTGAAGATGCTCTCAGATTCCTCACAGCAAACATTGAGTCTCCAGCACTAGCACTCTACCCTAAACCACTAACAGCACCCACCCACGTGCCTGACCTCTGGGCTGCTTACTGGAGTCTAGCCAGCTCACCTAAGTCCTCACCTGACAAAATGCACACACGCATCTTTAATTTAACTCTCAGAACCTCCCACACATGGGCTGCGGTCACAGAGGGCGTTCCAACTCCAAAGCGCATTGAGGCCATAAAAATGGGGAAAGGGCGCTATATAAAACAACGAATACAATACAATACTGACAAGATTTGATTGTTTAATGTAGAGACGTTCTGGGTCAGTTCTGTGATGCTCCAAAGAATGTCCTTTTTGGAGGTCCGACAGAAGGTTCGGCAAGTCCAGCTTCGTTGCTCGGGTGTATATGAATTTGGCAGCGGATCTGGAGTCTCATGGACCCAAGCCATTACCATGTTCTCTTGTTTCCTTGCCTCGAGGAGATTAAGGATGTTATGTCTACGTTTGCCTTGTTTGGCCATTATGAAGGTAGGGGGGCTTGCTTTTTTGTGGCGGTGAGAGGGAGCCAGTCCTCTGAATTTGCGTTTTCTGGTTTATTCACTGAAGGATGGTTTGTGCAGACTGTTGCGCAAGCACTTTTGTGCCGATTTGGGTTCCGATCTCATGCTTCTTACTGGTTTAATGGGACACTTCGGGGAAGAGAGGGTAGATCGGGTATGTCTAGTGCAGAGACTGACAAAGGTTCGCCCTTACTGAAGTAAGGAACTTGGGGACTCAGGCTCCCTTCGCACTGTTTGTCTTGGCATTGGTTGTCGGGTGCCAGGGCCACCACTGCTCTCCAGTGGTCACGCCACCAGCTAAAAAACGGTTGTACTTCTGTCTCCGTCTTTCTCCCAACCAGAGCCGCTCACTCATTCAGGATGACCACACTTCAGCCTCCAGCCAGCGTTCCTTTCCTCCTCCATGTCACCGCTGGTGCCGTTGGTTGGTGTGGCTCTGCCCCTCCAGGCAGACGTCTCTCCAGTGGCTCGCCTCTACGTAAGGATTTTGCTCCTCCCTCTGTAGGAGACTCTTCGGTTCGCAGTCTGCTCGGCTCTTATGTACATCAGTGGAAACAACAAAGGAGTGAAGGGATGGTTTGTATTTGTTGTAATCATAGCGTGAGATGCCAAAGTCTACCCAACACCCATATATGCAGACATAAAACTGGGAGTTTGATTGAAATGGGAGTCCTTGTCCCCAAGAGGGGAGTTGCTCCCAGTCAGGTCTCACTTGCCCAGGCCCCTATGAAGGGTCTTGCTTAGTGGGCTCACCACCCTAGCCTCAAATGGGGGGGGTGCTCCGTTCTGGGGAGAAGGAACTACCTATTCATATTCACTGCACTTGCCATTGGTTCCCTTGCGAAGTTGGCACCCCCTTGTTTGATAGGCCCAACATATTTTAGACATGTGAAAAAACTTTGGCCTATCAATAATTAACAATAAGATCCAACTGCGCATGCGCGAGCCGCGCATGAGGAGCTAACTGCATCGGCTCCCGGCGGCTGTGATAATATATCCTGTTCAACCCCCGTAATTGTCGGATTACACCTGACCCCGGACAACGCAGAGGCAGCAGACCTACCCAGGCGGCGACTCCTGCAACCTGGAGCAAAATTGGACCCGGGACCACAAGTAACACCCCGGAGTCCGTCAGCGCGAGCCTTGCCGCCATTGCTGGGTGGATGTGAGCGGCTGCTCCGGCCCTCCACCCCCCTCGAGCGGCCGTGGCCTTGGGGCCCAGGGGAACGGGCGATCCTTGGACCGCAGCCGGCGACATCACGCCAACGGACCACCGCGGGGCGGGGGGGGGGCACATCCTCTCCCTCCCCCCCAGCTGGACTTCAGAAAAGGCAGCCAGAAGCGGCCCCGAATCGCGGCACGACCGCGGCCGACATCCCGCGCCTACAGCTACCGCGACCCGATCCCCCGGCGAGGGACGGCCAGACACCCGCAACACGGGGCGCCCTTGCAGCGGAACGAGAACAGGCCACCACCCCCCCGATCAACGAGACTGCAACGCCTGGGGCCGGGACACAGCGGGGAAGGAGAGAAGGCTGGGGGGCAGTGCGGCGCTGCTTCCCCCCCTTCCACCCCAACGACTTCACACATCACAAGGTACGTGCAGCCTCCTCCTGCAAACAAGTGGACAGTGTCCCGCGCTGGGGGGGGGGCGGCGCACCCCTCCCGCGTTCCCCTGCAGCGCAGCAGATCCGCCCGCGGAGGAGCTGGTCCACGAGCGCTGAGCGCGCTCCCCATCCCCTGGGGAAGAACACCTGCCTGCGCTGTAGGCTACACAAACTGGGACGAGGCACGGATCTGGAGCCCCTCCGCCCTCCGCCCCCCCCCTCAGCGAGACCGCAGCACCTGGGGTTGAGCTGCGGCGTGGACACAGGCAACGCGGCGCTGTGCTCCCCCAACTGCAACAACAAGGTACGGGCAACCTCTCCCCCCCTAATCTGGCAATTTGCAGAACGGCGAACCGCACGAAGGAGGCGGCACACCCCACGATAACTACAGTATTGAGCGGCCGGGACTGAAGGCACTCTCCCCCTCCCACCTCTATAAGCACCCGGTGCTGGTGACAACGCCTGCAGCCTCACCCCCACACTGCGAAATTGCTCCAAGGCCCAGAGGACTGGCCGTCTTTGTGGCACGATTGTTGGGGGAGCGAAGGCCCTCGATGCAGGGCTCATAGCCCCACAGGCATTAACCACTGGACATACACCCCACAAAGGGGGAATAACTCCTGGTGGGATCACGCACTGAGGTACCCCCCAAACTCTACTGGGCCATCCCAGATCAAGGGTCCTGGGTACCATTACCGCTGAGAGATTGTGCCGCTACCCTACAATCAACGGCCCACGACACTCCCTGAGGGGCATCCACACGGTCCACCCGGGCCCAAATCCTCACGCAAATCACTGACTCTGCCATGGGCAAGGACAAGGCCAAGCGGCAGACCCTACAGAGTAAAATGGACCTTTACACAGTGGAGGCCCCCTCTCACCAGGAGACACAAAACCTGGCGGAAGCAGGCAACAGGGATGAAACTCAGGACCCCCAACTCTCCTTGAATGACTTAATGAAGGCAATTGGGCACTCGAGAACATCGCTGGAACTCAAAATAGGCGGAGTTTCCACAGACGTATCTCCCCTACACCAAGATCTCCGCAACCTATCGTCCAGGGTCGGAGAAGCGGAACAAAGGGTGTCGGATACAGAAAATAACGTCCGCCAGTTGGAACAACAACTTGCCATGATTGCCAAAAAAGTCAACCAACTTGAATACCGAGCCGAAGACAGTGAGGGCAGGGCACATCGCAATAACCTCAGGATTCTTGGGATCCCGGAGAAAGAGAAAGGCCCCAGTGTCAAACTTTTCCTACAAGACTGGCTGACTCACATTTTCGCTCCCAAGAAACTGTCAAAATTCTCCTCTATTGAAAGAGCACATAGGGTACCCAACCGGGCGACCTGCCCCAGGCGCCCCTCCCAGAACTATAATTGCACGCCTCCTCAACTATCGGGACTGAGACGCTATCCTGCAGATGGCACAGGCCTCCGGTCCAATCACATACAATGGCTACAAAATGGGGTTTTACCCGGACTATACCAAAGAGGTCCAAAAGGGCCGCCAGTCGTTCGACTCTGTCAAGAAACTTCACTCCTTGTCAATCAAGTTCGCTCTCTTCTTCCCGGCGATGCTCAAGGTCCAACACGAGGGCACGACCCACCTATTTCATAACCCCAAAGAAGCATGGGACTGGCTCGAAACACAGATCCTCAATTGGCCCGTGGCCCGACACTCGCCCACCGGACCGTCCGCTCGCAAACCCAGGCCTGGGCAGAGCCCGCCATCCCTCACTCAGACCCGGAAACCGAATTGCCGGAGCGTCCCACCAAAAACACCACAGGGAACGGATGAGGTCTGGGCTTCACAGAACTGAACTTGCCATGAGATACCACGGAAATTACACTATTGTGGCCGCCGCTGTCTAGGCACCGCGGTCTCAAGCACAGTCTGGGTGACCCCACAGAAGTTACCACCCTAGTTCGGGTCATCCCGAGGAAGTTTAAGTTCACCAAGTTATAAGTTTAATGTTTAGGCGACAGGTGCTCCCAGTTGGGAGGGGGAGAGGGGTGAGGGGAGGGGGGGGGGACTACAGGTTGGGGGGGGGGGTTTTGGGAACCCAAGGAAACTGAATCACGAGACAAGAAGGCTGGAATCCGACGAATGCAGGCAAGGTAAACAAACACTGTCTTTGACCTGGACCGTTGACGCAATTGTCTGCCAGTCATCAGGCACTGCAATGCGAGGCAACCCCGGGATGTCTCCCCTGAGAGGAAACCGACATATGCCCCCAGAAAATGCGCAACTGCCACTAATCCTTCCAGACGCCCCAACAAGTGGATTCACGCAGATAGGATGAACTCAAACAAGGCAACCATACTGTCCTGGAACGTCAACGGCCTCAGCTCCAGCATAAAGCGGAGACTGGTGCTCTAGTACCTAAACCGACATTCACCGGACATTGCCCTCTTAAATGAAACACACATGATGGGCACAAACACCAACTTTTTCAAAAGATCCAACTACTCGCATACTTACCATGCCAGATTCACGAAAGGTGCTAGGGGCACGATGATACTCGTTCACAAGCGTCTCCCTCTCCAAGTTAGGAAGATCGGGACAGACCCCCGGGGCCGCTATGTACTGTTGCTGGCCGAAATCTGGGGTGAGAAATGGGGCCTGGCAGCAATCTATGCCCCCCCCCCCACGCTGACGAAATAACTACTCTCCGAACTACAGAGCCTGCTCCTGGAAGAAGAGGCTGATATGTGGGTGATTGGGGGGGGGGGAACTTTAATGAAGTTATGGACATTGCAGTTGATATAACCCATAGGAGATCCGGAACACGCCCCACCTCCACACCGCTCGCCGCGTTCGCTGAGGCCTTGGGACTGATGGACACATGGCGCTCACTTCATAGTGACGAGGCAGGTTTTTCCATTTATTCGGGTGTCCACAAATCGTTCTCCAGGATTGATTATACCTTCATCCCCCGCAACATAACCCACAGGCTTCTCAACGCTGAATTCCTCACGAGAGGAATTTCGGACCACTCTCTGCTCCTTCCAACCGTTAAAAACTCCTCCCGCCGGCCGGATCGTAATTGGCGCCTAAATGCATACCATCTGCGTCTCCCTGAAATTGCAGAGGAGCTGGAAAAGAAGACAACGGAATATTTCGAACTCAACGAGGGCTCCGTGGACTGCACAATCTCGATCTGGGAGGCTTACAAGACGGTCCTCCGGGGGAGGCTATCTCTGCGGTTTCCGCCTACCAACAACGTCAAGTCCAGTAGGTCAGAGAAGCAGAAGCATGTGTCTTGGAGTGTGAACGACAAATCCTAATACACAGCACACAAGAAGCAAAGGAGGCGATGCTCACGGCGCAAGATGCCCTTAGTAACTTATCTCTAGATAATGCGCGAACAGCTCACCAATTAGTCCGGAACCAAATATATGAACGGGGCGACAAAGCTAACAAGACTCTGGCCTGGTTGGAGAGACGCGAACAAAGCAGGGGACACGTAAGGGCCATGAGATCTCCGGATGGAACATGGTTGACAGAAGACTGACATTGTCGAGGCATTCGCCGCCTACTACCAAAATCTATATACCCCACCCACCGGGAACCTGCCAGTTGAACCCTCACGTTACCTCGACAGAATCGAGATCCCGATACTCCCACAGCACCAATCAGATCTCCTGAACGCTGACATCACTAACATCGAGGTGCAAGAGGCGCTGGTACAGCTCCAACCCGGGAAAACTCCGGGCCCCAATGGATTCCCGACAGAGACATGGAAATGCCTCGGTGGCATGCTCCCTACCCACATGCATCGCATGTTCCTACGCAGCAGAGAACTAGGAGCACTCCCCCCACAGACCTCAGGAAGGCATGCATAGTAGTCATACACAAGCCTGGGAAACCCCCAGAGGAATGCGCCTCCTATCGTCCGATATCCCTGATCAATGGCGAAGCGAAGGTCCTCGCCAGAACACTCGCTAACAGACTACTGCAGGTGATTGAGACCCTCGTCCACCCGGACCAATGTGGTTTCATGCCCAATAAATCAACTCTAATGAACCTACGCAGAGTCCAATTGGTGCTGTCTAGGGCAAAGGAAATACCAGCCCCACTTGCCCTCCTGGCGGTGGACTTCGAAAAGGCGTTTGTCTCTGTGGGGTGGGATGCCCTGTGGGAGATCATGGCTAGGATGAACCTGGGGCAGACATTTATATCATGGGTAAAACTCCTATATGCATTCCCGGAGGCCACGGTGAGGGTGAACGGCAGGTCCTCCAAATCATTTCCCTTGGGTCTGGGCACGAGACAGGGATGCCCACTATCCACACTCCTCTTCCTGCTGGCCATCGAACCGCTAGCGATTGAGCTTAGAGCCAACACCAACTGGACCGGTTTTGTTTGGCTGGGAGGGGGAGAAGACCGCCTTTCGCTCTATGCGGATGACCTGCTCATATACCTCAGTAACTCGAGCATCTCGTGAGCGGCGGTCTCCCTCATTCTCAGGGAATATCAGTACTTTGCGGGCCTAAAGGTTAACAATGCCAAAACCACCATCTTCACGATTCAGGGAGCGAATCTGCGATCCCGGAGACCTACCCATACCATGTCTCGATCAGGGAATTTAGATACCTGGGTATACGGCTTGACCCGACGCTCGACAGGTTCCTCCGACTTAACCTACAACCAGTAATTGAGCGGTTCAACAGAGACACCCCCCCATTGGCAATCACTTCCCCTAGCGTTAATGGGCCGAGCCGCACTATTCAAAATGATGACCCTCCCCACACTGTTTTATGTCCTCCAGAATGCCCCATTCCCCATCCCCTGAGAAACCTTCGCACTTATTGACAAGAACCTGCGCACACTGCTATGGGGGGGAAAACAACCCAGGATTCCCTTGACACGCTCCAGAGATCAGTATGGGAGGGAGGCATCGGTTTACCTGGCCACACAGATAGGAGTAGTGAATGACTGGATGCACAGAGACCCCACACTACCACACACCCATATTGAGCTGCAGACCATGGCCCCGTTAACACTGCTGCAAATCCTCTACGCCACCCATGATCAACTCACGACGCTGCCCAAAATGACCCACCACATCCGTCGCGCCTGGCGGGACGCACACAAACTAATCGGCTGGAAAGGACAGCCAACACTGATACAACCCATATGGCACAATGCGCTCCTCCCGGAAATAGTAAAAATGGACTCCTTTGGTCACTGGCAATCAAAAGGAATACACACACTAGCACATGTGATACAAGGGGGTTGCCTCCTGGGCTTTGAGACTATGCGAGAACAATTCGACCTGGCACCCATGGACCGGTTTCGGCAAGCGCAACTGACCCACGCCATCCGCACCCAATTCCCTGAAACGACGATCATACCCCCCCTGCTCTCCCATTGAGACCAATATTCTCTCGCAACACATCTCTTCTAAGGTCACCTCCACTCTCTATCAGGCCCTTAACTCGTTCGGGCTGCACAGCTCGACGGGCTCAAGGCAAAGTGGGAAAGGGATGTAGGTCCCCTGGAACCTGAAGACTGGGTGGAAGCATTAATGTCCCCCAGAGAAATTGGTATAGAATCCAAGCTTAGACTAATACAGCTGAGGATCCTCCATTGCTCATACCACTCACGCGCCGTAATGCCAGATGGGGTGGAATAGAAGACGGGACATGCGTTCGATGCAAAAATGTACCCGCCACCTTCTATCATATTATATGGGACTGTCGGGTGGTACAGGCCTTCTGGGGAGACTGTTAACACAATCTCAGCCGCTCTGGAGACACCAATCCCTAGGGATCCCAAGATGGTACTCTTAGACATTGGAGGTGAAGTAGACCTGTCTAAATATGGGAAAATGTTTCTGGCAATTGCGTTGGGATCAGGCAAAAGACTTATTGCAGCCAATTGGGGAATCTGCCAATACACTGAGCCTGAACCGTTGGACTAACGAGTTGGACAGGTGCGCAGCGTCAGAGTGCCGGATCTATAATGCACGGGGCTGCCCCCGTAAATTTGAAAAAGTATGGGGTAAATAGTTGGATGCTCACTGAGACCTGCGGGTGGGGTACACCGGTAGCACTGCTAGCATGGATTGCCTGCCTTGTCCAATTGATGTCTTACGGTCCTTGACCTCGTGGGCCCATGCTAGCTGTTATTGCCATATTGCCTTCATCCTATGTATGCAGATGATTCATGTCTCATTCATGTTCGTTTCTTTATGTTGTGTTGTTCAAAATCAATAAACGGAGTTATAAAAAAAAAATAATAATAATTAACATTAATACGTCCTGTTTAGTCTCATTGTGGGGGTAGGCTCTCCCGATTCTAAAACTGTTTTTCACTTTTGCAAAATACCAAACTGTTGTGATGTTCAGATTCATTTTTATAAAATTACATTGTGTGCACATTAAATAGTCTGCAGTTTCATTTTTGGTTATTTTGTAAATGGAGGATTTATTTCAGTTTAGCCATTAACTCGTGGCTGGGTTGTTTTCCAAACTCATTGTTTCTTGGATGTTATTTGTGCCTCCCTTTCACAAGTATATTTTAAAGTTAGTAAGAATAATTTATCACATTTCTTTAACACAAAATGTTTAATTAAAATGAGCACTAGGTCAAATACATTACAATGGATCTTTTAGCCTAGGTCATATACATTTAATATTTTCCATTTAATATTTTCTATTTCAAACTTATATGCATTGGGTCAAAACACATGCATCACATTTAATCTCTTGGCATGAGCCTACATGGGGTTTCGAGCTTAGCTCTTTATAAATGCTCTAGTACATTACACAAAGGTTGGCGCTATGTTAATAAAAATTCTTAATATAGCCACATGAAATATGTGGTTGCAGTAGCAACTCTTATTTGGTCGGTATGCACCTTCAATACTTAGCTGTTTTGTTTAGAACAAACAAAATCCATGTTTTCTATTATCAGCAGATCTTAGGAGCCTTCAAGGACAGCACTTTTCATTTTATATAAACTGGAACATTACCCCAATCCACTGGATGATTAAGGGTACTTTAAAAAGGTAATGGGCGAGTCCCCTAGGAGCCAATGAAGAGATAACCTGGGTATCGGCTGCATGGGCTTGGAATATAGAAGAGAATGGAATCAATGAAGTTGGCAAAGTGCTTCAGGTAGGAAGTGAAAATCCAAGGAGATAGAAGTGAAACCTGGGGGATTCCATAGCCAAGGACAAAATGCATAGATACAAAAGGATCAGACCAGACTTACAGTTCTGTCTTGGAGAAAGGAGGCAACCCACTATATTGAGCTACCATTAATGAAAAAGGAATTGCTCACACAATGTCAAAGAAGAGGAGGGTGGCTGGGGTATCAAGTGAAAACAAGAATTCATCCCTCAAACAGAATTTAACAGTTTGTCTCACACTAGCTTAGCACTTGTTGAGCAGCCATGTTTAAGGATTTTACACAAAAAGGCATGTTAGTTAGGTCAACGCTTGGAAAGTGGTATCACCAGATGGTTTCTACAAGTGCAGAGAAATTAAGGTCTTCTTTAAGGCATGCAGAAAGCAACCAGGTTTGAAAGAGTGAGCGACCAGAGCAGCCAAGCAAGGATGCAATGTTCTCTTTGCTAGGAGTGGGAGAACAGCACGGGGTTTGTTGGAGGGGAGCCCTCCACTGAAGAGGTTTTAATATTGTGGTCCTTTTTAAGCAATCTCTAAACATGTCCATGCTTGAAGGTGGAATCGGGGTTGGGGAGTTAAACAAAAGACAGAGGAAGAGGACTAATGAAGGTAATACGTTTGCAGCCAGCTCCTGGGAAGTAGTGGGGACAATAGTGTTTTCCTTGGGAAATTAATGCAGTTCTTTGAGGATCTTGAAAACATCTGCTGATGTATTTTGGAGACTAGGGCATTCGGTTATGTAGTAAAGTTTTTCTCTTCTGCTTCCAATCTGATTCCTATGCTATTTTGGGGCCATTAGCTGTGGACGCATTTTAAAGGAATCGATAGAAAGTGGTACCACATAGACCTGTTTATATTTGCCATTATAGTATTGCCAGAGTACAAAGTGTGTTATTGTGATTGTGTATAGAACGTGAACCTTATTTATATAAAGAACTGTGTTTTCACTAACATAGTGTGTGGACATTACTTTGTGGGTGTTGGGGACTACACTGTGCTTACATACCAGCCTGCATCACCTCCCAAGAGCTTAAGCCTTGATTGGTCAACCATAGCTACTGCATAGAGGTTCTTGGCTGGGGTGCTCTGTGCCTCTTCTCTGCCATATAGAGAGTAGGAGTACAGATAATCCCCTCCAGTGCTTTACAGTCAGCACTGTAAGAAACTCATGGTGGCAACAGTACAAACATATGCAAGTGATCACTTTTCAAGGGCGTTTATTTTGAACTATAAATGCAGGGTGGTTAAAAAGCCTAACCTAAACCTAAATCTAAGATGGGAGCAAGCTTCGACCAAATGAATAATTAGGCAGTCCTTGTGGCGTTGTGTCAAAATACAAGGGCCTATACTAAGAAAAACCTATTGCCAATTCCTTACAACTAATTACACAAAGGGTGATTGCCAGGGGTCTCCCTTCCCCACAAGTTCAGCACGGGACAAGTTAGGACATTGGAGCACAGCACACACTCATGCCTTCTCAGCACAAGCCAACAGTTCCGTATTAGCTTATCAGGTTCTTCGACGGTCAAGTCTCTTTGCGATCAAAAGTCTCTCGCCTTCGAGGCCTGATGTTTCCAAAATACAAATAAACACAAAGTTCTGCTTCTCGTATACCTTCGGTGGTGGCTTCACCCCTGGGCTCCCCCTCTTCCGGGCGTAGACCCTTCACCAAATCGTATTCAATAAAATCGTTTAAACAGTTTCCATTTCAATGCTCTTTGGTTGACAGCTTTCCACCCCGGATCTCCATCTTTCGGGCTTGGACCCCTTTCAGACGTATGCCTCCCTCCTTTGGGTTCACTGTGGCAGATTTTCTTGCCTTCACGGGTTTCAATGTGTTTTTAAACAATTCATCAGGCTTTGCCCTTGGTTGTCTGCTTCCCTCTGCCGGGTTCGCTCTCACCAACTTTTACCCAAACATTTCACTATGGCACTTTAGACTTTGCCCCTTCTCGTAGTATCCCTCCACCGGGTTCACTCTTGCCAACTTTACGAAACACAGTTCCTTACTGATTTCACCACGCAGGATTAATTTCCCTTCTTCACAATCATCTGTCGGTCAAAGACTTTCGACAGTACAGAGGATTTTACTAAACCCCTGTATGACCACTTTGATCTATCTTCGCCCCTTCCCTAGGCCTTTTGGTTAGGGTAGTCTCTACCTTTGGGTAATCGCCCAGGGCTTTCTGCGTGAGCACCCACGTGGTGCCGGATGCCTCTGTTGCAGGCATTTCCCCACTTTCTCAATAGTTCCTTTATGCATTCAAAGTTCAAATTAGCTGTTTGCTACTTTTCGTTCAACACAGCCCGGTCTCTCATCAACTCTCCCCTCGACTCACCGGCTGTGATGAACCGCTTCGCTTTCTTATCCTTCGAGTCAAGGTTGGTACCACAGAGACCAGCGTCTCACCGTCTCACCCCAGCTTGGTTATCAGCGAAGGAGGGTCTTGTGTACCATCGACATCTGCTGCAACAACCGCTGGCCTTTGTTTGCAGTCTTATGTTTCCGTCTGTTGAGGTTTCATGGGCCTCGATAGGGAAGGGCAAGGTCACTTCTCCCCTTGTGACCCTCTCAGTATTTGCCGTCTTTGCCCTCTCTTGAACTGCTGTGCTGACTTAGCCCTCATGTCGTGCAGTCTGCCTTGCTCGTTCTATGCTCTCATGCTCCCTCTTTTATCCCTGTGGGGAAGGGCCGTCAGGTGTGTGTGATTTTGGTCAATTGCCTGACCCTTGTATTGGGACAGGTCAGGTAAACGGCTCAGGTGTTAGTCGTTTGTCTTTCGTGTTGTGCAAAAGTGTTCATGCCGGAAAGGGGGCGGGGGCAGTGTTTTGGAATATCCTACATGGTAGGATGGGGAAAAGGTGTTGAAAGAAGTGGCATAGCGCATATCACTCCAACTCCACAAGGACCCCCCCAATCCAGGGGATCCTCCCTCACTGGTCAACCCCGAGGAACTGGATCCCGTAGCGATAGCCGTGCCGTGGCCACCTGGATGACAGATCCCCGGGGACTAGATAGGGAGACACTGTCAGGTTTCTCACAGCACCCGCTCTAGTCAGCCAGTCCACCACATTTATAAACAGGCTATAAAAAAAGAGTGGGAGTAAGAAAGAACCACTGACGTGCACCCTATGTAAAATAGCGCCGGATCACGAGTTCGGCAGTAATGTTAATCCCCATTGAGCCCATTCCCCATTGGGCTCAATGGGGAAATTTCGCGCTAATACCGCCGGCGGATTTCCCGCCGGCGGTATGAGCACGAATTTTCAGCAGATTTCACCCCAGCTAAGAGCTGGGGCGAAATCCGCCAAAGTCCTGATTTGGCGGACCCTTAAATCCGGCGGTAATAGTGCTACCGCCGGATGTAAGGGTTACCGCCAAAGTCGTGATGAGGCCCTATGTGTCTTTTCTTCCGCCTCTGCCTGTACTCTTTTTTGGCAGAACGTTCTTGGCAGCAGAGTTCTTTGGTGTTGCTCTCATCTTTGTGTGAGAGTTCTTTGCTGTTGCTCTCATCTTTGTGTGAGATTAAAAGTAGGCATCCTTACAACAGCGATTTAGGCCTTTTATCCCTAGCGTATTGTATTTTTCCTGAGTGAGCGCTCAGAGGTGTGCCTTCAGATGGTAGGACATATTCCCCTCGAGTGGCCTTAAAATTGTCAGTGTTTCATTCATAGGCTCACGGTTCCATCCATCCATATTCTGGCAAGCTATTCCCCTTTCTGGACTTTGTAACAAGGCTTCAATAACAAATGCTGATCACCAAGTCATCCAATGAATCAGATCAGTCTCAGCCTTAGGGTCCTACTCAACCTGATCCATGAATTCCTGGAAATTGGCTTCCACCCTTGCTAGTCAAGACGTTGCATTCCTAGTGCATCCTGGGACCAGAAGGTATATGAAGGTCTTAGTGTCCTGTCTTGGGATGAGTGGCTGTGCCCTATATTTATACCCCAGTGCTCTAAATTCCCCACTTTGTCGTTACATTTCATTCTCATATGGGAACTCATGAATTTGGAAGAAAACACTGCAATTTTGTAGTGTACTAGTTGCAGGGCTATGTTCACAGGCCAATTCAATGGCATCAAATGATCTAGGTCTCCCGCTTCAGCTTAAAGGGTTGTGATGAGGGTGAATCTGATTAAGGTCTGAAAGCTGGGTGATAATCCCATCTTCTTCCTGCAATAGTTCGAGCATTTTCTAATATTGGGTAGAGATGTTTAATACACATGTTGCGTAGTATTCAGTTAGCCCCATGAGGAATGCAATTTCTCAATTTCCTTGGGTTAGAGTGCATTGCTAATGCCTCTTACAGAGATCTCCTTTAAACCTCCCCTTCATATTGTATGCAGTAACCCAGATACTGAGTTTGTTGTTGTAGGAATTCAGATTAGATGGTGCTAGTCTACTTTCAAGGGGTTTGCACAGGACCTGGCCTAGCACGGTTTGTGTTCTTCTTGTGTAATACTGTGCATTAGTATGTCATCCTGAAAGTATATCAGAAGGGCAATGCCCTTGATTAAATGGTCCATGTGATGAAGACAGACGCTGATAATAGCCCTAATGGCAGTCTGGTGTATTCGCTCACTCCTTTGGCGAAAACGCAGCCACCAGGTGTTTGGAGTTGGGATGTAGTTTTTCCTGGTAGTGCGCATTCCTCGAGTTCAACTTGGTGTAACATTTCACTTTGCAGAATAAATGTTAACTCTGTGCTGTTTGGCTGGAGGCATAGCCTTAGTTTCCTCTCTTTGTTTGTCCACGCGGTAACTCTTGGGTTGAGCCATTCAGTGGTTTCGACGGGTTCAAAGGCATTGTCCTTGCCTAGGCTCACCAGGAGTTCGTAAAGCTCGCCGGACTTTGTGATTGGTTGGAATAGATGCTTCTGTCACTTCTATCGCCTTTACTTTCATCCCCTCTGCCGCTTCTAGAAAGATATTCTTGTGTTTCATAGGGACATCAGCGCCGGTGTAAGCCTGTTCTTGTACCCCTTAGGTGTTGGTCGTCAAGCCAGCCAGTGCTGTCATTGGGCATGGTTGAATGGGAGAGTAAATTATGGTTTCTCTGGATGAAACGAAAACAAGCATCAGCAATTGGCATCAATAGATTGCCTTTCAGAGTTTGTTTTTTTCAGTTATTTTTATGCCAGTTTAGGAGGTACACATCTGAAGAAACAAGATGATGAAGCGGTTTGCAATGGTAGCACAGATATAATGAGGGAAGTCTGCTCTTGCTAGAGGCACAGAGGGGGAACAAAGAAGAGAACAGTAGGATGGTAAGTAGTGACAAAATACCTTTGATTGCCTAACGATTCACACAGCGCTCAGCTAAACGCCTCTCATTTCATAATACTTAGCACTGGTATCTTAAAATACCCAAGAGTGCTGATGCTTGCACACTGTAAAAATTATGGGGACCTCTCTTTCTCCAAGTGTAATGCTCGGATTACTTTCTGGTAATCTGCATTACTCCTAGTCCTTCTCTTCCTCATCCCAGTACTTACCTTTGTGTATGCCCATTAACTCTTTTTTCAAGCTGGCCTCCTCTGGCACCTCCCTTTCCAGGAGGAGTAACCTTCCAATGACCTCACACATGGCAGTAAATCCAAAGCCAAGTCATGGTCAACTTCCACCCATTTTGGGGGGTGGGGGGGTAAGGGTAGTTCATACTGGGACGAGGAAGAGTATGACTAATGAAGATTACTGGTAAGTAATCTGAGAATTACCTCCCCGTCCCACTTCCTCGTCCCACTACTTACCTTTGCGTCGTACAAAAGCAAAAGCAGGAAGGATGCCCATGCACACCAAAAGAGACACCAAGAATAATGCGAAACCAACCCAACGCCAATTTATTCAAGGAACAGAAAAAATAAAGCAGGACGACCAAGATCCCTGGCACCAACTCAACCAGAAGCCACCACCAGAACCCCCACACCAAAGGAAGTGGAACGGGGCCCTCCACGTTGAGTTGGTAATGACGAATTAAGGCGTTGGGTAGCTCAGGTGGCCGCTCAGCAAATGTCCAGCAAAGGCAACCCCCCACAAGTTAGCCCAGGCACCCTCCTAGTGGACCGACCCTGGTCCCACCCCGCCGGGCAGATGCCCGCAGACTCATAGGCCCGGAGAATCAAGGACTTAATCCATCTGCCGATAGTAGGAGTGGAAGCCTTGCAGCCAGTCTCCGCCCCAAAGGTGACCAAGAGATGATAAGTGAGACTCTGTCCGGGAGAGATATTGCAAGACCAGCCGCTTGAAATTCAAACAATGCCAAGCCTCCTCCTCAGAAGAGGACAGAGCAGGAAAGAAAGCAGGAATGACCACTGCCTGAAACCGATGGACCCGAGAGGAGATCTTAGGCACAAAGGAAGAGTCACACTGCAGGACTAAAGCCAGAAATGGAGGCCAACACAGGAGGATCCAGATTTACCCAGACGACAAGCAGAAGTAACCGCAATCAAAAAGGTAGTTTTCAGCGTCAACCACTTCAGTTCGACATCCTCCAGGGTATCTACGGGGGGTTTCTGCAACATAGCTAGGACCGAAGGAGGATCCCCAACCAGGCCCAAAAGGACGAGGGCCCTTTCAATAGCCTCGAGACCAAAGCCTCCCCCCAGCCGGAGGCGACCAGGAAACCCTAAAGGCCTGAATGGCCACTCACTGAGAACGGAGAGTAAAAACAGCCAACCCCTTCTCACACCCCTCATGGAGAAACTGCAAAATGTCCAGCAGCCCCCAGACCAGCGCCAAAATACCCCCCGGGAAACACCAAGACAGAAAAGTGGACCAATGACGGTCATAAAACTTAAGCATAGAGGACCAACAAGCTCTCAAGGATACCAGATGAGCCTCTGCCCGCCCAAGCCCCGATGGAAAAGGCTAGCTCCTCCAGGGAGCGGGACCCCTTGTCCCCCCCAATGGTTGATATAAACCAGAGCAGAAGTACTGTCCATCCAAACCAGGACATCCTTCCCCACAAGCGAAGGCCGGAAGACCACAAAGACCTGTCGAATAGAAGCCAACTCTTTCCAATTGGAGGACCTCCCCACATCCAGAAGAGATCATTTCGCCTGATAAATCAAGTCCAGGAGAGTCACCCCCAGCCCAGGCCACTGGCATCAGTGGTAAGAATTATCGGCAAGGCCTGAGACAAGGGCACACCCTTCCGGAGATGGGACCTTATCAACCACCAGCGAAGAGACATCCAGAGGGCATAGGTGACCATGAGCAAAGAGTCCTACTGAAGGGACGCGACAGGAACAGCAGGTGACGCCCCAACGGTCTCAAACGCAGCCGTGCCCAATGGACCACAAAGACACAGGAAGCCATGTGACCCTGGAGACATGAAAATGTTCCTGGTCGAAGCCAAAGACCGGTGACAGAGGAATGACAGAGAATCCTCAGGAGCGACTGGAGCCGGGAGGCCCTGTTCAGCGGGAGCCAACCAACCCCACCCGGTTGGAGAACTGGACACCAATGAACTGAACTGAAGAGTCTGCAAGGGTGACAAGTGGGACTTCAGAAGATGGACTAAAAGCCCCCACCGGACCAAATCACAAAAGACAAGATGGGCCACCACCCGGAGCCGGGATCCGGCCCAGATCAACCAATCGTCCAATTAGGGGGACACCTCAATCCCGGCCAGATGTAAAGACGCCACCAGGTTAGTCAACAGCTTTGTGAAGACTCGAGGTGCAGATGCGAGACTGAAGGGTAGAACTCGGAAATGGAAGGTCCTTGAGGTTAGAGTGCAAGGCCACCCGGTCGACAGACGTCTTTGAGCAGAGTAGTCACGCTAAAACCAGACTCTGGAGGAGGAACAAAGTCCAGCCAGTAGCCCAGGCAAACCATGGATCGAGTCCCGGAGTCAGAGGCCAACCGGTCCCAGATCTGAGAAAAGTGATACAAAAGCCTACACTGGCCAAGATTGGGCATCAGATCTAATGTGTCTTGAGGGGAGGCAGTGAGGGGGGGGGCCTAGATGACGGAAAAGACCCCTAAAACCCTGCTTCTTACGATCTGTCTGGGGACGAGGAACATGAAACTAACGAGGTCCAAAAACACGAGCAGATGCAAAATCCACCTCCATCCTCAATTTGTCTGCATGCTTATCCGCCTAGACTCCAGAGAGTCTCCAAGCAACTTCCGACCTTCAAAGGGAAGCTTCAAAGCAGCAGGCTTCTGGGAACCCTCAGGCTTACAATGCCGAAGACACAAATGACACCTGCCAGAGACAGTGGCACACATGGCCACAGCGGTTCGCCCGAACACCATCATAAAACGTGTCCAACATGAAGCTGCATGTCAGACAGGAGCTGGGAACAGTCTGTGCAATCATCCAGGGACTGCCATAGAATCCTAAAGCCAGCCAACATTGTATCCATAGGTGCTGGCCAGCAAATCCAGGTGATTACCCATGTAGGATTTCTTGAGGGCAAAATCCACCTTCCAGGTCCCTGACAGCAGCCTCCTCCGCAGACATGGAGGAATCGTGGAAAGGCAGCATTGCGCCATAAGGTGGGAAACAGGGTGCGGGGAGAAGGAGGCCCTGCAAACACCCCCCCCCACAATAGCACACTCACCAGATGGGGCACAGAACTCCCCCAGCCCTTAGTGAGAAGGCAGTTTGCCTTAGTGAGATTATTTACACTTATAATTTAATTTACACTCTAATTAGAAAAACATTGAGTAAAATGATGATTATGCACCGTCTAGTTTACATCTATTCAACCTTGCAATACTATAAATGGTTAGTGGCAGCAGTCTCTTTGCTCAAGGGTGAGTGATAGTCATTACACCAATCACAGGTGTTCTAGCCTCTCAAATATTCAAGACTACAATTAAAACATCCAAAACCTGACTCTCCAGCAAGTGCAAGTGCTGTTCAAAAACAAACAAATGAAAGTAACATTTGTAATTGAAATAGAAACTCAGCAAAATCCGTCCACAGGGGAGTTGCTAGGTCTGGAAAAGACCCGGGGCTACGCTGATGTCGGAACTGTCGGGACTGGGGGCTAGCTAGCCTTTTGGCTGTAGCTCCTGAGATTCTATCCGGGGCTACAACCAAAAGATCCGGGGCTATACCCTCCTTAGCCCCCCCCGCCCCTAGCAACGCCCCTGCCCGTCCATGTGATAATCCAGATAGGTATTTTACTTTATGTAGCGCTTCATACATGGTTTGTCCAACATCTAGGCACTGTGATTATTATACCTCAGTTGATACTCAGTTAACCGACCTATGCAGGATGTTAGCCAATAAGATAGCTCCGCCGGTTGAACACTCGTTGCTGCAATTTGTGAGTGATCTGTAGGTTGCAGGTTTGAATCCCGGCAAGGCCAACTCAGCCTTTCATCCTTTCAAGGTTGATAAAGGAGTACCGACTTCGGTTTGGTGATAATTGTGATAAATGTGTACTATGTACAGCGCCTTGCCCAAAGCGCTATATAAATAAACATTTGACCTTGAGACTAGATATAGATTTTAGTATGGAGTCCTTGCCTCTCTGCACTGTTGTATCATAACATTGGCATACCATTAGGTAGTAATAGCTCTAGGAAATGAGGACTTTCACTAAACATCAAAAGACAATTCTGCTATCGAACCTCAAAACACACAATACAATTCATGTTTGCTTCACTATGTAATTGGCTAGGTTTTTGTGTTTTCAACATTTAAATATATACTGGAGAGATCAAATGGCCAGACTTTTGAGAAATAATGCAAGGTGTATTCTGTCACAATGCAGAAAACTGCTGCATAGTAATGATTTCCATAGAGTTTTTGCGCACGTCAGAAGGATGACACAGATTTTACTCTCTCGCAAAGGAGAAAAGTAATTTTTACTCTCTTAAAACCACATTTACTCTCAAAGTTTAAAAATAGGGAGTAAAATACTCCGACCTCAAAATCTTATCTGGAGTACTGCTTACAGTATAGTGCACTTGGGTCTTCCTGTAATTTCCAAAAGGCCCTAGATACTCTTGAAGAATTTTTTAGGAGAAGTGCAGATATGCCTTGGACAGGGCTGGTGGCAGCTTATAATTTTTCATATTTATTACTATTTCCTACCAAGTAAACGGGGATTACCACGTTTGGCAGTGTTAGGGGGCCTGGCTCCAAAATGGCCACGTCACGAGGTTCTTAGTCCTGTCCTTTGGCCATCTTGGCCCTTGACCTTCAACAGGTTGGTGTCAAGGATGGCACTCTATTAAGAGTGGCACAGGACACCCAGAAAGGGTTTGGGTGGTTGTGCCAAATAAAGTGGACAGATAAGAACACACACAGCGGAAAGGAAAGAGAACGAAGAGTAGGCAAGAGTAGCAAGGGAAAAGATACAGAAAGAATACCCTCTTGGGGTGTATGCAGATATAGGAAAAGAGTATTCCACGAACCTTGGAAATACTCTAGCCTTCTGCACAGTTTGCTATAACAGAGGCCCACGCTGTTTGTTCATGACTTGGAACAGCAGCTATGGGTGTCTGTAATGTAGAAACGAGACAAGGGAAGGGGCAGAGGTTGTCTGATGGGAACCAACAGACAAGCTCTGTACAAAAGGGTCTACAAATAGTACAAGAGAAGATACTACAGACAAATCCAGGAAAGAAGGTGATAGCAAACTAGCAGAAGGAAATGAAGGGAAAGTCGTGTAACAGGATAGGATTGCAGAGGACAGTAAGGAACAAGGTTGAGAGCTCAGAGGAGCAGGAAAGCAATGAGTAAGCCCACAGGAGTAGGACTGTAAGGTAGAAAGCCCAGAGGAAAAGGGCTTAGGGCAGCAGAGTAAAGCAGACTGCACGGCAAGGATCCCAAAAGGGCCGGGCAGTAATGAGAGAACCCTGAGGGACAGGGCCGCTGAACGTAAAAGGTAGCAGAGGACTGTAGAGGGCTGCTAGGCCGAGCACCCAGCGGAAAAGGTAGGTAGTAGGCAGCGGAGCGTGATAAGCTGCAAAGTAGGAAGGCCCAGAGGACAAGGGCTGTAGGTAGCCGGAGTGAGGCAGGCTGCAGAGCAGGGAGCCCAGAAGACAAGGGCTGAAGGCTGGAAGGCAGCAGAGCGTGATCGGCTGCGATGTGGAGAGCCTGGCAGGGCAAGGGCGGAGGCTGGAAGGCAGCAGAGCGTGATCGGCTGCAATGTGGAGAGCCCGGCAGGGCAAGGGTGGAGGCTGGAAGGCAGCAGAGCGTGATCGGCTGCAATGTGGAGAGCCCGGCAGGGCAAGGGCGGAGGCTGGAAGGCAGCAGAGCGTGATCGGCTGCAATGTGGAGAGCCCGGCAGGGCAAGGGCGGAGGCTGGAAGGCAGCAGAGCGTGATCGGCTGCAATGTGGAGAGCCCGGCAGGGCAAGGGCGGAGGCTGGAGGGCAGCAAAGTGTAACAGGCTGCAAGGCAGGAAGCCCAGAGGAGCTGGACTGAGGCAGGGAGCCCAGAAGGCTATGGCTGTAGGCAGCGAAGTGTAACAGGCTGCAAGGCAGGAAGCCCAGAGGAGCTGGACTGAGGCAGGGAGCCCAGAAGGCTAGGGCTGTAGGCAGCAGGGTGTAGCAAGCAACAAGGCAGGGTCCAAGTAGGAGTGAAGGTAAACAGCATACAGGATCCGTAGGAAGACGCAAAAGGAGGTGGAAGGACTCTCAGATGCAAGAGGCTGAGCCACTGCAGGCAGCAGCCTTTATACTGCCTAGCCCAGCCCAGCACAGAGACAGGCTAATTGGTTGCACCTGGCTAAGCACACCTGCAGGCAATCGGCCACCTCCCTTTCTGTTCCTGGGCTGGTGGAAGCAGGGCAAGTCCCTTGGGCTTCTGGGGGGTGTAGTTCCTTTGATAACCCATAGGAACAGCCAGGAATCGATGCTTGTAGCCAGGTGCATTGTGGTATACGTAGTTTGTAAATATAGATGGATCCAAGAGTCTGTTGCAAATAAATGATAAACAAATAGTCCATATTGAGCGTAAATGGATGCGCCCATGGCGCAGGCATGACAGTTGGGCCGACCCAGGTCAGTCCTTATGTGGGCATGCATTTTCACGCGAAGCGCCAAACCTTCGCGGGCTTCTGCATGCCCTGTGCGCGCCCCCAGGATGTAGGCCGGAACATCTGGTTCCAATACACATCCTGGGTGCCAGAGTGTCTGGTGTGCTGTGAATGCCTGGGACCTCCATGGTCCGTGGCATTGGTATGCCTGTATGTGAGCAGATCTCCCATTGGGTCCTCTTCGTTTTGGCGCGAAAGAGATCTTGGATAAGAGAGGGCTCAAAAACACCCATACCAGGTCAATCTCTGGAGTTCTCACTGAACGAAGGATAGGATCCAAGTATCCTGAAACTAAGAAGCCGAGTTGAGGAACCGCTGGTGACACGCTGGAAGGTTTGGCACCCTGAGCCAGCTGTTGTACTGTGGGACCCCTCTGCATCTGGTTGTTCTAGAAGGTCTGCGAAGGCGCTTCGACCCATTGGAATAGCAGGACCAACTATTCTCGGCACCTTCATCAAACCCTGCAAGTATGCCTTTTCGGAAGTGTCCCTGGGTCAACCCGTCTGCTGACCAGCTTGCGCAAGAGGTTTTCCCCAAAACCGCCGCCGTTTCGTGGAGGCCCTTGAAACTTGCGACATCGCAAGCTCTATGTTCACAGCACTCTCACACCGAATTTCGTACACTTGGCGTTCCCAGGTCTCGATTAAAGTGAGTGCGCCCGAAACGGAGTACACACGGTTACCATGTCACCCAGCCGGGGTGACGAACTTTGCAAGATCATTGCAGCTGTGGTCCTCTGTGCCCTGAAGCCTGCTACAGCGGAACTGGTTTGATCTATCCACCAGGAGCGGAGAAATTGCCACTGTCCCGTAGGGGAATCAACGCTGTATCTTCGGTGCTGAAAGCCATAAAGCCGCCAGATTGCCGCATTTGAACCTGCACCCGAAGTGGACTGGACAGCCGAAGTTTGGTCCGGAGTGCGCCGGGGGTCAGTGAGTAATTGCAACCCTAACTGGTGGCCCCTAGCGCATCCATCCATTTTTAAGCACGAGTGGCCCCTGAGGACCCCTCTCCTTTCCACTGCTAGTGAGAACTAGCAAACTATTCCAAACTCTTGGAATCGAATCTGCCCTGAAGTGGAGGCCCTCCTCAAATAGTGGGAACCTATTCTGCATCACCTCACCTACCTTCCTGAGATGCTACAGCCCCCCCATTTAAACTACCGCGTGCGCCAGTTTCGCAAGTACATTTCAGCATTAGGCTCCCCTCATGTTAGGGATTGGACGGCCTTTCAGTTAGGATTGTGTTTGATGCAGAAGGGCCTAAAGACTATTTGCACTGCCTGCTTCCTTCCCTGTTTAGGTTGTGGACCCATTTGGTGCATTCATCCTTTAGACCCCATTGGAGATTATATATATTACATTACTCACCGTAATCGTATTTCTGATTCTTGTATCTGCTTAGATTAACATGCTGTGCATAGGCCGACATCTAGTGGAAGCTGCGGAGTACTACAGTTTGTTTTACGAAATTCGAAAATGGGCGTCGACACAGGGCGTGCCAGTAATACTATCCCTAGTGTGACGTCCACTGTACCCATGATCCCTCACGGGTCTAGGACCCTCAGATTGTATTTTTTCTGACATGAGGTAGCATGAGGTGTAGCGCGAGTACAGATTATGCAAGCAGATAGATAGAAAAGATAAGACTACAAGCATCCATGCGCCTTCTCTCAGAGGGGAGGACGGGTGGGTTGCATGTGAATCTAAGCAGATACAAGCATCAGAAATACGATTACGGTGAGTAATGTAACCCTTCTGAGGCTTGTGGAATCTGCTTAGATAACATGCTGTGCATAGATTAGCGAGCAGTGTTAGGAGGAGGTGGGATGTGAGAAGGGTCATGAGCAAATAAATGTCTTAGAACCGCTTGTCCCACTTGAGTATCTGTCTTGGAATGAGTGTCAATGCAGTAGTACTGAGCAAAAGTGTGAATAGAGCTCCAAGTAGCTGCTTTGCAAATGGTGTCAAGGGGTACATTTGCAATAAAAGCCAGAGTGGCCCCAATGCCTCTTGTAGAGTGGGCTCTTGGCGTGAAAGGCAGAGTCTTTTCAGAAAGGGAGTAACACAGCTGGATACAATGTATAATCCACTTAGAGATGGCACCTTTAGAGACGCGATCTCCCTCTCTGCCCGTAGCTATGGAGACAAACAGTTGGTCTGTTTTCCTTAGCAGTCCGGTCTTGTCTACATAGTATAGGACCGCCCTACGCACATATAGGGTGTGTAGTTTCACCTCAGCAGAGCTTTGGGGTTCTTGGAAGAAAGCCGGAAGCTCGATGGACTGGTTAATGTGGAATTTAGAAATAAACTTCGGTGAAAACCTAGGGTGTGTTCGTAAAACCAGTTTATCTTTATGAACAGTAAAGTAAGGATCCTGCACTGACAGTGCCTGATTTTCACTGACCCTTCTTATCGATGTAATGGCTAATAAGAAGGCAGTTTTATATGTCAGGTGTTTGAGACCGCTTTTATGCATGTGCTCGAAAGGGGGGCCCATGAGTTTAGCAAGCACCACATTAAGGTCCCATCCTGGTGGTGGGTTAGAAATTGGAGGGTGAAGTCTCTTTACTCCTTCCATGAAGGCTTTAACCACTGGTACTTTCCACCACAATACCTTGTTATGGGAGGTGGTGTATGCTGACAGAGCTGCCAGGTGTACTTTTAGTGAATTAAATACCAACCCTGCGTCCAGCAGGTGGAGCATGTAGGTGACGATAGTGGAAGGAGTGCAGTGGAAGGAGTGCAATCAACTGGGTTGATTTGCTTATTCTGGCACCAGATAACGAATCTCTTCCATTTGTCAAAGTAGCAGTGCCTCGTGTTTGGCTTCCTAGATTCTTTTAGGATGTCCATACATCTCTGAGGTAGGTTGAGATGTCCAAACTCTATGGACTTCAGGAGCCATGCTGCCAAGTTCATTGAGCTGGGTTGAGGATGCACTGTCTGACCTTGGTGCTGGGATAGTAGGTTGTTCCAGCACGGGAATCCGATGGGTTCGCACACCGCTAGTCTGCGTAGGTGTGGGAACCACGGTTGTCTCGCTCACATGAGAGCAACCAGGATGAGCGTCATAGATTCCCTGTGCATCTTGTTGACCACTTGCCTCATGAGAGGGGTTGGTGGAAAAGCGTAGGCAAACATCCCTGACCACTTCATCCACAGGGCGTTCCCCTTGGAGTGTGGTTGGGGAAACCTGGATGCGAATCCTGGGCACTGTTTGTTTTCACTTGTGGCGAATAGGTCTATAGTGGGGAAACCCCACTGTGAGAAGAGATCTTCTACGATTTCTCTGTGTAGAAACCATTCATGTTCTTCTGGGAGGGGATCTCTGCTCAAAGCGTCCGCTAGAGAATTGAGATCCCCTGGAACATGTTGAGATGACAGGTGAATGTTCCGTCTGAGTGCCCATATCCAAATTTTCTGGGGAAGCTTGGACAGATTTGGCGAACGAGTCCCTCCCGGTTTGTTTAGGTAAAACATTGCTGTCGTGCTGTCTGTTGAGATCTGCACTGACAGGTTCAACAGGTGGGGCTCGAACGCTCAAAGCACTCTGAATACTGCCAGAAGCTCTAGCAGATTGATATGATTATTGGCCACTGTGTGAGACCAGAGACCCTGAGCTGTGTGGTGAAGAAGGTGTGCTCCCCACCCTGACAGGGATGCGTCTGTTGGGACTACAGCCTCTATCTCGGGATCGTAAAAGGGTTTCCCCTTTGACAGGTTTTCTCTTGTCCACCAGTGAAGACTTCTTACAAGTGTTGGCGAAACGACCACTAGATCATCCCACTGACCACTTGCCTGAGACCACTGTTTTGCCAACCATTCCTGCATGGGTCGCATGCGCAGGCGCGCGAGGGGGACCAGGTAAATACATGACGACATCATGCCTAGCAAACGCATCGCTTGCGCACCCTTATCTGGCAACCGGGCTGGTATAGAGGAATTTGCAGAAGTAGATTCCGAATTCTTTCCTCTGATGGAAAGGCCAACCCCTCTTGAGTGTTCAGAACAGCTCCTAGGAACTGTTTGGAGGTTCTTGGCACCAGGCTTGATTTTTTCTCGTTTATGGAGAAACCCAATTTGAAGAGGAGGTTGATCGTTCTTTGAATGTTTGATCTGCAAATTGCTGGAGTCTCCCCCGTGATGAGCCAGTCGTCCAGGTAAGGGTACACTGGGATTGCCTCCCTGCGTAGGTGTGCTGCCGCCACTGCCAGTACAATGGTGAATACCCTTGGAGCCGAGGCTATACCGAAGGGCAGCACCTTGAACTGGTAGTGCCGACTGTCCACTTGAAGCGCAAGAAACTTCTGTGCGCTGGGAACATGGAAATATGAAAATAGGCATCTTTCATGTCCAATGTTGCCATGTAATCCCCCTTTCTTTTTTTTTTTTGGGAGTGGGATTACCTCTTGTAGAGTAGTCATGTGAAATTTTTGGGGCTTGACATACTTGTTTGCAGGGCATAAATCCAATACTGGGCGCATTGTCAAATCTTTTTTTGGTACAAGGAAGTAAGTTGAATAAATACCCTTGTTTACCTGTAGTCCCGGGACGAGTTCTATCGTGTCCTTTGCTAGAAGATTGACGATCTCCTCGAGGAGGATCTTCTGGTGGTCTAAGGAATGCACTTTTTGTCGTGGAGGGTGGTTTCAGGGATGCTCTAACAGCTCTATGCAGTATCCTGCGGACACTGTGGACAGCACCCATCTGTCTGATGTGATCCCTTCCCAAGCTTGGGTGAAGTTGGTAATGCGTCCTCCTAATGGGGATACATGAGAAGGGAACCTGAGCGGAGCGTCTCCGTTTTGCGGGAGGCGTTCCGCCGCCTCTGCCCTTACCACGACCCCTCTTGTTTCCCCTGTTGCAACTCTGGGTAGACTGCCGGTTGTTACCCCATGGTGTACCCTGCCCCTGAGAATAGTTGGAGCCTCTCTCTGAATTTTGGCCACGTGGGCGACGAAAATTGCCATTCCCTCTTTGATTAGGGGGTTTGTTGGTTAACTGTCCCAGGGATTTCAGAGTCTCGTACTCATCTTTGGTATTTATTAATGCGTCCTCTACCGCCTTGCCAAACAGTAGATCAGGCTCCACCGGCTTGTCTGTTAAGGATGCTTGTGTCTCGGGTTTAAACCCTGATTGCCTTAACCAAGCATGTCTCTTAATAACAGTGCTCTCTATTAGCCTGCCGGCGTTATCCGTGGCATGAAAGGTTGCCTTAAGGATGCAACCGGACACGGCTCTCCCCTCCGACGCAACCTGTGCCAACTGGCTTTTTAAAGGTTCTGGGGCGGAGTCGATGAGTGCAGCAACTTGTTCCCACTGGTGGCAGTTGTAACTCGCCAGCAGGATGGTGGAGTTGGCAATCCTTACCTGGTAGGCGGAAGTGGAGGCCATCTTCCTCCCCAAACCATAGATCTTCTTGCTCTCCTCGTCGGGGGGAGCCTCAGACGATGATAGGGGCGTTCCCGCCCTCTTCCGGGTATTAGTTACTACCAGGGAGTCAGGTTTCAGTTGCCCCCTTATGTATAGCGGGTCTGACTGGGCTGCCCTGAACAACTTTGCGATCCTGTGGTTTACTTCCCTGGTGAGGTTCGGATTGAGAAGGGAAGGATCAATTCTCCTTTGTATAGATTTGAGAATAGGGATGGCCTGGGCAATGGGTCTCTTTTCTCCCACTAATTCCTCGGCAAAGTCCCTCTCCTCCTGTGCTCCCCAAGTATCTATGCGGAAGTGTTCTGCCGCTCTAGACAAAACCTCATTTAGGAGAGGTTGGTTGTCGACTGGAGAGTCGGTAACCGGAGGTTACTTGCCTACTGGGGAGTCTACTCTGTAGACTTCTGGGTCATCTTCGTCTTCCTCTTGGTCCTCGTCATCCCCATAGTAGTCCACCCCAGTCTGGTCGTCCAACGTTGCCAATTCTGGATCCTCCTCTAGTAGTGGATCCTCATTATACTGAGAGTATGGCTGTATGTAGAAAGGGTCAGAAGACCAACTTTGCGTTGGTGCCTCAACTCGAGGTTTATTACCAGGGGGTTGCGGGTCCCTAGACCCAGAGGGAGTAGCCCAGTCAGGGGTATAGGAGAGGAAGTGATCTGGATTCTTGGTATAGAAGTCTGCTAGGGATGACATTCTAGACATAACTGTCTATATCCTCACTGGACCATTCCTTAGAGCTGGGGATTACCCTTACTTCGGTGGGTTGCCCTGCTATATCCTTACCGGACCTATGGGCTTGTGCAGCGGTCTGGGTTAGTTTAACAGAAGACTGTGAACTGTCTTTATGTATCTGTGGTGCAGATGAAGACTGAGAATGTTTATTCTGCTGTTTTCCCCCGTCCCCGTGAGTGGAAGAGTGCTTTCCTGGTGTTTTCACCTTTCCAGAGCTTTTCGACGTCGAGATTCGGGGGTAGTGTCTCGTTCCTTAGAGTGAGGATGTCGGGACATGGGAGCAGCCGCTGCGCGGTCTGCTGAAGCCGACTCCTGGAGTGCGACCTGGGGATGGTGGTCGGCTTCGTCTTCTGACGAATGTACTTCCGTTACTTTAGTGAGCGAGGCACTCTTGGCAACAGTGGATATCTGCCTGGTGTCATGCTGCGATCTTGACTGAGAACGCCCAGAGGACACCGATTCGGTGGACCGTTCTCTGTGTGCCTCTTTCCGAGAACTCGACACGCGCGCCGAGTCTTGGTTGGACTTCGAGTGTTTAGTGGAAGTGGTGTGGGTAGCGCTCGTGTCGCCGGGTGTGTTCCCCATAGCTGTCCTGCCAGACAACCTTCCGAGGTCGGGGACTTGCGCTTGGCTGTCTTTCGACGCCACAATGCCCTCGCCGTCCGATGGTACGGTGTCGCTGCCATCACTGAAGGCGCCCTCCGCTTCCATGGTCTCTCGTTGCCTGGCGTGGTGGGCCCAACGTTTGGTCGAACGGTCTTTTAGAGTCTTAGCCTTGAACCGGCTACACGCTCTGCAGTTCGTCTCGGGGTGGTCCCTCGGCAAGCAGAGGTTACAGGTGGCGTGTCTGTCAACCCAAGGGTACTTGCGGTTGCACTTGGGGGAAGAATTGGAAAGGGGTACCCTCCATACGCACCCTATGGCAGCGGGCTAGTGTGTAAAGGAATATATCAATATGTATATGAGTGTAGAGTATGTACCACCCACCACTCTCCCTACTTGCAGGGCCGAGGTCTTCCAAGGGCCGGGCCGAGGCCAGAGGCCTTTCGAGGCCCAAAGTCCACCGTGCAGCTGTCAATGGTTGTTTTCTTCTCCGGGCCAGCGTCGAACTTCGGTGACTCGACGTGGGGATGGAAGAAAATGGGGAAATATTATGTTATTTTGCAAAATGATGGTAAAAGCCAGGGAACTCCGCGGGATGCTTCTGACAAGTATGGTGGAAAAAAACAATCTGAGGGTCCTATACACGTGAGCGATCATGGGTACAGTGGACGTCACACTAGGGATAGTATTACTGGCACACCCTGTGTCGACGCCCATTTTCAAAAAACAAACTGTAATACTCCGCAGCTTCCACTAGATGTCGGCCTATGCACAGCATGTGATCTAAGCAGATTCCACAAGCCTCCATATATATATATATATATATATATATATATATATATATAGGATTGTATTGGTTTTATTAGTATTGCTGTGATTTTTTTACTGTGTGTTGAATTGCAAAGGCCTTGGAATAAATGTATTTGTATTTTTGATATATATACACACCTGACTGGGAGTGATTTGTAAGTGTCCTTTACTCTGTATGCTCACTGAGGTCTTTCAGTCACCCTCACCCCTCCCGAGACCTAGTCGTGACCGCCGCCAAGCTACCTCGATTGGTCTGACTTGTGCAGAAGGGGTTACCCTGTTCCAAGAAACTAGGCTGGCCTTCTGAACCTCTGCCCACCAGGTCAGAGTTCACAAATCCGTATTAACAAATTGGTGTACAGCGGTGGGATAGGACTGAAGGTATCCCGTGTTGCACACTAGAGAAGGCATTTCAGATTACCCCTACCCAGGACACAGTGAACTTTGTAGTTATAATATAAAAGGCCATAGACCTGATATAACGGAAACAAGTACCTTTATAACCTTAAATGCTTCTAGATCAGAAACATTGAGAAAGATGTGTACTGAGAGGGGTTTACCTGCTCAAGGTACAAAATTGGAAATCATTCAGACAATCATGGAATGGCAAGAGTTGCAACTCAGTGCCATAGCCTCAGATGAAAGTGCAGAAGGAGGTGAGTCTGCTCCCACTGGCAGAACTGACAGTTGTGTCGCTGCTCTCATCCATGGTGCCCATGAAGACCTGGATGATGTAATGTCCAATGTTTCCACTGCAAGCTCTGATGCCAAGGCCATGGTGGAATTCAAGAAGCAAGATCTGCTGTTTAGGCAGAAGGAGCTTGAATTTCACATGGCTAAACTGAAGAAAGAGCAGGCAGAAAAACAGAAGGACAGGGATCATTGGAACTGGCCAAGCTTCAAGTTTCAAATGGATCCAAGGGATCTGGACATGGGTCTGGGTCCTCCTCTCATCCAAGATTTCCTAAACATCTGCTCAATGTGTATGATGAGAGGAATGACATTATGGACTGGTTGAATGCATTTGAGTATGCAGGTGAAGTTCAAGAGGTTGTAAAGCCTGATAAGATTGCATGGTTGCTCAGCAGACTACCCCATTCTGGCTGCAGTGCTATTATGGAAATGTCAAAAGCTGAAAGTAGATTTTGCAATGTTGAAGCAAACTCTCATCTTAAAGTTTGGGAAGACTCCTGCCCAATACTTGAAGAGGTTTAGAGAGTGAAAAAAAGAAAGAAGGAAGGAAGTACTTGGGTGTCATATGTGACTGATTCTTTGAAGAACTTGACTGGCTGGGTTGAAGGCTACAAGGTCTCCACCTTTGAGGGAATGACATGTCTTGTCATGCTTGAACACATTTTTGCATCGTGTCCCCCCTGAGCTTAAGCAGCATCTGGCAGATTCGAAGGAGTTAGATCCTAAAAAGCTGGCCATTGCAGCAGATTTGTGGATATCACATAGAGAGTGTCCCATAAGGACAAGACTCATCCTGGTAAGCAGGAGGAGGGGAAAAAGTCCAAAGACAAGGAGGGTGGGGATCTGATTAAAACTTCCTCCCAATTGAGCCACAAAAAGAAATGTAAGGGTAAGTCACAAGAGAATACACAGGGCAGTGGAGGTTATCCTCCAAAACAGAACTCTGGTTACAGTTAGCCTCCCTATGTCCCAAGACCCAGTGGATCTTGTGGAGCAAGTGACCATGTGAAGGGGGACCCCAGATGTAAGGTTAAAACCTTGGGGGTCTACTCTGCTACTTTGGCCTTCTCCTCCTATTAGGAAGAAGAGATTACCGGGGCATCCTTCTCCTGGGACTCCGTCCCCCATGGGATAGATTCTGAGGTAGTTTTAGTTTCCCTGAGAGCCTAAAGTCTCAGAGGCTTATGCTAGGATTCCTGATAATACCAAGCACTACTTTAAGGAGAGTGTGCTGATTAATGGAGTAGATACTCCTGCCCTTAGGGATAGTGGGTGCAGCAGAACTGTAGTGGATTCTACCCGAGCTCCTCTGGTCCGCACTAAGTTGGCTGATGGCCCACCTCTCAAGTTCCCAATTATACCTGTAAATCTTACTATCAATAGTACAGTGGTCAGGATTCCAGTGAGCATTCAGAGAGATGTCCCAGGAAAGGTCTTGCTGGGGAATGATCTCAGAGCTTTAGGGCTTGTGGGAGACATAGCAGAAACACCCTGCACATGGTCCCAAACAAGGGCTGCCCTGGCCAAGTCCAATCCCCAGCCCAAGCCAAAGAGGAAACCCAAGGCTAAAGGAGTCGGACAAAGTAACAGAGGGAAAGAAAACATTCCCCCAAACTCACCTACCACTGAGGTGGAGGTAGTTGGTTCAACACCTGAGCCTGACGAGGAAGAGGTGTTACCTGAAGTTCTTGATCCCAATGAGCATCCTGAACTGCAAGGATTGTTAGTAGAAGGTAGTCCTGACAATTGAATTCAGTAGGGACCAACGTGAGTGCCTATCTCTGGACGGCCTACGGAGAGAGGCCGGCTTCCAGCTTGAGGTTAAACCTCCTGGGAAGCATATGAGTTATTGGGATGGTGGGCTCATTACACAGACTACAGAGTCTACAGAAGGAGACCATAGGAGGTTGGTGGTTCCCCTTGCTGTAAGACACTTCCTCCTGCAGCTGGTGCTTGAAGTGCCCCTTGCTGGTCACCTTAGCATCAAGAGAAGCAAGCAAAGGTTAACCATGCATTTTTACTGGCCCAGGATGGGGGTGAAAGTAGAAGGTCCCTGCAGGAGTTGTGCCAAATGCCAGTTATCTGGGAAAAGTGACACACAAATCCAAGCTCCATTGGTACCACTCCGTTGTGGGGGTACCATTTGAGAGGGTAGGGAATCGACATTGTTGGTCCCCTTGACTTGCAAACATCCTCAGGCAATAGGTTTATCCTGGTGCTGGTCGACCATGCCACCAGGTATCCTGAGGCCATCCCATTGAAGAGTGACTGCCAAGTCAGTTGCAAAAGCTTTACTTGGCATATTTACTAGGGTTGGCTTCCCTAAAGAAGTTGTGTCTGATGGTGGGGCAGCAACGTTATGTCAAAGCACATGCAGGCGATGTGCAAGGAATGTGGAGTCACCTATAAGTTTTCCTCTGCATACCACCCACAAACCAATGGTCTAGTGGAATGGTTTAACAGAACCTTAAATAGCATGATTGGGGCTCTGGAAGAGCCCCAAAGGAAGAAAAAAAATGGGATCTTCTACTGCCATGCTTACTGTTTGCCTACAGATAGTTACCTCAGGAGGGTGTTGACTTCAGCCCCTTCAAACTTCTGTTTGGTCACCCTGTAAGGGGACCCTTCGCCATAGTCAAGGAGGGATGGGAGATGCCCACTCCCCCCATAACTACCAACGTAGTAGACTATGTGCTAGGGCACAGAAAAAGGATGGTGATACTGATTGGTCTGGCTAGTGAGAAACTGAAGGAAGGGCAAGCACTGGTGGAACATTGGTATGACCTGAAGGCTGCCCTCATCAATTTCACACCTGGTGAGCAAGTCCTGATCATGAATCCCATAAGGCCTAGAGCTTTACAGGACAAGTGGTCAGGTCCTTGCACAGTGGTGGAGTCACTGGGTGAGGTCAACCATTTAGCGGACCTTGGAAGGGCTAGACAAGCTCCAAAAGTCTTCCATGTGAATAGACTGAAGGCTTTCATTCCAAGAGTTGAAATCGCTGCACTGCTGCTGGCTTCAGATGTTTAGGAGAAGGAGTCAGAACCTCTCTCGGACCTGTCCCAGGGCAGTCCTTCAGACAGCTCCACTGAGGGTGTCCACGTAACCCCTCACTTGACTGCTGATCAACAAGCTGAGGTGAAAGGTTTGCTGAGGCGATTTTCCCCCTTGTTCTCAAAGTTTCCTGGTTTTACACCTTGGTGCATACATGACATTGACACAGGAGTCAGTGTACCTACCAAAAGTAGGGCATACCGGATATCAGACAAAGTAAGGTCTTACATTAAGACAGAGGTCAACTAAATGTTGGATTCTGGGGTGGTTGAACCCTCTAGTAGTCCTTGGTCCAGCCCTGTGGTTTTGGTTCCAAAGGCAGGTACCTCTGAGCTGAGGTTCTGTGTGGATTACAGGGCTCTGAATGCGGTCACCAAGACAGATGCACACCCCTTGCCTAGACCAAATGAGCTGGTGGATACTTTGGGCGCTTCCAAATACCTCAGCATATTTTACCACAGTGCAGGTTATTGGCAAATAGCTCTGCAGAGCATGCCAAGAAGACCGCTTTCTCAATACCAGAGAATCATTACCAGTTCAGGGTAATGCCTTTTGGGTTGAAGAATGCCCCTGCCACTTTTCAGAGGCTTGTGAATCATGTCCTTAATGGGTTGGATGAATTCTGTCTTGCATATCTGGATGATATTGCAGTTTTCAGTGCCACCTGGGAGGATCATGTGAAACACCTTAGGATTGTGTTGCAGGCTTTTCACAAGGCCCACTTGACCATAAACGCCAGTAAGTGACAAGGTTCAGTGGTTTACCTTGGACATGAAGTAGGTGGAGGGAAGATACAGCCTCTACCAGTAAAGTACAAGACTGGCCTACCCGCACTACTCAAACCCAAGTGAGAGCCTTTTTAGGACTCACTGGGTACTATAGGAATTTCATGGCAGACTATGGCACCATAGCTGCCCCTCAGACTGGTCTCACAACTCCTAAGAAACCCAAGAAGGTAACTTGGTCTGAAGAGTGTAAGAAGGCATTCAATGGCCTAAAAGACACATTGTGCCAGGCCGCTGTTCTCAGCGCCCCTGATTACCAAAGACCTTTTATTGTGCAGACAGATGCCTCCGACACTGGGATAAGAGCTGTACTATCACAAGTAGATGAGAAGGGTAAGGAACACCCTGTTGGCTTCATTAGTCGCCAGCTTAAGGACAGAGCACAGATGGTCCACAGTAGAGAAATAATGCTTCTCTGTTGTGTGGGCCCTAAGGAAGCTGAGGCCCTATCTCTATGGGACCCACTTCACTGTGCAAACTGACCATAAGCCCTTAAAGGGGCTAATAAACATGAAGAGAGAGAGAATCCAAAGTTGCTCATGTGGTCCATAAGCCTTCAAGGCTTCGACTTCACTATTGAGCATAGGCCAGGTGTCCACATAACAATGATGATGGGTTGTCCAGAATGTTTAACCAACCTAACATGAGACTCATCCAGGGGTGGATTAATTCCCCCTGTCCTTGGTCTGGGAGGGGCGAGTGTTAGGAAAGATTTCCAATTAATGTGTAATTTTCCCTCCAGTTGTGTATCCCCCCCCCCCAACGTTTTGCTTTGTTTAAACACCATAGTCTGTACCAGAGGGGCACAGTGCTGCACTCCCCTGGGCTTTTCGCTCACTTCTTATGGAGAAACTGACATGCCCTTAAAGACTTTGTTTCTCTTAGTCCTTGTCAGTGTTGCAACTTTTCAGCAACATGTAACAAGTGTACAATATACCTTACAGTACAGTACAGCACGTGGGTCTTCCTGTAATTTCCAAAGGCCCTAGATACTCTAGAAGGATTTTTTTTTAGAAGTGCAGATGTGCCTTGGACAGGTCTGGTGGCAGCTTATCATTTTGCATATTTTTATCCCTTTCTTGCCAGATAAACCGCGATTACCGCATTTGGCATGGTTAGGTGGCCTGGCTCCAAAATGGCCACGCCATGAGGTTCTTTGTCCTGTCCTTTGGCCCTCTTGCCCAGTCACCTTCCCCAAGTCGAGCTGACCCGGGTCAGTCCTTATTTGGGCATGCATTTTCCTGCAAAGCGTCAAGCTTTCACGGGCTTCTGCATGCCTTGTGTGCATGCCCCCAGGATGTAGGCTGGAACGTCTGGTTCCAATACACATCCTGGGTGCCAGGTGTGCTGTGAATACCTGGGACCACCGTGGTCCATGATTGGTCCACGTATTGTATGCCTGTATGTGAGCAGATCTCGCATTGGGTCCTCTTCGTTTTGGCACGAGGAGATCTTGGATAAGAGAGGGCTCCAAACACCCATACCATGTCGATCTCTGGAGTTCTCACTGAACGAAGGATAGGATGCAAGTATCCTGAAACTAAGAAGCCGAGTCAAGGAACCGCTGGGGACCCACTGGAAGGTTTGGCACCCTGAGCCCGCTGTCCTCCCGTGGGACCCCTCTGCATCTTGTCATCCTAGAAAGTCTGCGAAGGCGCTTCGACCCATTGGAATAGTGGGACCAACTATTAACGGCACCTTCACCAAACCCTGCAAGTTGTTACGCTCACCTGGCTCCCACAGAGGCGTCGATCTGAACTGGACAGCTGCGTTCTCCACCAATGTGATGTGTAGGGCCGAGATGACGGACTGGACTGACCCACCTAGCTTCGTTTGCTTGGCCCGTAGGAATATTCTTCTGCAAATGGAGAAAGGGAATTAACCACCCGTGGAGTTGAACATAAATTCCCCCCACCCCCGCTGTTCTCCCCACAGATCACCTTTGATGTCCCCTCCTATAGTCTCACCTGATGGTTTGAAAAGATGAGCTCTCCATCCTGCATGGAGCGCAGGGGCCGCGTTGATAACCAGTTGCTTCACTGGCTCGAAGGAATTGGTGAGGTTCCAGAACAATATTGACTCCGAAAAATATGTAGTTTGTAAGAGTTCACATGTCTGACTTTCACTCTTGTCCGATTCCTTGCAGTTTGCAGCTTGACCCCAGCAAAGAGTTCCTCGTGGTAGCTGACGAAGTTCAGGTAAGGATTTGGCTTATCCTACACAGTTCAATAAAATAAGGCCAGAATGTAAGCTGCTTGTTCCCTTATTCAGGTCTTGCGAGAAAATATGAAGTTCGGGGAATTATGTCTCCGGCGATAAAATTAGGCAAGTCTATTGCAGTGAGAAGAGTTCCCCTTATTTGTCCCGTTTCTCACCTTGTTGTCCTTTTGTTCCCCTTAGAGGCCGGGGTGCGGCGAGGATGCAATGGAGACTGTGCCGACCAGTGAAGAGGAATAGTACCCCTGGCGGTAATCAGGTAAGTCTATGGGGGTAGTTACTATTGCCTCTGTTTATTTCCTTGGCTCACCTTTGCTGTTCCCAGGTGCCAGAATGCGGCGGGAACGTGCAGAAGGATGCGGTGGATCGTGAGGATGTTGCGAAGGTCGGTGAATTCAGCGCGGCGCTGCAGCAGGCGAGGCGGCACGTGTAAATGCTCGAAGGTGCGGTGGATCTGGAATTCAGGTAAGGATCGAAGGTTTGCTCTTATTCTAGACTTTTCTCCTTCTGTTCCTCCCTTTTTCTAGGAGCTGCAGACTCGAGGCGGGCGTGGCAGAAGACTGGATGCAGGCTTGCAGATACAGTGAGCGTTACGCTGCTGGATGCAGAATAACGCGAAGCGTGTGCTGCTCTTCGGGCATGGTTTAAATAGCCTCGAAAGTAGTCCCAGGTATGTATTCTTCCCCAGCCCCACCCGAGTAAAAGAATAGTCCCTAGGTAAAATAGTCCCTTCCAAGCTTCATTTGGCTTGGAGCTCTGCAGCATGGTCTGCACCAGGTAAGCTTGCAGCATGGTCTGCATCAGGTAAGTTCTACTCTATGAGCCTGGCGCCTATGGCGCCAGGACTGACTCTCCATATGAGCCTGGCGCCATAGGCGCCAGGACCGCACCCAAACAGCCCCTAGCAGTGGCTTTTGGGCTTGCTCAAAACAACTTGATGCCTGCTTCTGGGGTTGCTGGACCTGGTCTGGTTCCCCGGGGGTAGGCATCATGACACAAGTAAGCCTTTTCGGAAGTGTCCCTGGGCCAACCAGTGGGCTGACCAGCTTGCACAGGAGGTTTGCCCCGATACCGCTGCCGTTTCCAGGAGGTCCTTGAAACTTGCGACATCGCTATGTGTTCACGGCACTCTCACACCAAATTTCGTACACTTGGTGTTCCCAGGTCTGGATTAAAGTGAGTGCGCCCGAACCGGCATACACGCGGTTATCGTGTCGCCCAGCCGTGGTGACGAACTTCGCAAGTTCATTGCAGCTGTGGTCCTCTGTGCCCTGAAGCCTGCTACAGCGAGCGGAGAAATCGCCACTGTCCCGTAGGGGAATCAACGTAACTTCGTCGCTGAAAGCCGCAGAGCCGGGAGATTGCCGCATTTGAACCTGCAACCGAAGTGGACTTGACAGCTGAAGTTTGGTCCAGAGTGCACTGGAGGTCGATGTGTTAGTAATTGGAACCCTAACCGGTGGGCCAAAGCACATCCATCCATTTTTATGCACGAGTGGCCCCCGAGGCCCCTTCTCCTTTCCACTTCTAGTGTGAACTATTCCCAACTCTTGGAATCGACTCTGCTCCCCCAGCAGAGGCCCTCCTGGAATAGTGGGAACCCATTCTGCATCACCTCACCTACCTTCCTGAGCTACTACAGCCCCTACAAAAGACCCTGCTTTGAACTACCGCGTGCGCCAGCTTCGCAAGTACATTTGAGCATTAGGCTCCCCTCATTTTAGGGATTGAACTGCCTTTCAGTTAGGACTGCGTTTGATGCAGAAGGACCTAAAGACTATTTGCACTGCCTGCTTCCTTCCCTGTTTAGGTTGTGGACCCATTTGGTGCATTCATCCTCTAGATCCCATTGGTCTTGTGTATATATGTATATATATATATATATATATATATATATATATATATATATATAGGATTGTATTGGTTTAATAGTATTGCTGTGATTTTCTTAATGTGTATTGAATTGCAAAGGCCTTGGAATAAATGTATTTGTGTTTTCGAAATATATACACCTGACTGGGAGTGATTTGTAATTGTCCTTTACTCTGTGCGCTCACTGAGGACTTTCAGTCACCCTCACCTATCCTGAGACCTAGTCTTGACCGCCGCCACTCCATCTTGATTGGTCTGGCTTGTCCAGAAGGTTACCCTATTCCAGGAAACTAGGCTGGCCTTCTGAGCCTCTGCCCACCAGGTAAGAGTTCAGAAATCAGTCTTAACAATAGTCAGGGCATATTTTCCTTGAGCTTCAATTCCATTAACCCATTGAATTGTTGTGCAAATCTGTATTGCCAACAGACACTATGGTCCCTCGGGTTTACCACTATTGGTAGCTCAACAGTGCCAACGTGGCAAGACCATATGGCTGGAAATAGGTATACTAACATTGAATGGTTGCCTAGCTGAGTACACCATACCTCCAGAGAACCACTTGCTAAAAGCTCTGAGGACACAAAAACAGTCAATAGTCGATCGCCAGAGACTGTTGTGCAATGAGATGCTAGGCAGTATATTGGGCTTCAGGACTCTGTTCTAAAAGGGACCAAATCCCACGTCAGAAATTCTTGTAGATCTGGCTCCCATTTTGGAGTTTTTTTAGATGACACCCCAAGCCGGTCTTGTTTTTGGTACCATGACTGCTCAAGACAGTCTGCATTAAAATCTCCCATAACCAGGCCTCCAGAAAAGGTGCGCACCAGGCCTTTTTACGCATAAAAATCTTGTACGACAGCTTTATTATTTTCCTGTGTACATTTACACACAGGTTTAGAGCAGAGGGCAGTGCAAAGGTAAGGCTACTTGACAGAAACCAGAAGGCTTCTTTTGATGTTTATCTACATGGATATAATAGCAAGCCATGGATAAAAGCATCTGAAACAGAATGTATTTCTCTGAAGCCTTTCAAAAAAAGAACCTGCACACTGATAAAAGAATTGGTTTATTTCCATTCAGCTTCTGCTCATGGAGCAAACCGAAGCACTGTGCATATTTATTTTCTGCTAGCATTTTAGGATTGTAAAATTTATAATATGTAAAACTAAGTTGCAATTGAGAATAAATATTTTGTAACAAATTATACTTTTTTTTCCAGTGAAAGCAAACCAGTATTGCACAATTGTATTTTTCAGGAGTTCCTGTGCTGTGTGCATAATCATACGGAGGCAGATCATTTTTACACTTAGAATTTAATTGACACTAATTATAAAAACTGTGTGTAAAATGATGACTACGCACAGTATAGTTTACATCCATTCAACCTTGCAGTAAATGGGGTATATTACTATAAATAGTCTGTGGCAGCAGAGTTTTTGTTCAAGGGCGAGTGATTGTCATTGCACCAATCACAGGTGTTCTAGCCTCATATCTAAAAGACTACAATTAAAAACATCCAAAACCTGGACTCTCCAGGAAGTGCAAGTGCTGAAAGTTACATTTGTAATTGAAATAGAAACTCAGCAAAACCTGTCCCTGTGATAATCCAGATAGGTATTTAACTTTATGTAGCGCTTCATACATGGTTCGTCTAACATCTAGGCACTGTGATGATTAAACCTCAGTCGATACTCAGTTAACCGACCACTGAAGGATGTTAGCCAATAAGATAGCTCAACCGGTTCAGCACTCGTTACTGTGATCTGTAGGTTGCAGGTTCGAATCCCTGCAAGGCCAACACAGCCTTTCATCCTTTCAAGGTTGATAAAGGAGTACCGACTTCAGTTTGGTGATAATTGTGATAAACGTGTTCTACGTACAGCATGGAGTCCTTTCCTCTCTGCACTGTTCTATCATAACATTGGCATACCATTCGGTAGTAATAGCTCCAGGAAATGAGGCCTTTCATTAAACATCATAAGACAATTCTGCTATAGAACCTCAAAACATACAATAAATTCATGCTTGCTTTACTATGTAATTGGCTAGGTTTTTGTGTTTTCAACATTTAAATATATACAGGAGAGTTAGAATGGCCAGACCCTAGAGAAATAATGAAAGGCGTATTCTGTCACAATGCAGAAAGCTGCCGCATGGTAATGATTTCCATGTTTTTGCACACGTCGGCTGGATGACGCATACATTTTACTCTCTTGTAAAGGATAAAAATCATTTTTACTCTCTTAAAAATCACATTTACTCTCAAAGTTTAAAAATAGGGAGTAAAATACTCCCACCTGAAAATCTTATCTGGAGCACTGCCCACAACTATAACATAGGCCCCTTCGTTCGGGGTTTGCATAGAGTAAGAGAAGTCTGACAGAAAATCCTCCAAACCTACACGATCAAGGTTAAAATAGATATTAATTAAAAAGCACTTTGTAAACTTGTCTGAAGCCGACGGCTTCCACGACAGGAGCGTAATCAGCATATCCGATCTTAATGAGTTAATTGGGGTAGCTTCAATCCCCCGATAATGTTAATGTATATTTGTACTGCGCACTATCACCACCGGAGTGGTCCCCTGGCGCTCTGGCTGCTCTGAAAAAGGGAAGGGGGGGCGAGTTAGTGGGAATAAGATGGAAAAGTGCAAGAGAGTAGTGATGTGCTGTTGGCAGCCTCAGCCCGGTGGGTCCGTTGACTGGGCTTGGGGTGTTTTACGGTCGGTAGTCGTGTGCTGTTGTGCGAGTCTATGTGTGGTTTGTTTTGTTGTTGCAGGGTAGTGAGGTTTGTGCGGATTGCTGTGTTGTAGGCTTGTGGTTGTGTTTGTTTAGAGTTTGAGAGGTGTAAGCAGAGGGGTGAAATTGTTAGTGGATCGGTAAATTGGCATTGCTGTCCTTGCAATTATGCCTAGGTGTGATGCTTGCTATCATTCACTATTTCATCCGAGTGTGGCACTTGCTAATCTTCAATATCCTATCTAGATGTGAGGCAGGCTAGTGATCACGATTCCCCCCCAGTGTAGGACAGGCTAACATTCACAATCCCATTTAGATGTGGAGCAGGCTAAATATAAGCATTCCATCTAAGTGTGGCACATGCTAACATTCACAATCCTATCTAGATGTGACGCAGGCTAAAGATAAGCATTCCATCTTATTCCATCTAAGTGTGGCGTATGCTAACATTCACAATCCCATTTAGATGTGGAGCAGGCTAAATATAAGCATTCCATCTAAGTGTGGCACATGCTAACATTCACAATCCTATCTAGATGTGACGCAGGCTAAAGGTAAGCATTCCATCTTATTCCATCTAAGTGTGGCGTATGCTAACATTCACAATCCTATCTAGATGCGATGCAGGCTAAAGTTAAGAATTCTATCCGAGTGTGGCACTTGCTAATCTTCAATATCCGATCTAGATGTGAGGCAGGCTAGTGATCATGATTCCTCCCCAAGTGTGGCACATGCTTACATTCACAAACCTATCTAGATGCGATGCAGGCTAAAGTTAAGAATTCTATCCGAGTGTGGCACTTGCTAATCTTCAATATCCTATCTAGATGTGAGGCAGGCTAGTGATCACGATTCCCCCTAAGTATGGCACATGCTAACATTCACAATCCTATCTAGATGCAACGCAGGCTAAAGATAAGCATTCCATCTAATTACATCCAAGTGTGGCGTATGCTAAAGATAAGCATTCCATCTAATTCCATGTAAGTGTGGGGTATGCGAACATTCACAATACACAGCCCTGTAACCCCTAGACCTTTTGGACGTGGGAAACAGCTTGTCTGCAGCTCCTCCCAGACTACCTGTTCCTTTCAGGCAGCTTATGAAAGAGTCTGTAGTTTATTGTTGTTAATGGCTGTCAGAAGCCCGCCACAGGGGCGACCTCTTTCACCCCGTTCAGCCTTGATTGCAAACACCTCATAACCATCCATGATGGGAGCATCACACATTAGGGGTTCCTGCAGAAAAATAACATCAAAGGCACTTAAAATATCTTTGTTACAAGAGATATTGTTAAAACCCCTTGAATTCCAAGAAACCATGGATCTTAAGGGTAATCATGTGTGGAGATCAGAACCAACTACTTCCCCATGTAGTGCATTCACAATCCTGACCCAATCGTAGCTAGCTCTTCTCTCGCCCTCCGGCGTATTGGAACAGGCCCCCCCCCTGCCTCTGGAGCAGGACTTTCTTAAATTCCGGAAGCTCCTCAAGACCCACCTCTTCACCTGCTCCTTCTCTTCTCTGCTAATCCCAAAGTTGTTGTGATTGGTGTCCACGGCCTTTATGCATCCTCAGGGTCTCTGACCTCCCACACCCAATCTGCCCAGCTCCTGTCTATACTCAGCACTTGCCCTGGCATACACTCCACCTCAGAAATGTGCACTTACTCATAACGTGGCCCCTGACCATGTAGCACTAATCAACCCAAGCACTTCATCTGTGGTTCACCGATGAGCCAGGATTCCCCAGCACTTACGCCCTCTGCCCTTTTTCCTTGCTGCACGTGGCTGTTTTGAATTCTCACAAGGCATAGTAGGTTCCTCATTCCTCATTTTCCCTCCACTGCTCTTATTAATTATTGTTTTATAATGCATTTCACTCCCTTGTTGCCTCCCTGCACCCTGTGGGCACTTTGAAAAGGTATTTTACTTGCTGTATAAGCGCCTAACAAGCAAACAAATGTATCACAGCTTTTCTGACTATTAATAAAAGGTCATCGGTCCGCGACAACCCTGGTCTAAAAGGATGACTTTAGAGACCATCCTGGGGTCATCTGATGATCATCGAACTACACTAGAAGTCATTCCCACATCATCAGACGTCATCAGGCTGTAAAAGTCATCAGCAAATATCTCAGAATGGTGGATGATGATTTGGGGATGAACTTAGGATGACTTAATGAATATGCTAACGTTATCCCCATTTTAGAAAATGTTGTTCCTGATGCTTTTAGGATGACCTACTGATCACTTCAAGAGATTGCACGTTTGTCCTTGATGATTTGGGGAAGACTTACTGATTACTTCAGAACATCAGAGTTTGTAGGATGATATGCGGACCAATACAGATAGTCATTCTGCTTTTGCTTAGTTGCACTTATGCTGAATGATCCCCCACTGTGGCAAGTGTAAAGTTTGAGACTATGTTGGGCCAAAGTAGAAGCCAGAGGCCTAAACATACCATGCACCCGTGAGAATCCTTTGCCATCCCAGTCAAAAGCAGGCACCCATCACCCTCACAATCCCCAATGTGGCATGGATAAAGCATGAGTCTATGTTGAGCCAAAGTGGAAGAAAGAGGAATAAACATAGCATGCACCCCCTGGGTGAGAATCCTTTGCCATCCCAGTCAAAAGCAGGAACCCAGCACCCTCACAATCAATACATTTCCATGCTGACTTGTTAGGTAAGAATTGGTGTTGTCCCACTGTGTGAGACTACACAACACTTATCTGCTTGGTATTAGGTAAGCCCACCTTTTGGTACAAGTCTGAACTACACAGGTTGGCACTGTGACTGAGCAGCCAGGCTTATCTCAAGAGGGATAACTGTGAGCTGATTAACAAAATATGAGGGGGCCAATAGTTCAATTAACAGGGAACGTCCTTACTTAATCAGTAGCGTAACACGAAAGTTTGGACAATTGCCAACCTTTATTCAAGTTTACGTGAAACTAACCAAACAAGTCTGTATTCCAAAGCAAGGCAGACAGTCTGTACTTTGGAATAAATCCCCTGTGGTTAAGGGCACAGTTATTTCTAACAGAGCAAGAAACTACTATGGGTTTTACCGCCCACAGTGGCAAGGCTGTGTAGGAAGACAGGAAAGGATAGATTTAGATTCTAAATTTCCCTTCCTTGCAGCCTCATCTATCCCTGTGTAGCGCTGCTGGACTGCCTACAAGAATAAGAAGAGACTAACTTCTTCTACATGTCAAACACCATTCATCCTTGCATCAATGTGCCCAATAACCACTCTCTTCCCCTATGTGTATGCATGGGAAGAGACAAATACCAGATCTAAAAACAGTGCTTGCGTGATGGGGAGAGCGTCCATCCACTGGATTGTCTCCAAGTTTATTTGCCTGGGATTGTACGTCCACCCCCATCCACTGTTGTTAAAACAGGAAAGACTCCAAGTCAGGTAAAGAAACCTCCGACATTGACCCACGTGGAATGGAAACCCAACCCACACCACACTGGTTAGAACAAGCAATACTAACAACAACACAAAAGGGAAATCCAGCAAACTACACTGCAGCCTCCTCAACATGAGATCCATGGCAAAACACAACAGAAACCAATGACCTAAGCGAAGGAGGCACAGACGTGCTCTTCCTTACAGAAACCTGGCTATCAGACAACTATAAAGCCATCACGAACAAAGCAATATCCGACAATTATAAATTAATACACACCAACAGAGAAAACCGAAGAGGAGGTGGAATCGCAATTATACACAAAAAAAACACCTGAGCATCTCGAATCACTACAACCAACGTGGAAGACCCTCCCAATCAAGATAGAACTCAAAGACCAATCCAACATAGTATTCCTACTGATCTACAGACCATCTTCTTACAACGCCAACTTTGCAACAAAACTAGCGGACGAGGCCGCCATGCTATCAACCCACCACGACAATCTAGGTGAAAGAGATCCCACCGATACAAACGTAGATACAACAGAAGACACACTTTTGGATCACCAAGGCCATTGACCAATTAGCACCAGCTAAAACATTCAAAGCAACACCACCAAAAACAACTGGCAGCAAAATGGTTCACAGAAGAACTGAAAAACGCCACAAGAATCGGCCAACAATTCATAGAAAGAACTCCATCACCCCTACACAAACACTTTGTTAAAGTCATTTGCACCAGAGCAGGGTCTGTGTAGTAGCTGCACAGCGGTTACTGTGTCTGGGAGCCTTAGCCTGCGCAGGTATTATATATGTAGTCACTTAAACCAGAGCAGGGTCTGTGCAGTAGCTGCACATCAGTTACTGCGTCTGCGAGCATTAGCCTGCGCAGGTATTATTAGATTTGTAGTCACTTACACCAGAGCAGGGTCTGTGTAGCAGCTGCAAAGCAGTTACTACGTCTGCGAGCATTATCCGGCACATGTATATATATATATATATAGTCACTTACACCAGAGCACGGTCTGTGTAGCAGCTGCACAGCAGTTACTGCCTCTGCAGGCATTGCAGAGTCTGAACCGTACTGTAAAGGAGCCTCGGAGCAGCTACTCTGTCTATGCCAACAACAGGTTGCCCAGTGTAATTTCAAAACCAGATGTTTAGAAAATCACGTACTTACAATATTTAATTTCAACAAGTGATAAGTGCAACACAAGGAATTACAGCTTCAACGTGCATTCCTAGAGGTTGCAAAACGGCTCCTCTTAACAAAATAACAACAAAGGGATAAGAACGTCTAAGTTGATGGATGCTAAAAGAAATGCATATAAAATTCACTAAAAGAGATGGATCGCATACACTCACCTGAAACTGCCTGGAAAACGGGACATGAGCGTTTCGTAAAGAGTAGTTTTCTACTTCCAATTCGAGAAACGGACAATAGCAACACTCTGCCTCAACGACATCACATGGGCTGCTCTGCATCACGTGGGTTTAGACATCCCCTTCATCACGTGGGCTGCTCTGCATCACGTGGGCTTCAACGTTCACGTCATCATCATTTGTGCACGAGCTGGAAGTCAAGGCGTTACCAGAGCGATTCCTCCGTTGCAAAACACATTTCGTATAGTTGATTGTTATTTGGTTTCTGGTTGATAAGTCTTAAAATTATCTCATGTTGATTGTCAATATTGGGGAGGGGGTATTTCCGTGTATTTGGTGGTTTATAATGTGCATCGGGTGAGAGTTATTTCGGTGTATTTTTGGGATATGTAACGTGCATCACAAGGGTGAGGCAATATTGGGGAGGGGGTATTTTGGGGGTAACTGTACAGTTATTTATTTCTCCTGCACGGGAGGGGGGGCGATTTGGCAATCCCCGGGGAGGGGATTGTTCATTTACCCCTTTGCAATGTGTGGCAGAGAAGGCTAAACGGAGGCCTTGTATTGCTTTCATTATCAATCACACATTTAAAGTCCCTATGAGACCCGCTAGCATTGTGTGTTTGTTTTAAAGTTTGCCCATACTTTCCGAAATGCCTTTAAGGCTTAATGACGTGTATCTGTAACGTCGTTGTGACGTTTTCACGTGGGACGTCTACCGTGGTTAGGGAGAAGATTGCGGAGGCAGGAGCACTCCACGCCGTGCGCGGGCAGGTATTTATTTTTTATTGAGCATTTATAATGTGCTTATTCATCGCGGAAAAGTGCCAGGCATATTTAATGATGATAATGATATTTTTATTTAAATCGAGCTCATTCACAGGTGTTTCACAGTGTGCAAGGGAGGGGAACGGGGAGAACAAAACACTGATGGGTTTGTTTTAACTATTTTGTTTTTAGTTGCACCAACAGCGGATCTTTGTGTGTCTTCTTGGCTGCTATCCCCATCCTTGGCTCCACCCACCCCCAAACAGAAGTGGTTTATGGCCGTGCCGCACACGAAGAGGGAATTTCAGGGCAGATTCGGCTGCCGCCATCTTCACCCTTATCCAGTGGTGGAAATTGAAAACATTTGGTGGGGGTCCCACAAGGGCCGGGGTGGGGGCAGAGTTGAAAAGGCGGTGCCCAAAGAGGCAGTGTTTGGGGGTGGAGCTGGCAGTTGACCTCCGATCAAAGGAAATGTCCAAAATAATAGTTTAAAACGGTGCAATTTCTTTCATGCTGCTTCTTTTCCAAACTATATATCATTTCCACTTCCATGGCACTGGCGATGAGTTACTTCACTATGCGAATAATAGTTTTGACCAGTGTTGCTGAGTAAATATTCTTTAAAATGCACAATTTGCATCCCATTTTATAAGAAAAATTCCCCCCCCTTGGGTACTGGAAATGTCCAAAATAATAGCTTAAAACGGTGCAATTTCTTTCATGCTGCTTCTTTTCCAAACTATATATCAATTCCACTTCCATGGCACTGGCGATGAGTTACTTCACTATGCGAATAATAGTTTTGACCAGTGTTGCTGAGTAAATATTCTTTAAAATGCACAATTTGCATCCCATTTTATAAGAAAAACTCCCCCCCTTGGATACTATTCAAACATGGTCAGAAAAGGAATTAATTGCCGTTTACAACTATAGGCCACTTTTTCATTGGTGCCTGAGACAATTTTGTGGCCCAGTCCGACCCGCACTTGTACAAGGGAGCAAACCGTACCATCCATCTGTGCACCTAAACTACCAACAGCAATGTTAGTCTACACTGTGATCTGAGCTCATACAGAGGATTATTTTAAGCAGACTGTTAAAGAATCATTAAAAGGAGAAATTACTCTAGGTAATGGTGAAAGAGTAGATAATCTGTGGGGAAATCCTGGTTTAAACCGAGGGATTGTCCTGCAACCTCATTCTTAAAACCTGCTGTTTTCTTTTACTTGAACCACACCCGGCACAGCTCCTGCAGTTCCCCTCTGAAAGCAGTTGGGTGGCTGCATCGTGTGGGGTAGTTTCAACGATAATAGGGGTATTTATTTATTCATGCAATGTTTGACGGCTGCCTGTATATTTATTTTTTTATGTTATGTTATTTGTTATGTTATTTTGCACTTATATAGCGCCTTATATACCATTGGTATGGTCTGAAGGCGCTGGTAGGTTGAACGCCCTTGGGAACCGCAGTTCAGATCAGTAGAGAGAGTAGGGAGAGTCAAAAAGGTGCGTGTGAGCACCGGATATGTGTGCAGCTCGTGCGGTACTTGTGTAATAGCTGCTTCTTATCGGTAGGTGTGGTGGTTGAGAGATCAGGAGAATGTGTTCGTTCTGGCAGGATTTATCCGGAACGGATGTGGCTGCGTTAGGCCTGAGGAAAACGCCTGGCTGGGGGTGTGCGACCAGCAGTGTTTACATAGAATGATGTGGAGTAAGCGGCGGATGTTCGTATGAGAACAGTTATACCGAATGGTGTCATAGTATCTCTGTGGTCTAGTTGAGTGGTGATGTAAAGGAGAGAGCAAGCGTGGTGGTGTGATATGATGGGTTATATGCTTTTTCAATGTGCAAACCTCTAAATGCAACTTTCCCAGAGAGGCTACTGGGCGAAACTTCTAAGTACAATTTTCCACACAGAGGCTATTGGGTACACTTCTAAATTCAATTTATCAGAGAGGCTATTTGGCACACTTCTAAATGTAACTCTCACAGAGGCTATTGGGTACACTTCTAAATGCAATTTTCACAGAGCATCTACTGGGCACACTTCTAAATTCAAGTTTCCAGAGAGGCTATTGGGCAAACTTCTAAATGCAACTTTCCAGAGTGTCTATTGGATACACTTCTATAATCAACTTTCACAGATGCTATTGGTAGCACTTCTAAATACAACTTTCAAAGCGTGACTATTGGGCATACTTCTAAATGCAGCTTTCACATAGGATATTGGGCCCATACAAGTATCCGACAAACTGCATAAATGAATTAATAATCCGGGTCCATGTATCCGACAAACATTGCATAAATAAACTGGGTCGTGACTGAGGACTGTAACTTCCTCTGGTGACCCTGTGCACCGTGCACGGGGTCACCAGAGGAAGTTATAGTTTGCTTTTCCTGCAGCTGTGACCTGTATCAAAGTCCTGCTGTGTACACTTAGGGGGGGTGGAGCCATCGGAGCGTTCCTGGCAGCAATAAGCTGCTCCGCCCCCCTACTCTGTGCAGCTGCGGGCGCTTTCTTTTTTTTCCAAGTAACCCAGCGCAGAGCATGGGTTTGGGGTTTGCGGCGGCTGACTGGCCGGATCCCGCGATCCGGCTACACATCTGGTGCCGGATCTCGGATCCGACGAGAGCCGGCCCAATGATCAGTGCTGCCATTATCTGCGCAACACGGCTTTCACTGTTATAACAGCAATGAGCTCACTACGACGACATGCAGTTCCCTTGGTATGATTTCTGTAACTTTACTGCCTTTACGAGGTGAGGGGTTATGAACATTGCATGGAGATGTGCCTGACTTTACCGCTCAGTGCTGCCAGGCAGTGCATTGAGCTGTACCGGCCAGAGTCTGTACCACAAGATGTCTTTTGACCCCCCCCATATTTCTTTATTTCTGTATAGGACCAACTTCCTTCATTTCCCTGCGACTTCCTTGATTTACCTGCGTTGTCTCACTGACTAGGTTCCTGCATGTTGCTTTGCTAGTATACAGTGAAAATGCAAACTCCTATGTAGTCTTGCCAGCAAGATAACCATGAGTATTTAGCCCTAATAAATAGCCATACTGTAGGCAGAGGTCTTCAATCTGTGGGGCGTGTGATCCAGGACAGCGAGAAAAGAGAAAATACATGCTCAGTCAGTGCAACGTGATGAGGGCGCGTGAAATAAATGCAGCCTCGACATGCTCTTTCCTGAATTTGGATTGCGTGTCCACGCTGCGTTGTTGCTTCCTGCTGGTGACGCCAGCGTCTTACTGCCTGGTAAGGGATGCCGCTTCTTGGCTCAGACCGCCACACCACAGTTGGACGCAGTGCCGGGAAGCAAGTGTTTCATGCCTTTGTCGGTCCCTCTGCTTCCCTCTCCGCCTTTGGACCCACGAAGACTAACGCATGGGGAAAGGTGAGCCAGGGGGCTGGATCACTGCAATGCTGGTTCTCCCTGGACCCCTCTCCCTCTGTGCCCCCACCTTGCTTGGCCATAGGGGAAGAAGAGGCGAGCAGCGATGGAAGCACGCATTGCCAGTGTTGTATGATATCCAGCTCCCCTACAGCAGATTGCTGGGCTCTCCAGCAATCTGCCGTGGGGTAGCCAGATATCGTACAACACCGCCCCCCCCTGCTTTGGCTGTCGCTCTGCCTCGTCACCCCTCTGGTCCATGGAACAGCGCTGGCCGGGTCCGAGATCCGGCATCAGGTGTCTGGCCGGATCTCGGGACCTGGCCTGCCTCAGCCATGACCAGGTTTTATCAAGCCCCCCAGCTTTGCAAAGGAAAGCTGGGGACTCGCTAACCTAATCTAAGCAGGGCTCCTTTCCCCAGCTGTCACTCGCGCATTTCCTGGCTCTGTTTGCTCATCCCGTTTGTTTTTTCTGTCCTGAAAGGGACACCACAGAAATCAATGGGCCATGAACATCACTGAGGCGGGGAGGGGTGTGGTCACTGTTGAAAGCAGGCGTTCTACATGCTGGACACATTATTGTTCAAATGTGCATTTTACACATTCAAAGGAAAAAAGTAATTTCCAAACTCAAAAACGCTGCTGAAACTGTCACGCCGCGGGGAAACTGGCGGCTTTGGAAGAAGTGGAAGCTGCGACCGCCATAGCGGATTCCATTACGTTTTTTGTTTTGAGCTGCGGTGCAGGTCTAGTCGTCGTTGCGACGTACCTGAACCGGTATTTAATCCTTTCCACTTCCGGGTTCAGGTGCGTTGCAACGTACAGTGTTTCGTCCTGTTCCTGCGCCGCTGCTACTTTTCGAAATTAATACCTTTCCCTTCCGCTTCATTAGTTTCTTTCCCTCTTCCAGTCCTTTCGCTCCTTACCTGCTCCGGTTATTCTTCTCGCCTTCTTTCTCTCTCTCCCTTGTTCTATTCCGTTCCAATCTATTTCCTTCCCCCCTTCCGCCTTGATCTCTTCCGTCTATTCTTTCCCGTCTTTTCTAGTTTTCCTCCTGTGTTCTTTCTCCTCGCTGTTCCTCCAGTTACCCCCCTCTGGCCTCTCTGTGAATTCCCGGATTCCGACCTCTGTCTGTTTTCAAGGATTGCCTCGTCCAGCCCTTTTCTGCTAAGTCTGCTGATGATTACTGTGTACCGACCTCTGTCTGCAAATTGGATTGCCTCGCCTCATCCTCTACAGTCTACTATTTAAGAACTTTCATCGTGCTGGTTCGTTCCCTGTTCCTCCTTCTACTGCTTCCTCAGGAGAGTCCATTACATCACTACGCTTGAAGATCTTTATCCTCCGGGGGTTTTTTGTGCCTTTGGCTTTTTCCCCTTTGTACAGCGACTGAGGAGGGCTGCCACAGATCACCCAAAGGGTGTCACTGTGGCGTCCTACCTTGGTCGTCCCTCTCTTCAAAAAAAACAAGGAGGGAAGGCTCGAACTAAGGTCAATCCAACGCTAACTCAACGTCGGAGAATTCAAGGTGAGGAGGAAGGGGAGGAAGGAGAGTCTCAGGAGGAAGAGGAGATTACCGACCTTCCTGACAGTTTGCAACGCCAAAATCTAGACATGGCCACTCCACAGCAAGTACAGGAACTGGTAGCAGCCGTCCAAAACTTGAGCCTAGAAGTCCAGAATTTAAAGGGCACTAATGCAGTTCTACAACAGAGGATGGCTGAGCGAGAACTACCGACAACCGATTTGCCTCCATTACCGTTAGTCTCTGAGAAGTTTGATGGGACGCCCAAAAGGCTTAAAGAGTTCTTAGATGCTTGTCACCTACATTTTTCATTTCGTCCACATGCCTTTGCTTCTGGCCATACCAAGGTTGGGTTTATGATAACCCATATGTCTGGCAATGCCTTGGCTTGGGCCACCCCTCTGGTCAATAGAACAGATCCAGTGCTTCTGGATTATGAGGCTTTCAAGACCATGATGAAACAAACTTTCCTTCGAACAGAGAGCACTTTTTTAGCCTCCGAGGATCTATTGGACATCCGACAAGGGAATGCAGACTTAATGTCGTATATCACCTCCTTTAAACAGATCGCTGCGGAGGCTGGATGGCAAGAACAAGCTCAGTACGCCATCTTTCGGAGGGGTCTGCGAGAAGAGCTAAAAGATGAACTAGCACGTATCGAACGCCCCTTAAGTTTTGCCGATCTTATCACTGCAACACTTCGGATCGATTTCAGGCTGTCTGAACGGCGAGCTGAACGACGTAAGATTAAGAGTGGTCTTCCGATGCCCCCAGCTACTTCTTCTTCAGCACCCCTTCCTCCTACTCGTCTCTCGCGTGAAGAGCCTATGCAGATCGGCACTACCCGTTCTCCTCTCTCTGCAGAAGAACGAAAGAGGAGGCGTGAAGGAAACCTATGCATGTACTGCGGATCTTCTAATCACCTGCTTCGAGAATGTCCTGATGTGCCTCCTAGACGCTCGGGAAACGAGTACCCTCGGTAAATTTGGGGACATATTACCGAGGGAAGGAGTCCAGTCCCTTTGTTACCCTCTCAGTCACCTCTTTGGAATGCTCTGACGATGATCGTCTTATGGTAATGACAGTCACTCTTCTGTATGGCCAGACCTCCATCCAGACTCAGGCTCTTCTGGATTGTGGAGCCGCAGGAAATTTCATCGATACCCACTGGGCAGAGAGTCAAGGACTGACTCGAATAGCTAAGACCGAGGATCAAACGGTGGAGGGTGTTGATGGCGAACCTTTGAGCTCAGGCCTTATTACCCATTCTACGGAAGTCCTCACCATGCGTATCATGCAACATACTGAACGCCTTTCTTTTGATATCATCAGAGCTGCTCATTTCCCCTTGATTCTAGGCATTGGATGGTTGCGTCGTCATAACCCTACCATTGATTGGTCTAGGAACCTGTTGAGTTTTCATTCAACCTTCTGTAAAGCAAGCTGTTTGCCGAAACCAAACTTTTCTATGATACAGACTTCCTGTGGGATGGAATCGAAGTCCATACATTGCTTACCATCCTATTTGAGCAGTTACGCTGAAGTGGTGGCAGAGAAGATTCCATTAGAGCTTCCTCCTCACAGACCTGAGGATTGTTGCATTGATTTGCACCCCGAGGCTTTAGTCCCTTTTGGTCGCATGTATCCCTTGACTTTGCAAGAAAGACATTATTTGAGAGATTACCTAGACAAGAACTTAGCCAATGAGTTAATCAGACCTTCTAAATCTCCTGCTGGTGCCTCCCTATTCTTCATTCCCAAGAAAGACACGCAAGAACTACGACCCTGTATCGATTACAGAGGATTAAACAAGGTAACCATCAAGGACAGATATCCTATGCCTCTCATCTCTGAAATTGTTCATGCCGTCCAGTCGGCCACAGTGTTTACTAAACTAGACTTACGCAATGCATACCATTTACTTAGGATCCAAACCGGAGACGAGTGGAAGACTGCCTTTAGGACACCTTTAGGCTTATATGAGTATCAAGTGATGCCCTTTGGCCTGGTAAATGCTCCATCTATCTTCCAACGTTTCATGGACAGACTTTTTTCAGATATTCTGGGACACTCTGTCATCATTTATCTTGATGATATATTGGTCTTTTCCCACTCTCAAGTAGAGCATAATACTCATGTCAGGGAGGTATTTCACAGACTCAAAGAAAATCATCTCTCTGTCAAACTGGAAAAGTGTGTGTTTTCGGCCACGTCCATATCGTATTTGGGATACATACTCTCCTCTGAGGGTATTGCCATGGACCCTCAGAAGGTCAATGCCATCCTAGATTGGCCGTCTCCTAAGTCCGTGAAAGACATCCAAAGATTCCTGGGGTTATCGAATTTTTACCGGAAGTTTATACCCAACTTCTCTCAACAAGTACTCCCGATGACCTCACTCCTTAAAAAGTCTTCCTCTCCCTTCAGGTGGTCTTCGCATGCCGAAGAGAATTTTCAACAACTCAAGCAAGCCTTCTGTTCAGCTCCCATATTAAGACAACCTGACCAGCTCCATCCTTTTATCGTGGAAACCGATGCATCCTCTGCTGCAATCGGAGCAGTGTTACTACAAGAGCATGAAGGGAAGGAACATCCAGTGTCCTATTATTCCAAGACACTTAACCCCAGCCAACGTAACTACTCTGTGATAGAGAGAGAATTGCTGGCTATGAAATTAGCTTGCACAGAGTGGCGACACCTCCTCCAAGGTGGAGAACACCCTTTTACACTTCGAACGGATCACAAGAATTTGCAGGTATTGCGTCAATTCGAATGTTACAACACACGACAGGCAAGGTGGGCACATTTTTTTGCCCAATTTGATTTCAACATTACTTATATTCCGGGTGAGCAAAACTTAGTGGCAGATGCCCTGTCTCGACGAGGTGATTACCTGTCAGAACAAGAAACTACTACTGAATTGATGTTTGCAAGATCTCGGATAATCGGAGCGGTGTCCACATTCCTGCAACAAGTTAAGGACGATTCTGGAGGGAGGTTTGAAGCAGAAAAGGATAACGTCAAAACCGATTATGTAATCAAGGAAGGTCTATATATGGTTAAGGACAAGTTGTATCTGCCAACTACGTCTTTAAGGAAGACAGCATTATCCTGGTGCCATGATACCAAGATTGCGGGCCACCGTGGAATTCGGAATACTCAAGAACTTTTATCGAGATATTTTTTCTGGCCTCGGATGAAGGAAGAGACTAGACACTACGTTCAGTCTTGTGTTACCTGTCTTCGTAACAAATATTCCACACAAAAGCCTTTGGGCTTGTTACAATCCGACGCCATACCCACAGGTCCGTGGACCACAATCTCGACCGACTTCATTGTAGAGTTGCCAGTGTCTCAGGGTTGTACTTGTATAATGGTAGTAATCGATTCTTTCACCAAAATGGCACATTTTTCGCCTCTACCGGGTGTACCATCAGCATCTCGCATGGCAGAAGTCTTCTTGAGCGACATATTTAAGCTACATGGAATGCCTACTAAGATCATCTCAGACCGTGGCAGCCAGTACACTTCTCATTTCTGGTCTGCTTTATGCAAGCGTTTAGGCATTGAAAGGGCCTTGACCTCGGGATTTCATCCACAATCAAATGGACAAACTGAACGTCTTAATGGTACATTAGAGCAGTATCTCCGGTGTTTTGTCAACCAACAGCAGGATGATTGGGTCCAATTGCTCCCTACGGCCGAATTTTCATATAACAACACCTGCCACTCTGCCTTGGGTTCTAGCCCTTTTTTCTGTATGTACGGGTATAATCCCCGTACCTTTCTTCCCTTGGTCAACATTGAGTCCTCGGTGCCCTCTGTGGAAGCTTCCCTATCTAATATTCGAGAAGCCCAAACCAAAGCTCGACAAGGACTCTTAGAGGCAAATGAAAGGAACCGATCCCAAGCAAATAGACACAGGAGACCAGTACCGAATTGGGAAGTTGGATCTAAGGTACTTCTGTCCACTAAATTTCTACCACGTTGGGTACACCCATCTAAACTGTCCCCTAGATTTATTGGACCTTACAAGATAACACAAATGATCAACCCTGTAGCATTTCGCTTACAGCTACCTGCACAACTAGGTCGAGTACATCCAGTGTTTCATGCCTCTCAATTGAAGACCTTCATAGAAGATAAGTGGTTCCGAAGAAGGAAGAACACTCAGATCCCCTCAGACCCCACTGGAGACGTTTATGAGGTATCCCAAATTTGCGACTCTAGATTTCATAAGGGTCGTCTAGAATACCTAGTACACTGGAAAGGTTACCCTAAGTCTGAAGATACCTGGGAACCCAAAGCCCATTTAAATACACCTCTCCTGTTGCGCAAGTTCCATTCCAGACATCCCAATAAACCCGGTGGGGAGACCCTTAGGAGGGGGCATACTGTCACGCCGCGGGGAAACTGGCGGCTTTGGAAGAAGTGGAAGCTGCGACCGCCATAGCGGATTCCATTACGTTTTTTGTTTTGAGCTGCGGTGCAGGTCTAGTCGTCGTTGCGACGTACCTGAACCGGTATTTAATCCTTTCCACTTCCGGGTTCAGGTGCGTTGCAACGTACAGTGTTTCGTCCTGTTCCTGCGCCGCTGCTACTTTTCGAAATTAATACCTTTCCCTTCCGCTTCATTAGTTTCTTTCCCTCTTCCAGTCCTTTCGCTCCTTACCTGCTCCGGTTATTCTTCTCGCCTTCTTTCTCTCTCTCCCTTGTTCTATTCCGTTCCAATCTATTTCCTTCCCCCCTTCCGCCTTGATCTCTTCCGTCTATTCTTTCCCGTCTTTTCTAGTTTTCCTCCTGTGTTCTTTCTCCTCGCTGTTCCTCCAGTTACCCCCCTCTGGCCTCTCTGTGAATTCCCGGATTCCGACCTCTGTCTGTTTTCAAGGATTGCCTCGTCCAGCCCTTTTCTGCTAAGTCTGCTGATGATTACTGTGTACCGACCTCTGTCTGCAAATTGGATTGCCTCGCCTCATCCTCTACAGTCTACTATTTAAGAACTTTCATCGTGCTGGTTCGTTCCCTGTTCCTCCTTCTACTGCTTCCTCAGGAGAGTCCATTACATCACTACGCTTGAAGATCTTTATCCTCCGGGGGTTTTTTGTGCCTTTGGCTTTTTCCCCTTTGTACAGCGACTGAGGAGGGCTGCCACAGATCACCCAAAGGGTGTCACTGTGGCGTCCTACCTTGGTCGTCCCTCTCTTCAAAAAAAACAAGGAGGGAAGGCTCGAACTAAGGTCAATCCAACGCTAACTCAACGTCGGAGAATTCAAGGTGAGGAGGAAGGGGAGGAAGGGGAGTCTCAGGAGGAAGAGGAGATTACCGACCTTCCTGACAGAAACTTGCGTTCACTAGTTTTCTTTGAGGTGTTTTTTTATTTTATTTTTTATTTTTTTTCTCCCTGAGCACCACACCAATACAGTTTGTGTGCCCCTTGCTTTGTGTTTTATTACAGATTATATTCATAGAGATGTTATGTTTACAAATAAATGCTTCCATTGTGCTGACAGCAGTTATTAGGAAATTAACCTGGGTTCATGGGTGCCAAACGGAGGCAGAAATACCCCAACCCATCCCTTGGCCAATAGCACTTCCTTTTTTTTAAAGTTTTAAAGTAATTGCAAAAAGCCCTATCGATTAGCAAGTTTTGCATATTTTTATTTTTGTTTTTATTGTTTTGGTTAAATTCAACCTTAAACACAGTCTCAGCAATGGTCTGTCAACCTGCTGAGCTACCCTCAGAGCCATCTACTATAGAACAAGTCTATGCATCCCATGATATACTAAAATCACTGCATTACCAACAGTACATTGGTTGCACCGCTACCATAGAAGTGATTTAAAGTGGAATTCATGTATATCATCCTGCTGTGGGTGCCAGGCCTTCGCCTGCATGTGGCACCATATATTGCAGAGAAGCCAGGGGCCCTTGTGTCTGGCATGGCAGCCGCGGCAGTCTGCTGCTACGTCAGCGCTGTCTCCTAACTGCAGTATAAGCTACATGGCTATTACTCGATGTTTCCGAAAGTTGGCTCGGTGAGTTAAGAACTACTGTATCGTATTCGATGTAAGATATGTAGATGAATGATTTGAATGCCAGCAGGCTGGACTTCACAACAGTTAAGGGTAACCTATAACAAGCTGATGCTCTTTCTCTCGCTCGCTCTATTATTTTGTTTTGTCTTTGAGTATGAGTCACGTTTTCAGGTATGTGCTCTTGACTGCTCTCTCTACCAGCTGGGGTGGACTGGCCTATAGGGAACTTTTGGAGATTTCCCGGTTGGACCCTGCACCCTAGGTCCCTTTTGTGTGCGGGGGAGGATGTGTGCTGACTGGCAGGGTGTAGTGCGCACATATTGGTACGGTCAATCTGGTACGTTTTATAATATCTTTTTAATTGTACTTTTTCAATTGCAGGGACACAAATTGGATTAATCATCCCATCTTGGACAGCAAAGTCCCCAGCAGCAATGGCACCATAAAACCTCCTGACATCTGTATTAGGACTTTCCGACGGTAAGAATGTCTTTTTTTTTTTTAAACAACTGTATTTTGCTGTGGGTGATGTTGGGGTAATTTTAAAGGTATAGTAGGAGTCACAATCAGGGATTTCAAACCTATTTTTGAGGCTGTTCCTTTCTCATGTCCAGTTTGAGGCGGTACTGAAAGTTCACGTCTCATTTGGGAGTTGCATTTACAGTGCACTGTGTACTCTCTCCTGGTTTCCCAGCGTTACGTCCTGCTTATTTGCTGATGCATAACACCTAAGAGCTGGTTTTAACCCCTGCTCATTTTTGAAGTCTCAGGTAGACCCATGTATCCTTGACTAACTGTTTTCATTGCAGCAGCATCGCTCCAAGCGTCGGTGTGTCAACCTAACCACCTGTGTCCCAGCAAGAAAAATCTAGTGAAGCACTTGACCCAATCACGCAGGCAAGTAAGGATTTCTTCTCCCTATGTAATATTGGTTGAGTAGAAGTGCTGAAGGTTTATATCGGCCCTGTGCAATGTGCATCCAGGTGTGGTTTTCGCCGCTCTGTGGCCTAGTCCAGGACCACCCTTCAACAAAAAATTCGAGCTAGAACTTCACGATCTGAACAGGTATCAATGTGGTGTTTTTTTTAAATCCAAGCAGCATTTCTGACCCATTACTGCTGAATTTGTTATTCCCCCAAGCTGTTCACATGGTTTTGTTTTTCGCCCCGCCAGCCTTTTCACGTGGTTAGTTTTAAATCTTATGTGGTGTTTATTTAAATCTTTTAAAGCATTATTTTTTGAAAACTTTAAATGGTCTTTAAAAAATAACGTGACATAAATTAACGTGGGGGGTTTGCAATGTTTTCAGAGTCGGGCTCCTTTTTTAGATGGATCATTGGTACTAAGTGAAGAAAATATCTTTTTCACTGTACCCATTGGGGGGGGGGTTGTCGATTTAGAAATCGCCGTTAGATGATGTTGAGCTTTTTTCTTGCTTGTCTGGATTTTTCAGCAGCCTTGTGTATCAGGACTGGCGCGGTAGCAGGAATTTTCTGACCTGGGCGTGAAAGGAGTGATGTGAATTTCTTTGCTATTTGAAAGTGAGAGGTCACTTTATTCCCTTAAGGCGGTGGTCTTCAAGCCTTTTTATGCAGAGCCTCCCCTTGAGTAAAATAATTTCTGCCCCCGCCACAAATTCTTATATTTTCTATTAAAAAGTCACCATAATTCTTCAAGATCCCCACCAACTGGCATCCTTTGCGCCCACCAGTTTTGAAGGCCTCTGCCACAAGATGCACTAGCTGTTCAGCATACGGACGCCCCCTTTTCATGGGTGGGAAGACTCCTTCCCAGTTCCCCACAATGTCTGTTATACGGATCAGGCTGATTGCTTTAAAACCGTTGCCAAGTAGGGGTTAAATGCTCCAACTGTCTGCCCCTCTCTGGCTTTAATGCTGTTGCTGCTCCAATGCCCCCACAATGTTCCACACAACTAGTCCATGCCTTCCTCAGATAGGTGCACCTGACCCTCTACGTAATAGGTTATCTACATGTATCCAGCTGTGGTGCTGGATACATGTGTGAGAAACCATGCCTCTGCAAAGTTTACCCATGGCTTGGTTTACTTTTTTGCAAGATTTTGCCACTGCTATGAGCGCTGCACTAGTTCAGCTGTAGTGCATAATTTATTGCACATTAGCAATGCTTATAGGGGTGGAGGGACTTGTGACCCTTCTGGAGGATAGTGCCTGGCTCATATTAGCAAAGGCCTTCCTGCTAAGGTGTAATATTTACTTTTTGTTCCCCCAGTAAAGATCACTTTGGTCATGGGTTCTGTCACTGCATACCCTCCTATTTCCTGTACATGTTGCCGTCTGCAAGGTGGGGCTCTCTATGGTTGATATTTACATTTAAGAAACTGAAACATGTGTTTGTCTTTTAAAGGACACACACACAATGACTGCAGCATTGTAGGTACAAGAGCTCTGCAGTTAAGAACGTATTGTCTCTCCAGAACACACACCTCTAAATCTGCAAACAGATGCAACTAGTTAAAGCAACAATGGGTGGAAGTCTTGGAGGAAGTTAACCAAGCACCAAGGGACGCTTCACTCATAAATCGGGACACATCAGGCAGGAACATCCATAGCAAGCCCACTATAAATTAATGGTTTTGGGTACAGACCTGGTTCACAAATACTTGGCACATACTAAATTTACATACATATTTTATTTCTTCTTTTAGACAATAACTCAAATCATCATTGCACTCTTTGCTTCAGACAATTCTCTGTGCATTTGAAAGGATGGGGAATTTGAGCCTTCCTGGTGAAGTTAATTGGAAATTGCTGATAGAGGGTATCGATGAAAGAAGAGAAATACGTGAAGAAAAGGATTTCAAGGAGTCATGCTTTTCTAGTTAGGTAAGCAATGTGTTTTTTTTTTTTGTTCAGCTAATTGATGTTTGGGGGAGGAGGGTACATCTGACGTCCCTATGTGGAGTCGTTCCCCTTTTTCACACATACAGATGAATGCTAATGCCCACCTCATTTACAGCATCTCTTTCCTCTAGAGTAACTATAGATGGTCTACTGATTTCTCTTATGTTATTGGCGAAGCGCTATGGGTTGAATGCCCTCGGGGACCGTAGTCCAGGTCAGAGTATGTGTGCAGCTAGGACAGAGAATGGATTGCTATTGGCGAATCGCACTCTACCTCCTTAAAGATAGTTATAAAGTCTTTTAGAATGAAAGTAAAATAATATCATCAGGGTATTCATCTGTAGGTGAATTTATTCCCATAAAGTCAGTCGACACATGTTTCGACCTTAGCCGTCTTCAAGGCCTTGAAATTGAACACTTGGTATGGTGACCAGGTTTGGAAGTTCATTGTGAAAATATCTTGAAACAATTTTCTGATAGTACTTGATGAATAAAGGGTTGAGTCCCGAGAGACCTGTCAATGGCTGGCGCGTTGTGCTAAAAGTCTTTAGTGGTGCTTGGACATCCTGGATTGGTTCGCCAAATCGAAATTCCTAAACTATCTTTTTTATTTTTTATTTTTATTTACACTTTGGATGCAATCCTGAAAATGTAGTCCATGGGTTGGGGAATTAATCTAGGGTGTCCAAGGTAGAGCGCGATTAGCAAATACCAATCAGTCTTCTGTCCTATTCATTCAAGGTCTTTATGCGTGGACCTTGTGGAATTTGTGATGCAGCTCCCCACTATTCATAAATTATAGTGGTCACGGCGCACTCTCAACGGTATGTACCCATACACATTGTTATGTGTGCAGCTACACTGAGTTGTGGGTAGCTGCATGGGGAGGGATGGAAAGCGCCAAGGAGAGCAAGAATAAGCAAAACTCCAAGGGGGCGGATAGGGTCACGCTTAAGGGGAGTCACCCCAGTGTACAGCTCAGGCAAAATGTTTGTTGTATTGGTATTGATAGTCACATTATGAAGTTTCAACTTGCCTTTTTCATACCCGCAGCCAAGAAACAGTATTAAGACACAGGAAACCTTTGATGAAATAACGAAAAGCTATAATTGAGGCATTAAAAAGAAAGGTAGAGGAGAAAAAACAGCTACTGGTGGAATCTGGAAAAAGAAGATGCAGTGAAAAAAACAAGAGAATTATATTGTAAAAGCTGATGGGTGAAAACTGACTATTCCAAAATGTATTAATGGCTGTTCACAAAAGCTGGAAAACCTTTTTGGCAGGGATGGCTAGTGTTCTTCATTCCCTCCTCAGAACCTGCCTATTACTTCACCTGGACAATTGATAAACAGCGCATTAAATCAGCAGATGTCTGTGTAATGTTTCAGTTCCCAGAGATGTAGCTGTGCAACAACTGCAAAATATTGGACTATAAAGTAAAATAACCCGTCAATTGTCTTCTACAAATGTTTTGTCGACAGATCTAATTTGACAAGCTCAACTCTATCACCACGTCTTCTTAACAGTGTGTTTTTGTTACAGTATGACGGTCATGCCTGTTTGAACCATGAAGTGACACCTACACGTTACTACACACCTGTGCAATCTTTCAGATTATGGTTTTAAAAAAAACAATGGAATTGGAACATCCCCACAACCGAGTTTGGTTGCTACGTCAGCCACTGCTACTAATCTACAATGTAATTGTAGCTCACATGCTGCTCTGTGAAACTGAAGATGCAAGTGATCTTGTGTGTAGAACTATTATAGTTGATCTGGTGAATTTGTAGGTTGGTGCCAACTTGTAAATGGTACATGTTTTTATGCTATTGGGTTTCTGTTGGGGGTCAGCTAATGTTTTCTTGGGTGTGGTGAATGGTCGAACTAATTGCTAGCTGCTGCTCAGTGATATTGGGTGAAGTGATCGACAGTCTTGTCATGCAGGTAGACCTTTTGTTTAGGTCACTGAAAGTGTTTAGTTTAGTGCAGTGATTTGTAATTGTGGGAGTTTATTGGGTGTGAAGACATGTTAGCTAGAGGTGACATATGAAATGAGGGAGTTTAGAGGTTGGTTCGTGACGTGGGGTGGATTTGTAGTTTTGTATACTAAATCAGCAAACCTTAGTTTATTTAGATATTTGAGTGCTCTAGCAAAGATGGCAAGTAACAGCTGCAAATTCCATGTTTTCAGTACACTATCCATAAATCTAACCCTATAGTAATACCACCCATTTTACACACAAGGAATCAAAACCCTTTTCCTAAATCGTTTGAAAACAACCTCCTCCTGAAGTTGTCTGGAATAATCGTTCACAATTTCAAACCCATCCTAAAGTTGTCACATGGTCATCTTGGAGTAATCCCCCACCTATCCTGAAGTTGTCATGGGGTCATCCTGGAGTAATACAAGATCATCACTGGAAGTAATCAGAACTCCTCTTGGAGTAGTTTCCGTGATAACTCTAGAGTCATCTCATTTGAATATTTCAGCCTGTACACATACTTAAGGATGGTTTCGGATGATCTCCCTGAACTAGCCATGGATGACTCTAGGATGGAGTCACCTGATGACTCAAGAATGATTGGGAAATACAGAAGCTGAATAAAGCACAAAAAGTGTGCAAAATGAAGATCACGTTTTACTTTTGTCATATTATTGATGTTAAAAAATTGGTGGGGAAGAGCAGATGTTGGCAATAGAACGTGACAAAGAGAAGAGGGTGGAGTTTAAAGTGGAGTAAGCGGTGGTAAGGTGGAACTAAGTAAAAGGAGGGGACAGAGGGAGTGAATAAGGGACAAGATACATTAAACCTCAAACTCGAAAAATAGACGAGGGAGGGGTTGGCCTCGCTAGGAAAAAGGAAGGGACAGGGGGAGCGAATAAGAGACAAGATACATTAAACCTCGAAATGTATATGAGGGAGGGGTTGGCCTCGATCAAGGGTGGACGAGAGAATGATGCAGAGGGAGATGTCGCATTGGTGGGTGGATTGGGGAAGGCATAGGCAAGAAAGGGCGCCGAGAGATCTAATCGGAAAAGGGCTTGAGGGCACCGAGGAATACTATTATTTCCCGAACTGACCCAGAGGTCTTTGCACTGCATGAAGTGACGGAGTTGGGTAGACTAGCACATGTGGAAGGATAGGAGGACTAGGGGAAGGACAAGACGACTGGGAAAAGGTTGTGCATCGGACTCCGGTGGGGCAGAGCCTGTCATTAGTCGGCTTCTTCTGGCCTCTTAAAGGCAAAGGTTTGTGGGAGTATGGAATTTATTCTAACACTAATGTCCCCGTCCTCCTAGCTGTGCTGAATTGTCATGACCTCTTACCGTCTCCCTGGAACTCCGAAGAAGCCCTTGAACAGGTCATACACACTCATGTTGCGGGACTCGCAGTGGAAGAGTAGAGGGGTAAAATAAAGGTACACAAATGAGGGGAAAACTCAACAGAACAACCACCTCAGCCTGCAAACATTGCCACGCTGCCGGAAAGACAGCTGTTGAAACGACACACTGCCAAAAGGCGATTGTCGCGAACACTCTCAAGTGTCGTAAAGCGCAAAGCAGTTGAATCAATGTTGCAAATCGCACGCACCTCAGTCTCATGTTTACTTCGTTTTCGCATCCTGTTGGATGAAATATTTAACTCCACACCATACACCCGCGCTTCCTAAGCCGCGCTATTTATTAATTTATTTATAATATAGCTTTTTTTAAGCTTTTTCATTAAAAAAAACACAATTTCCCAGTCCCCTCATTCCTTCTTTACATCATAAATCAAATGGACCCTACAAGATAAAATCCGGTCCCTTGTTAGAGTTTAAATTAACTCCACGTTCAGTCATTGTATCGTTTCTTATGTACCCATTGATTGTCTCTATTTAAAGGAATGCTTTGGTCAAAAATGTGTATTGTCCCTATGGGTCGGCCATGTGTTTTTAAGCCTAAGTCGCATGATTTTAGAAAAATTTCCTATGGACCTACCCGAGTTTTCGTCCATTGAACGCACGCGAAAACAGGCACCAGGGCGCTGCCATTTTGTGATAATCCGATCACTTGCCCCATCGCTCTGGCTGACCTGCTTTTGCGGCATTAAATCAAATCCCCCGCCCATGAGCCTGTCACAGCAGCAGATTTTCGATTCCATTCCTCTCTCTGTGTTACTTTGAGTATTCTGTGACTCGTTTCTGTGCTCTGGTCAGCTACCTTCGTTGCTTGTAGCCCGTGTGAACAGATACCAGTACCACCGCTATAAATTATTTTCGTTTGTTTACCAGACAATGGCTACAATAATGCCCTACATGTACGAGCCCGAGTATACCGAGGAGGAACTACTGGAAAGGGAAACATGCGAAAACGATGGTGCTTCGGACGGCAGTTGGCAGGACGAATCAACGGATGAAGACACTGGACCTAGTCGCATGGACGGTGTTTCCACCTGGTGCACATGCAATCGGTGCGAGCTAATGCCAACCGAGGACGAGAACTGCTGCTGCTGTGAAAACTCGGGATGCGTGGCCTACATTTCGGAAGTCGAGCCACGGGCACAATGCATCACTGAGCTGCTAGACTTCAGGGCAGCCTGCCTCACACGGTCCGTGTTGAGGATAATGATGGTGCTTATGCACAACTTCGCGGACCTGTTCGTCCTCGTAATCCGAGTAATGAGTAACGAGTAAGTATACTCTGCTTGTGATGCCACTCCTATTTCATGGTCTTCTACTATATCCAAAATTGCATATACATGTCATGTTAACGTATGAAAGTCGTTCAATAGTGTGCAGTCTCTAGATAGCATTTGTCCAAGCAGAATGCCATTAGTTACAAGAATTTTCATTGACAACAAGCGTTTATTAAACTTATCTTGTTCATTTAAAAAAGGTTTGTATCATTCTTTTTCACAGGTGATACCGGCTGGTGGCCTATCGTTCCTATGCATGGTGGCTTCACGGGAGGCTTGGACACCGCGTTCGAAGAGTAATACCCGCCTGTGTCGTTCGTGCCATAAGAGAAACTTTCCTGAGTGACAGCGGTCAGTACAGGGGATTTTCCCTCGCTGTGCTGCAACCTGACCTGTACAATGTGTAAAGTCTTGTATGTTTGTGCCATCAAAATAAGATACAAAATAAAACACATATATTTCAACAACGGTTGTTTTGATTTTTTAAATGAATGAAGTGTGTCTCCATTCAAGGATGGACATCAGACATCTAAGCTCCGAATGGGTGAAGGTCAGGTCGCTGTGAAGCGGGGTGGTCACTATCTAAGCTAACATAATATATTCTCAGTAATGCATGCACTAAATAACACTTGTTCAAAGTCTTTCAGTAGGTTATGTCTCTATAAAAGTCACACATATATCTATACTATCAATTAACATTGGATTATACAGGCCCTAGGTTAAGGGTCTTGACCACTATAATACACTGGTTGAAGTGTGGGTCTGTGCTCACAAGAATCTCCGGTATGTGTCATTTGTTATTGATAGGCAACAATATACTGTGGTAGGGGTCTAATGTTAGTTGGGGATCTGCTAGGTGGGCATCATGGCGTGGTCAGTGGTCTGGCACATGAAGAGAATACCTTGCAGGGACACAGTGTCAGAATGGCAGTAAGTTTCCACTGGCGGGGGTGCGTGGGCAAGGACACGTTTGTGGAGATGAACAAGGTATGTGCTTAGTTCAGGCTGGTTCACATGCAGGACAGTGATCTCAGAGGAAGAGTGATGTTACATTTATAAGCTGTTGTAAATACCTCCAGGGTTTTCCAGTCAGAGTGGGAACGAGGGTGGGGGCCATGTGCTCTGCGCAGTGAGGCCTGGTCACCAAGATGGAGTCGAAAGGGGGTACAAAAATGGATGCCCCGTGTCCTGCTCAGTGGTCCCATCTGCGCGAATGTCAACCAAAGTTAACATCACATAAGGGCAAGGGGCGAACCCACTACTGGAGGCACTTGGTCCGAGTTTCTACTGAGAAGTAAAGGATGAGAGGGGCCTGATGGCCCCTCGCTCCCACACACATGCCTGCACGCCCACCGGCCCATCCATCCACCCCCCCTATCAAAGGCATTTCGCACCCGTAGATGAGCGCTGCCATGGTGTGCTGTCAGGGGCGATAATGGCCAAGGTGCCAAACACCATGTACACTTCAAAAGGTATCCCACGCCCAAGGGCAATCGCGCACATGGCCTCCTCAGACCCCGTGTCTCCAGGCAGGCCTCCCCTGAGGCAGGCCGCCCCCCTGCAATCCACATAAATGTGTCTCCATTCAGCAGTCTTCCTGTGCCTTGTCTGCACGCCCACCGGCCCATCCATCCACCCCTCCCTCCCCTATCAAAGGCATTTCGCACCCGTGGATGAGCGCTGCCATGGTGTGCTGTCAGGGGCGATAACGGCCAAGGTGCCAAACACCATGTACTCTTCAAAAGGTATCCCACGCCCAGGGGCAATCGCTCACATGGCCTCCTCTGACCCTGTGTCTCCAGGCAGGCGTCCCCTGGGGCAGGCCGCCCCCCTGCAATCCACATAAGTGTGTCTCCATTCTGCAGTCTTCCTGTGCCTTGTCTGCACGCCCACCGGCCCATCCATCCACCCCCCCTCCCCTATCAAAGGCTTTTCGCACCCGTGGATGAGCGCTGCCATGGTGTGCTGTCAGGGGCGATAACGGCCAAGGTGCCAAACGGCATGTACACTTCAAAAGGTATCCCAGGGGCAATCGCTCACATGGCCTCCTCAGACCCTGTGTCTCCAGGCAGGCCAAGCCTGACGCTGGCCGCCCCCCCCTGCAAACCACATAATACCACGACATACACATGTCATTCATTCACAAACACACCCCTGTTTCTAATACTTTATAAACCATCATGAGAACATCTTTGTGCTTTGCAAGTCAACTCCTGAACGTTCTACCTGAGAAGCACTGAGATCTATGCTAATCTGATCGTCGTTGTGCCATCTGTGACCGCTTCGAGCAAACTCGTCAGTGTGCTACCTGTGGCCATCTACCTGTTCTCATGCAACATACTGCTCGGCCTACTGAATCCAACTGTTTGTTGGTCAAGGTAAGGCCATGTATCCCAGTCATATTTTGGTCATTTTTAAATTTCTATCTATTTGCGATTAGAGTACCCAATAGTGCTATGTTCATTTGGCTCATTGCTATTGACTTGAGTTTCAATTGTTATGCTATTGATAGATCTATTTATTTTCATCTATTTGTCATCGAATTGCATCCTTCGGTGGTCCAGTCTACAATGTAAGAATGTTGCCTTCTCGTGCAAGACAGAACATCCAAGGGACGAGTCACATGTTCAGAGTTTAGTCACATCATTTACAAATTTCTGCAACTTATGCAAACACTAAGCCGCACATGATGAACTGGTGTAGTTCCGGCGAGTAAAACAAACTTTGCATTGAACATTGTATGGTTCATTTACTTTTGTATCACATTTTTATTCATCAAGATTGTTTAATAATGTCGGTATTTACTTTTCAGAATTTTCAACAATGCCTGCCTGTTCGATTAGCGGTTGCCCTTCTAAGACCCATGCTAAACATGAAGGCACTACAATGCATGTATTCCCGAAAACTGTTGATCGAATAAGAGAATGGGTCAGACATTGCAGATATCCACTGCATGAGCTTGAAAGTAGAGTCCAACAAGTCTTTGAGTACAAGAGGGTGATCGATACCGCCTCTGCAGCCGGCACTTTCCCTCGAACATGTACACCACATCTTGGGTAACAAAGAAGAATAAACGGCGAACGACACGAAAATTGCTCGCAAACGCTATTCCCACTCTATTTGTCCACTTTCCGCCACTGGTGAGTCAAGTGTCCGATTTTAGCTTTAGGCCTTGTGGTAGTGTGTAGGTAGCCGAATGGATTCATTTATATTTTAGGTGTTGTTTCCAATTCGTAATACTTTCGACATTGATATGAGTGTATAGCTTTTTGAATAATGACATTTATCAATATATTATTTTTAGATTTCATAACCCACAAACGAAATCTATATATGGGCACAGGGAACTGTGCTATATTGCGCATTTTCAAATGCATTACTCAAGTATCCTGTCTCCTTACATGGCAATTTTAAATATTGGCATTTCATTATCAAACAATAATTTACCTTTACAACTGCTTGACTATCCCTTGAATCTGAAGCAAGAACATTCTACTTCCGTGACGTGCTTGCAGTTTTCAACCACTTCTAGCGCGTATCAGGTAATCTTACTTGGCTATTCCGCTACAGACTTGTTTTATGCATGTCAAGTAATAGTTTTTATGTATCGTGTGATTATTTTACCAATTGTTTGGTCAGTGCTTTCCAATTGATATACACCTTAGTTGTCGTCCCCTGGTGTTTGTTTTCAGTTATAAATAGTGTTTTCCATACTAATGCAAGTACTGTCTTTCAGGGAGATGCTGAAGCGTCCACCACATTGACAACAGCCCTAGATGTTCTTCAGGAGCACGAGGTATGGATACTGACAGCTCCATCGACCGTGATCATCCGGACTGGAACACTTGTCGTTTGTTCTACACCATGTTTCATTCGTGGTTAACCATTGATAAGTACCTTTGCGGTCGACCCCAAGTGTGTGTTATGTTTTCAATATTGTAATCCTTACTAATGCAAATACTATGTTTCAGGCAGTTGTTGAAGCGTCAACCCCTGCACTTGATGCAGAGACTGACATTCAAGTAATTCCAAGGGAAGTGGAAGCGGGACCATGCGGATACGAATCGGCGCAACAGCTTTCGGAAGTGCGCACTACATTTACAACATCCCTAGATATTCTTCAGCAGCACGAGGTATGGATACTGACAGCTCCATCGAGCGCGATCATTTAACGTGATTCCATTTGCTATACTTTCTTCCCTATTAACGCAAGTACTGTGTTTCAGCGAGACGATGGAGCTTCCACTACAATCACAACGTCCCATTTTGATGATGCAGATGTAAAGAAGGAATCGAAGAAATAAGTCGATTAAATCTGATCATATTTAAATATTCCTTGATTCTTTTAGACAAAGCATCATTTGTGGTTATCTCTTTATATGTACCTGTGCCGTTGACCCCAAGTGTGTGTATGTTTACAATATTGAAAGCCATACTAACGCAAGTACTGTGTTTCAGGGAGTTGCTGATGCATCCTCTCCAATACAATCATTCATGGCAGTCCATGCAGAGCCAGAGGTATGGATACTGACAGTTCCATCGAACTAGGTCATCAGAGCTCAAATACTTGTCGTTTGATTGTTCTACACAATGTTTAAATCGTGTTTAGCTATTGAGATGTACCTGTGTGTTCGTCCTCACGTGTGTTTTATGCTAACAATATTGTGATACATAGTAATGAAAGTACTGTGTTTCAGGGTGTCGATGGAGCCTCATTCCGTGCTGTCTATTCGGATACAGAAAATATAGTCGTTGCACGCAACAAGAAGGGAAGAGATGCGGAAACAAATTGGAGCTACAGCGTGCATATGTTGAAGGTCGAGTCAAAAAAGTTGCAAAGAAAAGGAACAAAAATAAGGTTAGTTACAAACAGTTCATAACTTTAGACATTTTTTTGTGGTGGGGACTATTCTATGTTTTTTTCCAGTCAATTGTACTATACTTTATCTTGTGTGTAAACTGAACATCCCTTTTCCAATCTGTCCTCTAGTTACCCGTGGGTGTATGAACTATACATACACAGACAGTGAAGCGAATGAGAGATGTTGCTTGCCAGACCATTTACACTATGGAGGAACTATTAATTCAGATGCCGCGTGCTGACACTAGAGATGCTTATGTCCAATGGTCAGAACATGAAATGAATGTGTCCGGAGAATCCAGTAAAGTTGTAAAGGACCATTGCTACAGTGCGACTGCAACACCACAAGAAGATGATACTGAATGTATTGCCACCAAAAAAGCTGTCGACATTGTTGTGTTCTCCCATCAATGTTGAAGTAACACATGTTTAAATGACAGAGAATGAACCAGCAGCAGCATTCACTGATGCATCAGAACCTGATATCAGCGATATTTCTTTCAATGCTGCTGATATGTCCTCAACGATGCAGTCCGAAGCAAGTGTGATGCCGGATGACAGTCTAATGAAAGAGGGCAAATGCATAGTATTCGACAGTTGGTTGATGGATATTATAAGTATGCTGAAATGTGGGCATTCCGTCAGATGGAAAGTATGTCGGAAGCCATTGATTCATGTGACTTGTCAAAAACAAGGCAGTAACGTCACAATACATGCCGCCTGTAGATTAAATCATACGTTCTCATGGTCTGCACAACCGATGCCGGGGAAACTGCCAGCAGGCAATCTACTGTGTTTAGCTGCATCACTTTTTAGTGGCTCCAGTTTTAGAAAGTTAGTCTTTCTTTCAGTTTGTGGGACTCTATTTAATTTCTAAAACGCAGTACTACAAATTCCAACATGATTATCTATTTCCGGCCATTAGTGATGCTTGGAAAATTTAACAATTGTCTCTAGCAAGTACATTCGAAGGTAAACGATTCAGGCTAGCCGGCGATGGACAGTGCGACAGCCCTGGATTTTCTGCCAAGTACTGCACCTACCACTTTCAGGACATGGATAGTAAGAAAATTGTGAGTTGTGATCGTGCAGGTGTCCTAATGTAAATCCTCAGTGGCCATGGAGAAACTAGGATTTATAAAATCAGTGGAATATCTACAATCGAGGGGAATGCACATCGACCTCATAGCCACGGACAGACATGTTCCAATTGCCAAGACAATGAGAGAGCAGTTCCCCATATTAAACATCAATTTGATGTATGGCATCTTCTAAATCAATCAATAAGAAAATCTCAAAAAAAGGTTTGGAAAGTATTTCACAGTGGTCCCTGTCTATCAGCAACCATCTTTGGTGGAGCTCCAAAACTTGTGAAGTGTCAGTGGAAATCCTACTTGAAAAATGGCGGTCACTGATGCACCACTGTACCAACGTTCACCGCTGGACAGTAAACCTACATTTCCACCAATGTGAACATGCCCTTTGTCCCCAGAGGAGGCACGGAAGAAGAAGTGGTTGGTTCCATCTTCACCCACACACAAAGCCATTGAGAAGATTGTTTTCGATAAAACTCTATCAAGAGATTTGAGGGGGCTGACAGAATTTTGTCACACAGGAGGTTTGGAAGTGTTCCACAATATGTGCCTAAAGTACAGGCCTCGGCGCTTGCATTTCAGCATGCAGGGCATGAAACATAGGACTCTACTTGCGGTCTTGACCCATAACGAGAATGTGTGCCGTGAACAATCTAGAACTACAGGTAATGTAGCGATGCTTCGTTACACAACAGCCTTTGCAAAAAGAAGTAAGCAATGGGTGATAAAACCAGTCTATGAGGAAATGGAGTTCGACTTTGTTAAAGGCCTTATTGTTGCTGTACTCGAAAAGCACAGATTTGGAATTTTGAGCGTTTCTGTGCAGAGCACTGATGCATTGCCACCAAACATTGCCACTGTCCCATGTCCACCCAAAGAAGAACTTGTTGAGAAGTACAAATCCCGGTTTAAATCATTATAATCTGATTGTCTTTTTGTAAAAAAATGTTATTGTACAGTGTACATACAAAGTATGCAAACCCTAACCCCTACCTTCACCATCCTGGGTGGCGAACAACCTGGGTGTCATCTTTGACTTCTCTCTCTATTCACCTCATATCGCTGACCTTGTCAATATGTGTATGTATATATTTTTGTTGATGTAACTAAGTTTCGCAATCTCATGTAAATGCTGCGCACTGTTAACCGAGGGGAGGCTTGCGTATTGCAAATGATCAAACAAACAAACAATAAATCTAACTTTCAACTCAACTCCTCGGGTACTTTATACTTTCCCTGACCTTCCCCCAATAAGTCAATATCCCCATAGTTATGGTTCTCTAGGGCTGCAAAGCTCGCGGACAACGAGGACAAAATTGGGGGCCTTAGAACGCGCCAAGCGAGCTGTTGCAGATGGGAGAGAAGCCAGTTTGCATTTGCACATTGAGGCCCAGTACATAGATGGATTCGAAAATTCAATTTCTCACAGATGGCTTTACTACGGGATGTTGCAAAGTAAGAATGTATGTTAATTTCGAGTGAAGGTCAGCGGCTTTGATTTTCAGCTTGCGGCCTGAAGAGGCCCACAACTCGCACTGGCAGCATAAGGTTCTATAGTTTTTTGACCTTGAGAGACATGGACCATGCCGAAAGGACTTCATTTGAAGGAGGGGTGCAATAATGTAAGAGACGATAAGGCAGAAAATTCGGAAACTTGACCGAGTTTCATGTTAGTTCAGTATACGAAAAATCGTTGTCACGAGCACAGTGGGATTTACGGACTGCATTACACAGAGACACAATGGAAATTGCAAATATAATGTAAGTAACTCTTTAGACGCTATTATACCGGAATGAAGAAGTAATGGATGAATGAATGAATGAAGAGCAAGTAAAACGTTTGTGGGATCGTCTTTGTACCGGGCACATGGGCATGTAGGTCCACATTCCACACGCATGTAGACAAACAGTCGTTTCTCATTGTGTGTTAACCTCGATTTATTTCGTTAGTTTTCGCATTGATTTTAGAGCCGAACATTCTCCATTGCACTATCCTTGCAAGCAAATAGTTTCTGATGGGCCGTAATAAATAAAATGAATAATAGTAATAAAGATCGGTTGGCGAGACTATTTATAATTTTTATGTTTTCAAAAACGGGTATATCCTACCCTACTGCTACTGCCACCAGTTTCAGACCCCGGCAGATGGTTTTTTTCAACCGCCAGCTGCAGCTTCTCGTAAACAACTGAACCACTTTGACGATCTTATGGGACGATCGCCAAGGGCCCATATGCCCTTACGTGGTACTAGCGGCTAGAAGCAACATATCAACCTTTACGCTGGCCTGGTGCCTAGTTGATGGAACAGCCTTGCGGTTCACCGTGCGACCAAAGTGCTTCTTTTAACGAAAACCAACACCCTGTGTACCATAAAGGAACAGCGCGTGACTCACGATAAAACGGAACAGCATTTGCAGATCGAGAGAAAAGAAAAAGAATCACATTCCGATTTAATATGCCAATTGCTGAATATTCTATAAACATTTAATGTCAAATAAATATACTTTACCAAATGTACCATGTTGCTGTTTGATTTTAAAGTACAGTTTCATATTCCGAATTGTGGCGCGCTGTGTTGTGAGTTGATCTGTGTTGGTTTCCGGTTCTGTGTGAAGTTGCGTAGAAGACAACTGGGCGCGTTTGCCTACGCAGCACAGTAACGTCACAGAGAGAGGCGGGGAATATGAATGTTTTGATAATGTCAGGCTCAGGGGCGGGTGGATATGATTTAGTGCCGCAAAAGCAGGTAGCCAGGGCGATGGGGCAAGTGATAGGATTATCACAAAATGGCAGTGCCCTGGTGCCTGTTTTCGTGTGCGTTTAATGGACGAAAACTCGGGTAAGGTCCATAAGAAATTTTTGTAAAATCGTGCGACTTGGGCTTAAAAACACATGGCCGACCCGTAGGGACAATAAAAAATGTTGACTGAACCGTTCCTTTAAGACACGCACGTAGCTTTCTCATATATCTACAAAAATATGCGGTCACTGTATCGCTTCGTATATTTGTACTGTCTCTCTTTGAACAACGCACTCAATCTTCTCTTTATAATTCTTCTAAATACAGTCAGTTGATAAATGGATGGGTTGTCATTCCCTTCCATTAACAGCTGCCAGAGTTCTTTGACATAGCTCCCAACCTTTTTTGTCACCAAGGTCATGGGTGAAAACACCCGATTTTATTTTGCGAGCCCATAGAAGCGAATGGGCGTATGAGGGACTTGGTGGGTGATTCAGCTGCTTTCAAGGGCGGGTGTGTTAGAGAGCTATGTCTTTGTTATGGGGCCTGGCGAGCTCACTCGAGCCGGCCCCATCAGTGCTGAGGGTTTTTATCATGCGGTGGGAGAGCCCCACTTCCCCCACCTTATCCTATTGCCCTACCCTACCCCATCTATGTTTTAAAATGTTCCCACTTACCCAACCGAATTAGAAGAAAAAAAAATGTGACGATTTCACATCAGGTGAAAATGGATTTGGTGAAATGTACGGATACGCCCGGGATCACCCGGACTGACTGGGTTGCAGGGCGGGACTCTGCCAGGGGCACCATGGATGCCGGGAGCATCCGGGATATAGGGTGTCCTGGGCGGACCCAGGGCACCATGCTGATCTGGGGTGCCCAGATCTGCAGGACCGTGGTCACACAGTGTGGGCCTGCAGGCCAGGGCTGCAGCACCATGATCACACGGTGTGGGCCTGCAAGTCCAAAATGAGACAGCAGCTCCATTGTTGTTGGAGTATGCTGCCGTTCTGAGGCATGTGCAGCCATGACCCATCTTAAAAGGGCAATACACAGAGGAGGAACACACCACACTCCTCCTATTTCATAACGAACTAAGACAAATATCACTGCATACAAACTGATTCCCCCTGTAATACTTTGAACTAAAACATGGAGCTGGTATGCAGTGCATTCTGGTGCACTCTGAGCCATAATGGACATTCGCTCCATGCCCCAGTGGAATCTGCACTTGCTGTGAACTATACACATAATGTAATGAAATGATGATTGCAATGTTTTAAGTTATGGGATCATTGAGCCTAGGAATGAACGTAATGATCAAATTGAACGATCAACTTTTAGTATTCTAATAAGTGAATAATTGTATTGTTTTTCTGTTTTATTGTATTATGAACAATGTGTAGTGTGAAGGTAGAGAATGTTCATATTTTATGTTATGAGATCAGTGATCCTAGGAAGTAGTTGAATGATCAAATAATTTTAGTGTTATGACAAGAAAATTATTGTATTGCTTTTCTGTTTTATTGTATTATTAACCATATGTAGTGTGAAAGGTTGACAGGGTTCTTCCAAATGCGCTAAAAAATTAAATTAAAATAAAAATATTTTCAGCATCGTTCAGACTATTTAACTGGAAAATATGTTTTCAACATTATTCGTTGCTTATGTTAGTTTTCATTGCTCATCCAAGGACATGGTGCGCAAAGAGGCTGGGATAAGCAGGTGCCGGCTGGTACCTGATAAGGTTAACATGGACATTGTCAAAACTGAGGATGAGCTACAGAGTTGTTTTTGCTGCTTTCTTGAAAAAGGGAAGAGTCCTGCGCCTTGAGGTTACTGTGGGTCACTCTGGCCGGGGGCGCACAAGAGCTACTAACGAGCAGAGACTCAGGCCAGAAGATTGTAGAAGGTGCCACCCCGCGTTTGCAGAGCTCTTAAAATGCGGGGCACTGAAGGGATCATGCAGAAAGCTTCACCTTGGGTAGGCACCTTGCTCCAGGCCCGTGGGCTGCCAAAGTCTCTGTGCCTAGCTGTTTTCAGGGCTTTTCAGTGGATTCTGGCTAGATGAGGGCATTCCTTAAAGCTGCATCAACAGTGATGTATTTTCTTTAGACTTCTTTGATTAATTTATTCACTTATCTTTATAGTCGCATTTATTACTTCATGTATGCTTTTGATTAATAAAGGGGCGTATATAAGAGCCAGTTTATCATTTAGCTGAACGTGTGTATTGTAAGGAATTTATGGTGGCAACAGTAAAGACAGACACAGGTGATCACAGTTCAAGGGTGTTTATTAAAGCTATGACCATAAAATAATAATAAGGCAGTCCTAGTGGTGTCTTGTTATGTTATGTTATGTTATTTTGCATTTATATAGCGCCTTATATACCATTGGTATGGTCTGAAGACGCTGGTAGGTTGAACGCCCTTGGGAACCGAGGTTCGGGTCAGTAGAGAGAGTCCAAAGGTGCGTGTGCGCACCAGGTGCGTGTGCAGCTGGTGCGGAATTCGCGTGGTAGCTGCTTCTTAGCAGTAGGTGTGGTGTTTGAGAGATCCGGAGTATGTGTTCGCTCTGGCAGGATTTATCCAGACCGAGTGTGGCTGCGTTAGGCCTGAGGAGAACGCCTGGCTGGGGGAGTGAAACCAGCAGTGTTTACTTAGAGTGATGGGGAGTGAGCGGGAGATGTTGATATGAAAACAGTTATACCAAATGGTGTCATAGTATCTCTATGTTCTAGTTGAGTGGTGGTGTAAAGAAGAGAGTAAGCGTGGGGTGTGGTATGATATATGTTCTTTCAAATGTTCCCTGCATTCCAAAGCATATTATGTACATCACGCAATTCTATGCAATCAGGTCCGTTCTATGCATTTTTATTCATTTCAGGCGTTCAAGATTGCCCTACACACTCCTGTCTGCTCGACACACTCAGGCACTTTAGTCCACCATGCGTGCTATAGTCTATCCCTCATTCTCCAGTGTGCCCCATTCCATACGCATGCGCTCCTGTCTTCCCGGCGCATGCACTCCTGTCTACCTTGCGCATGTACTTCTGTCTGCCTACGCACTCATCCGCTCTGTATACTCATCCGTTCTGGGCGCTCATCTGCTCAGTACGCTCATCCGCTCTGTGCGCTCATCCGATCTACAAGCTCATCGATCTACACGCTCATCGATCTACACACTCATCCGGTCCACATACTCATCCGCTCAACATACTACTCGTCCGCTCTACGTACTACATACACTCATCATTCCATGCGTTCATCCGCTCCACACACTCATCCGCTCCACATACTCATCCGCTCCACACACTCATCCGCTCCACATACACTCATCCGTTCCACACACCCATCCGCTCCCCACACTCGTCCGCTCCCCACACTCATCCGCTCCCCACACTCATCAGCTCCCCACACTCATCCGCTCCCCACACTCATCCGCTCCCCCTACTCAGCCGCTCTCCACACTCGGCCACTCTCCACACTCGGCCACTCTCCATACTCGGCCACTCTCTATACTCAGTCGCTCCACACACTCATCCGCTCCCCACAGTCATCTGCTCTACACATTCATCCGCTCTCCACATTCATCCGCTCCCTACACTCATCCGCTCCCCACAGTCATCCGATTTCCCCCACTTATCCGCTCCCTACGCTCATCCGCTCCCCACACTCATCCGCCCTCCACACTCATCCGCCCTCCACACTCATCCACCCTCCTCATTCATCAGCTCTCCACACTCATCCGCTCCCCACGCTCATCTGTTCTCCACGCTCATCTGCTCACCACGCTCATCCTCTCTACACGCTCGTTCGCTCTTACACGTTCATCTGGTCTAAACGTTCATCCGGTCTATACGTTCGTACATTCAGTATAGTCATCAGTTCTACGCCCTCCTGCGTTCTATTCGCTTCTCTGTATTTCCGTACTCATCAACTCTACACGTACTCATCAACTCTACACGCTCGTCCGCTCTACACACCTAACCACCCATTGGCTTTAGTATGTTCATCTATTCTATACGCTCATCCGATCTCCATACTCATTTGATCTTTCTAGTCATCTGTTCTTCCACTCATGCACTCTTCCACTTGCATTCATCTGTTCTATACGCTTCATCCATTCTAATTATTTCATCCATGTCATTCACTACGTTCCCTCCTCATTCATTATGTCCATTTCATCAGTTTAGATCTCCTTACTTTCCCAATGATTTATTCATATATTCCACTTCACTGTTTTGATCTACATTACTCATTTAGTTCTGTTTGTCTTTCTAGTTTACATTCAGGTTTATTAGCTGTCAATTTCCCGCATCAGGTAGTTTGTTGGGTCGGTGTCATTGTGATGCTGTTAGTTTGGAAAACCGGTTGGTTTTAGGGGAAGAGCCAGGTTTTCAGTAGTTTGCGGGAGGACGCTAAATCCTCAGTTAGGCAGATGTGGGGTGGGAGCGAGTTCCACAGGGTTGGGGCCAGGGCTGAGAAAGATGATCCGCCTAACCTGACTGAGTTTGTCTTAGGAATTAATAGGAGCCTGGCTGAGCTTGATCTTAGGGTGCGAGTGGGATGATAAGGTATTAGCTTGTCTTGAAGATATTGAGGTCCAGATTTATGCAGTGCTCGATGGGAGAGGCATAAGGTTTTGAAAGCCACCCTACGGGCTACAGGAAGCCAGTGCAGTGTCTTAAGGGCTGGGGAGACGTGGTCTCTTGGACCGAGCGCAAGTAGCATGTTGGCCGCCGCGTTTTGTGCCCTTAGGAGTTTATGCAGTTGGTAGGCATGGATTCCAAGGTATAGGGGGTTTGCATAGTCCAGTCTTGATATAACGATTGATTGGACCGCAAAGAGTCTGTTGGGAAATGAGAAATATGGAAAGATGCGCCGAAGGTTTTTCTTTTTTGAAAATTCAGTTTTATTAAAGTTTTGTAAGGTCACGACATCATCAAGATAACAATATAACCATAAGAATGTATACAAAGCAAATCACAACCTTTCCCCCCCACCCTCCCTCTTCCCTCTTCCACTTCATGGGTCTTTGGCTAATATTATTATCAGCAGGGTTCAACACAGGAGTTTGTAACACATTACTTGCAAGAGATAGTTCACGTACAAACACTCAAAACGCAAGGCTCTTCAGTTGAAAATCGGGTCAGGGGGTGTCCCGAGGGCAGTGTTCAAGCCCCACAAATAGTCTTACTGTGATCGTGTCTCTCAGGTTACTCTTCCAAATTTGTCAAAGAAGGGGAGCCAAAGGGCCTCAATATTGGTTCTAGATTCATCAATCAGATGGGTCAAAAACTCCATGTCATATATGGTTCGCAGTTTGGATACCCATTCTCTCTCCCCTGGGGGTCGGGGTGACTTCCATTTTTGAGCCCAACAAGGTCTGGTGGCAACTAGCATGACCTGTACCATGTGATCGTGCTTCACCTTCGGTCCTCCCTCCACCTCGATGCCAAACAACATTAGCCAGGGGGATAGGGTTCGTTCATTTCCATCAACTCCCTTTATCCAAGACAACACCTCGCTCCAATAGGTTTGCGCCACCCGGCACTTCCACCACATGTGCACATAGTCCCCCCTTTCGGTGTGACACTTCCAGCAATGCGGATCATAGCCCTTTCTCATCCTAGCTATCCTCTGTGGAGGGTAGTGCCATCTATGAATCAGTTTCAAGGCTTGGTGGCGATATTGGGGCGCGGCTGTGGAGCGGTTGCCCTGTCTGCAGATCTTGATCCACCTCCTGTCGGTGATGGCGGTGCCCAGATCTTTTTCCCATTGTACTTGAGCAGACGGGGGATCTCGTGGGGTGGAGAACAGCAGGAAGCCGTAGAGTCTCGATATCACACCTTTCGTCCCCTTGTATGTGATGTCTGTAAGGTCTCGCCTAAGAGTATCTCCCCATCTGCTCTCGGTAAGGGCTCCCTTAAGCTGTAAATATCGGAAGGGGGAGAGGTTGGTGAGGCCCAGGGCGTCCCCCAGGTCTCCCAGGGATATAAATGCTCCATCCACCCATAGCTGCCCTGCACTGCTTAGACCCGCTTCATACCACTGTTGAAAGGCCAATGGTTCATTGATTCCATTCCAGAGTGGGGGAGCCCATATGCAGCTTAGGGGCGAGGGCCATGTCGTGAGCCACCTAAGATAACCCCCCTCTTTCCATATGGACCACAACACCCCCAGGACCGGGTGATTCAGAATTCTCCTCGGGATACGCGTCTTGGGGAACCACAACCATTCGTCTAGTGTAACCGGGGCAAAAAGCACATTGTCTAGTGCCACCCACTGTTTCTTGGGGCCCATCACCAGATGGTCAACTAGAACTCGCAGCTGCGACGCTTTATAGTAGGTTTCTAGGTCTGGGTAGTTAACTCCCCCCTCGTCTTTGGGCCTTATCAATGTTTCATATGCAATTCTATGAGATTTTCCCGCCCAGAGATAGCGGAGGAGAGCCCGCTTTACCTCCTGGAGGAACGACTTCGGTATCTGAGTTGGCAACATCTGGAACAGGTATAGGAATTTGGGGAGGATAACCATTTTGATGGAGTTGAGGCGTGCCATCCAGGAGAGGCCAGACTTTTTCCATCGCTCTAAATCTCGCTTAATCACCAACCATAGGGGGAGGTAATTTACCCTGAAGAGGTCCGCCAGGTCTAGTGGTATCTGGATCCCCAGGTGGCAGAATTCCTCCTCTTGTTTACAGAATGGGAGGTGCCTAATGTATTGCCTCTCTGCTTCTTCCAGTTGACCTGCAATAAATGCGACTGATTTCCCCAAGTTCACCTTATAGCCCGCAAGAGACCCATATAGTTCCAAGCTATTCAACACCTCAGGGACTGATTGGGATGGATTAGAGCGACATAGTAGCACGTCATCGGCAAACAGGCTAATCTTACAGTTGGTTTCCCCTATCTTAATACCTTGGATTTTATTGTTTCCCCTGATCGCTATGGCCCAAGGCTCCATTACCAGTGCGTATATAAGGGGAGACAGCGGGCACCCCGGCCTCGTGCCTCTTTCCAATGGGAGGGCTTCTGATTCAACGCCATTAACCACCACCCTTGCTGAGAGATCAGAATAAAGGGCTGCCATCCATCCCCTCCACTTGGGTCCCATCCCTAGGGATGTGAAAACCCCCTCCATAAAGGCCCAACTCACCCTGTCGAACGCCTTCTCCGCGTCTAGGGATAGGAGAAGAGCGCCCTCCGTACTGACCCCTTTTGAGCTTAACACATGTATGGTTTTACGCATACTATCGGCTCCCTGTCTATTTAATACGAAGCCGACTTGGTCTGAATGGATCAGTCGGGGGAGGCATTTTTCTAGGCGTGTCGCCAAGATCCTGGTAAAGATCTTCGCGTCTGTGTTCAAAAGCAAGATGGGCCTGTAAGAGCCACATTCCGCCGGGTCCTTACCGGGCTTGGGTATGACCGTAATCAAAGCCTGCAAAAATGTGGGCGGGATGGTTTCCGGGGTCTTAATTTGGTTGAACAGCTTGGCTAACGGTTGTATGAGCAGTGATTGGTATTGTTTGAAAAAGTCGGCCGTGTATCTGTCCCCCCCCGGCGTCTTTCCCACTTTCAAATGTTTAATCGCCCCCTCTACTTCTTCCTCTGAAATTTCCCCCTCGAGAGCCTCTCTCTCCAATTCTGTAAGCTTAGGGAGTGGGTGATCTTGAAGATATCTTTGGATTTCGTCGTGGGGTACGCTATGGTGCTTAGCGTATAGTGCCTTATAATAATACCCTGCGAATAGTTCGGCTACCTGTTTGGGATTTGTGTGGATACTACCTACACCATCGCTGATACCCTCCACCCGCCTATCAGCTCTGTTTCCCAGGAGAGTGCCAACCCCATCTCCCTTCTCGTAATATCTCTGATTTGTGTATCTCATTTTTTTGACCACCTCCCCTATTAGGATCGTGTGCAGGGCCTGTCTCTTTTCCCTCATTTCGCCCAGAAGGTTTTCACGATCCACATTGCCCTTATTGAGCTGTGCCCTCATCGCCTTTAGGTCTTCGCAGAGCTTAGATTCAATGAGTGCCCTCTCCCGTTTCCTCCTTGAGCCTTCCGCAATGAGGAGGCCCCGGAAGGTTACCTTTGCGGCTTCCCAGACTGTGGCCATTGGGATCCCCTCTGTGTCATTCGTTATAAAGAAAGCTTCTATTTCTTTCCTCAAGAATTCCTTGAATACTTGGTCCCTCAGAAGAGTATTGTTGCAGCGCCATCTATATGATTTCTGGGCACCCTCTAGCCGCCAGTCCATGACAAGGAGTTCATGGTCTGACCAGGTCACCAACTCAACCATGGGATTAGCTATCACCCCTCCACCTTCCTCCGATACCAGTAGAAGGTCAATTCTGGTGAAAGTTTGGTGCGGGGGAGAGAAGAACGTGTACCCCCCCGGGGTTTGGCAGCATTTTCGCCACACATCAACCCAATAGTATTCTTGCAGGAGGTCCCTCAAGGCGAGGTTATCCCTGGAAGGTGCCCTTGGCCCCATCCCCTTCGCGGACCACCAGTCTAACCGGGGTTCTGTAATGAGATTAAAATCTCCCCCCAGGATCATCGCGCCCTCCGCACATTCATCCATACTTCATGAATGAACCTGATTTGCCCAACATTGGGTGCATATAAAGTGGCCAATGTGACATGTATGCCCTGGGACAGACCCTTGACCCCCAGAAACCTTCCCCCAAAACCCCTTTTCGTCTCCACCTCGGTGAGATGCAGCGACTTTCCCAGCAAAATGCCCACTCCCTCTTTCTTGGATGATTTGTGCGAGGCCCAAAAGTTCCTTCCTATCTCCCTTCCTTTTATTGTCGATTCCGCCCCTCTCCTATAGTGTGTTTCTTGCAAGAAGAGGACCGACAGTTTTTGTTTTCTGAACATGTTGCTTGTAAGAGAGCGCTTGTTCTGAGAATTTAGGCCCTTTACGTTGAGCGCGCCTATACAGCCTTCAACCATAATCGTCGCTATCCTTGCTCTGATGACTCACAATGTGGTCCCCCTGCGTGTTTTCATTTGTTGACTCATTGTACCATGATGTGGTGTCTTCCTTACCCACTTCCCTTCCCCTCCCTAACCCCAATACTCTGTCTCCCTTACCCATTTTATAAGGCGTTCGTCTTCGTCACCCACCAAACGTTGGAGGTTTTAGACGACGACGAACCACCAGGGTCACTACCCTGGTCCTGGGAGAGATGATAGCGTGGAACGTTTTCCTCGCCATCTCTATTCAAACACTTTTCTCAATTATGATTGAGACCGGAATCCCATCAGTAATTTCCTTGCAGTGTTCACCCTTTTCTTGTGCCCACAGCTTAGAGTTCACCTCACTCGCCGCAGGCCCCCCAGCTCATGGATTTTTAGTGTGGCTCGGCGAGGGTCTCCCGCGGCCGGGGACCAGATGTGAGTGACTCCCCCCTACCACGAGACTCTCCGCACCTCTCGCTAGGCAGGCGCCAATCTTCATGTTACAAAAAACAAACGGAGATCTCGCCAATTGTGGCAACGCCCGCAGGCAACACGAGATTACCCTAACCCGGAGAACCCCCAAGAGGTCGTATAAACAACTTCAACACAAAAGGTAACATCGTGGTTTTTCCATTGCGATCACGGGGGTTCGCCTCGGCCCGCCGGTGGATGTCTAGTTTTCTGAAATTTCCGGGTACCCTTCACCTTGTGTTTCCCTTGAGTCAAATTAGGGCCCCGTGGAGCTCGGGTAGGGTCCCTGTCTGTCACAGTCCGATCTCCAGATGATCCCGGGGGGTCCCCGAGTAGCTCGTCAATAGCTCTTTGGATGTCATCTTCAGTCACCAGGTGGTGGCGCTCCCCCGCCATTCAAATGCCAAGTGGAACGGGTGTCCCCAACGGTATCGGTCCCCCTTCTCTTGTAGCCACCTGGTAATTGCCGCACATTTTTTCCTCATTTGTAGCGTGAGGGCGGACAAGTCCTGGTAGATCGCAACTCTGGAATTGCAGTATTGTATGTCTCCCAGGGTCCTCGCCCTCTCGAGTATCTTTGCTCTGTCTCTGTAGTAGTGGAATCTCGCTAGGACTAAGCGGGGACCCCTACCACCTCCACCAGCCCGGTGAACCCTGTCAATCAGGACCGTCTCCCCAGAATCAGTTCCCAGAACAATCCTAAGAATGTCCTGCACCTTGCCCTCTAGACTCATCTGGGTCTCCCCTCCACCTCCGCAAGGCCGAAAATCCGCAGATTGTTTCTCCGTTCGCGGTTCTCCAAATCATCCACCCTGAGACGGAGTTCCCCCTCTCGGTGTTGTATTTCTTTAAACCTGATTTCCATTTGCGTCTCCAGGAGGGCGGTGGACACCTGGTTGTTTTCGACACCCTCCATTCTGTCTTCCAGGGTGGAGACTTTGGAAGTAAGGTCTGCTAGCTTGGCTCCTCTGATTTCATCAAGGATTGTCTGGATGTTGTTTTGCATGGTGTTCATGTCGGGGGCCTGGGAAGAGGGGGGTCCGGTCTCCATTGTTGAGTCTCCAGGGGCAAAGTGGTACTTCGCTACGGTTTCTTTACAGCTCATAGGGCACAATTCCTCTGAAATATCTGTCCCCCCAAGGCCTGCCGCAGTTAGCGCAACACGCTGTGTGGTATGCTAGTCCTTGTTGTGTGTTGCGCTTGTTGGGGGATTCAGATGGTCTCTGGGGCCAAACTTCTGCGTGCTTTGCTCCTTCAATCTTCTTAAGTCAGCCCCTCAGCAGTGTCCAGAGGGGTGGTCTAGATCGTTCTGTGGCAGTATGTTGGGGGCCTCTAATGATTGTCTGGTTGAGCCCCTGGACTCAATACCGTGCGGCACTTCCCACTTTGGCAAGCCCGGGATGTCTACCTGGGTCCAGCTGTCATTGTCTTTATCTGGGGGTGCCCCTAGGGTGCTGGAGCAGGGTGGTGGTGCAAGGGTCGCTCTCTCTGAGGTGTCTTGTGCGGGCCCCGATTAGGAGGGAGGGCTGGCTCGTACAATGGCTCCTTTGCAGGTGATTGCCCGGGGCCGTTAGAGGGCTGTAGGGATGCCCAGGCGCGCTCCCGCGACGGCCCAGGCAGGCCCAAAGCTCCAAAGATGTGGGAGATGGAGGCGAGGCAACACCGCAGGGGGGGGGAGCACGGGGAGAGCCGCGGCAGCAGCTGAGTGTTCTCGGCCGCTGCTCCACCCGCCGCACTCACCTGATTTCGAGCGGCGCCGGAGCTCAGTCGGGTGCAGGGAGGAGGAGGGGGGCCCGGGCGCGCCTCCGCGATGGCCCGGGCGGGTCCAAAGCCCCACAGGTGTGGGTGATGGAGGCAACACCGCGGGAGCCCCCCTTAGCAATGTGGGCCCCGGCGAGCCTCCAGCAACACAGAGTTACTGCCCGCGACCTCCTTCGATGTTATGCTCCCAGTGGGAGGCGGGCTGATTCCCCCAGCCGGAGGTCCTGCGGTCGCGGCGCTCGGGGGGGCACTCTGACTCCCTCCCCTGGTATCTGCGCTGCAGCGTAGGTGGCCCAGAGATCGCCCGCTCGCAGGTGGAGGACAGCTCCGGGCTTCTCAGCTTGCGTGTGTTGCAAGGTCCAATGGGGGAGGGGCAGGCGCCAAAATGCCTCGGCTGATATCTCCGGGTCCAGCGAGGCTCCGGGACTCGTTCTGGTGTCTCTGGGTTCGCCTAAGGTTCAGCCAGCTGGATCTTCACAGGAAAACGGGGAAAAGTTCCTTTTTCAACATAAACTCTGCGTGTCTCCCAGGGCCATTCGGGGAGCTTGTGAATCAGGCAGCCATCTTGCCTGCGCCCCCTGGTGGCCTCACCGTGCCGAAGGGTTTTAAGGTGGTAGTGGCAGGACTTTGAGACACTGTTGACTTGGCGCGAGAGTGTTAGGTCAGAGTCCAGGGTGCATCCAAGATTTTTCACTGAGTTGGAGGGTGTCGGTGAGTTGCCATGGCAGGTGCCAGGGTAGTGGGTACGGAAGAAGATCGGAGTTGCCGCAAACCATGATTTCTGTTTTGGAGGGGTTTAACAAGAGGTGGATTTGGGTCATCCAGAGTTCTATGTTAAGGAGGCAGGATGCCAGGTCAGGTCGGGAGTTGGGTTTCGAGTTCAGGAGTTTTAGAATTAGTTGAGTGTCGTCGGTGTAGTTGTAACACAGGATGTTGTGTGAACAAATTATTGGTGGGAGGGTGATCAGGTAGAGATTGAACAGGAGGGCGGATAGACATGCTCCTTGTGGGATTCCCGTGTTGACTGGTCGGGCTTGGGAGGTAAAGCTGGAGAGTGTCGTTATTTGGTGCCTGTCTTTGAGGAATGAAGCTATCCATTTTAGAGCGGTTCCACAAATTCCTAAGGAGTGGAGGTGGTCTAGGAGGATTGAGTGATTGATCGTGTCAAAAGCGGTCGATAGGTCGAGAAGAATTAGTGCAGCGCATCCCGCGGAGTCTGCTGTCATTTTAAGGTCATCCCAGATCGAGGTTAGGGTGGTTTCAGTTCCGTGACGTGTTCTGAAACCTGATTGGGCGGGGTCTAGGAGATTGTTGGCTTCGACAAAGGCATTTAGTTGAGAGTAGGCGGTTCGGTTAATGAGTTTGGCAAGGAACCTGGTGTTTGAGATGGGGCGGTAGTTTTTGGGCTCGAGAGGGTCGAGCAAAGGTTTTTTAATTAGAGGTTTGACGTGCACCATTTTGAATGCGTAGGGAAAGATTCCGGATAAATAAACAAATCAATCAATCAATCAAGAAAGGGAGGCATTTATGATAGATCTTGCGTGTTCTCCTGCGCAGGTGGAAGCAAACATTTCTTTAAGGGTTGTGGCTGGGCAAGGGTCCAGTGGTGATCCAGATGGTTTGCGGGCAGATAGAAGTTTGAGAAATTGTTCTGGTGATATTGGACTAAAGGATTCAAACGTTGGTTGCGTAGAGTTCGCAGCTGATGGGCTGGCCGGTACGGCCGGAGGATTGCCTGTTGGCTGTAAGAGAGCCAGTTTGGTGGTTAGAGTTTTTGTCCTTTCGATAGCTGTGGTGTAAAAGTGGAGGGAGAGTGAGTGTCACGATGCCCGCTCCCGGGGAGCCGGTTCAAGCCCTGCGTTCCCGAAAGCGGACATCCAGTCCCCAAGGAAGGACCCAGCAACCCCATATAGGGGCCCTTTGGACAGTGTCCTGGCTCCTATGGCGCCAGGCTCATAAAAGACATCAGTCCTGGCGCCATAGGCGCCAGGCTCATTATGGGAGTGCTTGGGTGCACTTACCTGATGCAGACCATGCTGCAGGATCCCGGCCTCCTTGAGGCCTGAAAGGAACTACTTTACCTGTGGGACTAATTTACCATCCGGGCGTGGTCGGGGAAGGATACATACCTGGTTGGAGGAAGGATACATACCTGGAACTTCTTCCAAGGCTATTTAAACCCCACCCGAACAGCCACACGTGCTTCGCGTTGTTCTGCATCTAGCAGCTGGACGCTCACCGTGTCTGCTCCTGCATCCTGACTTCTGCCACGCCTGCCAGCATCCTGGATCACCTGCAAAGGAAGAGAAGAAGAGAACAGAAGAAGGAAAAGTCCTTACCTGCTAAATATCGCATCCCGGAGACATCTCGCCGACAATCCTGAAAAGGAAGACTTTTATTTAAAAGCTCATCGCGTCGATCGCTGCATCGCCGCATTCCACTCACCTTTACAGGGCGCCTCCATGTTCAGCAGCGGTCATCCGGATTCGCAGTCACGCCCCAGCGCCTAGGGAGAAAAATACCAGAACAAAAGGTGAGAGAGAGAAGGGAATAAGAAAAGCTAAATCTCCATGTTAAGACTTACCTGTTGATTCATTCCCTCTTCATTTCGGGTCCGCGCCGCATCCTGGCATTTCCGGACCCCGGCCCCTAAGGGGAAAAAGAGACATCAGCGTTAATGAGCGAATGAAAAGACATTACCAAAAAACGCTCATTAAAGATTTACCTGATTTCTACAAGGATTTCACCTCTCATCTCGGGTCGGTGCCTGTTCCCCGGCATTCCGTACCCCGGCCCCTATGGGGAAAAAGACACTAGCATTAGTACATTAATGCATGGACACAAGGGGAACCTCTTATCAAAAAACTTACCTGGAAGCCAAGCAAGTTTGGTTCTCACCAATCCGAAAAATCCAGTGAAGTAACTGGATACCAACGCGCCCCTGCATCAGAAGCAGGATGGAGAGCTCGTCCTTCCAGACCCTAAGGTGAGACGCTACGAGGAATCACAGAAGGGTTTCGAGGCGGGTGAGAGGGGAAAGTGGGAGGCCGATTGCATTACCCCGCAGACAGTTAATCCCCTATTTTCACCTACAGAAGGATACTTCTGCGAGCCAGACAAGCCAGATTTCAGGCCCGGTCCAGTCCGTCTTCCGAACCCTGTGCATCACCTTAGAAGGGGTCACAGCAGCGCGAACCAGGCCAGCGCCTCTGTGGGAGTCAGGTGAGCATTACAGAACGCAAAGCCTTCCTACAAATTCCCACCCAGGCGCTATGGAAAGTTCTGAGACTGATCAGTTGGCCCAATTACTGGGGGAATTACGGGCCGAAGTACATGCCGCTCATCAAGAGACTAATGCCCTCAGGAGGGAATTAATAATATCAAAGGAAAGAACTGATGACCTGGCCAGACAGTTTTTGCAAGGTCAAGCTGGGCAAACTCCTCTACCCGGTTCCGGAGGGAACCCCGCTCCTGTGGTTTCCAGTAACCCTGTGCAGATTAATCTACCTGGAAACATGCCCCTGGCCCCACCCGAACGCTTTGCTGGGGACCCCAAACGATTCGCCGTATTCATGAATCAGTGTCGTTTGCACTTCCTATGTAGACCTGGGGCCTTCCCTAATGATCAAACCAAGGTAGCCTTTGTATTTTCATATCTCAGCGGCTGCACTGCCGATTGGTCAGTTCCACTGGTTACTCAAGATGACCCGATTCTCTGTGATTTTCAAAGGTTTCAAGCAAGCATGGAAAGGTTATTTGCTCGACACTCTCAGGGGCAGGCTCTGGATGACGAACTTCTATCCCTGCGACAGTGCAGTCAGGTCCTCCTATCCTACATTGCAACCTTTAATAGACTAATTGTGGAAATGGGATGGCCAGAAGATAAAAGAGTCACGTTGTTTTATCGAGGCCTACGCGGAGAACTTAAAGATGTCTTGGCCCAAGTTGTAAATCCGCCCGTAGAATGCACAGAGTATATAGACTTAGTGGTCCAATTGAATCACAGACTTCAAAACAGAAAAGCAGATCGGTCCAGGTTTGAGACCCGGGTGTTGGTCAAGACCCACGCTAATCCCAAGGGAGCGGATGTCTCTGAGCCTATGCAAATTGGAGGGGTTAAAGGACCCTTAACTCAAAAGGAACGTGAAAGGAGGCGGCAGTTAAAATTATGTCTTTATTGTGGGAATTCTGGACACTCTCTACGAGATTGCCTGGCAAAACCGCCCCGAAAGGCGGTAGGAGCCGCTGATAAAAACCATGAAGACTCTGTTTCGGGAAACGACTCTGCCCGACAAGTGTAGGGGTCCGCTTGCCGAGCTTGAAAACTAACTCTCAGACCTCGCATTTCATTGTGCCAATGGTTCTCGTAGATCCAGAACAGCCTAAGCGGTTGCATGCAATAAAGGCATACATCGATAGTGGGGCTATTGGAAACTATGTGGATCGTGAATTGGTCTCTAGGATTAACCTCCTTCTCTGTCCTAAAACCAGCAAAGATGTCATCACCACAGTCGATGGAACTGAAATTGCCTCTGGACCGGTAACACATTCCACTACTGAGGTGACTCTTATTGGTCCCGACGGCCATCGGGAGGGTGTTGTGTTTGATGTAATCAAGGCTCCACAGTTCAGGTTATTCTTGGAATCCCTTGGTTAGAGACACATAATCCTTGAATTGATTGGCGAGCTAAGAGAATAACCTTCCCGGATTGTACACAAACCTGTTACAAAGAAAACCTGAAGATTAATCTAGCATCTGTAACCTCTGCCTCCATGCAACTACCTCCGGAATACCAAGACTTTCAGGACGTCTTCCAAAAGGAACATGCCAACACGTTACCTCCTCACAGATCGTACGATTGCCAAATCGATCTGGTGCCCGGTGCACAATCCCCTTGTAGCAGGATTTATGCCCTTACCGAACCTGAGAATCTGCATTTGAGACAATATTTGGATAAATACCTAGCTAATGGTTTTATTCGCCCGGCATCCTCGGCTTTGTTCTTCGTGCCCAAAAAAGAAGGCGACCTTAGAACTTGTATCGATTACCGCGCATTGAACCAGATAACGGTTAAAAACTGTTATCCTCTGCCTCTGATCCCTGAACTCCTTGACCAGGTGAAGGACGCTTGCATATACACCAAGTTAGATCTCCGGGAGGCTTATCATCTGGTACGAGTTAAAGAAGGCGACAAATGGAAAACTGCCTTCCGTACTAAATACGGATTATTCGAGTACCAGGTGATGCCTTTCGGATTGTGTAACGCGCCGGCTGCCTTCCAATACTTCATGAATGATGTCCTTCGGGAACTCATCGATGTTTGTGTTGTCGTATATATCGATGACATTCTGGTGTACTCCTCTTCGGAATCTGATCACAGAAAACATGTCAGGGCAGTACTTGAAAAACTGCGCCAACACAAACTATTTGCTAAATTGGAGAAATGTGTTTTCCATACCACAGAAGTCGAGTTTCTAGGTTTCATCCTGACACCCAAAGGAGTCCGAATGGACTCAAGAAAAGTGGATGCCATCCTCAAATGGCCATCACCTAGCTCTGTAAAAGGGGTTCAAAGCATGCTCGGCTTTGCCAATTTCTATCACAGGTTTATCCTGGAATTGTCACGCGTGGTACAACCCATTACTGCACTCTTGAGGAAAAATAAACGTTTTGAATGGTCTGAAGAAGCCGAGCAGGCCTTTCAGGATTTAAAAGCTAAGTTTACCTCCGCACCTATATTGAAACACCCGCATCCAGATCTCCCTTATGTCGTCGAGACTGACGCATCCAGCCTAGCCATGGGAGCTGTCCTGTCCCAAAGCGATCCCGAAACCAACCAACTGCATCCCGTAGCATTTTGGTCCAGAAAATTCTCGGCACCCGAGGTTAATTATGCAATCACGGACAAAGAACTGTTAGCCATTAAGTCTGCTTTTAAAGCCTGGCGGCATTATCTGCTTGGCGCTCGACATACCATCACAGTGATCACTGATCACCGGAATTTACAGTATTTGAAAACCGTCAAGGCTCAGTCATCACGGCAGCTCCGATGGCCTTTGTTTTTCGCTGAATTTGATTTCGTGATTACCTATCGACCTGGCTGCAAGAATGGCAAAGCAGACGCCTTATCCCAAATTGGAATGGGAGAATCTGATACAAACTCAGAACCAATACCAATAACTCCCAAACAGAGGATTCTAGGCATGACTTCGTTACAGACGCTTGAAGACATTCAAGCCAGAGTGAAACAACTCCTGGACCCTACAACCTTACAGGATTGGATACAAAAGGGATCAGAATTTACCATAGATAATGGTTTACCTTATTTCCAAGGACGCTTATTCCTGCCACATAAGGAATTACACAAACTAGTTATTTCCGGTTATCATGATACATTAATAGAGGGACACCCCGGTATTGCCAAGACAGACGAAAAGGTGAAACGACAATTTTGGTGGCCCTCTTGGCGAAAAGATGTTAAATCTTTTGTGATGTCCTGTGGTGTTTGCGCCCAAAATAAAAGTCAAAAGAAAAGACCAGCCGGTCTCCTTCAGCCTCTAGACATACCGCCAGCACCCTGGCACACCCTATCAATGGATTTTATTACGGACCTGCCTCCTTGTTCGGGGTACAATACTATTCTGGTAATTGTGGATTTGTTTTCCAAAATGGCCCACTTTATTCCTTTGAAAGGTTTACCTTCAGCTTCTGTCCTAGCCAAAGAATTCCTCGAAAATATTGTTCGGCTACATGGATTCCCATCTATACTAATCTCTGACCGGGGAAGCCAATTCATTTCCCACTTCTGGCGCAAATGTTGTCAAATGGCGCAGATCGACGTAAGATTATCGACCATTCACCACCCTCAGACCGATGGTCAGACCGAGAGGACAAATCAGACCCTTGAGCAGTACTTACAGTGTATGTTACAGCAATCTGAAAGCAACTGGAAAGACATTCTTTGGATAGCCGAATACGCATATAATAATTCGGTACACTCTGGAACTGGCCACAGTCCTTTTTATACTTTGTTTGGGCATCACCCTCGAACCTCAAACCTTGACTCACCTCAGAACCTCGGAATGTCTGCAGTAGAACATCTGCAGTCTACAATTACCCAAGCCTTCAAAGAGGCAACTACGCATTTACAACAAGCCAAGAGAAAATACAAGGAGAATGCTGATTTACATCGGAGTGAAGCACCTCCGTATCAGATTGGGGATCAAGTGTGGTTAGCTACCAGACATTTACCACTCAAAGGGCCTCGAACTTTTAACCCAAAATATCTGGGACCTTATTCTATTACGGCAATAATTAACCCAGTGGCTGTTAAACTTGATTTACCAGCTAGTATGCAAATTCACCCTGTTTTTCATGTGTCACTTCTGAAACCAGTGGTACCCGGAACCCGACTACTCAAACCTCCAGAACCTATTCTAATAGATGGGGAGCCCGAATTCGAAGTGAAGAACATCTTACACTCAAAAATGTTTAGGTCAAAACTGTTCTACCTAATTGATTGGAAGGGGTACGGACCTCAGGAGAGGTCGTGGGAACCCAGCGACCATGTGCATGCACCTCGATTAGTCAGGAAATTCCACCGACTCTTCCCAGACAAACCAAAACCCCCGGAGGGAACAACCTTGGGAGGGGCCTTGGGGGGGGAGTGCTGTCACGATGCCCGCTCCAGGGGAGCCGGTTCAAGCCCTGTGTCCCCGAAATCGGACATCCAGTCCCCAAGGAATGACCCAGCAACCCCATATAGGGGCCCTTTGGACAGTGTCCTGGCGCCTATGGTGCCAGGCTCATAAAAGACATCAGTCCTGGCGCCATAGGCGCCAGGCTCATTATGGGAGTGCTTGGGTGCACTTACCTGATGCAGACCATGCTGCAGGATCCCGGCCTCCTTGAGGCCTGAAAGGAACTACTTTACCTGTGGGACTAATTTACCATTCGGGCGTGGTCGGGGAAGGATACATACCTGATTGGAGGAAGGATAAATACCTGGAACTTCTTCCAAGGCTATTTGAACCCCACCCGAACAGCCACACGTGCTTCGCGTTGTTCTGCATCTAGAAGCTGGACGTTCACCGTGTCTGCTCCTGCATCCTGACTTCTGCCACGCCTGCCAGCATCCTGGATCACCTGCAAAGGAAGAGAAGAAGAGAACAGAAGAAGGAAAAGTCCTTACCTGCTAAATCCGCATCCCGGAGACATCTCGCTGACAATCCTGAAAAGGAAGACTTTTATTTAAAAGCTCATCGCGTCGATCGCTGCAGCGCCGCATTCCACTCACCTTTACAGGGCGCCTCCATGTTCAGCAGCGATCATCCGGATTCGGAGTCACGCCCCAGCACCTAGGGAGAAAAAGACAAGAACAAAAGGTGAGAGAGAGAAGGGAATAAGGAAAGCTAAATCTCCATGTTAAGACTTACCTGTTGATTCATTCCCTCTTCATTTCGGGTCCGCGCCGCATCCTGGCATTTCCGGACCCCGGCCCCTAAGGGGAAAAAGAGACATCAGCGTTAATGAGCGAATGAAAAGACATTACCAAAAAACGCTAATTAAAGACTTACCTGATTTCTACAAAGATTTCACCTCTCATCTCGGGTCGGTGCCTGTTCCCGGGCATTCCGTACCCCGGCCCCTATGGGGAAAAAGACACTAGCATTAGTACATTAATGCATGAACACAAGGGGAACCTCTTATCAAAAAACTTACCTGGAAGCCAAGCAAGTTTGGTTCTCACCAATCTGAAAAATCCAGTGAAGTAAATGGATACCAACGCGCCCCTGCATCAGAAGCAGGATGGAGAACTCGTCCTTCCAGACCCTAAGGTGAGACGCTACGAGGAATCACAGAAGGGTTTCGAGGAGGGTGAGAGGGGAAAGTGGGAGGCCTATTGCATTACCCCGCAGACAGTTAATCCCCTATTTTCACCTACAGAAGGATACTTCTGCGAGCCAGACAAGCCAGATTTCGGGCCCGGTCCAGTCCGTCTTCCGAACCCTGCGCATCACCTTAGAAGAGGTCACAGCAGCGCGAACCAGGCCAGCGCCTCCGTGGGAGTCAGGTGAGCGTTACAGTGAGTCGCACAGTGATTGTGAGGGGGTCGGGACGGTTGTGTTACAAGCCGGATTAGTGAATTCGGAGATGATTTGTGGAGTTCTTTGCTTGGGTTTTTGCAGTTTAGGATTCGGGTGTTGTAGTGGGCTTTTTTTGCTTTCTGGATTTCGGCCTTGTACCGATACAGGTGTCCGGCCAAGGTGGTCCTGCTCTCGTGGGTTTTATCTTTCTGCCATTTGCGTTCTAGGTATTTGTATTGTCGTTTAGTGGTCTTCAACTCAGGAGTGAACCACCACGGCGGGTTGATGGTTTGCACGGGGGGGGGGGTGAGCCGCATCAGAGATGCGTTGAGCCATGAATCAAAGGCCTCAGGGGTTAGTTGGTTGTTGAGACGGCAGGTAGGTGGTGGAGACTGGAGGAGTGCCTCGGCTAGGTCCAAGGTGATTATTAGTTTTTTCCAGCATTTGCGTAGATTCAGAGGTTCAGATAGGAGTACGGGAAGGGGGTCGGGTGAGCGGATGGCGAACGTGAGAATGAAATGATCGGACCAGATGATAGGGGTCGGGGGCTTTAAATGAATCAGGGTGTTGGAGCTAAAGATGGCATCAAGAGTGTGTCCTTTATAGTGAGTCGGGCCGTTTATGTGGGGTTGGAGATTAATTGCATCTAAACCGTCAACCAGGGAGTGTGTCATAGGGTTGGTGGGGATGTCGAGCCATATGTTGAAGTCTCCAAGAAGGGTGAGGTTGGGATGGTTTAGTTGGAGGGTGCCGATAGAATTGCAAAGGTTGTTTGTGAATTGTCTATCGTAGCCAGGGGGCCTATAGATTATTAGGAAGCTGTGTGAGAGCGACGGGGAGCGGGATAGTTTAACGAGGAGAGATTCACAGGACGGAATTGAGGGTTGGTTGTCGATGATTGAGGCGCGGAAGAGAGATTTGAAGACGAATGCTACCCCCCTCCTCTGGACGGACGGTTCAGTGGGATGAGGGAGTAGTTAGGGGGAAAGGCTTCATTAGCGATTGGGCCGAAGTTGTCAGAGAACCAGGTTTCAGTGATGAAAACTAGGTCTGGTTTGACAGAGGCGAGAAGGTCAAAGATGCAATGTCTGTTTTTTGCTACAGATCGGGCGTTAAATAGGATACAGTTCACATTAGCAGGCAAGGTTGGTCTCGGTGCTCGAGCGGGATGGGGCAGTGGCGGAGAGAGTGGAGGGAGAGGGGTAGGGTGGGTGATGCTAGATGGGAATAGTGGGCCAGCAGAGAATTTGGTAGGCTTCGGGCGGGGTTGGGTGGCTGCGTGTGATAGGATGATCGGGTTTTGGTGGTTAGGAGTTTCAGTTGCAGTTGATGAAAAATCAAGGAACAGGGGTTTCAGGAAGGGAGAAGCCACGGGGGAAGGAGGAGATTGCGGGCAAGAAGTGGTGGGTCGAAACAGAGGAGGCGAGGAGTGCTGAGAGATTGAGGGGGACCAGGAACGTTTCCTCTTTAGTTTCTTTGTTGCGATTGGTGTGTGAGTGAGGGTAGGGGGGTCAGAGGGGGCGAGGGAAGCAGCTTCGGTTCTTGCTAGGGCTAGGCGTGCAGTTTTTAGGGAGGGGAAAGGGTGCGGTCGGGGGGGGAAGGTGGCAGGGGTATGAGGGCAAGGCGGGGGGTGGGTGATTGCGGGTGGGGTGTGCCAGGTATGATAGTGAGGGGAGCGGGTATGGTTAACGCTGGCAGGTCGGAGGTGGGGTTCAGGGGATGAGTGGTCTTAGGGTGAATGGCTCGCCATTGTGCCCCCCTGGCTTGGTGTTTGGAGAGGGGAATGGCAGGGAGGGCAAAGGAGGGTGGAGTGATTTGGGAGGGGGGGGACGGGAGGTAAGGCAGATCGGAGAGTGGGGGTGGTCTACGGGGGTCGTTTCTGACAGACTGGTGGAGTGGGTGCACTCATGATTGGTGCAAGCTTTTAGTTTGATTTTAGGAGGGCTTTCTGATTGTAATTCTTTTAGGCACACTTCCAAGTTCAACTGCTCGAAGACGATACTGTACTATTTGGTGCATTTCTAGATACAATTGTGGGCAGAGATGATATTATTTTATTAGGACACTTCTAAGTTCACCTGTACACAGAGAAGATATTTGGTCTGCTTCTAGATTCAATTTGATTAGAGGGGGTATTAGATTATTAGTCACCGTTTTAGATTCTAAATTTCACAGCTATATTGTTAGTTATACTAATAGGATTGAAATAGGGCACGCTAGTGGGTGGACTTCTTTCAATTCACCTTTATACAGGTAGGGTATTAGGCATGAACGTAAATCAACTTTGTATTAGATTATTAGTCACCGTTTTAGATTCTACATTACACAGCTATACTGTTAGTTATATTAATACGATTAATGAGGACACGCTAGTAGGTGCACTTCTTTCAATTCGACTTTATACAGGGAGGGTATTAGGGACTTTGTACCGTATCGGTTTGGTCTGGCATGGTATTACACTATTGCAATTTTCACAGAGAGGCTATTGTGGTCACTTCAAAATGTAACTTTCCACAGAAAGGCTATTGGGAACACTTTCTAAGTTCACAGAGAGGCTAATGGGCACACTTTAATGCAACTTTCCACTCACAGGCTATTGGGCGCATTTCTAAATTCAACTTTCCAGACTGGCTATTGGTAACATTTCTAAATTCACAGAGAGGTCATTGGGCACGTTTCTAAATGTGAATTTCACACAGAGGTTGTTGGGCACACTTCTAAATTCAACTATCACCAATAGGCTGTTGGGCCCACTTATAAATATATATAGAGGCTGTTGGGCACACTTATAAATGCAACTTTCACAGGGAGGCTAGGCTATTGGGCACACTTCTAATTCAACTATGACAGGGATGCTGTTGAGCGCACTTTTAAATTCACAGAGAGTCTATTGGGCCCACTTCTAAATGCAGTTTTCACAGAAAGGCTATTGGGAACACTTCTAAATTCAGAGAGAGGCTGTTGGGCGCATTTCTAAATGTGACTTTCACTGAGAGGTTGTTGGGCAAACTTCTAAATTCAGAGAGAGGCTATTGGGCACACTTCTAAATGCAGCTTTCATAGAGAGGCTATTGGGCACACTTCTAAATGCAACTTTCCACAGACAGGCTATTGGGCACACTTCTAAATGCAACTTTCTCAGAGAGGCTATTGGGCATACTTCTAAATGCAACTTTCACAGAGAGGATATTGGCACACTTCTAGATGCAACTTTCGGTGAGAGGCTATTGGGCACACTTCTAAATTCACAGAGAGGCTATTGGGCACACTTCTAAATGCAACTTTTCTCAGAGAGAGGCTATTGGTTACAACTTCTAAATGCAATTGGGTACACTTCTAAGTGCGACTTTTCTCAGCGAGACTATTGGGCACAACTTTTAAATTAAACTTTCTCAGAGAGGCTATTGGTCACAACTTCTAAATGCAATTGGGTACACTTCTAAATGCATTTGGGCACACTTCTAAATGCAACTTTTCTCAGAGAGGCTATTGGTCACAACTTCTAAATGCAATTGGGCACACTTTTGTTATTGTCAAATAAAAAGGGCATACACTAAAAAACAAACTATTGCCAATCCTTACAACTACGTTACAAAGTATGGTGGAATAATATTCAAAAGAAAAGGAAGAAGTTTTCACCAAATGATAAGTCAGGATGGTAGGGCTGGGGTCTGCCTTCCCCACATTTTTAGCATGGGACAATGCAGGACCTTTGAGCACAGCACATTCCTGGTCCTCGCCAGCATGAGGTTACAGTTCCTTTCAACGATGCCAGGACCTTCTGGTGCCAGGTCTCTTTCCTGCAAAGTGTCTTGCCTTAGAAGGCCTGCTGAACCAAAACAATAAACAAACAAAAGTTCCTTTGGTAATCTTTCACGTTGGGCGATTGCTCTTCACCCCTTTGCATCCCCCTCAGATGGGCTTGGATCCCTCTTGCAATGTTGGCCTCCCTCAATTGGGTTCACTACGGCCTTTCCCTCAAAAACGTATCATTCAGAAGTCTCAATGTCTTTTTTAAACAGCCATCCATTGTGGACATCCCTCCGTCGGGTTCCCATTTGCCAGTTTCAAAGTTCATTCAATTTGGCATCCCTCTGTCAGGTTCACGGTTGGCATTTTCACAGTTCTTTCAGTTTGGCATCCCTCTGTCGGGTTCACGTTTGCCAGTTTCACAGTTCATTCAGTTTGGCATCCCTTTGTCGGGTTCACGTTTGCCAGTTTCACAGTTCATTCAGTTGCCAATATGTCAAAGACTTTCGAGTGTACGAGGGGTTTTGCTTGACCCTTGTAGGACCACTTTGACACTTTTCTCTGGCCTCTCTTAAGGCCTCTTGGTTTTCATAGTTTCAACAAAACAAAAACAAGACTCGATTACTGCAATGCACTCCTTGTGGGGACCTCCGGAAAAAACATTTCCAAATTACAGGTGGTCCAGAACAATGCCCTGGGGGCTGCAACTGGGATCTCCAAGAAGGACCACATCTCGAAAATAAGGAGGTAGGTGCACTGGCTCCCGGTCAAAGAGAGGATTGTCTTTCAAACCCTCTCATTGGCGCATAAATGCCTCCATGACCTAGCACCTCCTTACCTCACTCCCCGAATTGAGAAGCTTTCTTGCTCCAGGCCTACGAGGAAGGCCTACACCAACCTGATCGCCATTCCCAAAACTAGGAGAGTGCGGGCAGGCGGCACTAGTTTCCCTACCATGGCTGCTGCATTCTGGAATGCCCTTCCAGCGCACCTCAGGATGATTGACTCCCACATGGCCTTCCGCAAAGCCATCAAAACGAGGCTATTTGTTTGACTCTTCAACATGTACTTCTTGCAGTCTCTGTCCGTTATGCTTGTCCTAAGTTTGACTTTGTCCCTTGCATAATTGCTATAACCTGCTTTGTAACCAAGAATGTATTCTCCGTTCCATCAATTAAGCTTGCTTACACTTTCTTGTAAAGCGCCTTAATGCCTTTGGGCTGCAGTGCGCTCTATAAATTTAAATAAATAAAAACACAATCCAAAAAAGGCTTTAGTTAGAGTCATTTGAATGAGCGCCCTGCGACGCCTGACCACTCTGCTTCTGAACCTTTTATTGGGTTTCATTAAAGTTCATTTACACAAGTTCTTTGTTCAACAAGGTCGCTGACTGCAACCTTGGGCCCAGCACTGTTCGGTTTTACTATCTTCTTCGACTCACCAGCTGTGCTGAACTGTCAGAGCTTTCTTGCCTTGTGAGTCAAGGAGGGCACCACAGCGGCAAGGGCTTCCTCACGCTTTGGCTATCAGTGCAGGGGAGCCCCGTGTGCCATTGACACCTGTCACACAACATGCCAGCTGGACTTCCCGGTCTTATGATTTCCCTTTTGGATGTTTTGCGGGTCTGAGTTGAAATGGGCAAGGGCGGTTCCCCCTCAGTCGTGCCTCCAGGTATTGCCGCCTTCCTCCTCCGTTTGAACTGCCGGTCCGGTGTAGCTGTTTCCTCGTGCGTTCGGCCTTGCTCAAAGTGTGTTCTCATGCTCCACCTTTTATCCCTGGGAGGAAAGGAAAGGGCCGTCAGGTGTGCGTAGTTATTGTCAACTGCCCGAATCTGCTTGACTCTTGTGTTGGGACATGTCAGGTAAACAGCTCTGGTGTTAGTCTGTTGTCTTTTACAGTGTAGGAAAGTGTTTGTATCGGAAAAGGGGGAGGTGGAGCTTCTAAGTATCCCACTGGGTAGGATAGGGAAGAAATGTCATAAGGAAGGGCGTGGTTGGTCAGCTTGGAAAGGTGTACTTTGTGGGGTTTGTGAATTGAATCGGGGAGACTGTGGGAAGGTTAGTGTTATGTCGAAACAAACTGGGCTTTTGGTCAATAATAATCAGAGGGACGGGGAGGAGAATGACTGGGAGTATTCGGGTAGGACACAGAAAAACAGGGATTCTGGGAGAGATAGTTTCCGAGTGCAACAGGGTTTGGGATCCTAGGGGATTCATATACAGAGGGGTCGTTGGATCTGGGCAAGAGAGATTCATTGGGAGGAAAGAAGGCAGATATGGTACAGCCTACAAAGGTCTCAGTGATCCCGTCCTCTTCTCCTTCTTCCCCGGTATAATTCCACGTGCAACCTGGGCTATTCCACCAAGCTGTCACAGGTTTCACTTTTTCTCACCTGTTTTCGCTGCTTGGCGGAATCCTTCGCCGGGGTTTTCTTCCGTGCTGTTCGGGTCTTATATAAGCCCGCTCGGCCATCTTCGGATTCCAGGATTCGTTCACCTTCTTTGTCCGGGATCAAGGAACTCCAGGAAGACCAGGAAGGAAGGCAACCTTCGGGGGCGGACTGCGTGGAACGCGGAAGGATAAGGTACAAGGAGAGGGGAAGGAAAAGGAGTAAAGAATGGGTTCCGGGAATTTGGGAAGCAACACAGTTCCAGGAGCACGAACTACGACACACGTCAAGCCACAGGGGAGTGGCTAATTTATAGAGCGTGCTGCCTAGGACGTAAAGGTCGATAGACCGTGTTCCGTGTATATGGCCATGTTGGGTGTACTACTCGTGCCAGGGACCAGGAAGACCAGAAAGGGCGTGATCGATGGATCATGACACAAGCACAACCCCGGGCTCCCCTATCCAGGTCATTGTCTCTCACTAGTCCATCTCCAGGGTTGGGATCTGAGAGCATCAGACCTTCCCTGGCCACCTGAGTAGGGGTTCCTGAGGGTTGCTTGGGAGAATACCCTCAGGTTTCTCACAGTATGTATGAATCACTGCCTCCCCGCATTCCGGGTTTTTCATTCAGTATTGGTGAGAAAATAAGATATGTCCGTGCACTTTTTGAAAAGCCTCACCCCCCATTACAAAACGACGATACATAGACCACTTGGGAATTGTCGGAGAAAACATTAACCACATACATTGGGACTCACGTAGTTGCAGACTGTGTGCAGTCATAATGTTGACTGCAAAATGTCGAATTACAAAAATGTCAAAAACAAATAGTCCGAATTTTTTTTTTTCGAATTTCATTTTTTATTTTACATGTTTTTTTTAGGACTTTCGTGCATTTAAAAAAAGGGTTTTAAAAAAGGGGGTTTGGGGGGAACCCCCCCCATTTCGAACAGAAAATTAAAAAAAGGACATTCGAAAAAAAAAAATTTCGGACATTTGTTTTCGACATTTTGACTTTCGCCATTTTGACTTTCGACTTTTTTACATTCGACATTATGACCATAAACCGTTGCAGACATATAATAGATGTAGCACGCTGTACATATTAGGCAGGTGACAGGGTTGGTGGACTGCTGATGGTCTGTCGGCATCTACCACATTCTAAACACTTTATTACACCTGGGAGACACAGGACTTTAACCACCGAAAGGACACCATTGTCAGCTACTGGCACCATACATCGTAGGTCCACCGTAGGTGTCCTTCTTTCTTGTTGCCATTGTTATGAGGCCCGGCAAACTCACTCGAGCTGGCCCCAATCCGTGCTGGGGGTGCCAGCACCTTGCTGGGTTGCCAGGATTACCCAGACTTACTAGGTTGCAGGGCGCGACCCTGGTAGGCTGTGTAGACACAGGCCTCAGTGCTGGGGGCACCATAAATGCCAGGAGCCTCCGGGATGTAAGGTGGCCTGGGCAGACCCAGGGCACCATGCTGATCTGGGGGGCCCAGATCAGCAGAACCTACAGGACCGTGATCACACAGTGTGGGCCTTCAGGTCCGAAATGAGAGATGGAGTTAGTAGTTCCGTTGTTGGAGTCTGCAGCCATTATAAGGCACGTGCAGCAGGATCTCCTTTTATTAGTAGGAGGGATACACCACATTCTTCTCCATCTACTATGTGGCATCTACCAGACGCACATAGCGCTCGCTTTCTGCCTATTGAATTTGATGAACAAGCGCATATCAAGTGTTCAGCTGTTTCGAACACATTGGCCCAGTAGAATTGGCACTTGCATTGTTCTTTTGCAATTCCTACTTGTGCCAAATTCTGTCCAAAGTGTCTACTAGACTGAATTTTAGTCTTACATAGTCCACATGTACAGAAGGATTAGGAAATTCCTGCCGGTATAGCCCGCAGGCGTGGGCCCCATCAATTGTGCATTAATATAGTCAGCACTTCCACTTTTAGCGGCCAGGTTTATCCAGTTCTGATTACGATCATATACTTTTAACTACATTTTCAGCAGCTTTTTATATTTAACAAATGATCGCTCCACAGTACTAATGACCACTCTTGCATCCCACCTGGCCTGAGTCTTCCACATATACATACAGGCCACCGGTATATTTGGAGCTAATAGATTCATTGCCAAAGCTACTAATGCGGTGCTCCAAGTCCCTGTTTGATAAGTAGTGAGCTTCTTATAAAACTGTTGTGTTATTGAAGACATGTTAGCTGTGTCAATATCAAGTTCACTCGTTGCATAGTCTACCGGGGGACATGCAGGTAGATAAAGCAGGGCCCTAATGCAGAGGCTCTCGGGGCACTTTAGGTCTTTGCCATTTTTCCACCCCCAAGCCAGGCTTCCATACATTAGCTTAGGTAACAGCTTCATTTTATAGACCGTTCTTAGACCAGCAAGAGTATAACCAGAATGCTGGATGTAAAATGTTATCAGCGCTCCCCGCTTTTGCGTTAATTCTCGTTCCATCTGTTTGATTTGGGCTTTCCAATTTAATCGGGAATCGCAGATGATCGCCAACAATTGATATTCTCTCACTTCTACTATATTCCCATGTAGGAACCATCAGTATTTATTCTTACATATTATCTGGGATTCCTGGAATGTGTTAATCTTAGTTGTATTTAAGTTAATGCTTAACTCATGCTCAATTGCAAATAGCATGCAAAGTTCTATTAGGTCTTGTAAGCCTTTGGGCGTGATATTTAGGAACACCCGATTGTACGCATAGCCTTTTCAAGTAAATGATGTGGGGCCTAGCTTGGTTGGAAACTTGGCTTTCCTTGCCAGAATTAGCGAGAGATCCGCCTTATATAAATTGAAGAGGACAGGTGCCAATACACATCCTTGCTTCAGCCCCGTCGAGGTGTTTGACAGGGTAAGGTTGCCCTTGTTTTTGATTCTTACTTTTACTGATGTCTCCATGTACAAAGTACTAATGATGTTAAGTAGTCCTCTCGGAATGCCCCTTGCGTCCAGTTGCTTCCAGAGTGTAGCTCAATTTACAGTGTCGAACTTAGCACTCTAGTCCACAAATGCTGCATACACTGCCTGTTTGCGAACCGCCCAAGCGTACTCCACTGCTGTCGTCAAGAGCATCCGATTATTCACAGTGTAGCATTGCTTTCGGAATGCTGGTTGATTATATGGCAGAATTTGATTAGAATTTGATTTGAAGCCACGCTGCATAACAGCCTAATTACACAGCCTCTGCATCCTTTGTTATAATTCCACCCCCTTCGATTACCTTGCGCTAACTCGTCATAATATGTTCATCATACAAGCATAGACACATATACACAATTACGCCTTCTCCAGCAAAATGCTACGTTATACCAAAAAGTGGAAGTTTTGGTGGGGAAGATCATAATAGTGTTTTTGTTGGCAAGTGTCTTTTGTCAAAACTTTAGGACAGCTGCCCACTCCAATTACACATACATCTCAACTCACACGTTTTTGGCTGATGTCACAAACCAGGGCAAGTGTCCACTCAACTGCCACCCAGTCAAAACGAAATGTTGTTTTCTCACACGCCCCTTCGACTAAAATGATTGCTGTGAATTACAGGCTGCCACAAGTTATGTTCTGTTATCTTGCATTTAGAGCCTCGAGCAATAGGTTCGGGCTTCGAAGCGCATAAGTGAAATTTGAAAAATGTCTCCCTTTTAATAGTTTTAGAACAAACAGACAGCTTTCACCTCATTGAATGTCCCACCATTTAGTGAGAAAGCTTGTCGGGTTAGTATGCCCGCTATCGCGATCTGTTCAAACTATGAAGTCACAAATGTTAGGGAGAACTTGTTGTGTTCTTGTTCCATAAATAATACTCAAACTAAGGGTAACCATTGCGTTCAGCATTGGAACTACAGAGTTCAATCAGCTCCGCCCCCTGCCCCACTTGGCTGGCATTCCCAGTCGTTTGTTGCAGTTCTACATGCCTTGTGGCTCCCTGCCGCACATGCAAGGCTCCTTCCTGCCTGCAAGGTGTTGTTGGGTGAGCGTGCCTGAATGAGCACATAAACCAGATGGCTACATATTTCCCTTTGGCATTGAAACATCAATACATTTCAATCTGGTATCAAGTGATGAAGTCACCTGGCAAAAGGTTGCCATGGGGCAATATTTCCCCAAATTTGCACTTCCAAGAAATTCAAGCACTTCCCCCAATTATTCTAGGACGGGACTATATAATAGTAAATAATACTCGCCCTGGAATATGCGGCGGAAGGCGCTTAGGGGTGCAGGATAACAAGTCACCTACCTGGGGACTATTACATCAGGCGACATTATCACATGAAATGTTAAAAATCGCTATACTTTGAATCTTCTGACGAGAGCTGTTAGATGTCTGATGACAAAGGCACAGAACTTTATGATCCTTCATACCAGAAAGACTGAAACAACCTAGCTAACTCCTGTCAACTAAACACCTTGCACAACAACCTGCAGAGTCCCACAAGGCTCATCCCTCTCACCACTGCTATTCAAAAACTACATGACCCCTCTCATCAACCTCATCAAAAGACATGGCCTCACCTGCTACAATTACGATGACACACAAATCATCTATAAAATCAACCGTTACCAACTGGTTCACAGAAATAAACCATTGGATGAGTACCAACAGCCTTAAACTCAACCTGGATAAGACAGAAATCATGATTTCGCCCAATGACCTGTCAAACCATCACCACATTCCATGGCCTACCGAACTGGGAAATCAACCAGAACCATCCAAAGTGGTCAAAAATCTCTGAATATTAATGGACAACAAACGTACACTAGAACCGCAAGTTAACGCAGTAGTAAAGAAATGCTTCTTCAATTTACACACAATCAAGAGGATACTCCCCCTTCTTCAGCTTCCCACACAGAACACTCGCCATCATCTCTCTCCTCATGTCAAGAATAGACTATGCCAACAGCATCTATCTTGGAATGTCAGAATACCTTATAAGAAGCGACAACAGATACAGAACGCAGCAGCAAGACTGCTCCTCAGATTCACTAAGAGAACCCATCACAGCAACACTGAGAAAACTACATTGTAAAACTACAAACAGCTCATATCAATCCTTTCTCATTAACGACACCCAAATCAAGGTGGTAGACAAAGTAAAAACGTTGGGAATGTACATGGATTCTGTCACGGCTCGCTCCCTTCGCTCCCGTTCCCACCACTTGGGGGCATGTTTTGGGGTTTATTCCCTACTGGACATTTCCTCCGAACCTTATGCTACAGTGTCCTGATGAATTGGGAGTGCTAAAACCTTATTTCCCAAATTACTTCCCTTCCGGATCCATTCCAGGTTTTTGGCAGCCAGCATGCTACTGCTACTTTAATCAAATGACTATGCTTCCCAGAATGCCTGGCTCACTGCTTCACCTCCTCCCTTGCAGGACAAGGCTGGGTGGAGGATAGGCAACACCTGTGGCTGCAGGTGCAGCAGGCGGCACGCTTGAGGGGTGTGCTCGTTAAGCAGCTTTAAAAGCCTCAGTTTGCTTCAGTCCAGCGCTGGTCATTGTTGCTGTGTTCCTGTTGTGACTGGTCCCTTGTTCCTTGTTCCTAGCTTTTGTGCCTAGTACCTAGTTCCTGTTCCTTGTTCCTAGCTTTTGTGCCTAGTGCCCAGTTCCTGTTTCTTGTTCCTCTGCCCTGGATTTCGGATTCTTGTGCTTAATTGATTTCTGCTCACTGGATTTCCCTTTCTGTCTTCCTCTGTCTGCAGGCAGCCTGTCTCTGTGCTTTACCCTTTAATGCTGCCCAATTCGCCTGTGTTTTCTGTTTCTTTGTTGCTGTCCTTTGCTACTGAAAAACCTGATGCTTTAGTCTTTCCCTTTATGGATGCAGCTTCCTGCCTCAAGGTTTCCTTTTGTGATATCATTTTCCCTGCTCCTGATCCTTACTTTCTATTGGGATCCATTCCATGTTTTCCATCTCACTTCTGCATTCATTTCCCATGGATTATTAGGTGTTGGTGTTATTGTAACTAGTCCCAGTGTAAATGCCCTTTTTGTTTCCTCACTATTTTATATCACTATTTCTACTCGCCCCTTGACTAGGGTCTTATGTATTTAGTTTCCTCCACCCATTGCTGTTATAGCCTTCAGGGTTCCTGTTTGATCAACTGGGTTCGTGAGTTTACTGACATTCAAGTGGTCTTTCCGGTCCTCGTGAGTACAGTTTCTAAGTTCCTTATTCTGTATCATCCAGAGTGTCAGCTCACAGATCCTGTCCTTGCTTGCCCTCTACGTGGGTTTAGTGCTGTCAGTATCTGTAATAGCATAGTGGGTAAGGAGTTTGCCGACTTTCCTTTCAGTCATAAGGAGGTTCTAAGTGCTTACCCCACATTCCTTTTCATATATAGGTATTATTGTTTCTCCTGGGTTTTAGTATACACAAGTCTTGGGTTTTGTATGCACATATTTAGATTCAAAGTTGTACACTGTGAGATTCCGTGCACATTGCCTTCTTCCTTTCTTAACAGATTCAACCTTGAGCGCAGAAGTCCATATCCTTCAACTAAATAAGAACTGCTCATACCACCTTCATCTGCTCAAAAAAATCTGCCCCTACTTGAGTGAAGTTAATTGCTCAACAATTGCTAGAGCTACCATTTTATCACGGTTAGACTATGGCAATGCCCTTATGTTGGGAGCAAATAGGGGCTACATTGCCAAATGCCAAACCATCCAAAATAATGCAGTCGGGATCATAAAAAGTTAATCCAAAAAGGACCACATTAGTGACGACAGAAGGCATCTTCACTGGCTAGCTGTCGAGGAAAGAATTACATTCAGGGCTTGACGTTGACTCACAGATGCATTCATGGGAACGCCCCATCCTACCTCCAAAAGCAAACGGGTCATGTATGTACCAAGACGGCCACTCAGATCCGACTCAAAAGGCCAAATTGAAATAGCCAGATTTAAGAAAGCCAACGGACTTGGAAAAGAATTCCACATTAAAGCAGCTATGTTATGGAATAATCTGCCCATCTCCCTAATGCTTGAACAGAAGCTTTCTGAGAAAACTCAAAACACACCTCTTCAAATAAGAATTCGCACCTAAGAGGGATATGCCCCTAAATGACTACACCGAGCGCCTTGTCCTGTGATTTATTGTTATGTCTTACCATATGTTAGCGCCCTGATGCTTGCAAGCTGTCGGTGCTATATAAATAAATAAATAAATAAAAATTGCAACCGGTCAAAAAAGAAATTTTCTTCAAAAAGCTCTGCATAACACACAGAGCAATCCACGGCCAAGGAGCAGAACTCATATGGGAAAACATTTCTATCTACTAACCAAACCGAACCCTCGGGTCCAGTAACGACATTCGCCTCGAACCTAAACAATACACAAAACAGACATTTGGGGGAGCAGCGTTCTCCTGCATCGTGTCAACATTTTAAAGCTCGCTCACATAGGAAATATGAAGAACAGAAGATACCTAAAGTTCAGAAAACTGTTAAAAACATGGCTCTTTAACTCACCAAGCTAAAGAGGAAAAATCACAGATTGAAAACTGCCAAGACATCACAATGGAAACACAAAAAGAACTGAAAATTGATGAACCAAAACGAGACCGCCCACCGAAATAAAACAGTCCACCACAAATCACCATATAATAGTACAAACTCGACAGATCAACATGACCATGGGGCGGGAGCTATCCCCAAGGAATGGGAGCTATGCCAGGGGGCGGGAGCTATCCCAGACGCGTGAGCTATCCTGAGTTCTTGGGTGTTTCAGGCAGAGCTATCTCAGGGTTTGGGCTGTTCCTGGGGCAGAGCTATTCCAGTGCAGAACTATTCCCTGGCTGGACTATTCGCCAGAGCTGGTTTTCTTAGTGGTAAGTTCTTACTGTCTTATGGTTCCTGGTCGTGAGTTCACGTAGCGATGGTGGTTGCCAGGTGTGGTGTTTTGAGATTGTTGGGATTGTTCCAATTGGTTTATTCTGTTTTGGCTATTTCTTGTGCGATCTGAGCTCATACAGAGGATTATTTTAAGCAGACTGTTAAAGAATCATTAAAAGGAGCAATTACTCTAGCTAATGCTGAAAGAGCAGATAATCTGTGGGGAAATCCTGGTTTAAACCGATGGATTGTCCTGCAACCTCATTCTTAAAACCTGCTGATTCTGTTCGCCATAAGCAATGTTTTCTTTTACTTGAACCACACCCGGCACAGCTCCTGCAGCTCCCCTCTGAAAGCAGTAGGGTGGCTGCATTGTGTGGGATAGTTTCAATGATAATAGGGGTATTTATTTATTCATGCAATGTTTGACGGCTGCCTGTATATTTATTTTTTTATGCAATGTTTGTCGTATACAAGTATCCGACAAACTGCATAAATAAATGAATAATCCGGGTCCATGTATCCGACAAACATTGCATAAATAAACTGGGTCGTGGCTGAGGACTGTAACGTCCTCTGGTGACCCTGTGCACCCTGAACGGGGTCACCAGAGGAAGTTATAGTTTGCTTTTCCTGCAGCTGTGACCTGTATCAAAGTCCTGTTGTGTACACTTCGGGGGGCGGAGCCATCAGAGCGCTCATGGCAGCAATAAGCTGCTCCACCTCCCTACTCTGTGCCGCAGCGGGCGCTTTCTTTTTTTTCCAAGTAACCCAGCGCAGAGCATGGGTTTGGGGTTTGTGGCGGCTGACTGACCGGATCCCGCGATCCTGCTCCACATCTGGTGCCGGATCTCGGATCCGACGAGAGCCGGCCCAATGACCACTGCTGCCGTTATCTGCGCAACACGGCTTTCACTTTTATAACAGCAATGAGCTCACTACGACGACATGCAGTAACCTTGGTATGATTTCTGTAACTTTACTGCCTTTACGAGGTGAGGGGTTATGAACATTGCAGGGAGATGTGCCTGACTTTACCACTCAGTGCTGCCAGGCAGTCAATTCAGCTGTACCGACCAGAGTCTGTCCCACAAGATGTCTCTTGACCCCCCCTGGCCGCCTCATATTTCTTTATTTCTGTATAGGACCAACTTCCTTCATTTCCCTGCGACTTCCTTGATTTACCTGAGTTGTCTCACTGACTAGGTTCCTGCATGTTGCTTTGCTAGTATACAGTGAAAATGCAAACTCCTATGTAGTCTTGCCAGCAAGATAACCATGAGTATTTAGCCCTAAAAAATAGCCATACTGTAGGCAGAGGTCTTCAATCTGTGGGGCGTGTGATCCAGAACAGCGAGAAAAGAGAAAATACATGCTCAGTCAGTGCAACGTGATGAGGGCGTGGGAAATAAATGCAGCCTGGACGTGCTCATTCCTGAATTTGGATCGGGTGTCCACGCTGCGTTGTTGCTTCCTGCTGGTGATGCCAGCGTCTTATTGCCTGGTAAGGGATGCCGCTTCTCGGCTCAGACCGCCACACCACAGTTGGACGGAGTGCAGGGAAGCAAGCGTTTCATGCCTTTGACGGTCCCTTTGCTTCCCTCTCCCCCTTTGGACCCACGAAGACCAACGGGTGGGGAAAGGTGAGCCGGGGGGCTGGATCACTGCAATGCTATTTCCCCCTGAACCCCTCTCCCTCTGTGCCCCCACCTTGCTTGACCATAGGGGAAGAAGAGACGAGCAGCGACGGAAGCATGCATTGCCAGTGTTGTACGATATCCAGCTCCCCTACAGCAGATTGCAGGGCTCTCCAGCAATCTGCCGTGGGGTAGCCAGATATTGTACAGCACTGGTCCCCCCTGCTTTGGCTGTCCCTCTGCCTCGTCACCCCTCTGGTCCATGGGACAACGCTGGCCGGGTCCGAGATCCAGTATCAGATGTCGGGCCGGATCTCGGGACCTGGCCTGCCTCAGCCATGACCAGGCTTTATCAAGCCCCCCAGCTTTGCAGAGGGAAGCTGGGGGCTCGGTGACCTTCTCTAAGCAGGGCTCCTTTCCCCAGCCGTCACTCGCGCATTTCCTGGCTCTGTTTGCTCATCCCGTTTGTTTTTTCTGTCCTGAAACGGACACTACAGAAATCAATGGGCCATGAACATCACTGTGGCGGGGAGGGGTGTGGTCACTGTTGAAAGCAGGCATTCTACATGCTGGACACATTATTGTTCAAATGTGCGTTTTACACATTTAAAGGAAAAAAGTAATTTCCAAATTTCCAAACTCAAAAACGCTGCTGAAATTTGCGTTCACTTATTTTCTTTGAGGTGTTTTTTTATTTTATTTTTTATTTTTTTCTCTCTGAGCACCACACCAATACAATTTATGTGCCCCTTGCTTTGTGTTTTATCACAGGTTATATTCATAGAGATGTTATGTTTACAAATAAATGCTTCCATTGTGCTGACAGCAGTTATTAGGAAATTAACCTGGCTTCATGGGTGCCAAACGGAGGCAGAAATACCCCAACCCATCCCTTGGCCAATAGCACTTCCTTTATTTTTTTAAATTAAAGTAATTGCAAAAAGCCCCATCGATTAACAAGTTTTGCATATTTTGTTTTTTGTTTTTATTGTTTTGGTTAAATTCAACCTTAAACATAGTCTCAGCAATGGTCTGTCAACCTGCTGAGCTACCCTCAGAGCCATCTACTATAGAGCAAGTCTATGCATCCAATGATATAGTAAAATCACTGCATTACCAACAGTACATTGGTTGCACCGCTACCGTAGAAGTGATTTAAAGTGGAATTCATGTATATCATCCTGCTGTGGGTGCCAGGCCTTCGCCTGCATATGGCACCATATGTTGCAGAGAAGCCAGGGGCCTTCGTGTCTAGCATGGCAGCCGCGGCAGTCTGCTGCTACGTCAGCGCTGTCACCTAACTGCAGTATAAGCTACATGGCTATTACTCGATGTTTCCGAAAGTTGGCTCGGTTGGTTAAGAACTTCTGTGCCGTATTCTATGTAAGATATGTAGATGAATGATTTGAATGCCAGCAGGCGGACTTCACAACTGTTAAGGGTAACTATAACAAGCTGATGCTCTTTCTCTCGCACGCTCTATTATTTTGTTTTGTCTCTGAGTATGAGTCACGTTTTCAGGTATGTGCTCTTGACTGCTCTCTCTACCAGCGGGGCGGACTGGCCTATAGGGAACTTTTGGAGATTTCCCGGTTGGACCCTGCACCCTAGGTCCCTTTTGTGTGCGGGGGAGGATGTGTGCCGACTGGCAGAGTGTAGTGAGCACATATTGGTACGGTCAATCTGGTACGTTTTATAATATTTTTTTAATTGTACTTTTTCAATTGCAGGAACACAAATTGGCTTAATCATCCCATCTTGGAGAGCAAAGTCCCCAGCAGCAATGGCACCATAAAAAATCCTGACATCTGTATTAGGACTTTCCGACGGTAAGAATGTCTTTTTTTTAAAAACAACTGTATTTTGCTGTGGGCGATGTTGGGGTAATTTTAAAGGTATAGTAGGAGTCACAATCAGGGATTTCAAACCTGTTTTTGAGGCTGTTCCTTTCTCATGTCCAGTTTGAGGCGATACTGAAAGTTCACGTCTCATGTGGGAGTTGCATTTACAGTGTATTGTGTATTCTCTCCTGGTTTCCCAGCATTACGTCCTGCTTACTAGCTGATGCCTGACACCCAAGAGCTGGTTTTAACCCCTGCTCATTTTTGAAGTCTCAGGTAGACCCATGTATCCTTGACTAACTGTTTTCATTGCAGCAGCATCGCTCCAAGCGTTGGTGTGTCAACCTAACCACCTGTGTCCCAGCAAGAAAAATCTAGTGAAGCACTTGACCCAGTCACGCAGGCAAGTAAGGATTTCTTCTCCCTATGTAATATTGGTTGAGTAGAAGTGCTGAAGGTTTATATCGGCCCTGTGCAATGTGCATCCAGGTGTGGTTTTCGCCGCCCTGTGGCCCAATCCAGGACCACACTTTAACAAAAAATTCGGGCTAGAACTTCACGATCTGAACAGGTATCAATGTGGTGTTTTTCTAAATCCAAGCAGCATTTCTGACCCATTACTGCTGAGTTTGTTATTCCCCCAAGCTGTTCACATGGTTTTGTTTTTCGCCCCCCCAGCCTTTTCACGTGGTTATTTTAAAACCTTATGTGGTGTTTATTTAAATCTTTTAAAGCATAATTATTGAAAACTTTAAATGGTCTTTAAAACATAACGTGACATAAATTAACGTGGGGGGTTTGCAATGTTTTCAGAGTCGGGCTCCTTTTTTAGATGGATCATTGGTACTAAGTGAAGAAAATATCTTTTTCACTGTACCGATTGGGGGTGGGGTTGTCGATTTAGAAAGAACGCTCTTTGACCGCTCAGAGCGGTATTTCTAAATCGAACAATCATACTTGTCAAACCTCTGTCACACATGAGTGCACACAGGGGCTGACAGGTGCTGTAAGACCCAGCAGAGTCGTCACAGGAGGCAGAGGTGTGTTTTGGACTGTGTGTGCGCATCTCGGTAAGATGCGTGTGTTGGGGAGGGAAATTGGGGGTTCGGGGGTCCCTCTGATTGTCAAGTTAATGAGCGGGTGGGGAAGGATATGTGAATTCCACACTTTAAAGTCAATACAAAAACGGACAGGAAAAAATCAGTCTTTTTTGTGTTCAGGCTTTAAAATGCAGAAATAACACATAGAACTGGATAGTTTCCTAGTGCCCAAAGATGGTAGGAATCTCAAACGAAAAGCGGAAGGAGAGGTGGAAACGGACACGAGAAATGCAAAAACACGAAAATATGTCTTTTAGCGTTTTGGGTTCACATGGATCACAGTTGCTGACAAGTTAAGCTGCAGTGTGTGGTTTGTGGCGCTACGTTAGCAAGCCTGAAGCCAACACTTAAGGCGCATTTGGAAACAAAACCTTAACAAAAAAGACCATGGATTTGTTTGTACGGTAGCTACAAGGCATACACAAGCAAAAGACACTGTTAAAACGTGGCCTCGGTACCTCCAAATGCTTTGGAAGCTTCTTACCACATTATCTGGGGGAAAAAGCCCTTTACAGATGCTGAGAGTAATTCTGCCAACAATTCTCACTGTCAACCGGGTAATGCTTAGTGACGGTGCAGCAGAGAAATGCAAAAGTATCTTTGTCTAACACCACAATTTTCCGCCGCATCACTGACCTGTCCTCTTCTATCAGTACAGAATTGATATTGTGCTTGAAATATTGGAGAAATATTTTGTAAACCAACTGAGGGCAGAGCAACTGCATCTATAGTCATTGACATTGTTAACTACTTCCTAAGTTCCCACTGCCTAAAGTGGGAGGCGTGTGTTGGTATTTGCTTGGATGGTGCTCCTTCAATGTCTGGTGCTAGAACTGGGTTAAAAGCTAAAGTGTTGATGGTAGCTCCACATATATTGTGGACACGCACACTGCGTGATCCCCCAGAAGCTTTGCCTGTGCGCAATATGGGGAATGGACTCTCAGAGGTGCTGACTTTTTTTTTGTAAAGATTGTGCATTTTATTAAGATGCACCGCACAAGAGCCCATCTGTTTGCCACATTATGTGCAAAGATGGGAGCTGAACATGATGCTTTGTTTCACACAGAGGTCAGGTTGCTCTCCAGGGGGAATGGTTTTATATTGTGTTTCGGAACTCTGGAACAAAGTGAGACGCTTTCTCCTGGGTTTAGACCAGATGAAAGAAGAGCCTCTGTGTGCTTCACACTGGCTTGCATGGGCGTAATTTTAGGGGGGGGGGGGGGCAGGGTTGTTTGCCCCCCCCCCCCCAACTTTCATGGCACACCATTTTGTCCCCATTCATTTGGTTGGGGCACCTTTTCTTCACATGTCATGCCCCCCCCCCAACATTTTCAGCAAAGTTACTCCACTGCTGGCTTGTACTGTTAGCTTACTATGGTGACCTCTTTGAAAAGCTTCATTTTCTAAACCTCTCCCTGCAAGGCACAGAAAAGAAACCACATGATTGGCTATGAACGCAAAAATGTCAGCATTTAAGAAGAAGTTGGAGCTTTGGAGAAGGAGGGTTAATGTCTGCATTCGGATGCATTTCATTATTAGCAGATGCTCTTGAGGAGGTGGAGTATGATCTTTTCATGTGTTGCTGAACTAATGGGAAACCATCTCAGAACCACTCTCAAAAGTACTTTCCAGAGGACAATTGTAGCATCAATGACTGAGTGGTTCAGCCTTTCCTATCGGACGTAGGGGCCCGCCCACCTCCCAATACACCTCCAGGAGGAACTAATTGAACTTCAAAGTGACCGCCTACTGGAGAGTCAATTCAAAAAATTGTCCTTGGGTGGATCTTGGCAAAATGCTGTTTCCTCCTTTTATCCAAATGCAGTCAATGTCCTGTTAACTTTCAGCACCTCGTACCTTTGCAAGATTGGATTTTCAACTTTTGCAGCCCTAAAGACTAAATAAAGCCAACCGCAGGTTATTGCAAAAATTGAACCCAGTAGTGATGGCTGGCTGCTGAAAGGCAGGCCCACCCTTCAGACTAGCTCTCCAGTATGCCACTGTCTAACTTGCAAGTTTCTGAATGCTGCGTTTACAAATATTTGCCCTCTAATTAATTTGAGTTATTGCAAGCAATGATTTTGAAAGAATGTTGTTTGGCACCCACACCTCAATTTGGCACCATTCTACACCAGATACACATTTTGGAGTCCATGTGGATAGAGGGGCCCAAGCCAGGGTTGCACGGACCCAGCGATACTCAAGATTTGACTCTTGTCGTCTGCTTAAGAACATTGCAGTGTTGCATAGCCCCTGTGAGAATGTGTCTCTTGTATATAGAGGGCACAATGCTTGTAATTTTCAATAAGTTGCCCAGACAGCTGCATGCCAGTGCGCAGACACCCGCTGGCATAGATTTCCCTTGTGTGGTGATTGTTGATGTGTGATTTGTGTGAAGCGTTTGTGACTTTCGCAGCATCTTTAATATTGCTTAATTCTGAAGCAGGGTGCTGAGTGGCAACATTTTGTTTGGCTAGCATGAAGGCTGGCTAGGTTTTGAAGTGTGTGGCAGACTGTTTGAGCTGTAGTCTCAGGCTGGGGATGGTTGAAACGCCCTGATGAACGAGTTCTTTGATTCTTGTGTTCCTCCTTCTGGTGGCACATGGTGCCTTGGGCTTAGATTTGCTGTTGTGATTCGGGGCACAGCGAATGGTTGCAGATATTGGCCATCCAAGCTCTCATGAAGAAGGGAGAGAAAGACTCCTCTAACCAACAGTGGATAGATGCCCCCCATCTATTTATTTCTCTTAGCAATGCTTGCAACCTGATTATTGCTTTCACTTAAGCCATTGAACACCAGCCAACTAAAAGAAAGTGGCATCCATTAATTGTCCAGCAACTGAATTTGCATTAAAGGAGAATTTCAACGCTCCCCACGAATTCCCCTCCCGCCCCCGTTTCAAGCTGAGGAACATTGTTGAGATTTATGCAATGTAAAAAGTGTACAGGGCAGGTACTCTTGTGAAGTTCAAGGTCAAAGCACCCCTAAAGAGGGTCTGTAAAGCGCCCCCCCCATAAAAAGCAAACTGTCTGGCAAAGACTCATTTTATATTGTAATGCTTTTGAATATTATTTTTTCACTGCTGGAAGTTACGGATGCTATACCCGCGAGGCAGAGCTTTTTACGTCATTTATTTTAAAGGGCACATAGATGGCTTGTTCATCCCCGTTTTCCATTGCCTTTTCGATTCACAGTAGGGCTAGTTGTGCCAGCCTTTATGCGCAGGGGACCGTGTTCTAATTGCCCTCATGCTCTACTCATCTACGTTTAGTTTGTTCAACACTTTGGGGAAATCGCTACATGATTTAATATATACAAATGTAAGTTTCAGGGACTCTGGATTACTGCATTTTCTAGTTATACTTATGTCACATTCTCTATATAGGTTGATGAGTTACCCGGAGGGATTTTATTGCCCCTTCAATGCAGTTTTTTTGTGTTTTTTTCCAACCACTTGACCTCAGCAGTTAATTGAAGATAGTTTGCCTGTAAATCTTATTGAATGCTTGCTAGGGATAGTGATCCCTGTCATTAATTTTGAAAATAACTTTTTTGATCATTGTTTATGATGATCTGGGGTGAATGCTTTTTATGGTTTTTCTTTTTATCTAATGATGGGACCAGTTCATTCTCGTTAGATAATGTTGAGCTATTTTCTTACTTGTCTGGATTTTTCAGCAGCCTTGTGTATCAGGACTGGCGAGGTAGCAGGAATTTTCTGACCAGGGTGTGAAAGGAGTGCTGTGAATTTCTTTGCTATTTGAAAGTGGGAGGTCACTTTTTTCCCTTAAGGCAGTGGTCTTCAAGCCTTTTTATGCAGAGCCCCCCCATGAGTAAAATAATTTCTGCCCCCCCTGCCACAAATTCTTATATTTTCTATTAAAAAGTCACCATAATCCTTCAAGCCCCCCACCAACTGGCATCCTTTGGGCCCCCCAGTTTGAAGGCCTCTGCCATAAGACGCCCTAGCTGTTCAGCATACAGACGTCCCCTTTTCATGGGTGGGGCGACTCCTTCTCAGTTCCCCACAATGTCTGTTATACGGATCAGGCTGATTGCTTTCAAACCGTTGCCAAGTAGGGGATAAATACTCCTACTGGCTGCCCCTCTCTGGCTTTAATGCTGTTGCTGCTCCAATGCCCCCACAATGTTCCATACAACTAGTCCATGCCTTCCTCAGATAGGTGCACCTGACCCTCTATGTAATAGGTTATCTACATGTATCCAGCTGTGGTGCTGGATACATGTGTGAGAAACCATGCCTCTGCAAAGTTTACCCATGTCTTGGTTTACTTTTTTGCAGGATTTTTACACTGCTTTGAGCGCTGCACTAGTTCAGCTGTAGTGCATAATTTATTGCACATTAGCAATGCTTATGGGGGTGGATGGACTTGTGACCCTTCTGGAGGATAGTGCCTGGCTCATATTAGCAAAGGCCTTCCTGCTAAGGTGTAATATTGACTTTTTGTTCCCCCAGTAAAGATCACTTTGGTCATGGGTTCTGTCACTGCATACCCTCCTATTTCCTGTACATGTTGCTGTCTGCAAGGTGGGGCTCTCTATGGTTGATATTTACATTTAAGAAACTGAAACATGTGTTTGTCTTTTAAAGGACACACACAAAATGACTGCAGCATTTTAGGTACAAGAGCTCTGCAGTTAAGAACGTATTGCCTCACCGGAACACACACCTCTAAATTTGCAAACAGATGCAACTAGTTAAAGCCACAATGGGTGGAAGTCTTGGAGGTAGTTAACCAAGCACCAAGAGACGCTTCGCTCATAAATCGGGACACATCAGACAGGAACATCCATAGCAAGCCCACTATAAATTAATGGTTTTGGGTACAGACCTGTTTCACAAATACTTGGCACATACTAAATTTACATACATATTTTATTTCTTCTTTTAGACAATAACTCAAATCATCATGGCACTCTTTGATTCGGACAATTCTCTGTGCATTTGAAAGGATGGGGAAATTGAGCCTTTGCAATTCCTGGTGAAGTTAATTGGAAATTGCTGATAGAGAGTATTGATGAAAGTAGAAGAGAAATACGTGAAGAAAAGGATTTCAAGGAGTCATGCTTTTCTAGTTAGGTAAGCAATGTGTTTTTTTTTGTTCATCTATTTGATGTTTGAGGGAGGAGGGTACATCTGACGTCCCTATGTGGAGTCGTTCCCCTTTTTCACACATACAGATGAATGCTAATGCCCACCTCATTTAGAGCATCTCTTTCCTCTAGAGTAACTATAGATGGTCTACTGATTTCTCTTATGTTATTGGCAAAGCGCTATGGGATGAATTCCCTTGGGGACCGTAGTCCAGGTCAGAGTATGTGTGCAGCTAGGACAGAGAATGGATTGCTATTGGCGAATCGCACTCTACCTCCTTAAAGATAGTTATAAAGTCTTTTAGAATGAAAGTAAAATAATATCATCAGGGTATTCATCTCTGCACTCTCAACGGTATCTACCCATACACATTGTTATGTGTGCAGCTACACTGAGTTGTGGGTAGCTGCATGGGGAGGGATGGAAAGCGCCAAGGAGAGCAAGAATAAGCAAAACTCCAAGGGGGCGGATAGGGTCACGCTTAAGGGGAGTCACCCCAGTGTACAGCTCAGGCAAAATGTTTGTTGTATTGGTATTGGTAGTCACATTATGAAGTTTCAACTTGCCTTTTTCATACCCGCAGCCAAGAAACAGTATTAAGAAACAGGAAACATTTGATGAAATAACGAAAAGCCATAATTGAGGCATTAAAAAGAAAGGTAGAGGAGAAAAAGCAGCTACTGGTGGAATCTGGAAAAAGAAGATGCAGTGAAAAAAACAAGAGAATTATATTGTAAAAGCTGATGGGTGACAACTGACTATTCCAAAATGTATTAATAGCTGTTCACAAAAGCTGGAAAAACTTTTTGGCAGGGATGGCTAGTGTTCTTCATTCCTTCCTCAGAACCTGCCTATTACTTCACCTGGACAATTGATAGACACAGCATTAAATCGGCAGATGTCTGTGTAATTTTCATATCTCACCTCTAGCTAACATGGCATCAAACCCAATAATCCCCCACAATTACAAATCACTGCACTAAAATAAACACTTTCAGTGACCTAAACAAAAGGTCTACCTGCATGACAAGATTGTCGATCACTTCACCAAATATCACTATGAGCAGCTAGCAATTAGTTCGACCATTCACCACACCCAAGAAAACATTAGCTGACCCCCAACAGAAATCCAATAGCACAAAAACATGTACCATTTACAAGTTGGCACCAACCTACAAATTCACCAGATCAACTATAATAGTTCTACACACAAGATCACTTGCATCTTCAATTTCACAGAGCAGCATGTGAGCTACAATTACATTGTAGATTAGTAGCAGTGGCTGACGTAGCAACCAAACACGGTTGTAGGGATGTTCCAATTCCATTGTTTTTTTTTAAAACCATAATCTGAAAGATTGCACAGGTGTGTGGTAACGTGTAGGTATCACTTCATGGTCCAAACAGGCATGACCGTCATACTGTAACAAGAACACACTGTTAAGAAGACGTGGTGATCGAGTTGAGCTTGTCAAATTAGATCTGTCCAACAAAACATTTGTAGCAGACAATTGACGGGTTACTTTACTTTATAGTCCAATATTTTGCAGTTGTTGCACAGCAACATCTCTGGGAACTGAAACAATTCCCCCAAGCCCAACCCCGGGCTCCCCTATCCAGGTCATCGTCTCTCACTAGTCCATCTCCAGGGTTGGGATCTGAGAGCGTCAGACTTTCCCTGGCCACCTGAATAAGGGATTCCTGAGGGTTGCTTGGGAGAATACCCTCAGGTTTCTCACAGCATGTATGAATCACTGCCTCCCCGCATTCAAGGTTTTTCATTCAGTATTGGTGAGAAAATAAGACATGTCCGTTCACTTTTTGAAAAGCAACACCCCCATTACAAAACGACGATACATAGAGCACTTGGGAATTGTCGGAGAAAACATTAACCACATACATTGGGACTCACTTAGTTGCAGACGGTGTGCAGTCATAATGTCGCCTGCAAAAAGTTGGATTACAAAAATGTCGAAAACAAATAGTCGGAATTTTTTTTCTTCGAATATGTCATTTTCTATTTTACATGCTTTTTTGGGACTTTCGTGCGTTTAAAAAAAGGGTTTTTTTTAAAAAAAAGGGGGTTGGGGGAAACCCTTCCCCATTTCGAACAGAAAAAAGAATTCTGACATTCGAAAAAAAAAATTCTGACATTTGTTTTCGACATTTTGACTTTCGACTTTTTTACATTCGACATTATGACTATAAACCGTTGGTTTTCTGTAATATAGTGCCACATTTGGTGACTGGGTTATAAGTTAGTCGTCTTTCCTCTCTTTCCCTATTCTGGGCTACATCAGTGGTTATGAAAAACTATTGACACTGTCACAGTGCGTTTAATAGAACCATATAGTCTTGGTGGTATGGGTAAGTCTAGCAGTGATCACAATCGTGGGAGTATGTTAGGATTAGACCAATTGAGTTGGTCTCCTAGTCACTTTACCATCTGGTAATAGTGACCCCTTCTGTTCAGAAGACGATAGTAGAGAGGTTATAATTACCTCTTTAGTTGTGCACTTCGCCCATTAATAGTACAAAGATGACGATAGTAGAGAGGTTATAATTACCTCTTTAGTTGTGCACTTCGCCCATTAATAGTACAAAGATAGCATATATCAATCAGTATACTATTGCATTCAGAGCCTGATTGAGCGTGTTTCTGTGTTTGTTTTCTATAGGAGAGTTCTTGCTGCTGTCCGGTGGTCTACATTGAAAAATATCTCAGTTTTGAATACACGGGATATACTTAACCCCTGATGAATTTCTGCATAATAATCTGAGTACAGAAAGAAACATGTCAGGTTGAGGAAAACAATCCTATTGTGTATATCATTGTTAATCAGATCATATCACAACGGTAGTAGTGATTTAAACCTCAGAATGTCATTATTTCACTATTCTGAATGATATTGAATTATGATTGTATTTTAGACACTTGTTTTATATTTTTGATATAATTGTTTAAATTTGAATGTATTAAAAATGAAAAGGTTAGAATGTTTGAGTGTGTATGAATGAAGTATGTCTGAGGTATTCTTGCTTTGAGATATGATATTTGTGTGGGACCTAATCAGATATTGAGTTATTTTATCCCTAACCGATTCTAGATGTGCACTGTTAGAGGTACTTCGGATGAATTTTTGAATTTTAGAACTATATAATTGATTTTTATATAGGTTTTTTATACAGTTTTGATATGCGAATAAAAAATATTTATGATTGTATTATGTCCTAGTGAGTAGAATTGAATTCTTTCTCCTCACACATTGCTGTGAAATACAGACACTTGGTCTTCTTATTTAGATATAGGTAAGAAATTAAGTTTTGTTAACCAACTGTACACTTGAACTCTCTAACACAGATTCACGAGTTTTATGGTCTTCTATGTTCAAATTAGTATAAGGTTATATACAGGCCAGACCATAGTACTGAGATACGCCTGTTATCCCCTGTCACTCCTGTTAGTTGTTGTTATAAACCGTTGCAGACATATAATAGATATAGCATGCTGTACATATTAGGCAGGTGACGGGGTTGGTGGGCTGCTGATGGTCTGTCGGCATCTACCACATTCTAAACACTTTATTACACCTGGGAGACACAGGACTTTAACCACCGAAGGACACCATTGTCAACTACTGGCACCATACATCGTAGGCCCACCGCAGGTGTCCTTCCTTCTTGTTGCCATTGTTATGGGGCTCGGCAAGCTCACTCGAGCTCGCCTCCATCTGTGCTGGGGATGCCAGCACTTTGCTGGGTTGCCAGGATCACCCAGACTTACTAGGTTGCAGGGCGCAACCCTGGTAGGCTGTGTGGACACGGGCCTCAGTGCTGGGGGCACCATAAATGCCAGGAGCCTCCGGGATGTAAGGTGGCCTAGGCAGACCCAGGGCACCATGCTGATCTGGGGGGCCCAGATCAGCAGAACCTACAGGACCATGGTCACAGGGTGTGGGCCTGCAGACAAGGCTGTAGGACCGTGATCACACGGTGTGGGCCTGCAGTTCCGAAATGAGAGATGGAGACAGCAGTTCCATTGTTGGAGTCTGCAGCCATTATAAGGCATGTGCAGCAGGATCTCCTTTTTTTAGTACGAGGGATACACCACATTCTTCTCCATCTACTATGTGGCATCTACCAGACACACGTAGCGCTCGCTTTCTGCCTATTGAATTTGATGAACAAGCGCATATCAAGTGTTCAGCTGTTTCGAACACGTTGGCCCAGTAGAATTGGCACTTGCATTGTTCTTTTGCAATTCCTACTTGTGCCAAATTCTGTCCAAAGTGTCTACTAGACTGAATTTTAGTCTTACATAGTCCACATGTACAGAAGGATTAGAAAATTCCTGCCGGTATAGCCCGCAGGCGTGGGCCCCATCAATTGTGCATTAATATAGTCAGCACTTCCACTTTTAGCGGCCAGGTTTATCCAGTTCTGATTACGATCATATGCTTTTAACTACATTTTCAGCAGCTTTTTATATTTAACAAATGATCACTCCACAGTACTAATGACCACTCTTGCATCCCACCTGGCCTGAGTCTTCCACATATACATACAGGCCACCTGTATATTTAGAGCTAATAGATTCATTGCCGAAGCTACTAATGCAGTGCTCCAAGTACCTGTTTGATAAGTAGTGAGCTTCTTATAAAACTGTTGTGTTATTGAAGACATGTTAGCTGTGTCAATATCAAGTTCACTCGGACATGTAGGTAGATAAAGCAGGGTCCTAATGCAGAGGCTCTCGAGTCACTTTAGGTCTTTGCCATTTTTCCACACCCAAGCCATGCTTCCATACATGAGCTTAAGTAACAGCTTCATTTTATAGACCGTTCTTAGAGCAGCAAGAGTATAACCAGAATTCTGGATGTAAAATGTTATCAGCGCTCCCGGCTTTTGAGTTAATTTTCGTTCCATCTGTTTGATATGGGCTTTCCAATTTAATCGGGAATCGCAGTTGATCGCCAACAATTGATATTCTCTCACTTATACTACTATATTCCCACGTAGGAACCATCGGTATTTATTCTTACATATTATCTGGGATTCCTGGAATGTGATAATCTTAGTTGTATTTAAGTTAATGCTTAACTCATGCTCAGTTGCAAATAGCATGCAAAGTTCTAGTAGGTCTTGTAAGCCTTTGGGCGTGATATTTAGGAACACCCGATTGTACGCATAGCCTTTTCAAGTAAATGATGTGGGGCCTAGCTTGGTTGGAAACTTGTCTTTCATTGCCAGAATTAGCGAGAGATCCGCCATATATAATTTGAAGAGGAGAGGTGCCAATACACATCCTTGCTTCAGCCCCGTCGAGGTGTTTATTGACAGGGTAAGTTTGCTCTTGTTGTTGATTCTTACTTTTACTGATGTCTCCATGTACAAAGTACTAATGATGTTAAGTGGTCCTCTCGGAATGCCCAATGCTTCCAGTTGCTACCAGAGTGTAGCTCAATTTACAGTGTCGAACGTAGCACTCTAGTCCACAAATGCCGCATACACTGCCTGTTTGCGAACCGCCCAAGCGTATTCCACTGCTGTCGTCAAGAGCATCCGATTATTCACAGTGGAGCATTGCTTTCGGAATGCTGGTTGATTATATGGCAGAATTTGATTAGAATTTGATTTGAAGCCACGCTGCATAGCAGCCTAATTACACAGCCTCTGCATCCTTTGTTATAATTCCACCCCCTTCGATTACCTTGCGCTAACTCGCCATAATATGTTTATCATATAAGCATAGACACATATACACAATTGCGCCTCCTTCAGCAAAATGCTACGTTATACCAAAAAGTGGAAGTTTTGGTGGGGAAGATCATAATAGTGTTTTTGATGGCAAGTGTCTTTTGTCAAAACTTTAGGACAGCTGCCCACTCCAATTACACATACATCTCAACTCACACTTTTTCGGCTGATGTCACACACCAGGGAAAGTGTCCACTCAGCTGCCAAGCTCCGACTGCCACCCAGTCAAAACGAAATGTTGTGTTCTCACCCACCCCTTGGACTAAAATGAGTACTATGAATTACAGGCTGCCACAAGTTATGTTCTGTTATCTTGCATTTAGAGCCTCGAGCAATAGGTTTGGGCTTCGTAGCGCATAAGTGAAATTTGAAAAATGTCTCCCTTTTAATAGTTTTAGAACAAACAGACAGCTTTCACCTCATTGAATGTCCCACCTTTTAGTGAGAAAGCTTGTCGGGTTAGTATGCCCGCTATCGCGATCTGTTCAAACTATGAAGTCACAAATGTTAGGGAGGACGTGTTGTGTTCTTGTTCCATAAATAATACTCAAACTAAGGGTAACCATTGTGTTCAGCATTGGAACTACAGAGTTCAAACAGCTCCGCCCCCCGCCCCACTTGGCTGGCATTCCCAGTCGTTTGTTGCAGTTCTACATGCTTTCTGGCTCCCTGTCGCACATGCAAGGCTCCTTCCTGCCTGCAAGGTGTTGTTGGGTGAGCGTGCCTGAATGAGCACATAAACCAGATAGCTACATATTTCCCTTTGGCATTGAAACATCAATACATTTCAATCTGGTATCAAGTGAAAAAGTCACCTGGCAAAAGGTTGCCACGGGGCAATATTTCCCCAAATTTGCACTCCCAAGAAATTCAAGCACTTCCCCCAATTATTCTAGGACGGGACTATATAATAGTAAATAATACCCCCCCTGGAATATGTGGCGAAATGCGTTTAGGGGTGCAGGTTAACAAGTCACCTACCTGGGGACTATAACATCAGGCGACATTATCACATGAAATGTTCAAAATCGCTATACTTTGAATCTTCTGACGAGAGCTGTTAGATGTCTGATGACAAAGGCACAGAACTTTATGATCCTTCATGCCAGAAAGACTGAAATAACCTAGCTAACTCCCTTCGACTCAACACCTCTCACCACTGCTATTCAACATCTACAGGACCACCCTCATCAACCTCATCAAAAGACATGGCCTCACCTGCTACAATTACGCAGATGACACACAAATCATCTATAAAATCAACCGTTACCAACTTCCTCACAGAAAAAAGCCATTGGATGAGTACCAACAGCCTTAAACTCAACCTGGATAAGACAGAAATCATGATTTCGCCAATGACCTGTCAAACCATCACCACATTCCATGGCCTACCGAACTGGGAAATCAACCAGAACCATCCAAAGTAGTCAAAAATCTCTGAATATTAATGAAATGCTTCTTCAACTTACACACAATCAAGAGGATACTCCCCCTTCTTCAGCTTCCCACACAGAACACTCGCCATCATCTCTCTCCTCATGTCAAGAATAGACTATGCCAACAGCATCTATCTTGGAATGTCAGAATACCTTATAAGAAGCGACAACAGATACAGAACGCAGCAGCAAGACTGCTCCTCAGATTCACTAAGAGAACCCATCACAGCAACACTGAGAAAACTACATTGGAAAACTACAAACAGCTCATATCAATCCTTTCTCATTAACGACACCCAAATCAAGGTGGTAGACAAAGTAAAAACGTTGGGAATGTACATGGATTCTGTCACGGCTCGCTCCCTTCGCTCCCGTTCCCGCCACTTGGGGGCATGTTTTGGGGTTTATTCCCTACTGGACATTTCCTCCGAACCTTATGCTACAGTGTCCTGATGAATTGGGAGTGCTAAAACCTTATTTCCCAAATTACTTCCCTTCCGGATCCATTCCAGGTTTTTGGCAGCCAGCATGCTACTGCTACTTTAATCAAATGACTATGCTTCCCAGAATGCCTGGCTCACTGCTTCACCTCCTCCCTTGCAGGACAAGGCTGGGTGGAGGATAGGCAACACCTGTGGCTGCAGGTGCAGCAGGCGGCACGCTTGAGGGGTGTGCTCGTTAAGCAGCTTTAAAAGCCTCAGTTTGCTTCAGTCCAGCGCTGGTCATTGTTGCTGTGTTCCTGTTGTGACTGGTCCCTTGTTCCTTGTTCCTAGCTTTTGTGCCTAGTACCTAGTTCCTGTTCCTTGTTCCTAGCTTTTGTGCCTAGTGCCCAGTTCCTGTTTCTTGTTCCTCTGCCCTGGATTTCGGATTCTTGTGCTTAATTGATTTCTGCTCACTGGATTTCCCTTTCTGTCTTCCTCTGTCTGCAGGCAGCCTGTCTCTGTGCTTTACCCTTTAATGCTGCCCAATTCGCCTGTGTTTTCTGTTTCTTTGTTGCTGTCCTTTGCTACTGAAAAACCTGATGCTTTAGTCTTTCCCTTTATGGATGCAGCTTCCTGCCTCAAGGTTTCCTTTTGTGATATCATTTTCCCTGCTCCTGATCCTTACTTTCTATTGGGATCCATTCCATGTTTTCCATCTCACTTCTGCATTCATTTCCCATGGATTATTAGGTGTTGGTGTTATTGTAACTAGTCCCAGTGTAAATGCCCTTTTTGTTTCCTCACTATTTTATATCACTATTTCTACTCGCCCCTTGACTAGGGTCTTATGTATTTAGTTTCCTCCACCCATTGCTGTTATAGCCTTCAGGGTTCCTGTTTGATCAACTGGGTTCGTGAGTTTACTGACATTCAAGTGGTCTTTCCGGTCCTCGTGAGTACAGTTTCTAAGTTCCTTATTCTGTATCATCCAGAGTGTCAGCTCACAGATCCTGTCCTTGCTTGCCCTCTACGTGGGTTTAGTGCTGTCAGTATCTGTAATAGCATAGTGGGTAAGGAGTTTGCCGACTTTCCTTTCAGTCATAAGGAGGTTCTAAGTGCTTACCCCACATTCCTTTTCATATATAGGTATTATTGTTTCTCCTGGGTTTTAGTATACACAAGTCTTGGGTTTTGTATGCACATATTTAGATTCAAAGTTGTACACTGTGAGATTCCGTGCACATTGCCTTCTTCCTTTCTTAACAGATTCAACCTTGAGCGCAGAAGTCCATATCCTTCAACTAAATAAGAACTGCTCATACCACCTTCATCTGCTCAAAAAAATCTGCCCCTACTTGAGTGAAGCTAATTGCTCAAGAATTACTAGAGCTACCATTTTATCACGGTTAGACTATGGTGTTAGGGAGAATTCTCTCTTTAGGCTGAATTTCCTAACCTAGTGAGTCCCCCAGCAGCTTTGCTGGATTTCTGGAGTTTGTTTTTTTCTCCTGCCAAGAGTGAGACTCTTTTTCTCCCACTCTTGGACATGATTTATGGTGTTCCTTTGACTGTTTATGTGTTTTATGGGCTATGGGGTCCTTTACTCCATAGGGTCTCATGTGTTTTTACTATGTGTGTTACACAGCACCCTCCGTGCAGTGACACAGGGGTGTCATAGTGACACCCCACCATAGACTCCATACCCTGGGACTGACTACTGTCTCCCAGGGCATGTAAAGTCACCATTGGCTTTACTAGTCCCAAATTATTAACAGAAACCGGTACAAACCATCATATTGTGGACGTACTGGTCGGGGCAATTTGATTGCCCCGGGGTCTGTTAGTCGAGGGGGCACGTCTCCGTCCCCCCTGATCGAGTTTTGGCTGGTGGCAGTGGATACTACTTTTTATATTCGACCGCGAATATATCCCTATGGGATTTTCCCATTGTTCGAGGCTACCAACTTTAATTATTTAATTCTCATAGCCTCGAACATACCGCCGGTTTATTTAATTAATATTAATTCGCCGGTTGGTATTTTTTGCCAGGACTCGATTCTAAAATGGTGTTTGTGTTCTCTTCTGTGACTCCAACCCAAGTCGAGCCCTTTGTTCCACTTTTTGGCAGGCTTCTCCACAGAAGCCTCCAAAAGTGGTGCCACTCTGTCTGGGTACCACAGGGGGGTCTGAGGGGGTTTAGGCACCCTGGACTGAGTTACCTTGGTAACTCAAGTCGCACTCTTGTGTGATTGGCCCAAGTGGTGAGCCGGCCGGCTCACCACTTAGCATGTTTGATTGACAGCTAGGCTGAGTGAATGGGGGTGTGCTGCATAAAAGCAGGGCTTTGGGGACTGGAACTTCAGAAGTTGCCACAGGACCTGAGAATCCGACGAGGGAGAAGCTGAGCCGACCTACCACGACGACACCACCGGTGGAGCCCTGCGGAACCGACTCACCACTTCCCGACGACAGAGAATATCTCCCGGCTGGAGAGGCTTCTTCCCCTGACTGGTGGGGACAACCAGATTACCTTCTTCTCTTCGCACCCCAGCCCGGCTTGTGGTCGAATTGCCCGTGCCAAGCACCCCAGCAACCGGATAGCCACTTACCACTGCACCGCGAATAATAGGACTGCTCCTTTTACCCGAGAACTCCGCGGCTGGTTTCTTCCCTGGCAGTGCAACGGACTCCTGTCTTCCTCCCCGACGAGATCCTCTCTTCCCCTGGACGAAGCACCGACTTGCCTCTGCTGCCAGGAACAACTGCCCCCGCTGGAGTATTCTCACCACTTTAAGGTACCGTGTCCGCCAGGCCTCCCTTTCTAAAGATTGCTACAAGGTAATAATAACCCCTTAACCTTCTGGACTGGGCTGGCCGCCTTGACCCTCTAACTGGTCCCTTTCTTTGGTCCAACGCTTTTTTGAACCTTTACAAGACCCTTGTGCACTGCAACCGTGTGACCTTGGACACATTTCGTTTTGATCCCCTGAAAGTGGATCCGGCCTACTGACTCTAAACTCACGGTGTTACTTTGCCTTCCTCTCTTGTTGTGTTCGTGAAAAAGTGTTGGGATCTGTTTCAATTTATTCTCTGCTTTTCTCTCCCTTTTAAAACGAATTATTAGAGTGCCATCTACGTTAAGCGCTCACCGCTGTCTGAAAATAAGTGGGGCTTTACTTAAGACTTGTCTAATATTCTTCTAAGGGAGTGTATATCTTTTAGTGACCGTGTTTTTGAATTGCTTACTATTAGTGCCTGTGTGTTTTTCTAGATGTGGTTTTAAATAAATAATTATATCTCTTTTACACCAAGCTCTGGTCAGTGTCTACTTGTTCTATTGTGTTCTTTTGACCTATTGTGAATACTCTGTATACTGCCTAACTCTTCTTGAGGGAAGTCCGACTGCTCAGCCACAGCTACTAAGTGAATCTGTGTGGTACAGCCTGCTACCAAGTGGGTTTACTGCCAAACACCTGTAGTCCTAAATCTTTTGCAGTGGTCCCAGAGGGAACTGCACAGGTTTCTGCCTAACATATGGCAATGCCGTTATGTTGGGTGCAAATAGGGGTTACATTGTCAAATGCCAAACCATCCAAAATAATGCGGTCGGGATCATAAAAAGGAAATCCAAAAAGGACCACATTAGTAACGACAGAAGGCATCTTCACTGGCTAGCTGTCGAGGAAAGAATTACATTCAGGGCTTGACGTTGACTCACAGATGCATTCATGGGAACGCCCCATCCTACCTCCAAAAGCAAACTGGTCATGTATGTACCAAGATGGCCACTCAGGTCCGACTCTAAAGGCCAAATTGAAATAGCCAGATTTAAGAAAGCCAACAGACTTGGAAAATAATTCCACATCAAAGCAGCTATGATGTGGAATATTCTGACCATCTCCCTAAGGCTTGAACAGAAGTTTTCTGAGAAAACTCAAAACACACCTCTTCAAATAAGAATTCGGACCTAAGAGGGATATGCCCCTAAATGACTACACCGAGCACCTTGTCCTGTGATTTATTGTTATGCCTTACCGTCTGTATGTTAGCGCCATGATGCTTGCAAGCTGTTAGCGCTATATAAATAAATAAATAAATACAAATTGGCAACCGGTCAGAAAGCTCTGCATAACACACAGAGCAATCCACGGCCAAGGAGCAGAATTCATACAGGAAAACATTTCCATCTACTAACCAAACCAAACACTCAGGTCCTGTAACGGCATTCGCCTCGAACCTAAACAATACACAAAACAGACATTTGGGGGAGCAGCGTTCTCCTGCATCATGTCAACATTTTAAAACTCGCTCACATAGGAAATATGAAGAACAGAAGATAGCTAAAGTTCAGAAAACTGTTAAAAACATGGCTCTTTAACTCACAAAGCTAAAGAGGAAAAATCACAGATTGAAAACTGCCAAGACATCACAATGGAAACACAAAAAGAACTGAAAATTGATGAACCAAAACGAGACCGCCCACCGAAATAAAACAGTCCACCACAAATCACCATAGAAAAATATGAACTCGAAAGATCAACATGACCATTGGGCGGGAGCTATCCCTAGGGGATGGGATCTATGCCAGGGGGCGGGAGTTATCCCAGGGACGTGAGGTATCCTGAGGTCTTGGGTGTTTCAGGGCAGAGCTATCTCAGGGTTTGGGCTGTTCCTGGGGTAGAGCTATTCCAGTGCAGAACTATTCCCTGGCTGGACTATTCGCCAGAGCTGGTTTTCTGAGTGGTAAGTTCTTACTGTTTTATGGTTCCTGGTCCTGAGTTCACATAGCGATGGTGGTTGCCAGGTGTGGTGTTTTGAGATAGTTGGGATTGTTCCATTTGGTTTATTCTGTTTTGGCTATTTCTTGTGCGACAGTCTTTCCTGGAACGGTGCATTTTGTGGTTGGGGTCTATCCCGAGTGTGGGGCCTATCCCAGGGCGGGATCTATCCCGGGGCTGGGGCTATCCCAGGGGTTGGATCTATCCCATAGGCTGGAGGCTATCCCCAGGGGGCAGGGGCTATCCCAAAGGGCGGGAGCTATCCAAGGGGACGGGAGCTATCCCCAGGGGGCGGGAGCTATCCCCAGGGGATGGTAGCCATCCCAGGGGGCGGAAGCTATCCCAGGGCGTCAGGAGCTATCCCAGGGCCTGAGCTGTCCCGAGGCCTTTGGTGTTTCAGGGCAGAGGTATCTCAAGGGTTGGGCTGTTGCTGGGGCAGTGCTATTCCAGGGCAGAACTATTCCCTGGCTGGACTATTCACCAGAGCTAGATTTCTGAGTGGTAAGTTCTTACTGTGTTATGGTTCCTGGTCGTGAGTTCACGTAGCGATGGTGCCTTGTATTGATGAGTGACGTAGAGTAGTTTTAGCCTTCCAATTGTTTGGGGTACCCTTTATGGAGTCCTGTAAAGTTCAGCTTCACTGTGGCGGAAGCCTCTCTGTGGTGGTTGTATTTCAGTCTTAGAGTCTCGTGCAGCTTTTGACCCCCCCAGGTTGAGGTTTTTTTTTGTGGTTTCGGGGTCACAGTGACAAAAGCCTCCCTGTGGTGTGGTATTTTAGTCTCCGGACTTCGTGGTGCTTGGGAATTCCAGTTTTACAATGGTAGTCTTTGTTAACTCCGGAGGACACATGCGAGAAAACCAAAGGACGACGTGGAGACAAATGGAGGGACAACTGTTCTTCTTTATTTCTAAACCCTAGCTAACTTCCCCTCTCCCTTGCTCCTCCCTTTCCGCCCCACATGTTGTGTTGCACAAGTGGGTCTTTCTTAAAGTCACAGTGTCCTGTATGCAGTAACATCACCCCCCAATAATGTTCTTTCATGGCTCTCAACATTCTTCTATGAGGCAGTGTTTCCTCACCATTCGCTGAGGGAGATTGCGCGCCTGATCGGTTGGCTCACCTTCTGGGCCCTGTGGCTGTTCTCATGTTTTCTCTTCTACTGGCAGCTGGTGGTCTGCAGAGTTCATCCGGCGGATCATCTCTTTACACTTCATGTTCCGTCATTGTCCTGTGCTCTTCTCGTCTTTCATGAGACGCTTGAAATGTGACGCATTCCTCGTCAGTTCTTGGTCCCCATTTCTTGCCGTTATAATGGACTCTTTCACAGCCACCACGTTGAGTGAATGTGGGATATAACGAGGGTCAGTTTTCCTTTGCAACTGTTGTCTCACAAGGATCTCCTCTACTAGCCCTAGTTCTTTGGGCCTGGCTCCTCTTTTGCGATCCGTCTCTTCTTTGTCTTGCTGTTTCCTTTCAGTGTCCCTCATTATTTTAAGGTCGATATCTCCCCGATCATGTGGCATGTTGACAATCCTGGTCCTTACATGGTATGCCATAATTATGACAGTGTTTTTCCTGTTGGTTCATGCATGGTGTTTCTATATTCTCCGAGCATGCTGTAGAGAGCCTGGTGACTTGAGATACCCTCTATGAGTGTCTTTTGAATTGTTCTTTTGATGGAGGACATACATCTTTCGGCCATTCCATTCGCCTGTGGACACCTGGGTGTTATTTTCTGGTGGACCAATCACATGTGCTTGGCGAACGTTGTGAAATCATGGCTGTTAAACAGGGGCCCATTGTCCGATTTTATGGTCTTCAGGATTCCTCATTTACTTAGTGCTTCATCGATGATGGCGGCCAACAGGGGAAATGCTGTTGTTGATGTTTACCTTATTATCGGGAACCGTGAGAATTTGTCTATGAAGTCGAGCAGATAGTCGCCTGTGCCCATTGGTCCATAGAAATCAATTGCTACTCCATGGTCTCTCTGGGATTTGGGTATATTGTATCGGCAGTGGGGGTTCGGCTTGTGCGGTGCCCTGGCAGGGTATTGTAAGGAAGGCATGGTATCAAAGAAAGACAGACAAAAGTGATCACAGTTCAAGGGTGTTTAATAAAACTGTAAAATGGGTGAGATGAACACCTAATCTAAACCTAAAGCTAAGATGGGAGCAAGCTATGACCATCAAATAATAATAATACAGTCACAGGGCAACACCGGACTCTTGCGCACAGCACACTACTGGGCTTCTGGCACAAGATTACAGTTCCTTTTCTCTATATCAGGGACTTGTTTGCCAAAGTCTCTTGCTTAAGAAGGGCTTAATATTCCAAAACCAACAAAACAAAAACAGTTCCTTCTGGTAACCTTCACGTCGGGTGGTTACTCTTCACCCTAGGATCCCCCTAAACCGGGCTCTGATCCTTCCTTCAGCGTTAGCCTCCTAAAGCACTTGCCAATTGAAACAGAGGCTTTCGATTGGCGATCATCACTGGTACCAAGTTCGTTCAGAAAAAAACCTCTGTTTGTTAATCTTCTTAATGTTGCCACTGCAACTTTGAGTCTAACACAGTCCGTCCCTCTATCAGGTTCTTCGGACTCACCGGCTGTGCTGAACTTGTTGGCTTTTCTTAAGCCGCTGTAGTCAAGGACGGTACCACAATGGCAACCACGTCTCCCCGTCCTGGCTATCTGTGCGGGAAGGTTCCTTGTACCGCTGACATCCATCACACCACTCGCAAGCTGCGATTCCCGGTCTTATGTTTCTTTCATCGGAGGCTGCGCGGGTCTGGGTTTAAAAGGGCAACTCCCTCCTTGACGTCCTTTCAGGTCTTGCCGCCTTTCTCCTCCATTTGAACTGCCGTCTTGGAACAGCTGCTTCCTCGTGCATTCGGCCTTGCTCATTGTGTTCTTGTGCTCTGCCTTTTGTCCCAGTGGGAAAGGGAAAGGGCAGTCAGTTGTGTGTAGTTGTCAGCAATTGCCTGACTCTGCCTGACACTTGTGTTGGGACATGTCAGGTAAACGGCTCTGGTATCAGTCTGTTGATGCTCACGGTGTGAGAACGTGTTTGTGTTGGAAAAGGGAAGGGGGTTGAGTTTCTAAGTATCCTACTGGGCAGGATGAGGAAAAGGTGTCATAAGAAAGGGGATACCTTGTCTCACCCACTTCCACTCCCCGAAGACCCCCCCATCCAGGTGATCCTCCCGCACTTGTCCACCCCCAGGAACTGGATCAAATAGCGATGGCGGTGTCCTGGCCACCTGGATGACAGATCCCCAGGGACTAGCGGGTGAGACACCTTCAGGTATCTCACAGTAGGCACTGTCGCACCATGTCTTCCACGAGCGCGTCCATAAACACGAAAAACACATCTCTGTAGCTGTTTTTTTGTGTTCTCCACAGCACTGTGTCATTTGTGTGCAGTGTGAATGACTGACCGTCTAAGCATGGGTGGTATTACTAGTTGGCATCCTCGGAGTAAGATTGCTTTGTCCATCACCACTAGTTCTCTATGTACTTTTGTTAGCTGGTCCAGTTCTGTCCGATTTGCATTGGGGTGCGCTTCGGCTTGCCTGCGGTAATCTCGCCATTTGTTTGTGAGATGGATGGCTAGGGATATAGATGGGTCTTTGGTGGACTCTCTGGCTACTGTTTCCAGGATGAGCATGGGTGGTAGCGCATTCGCTGTGTCATAGTTAATATATTCTAAGTCGCCCTCTCTGGTCTGGTTCTTACTCGGGTGACATGAAATGTAGTCTGCCGGGTTACGATCCCCCCGTGTCTGTGGATGATCATGTAGTCATAGTCTTGTAGGCGGATACCCCACCTCTCAATCCTAGGTGGCATCTTGGTGCAAGTGTTCCCAAATAGCGAGAGCAGTGCCTGGTGGTCTGTAACCAGCGTGAATGTTTTCCCTATAACAAAGTTGTGAAAGTGCTTGCAGGCCCAGACAGCAGCAAGGCTTTCCTTCGCGGCCTGCAAGTACATTCTCCCAGGAGTGGAGAGGGCTCTACTTGTGTAGGCTACAATGTGTTTGGGCAGAGCATCCTTATCCACGACTATCTCAGTCTGCCACTCAGGGTCAAAGTAGGATAATCGCTTTGCCTCCACTAATGCATTCTTGATACCATCAAATGCCTCTTGACACTTGTCCGTCCATTCAAAAACAGTGTCCTTTTGTAGGAGTTTTCTCAGGGGTTCCGTTTGCGAGGCGATGTGTGGAAGCTACCTGGTGCACTAGCCGGCCATGCCTAAGAATGAGCGAATGTCCGCCGCTTGTGTTGGTGCCACTAAGCTTGCAATTGTGCTGACTTTGTCAGGGGCATTCCTGCGTCAGAAGATTTGACCAAATAATCTTAGCTTCCACTTATTTATGTTGCATTTGGCTAGGTTGAGTGTCAGGCTCGTCTTTTGTAACGCTTCGTATGTGTCCTGTAGAGCCTGGTCTTATTTCTCTTGCAACATCCTGTAGAGCCTGGTCGTATTCCTCTTGCAACGTCCCATAGATGAGTATGTCATTGCTGTAATTTAGTGCCGACTTGATAGGGAGGATCACTTGGCGTATGGCTTCCCGGAATATTTCCGTAACAGAGGAGATGGTAAAATGTAGTAATCGGTTTCTGAACAGGCCCTCCTGCATCGAGAAAGTCATGATGACCCTGGAGTCGGGGTGCAGCTCCAGCTGATGGTACCCCTGATTGAGGTCGAATTTAGAGAACGTGTTGGCTTTGTTCAGTTGCACAATCATGTCCTCGATCCTGGGGCCCAGGTGTCTCTCTCTTTGGATGGCAGCGTTTGCAACCCACATGTCGATGCATAGTCTGATTTTGCCAACATCTTTGGGCACCACCACCTGTGGTGACATCCATGGATTAGGGCCTGTGGCGCGTTCAATGATGTCTAGTAGCTGTTGCAATTCCTTGGAGGCAGCCTCTCGGAGGTGCAATGCTACTCTCCTCGAGTGTTGAAGGACAGGTCGAACTGTGCTGTCAATGTGTAGCTTGACGACTGCCTTGAGCTTGCCAAGCCCCTTGAATAGATCTGGTAAATGTGCTTGGATGGACTCCTTTGAGAGGGGTGGTGCATGCATCCATGATGGCTTGTGACGGACTGGACCACGTTGCTGCCTTGACAGTGGATGTCGATGCGCCCCAGATGGTGTGCCATCTTGTAGCCGAGTAGGCAGTGCCTTTTCATAGGACTGCGGATGACGTGAATGGTGGCCTCCATTGATTTATTTTTGTATGACAACGTGCGTGTAAACATGCCAATTGAGTGCAGTGGTTGCGCGGCACCCCATTGAAAAATCCTCGCCATTGATATGGATAGCGTGTGTTTTGTGGCCATCTGTAGAAATTCTTGTTCCCCCATAATATATACTGTAGCGCCTGAGTCGATAAGGAAACAGTGTATTTTGTTTCCCATGTTGATGGATACTTGTGGGGCTTCCTCCACTTCTTGGCTGTCTTGATCAAGTTCACATATTCATCGTGGTACTCCTAGTCATAATCAGTGAGGTAGTTGAGGCTTTGGTCCATCGAATGCAGCTCATATCCCTGGGGCGGGTATGGTGGGTTGTCATATTCATCGATGTATTGTGGGTTTTTTGCCGCTTGGTCTTCTGCTTGGCTGTACCCATCATCCGATACCTCTTCTACTGCCCTCATGTAGCTTTGTGGTCCCAGCGTGTATCCCTGTTGTGGTCTTCCCCTGAGTTGTGGAGAGGGGTAGGATCTGTTGCCTTGTCTCCATGTGTTTGTGGGGCCTTGCCTCTGCGTAGGAAATGGTTTTCCTTCTCGGCAGACGGACTGAAATTGGCCTCCTATTCCACAGTTGGAGCATTGCTGCGTGAGTGCTGGACATGCCCCGGAGTGCGGAAAAGCCAATCCACATCTATAGCATAGTCTCTGAGTTCTGTTTGATTGCCGGCAGGGTAGCCGGTAGGTATGTAGTGTTTGGTCTCCTGGTTTTTGTATTTGTACAGCGGCTCCGAGTTTGCTTTTATCTGGTTTCTTGCTAGGGGCGTTTTCCATGGACGCCGCTTATGGGTCAACCCTCTCATAAATGTTTGCCATCTCTATGACCTCTTCTATGGGCAGAGGCTTTTTTTAGTAGTTGTTTCCTGAAAGAGATGCATCCTTCGATAACTCAGAGTCTGATGGCTTTGTCGTCTGAAAACGTAGAGAACTCGCAGTGTATTTGTTGTTGGCATAGCCGTGTAATTAACTTGTCAATGGTTTCCTGCGACTGTTGGGCGCACTAGTTAAATATGTATCGTCCATAATCCCTGTTGGGTTGCATTATGAGTTTCTTGTTTAGTGCCTCAATCAAAGTCTCGTATGTGTTCCTTTCTTCGGCAGGGATTGTTTTTATAAGGCCTTTGATTTCTTCCCCAGCCAAATTTGTGAAAATGTCAGGTAACGCAGGTGATTTGTCCTCCCCGCGACTCTGACGAAATCCTGGAACTCCTCTACCCATTCTAACCATCTCGGGCCTTTGTCACTTCAGACATTAGTGTGAATGGCAGCGGCCTCCTAAGGAAAGCCACTCTGGTCATGGCTGACATGTTGTGTGTCAGCGTCTTGTGCAACCCCCTCATTCTTGGTGTCTTAAGTTTTGAAAGAGCCATTGAATATTGGTGTCGCTTCGCACATGCCCTAGCAGGGTTAGGGGTTGCTTAGCGTAGTGACGTCTTCTGGTGGGTGGAGCCTTTCGCACAGTCCCTGGGAGGTGTTAGGTGCGTGCACAGGATGCAAACCTATGAGTTGCGTTGAAATGTCTTTTGCCTCGGTGTGAGATATATCTATAGATAGAGATATATCTATAGATATAGATATATATATATAGGCTAAAGGCTCCACCCACCAGAAGACGTCACTACGCTAAGCATATATATATATATATATATATATATATATATATATATATATATATATATATATATATATATTGGGGGTGGGGGGTTTGAGGGAGGAGGCGCACTGGAGTCACTGCAGGAGGATGGGCTCCTCACCTGTGGATATGGTGCTCTGCCGGTGTGTATGCCGGCATGTGGGGACTGGATGACTGTCTTACAGCTGTAGGCACCGGAGGGTGCAAGGAATCGGCAGGCTGGATCACCCGTGGCGTATGTGGCTTGTTGGCTGAGTGCTCTGTCTTCGTCGGCATGAGTGGATTTGTGCGGCAGAAATGCTAGGTGGAGCTGGAGGAGGCCCGATCACCGGGTAATGCAGCGGGATCGCAGAGTGATGCAGGAGCACGGACTGATCGCCTGTGCTGGAGGATGCAGCACAGCGCTGTGTGTGAATATTCTCACCGGAGTGGTGCTGCAGCAGAATAATGCACACCCAACCAGGAAGCACTGTGCGAAGAAAACGCAATGTGGCAGAGCCCAACACTAGCGAGGTACAAATATGGAAACCCAACCCCGGAAGCACTGTGGAAAGAAAATGCAATGTGGTGGAACACTGCAATATAGAGACTCAAAGCAAACCCAACCCAGGAGACACTGTGAGAAGAATATGCAATGTGGCAGAGCACAACACTATCGAGATTCAAATATGCAAACCCAACCCAGGAGACACTTTGGGAAGAAAATGCAATGTGGTGGAACGCAGCAATAGCGAGATTCAGAAATGCAAACCTGACACAGGTAGCACTGTGGGAAGAAAATGCAATGTGGTGGAACACAGCAATAGCGAGATTCAGAAATGCAAACCTAATCTAGGGAGCACTGTGGGAAGGAAATGGAATGTGGTGGAGCATAACACTCGCGAGATACAAATATGCAAACAAACTCCCCTTAGGAAGCACTGTGGAAAAAAAATGCAATGTGGGGGAACACAGAAATAGCAAGTAGCAATAGCAATACCCCTCCTCAAATTCTGACTCGGCCTCCAGACTAATTACTGCTTCCCCATGTTATTGCATCCTTGGACATCTATACTCACTTCAGATCTGCAAGTGAGTTATGGCTGAACTCCTCCACTAACCTCTTCTGAACCTTTTAATGTGCCTTGGCACTCTGCCTTCCTTGCCGCAACTAACCTACATTTTCTCTCACTGCATTTGTACCTCCTTTTTAAAAAGAAACGATTTTAGGTGTGTCTACTTTTTTCATCTGTGAACCTCCTGCATAGCATTTGTGCCTCCTTTTAAAAAAACGATTTTAGGTTGGTTTACCTTTTTCATCTATGAACCTCCTGCATTGCATTTGTGCCTCCTTTAAAAAAACGATTTTAGGTGCGTTTACTTTTTTTTTTACTTTTTTCATATGTGAACCTCTTGTCTGTTTAAATTCTATTCCTTTCTGGTTTGCATTTATGCCTTTGTGACTTCTTCTACTAGGCCACCTGGTGAGTTTAGCTAGAACTGTGCTGTGCAGCCACTCTTCATTCATTCCTCAACTAACCACTAACCCTCTCTCTCTCGCTCCTCTGACTGGTGTACCACCCCCCTGTACACCACCTCAGAAAACCTTCAAAGGCGCAGACCTCCTCCACCTGGTGCGTTTTAACACCCACTCAGCCAACAAACACTCCACTGACATCTGCCTCCTTCTTGAAGACATTGACCTCAACATTCTCGCTCTTACCGAGACATGGTTCAGTGCCAGCTCCGTCACTGCTTTTGACTCAAGATCATCTCCAAGCCTTGACCTTCCCTGAGTGAGTTCCTGCTTCCATTTTACCCACCCAGCTCTACTCTTCCTTTGAAAGCCGGTTTGCAAGTTGGTCATCTCTCCCATCTCCACCCTGAACATTGATACCATTTACCGACCTCTGGGTGTCACCACCCTGTTCCTCTCTGAATGGGCTAATTTCTGCTCTTCCTTACTTTCATCCAACTTCAACCACCTCCTCCTGGGTGATTTCACCATCCAACTGGAATCCCCTCGCTCTGCATCCATTCTCTTCACTGACCACTATATCTCGCTTTGCCTCTCCATTCTCCCTTCGGGGCCAACCCACTCAGCTCGAGACACTCTGGACACTCTCATACACTCTGACCTCTCTCTCTCCCCCCACTAGTTACCCCTCTCTCCTGGTCAGACCAGTCTCCCCTCTCCTCCCACCTGGGTCCCTTTGGCCTCTGACCACCCCCCCAAAAGCCCTGCCAACCTCGTTCGCTAACATCTGCCTGATGAAACGAGTGTCAGCTGCTGCCTTCGCTTCCACCTTCATATCCCTTTACCCCCTGCCTCTGATTCTACCTCTGACTCTGCCCTCAGCAACCTCCACCTTTGCATCACCAATACACTTGACATTCTTGCCCCAGTTATGAGGATCTGCCTGAAACGTGCCTCTAAGCGTAACATCTGGTACGACTCCAAACTTGCGGCCTTGAAACAAAAGTGCAGGGCGGCACAACGGAAGTGGCAAACCTCAGGCTCATCCTCTGACAAAATGGCCTACAGCCTGCTCCAAAAGACGATACAGACTCTCCATCCCTGCCAAGGAAAGAGCCCGGTGGCACTGTAGGATGCCATCTAAAATGGCCGCTTAGTCTATGAGCTGCGCCACTGCACACATCCGGATCCACGAAATCCTACGAGTTGGTGTGACACAACATGGAATGCAGAGCGGAATCTAGTGGCAGAAGACCCTGGGATCCCGTAGATCCTACCGCTGACCAGCTGCATAGCGGAAAACCCAGTGAACCATGACGCCATATGAAACCTGCACGGTGTGGCTGAGCCGAGACAGCGCAGGGAAGTTTGCCACCCCCCACATCGATGCGACTTGGCAGGGCTGGGAGCTCTGTAACATGGAGAGAGATCAGGGCTGTGGTGCACCCGAAACAGTAGAGGGGGCTACACTTGCAGTGTCACCGCTGGGCTCTGGGGAGCAGGAGCCAGCGGTGAACGGTCCAGCAAACGCTGAGGCAGAGGGCATTTGCCAGCACCTGCGCCTGAGGTTGCGGAGGCGAGGTGCGGCCGACACTGCTCAGACCCAGTGATGGGCCCCCTCTCCTCCTGCAGATCCGACATGTGCGCTGATGGGCGAGCGTGCGGATCGGGCATAATAGCAAGGTTTACGCTCCGGTCCTGATGCTCCCCGGGCTGCCACATTCAGGCATGTGCGGCAGCGACGCTGAGCCGACAGCACACGCCCTACAGGATTAATAACTCCTAGACTGCCCTCACCTGAACGCACCGTTGTACAGCGGCGTCGAACTCCTGAAAACACAAGATTGCAGGGGGTGGAAGGGACTTCAAATACAACGTATCACGCGACACAAGCAACTTCTCCATAGAAACACGGGTGGAATCCTTGGTGAAGATACGCAGCTGTACCTCATTAAAACAGATGCTTATACAGAGGGCTCCACGTATCATCCTATTATAAGTCAACCTTCACGTTATTGACAAGGTGCTGAGGGCTGCATACAAACTACCAGTACTCAAGACAGAATATACCTGGTAGAGAAAACGGGACTAGCGAACCACCACAGTGTAATACACTGCCTGCAGCTTCAGCTCCTGCTGCATAGAGAAGTGCAGTGAACACCCCAGCAAGGCAGAAAAACTGGGAAAGCAGACAACGCGTAAACATTCAAAGGTCAGTACAACCCAAAGAAGCAGGGAAATTCTGAACACCAGGTATAGTAGGCCTGCATCTGCAACAAATCAGGAAAAGGGCACTTGGACCCAGATAATCCAGGACGTGCCATGGGGCAATAAAGGCCCTAGGAAAGGCCCCATGGACGCTTTCACCAATCCCAACATGGGGGGCGACAACACGGGCTCCACGCCAGCGAGCAAGTCTAGTGCCCCGCAAATAGCCAGATCCAACACTGACTCCTACATGGCGGCGCTGCAGGCAGAATTTGCAGCGGTCAATAGTAGACTGGACGACATAGTCAGCAGAATCACCTCCATCAGATCAGACCTACAGTCTGTAAATACTAGAGTTTTGGAGGCAGAAACCCAGATAGAAACACTGGAGGACACCTCAACGACGCACGCTAAGGACATTGCTGAGATAAAAAAGAACCTGAAGTTAGTCCAGTCCAAATGTGAAGATTTGGAGTCGCGATCCTGACGCAACAATATAAGCGTGGTCAGCCTGGCAGAAAAGACACTGAATGTGCCCATGGAACTATACATAGAAGATGTACTGCGCTCAATTTTACCTGATGCCCAGTTTTCTCAACAGTTCCTGATAGAGAGGGCACACAGATCCCTGGCCCCACAGCCCAAACCCGGAGCACCACAACGCACGGTTATAGCAGGCCTACTTAATTACCGGGACAGAGACCTCATCCTACGCCTATCCTGTGAAAAAGGTACACTCACTTACGACTCCACAAGGATCCACATCTATCCAGATTTCTCCACTGGTGTACAGACAGCCTGCCGTACATTCGATCTAGTTAAGAAAGCACTTAGACAGAGGTAAATACCCTACGCCATGCTACTCCCGGCAAAACTCTGTCTCCAACACTCCGGAAGGGCTAACTTCTTTGAGTCGGCAGAGGACGTGATGGGCTATATAGAACAGAATATCCCGATACCTCCACGCAACAAGGACCAGATGGCACGACCCAAGACCTGACCGAATGGAGAAACATTGTACAAGAACGCATATGACATACATTGCCAACTCACCTAAGATTCAGCGCACAAGCTCCTAGGGGAGATCTGAGATGCACGGACAGGAAACGGCAAAGCAGAGCCACCCACATTTGCAAAGGTTGCAGTGTACTATAGGGAATACACTGTCCAGTTGGGGGGATGGTGAGGGAGGGATGGGACAGGCCTCTTGCCTGTTGGAAATTAATGAACATTGCAGAAGCATATCTGAACACCTACTACTGGCTAGAAAACACGGGGAGAGGGTTAGTTGGGGAGTTAAGAGATTTATTACAAAAACAACTGTCGAACACAGCGCCCACAGAGACTTCAAACGAGATCCAAAACGTACTGCGTATAATAGCCAGCAATATACATGGCCATGACGTGTAAGCCCCAGCGACTGAGGCTCCTGACTTGGAACATCAGGGGATTGGCGAATCCCATCAAAGCAAGAAAGATATTGGCACATGCCAATAGACATAAAATAGATTTCCTACTCCTGCAAGAAATGCATGCGATCAAGAATGTGACTGAAAAAGGTGCGCGTAACTGGGGCCAGATATGCGTTGCAAACGGACTACTCATCCCAAGCCAGGGGCGTCCTAACAATTGTGCACAAACGCACAGGATTCCAAGTGTCTAAATTTAAGATAGATACGGAGGGCAGATATGTCATTAAATGGGGCACGATGTACGGTCAGGAACTAATAATAATCAACACATATGGTCCGAATACAGACTCTCCAGAATTTTATCTGCAAATATTGGCGATCATTGCACCGGTGGGAACGGCAAAAATATGATGGGGGGAGACCTCAATACAATCCTCGACCCAGAATTGGACCACTCATCCACAGTACACAGAAGCCACACAAAGGCGGCAATGGCCATGCGTCAGATCATGTCAACACTACCCTTGATTGACGCATGGACAGGACTACATCCAGAGCGGAAAGAATACACATTCCATTCGTATGTCCACTGATCCAGCTCTCGTATCACTACTGGTCATATTCACCTGAATTTGTGACACGCCTACAAGAAAGTATAATACTCCCATGCACACTATCAGATCATTCGCCGGTTTTGCTGGAGATACAGTTGACACGCAACAAAACCTACAAACATGGAGGGTGCCCCCAACATTGCTGAGAGACAACTCGATAATAGAATCACTGAGAATTGACATAAATGAATTCTTCGATCACAACGCAGGATCGGTGCAGCTGGCTGCCACTGTATGGGAAACCTTTAAGGTGTGGCTGAGGGGGCACTTAATCGCGAAGACAGTAGGCACGCTCAGTGAAATTCGTAAGAATCTCAATCAAGCAGAGACGGACCTAAGAAAACTTGAGAATACTTATGCTCAGTCGCCCGAGAATAGTACCCTTCAAATGTTACAAGAACAGATGTCAAAAACAGGGAGCTGGCGGAACGAGAGGTGTACTATATAATGCAACCAATAAGGGCTAGAAGGTACGGAGAGGGAAACAAGGCTAGTCGGACGATGGCCAACCTCATTAGAGCAGAACAAGGTGTGAAACAAATCACTAGTATAGTTGATCCCGTGGGAGTCCTGGACATGGAAGCCCAAGCAGTAAATAAGGTATTTCTAGAATTTTACACCAAACTATACGCGAACGCTGACCAAACATCTCACATGGAGCTCCAGAACTATATGGGATCGTTCCCACTACCCGAGCTAAGCCTGTGTAGTGATACACAAAATTGCAACCTTGCCAATCAGGGCTTTAGATGACAGCATTAGCCGCTGAAAGCCAATAGTGTATTCAAAGTATGTGCTAAAAATGCTGACAGTAGTCTGTTGTAGCACTTCCATTATGCAGTAGTGAGCTACAAGGAATATGCAGGCCTAGTATGAGTGATAGGTCACATTATGCATTGTCGATAGACAGGCAGGGAGAGGGCCCTAGCTCTGTAGCTAATAGACATTTTTGGAGTGTTTGGAACATTATGGCACCTATATAGCGCTTAGATAGCCAGTCTTAAGCGCTATGAACACTAAGCTATGAGTGCATGCCTTTTAGAGCTTGCAGATGGGGTTAATACATCCCTGCTTCCCTTAGAATATTCTGCCTCACTAACGGTAGCCCTGCATGGCCCCTAAGCTAATCTCCTTTTCTCTGGGAAGGCACTGATAAGACATTCCTGAGCTTTCGCGCAGATGGGCTCCAAGGAGCCAGGGAGGGGCTCAGAAGAAGCACAGTGGAAATTAACAGAGTTGGGTTTTTTCCATGAGCCAGCCTATATTTTGCACAGGGAAAGTTCTGGAACTGTGCGTCATGGACGGGCAGTACGAGATTATAAAATATGCATGCTCACATGACTCGGGTGGGAGATCATCCTGTGGACTTGGTTCGAGCAAGATCAAGTGCCCGGAATTGGAGCTCTCACGGCACCCAGCAGCGCTGTCCTCTGAGCGGGGCTTGTTACAGCTAGCTTATGAGGGCCAGGGTCTCCCAGTGCTGATTGAAGGGGCGTAAGACTGTGTTTCTCTATGTTTCTCTATGTTTATCTAAGTTCTATGTTTCTCTATATTTTGCATTTCTCTAAGTTTTGTGCTTTGTAATCTTCTCTAACTTGAACCCCAAATGTATATGAAATTCACTGTTTAGAATAAATACTAAAACTGATTGAAGGTGTCATTTGTCACTAGCATGAGTTCACTGCTCAGCACAATAGAACCTGTATTTTGGGCTGAATTGGGTATTTTTTGCTCTCAAAGGGCTGGCCCCGAGGAAGATTTTGCCCATATCAAGACAGCCTGACAGATAGAGAGATACTGGATCTCCCACTGTCCTCGGAGGACATCACTCAGGCCATAAAAGAATTAGAATCAGGTAAAACACCAGGCTCAGACGGGGTCCCTGCAGACTTTTACAAGGTTTTTAAAGACAAACTTACCCTTAAACTATTAGAAGTATGGGAGGAAGCCCTGGGAAGGGGGGAGCTACCACCCACAATGAGGGAAGCTGTAATATCGGTCCTGCAGAAGCCACATAAACCCCCACACGAACCTACCTCCTACTGCCCATTATCCCTGATCGACGTAGACACGAAGATATTTGCTAAAGCTATAGCGAATTGCCTGTTGCCCTATAATAATAAGCTAATACATCCAGACCAGTCAGGGTTCATCTCCACCTGCTTCACCTCACTGAACCTCTGTAGGTTCTTCGCCATCACCTCGCGACTATATCCAGAGGCAAAAGTAGTGGCGGTAGCCCTCGATGCTGAAAAAACATTTAACTATGTGTCATGGAGATACATGTACTCCATCCTTGATAAAATGGGATTTGGCCCAGGGTTCAAGAAATATATACGACTGCTATACCAGAACCCCAAAGCAAAAATCAGAACTAATAGTACACTATCTGCAGACTTCATATTACAAAGAGGAACTGTAACGCTCACCTGATTCCCGTAGAGGCGCCGGTCTTGACTGGGCGTATACCGTATCTTCAAAGGTAATGTGTAACACACGGCTGGCTCTTTGGGCTGGACCTCTGTGCACTGTATGTCTGACTCGAAGGGTAAGATGTCTGCAGATAGAAAATATGGGATTAAGGAACTGGGTTATTGAATGTCTCTCTCTTCTTCCCTTTCTCTTCTCCTGTAGAACCCCAAAGGTTAACGCTCTCACCTTAGGTAAGTGAACGCCGTGCTCTCCATCTGCCTCGGGGCAGGGTGCTGTAACCAGTTTCTTCACTGGATAAGGGGAGCAGGCCTCTTGACTTCAGAGGACTGTTGTCCGTCGTTTACTGCACGAACGGTAAGTTTCGAGTAATTCTAATGTCTTTAAAGTCTTTAGTAATGATGTTTCTTGTTTTGCAGGGTTCCGGCGATGGCGGATGACGGGCTGAAGTGAGTTGAAGATGGAGCCCGTGTGATGAACAGAAGCGCCTGGAAGCACGTAAGTAAGCGCTTGTTGCCTGCTTCACGATGCGCTCTAACTGTCTTTTTATTTTGCAGGTACAAGTTCAGAGCGGCTGCAGGGTGCCGGAATACCCACTGGGTTAGATGTGGAAAGGAGTAATGGCACGTGAGTATTAAAGTTCCCCAATGTCTTTAAACGCACCTTGTTTTGTCTTTCAGATGCGGGATGCAGCGCCGAAGGCCTCCGGAGCGTGCGAAGAGTTGGTAAGCTTTTGTCTTTCAGATGCCGGAATGCAGTGTGAAGACCTCCGGAGCGCACGAAGAGTAGGTAAGCCTTTGTCTTTCAGATGCCGGAATGCAGCGTGAGGCGTTGGTGACAGCCGATGGACCAGGTAAGTGAAGAGCTGTCACTGAAGACCGTAATGCTAACCTGTTCTTTCTTGTCTTTATAGGTGTTGCTGAAGACTGGATTCAGGATGGTAAGCCTTTTTCCTTAGGCCCAGGATCAGATGCAGAAGACACGATGAGCATTCTGCTGCAGAGGATGCAGAATAACGCAAAGCAAGATTCATCCATCGGGTGTGGTTTAAATAGCCTCCTGTAGTGCTTAGGTGTCTCCTTCCACAGCCACGCCTAGGTAAGAAAAGAGTTCCTGCTTTCCAGAAGAGTTCTAGTGTTCTGAATCTAGGGAGTGGCTCCTGCCCCACCCAACAGGAAAAGTAGTTCCAAACAGAAGAGGATCAGAGGCTCAACTGGCAGGCAAGTAAGCAGCATGGTCTGCTGCAGGTAAGTCCACCCAAGCATTATGAGCCCGGCGCTTCCAGCGCTGGGACTGGGCATATTTATGAGCCTGGTGCCACTGGCGCCAGGACTGGGTCCAAAAGGTCCCAATTGGGACTGGTTGGCACTCGGAACCTGGGTTATGGATCTGCTTCCAAGGGAGTTGGGAAAACCCTGACCTTTTGGAAGCAGAGATCATGACAGTACCCCCCCTCAAGGCCCCTCCCAAACCAGGCTTCTCCGGGGGTTTTGGCTTGTCAGGAAATGTTCGGTGAAATCTTTTGATTAGGCGAGGAGCGTGGACATATTCTGCAGGTTCCCAGGATCTCTCTTGGGGGCCGTAGCCTTTCCAGTCAATTAGGTAAAATAGTTTAGATTTGGAGATCTTGGAGTCCACAATGCTTTTGACTTCAAACTCGAGTTCTCCATCAACTAGGATAGGTTTTGGAGATTTAGTTGGTCGGGTTTGAGGTTGCACGGGTTTTAATAGAGAGACGTGAAAGACCGGATGTATCTTCATGTGCGGGGGCAAGTCCAACTTGACCGCTACTGGGTTTACTATGGTAGTGATGGAATAGGGACCAAGGTATCTTGGGTTGAATGTGCGTGGCCCTTTTAGAGGTAGATATTTGGTGGATAACTAGACTTGATCCCCTACTTGATATTGAGGGGCTTCCTTCCGATGTTGATCTGCTCCTTTCTTGTATTGTTCTTTAGCCCTTTGAAGGTGAGAAACAGCTTCCTTAAAGGCTTGGGTGATTGTAGAATGCAGGTAGTCTACTGCTGGTGTTTCAAGATCTTGGAGGGGATCCAACTCCGAGGTTCGAGGGTGACTGCCGTACAAAAGAAAAAGCGGGGTTTTCCCAGTTCCCGAATGGACAGAGTTATTGTAGGCATATTCGGCTATCCAAAGGATGTCTTTCCAAGTTTTTTCAGTTTGTTGCAGCATGCAGCGTAAATACTGTTCCAGAGTTTGATTGGTCCTCTCGGTTTGTCCGTCGGTCTGAGGGTGGTGACTGGTCGATAGTCTCACATCAATTTGAGCCGACCGACAGCAACTTCGCCAAAAATGAGAAATAAATTGACTACCTCGATCCGAAATTAGAACCGAAGGAAAACCGTGCAGTCGGACGATGTTTTCGAGAAATTCTCGGGCCAGAGTTGCTGCTGTTGGCAAGCCTTTGAGCGGAATGAAATGCGCCATCTTGGAGAATAAGCCCACGATTACTAGAATCGTATTGTATCCGGAGCATGGAGGTAGATCGGTGATGAAGTCCATAGAAAGCGTATGCCAACGGCGAGGTGGGATGTCAATAGGGCGTAAGAGGCCTGCTGGTCTTTCCTTTTGACTCTTGTTTTGGGCGCATACTCCACAGGACATTATAAAGTCTCTGATATCTTTTTTCCAAGACGGCCACCAGAAGTAGCGCTTGATCTTTTCTGAGGTCTTGGCCATACCGGGATGTCCTTCCATTAAAGAATCGTGATAACAAGAGATTACTTTTTTCTGTAAATCTGTGCTGGGTAGGTATAATCGTTCTTGGAAATACAATAAGTTGTCCTTTACTGCAAAGTCCTTTCCCTGCAGATGCCAATTCTGTATGTCTGCTGGAGTTACAAGTTGCCTGGCTTTATCCTTAACTTCCTCTATGGATTCTGTGGCGATTACACCCAGAATTCTTTGTTCGGGAATGATTGGTACAGGTTTAGGGTTGATCAAGTGTTCTTCCACTCCCATCCGAGAAAGGGCATCAGCTTTACCGTTCTTTGTACCAGGTCGATAGGTAATTATGAAGTCAAACTTGGCAAAGAATAATGCCCAACGGAGTTGTCTAGAGGATTGGGCTTTTGCGGTTTTCAAATATTGCAGGTTTCGGTGATCCGTAATCACAGTAACGGTGTGTCGGGCCCCCCAGCAGATAATGCCGCCAAGCCTTAAAGGCAGACTTGATAGCCAGAAGTTCCTTGTCAGTAATCGTGTAATTGATTTCAGGAGGCGAGAATTTGCGGGACCAAAATGCCACGGGATGCAACTGATTGGTTACCGGGTCCTTTTGTGATAGAACTGCCCCCATGGCAAGGCTTGAAGCATCGGTTTCCACGATGTAGGGGAGTTCGGGGCGAGGGTGTTTTAAGATTGGTGCAGAGATAAATTTAGTCTTCAAATCCTGGAAAGCTTGTTCCGCCTCGGTAGACCATTCAAAACGTTTGTTTTTCTTTAACAAGGCAGTGATGGGCTGGACTATTCGAGAGAATTCGGGGATAAACCTGCGGTAAAAGTTAGCGAAGCCTAACATGCTTTGCACACCTTTTACGGAGGATGGTGATGGCCATTTGAGAACTGCATCGACCTTCTTTGAATCCATACGCACTCCGCCAGGTGATAATATGAATCCCAAGAATTCAACTTCAGTCACGTTGAAAACACATTTTTCCAACTTAGCGAAAAGTTTGTGTTGACGCAATCTTTCAAGGACCATTTTCACGTGTTTCCGATGTTCAGATTCCGATGAAGAATAAACGAGGATGTCATCAATGTAAACAACAACACACACATCTATGAGCTCTCTGAGGACATTGTTCATAAAATATTGAAAGGCGGCCGGGGCATTGCAAAGTCCGAAGGGCATGACCTGATATTCAAATAGCCCATACTTGGTGCGGAAGGCCGTCTTCCATTCATCGCCCTCTTTTACTCGTACCAAGTGGTAAGCTCCTCTAAGATCCAGCTTTGTATATATGCATGCTTTTCTGACTTGGTCCAGGAGTTCAGGGATCAAAGGTAACGGATATCTATTCTTAACGGTGATCTGGTTCAGGGAGCGATAATCTATACAAGTTCTAAGGTCTCCTTCCTTTTTTGGAACGAAGAACAAAGCTGAAGAAGCAGGGGACTTGGAAGGACGAATAAACCCATTTGCCAGGTATTGATCCAGGTATTGTCGAAGGTGAAGGTTCTCAGGCTCGGTGAGGGCATACATTCTACTACAAGGAGGAGTAGATCCAGGTATCAGGTCTATCTGGCAGTCATAAGACCTATGAGGAGGTAGAGAGTTAGCCTGATCCTTCTGAAAAACATCTTGGTATTCTAGGTATTCGGGAGGTAACTGGGGAGTCTCTGAAGAAATTGCTGCCAGTGCAACACCAGGTGGAGGGTGACAAGTAGAGACACATTCTGGAAACTAGACCATTCTTGCTCGCCAATCGATCAGAGGATTGTGTTTCTCTAACCAAGGTATTCCTAGAATAATCTGAAACTGAGGGGCCTTGATCACATCGAACACGATCTTCTCATGGTGTCCATCTTAACTTACTAGCGTCACCTCTTGAGTGGTATGCGTTACTGGCCCGGAGGTTATCTCCGTACCATCCACCGTAGTAATGACGTCCTTTACAGCCTTGGGACAAAGAGTTAGATTCATCCTCAAAACCATTTCATGATCCACATAATTGCTGATTGCACCGCTGTCGACGTAAGCTACATTTGCATGTAATCGATCCGGATTATCAGGGCTAATGAGGACCATAGGTATCACGAAATGCAAGGTCACGGAACTGGTTTTCACGCTCCGCAAGAGGACCTCTATTCTTGTCGGGCAAGGTCGTTTCCCTGCTCAGAGTTTGTAACTTTGGTAACTGCAGCTCCTACTGCCTTCTTGGCAGGTTTCACCGGACAGTCTCGAAGAAAGTGCCATGAGTTTCCGCAATAGAGGCATAATTGCAACTGTTTTCTCCTTTCCCGCTCCTTTTGTGTTAGAGGACCTTCCAGACCCCCTATTTGCATGGGTTCCCCGGAGTCTACACCTTTGGAAGGAGTTGGCGGTTTGGAAAATACTCGAGCATCAAACTTGGAACGATCGGGCTTCCTGTTCTGCAGTCTGTGATCTATTTGAACGACTAAGTCTATATAGTCCTAACAATCTTGTGGGGGATTCACTACTTGGGCTAACACATCTTTGAGCTCTCCACGTAGACCTCTATAAAACAGCGTAATCCTTTTGTCCTCAGGCCATTGAGTTTCCACTATCAGTCTGTTGAAAGACGCAATATAAGCCAAAAGGTCTTGATTACCTTGTCGCAACGAAAGAAGCTCATTGTCCAAGGCCTGCCCCTGTGAATGTCTTGCGAACAGTTTTTCCATACTGAGCTGAAAAGCTTGAAAATCATGGAGGACCGGAGCATCTTGATTTACTAGAGGGATCGACCAGTCTGCCGCATTGCCACTAAGGTACGAAAGCACGAAAGCTACTTTAGCTTGATCAGTTGGAAAGGCTGCTGGCCGGCATAAGAAATGCAACCGGCACTGATTGATAAATACTGCAAACCTCTTTGGGTCACCAGAAAATCGTTCGGGCGGGGCCAGAGGTACATTCCCAGGTAGGTTGATCTGCACTGGATTCATAGAGGATGTAGAAGGAAGATTTCCCCCAGATGTGGGTAACGGGGTCTGTCCGGCTTGTGACTGTAGCAATTGTCTAGCGAGATCATCTGTTCGCTCCTTGGAAATAATCAGTTCCCTTCTTAGAGCGTTCGTTTCCTGACGGGCTGCATGCACTTCTGCCCTTAGTTCCCCAAGTAACTGGGCTAGCTGGTCGGTATCCGAGGTTTCCATAGCGCCTGGACGGGAGTTTTGTGGTAGGCTTTGTGTTCTGTAACGCTCACCTGATTCCCGTAGAGGCGCCGGTCTTGACTGGGCGTATACCGTATCTTCAAAGGTGATGTGTAACACACGGCTGGCTCTTTGGGCTGGACCTCTGTGCACTGTATGTCTGACTCGAAGGGTAAGATGTCTGCAGATAGAAAATATGGGATTAAGGAACTGGGTTATTGAATGTCTCTCTCTTCTTCCCTTTCTCTTCTCCTGTAGAACCCCAAAGGTTAACGCTCTCACCTTAGGTAAGTGAACGCCGTGCTCTCCATCTGCCTCGGGGCAGGGTGCTGTAACCAGTTTCTTCACTGGATAAGGGGAGCAGGCCTCTTGACTTCAGAGGACTGCTGTCCGTCGTTTACTGCACGAACGGTAAGTTTCGAGTAATTCTAATGTCTTTAAAGTCTTTAGTAATGATGTTTCTTGTTTTGCAGGGTTCCGGCGATGGCGGATGACGGGCTGAAGTGAGTTGAAGATGGAGCCCGTGTGATGAACAGAAGCGCCTGGAAGCACGTAAGTAAGCGCTTGTTGCCTGCTTCACGATGCGCTCTAACTGTCTTTTTATTTTGCAGGTACAAGTTCGGAGCGGCTGCAGGGTGCCGGAATACCCACTGGGTTAGATGTGGAAAGGAGTAATGGCACATGAGTATTAAAGTTCCCCAATGTCTTTAAACGCACCTTGTTTTGTCTTTCAGATGCGGGATGCAGCGCCGAAGGCCTCCGGAGCGTGCGAAGAGTTGGTAAGCTTTTGTCTTTCAGATGCCGGAATGCAGTGTGAAGACCTCCGGAGCGCACGAAGAGTAGGTAAGCCTTTGTCTTTCAGATGCCGGAATGCAGCGCGAGGCGTTGGTGCCAGCCGATGGACCAGGTAAGTGAAGAGCTGTCACTGAAGACCGTAATGCTAACCTGTTCTTTCTTGTCTTTATAGGTGTTGCTGAAGACTGGATTCAGGATGGTAAGCCTTTTTCCTTAGGCCCAGGATCAGATGCAGAAGACACGATGAGCGTTCTGCTGCAGAGGATGCAGAATAACGCAAAGTAAGATTCATCCATCGGGTGTGGTTTAAATAGCCTCCTGTAGTGCTTAGGTGTCTCCTTCCACAGCCACGCCTAGGTAAGAAAAGAGTTCCTGCTTTCCAGAAGAGTTCCAGTGTTCTGAATCTAGGGAGTGGCTCCTGCCCCACCCAACAGGAAAAGTAGTTCCAAACAGAAGAGGATCAGAGGCTCAACTGGCAGGCAAGTAAGCAGCATGGTCTGCTGCAGGTAAGTCCACCCAAGCATTATGAGCCCGGCGCTTCCAGCGCTGGGACTGGGCATATTTATGAGCCTGGTGCCACTGGCGCCAGGACTGGGTCCAAAAGGTCCCAATTGGTTGGCACTCGGAACCTGGGTTATGGATCTGCTTCCAAGGGAGTTGGGAAAACCCTGACCTTTTGGAAGCAGAGATCATGACAGGAACACGGCAGGGCTGCCCACTATTCCCCCTTATATTTGCGCTTAACATAGAAGGAATGGCGGCTAGACTCTGACTCAAGCATGCATGGCGGGGAATACGCATTAGGGGACCCCCACAATTTATCTCATTATATGCAGATGATACCATACTATATCTGAGGGACCCAGAAAAGAATCTACCCCCAGTGATGGAGGACATCACTGAGTTCGCAAGATACTCTGGCTATAAAATGAATCAATTAAAATCAGAAATTATCTTTCGAGGGGATTGGGTCCTCCGACGTATTCCATATCTATGACAGGTAATCACCACAGCTGTGCTGCTTCGGAATTTTTTTTCAGTGTCCTGCGTCAATGACGTCGATACGCTGTCCTCGAGGGCCTCCGTCGAGCCGACGTCACCCGATGTTATAAGTAGGACGCACGACGGCCGTAGCCTCAGTTCTGTTTTTTCCGCGAACGTGTTCGCTTCGGAGATCTCGGCGCGCCTCGATTCTTCTGTTCTTTCGGTTCTTCGAACCTGTTTCATTTGTGAAGATTCATGATGTCTTCGTCTTCTTCCACCCCGCGTCCGGGTTTTAAGAAGTGTCGGGACTGCGGGTCCAAGATGTCGTTGACTGATTCGCACAATGCCTGCCTCTGGTGCCTCAGTGAGGCCCACAACACAGATGACTGTGTCAACTGCCAGTCGCTTATGTCGAAGGCCTTGCGGGAGCGTAAGAAGAAGCTGTCGGTCGGTAAGGTGTCCAAGCCCCAGAAATCAAAATCCACTGGGCTTTTCGACGGACGATTCGAGGGGCAACTCTCCGCATCGTCACCGTAAGTCCAGGGGGTCTTGGTCCTGGAGTGGGTCCCGCCATTCCTCTGCCTCTCTGAGGCACTCGTGGAAGCGCCGTCATCGGTTGCCTTACTCGTCCGAGGACTCTGCCCATCGGCGGGTAGCTTGTCCCAACAAGCATTCCACTCCTGCGGAATGGGATTCGTTTCCGTCAGGAGATGATAGCGATTTTTCAATCGCAGGGCTCCATTCCGTCCGCGCCGTCGAAAGACGCCGGCAGGGAATGTGCTAGGGACACTGTTCGCACGCCTTCGGGCTCGAGCAGTTGCCGTGATCACCGAGCACCTTCGAGGTCTCGGTCGGACAAGGTCGATCGCTCCAGCCAGAAGCTGACATTGCCCCAACTCAACTCATACACCAAACTTGTTGGTGGTCTCCACGATCATCATTCTGGATTCTGAGCATCCAGAGGCACGGAAACAGCTCTTCTGAACACCCATGAAGAACTGCTTTTATCTCTGGACTCCAACTCTCCAGCTGTCCTCATCCTTCTCAATCTCTTCTCTGCCTTTGACACAGTCAACCATTCCATCCTCATACAAAGGCTCCATGATACCCTTGGTATCTCAGGAATGGGCACTGGACTGGCTGACATCCTTCCTTACTGACCGCTCTTCCCAAGTCATCCTGGGCCCTGTAACGCTCACCTGATTCCCGCAGAGGCGCCGGTCTTGACTGGGTGAATGCCGTATCTTCAAAGGTGATGTGTAACACACGGTTGGCTCTTTGGGCTGGACCTCTGTGCACTGTATGTCTGACTCGAAGAGTAAGATGTCTGCAGATAGAAAATATGGGATTAATGAACTGGGGTTATTGGGTGCCTGTCTCCTCTTCCCTTTCTCTTCTCCTGTAGAACCCCAAAGGTTAACGTCCTCACCTTAGGTAAGTGAACGCCGAGCTCTCCATCTGCCTCGGGGCAGGGTGCCGTAACCAGTTTCTTCACTGGATAAGGGTGCAGGCCTCTTGACCTCAGAGGACTGCTGTCTGTCGTTAACTGCACGAACGGTAAGTTCTGGGCACTTCAAATGTCTTAAAAGTCTTTTGTAATGATATCTCTTGTTTTGCAGGGTTCCGGCGATGGCGGGCTGAGGAGAGAGTTGAGGATCGAACCCGCGTGAGGAATAGAAGCGCCTGGAAGCACGTAAGTAAGCGCTTGTAGCCTGCTTCACGATGCGCACTAACTGTCCCTTTTATCTTGCAGGTACAAGTTCGGAGCTTTAGAGAAGCTGAAGGGTGCTGGAATACCCACTGGATTCGGCGTGGGAAGGAGTAATGGCACGTGAGTAATAAAGTTGCCCAATGTTTTAAACGCACCTTCTTTTGTCTTTCAGATGCGGGATGCAGCGCCGAAGGCCTCCGGAGCGTGCGAAGAGCTGGTAAGCTTTTGTCTTTCAGATGCCGGAATGCAGCGCGAGGTGTTGGTAAAAACAAAGAGGTGATGGCTGGAAGGTTTAGACCGAATCTTAACCACTGGCATTGCTCGGGGCAACCCTCCAGACCATCGTTCTTCGCCTGCCAAGCCATTACAGAAAGGATAGCACCATATGCAAATCAGGCTTGGCCCCACCCCAAAAGGGGAAGTCCAGCCCGAACTGCTAGGTCACATCCCCTCTGCACGAGACCACAAGCATCCCCAAACATGTTTCACCCTTGTTGGGGCTCATCAGTGAGGAGTAGCTTGGGTCTCTAGGCCCAGCAGGCACGGGACCCACGTCTGGGCATACCCGTCCCACTCGGGGTGACAAAGCAAAAACAAAGAGGTGATGGCTGGAAGGTTTAGACCGAATCTTAACCACTGGCATTGCTCGGGGCAACCCTCCAGACCATCGTTCTTCGCCTGCCAAGCCATTACAGAAAGGATAGCACCATATGCAAATCAGGCTTGGCCCCACCCCAAAAGGGGAAGTCCAGCCCGAACTGCTAGGTCACATCCCCTCTGCACGAGACCACAAGCATCCCCAAACATGTTTCACCCTTGTTGGGGCTCATCAGTGAGGAGTAGCTTGGGTCTCTAGGCCCAGCAGGCACGGGACCCACGTCTGGGCATACCCGTCCCACTCGGGGTGACAAAGCAAAAACAAAGAGGTGATGGCTGGAAGGTTTAGACCGAATCTTAACCACTGGCATTGCTCGGGGCAACCCTCCGCGCGAGGTGTTGGTGACAGCCGATGGACCAGGTAAGAGATGCGCTGCCACTGAAGACCGTAGTGCTAACCTGTTCTTTCTTTGTCTTTACAGGTGCTGCTGAAGACTGGATTCCAGGATGGTAAGCCTTTGTTCCCTTAGGCCCAGGATCAGAAGCAGAAGACACGATGAGCGTTCTGCTGCAGAGAATGCAGAATAACGCAAAGCAAGATTCATCCATCGGGTGTGGTTTAAATAGCCTCCTGTAGTGCTTAGGTGTCTCCTTCCACAGCCACGCCTAGGTAAGAAAAGAGTTCCTGCTTTCCAGAAGAGTTCCAGTGTTCTGAACCTAGGGAGTGGCTCCTGCCCCACCCAACAGGAAAAGTAGTCCCAAACAGAAGAGGATCAGGGGTTCAACTGGCAGGTAAGTAAGCAGCATGGTCTGCTGCAGGTAAGTCCACCCAAGCATTATGAGCCCGGCGCTTCCAGCGCTGGGACTGGGCATCTTTATGAGCCTGGTGCCACTGGCGCCAGGACATGGTCCAAAAGTGCCCATTTGGGACTGGCTGGCACTCGGAACCGGGGTTATGGGTCTGCTTCCAAGGGAGTCGGGCAAGTCCTGATCTTTTGGAAGCAGAGATCATGACAGGCCCCTTCTCCTCTCCTCCTTCCTTCTCCACCTGTGGTGTCACACAGGGTTCTCTATCCTCTACCCTTGCCTATTTAACATCTACCTTGCTCTGCTTGCATGCCTTATCTCCTCTTTCTCCTCCAACTTTCAGTGTTACACAGATGATACACAGCTCTTTTTCAAGCTTCCTGCTGACCCTGTTGCACCCTCTATCCCTGACTGCCTATCTGCCATCCATTTCGGGTGCACCTCCAACGATCTCTGCCTCAATGCCTGTAAAAGTGAGATCCTTCCCATCGGGATCCCTGCTCCCTCCTTATTCCCTTCACTCTGGCCTTCCTCCTTGTGCTCTTCCCCCTGGTCCTTCTTCTGAAGTCAAAAACCTTGGAGTCATCTTCAACTCCTCTCTCTCCTACCTTCCTCACACTCAGGACATTGCCAAGAAGTTCCACTTTTCTCCCTTTTCTCACCTCCCCCAAGAGGCCAAAGTTACCCGAGCGCTGGTTCTCTCTAGGCTTGACTATTGAAATAGCCTCCTCCTGAATCTACCATCTTCCACTCTGCGACCCCTCCAACTAATCTCCAGAATAGGGCAGCAAGACTTATCCTTGGCCTTAAGCCCAGGGACCGCATCTCTCCTTCCCTAAAAAGTCTTCACAGGATCCAGATTGCTGCACGGATTGAATTGAAATCCCTCTGCATCATCCACAAGGCTGCCTGGTCCCGGGGACCACACTATCTTCAACTTTACCTTACTAAATACTCTCCCTCTAGACCAGTACATTTTTCGGGCACCAACTCTTTGTGTGTAAAGAGTTTTGCTAAACAGATGGTAGGTGGTCTTTCGCTTTCCTCAGCTGGCTCCCGCCTATGGAACAGCCTCCCCCTCCCTCTGCGCCTTGAGCAGGACTTTCTTAAATTCCCAAAGCTCCTTAAGACTTTCCTCTTTACCTCCTGCTTCCCTTCCTCTCTTCTCTGCTAATGCCACAATTGCTGTGATTGGTGTCCAGTGCCCTTATGCATCCTTGGGGCCCCCTAAAGTGACTCTGGGCCGTGTAGCACTCAACAATCCTAGTACTTCATCTGTGGCTCACCCATGAGCTCGGACTCCCCAGCGCTTACCTCCTCTGCCCTCTTCATTGCTGCACTTCCACGTTCTGAATATTCACAAGGCATAGTAGGTTCATCCTTTTTCCCTCCCACTGATGTTAAATATTGTGTTTTGTAATGTGTTTCACTCCCTTGTTCCATCCCTTCGCCCTGTGGGCACACTGAAACAGTATTTTAGTTGTTGTATAAGTGCCTAACAACCAATAAATAAATACAATTATTCAGAGGCGCAAAAGCTCCAGCAATGACGAAGTCTCCTACCTGAGTATTGCTGCAGATGGCCAGGGCAGACAGGCAAAGAGGGATGGTGAGCGCCCAAATGAAACCGCCCTTTGCCTGTGCCCTTAGCCCACTGCTTGAGCATGGCTGCCCTGGGGAGTTTCTTTAAGAGTCGTGTCACGGGTCTCGTGGCTAGGAAGGTGATCATTCTGAACTGGAGAGGGTAGGTGGAGGGAGGTGCTGGGGAGCCTGATTGGCGGGGAGAGAGAGACGGGTTTTGAAAGAGGCGTTTTGACCTTTTTACAAGGTAAAAGTAATGGAAGGCAGCTGGATGCGCGCAGGTGCAGGGCTTACCTTCTCCTTCTGGTGTGCTTCTTTGTTCGTTTGGAGCTCTGATGCTCTGTGTGTTGTGTGTCTGTTCTGCAAGTTGCTGGGTCGGGAGGTACACACAGAATAAGGTATCATACCAGTGGGGGCACATCACCAGCATATTTACCACTACTTCTTATCAGGGCCTAGCCAGGGCATCATCAGCTGGAGTGAGCATCTATGACAAATGTATTACTAGGCCTATGGTGCCCTCCAGTTCAAAGGCAGAGTCTGGTTTGCATTGTAGCCGCAGAAGCAATAGAATCCAGGTGTTATAGGAATGGCAAACTGCGTACAAGAAGATGCTCACCATCAAAATGAAACGGGAAAGACACTGAGGTCATCAAAGCCACGTATAACAGAATCCCTCTTTTGATGTTGCACAATGGCCTTGCCTTGAATAAATCCAAAACAGAGCTTATAATTCTAGGCTCTCCGTCTAAGCTACGTCACATTGCTGTCTAGTGTCAAACTCCTCATATCACATCAAGCTCCTGGCCCAACCTAGACCATATCTTGAAGTGTCCAGCTGTACCACCCTGGCCAGAGCTATCATAGGTAGTCACTAGGACTACTGTGCAAATATTCTATTGGGTGTGGGTCAGGGGGAAATCAACCCCTTACAAGTTGTTCAGACCAACGCAGTTAGGGTTGTAGTAGGCCTGTGCAAAAATCACCATGTGTCAGCAGCAAGGCAATCACTACACTGGTTCCCTATAGCCAAGAGGGTTATGTTGCGTACCCTGTGCATTGCAAACTCCTGTCTCTATGGAAAAGGCCCAATCTATCTGAGAGCACAACTTAAATGGTTACCATACAGATGCAGCCTCAGGTCTAATAACACTGGTCTACTGCAAACTCTGAAAGCAAAACGGTCACTTGTAGAAAGAGGATGCTTTCCATTTTTTACCCCATGTCTGTGGATTACCCTACCACCTGACTTGAGATTGTGTCCCAGTCTAGCAAGTTTCAAACACTATCTGAAAACCATACTTTTTGAATAAATCTCAAACACCAGCGTGCTCTACCATCCGGATTAGCCCTGACTGCTATATGTGACTCGTTGTCTGTTTAGTCTCAGCGCTCACATGCCTCATGGCTCCTGTTCAGCGCTTTACAAATAAATTAAATAAATAAAAGTCTGATCGATTCTGGGAAGAGATTTGAGGGACGGAGGTTGGTAGCTTTGTCAAGAGTGCCCAAGGAGGGTACATATAAACCCTTTCCCAATTAGGGCAATATCCTAGCAGTGTATGGAAGTCTGCGAACATAGATCAGGGTCTGGATACAAGGAGAGGCTTTATTATAAGTAGTATTGTTGCATATACAAAGGAGAGCTTGCTCAGTTGGGTGCACCCTGAGAGCTGTAGTTCCCCAAACTAATGTTTCACGCAGAGCCCTAATTCCTGTAACCATGGACAGTCCCCATATGTGGGGTTCTGTAGGGGCATGCTACGAGGAGCAGTCTGGTAATTTCAGACCATCTGGTCATCCATTTAACCACACAGTGGCCCAGACAGTTACTAAGGTCATGAGCTTAAGAGACCCCCTATAAACTAGAACATTCTAAGCTTTTATAACATCATGTTGGGTGTGTGAGGAGCCAGGAATGAGACTCTGACACAAGGATAGGTTTTGGATAAGAACCGATTCAACAAAGCACTGGATCCGAAATTTTGCCAATAGTAATTTAGTTAAATTGTGCTTTTGAGCAAATAACGAGGAGTCTTATCACTTCGGGTAATAGGGTGGTTTAATTAAACACTTAAACCGACACGTGTTTCGACCTGACAAGGGTCTTTTTCAAGGTATCCATAGAAATGACAGATTTATTATAAAAACAAGCCAGAAGTTAGTGAGATTTTTGTTTGAATTTGGTAGGGACTTTTGTTTATTTTAAGTACATAATAGGTAGGGGATGGGGTAAGAGTATTAGTTAAGGTAAGGGGTCTAGGAGGGTGGTACGAGGGGGTCATACTAGGAACTGCCTGAGATGACAACAGTGATGCAGACCCACTGGCACCTGCGTTTTGTATATTTATACATATATATATATATATATATTATTTTTTCTTACTGTTTTATTCTCTGCTTTCTCCTCCTCTCCCTCTCTCTTCCCGCCCTCCTTTAGTTTTTTCTATGCACTTACTCTATCAGAATTGTCCCTGGACCTAGAATAATAGTAACACATTTTTGTCTCCTACTCCCCTCCCTTTACTTGTTCTCCACCCCACCCCCCTCTAGCACTATCTGAAATTTCTTCAGGCCGAGAACGATAGTTAATTTTACATTCTTGTTATTCATGGCCTTTAAAGAATGTCATTGTATTTTCCTGTGTTCCCTCCCTTGCTGTGAAGCGCTTTGAAACACATTGTCTATATGCACTATATAAATAAACGATCATATCATATCATTATTAAAAAGAAAAAGTGCAAAAAGTAATTTTAGTTTTTTGGTCAAAAAAAGGCGGTCATTTCTCCATTCGTTTTTTAAAATTCAGTAATTTCATGGGCATCCATTTTTCAAGGCTGTCGTGATTTTACAGGCTGTAGTGTGCATTGTGGTTAGTAACCATAAACCAGTGTAGTTGGAAACCAGGTGAGTTGTTAAGCATGTTCCATAGAGAGTTATTGTTACAATGTTATGCCGATGTGAAAATGAAACTGTTGTGTTTTACATCATAGCATACATGTTCAATGGGTGATACAATTGGATACAGATGTGCAAAGGTTGCGGTTGAGTGAGTGGGATTATTAGACATTACAGAATTTAAGCATCATTGTCTGTCACAAGTGTGAGAAACTGAAGCTGTCTCACTTATTAGTCCCCGGGGATCTGCGATCCAGGTGGCCAGGATATGGCCATTGCTATTGAATCCAGTTCCTGCGGGTGGACTGGACCACTGCAGGAGGATCACCTGGATGGGGGATCTCCGGGGAGTGGAAGTGGGACACCGAAAGGTGAGACACGGTATCCCATTCCTTTTTAAATCTTTTGCCCATTCTGTCCAGCAGGATACGTAGAAACTCTACCCCCCCACCCCTATTTCATTCACAAACACTTTCTCACCCTGTGAGCGACAAGAGTTTAATATCAGAGCTGTTTACCTGACATTTCCCACAAAAGAGTCAGGCAGAGTCAGGCAATTACCGACAACTACACACTCTTGACTGCCCTTTCCCTTCTCCATTGGGATAAAAGGCAGCGCACAAGAACACACACTGGGCAAGGTGAACGCACGAGGAAGCATCTATTGCAGGACGGCAGTTCAAATGGAGGAGAAAGGCAGCGAGACCTGAAAGGACGTTAAGGAGGGAATTACCCATGCCCTTTTCAACCCAGACCCGCGAAGCCTCTGACAAAAGAAGCGCAAGACCGGGAATCGCACCTGGCGAAAGTTGTGATGGATGTCAGCGGTACATGAAACCCTCCCGCACTGATAGCCAGAGCGGGGAGACGCGGTTGCCATCGTGGTACCATCCTTGACTCCAGAGGCAAAAGAAATGCCAACGAGTTCAGCACAACCAGTGAGCTGGAAGAACGTGATAGTGGGCCGGACTGTGTTAGACTCCATGTTGTAGTGGCAACATTAAGAAATTAAGAGGCATAGGTCTTTGTGAATGAACTTGATACCAGACATAGAGTGATCCGGCACCACATGGGCACTCATTAGAAGATCTCTGGCTGGTACCCCTCCCTTGAACAAGGAAAGTATTGAACCGTAAGATAGTGCAACTACAAGTACCAAGAGGCCATAGAGAAGGCCGGCGTGAGGTGCCAAGGTGGTCATACAAGGGTCAAGCCAAACCCCTTGTACAATAGAAAAAGTCTTTGGCCCGTTATAGAAATTGTGAACTGTGGGAATACGAACTGGTTATTGTACATACCCACGCCTTTGCCATAGACTAACAAAGTGACCCAGCGAAACGTGAACGCCCTTAGGAAGTCTTTCTTAAAAGTTGACTAGTGCAGTAGAAGGTCTGGGCCCAGATGAGGGGGACCTAACAAAAGGTGGTTGTTTAAAAAGACATTGAGACTTTTGAATATTACAAATAAGGAACTCGAATTAAAGACGATAGTGAACCCGACTGAGGGACGTCAAGAGAAAAGTGTAAAGAAGCTAACTGAGCAACATTGTGACGACAAGTATGAACCTGACTGAGGAATGTCCACAGTGAATGGTTGGTCTGAGCCGATTGAGGGAGGCTAACCGCTAAGAGGAGGATGGGAGCCCTGCTGAGCGGATCCAAGGGTGAATGGTAATCACCCTACGTGAAGGTTAACAGAAGGAACTTTTGTTTTGGCTGAAGAATAATCACTCGATGTAAAGGTTATCAGAGAGAACTGTTTGTTTTGTTGGTTTTGGAATGTCTGGCCCCTCTGAACCATGAGACTTTGCAAGTGAAGAGACTTGGGCACAGAAGGCCTTGATATAGAGAAAAGGAACTATAAGCTTGTGCCAGAAGCCCAGGAGTGTGTTGTTATCCCGTATTCAAAACGTGTGGAAGGGGAGAGCCCAGCCATAACATCCTAACTTATCATTTGGTGAACACTTCTTTCTTTTCTTGTGAAACATTATCCCACACTAATTTGTAGCATAGCGGTAAGGATTGGCAAAAGTTTTTTTTTTAGTATAGGCCCTTTCTGTTTGACTAGACTCCACTAAGACTGTATTATTATTATTATTTGATGATCATAGCTTGCTCCCATCTTAGATTTAGGGTTAGATTAAGCCCTTATCTGACCCAATTTAGTTTAATAAACACCCTTGATTTGTGATCACTTGTGTCTGTCTTGCTTTGATACCATGCCTTCCTTACACATGGAAGGAGACTTGAAAGTACACATCGAGAAACAATTCATGTCAAGAAAGAAGATTCACACAAAGGAAAAGGGAAGGAAGAGAGAGAGAGAATTGTATTATGTCTTGGGGTTATGTATACCAGACTTGATAAAGCCAATGGGAGATGTTAGAATTAGATATGGTATCTTACCATGTGTTGAGAGCAATTGGGTATCAGTGTTGAATTGTGGGCTCCTGCATGGCGGCTTTGCTTAATAGCAACATGTGGAGTAAAGATATTGGAAGAGTTTTTCGTTAATGTGACCCATTGATAATGTAGATAAATTGGAGCACTGAATATTCCCTCCTAAGTGGCCTGAGACAGCGAGCAGTGGCTGATCTGTTAAATCAGAGTGCCTAGTAAGGTGGCGGTGTGCAGGGGGTGGGGGTGGGAGGCAGGTGTGTGAACCTGCTATAAATAATTGTTGTAATTTTGGTGGAGGGATACGACCCCTTCTATACAGGCTGGTCTCGCAGGTGCGTGCCAGTCGGGATCAAACGGCGTAGCGCATTGCCTGCCGGTGGTAGAAGAGAGTGTGATGAAGTGGGAAAGATGAGGGGCATGAGGGCTGGGTTGTGGTGTCAAGGTGTGAGAATATATCAAGTGTTGTGCATGGCAATTACAGGGTCTCCATGGTAGAAGTAGCAGGAGAAAGGCGCATGTGTGCGGGCAGTTATTAAGAGCGCGTGTTGTGCAAGTGGGTGCTGGGGGTGAGGTGTATGAGGCCCTGCTGGAAAAAGTTGTAATGACCAGAGCGCTGCGTGTCCTCTCAGTGTGCTGCAGAATAGGGTTTGCAGCAGCGATTGATTAGAAGTCTGGTCCCTTGCAACTTAATCGTCGTCGGTAAGTCAAAAGGAATTGAACCGTGAGGAGTAAGAGAAGAGTCCTCAATCGCTGTGGTAGTGTGGCAGTTGGAGAAAGTGCACATGTTGCTTAGCAAACAATGGGGGGCCGTGTGGTGGACCTGATTATTAAGAGGTGGGGTGTCAGTCCTTGTCATGATGGGTCGTAGTGAAATATCACTCTGTGGCAGTAAAGTCTACTGCATAAGCGCATCTGGTGCAGCGTGTCCGGTGTGATCGAAGTAAAGTGTGCAGCTCAAGTCTGCCAAAATAGAGGAACATTTAAATGACGTGAGGAAAATTAATGCTTAATACATTTGAACTAGGGCTGAGATTGGAGGGTGGGAGTGCGGCACCTGTGCATACGCACTTACATGATGGGCCAGTGGGCCCGCTGCAACGAGATATGCTGGCACGGCGATCACCGAAATGGAAGGATACTGTGTCATAAGAACCACTGGCTGGCAGCAGGATCAACAACTATGTATGCTTGATCAAGCACAGTGATCTGCCATTTTAGTGCTCTACCCATTTATTACTCTGACACAAGGGATTCATGGTTATGGTCAAATACCTTTATTAAAATTAAATGCCTCTCTGTCCCTCTTCTAGGTGTTTCCCTACCTAAAACCAAAACTAAGGGTCTGTCAATGCCAGAATGTCCAAAGCAAAACCGTCCTGTGTCCAGAGTACGATTCTGACCCTCACATTTTAACAAAATAACCTCTAGGTGTAATGTCTTTGGCCTTGAGTGGTTTATAAATGTTCAAAAAGGAAAATGTGAAACTCCAACACAAGAGTTCAGGAAGGATATAGTTCCTTGTTCCAGAGGGTGGTTCCCTGAATTTCCCTTTCCTCTGTTGTATATTCAAAGATATCAGTTCCTTGAGTTTCTCTTGATCCACAACACAACTGAAACACAAAAAAACTGGGCTCTTCGTCTTTGTCTTGTCAGGATACCTGGTGTACTCTCCTGCCAGGTTTTCACTCCTCTTCTCTTTGGTTTCACACAGTCTTTTTCCTAGTCCTGATATATTCTTCTCAGGACCCTGTTAGGAATTGTGTTTCTTATATACTCTTCAGTTTGTCCTTGCCTGGTGTGCTTCCCTACCAAGGCTTTCTTATATGAACACACTTGCAATTGCTGGTGTACTCTCCTGCCAGGGCTTTCTTAAATGTGTATTTTCTTTGCAGTTTAAATTTGCCTGGTATACTCTCCTTCCAGGGCTTTTCTCATGTGGTCTCTGCACACACTTCCAAACTTGATATTCTCTAATATGTGCTTTATCTTATACTGTATCTGCCTGGTATACTATCCTGCCAGGGTTTTTCTCATATGTGTAATGCATACATGAAGAACCCTGAAAGTCACTTGCTTTTTTTCTGTTTTCACTTTTAACTGCTTAACTGCCAATGGTTTTCCCTCCCAGTGCCAAGCCCTTTTTTGCTGATTTCGGTATGTCGCCATTCAATCCCTTGTAACATTTTTGTTACATGTGATATATTGGCCACATTTGGCCCATTTTCTTCCCACATGGAGGCACCAAGGAATCCTAGTTTACTTTATGAGAAAATAACCATAAAGGGAGCAAATGTTGTGTTTTTTCAGAAAAGGGCAATAAAATGATGTACAAAGCAGCCTGTGGTTTTTTCCTTGTAAGAGCTAGGAACAAATGGTTTGCTGTTATGAATTTGGCATTTTCCAGGCTTTCAAGAAGAGGTTGAGTGGAAACCCAAAAAAGATATTTTTCTAAGGTTACCTTCAGTTTTGTGACCGGTAGGCGGTTTTACCCTTTTATTCCAACAGGACATGCGTGGACGGAATGGAAGAGGAGGGTGTGAAAGCTGACTGGGAAGACAGAAAGGCATACATTTCTGAAAAGTAGACAAAATTCCAAGTTTAGGCAGGGGTAATTTTTTTGCACAGGTCAGCCAACAACTATCTACGTAAAATTCCCATAGTTTGGGGAAAAATTGGAAAAATGACAGAAAAAAAAGTATGCGGTGGACATGGTTGGACCTGTAAGGTAATGGCTTCTGTGAATATTGAGAAACGCAATGCATCACTACATTCCCCCAACTCTTCTAGTTAGGAAATCACACATTTTTCGTAATGTTTCACAAAACAAGCAATACCACAAGCCAAAAACTGAGTCCGGATTTTTATGCTTTCGACCTAACAGACGTACTTAGCATGTGCAAATAAGGAAAACAGATGTGGTGAGGAATGGCAACCATACATTTTTTGTTTTTGAAAGAACACAGCTAGACCTTTGGAAGGGTAGGTGAATTGTGCAGTTTACAAAAGCATACAGTGTTTAAAGCAGCAACTAAATGTAGGTTACATTTTGGAAATTAAAGAGTTGTTTAACAAAGTGCAGTAGCAAATGTATGAAAACGTTTTTTCAGACATTTCCCACCTGCAAACTACTGAAACACGCCACCAACCAAACATCTCCTACCTTCCCACATTCCCACAGGTGTTCGGATGAAAACAGTACCTCACATGTGTGGGTGCACCTACCTGGGCGGAAAAGAAAGTATTGACCGTCCAAAAGTCCATTGGCAGTCCCAGGGATCCCCGACAGGGTCCCCTTCCGTTCCCTGAAGGAAATTCTGTAATGCTGCCTAGCCAGAGTTCCAGGATGGTCGGCGGGGGGATGTCCCAGGGCTTGGGTGGCTGTCCCTCATGTGGGTTGACCATCTACAATTCCAGAAGCGGTTTCAGGGAGTCTCGTCAGACTCCCCGTTCTTTCCCAGAGGGAGAAGGTGTAACACAACCCAGCCAGAGCTCAAGGATGGTCGAGGGTGATGTCCCAGGCCTTGGGCACCCGTCTCCCATGTTGGTGGACCATCCCTAAGCCCAGCCTGCAGCTCTGGCTGGGCTGCGTTACAGCTTTTCCCTCCATGGAAGAATGGGGACCCTGCCGGGGCTCCCCTCAACTGCTGCAAGACTTGAGGACAGTCGACCCACATGTGAGACGGGTGCCCAAGGCCGGAGACATCACTTCCGACCATCCTATAATTCTGGCTGGCATGCGTTACACCTTTTCTCTCTGGGAAAGGATGGGGACCCTGCTGGGGATCCCTGGAAGTGCTGCTTGGCTTGTGTTTGGTAAACCCACATGAGGGACAGCCACCCAAGGCCAGGGACTTCACACTCCACCATCCTGGAGCGCTGGCTGGACTGTGTTACAGAATTTCCCTCTGGAAGGGTAAGGGCCCTGATGGGGCTCCCTGGAACAGCAGCTGCACTTGGGGATGGTCCCCCCAAGGCCGGGGACATCATCTCCAACTGTCCTGTAGTTCTTGCTAGCCTGTGTTAGAGCTTTTCCCCACCAGCGAGCCCAGGCAGTGTGCCAATACCTCCCAGAAGGGAAAAGCTGTAACGCAGCCCAGCCAGAACTCCAGGACGGTTGGAGGGTATGTCCCCTTGGGCATCCGTCTCCCATTTGGGTCTACCATTTACAAGCACAGCATCAGTCCTAGGGAGCCCCGGCAGGGTCCCCATCCCTCCACAGAGGGAAAAGCTGTAACAGCCCAACCAGAGCTTCAGGATGGCAGGGGGTGCTGGCCCCCGGCCTTGGGCGCCTGTCTTTCATGTGGGTTGACCGGCCCCAATTTCAAAGGTGGTTGCAGGGAGCCCGGCAGGGCTCCCATTCCTCCCCGGAAGGAACAGTTGTAACGCAGCACGGATAGAGCTCTAGGATGGCTGGGGGTGATGTTCCCAGCCTTGGGCACCTATCTCCCATGTGGGTCGATCATCCCAAAGCCCAGCCACGGTCCCAGGGAGCCCTGGCAGGGTCCCTGTCCTTTACCGGAGGGAAAAGCTGTAACACAGCCCAGCCAGAGCTTAAGGACGGTCGGGGTGATGTCTCGCGCACTTGAGCTCCTGTCTCTCATGTGGGTTGACCGTTCCCAAAATCAGCGGCAGTCCCAGGGAGCCCCGGCAGGATCCCCACCCCTCCTCGGAGGGAAAAGCTGTAACGCAACCCAGCGACAGTTCCAGAACTGTCTGGGTGATGTCCCCTGGCCTTGGGCACCTGTCTCCCATGTGGGTTGACCGTCCCCAAGCCTAGTGGCAGTCCCAGGGAGACCCGGCAGGGCCTCTTGTCCTCTCTCCCATTTACCTTGCCTGATCCCCCTGTATCACGGTGTAGTATGTGCAACTCTCTTACCACCTTGAAGTACACACATTGTGCAGCAGGATCATAAACCTTCACAGATTACACATTGGCACAAGCTGACATAATGTGTCCTTCACCTCTTTCCCTGAAAAGTAGGTGTCAATTACATAATAACCTTGAAGTGATGTACACAGTGTTCTCTCACACGTGAAACGCTTATTATAACATTGGGGGAAGTGTGTGTCTGGGATTGTTGCAAGAGACATGTGTGAATGCACATGCTGTGCTAATGGATGGACTTTATGTCTGTCCCTATTCATGTTAGTCTTTCTTTTTGCATTTCCTAGTGAGGATGATGGTTGTATGGATTGTCGGGCACTCTTTCATCCAAAGGGCAGCAGCACATTTCACAGGCCCAAACACATCTGAGTCTCAGAGGGATGGTTTGTCATTGTACTGGTTTGATGTCAGGGGAATGTGCCTTCACCAGCTCAGAGTCGCCTTTTGCGATGCCCAGACAAAAAGAAAGTTCCACCTCCATTCTGATTGCTGTGTATCTGGGAGGGAATGACATGGTTTCTTTGGGACGGAGAGGGGAACAGGAGCTACCTATGGCTGAACTGGAGTGGAATTCGCTTAGGTTCCCAAACACTGTGGCGGCTTGGTGATTCCAAGGAGGGCTTGGAGAACTCCAGGGAAGAAAAACCCATCAACCCCTCAGTGGGAACACTTAACGGCGAACTGGCAAAATTGACCAAGGCAAATGACAAAATTCAGACAATTCACCATGGTTTTATCAAAAATGACTTGAAATTTCACAGAGACGGAGTGCACCTAAGAGAGCCATGGACGCTTTCATTGAGGACATAATGAAGTTTACCCAGACATGATGTTGGGGGTAAGGGGTGTGGGGGGTTTAGAATTCCCAATAATATTATTTTATTGGCAAAAAACAAACTAACCTTAATTAAATAAAAAAGAAAGAAAAAAAGAAAGGAAAAAAGGAAATTTCAAAAATCAAGACAACAAACTACAAAACATTTAGATAGGCTCTCAACAATTTGAGCATTAAGGCCCAATGAATTAAGAAATTCCAACACAGCGATAGCTAGCAATATCGGGGAGCCTCTCAGGCAGCATTTCCAGAAGGCTAGTTTATCAAAATACTGAACCTTTTTCCTGTACTCTGAGAAATAAAGATCTCTTTTTTGAATCAGTTGAGGACAGTTAATTACCAAATGTTTCAAGGTTTCTAGAGTTCTGGTATCCTGACAAAATCAACAGTGAAAGCCACTAGGGCGAGTCATTTTATATCGCTCCAGGATTTCTCCAGTTCTGAACAAATTCCAGAAAAAGGGAGTAAAATCTCACTGCAATTTCTGACATGGGAAGAGTCTCCAGTGCTGGGCTACTTTCCCTTTGCACTTATGTTCATCTATCAAGTGAATGACACTCTTCTGCTGATGGCATTTTTCACCCCAATCAAATACATTCAGAACATTCTTCACCCTGGAGGGATTACTAATGAGGTCCACACTTGTCATACCTAGAGAATAAAGGACACCTTCACATAATAGACTAAAATCATTCAAGGAATTATTCGCCCTCTTTGGCATTTCATGCATCGGAACCAAATATAAGGTGTTCACACAGGGTACCAGAAGTTTACAATAAAAGGACAATCTTTTCCATCTTGCTACTGAAGTAATCCCACACAGACCTAGAGCAAACAAAATAGCGGTAGCAGGGACAGAATGTGGTAATCCCATAATCCTTCATCATATTCTGCCTTCCATTTTGGCCAGAAAATCGATCACCCAACATGGATATGGAACAAGTTACTTACCTGTAACTATTGTTCTCCAGCATGGGTCTGGTATGGATTCACATACTCATGAATATTCCCCATCGTCAGGCTGACAATCCTCGGTAAAAGAAAAAACAGTTTCACTTTCACTTATAAACTGTATTTCTCATTTAAACCAATCACTGTACTCTGGGTCACACTGCCCCCATCGAATGACAGCCCTCTCCCTAAGCCCCTCCTGTGGCAGCCATTTTCAGATTTGGTAAGCACGTAAAGTGGCAGTATGACCAAGAAGAGCTGCATAGGGGTTCACATGTGAATCCATGCCAGACCCATGCTGGAGAACAATAGTTACAGGTAAGTAACTTGTTCCTTCTCCAGCATGGGGTCTGGCATGGATTCACATGCTCATGAATAACGAATACACAGCGGTACAACATTACACAACCATGGGGAGGCAGCAAGGCTCAACAGAAGCAATTAACTCTTACATCCGGAACAGACTTGCCTCAAGCAAACAGGTTGTGTAGCACTGCTTGGCCAACTCTGGTCTCCTCCCTGGAATACCTGTCAACGCAGTAGAACCATGTGAAGGTGTGCATGGACCGCCACGTAGCAGCCCTGCAGATGTCCAGCAGGGGCACACCAGACAGGAATGCCGTTGTCGCAGCGATCGCTCTGGTGGAGTGGGAAATCGGATGGCTGGGCAGCAGTCGGTTCACCAACCGATGGCAATGCATGATGCAGCCGGAGAGCCACCTTGAAATGGAAGCCTTGGACAAGGCCTTCCCATGGTTCACAGGACCAAAGTTCACAAACAGCTGTGAAGTCTTCCTAAAACCTTTCGTGCGTGTCACGTAGAACTTCAAGCCACGAGCAACGTCCAGCAAGTCCAAGGCCCTTTCAGCTGGTGACTAAGGTTTCGGGAAAAAACAGGTAACACCAAAGGCTTGTTGAGGTGGAAGTCCGATGGAACCTTTGGCATGAAAGAGGGGTGTGTCTGCAGCAACACCCTCGATTTGTGGAAAGTCAGGTATGGTTGCTTGCAGGATAGGGCCTGGATCTCACCCACCCTCCTGCAGAGGTGATGGCCACAAGGAAAGCTGTTTTCCACAAGAGGAACTTGAAGAGGGGCCTGATGCATCAGCTCGAAGGGGGCCCCCCATGAGCCTCGTCAGAACAACGTTGAGTTCCCACCCCGGGGCAGGAGCTTCACTTGCGGGAAAGATCATAAAAGTCCTTTGAGGAACTCCTTGATGAATCGTTGAGACCACAATGAAGATCTGCCTGGAGAGCTGGTGTAGCGGGAGATAGCCGGCAGATGCTCCTTGATAGAAGCGTGTACCAGGCCGGCCTTGGCCAAGGAGAGCAAGTATGGAAGAATTTGCAGGGCTGTGACCCTCAGTAGGGTAATCTTCTGCGACCGGCACCACATAGCAAAATGCTTCCACGTGTGACTTCAAAGTCGATGACGCCTTGGCAAGGATCTCTCTGCAGTCCGCAGGCAACTCGTATCCACCAAACTATATGGCTGTAGGAGCTGAGCCCTCAGCTTCAGAATCCTGGGCTGTGATGCAGGATTACGCCTCCTTCTCTGGTGAGAAGATCCAGAACTACCGGCAGCTTGACCGGGGGTGACGCTGATTGATTGAGAAGGTCCGAATACCAAATTTGCTTCGGCCACGCCGGGGCAGTGAGTATCATCCTACATTGGCAGTTTCAGAGTGTGTTGATGACTCGTAGCAGGAGAGGCAGCGGAGGAAACGCGTACAGGAACAGGCCTTCCCACGTGAAGGAGAATGGGTCCCCCGTGCTCCTCCGTTGGTGGAACCTGCTGGCAAACATCTGGCATTTGGAGTTTGCCACAGTCTCTAACAGAACGACCTTGGCCCTGCCCCACTTGACGAAGACTCCCTGTTGAGGGAGTCTGCAGTGGTATTCCTGACTCCCGCTAAGTGAAGAGGAACATCTCTTGTCCGACGGGCCAACGCCACAAGTCCTGCGCTTCCTTGGAGAGCACTGGCGATCGTGTGCCCCCCCTGTTTCCTGATGTAGAATATTGTGGTAGTCTTGTCCGTGAAGATCCTCACCACCTGGCCCTTGAAAGATGGAAGGAATGACTTGAGGTCCCAGAACACTGCCAGTAGCTCCAGGATGTTGATATGGAGATCCTTCTCCTCCGGCAACCACAGGCCTCTGACATGCAGATGTCCGGTGTGTGCTCCCCAGCCTTCTAGGGAAGGGTCCGTGGACACCATCTCCTGGTATGGATGGTTTGAAACACTGTGCCTCGGGCGATGTTGGATCGGACAGCCTCAAAACCTTATCGGCCAACGGAACTCATCGTCCAGCATGATCTTGTCCGCAAAGCTTCTGGACACCTGTATCCAGCGAGCGTCCAGGAACTCCTGAAGAGCCGGATGAGGTAGATGCAAGACGACATCATGCTGAGCAACGACTTGATGGTTTGCACCGTGGCCGTCTTCACCCACAACAGTTGCTGCACCTCCCTTGAATGGCCGTTGCCCTCTCCTCCGAGGGTGATGCCAGGCAGGACACTGTATTGAGTCTGGCCCCTAGGAACAGCACGTTCTGCGATGGTGTCAAGCAGGACTTTGAGTAGTTGATGGAGAATCCCAGATCCGTCAGTAGCAGGACGGTCGCCTCCATGTGTCCCACGGCCAACTCCCATGAGCGGGCCCGGATAAGCCAGTCGTCAAAATATGGGTATACGTTTATACCCCGCAGACGTAGATGGGCCGCCACCGGTGCCAGGAATTCTGTGAACACTCTGGGGGCCGACTTCAATCCATAATGTAGTGCCTTGAACTGGTAGTGCTGGCCCTGCATAAAAAACGCAGAAACTTTCGATATGTCTTATCGGAGAAACCTGAAGGTGTCTCACTCACTGGTCCCTGGGGATCAGTCATCCAGGTGGCCAGGACACAGCCATCGCTATTGGATCCAGTTCCTGGGGGTGGACCAGTGCGGGAGGATCACCTGGATGAGGGGTCTTCAGGGAATGGAAGTGGGACGCCCAAGAGTGAGACGCGGTATCCCCTTTCTTATGATATCTTTTCCTCGTCCTGCCAAGTAGGATATTTAGAAACTCCCCCTTTTCCAACACAAAAACTTTCTCACACCGCAAGTAACAGACTAATACCAGAGCAGTTTACCTGACATGTAACACAAGGGTCAGGCAGAATCAGGCTTTTGCTGACAATTACACACACCTGACTGCCCTTTCCCTTCCCCATAGGGATAAAAGGCAGAGCATGGGAGCACGCTGTGAGCAAGGCCGAACGCACGAGGAAACCGCTATTCCAAGACGGCAGTTCAAACGAGGGAGAGAGGCGGCAAGACCTGAAATGATGTCAAGGAGGGAGTTGCCCATGCCCTTTTCAACCCAGACCTGCAAAGCCTCCAACAAAGGAAACAAAAGACCAGGAATCGCAGCTGGCGAATGGTGTGACGGGTGTCAGCGGTACATGGAACCCTCCCGCACTGATGGCCAGGGTGGGGATACGAAGTTGCCATCGAGGTACCGTCCTTGACTCTAGCAGCAAAAGAAACGCCAACAAGTTCAGCGCAGCCGGTGAGTCGGAAAAACATGATAGTGGACCGGACTATGTTAGGCTCAAAGTTGTAGTGGCATCATTAAGAAGATAAATAGACAGAGGTCTTGGTTGTGAACAAACTTGTTACCAGAGACAGAATGGAGGGACGTCAAGAGAAAAGCATAGGGAAGTGAATCCCACTCTGTAAAGAAGCTAAGAGAACTATATTGTGACGACAAGTATGAACCCAACTGAGGGATGTCCACAGTGAGTTGTTGGTCTGAGCCCGGCTAAGGTGGATCCAAGTGTGAAGAGTAATCACCCGATGAGAAGATTAACAGAAGGACCATTTTTTTGTTTTTGGAATATCAGGCCCTCTATAGCAAGAGAATTTGCATGAGAAGATACTTGTGCACAGAAGGCCCTGATATAAAGAAAATTAACTGTAAGCTTGTGCCAGAGAAGTTCAGGAGTGTGCTGTGCGCAAGAGTCCTGCCTTGTCCTGTGCTAAAAACGTGGGGAAGGGAGAGCCCGGCCATAACATCCCGACTTATCATTTTGTGTACACTTCTTTCTTTTCTTGTGAATTTTATCCCACACTAATTTGTAGCATAGCGGTAAGGTTTGGCAACAGTTTTTCTTTAGTATAGGCCCTTTTTATTTGGCGTGACTATACTAGGTCTGTATTATTATTATTTGATGGTTGTAGCTTGCTCCCATCTTAGATTCAGCGTTTATCTCACCCATTTTACAGTTTAATAAACACCCTTCAACTGTGATCACTTGTGTCTGTCTTACTTTGATACCATGCCTTCCTTACACATGCAAATGGGCACACGGAAATAGGCATCCTCCAGGTCCAGCGAAGTCAAGAAGTCTCCTTCCTCCAGTTGCATGTGCTGCAACATGACCATCCTGAACCTTTGGGACTTTAAGTACGCGCGCACTCGTTAGCAAGTACTTGTTGTAAGTACGCTTGGCCGCTTGGACGTGCTGCTCCTGTTCCTACTCTCGAGTGCTGAGTCCTGTGCTTTACTTGGATTGGACCTTTTGGCTTGTGGACCTAAGTAAGCAACTACTGACTGTTGACAACTGCAAGTGGTTCTGGCAAGGTATTTGGCAACGTATCTTGGACTAATTCCAAAAATTGTTTCTGTTTGTGTAAATCCAGTTTTCTTTGACCAATTGTTGCTCTGAATATATATAAGAGTTTGCGCGCGCACCCGTGCGCGCGCACTCGTTAGCAAGTACTTGTTGTAAGTACGCTTGGCCAATTAGCCACAAAGGCACGGAGGCACGGCAGTGTTTGATAGGAGTTTGGATCTGTTTAGTCCTGGTTTGTTGGCAATCAATTAAGGCCAGATATACATCGTTATAGAAATTTTTGGGGGAGAGGTGTCAAAAGTTGGCGAGTGTGGACTGTTTGGTTTGTTTAGGTCTGCTTGACGCTGTTTTCACTATCATTTGTCTTTATCACACACCGTGATTTAAAGGATGGCATTTTCTATGTACAAACTTACCACAAATATGCCGCCACTTGCACCTCTAACCCTGCCACACAACTGCAGACATTCCTTGTTCTGCCGCAAATCCTCAGACGTTCTTTTCTGCTTCATCATGTACGCCAACTGCCTGCTCGGAAAACATGCAAACTAGATTCCCATTTAATGTACAATTAAACAGAGCGATTTTGACTTCTTCGTCGCCGCTTCACGCATCTCCTTCTAGTGCGGGCATGCCTTCCCCACTGACTATAGGGAAAGTGTATGCGTGTGACTGTACGTCATTAGGGCGAGCAAATCCTCAGAATGTTTCCAATGTTACGATGATAGCTTCCTTGAAAAACAAACATGCTTTGTCCAAACTGGACGTGCTTATATCCCCTATTGAATTCCCGCACTTGTACACTGATCAGTCAGTTATTTCTATCCATGCAAGCCAACGTGAGTCACCCATCTCTGAGAGGGGGGATGACATCACGTCTAGCTCGCAATTCATCTCTCATGTCACCAATGTCCTGCCATTCCTCAACAGTGCACCCTAATCCGATTTTACAATCATTTGCTTTTCCAACTCCTCAACCAAACAAACCTTTCACGACAGATAATACTATTCACCATTTACTCATGCTTCAGCCAGCCCTTACAACCATAAACACCGCTGTCTTTAGCTTATGTAAACTATATGAGTCATTAGATTCCAAATTGGCCAACCAAGCAATCCAATTTGAGGAGCTAACGAAATGACTATCCTCCCAAAATCTGTCCAAAAAGGATAACAGGACTCACAATCAGTAAATATCTGTGGCGCTGAGTGAGTCGGTTGTCTGTATAGAGGAGCAAAAAGCTGCGGAACCTGTTCCTCAGACTCCAGTAGCAGTAGCCACATTAGCCATGATGCCATGACCATTAACTCCAATTGCTGGCATTATCTGCAACCCTGAGCATCTGCCCTCTGTACAACCTTCTATGGAACCTAGGGCAAATGAGCTGCCTCTTAGTGGTGTCGAAGCTGTTACAATCTCTCTGAAAAATAATATAGCAGATGAATCACCACGCTCAGGATCAGGACATTTACAGCAGTTAAAAGCCAGGAATCAGACATTTCCTAAAAAGAAATCACTAGCGCTTATAAAGAAAAACAAAGAACATGGCTGGACTGAAACACTCCAAGACAACACTTAATGCTTTTTTCAAAGCACTTGGGAAAACCTCAACTAAACAGACATATCAAAAAATCAAACTGGTTCCAACAGTGGATCTATCAGAATCAACCAACAAGGTGTTAGCCAACAATCGGTGTGTACCTCCAGCTAGCACCACCAGTCAAACTCTAGGTTCGAATAACTTGTTTTCTCCACTTTCCCAGTTGGTACATGCGATTCAACATCCAAGAGATACTGTGCAGCTGGCTGACCTCGCACTCGAGACTACCAAACCTGGTGTTAACACCATTGCTGCAAAGGTAGCGATAGCTTCGAATTTACAGGGTCCTGTAGGCAAACCTATTCAGGAATCGTTGAGGCCTCAGCCACCCGTGAGCGAATCTGATTTACACCCGAGAGCTGTGTCCTTTGCCCAACTACCTAAAGATAGCTCCTTAACGGAATCAGCTATGACACAAGTTGCCATGGAGGAAATAAAAAAGAGAGCGGATGAATATATAGCAAATAATTTAGCAAAAGTATTTCCTAATTCAGCAATACCGCCAACTGCCCCAACGGTTATATCTCGGTGTAGTGCGGAAACACGATCATGCCAGCAAACAGACATATTTTTGAGACCGAATGGCATATCTCGGCCTGAAAAACTGAGCCCTCTAAAGACCGGTGATAAGACGGCACAACAAAAATGGACTCCTCGTAATTTCGAGCTGCCGCCCACTCCCCGGCACATACACCCATACCGAGCTAATTTTTATACATTTATTTTAAAATGTAGAGAGGGTAATCATCTTGTATACGATTTAAATCGGCAGAGTGTCCTAAATATTTTTGGGGAAATTGAAGAATTGCAGAATATCTCCACCTTGGATATTGACCAAATTGAATTTCCTTGAGATTGTTCAACATCGGTAGTGAGAGTATGGATCCCTTCGGGGGTGGTTTGGCAATCCATACGGTGTTGCAAGATGCAACTTTTTGATATGGGTTTTTTAATACCTGAGGACCCTGAGAGAGTGTTCCACCAAAATTGCAAATCTCCAAAACAAAACCAAATATCTTTCAGGGCACTAACAGAGAAAGGCGTGAAACAATAAGAACTTCGAGCTTGCATCAGTAACCATCAATCTGTCCTACTTTCTCAAACCTAACGATTGTAAATTGGAACACCAGAGGCAATGCCCACTTACACTACTCATTTAAAGACACGTCTTAACTATACCATATCATAGCTCTTCAGGAAACATGGATAGTCAGCACCCCAATCTCGGATAATTATGAGCTTGCGTTGATCCAGGCTATCCCTAGTGGAGTTAGACCGTCTTCTGGTTTACTCGTAGCGGTTCACAACATTAAGTCAGGTTTTACGATTTCACCCTGGGCAGCTTGGGAGCATATATTCAGCTCGTAAAAATTTCGAATCACAATAAGTCTCTTTCTTTGTTTAATATCTATCGCAATGTTGCGGCAATGTCAGATGAGGCATTCTACTCTGGATTAATTAACATCTTTCACAACATTCTATCAGACTCCTCCATTATCCATACTGTTAATGTAGGAGATTTAAACCTAGACTGTTAGAATGACAAACGCCAAAACCAAACAGTGCGAAAATGGATAACATTCATGAGTGAACGTAACTTCATCATGGTTAATGGTGCAGTCACGGGTGATCTGCCCCCACATTATACTTGGCACAGGGGTTGAGTTCCAGTATTATAGATAAAATTTCTGTTGATCATAAACTTTTCCAACATGTTAAAAAACTATCTACAAAAGATCCTTTAAATAGTGATCATATTATTTTGATTCTCCAGCTTGAATGGAATTATTCCCAAACAAATACAAGAGAATACTACCACCCTAAACTGACTGTAAACTCAGCACAATGTAGAGTAATCTGGAATACAAGAACATTAGCCAAATTCAAAAACGTTATAGATGCTAATTTCAATTCTAAGCATCCGAAACAGTACTTTGACTTACTTCATCCTCTCGCAAAGACAATCGCGATTCCGCACCAAAATCAAATTCCCATTTTTTTGACTCTGAAACACACCGAGTTAAGGCTGAGTTCAGAAAAACCAAAAGACTTCTCTTAGGCTCTACCTCTATGACCCGCTGGCGAGATCAAAAAACCACCAAATGCAAATACAAAAACTGGCTACGAGGGTGTAAAGCACTCTTGTTTCAACAAGATAGTGAAGCGATGGCGCATGCAATGTGTAACAAAAACTCAGCAGGAATGTGGCATCTCTTAAATAACCATACATATCATCAACAAGGAGATGCTCAAATTAATGACATAAATGAAAAAGAGTGGATTACACACTTTTCTGCCTTGTATGCTGATTCAAACTATGCAAATATTGTTTATGAATCAACATCCACATCGTTCTGGCAGCTTGATTCTTCATATGATACAAACCATGCCCTGATCTTGAAGAATAGCACCTCAAGAGCGGAGGGTCCGGACGGGCTATCCAACCATATGTTTAAAATGAATCCTCATGAATGGGTGCTCATCTTAGAATCCATTTTCAGAGACATACTAAACACAAGACTAATCCCACCCTCTTGGAGAACTTCTATCATTATCCCCATTTTTAAAAAGGGTGACAGGTGCGTCCCATCAAACTATCGCCCAATTGCGTTGCTGGACGCACCTGGCAAGATTTTCACTAAATTGGTTTTGCATGACTTTAATACTTGGACGAAGAACTGTAACCTCTGAGATCCTAATCAAACTGGATTTGTTGCAGGAATGGGCACAAATATCAATTTATTGGCTTTAAATGCCATCAAAGCCCAATGTCATGCACAGAAACAACAAGTTTTTTTTTGCATTTATAGATCTTAATGCCGCTTTCAATTCAGTTAGTTGTTTATTATTTATGTCCAAGTTGATTAGAGATGACTGCCCAAGCTCTTTGTATGCTATCATACATTCCCTACATTAAAATACATCCATTCGGTGTAACGCTCACCTGGTATCCACGGGGACGTCACTCAGCCTGTTCTGACTTCTTACGACCTCGAACCCTTCCCTGGAGGCTATTCGACTGGACACTGGGCCTGAAACACTGGATTGCTAGCGTTTAACTCCCTATTGTCTCTGTGTGCTTGAACCCCTTCTTCCCGGGGTACAACTCTTCCCTTTGATCCAGAGCTCACCTTGTTTTCTTGGATAGTGTGCTCTCCTTCCTGCTTTCAGCGCAGGGGCGCGTTGATTGATGCAGGCTCGTTGCTGCCTAGTTACTTCACTGGCAAGAGTCCGACAGGCAAGTATAATGAGTCTTTTGAACAGTTCTCTAACTTCGTTCCTTTCCTTCCTTAGATGACGGCCGGCGTCCGGGGATGGTGGCGTGCTGCTGAGATGAGTAGCGCTGAAGGTGAGTGAGAGCGCGATGCGCGATGCACCCCTTTTGTATTTGTATTGAACTAAGTTATTTTTCTGTGTCTTTTAGGTGCCGCAACGTTTTCAGCGTGGATGCCGGTTATGAAGAACAAATGCTCCGGACTCATCAGGTTTTGGATTTCTTCATGTAATTCTTTCTGAGTTATGGTTGCTGTGATTCCTAGGAGCTTGTCACTCGGGATGATTGCTTTTGGGTCAGGGATCTGATACCCTTGCTCTTCCACCCCCATACGGGAAAGGGCATTGGCCTTCCCGTTTTTCACCCCTGGTCGAAATGTAATCACGTAGTCATATTCAGCAAAAAAAAAGAGCCCAGCGTAGTTGTCGTGAGGATTGGGCCTTTGCCGTTTTTAGGTACTGGAGGTTCTGGTGGTCAGTTACTACGGTGATTGTGTGTCTGGCACCCAAGAGGTAGTGCCGCCATGCCTTAAAGGCTGACTTAATGGCCAGGAGTTCTTTGTCTGTGATAGCGTAATTGAGTTCAGAGGATTTACGTGACCAGAAGAGGGTGTAACTGGCCCGTTTCGGGGTCCTTTTGTGAGAGGACAGCTCCCATAGCCATGCTTGAGGCGTCCGTTTCCACCAGGTTTGGGAGATCAGGGCGATGGTGGCGTAAAATTGAGGCAGATGTGAATCTTGCTTTGAGTTCCTGGAAAGCCTCCTCGGCTTCTGTTGTCCACTGGAACTTTTTGTTTCTTTTCCTTGGTAATGACGTGATGGGATGCACGATTTGCGAAAATCCTGGGATGAACCGGCGGTAGAAGTTTGCAAAACCCAGCATACTTTGAACCCCCTTGAATGAATTTGGGGATGGCCAGTTCAGGATAGCATCTACCTTGTGTACATCCATTTGGATTCCATTCGGGCTGAGAATAAAGCACAGGAATTCCACCTCGGAGAAGTGGAATGAGCACTTTCTGAGCTTGGTGTAGAGCTGATGTTGACAGAGTTTTTCCAATACGGATCAGACGTGTTTATTTGTATTTGTATTTGTTTATTTATATTGCGCAGCCTGCCCACGGGCATCAGGGCGCATGTTTGGAAGGGTTACAATGAGAAGTTACAGAAAGGCAGTTACAGGAAGGCAGTTACATATTACAAAGTATAAATATACATAGGGCAAAGAAATATACATATATTTACAAGGTAGATAGTCATCCCAATATATACAGAAGTGATAGGATTGGTACAGCATGCAGTGAGTGTTTACAAAAAGGAGGCTGAAGCTTCGTCTTGCTCATAAAGCCATTGTTTTGCTCTGTGTTTAACATGGTCCTGCTTTGATGCGGAATATACTAGAATATCGTCGATGTACACTAGAGCACAGACATCAATCAATTCCCGTAGGACATCATTCATGAAGTATTGAAATGCAGCAGGTACGCTGCAAAGGCCAAAGGGCATTACTTTATATTCGTGCAAGCAGTATTTGGTGCAAAAAGCGGTTTTCCATTCGTCCCCCTGTTTTACGCAAACAAGGTGATATGCCGCCCTCAGGTCTAGTTTTGTGTAGATTTTGGGCATCTTTGACTTGATCAAGCAATTCAGGGATTAGTGGCAGGGGGTAGCGATATTTTACGGTAATCTGGTTCAGTGCGCGATAGTCGATGCATGTTCTCAAGTCCCCCTTTTTCGGTATGAAGAATAGAGGACTGGCTGCTGGAGACTTCGAGGGACAGATGAACCCGTTGGCCAGGTATTGGTCAAGATAGGCCTTCAGGTGCTGGTTTTCTGGTTCCGTCAGTGCGTAAATTCGCCCACAAGGGATTTGTGCGCCGGGTATCAGGTCGATTTGGCAATCGTATGGTCTATGCGATGGCAGGGTATTAGCCTGTTCTTTCTGAAAGACATCTTGAAAGTCCTGGTATTTTTTTATTTTTTTTTATTTTAAGACAGCTGAATAAATCAACTTTTCAAAATTATCAAACAGATATACATTTCCAATTTCATTCAACACAATTAATAACAAACAAAAATGTAACAATGATAAAAGGTTACAATTCGGAACATGGCAAATGAAGCAGAATGTGAGCAATTAATATGGAAATTTAAAACTTAAAATCTAATACATTTCAATTGATTTCTCGAGTGCACAAAAATAACTTTGAGTATATACAAATGGTATTCATAGTTCAAATTAAGTTTGTAAATAGATTTCACCAGGTAAAATGGCTTCCAAAAAGTTCACCAAGGCCTTTATGACCGAAAATCTTGCGCTATTAACTAAATTGCTCCATATCTCATTTTCATCCAGTTCCTCATGCAAATTCAACAGATTGGTGAAATGTTTAGCCCGCATTTCCTTCAATTTAGGGCAAGACATTATCACATGTTGTAGGGTTTCCCTCACAATATGGGATTCACAAAACCGACAAAAATGTAAATCAGCAGAAATAATCTTACGCCTCACCAACACTTCCCTAGTAGTCCATAAGTTGAGTCTCAAGCGCAGAAATGTATTCCGTACATTCGCGGAGGGGCATTTCAATAGATAATCTGCCACTTGACCCAGACGCTTAATTCCAAAATGATTATTATTGAAATCTTTATATTTTGTACAAAGGTCATAATTTTGAATCCAATCCCATAGATAATACTTTGTTTTAGCACGGACTGGATTTTCAATTAGGAGCTGTAATGGAATATCAGCTGCTACCAAGGTATTCAGTACTATATTTCGCCATTTTAAAGGAAAAGCGAGAGTAGAAGAGGACAAGTAGCGGGCAACCGTACTCAGTATATTATTGTTAGCCACGCCAAGCAAACATTTACGAAAGAAGGAGCACATTCTCCATTTGACCCTACTAAATAGTGAATTCAGACCCAATTCAAAACGTAATATAGGCATGGGAGAGAAATTCGGTAAATGTAAAACCCTTTTCCAAAACGCCGCCTCCAATTTATTCCATGTTTTATCATTTGAATACAACTTTGATTCAACACCATAAAGGAGAACAGGAATTACTTTTTGCTCATAGAACATTAAGAGATGCTTTAAAGTAACTTTCCCGTACTTCTAGAGAAGTATTTTAGCCTGTGAGATCAAAGTCAGAAGTTTTGACTGTAAGGTAATCAAATATTTGCTATCACCAGCACTATTTTGTATGAAAAGGCCCAAGTATTTGTATTCCAGAAATATTTCCATGGGTTCCTGTCGCATGCACCAAATTCCATTATAATTTTTGGATTTCCCTTGAGGTCTACAAATCTAAATCTGAGATTTGTTCAAATTTACTATAACATAATTTATTGCTCTCAACATAATCAGAGAGGGGTGATAACAAATTCTGGAGTCCCCTGGGAGTTTGAGATATTAAAACTACGTCATCAGCATAGAGCAGCCAAGGTAAACGCTGACCACCCAATTCAGGAGCATCCGACATGATTCAGAGAAAAGAGAGACCCATGTCAAAAATAAACAAATTAAACAGTATTGACGCTAAAATGCAACCCTGTTTAAGTCCCAAAAAAGTGGGAAAGGAGGAAGACAGAAGACCTCCAAAGGATAGCCTAACTCGTATGGAGGTCTCCGTGTGCAGCTGAATAACTAAAGCCAACTAAATTGGCTTAATAAATAAAGAGAGATGATGGACAACCAAGGGATTTTAGCTTGTAAAATAAGAGATCACGGTTTATGGAGTCAAATGCTGATCGGAAATCAATAAATGCAAAGTATAAAGCTTGTTTCCGACACGCATATTGTGACTTAAGCATATTAATGGTGATAATGTTAGGAAGAGTGTCAAGGCTACTGACGAATCCTGATTGAAGAGGATCTCTCTTAAAGTAGTTTTTAGTCCAAGTATTCAACTCTCTCAGAATTAGGCGACAAAAGATCTTCCCAGGCACATCAAGCAAGGAGATGGGCCTATAGCTAGCCGGGTTAGCCCGATCACCCTTCTTATAGATAGGGATAACGATGGATTGTTTCCAGGACATCAGGATTTTCTGAGAAACATTAATGGACTCAAATATAAGATATAATATATCTGCCCAGATGTCCGGGTATTGCTTCATTTGTGCATTCGACAAGCCGTCCGGGCCAGGTGCTCTAGAGTGACTTGCTTGTTTGATTAAATACAAAATGTTGTCTTTATCAAAACATAAGTGGAAAGGAGGCTGAGACTCCGACATAGATATACTTGGATGTGCTGGGGGGCAGCAAATAATTCAGAATAGTAATGAATCCACATCTCCTTAGTCACATCATTAGTTTGGACAGCAACCTGGTGACCTGCCGTTACTTGATTTATGATGTTCCATGACTGAACAGAGTTTTTAGATGCCAATAGTTTCAACATATTGCTTCCATCAATTTGATAAAGTTTGGCCTTCATGCCTCTGGTATTCACTTGGTAGGGTGCTGATTGCCACAGTCGCAAGCGTGGAGGTTCTGGTGTCTATTGATTGTTTCTCTTGGCGATAACATGTGTGAGCGCAAGTCTCGGGAAAGGCCAATCTTTTGCTCGCCAATCGATTTGAGGATTGTGAGCTACCAACCATGGCATTCCCAAAATCAACCGGAACTGTGGTGCCTTAATGAGGTCGCGATTCTTGGTGTCCATCCTGGCACAGAAGGGTTAAAGCTGCAGTGCATTGGGTTACTGGACCAGAAGCTATTTCCGTGCCGTCGACAGTGGTAACAGTGTCGGTGGTTGATTTAGGGTGTAACGGAAGCCCCATCTTTGCCGCAAGATCCTGGTCGATGTAATTCCCAACGGCTCCACTGTCTATGTACGCTCTTACTGCGTGCATCCGAGATGGGTGTTGGTGATTGATCAAGACCACAGATAGTGCAAAATGGGAGTTGTGTAGTTCCCATTCTTCGCTCGACAAGTGGACCCCTACACTTGCCGGGCTGGGCAGTTTTCTGATTCCTTGATGGTATCTTCCTTGTCCGTGGCTCCTACCGTCCTCCTCGGTGGCTTCACAGGGCACGCTTTAAGGAAATGACCTGACCTTCCACAGTACAGACATAACTGCTGCTGTCTCCTTTTATCCCTTTCCGCTTTAGTCAAGGGAGATCTGACCCCCCCCAAATTGTATTGGTTCTCCTGAACCTTCCGTTGTTGGGGCAGTATTGTCCTTTGAACGCACATACATAGGGCGAGGGTCCGGTCTGAGCTCCCCCCGCAACCCCTGGCCATTCTGCTTCAACTACGAGTCTTTTGTACGTGGCTATGTATCTTAATAGGTCTTGATTCCCTTGGCATAGAGACAGAAGTTTGTTGTTTAATGCCTGCCCTTGAGTACGACGGGCGAACAGCTTTTCCATCTCCTGCTGAAAGCCCCTGAAGTCATGCAGCAAAGGATCGGCTTGGGCCACAAAGGGTACAGACCAGTCCGCGGCGCTACCACTCGGGTAGGATAGCACAAAAGCGACCCGTGATTGGTCATTTCGATAGGCCCCTGGCCTACGAAGGAATTGCAGGCGGCACTGGTTCATGAACGTTGCAAACCTCTTGGGATCCCCCGTAAATCATTCGGGCGGGGCCAAGGGAACTGCCCCAGGAAGGGTTATCTGAACGGGATTGGCTGATGGCGCTGGCATCGAGGGGCCGCTTCCCGGCAATGGTGCATGCCCTGCTTGTGACTGGAGAAGTTGCTGGCTTAAATCATCAGTGCGCTCTTTGGCTACTATCAGCTGTCTCCTCAGGGTGTTGGTCTCCTGCCTGGCTGCATGTACTTCTGAACGTAGCTGCCCCAACATGTGGGCTAACTGGTCGGTTGCTGACGATTCCATGACGCCTAGGTGGATTTTGATGTGAGGCTTTGAGTTCTGTAACGCTCACCTGGTATCAACGGGGACGTCACTCAGCCTGTTCTGACCTCTTACGACCTTGAACCCTTCCCTGGAGGCTATTCGACTGGAGACTGGGCCTGAAACACAGGATTGCTAGAGTTTAACTCCCTATTGTCTCTGTGTGCTTGAACCCCTTCTTCCCTGGGGTCCAACCCTTCCCTTTGATCCACAGCTCACCTTGTTTTCTTGGATAGTGTGCTCTCCATCCTGCTTTCAGCGCAGGGGCGCGTTGATTGATGCAGGCTCGTTGCTGCCTAGTTACTTCACTGGCAAGGGTCCAACAGGTAAGTATAATGAGTCTTTTGAACAGTTCTCTAACTTCGTTCCTTTCCTTCCTTAGATGATGGCCGGCGTCCGGGGATGGTGGCGTGCTGCTGAGATGAGTAGCGCTGAAGGTGAGTGAGAGCGCGATGCGCGATGCACCCCTTTTGTATTTGTATAGCGTGGTATGCGGCACTTCTAGATGTTTCCACGCTAACCTGGAGTGTCTTTTCCCACTTGCAGATGGATGAGAAGTTCCGGAGACAGAGTTCCCCCAGAGCGGCTGGGATTCAGGTAAGCATTTGAAACTTGTACAGTATTTAAAAATAAGCGAAGATATGCAGAATGCTTACTAATGCCTTTTTTCTGTTCTTTTCCCTTTTCCTTAGGTTCTTGCAGGAGCTGAGTGCAGAAGAAAGATGCAGGCCTACTGGAGACCGATCCGAACACGGTGATTGTCACGCTGCAGGTGCACACAACGCAAAGCATGTTTCTCAGCTTGGTGTGGCTTAAATAGTCTCTGGGTATCCCAGGTGTCTCTGGACTGAACCACACCCAAAAGACAAGACCGCACATGCAGTTCTGGGAACCGAAATATGTGGGGGCATCCATCTTGTCCCCATCAATGCACCACAAGTCCAATCCCCAATGTTATCCTATGGGAGTGAGTGAGTCTGGTGCCACAAGCGGCAAGTCTGACTCCAAGTGGGTCTTTGGAGGGATGGAGAGGCCCTTGAGGGCCATGTAGGTGATCGTGGCCTGGCTCCAGCCTGACATCTTGGAGGGCTGGGGACATGAGGGGCAGGAATCATGACAATCGGGTTCGTATCACCATTGATTGATTACTTTCAAAGAATATTGATACGTATCGGGGTCTGAAGCGGGGCTGTTCGTTGGCATCTGCCATCTTTAATTATTTTATACACAATGTCAGAGTGCCTTTGTCCAAAATTACATCCGACTCGCCCAAATTTAATAGCCACCAGATTCAAACGCTAATGTATGCGGACAACCTCGTGTTAATATCTAAAACCCAGATTGGGCTTCAGAGACTACTTGATGCCTTACAGTTAAATGAATTAAAAATCAACATAACAAAGATGCAAATTGTACAATATTCGCCCAGGCGCAATGGTCCCCTTGCACATGTCTGGAACATTAATAGCTCTCCTATCATGGTAGTACAACATTATAATTACCTAGGTATGTATTTTGAAGGGAAAAGGAAAGCACAGGGCCATATGGAGCGTGTGGAGGCCAAACTAGCCTCAGCCATCTCCCAAGCTCGCATTATCATGTACAGATACAGCAAATTTTCTATCAAGCCGGCTTGGTATTTCTGGAATAGGAAAATTATACCATCTTTAATGTATGGTTTGGAAACTATGCCTAGTGATTTATCTTTCAAATTCATAAAATAGGAAGCCAAATTTTGGAGATCAGTATTACATCTTCCACAATATACTCCGGCAGCTTGGATTAGGTACGAACTTGAGCTGGTTTTGCTCCAGGCGCACTATAACTGGCGAGTGTGCTCTCAATTTAAAAAGTGTTTATTGTGAACTAAACTAAATGTCTTGCTGAAGGTGGTTTCTCAGTATGTGTTCTTGGTAAAACATCCATTTGTAAATAACTGGCTTGGAAAAGTATATCAAATATTAGCCGAAGCAGAGCTCTCTCTCTCGAGCTACTGCTAGGCAACCCACATAAAGCCAAACTAAAGATCTATCAGCTAGATTGGATAAAAAGGAGAGAACTATGTATAACCTATCATGATGGGGATGTACTTCGTTTTCCACCTAAAAAAGTTAGTACTTTACCACAATACTTGTCACGCTGTCCCACAGTCAAATTCCGAAGTGGAATACTCTGACTACGTTTCAATCTATGGGCCACATCTGATATCAAAGCAAAACATAGACTTTTGCCCCCTGATAAAAACATTTGTCAATTTTGTGCAGAAGGTAACACGCGTGAAACTCTAGCTCATATAATCACTGAATGTCATGTGTTACAGCCCAAAAGAGAAATATTTTTTGGTAGACAGTGTAAACGACTGGGGAGCATAACAAAACAAGAATGTTGGTCTATAATATTAGGATCGGACAACACGCCTATCCCAATAGCTACCATCAACTATCTACATAATTTAAATTTGGAAGAGGGAGCTGATGACAACGAAACATAAGGAAATATGGTGATATGTTTGTTCAGAAGAGTTATCTTGAGATACCCTGTGTTAATTTGTGACTGCTGTTTGATAAGAATGAGCATTCAATAGAATCTGTCTAAAGTGATGCCAAAGTGAAAGAATTGAAACTTCTGATGTGATTTTTATTCGAACGCCTATCCGTTGTTTCTTCTTTTTACATTCTTCGGCTTTATCTTTTAGCCCTCTTTCTTATTTTCATATTTTTTTCTTTTAAAACATATCAATACAACAATTCCTTTATATATAATTTGAACTTTTCTTTTAAATTGATGTTAAAAAAAATGTATTTTATTATATTGTCATTGTTTTATGACTTTGTACATTTGAAAGGTTGATTTAATTCAGCCAATACAAAAAATAACAACAAAAAAAAGTATTTGTTGAGACGTCGTAGGTCTAGGATGGGCCTGCAGCCCCCGGTGGTCTTTCTGAACAGAAATGATCTGGAATAAACTCGGGAGCCCCAGAGCAGTTGGGGAACCAGCTCCATCGCCCCTTTCCGCAGCATGGCCCGTACCTCTTCCAGGAGCTGAGGTATGTGCTGCTACTGACGGTACACCAGAGGGATCCGCAGACACCTTTGAAACTCCAGGGTGTGCCCCTGGGGGAGAGCATCCAGCATCCATCTGTCGGTGGAGATCTTCCACTCGCCAATGAACCTCATCAGCCAGCCGCCCACCGGGGTGCACGTGTGTGGGCCCGATGTCCTGGCCTGTTCAGTCCTGTGTCAGGGCCACGGTCCTGCCCTGCGGGCGATGGCAGCAATGTCCTTTGCTACCGTAGGCCTGGGAATGGCCTCTGTAGGCTTCCTGGATCGTGGACCTGGAAGATTGGCAGTACGAAGAGGCAAACCCTTTGGAAGACCTGCTTGACTTTCCCCTAGAGGAGCGAAAAGAAGAGTGCTAATGCTGGTGAGTGCCCAAGGAACGGGCCGTCTTCGTATCTGCCTTGATGGCCTGCAGGGACATGTCGACGACCTTCCCAAACAAGTTCTCTCTGTCAAAGGGCATGTCCAACACAGCCTTCTTCGTCTCCTCTATCTGCTGCCTTTTGGACTTCTAATGCTGTTTAGCCGGGGTAGATGATTTCCTTTTTGGGGAGGAGCTCTATTGCCGGCTGGCAATGGAGACAGAGGGTGATGTCGATCGCGCCCTATCCACCTTGGGACCCACTTCCACAGCAACCCCGGTGGACTCAGACTTGTGGTTCTTGGCCTTGTCTTGGGCCCCAACGGTTGAGGCCCCCTCAAAGGACTTTGAAGACCGCTACTAGGACCGGGCAGTCCTGGGTGAGGCATGACTGCTCAGTCTACTGTGCCTGTTCGTCTTCTTCTTGGAGAACCTGAAGCATATCTCGCACTTCACGTCCTTATGGTATGGGTGCAGGCAGCAGAGGCATTGTAGTTGCTCGTCTTCCACAAACACATTCTGTAAACCATACTTGGTGCAGGACTTGAAGAGGGACCTTCCCAACTTCTCCTCCGTCATGGTCGAAGGGCGCAAAGTAAGCAATAGATGGCCTTCTGAAAACTTTGATGATCTTCGCCCTTGAGGGGTGCTGAAATTCCCTGACAACGGATCCCTGCTGTCAGCAGATGGAGAAAAGAGCACACAGGCTCTTTTGGAACAAAAATAGAACCTTTTTCTGTCAAAAAAACAAAAAAACTTAGAAGTAGCTCGCAGAGCAAACTCGAGGACTCCCAGCACTGAAGCATGCGGTAAAAATCTGAAGATGGCTGTCAGTGGAGAGACGCAAAGGAAGAGGGCTGTCATTGGATGGGGCAGTATGACCAAGAGGACAGTGATTGGTTTAAAGGAGAAATACAGTTTGTAAGTGAAAGTGAAACCTTTTTCTTTTACTGAGGATTCCCAGCCTGACGACGGGGAATATTCAAGAGCATGTGAAGCCATGCCAGACCCCATGCTGGAGAAATTTCAATATAGGTTAATTTTGGAAAAACTACTCCTAGAAAGAAAGAAGAAAAGAGAGAGAAGCAATCTAAGGAAACATAAAAAAAGATCATGACATAATAGAAGAAATAGTATTCACATTATGTAGAAGCAATATACAATAAGTAACAACAATGTCAATGACCATAAAGAGAAAAAAGGGCACATTAGAACCAGTAAAACTATTTCAAAACAAAGATCAAAGTTCTTTCAAAGTAGAATATATGTCAGTGCCTACAAACAAGGTACTTTCAAATCTAAAGATTCAGTGATTTAATGAAACCCGAAGGAGCCAACCCTTCCCGAGTATTATGAATTTCAAGACAGCGTTTCCATATAAGATCATCATCAGTCATAGTTAGATTCACTGCTAGGAATCCCAGGTACTTAACTCTCAGACCCTGTAAAGGAGCACACTCAACCACAAGGTGTCTTAAGGACTCCAGTTTCTCCGTACAGGACCTGCAACAAGCTGAGTATGCCAAAATTAAGGATCTTCGCAATTGGATTCCCCTAGTAGGTAATAAGTTCCACCGGGCCCTTAATAGGATACCTCTGTAGAAGCGATTTGGAAATTGGAGCAAGGTCTCATTTAAAGAGCCTCTGCGTCTATTCTCGAGGGCTATATGACTGAAGGGCAGATAAGAGTGGAAGGCATCAATGGTCTGGATCCAATCGAAATCAAACAAAGCTTGCTTACCCTTCAGAGGATTCGAGATCAAAGTCTCCAGGGTCATACCAATCTCATTTAGAACATATTCTGATCTAATTTTAAAGATACTTAGTACTCTGGAATGATCCATATTTCTGCCCATCAATTGGTATAATGAGTCTCAAATTGGAGCCTTCATTTTCGAGTACAAGGAGAGACAGGCCCATTGCACCCGTGCCCACAAGGACACAATGCCCAGTTCAAAGCAGATGGCTGATAAAGGCACCACGTTGGGGACCCCAAGTATTCTCCTCCTTAGTTTACCCTCAATTCCGCTCAAGGTTTTGCAGATATTATCAGATTTTAATTCTAGCCCATAGATGAATTTTGGGAAAACCAAATTCCTTATATACATAAGAACTACAAATTTATAGCCAACCAAGAAAAGAGTAGAACAAAGATATGAAATTACCTTCCCTACATCAGGCAAAGGATTACAGATCTACTATCAATTTAACTTCTTCCTCGAATTTCTGCAGGTATTTATTTACACTGTTCCAAACCTGCGTAATGGCGATAGTAAGGCCTTTACATGACCCGACAAACATCTCAGCCAGAATGTTTCACTGGTAATATATTCTAAATCAACCTCAGACTTGGAAAAATAACATTCGTACACAAATCTTATAATTTGACAGCTTGTCAGGATGTGTCTAGCTGATTCGATGGTATGACTATCAAGGCATAGTCTGCATGGCCTGTTCTTAACCGGGATGCCCATCCATGCACCTTTAATTTCAAGAATGTCCAAGCGGTTGAGCCTGATATTTAGGAATATTCTATGTGTACTTGGAGGGCAAGAGCATTAGGTACGTTTGAGGCTGTTTAAGCTCAAAAAACATCCTAGAGAAGGAACACAAAGATCACATGCTAGCCATCTTTTCGTGGCTCATTACCCAGTCCCATTTCTCCCCCAAAAAATTGAGAGACTTAAGCATGGCTCCTTCACCATACTCCCAATAAGGTGTCCATCCTATTTTCCCAAAGAATTGTAAGTTTATTTCCTAGAATGTGTTCAATACCACAGTTTTCCCTCCCTTTAAAGCGACTTGGAGGATGAACAATAGAGAGTTGGGGCTAGCAAATTTGATCTTAATGTACAATTTAGCTCTGTTAAATTCAATGAGGGCAGACACAGAGATCAATCCCATCTCCAAACTAACTGCCTGTATCGGTGTATAATTAGTAAGCCCCAGTAACCTTCTCCAGATAAGGCCTTCAATAACATCAGCGCATGCAGACCAGTCAGAGTAGGATGTCTCAAACGCATACAAAAAAGCAGCAGGAAGTTTCAGCTTATATATGTTGAGAATATCCAACAAGCTGTAACCCGCAGTACGCTTAGAAAAAGACATCACTGCTGCCATGGTAGACAGTATTTTTACTCTTTTGTTATGTTGGAGCCTCTCATTCACTCTTGTTCTACCTGAGTAGACCTCATGGCCTAAGTACTTGTACCAGGTAACCTTTTTAATGTCACCCAAAGGACACGAAATTACAGACCTTTGGCAACATTTGCAGCCTACAGCCATAAATTGGGTTTTACCCAAATTTATTTTCAGGCCATTTATATCAGGAAACTTGCAAACAGCCTTGTATGCCCAATTACTGTATTTAAGGGAGACTTGTTTAATGGTTTCATTCTGCTCTTCCTTTGGAAGATTAGATTTCTTTGCAGGCTTAATTTAATGGCAACTCTCATTCCATGCTTTTTCCTAGCTATTTGTTCATCGTAGGAATGAGAAATAACTTTATCCTGTTTACAAATGTTATTCTTCCTACCACCCCCTCCCTGTGTAGCAGCAAGATTTGACAAATGTGTAGCAGCAAGATTTGACAAAATCATATCATAAATACAATCTACTGTAAACAAGCCTATCTTATATTGAAGGCCAGTAGTGTTTATCATATGTTCGATTTTGTCATTGAATTTGTTAATAAAGTTCTCAGTCCGTATTACTCTATGGCCACCGATATCAATTACCAATTATGGGTCGAAGAGGCTCTTGGGGGGTAAACACCTGAATATTCAAAGCACAACTCAGAGTACAATGATCACTCCACAAAGTTTCTGTAATGCTCAGATTCGAGCAACCCTCGAACAAAAAGATATTGATAGAAATATAATAAAGAGTGGATCTAGAATTGCCTCATAACCAAGTTAACGTTCCCAGTCGTCTCAATCTATTGCCCTATTAAGTTTCATTAGTGCAAGAGAATGCATACAAATTGACCATGAATGTCCGTATACTAGCTTTTTCGTGGAGATGTCCAAGGACTTAGAGCGATCATTTGAATCCACAATAGACCTGCACGTACAATTCAGGTCCCCAAGAATGATTATGCTTCCCAGTGGTCTTAGAGCTCTCCATTTAGAAACATACATTCTCAATCTGGCCAATATGTTTTCCAAGGGCCCAACTTTGGAGTGCCAATAGATATTGATCAAAAATATCCGTATGAATACCCCGATGCACTCAACTTAAATTCATTTAATAAGGCTCCAACTATTAAGGCCACTATTTTTACCTTGGTAACCCATTTTTAGTAAGGCGAGAAGCCCCCCCCCCTCTGGTCTTCCCCGCCCCCCCTTTGGTCGTCACTTGAAAATGTGAACAATAACAATCCACACTGGGGGGGGCTTCGGTAAACCAATTTTCCGGTAGGTACACAATATGATGGTTCAGTAAAATGTAGATCAGCTCAGGACTCTTAATCAACATACCATGGCCCCGAGAGTTCCATGAAAATAATCGCAAGATAGATTTTAACGCTATAGTTGGACATGTCTTCACTAGTTATTCCTGCCTATGTTGATGGCCGGAAAGATCCATGACCAATCTCTATCATCCTCTTCCCTATTCAAGGCACTCTTCACTCTTCTTTGGGATCCACCCCTGTTTTCCAGAGAAACCACCAAGTCTTTAACTTTTTGTAGCAAATTCTGGAATACAGGATCGCCTGCTTTCAAGGTCAAGTTGATTCCGTAACTTCAAAACTTAATGTTCTGAGCTGGAGTGACGCTTGAAGAATAGCCTCTACCACCAAATTTGAGAAGGCATGCAAAGTAACAATATTCTTACGGAGTGGGTGTCAAAACTCAATGAGGTCAATATCCCTAGTACTTAAGCACTTAAGGTTAGGGCTTTCCGTGAGTACTATCAAAATAACAGAACTATTCAATATTAACATAGGGGTTGATCTTGAAAATGCATTCTAGCCCAATTGTTCGATACCTTGAAATATTTGCTTTTCTGTTTTCTGCCTGATTAGACACTGGGGTTTCCACCTGTTACGCTCACCTGGTATCCACAGGGACGCCACCCAGCCGGGTTTCTCGCTGGTATGCTTCTCAGTTTTGCCCAGATGTGGTCTGCGGGGAAGGTTCTGCGTGAAAATACAGGAGGACTGTGTTCAAGACTGGCCGACCGGGGTAAGTATCCTCCCTCCACCCCCATATGATTTCAGCCCCTCAGGGAACCTCTCCTCACCTTGTGGTAGAGTTAGGCCTACTTTGCAGGGGCGCGTTGTCTTTCGTGGGCGTGTGCGGTCCAGTTACTTTGCTGTCGCCGGCCCGTTTGATATCGTTCAGGTAGGTCTTATTGCTGTTCTTTAGTATTGTTACTATCCTGCATGCTTTCTTTGTTTAATAATGTCTCTTTTTCTCCCTTAGGTATGCAGCGCTTCAGCGCTGCGAACTGCCTTGGTTGAGCCCCGCTGGTAAAGGATGGTGCTTTAAGAGCGCTATGATGCGGTAAGCAAGCGCTATGCGCAGCGCTGCGATGGCTTGCCTTTGCTAACCTGTTTTGTCTTCCTTCCTTGCAGGTCGCAGTGTTCTTCAGCGCATGTGGAATTTCCGGAGTGGTGCCAGCCGAGAGGCGATCAGCCAGGTAAGCCTTTTGAGCAGTTTGTAATTTGCAATGTCTCTTCTGCTTTCTTAATGTTGCCTCTATCTTCCTCTTTCAGGTCGTGCAGTCCGGGAGGTGTGCAGATCCAAGGAAAGCTGTTCTCAGGAGCTGCGAGTAACTAAAGATGAAGACTGCAGGTAAGATGCTGCTGCTAATGATGTTCCTTTTGTCTCCATGCAGGTTCTGCTTCTCCGAGGTTCGGGGGTATAGCCGGACACAGTGAGCGTCACGTTGCAAGCTGAAAAGTAACATAAAGCGTGTTGTCTTGCTCGGGTGTGGTTTAAATAGCCCCAACAAAATAGTCCAGGTAAAGTAGTCCCTAGGCTACCACACCCAAAACACTAGGCCGCATTGCTTGGTTCCTCTGAACCAAGCTATGTGGATGCCTCCATGTTGGCTGACAACACAATAAAGTAGTTCCCAAGCACATTGTTTTTCATGGTATATGAGCCTGGCACCAAAGGCGCCAGGACTGGCCCCAAGTGGGTTTTGGAAGAGGATGCCAGGCTCTAGAGGACCGAGTCCTGACTCCACCTGGCCAATGGGTTTGCCAGAGGGGGTTTTGGGCGAGGGTCGTGACACCACCTGTCGTTTTCCTTGGATCATATCCCCCTTCCTCCCGATCATAGAACCACCACAAGCACCCTTTAGAATACTAAAAACTCAGGGGAGTGATAGGGGGTTGCCCGGCTTCAAACGTATTACTTGCAAATAATTTAGTTTGGATGCACAGTTTGCAGTACAATGCGTCTACAACACCATATACTCCCTGATCCTCAATCTGGGGTGCTTCCTTTACCTGCTGATACTCTAACATGTTTTGCTGGGATCCCATTAGTTGGATCCATGGCACACTAGTAGGCACTGCTCATGTAATCGATCTTCCTCAGAATGAGAGTACAGACCCGAGAATTTAGGAGCTATTAAATGCCTACCCCTTTCTTCATAGTTCAGGCACCCCACTCCTACTTGGGCCAGATTACCTTGCCTAGAAGCCGATACAGGAGAATCACAGTGGGTGCCTATAATACATCCGGATTTGAAATGCAATGACCCCCTTGCATTGTGCAAGTCCGAAGCATTTGAGTTACAATAAGCTTGCAAGGGTTGAGGAGAACCCACTAACAGGTCCCCATCTATTCCTCGTTTGCCTTAGTTGACATCCATCACCTGTCTTAATCTGCAAACTTCAATTTTTTCTTGTAGTCCAGTAGTCCTCATGACCAATTGAAGATGGACTGGAACCTGTTACACAATAGTAGATTCTTCTGGCCTTACAGAATAACGTTGATTAGGGATCATAGCAATCTGGTAACTTTGCACTCCTATTGATTTTGGGGTCGGTCCTCTAAAACAGGGTCAGTCCCCATAAGCCCTCTATTTAATGGGTGTTAGTTGGCCAAATCGTTTGTATCCATTTGAACTGACACTGGAGGTACGCCTTTATCTGGGTGAACCGAACAAGTGTGATGATTCAAAACTTGATTGGCCTCCCATAAATTACCTCCTTGCCCCACTGCTATAATATTTAGCCGACTCTTCTCCTGTAATACAGTTAAAGGGACTTCTGCAGGTTTTAGTGAGCTGTCCTCCACAGGAGGATTCAACCCCATTGCCGGCAAGTCGGAAGGTCCAGATTAGGCAAACCCGCTGTATCTGTCTGGACTGACGGCAGATTTTTCCTTACTCCGATCACCAAAAAAGAAGTTGGTTTGAGGTTAACGCATCATTCGTAAGCAGCGTTCTTTTTTTTTGACGGTATGACCCTACTCCAAGTCTGCTGCTTGGGGGCGGGGAGTGCACAATTGGTAGGTCATGCTAAATTAAATCTTCCTCCGAAAAACTGTCCATAATAATTATTTGGCAGACTTTCCTTTGAATGGCACTGGCTTTAGCAAGAGGGATTTTGCCATCTTTGTTACATTTCGAAGAAATGTTCTAGGGGATTTCTTATTGTTGTTAGGCATTGGGCAGTTCTTGGATTTCTTTTCCATCTGTCCCTCCATAGGGTTAAGTTTGCAGGGAGCTTTCTTATGCTGTAACATTGTTAAATTACTAGAGGCTGACACCACAACTAAAGCCGAAGAACATTTGTTCTCGACATAAAAATCACTCATAAATCATTGAACAGGTCCCGTAATGTGAAATATAAGTCCTCACAATCCTTATTTACCAGTAGTACTTTCTCATGTTTAGATAATATCTGCATCTCTACTATCCAGTCTTCTGTAATAGGCTTTTTCCTAGTTTTCCAAAGTCTCAGAATAAACTTCATAGCAACCACCAGAGCCTTATCAATCCATCCATCATTTTGCAATTGAGCATCTTCCATTACGCATCAATAAGACCACATGCACAGCTGACCTAGGGAAAGTAACATTCAAGATCATGTCTATTCTGTCCAAAACCTCCTGTCAAAAAGGACATACACGCGAACAACTCCAGAGTAGATGCAACAATGTTCCTCTACCATTTCCACAGCTCCAACATACATCATTGTCAACCAACCTCAACGTATAAGTTGTTGCTGGTGTCCAATTGGCGTACAATTTGTTGTCTTATCAATCTCGAACATGTATCCATCTTTGCTCTTGTGCCAACTCTGAGTAAATCTTCCCATTCCTCCTTAGATATTTCTATGTTTATGTTCTCTGACCATGCCCCTCTCAATTGTGTCCAGGATTCAACATGAACAGATTCCATAGGCATAAAATATATATAAGTAGACACACCGTGTTCCAACCGGTTCAACTATCTTCTTCCCAGACAAAACCTCCATTGCAGTTCCTCAAAATCCAGCATCCTGCCTTCCCTTAGAATGTCGCTCACTCTCAAACTACCTCTTGGTATCCAACTATGCCAATGTACACTTCTATTTTGTATTTCAAGTGCTGGATTATGCCAAATTGAAGCATCGTAATTTGTCCCCCCACAGGTTTATTCTCAGCAAACCATGTTACCAAGAATTTCCTAGTTGCAGCTACCGTCTGTAGTCTTATACTTTTCCCTGATAGCTTTTCCATTGTGTACAAATTGTCTAAAGCATAGGGTTTACAGACATCCTCCTCCACTTTCAACCATAACGGACTTGCTGTATCCTCATTCTTAAAATAATACGATCCCTTCTTAAGGATGAAACCTCTATAATATTTGAAAAGATCTGGGCATCCAAAACCCCCTTCCTGGACTTTACGCAATAAAATGTATCTGGGGATTCTTGGGCGTTTACCAATCCCCCACAACAAATTTTGGAAAACGTTAGCAATTCTCTGCAAAACCTTTTTGGGGATTGGCAGGGGGTGTGATTGTATCATATACAGTACTTTTGGCAACAGAACCATCTTTATTGCGTTAACCTTTGCCCACACATTAAAAGTTAATCTTTCCCATTTTTGTATATTAATTAGAAGTGTCTCTTTTATTCTATACACATTAAACTGCACAATCTTCTGTAGATCCCTAATAATATGTATTTCACTCCAGTCGGTGACACTCTACAATTCCATAATGTCAATGTACCCTTATAACATGCAGCTGAGAGAGGGGAAAACCTCTGTTTTACCCCTATCAATTTTATGTCCTGACAGTTTTCCATCCTCTTCAAATATTGATTGCAGAGTGCGACCCCATTCTAATAGATTCCAAAGACCCGTCATGTCATCCGCATATGCCAGTAATTTTAATTCATCACCTCCTATTTGAATTCCCTGTATTCATCCACTCTGTCTAACGTAAGCGGCCAGCAGTTCTAGGGCTAGGTCATATAAATACGGCGATAATGGACACCCTTGCCTTGCACCCCGTGATAACTGGAATGAGTTCGATATCAGACCATTATCTTGCACTCTTGCTGATATTTCCCAATGTAAATAAATCACTGTCTTTATAAAGAATGGTCCAAAGCCCATTTTCTGTAGCGTGTATTCCAAAAACTTCCAGTTCCCTCTATCGAAAGCCTTCTCTGCATCAAAAAAGGTTAGTACTGAATTTGACACCCCATTACCTTGCATTGCCAACACATCCAAAATCACTCTAATATTAGCATAACCAAACCTACCTGATGTAAAACCTACTTGCGACCCATCAATCAAATCTCCCATGTACCCATTCAGTCTATTAGCCCATATTTTAGAAAATATCTTTAAATCTACATTCAACAGCGATATTGGTCTGTAATTACTACATTGTCGATGATCTTTTCCTGGTTTTGAGATTAGGACTATCAGGGTTTCCTTCATTGTATCACACAGTGTCACAGATTCCCCAGTATAAAGCTGCAACCAGTACCTCACTGATCTCAATTTGTGCTTCAATATTAGCCTTCCCCTCTAATGACAGAGTTGGAAGTTCAGTTTTTCTAAAATAAATTCCCAAATCCATGTAATTGGGAAATATATCTTCCGTATATAGTTTTGAGTAAACATCTTGAAAGTAGTCACAAATCTTTGCATTTTTCAGTAGAGTTTTCCCATCTTGAGCTTCTATGCATATCTTCTAATATTCCTCCGAGTTTGTTAGACAATACTTTTTCCAATTTTGTCTCTGGTCTCCCAGACCATTTGTTTAGTATAAAAAATTCCTTTCTCCACCATCATGTCTATTTGGCGTTCCAAAGTCTCCTTCACTCTTTTCAACTTGAGTCTGTTTTTTTCAGTATTTGATCTAAAGGTTTCAAATTCTCCAACTTTTCTTTCTAGCATGTGCAAACCTACTAATTAATTCTCCCCTCACTACTGCTTTAAAACAGTCCCAAACTACCATTGTATCAGCCATCTGCACATTTTCATCAAAGTATTCGGTAATAAAGGTCTCCATTCCTGTAGGAACTGCCCAATTTCTTAAGTATCCCTGCATGTAGTCTCCATTTGATTGCATTGTCAGATTGCTCTCTCCCTTATCTCCATGCACATAACCTGACTGACCATCCTATCACTGATCAATAGATAATCTATTCTTGAGTGTGAATTGTGTATGGGTGAATAAAATGTATATTCCCTTTGTGTTGTGTACATCTCTCTCCAGATAACAACTAAGTTGTATTACTGAAGAAAGTTATTAAACTCTCTGCTTATTCCTTTGCCAGTGAATCTGCATTGCATTTACTGTTAAGTACACAATTGAAATCACTGCCCTATATAATATTGTCCCCATGCATTTCATTCAAAGGTTTACACAACCGATCAAAGAAGGGGACACTCAGTGAACAAGGAGTATAGACCACTCCCATAGTTTTCCTCCCATCATATAGAACATCAATTAACAATATTCGGCCCTCATCATCCTTCACCATTTTCTCCATCTGAATCGACATTCCTGTCCTAAATAATATACTTACTCCTCTCAATTGTGAATCGTAACAATTGGACAGAGCACGTGTATACTAAGAGCTAATTAAACATTTTTCAGATTGTTCAATTAAGTATGTTTCCTGGATAAGCACAATGTCTGCTTTACTTCTCATAAGTGTTGGAATCCTCTTGTGTTCCACGAGATGAGCTCACAGAGAACCTCCTTCTGGTGTTGTAATAGCTAATGTTGGTGATCTCCTCTGGTTGAAGAGTTCTTGGTCTTCCCATGGCCAAGTGACTGCTGTAACTTGCTTGTGGACTTTTATTTAACATGTTCTTCAAGTCATTTCGTCTGCGTTCCTGTGCAGATTCCTGATCAATGAACGCATTCTCATGCTCAGCTATGGGACTTTCCTCGTCCTTTTCCACTGATATCTCAAAACCAAAGCAGAGCAGTTCGTCTCTTGCTGCTAACAAGGTTTTCCTCACTACATGTGACTTTATATGTAGTAATACCTTGTCAGAGCATGCCTCGGTTACATACTCTACGATTCCTATGTCATGTGAATAAACTGTGCGAGGGAAGGAATATTATGTAGCTTGCTTGTTTTTGCAATTGAGCAGATGTTGCACATGGTTTTAAATTGGAGGAGACTTTGCTTGTCTTTCTTTCAGATGTGGTGGTCACAATTCTTGGCTCAAGTTTTTTTGTGTCGCAATCTATCTTCACGTCTTCTCTGCGTATCTTGTTGCCGGCCTTCTTGTTTTGGACAACTTCCTGTACTGCGTTCGGTTGAGTATTAAGAATTCCTACAGTTTGCAAGGAATTTAAGTTTAGGGCTTGACCCACAGTATCAGTTATATGCGATATGTCTGATTCCTCATCTAATTCATCCGAGTAGGTTGAAAGGTCGCATAAATCGATAGAGGACGATATAAAATGCGTAGAAAAATCATCTGAGTCAATTCTCGGCCGCTTGTTTGGATTCATCTGTTGGCTTATATTTATCGAAGCTTGCAGTTTGAAATGAGACACATGTCTTTTTGGGCAGCCTTTGCTTCTCCGGGTCATGCGTGAACAGGCTTAATTTCTTTGGTGTCGGTAGGTTTCTTATGAATTGCTTTGCCTTGTTTGTATGCCTCTTTTGGGTGTTTGTTTTCCCTTCAGTTTTTTTCCTTTTTGTTTTTAATCTGCGTGACAGGAACCAAGTCGTTTGCTTTACTCATCACCGTTTTGGCAGCCCCAGTGAATATACCATATGTTGTCATTTGTTTTTTGTTAGATCTTTGCCCGATGGAATAACAGGCATACCACTTATTACTTTTGGAGGGGAGTTTGCATGATTGTTAGAAGGCGGCACATCTGCACTTTTTCTATTGGTCGTCATAATTTCTCTCTCTTTAGGACCTTCATGTATTTGTTTTAACATTCCCTGATCTGTCGATTTAGGCGACGCTGGCTCCGCTTGGTCTGTGTTGTCGGACAGAATTGGATTTTTGTCCTCCAACTCTATAATCACAGTAAGCGTTTTTGTGCTTGTGGATCTTTGTTCTGTCTTGGCCACAGCTTAATTCTGTTGCTGTGTTTTTATCAGAAGAGGATGCTGATTATTTTCTTTTTTACATGAACACGTGGTCAGGTTGTGAGTTTTTTCCTCCTTATGTCACAACCACTTCATACATTCTACGAGGGCATGCATTAGATCCGCTTTATCACCTTGATCTCTCACTGCGAGATCACTCAACCGATTTTGCCATTTAATTGTGAGCTGTGCTTCTTTTTCAAGACGAAGTTGGAGCAATTCATTTAAGGATTCTATACAAGTTATTTTTTAATTTAGATTGTTCATCAATGCACCTTGATCAGATACTGATCAGTTGAGTGTCTCTCATAATTTTACAGACGGAATCAATGCCAATGATGTTGCTGCTAATACATTGTTGTGAATCTGTATTCTATCGGCTATTGATAGGTTTGATTTAAAGGTATTTTCAATTTTGTGTAGAATTACTTTTGACAATCAAATTGAATCGCTGGTTTCTAATTGAGAGTCATTTTTGCTTAATTTTGTGCCAGATGAACTTTGGCTTTCTATGTGCATAGACTTTGAATGGTTTGCTCTTATTGATGAATTTCCAATTTCTTTTACTGGAACATTCAAATGATTCGTTTGTGGTGTGCTGGTCCGTTCCTGATGACTGGTTGGCGTCATTAGAGGCAAGCTTAAATGAGTCCGAACAACGGAGCTCACTTTTTTGGACTTCGAGCTGTTGATATTTGCCTGCTTGGTGAAACCTTCACCTGCTTGTTCTTTAATAAGAAGTCAGCTTTTAGATGTTCTGTTAGGCGTGCTTCGCATCCGGCTAAATCCAAACCCATTGGAGAGAAAGTTTTTAGAGGTAAACCGGGAGCACCCATAGTTACAATTGGAAGTTTTTCACAACCTTTTCAGTTTTCTGACGCCGTCAGGCTGTTTCGGATTTTGAATTTCATTCCATAGATGCACTTGGTCAGCTTGTGTGCTAGCAGTGTGTCTACCTTCTAATATCATTGCCATGTTATAATTTTGGGTCGCCTCATTACAGTCACTGAGTGGAGTAGTATTCAGTGCTGTAATTGTTTGTGGTATTGATGTGGTTGCTTTCAGAGGTACATGATAAGTGTTTCCACCGACCTGGCACTGCCCCTCTTATGCTGAATTTACTGTCTGATTCCCTATGAGGCGCTGGGCTACCGGTTTCAACAACGTCCCGGGCGAGAAAACAAACACAGTTTCTTCTGCTAATGTAGCTGGCATTACAATTTCCAGCAATTCTGTGTTGGTTACATCGAAAGGCGATTGAAATAGAGCTGTGTTTATTTCAATGGTTTTGATGTTTATATTGCAATTCGTCTGAGACAATTCCGCTGTTGGTCCTATGTTTGGCAGCTCATGTGGGGAACCGCAGTTAGCGAATCGGTCACTGGAGTGGCTTGCCTGCAGTTCTGCTTCAAAATGCACGCTTTGCCCAGGGTCGAAAGCCATGGAACAGTGGAGTTTGGCGATTTCAGCGCCCAGTCGTAACCTGCGAACACACATTTAGATCCACTTACGTCCATCGGACTTTCATGAAGTTGTTGAGGTTTACCGGATTTGTTCCGGCAGCGGTTTAGCAATTTATTTGCTGCGTTAGAGGACCTGGTACTGCAGTCATCATAGACTCGGACTGGTGCAGACTGGAACTCAGCTCGAACTCTGCGCACGCAAAGAGATTTTAAGGCAGATACTTCCCAGTTAAAGGGCCAGAGTTATCACAATAGCGCACAGTAATCCACAGGGAGTAACGTCGCTGCAGCTCCTCTCACCACAAGAACACCAGGCAGACTGGAACTCAGTTCGAACTCCGAAAGTAAACTGTTTTTGCCATGCTGGCTCGCACAGATGATTATAACGTCCACATCAACAACCTTATCAGTCTCACCCATTCACTGCCAAAAGGACAATTAACTCTGGACAGCGAACATTCCACTAGTCAGTTTAAAAGTAGACATTCTGAGTACCCAATATCATGTGTATTTTGACTTGAATATAGCATGCATTTTTTTTTTTATACTGCTTCAGTCATGAACGAATGAGCAAGACTATTAAGATTTTGCGCATGTATCTATAAACTTCAGTTGAAACATCTATTGCGTGCAATACCTGCACAGTTTACGAAGGACTGAGCCTGGTTCAATCGGCGTTCAACAAAGCTATAATACCATATGTATATGTATTTTTGAACAATCTGGACATCTTTAATTCCAATTGCATAAAGACGTGCAGGAGCTGATCAGAGCAAACATCTGCCTACACATTTCACCTCATGTTGTTCCTTTCAATTAAAAGAACATACAGTTTACATATTCATATTTCTGAATGTTAAGATCATTGCTGTTCACACTTTCATTTGTGCCTCTTCCCTTATCCCGCTTGTGTTCCCACAGGCTAGGTTTTCATTGAACTTGGACGCTTAAGTTATTAAAACTGAGCAGACATGGGGGGCGTGGCTTGGAGCGCCAGCGATGTGGCTGCTCCCCTGAGGCCCGCCGTGCGAAGCCCGCCGCTTCTGGGCCCCTAATGCGGCTTCACACCTCGGTACCGGAGCCCAGCTGATCCCAAGGACGTCGGAGGACCTGGGGCCCATGCAGGCTGAAGCTGGGCCCGTGACGCCCGACGGGGACGAAGATATCCGCTCCGGCCCCCCGGGCCTTCCTTAGCGACGACTTCCCAAGATGGCGGCCGTGCTCGTCTCTCGGCCCGGGAGGGCGGGGAGTGCTTCCTGAGGCCGCATCCAGACGCGGCTCAGCTCTTTGAGCGCCCGGGCGGAGCGACACCAGACCCCCGGACTTCTCCTTCGGTGGTCTCCCCGGGGCAACCCTGGCGCCGCTGCGCCGCCCGCGGGGGGCCCCCGCTTCCCGCACTGCCGATCTGGACCTGCACGCGACCGCCTGACGAGGGACGGCGCGGGCGGTGCCCATCAGGTAGGGGCTGCTGGGGGTGAGGACCCGGGCCACACGGGAGAAGCCCTCCGGACCTGCTGCGGCGCCTGGGGTGGGGGCCGCGCCATCACTACCCCCCCCTCCTTTGCCCTCCGGCGGGCTCCTGCCTCCGCCCCTCGCTGCCCAGGACTCGGAGCTCCGGACACCATACGCCGCACTCCTGGGGCGCCCCGGCCCATATCATCATCTGGGGCCGCCGCTCAGGCCCATGACCTGGAGGTCCCCTCCCACTACCATCCCCACCAGGGAATCCAAGCCTGGGTCCAGGGAGGAGGAGCGGTCCAGGCCGGGCCACGGTGAGTGACCCACAGCTACGAGCTCGGAGAAGAGCCTGATCAGCGCTGCCCGCATTTCCATCCCGGGCTACCACTGGCCCCCTGGCCCCCTTTGGCCTCAGAAGCGACCCGACGGCGTGTCTCCTGGGGCGCCCCGGCCCATTGCATCACCCGCTCTGCTCTCTCTGGTCTAGTCCTTAAGTGGGCGCACATCAGTCCACCTGCCCACTGGGACCTACGCCCCACACATTTGCCTACCACCAAGATTTGGAGAGCTCACCCCTTTATCTCAAGCCACTGTGCACCGGCCTAGCTTGGAATCAGCATTCCCTTTCCTCAGCCAGAAGCCTTGACGCTCATCCACAGGGTGGGCCTTCCAATCCATCTCCCCACCCACGATTCGCCAACATGTCGAGACAGTCGAAAGCTATTAAAAACGTGGACATTGCTACCATGCTCACCGCTCCCGACAGGGGAAAAAAACCGGACTCAGTTACTCCCACCCCAATGATCTCCCAGGAAGGGGGTGACACCCCAGCTACCAGAGGTGATCTACTGGCGTTTATGGCAGACATTAAAGCCGAGTTTCGGTCCTGCATGTCGGAACTCACCTCCAAATTGGAACAAACGGACCACAGGGTGACCGAGGTGGAGCAAAGACTGAGTGAGATCGAGGACCGCTCCCAAGACCAAACAGCTGCCATGGGAGATATTCAGCAAACAGTGAGAGCCCTCCAAGACAGTTGCGAGATCCTCGAATACAAACAAGAGGACCTGGAAAACAGAGCTCGTCGGAATAACCTCCGAATCCGGGGAGTTCCGTCCTCAGTCCCCGACCAAAATCTTGCAGGCTACATAGGAGACCTCTTCCAAATCCTCCTCCCACAACTAGATAAATCCCAACTGCTGCTGGATCGGACTCACAGACTGCGTCCGCGTCGGGGAGTAGATTCCGACCAGCCCCCGGATGTCATAACAAGAGTTCACTATTTCTCCACAAAAGAAGCTATCTCTGCTATCAGTCGGTCCGGAGATGATCTCTCCTTTCAAGGTCACCCTCTTCAAATTTATCAGGACCTCTCCCTCTCAACCCTTCAGAAGAGAAGGGCTCTCCGACCTTTAACCCTCTTCCTCCAAGAGCGGAAAGTCAAATACAGATGGCTCTTCCCCACAGCGCTGCAATTTTCTTATAATGGCTCCCTCCGGAGAATATCCCATTTGGATGATGCCGCTAAAATCATGCAGACATCCTCCGCCCCGGAGGGAACTATCGCCCCAGACTTGGAAGTCTCGGGGAGCCCTACGTCGGCCCTCCCTCCCCAACCCGGGCGTCCTCCATGGTCCAAGGCCTCCCGAAACAGGAGAAGATAACCCGAGCGGCCATAGATGTCCTCCGCTCCTCCGGCGTCCCGGACGCCCAACGCTCTTTCAGCTAAATTCAGAAACATTAACTCCGGCCCAACACAGTCCTACGTTCGCCCGGCGCGGCGGGCTTCCTCCACGGCCTATGCCCCCCTCCAAGGTCCGTTTCATTTTAGAGTCCTTGGATGCAAATGTTACTTTGCCAGTCACAATTGGCCCTGTTGGCCTGGGGTGGGGTTACACCCACAATGTTTCCCACCCCTCTAGTTAAAAAGTTGGCCTCCCGTTGGGGGCCCCTGTTAAAATTGCAAGTGCGGTACAGATCACTTCTACACCCTCTTCACGATGGCAGCTAATGGACAACCTGGAGTCCCCCCTCCATACCCCAAGCAAGGGATCTCTGGCTCCCCGATCCCGGAACATCAGACGCTGAGATGCCTTTCCTGGAATGTTAACGGACTCAACTCTCCCCCCAAGCGCAAATCGATTCTCCAGAAGCTACAAGATGAGGAGGCCGGGGTGGTGTTCCTTCAAGAGACTCATCTCCTCCCGGCAGACTTTGGCCGGCTCCGTTCTAGCATGTATCCACGCCAGTTCTTCGCCTCAGGGAACTCCAAAAGGGGGGGCACAGCAATTTTGTTTCGGAAGGACCTGCGCCCCCAGATTTTGGACTCCATGATGTGCCCGGAGGGCCGCTTCGTGGCCATCAAGTGCCTCCTGCTGGGGGACCTCTATACCTTGGTATCGGCATATGAACCCAACTCGGGACAGGCAACTTTCTATGATTCCCTGGGCTCCTCCCTCTTAAGTTTTGCGGAAGGTCAGACAATAATCGGAGGGGACTTCAATGGGGTTCCAGACCCCACTAAGGACAAATCCAACCCCCCTGCCCTTGGCGAGTTCGGTCAGGCCCTCAGTCTGCTGCGGCTCTTCAGAACCCTGGAGGTGGTGGACACATGGCGGGTGCTTCACCCCACCGAGAAAGACTACTCTTTCTTCTCGGGCGTTCACAGAACTTATTCCAGAATCGACCTCCTTCTATCTTCCCCCCAAACTCTCGCCCTCGCTAATGAGGTGTCGATAGGCCAGCGAATTTTATCGGACCATGCTCCGATAATAATGGAACTAAGCATTCAGAACACCCACGCCAAGGCGGCACGCAGATGGGCGCTCTATGACCCAATCCTCAATGATATGTCAATCAGAGACAATATAACCACCACCATCAAGAACTTCTTTGAGGAGAACCCAGCCGCAGACACCTCCCTAGCCAATAACTGGGATACAATGAAAGCTGTAGTTAGGGGATCCTTGATAGCTCAAGGCGTAGCTTACCATCGAAACCGGAAACAAGTCCGGCTATCCCTGGAAGAGGACTTGCGAGCAGCTGAGGAAGCCCAGAAAAAGAGGGGCTGGTCTCCTAAGATACAGAGAGCGCTTCGCTCGGCCAGGAAGAAACTGGAGGCCCACTATGCAGAACACACTGCGCAACTTTTGGCGAAGACCAAACAATTCTACTATGCTAAAAGTAACAAGGCCAACAAATTGCTGGTGGCCAAGCTGGCTAAAACAAGACGGACCAACATGATCATAGGGCTCCGGGACCCACAGGGGGTGATACATCACTCCGAACAGACGAAACTACAACTAGCCTCGGACCACTTAACCCAGGTCATGACAGCACCCCCCCGAGACCGGTCGAAGCAGGAGGCATACCTGCGGAACGCAGCCCTAACGCGTCTCCCGGACTCCACACGAGAGCAGTTGGAAGCCCCAATAACAGATGAAGAAGTTGACGGAGCCATCAAGGCCCTCAAATCGCGGGCCCCGGGCCCAGACGGATTCTCCCCGAGGTTCTATAAGATATTTAAGCTCCAGCTTATCCCCCACATGGTGGCCCTTTTCAACTCCTTCCAGGTCTCGGGATCTGTAACCCCCACAATGCAAGAGTCGGTGACGGTCCTCCTTCCTAAGCCGGGGAAAGACCCGAGAGATCCGGCGTCATACAGACCCATCGCCTTATTGAACATCGACGCCAACTTGTACTCGAAGATTTTGGCTAACCGCCTGGCACTTATCCTCCCGGAAATAATCCACCCTGACCAAACAGGCTTCATCCTTCACCGAGCAGCAGGGGACAACATTCGGCGGACCCTGAACCTAGTGAACATCGCCCACCGTGACTCCCAGGGCCTTGCCTTAATGGCCCTGGACGCAACCAAAGCTTTTGACAGAGTCGATTGGTCCTACTTGGAATGCACCCTGGAAGCATTTGGGTTCGGCCCCACAGCCCGAGCCATGATCCTGGCGAACTACAAGCAGCCTAAAACTATCCTCAGGATCAATGGCGCCCACTCAGCCCCGATACCTCTGTCTTGTGGGACAAGGCAGGGCTGCCCGCTGTCACCCCTACTCTTCGCCCTCACAATGGAGCCCTTCGCCCAGAAGATCAGGCGGAATGAATCCATTAAGGGACTTCAGGTGGGCCCGTCCCACCACAAAATCGCTCTTTACGCGGACGATGTACTATTGACACTCACGGAAGCCAGTACCTCAGCGAAACACGCCCTGGCCGAAATAAAGGAATTGGGGGAGGTCACCGGCTTTACTGTCAACTTCGCCAAATCAGTGGCCCTAGGAATCGGCCTCCGCCCAGAGGAAAAGGAGGCGTTAACGGGTCTGTGCCCGATTGAATGGCGGGACCACTCGATCCCCTATCTAGGAGTTTTCATCCCAGCAAACCCAAAGGAGACCTATCAAGCGAACTTTCCCAAACTGATCAAGGAGCTGGAGGGAGACCTGAAGCGTTGGACCACGCAGGAGATCTCACTAATGGGCCGGATCACAGCTGTCAAAATGAACTTGCTCCCTAGGTTTCTCTATGCCTGCTCATCCCTATCGGTGCCCTTCCCGACCCAGACCCTCCACGACCTACAGAGGAAGATATCGAAATTCATATGGAAAGGCAAAAAGGCCAGGATCCCCCACAAGACCCTGATTGGTAACGCCAGGCTGGGAGGCCTGGGGGTCCCGGACCTGCAGGCCTATAGGGCAGCGGCGCAACTGTCACACCTACACGCCTGGCAGTCGAGCACAGCCCGCCCCAGATGGGTGGAACTGGAGCAAGCCCAGCTCCCGCTCCCCCTCCGGTTCCTCCCTCACATCCAACCCCCTCTCAGGGCGCGCTGGAAGGACATCCTACTGACAACAAAGCAGACCCTAAGCTCCTGGGACTGGGCTCTAAAGCAGAAGGGAATCCCGAGGGGCCGAGGCCCCCTTTCACCGATCTTTCACAATCCCGACTTCTCCCCGGGATCTCTCCCCCGCAACTTCCAGAATTGGATAGACGGGGGCCTTGAAACCCTGGGTCAGATGTACTCCGAAAACGGACCCCGGACCTTCGAACAGTGCAAGGAAACTTTTCGGCTTCAAGAGAGGGACAGGTTCACATACTGCCAGCTCCGCCACTGGTGTTCACACCCCCAGACCCTCCAGGCGGCAACCCGCCCCCCGACTCCACTGGAGCTAACCCTCGCGGATCTGCCGGCTAGAGGAAGAACTTCAGCCATATATAGATGCTTCTCGGGGGACTTTCTGGCGGCAAAAACTCGATCTATGGCTCAGTGGGAGGCGGACCTAGGCCATCCGTTCGATGACCAAACCTGGGTAGACATATGGTCCCGCACCCACTCCTCCTCCACCTGCGTCACCAACAAAGAATGTGCATATAAACTTACCTTGCGCTGGTATTACCCCCCTCTCAGACTCCACCACATGAATCCGCAAATGGACCCCGCCTGCTGGAGAGGCTGCAGTCAACCAGGCTCTTACTTCCACATGTGGTGGACATGCCCCAAGATCCAGCAATTCTGGACCAGGTGTCTCTTAGTCATCGAACAAGTCACCGGCTCCGCCCTCCCACTGGACCCTGAGACAGTCCTACTGGGGATCCCGGTCCCCGGAATCTACCCCCGCTCCGGCAACAGGGCTAAGCTCCTCACACAATGCCTCTTGGCGGGCAAGACAGTTCTGGCCCGTTTCTGGAAGTCGCAAGACGGCCCTTGCCTGGCCCACTGGTGGGGAAAATTGTGGGACATTTTAATAGCGGAAAAGGTCACCGCTGCGAGAGCGGGGACTCTGCACCGCTTCCAGAATGTATGGGCTCCAGTGCTGGACTATGATCAGCGATTTCCTGCAATGACGTTCAAGCCAATCAACGCCCGTTGGGCCCTGGGGGACCTGGAGAGTACACACCAGGCGGGGGTGATAGACTGAATCTCTGGCCCGGGAAAACCGGAATGATGGGGGAAAGGGACACAAAGCCAGAATCTTTTCTTTGCAATGTTATACTGCCACCCGATACTGTTTGTAACCTATACTGCCTTGCTATAAATAAACACATTTAAAAAAAAAAAAAAAAAAAAAAAACTGAGCAGACATGTCGTCTCCCGCATGTTATGCTTCGCAAGACCGAAAATCAAACGTTTTTTTTCTTTCATCTGCTTACCATAGGTTCCACGTTGGTAATTTCTGTTATTCATGTTTCCGGTTCCCATATAATTTACATGTTTTTTTATTTGTGACTTTCCTCGCTTGATGTTGTGTTACGAACAGTGCATTATCCATAACTTAATACGCCCATGTTGAACAACCAGGGTCGCTTCCACGAAGATCCACTTCCCCAGACGTGTCTCTGCGTGCACGACGCATCAATGTCATATCAATATCAATGGGTTCTTTCCTCCATTGCATGGACATTGTTCCACCAAATAAAAACAACAAAAGAGCGCTTTGGGTTCCAACTGAAACAAAAATAATGGTAACTTTGTGGCAGCCATTTTGTATTATGTTAAGTCTCAAAAACAAAAATTATTTTTTTTATAATAAAAAAGGAAATAAACATTGTTATGAAACTACCATAATACCTTAACTCTGTATTATTAACACAGTTTAAGTGATAATCCAAATCAATGTAGTCAATCTTGCACTCCACTTCATCTTTTTTCTTTGATGTTTTGGTGTAATCCTGTATAGTTGAGGTGCCTTCCATTGGAACTAGGTCTAGCTCAGAAAAGAACACTTCAGCAAATTTGTGATCAGTAAAGGAGTGCAATTGACCTTCTAGCACTACTCTGAATATAGCAGGGTATACCATCAAATACTTCAGGTGTTTATTCCCCGCTTTTGCTTTGTCAAAGGCATGTCTCCTTTCCAAGATATCTCTGCCGACAAAAATCATTATTTTGTGTCCTCCACATGCTAGATTCTTCAGTTCCCTGCTTTTTTCAATACTAGCTCTTTAGTTGGGAACCTCAAAAATGTCACAATAAAAGGTCTAGATCTTTGTCCCAGAGCTGGTTGGGGACCCAAAGATTGGTGAGCTTTCTCGATTTCCAATGCCATTTTCGGGTCTAAATGAAGTATTTTAATCAGGTTTCTCTGCAGGAAATCAACTGGGTTACATTACTCTACCTTTTCAGGTTTCTCCCTGAAATATTCTCCTGTTCAGAGATCTTCAGAGTGAGCTTTTCATTCTGTGTCCCGAGTTCCATTACTTGATCAGCTAGTAGGAGGAGAATAGAAACCTGACATTACTATACACAGCTCATCGGAATACAACACTACATACTAATATCTATGTTAACAAGTGCCGCACCTAGAGAGAATATGAAGATTGGCCTATGTCGCGTCTGGATGGGATTGTGAATGTTGGCGTGTGCCACAGTTGGATGGAGTTCCTAGCTTTGGCCTGCGTCACATCTAGAAAGGATCATGAATGTTGGCATGTGCCACAATTGGATGGAGTTCAAATGTTGGCATGTCTAACACTTGGATGGAATTGTGAACACTGGCCTGCGCTGCATCTGGACAGGATTGTGAATGTTGGCATGTGCCACACACATGGAATTACGAAGGCTAGCAAATGCCATACTTCGATGTAATTTTGAATGTTGGCATGCTACAAAACTTATATGGAATTATCAAGATTACAAAGTGCAACACTTAAATGGAAGTGGGAATGTTGGCGTGTCCCACACTTGGATAGAGTTCTGAACATTGGCCTGAGTCGCTTCTTGATGGGATTGTAGGGTTGGCAAGTGCCACACTTGGACAGAATTGTGAATGTTAGCATGTTAAATATCATATAACCCACTAACCAAAAAAAAGCTCAACATTTCTGCATACCTATCTCACTCACACAACCATCTCTCGCACAACAACCTGCACGCACATCACAACACTGCAACAACAAATAAGCCGCACCAACAGTACACGAGGACTGACACCGATCCAACACTCGCACCAAAGCTCAGCACCCGGTGTATACAGAGTTGAAGCTGCCAACCGAACACCACTCCTCTCACTATCCTACTCCCTCTTCACCTTACTTACCCATCCCACCTTCTCGTTTGCAGATCCGCCAGAGCACCTGGGGACCAACTCTGTTGGTGACGATGCGCAGTACAAATACCTTTAACAGACTTTGGTTCTTATCATCCACTGTATTTAGATGTGATTCTGCTGAATCAACCCTCAGCATCAATTCCACAAACTTTTCTTCTGAATTGAAGAGCTTGGTCTTGATTTCAGCAATGTCCAGGGTTACTTTGGTCAGTAGTTCCAGTAATCTGTCATCTCTGTTATCACTACCAAGACCATCTTTTGCCACCCATTTTTGCCTCTTGGCTGGTTGTGTCGCTTCAGCGGTGCCAGGTGTTGACATCTTTAAGATGATAGGAGTCAGTCTTGGGCACAGGAGCACAGCATTCAAACTGCCATTCCTGGAGCTGCCAGTTCTAGAATAGCTAATTTCTTATGCTTTCATACAGCGTAAAAAAAGAGAGGACTTTATGTAGAGCATATAATGCCTTTTCTGCAACATGCGCCTGTTCCTCTATTGGATCTGTCAAGATTGATGCTGTATGTTCTGATGTTTTGCACCGAAGGGTATGCATGTACGAAGTATCTGTCGTGTCAGACACATAGTCAATATCCTCCTGGTCAAAGTAAATAGGGGAATTTAGAGTTGATGTGTTATGCACGTCAATAGGAGGTTCAGAGATTAAGCTGGCATCAATAGCATTAACCAGATCCACCATTCATTCTAAAGCATTTTTTATTGCCTCTTTTGGCTTTTGTATTCCCCCTATTTGACTCGGAATCACATGATTGAATTCCTGGCTCTGCAATCTCTGATATTTCTTTTTGGATCATTGCATCCAAAGCCAACAGTAATTTTGATAGGGAAATCGGCAAAGGAAGATTCCTTGCCATCTCGAACATTTGTTCTGCAATGGTGACATCCAAATGTTTTGCAAGACTTCCAAGCTAAAGCATGCTGAACAAACAATTAAGATATGTCACTCACCCTGTTTTCGAGCTGACCCGATTATTAAACACGAAGACAGGTCCCAGCTCTGCCCTTCTTCCAAGTCCAGGATCAGACTACTCAAAGCTCAACGCCCAAAAACACAGCTCACACACCATGCATGCGAAGCACTGGTGGTGAGAGTTTGTAGTGTTGGCTCCTACTTGCACAGTGAAGGTAGAAACAAGACTGCTTACTGCAAATTCCAACACTGGGTTTACTGGGGGTCTGTTGGCACCTCTGCCATCAAACACACAGCCCGCACACCGCCATTCCCAATAATTGATGCACTTACTGGGTTTTGTTGCATGATAATAAAATGGTGACTAAATCTGTTGATAGTGAGACCGACTTGTTAGCAGCTGCATTGTACTTTGTTTTGTTGGAATGTCAATGTATTCAATATATTAGTGCTACCTATTTGTTTCCAAAGTGTCACCACATTTTGTATCTTATTTCCACTTGCTGGCCCTTGTAGTTGTTCGGTGCTTGTGACCTTATCCCTACCCTATTTGAATGAGCAGGGGTTTTGTGGAAAGGGTCCCAGCAATTTTCTTAAATGGGTATGCTATGTACTTTCCCCCCATCATCACTTTCTGCGTCCAGTGCCTCTCTGCCTTTTCACCTCACTCAATTATAAATATATTGCAAAGTTGTTTCTCACATGCATTTGCCACCCACCTGCCCCCCATGGTAGAGTGGAAGGCTCACCGCATGGTGGACGTCTTTGAATTGTCAGTGTGGGATCCATCCTCTTCCCCACACTTGCATTTGTCTAATGTATAGGTAAAGATGACATCTTGCTTAGATTTTCTGTACTCTTTGTTGTAGGTGCAGGTGTGTTGTTGCAGTCTAACACATGTAAGTAAGCAGTGAGCTATACTTTTGTATTTCACTTGAGTGGTACCAAATTAGTACTCCTTTTTATTTGCAGTGTTGAGGGGTTACATCTTAGAGGGTGTGATGCCGGAAATGCATCTGAGGGACAGGGCCTCTGAATCCTTGTCCTTTTTCTGTTTTTACCGTGTGTTCTGTCATGTTTTCTGCCCAGGAGTCCATGAGGGACTCCTGGCAGTGCAGCTCTCTTTTGGTTTGGTGAACAGACCCATGGGATACCCTTATGGCACCCATGGGTAGGGGTACAACCCTGTGCCCCTAGTGTATGTTTTTGGGCACCTGTGGGTGGCCCACAGAGCAGGGTATGGGCTGGTGGCAGCTCCATGCTGAATTTGACAGGTGCTCTGGGTGTCCTCCATTTTGGGATACCCAGGCCCTGCCATTGGAATCAGTTGATTCCTGATAGGAAACAAGATGGCCCCTGTGGCCTCTTGCTTTCTATTGCCTGTTATCTTGTTTTTCCCAAAGTCCTGGGAAGCCCTGACTCTGTCCCTTCCCCCTGACTGGCTGTTGGGTGGAAGTTCCATATATGGTGTTGTTGTAAAGGCCCAGCTAGACTGACTGGAGCCTTCCCAGTGACTGTATGTTATGGGTACCTCCTGTGGGTGGGACCTGGGTGAATGGAGTGTGTGACCAATATACACTCCTTGTTGTGGTTGTCTGGTTTCTGGCATGAGAGACAAAGACTGAGACAGCCCTGCCCGAAACTGGCCTGAATGCAGTGTGTAGTGTTGAATGGCTGGGTACTTGTCCCAATCCACATTCCTTGTTGTGAGTGTCTGAAAGGGAGGAGTGTGGCCTGAATGCACTGTGTACCTGATTGGCTGACTGACTGCATGAATGCCCTTCTGTGTGATTGGCTGCTGTGTGTGTGCCAGCAGTGTGGATGAGAGACAGAATAGTATATCTGGGGACCTCTCACCACTGGAAATTGTTCAGAAGCATTCAGAAGCTGAGTCTCCACTCAAGAGTAACTGGATTTGCTGATCCTCGACGTCCAGCTGGAAGAAGAAGACTTGCTGTGGCATTTGCTTCGACGGAACTGAAGGTTGTCGAAATCGTCGAGGACTGACCCGAGAGAGGACCTGGTAAGGCGCCCTCTTCCCGTGCTCCGAGGGACCATCGAGCACCGCTGAATCTTCGCCGAAGCGCCCTGGAAGTCAGACCCTCGAAAGGCTGCCGACCCGAGACGGGACCGCCGAGGAGATCGAAGTGAAGCACCCGGACATCGACGCTGTCGAAGTCCATTGCCGTCGACCAGGGTTCGCAGGTCTGTGTAACCGCTGGAGGCCCGTCGAAGTTGTGTTGCCCAGCCGTGGGAACCACTTGACGCCGTGCCGCCGACGACCGGAGCCGTCCGCTCCTTGCCTAAGAACATTTGCCTTGAAGGACTCCCTCGTCCGCATCGTCGACCGCTTTGTCCCGCCGGAGAAAGTCGAGGACGACCAACGCGCCGAGGAGAATCCGCCAGTGGGTTTCCCGCCACCTCACGACCCCAAAGACTCGAGCGACTCGACGCCCTTGCTGGGCTCCCGTCTCTACAATCTTTGCGGTCCAGAACTATTGTCATCGAGGTGCCCCGCACACCTCCGCCTTGCAGGACGCCGACGCCCCGACGCCGACGAGCACCGCTCGGACGAAGCTGCCGCCTCTTCGACATCGTTCTACCTCGTTTGTCGACGGACGTTCGACGCCCCGTGCCTCCCGCTTGAAAGGGAAGGCATTCAAGAAGGGCCGTCGATTCCCCGTCGCCGAACCCCGAGGTCTTCGACGTTTCTCGACGCCTCTCGACGATCCGTGACTCCTGCTTAAAAGGGGGTCATTCAAGAAGGATCTGTCGACGCCTCTTCGAAGAACTCGACTCCACCAGGTACATTGGGGGGGTAAAAACATTGTAGGAGAGAATAAGACTGTTGAACAATATATGGACTGGGCTTGTGTCATATCCCTTTATTTTACAGGTTGCCCAGGTGGGGGGATCTCCACACAGAACTGTGTCCAGTGGTAGGGGCCAGTATTCTGCCTATTGTTTCAACCCTCTGTTATCTCTCCTCTCTCTATTGCTGGTTTCCTTCTTATTGATCTGTGTGCCATTTTAACAGTATTGTGAATGCACTTTAATGAGGTCTAATATTAGTGGTACCACTTTAGAATTGTAGATATTTACCATTGCTGATTTTCCTGAGCACAAAGTGCGTTATTGTGATAAGTGTACATAACCCTTGAATATTAATTATATAAAGACTGTGTTTTCAGTAATACAGTGTGTGGACATTCCTTTGTGGGGGCTTGGGGATACACTGTACTTAAGAACCAGCCTGCATCACCTCCTGAGAAGCTAGGCCTTGATTGCTCGTCCATAGCTACCGTATTAGAGAATCTTGGCTGGGGTCCTCTGTGCCTCTCCTCTACCATATAGAGAGCGGAAGTACAGACCCCCCCACCGGTCTTCTTTACAAAGCTGGTGGCAGCGGTGGGATGCTTATGGTTTTAAGACTCAGTGTATAACCGTGCCACTTACAAAATATCCGCACTTTATTAGATTAAGGTTTGGGTGTGTACCAAATAACTGCATTACAGGCAATGGAGCCCATTGCAAATGGTAAATTGACTCGGATGAGCTTAGAGGCTCTCCAGAGTGCTTGTGAAGCCAGGGAGTTAGACTTTGTGGATAAGTCTAGGGCTGAGCTGATAGCTGCCCTGGTGGACTACCAGACTGATGGTGAAACCCTTGATGAAGGGGGGGATGCAACCAGTGAGGACTCTGCCCCTGGGGTTGTCGCTGAATCTGTTTCTGGGAATGCCACCATTCCTGCTGCCTCTGTTCCAAACCCCAGCAATTCCATGGAACTTGAGTTATTAAGGATGAAATTGGCCTTTGAATATCGCAAGTTGGAAATAGAAGCTGAGCTTAAGAAAGAGGAGCTGGCACAGCAAGTGGAACTCAAGAATAGGGATCTTGCGCTCAAAGACAAGGACACTGAATGTCAGAGAATCCAGCTAGAGAGAGCTAGAGTGGAGACTTCAGCTAGACCAATTGAGAGGGGCAGGTCCCCAGCCACCAAGTTTATGAAAGATTTGGTTGGTGTGTTTGTGGAGGGTTCAGATATCCTCCAATGGATTGAAGCGTTTGAAATGGCTTGTGCAATTCATGATGTAGATAAAAGAGATTGGGCTAAGTGTTTGTTAAGCAGAGTGCCTCAAACTGGATATGACTGTATTCTGAAGCTGAGTGTGGAAGAAAGGGGTCAGTATGAGTGTATGAAGTCTGCTTTGATTGCCAAGTTTGGCAAGACACCTGCCCAATACCTTAAAAGGTTCAGGGAATTTAAGAAAAGAGAGAATGTGTCTTGGGTTGACTGGGTGAGTACTGCGCACATGAACATGATGGGGTGGATTGATGGATACAAGGTGAAAACTTTTGTTGAGTTGTCCCACCTCTTGTTTTTTGAGCATTTTTCTGGAGCCTGTTCACCAGAGCTGCGTCAGTATGTGGCTGACCAGAACATTTTGGACCCCTTTAAGCTGGCTAGGTTGGCTGACAAGTGGGTCTCCCACCGGGTGTCCCCTAAGGACTCCAGTGGGAAGGACAAGGACAAAGAAAAGGGGGCCTCTCAGAAAGCTGAGGAGTCCCAAAAGCAGTCACAGTCGGGTAAACCAAAACCTTCCTCTCCTAAGACCCAAAAATCTAGTGGGGATAAGTCCTCTGTGGGTGGGAATAAGAGTAGTGGTCCACCTGCTGCAAAGCAGGCTCCCAGTGGTTCCAGTACCGTACCCCGCACTCCTGGCACTTGTTGGGATTGTGGGGCTCTGGATCACAAAAGGGGTGACCCCAAGTGTAAAGGTAAGGCACTTGGAGTACAGGCTGTCAGCCTGACCTACCCTTACCCCGTGTCTGAGGTGGAGGCCACTGTCCTCCCCTCCTCTACAGGAATCACATTTGGTGCTCCAGTAGAGATTTCCTTAGTGTCCCTTGGGGCCTGGGACCAGTACGCAGAAGTACTGGCGACTATCCCACAGAACACCCGTAGATTTTTGAGAAGTGTCCTCTTGAATGGCCAGCCTTCTACTGGTTTGAGAGACACTGGGGCAAGCATGACAGTGGTGGACAGGACCCTGCTCAAGCCAGAGGACTATGAAGGTGCTCCTCTGCAAACCACCAGGTTAGCTGGTGGGCCTCCCAAATTATCGCCTGTAGCCCTAGTCACACTCATGATTGGAGACAAGACAGCAAAGCTTCCTGTCCTGGTTCAGGACAATGTCCCTGCTAACATTCTGTTAGGAAATGATCTAGTAGAGTTGGGGTTGATCTCGGATGGTCTTCCCATGACTGCTGCTGCAGTCACTAGGTCACAGGTGACACCGGGTCTGGCTGTGAGTCAGGTATCCGAGCCAAAGGCGAGGCCTAAGGCAAGAAGAAGGAAGACCAAGAAGGCCACCTCTGTGGAGGGAACACCTTCTCTTCCTGCTGTTCCGACAGCACCCAATGGGATCCATGCTCCGGACGGGCTGGGTCCAGCGGAAAACCCAAACTCAACTCCTGTGGGAGAAGAGACAGAAGACTCTCCTGTGGGAGAGGTTCTCAACCCGGAGGATCATCCCGACCTTCAATGCTTGTTAGCTGAAGGGGGACCCTCCCGGGCAGACTTCTGTAAGGGACAGAGAGAGTGCCGCTCTCTCGAGGGCCTGAGGAAACAGGCCCTGTCCCAGGCACAAGGTGAAGTGCCTAGGACATTCAAGATTTATTGGGAGGGTGAGCTCCTTGTTAGTGAGCCCACTAAGCCCGAACCTGGTGCCCGCAAGAGGTTGGTGGTACCCCAGGTTTACAGGCCCTTCCTACTGCAGTTGGCGCATGAGGTGCCCTTGGCTGGTCATCTTGGGACCAAGAAGACTAAGCAGAGGCTCTCTGCCCATTTCTACTGGCCACGGATGGGAGTAGAGGTGGAGTCCCACTGCAGGACCTGCCCAACTTGTCAGTTGTCTGGCAAGACTGGAGGCAGGGTCATTGCCCCACTGCAGCCATTACCAGTGGTTGGCACACCATTTGAGAGGGTGGGCATCGACATCGTCGGTCCCCTTGACCCTCCCACTTCAGGTGGACATCGGTTCATCCTGGTCTTGGTAGATCATGCCACCAGGTACCCTGAGGCAATACCCCTTCGGACTGTTACTGCCAAGGTGGTTGCCAGGGCTCTCCTGGGCATTTTCACCCGTGTTGGATTCCCCAAGGAGGTTGTCTCTGACCGAGGATCCAACTTCATGTCTAGTTACATGAAAACCATGTGGAAAGAGTGCGGGGTAACCTACAAGTTCTCCACCTCTTACCACCCCCAGACCAATGGTCTGGTTGAGAGATTTAACAAAACTCTCAAGGGCATGCTAGGTGCTTTGGAAGAGCCCCTAAGGAGGAAATGGGATCTCCTCCTGCCATGCCTGCTGTTTGCTTACAGAGAGGTACCTCAAGAGGGTGTTGGTTTCAGCCCCTTTGAGTTACTCTTTGGACATCCCGTGAGGGGGCCCCTCGCCTTGATCCGAGAAGGCTTGGAAGCCACCCCTCCAGGTCCCGCCAAGCAAGTGGGGGACTATGTGTTAGGCCTCAGGCGGAGGATGACACAAATGATGGGTCAGGCAACAGCAAATCTCAAGGCCAGCCAGGAATTGAATAAGTACTGGCATGACCTGAAAGCTTCGCAAGTGGATTGGACTCCGGGACAGGAAATCCTTGTGATGGAGCCTACCAAGCCTAGAGCTTTGGCAGACAAGTGGACTGGACCCTTCAGGATCATCTCCAAGATGGGCGAAGTCAATTATCTGGTGGACATGGGAGCCTCTGGGGTAGCCCCCCAGGTATTCCATGTCAACAGGCTCAAGCCTTTCCACAGGCGAGCAGAGGTCTCATGTCTCTTGCTAGCTTCAGGGCAAGAAGAGGATGAGAGTGAGCCCCTTCCTGATTTGCTGCATAGCAACCCTCAGGATGGCTCAGTGGAGGGAGTACAACTCTCTCCCGATTTGACAACAGAGCAGCAGAGGGCCTGCCGGGCTTTGCTCCAGCAGTATGCCCCTCTGTTTTCACTGACACCGGGCCTTACACCGTGGTGTAAGCACGAAATTGACACTGGTGACAGTGTGCCTGTCAAAAGCAGGAGCTATCGTATGTCAGATACCGTCAAAAACCACATCCAGGCTGAGGTCGCCAAGATGTTGGATCTGGGTGTTATTGAACCCTCCACCAGTCCCTGGTCCAGTCCAGTGGTCCTTGTCCCCAAGGCAAGTTCCCCGGCGGGTACCAAGGATTGGAGGTTCTGTGTGGACTACCGAGGAGTCAATGCCGTCACCAAAACTGACGCGCACCCATTGCCCAGGGCTGATGAGCTCGTGGACACTATAGGTGCTGCCAAATTTGTGAGCACCTTTGACCTTACCTCAGGCTATTGGCAAATAGCTCTGACGGACCATGCCAAGGAAAAGACGGCATTCTCCACACCTGAGGGACTCTACCAGTTTAGGGTCATGCCCTTTGGGTTGAAGAATGCCCCTGCCACCTTCCAGAGATTGGTCAACCATGCGCTCAGTGGGCTGGAAGCCTTTTGTGTGGCTTACTTAGACGACATTGCCGTCTACAGTTCCACCTGGGAAGAGCATTTGACACATCTGGATAAGGTGTTGCAGGCCTTGAAAAGGGCTAACCTCACTATCAAGGCCACCAAGTGCCAGATAGCTCAGGGGAAAGTTACCTATCTTGGTCATGAGGTAGGAGGGGGTCAAATCCAACCTCTCTCCAGTAAAGTACAGGACGTACAGAACTGGGAGACGCCCACTACTCAAACCCAGGTGAGAGCCTTTTTGGGCCTCACTGGGTACTATCGCAATTTCATGGCAGACTATGGAACCATAGCTGCACCCCTGACAGCTCTAACTTCACCCAAACAGCCTAGGAAGGTTAATTGGACTGAAGACTGTCAGAGGGCCTTTGATGGCTTGAAAGAAAGTCTGTGTAGGGCACCTGTGTTGAGTGCGCCTGACTACAGCCGACCCTTTATCGTCCAGACGGATGCCTGCGACACCGGAATTGGAGCTGTCTTGTCCCAGTTAGATGACAAAGGGAGAGAACATCCTATCATATTCATCAGTAGACAACTCAAGGGTAGAGAACTTAGGTGGGCTACTGTTGAAAAGGAATGTTTTAGTATAGTTTGGAGCCTTAGGCGTTTTAGGCCCTACCTTACGGGGTCCACCTTCAAGGTCCAAACAGATCATAAGCCCCTGAAGTGGCTTATGCAGATGAAGGGTGAGAATCCGAAATTGCTCAGGTGGTCGATTAGCCTACAAGGGCTAGACTTCACCATAGAGCACAGACCAGGGAAGAGTCACGATAATGCAGATGGCCTTTCCAGAAGGTATGTTGACCGTCTGGATGAGGGTGTCTATCCCGTGGGAGATTAGGCACCCTCCACCTCAGTCTGGGGGGGGCGACTGTGATGCCGGAAATGCATCTGAGGGACAGGGCCTCTGAATCCTTGTCCTTTTTCTGTTTTTACCGTGTGTTCTGTCATGTTTTCTGCCCAGGAGTCCATGAGGGACTCCTGGCAGTGCAGCTCTCTTTTGGTTTGGTGAACAGACCCATGGGATACCCTTATGGCACCCATGGGTAGGGGTACAACCCTGTGCCCCTAGTGTATGTTTTTGGGCACCTGTGGGTGGCCCACAGAGCAGGGTATGGGCTGGTGGCAGCTCCATGCTGAATTTGACAGGTGCTCTGGGTGTCCTCCATTTTGGGATACCCAGGCCCTGCCATTGGAATCAGTTGATTCCTGATAGGAAACAAGATGGCCCCTGTGGCCTCTTGCTTTCTATTGCCTGTTATCTTGTTTTTCCCAAAGTCCTGGGAAGCCCTGACTCTGTCCCTTCCCCCTGACTGGCTGTTGGGTGGAAGTTCCATATATGGTGTTGTTGTAAAGGCCCAGCTAGACTGACTGGAGCCTTCCCAGTGACTGTATGTTATGGGTACCTCCTGTGGGTGGGACCTGGGTGAATGGAGTGTGTGACCAATATACACTCCTTGTTGTGGTTGTCTGGTTTCTGGCATGAGAGACAAAGACTGAGACAGCCCTGCCCGAAACTGGCCTGAATGCAGTGTGTAGTGTTGAATGGCTGGGTACTTGTCCCAATCCACATTCCTTGTTGTGAGTGTCTGAAAGGGAGGAGTGTGGCCTGAATGCACTGTGTACCTGATTGGCTGACTGACTGCATGAATGCCCTTCTGTGTGATTGGCTGCTGTGTGTGTGCCAGCAGTGTGGATGAGAGACAGAATAGTATATCTGGGGACCTCTCACCACTGGAAATTGTTCAGAAGCATTCAGAAGCTGAGTCTCCACTCAAGAGTAACTGGATTTGCTGATCCTCGACGTCCAGCTGGAAGAAGAAGACTTGCTGTGGCATTTGCTTCGACGGAACTGAAGGTTGTCGAAATCGTCGAGGACTGACCCGAGAGAGGACCTGGTAAGGCGCCCTCTTCCCGTGCTCCGAGGGACCATCGAGCACCGCTGAATCTTCGCCGAAGCGCCCTGGAAGTCAGACCCTCGAAAGGCTGCCGACCCGAGACGGGACCGCCGAGGAGATCGAAGTGAAGCACCCGGACATCGACGCTGTCGAAGTCCATTGCCGTCGACCAGGGTTCGCAGGTCTGTGTAACCGCTGGAGGCCCGTCGAAGTTGTGTTGCCCAGCCGTGGGAACCACTTGACGCCGTGCCGCCGACGACCGGAGCCGTCCGCTCCTTGCCTAAGAACATTTGCCTTGAAGGACTCCCTCGTCCGCATCGTCGACCGCTTTGTCCCGCCGGAGAAAGTCGAGGACGACCAACGCGCCGAGGAGAATCCGCCAGTGGGTTTCCCGCCACCTCACGACCCCAAAGACTCGAGCGACTCGACGCCCTTGCTGGGCTCCCGTCTCTACAATCTTTGCGGTCCAGAACTATTGTCATCGAGGTGCCCCGCACACCTCCGCCTTGCAGGACGCCGACGCCCCGACGCCGACGAGCACCGCTCGGACGAAGCTGCCGCCTCTTCGACATCGTTCTACCTCGTTTGTCGACGGACGTTCGACGCCCCGTGCCTCCCGCTTGAAAGGGAAGGCATTCAAGAAGGGCCGTCGATTCCCCGTCGCCGAACCCCGAGGTCTTCGACGTTTCTCGACGCCTCTCGACGATCCGTGACTCCTGCTTAAAAGGGGGTCATTCAAGAAGGATCTGTCGACGCCTCTTCGAAGAACTCGACTCCACCAGGTACATTGGGGGGGTAAAAACATTGTAGGAGAGAATAAGACTGTTGAACAATATATGGACTGGGCTTGTGTCATATCCCTTTATTTTACAGGTTGCCCAGGTGGGGGGATCTCCACACAGAACTGTGTCCAGTGGTAGGGGCCAGTATTCTGCCTATTGTTTCAACCCTCTGTTATCTCTCCTCTCTCTATTGCTGGTTTCCTTCTTATTGATCTGTGTGCCATTTTAACAGTATTGTGAATGCACTTTAATGAGGTCTAATATTAGTGGTACCACTTTAGAATTGTAGATATTTACCATTGCTGATTTTCCTGAGCACAAAGTGCGTTATTGTGATAAGTGTACATAACCCTTGAATATTAATTATATAAAGACTGTGTTTTCAGTAATACAGTGTGTGGACATTCCTTTGTGGGGGCTTGGGGATACACTGTACTTAAGAACCAGCCTGCATCACCTCCTGAGAAGCTAGGCCTTGATTGCTCGTCCATAGCTACCGTATTAGAGAATCTTGGCTGGGGTCCTCTGTGCCTCTCCTCTACCATATAGAGAGCGGAAGTACAGACCCCCCCACCGGTCTTCTTTACAGAGGGCTGCTACATTTTGTGAGCAGGTTTGGGACAATTTGGCATAGTTGTGTGGTCTTGGTATATTACATTCAATACTAATTACAATACTAGTTTCCTTAATTTGGAAGCCAAGTTTCTTGGTGTTTCATCTTTATCTGTTATTTGCGAAGTAATAGTTTGGATCAGCACAGTTGTCATGGTTTCACGTCAGATGTCTGGTGAGGAGGCTCTCAACTTACTGATGCTGTCTGAGTCAGAGCAAGGCACAGAACCAGTTGCAGAATCTGAAACAGAATCTGCTTTTGAGGGTGAGCATGCATTGGGGAAGTGAGTTTTAGGTTCTAGTCCCACCTCCTCATCGGATGTGGAAGAGAGCAAAGGGGTACATGCACCTCATCGGACACTTCACACACAAAGTTTGCCTGCAAGGTTGAGGGAATATCCAAGATATACCTTGGAAAGAAACGCCAGTTCAGCTCCCTCCACTCGAGGCATGACTTGGACAAGAAGGGACCACCATTTCGGTTCCCTCCACTCGAGGCGTGTCTTTCAAAATATGTAAACGCCCGCCAGTTTGACTCCCACCCCTTGAGGGCTAAGTGAAATGAAAATGGGAACTGGTCACCATCTATGTGGCAGCAGTGTCTTGTTTACTCGTACCACCCTGCAATGATTTTTACTAAAGTAAAGTTCATGTTTTGTATGACTGTAATGTCTTGTCTTGTTTTAGAATGACTGAGATGTGATTGGTGTGAGTCGGGTAAAGAGGAGCTGTGCATGCAGACATGATTGCTGTGAATGTACTTTTCCATCACTGGAGAAATGGTTAGCAAGCTAGCGGATGTGTATTTAGTGTGCGTATGTTTGCAGAAATGGTTGCTGTAACATGACTGTTGAATGCAGGCACACTTGATTTGCAAGTACTTGAAGTTGATGTGAAAGACAGCGCCTGGAGACTAGGATGCCATATGAGGGGAAGTCCACTTGCTATGAGTGTGCCGATATGGTTCGTGCAACAGGACTGTTGAATGCAGGCCCAATTGATATGTGAGTACATGAAGTTTGTGTGAAAGACATTGCCTAGAGACAAGGCTGCCATGTGAGTGAATGTCCACTTGATAGGAGTGTTGTGAGAACGGCATGGTATCAAGAGAGACACAGACTCGAAGGTTTTCATATGAAAACCTTTATTTACTATGGTTCCTGTGTTGGTGTAATGCCTGATTGGCCCGAACGCTAAAGGGATGGCTCCCTTAACTGATGTTTCTAAAGGCCATGGATGTCTAATGGTTGAAATAAAAGTCTGTCTGTGTCTAAACCTATGCTTGCCCCCACTCTTTACAAAAATGTGATAGGAAGTCTTAAAAAATTAAAATAGTGGTTCAACAAAAATTGGAAACCAAAGTTGGTTTCAGGTGGTCTTCTCACCAGTTGTAGTTTCGTCAATGTCATAAAAATTAGTTCAGGGCTGTTCGTTAGACATTCTACACAGAGCCCTTGCTGTGGTCTCAAGTACCTTCAGTGTCTTTGTGTTCCTTGGGTTCCCTTCCCCAAGCTTCAACTTATTCAAGTTCCAAATACCACAAAAGAAGTATAACCGATGCTTTTGAAGCTTCTCACGGTTCCCTTCCCTAAGCTTCAATCCTTTCAACACTACAAAAACAATAAGTCTCAAACTTGGTTGGGTCTCTCAGGCTACCCACCCCCAAGCTCAGGCCCCTTTCAGATTCAAACACTAGTTCAACTTGTCAGGATGTACCTTTCCTTCTGAACACAGTTCCTTTCACACACACTTCACTTGTGGGGTACAATCAGAGACTTTCAAACCGCCTGGTTCTTTGCTCCTCCTAGGCGTGACCATTCTGATCTGCAACCCCTCTCTTTATTTTTTATTCTTCTTTTAAACCTTTCACCTTCAGGTGCTTCCTACACTCCGTGTTTTCCTTGGCTTATTGCCAGAGCACACATGCACCTTCCCTTTTCTGTTCTTTTCATTTCACTGTGCACGCCTAACACATTGTCCTTTCTTTCCCGTGTACGTTTTGCATTTCTCTTCATCGCACACGCTTTCAACTCTTCACATGCCTTTCCTTTAGCTTTTCCCCTCTTCTGCGCTGCTAGTGCAACTTCCTTTCTTCCATTTCTTTTCTTCTGCTCATTTCCTATATTTTGTCCTTTACACACTTTCAAACCCTTCCTGCTCCATGCCGCTTTAAAATAGTGTCTTTCTACAGCTCCGCTTCACTTCACTCAAACGTGCTCCCGGGTTTCTCACTCTCACTCACAGGGCAGCATTGCGTTGACACGCGGTTTCACTGGATACACAGGGTTGAGGTCAGGGTCTCACCACCTGCCTCTCAGACACCCTTGGGACCGACACACGTCCCAACGGAACAAGCATTTTTTCGAGACCCCACCAGCAGGATACAGGCTGCCTTGCCTCCAGCTTCTTGGGAGGCACAGCTCCCTAGCTACACTGCAGCCCCTCTCAAATATTGGGCCAGCATCTCAGCACAATGTTCTTCTCCAGGAGGTTTCTCCTGCTGCTCTCTGTTCCCTGGCTTCTTAGGTCTTGACAGCACCACCAGCTTGCTCACTTCCTTGTGTGAAACCACACCTTTTATAGTGAAAAAAATAGTCCAGTGAAGTCCGGTGTGAGTGGTCATTATTAAATAACTCACCCTGCCTGACTTTTAGTGGGACAACTTGAGTTCTTTCTATGGCAGGATTCTCTTACTTTCCCCATGTTGTTTCTATGGGTACTCTTAACTGCTCTTAGTTGCCTCCTTCTCGTCTCAGTATTTGTTGGAGATGGGAAGGTGGGGTGCGATTGAAAATACCCATTGAAGGCTGAGGGAGAGTAGGTTGGGGTATTATTGGGATTGGGACGAATACCATGTCTTGCCCTTAGGTATCCTCCTCCCAATCTCTTGTGACCCTCCACTCAGGTGACCCCCCCTCTCTTGTCCACCCCAAGGTTCAGGATCCAAAAGCAAAGGCCTTTTCCTGGCCACCTGAATGGAAGACCCAGAGGGAGTAGGTGGGAGAATACGGTCAGGTTTCTCACAGTGTGCAGACATGGTTGCTGTGGAGCTGGTGATATGGTAGTGGTGCGACTGCTGAAATGGATGGCTAGTGACTGCAGACACGAAAGGTGTATGGATGGGCAGTAAATCGGTTGGTGCCTTGACACGGATTTACTGCTCACAAGTTACTTTTTTCTTGTGCTTAAACCAACCATGGGTGTCCTCTTGCACTATGCACTGTATGAATGAGGAGAGTGAGCAAAGGTGCCTGCAAAAGGGCTTGAAGAGGAAAAACAGGGCAGCGGTGGCCAATCCACAGTGATGCTTGTATTGCCAGAGCACGTGGCATATGGATGATTTATCAGTTTCCGCCAAGGTGAGCACACGCACCCATGTGAGGTCTGGCTTTCGTCGGGACATATGTGGAAACCTGGGAAGGTAGAACATGTGTTGTTGCCCACGTGTTTTTGTGGTTTCCCAGGTGCAAATGTGTGAAAATTGCATATTTTGGGTGAAACTTTCATTGCATTGTGGCTGAGAAATTTCTCAGAGGCCAAAAACACAACATTTTGATTCCTCAGGGCATTCGGTGTACCAGTGGTTTAGCCTTTTCCCTTTGCACCCAGGTCAGTTCACCCACACTTGAGGTACCGTTTTCCTCGGGACAGCTGTGGGAACGCGGGACATGTGTTGTTGCACGCACGTTTCAGTGGTTTTCTGGTGTCAAATATGCCAACATTGTGTTTTTTCCTCTACATTTTGAGCTTTGCTGGGGCTTGTGGGTGATACTATAGTGATTCATGCAAGTGAGACCTCGTTGGATTTCCAGGGTGTCTTCTTTTCAGTAAAGCATGGGGTTCCCCGTTTTCCTTGGTGGCTGCAACACCCCAGGCCCAAATCTGTGGGTTGTCTAAAAGACCAAATACAGTAATATGATGGTCCCCAGGGCCTTTGGTGTACTAGCGGTTTAGCCTTTTCCCTTTGAGCCCAGGTAGGTGCCCCCACACATGTGAGATACAGTTATCAGGACACCTGTGGGAAGGTAGGACATGTGTTGCTGCCAGCGTGTTTTGATAATTTCCTGGTGGGAAATTTGTCAACATTGTGTTTTATTCCATACATTATGGACTTTGCCAGGCTTTGTGGGTGATAAATCCTATGGCGATTCACGCAACTCAGACCCCTCTTTGGATTCCCACAGGTGTTTTCTTTTCAGAAATGCATGGGGTTCCCAGTTTTCCCTGGTGGCTGCGACACCCCAGACTCAAATCTGTGGGTTGGCCATAAAGCCAAATCCACTCATCACCATGACGTTTGATGTTCCAGTGGTTAAGCCTTTTTCCTGTGCGCCCAGGTCAGTTCACCCACACATGAGGTACCATTTTTATCAGGACACCTGTGGGAAGGTGGGACATTTGTTGTTTTCCCTTGGTTTTGATAATGTTTTCATACATTTCCTACTGCACTTTATTACAGATCCCTTTCATTTCCCAAATGTGACACATTGAGTCGCTGCTTTAAGCACTGTATGCTTTGAGAATCCGCAAGTCATCTATCCATCAAAAGGTCTGCCTGTGCTCTTTCAAAAAATGTATGCTTGCCATTCTTCACCACATTCGTTATCGTTATTATCAAATGGTAAGTACATATTTTTAGGCCATCAGCATAAAAATCCTGTGTACCATGGCTCAGATTTTGGCTTGTTTTGTGAAACATTATGAAAAATGTGTGATTTTCTAACTAGAAGAGTCGGGGGAATGTAGTGATGCATTGCTTTTCTCAATATTCACAAAAGCCATTACCTTACAAGTGCAAACCTGTCCAGCACATACTTTGTTCCTAGCTCCTACCGATTTTATCACTGGAAGGATTAATATAATGACAACATGCCATCAGGAATTTAGGTATTTAAATGGTTACCTGCAAAATGAATGGAAGAATACTGCGTCTCTCCTGATGGGGTCACCACATCTCCCTGACCGTCATCTCCTCCCATGTGATCCCTCCCTCATATCACCACCCCCAGGGTCAGGATCAGGTAGTGGCTGCTGTCCCCTGGCCACATGGGAGGAGATTTTAGGTTGGCGATCAGTGATGACTCCACAGGATTCATCACAGATGGCAAAATCCATTTCTGGGGAAGTGTCAAGCCCACTAGCATCTTAAGCGGGTAGACAAATCCTCCAACCTGCATTTCTTAGATACAAGTTCCTCAGGAACATTATGCATGCCAAACCAATACCCAAAAGGAGAATCAACATCCTCCTCTTCCTCCTTGTAAAAGTATTTTTTCGACAAAGGCTTAAAAGCTGTGGACGCGTCAGAGATACAAGTCAATGGCTTCGATGCCAAGGAAGAGGGAACTAGAGGCTTTGATTTTCCTCGAGACAAAGACAGTGTTGACGCCTCTCGAAGTTCTTCCTGCTTACAGCCCGGGCTCTTAGGCACAAGCGAAGTAGCCTATGACTCCCCCGTCGGCTTTATGAGGTGCCATGGGGTCAGAAGCCTTCTCTGGTTTTTTGAGGGACCCAAAGGGGCCGCCTTCAAAAACACCTACATCATTTGAAGACTAACTCTTCCCACTATGCTTCAGAGGCAGATTTATGAGGAACCCGAACCGTCTACCTGTTAGGCAAGGATTCTGATGACGAGCAATGACGCCTCTTATCCAATTTCCGTCGGGAAGACGATAACGAAGATTGTTGCGAATCGCTCCTGGACCTAGAGCGCTTAGAATGTTTTGAGCGCTTAATAGATTTCTGAGGAGATACACCCCCAAGACTAATGTCTTTGGACGACCTCCTTTTCGAAGGAGTAGATGTGGGAGATTTAGAAGCCGACCGACCTAAGGTGAGTTTTGCCTTTCTCTTCAAGGCCTTGCTGGTCATGGATTGACACGATCCACAATCGTCGACTTTGTGCTCCACACCAAGACACCAGAGGCAATTTCTGTGTGGATTTGTGATTGACATTTTCGAATCATAGTCCGCACACCTTTCAAAACCAGTCTTTGGATTTGACATACTTGAAGATGGAAATACGCAATTGAAGAAAATAAAGCCATAGAAAGATCATTACAGTGAGTAAATTCGACCTCCAAAGGATTGCTTTTCTTCTGCAGATTCCTCATCTTGATTAACTCCCCAAGCAGTTAGAATAACAGAGGAGGGCAGAACGCTTTAAACAAATAGATTCTGTAGAACCACCTTACCAAACCGTGCATCAGCTCCCTGTGAAACATGCAAGGCATAGTGCTTGGTGAATGTATGTAAGGATGACCAAGTAGCTGCCTGACATATGTCCCTAACAGGAACCCCTCTTTGGAGGGCTGTAGAGGCTGAAACTCTTCTGGTTGAGTGAGCCTGATGCCCGCTGGAAGCTCCTTGCCTGCCAATTGGTAACACTTGGATATGCACAAAGAAATCCAATACAGGGTTTGTTTGGTTATGGCAAGACCTTTTTGAGACAAAGAATGGGCTATGCAAGATACAAGAGGGGGTGTCCTGACGACAGTATTTCTGGGGTTTACTTTCGCATTACTGTAAACCTTCAACTATTCAGTCATGTAACATACATTCCAATTATTTCTGTATGTAATAGTATTCAAACAATTGAGCGCACAGACATAAATAGAAAATAAATTCAGCTTTTAATTATTTAGCTGTTCATGCATTTCTTTCTTTTTTTAGAAATCCAGTTTACTGAAGGTAGATTGTTTCATACATTCAAAAACCTTTTGTAGACATATTGACAACAAAATTTAAATATACAATGTAGATAACATTTTTTGTGCTTTGCAATTAGTGTACAACCACACCTATCGTGACTCGTGATAGTGAGTGTACAGGTAACAACCTAACAGAGAGCAGTTTAATAGTGTCACAGTTGGTTGTATGGCCAGGCTAGAGGGTGACCTAACACATGGTCGACGTCTGGTTGTAAATCAAATAGTTGAAAAATGTTGGGAGGACCAGAAATAGCACGTTAGGGTGCTGGTCTTCAGACGTTTCGGCAAGGTGCCTTCTTCTTGGGCCTGGAGTAGGTCTCCCTAAAAGAAAGTGGAGGAGGCTCTATTAGTGCCTGTAATCTTAGTCAGGAACTATTGTGCATGACATTAAACATTTCCATAATTATGGTACACCAAGAACAAAGTTTAAAAACAAGTACGGGACTGACCTTTGGGGTAGTAATGATTGTGGATCCTTTGATTGTGGGGTCCACCAGTATGGGATAGGGTTTGTTAATCCATGTGTGTTCAGTACAGTTTCTGGCTGCAGTTCAGCAAGTATAAAGTCAACAACATGGAGAAAAGGAGAAAGAGGGGAGTTGTGTTTAAAAAGCATTCTGATTACTATATGGAGAGTGTTACTGGGGTAGCTCTCAGTAAAACCAGGCTGCATAGTTAAGCATGATTCTCTCCTTCCTAAAGAGGGGCTCATTATGCGGCGTCGCTGGATGCAGAAAGGTTCGCACCAGCTGGTGTGCTCGCGAGCACGTAGAACAATAAATGAGCTTGGGTGCCAGGGGAGGCAAAATGGACGTTTTCCTGTGGAAAGACGAGCGATCAGCCCGAAATATGGTGGCACATGGAGGAGGCTAGGCAGCCTAAGGAGAGCTGTAGTACCTTATTAGAAGGTACAGTGTGGGAGGTAGAATTCCAAGGTTGCCGCGATATGGACGGGCGGCAGAGTAATCGCGTTATACGAACGCTGAGCTGTATCGTAGCAAACAAACTGCGCATGCGTGAAAGAGAGTACTGTTCTTATTAACAGTCCAATGCGATGCGCATGTGTAAAGGTGAGACGGGTAAGTTGAGCCGCGCATGTATGGGCTCTCGATGCGCCTCGTAGTCAAGGAGACGTGCAAGGTGTCAGCATGAAGGCAGCTATGTGATGCGTGCCTAACTACATGCAAACAAAGTGGTAAAAGTGCCTGGGGGGATGGAACAGCAGGCATGTGTTAAGCTGGTACAATCAAGGGGTAGTCATCTGGTTGTGAAGCGCCCCGCTGTTGTCGGCGCCTATGGGGATATGTAGACATAGTCTGCCTGGAAAAATCTGCAGGCATAAGTGCGGATGGCTCCAGCAGTGAGTGGCCTGGTAGTCACCAGGCTGTAAAGCGGCACGCTTAGGATGGCATGGAGGCATGGAAAAATTGAAAAACTGGGCGAGAGAGTCAGCGTGGAAGTAGGACTCCGGGCCTGGGTTGGACCAGATTACTGGTAAGGGGCAGCAGTCTGTTGGTTAGCTGGCTGTTAAGGGGCTGGGCAATGTAGTGCCGTGCTGGCCTAGGGGGGCGTGGAGCATGGTTCCGTACCCAATTAAAAAAGCAGGGTGGGGGACATAGCAGTGCATCTAGCACACTCTGCAACATGTGGCTAGGGGGACCCACAGAGGGCTTGAAGTAGTTGTAACCATGAAACCCTGTGGGGTCTGCCTCATTGAGTCCATTTGTGATGCTTTTTAATTTGAACATCCACCAAGCCGCTTTGTGATTAAGTGAGTTTGAGGCATTGCTGGTATTGGGGGCGCAATCCACTATCCACCAAAGGATGTCGTCAGGGCCATGGTGGTGTTCTATTTAATGATGGACCATGGGTGCTGTTAAGGATTTGCATCTAATACGAGAACGTTGTTCTCCTATTCTCTTGTGAACTTGTCTTGTAGTTTGTCCTACATATCGAAGGCCACAAGGGCATTCTATTATATAGATTACGTTTGCTGTTTTGCAATTATTGAATTGTCCGAGTTGCCACTCTTTCTCACCAATCCGGAATGAATTCATTTTTTTAGTAAAGCGGCACACCGTACAAGTGCCACAGGGGTGATGGTCCCTTATCTCCCGCATGTTCCAGATTGTAGACCTTTGCGTCTTGTTATCTATTCTGGCAAGTGTTAACATGTCTTTTAGGTTTTTGGATCTTTTTAAAGCCATCCTGGGTATTTTTTCAGTATTCCTTTTAGTTTGGTGGTGTTGGGACCAAAGGTAGATACAAAAGTGAGGGTGTCTTCTCTATTGCAAATGACAGTTATGGGTGTTAGCAAGCTCTCTCTTGGTGTGTATTTAGCTCTTTTGGTCGTCTTCTTGATAAGTTTCTTCGGGTAGCCCCTCTCCTCAAGTTTGTTTTGCAGAGCCTTAGCATGTTTGTTATATTGGTCCAGTTCCATACAGTTACGTCTTAGCCTAAGAAATTGGCTGTATGGAAGATTACCACAGAGACTTTTGGGGTGATGGCTGTTGTAGTGGAGCAAGGTGTTCCTGTCGGTATCTTTGGTGAAAAGATTGCACATCAACGCTCCATTTTTGACTGAGATGGATAGGTTCAGAAAGTTGATTCTTGTGCTGCTACTTAGCATGGTGAATTTTATTTCATGTGTTTTTGTGTTGAGCCAATTGTAGAAGTCAATTAGACTATTTTGGTCCCCTTGCCAGATTAGAATGATGTCGTCGATGTACCTGTACCATGAGGTAATCTTATCTTGGAAGGGGTTTGAGGTATTCAGGACATGGTTGCGTTCAAATTCGGCCATGAAAATGACTGCCAGACTATGTGCAAATGCTGCTCCCATGGCAGTCCCGCTTGTTTGCAAATTAGAAGGTATCATTAAAGGAGGAAAAGTTATTGGTCAAGGCCAGTTCTAAAGGTTCCACTATGAAATTAGAGGGGACTCTTCTCTGCAGCATGTAGTTGGTCAAGTGATGTCTTATGTACTCCACTGCTGCCTCTTGTGGGATACTGGTGTATAAGCTGACTATGTCCATGGTGAATAGGAGTTCTGGATCTTCATTGAATGGTTGTCCTTCAAACTTTGTTATGGTAGACATGGTATCTCTCAAATACGTGGGCGTTTGCTGGCTGAGTGGCTTCAGGAAGTGGTCGATGAACTTGCAAATTGGTTCAAGTATCGATCCACACCCTGATACAATAGGTCTTCCGGGAGGGGTATGCCTATTTTTGTGAAGTTTAGGCAACGCATAAAATACGGGCGTTCTGTTTTCTGAAGTATTAAGGAACGTTTCTTCACGGTCCGAGATCCAATTCTGCTCTAGTGCACATCGTGTCACTTAATGAATTTTGAGCTTGATTTCTGCTGCAGGATCTTTTCTAAGTTTTTTGTAATTGCCTTCTTCATTTAGTAGTTTCATCACCATCTCTTTATATTGTGTGGAATGGGCTACGAACAACTGGTCTGACGTCCGAAAACTCGGATGTGCGAGCAACATAGAAGCTTACCACTCTCTTGGGGTCACGCCGGTGGAACCGCTCTTCCTCTTTCGAAGGATGTGGAGGAGGGTAAAAGACAGGCAAATCGATAGACTGGGACAGGTGAAACTCTGAAACCACCAAAGGAAGAAACCCGGGCCTGACTTTGAGAGAGACTTTCTCACAAAAGAACCTTAGAAAAGGAGGTTTGCAGCACAAAGCTTGCAGCGCACCAACCCTCATGGCAGATGTGATTTCAACCAAGAAGGCTGTCTTCAGGGATAACAGCCGTAAAGAACACAAGTGCATGGGCTCAAACAGAGGCACCATCAAGTAGGTGAAAACCAGATCAACATCCCAATCTGGGACGACAAAAGGGGTTGGCGGAAACCTATTGAGAAGGCCCTTCAGGAATTGGGCCATGACCGGAATAGTAAAGAAGGTACCTTGGTCTGGGGACTTATTAAACACAGAGAGGGCCGCCTTTGACTGTGGTATCCTGAAGGCCTGACAAGGCCAGTGACAGAAGGAACTCCATCGCTGTGGCGGTGGGGTAAGAGATAGGGTCAATCTTGCATCCCATGCATCACGCCTCAAATCGTCTCCACCTGCAAAAGTACAGAGATCTTGTAGAAGGTCTGCGTTCAGCCAGCAACACCTCAAGTACATCCTCCGAGAGGTCCCACTCATACCTCATCCTCTCAAGAGCCACGCATGTAGGTTGAGGGAATCCGGGGTCAGGTGGAACACTCGACTCACCGACTGGGTCAGGAGATCCGGATGCCGAGGCAACCACGTCCTCCTCGCCCAATCCGGGACGATCAAGATCGCTCGAAATCTCTTCAACCTCCTGAGAACCCAAGGGATGATGGGAATCAGGGGGTCGGGTGGAGAGCGTAGTGGAGATGGAAGGTCTAATTCATGAGAAACGCGTCGCCCAGTGCGACGTTGGCTGGGTATTCCCACGAGCAAAACTTTTTGCACTTCTTTTTGGACCCTGTGGCGAACAGATCCACTGCTGAGGTACCCCAGAGAGCAAAGACCTCCTCTAGGACTTCCTGGCACACTTCCCACTCGTGTGGGACCGTGCTCTGCCTGCTCAGAACATCCACCCAGGGTTTCTCCGTCTGTATCACCTCTGTGCAGAGTGGGCGGGAGTGCACACCACCATGCTTGTTGAGGTAGTGCATGGCCACTGTGGTGTCTGTCAGGATGAGGACATGCTTCCCTCTGAGACACAGGGATAAAGCCCTCAGGGCTACCCTGATGGCCCGCAACTCAAGCCTGTTGATGTGCCACATGGCTTCTGATGGAGACCAGCGGCCGCTCACCTGCAAACCCTCGCAGTGGGCACCCCAACCCTTCAGAGATGCATCTGTGACCACTTGGGCCTGAGGCCAAAGAGGCTAGAAGGGTCCCCGCGCCATGAGATTACTGCGTGTGTTCCACTAGCTGAGTTTGCGGACTACCTGGCTGGACACAGAGGTGATCCGCGAGTGTTCCCAGATACTGAGAGCCACTGGTCCCTCAGGATCCACTGAAGGGATCTAATGCACAGCGTGGCCTCTGGCACTAGAAAAATACAGGAGACCATGAGACCCAAAAGGCAGAGGAAGGAAGCCGCTAGAAGGGTGGCGTGGTTCTGAAAGAAATACACCACCTGGGTTATGTTGCTGACTCTCCCTTTAGAAGGAAAAGTCTTCCCCTACCTGAGTGTCTAGGACTGCTCCGATAAACTGGAGCTGCTGAACTGGTGTCAAATGGGACTTCAAGTTGAGGGAGAAGTCCAGCCTGTGCAGTAGTAGGCAGGTGTCTTCCAGATGAGACAAAACTTGCCCTGCCGACCTCCCCCGGACCAACCAGTCATGGACCCCTGGATCTCCTGAGGTGAGCCGCAACTACCGTCATTAGCTTAGTGAAGACCCTTGGAGCGGAGGTCAACCCAAAGGGCAGCACCTTGAACTGATAGTGCTTGTCCCCTATGAGAAACCTTAGGACATTCCTGTGCTTCTGATGGATTGGCACATAGAAATAAGTGTCCTGGACGTCTATTGACACCAGCCAGTCCTGAATTGAAGAGCGTGGAGAGTTTCTCAAAACATCACCATCCTGAACTTGTCTTTCCTCAGGAATTTGTTAAGAGCCCTGAGGTCCAGAATGGGACAGAAACCTCCTCGCTTCTTGTGTACCAGGAAATTCCGGGAATACCAGCCTGATCTTCTCTGTTCGGGAGGTACCTCTTCCACGGCACCCTTCAAGAACAGGGCTCTCAGTTCCTATGGCTCCTGTCCCGGTTGGATTGCGGGCAGTGGTCTTTTTAGAAACGGCGAACAATAACCCCACTGAATCAACTGCAGGGCCCAGGCGTGGGAGGTTATCTCCTGCCACTGGGGCCAATGCCCTGCCAACCGGCCACCAACCGGTGCATTGTGGGAGGGGAAATCAAAGCGGGCTTGGAGGGCGCAGGCGCCCCTGCTGCTGTTGCTGCTTGCTGGCCTATAGACGCCCCACTGCCCCTTCCGGGACGCGAGAAGCACCTCTGCACCTGCCTGGCTTGCAGCTGCTGTGCCTTCCTGCCAGAGGGTACGTAATGCCTATAGCCCCTGCCTCTGAAGGCAAAGCTGATGGCAGGTGTGGCCAGCTGCGCCGCTAGCCCCAGTGATTTAGCAACCAACTTGGATTCTTTAATCTTCTCCAAGTATGCGTCAGCTGTGTGACCGAAAAGCATGTCTCCCTCAAAGGGAATGTCTAGCAGCCTGTTCTGAACATTTGGGAAGAAGCCAGAAGTTTTCAGGGAGGCCTGCCGCCTCATTACCACTGCTGAACCCATTGATTGGCCAACGCAGTCTGCTACGTCCAGGTCCGTTTGCAATGACTGCTTGGCTACCTCCTTAGCATGTCTCCCTCAAAGGGAATGTCTAGCAGCCTGTTCTGAACATTTGGGAAGAAGCCAGAAGTTTTCAGGGAGGCCTGCCGCCTCATTACCACTGCTGAACCCATTGATTGGCCAACGCAGTCTGCTACGTCCAGGTCCGTTTGCAATGACTGCTTGGCTACCTCCTTACCATTCTCCATCAGCTGTAAAAATCTGTCCCGCATAGCACCCTCATGGACGAATTCAGCAGCAGGTTCCACAGCTTTCCACGAGCCGGAGGAGTATTTTGCGAATCAGCAGGCCATGCGTTGCCCAAGGTGAACAGCTTTCTGACTAATGCAGACTTCTTTCCCTCGCTGTCTGAAGTCAGACTGAAAGTGGATACCACTGGTCTGGTGGAAACAGTGGTAGCCTTTTTAACCAGCCCTTCCGGGGAAGGGTGTACGGCGAGGAAAGAAGATTCTCCTTTTGCCAGCCTATACTTCCCTGTAAAATTGGCGTTTACAGGGGGAATAGTGCAAGGGTGCTGCAATAAGGAGTATAAAGGGTCTGCAATGGCTGGGTTAAATGACATGTTATGCTAAACTGTGGGACATTCGTCCAAGATATCGGTGAGCTCCTACTCTTTAAGAGGTGTGGTAGACTACTTCAACCCAAGGGTGTCAACAACCCTGTCAGCCAGCGCCCTGAACTTGGTATTAGCACGAGTATAGGGCTGGCTTTGCTGAAATCAACATCTAGGGAAGTATCCATGCCACTAGCGTCCTGTAGACCTTGAGCCAGAGACAATAAAATTGGCCTTGTTGTCGAAATAATCGATGCTGCCGGCTCCTGTGTAAATGGGGTCGACTTGATCATCGGTGCTGAGAATGATGCAAACGAACCATTTCTGAATGTCGGCGCCAAAGGCTTGACCACCGACGGAAGAGATTTCACAGCCAAGGCGGTTTACGATGCTGATGGTTCTTTCGCCGCTGCGGGACGCTCGGATGAGCGATGGACGCCGTGGGTCTCAGCCTTGGGGTCTTATGGTGATTCATGCCTAGTAGGCGTGATGCCTGAAGGCGCTGATGGCGTCAACGGAGTGGCTGGTTTGGTGTTGGGAGCACAGAGTGCCGCATTCGCCGGCAAAGCTTGCTCATCGGGGGCCAGAGCCACACCTACAGCAGCTTGCTGTATAAGAATTTCAAGCATAGAGGTTTTAAAACATTGCCACTCTTCCTGAGTGGTCAGCTCCACAGAGGACTTACTACTTTCCGATGAGCTGGACTTGCGCCGATAACAGTGGTGCTGCTTCTTCCGTGAAGAAGACGAGGAATGGCTCCTGGAATGGGACCATGTCTTGGTCTTTTTGCAATGTTTTTCCTTTCCCTTTCTCGGGTGTGCGATCCTCAGTCTCAGCCTCTGAAGACTGGACGAGAGACCGTGTCAGAGATTTTGCAGACGGCCGACCCAAAGCCAGTTTCTCAGCCCTCTCACGGTGGGATTTTGGCTGCATTTTTTAGCACAACACGCAGGCCTCCGTGTCGTGACCAACACCTAGCCACCACGGGCACACATCATGGGGGTCGGTTACATACATTTTGGCCTCTCAATCATGGCATTGCTTGAAGCCCGAAACCCAGTGAGATGACATGGCGTCTAGGTTTTCTGAAGAAAATGACTTTCATAAAAACGTAGAGAAAACTCGAAGTTGTGTTCCCGATGCAGCGTGCATAAAAAAGGAACTGAAGCATGGGGCGAAGTGATGTGCTACATATATGATGCCTGACGTCACTTCCGGAGCCGACAATCATGAGCCAGCAAGGCGGGTCGATGGGCTAGTCGAGGTCCACTATGCCCCCTGACGAAAAGTTTCTGAGCAGCAGAGCTGGATGATGGATATCTATCAAGATGAGGAATTTGCAGGAGAAAAGCAACCCACTGAAATGTAGTTTAGTAGGTTTGAATGTAACTCCCATTGTGTTCCGAGGGTTAGTTTATGTTTCTCCTTAGTGTGCATGCTAGGCAGTTGTGTTCCCCTGGAACATGTGCTTGAAGATGTATCCCTCTGTAAAGGGTCGATTTTTCATATTTTTTGTGCCAGTGAGGAGAGACTTCAGGATTGAGTCCCAACTTGTTTGTTGAAGTAAATCATTGCCATTTGCTGTCTGTTATAACCAGCACATTCTTCCACATTAAGTGATGATGGAATGCTTGTAAACTACTAGCAATTCCAGAACATTGAAATGTTTCTCTGAAAGTGGGTGAAACCACATTCCCTGCACTGTAAGGTGGAGACAATCATCCTGAGGGTGATGCGCCTGTTGCGATTGTGAGGTGTGTTGGAGAGTTGATAGTTTTCCTTGTAACATGTTTTCTTGTGTCCACTCACTGTAGTGCAAATACCACTGCTTGCAAAAGTTCCCCTAGATTATCAAAATTGCCTTTTGCCTGTAACCATTGTTTCACTAACCACTCTTGCACTGGACGCATATGTAACCTTGCACATGGCACAATGAAGAAGCAAAATGCCATCATGGCACATTGCTTTCCTGATTTATCTAACAACCTGACGTATAACAAGTGAAAAAGTAGGTTTTGGACCATCTAGTTGGAGGGAAAGACTAAGGTATCTTGTATGAATTACTGCTCCTAGGAACTGTTTTTGCTGGTTGGGATTAGGCTTCATTTCTTTTCGTTGATAGAAAAGCCCAGCTGATGCAGAAGATTGTTTTCTACACATTTTGTTGACATATTTCCAGTGTTGTTTCTTTTACTAGACAGTCGCCCTGGTAAGGGTACACTGGAATACTCTCTGCATAGAGGCGCCGCTACCACTGCTAGCACATTTGTGAATACACAAGGGGCTGATGCTATCACAAAGGAAAGTACCTTGAATTGGTAATACACCAGACATTTTGAATCTTAGATATTTTCGATGCACTGGCAGCACTGAAATATGAAAGTATGCATCTTTCATATACAGTGTTGCCATGAAGTCTCCCCTTTTGAGTAAGGAGATGACTTCATGCAATGTTGTCATTCTGAATTTCTGTGGTTTGACATAAGTGTTTGCTGGTCTTAGGTCGAGTACTGGGCGTTTTGCTTTGTCTTTCTTTGGAACAAGGAAGCACACTGAATAAATACCCTTGTTTGCCACTGATGCTGGCATGAGGTCTATGGCTCCCTTTTCTAGCAGTGTCTCTATTTGGGCTAGCAGAATCCATTGATGTTCTAATGGTATTCTCCCATGTCTTGACGGAACATTGTGCGGTTCTAGGAATTCCACGCAATACCAGTCTTTTACTGTCGACAACACTCACTTGTCAGAGGTGATTCCACTCCCATATGTGCACACGCATTTTGCGACAACCCGTACCGGGTTGATATGGGAGGGCACCTGAAACTGAGTCATTGTTTTGCGCATGTGGCAGAACCTCTAGTGGGTTGGCTTCTACCCTTGCTACCCCCTTCTGAATTGTCTGGGAAATGAGGACTGTGATGTTGACTGTTGCACCTGCCTGGTAAACCACATACTGGAACCTGCTCCTGAGGTAGAGCCAGACTGCTCTGAGGATCTTGGGTAGCTTTGCCTGAAAAAACTACAGCGGGTGGTAAAAGAACCTCTCTGTTGATGGGGTTTATTTGTAATTTGTCCCAATGTTTTAAGTTCTTCTTGCTCCTTTTTTACTCTAGAGCATCGTTTATTTACTACCTTACCAAACAAGACATTGTCTTCTACAGGCATGTTTAGCAGTGTGGCCTTAGTCTGCGATCCATATCCAGAACTCCTTAACCAAGCATTTCTTTTAGAGGGCCTTCAGCAACTATTCTACCAGCAGTCTCTGAGGCACTAGTGTGTTTTTGATAACAGTGTTAGCCGTTTGTTTGCACTCTGCTAGTGTTTTAAGCATTTCTGAACACTCATGACTGCTATTAACGAAATCTCCCATGTGATCCCATTGTGCTCCATTAAAGCTTGCCATAAGAGGCGTATTATTGGCAAAACGCATTTGGTAAGCAGCTAAGATTGTCACCTTTTTACACAGGGCACACATTTTTACTGTCCTTGTCAGGACGTGTTGCGTACGTGGCTAAGGGTTTCCCAACACTTTTCCAGGTAGTAGTTACTACCAGTGAATCAGGTTTGAGATGACCCCTGCGGAATAGAGGGTCTGTTGGGGCTGGCTTAAAACTACTTTACGATGCGATGATTAATGGCTTTAGTTCGAGCTGGAATAGAAGAACAAATTATTTACCTCTCGGTAATGTTCTTTCTGATGGATGCTCCTCTCACAGATTCTTCATCTATGATACCCCTTATCCAAGTGTAGCTGTTCTCTGGAAACCTTTCCGACGCCAGCCAATGGAATCGTTCCTCTGCCTTGAAAGGGTGAGGCATAGAAACAAAACACAGGAAGATGGATTTTTTGAGAGAGATGGATATCCAATTCCCCTTCAGCAAAAAGGAGTGTCTCAATCTGAACGTCACCTTCATCACCATCTCTTTGGAGAAAAAAAAACAAATAGGGAGGTAAAACACACAATGCCAGGAACACATTTATCCATCTCGCAAAAGTGATGGCCATCAGGAAATCACCTTAAGGGTGAGTAACCCAATAGAACAGGAATGAAGGGGCTCAAACGGAGCGCCCGTAAGAAACGTTAAAACTAAATTCAAATCTCACGCCTAAACCAAAAACTGGCATGGAGGAAGCTAGTTACACAGACACTGAAAGAACTGCATAACACTGGGAATTGTGAAAAACAAGCTCTTTACAGGAGACCACTTGAACACTGAAATAGTGGCTAGGTAACCCTTTGCAGCACCAATTTGCAGGCCTGCTTGGGCCAAATAAAGCAAAAATACAACACAGGGGATAGAAGACAAGATAAATGATCCAGGAGCCTCTCCCGGAACAAAAACTGAAAATGTACACCACCTGCAGGCATAAATTGATTTCGTATTGTGCCTCCGAGTCGAAAGGAGCACATTGAGGATGTTGTTCAACAAGTCCCACTGCTTGTACCTCAGCCTCTCAGTAGCCAAGCATAAACCTTCAGGCTGCTGAGGTTCGGGTGGAGGACCCGCTCCTATGACTGGAGGAGCAAGTCCACAGTCATCGGAAGGTGCCAAGGAGGGCAGATGGCCATGTCCAGCAATTCCAGCTACCACGTTCTCCAGGGCCAGTCCAGAGCGATCACATTCAGTGTGGTTCTGAACAGGCGCAACCTCCTTAGAGCCAGCAGAATGACCAGAATCAGCAGGAATGAATAAAGGAGGTTGAACGTCCACTCGACCGTCAGTGCGTCCGCCAGAGCTCTCTGGCGGGGAAATTGCCTGGAGCAGAACAACTCACACTTCCTGATGACACTGGAAGTGAAGAGGTCCACTTGAGGAGTCCCAAACCAGGAGAAGATCTCCCCCAGAACTTCCTGACAGAGCTCCCACTTGTGCGAGGCCGAAGTCTGCCTGCTCAAGGCATCCGCTGTGACATTCTATCTTCCGGTCAGATAGGCTGCCGTCAGAGAGACGCGGTTCTCCAGAGCCCAAGACCACCATCACATTGCAACACCTCGGTTGTTGGGGTAGTGCATGGCCACTGTGCTGTCTGACAGCACAGTCTTGCGTTTCACTGAAAAGAAGAAGGTGACCAGGGCCAGTCTGTTTGCCCTCAGTTCCAGCAAGTAGTTGTGCTCCAGAGACTCTGCGGGAGACCACAGTCCGCTGTCAGTTCCGACAGGTTCGCCCCACAACCAGTCAGATGCATCCGTGACCACTATCACCTGGGGCCAAGGTTGGTGAAACAACATGCCAGTCAGAAAGTTGTCTTGCATAGCCCACCCTACTAGATCCCGAGTCACCTGGTCCGATACATGTAAAAGGTCTGACATGTGGCCCTGAAACTGCAACCACTGGCAATGGAGAAGCCACTGAAGAGATCTCATGCGCAGCTGTGCCTCCGGCACCACTAGGATGCAGGAAGCCATGAGGTGCATCAAGGCTGAGGCCGGGACTTGTGCATGGGATTGAAAGACATGAGCCATTTTAAAAAGGTTTGCCACTCGGTTCCTGGGTTGGAATACCCTACCCAGGCGAGTGTCCAAGAGTGCTCAGATGAATCGGAGAGACTAAGATGGCGAAACCGGAGACTTTTTGTAGTTCAGGGAAAAGCCCAGGCTGTCCAAGCGAGTGCATGTGTGGAGAAGATGCTTCGACAATAGATTTAGTGAATAAGCTTGGACGAGCCAGTCTAGGTAGGGAAAGACATGGATGCCCTCACTCCTGAGGTGAGCCGCCACCAACGCTAGAAGCTTGGTGAAAATCCTGTTAGCCGAGTAAAGACTGAACATCAGGACTTTCAAGTGTTAATGATGTTGGCCTACTACGAACCTCAAGTACTTTCCGTGTCTCTGATAAATTGTAACATGGAGATAGGCATCCTGAACAGTCAGTGACAACAACCAGTCATGCAGATCGAGGGCCTGCAGTATCTGGAGTTAGAGTAACCATCTTGAACTTGTCCTTGCGAAGGAACCAGTTCAGCAGCACAGATCCAGATTAGGATGCAAGCTTTGTTCTTTCGGCACCAGAAAATAGATGGAGTACCACGTCCTGCCTTGTTCTGAGCATCGTACAAGTTCTATAATGCTCGTTGAAAGAGACGGACCAACCTCCTCCAAGCAGATTGGGTCCGGAGGCAGGGTGGTGGTCTTGGGGCCGTGAAAGAGTGGAAGACAATAACCCTGATGAATGATCTGCAAGTGCTGTGTGTCATACCTGGCCCTGGACCATTCCAAGCCAAACAGGGAAAGTCTTCCTCTCACCAGTGTAGAGTGACAGATCTGGTCACTGAGGTTTTGCGCCTTGGGGTGTGCTTGCTGTAGTTGCACCTCCTCTCTGGGTGCCTCTACCTCTGCCTCTCGGGAACAGTCTGCCTTGCAGCCTTCTTTGGGGGGGCCTGACCATGGCCTCTAGCAGCATAAGATGAGAAGGGGCAAAAACAAGCTGTGTGGAGGGCTGTTGCACGGCTAGCCCCAAGGACTTAGCTGTGGCCTTTAACAACTGCACCTTCTGAATAACGTTGCCTGCCTTTGACACAAACAGGTACTGCCAGGGAAAGGCATGATCAACAGCCTAATCTGCACGTCCGGCACGAACCCCATGTCCTTAACCAAGGGTGGCGGAGTACAGTACCTGTGGTCAGGGATCTGCCCACACAATCTGCAGTGTCCAAGACGGACTTAAAATCTTGTGGGAAGCCTCCGTGCCATAAGCCACAAGGCCCTGAAAACCACCCTGCATCTCTCCCTCAGGGATGTGCTCGGCCACTCCTGCCACAGCAGACCATAGGCCTTAACGTGAATTTGGCTAGAGCGCATGAAGCATTCACTGCACGTAGGACAAGTCTTCCTGACGCAAACATCTTCTTGCCCCAAGTGTCAAGTCTCTTGCTCTCCCCGCCTGTAGGGAGGGAAAGCAAAGTGTAGGTTTTCAGGTTCGCCGTCGCCACCTAAAACACCAGGTTTACAGGGGAGGCCTTAGAGGATAAAAATGCCACCTCAGATGGCGCGAGGCAGCAGTCCCTCACCAGATCCCCGTCAACTACCGCAGCAGAGGCAGGTTTCTCCCCAACTTCCGTTACAAGCACCGCTACTGCCATATTGAAGGGCAGCAGGGTCTCCTTCCTAGGGGCATCATCCAGGATATCCCAAAGCTTGTACTGGATCTGGATGGAGCAGAAAGCTTAAAGGTCTCGCCTACCTTAGCCATCATCTGTTGAAAAGCTGCCTGAGGCTTGCCCGGAGTGAGAGCTGGCAAGCTATCCATCTCTGGGGACATGTCCAGGCCACTGATGTCTTGCAGGTCCTCGAATAGCTCAATCACATCCTGGCCTTCCCTGTAGAATTCTTCGTGAAACTTCTCTCCTTCCTGGAAACCATGGGTTCCAGCCGAAATGGTACCTGATCAACTTCCTACTCGCAAATGGAGTACATCTTGCACATGAAGGTGTCTCTTTGGAGGGAAGCATACTCCTGGGGAGCTTCAACAAAACACAGATGTTAATCGGCACTAAGAACTTCGACATCAAGACCGGCTCCAGGACTGCAGCACCCACAAGTGGGGTAGTCTGGGGCCTGGACCCTTAGGCTGTCAGTATACACAGACCCGAGCCCAAAGGCGTGCAGGATTGGACTCCAGTGGGTGCCCTGCCAGTCGCCGCAGACACAGTGGGACCCTTCGTAGCCCCTCCAGAAGGCACCTTTGCCGGCCTCGAATTGCCAAAGATGTTCATCATCTTCAGTTGAAATGCCTCCCATTCCTCTTTAGTGGAGGACTGGGTGGGAAAATAGATTGTGCAGGCTGTTACTGAGACTCCCTGGAGTGGTGCGTCCTCTTCTCGGGGGATGAAGAGTGATGGTGAGAGGAACCACCCAGGGAGCCGGACCTCTTCTGGTGCTCCGACACCTTGTCCTCCTCTCAGGGCTGAGCTGTTTTTTCGGGACGGTGCTCCATGCCGTGTGAGCTTGAACGAGACAGCAGCTCCACATTATTTCCCTTCTGGACGAAGGTGAGGAGCTTTGATGCTCTTTCCCAGAAGGCCTTTGTGTGCATGGACTAGCATGACCCACAATCCTGGGTGTTGTGACACTCACCCAAACAAAGACGGATCCAGTGAAGATCCAAACCAAATATCTGTCAGCCGCAATCTGCACATGGCTCAAATCCAGAGGCCTTCAAAGGAGTGAGCACCGTATAGAGAAATTCTTTAGTAAGCGAAGGCGTTCTGACCACCAAACAGAATGCGCATAATAAAGGAACTGAGGTCATGGGGCGCGGGGACTCAATATATACCGTCCCCAATGTCAAGTCCGGTGGGCAGTGCATAGAGGCTTCTGACATGGCGACGCAAAGGTTTCCGAGAACAGCTGTGCTGGGGATAGAATTACCATAAATAAGGAATCCATAGGTGGAATGAATCCACTTGGCTCTCTTCCTGCTCCCACCTGTGAGGCTAAAAACCTCGGTTTCATCTTCGTCTCCACACTTTCCTTCTCTCTTCACATCTCCGATGTCTCTAAGAAGTCACACTATCAGCTGCACCTCCTCAGAGGTATTCTTCCTTTCCTCTCCTTCCCCCTGAAGCTCACTATCTCCAGAGCTCTAGTTCTCTCTAGGCTGGGCTACTGCAACAGTCTCTTTCTAAATCTGCCTGCCTCTGCTCTCTGCCCTCTGCAACTCATCCAGAACAGTACTGCAAGACTTGTCCTTGGCCTCAAGCCCAGGGATCGTATCTCTCCAGGACTGAAATCTCTGCACTGGCTCCCGGTAGCGGTGAGGATTAAGTTCAAAACCCTCTGCATTGTCCACAAGGCCTTCTGGGGCCTGGGACCTCAATACCTTCAACTCTCTCTTCCTAAATATCTTCATTCGAGGGGATTGGGTCCTCTGACGTATTCCATATCTATGACAGGTAATCACCACAGCTGTGCTGCTTCGGAAACTTTTTTCGGCGTCTGCGTTCTGCGTCGATGACGTTGATGCGCCGTCGTCGAGGACCTCCTCCGACGTCATCCGATGTGATAAGTAGGACGCACGACGCCTGTAGGCTCAGTTCTGTTTTTTCCGCGAATGTTTTGCTTCGTGATTCTCGGTTAACGCCTCGACTCTTTGGAGTTCTGTTCTTCTCGGTTCTTCGAACCTGTTCGTTTTTGTGTGAAAATCCTTCGTGTGAAGATGTCTTCTACTTCGTCTTCGACCCCGCGTCCGGGCTTCAAGAAGTGCGGGGAGTGTGGGTCCAAGATGTCGGTGACGGACTCGCACGACGCCTGCCTCTGGTGCCTCGGGGAGGCCCATGACACGGATGACTGTATCGACTGCCAGTTGCTCACGTCCAAAGCCTTACGAGAACGTAAGAAGTTGTTGTCGGTAGGTCGGGTGCCCAAGCCCCGGAAGTTTAAGTCTGCAGGGCTTTCGACGGATGATTCGAGAGGCGACTCTCTGCGTCTCGTGGGTCTCCTTCTAGGAGTCGGTCTCGCCACTCCTCGGCCTCTTCGAGGCATTCTCGGAAGCGCCGACAGCGGTCGTCTTCCAGATTCTCTTCTGAGGACTCTGCCCGGCACGTCACTTACCCCACCAGCCGTGCGACGCCGGAGGAATGGGCTTCCTTCGGGAAGAAAATGCTGGCGATTCTCGAGTCGCAGGGTACTAAGCCGTTGAGTGGGGTCGGCTGTGAGAGGTCGAGAGACACCGCTCGCAAGAGTGGTCGGCACGAGTCACGGGAGAGGTCCCGTTCGGACAAGGGGACTCGTTCTCGACGTACCCGTTCCAGGTCCCGGTCCTCGACGCGTTCGAGACCGTATGCACCTGTGATGTCTTCGAGGAAGACATTGACGTCTGAGGCGTTGAGGGCGTCGACAGGCTTTCTCGAGGCTCCGGCTCCGAGGAAGTCGTCGAAGCCGTCGACGCTCAGGTCGTCGAAGTACACGCTCGGAGCTCCGGCTTCGAGGACTGTGTCGACGCCGTCGATGCTGGCGGCGCTGCATCTGACATTGACGCCGATTTACTCGACGTCGGCGCTGATCCTCTTGGCGCCGATGCCTGTTCTCTCGACACCGGCACCGGTTCACTCGACGCCCTCGACGCCTTTTGAGGCCGGGGTGTCGGAGGTACCCCATGGCACGGGGGAACCCCCTAGGAAGGCTCTGGTTAAGAGCAAGCACGCCAGCTGGAATATATTTCGGAGGTGGATGAGGATTCTGATGGCCTGGTTCCTAGTCAGGTTCCAGATGAAATGGTCTCGGGCCATAGTCAGTTTGATGACTTGAGACAGTCACTGCATGATGCCAGTGGACTGGACACCTCTCCGTAGGTGGAGTTTTGTAGGCCTGAGCCTGGTTCCTCGTACCGGCGCCTTATGGCTAGGGTTTCCGAGTACTTGGGATGGTCTGCTCCCCCAGAGGAGTTTGTGCAGGATGATCTCACGGACATCCTTGATGTTGGTCCCCCAACTGAACCGGTACTGCCGTTTCATATGGCTCTACAGAGAAGGGTGGCGGCAGCTTGGACTGCTCCGGAGAGTCTCCCGGCGGTGGGCAGGTCCTTGTCGCGAAAATACCGTCCAGCCAGTAGCGACCCCTGCTACTTGACCAGGCACCCCACTCCGGAGAGTTTGGTGGTGCAGGCGGCCACGGCCCTGGCAAAGCAGGCGTCGTACCCTACCATCCCTCCTGATAGGGACGACAAACGTTTTGATGGCTGGGCGAAGAAAGTGTTTTCTTCTGGGGGTATGGCGCTTCAGGCGGCCAACTCCATTTGTGCCTTGTCTCATTTCACACACACTCCGTGGAACTGTGTTGCGTTAGCGGCTGATCATATTCCCGAAGTGGACAAACGGGATGGTTTCCTTGCTATGGTCCAGGATGGTAAGGATGCCATGTGTGTGTGAGTCAGTTCAGTCAGGTTTGGACATGGCTGAATGCGTCAGCAGGTCCATGGCGGCGAGCACCGTAATACACAGGTTTGCGTGGTTGCGGAAGTCGGGGTTTGCTGCTGATGTGCAGTCCCGGCTCCTCAACATGCCCTTTGACGGTGAACACCTTTTTGGCAGCAAGGCTGACGAGAGCCTTGAGAGGTTGCAGACCTCCAAAGCTTCAGCGAAGTCGTTGGGCGCTGCAGTTCGCCAACCTCCGCCTTTTCGTCCTAGGGGACAGCAATGGAGGGGTGGTTCCTTTCGCTATTACTCGTCCTTCAGTAAAGCGAGAGGAGCTGGAAGTCAAAGAGGCCAACGCAGGGGTACCAGAGGTGGACGACAGGGTACCCATGGTGCCAAGGCCGCTCGGGCAGTTGCCTCCTTGCCCTCAGGTAACGCCGCAGCCGCTACCATTCAGTCATGAGGCCATGTCCCATGGTTCGCCGGTTGGGGGAAGGCTGGCGCAGCATCTTGTAGAGTGGCGTGCCATTACTTCAGATGTGTGGGTTCTGGAGATCATAACCCACGGCTACTGTCTTCCCTTTCGGCAGAGGCCTCGCGACAATCCACCGGGGAACCTCTCTTTGTAGAGTCCGGATCCGCTCCTTGCGCAGGAAATTCAAGCCCTGCTGGAGAAAGGCGCCATAGAACTGGTGCCTGTAGCGGAGAGGAACAAGGGATGGTATTCCCCTTATTTTTTGATTTCAAAGAAAGACGGGGGATTGAGACCCATCATGGACTTGCACGGTTTGAACAAACTCCTCAGGAAGGACAAGTTCAAGATGGTTACTCTCTCTCAAGTCCTCCAGGCCCTTCAGCTTCAGGACTGGTTGGTGTCTCTCGACCTCAAGGATGCTTACTTCCATGTGCCGATCCATCCCAAGCACAAGAAGTACCTGAGGATCGCGGTTGGCGACTCGCACTTTCAGTTTCGGGTCCTGCCGTTCGGATTGACCTCCACCCCGAGGGTTTTCACCAAGCTCATGGTGGTGGTGGCAGCGTATCTTAGGCAAGGGGGGATTCACGTCTACCCCTACCTGGACGATTGGTTGATCAGGGGGAGCTCTCCAGAGCAAGTCCTGGATCATCTGTCCGTCATCTGCCACTCCCTTCACAGGCTGGGCTTCTCCCTCAATTTAAAGAAGTCCCATTTGAAGCCAACACAGCAGCTCCAGTACATCGGAGCAGTGCTCGACACTTGGCAGTGTTTTCCTCCCCAGGTGAGGGCTCTTCATATTCAGCAGATGGTGCACAAGTTTCAGCATGCCCAGACGCTCCCAGCGTTCAAGTTCTTGAGGTTGCTCGGCCTCATGGCAACCTGCATTCTTCTGGTGCCAGAGGCTCGCCTGCGGATGAGATCTTTGCAGTGGGCATTCAAGATGCAATGGTCGCAGTCCTCCGGCAGGATGTCGGACCCGGTTCAGGTGCCGCCCTCGGTCGCCCGGGACCTTCTGTGGTGGGCCGTCGAAGGCAACTTGTTGAAGGGAGCTCCGTTTTGGCAACCATGGCCGGAGGTGACTATCGTGACGGACGCATCCCTCACGGAGTGGGGAGCTTATGCCAACGAGTTGACAGCCAGGGGCCGTTGGTCTCTGTCGGAGTCCAGACTCCACATCAGTCTGTTAGAGCTGCGGGCTGTCAGGCTAGTCCTGAAGGCTTTTCTGCCGACTGTGCGAGGAAAGAATGTCCTGATCCTGATGGACAACACAGTGGCCATGCACTACCTCAACAAAAAGGGGGGGGGGCAGGGTCACTTCCTCTGTGCAGGGAGGTGATGCAGCTCGAGTTCTGGGCCATCCAGCAGGAAGTTTCGATCTCGGCAGTTCATCTGGTCGGAGACGAAAACGTGACGGCGGACGCTCTGAGCAGGCAGAGCACGATCTCTCACGAGTGGGAGTTGGCTCAGGAGATTCTCCTGGAGATCTTCGTCCTTTGGGGGACCCCTCAGGTGGATCTCTTCGCCTCCAGTGTCAACCGGAAGTGCGAGAGGTTCTGCTCACGGAAATTTCCTCCAAAAGGAGCCTTAGGAGACGCGTTCGTGGTGGAGTGGTCATTCCCGCTGCTGTACGCGTTTCCTCCAGTCCCCGTCATCCCGCAAATGCTGCGGAGGTTACGGAAGTTCGGTTCGCTGATGATCCTCATTGCTCCGGAGTGGGCTCGGAGGACGTGGTACCCGGATCTTCTCGACTTGTCCATCTGCCCTCCATGTCGTCTTCCCTACCGAGACGATCTGCTCTCACTGGAGTGGGGTCAGGTTCTCCATCCAGAGGTCAGATCCCTCAACCTTCACGCTTGGCTTCTGAAAGATTGAGGTATAAGGATTGGGACCTCCCTGAAGACGTGATGGAGGTGTTGCTCTCGTCCCGACAGCCAGCAACAAAGTCTCTGTACCGTTGCCGTAAGTTCTGCGACTGGTGCAGAGTTCAGAATGTGGATCCTTTTGCATATGACATCCCCATGGTTCTGTCCTTTTTACCTTCTTTGGCCCACAGGGGCTTGCAAGTGGGTACCATTAAAGGTTACCTGGCGGCGCTGTCCATCTTTAAGCGCTCGTCTGAAGAGTGTTCCTACTTTAAAATCCCTTTAATTTCACAGTTTCTGAAAGGGCTCACTAATGTGTTCCCTCCGTCACCTTTCCTGGTGCCCGGTTGGGATTTAAACCTTGTTCTTAAGTTTCTTATGGGGGCTCCGTTTGAGCCTTTGCATTCTTGCCCTTTGAGGCTGTTAACTCTGAAAACTGTGTTTTTGGTTGCGGTTACTTCCGCTCGCAGAGTGAGTGAGTTACAGGCACTTTCAGTTAAGCCACCCTTCACTGTATTTCACAAGGACAGGGCTGTCCTTAGAGTTCGTCCTTTTCTTCCGAAGGTGGTTTCGGAATTTCATTTGGCCCCGAAGGTTGTTCTTCCGGCATTCTATCCTCCTCCGCATCCTGGTAAGGAAGAGGAGAGGCTCCATAGGCTTGATCCTAGGAGAGCTTTAAGCTTTTATGTTTCACGCATGTCCCGGGTCAGAGTGGACGATCAACTCTTTATTGGTTACGCTGGAAAGCGTTTGGGACAGGCTGTGACGAAACAGACTTTGTCTCGCTGGATTATTTTGGCCATCTCGGAGTGTTACCGCTTGGCGGGTAAGGACCCGCCGGCTGGCTTGCGGGCCCATTCTACCAGGGGTATGGCTGCGTCTACTGCCCTGCAGAGGGGTGTTCCTATTCACAACATCTGTGATGCAGCCACCTGGTCTTCTGTACATACATTTGTACGTCACTATTCCCTCTATTCCATCCGAGGACAGGATCTGGCCTTTGGCAAGGCGGTCCTTTGCTCTGCTATTTGATTGGCAATTCTAAATTTTGATTCTAAATTCTTTCCCTCCTCCTTGCTCTGGTACTGCTTTGGGAGTCTGTCATAGATATGGAATACGTCGGAGGACCCAATCCCCTCGAAGAACAAGTTATTTTCTTACCTGGTAACGTTCTTTCGATGGGATGGTCCGACGACGTATTTCATATCGCTCCCTCCCTGCCTTCCCCGCTGCAGAATTTCCTTTGCGATTGCAGCTTACGTTCCGCAGGGATTTGTGTCTGACTGGCAGTCGACTAATGTCATACGTTCTGGGGGAAAAAACTACAACTGAAGCTACGGGCGTCGTGCGTCCTACTTATCACATCGGATGACGTCGGAGGAGGTCCTAGACGACGGGCAACAACGTCAACGACGCAGGACGCAGAAAAAAGTTTCCGAAGCAGCACAACTGTGGTGATTACCTGTCATAGATATGGAATACGTCGTCGGACCATCCCATCGAAAGAACGTTACCAGGTAAGAAAGTAACTTGTTCTTCTCGGGCTCTTCACTCATCTGCCTCCAACTCCCTCAGGGTTTGTCGCTTCTCCAAGCAGCGAGTTGGTGGTAGATCTTTCTTCTGCTGGGGCCTCCCTCTGGAACAGCCTCCCTGCTTCTCTGAAACTTGACGTTGACCATCTCCGGTTCCGGAAGCACCTCAAGGCCTTCCTCTCTGCTTCTGCTTTCTCGCCTCCTCTCCCCTGCTGATCTCCTGGATGAATCTGATCCTGCACTGGTTACCTGGCTACCCTCTGATCTCGGGCCCAGGTTCCCCCGCCAGTGGCACACCTGCACCGGCCCCCTGGCAACCCTTGCACTTGCGGACTGTTCCTGTATCCCTACAGCCCCTACTAGCACTTGACACCTGATGTCTGCACTTGCTACCAGCTGGCTGCACTTTTATTTATTGTCTCTATTTATTCTACTGTTATCATATGCACTGCACTGTACTGCCCCCTCCCCTTCTCCCTGCACTTTTCCCCTTCCCCCCATCCTCTGCACTTGCACAATCTCAATGTCACCTGGCTTAGTAGGATCGTTGTCTCGGTCTTCCCTCGGTTTCCCCTCCTGTGCCTCGTCGCGCCTTGAAACACTTGTGTATAGGCGTGTTATAAATGCCATATAATATCATTAGAAAGGAAGAGAAATAGGATGGACGTTAGAAGAAACTAGGGGTCCAGGGAGAGTTTCTTTAAAATGGGAATACTGGTTGCGTGTTTGAAAAGAGAAGGGAAGGCGGTTAAAAAAGTTGTCAAGATGGGGAATAATGTAAGGAAAGGCCAGTGGGATAAGGGATGAAGGAATGGGGTAAAAGGAAGCAGTGGGTGGAAAGTAGGGAGGAATGAAACAGTGTCAGATTGAAAAAGAGGAGACAGTCGAGTGAGATGACAGTGATTTAGCGTTGGCTGAATTTGGCAGAGGTACAGTGAAAAAGAGGAGAGAAGAAACTTTAGAGGTGAAGTAGTCAATTAAAGTTAGTAGATGAAAGGAGTTGGAGGATTAGAAGATTTTTCAAAAATAGTGAGGAACGAAACCGCCAAAAGGAAACGCACAAATCAGTTCTACGGAAGCCCTTTTAACAAGAGCTTGCCTCTTTCTCACAATAGAGAAGTTAGTCATCAACTGCAGGCACTTTCTTAGCAGGGTTGGTTGGAGGGTGAATCTGCAGAAGAATCCATAGAAAGAATATTATGGTAAGTAATTTCTTTTTCAATGGATTGTCTTTCTCCCGCAGACTCACCAGATAGACTCCCCAAGCAGCATTTGTGAAGGAGGGAGGATGAAAGTCCCTATCCAAGGCAACTTTGTAAAACTGCTCTCCCAAAACGAGCATCAGCTCCACGGGCTACATCCAGGCAATAATGTTTGGCAAAGGTATGCAGCTAGGACCAAGTTGCCGCTCGGCAGATGTCCCTCACTGGCACCCCCTTTGTAGAGCAGAAGAGGCTGCCACTACCCTAGCGGAGTGGGTTCTGATTACTGGAGGTAATTCCTTCCCTGAATTGAGTTAACATTCAGAAATTCACAGTGTGATCCATTTAGAGATGGATTGCTTGGAGAGAACCTGGGACAGATGGAACACCAAGACAATGTTGGGTAAAAACCCTGGTCGCACCTTAAGAGGAACAGATATGGCTTGCATGGCAGAGCCTGCAGCTCACTGATCTGTCTGGCTGATGTAATGGCCACCAAAAAAGCAGTCCTCAGAGTAAGCAAACGAATGGAGCAAGAATTCTAAGGCTGAAAGGGAGCAGCCATGAGGAAAATGAGAACTAAGAAAAGGTTCCAGTCTGGAACAACAACAGGCGGAAACTTCTTCACAAGGCCCTTTGGGAATTGGGCCATAACCGGGGTTGCAAAAAAAGACCCTTGATCCGGAGACCTTTGGAAAGCAGACAAAGCCGCCAAGTATCATTCGACAGTTGTAACCTGAAGGCCCGACAAGGCCAGTGACAGAAGGAACTACATCACTGTAGTGGTGGGGCATGAAGTATGGTCAATCTCACGTTCCCTGCACTACGCCTCAAATCTTCTCCAGCTGCACCTATACAGCGATCTTGTTGAATTTCTACATGCAGCCAGTAGCACCTCAAGTATCTCCTCCAAGAGGTCCCAGTCATCAAACATCATCGCCTCAAGTGCCAAGCATGTAGGTTGAGGGATTCTGGGTTTGGGTGGAGTACCCGACCTTCCAACTGAGAGGAGATCCGGCCAACAAGGCAACCAGTGAGGTGGGCAGATGGCCGCGCCCAGAAGCTCAGAGTGCCATGTTCTCCTCGCCCAATCAGAGGCGATCAAGATCAGGGTTGCTCAGAACCTCCTAAACCTCCTGAGAACAACACAGAATGACGGGAAATCGGAGGGCAGGCAAAGTGTAGGTCGAAGACACACACTACCAAAAATACAGCCCCAAGTGCGGCTCTCACTGGGAATTCCCTCAAGAAAAGCTCTATGCACTGCCTATTGGACTTTGTGGTGAACAGATCCAGTGTCGGGGAACCCCACTGACCTAAGATCCCCTCGAGGACTTCCTGGCTAACATCCCACTTGTGTGAGACCGTGCTCTGCCTGCTTAGAGCATCCGCCAATCCGTTCTCTGTCCCCGCCAGATGTACTGCTGAGACTGAAATCTGAGTCTCCAAAAGCCAGAACCCCAGCTGCATCGCCTCTCGGCAAAAGGGAAGGAAGCACATGCCACCTTGCTTGTTCAGGTAGTGCATGGCCACCGTATTGTCTGTCATAATCAGGATGTGCTTCCCTTTTAGAACGATTTCAGGGCCAACCTGATTGCTCACAGCTCCAGCCTGTTGATGTGCCATTGAGCTTCCATTGTGGACCAAAGGCCACTCACCTGGAAACCCTTGCAGTGAGCACCCCAACCCTTCAGGGACACATCTGTGACCACCCTGGCCTGGGTTCTCGCTGCTGGCCCACCAACAGAGATTGTTGGCCACCAACCTGAACACTTTTAGAAGGTCCTTTAAAGTGCTTAAGTACTCAGACCATTGACCCCGAAGGAGCCATTGGAGAGACCGCATTCGCAGTCTGGCCTCTGGCACTAGAAATGTGCAGGAGGACATGACACCCAAGTGTCTGAGGAAGGAAACAGCTGGCAAGATGTTGTGGCTCTGCAACAGTTTAACTATTTGCCTGACACTGGCAACTCTCCTCTTGGGGTGGAAGGCGCGCAGTGGGAGCCGCCCACCCCCCAAAGGGTCCAGGACCTCTCTGATGAACTGGAGCCTTTGTGCTGGTGTTGTGTAGGGTTTCTGTAAGTCCAGGGAGAAGCCCAGCCTGTGCAGTAGCGAGCAACTATTCTTGAGATGGGACACCACTTTCTCTGTCGACTTCCCTCGGAACAACTAGTTGTCAAGGTATGGGAACACATGGACGCTGGATAACCTGGAGGTGGGCCGCGGCTTCCCTCATTAGCTTGGTAAAACCCTTGGAGTGGAGGGTCAACGCAAAGGGGAACACCTTCAACTGGTAGTGCTTGTTCCCTATGAGGAATCTCAGGAATTTCCTGTGCTTTTGGTGGATAGTCACGTGGAAATATGCGTCCTGGAGATCTATTGACACCAGCCAGTCCTCAAGTCTGAGAGCATGGAGAATTTTGCTCAACGTCACCATCTTGAACTTGTCCTTTCTCAGGAACTTGTTCAAGGCCCTGAAGTCCAAGATGGGATGTTGTCCACCCCACTTTCTTGGGTACCAGGGATTACCAGCCCGATCCGCTCTGCTTGGGGGGTATCTCTTCCACAGCACCCTTCAAAGGCAGGGCTTGCAGCTCTTCCTGGAGCTCCTGTTCCGTTTGCCGAGGAGGCGGGGGAGGTTTGTCCGGCTGCCTTTTTAAGAAAGACAGAGAGTAACCCCATTGGACAAGCAGGAGCACCCAGACTTTCGAGGTAACATCCGCCATTGGGGCCAGTGCTCGCCTATCCGCCCTCCAACCGGGGAAATATGGGGGGGAGAAATCAAAGCGGCTTTGAGGGTGGAGCTCCCCCCCCGCTCCCATCTGCTAGCCTCTGGGGGCCCCCTGCCTCTTCCGGAATACATGAAACGCATCTGCCCCTGCCTGTGTTGAGGCAGCTGAGCCTTCCTGCCAAAGTGGATATATCGTCGGTATCCTCTTCCCCTTGAAGTGAAGCCAAAAGCAGGTTTTGCCAGCTGCTGAACAGCTAGGCCCAGAGACTTGGGCAGCAAGCTTTGAGTCCTCAAATCTCTCCAACGAATCGTCAGCTTTAGTGCCGAACAGATTCTGGCCGTCAAAGGCAATGTCCAATAACTTATTCTGGACGTTCGGCGAAAATCCTGACATACGCAAATACACCTGACTCCTCAAGACAGTCGCCGACCCCTTAGACTTTCTGACGCATTCCGCGATATCCAGGCCCATCTCCTACAACTGCCGGGCAACCTCCTGACCATCATTCACAATTCTCAGAAAGCCCTCCCGCATCTCCCCTTTGGGAATGCACTGAGAGGCTTCCCAGATAACCTTCCACAACCCAAATGTGTACTTCGCGAATGTGCAGGACCTGTTAACTACTTTAAGGGTCATACTTCCCAACGAGAACACCTTCTTGGCTGGGGCAACAACTTTCTTTCCTTCTCTATACGTAGGGAGAATAGACGTGGATGTGGCTGGCCTAGTGTTATGTACCACTAATCCCTCTGGCGTTGGATGAGTGGAGAGATAAACTGGGTCTCCTGTGAGAAACCGCAGGGTATTCTCACTTCTAACCCCCTTGGATCCTCTACGCAGGTGGCCAGGGAAAGGCCATCGCTATTCGATTCTGCCCCCAAAGCGGAGAAGCGAGGGAGGATCACCTGGATGGAAGGTCCTTGGGGAATGGAAGTGGGGTGCCCTTAGGTGAGACATGGTATCCCCTTTTCCTGTTAGTGACCAACCCAACCCTTCTCCCATCTTCATGGGCTGTTATAAGCCCAATCCCCTGCTTCCTGCCCATTTGACACTTGACAGTACTGGGACGAAGAAGAAGCAACTAAGAGCATTGAAGACGATGCTCTTAACAGGTACTGGGACGAAGAAGATGCCTACGAAGAAGTGTCAGTCAGGCATGTCCCATTAATTGTGGTCAGGCAAGGCTAATTGAATCACACCTGCAGCCTGTCCAGAGGCTACAGGTGTGTAAAAGGAGAACAGCCCAACAGTATGAAAGACATCCGGGTTGACAGGAAAAGCAGAAAGGTTGGGGCAATCGGCAGAAAACCTTCACGGAACAAGACGCTGGGAACCATGGAGAAGGATGGTCCATGGAAGCGTGGTCGAGGAGATGGGACTCCCTGGAGCAGAGGGAATGAAACAAGGGAAACCGCGGGGGAAGGCTGTCCCTTTCCCTTATATTTGCATTGCTCGTCCCCCTGTGTGGAGAGGCCAACACAGGATTGCCTGACGGGCAGAAGGTGGAAGCCGGATCTTGAAAGTCATAGACTGTGTGTTCCGCGTTGCAATGAGAACTGTCAAAGCGACCAGTGAGTTTCTGGCAGCCGGGAAACCTGATGCGTAAATGTGTGTACTTTGTTATTAAGGGATATTTTGTATAGGAGAGGTTGCGTGGCTCTCATGAGCATGTTTTCGAAAGTATCTGGTCCTTCACAACTTCAATTACTGAATCAGCAGGATAACTTTGTATGGGAATGGTCACGTGTAGCATAAGCCACGTTTTCGAAGGTCTCTGGACATTGGGGAATCCATTTAAAGCAAAACCAACAAACTTTAAACACTTAAGACAGCACAAACCAACATCAGACATTTAAAGAAACATTCAACGCGGAATGAATAATACTTATTGAACAATAAATAATATCAAACTAAGTTAAAAGTGAAAATCACCATTATTGAATAACAAACTTAAAGGAATGGTGCGGTCAGAAATATTATTGTCCCTATGGTTCGGCCATGTGTTTTTAACCATAAGCCGATCGATCGTACAAACATTTCCTATGCACCTTACCAGAGTTTTCGTCTCTTGAACACAAGCAAAATCAGGCAGCAGGGCGTGTCCATTTTGTGATAATCTCATCACTTGCCGCATCGCCCTGGGTGACCTGCCTTTGCGGCACTAAATCATATCCCCCGTCCCATAGCCTGACAACACTAGACGCATACCGCCCATTTTACAAAGCCAAAGTACGTCTCATGTCAACATTCTCTGCGCTTCAGCTAATGACGTGTCGCCATGGAAATGGAAGGAAGCCTCTTTCCTCAATAAGTATAAACAGACCGTTTCACAATACACAACAGCAGATTTTCTATTCCATTCCTCTCACTGCATTTCTTTGAGTATTCTGTGACTCGTTTCTGTGCTCTAGTCAGCTACCTTCGTTGCTTGTAGCCCGTGTGAACAGATACCAGTACCATCGCTATACATTATTTTCGTTTGTTTACCACACAATGGCAACAATAATGCCCTACCAGTACGAGCCTAAGTATTCCTAGGAGGAATTACTGGAAAGAGAAAGATGCAGAAACGATGGGGCTTCGGACGACATTTAGGAGGACGATTTAACAGATGAAGAGCCTGGGCCTAGTCACATGGACGGCGTCTCCACCTGGTGTACCTGCAATCGGTGCGCGCTAATGCCAACCGAGGAGGAGAACTGCTGCTACCGAGAAAACTCTGGATGCTTGTCCTACATATCGGAAGGCGGGACACAGCCACAATGCGTTACCGAGCTGCCAGACTTCAGGGCAGCCTGCCTCACACGGTCAGTGTTGAGGATTTTGATGGTGCTTATTCACAAACTTTGCGCAACAGTTCGCCCTCGTAATCCAAGTAACGAGTAAGTATACTCTACTTGTGATGTCAGTTAGGCCACTACTATTTCATGGTTGTCTCCTATATTCTCGTAACTTCAATATATCATTATCATATCAATTTACTCTTGCAATTCTCTAGTAATAGTCGTATAATAGTCGTTCAGTATTGTGCAGTGTCTAGTTAGCATTTGTTCTGGCAAAAATGCCATTGGATACAAGAATTGACATTGACAACTAAGGTTTAATACACTTATCTTGGTCATTTAAAAACAGTTTGTATCTTTCTCTTTCACAGGTGGTACCGGCTGGCGGCCTATCGTTCTTTTACATGGTGGCTTCGTGGGAGGCTCGGACACCGCGTACGAGTAATACTCGCCTGTGTCATTGGTGCCATTAGAGAAACTTTCCCCAGTGACAGCGGTCAGTACAGGGGATTTCCCCTTGCTGTGCTGCAACCAGACCTTTACAATGTGTAGTAGTTTTGTGCCATCAAAATAAGAAACAAAATAAAACACAACATATTTTTTTATCAGTGGTTGTTTCAGTTTTTAAGTGAATCAAGTGCGTCTCCATTCAGCAGTGTTCCGGTGCCTTGTATGCACGCCCCAGGCCCATCCATCCCGCCTCCACTATCAAAGGCAGGTCGCACCTGTGGATGTGCGCAGCCAAGGGGTGCTGTCAGGGGCATGAACGGCCAAGGTGCCAAACACCATGTACACTTCAAAGCTATCTTTTGCACAGGGTCATTGTTCACATGGCCTCCTCTGACCCCATGTCTCCAGGCAGGCTCCCCTTGAAGCAGGCCACGCGCCTGCAATCCACATAAGTGTGTCTCCATTCAGCAGTGTTCTGGTACCTTGTCTGCACGCCCCAGGCCCATCCATCCCCCCTCCACTATCAAAGGCAGTTCGCACCAGTGGGTGTGCACAGCCAAGGGGTGCTGTCAGGGGTGCGAACGACCAAGGTGCCAAAGACCATGTAAACTTCAAAGCTATCTTTCGTGCAGGGGTCATTGTTCACATGGCCTCCTCAGAGCCTGTGTCTCCAGGCAGGCTCCCCTTGAAGCAGGCCACGTGCCTGCAATCCACATAATGCCACGACACATACATGTCATTCATTCACAAACACACCCCTTTTTGTAATTCTTTATAAATCACTTGATATTTATCATGAGAACATCTTTGAGCACTGCAAGTCAACTCGTGAACGTGCTACCTGAAAACCCCGGTGACCGATGCCAATATGCTTGTCGTCGTTCTGTGAACTGCGGTGACCGCTTCGAGTCAACTCGTCAGTGTGCTACCTGTGAACATCTCCCTGTTCTCCTGCCACTAACTACTCTGCTTGCTGAATCTAACTGTTTGTTGGTCAAGGTAAGGGCATGTATCCTAAGCATATCTCCTTCATTTGTAAATTTCTATCTATTTCGAAGTAACGTACTCAGTAGTGCTATGTTCATTGGTCTCATTGCTATTGACTGGAGTTTCATTTGTTATGTTATCGATATCAATTTTTATCAGTGTCAATTGGCTTCGAATTGCATCCTTCGCGGACCGTGTCCATAGTATAAGCATGTTTCCTTTTCATGCACGATAGTACATTCAAGGGATGAGTAACATGTTCTGATTTTTAACACATCAATGAATTGTTTGTAAAAGGTATCCTATAATACTGCCGTCCACGCTGCACTGGTTTTGCTGTGGTGCCCAAAAGAAAGCGTGCATTGAACAATGTATGGTCTAATTCCTTTTTTCTCACATTTTTATGCAAAATAAATTTCGACTAACGTTGACCTTTATTTTGCAGAATTTACAACAACGCCTGCATGTTTGATTTTCGGTTGCCCTTCGAATACCCATGACAAATCTGAAGGCACTACAATGTAAGACTGTTGATCTAATAAGAGAATGGGTCAGATATTGCGGATATCCACTGGAAGAGCTTGAAAGTACTGTGAAAAAAAGTCTTGGAGGACAACAGGGGTGATCGATACCGCATCTGCAGCCTGTACTTTACCCCGAATATGTACGACACATCCTTGTACACAAAGAAGAATCAACTGAGAACAACTCGAAAATTGCTCCCAAACGCTATTCTGACTTTATTCGTTCACATGCCGCCACAGGTGAGTCACGCTTCCGGATTTAGCTTTAGGCCTTGCGGTAGTGTGCAGGTAACCAAATGGATTGATTGGTATTTTAGGTGTAAATGTCACTTATAATACTTTCGATATTTATATGATTGTATAGCTATTTAAATAATGACCATTTTGATAAACATCAGTCCTTGTTTTTAGAACCCTCATAGAAAATGGATTTATGGGCACAGATAACTATGCTATATTATGCATTTACATAAGCATAATGTTCTCGTATTCGGTCTCCTTACATGCCACTTTTTAATGTTAGCATTACTAAATCAAATAATACTTTCCTTTTACAACTCCATGACTATCCACTGAATATGAAGCACAACATTCAACATCCATCTCTTGCCTTGAGTCATCAACCACTTTGAGCGCGTATCAGGTAATCTTACTTAGCTATTCTGTTCCAGACTTGTTTTATGCATGGAATTTGAGATAATGTGATCATATTTACATATCGTGTCATTACTTTACACAATGTTTTTCGTGGTTTGCTACTGATATGTACCTTTGTCCGTGTCCCAATGTGTGTGTTCAAATTCCAATATTTTCATCCTTATTAATGCAAGTACTGTGTTTCAGGGAGATGCTGAAGCGTCCACTACAATTACAACATCCCTTGTAGTTGATCTGGCGTGAGAGGTATGGGTCTTGACAGTTCCAACGAATGAGATAATCTGATCATATTTACATGTTGTGTATTTCTTTTACACAATGGTTCATTTGTGGTTTGCTATTGATATGTACCTTTGTCATCTTTCCGAAGTGTCTGTTCAGTTTCCAATATTTTAATCCATACTAATGCAAGTACTGTGTTTCAGGGAGTTGCTGGAGCGTCCTCTACAATTACAACATCCCTTGCAGTTGATCCGGAGCCAGAGACAGTACCCTCTAATGAAAGAAAGTCGGTCTAATTTTATGTGCAATGCAAATGACTTATTTGAAATGCATACTCTTTTCTAGGGATGTATACAAGATCCGTATATTGAAAGGGAGGCATGCGGATCCGAGTCGATGCACCAGCTTGCTGATGGTGATGTTAGACTAAAGAAGGTTTCAAAGAAAAGAAAGAAAAATAAGGTTAGTTATAAACAGTTTATATTTTTAGCAATTGTTTTGTGCTGAGGCCTTCATTATATGATTTTTTTAATGTAAATTGTACGATACTGTATGTTGGATTTACACTGAACATCCTTTTTCCTATCTGTCCTGTAGTTGCCCGATGGAGTACGGACTATGCAGACACAGACAGCGACACAAATGAGAGATGCTGCTTGCCAAACTGTTTTCACCATGAAGGAACTATTAATTGAGGCGCAGCGTGTTCAGACTCGAGATGCCTTTGTCCAATGGGCAGAAAATGAATTTAATGTGACCGGTGAATCCAGCAAAGTGTTTTTGGACCATTGCTACAATGCGACTGAAACTGAATGTATAGAAGATAGTTTTACATTACTCGCAGAGCACTTGACACAATCGACACCCGCCAAAAAAATGCCCCCCCAAAAAGTAGTCGACATTGATGTTTTCTCCTATCCATGGTCAAGTAACAGATGTTGAAATGACAGACTGAAGCATCAACACTATTGACCGACAGCTAGACAAAGATATCAACTATAGTATGTCCAGTTTGGCTGATATGTCCACAACGGTTCAGTCTGAAACAACAGTGATGCAGGATGACAGTGTAATAAAAGAGGCCAAATACATAGTATTCGACCGCAGCTTGATGGAGATTATAAAGATGTTGAAATGTGTGCATTCAGTAAATGGGGAAGTATGTGGGAAGCAATTGGTGAATGTGACTCATCTAACACAAGGCAGTAACCACAAAATACATGCCACCTGTCAAAAGTTACAAAAAACCTTTTCATGGTCTGCTCAACCGATGCTGGGGAAACTACCAGCTGGCAGTCTGTGTGCAGCAGCTTACTTTTCAGTGGCTCTAATTTCAGGAGGTTATCCAGTTTCTTTCACTTTGTGGGACTCCATTTCATTGCTAAAACGCAGTACTACAAATACCAACGTGATTATCTATTCCCTGCCATTAGTGAAGCTTGGAACATTGAACACTTGTCTATTCAAAGTACATTCTCCGACAAACGGTTCAGGCTAGCCGGGGATGGACAGTGTGACACCCCCCCATTTTCTGCTAAGTACTGCACATACCATTTTCAGGACACGGAAAGTAAGAAAATAGTGAGTTTGGTGGTCGTGCAGGTGTCCGAATGTAAATCCTCAGTGGCCATGGAGAAACTTGGTTTTATAAAATCACTGGAATATCTACAATCGAGGGGAATGCAAATCGACCTCATAGCCACAGACAGACACGTTTCAATAGCCAAGACAATGAGAGAGCAGTTTCCAAATATTAAACATCAATTTGATGTATGGCATGCTGCCAAATCAATCAATAACAAAATCTCGGCTTCAGGGAAAAAAAAAAGGTTTGGAAAGTATTTCACAGTGGACCCAGTCTTTCAGCAACCATCTTTGGTGGAGCTCCAAAACATGCGATGGGTCTGTGGAAATTCTACTGGAAAAATGGCCAATAATGCACCACTGTTCCAACGTTCACCACTGGACAGAAAACCAACATTTCCACCAATGTGAACATGGCCCTTTATCCCCAGAGCAGGCAAGGAAGAAGAAGAGGTTGATTCCATCTTCACCTCCACACAAAGCCCTTGAGAAGATTGTGTTTGATAAAACTATCAAGAGATCTGAAGGGACTCTCAGAATTCTGTCACACAGGAGATGTGGAGGTGTTCCACAATATGTGCCTAAAGTACAGGCCAAAGAGATTCCATTTCCGCATCGGAGGCATGAAATATAGGACATTACCAGCAGTATTAGCGCATAACGAGAATGTAGGCCGTGAACAATCTAGGACTGCAGGAAACTTAGGGATGCTTGGCTACACTATGGCCTTTACGAAAAGAAGCAACAAATGGGTGTTCAAACCAGTATGAGGAAATGGAATTCGATTTTGTGAAATATCTTATTATTAATGTCGTAGAGATGCATACTCATGGAATTGCACGCAAATCTGTTCAGAGCACACATACATTGCCACAAAACATTGCCAACGTGCCATGTCCACCCAAAGCAGAGCTTGTTGAACAGTTCAAATCCCGGTACAAATGATTACCATCTGTTTTTATTTTTGCCAAAAATGTTTTCATAAAGTGTCCAAATAAAGTATGCAATTTTTCTTTTGAAATCTATCCTTAGTCCTTTTTAAAAAAAAAAATAGTACAATTATTACGATATACATACAATGTAACACTGCTTTCCCATTTCAAAGTTTAGACAAGCTACTGTGGGACCTTCATTTATCGTTTTAGTGCCAGATGGATAACAGTGTGTAAGAATCTTTGGGTTTTGGCAGTTGCCTTGCCATACGGTTCCCCAAACAGATGAATATTTGCTCGTCACACAAAAGGGATGAGACCTAGGCTACATAAGATACTAGGCACGCAAGAAGGGAATAGTTTCTTACCTGTAACTCCATTTCTCCAGCATTGGTATCTTTCATCGATTCACATGCTTAGAATATTCCCCGTCGTCAGACTGGGAACCCTCGGTACATTTATAAAGCCGTTTTCCATAGGACTTTTGTGTCCTATCCACATCGTTTTGGGCTGCTTAGGCATGCCCCAATAGGACGTAGCGGTATAAATGCCCTGCCCCCGCGGCTCCCTTCAGATTTTAACCCCTCCAAAGTAGCATGGGGGGGGAATACAAACATGTACATTGCATTCAGGGGAGGCCGGCGGGCGCATGTGAATCCATGAAAGATGCCAATGCTGGAGAAATGGAGTTACAGGTAAACTATTCCCTTCTCCAGCATCGAATCTTTCATGGATTCACATGCTTAGAATAGATTGTACAGCAGTAACTGATATGGCGGTGTGAATGCAATCAAACATTATCATAAGCATACATTTTTTAAAAAAATATATATAGCAACTACCATATGCATTTAGGTACACGTATATATCTATATACACACATATATATGTAGAGAGAGATATATATATATATATAGAGAGAGATATATATATATATATATATATATATATATATATATAAAACAAGGTCATTCCCCTGAACAGGACTTACCTCACTGAAACAGATGGCGCAAGACTGCTCTTTCCATCTGCACATTGTCCGCATGTTGTCGTTCGAGGTAATAATGGTGGGTAAATGTGTGTGGCACTGACCAGGACGCTGCTTGGCAAAAGTCCATCAGCGGAATCCCTGCCCACAGCGCCGCCGAAGACGACGTTGATCTCGTGGAATGAGCCCTCGGACGTCGTCCTAGCGGTTTTCCCTCCTTGGAGTGACAAAAAGCAATCGTCGACGAGACCCATCGAGCTAGTCCTTGTTTTGAGATTGCCTTTCCTCTCGTCGACGGACCATAAGCCACAAACAGTTGCTGTGTAGTCCTGACTTGCTGAGTCCGATGAAGGTCAAATTTTAGACCTCTCTTCACGTCCAAACTATGGAGGGCCTTTTCCGCAGCCGATGAAGGAGTTGCGAAAAAGGTAGGTAGAACAATTGACGAATGTTTATGATAAACAGTAGGAACGTTTGGAATAAAATGAGCATTAGTCACCAGCACTACTTTGTCCTTAAAGAACCTCAAGTACGGCGGATCTATGATCAATGCTTGTATTTCCGAGAGATGTCGAGCTGACATGTTAGCTATTAGAAAAGCCAACTTCCACGATAAGAACTTCATAGACGAGGAAGCCATCGGTTCAAAGGGAGCTTTCATTTGCCCCGCTAACACCAAGTTAAGACTCCATGTTGGTGGAAAGCGTTTAATCGATGGAAATGTACGGAATAAACCCATCATGAAGTGCTTTATCAGCCTATCACTAAATAAGGGAGACGACTGCCTACTCCGCGTGAATCTTGAAATGGCTGCTAGGTGTACCTTTATCGACGAAAAGGATAACCCGCTCTTCGCAAATATGGTAGAAGCTGTTCCGGAGTTATATTCAGGGGCTGCAATCCCGGCTGACTGACACCACACAGAATCTCCTCCACTTGCATGCATATTAAGTGTTCGTGGAAGGAGCCCGTGCGGCCTGCAGGATTCTCCGGCAATCCGACGAAATACTCAGGGTACCAAACTCCGAGAAGTCAGGAGCCAAGCTGTGAGGTTGAGACTGTCCGGGTCGTGGTGCCACACTGTCCCTTTGATCCGGGACAGGAGGTTCGGGACTTTCCGAAATGTTATCGGCTGCGCTATTGACAGTTGTAGCAGGTCGGAGAACGCTTGTCTCGGCCAATATGGAGCCACTAGGATCACTCGACACCTGTATCTGCGAATCCATTGCAGGGTCCTCCGTATGAGAGGAAACGGGGGAAAGGCATACAGAAACTTGTCCGTCCACGGGAAGGAGAGTGCTTCCCCCAGCGAGCCCATCTGTGGCCACCTGATGGCATACAGTTCGCACTTTTTGTTCTCCCTTGTTGCAAAGAGATCCGGAGGAGGCTGCCCCCACTTCTTGAAGACCTTCGACAACTGAAGACTGTCTAGCTCCCATTCGTGTATTTGGTCCATTTCCCTGCTGAGGGAATCCACTTACTTGTTCCTTACTCCATGGAGATGTTGAGCTACGATGGTTATATTGTGCTTCAGAGCCCATTGCCATACTTTCTGAGCCTCGGTGGACAGGGTTCTGGACCGAGTGCCTCCCTGCTTTCTCAAGTAAAACATTGGTGTCGTGTTGTCTATCAATATTCTCACTACCAAGCCCTTTATGTGCGGTAGAAAGGCTTTCAGGGCCCAGCGCACTGCCCTCAACTCTAGTATGTTGATATGCAGGAGAGATTCCCTCGGCGACCACCGACCTTGCGTTTGGAGAGTGCCCATATGTGCTCCCCAACCCGTCAGCGACGTGTCTGTCACTATGGTCACGCGGAATTCTGGTTCTTGCAGGGGTACCTCCCTGGATAGGTTCTGAAAGCCCTGCCACCCTCGAAGAGCTTGTAGGAGCTCGTCGTCGACGATCAGTTTGTCCGACCAGAGTCCTTGGGTCTGGGTTCATCGGTCCGCCAAGAACTCTTGAATTGGCCTCATGAAAAGGCGGCAGTTGTTCACCAGAGGGATGCACAACGCCATAGCGCCCAGTATCGACATATATCTCCTCATAGATACTTTGGTATTGATCCTCCACTGACTTGCTAGCTGAGTCTGTGGATTCGGTCGATGGATGGTCTTACCAACCCTGACTGGGTTTCGAACTGCGCACCTAAGAACACTAAGCTTCTCGATGGAGTCAACAAGGACTTCTCGAAGTTTACTGCAAATCCCAGCCGTCGTAAAAGTTGCATGGTGGCCTGTAAACTTGCTTGAGTTGCCATAGGGGAGGATCCCCTCACCAACCAGTCGTCGAGATAGGGGTACACATGATGGCCTTGCTTTCTCAACCATGCTGCAACTGGAGCTAAACATTTCGTGAACATCCTGGGGGAGGATTTTAGTCCAAAAGGAAGCAATTGTGAACTGGTAGTGAGTCCGCCCGACCACAAATCTTAGGAACTTTGTGTGGTCGACACATTAGTATGTGGAAGTACGCGTCTTGAAGGTCCAGCGACGCCAGAAAGTCCTCTTCTTGAACAGATCAGATCACTTCCTGAAGTGCGAGCATCTTGAATTTTAGGCTTTTCAACGTTTTGTTGAGGTCGCGAAGGTCGAGAATGGGACGCCATTTTCCATTAAGCTTTTTCACTACGAAGTATCGGGAATAAACACCTTGACCCCTCTGTGACGCAGGTACCAATTCTATAGCCCCTTTTTGTAGCATAAGCACAACCTCCTGTTTCAACACGCTCAGGTGGGGTTGAGCCAAAAACACTGGTGGAACATGCAGAGGGTTGCTTTTGAATTGCAGGGAATGCCCGAACCTTACAGTGTCCAACACCCACTGGTCCGTGGTTATTCGTTCCCATTCGTCAACACAATGCGATACCCTGCCGCCCAGGACGTTCTGATGCCCGTCATTGCTGGTCTTTGGCCTGCTTATCTTTCGACGACGAGGAGTAGCCCGTCCTCTTCCTGGAGGCCTGGTAGTCTCGGAGTCTTTTCTTGGTCTGAGAAGCCCGCCTGTAGCCCTGCAAGGAGTACACCGGCCTATTGAAAGCCCGGTCCCTTGATGTTGAGAATCGGGAGTTCCCTGATGCTCCTCTAAAGGGGCGAAAAGAACAAAAATTTCCTCCACTCTGGAGGGCGCGCAAAGAACGCGCCGTGTCAGAGTCCTCCTTCATGCCCTTTAAGGCCTCATCCACCTTTTCGCCGAACAGAAGGTCTCCCTCAAGAGGCATATCCAGCACCTTGTATTGCACCTCGGGTCTAAAGTTGGTGCATTTAAGCCACGCCTGTCTCTGTAGAACCACCCCATTGTTGACTTGCTTAAATCCCGATTCTGCAAGGTCCACAGCGATATTTATAGAATGATTTGAGGCCTCTTCCCCCTCTCGGACGAGTAATATCACTGCCTTCCTGTGTTCTTCTCGGAGATGTTCTAGTATGGGTGCCAACCGGTGCCACATCTCTCTATCATACCTGGCCATTATAGCCAGAGAGTTGGCCGCCTTCACTGTCGTTGCACCCACCGACAACACCTTCTTGCCAAAGATATCTTGTCTCCTGGCCTCGTTCTCCGGAGGAGTCGTGCATTTGTGCAGGGACCTTGCTTTTCTCGCCGCAGCCGGTGACACCACCGACTCTGGGGTTGGTTGGGAGGGCAAACATTTGGGAGTGGATTCTGCAGCCTTAAATTTCTTCTCCAGCCTACCTTTTATTGCGGGCTCCGAGAAGGGGTGACGCATCGTCTGTAAACCCTCCTGCCACACATGATCCAGGATGGGTACTGAGAACACCGACCTCCTCCTCGTCCCCATATGGTCGAACAGAAAACAGTCTTTTTTCTCCTCTTCTTGGGCCAATCCGAATTCGGTACAAGCCTTGCTCATCATGGCATGGAAAGACCCAATGTCGTCTGGGGGTGACGGTTGAGCTGGGCTCCTTGGGGCTTCGAACTCCGCCTCCGCCTCCCAGGTTGGATCCCTAGAGGGGGGATAACGAAATATCCGATATGGACCTTCTGTCTGATTCTGAGTCCAGCAGCTCTCCTTCCTCCGGGCGTGTGCATGGGAGGCCCTCACGGGCCGGTATTGCCGTCGACACCGTCGGAGCTGGTCGATGGGAAGGACCGGGTTCGTCGACGTTCGATATCGTCGGAGCTGCCACTTGAGGTAACTTCTCATCCAATTTCCTTAATAAGGTCTGCAACGTGGATAGAACCTCCAGTGATAGAACAGTCTGAGGGTTAAGTAGCGGGGTTGTAACTGGGATATTTGTCCCGCTGGAAAGAGTCAGCTTGCTAACCCCTTGTAACCTGAGCTCTGCAGGCACAGCTACCAACTCACACTCGTCGTCCACAGAGGATATAGACAAGGCCGCCTCCTGCTGCAGCAAGGATTCCGGCAAAACCGGGTTGTATACTTCCGGCCGCAAGACCCCCTGCGGGATCTCTGTCGACGAGGCTAAATTTGGGCCAGTCGTCGTCGTAGCCGCCACCTGCAGCATAACAGCAGACGAAACCAACTGCATCATTGGTAGTGAGGGAGTCGACGACCGTCCACCCGTCGACGACGGTGGTATCTGCACAGCTCCTGGAGGCGTTCCCGCATTTTTTTAACTTGACCTGTGTTTCTCAGACTCTCGACTAGAGGATGATCTACGATGATCACCTGAGGAGGATCACGACTTCTCTTTCCTCTCCTTTTTCGACAATGAGGTTTTCTTCAGTGAAGATTCTCTTGCGGAATGGCTTTCCGAAGACCCCTTCTCCGCAGGGCGTGGTTTTTTTCACCAGGGGTTCAGTCGATGCTGAACGGCGGGGGCCTGCTCTGTCGTTCAACCAGGCCACCAACGGCCGACTTCGGTCTTTAAGAGTCTTCTGGGAGAAGCCCTTACATATGTCGCACTTGTCTGCCGAGTGGTGAGGGTGTAGACAATATATACAATCTATATGGCCATCCCCCTCATACACTTTCTTTAGCCCGCATGTAGCGCACAGGCGGAAAAGAGCTTTTCCAGACATTAGGAAAAAACGCAACGAATAACCTTTTCAAAATAGTAGAAGACGCGAGGTGATCCCACTACTTTGGAAGACGGTTGAAATCTGAAGGGAGCCGTGGGGACGGGGCATTTATACCGCTATGTCCTATTGGGCCATGCGTAAGCAGCCCAAAACGACGTGGATAGAACACAAACGTGTTGAAGTTTTTTCCTATGGAAAACGGCTTTATAAATGTACCGAGGGTTCCCAGTCTGACAACGGGGAATATTCTAAGCATGTGAATCCATGAGAGATCCAATGCTGGAAAAGTACTGACTGAAAACATGCCATGGGGTAGGAGGCCGTGAGATAAGCAGAGGTGGGCCTATTACTAGACACACTTTGACTCAGTATTTGTGTTTCATCGACTATACTTTTGGAGTAGGGTGCATTCTTTCATTGGCAAGTTTCCCCCTACCCCTCAGCAGCGCCACGAACAGTGACGGCCCCCCAATTTTTTCCTCCAGGGCCCGTGCTTCAAAATTCAAGTTCTCATGGATGCGTTGACACGGGATGTTGCAACCTTTGAATGTATGTTCATTGTGAGTGAAGGTCACCAGCTTTGAATTTTTGCATGGGAGCTGGGGAGGCCCACGTGTCGCACACACAGTATAAGGTTCTATTGTTTTTTGACCTTGAGAGACAGGGACTATTCCTAAAGGGATTAAATTGAAGGAGGGGTGTAATAACGCAAGATATGATAAGGTTGTCCATTCCAAAACTGGACCTAGTTACATGTAAGTTCAGTTTATGAAAAATCGTTGACACGAACAGAGTCTGGATTACACCGAGAGAATGGAAATGCTGAATATAAGTTTCTCTTTAGACGATTTTATACCAGAACTAGTCCAAATACGAATAGCTGACAGTTATTGCTAGGTTACATTGTACTTGTTCGTTCTGTGTGGCATATTGCAATGAAGTCCTAGTACAACCTTTGTGAGCTGGTCTTTCTACCGGCACATGGGCAGTCCAGCATCGACACGCATGTAGACCACCACTCGTTTTCCCCTGGTTCAACGCAAATAAATCATTACATGGTCTGTCCACCTCGAATTGTTGCCTCAGTTTACGCATTACGTTTAGAGCTAAACATACTCCATTGCACTATCCTCGGAAGCAAATAGCGGAGTACTTTAATATTCCACGTTGTATTCTCTTGGTGCACATTGTGTCACCTCTGCGCTAATAAATAAAATGATTAATTGTAATAAAGATCGGCTACTGAGACACATTTCTATTTTTATGTTTTGCAAACAGGTACATCCTGCCTTTCTGCGATTGTCATCTATTCCAGACCCCAACCAATGGATTCTTCAACCGCCAGCTGCAGCTACATGTCAATCACTGGATTTACTTGACTATTTTTTGGGACGATCGACAAGGGCCAATATGCCCTTTCGCTGTACCAGCGATTAGGAGCAACATAACCTTTACGGTGGTCTAGTGCCAAGTTTATGCACCAGCCTTGCAATTCACTGTGCAACCAAAGTGCTTCATTTACCCAAAACGAACACCCTGTGTACCAAAAAGGAACAGCACATGACTCACGATAAACATTTGCAGATTTGCGGAGAGCAAAGAAAAAAAGTTCAATTTTGATTGAATATGTCAGAAGCCGAATGTTCTCGAAACATTTAATGTGAAATAAATGTACTTTACCAATTGTACAGTCTTGCTGTTTCCTTTTAAAGTACAGTTTCATATTCCTAATTGTTTGTACAATCGACTTATGGTTAAAAACACATGGCAGAACCATAGGGACAATATTTCTGACCGCACCATTCCTTTAACCAAGACTTTGCAAACAGCCAGAATCAATACCCATTTGAAGCCAACGAGGGAACAGTACCCTAAACTTAAACAAAACCTTTGTATGCTGAGTTCCACAGGAATTTTCACTCTAACAAACAAGTGCTTTACTACATGTTTCGCTTCAAATTGAACTCAACTTTTAAGAATAAACAAATAAAACCTGAAGTTTAATTCATACTGGAACTTTAAACAAACAACAGAAAGATATTATTTTCAACATTTATGAAAGCTACAACCTACCAGGACAAATCTTTGAAAATGGAAACAACTGAACTGTGATAGTTAAAAGAAAGTGAGGATCTTCTTTTGAACTGTGTAGTTTAACCAAATACCTTGGGAGACGGAACCCTTGAGATTTGAGATATTTGCTGAAATGAGAACCGAGTCTCAAGGGTCCCTTGTGTTTTTTGGTTTGGAACTTGGGGAATGGAACCCTCAGTATTGGATAAAAGGTTTAACCCTTTAACTGCCATGGCCCCCCGCCCCTCCCCCAGTGCCAGGGCGTTTTTTGTGATATCGGTATGTCGCCATTCAATGGCTTGTAACTTTGTTACATAACGTATCTCGGCCAAATTTGGCCCCTTTTTCCCCCCACATGTAGGCGGCGTAACGCCACCCAAGAATCCTAGTTTGCTGTAGGGGGGTGAGAGAAAATAACCAAAAAGGGAGAATATTTTGGGTTTTTTCAAAACATTCCAATAAAATGGTGTACAAAGAAGCCTGTGGTTTTTTCCTTATAAGAGCTAGGAACAAATGGTTTGCTGTGCTGAATTTCCCATTTTCCTGGCTCTCAAGAACAGGTTGAGTGGAAACGAAAAATGTTTTTTTGATATGGTTATCAACCGTTTTGTGAGAGATAGGCAATTTTGGACTTTTTTTCCAATAGGACATGCGTGGACGGTATGGAAGAAAAGTGTAGGAAAGCTGAATGGGAGGACAAAGGCATACATTTCTGAAAAGTAGACAAAATGTTATGTTTACGAAGGGGTGATTTGAGCAGGTCAGGCAACAACTATGTAGGGAAAAATTCCATAGTTTGGGGAAAAAGCAGGAAAATTACCGGAAAAAAGGTATATGGTGGACATGGTTGGCCTGGTACGGCAATGGCTTGTATGAATTTTGAGAAAAACAATGCTCTGCTGCATTCCCCCGACTCTTGCAGTTAGGAAATCACACATTCTTTGTAATGTTTCACAAAACAAGCAATACCACAAGCCAAAAACGGAGCCATGGCACACAGGAGTTTTATGCTTACGGCCTGAACAGACGTTCCTAGCATGTGTAAATAAGGAAAACAAATGCGGTGAGGAAGGGCAAGCATACATTTTTTGAAAGAGCACAGGCAGACCTTTTGAAGGGTAGGTGACTTGTGCAGGTTACAAAAGTGTATAGGGCCTAACACAGAGACTAAATGTAGGGCACATTTGGGAAATGAAAGGGCTGTGTGACAAAGGGCAGCGCAAATGGGTCGAAACGTTATCAAAACCATGCAAACACAACAAATGTTGTACCTTCCCATGTTCCCACAGGTGTCCCGACAAAAACAGTACCTCACATGTGTGGGTGCACCTACCTGGGCGCAAAGGGGAAAGCCTAAAGCATGGCGCTCCCCCCTGCCACCCGCTCTCCCCTCCATCCCCACTGCCACCCCCCTCATCATACAACAACACCTGCCTCGATCTCCGGCTTGAAAAACAGCCAGAGATCGAGCCAGAGAAAGGTGGACACTCACCTTCTCTTTTCACCGTGGCAGCCGAAAATGGCTGCCGCTGTGAAAATACTTTCAGTTTCATGTTGGCGTGCATTACGCACGCCGATGTGAAACTGAAGGTAATCCAACCCCCGGGCAGTGAGGAGGGACTTCCCCCTCACATAGCCCGGGAGGTGGATTACAGTTTTGTGTGATCCCTGCTTTGCAGGGATCACACAAAACGAAGTGCCTTAAAGGACAAGACACCTCACCCTTGGCACTTAAGGGGTTAAGTTACTTACCTGTAACTCTCGATCTCCAGCATGGGTCTGGCATGGATTCACATGCTCATGAATATTCCCCGTCGTGAGGCTGGGAATCCTTGGTAAAACAAAAAAAAGTTTCACTTTCACTTACAAAACTGTATTTCTCCTTTAAACCAATAACTGTCCTCTGGGTCATACTGCCCCCATCAAATTACAGTCCTCTCCCAAGTCCCTCCTCTGGCAGCTATCTTCACATTTGGTAAGCACGTAAAGTGGCAGTATGACCAAGAAGTGCCGCAGAGGGTTTGGATGGAGGGTTCGCATGTGAATCCATGCCAGACCCAAGCTGGAGAAGAACAAGTTACTTTCTTACCTGGTAACGTTCTTTCGATGGGATGGTCCGACGACGTATTCCATATCTATGACATGTAATCACCACAGCTGTGCTGCTTCGGAAACTTTTTTCGGCGTCTGCGTCCTGCGTCGATGACGTCGATGCGCCGTCGTCGAGGACCTCCTCCGACATCCGACGTCATCCGATGTGATAAGTAGGACGCACGACGCCCGTAGCCTCAGTTGTAGTTTTTTCCCCCAGAACGTGTGACATTAGTCAACTGCCAGCCAGACACAAAGCCTTGCGGAAAGTAAGCTGCAATCGCAAAAGAAATTCTTCAGCGAGGAAGGCAGGGCGGGAGCGATATGGAATACGTCGTCGGACCATCCCATCGAAAGAACGTTACCAGGTAAGAAAGTAACTTGTTCTTCGAGGGGATTGGGTCCTCCGACGTATTCCATATCTATGACAGACTCCCAAAGCAGTACCAGAGCAAGGAGGAGGGAAAGAATTTAAAATCAAAATTTAGAATAGTCAATCAAATAGCAGAGCAAAGGACCGCCTTGCCAAAGGCCAGATCCTGTGCTCGGATGGAATCAAAGGAATAGTGACGTACAAATGTATGTACTGAAGCCCAGGTGGCTGCATCACAGATGTTGCGAATAGGAACACCCCTCTGCAGGGCAGTAGATGCAGCCATACCCCTGGTAGAATGGGCCCGCAAGCCAGCCGGTGGGTCCTTACCCGCCAAGCAGTAGCACTCCGAGATGGCCAAAATAATCCAGCGAGACAAAGTCTGTTTCGTCACAGCTTGCCCTAAACGCTTTCCAGCGTAACCAATAAAGAGTTGATCGTCTACTCTGACCCGGGACATGCGTGAAACATAAAAGCTTAAAGCTCTCCTAGGATCAAGCCTATGGAGCCTCTCCTCTTCCTTACCAGGATGCGGAGGAGGATAGAATGCCGGAAGAACAACCTTCTGGGCCAAATGAAATTCCGTCACTACCTTCGGAAGAAAAGAAGGACGAACTCTAAGGACAACCCTGTCCTTGTGAAATACAGTGAAAGGTGGCTTAACTGAAAGTGCCTGTAACTCACTCACTCTGCGAGCGGAAGTAACCGCAACTAAAAACACAGTTTTCAGAGTTAACAGCCTCAAAGGGCAAGAATGTAAAGGCTCAAACGGAGCACCCATAAGAAACTTAAGAACAAGGTTTAAATCCCAACCGGGCACCAGGAAAGGTGACGGAGGGAACAAATTAGTGAGCCCTTTCAGAAACTGTGAAATTAAAGGGATTTTAAAGTAAGAACACTCTTCAGACAAGCGCTTAAAGATGGACAGCGCCGCCAAGTAACCTTTAATGGTACCCACTTGCAAGCCCCTGTGGACCAAAGAAAGTAAAAAGGACAGAACCATGGGGATGTCACATGCAAAAGGATCCACATTCTGAACTCGGCACCAGTCGCAGAACTTACGCCAACGGTACAGAGACTTAGTTGCTGGCCTTCGGGCCGAAAGCAACACCTCCATCACGTCTTCAGGGAGGTCCCAATCCATATACCTCAACCTTTCAGAAGCCAAGCGTGAAGATTGAGGGATCTGACCTCTGGATGGAGAACCTGACCCCCCTCCCGTGAGAGCAGATCGTCTCGGTAGGGAAGACGACGCGGAGGGCAGATGGACAAGTCGAGAAGGTCCGGGTACCACGTCCTCCGAGCCCACGCCGGAGCAATGAGGATCATCCGGGAACCGAACTTCCGTAACCTCCGCAGCACTTGCGGGATGACGGGGACTCGAGGAAACGCGTACAGCAGCGGGAACGACCACTCCACCACGAACGCGTCTCCCAAGGCTCCTTTTGGAGGAAATTCCCGCGAGCAAAACCTTTTGCACTTCCGGTTGACACTGGAGGCGAAGAGATCCACTTGAGGGGTCCCCCAAAGGGCGAAGATCTCCAGGAGAATCTCCTGAGCCAACTCCCACTCGTGAGAGATCGTGCTCTGCCTGCTCAGAGCGTCCGCCGTCACGTTTTTGTCTCCGGCCAGATGAACTGCCGAGATCGAAACTTCCTGCTGGATGGCCCAGAACTCGAGCTGCATCGCCTCCCTGCACAGAGGAAGTGACCCTGCCCCCCCCCCCTTTTTGTTGAGGTAGTGCATGGCCACTGTGTTGTCCGTCAGGATCACGACACTCTTTCCTCGCACAGTCGGCAGAAAAGCCTTCAGGGCTAGCCTGACGGCCCTCAGCTCCAACAGATTGATATGGAGTCTGGACTCCGACGGAGACCAACGACCGCTGACTGTCAGTCCGTTGGCATGAGCTCCCCAACCCGTGAGGGATGCATCCGTCACGATCGTCACCTCCGGCCAGGGAAGCCAAAAAGGAGCCCCCTTCATCAAGTTGCCTTCGACGGCCCACCACAGAAGGTCCCGGGCGACCGAGGGCGGCACCTGAACCGGGTCCGACATCCTGCCGGAGGACTGCGACCATTGCGTCTTGAGCGCCCACTGCAAAGATCTCATCCGCAGGCGAGCCTCTGGCACCAGAAGAATGCAGGATGCCATGAGGCCGAGCAGCCTCAAGAACTCGAACGCTGGGAGCGTCTGGGCATGCTGAAACTTGTGCATCATCTGCTGAATGTGAAGAGCCCTCACCTGGGGAGGAAAACACTGCCCCAGGGAAGTGTCGAGCACTGCTCCGATGTACTGGAGCCGCTGTGTTGGCGTCAAATGGGACTTCTTTAAATTGAGGGAGAAGCCCAGCCTGTGAAGGGAGTGGCAGGCGACGGACAGATGATCCAGGACTTGCTCGGGAGAGCTCCCCCTGATCAACCAATCGTCCAGGTAGGGGTAGACGTGAATCCCCCCTTGCCTGAGATGCGCTGCCACCACCACCATGAGCTTGGTGAAAACCCTCGGGGCGGAGGTCAATCCGAACGGCAGGACCCGAAACTGAAAGTGCGAGTCGCCAACCGCGAACCTCAGGTACTTCCTGTGCTTGGGATGGATCGGCACATGGAAGTAAGCATCCTTGAGGTCGAGTGACACCAACCAGTCCTGAAGCTGAAGGGCCTGGAGGACTTGAGAGAGAGTAACCATCTTGAACTTGTCCTTCCTGAGGAGTTTGTTCAAACCGCGCAAGTCCATGATGGGTCTCAAACCCCCGTCTTTCTTCGAAACCAAAAAATAAGGGGAATACCATCCCATGTTCCTCTCCGCTACAGGCACCAGTTCTATGGCGCCTTTCTCCAGCAGGGCTTGAATTTCCTGCGCAAGGAGCGGATCCGGACTCTGCAAAGAGAGGTTCCCCGGTGGATTGTCGCGAGGCCTGTGCCGGAAAGGAAGACAGTAGCCGTGGGTTATGATCTCCAGAACCCACACATCTGAAGTAATGGCTTGCCACTCTACAAGATGCTGCGCCAGCCTTCCCCCAACCGGCGAACTATGGGACATGGCCTCATGACTGAGTGGGAGCGGCTGCGGCGTTACCTGAGGGCAAAGAGGCAACTGCCCGAGCGGCCTTGGCACCACGGGTACCCTGTCGTCCACCTCTGGTACCCCTGCGTTGGCCTCTTTGACTGCCAGCTCCTCTCGCTTTACTGAAGGACGAGTAATAGCGAAAGGAACCACCCCTCCACTGCTGTCCCCTAGGACGAAAAGGCAGAGGTTGGCGAACTGCAGCGCCCAACGACTTCGCTGCAGCTTTCGAGGTCTGCAACCTCTCAAGGCTCTCGTCAGCCTTGCGGCCAAAAAGGTGTTCACCGTCAAAGGGCATGTTGAGGAGCCGAGACTGCACATCAGGAGCAAACCCCGACTTCCGCAACCATGCAAACCTGCGTATCACGGTGCTCGCCGCCATGGACCTACTGACGAATTCAGCTAAGTCCAAACCCGACTGAACGGACTCACACATGGCATCCTTACCATCCTGGACCATAGCAAGGAAACCATCCCATTCGTCCCGTTCGGGAATATGTTCAGCCGCTAACGCAACACAGTTCCACAGAGTGTGTGTGAAACAAGACAAGGCACAAATGGAGTTGGCCGCCTGAAGCGCCATACCACCAGAAGAAAAGACTTTCTTCGCCCAGCCATCAACACGTTTGTCGTCCCTATCAGGAGGGATGGTAGGGTACGACGCCTGCTTTGCCGGGGCCGCCTGCACCACCAAACTCTCCGGAGTAGGGTGCCTGGTCAAGTAGCAGGGGTCGCTACTGGCTGGACGGTATTTTCGTGACAAGGATCTGCCCACTGTCGGGAGACTCTCCGGAGCAGTCCAAGCCGCCGCCACCCTTCTCTGTAAAGCCATATGGAACGGCAGTACCGGATCAGTGGGGGGACCAACATCAAGGATGTCCGTCAGATCATCCTGCACAAACTCCCCTGGGGGAGCAGACCATCCCAAGTACTCAGAAACCCTAGCCATAAGGCGCCGGTACGAGGAATCGGCATGAGAGCCAAGCTCAGGCCTACAAAACTCCACCTCCGGAGAGGTGTCCAGCCACTGGCATCATGCAGTGACTGTCTCAAATCGTCAAACTGACTATGGCCCAAGACAATTTCATCTGGAACCGGACTAGGAACCAGGCCATCAGAATCCTCATCCGCCTCTGAAATATAGTCCAGGTGGCGAAAAGAAGGCACCCGAGAGTGCTTGCTCTTAACCAGAGCCTTCTTAGGGGGTTCTCCCGTACCACGGGGTACCTCCGACACGAAAGGCGTCGAGCGAATCGGTGCCGGCATCGAGGGAACCGGCACCGGTGCCGAGAGGATCGGCGTCGAGGAAATCGGCGTCGACGTCAGATGCAGCGCCTCCAGCAATGGCGGCGTCGACACAGCCCTCGAAGCCGGAGCCTCGAGCGTGTCCCTCGACGACCTGAGCGTCGACGGCTTCGACGACGTCCTCGGAGCCTCGAGAAAGCCTGTCGACGCCCTCGACGCCTCAGACGTCGATGTCTTCCTCGAAGACCTCGCAGGTGCACGCGGTCTCGAACGCGTCGAGGACCGGGACCTGGAACGGGTACGTCGAGAACGAGTCTCCTTGTCCGAACGGGACCTCCCCCGTGACCCGTGCCGACCACTCTTGCGAGCGGTGTCTCTCGACCTCTCACGACCGACCCCACTCGGGGGCGCGGACGGCATAGTACCCTGCGACTCAAGAATCGTCAGCATTTTCTTCCCGAAGGAAGCCCATTCCTCCGGGGTCGTACGGCTGGTGGGGTAAGCGACGTGCCGGGCAGAGTAATCCGAAGAGGACCTGGAAGACGACCGGTGTCGGCGCTTCCGAGAATGCCTCGAAGAGGCTGAGGAGTGGCGAGACCGACTCCTAGAAGGAGACCCACGAGACTTCCGACGATGACGCGGAGAGTCACCCCTCGAATCATCCGTCGAAAGCCCAGCAGACTTCGACTTCCTGGGCTTGGACACCCGACCTAACGACAACTTCTTCTTACGTTCGCGTAAGGCTTTGGACGTGAGCGACTGGCAGTCAATACAGTCATCCGTGTCGTGGGCCTCCCCGAGGCACCAGAGGCAGGCGTCGTGCGAGTCCGTCACCGACATCTTGGACCCACACTCCCCGCACTTCTTGAAACCCGGACGCGGGGTCGAAGACGAAGTAGAAGACATCTTCACACGAAGGATTTTCACAAAACGAACAGGTTCGAAGAACCGAGAAGAACAGAACTCCAAAGTGTCGAGGCATGAACCGAGAATCACGAAGCAACACGTTCGCAGAAAAAACGGAACTGAGGCTACGGGCGTCGTGCGTCCTACTTATCACATCGGATGACGTCGGAAGAGGTCCTCGACGACGGCGCATCGACGTAGGACGCAGACGCCGAAAAAAGTTTCCGAAGCAGCACAGCTGTGGTGATTACATGTCATAGATATGGAATACGTCGGAGGACCCAATCCCCTCGAACAATAGTTACAGGTAAATAACTTAAACCTACTCCAGCACGGGGTCTGGCATGTAGTCACATGCTCATGAATAACGAATACATAGCAGCACAACATTACAAAACCACAGGTGGTGGCAAGGCTCAACAGAAGCAATTAACTCTTACCTCTGGAACAGACTCACCTCAAGCAAAAAGGTTGCCTAGTACTACTTGGGCGACTCTGGACTCCTCCCTGGAATCCCTGTCGACGCAGTAGAACTTCGTGAAAGTGTGCATGGACCTCCAAAGAGCAGCCTTGCAGATGTCCAGCAGGGGCACACCAGACAGGAAAGCTGTCATCGCAGCGATCACTCTCATGGAGTGAGCTCTCGGACAGCCGGGCAGCAGTCGGTTCGCCAACCGATGATGGTGCGTGATGCAGCCAGAGAGCCTCCTTGAAATGGAAGCTTTGGACAAGGCCTTCCCATGGTTCAGAGGACCACATTTCACAAACAGTTGTTGTTAGGGAGAATTCTCATGTATGGCTAATTTCCCCTACCTAGTGAGTCCCTCAACAGCTTTGCTGGATTTCTGGGGTTTATTTTTTCCACCTGGTAAGAGTGTGTACCTTTTTCCAACTCTTACATGTGTTTTGCCATGTGTATTTCTACTGTTGGTGTGATCTTGTGCTCTCGTGCCACACCACTCCACGAGCCCAACTTTTTGTGTGCGTTACACAGCACCTTCAGTGCAGTGACACAGGGTTGTCTCTAAGACTTCCCACTGACTCCATTTTTCTGGGGCTGACTACTGTCCCCCAGAAACAGGCAAAGGTGCCATTTACTTTATGTAGTCATTTAAACTACAGACTCAGTACACCCCATTTTACATGGAGTATTGGAAAGGGTTAATTCCTACTCCTTTTTGTCTGCACCTCTTAGAGCTTTGTTTCGCTCCGTTAACACTAAGGCTTGGCTGGTGGCAGTAGTACCTACCCTATCTTTTCTACCGCGATTATAGTATATAAACGTGGTACTGTTTTAGGCTATTGTATAGCCTCGAACCTAAACCCGCTTGACCAAATACTTTTTATTGTGGTTCCGTTCGGGTTTAATCGCCCTTTTTTTTTGTTAAAGTCCTTCTTGTGTTTTACTTTGCGCGGCAAAACAGTTTGCCTTCTTTGTTCACAGTCCTTTGGCGGGCTTCTGCGAAGAAGCCCTCCTTTGGCGTCTGGGTGTCTAGGTGGGCTGAATGTGAGGGAGGGGCTTAGTAACCCCCTGCACAGGGTCTCCTTGGAGACCCAAGTCGCACTTTGTGTCCAATGGCTGAGGTGGTTGTCCGGGCTGCACAACCCCGCTCCTGTGTGATTGACAGCCAGGCTGTGTGAATATGGGATTATAGCATAAAAGGCAGGATTCTTGAGCTGGAAGTTAGAGTCACCACTGGAACTGCAAGAACCGAAGAGAAGCGGAGAAGAAGACGGCTGCTGCAACTCCCGAGTCCCGGTGAAGCCCTGCTGCAGTCCTGAGCTATATACCCTTCAAAGACAGAGAAGATCCAGTCCGGAGTCTTCTTCCCTTGAGCCTGGTGGGATCAACCAGCTCACCTTCAACAGCCAGAGGATCCTCTTCTTGGTCGAAATCGCTGCACACAGCTGTAGTGGTCCGGATAGCCATCGGAAGAGCCTCTCCTGTTTTAAAGGAGCGCACCTTTTATTCACTGTTGCTTCGCTGCTGCTGGCCTCATCCCTGGGTAGTGCAGATCGCTACAGACGTCGTCCTTCTTGTCCCCACGACTGAAGCTCCAGGAACCGTGAGTCTGCAGGAACTATGCGGAACTGCTGTAGCACCAGCTTTTCGTCAAACGAATAAGTTACTGTGTCAAACTTCGAGGAATTGGGGTGAACCCTTTTCCTCACCAAAGGCTTGTCCTTATCTTCCTCCCTTCTTATAACTTTTGCTTCCCTTTGGACAATATCCAAGTACTCCTGGCAATCTCGAATCGTGAACTGTTCTAACCTTGTGATCCTTGACAACAGGACCCCTGTCCCATTTGACACTGGCGCAGGCCTATTGACTTTCATCTACGTTTTAGAAAGTATCCTCTTATTCTATTTGCCTTGACAAAAGTATTGCCTATGATTTTTATCCCCTATTCTCTTGTGTTAATTCATTTTCTAAGTGTGTTTGACTTCGGTAACATTTCTTCTCGCGGGTACGCCTTTCTTTCGTAAAACCGAACTGTCATTACTGTCAAAAAGTGATCTCATATTAAACCACGGTAACGTCTTTGTTCCACAACACCGGTCTTTCAAATCCCAGTGTACTTAACTTGAATTGATTTGCACAAGGGGAACTGGTTGTGTGTAGTATATTTGGAGTGTGGTTTTAATTTAATAGAAGTGAAGTGTTTTGTGAACAGATGGTTTAAAAATAAATGTACTTATATTTTGTAACCAGAAACATTGAGTCAGTGTTAGCTTGAGTCACAGTAATTGTAGTCCTTTGTGTAATCTCTACTACTGCTCATTTGCTCTTGAGATAAGTCTGGCTGCTCAGCCATTGCTACCACTTTTTCTGTGTAGTACAGGCTTGTACCAAAGATGAAATTGTACTACCACTTGTAGTCTTAATTGTGTGTAGTGGTCCCTAAGGGCACTGCACAGGATTCTGCCTAACAGTTGCGCGTGTCGCGTAGAACTTCAGGCCACAAGCAACGTCCAGCGAGTGCAAGGCCCTTTCAGCCAGTGACAAAGGATGCGGGAAGAAAACAGGTAACACAAAAGGCTTGTTGAGGTGGAATTCTGACAGAACCTTCAGCATGAAAGAGGGGTGCGTATGCAGCACCATCCTTGATGCGTTGTAAAGTTAGGTATGGTTGCTTGCAGGATAGGGCCTGGATCTCACCTACCCTCCTGGCAGATGTTATGGCTACAAGGAAAGCCGTTTTCCACAAGAGGAACTTGAGAGGGGCTTGATGCATAGGTTTGAAGGGGGCCCCCATGGGCCTCGTCAGAACCACGTTGAGTTCCCATGCCAGGACTGGAGCCGGCAGAAAAGATCTGAAAAGTCCTTTGAGAAACTCAACGAGTCGAGGGGACCAAAGCGACTTGGTGTAGCGAGAGATAGCCGACAGATGTACCTTGATGGAGGCGTGTGCCAGTCCGGCCTTGGCCAAGGATAGCAAGTACGGCAGTATCTGTGGGGCCGTGACCCTCAAAAGGGGTAATCTTCTGTGACCAGCACCACGTAGCGAAAGGCTTCCACTTGTGACAGTAGCACTTCAAGGTCGACGACGCCCTGGCTTTTGCGAGGACCTCCCTGCAGTCTGCTGGCAACTCATATCCTCCAAACTCTAGGGCTGCAGGAGCCAAGCCCTCAGGTTCAGCGATCCTGGGTCATGATGTAGAATTGCGCCTCCTTCTCTAGTGAGAATATCCAGAACCACTGGCAGCTTCACTGCAGGCGACTGACAGGCTGAGAAGGACTGGGTACCAAATCTGCATCGGCCACGCCGGGGCGAGGAGTATCATCCTGCATTGGCACTGTCTGAGTGGGTTGATGACTCGTAGCACGAGAGGCAACAGAGGAACGCATACAGGAATACACCTTCCCACGGGAAGGAGAATGCGTCCCGCAGGCTCCTCGTTTGGTGGAATCTGCTGGCAAACTTCTGGCATTTGGAGTTTGCCGCTGTCGCAAAAAGACCGATCTAGGGCCTCTCCCACTTGACAAAGATGCACTCCACCTGGTCCTGCCGAAATTCCGACTCGTGGCAGGAGCAACAGTGTTCTTGACTCCCGCTAGGTGAAGAGTGACGAAGAACATTTCTTGTCTGACGGCCCAACGCTCCAAGTCCTGCGCTTCCTTGGAGAGCGCTGGGGATAGAGTGCCCCCCTGTTTCCTGATGTAGAACATGGTGGTGGTATTGTCCGTGAAGATCCTCACCACCTTGCCCTTCAGAGACGGAAGGAACGACTTGAGGGCCTAGAACACTGCCCGTAGGTCCAGAACGTTGATATGGAGAGACTTCTCCTCTGGCAGCCACATGCCTGTGGAGTGCATACATCCGATGTGGGCTCCCCAGCCTTCCAGGGAAGCGTCCATGGTGACCGTCTCCTGGAATGGAGGGTTTTGAAACCCTGTGCCCAGAGCGATGAAGGGAAGCTTCCGGACACCTTTATCCAGCGAGCATCCAGGAACTCCTTAAGAGGTTGCATTTGCAACTTGCAGTGCCTGATGAGGTAGATGCAGGACATCGTGCCGAGCAACAACTTGATGGCCCACATTGTGGCTGTCTTCATTGACGACAATCGTTGCACCTTCCCTTGAATGGCTGCTACCCTCTCCTCCGAGGGTGATGCCAGGCAGGACACCATATTGAGTCTGGCTCCTAGGAACAGCACACTCTCCAATTGTGTTAAACAGGACTTCGTATAGTTTATGGAGAATCCCAGATCTGTCAGCAGCTGGACGCTCGTCTCTGTGTGTCCCACGGCCAACTCCTGCAAGCGGGCCCAGATAAGCCAGTCATCGAGGTACGGGTATACATGTATGCCCCATAGACGTAGATGGGCAGCCACCGGCGCCAGGCATTTTTTTAACACTCTTTGGGCCGACTTCAATCGGAAAGGTAGAGCCTTGAACTGGTAGTGCTAACGCTGCACCCTGAAGTAAAAACTTCCAATGTTTCTTGTGAATGGGGACGTGGAAATAGGCGTCCTCCAGGTCCAGTGATTTCAAGAAATCTCCTTCCTCCAGCTGGCCGAGCACGTGTTGCAGATTAACCATGCAACGTGACCATCCTGAATGTTTGGGACTTCAAGTATTCTAGGATAAGCCTCCAGGCCCCTGTCTTCTTTCTGAGCAGAAGGTATCTGGAATAGACTCTGAAGCCCCGGAGTCGTTGGGGAACTAGCTCTATCGCCCCTTTTCGCAGCATAGCCCGTACCTCTTCCAGGAGCTGAGGGATGAGCTGCTCCTGACAGGTAATCGGAGGGATTGACGGACATCTTCATTGAAAGTCCAGGGGGTGCCCCCGATAGAGAGAGCGTGCAGCACCCATCTGACAGTGGAGATCATCTTCCACTCGCGGATAAACCTTGTCAGCCGGCTTCCCACCAGGGTGTACGCATGGGGGCCTGACGTCCAGGCCAGTTCAGGCCTGCTTCGGAGCTGGCGTCCTGCACTGCGGGTGACAACCCTGTCCTCTGCCACCAGAGGCCTGTGAACGGCCTCTGTAGGCTTCCTGAGTTGTGGATCTGGAGGGCTGACGGTACGAATAGAGGAGAAACCTTGGGCAGACTTGCTCGACTTTCCCCTGGGAGGAGCGTAAAGAAGAGCGATGCTGCTGGAGAGTGCCCAGGGAACGGGCCTTCTCTGTATCCACCTTGATGACCTGGAGGGACTCGCTGATAACGTTCCCAAACAAGTTCTCTCCGCCGAAATGCATGTCCAACACCGTCAGCTGGACCACTTGCTGGAAATTTGTGGCCTCCATCCAGTCTTGTCGACGAAGGCAGACACCGTTACCCATCTGCCGGAACGCCGTGTCGGCGACGTCCCGATGCTACTGTGATGGCGTGAACAGCCGCTACTTCCCCTTCCTGAAAGACAGCGATTGCCTCCATCCTCTTATCGTCGGGGAGGCACTCCAGAAAAGGCCCCAGCTTGTACCACAGCTCCCTGTCGTACCTGGCTAGGATCGCCAGTGTGTTGGCCGCCTTGACAGTGGACACCGCAGTGTAAATCACCTTCATTACCATGGCGTCCCATCCTCTTCCCCTAGCTGTCCGGAGGGACCGAAGAAGACTGGGTAGCCGACCGCCGATACCACCTAGTCCGGCGATGGTTGGGACCTCAGGCACTTGGGTTGGAGTCTGGCACCCGATACTTCTTCTCCAGTCTATCCTGTTTGGCTATTGTCTTCCTCTTGGCCTCGCGCCTCTGGTACAAAAAAACCCTCCTTCTTGGTTTCCTCGGCACAAGCTGGAATAGCTCAGAGACTCTGGAGATCATGGAGCTGAAAGACCCCACCTCACCCAGAGGGCCCTAGGTGGAGCATCCAAATTCAGATTCACTGTTCGCTGCGACATCTTCGTCCTCGCTCGTAGTCGTGACCGTATTCGTCTCCGTTTCTGGGTCTGCTGGGGGAGAATGGGCCCGACGTGGATGCAGAGGCTGAAATGGGGGCGTCAGACGACACTTCTTCGTTAAATGCTGAACAGGGGACTTGAGGGACCACGGGAACCGGGGGCATCCTCTTCTGGATCTCTGACACCAAGGTGTGCAGAGTCGACAATGTCCAGAGACGCGTCCCTCAGCTGAGCTGGCAGAATCGGAAAACTAGGCCCAGCGCCACCATCATTGTCCTCTTCCAGGTCCTCGTGGACCGTGTGCAAGGACTCTTGATGCTCGTCTGTGGACAAGACCACGGACTGGGAGGGTTGTTTCATTGTCTCCTCGCCCCCCCTTCTTTGCCACCCCCCTGCAGGGCTTGAACCAGTGCCTGAGCCCGTTTCCACCCTTTTGGCGGGTCAGCAGACTTTGCCAAAGTCACTGCAGTGGTGTTGCGCCTTGGGGGAGGGATACCTTCTGTGCTGCGCGAGCTACCTTCACAGGGTTGGCTCCCTTAGCAGTCGGGATAGCAGCCGCTGCTAACTATCATCAACAAAGTCTTTGCCTGTGACTATTGGCCTGCTTGGGCAGTTCGGCCTCCTCCTCTGTCCACGGCTTTTCAGACTTCTTCCGCAGTTTAGCTGGGGTAGATTTCCTTTTCAAGGAGGAGCTCGATTGCTGGCTGGCAATGGAGGCAGAGAGTGAGGTTAATCGCGCCCTATCCACCTTGGGACCCGCTTACACGGCGATCCCGCTGGACTCGGACTTGCGGTTCTTGGCCTTGTCTTGGGCCACCACGGATGAGGCGCCATAAAAGGACTTAGAATACCGCTCCTCGGACTGGCCAGTCCTGGGTGAGACATGACCCTGCTTGGAGCATGGGGCAAAGGCCCTAGCATTACGCCACGCCACCAGTCTACTGTGCCTGTCCCTCATTTTCTTGGAGAGCCAGAGGCATATTTTGTACTACACCTCCTTATGGTCTGGATGCAGGCAGTAGAGGCATTGCAGGTGCTTGTCTTCTACAAACACATTCCGTAGCCCGCATTTGGTGCAAGGCTTGAAGAGGGACCTTCCCTCTTCCATGGTCGGAGGGCACGAAGTAGGGCAGATGGCCTTCTAGAATCTTCAACTATCTCCGCCCTTGAGGGGCGCCGAAATTCAGACAACGGATCCCTGCTGTCGGCAGATGGAGAAGAGAGCACACAGGCTCTTTTGGAACAAAAATAGAATTTTTTTCCGTTGAGAACACAAAAAAACATAGTAGTAGCTCACAGAGCAAACTCGAGGACTCCCAACACTGAAGTGTGCAGTAAAAATCTGAAGATGGCTGCCAGAGGAGGGGGTGAGGGTTACATGTAATTTCGCAGACACCTGTTTTAAGGATGGGTGTTTTGCCACAGGAAATTTTCCGAAACAAACCCATCAAAAAATGTTTTACATTTTCTGCCCCCCCACCAAGCCCCCTTCATTTTACATTTTTAAAAAAAAAAATTCTGTTCCCCCAGCCTTTATTTGCCCCTCCCCCCAAAAAAGTGCAGTTTTTTTGTAAAAACTCCTGTGGCAAAACGGATGTCGGCCAAAGGATGCATACTGGGCTTAGGGGGGGGAGGACGATCATTGGATGGGGCAGTATGACCCAGAGGACATTGATTGGTTTAAAGGAGAAATCTAGTCTAAGTTAAAATTAAACTTTTTTCTTTTACCGAGGATTCCCAGCCTGATGACAGGGAATATTCATTGAGCATGTGTATTCATGCCAGACCCCATGCTGGAGCACTATATCTTTTTGAACTGAAGGAAGGTAACATATTTTTAAAGTTAAATTTGTTTATTGATAAAGTAATGACAGCATCAATTACCATTACATTTCCAGCAAGTACATACAATATCACAGCGCAGCAAACATTACTAGAGTACTAAACTTTTCAAACCATACACTGTAAACATAGAATATTCAACATGCACCTTAAATGTTCAAGTACAAGGTGCCGGATCATATGACTTTGCGCCCGTTTACCCCACAGGCGCAAGCAGCCAGATTGATAGCGGTAAAACAGATCAACACCTCTATCTAGTTCAATTTCTATTGGGGTCTAGTATCTGGTTCTCAGTAGATCCATTCCCATAGGTCTCCCATCATGGTCGGTGTAAGTCAGGAGTATTCATCAGTTCATTCAACATTTGTCCCCAACCCATTCCGCTATCCATCCCCGAGTCTTTTGGGGTCTGATCCCTGAGTAACTCCATCTCTGCCATCCCCCAACGATGTGCATCTTTCAACCATAACTGAGTCAATGGGCCCCTCAGGTTTTTCCACAAGAGCGCATTCATGCAGGAAAGCCACTATTTTCCTTTTGGTCTTCGTTCTCTTTCCACTGGGTAGTATCCCCCATAAACACGTTTCAGGTGTGCAAGTGTATTTGCTATGGGCCCAGGAGTTGGTTTTGCTCAATACTTCCTCCCAGAATGTCCTGATCATAGGGCAGTACCAAATCATATGCCAGAAGCCCGCTGAGGCTTTCTTACATCTAGGGGTAGGTGTGTGTATCGTGGGTTGATCGTGTGGCGTCTGAATGGTGTCATAAATACTCTATGGATGAAATTGTACTATATGAGTCTGAACCTCGCATTTGACACCTTGCAAGTTTGTTTCCATAACTTGGCCCACTGTTCTTCGGGCATCTCTCCCCTGACATCCCGTTCTCATTTTGACTTAACAGCTAATTCCAGAAGTTTCTTTTGTTCCCCCATCTGCAGGTACAGGCATGAGATCAGTCCTCTACTATGTTTAGCATGTTGCATCTGCTGCATTAGGGAGCTATGTTCGGATTCCTCAAGAGTCTTTTCTCACAGGGCAGCTATTCTTTTCATGATTCTGGCATAAATCAAGAAAGCCCCTTAGGGCATATCATACTGTTGGTGCCATTCTTGGAATGGCAGCAGTTTCCCTTCTTCATAGAGATCCCCCAGTTTCGTGCACCCTTTACGCCGTAATCTAGACCGATCTAGGTTAGTCAATATTCACCCTTAGCACAGGGTCAAAGCTCAACGGTAGGTCCGGGTCATACGGGTGGGGGTTCTGTGATTTCCCTAATATCCGTTTCCAAATTTCTCTTGGTACTGTGTATATCTCGCTCTTTCCCATACTTGCCATCGGGTCCCACAGTAGTTCGATCCCTTTCCTATGTGTTGGAAAATTCCCTAATAGACGTTTCAAGTCCCACTGCGGGGTGTCTACCCAGTTGGAACTGTTTGAAGCTGGGCTGCTGCGTAATAGACCTCAAAACCTGGCAAAGAAAGACCCCCCCCCCCCCATGTATGACCTCCCCAGAGTGGTTAACGCCACCCTGCTGCTGTGCGAACCACAAAGCAGTTCCCCTATGTTGGTAGCCAGCATTTTAAATAATACTTTCTTGATCTTTTACAAAATATTGATAAAATAATAAAGCAACCTGGGTAGTATCACCATTTTGCAGGGCTATTCTTCCCATCAAAGAGAGCGGTAGGGATTTCCAAAATGTTATCGAGTCCCCTATGCTGGACAGTGCCCTCCCAGTATTAAACATAAAAGTCTCCATTAATTGGTGGAAAATTGTGATTCCCAAATAGCGGAAGGACTCCAGTTCTGAGTTAATCCCCTATTTCGGAAGTGAATCCACAGATTGTGTGCGCATTGTTCCTAGTGGCAACACCAGAGATTTTTCCGCATTCACACTGTAGCCTGATAACCTCCTAAATTTGGCTAGTACCTCTAATATTACCCGGACATTCACTGTGGGGTTGCTCAAATATATTAAAGCGTCATCTGCATATAGTGATATATTTTGCATTATATCACCGACTCTTATCTCATCTCCTGTATGTAGTGGCTAAAGTATCCTGCCAGAGGTTCTAGTGCTAGGGCGAACAGTATTGGTGATGCCAGGCATCCTTAACGGTTGCTCCTCTCTAGTGTCCATTTCCCAGATATTCAATCGCCCATTTGAACCCTGACTTGGGGGCTTGCGTACAGTAGCAGAATCCACTGCTGTATTTGAGGTCCCTTCCCCATCCCTTTCAAGACTTTAAATAGCCACTTCTACTCCACGGAATCAAAGGCCTTTGTGGCGTCTAAAGCCATCAAGGCCATTTCCTCTTCTGAATGTCTGTCATGTTCCATTATAAAATGCAGCCCTCTGATGTTCATGGAGGTATTCCGCCCCCTCTATGAAGCCACATTGGTCTGGGTGTACAATATTGACGACGCTTTTCTTCAGTCTCAGTGCTATTATCTTCCCTAATATTTTCGTATAAACATTTAGAAGCGATATGGGTCTGTATGATCCACAGTGGGTAGGATCCTTTCGGGGTTTCAGGATAACTGATCAGTGCATCTCTCATTGACTCAGGAAGAATACTTTGAGTGAAGGCCTCTTCGCAGACTTTCTTTAATATTGGGAGAAATAGATCAGCATATTCCAAATAGTATTCTACCGGGAGGCCGTCTGTCCCCAGAGATTTACCTTTCTGCATTGTTTTTAATGCCCACTCGATTTCCTCAACCTCAATGGGTGCTTCCAACATCTCCCTCTGGGATTCCGTCAGTCTAGGCATGTGCGCTATTTAAAGTAGATCTGAGGCCTTTTCTTCCGAGTATGTTCCCTCGCTCGAGTAGTCTCATATAATATTCTTGGAAAACCCTGTTGATCTGTAGTTGTGTGCCTACTCTAGATCCCTTACTATCATTGATTTGCTTGATTGCTCCTCTCTGATGTTCTTTCGGGATCAGCCACGCTTTGTCCCCTTCGCCATGTATTCTCTTGGTATAGTGGTTCCTGTCAGATTTGGATAGGGCTTCTTGGTGTGAGTTTTGAGTTGTAATAGCGTTTGCCAGATTGTGACAAACCACCTTTCCCAGCCCCAAGTCAATCTCTAGACCCCTAATTCTCTCTGAATCTTTTAGTTTTTGGGAGAGTTATCCTAATTCCCACCATCTGGATATGCACACCCCTCTGTTACTTGAAGGGCTTCCCATACGACACTCACCTTGTCTACTGAGCTCTCATTATTACCCAGGAAAAAGACAATCTATTCCCGCAGAGTTGCACTGAATGCCCTATCCTTCAGCAGCACTACTCCTAACTTCCAAGTTGGTATCACTGGGCGGCGTCACCCTATCTGTTATGTCGTAATCCGTGGGCCATGGTCGGAGACCACCTTCCCTAGGTATTCCGTCTGGGAAAATCTATGTGCGCTTTCTGTGCCCGTAAATAAGCAATGCAGGTGAGAGTGTGTCCCATGCTCTGGTGAGTAGAATGAATATTCCCTATCATCCCTGTGCGTTCCTCTCCATAATTCCTGCAAGTCCAATTCCAGCACCATTCTATTGAGGGAGTGTATTGATCAGGGGCGCTGGTAGGCCCCTGTTCCTGTCTGGTCAATATTTGGGTCGAAGTAACAGTTAAAATTCCCCCTCACCCCCGATAAGAATATCCGCTCTATCTCCGCCCATGAATTCTCCCACCTTTTGGAAGTAGTCATTGTCATTATTGAGCACATCCGAATTTACTATATGTAAATCGTGTCTTTCTAAGGCACCCGTATCACAAACGGGCGTCCTTCATTGTCCACCTTGGTAGCTTCCGACTGCAATTGAATTTTAGCATCCACCCAGATCAGCACCCCCCTGGAATATGAGTATGATGTTCCCACTAATATGCCTCCCCAACTCCTTTGCAAATCTATAAAATCAGCTTCGATCAAGTGCGTTTTCTGTAATAATGCCATTTGGACGCTGTGTCTATGTAAGAATTGCAGGACCCGGGAGCGCTTGGATCTCTTGCCCAGGCCACATGTGTTCCAGGCTCCTATCTTCATTGACATCTAAACTGCTTTGATATACCATTCTCCCGAGGCCTCTTCCCAGTTGGCGAAACCACAATTGCCCTTTGTGTTCCTGTCCATGCCCACCTACTATCCAACTTGGCCATCCTTATATTCAAACCACTGATCACACCTTGGTCATACCGACCGCTTTTTTGTATCATTGATCTGTTGCTGGTCTGTTGTCACAGGTAGATTTGCGCTGTCTCCCCCTCTCATTTACCCTTTTTCCCCCTTCTCCCTCCCACCTTGTGGTCCCCCTCTCCTTCTCTGGTTGCCCGTTCTCCTACATTCTTCCCACAGGTACCAATTCCTACTTTAGACTGTGCTGGATCCCCGTTACTGCACATCTTGAAAAAGATACTCAGACTGCTTGACCCTTTGGTCTCGCTTGTGATTGCAAAGCTTACGAGACTGCAGTCAGGGGCTCGGCCTCAAAGTTGGCTGTAGATTCTGGTACATCCCTGCTCCTCCTTCAGCGATTTGGTGTCTTATTCCATGTTCTCAGAAAGTTCCTCAATGTCCGCTGCTGTCTTTTCTCGTTCTTTTCCCCCTTTTTTCTTCTTTTGTTGTTACTTCCTTTTGTCTTTTTCCCTTATAGTGTTTCCGCTCTCTGGTTCTTTATCGCTTTTGATTCTCCCTGTTGCTCTGTGCTCCTGGATTATCGGTCGGTCCATACTTGGATTCTATCCAGGACCAGACTTCGTTGGCTGTAAGGAAGAAGTGCGACTGATTATCTGGCAGCACCTTCAGCTTGGCCGGAAAGAACATCATGTATCTCAGGCCATGTTCCTGGAGCTTCCGTTTTACTGAGTTGAAGGACCGTCTTTGTCTCTGTACTTCTTGCGTGAAGTCCGGGAATATTAGAATCTGTGCGCTATCTATCTGTACACTCCCCAGTTTCTGTGCCTCCTGCAGTATTGCGTCCAGGTCCCTGAAGTTACATGCTTAGCTATTATGGCCCGAGGTGAGGCTCCTGGGGGTGGTAGACGGTGTACCCTATGTGCCCTTTCCACTGTAACAACTTGGAATGGCTGCAGGGTTGCAGTGTGTCCAGTACGATTCTTTCACTTATTCGCTGCTCTGCTGATGCCACTATCATTCACTTTCCCCAAGTCCGCTCGCACCAGTGATACATCTGCACCTACTTCTTGGATAATAGTTTCCAGTGCCTTCCCTGTCTCCTGTATGAGGTTCTCCAGAGTCACACCGCCTGTTTCTGGCTTGGATCCCCATCCTGTTGGTCTTGCTGGGCTGTTTTGGGTTTGGCGCCTACATACGCTTCCATCCTTTGCTATCCCTTCACCATTGCACAGAAGGTTGTTTGGATGACTGCAGTGGGTGCTTCCCAGTCATCCTCGGTTGGTTTTCTATTAATTTCCTTTTGGCGTCTCACAGGTCAAACATCCCATTCAGTTCTCCATCTCCTTATTGTTCCTTCCAATATGCACCATTCTGTTCCCCGGTGTGTGGCTTGGCCTTTATACCGGCCCGTTTATCTGTGGTTCACCTTCAATGACTGTGGGCTGCCCTTAGTTTCACTGCATTACTTCTCCCTCCACCTGGCGCTCGGGAGAGTGCTCCACTAACTGCTCCCACAATATTAGGTAGTCCTCGGACTCGCTGGTTCACCCCAAGTGTCTAATTATGCTTCACTCTGGTCCGGGAAATACCGTTAACAATGCCTTCCAATGATTCCCCTCGTTTCGGCCTACCTTGTGGGTGTCTTTTTGTGTGTCGGGGACTGTTTGCTTCCAATCTAGGCCTCCGATTGTCCTGGTGCACGGCTTTCCTGGTCTCCGCTCCACATGCCGTGTGCGGTGGCCCTTGGGAGGTGCAATCTTGGATCAACCAGATCACTTCCCTGACCCCGCAGTGCCATGTCCTTCTGCGCTCATTTTTCACCTTAGGGGACTCGTGTGGCAACTGTATTCTCCCTGCGGTCCGCGTATCAGTTTATCCGGTATCCTGTCTGAGGTTCCCCCTCTGGTCCGGCTGCCGTATATACTTTCCAAAAAGAGTATCCTCTCCGACATCTCACTTCACCGGTTCAGCCTCTCTGACGACGCAGGGATCCGTCCCTCATGGTCGCTAAGGTGTTTCCTCTCACTGCTAGTCGCATTAAACAGTCTCCGGCAACGTTGGGGGGCTTTGGTCAGGAGAGTGGAAGATCCGCTTTCGTTGTGGTGTCCACAGCGCCGTCCCCCGTGTGCCCATATGCTGCTTTCTGTGTGCTAGGGTGTGCGTTCTGTTTCTGTCCGGTAGTCCTGGCAAGATGGCACTGGGTGCGGTTCGCCCTGAGCCAATTTATACTCTGATTCGCCTCTTCTGCAGCCTGCTAAGTAGCGCGTTGCACAGAGGAAAAACACTGATCGTGTATTTGATGGATATTTTGGTGAAAAGCAGACAATTTCAGGATGTTTTTCGTCAGGATATTAGAGGCTTAGGTCCTCATCCTCACGCTGCTCAACAGTGCCCCCAAGGAAGGTAACTAAGACTTTTTGTGGAACTGCTTTATACTTGGGAAGGGAGCTGAAAGGAAGCTTCGAGCTGCAAGAAGCTCAGATTTTTGTATTTAAACACTGTCTTATTTTGGTTACTGACATCCCTACACATTGTATAGATATAGTTATAAGGGCAAGCATAGGTTTTAGACACAGATTTCTAAGTTGAACACTTTGACTCAGACTTTCTTTAGTTTTATTTAGGTAGGGAAATACCACTGTAGTATAGGGCAAGTTAGGCGCTATCCTGACATTAAAGTTAATAAAACCTTTATGTGAGAACTTTGAATCTGTTATCTGTGTTTTACTTCATGACGCCTTCACACTCCCCTTGCTGGCCTAGATTTGTTTTTGTGAATTTGGAATTCACAGGGGTGTGGTGTATGGCCTCAGCCAAAAGGTCGGCAATAGCCACATTAAAGGACATGGCCCTCTCAGTAGAGCGTCCTTCCTCCAGAATGAAGGTGAGGTCGTGAACTGACAAAGGTCTGACTGGGGATGCCAACATAGGCTATCCACACACAACTAACTTAGAGAGACCAGAGGTAATATTTTCAACGACCACTTGTGAACAGCCCTGTACAAAAAACACTTGTTTAACAATGCACAATGTTCACTCGGTCACTTGCTTCCCCAACTCCATACGTGGTTGTACCTTATTGCATATGATTAGTAACCATTAGATTCTCATATACTACACCAGTTAATATAAAAAAATAGTTATTTTTTATAGCATATCATCAGTAAAAAACTTTTTTTCTTTTTTCACATCTACAATTTTTAGAGAATTTTTAAATAGTTAAACACTTTATGGACAACATACATTACTCAATTTCTGTGCACATTCAATTTCATGTAGTATTCCATCATTTGATACATTTTGGAATTCATATCTTGATCTGGATCTGTAACTTACTCTCCTCTCTCATAGAGAAGTACACCCCAGTCCGTAAAACATTTCACTTTATATTCATAAAACCCATGCTTACTTTCATACCGCATTCATACCATACCCCTCCGTTATCCCTATTCAATGTGGCACAGTATTTTGCGTTTGAATGCCCACAAGGATGAGTCTGCTGCGTCTCCAAATTGGGAGGCCCTCAGCCAAGGCAACTAAATCTGCCTAGCCAGCGAAAAAATCTCTGCCTCCACAGCCTGCATTAGCAGGGTCGAAACCAAACGACATCTGGTGGTCAGCGTCATTGAAAATTGTCGCCATCGTGTTCTAAAACTCAGTTCTAGATTGCAGGATGAACGGTCGGATATCGGCACCAATAATGACGGTCCTGTGTCAACCAGCGCCAAAAGACGCTTCGATGCCGGGGGCGCACTGGCAACAATCGGCACTGGAAACAATCGGCACAGAGGGCACGCAGGCAATCGGCGCAGAGGGCACGCAGGCAACAATCGGCGCAGAGCCCGAGGGCTTTGACGACGCAGTGGTCTGCTTGGGGCTGTGGTTATCGGGCACCACTGGAGCCACCAAAACCTGCTGCTTCTATGGATCACCCGTACACGCATCTGCTTTCTGAAACATGTCAAGCATCTGTTCTTTGAAAGTCCCCCCTGTCTGCCTTGGATGTTGGCTCCACCAACGACTTACCCGGCTCATTTGATTACTCTGATCCGTGCCTGCATCGATTACGCCTTTTCTTTTTATTAGAGGAAGAGGCAGGCTCTGAGAGAGTGACCTCATTTTCTATTTTTCCATGCATATCCTCCTTTTCAGGAGTACATCCCTCCATATTGTGCTCCAATGACCAGATGGTCGAGCGGGCAGGAGATTTAGATGGGGACCGGCGTACCGTGAGTTTCGCAGCCCTCTCACGTAGTGATTTCAGGATCATTTTTCTACAACATTCACAGTCCTCAGCGATGTGATCGATACCAAGGCACCACAACGCAGACACTGTGTGGATCAGTGATGGACATTTTGGAATTGCAGTCCTTGCAGCGCTTGGAGCCCAACACCTTGGGAGTGGATTATAGTGTCGAAATCGTGTGGACCAAAACAACAAATTCGTAGGTTGAAAATTCTCATGAGAGATTTGTTCTGTGAGCAGTGTGCTGTGTGCGCTGAAAAAATAAACTGCTATGGGGCAGAGTGAGGCAGTACATGTACGACAACCGACGTCATTTCTGGAGTCGACTGTCAAATCGAGTCAAGAGAGATTGACGGCCAAGCTGAGGTGCATTACGACCCCCTGTCAAAAAGATTTTCAGAGCAGCTGATCCTGGAACGGATATCTGACTAAGAATCTGCAATATTCACTGAAATATCGTTTTTTTGGCATGGACTAATAGGAAGAGTGAAGACAAGAGATATTTCTCATATCAGTGGACACAAGGGGTTTCCTTCCAGCGTCGCTCAGCTTCGTGGAGAGATGATCTGAGAGAAAGGAGAGAACAAGATAGCCATGGTTGGGGAGGTTTACGAGAGAGGATGAAAGGGCAGAAAGAGTATTGAGAATCAAGAATAGAGCAAATGGAGCTGTAGTGTGATGAATCCCGTGAAATCATCATGGAAACGCTGGTATGGGCCTCCTCTCAGATGGCCAAGGGAAGGCAGTCTCTACCTGATCCTGACCTTTGGGTGTTTTTATGGAGGGAGGATCATCTGGGAAGACACACATATCGAGGAGAAGTGGTAACTTCATTAACCTCAGATTCTTCCAATATCCCTGAAACAGTGATGCATATTGTACAGTGGAGCCAAGTAGTGCAGCTACTAATATTAATATAACTCATGTTTCTGACAAAATCTTAATTAAACAAGCATCTGAAACTATATAGTTTTGGAAAGCTTAAAACTGATTTGGACTTAAATTCCCATAATGCCTATGGTACTGGGATGAAGGAGAAGAGAAGATTTAAGTTACTTACCTGAAACTATTGTTTTCCAGCATGGGTCTGGCATGGATTCACATGCTCATGAACATTCCCCGTCAGGCTGGGAATCCTCGGTAGAAGATAAAAACGGTTTCACTTTCAAAACTGTATTTCTCCTCTAAACCAATCACTTTCCCCTGGGTCATACTGCCCCCATCCAATGACAGTCCTCTCCCTAAGCCCCGACTCTGGCAGACATCTTCAGATTTGTTAAGCACGTAAAGTTGCAGTATGACCAAGAAGATCCGCAGAGGGCCCAAAGGGAGGGTATACATGTGAATCCATGCCAGACCCATGCTGGAGAACAATAGTTACAGGTACGTACCTTAAACCTTCTCCAGGATGGGGTCTGGCATGGATTCACATGCTTATGAATAACGAATACACAGCAGTATACATTACCCAACCATGGGAGGTGGCAATGTTCAACAGAAGCAAATAACATTTACCCCTGAAAAAGACTCACCTCATGCAAACAGGTTGTGTAGCACTGCCTGGCTGACTCTGGACTCCTTCCTGGAATCCCTGTCGACACAGTAGAACTTCGTGAAGTTATGCGTAGACCTCCACATTGCAGTCCTGCAGATGTCGAGCAGGGGCACACCAGAAAGGAACGTTGTCGTCGCAGCGATCGCTCTGGTGGAGTGGGCTCTCGGACAGATCGGCAGAGACCAGTTAGCCAGCCGATGACTGTGCATGATGTAGCGGGACAGCCACCTTGAGAATCAAGTCTTGGACAAGGCCTTCCCATTGTTCACAGGTCCAGAAATCAGAAACTATTGAAAAGTCTTCCGAAAAGCTCTTCGTGCGTGCCATTTTGAACTTCAAGGCACGAGCAACATCCAGCGAATGCAAGGCCCTGTGCATGATGTAGCCGGAGAGCCACCATGAGATGGAAGCCTTGGACAAGTTCACATCCAATTGAAAAGTATTCCAAAAACTCTTCATGCGTGCCACATAGAACTTCAGGGCACTAGCAACGTCCAGCGTATGCAAGGCCCTCTCCACATGCGAGACAGGTTTCGGGAAGAAACCAGGCAACACCAAAGACTTGTTGAGGTGGAATTCTGACAGAACCTTCGACATGAAAGAGGGTTGTGTATGCAGTACCACCCTTGATTTGTGGAAAGTCATATAAAGCTGCTTGCAGAATAGGGCCTGGATCTCATCCACATGTCTGGCTGAGGTGATGGCCACAAGGAATGCGTCTTACACAAGAGAAACACGAGTGGGGCTTGATGCATAGGTTCAAAAGGTGCCCCCATACATTTTGTCAGGGCCACGTTGAGCTCCCATGCTGGGGCAGGCGCCTTCACCGGAGGGAAAGATCGAAAAAGACCCTTGAGGAATTTCTTGACAAGTCTGTGGGACCACAGCGAGTGTCTTCCTGGGGATCTAGTGTAATGTGAGATGGCCGCCAGGTCTTCCTTGATGGATGCGTGAGCCAGCCTAGCTTTTGCCAAGGACAACAAGTATGGAAGAACCTGTGGAGTTGTGACCCTCAGAGGGGTAATCTTCTGCGACTGGCCCCACGTAGCAAAACGTTTCCACTTAGGGCCGTAGCACTTTAGTGTTGATGACGCCCTGGCTTTAGCAAGGACCTCACTGCAGTCTGCTGGCAACTCAACCTCCAAACACTAAGGCTGCAGGAGCCATGCCTTCAGCTTTAGAGATCCTGGGTTGTGATGAAGGATTGCGCCTCCCTCCCTGGTGAGCAGATCCGGAAGTACCAGCAACTTGACTGGAGGAGACACCGACAGGTTGGGTAGGTCCGGATACCAAAACTGCCTCGGCCAGACCAGAGCGATGAGTATCAGTGTCTGAGTGTGTTGATCACACGTAGCAGGAGCGGAAATGGGGGAAAGGCATACAGAAACAGTTCGCCGCCGTGGCAAAAAGATCGATCAGAGGTCTTCCCCATTTGACAGATGGTCCACCTGATCCTGACAAAGTTCCCATTCGTGGCAAGAGCACAGCTCCCTGCTGAGGGAGTCGGCGATGGTGTTCTTGTCAAATGCCACGTGGAATGGGAGGACGAACAGCCCCTGTCCAATGGTCCAATGCCACAGGCCCGAGCTTTGCACTGGGGATCGGGTGCCCCCGTGTTTCCTGATGTAGAACTTGGTGGTGGTGTTGCCTGTGAAGATACTCGTCACCTTGCCTCCCAGAGACGGTAGGATAGACTTTAGAGCCCAGAACACTGTCCGTAACTCCAGGGTGTTGATGTGCAGATCCTTCTCCTCTGGAAGCCACAGACCTCTGGTGTGTAGACGTCCGGTGTGAGCTCCCCAACCTTTCAGAGAGGCATTCATGGTGACTGTCTCCAGGTATGGCAGGGTGTGATGTGGGAGAGTACCCCCCACCACTACATCGCCTGCCAGAACTCCTTGTTTCTGGGGGATCTTGAACGCAAAATTCCTGGACACTTGTATCCAACATACATCCAAGAATTCCTGTAGGGGGGTCACATCTGCAACCTGCAGTGACGGACGAGGCAGATGCAGGACATCATGCCCAGCAAAGACTTGACGGTCCGAACCATGGCCGTCTTCGCTGACAGTCGCTGTACCTTCCCTTGATTGTCCGCTAGTCTCTCCTCTGATGGGGATGCTAGGCAAGCCACTGTGTTGAGCCTGGCCATGTGGAACAGCGTGTTCTGCGATGGCATTAAGCAGGACTTTGGATAGTTCGCAGAGAACCCCAGCTCCGTCAGTCAGACTGTATCCTTGTGCGTTCGTCTTCCAGTTCCCAGTAGTGGGTTCATATCAACCAATCGTCTAGGTACGGGTAAACATCCACTCTCTGCAGAGGCGGGTGTGCTGGGGCCAAGCATTATGTGAACACCCCTAGGGTTGACTTTAAGCCGAAAGGTAGGGTAGGGCCTTGAACTTTTAGTGCCGGCCTTGTACCACGGACCATAGGAACCTCTGATGTTTCTTGTGGATGGGGATATGGAAGTACACATCCTCTCGGTCCAACGACATTGGGAAATCCCCTTCCTCCAGTTGGCTGAGCACGTGCTGCAACGTGACCATCCTGAATTTATGGGACTTCAAGGACCACGCAGATCCAGGATGGGTCTCCAACCCCCTGTCTTCTTTCTGACCAGAAAGTATGTGGAATAGACTCCGGAGCTGTCCTGGAGTTAGCTCTATCGCCCCTTTATGTAACATGGCTTGCACTTCTTCCAGGAGCTGACGGACGTGCTGCTCCTGATGGGGAACCAGTGGAATACAAGGGCACCTGCGTTGGAACTCTGAGGGGTGTCCCTGTGGGAGAGCGTCCAGCACCCATCTGTCGGTGGTAATGATCTTCCACTCGCTGACAAACCTCATCAGCCGGCCTCCCACCGGGGTACACTATTTGGGGCCAGACGTCTTGCCTGGTTCAGGCTTGCTTGGGCGCCAGCACCCTCTGGGCGACACTAACCTCTGCTAGTGTAGGCCTGAAGGGTTCCTGCGTGGAGGATTGAGGAGGTTGCCTGTAAGGTGAGGAGTATTCCTTGGATGATCGGCTTGATTTTCCCATGGAGGAACAAAAAGACGACGAGCAGTGCTGCTGTAGACTGCCAAGGGAACGTGCCGTCTCTGCGTCCATCTTTATGGCTTGAATGGATTCGTTGACCGCCTTCGCAAACACATTTTTGCTGTCAAAGGCATGTCCGGCACCTTTGCATGAACATCCGGGCAAAAGGTTGTGGCCTTCAACCATACCTGCCGACGAAGGCAAACTCGGTTTCCCATCTGCCGGAAGCCTGTGTCGGTGATGTCCACTGCCACCGTAATGGCATGACCCAACACTGATCGCCCAGAGGATCTCGACGAGGTGGTCGACGGAGTGTTCGGCTGCGCTGGTGGAGTCTGCTTGGGCTGCGCAGCCTTCTTCTCTTCCTCTGGCCTTGGCTTCTCTGATTTCTCCCATAACTTGGCTGGGGTGGATGACTTCCTCTGAGGAGGAGCTCGATGGCAGACTGGCTACAGAGAAGGACAGCGATGGTGATCGCGGCCTATCCAACCTGGGAACCGCATCAGCAGCAAACCCAGTGGAATCAGTCTTGCGGTTCTTGGCCTGATTTGTATTTATTTGTAATGGGCACCTTGCCCTAGGGCATCTGGGCGCAAAATTTAGGCAATGGTTACATACATGAACAGAAGTTTCCCAAGAGGGATGAGTCAGGCCAAAAAGGACGTTACAATGGCCAACAAAAAAAGTTACAGCAAGAATTACAATGACAGCGATACATACAATACAATCTGCATATCCCGAAGTGTACGGGTAGTCAGTTGGAATATACAAGGCAATTGTGTCTATACATATCATAAGTGCTGAGGACGGTGTCAAAGGCACCTTAACCAACCTAACCAGATTAGTTGGGACGAGTAGGCAGAGGCGTCAATCTCATGAAGCCAGAGTTTAGTTTTGTTCTTGAAGGATAGAAAGGAGGGTTTGGCTCTGAGGGAAGAGGGTAGTGTGTTCGAGAGTTTGGCTGCAAGGACTGGGAAGCTTGATCCTCCTGCGGTCTGGAGCTTATATCTAGCTACTGCAAGTGAGTTGACATGGGCAGTCCTCAAGGGTCTGTTGGCAACATGCTGTGTGAAGCGATTGGTTAGGTAGGCGGGGGCCGAGTTGTTCTGGGTAAAAGCAGTGGCTGCGAACTCTCAAGTGGTTAATAACCACTGAACAGGTTATCATGTCTGTTCTTGCGAGAGAGGGGCGCCCGCTACCTTTGTAAAACTATTTGTTCTGGGCCTTGTGTGTAAGAGCAAGGGTTTTAAGCGAGATTCGTTGAGAGACTGGAAGCCAGTGTAGGTTGCGTCTCGTATCTGAGATGTGGAGTCTTCTAGGGAGGTTGATGGCTGCCCTAATGGCATTGTTCTGCGTGACTTGTAGCGTATCCAAGTTTCTTTGGCTGGTACCTAAGAAGAGCATTGCAATAATCAATTTTAGCCATTATGAGGGTTCTCGTGAGGATAATGCAGTTGTCCGTTGTCAGGAAGGGTCTGCAAGCGGTTGATCAGTTTGCACGTGTACGCCGCGGCAGATACAACAGCATTAGTTTGTCTGGTGAGGAAGAGTGTAGAGTCCAGGTAAACACCAAGGGTTTTAGTGTCATTGGACACCTTGATGGTGTTACCATCAATAATAAAGGTTTTGTAAGCAGACTCTAGTTTAGAGAGTTTAATGTGTGAGCCTAGAATGAGCAACTCTGTTTTTTCATCATTGAGGCAGAGCCCATGATGTGCCATCCAAGCCTGGATAACAAGGTATACGTCATTGAGTGCTTTAGAATCAGTGACATAGTTGCCCGTAATGGGGATGAGTATCTGGGTGTCATCCGCATATTTAGTATAGAGGACACCCAGATAATCAAGAATGCCAAAAAGTGGCTTTGTAAACACATTGTACAAAATGCGAGATACGCAGGAGCCTTGTGGGACTCCACACGGGACTTGTGCAGGCTCGGCCGAGGGTGAAAAAACCCTCATTGTTCTATTGGCCAGGAAGGATATGATCCAGGAGTTGGCTGCATCCGAGAGGTGGGTAGCAGTTTTGAGGTGGTGACATAGGATTTGATAATCGACCAGATCAAAAGCTGCAGAGAGATCCAGCAGGAGTAGTAGTGCCTGCTTGCCTTTGTCTTCTAGGTCCTCGATCTGTGTTTTTAGATCAATCAAGGCAGTTTCGGTACCGTGTCTGGGACGGAAGCCAGATTGCCTGAGGCCTAAGAGATTGTTTGTTTCAAGGTACTCCTGAATTTGGAGGTAGGCAGCACGATCTAGTATTTTCATTAGGTAGGGCACAGTAGTAATAGGCCTGTAATTGGACCGGTTGCTAGGGTCTAATGTGGGCTTTTGATTAAAGGGATGACCCAAACATCCTTGAGATTGTCTGGTACAATACCAGATTTAAATGAGGCATTTATGAAGGTGGTAATGAAAGGCACCAGGTCATGTGCAGACTCCTTGATAATGTGAGCTGGACATAGGTCACCTTGGCAGTTGGATGGTTTAAGCTTCATAATTATATTTTACACTTCCCAAATGGAGAGTGGAGAGAACCTGAAAGGTTTAAAGGCATGGTTGGGAGTAGGAATGTTGTAGGACTGAGGGTTGAGTAATGAATCAGGGATATTAATTCTTTTGGTGTTAATTTTAGATTGGAGCATGCTGATTTTATCTAAGAGCCTTTTGGATGTTGGTACACCAGGTGGTGTCCGGTGTACATGAGACCAGTGGGGCTACAGGAGACTCAAGTTTGTTGAGGATCTTGAAGAGTTCTTTTGTGTTGGATTCAGCTTGTATTATGCGTTTATTGTAAACGTCTTTTTTAGCTGCCAGTATGGCTTCTTTGTAGGAGGAAGAGACATTGGAGAGGCTGATTTTGTTGGATAGAGATGGTTTATTTTTCCAATGTGCCTCATCTTTTCTTTTTTCTTTGCGTAGATCTCCGAGATGGGGAGTAAACCAGGAGTTGAGGTGGGGGGACGTGGTTTTTGTTTACGTAGTTTAGACGGTGTAATAGCATTAAGGGCTTTTAGCATGGTGAGGTTGTAAGTATCAACTAGTGCTGTGGGGGCAGAGCACGTGGTTGATGTAGTATTGAGCAGAGGGAGAATAAGAGGAAGAAGTTTCTCCATAGTAATATCCTTCTTGTTCTGGCTGTGGATAGGGGGTGCAAGGTTAGTTTTAGGGGTGTGAGGGTAAGAGTTGATAGATTATTTTGTGGTGATCGGATCATAGGCAAGGTGTGATAGAGGTCAGTTTGAGCTCACAATTCAGGTCAGCTACCCAATCGAGGATACGTCCTTTATTGTGGGTAGGCTCGGACCCCCTTGGATTGGGCGTCCTCAAAGGACTTTGACTTCCTTCTGGAGGAAGACTGCTCTTCGGACCAACCGGTCCTGGGTGAGCCACGACCCTGCTAGGGGCACGGGTCAGAGGCCTTGCTCAACTTGAGACATGCCGCCAGAAGCCCAGGCATATCTCGCACCCATCCTCGTTGTGGTTCGGATGCAGGCAGTACAGACATTTTAGAAGCTTGTCCTCCACAAAGACGTTCCGTAGCCCGCATTTGGTGCAGTGCCTGAAGAGGGTCCTTCTCACATTGTTCTCCTCAGTCATGGTCTGAGGGCGCAAAGTAGGCCCAAAATGGCCTCCCAGAAACTTTGACAAATAACCGCCCTGAAGGGGCATGCAACTCACTGGCACTGGCTTTGATTGAACAAAAATAGAACCTTTCCGCTAAACAAAGTACAAAATAGCTCAGAGAGAAACTCAAGGACTCCCAACACTGAAGCATGCAGTGAAAATCTGAAGGATGGCTGCCAGAGGCGGGGTTTAGGGAAAGGACTGTCATTGGATGTGGGCAGTATGACCCAGAGGACATTAATTGTTTAGAGGAGGAATACAGTTTTAAAAAGAAAGTGAAACATTTTTCTTTTACAGAGGATTCCCAACCTGACGACGGGGAATATTCATGAGCATGTGAATCCATGCCAGACACCATGCTGGAGAAGAGTCGATGTGCAATACGAACAACCCTATGTGAAATATGCACACTAGTTCAACGAATCATCAGCTGTGCAGGAGATTTTAAAATGGTACCTATGCACCGTGATGTAGGAGAGAAGGTGGTCGCAGTTCGAAGAAGGAGCAGAAAGCCATGGAGGACACGAAGTGGGATACAAGCCCCAAAGCAGAGTTGTAGCGGTCAGCCATGCTGGGGAAAGAAGACGCTCACAGCCATGCGCCTGAAGGCGTTGCGTACTGGAGGACGATGACTCTGGAGAAAGCCAGCAGCTGCAGGACTGGTTGAGAGGCGGTCAAGTAGAACAGCAGGGGTTTCAATGGCAGAGGCACAAGAGAACGACACGGGAACCAAGAGCGAGACTGGGTGATCAGAGAAACCAACCCGACAACAGTTCTTCATTTAAGACACAAGTTAAGCCAGTGAGTCAGCCAAAAGGAGTTAAGGGACCCGGGGCATGTTATAAAGTAAAAGGACACTTGAGCAGGCCATTTGAATTCCGAACCAGTAAAACAGAAGGGCAACAAGGGTACAATTCCTCTGACATGGGATGTCAGTTTGGGAATCCCTGGAACCTGCATTGTCATCAGCCAAGAGCCTTTTAAGAAGAGACAGAAGAGCAAAAGGGGTATAATTCTCCTCTCCTGGGTTGTCAGTTAGGGGAAACCTGTAACCTGCATTGCCCCAACCAAGAAACTTTGAAGAAGAGAAAGAAAGGCAAATATTGTGCAATTCTCCTCATATGGCATATCGATGTGGAGAAACCTGGAGCAAAGATTGCCACAAGCAGAAAGAGACACATTAGTAGTTATGCGAAGTAGAAACTATTCCTGGCAGGCGAGTAAACAAGGAAAGGAGCAGTTGTGTGAAGTGGAAACTATTCCTAGCAGGCGAGTAAACCAGGAAATGAGCAGTGTTGTGGAAAGAAAATATTTACTTTATAATCTGGACAAACTATTGCACAACTAGAGACATTTGTTTTGCCATTCTGACAAAATTATTCTATGAAGTAAACACCTACTTTGACCACCTAAGGAAAAACCTTCTATGAAAGAAACGCTTGTGTTAACATTTTGAGAAAAGTATTCTATGGAAAAGACAATTGTTACATCCTCTTAAACAATCCTTTATACATCTTAAGGAAGAACATTTCATAAGAGAAACAGTTGCTTTGGGTTTGAACAAGTGTACTACAAAAGTGTCCGTTTCTAGTTCAACAAAAATTTGCAAAAGTTTACAGGTATAACTCCAACAAAGCAATCCTTGCGTCCAGCGGTTGACTCCCTTTACCTGAATCAATTCAGGAAGTCTTTTGAAACCGTTTTTTTGCAACAATGTTCTATTCAGCTCTATATTTGGACACAAGGTACATTTTCTTTAGCTTTACTTTGATAGGCAGGAACATTCTTGTTAGGAAAGGGACAGATAGGCCTTCATCCCATCCCCTTTTTATTTGAATAAACAAAATTACAACTTTGTTTCTACCTCTCATTTTTGACCCCTCATAAGTAGGGAAACGTCTAATTAGTGACAAGAGAGGGTAGATAAACGTTTTTATTGAAGGTACGGTAGTAGAGAGAAGAAAGAAAAGGGGAAGGTGCAAACAGGAACAAAGACATTAGATAGGGGAAGGAGGAGTAAGGGTACGAGGAAGGAAGGGAGAAAATGAGAAGTGATCGGAATAATACATTGGATATGAAATGATAGCAGTGTTGCGAGGGATCGATGAGAAGGTAAGATCTAAGGAGGAGCCGGAGATATGGAAGGTGCGCAAGGAGTAAGAAAAGGAATGAAGAAGAGGTATAAGAGAAGGACGAGTAGTAGAAAGATGAGATTGTAATCACCAAGGAGAAAAAAAGACAAGAACAAGGAAGAAGAAAATAAAGGGAGAAATCCAGATCCTCATAAGAGCTGGTAAGAGAACCAAGAGGTCTGCAAATAATAAGAAAAGAAAGAAAATAGGGCCTTGAAATAGAAGAAAAATGTCAGTCGAGCCACAATATTTTGTATTGCAGGATGGGCAGAATTTCGTTTCACTATGGCATAGTTGGCAAAAGCCTTATTTCTCACTGGCGTTTTCTCTCATCCACCAATCTCTGATCAAATTGATGACAGAAAAAATGCAAACTGAGTGTGTAGACTCAGAAGAGCACTTATGGATACCAGTACACGCAGGATAGGGTTAGTATGACAAACCCTCTCTTTATGGCTATCTGTTACTTTGCAGTTAACAACATGTAATACTCTGTACCAACCACTAAATGTAGCCTATTGCATACCCTGTGAATCTATGCAGTTTTACAAGCTTAAGAAATATATAAAGTTAAGGTGATACCGAAGATCCATTGGCTTTGTTAAAAGTCTATTGCTAATAACTTTTGACTCGTTCGATGATGCATCTGCATAACATATTCCAAGCTCTTTTCTTACCCCAAAACTGAAGTGTGTGGTAAACCCATTCTACGGTTTAAAAATGACAACACATTAAAATAAGTGCTTTTTAAAAACTGTTTGCATTTATTTTCCCATAGGGCAAATTAACCCATTGAACAGTGCACAGTGTAAATTGCTGGACCTATTTGCTTATCATTAATTTCGAAAGCAGCAAAAAGCATTGCAAATGTGCCTTTGGTTGCTTTGGTGGAAATGAGACTTTTAAAAAAGAATAGACTCTGATGGGTAGCTTCCCATGACATTTGTTTTGATGCCAGCAGTGATGTCATCTGAGGTTATCAGTGCACTCATTGGCTGAGAAATGGGGGCGGGGGTGACTCATCAGTGGTAAGAATGCATAGCTTCCAACACTTACTGAATTTCAAGGCTTTCCTTGGGATAATCCACCACCTTAACTTTACTTCAACTAGAGGTTTTTCACAGAATGTCAAGATTTTTCTTTAGAGTTTATAAGGTTGAACTTAATGCTAATGTAACTAGTTTTTTCATTGACATTTTCCAGAACTATGAGCACTGCACCACAAAGCTGTTCACTGGAGTCCGTCCTGCTTTTAAAATCTTAAGACAAAATGCACACTTTCTTCCTTCTACACTCTGCACATCTATGTCCTTTCTCCATACCATCATCCAAACAAAAACACAGTGAAAAAGACACAGGAGGCTAAAGAGCAGCTTATTAAAAAATCCAGATATCACTGGGTGACCTTTATTCTCTTTAGTAAATAAAGACTTAATTTCTCTTGGAAGTGACCAGTCAGGACGACGATGAGACATCAAAGGAAAAACAGAAAACACAAACCAAATAAAACACTCCAGCTCAGCCATAGGATGGAGAGGGGAATTGGGGGAATTCTTCCATGGAGTACACAGACTTATGATGATGGGGGGGGGGGGAAAAGAAATAAGAGCTACAAAAGAGCAAGGATAAAGGTAGTGGGGATCAGTCATGGTGGAGGGGCAAGAAAAGAGGCCTTTTTAAACATTTGGGCTTTAGATAAAATAGGATATTTTGCAGGATAAATATATATATGCTTGCTCTCCCTTCATAAGAGTTTTCGCTGTAGAGCACTGCTGAGGTAAGAAAAGCTCACGCCAGTATTTTGTGGTGTTTCTTTTTTTATATATATGTATATATATATATATATATATATATACACAAGACATGTATCCATTAAATTGAGAACACAGTACAAAAACATTTCCACTAAACTCATCATACAATGGATACCTAGCAGTCATATTCCTAGTAATTAAGGGAACCCAGCAGACAGAGGTCACCTGTTGCCACTCCTTCCCTCCATGGAAAGGAAATGAACACCCCCCGCCCCCCAAATACAGCACTGGGCATTTCATAATCAGGATGCCTAAAACAGATGGAAAGAATACAAATTCTATATTACATGTAAGAGAGTTCTAGTGGGTAGGTACAGACAGTCTGCAAGTCACACTGCTCTTCCTAGAAAACGTGTAGACTAGGTTCCTTTCAAAATACCAGAGCTGCTTCACATCCTGTGTGTGGGGAGGTTTGGTATTTGTACATTTCCTTGAAAAGCAGGAGATTAGATCGTAGCCGCTTCGAGTCATCCAGCCCTAGTTTCAGTTAGGCCCCCAGCTGTAGCTGTTATAAGCAGATTTGTTTGCCTGAGTTTTCTGTGGGATGGCGTTGCCCTGCGTCCGTGGTCCAGCAGCACTCTATTGAAGAAGAGGAGAAAAAAAAAACAATAAGCGTCCCACTTCACATAACATTTCCAATTTACTTCAAGCCCAGACTCACCCTCCAATAGGCATCAGAAAGAAATCACATTTTTGTGATTAGTCAGTTACCAAACCTAAGTTATATGACTTCCATCTGTAGCAAGACAAGCATTGTTGCTTGGATTGCCAAGAAACAGAAATTAGGACTATAAAATTGCAAAGAATGGTGAGAACCTGGGCAGTGGACCCAATGGGCAATAATTTACATGCTTCTGCATTGAAACAGGCGTCTAGGCAATGCATTATGAAAGCTCCAAAAAGTGACAAATTTATTCTATTGGGTGTGTATCATTGTAAAGGCTGTAGGGGGGGGTGCCTGTGCTACTACCCACTATATGGTTGGGGCAGAGGTACAGAAGGGTGCCAAGGCTCTCAAATGGTAGCAATGGACAAGCAACCAAAGCTGAGAATCAAAGGAGGTGATGCAGGCTGGTTCTTAGGTACAGTGAATCCCTAGGTCCCCACAATTGAATGTCCACACACTAGGTTATGTGCTAACAGTTATTTTATTAGATAAAATTAGGTTTAAGTGACTATATACAAATAAATAAGACTCAGTTTGTACTCGGGACACTACTTCAACAGCCAACACAATATGTACAGTATGATGTGGTACCACAGTTATTCTTAGCTTCAGTAATAATGCACCAATTGGTATAGGTCATAAAATACACTAAAATTACTAAGCACTGTTTTAACTTCTAACCACATATGTAGAAATGCATGCAAATTACTTTAGAACACTGGCAGAATACATTTCAGGGTAAAATGCAATTTGTGTTGAGATCCCCTCAACCCCCCACATGGGCAACCTGCAATAAAAGGTTAAGTTATACTTTTCTTTTAAATTAATTCCCAGTCTTTAAATGTTCACTAATTGTCTGCTTTTCTCTTTACAGGTCCCACCAACGCAATGAAACTGGGAAGCAACAGAGGAGCCGGGCCCAAGACGAATCTGAGAACTCTGGATGGATCCTGCAGGAGAAAGTCCTCTTCCTCATCACAGTACCTTGGGTGCATTGGAAGGCGAAGTGGTGGAGTCTCTCAGTTTTACTCGGCGATGCCCCATGAGGATGGAACCCCTTTGGAAGTAGTCCTCACTGGGTCATTGCTGTTGAGCAGTTGAAGGGAACCAAGCATCGTCGGTAAGGCAGCAGTGAAGGTCTATTGCGGTGGTCTCCATCGTCGGGTTGCTATGCCGGCAGTGGATGTCCCACAAAGCTGATATTCACTTTGGACCTCGACAAGGCTTTGGAGGTGAGGAGGAGGAGTCCTTTGTTTCCATCAATGTCCTTCGGTGGAGACGGGCGCTGTGACAGAATTGGGGGTCAGGTTTTGTCAGTTCGCGTCCGTTCAATTCATCGGTGCTGCCCACCGGCAGGCACTTCTCAGTAGCGGCGACACTTGACTTCCTCAGTCGTGGAAAAGTGGACAGATGTCAGGTCTGCAGTGCCACTAAGATTTCTTCATTTGTTTGGAGCTTGGCAAGCTCCGGGCATCGAGCAGCACTATGCCATGGCACCCCCTATTTCGGGCCATACACTGCAATCTGGCCTTTCAACGGTCACAGCCAGCCTCCGGACCCTGCACAACACGGATGGACTTCCTGGGCTCAAGATGTACGGCCACTCTTCTTCTGGAGCCATGAAGATACCTCTGTAGGATAACAGGCACTTAAAGACCGGCTTCCGGGACACTTCAGGGGAAGGACAACAGTTGCAGGACATCCCCTTGTAGCTACGAAAAGAGGTCACCTGTCCAGGCCCTCTCTTGATCAGTCCTTGAATCAGCACAGCAGCCTTTGGATCTTGTGAAGAGTTGCAGCAGCAGAACTCCTTTCTCCAGCTGGATTCAGGATACACCTCCAGGAAAACACCAAGCTTCTGACAAAGAGGTAAAGTGACAGGTCTTGTGTTATACACCCCCCCACCCCCAATTCACTCCTCAGGCTGAGCCAGTCTCAGTCGGCCAATCACACACTAGTGCCTTCATCTTGCAGCACACAATCAAGCTCAAAGTCATTTAGTCTATTCACCAAAAACCAAACATTCTTAGGCAATATTGTATGTAGTAACCCTGTGGGAGACTACACCAGCTTTGTCCTCCTGGCAATAGGGAACCCGACCTTTGGAAAAGGCCTGTACTACACAAGCTGGTAGAGTGACTGAGCAGCCAGACTTCTCAAGAGGGGTCAATGTGAGCTGTAGAGATGCAACATAGGTATTCACAGTGACAAGTAATCAAGTAACACTTATACTCAAGGTTTTTTATTAAAATTATTTATTAATTTAACAGTCAGATTTTAAGTAAGCTTTCTTTAGAAAGAGCACGATGCAACAATAATATACACTTAAAAAATACACTCCTTCAGTTTCAATTAAATAGATACCCTTTTGGGATGAGACACAGACACTTTCTACACCCTCAGGTGACTTAAATAGTTAGGACACTGTGGACATTGATATATCACCTGAACACTTAAATGCAATACTGGAGTTATGGCAAAAAGGAAAAAGAGGTTAGGGAAGGAAACAAACGTTAACAAGTGGTCCTGAACAGGTAAGCACTTTCACAATCCCCCAATGAACTATAGGTTAATCCTTTACCAGGAATACAAGTAACTTATGCATAACCTTTATAGGGACAGATCAACACCAAGTCAAAGGGTCAGAAGAGTCTGCAGGGAGCCAGGACAACCAATGTCAATTGAGCTAAGTCTAGGGGAGCTGAGGCACTGCTTGAAGATAGCACAAAGGTCTTGCACAATGTTAAAAGAGAGTTTGTAGAAAATAAATCACTGTTGGGCCACAAGCTGTAAGACTTGTGAGGGAGCAAGGATGCAAGCAACTCTGTAAAAAGGAGCCAACGCCAGTCTCAACTAAGAGCAAGCAAGCTACACACAACAACAGGTAAATACCCCTAGTTACACAGTACCTTGAGTCTGAAGAAATTGGTTCCAGCTGGCTTCTGTTCCTGTTGTAGTTCAGCAGATCCTGTTTTTCCTGGGCCTCAGTTGTGGGGACAAGAGGGAGGACGTCCGAGGACTCCTGCACTACAATTTGAAGGTCGGCGACAGCAATAGGCACAGATCAGCGGCACTTCATGGTTTCAGCTCCTCGCAAATAGCACCACTGCGGTTCTTGGACAGCTTATGGGCTCCCCTAGCTTCTGGGGTCCAGCACTCTGTTGAGGTGGCTCAGGCTTGGGAAGTCCTGCTTCGAGGGAGTCTGGAGAATCTTCCTGGAGCTCAGGACCGGCTTAAAGGTGATACACTCGTCCTGGTGTTCCTGTCCCCTGGCACTCCGTTCCTGCAGCAGCAAAGAAGTACTGCCAGCAGAGAGAGGGTTTCCAGGCAAGTTCGTCTTGAGGTCGATTGGTCCCACCAACCCAAGGGGAGAAGTCGTCCTTTCCAGGCTTCTCTAGTCAATTAGAAATTTGGAGCTTCAGCACTGCAGCAGGGCATCACCGGGCAAACCAACGGTCCAGGAGTGTGCAACAAGCTTCTCTTCCAGTTTTTTCTTCAGTTCCTTCGTCCAGTGGTCGACTCCGCCTTCCTTGCAAAAGACCTTGCCTTTTATGCAAGTTTCTCCCATTCATTCGCAGCATAGCTGTCACTCACACAACAGTCCCCCAAGGAAAGCCAGCCAGCTAGTCACCTTTGGGTGCATTCCTGAAGCACAGGGAGTTTGGGGAACCTCCCTTGCTGCCTACCGTGCCAGACACGCTGGAGCCAGAGGCGGGCTTTAGCAGTGAACCCTGTGAACGACAAAACGAACAAAGGGACCAAACCTGGTTTGGTACGCAGAGTACATCTCAAGAAGAACCTTTCCAACAAGAAATGGTGAAAAAAGAAGACCGGGGCCGTTTTGACAAAAAGGGCACCCATGGGTCCAATACTGCAGCTGAGAATTCAGCCTGCGGTAAAAACGCACTATGGTAGGAAAAGTAAACCACTGCTACCAGCCATCAATTGTAGAAAGGGTAACATAAAAATGTTACATGAGAAAGTAGACAAAGGGGATACTAAGTAACCCCTCCAGCACTCCACATACAATGGTCTGGGCTGGGTCTACAAAGTAACAAAGGCAAGTAAAGTCAATTTCATTTTACTGATCTTGGAAACAGTCGTTTATCCAAGATAAGGTATTTAAACCTTTAGAGAAATCCAGAGGACTTCTCTGTGACACTGCACTGAAGGTGCTGTGTGTCACAATACAAAAAGTGATGTCTGTGGAGTTTGTCAGACTCCAAAAACAAAGAGAATACCGAATCCAAATCAGATCAAAACAGCTTCCATTTCAGACAGGGCTGGCTCAGGCAGTACTAGAGACATTGTGACTACCAAAACCAGACACCCACAACACAGAATGTGAGTGAACTCCCCTTTCCATCCAGTCAGGTCCCACCTGTAGGGTGAACCCAAAACAAGCAGTCTCTGGGAAAGGCAGCCTTCCACACACCAACCAGTCAGGGAAAGGGAACAGAGTTCGGGCTTCTCAGGACTTTGAGAAACAGGAAGGAAAAGGCAGTGCCAGTAGCCATCTTACGTTTGTTCAGGAATCCATTAATTCCTATGGCAGTGCCTTGCCGTCCTAAAATGGGGAAGACCCAGAGTCCCTAAAACCAGCATGTAGCTGCCACCAGCCCATACCCTGCTCTCTGGGGCAACACACCGGTGCTAAAAAAACACACACTAGGGGTATCAAGGTCTACCCCTAACCATAGGTGCCATGGGGGTATCTCATGGGTTTTGTTCACCTACAATTAAACAATGAAGAGCTGCACTGTTGGGTTCCAAACTGGACTCCTGTCTATAGAACATGCAAAAAACACAGACTAGGGGAGTAGTGGGACAAGTACAAGAAGACCCATGTCCCTCCAAAGCATTTCTATCATCACAATCATTACAGAAGGAAAACATGTTTTCTTGATGCTAGCAAGAAGAACACATTACCCACCTTCAGTAATGTTCTTGCTGATGGATTCTCCAAAGTATTCCTCATCTTAGATATTCATTTGCAGCATCTGCTATCTTCAACTAACCTTTCCCCTTGTAGGGGATGCTCTGCTCAGTTTCAGAGCCATTAAATTCATATTTCTTAAAATGACCCCACACCAGCCGCATATATTTGGGGCACTCAGCACCCTTAACTCATTGCCACCTTTTTCCACCCACATGCTCATCAGCTGATGGGAAAGGCATAGAAATTAATGGAGCTTGACGAGAACATTATCTTACATTTTTCTTTTAATGAATTGCATCCTCTCTCAGATTTCTCATCCTATACAGACTCCCAAAAAAGGAGAGTGAGCAAGATCACCTAAACTAGAAACATTTTTAAAGTGGTCCTGCCGAAGAACAAGTTAGTCATCTCTCGGCAAAGCTCTTTCTGATTAATGTTCCTCCCATGGGTTCCTCATCTTTGATATTTATCTCACAGCGCATCTGCTCTTCAGAAACTTTTCTACCACCAGGGGGTGCAGCATGGCTCCACGTTGGCTCTGCCGGACACCTCTACATGGCCCACGCCTGACATGACATTGGGGCCAGTATAAACAGAAGCGCAGCACCCGTACTTCAACCCTTTTCTCCCTTGCACTTTGACCGCAGAATCAAAGTGTACTGCTACCCACCAAGTGGGGTAGGTTGGAAGGGAGATGTAAATTCTGTGGTAGCATCCATCGGAAAGAACATTAAAGAGAGGTAAGTAATTTGTTCTTCTAATGGATTCCTCATCTTTGATAGACTCCTATAGCAGAAAGTAGATCTGAACGAGAGCAAGGATATCACCCAGACCAGAAAACTCTGAAGGGCCACTCTACTAAAACAAGAATTCTGTCCATACTGTGAATACAAGCAGGGTCTGTTTGGTCACAGCCCTGCCAGCACAGGCACCAGCATAACCAACAAAAAGCTGGTAATCTTTCCTGGACTCCCTCGTCAAGGTAGTAGGGGCTCAAACAGAGCACCCATGAGAAACGTTAAAACTAAATTCAAGTCTCAAGCTGGAACAACAAACTGGCTTGGGAGAACTAGAATACACAATCCTTGCAAGAATGTAATGACAGTGGGGAAGAAAACAGAAAATCTAGCACACAGGATGTAGAACATGTAAAAGGGTCCAGATCCCTCTTCTGGCACCAAGCTGAAAACGTGTGTCCCCACCCCCCCATGCTCAGTTGTGTTGGGAATTTTTGCTGTGTACTCTTTAAGAATCAATTATATGGCTTATTATGGCTAAGAAGGCAATGAAGGAGAGATTTAAAAGACTAAGGAGCTCTTGAGGGGCAGGATGGGACAGGGAAGAGGGAATACATGGGAGGAACATCCATAAGAAACATTCACAGAGGTAAGTTGTTCTTCTAATGGACTGTGTCCTCCCACGGATTCCTCATCTTATATAAACTCCAATAGCAGTACCTCTTCTCAGGAGGTAGGGGAAAAAGAGCGACTCCCATTGCAATTCTTAATTTATCACATTCTGTAGGACTGCTCTGCCAAATCGGGCAACCTGGCTTGATGTGTCCAGGCAATAATGTTTAGAAATGTGTGCCGGAACGACCATGCCGCTGCCGGACATATGTCCAGGGCTGAGACGGTATACAGTGATTTAACCGAATTAAAAATGAACATTTTCACCTAAACATTTTTGACAAAAAAATAAGGACGTTTTTAAATTATATATATGTGGGGTGGAGTTAAACTGGTAAGCAGGGGTTTGGGGTGGGATTATAAACAAAGGGAAACAGCATTATTTAAAAAATCAGCCTTTTTTTCAGTAAAAATGTTTAGTTCGAGTTTTTGTTATTTTTTAATTCGGTAAAATCAAATGTAACTGGTTGCGACTCTTCTTTGGAGTCGGATGAAGCTGCTGCTCCTCTGGTAGAGAGCCTTCAATCCCTCTGGAATGACTTTGCCTGCCATATTGGAGATATGAAAGGGTTGGACCTTGTAATTCTTGCGCCGATAAGGTAGGCAAGGTTTTTCAGATAAAGGATTTAAGCCGACACTTGTTTCGACCCATCAGGGTCTTCCTCACAGCTATATCAGTGACAGTGACTGTCCAGAGACCAGCTGAGGAGAACAGGAGCTGAAAGGCACAGAGGCCCAACAGGGTCAACATCGTTAGTATCACAAAGCCACAGATACCTGTAGCCCACTGCCAATCACCCAACCGAGCCAAGGAATTCGGCTCCACTTTTGCCAACAGGATTGTCTAACAAGCAAGCAATTAACCCATCAACTATGGGCAGCCAAGAATTAATTTAGCCTTGAGAAAGACCCTGATGGGTCGAAACACAAGTCAGCTGACCTACCTTAATCACTGATTAAATCCTTTATATGAAAAACTTGCTGCCAATTCAGGTTGCCAAAAACCTAAAACAAACCATATACCTTAAGACTCGTTGCAGCTCATGTTGATTCAGCCTCTAGTACCAGATTTCGCCTAGCAGTCTGAGATAGCTAGGACTATCCATCCCGACACGGTTTGTTTTGGCACCGATTGGTCCTCTGTCCTGAAGTCTCTCAATGTACAAAATGAAAGCCTTTTTAGGGTACAACCTATGCAACCTCCCTTTTCCTCCTTTGATGGATAAGGGGGGAGGATAAAAGGCTGGTAAATGAATTTTTTGGGCCAAATGGAATTCTGACACCACCTTAGCGAGGAAGGAAGGACGGACGGATGCACCCTTAGTGCCATTTTGCCCCTACAGAAGAGAGTAAAGGGTGGTTTGCAAGAGAACGCTTGCAGATCACTCACACTACATGCAGTGGTGATTGCGACAAAGAAGACTGTTTTCCAAGAAAGGAGCCCGAGCTGGCAAGAATGCATTGGCTCGAACGGGGCACCAATCAAGAATGTTAGAACCAAATTTAAGTCCCAAGCTGGCACCACAAAGGAGGTTGGAGAGGTGAGGGGGGTAATGGGAAGAGTTTACTAGCCCTTCTTTATTTTTATTTATTTATTGTGGGTTATGGTTATAGATCAAAACCTGTCACACAAAACATAAATACATCAATTAATTTACATGATTAACGCTTGATTACACTGCCTAAACAATCAATTTAAAATTCTAAAAATCCTAAAATGCTTGACTTGATCTCTGGATGGAGAACCCGACCCCCTCCTGTGAGAGCAAATCGTCTCTGTAGAGAAGACAGCATGGAGGGCAGATTGACATGTCTAGAAGGTTCGGGTACCACGCTCTCCTAGCCCATACCGGAGCAATGAGGATCATCCGGGAACTGAACCTCCGTAGCCTCTGCAACACTTGCGGAATGACGGGGACTGGAGGAAACGCGTACAGCAGTGGGAAAGACCACTCCACTACGAACGCGTCCCCCAAGGCTCCTTAGAGGAAAGTCCTGCGAGCAGAATCTTTCGCACTTTCGGTTGACACTGGTGGCAAAGAGATCCACTTGTGCGGTTCCCCAAAGGGTGAAAATCTCCAACAGAACTTCCTGAGCCAGCTCCCACTCGTGAGAGACCTTGCTCTGCCTGCTCAGAGCGTCCGCCGCCGCGTTTTCGTCTCCGGCCAGATGAACTGCCGAGATTGAAATTTCCTGCTGGATGGCCCAGAACCAGAGCTGCATCGCCTCCCTGCACAATGGGAGTGACCCTGCCCCCCTTTTTTGTTGAGGTAGTGCATGGCCACTGTATTGTCTGTCATAATCAGGACATTCTTCCCCCGCACAGACGGCAGAAAAGCCTTCAGGACTAGCCTGACAGCCCGCAGCTCTAACAGATTGATGTGGAGTCTGGACTCTGACAGAGACCAATGGCCCCTGGCTGTCAACTCGTTGGCATAAGCTCCCCACTCCGTGAGGGATGCGTCCGTCACGATAGTCACCTCCGGCCATGGTTGCCAAAACGGAGCTCCCTTCAACAGATTTCCTTCAACGGCCCACCACAGAAGGTCCTGGGCGACTGAGGGCAGATCTGAACGGGATCCGACATCCTGCCGGAGAACTGCGACCACTGCATCTTGAGAGCCCACTGCAGAGATCTCATCTGCAGCCTGGCCTCTGGCACCAGGAAAATGCAGCATGCCATGAGGCCAAGCAACCTCAAGAACTTGAACGCCGGGAGACACTTGGCACGTTGAAATTTGTTTACCATCTGCAGAATGTGATGAGGCCTCACCTGGGGAGGCGAACACAGCCCCAGGGATGTGTCGAGCACAGCTTCGATGTATTGGAGCCACTGGGTAGGTGTCAAATGGGACTTCTTTAAATTGAGGGAGAAGACCAGCTGGTGAAGGGAGTGGCAGGTGACGCACAGATGATCCAGGGCTTGCTAAGGAGAGTGCGCCCTGAACAACCAATCGTCCAGGTAGGGGTAGACGTGAATCCCCCCTTTCCTGAGATACGCTGAAAATGCGAGTCGGCAACCGCGAACCTCAGGTATTTCCTGTGCTTGGGATGAAACGGCACATGCAAGTAAGCATCCTTGAGGTCGAGAGACACCAACCAATCCTGAAGTTGAAGTTGAAGGGCCTTGAGCACTTGAGAAAGAGTGACCATCTTGAACTTGTCCTTCCTGAGGAGCTTGTTCAGCCAACGCAAGTCCATGATGGGTCTCAATCCCCTGTCTTTTTTCAGGATCCGCTACAGGCACCAGTTCTATGGCGCCTTTCTCCAGCAGGGTTAGGATTTCCTGCGCAAGGAGCGGATCCGGACTCTTCAAAGAGAGCTTCCCCGGTGGATTGTTGTGAGGCCTCTGCCGAAAGGGGAGACAGTAGCGGTGGGTTATGATCTCCAGAACCCACATATCTGAAGTTATGGCACACCCTTCTCCCAGATGCTGCGCAACTCTGCCCCCAACCGGTGAACCATGGGACATGGCCTCATGACTGACCGGCTGCAGCAGTGCCTGAGGGCAAAGAGGCAACTGCCCAAGCGGCTTTGGCACCTCGAGTACCTTGCTTTCCACCTCTGGTACTCCTACGTTGGCCCCTTTGACTGGCAGCTACTCTCGATCTACCAAAGGAAGAGTAGTACCGAAAGGAACCTCCCCTCCATTGCTGTCCCCTAGGACGAAAAGGCGGAGGTTGACGTATTGCAGTGCCCAAAGACTTTGCTGCAGCTTTGAAGGTCTGCAACCTCTCAAGGCTCTCATCAGCCTTGCTGCCAAACAGATGGACACCATCAAAGGGCATGTTGAGAAGCCGGGATTGCACATCAGGAGCAAACCCTGACTTCTGCAACCATGCAAATCTGCGTATCACGGTGCTTGCTGCCATCGACCGACTGACACAGTCTATCGTGTCCAAACCCGACTGAACGGCTTCACACATGGCATCCTTGCTGTCCTGCACAAGGGCTAGTAAACCATCCTGTTCCTCCCCTTCGGGAATACGCTCAGCCGCCAAAGATACACAATTCTACAGAGTGTGAGTGAATCTTGCCAAGGCACAAGCTGAGTTGGCCGCCTTCAAGGCCATACCCCCAGATGAAAATACCTTCTTTGCCCAACCATCAAAGTGCTTGTCGTACCTATCAGGAGGGATGGTAGGGTACGGGATGGTAGGGTACGCAGCCTGCTTTGCGGGGGGCGTAGTCGCCTGCACTACCAAACTCTACGGAGTAGGGTGCGTCAACAAGTAGCAGGGGTCACCACTGGCTGCACGGTATTTTTTCGGAAGCGACTTATTCACTGCCGGGAGACTCTCCGGAGCAGTCCAAGCCGCCGCCACCCTTCTTTGCAAAGCCATATGAAATGGCAACACCGGGTCAGTGGGTGGACCCTGGTTCAGGATATCTGTCAGATCATCCTGCAGAAAATCAAAAGGAGGAGCAGACCACCCCAAATATTCAGTCACCCTCGACATGAGACGCCTATATGGGGATTCGGCATGCGTACCAGGCTCAGGCCTGCCAAACTCCATCTCCGGAGAGGTGTCAAGCCCACTGGCGTCATGCAAAGACTGACCGAGTTCTTCCATCTGGCTGTGACCAGACAACAGGTAAAAATTAAATATTAGGGAACCTGGCAATGCCCTGAAAAACCCAGGTGGATGTACTTAGATAAACAAAACCAACATTTTCAGGGTGAGAGGTCACACCAATCCATCAATTCGACACGTTTAACAGTCAATAGCAATGCATTTTTGAACTGAATGTATTTAATAACATCTGAATAATAATGGTGGGGATAGAGTACCCACAAGTATTTGAAAAGACAATACAAGTAGGTATAATCCAGTGAAAAGAACTGGATTTTAATGAAACAACAAACAAAAAACTGCTACTTTTGGTCAAATATTTCAATTGGGCAGTTTACAAAATGAACATAAACCCAATTTCCTGGACATATAACAAAGCACAACAACAATGCTTGAACTGTGCACTGTTCAGATGGTATTATCGTCGACACAACAGTATTTCGGCCTAGGAGAGGGCTGTAAGGTGCAGCTTTGTGAGCAGGCCTTCATCAGGACGTGTGATGGAATTAATGATTGTCCCGGGGTCTCTATCTATAAATAACAAATGGAGTGTGATAAGTGAACTGGTGACCTCGAATATAAAATGATAATTCAAAAAGCTCCCTACGGATGCTTCATTAAAAAAGAAAGGAAAGCTCCAAACAAGTGGAGCCTGACTCTTACAGAAGACTTATCCAGTACAGGGGTAAGCGAAAATATCCATCATGGGTATAGATAGCTGGACGGCAATATATACGCCGTTGAGGAAAAACGTGTGTACCTGTAACGACATGAGAGGATCTATAAGGGTTCTGTGCAGATCCTGGTTCCATGCATAAATAAATGGAAACATAGGTAAAGTCTTACCTCAGGCGGTAAGTGGTGTCATCTATGGTGGTAATAGTGGAGACACCCACTGTGGATCGCGACTGCTAACTCAGATTGTCCATATGTGGCAAAAACCTTTGAGAGACAAGCGCATATAGGTAAGGCTACTATGTGGCTGAGGCGCGTGTCAGAAATGAGCATAAAGTAACCAATCTTGGTTAAAAAGTCAGAGCCTCGCCACAGGTACACGGACTGGGAGGCGTACAAGACTTTCCCAAAGTTTTGACACGAACGAAGCATATTATGTGACATTTACTTGCATTAATCAAGGCGCTCGTCTGGGCTGCACGGCGCAGCGTCGCTGGGTGCGAGAGCTGCCGAGAAAGAGAAACCGTAGCCATGATAACGCCAGGTAAACATACCGGTGGCTAGTCCTGATTGGGTAAGCGGTGGCACTCTCCTGTTAGCGCGTCATCCGACGTACAACAAATCGATGGCTGCCACGGGCAACAGGGGGGCGGGCCCGAAGGCCGTATTGGCCTGAAGCACGACAGATGATGAAAAGAAGTGCTGCAGGACGGGAGCAGTGCATGCTGATCGCACGTAGACTGCGGGGCTAAATTGTATCCGGCATAACGAAAAAAAGTCGGAATCTGCCCGAATGCCAGGTGTACATATGAGCTGTCGCAAAGTGCTGTAAGCGCATGTTGTGTTAACCAGCTGTGTGTAAAGAACATCCAGATAGTTAAAAAAGGAAGTGTCAGGGTCAGCTAATCTACTACACGTGTATGATGGAGTAAAAAATAAAAAACACAAAATACGTGAACCAAGCTGTTATGTTAATAGCTTGCCCCCTGTTGGACGCAGTTTTATACGGGCATCTAACATCTTATATAAGCATGTTAGAGAAACATATGCTGGGGTGTAGAACCCTGTGAGCCTTGATTGATAATGTGTGTATACTAAATTGTATGCACTTGAGGTCAAACATTATGGGATTGAGTTCAGCTGGTCGGATTACATGCATTACTTACCGTAATAGCATTTCTGATGATTATTGATTGATATTTTATTTCTATCGCGCTCGTACACAAGTGTTTCAGAGCGCGATTATATCTGCTTAGATTCATACGCTGTGCATATGGTCCGACATCCAGTAGTAACCGCGGAGTATTGCAGCTCGTCTTTCGGGGACCGAAAGGGGATGTTGGCATAGGCGTGTTTGTAACACTATCCCCATCGTGACGTGTAGTTTACCCAAAATCTCTCACACGCCGAGGTCCCTTCGATTGTATTTTTTCTGCCACGAGGGAGCCCAAGGCTATTGTGAGTGAGTACATGAAGGGAGAAAGTAGTAAAACGTCTATGATCCTTCTACACCGAGCGGGGAGGTGGGGGGGGGGGCATGTGAATCTAAGCAGATACAATCATCAGAAATGCAATTACGGTAAGAAATGCTCGTCTTCCGATGCTTGTTAATCTGCTTAGAATCACATGCTGTGCATAGACTAGCGAGCAGTACCCGGAGTTGGAGGTGGGTTGTGAGAAGGAACAGTAGAGAAAAGATGTCTTAGTACTGCTTGTCCCACCTGAGAATCAGACCTAGAATGAGTGTCTAGGCAATAGTGTTTTGTAAAGGTGTGTACAGAACTCCAGGTTGCCGCTTTGCAAATGGACTCTAGGGGAACATTTGCAAAGAATGCCATGGATGCCCCAAGTAGAATGTGCTCTAGGCTTGAACGGCAGTTCTCGCTTAGCAAGAGAGAAACAGTGTGATGCATTTGACAATCCACCTTCAGATAGCCGATTTAGAGACAGGATCCCTTTCTCTACCAGCTGCCACTGAAACGAAAATTCAATCGATTGGTTCACATGGAACTTCTGAGATGATTTTAGGTGCGAATCTGGGATGAGTGCGCAAAACTACCTTATCCCTGTGGACTGTAACAAAGGGGTCTAGAACAGAAAGGGCCTGTAGTTCACTAACCCTTCTGATAGAAGTGATAGCCACTAGGAAGGCCGTCTTATAAATAATGTCTTTTAGACTTGCTTTATGCATTGGCTCAAAAGGGAGATCCCATGAGCCTGGTTAAAACCACATTTAGATCCCATCCAGGAGCTGGGTGAGAAATGGGAGGATAAATCATCTTAACCCTTTCCATAAAGGCCTTAATCACTGATATCTTCTACCACAACACCTTTTGTTATGATGCGGTGTAGGCTGAAAGAGCAGCTAGATGAACCTTTAGGGAATTGAAGACCAACCCTGTGTCCAACAAATGGGTTAGGTACAGCACAATGTGTGTGGGTGAGCAATCGATGGGATTGACACCCTTGGTATTACACCAGATGACAAACCGTTTCCATTTGCTAGCATAGAAATAACGGGTGTTAGGTTTTCTAGCTTCCCTGAGTATGTCCATGCACCTCTGAGGGAGCTGTAGGTGTCCAAACTCTATGACCTCAGGAGCCAGGCTGCTAAATTCTGAGTTTGTGGGCATGGGTGTAGGGTCTCCCCCCCTGTCCTGAGACAACATGTTGTACGGGCAGGGTAGTTTTACTGGTGGGGAGAGGGACATTTCCATAAGATGAGCAAACCAGGGTTGGCGGGACCACATTGAGGCCACCAGTATCACTATCTTGTTGAGAAGAGAAGTCAGGGGGGGGGGGGGGGGCTGCACAAATTTCCCTCACCATGTTTTCCAGAGACTGTTCCCCTTGAAGCGGTTCTGGGGGTATCTGAAGGCGTAGTCTTAGCATTGGGCGTTCTCCTGAGTCGCGAACAGGTCGATCTCTGGGAAGCCCCATTCTGCGCAGACGTTGGACATGATGTCTTCGTGCAGACACCATTCGTATTCTATGGGCAGAGGGATATCTCTGCTGAGCACGTCTGCCAGAAGTTTGAGTTCCCCTGCAACATGTTGGGACAACAGAAACATCTTGTGTTTGAGAGCCCACATCCAAATGTTTTGGGACAGCTTGGGTAGCCCTGGAGAGTGAGTGCCCCCCTGTTTGTTCAGGTAATACATGGCTGTAGTGCTGTCTGTTAGAATCAGCACTGTCTTCCCTTGTAGTTGCATCTGAAAAGCCTTTAATGCCTTCAACACCGCTAATAGCTACAGTAAATTTATATGGTTGGATGCTACTTGTGGGGACCACACTCCATGCGCTGTCTGTTGAAGCAGGTAATCCCCCCCATCCCAGCAGGTGAGAGATGCGTCTGTCGTGAGGGTGGCTTCCACTGCAGGGGTAGTGAAGGTTTTCCCCGTCAAGAGGTTTTCCCTTGACCACCAATGCAGAGAGAGAGAACGAGGGCTGGCGAGACAACTACTAGATCTTCCCATTGTCCGCTGGCCTGACACCACTGGCTGTTGAGCCACTCTTGCATGGGACGCATGCGCAGCTGTGCGTGGGCAACCAAGTATACGCATGACGCCATCATTCCTAGCAAACGCATGGCTTTGCGCACCGTCACCTCCCGAATGGCTAAATATTGAGGGATCTGAAAAAGCATGTTCTGAACCCTCTCGTTGGAGGGGAAAACAAGGCCGTCTTTCGTGCGGATTAGAGCTCCCAGAAATTGTTTCATTTGACTGGGGACTAGACTGGATTGTTTTCTCGTTCATAGAGAAACCTAGACTTAACAGAAGGTCTATGGTCTTTTGGGTGTTCAAAAAACATGTGTCGTACGAGTCCCCTGTTATGAGCCAGTCGTTGAGGTAAGGGTAAACCGGGACGGATAGTCTGCGTAGGTGTGCTGCTGCTACTGCCAGGACCTTTGTAAACACCCTTGGCACAGAGGCGATGCCGAAGGGGAGCACCTTGAATTGGTAATGCCTGTCCTCTATCATGAACCGTATATATTTCCTGTGCGCTAGCAACATTGAAATATGAAAGTATGCATCTTTCATGTCCAATGTTGACATGCAGTCCCCCTGTTTCAACAGTGGGATCACCTCCTGTGACGTTACCATGCAAAACTTTTGAGGTTTTATGAACTTGTTCGCTGGGCGCAGGTCTAGAACAGGGTGCATGGTGAGGTCCTTTTTGGGTACAAGGAAGTACAGTGAATAAATACCCTTTGTTTACCTGAAGAATAGGGACGGCTTCTATGGCGTCCTTTCCCAGCAGCGCTTCCACCTCTTGATTCAGGATTTCCAGATGGTCCGGTGAAGGGCACCGTGAGCGTGGTGGTCTGAATTGTGGAGGGTAGGGCGAATTTCACGCAGTACCCGTGGACGACCGTCTTTATGACCCACTGGTCTGAAGTTATCCCCTCCCATGCCATGAGGAAAGATGTTAAGCGCCCCCTGACCAGGGTGACATGGGTGGGGACCTGGATCTGATGGTCATTTCTGAACAGAGGCTGCGGCTCCTCTAGGATTGGGGCCTCTGCCTCTGGCTTTGCCGCATCGCTGACCCCTTGGTGGGTAGTATGAGGGGCGTCCTGATGTTTGTCCACCATTAAAGTTTCCTGTGCTATAGTTGTTCTGACTTGCACGGGTCTGCCCTCGAAAGGACTAACGAGAATTACCTCCCCTTTGGTGGGGAAGGTTTTTGAGTAATCTGTTGCAGGGACTTAAGAGTCTCATGCTCTCGACCGCCTTTCAGAAGAGTTTAGTTTCTTCAATGGGTTTGTTGATGAGAGCATCAACAACGGAAAAATTGGCCAGAGAAAAATATTTATAAAAATGTATCAAAATTTATTTGGAGTGATAAAGAAATTGAAAAATAGTAAATTAATCACAAATAATTAAACACTAATAAATTTGACATAGCAAAACAGCAGCAAAATATGCCTAGAATAGGCTGAAACATCATCAAACACACTTTCCATTCATGGTGCAGCATTCAAACGCAACACAGCATGCAGTGACATACATCCAAAATGCTAAATGACAGTACCACCATACTAAAAACATATGAGGAGGGAAAATTCATAACTACTCCCCACAAATACATTCATTATTCTTGTATTTACAAAACACACAATAGAATTTATTAGAGCACAATCTATTGTAAAGGTGGATCAGAAAAAGGAGATACAAGGATCACATCCCTTTAAGCTTTTTCTCAACAAGTTTCGACATGAGTGTTGGTTTACACAACGTCTTCATCAGGAGGCAGATGTAACCATACTGTAAAAAACACACAAGAACATGGCTGTAAACTAATACGTAACAAACCCTTACACATGCAGGCTGCCTGCCGATGATTAAAAATAAGAAGGCTTATAAAAACGCCTACATTTTACCACAACAAATTGGGCCCAAATATACCGTTGTGTGAATTAGTATACTGGCACCCCTGAACAACAGGTATGAACCCCAGAGCAGATTTATCAATCTATAATGAGGAAGGGTTTCTGCACTGTGCTCTACAGAAAACCGACAGAAGGGAATATGACCTTGCAGTTCGAAAGCCAACACCCCAAAAGCCTTCTACGTAACACTCATGCGGATGTGCTACAAGCCAGGCTTTTACATCAAGGATACCCCTGGAAACTCATCAAACATTCAAGAAAAAGAGTGTGTTACACCAATCGGGACGCCCTTCTTAGGCCTAAACCTAAAATTGTTGAGAAAGAACAGCTAGTCTGTGTGTCCACTTTTTGCCAACATAGTGAGACAATTAAAGCCATACTTTTGAATGGAGGATTCTCAATTCCACTGATCTTAATTTTCAGAAACCATTATTTTCTTTTTGAAAAAAGCAAAAATTTGGGGCAGAAACTCACTCGTGCCACTAGATTCCCTTTACGTACCAATCAGGTTAGAGATATCAATCTCAATCAAGTTAAAGGTCACTACCCGTGCACCTCATGTGTAGCCTGTACATTTTCAAAAAAATTGATAGATTTCTCCTACAATGGCAGGACTTGGGAATTACGTACATTCACTACTTGCATTAGTAAGAATGTGGTGTACGTGATTCAGTGTCCATGTCAGCTGTTTTATGTAGGAAAAACCTCTAGGGAAGTCCACTTGCACATCAACGAGCATTAGTAAGAATGTGGTGTACGTGATTCAGTGTCCATGTCAGCTGTTTTATGTAGGAAAAACCTCTAGGGAAGTCCACTTGCACATCAACGAGCATCGTTCAAAAATCAGAACGCGTACTCTCTGCACCATTAGTTATCCACTTTGTTGAAATGGGACATGACCCAGATTCTTTAACATGGTTCTGTATAGAAAAAATCTTTGCCAATAGTCCATTGCAATTGGCCAATAAATTGTCCTATAAGGAACAAATGTGTATTTATCATAGAATTGTGGGACTTCAATGCTTATAAGTGGGTCCAGCCATACTGTCCTTAATGGTTCATAATTTTCTTCCCGTGATCAGGGCCTGTTTGGCTGTATAGATATATAGTCTATATATTCTTTGGTGGCCTCGGTATGCATCTGCATCGTCACAATTCTTTTTGAGCGTCCTAGGAGTGCTTCTTTTCTTGTGCATTCTTGCAATTATTGCAGTTGTAATTTTCAATAGCCTTATTCAGTATTTAGACAGACATTGTGTCCATTCAGGTCTACTCTACATATAGGTGACTTCACTATTTTACTTTTTTCCTCCCTGGCGGTCATGTGCCCGCTACTTACGCACCCGTTGCACTTCCTTGCCTGTAGCGCTTTGGGCTTTTATTAAGCAGCCATATGCCCGCCCAGCACGCTTTGTTGCCGCAGTTACTATCCAATTGCATGCACTTCAAATACATTTGCGGCCTTTTGGGAACCTCCTGTCAAATAGCTCGCCTAGCACGCCCTGTTGTTGTAGTCATTAATCATTTGCATGCACCTCAAACGCATGCGCAGCTTCAGGTACACACTGTTTTAAACCCGCCCAGCATGCCTTGAGGCTGCAGTCATTATACATTTGCATGTACTTTAAACGCATGTGCGGCGTTCTAGGCATATCTTGCCACAGAACGGAGAGTGAGTTACTTCGTCCCTCCTTGAGACCGCGCATACTCAGACATGGTAAGTGCCTCATGTTCAGGTGTTTATGCGCAGCCCAGCCGTTGCCGGCCACCTAGCCTCGCACTTCGTATAAATCCATTTTTACGCTCTGCAAACGGGGCCCCGTGCCTTTATGACTTAAGCATATGTTAAGGTTGCACTGGCTGTTGGTGTCTCAGCGGTCCTGTTCGGACCCCGCTCTTGCCTAATTCAGTGCATTTTTAACCCACTGTCGTTCTACTGGCTGTCAGAGCTGTACCCTGGTCACTCAACGTGGAGGTGGTCTGAGTGACCTTGATATTGTTAGGGCTGCGGCTGATCACTCGTAGTGGGCCGCTCTTGATTGGAGCGTTTTTGTTCATTCTTTATCCATCAGTAAGTGTAGCACTAACTGGTGCTTTTGGGCCGCCTCTGCTTTCTCTCAGTTGCAGCCCACTGCCTTGGTCACCCAGACAAGACTCAACTATCCACCTACATCTAGCATGTGAAGCTTTGGACATCTTTGAGCTTAACAGAGATTCTATCAGGTGAGGCCTCGTGTATTCTATTTTTATCTAACAATGGCGGCCCACTTATAGGCCAGGTCTCTTGTTGCTTAGCTGGGCTCATTTTGATTCTGTCTTTGTCTAGGACACAGCCTGAAGCCCTGTCAGATGGTTGCTCCACTTCTTTCATTTGTGGTTTACAGCAGCTGGTCGCTCACCAGATCAGTGGGCCTACACTTGTCACTGGTGTGGACACTGGCCTTTTGCACACTTCTGCAGGTTTGCCCGGTTTTGGACGGTCCACCACCACTTACCACGGTTCTAAATCAGGAGTCACTAACTCTTTGCTCTGGGGGTTCATACCTGTTGTTCAGGGGTGCCAGTATACTAAATTCACACAACAGTATATTTGGCCCCAATTTGTTGCGGTAAAATTCAGGCATTTTTAGAAGCCTTCTTATTTTTAATCGGCAGGCAGCCTGCATGTGTAAGGGTCTGTTAGGTATTAGTTTAAAGCCATGTTCTTGTGTGTTTTTTACAGTATGGTTACATCTGCCTACTGATGAAGATGTTGTGTAAACCAACACTTCACGTCGAAACTGGTCGCGAAAAATCTTTAAGGGATGTTATCCTTGTATCTCCTTTATCTGATCCACCTTTACAATAGATTGTGCTCTAATAAATTCTATTGTGTGTTTTGTAAATACAAGAATAATGAATGTATTTGTGGGGGAGGAGTTATGAATTTTCCCTCCTCATATGTTTTTAGTATGGTCCTTCTGTCTTTTAGCATTTTGGATGTTTGTCACTGCATGTTGAGTTGCGTTTGAATGCTGCACCATGAATGGAAAGTGTTTGATGATGTTTTAGCCTATTTTAAGCATATTTTGCTGCTGTTTTGCTATGTCCAATTTATTAGTGTTTAATAATTTGTGATTAATTTACTATTTTTCAATTTCTTTATCACTCCAAATACATTTTGATACCTTATTAATATTTTTCTCTGGACAATTTTTCCGTTGATGTTACAGTAATACTCTGGTCCAGAGGCTAGGGTTTTCCTGCTTCCCTCAGTTTTTGTTGATGAGAGCAGCCTGTGCCTCAGGCTTGAAACCAGCGTTACGAAGCCAAGCGTGCCGCTTAAGTAAAGTGCCCTGGGCCAGAGACCTGCCTGCTGTCTCAGCAGTGTCCAGAGTGTTCTTTATTACATTCTGGTTTAATTGTCTGCCTTCGGCCACAATGGTGAGAACCTTGGATCTGACGGGTTCTGGGACTTCCTGGAGACCTTCCTGTACTAGGTTCCATTGAGCGTCTGCATAACTCGCCAACAGCGTAGTGTTATTCGCTATGCGTGTGGTATATGCAGCAGCTGAGGTAACCCGCTTACCTAAGGCATACAACCTCTTGGATTCTTTATCCGGAGGCGCCTCCCCTGTAGCAAGGGGTACTCCTGCCCGTTTCCGGGTGGTAGTCATTACCAGGGAGTCAGGGTGGCGTGCCCTTTAATGTATTGAGGGTCTGAAGGAGCTGGCCGAAATAGCTTTTCCACTCTTGGGTTCACTGCCCGGGTTTGAGCTGGTGACACCAGGGAGGGGGCCAATCTTCTTTTAACAGAATTAAGGAGGGGAATGGCCTGGCTTAAGGGGGGGGTTTCTCCTTGGGAATGTCCTCCACAAAGTCCTGCTCGGGTACCACTTCTTGAGTAGTGATTTGGTGCCTTCCTTAAAATGGCATTGAAGGCCATTTGGTTGTCTACAAGCGAGGCCTGTCGTGCCGGGGTGGACGGAGGAGAATCCAGACACAGAACATCAGTGTCATGATCTTGTTGGGGGAGTGTCCATGGGTCCGTCCCCACTTGCTGGGTTTCTTCCCAATTGTCCGTGGCATCCACCTGGTCCTCATTGTAGCCCTGCAGGAAGGAAGGTTCTTCTTCTTCACTGTAAATGTCCTGATAAGTGTCCATCTGGACGATGTCTTCATGTGGACGGGGCCCGAGGGCTGACCTTCTTGGAAACGGGAAGCCGATGTAAGATTAGGTTCTCCATGAGAGCTTTTCGGGGAAGGCTGTTCAGAAAAATTGATAATTTTTTCAGGACGATCCATGCACCATTCAAATTTCTCCCTTGTCCACTTAGAGGAACCAGAAGGGCCTACGGGTGGAAAAACATCGTCTTCCGCCCTTCGGCGCCACAATTTGTCCCTCAGGGTGTTGGAAAGAGGCTCCCAACTGTCTTCGTAGGTCTTGTGAGAATCGGGGCACCATGGCGTATCTATAGATGTGCCCGTGGCCTGCCCCATGTTTATGACGCAATAGGTATCAGCCCAACTGCCGAAGTAATTCTTGCGATACTGTGTTCAATCACCGCCGAATCGGCGTGAGTTAGTGGGTCCGAAGGTCTATCGGTAGATTTACCGCCTATCGCAGCGTTTGAGGGCCTAGCGGTAGGTTTCTCGCCTTGAGGCCTAGTCATAGATTTTGGGCCTACCGGGCCTTTAGGGACCGTCGAAAGTCTGTGCTTCGACGTATAAACCTGATTTAGGTGTAGCGCCCTTGTTTATTTTGGAATGCCCAGTCGCAAAACGCTGCTGCAAATGCGGGGAAGGCTGCTGATCTGAACGATCAGAGGAATCCACCGAAATTTTCGCCGGCCCTTTCACCTTTTTCGACGTACCCGTCGAAACAGGTGGAGGGGTTGTGTGTTTAGTGTGATGCGTTCTTTGTACGTCCCTGTCGCCGGGTGTTGTCCCGGAGGAGAGACTAGCATCAGGCCCTGAAGGGTCGGGAGTGGCGGACCTAGAAGTGGCCGTCTCAAGGTCTATAACATCCACAACAGATGTTTGGTCATTGGAGGTGCCCCCATCACTTTCGGCGGGTGTGGCGGTGGGGGAAAAGGGTTCCGCCCGCGACATACCATGCGCGGACCACCGCTTTACATGGTGCTCCTTAAGGGTCTCAGGCCGAAGGAGTTTACAAGCCGCACACCGCTTCTCGTCGTGATCTAAGGGGAGACAAGAATTAAACATTCTGTGCTCGTCCTTGCACAGGTATCTGACCCTACACTTAGGGCAGAACCTAAATGGAGTCCTTTCCATAGCGAAAGGTGTAAACAAAAATGACCAGACCTAGAGAGCAAAGAGGGGTAAAGAGGAAAGACATAACGAAGATATGGCCACCCCGACCCCACTCTCCCTACTGTGAAGGCCGGCCAGAGGACCTGGCCACATGGATGCTTCAGCTGCCGGATCTTAGGCGCCGAAATCCACCGCCGTAGACAAATACCCTGCAGTCTTTGTCAAAGTTGTTCTTGCCGTCGAAGTGACTTAAGGGGAGAATAACCAACAAGTCGGTTTAAGATAAACAATGTCTCTTATGTAAAGAGCTCTGCTATAGGGCGACCAGTTATCTGGGCGTAAAAAAACAATCTGAGGGACCTCGGCGCGCGAGGGAATTTGGGTACACTACACGTCACAATAGGGAGAGTGTTACAGACACACCTATGCCGACGTCCCCTTTCGGTCCCTGAAAGACACGATGCAGTACTATGCGGTTACCACTGGATGGCGGACCATATGCACAGCATGTGATTCTAAGCAAATTATCAAGCATCAGAAACATGTATGTTAAATATGTATTGGGACACTGCTGCCCTTTCAGCCCACGCAGAAATTCAACGCTGCTTCTTTTCGCCCGTGTCTCATTTGCCTCGCTCTATAAGAGGTAGGATCGACTGTAGCCTCCCCTGCATTTAGAACTCCACTTCGTGGACTTGAAGCCAGACGCAACCTCATTCACCTCCCTTGCTCCATTTAGCATTGATTTCAGCGTCATCACCAAGAGGGCTCAGGATATGTTCCACGCAGGTCCGTTAGTTGGTCGCCCGGTGGGATATTGACATGTAGCGGGGCCCGCTGCAGACACACCTCCAAGATCGGGGCAATCATAGCACCCTTTCAGCCCATGCGGAGATCCAGCGCTGCCTCCATTAGCCCATGTCTCATTTGCTTCACTCTATAAGGAGTGGGATGGACTGTAGGCTCTCACGTGTTTAGAACTCAGCATCGTGGACTTGGAGCCACACAAGCTCATCCACCTCCCTTGCCCCGCTCTGTATTGATTTTAGCATCACCAGCTAGGGGTCTAAGGGTATGTTACACGCAGGCCCTTTAGTTGCTTGTCCAGTGATTAATAACACGTAGTGGGGCACGCTTCAGAGACACCTCTAAAATCAGGGGACGTACTAGCACCCGAGAGTCGAGTGCCCAGTCGATGTTAAGGATTTGCCCTGCCCACACTAGTGCAATTATATAAGGCAGGTCAGCCGGCCTATTCGTTGTCGCCTCAGAGGGCCTTTGGGCACAGCTCGCACCTCCTGCGGCTGCAGCCACAAGCGAATATGGCAGTACCACGTCCCGATCGGGTTTCAATGATAGCGAGTACCTGTGTTAGGATCTGCTGGAAGCTGTGAAACCACCAGAGTCTTCGCCTGCAGCTTCAGCCCGGTGTATAGCCGAGTCACTTATCCCCCACAGACGGGGTTGTCACGGCTTTGCCTCTCTGCGCCTTCCTTCGCTGTCAGCGGCCACCAACATGTGTGATGTAGGGTCTGCCACCCCGGTCACTCAGCAGGAGCTGCGTCGCCTGCTGTTAGGCAGAAACCTGAGCAGTTCCCTTAGGGACCACTGCAAAAAGTTTAAGGCTACAGGTGTTGGCAGTAAACTCAATTGGTAGCAGTCTGTACCACCCAGATTTACCTGGTAGCTGTGGCTGAGCAGTCAGACTTCTCTCAAGAAGAGTTAGGCAGTATATAGAGTATACACATTAGGTACAAAAATACAGTAGCACAAGCAAACACTGATCAGAGCTTGGGTATAAAAGTATATATTTATTTATTTAAAAACACACTTGTAAAAATACACTGGCACTAATATGTCAAGCAAGTTCAAACACAGTCACTAGAAATATATACACCTCCCTGATTAATTATTCGACAAGTCTTAGGAAAAGAACACCACTTATCAATACAGAGGTGAGCGCTTAAGCAAGATGGCACTCCAATAATTATTTAAAAAGGGAGGGAAAAGGCAGAATTAGGAAAGCACACAATACCAACACTTTTAAAAGAACCACAGCAAGTCAAGAAAGACAAAGTCTACTGTAGAGAAAGAAAGTTCATAGGCCAGGCCCACTCTTGGAGAGAGCAAGGAGGAATGTGCCCAAGTTCACACAGTTGAAGTACACTTTAAAAGTCTTTGCAGATAGTTCAAAAAGGAGTTGGATCAGTTCAGAAAAGTTAGTTAACAGGTCCCAGGTCACCCCAGGATAGAGAATCAAGGATTTACGGGACACCTTGAACAGTCTGTTGCAAGGGAGACCAGGCGGGACACAGTACCTGAAATGGTGAGAAAGCTCCAGCGGGGGCAGTTGTTCCTGGCAGCGGGTGCAAGTCGGTGCTTCGTCCAGGGGAAGAGAAGATCTCGACGTAGAGGAAAGCTGGAGGTCGTTGCACTGCCAGGGAAGAAACCAGCCGCGGAGTTTCCCGGTTAAAAGGTACTACCCTTTTATTCGCGGTAGGGGTGAAGCGTGGCTATTCGGCCGCCGGGGTGCTTGGCACGGGCGATTCGACCACGAGACGATCCAGGAAGGCGAAAAGAGGGCAAACTGGTTAACCCCACCAGTTCAAAGGAAGAAGCTCTCCAGGAAGAAGATCTTCTCTGTCGTTGGGAAATGGTGAGTCGGTTCAGCAGGGCTCCACCGGTGGTGTCGTCGTTGCAGGTCGGCTCAGCTTCTCCCTCTTCGGATTCTTTGGTCCTGTGGCGACTTCTGAAGTTCCAGTCCCCAAAACCCTGCTTTTATGCAGAAACCCCCCATTCATCAGTCCTAGCTGTCACTCAAACATGCTAAGTGGTGAGCCGGGCAGCTCACCACTGGGCCAAACAAGAGTGCGACTTGAGTTGCCGAGGCAACTCAGTCCAGGGTGCCTATCCCCCCCACCCCACCCCACACATCCTGTAGACCCAGACAGAGTGGCACCACTTTTGGAGGCTTCTGTGCAGAAGCCCGCCAAAAGTGGAACATAGGGCTCGACTTGGGTTGGAGTGACAGAGGCGGCCATTTTAAAACCGAGTCCTGGCAAAAAGACCCAAATTTAAATAAATAACCTGGTGGTATCTTTAACATTGCACCAAATAAAAGTGGTGCGTTTAAAATGAATGGGAAAATCACATTCATTTTAAACGGTGGAATATTTCGCGTGGTAACCACTGCCACCAGCCAGAAACTCGACGAGGGGGGACTGCACAGTGCCCCCTCGAAAAACAGACCCTGGGGCAATCTAATTACCCCTACCAGTACTTCCACAATATGATGGTTTGTACTGGTTCTGTTCACAATTTAAGACTAGTAAAGTCAATGGTGACTTTACATGCCCTGGCAGACAGTAGTCAGTTCCAGGGTATGGAGTCTATGTTTGGGGGTCACTATGACACCCCTGTGTTACTGCACTGGGGGATGCTGTGTAACACACTTACCAAAAACACATGAAACCCTATGGAGTAAAAGACCCCAAAGCCCATAAAACACATTACAAAGTCAAAGGGCATTCTCAAATCATGCCTAAGAGTGGGAGAAAGAGTCTCACTCTTAGCAGGAGAAAAAAATAAACTCCAAAAATCCAGCAAAGCTGCTGGGGTACTCACTAGGTTTGGGAAATTAGCCTATACAGAGAATTCTCCCTAACACCTGCCGCGCATGTTGCTGTCTTCCGTGAGGGGAGCGGGTGCCACCCGCACCACAGCCGGTTCCAAGCTCCACTGTGAGGGGAACCATGTGTGTACCTCTGTCGGAGGTGGACCCGTTCTTCACAGACCTCTTCGAGCCTCGTTGGTGCCAGCAACTGCAACGGCACAGTAGCAAGGAGGGTGAAATCTGACTTCACCATGATACGCTGCTATTAACTCCTCCCATACATAGGCCTCTAGAGCCACGCTCTTTCCTTCAGTAGGGCGCCTGGTCTTACGGATGTCCAACGTGGGCCGTGATCTCTGTCTCTCTGATGGCACAGATCGAGGGAAGCTCAGAATAAGACAACTTCTACACCAAGCTTTCTGTCGCAATTATTTCTTGTTTTGTGATGGAAGGTAGCACCGGTAAGGATATTTATTTGTTCAGGTTGTGGCCTGGGCCGGAGCCTCACAGTCAGGCAGCCATTTCCTAGCTGTGCAATAGCACCCTCCCACCCCCCAGCAATTCTTTTTTTTAACAGATTGCAAAAGAGGAATAGCTTAGATGATTGCTTTCCTCTCATTTAAAATGTCCACAAAATCAGTGTCTTCCTCTGCTTCTTGAGTTTAGATAATAAAATGGCTTGCCGCCCTTTTTAGAAGTCGTTAAAAGCTGATGAATGGGGGAAATGTGACCACCGTCTGATGTAATATCAGGAGGATAATAGTGATATCTGGATCTTCTTGATCATACTCAATGGGATCATCTGGATCATTGTACCAGGAGTCCCAATGTCCCCTCCTTTGATCTTGATAAAAAGTGGGATCATAAGAGCCTTGTGCGTCATGAGGGGGCTGATCAGTAATGTCAATAAAGGCAAGTGTGGGAGAAGGCTGATGCTTTGGGTATTTAGGTAAAGGTTGTCCCATTTCTAAGTCTAGGGTCTTCTGTCTGATTGGGTTACGTGACAAATGAGGAAACTTTATCCATAGTGCCCATAGTCCTGAACCCAGTTTTAGGGGTCTCTGGTATAGGGAACAAAATAACTTCAGTGTTTTTTCTTGGCCTCTTCTTTTGTAGAGATTGTGACAAAGGGGAGGTAGATCCAGCATATTCTGGTACCTTCCGTGGGACAGATGCTGTAATCTGGTGATTCGCTGAGACGTTTTAGTTTGCTTTGCCTTACTATAATGTGTATTGTGAGATTTCAACATATGTTTTGGCGGTCGCAAATCACCCATCGAAGGACTTGGTTGCCCGTCAAGTGGTGCCTGTTTTGTCCTTTCGCCCTGTGCTAAACGAGGGTGTGGAAACAGAGGGATTGTGGTGCATGAGTTCGGTAGGCCACGAGGTGCCTTCCGCCAGCATGCAGCCTTCTTTCGATGCATCCGTCTAAGAGCGGCTCGGGGTTGTGCGTTTTCAATGTGTGTGCGTGTTCTTGTCACCAGGAGTCTTCCCCATAGCAGTGAATTGCGACTGCCTTTCGGGACTGGGGACTGACAGGCAGGATCCCGTAGGTTGCCTTGAAATGTATTCGGCCTCCGAAACCAAGCCGTCACTGCCTTGGCCTTCTAGGTCCGATTCAAAAGTGCCAGTAGGGGTTTCGGATTTGGCCATCATAGCATGGGCCGCCCACCGTTTGGGCTTTTTAGGCTTAAACAACTTGCACGAAGCACAAGGCCCCTCCAGATGATCCAGGGGAAGGCAGTGGTTGCACACTTGAGTGTCTTTTTTTCACGGGTACTATCTGTTGCAGGATGGACAGAATATAAAAGGAGTTATCTCCATTGTTACATTTAAATGAAAAGATAGCTAAACAAAAGCAGTGTTTGAAGGCAGTGAAAGGATGCAGTCTCTAAAGATAATCAGCCCCCTACTCTCCATACTGCAAGGCTGAAGCCTGGTGTAGTCCGAAGCTTGTCGGCGAATTGGAGGAATCGTTGAATTTGGCATTCCAAAGGCCTTCAAGATGCTTGTCGAAAAGCGACTGTCAAAAGAAGTTAAAAGTTATAATTATTAACTCTGAGAAGTAGCAGTGCTACAGATTTAGTGTATACACGACCGACCACAATGACGGAAAAAACAATCTGAGGGACCTCGATGCGTGAAGGATCACACTCCTGCAGTGGGTGGAAGGCAAGTCAGGCCTTGCAAATTCTTAAAAATCTCACTAGACCTGCAGGGCGAGTTCCTTAATTTACATACTCTACTTAAGAGAAATGCCCCAAGGTGACTGGTGACAAAATATTTACCAGTGCATTTTGTAAAATGGTGCATGTCACCATAAGCACACTTCATATTTGCTGTAATGTTGTCAAGCATGCACAGTGAAACCTGTTTTTGTCATTTACTGCAAACAAAGTGCGTTTGCAGTAAATGCAAAATACGTTTCTAACATCCCCATACTCGCCATCAAGGTAGAGTATCATGCAAATGGTACTCGTCCTGCATAAAAACTACTCGCCAATGCTAGTGGGCTAGTAGATTTTGCAAGGCTTGCAAGCCGACCGTTCCGATGAGCAGTTTGGCATTATTTTGGACCCCTCTCAGGGCTATTGCTTTCCTTCGATAAAAAGGCTAAGAGATCATCCTCCATTTTTTTTCACATCCCATTTACTTGCCCAGAAACCTGGTTATTTACTGGCAAAGGCAGCGATAGACCTGTTTGCAGCTATAGAGGGGGAAGAGGATATAATTCCCATTAATTTCTGGTGCCAAAGAAGGGTGGAGGCCTGTGCCTTGAACAGGTTCCACAAGAAGGACACATTCAGGATGGTCACTTTTGTTCAGATACTATAGGCCATGGAGTCTCAGCACTAGTTGGTGTCTGTGGACCAACAGGGTGCTCTTTTCCAAGTGCCGATCCATCCAAAGCAACAAGCATTCAGGCACCAGGATGTGTACTGGTAGCATACAGTCCAATGACCCACATCTGGGCTCACACAAACTGCCCCTTAGCCCATTAAAGCAGAAGCCTTCCCCAAAATAAAAAGGCAGGAAGAAGGACAAAGAACAATATGGCAAAAGGACAAGCAAAAACCTTGTGGCACAGTCATCCTAGGGTGCTAGCAACCTTTAGTAGCCATTTGTGGTAAATACAAAAGTGCACATGTAAAAATCTAAAATACAGTAGAAAAATATCTGCCATTATTGATTATAAGACTACTAAGTATCCTAACCACAATTCACTTTAAGGTGCAATTTTAATGAGTCTTATAAACTGATAGGTTTCCCATAAGAATGAGGAAAAAAATACAAGAGGAAAAAAGCAGAAGGCTTTAAGGCTTTACATACCTCCAAAAAGTCAGGTCAGGAGTTCAAACAAAGTAAAAAGTAGGGGTTGTCCCATATACGCCTATGCCAGGAAAGCAGCAAAAACAAACAGGGTACCATACTGATTAGGATTAAACTTAGTTCCTCTTGAAGTGACCTGTTAACTACCTGGTGTACAAGGGGCAGCATAAGTAAGCATTCTCTTACTAATTCATCCATGGAGCAACCTAGGTTGTGGGTATCCAGAGGCAAAGGTTGGGCATTTTGTGTTGGTACTTGTTGTGAATAAGTTGACTGTTGGAAAACCGTAACTGTGGAAAATCAATACGGGGACCTGCTTATGCTGTTTGCCAGGGGGTGTTGCATCCCTGGAACATGATTTGCCTAGAGGAAGACCTCTCTTGCAGATGTACAGTCAGATTTGCTGTTCAATTTGAGGGAAGCATGGAGAGTGATTTCTGCTCTGCTTGTTGTGGTAAAACATGGCAGTAGTGTAATCAGTCTTGATTAATACATTCTTGTGATGAACCAATATGTGGAAGGTCAGTACCACATTCTTAACGGCTAACATTTCTAAAACATTGATATGGAAGCTTGCTTGATGTTGCCTGTGAAGTCAGTAATCTGGCCTTGTCACAAGGGGATGGAGACCACCCCACCCCTCTCGCTCCAAGTTAGGAGGCCTATGAGGGTGGAAGCCAGACCTAATCCTACCCCAGAGAGGGGAGGTGGCAGTTGTGAGGGCCCAAATTCCTAACCCCTCTACAAGTGCCTGTTTGTATCTGAAAAGTCTATCACCCCCATACCTCCGAAAAGAAATGCTTGCCAGTGCTATGCCCATCATTGCAGGCAACCACACATCACGGAAACCCGGGCGGACCACCTGAAAGAGCTTACCTCAGAGCCTCAAGAACCAGCATTCCAGTCAGCGGAGCTCTATGAGCAGCGAGAGGAGAGTGAACCGAGAGAGAGAGAGAGAGAGAGAGAGAGAGATCAAATCAGCGCAGGCACGAGGAACACACGCACCGCCAAGCATCTGCAGCAAACGGCACATTCTGGAGCAGTGGCGGAGCCTCCTTAAAGAGACTATCACTGTGCCTACCAATTCCCCATGCACTTAAACAAGAATTCACAGCAAAGCGGCATGCCAACACGAACTTGGACAACCGCCCTTGTCGGAGAATGGTTGCCCCACGCGGAAGAAGAGATCAGGGCTTAACCACCTTTAAAAAAAAAAAAGATTACCCTTCTAACACCTCCCAGGAGCATAAGACAGAGCTAGATTTGTTAGGGCCTTAAGTCCAATGGGAACAGGAGGTGGTGGATAAGAAGGGAGACAGGAAACAGGAAGTTGTGGGTTAGTTGGGTGAGGTCAGAGGAGGGGGTGGTAGACCAAAAGACCAGCAGGAGGAAGGACAGTGAACTGGAGTGTGGAGGCATTAAGAGGAAAACGTGAGGTATTGATGAGAGCTAGTGGTACTGTATGGGTTGTGTGCTTGCAAGGTGAGTGAGAATGTCAGGCATGGCTGGAAGGTGATAGAGAGTGAAAGGAGAGTGATTGAGAAGGTTGGGTGGAGTGGTAGGAGTAGTACAGAGGAGGGGGCAGTAGCGCTGGGGATGGAGCATTATTACGGAGGGAGGAAGAGAAGTACATCAGAGGGTGGAGGGAGGCAGTAGACAGACATATTGGAGGGAAAGAGAAGGAATACCTAGGACAAGAAGGGAGAACAGGCAGGAGGAGTGGGAGGGAGGAGAGTAGCCGGAAGATGAGAGTAAAACGAAATAGGGAGATGAACATCAGTGCAGCGGGGCTTGAGTGTCTGCAAGGCACATCTCTATACATCCTTTAGAATTAAGGTTAACTTGAGAGTGGGTCTAACCTAGAAAGACCATGAGATAAGTATGGATAGGCTCTCACTGCCAGCCAGGTAGTATTTAGATAATTGGGGTGACTAAGCACTAAATACTAACCAGAGAAGTAGGGATGCCTGGTCTAGGGTGGGAACTGTTTCCTTAAGATGAGAGAGCCAGGGACAGCCATTAGCGCCCTGAAAAAGATTAATAAAGACCCTTAAACCCTCTCTAGGACTTTGTGTTTTTAAGGCCATCTGTGGCAAGCATCCATTTTCCCAAAACAGTAAAATGGACTTAGCTCATGTCCCACAGCCCACTAATGATGAGTCTGTTGTGAAGATAACTTGTGCTGGTAGATTTACAAATGGACGTCCTTTTAACAAGATTCCAGGTGTCTGCAGATTTCTGATAACCTATTGTGAAATGATCACTAGATCGTGCGAGCTGCCTGTTTGTGACCATTGGTTTGTCAGACACTCTTGCAGAGGACACATGAGGAATGGGGAACATGCCATCATCCCAAGAGTGTCATGACTTTTTGTACTGTGACAGTCTGTTGTGCCTTATACAAGTGAACTTGAGCCAGCAGTGTACACTCTTTCCTGGGACGGGTAAATGATTGCCAGTTCCTTGTTTAGGTGTGCCACAAGGAACCTTTTGTTTTGGCTGGGTAGAAGACTTGACGCTCCTACATTGATTGAAAAACTTAGTTGGTGTAACATGGCAATTGCTGCAGGAGTGTTCATACTGCTTTGCTGTTACGAGACAGTCATTCAAATAGGGATACACTTCAAATAGCCATCTAGAAAGGTGGGCGCCAGCACCTCAGACTACCCATGCTATCACAAAAAAGAAGCTCTTTCAACTGATTGCGTCAGTTGCCCACCTTAAAGCACAGCTAATGTCGATATGCTGGGAACACAGAAGTATACATCTTTCATGTCCAAGGCGATAATGAAGTCTCATTTTTTAACAGGATCAACCCCTTGAAGGGTTGTTATTTGGAATGTTTGAGGCTTGACAAACTTGTTTGCTAGCCTTAGGTCGGCATCCTAGTTCAATTTCTTTGCTACTATGAAGTACATTGAGTAAATACCTGTACTGATCTCTTGTTGAGGAGCCTTCTTGAAAAGGCCCAGTAACAGGAAATTATTCACTTCCTTGTTTAGTAGCGCAGCATGCTCTCCTCGGGTAGTCTGCAATTTATTGTAGGAATGTTGTGCAGTCGGGCAAGTTCTATGTAGTACACTTGTCACACTGCGTCCAGCACCCATCAGTCTGAAGTAATAACTCCCCCCCCCCCCCTCCACCCCACGCATGGGTAAATTATATCCTTCCCCCTATAGGGTGGCATGGAAGGAATGAGGAATAGAAGATAATTTTTTGGAGGGGCACCCTTACAGCCCCCTCTTCCACAGCATCTGCCACAACGCTATCCCCTGTATTATGCATTTTTCACCTAGTTTTGAGGGATAGATTGTATTTGCCCCATATACTATTGAATGAATTACACACACCGATTGGATGGGCTGAAAAATAACAGGCTTTGCCCTGTGTAAGGCCTGCGTGGTCTGGGAGAACCATACCTTGCTTAGGGGTCTGCCTGATAAATGGCCTAAAGATGTCAGCATTTCAAATGCTTTCTTGGCCTTGCCTAACGCTTCATCCACTAGTTTTCCAAAAAGGCCCTCATCATCAAGAGGCTTGTTTTTAGGGTTGCTTGAGCCTCTAGCTTGAACTCGGCCAGGCATGATGCTTTACAATTGCTGCATTCTAAATCTGCCTTTCTGCGTGCTCGGCTGCACCCAGGCAGCCCTCTATCAATGCGCTCGATAGAAACTGCCCCCCTCCCAAACAAGTGCACCTGTATGACCTGAGCCATGTCCTTGACTAGGGTATCCAGTTTGTCCCAATGAGCCATGTCTTAACGGATGGCGAAACCTGATGAATTAGCACCAAGTAGGCGTTAGACCACAGTTTTTGCCATATCCTATCCTAGCCGATACATCCTTTTGCATTCTTTTCTAGCGATGCATCAGAGAAGGATGCTGGGGCACCAGACTTGTTCCTTGAGGTAGTGAAAAGCACGGAATCGGAGAAGGATTGTATTATTGCACAGTTTGGACTTCCAGTGCGGGGAGATGCTTCTGTTCTAAATGAACAGACCTGTACGTATCTGGTTTTTCCAATGTCTGTCTAAGATGTTTTTCGACAGATTTTAAAATTCCAATGTAGGGAGCATCATGTTGGGGTTACTCCAAGCTATCCTCAAAAACCAACAATCAAAACAAATTGGTGGGTGAATTGTACACCAATGGCTCAACGTTGGGTGTCAGAGCTAATCAATGGGGTTCCCCCTTCCTCCTCTTCCAGAGGATTATACATTTATTCTTCCACCTCATTATCATCTTGTAAATCATCAGAATGAATGTCTGGGTGACAGAATTATATTAGGTCAGAGCGGGATAGCCCAAGTTTTCTTGATTTTAACAAAATAAAACTATGCAAGTAATTCGGTTTCTGAAAGGGGCGTCTGCTAAACATGTGCATTTACTGTGCCAGTCTGCTGACATCCACAGCAACTGTTCTGCAGTGCCTGCAGGGCAGATTCAAAGCTCACATAGGCATTCCTGACAGCCGTAGAAACACAAAGTTCCAGTAGAGAGAAGTGTTTTTTTTTCCCCATCGTTTGCACCTCTGATTCAAAAACAAAATTGTGTATCCTACTCAGCCTGTCGGCAAGCTATGTTGCCTAACCATCACCAGGGAACAGTGGTGGTTCGGGGGGATGGGATGAACACTAAGGCCGCTCTGTTAGGGAGATGTATCATGTGTATCCTTCATCCCCTCTCCTAGTGAGACCACCAGCACTGTTTGCTGGACTTCTGGACCTTTTTCTTTAAATCCTGAATGAGCAAAGCCTTTTTCCACTCATTCATTCTTGTGGGATCTGCCTTTTGGAACTTTATTCTTTGTATTCTACCTGTTCTTAAGGATGGAGTATCTCTCCCAATAACTCTATAGTCTGAGGGATTGGCACGCACCCCCTTACGTGAAGGGCCAAAGGAATACCCAGTATCCCCCTTCTCTCTGCTCCTGTGACTTTTTAGTAGCATAGACAATCTCCTAGTTATGGCTGGTGGCAGCGGATGTGTTCTACCAACTAATTGTGTAATTTCTATACCGCAGGCTGTGCGCATATCCACGGTAGTGCACAATAGGGGCACCCAAGTACCAACTTGGGGCCTCCCTTCTTTTTACGCAATTACGAGCGTGGGCGTTGTTAGCCCTTTTTCTACCATATTGGGAGGGGGAGGTCAGTGCGTGTATTTTGCCTTTGGCAGGAACCCTTGGGTGTCCCTACCAAGGTTCCATAGTGTCCAGGCAGGCAGGAAGTGGGGGAGGAGTTTTCCACCCCCCTGTCCTTTGTCTGCCAGAGTGCCCAAATAGGACCAGCTCCCACAGTGGGACTGGCTGTCCTGATTGGACAGCTAAACGCCCATTTCTGTAAAATGTTGAGAGATTTCAGGAGTATGTGCTGGGACTGTATAAAAGGTGAGGCTTCTGGAGTGTAAAGAAAGTTGACAACTGGAAGCTAAAGTAACTGAAGAAGACGATGACCAGAGACGCCTGCAAACCCTTTGCAACACTGCTGTCCTGACCCAGTTTTCTGAGCGACAGAGGAGCTCTGAAGCAGACGACTCATTCCCTTTGGCTGGTGGGAACAACCAGTCCCAAGAAGAACTTTGCTTTTAAAACAGACCCGAGCTGCTGGAAGATCCTCCGGACTCTCAGTAAGCAGGACTGACCAATATTGAGCCACCCCAGAGTGCTGGACCCCAGATGCGAGAAACATCCAGAGTGGTATCTGTGAGACCGCAGTGGTGCTATTTGCTGAGATGCAAGGAGCTGAAACCGCAAAGTGCCGCTGAATAGTAGTTGGTCCTTTTCTGTCGCTGACCTTCCCGTTGCAGGAGTCCCCAGAAGTCCTCCCTCTTGTTCCCACGACTGAGGCACAGGAACAACAGGATCTGCAGAGCCACACAGGAACAGAAGACAGCGGAACCTTTTCTTCTAACCAAAGGTACTGTACAGTCTAAGAGAACTTACCTCTTGTTGTTGTAAACTTACTTGATCTCAGTTGTGACTTGTCTTGGTTGCTTCTGTAGAGTTGCTTGCATCTTCTATCTCCCACAAGCCTCCAAGTTTGTGACCCCACTTTGATTTTAGTTTTTGTACAAAGACTTCTAAAACATTGTGCAAGAGTTTTACTTACCTGCAAGAAGTGCTTCAGGACACCTAGACTTTTGCCCAATTGACATTGGCTGGCCTGGCTCCCTGAATGACTCTTCTCTCCTCTGCTTGTGTCTTATCTTCCCTCCAGGAAAGGGTTAATTTACTTTGCGTTGGGGAGTTCAAAAGTACTTACCTGCTTCAGAATAGTTCTATGATCTCTTGTTTTATTCTGAAATCTCTTTAACACTCATCTCAGTATTGCTCTAAATGTACCAGTGAGATATTAATGTCCACAGTGTCCTAGCTATTAAAGTCAACCCAGGGTGTAGGAAGTGTCTGTGTGTCATTCCAAATGGGTATTTGCTGGTTTAGAGAAACTAAGAGTGTATTTTGGAGTGTATTTGTGTATTACTATTATATTGCTCCTTCTGAAGAAGGCTTATTCAAACTGGTTGTTAAATTAATAATTGTTTAATCAAGAAACCTTAAGTGTAGGTTTTGAATTGGATACTTGCCACTGAATTTCTGCGCAACTCCTCTACTGCGCACATTGACCCCTCTTGAAATAAGCCTGGCTGCTCAGCCACACTACCAACCTGTGTAGTTCAACCTGCCTTTAACTACGGTTGCATTTTTTGAATTAAAATACTTGCTGTGCAAAGAAACCCTCTCTAGAACCTTGAACCAGGCTAGTGTTACTCCAACTACCCCATTTCCTTCCTTTAAGTTACTTTCTTATATGTGTTCGCAGAGTGAATGTCTTACCGTAAATCTGCTAAGAACCGCGCCTGTGTGTAATTACCGACAATACGATAGCATTGTCTTTTCCCTTCCTAACGTTGCAACAAATGTAACCGCGAATAAACATAAAAGTGAAAGTGTCCTTTGAAGTGTCTTCTAAACGTATTCCGAAGTGTTCTAGTGTGAACATATGAGGTATTTAAAGTGGTTCTACTGAAAATATAAATATGACCTGCATTATTCACCGAAATAGCATTTCTGATGATTGTATATGCTTAGATTCACATGCTGTGCATATAGTCCGACATCTAGTGGAAATCGCAGAGTATTGCAACTTTCTTGCTAAGATCAAAAAGGGGCATCGATATGGGTGTGACTTACGCTATCCTCAACGTGACGTGTAGTGTACCCAAAATCCCTCACGCGTCGAGGTCCCTCTGGTTATGTTTTTTCTGCTGTGAGGGAGCCTTCTAGTCAGCATGAGGGAGTACAGAAGAGAGAAGGTGCAAGAGGTCTATGTTCCTTCTACTCCACGAGGGGAGGACAGTGGGCTTATGTGAATCCAAGTAGATACAATCATCAGAAGAAAAAGTTACTTATCAACTGGTAACGTTCTTTCGACTGGATGTTCCTCCAACGCATTCCACATCTTTGACATGTAATGTCCGCAGCTGTGCACTTCGGAAGCTTTTTCGGCAGAGGGCGTCCTGCGTCGATGGCGTCGGGTCCATGTCCATCGAAGGCCTCTGTCAGGGGCAACGTCACAGGATGTTATAAATAGACGCACGGCGCCCGTAGCCTCAGTTTAAAAACATGTGGCACCAGTCTGATGCCTGCTGGACTGCACTTAGCCTTGCGGAAAACGGAAGCTGCAATCGCGTAGGAAATGCTCCTGAGGGGCAGGCTGGGAGGGCGATGTGGAATGCGTTGGAGGAACATCTAGTCGAAAGAACGTTACCAGTTGGTAAGTAACTTGTTATTCGAATGGATTGTGTCCTCCAACGCATTCCACTTCTTTGACAGACTCCCAAAGCAGTACCAGTAAATGGAGAAGGAAAAAGAATTTAGAGTACCCAATTAGATTGCGAAATAAAGAACCACCTTCCCAAAGACCATATCCTGACCATGGATTGCATCCAGGGAAAAATGTTTTACAAATGTATGGATTGAAGCCCAAGTATCAGCATCACAAATATTCCTAATAGGAACACCCCGCTGGAGGGGGTTGGAAGTAGCCACGCCCCTAGTGGAATGAGCCCTCAACCCTTAAGGAGGGTCTTTACCCGCCAACCGGAAACACTCCGTAATGGTAAGGATAATCCACCTGGACAATGTCTGTTTGGTAACAGCCTGGCCCAATCAGTGTCCAGCATATCCTACAAAGAGTTGATCGTCCACTCCGACCCTGGATATCCTAGAAATGTAAAAGCTAAGAGCTCTCCTAGGATTGAACCGATGGAGACGCTCCTCTTCCTTACCAGGAGGAGGGTAGAAAGATGGAAGAACCACCTTTTGACTCAAATGATATTCAGAGACTACCTTAGGTAGAAAAGAGGGACGTACTCGCAGTACAACCCTGTCCTTGTGAAACACGTAAAGGGTGGCTTAGATGAAAGTGCCTGCAAGTCACTCACTCTGCGAGTGGAAGTAACCGCAACCAAGGACACCGTCTTGAAGGACAGTAATCTCAAAGGACAAGAGTGCAAAGGTTTAAACGGAGCACCCATGAGAAACTTCAAAACCAAATTCAAATCCCAAACTGGCACCTGGAAGGGCGACGGCGAAAATACATTAGTCAGTCCTTTAAGAAACTGGGAAATCAAAGGAATCTTAAAATAAGAACATTCTTCAGACGAGCGCTTAAAGATAGACACTGCGGCCAGGTAACCTTTACTGGTACGCACTTGAAGGCCCCTGTGGGCCAAAGAAAGCAAGAAAGACAACACCATAGGAATGGAGCACTGAAAAGGATCAACATTATGATCTCTGCACCAGTCGCAGAACTTACGGCACAGGGATTTTGTTGCTGGCCGAAAGCAAAACCTCCATCACGTCATCCGGGAAGTCCCAATCCTTATATCTCAACCTTTCAGATACCAAGCGTGAAGGTTGAGAGTCTTGACCTCTGGATGGAGAACCTGACCCCCCCCCCCCCTCACCTCACGTGAGAGCAGATCCTCTCGGTAGGGAAGACGGCGTGGAGGGCAGATGGACATTTCCAGAAGGTCCGAGTACCACGCTCTCCTGGCCCAATCTGGAGCAATGAGGATCATGTGGGAACCGAACCTCCGTAACCTCTGCAACACTTGAGGAATGACGGGGACTGGAGGAAACGCGTACAGCAGTGGGAATGACCAATCCACCACAAACTTGTCTCCTAAGGCTCCTCTTGGAGGAAATTGCCTTGAGCAGAATCTCTCGCACTTCCGGTTGACACTGGTGGCGAAGAGATCCTCTTGCGGGGTTCCCCAAAGTGCAAGTCGCCAGCTGCAAACCTCAGGTACTTCCTGTGCGCTGGGTGGATCGACACATGGAAGTATGCATCCTTGAGGTCCAGAGACACCAACCAATCCTGCGGTTGAAGGGCCTGGAGGACTTGAGAAAGAGTGACCATCTTGAACTTGTCCTTCCGGAGAAGTTTGTTCAACCAACGCAAGTCCATGATGGGTCTCAATCCACTGTCTTTCTTTGGGATCAAAAAATAAGGGGAATACCATTGCTTGTTACTCTCCGCTACAGGCACCAGTTCTATAGCGCCTTTCTCCAGCAGGGACACGATTTCCTGCGCAAGGAGCGGATCCGTAAGCTTCAAAGAGAGGTTCCCGGTGGATTGTCGTGAGGCCGCCGAAGGAAGGGAAGGCAAGGCAGTAGCCGTGGGCTATGGTATCCAGAACCCACGCATCTGAAGTAATGGCCCTGTTTGGAAGCGGCTGCGGTGGCGCCGGAAGGCAAAGAGGCAGCTGTCTGAGCGGCTTTGGCACCACGATTTCCCCGACCACCACAGGTACTTTTTTGCTGGCCCCTTTGACTGGCGGCCCCTCTCGTTCTACCAAAGGAGGAGTAGTAACGAAAAGAACCTCCCCTTCACTGCTCTGCCCTAGGACGAAAAGGCAGAGATTGACACACTGTGGCGCTCAAAGATTTCGCCGCAGCTTTTGAGGTCAACCTCTCAAGGCTCTCGTCAGTCTTGCTGCCAAACAAATGTGCGCCATCAAAGGGCATATTCAGAAAACAAGCCTGCACATCTGGAGCAAACCCCGACTTCTGCAACCACGCAAATCTGCGTATAATGGTGCTTGCAGCCATGGTTCGGCTAACACTGTCGGTCGAATCCAGACCCGACTGAAGGGATTGGCACATGGCATCCCTGCCGTCCTACACGAGAGCAAGGAACCCATCCCTTTCTTCCCCCTCGGGAATATGCTCAGCCGCCAAAGAAACACAAATCCACTTGTGTGAAAACCTTGCTAAGGCACACGTGGAGTTGGCCGATTTCAAGGCCATGCTCCCAGCAGAAGATACCTTCCGGGCCCAACCGTCAAAGCTCTTTGGCCCCTTCCAGAGGGATGGTAGGTTACACCGCCTGCCTCGAGGTGGCTGTAGACGCCTGAACCACCGAACTCTCGGGAGTGGGGCGAGTAGATAAATAGCTGGGGTCACTAACGGAAGGGCAGTATTTCTTAGTTAAAGATTTATTCAAAGCCAGAAGAGATTCCAGGACTGCCAAACAGCTGCCACCCTTTTATGCAAGGTAAGATGAAAGGGCAAAACAGGGTCAGAGGACGGACCTTGATCTAAAATGCCCGTCAGATCATCCTGCACAAAGTCTTCAGGAGGACTGGACCCATGAGCCTCCTGTACGAGGACTCTGCATGAGCCCCAGGCTCGGGCCTAGCGAATTCCACTTCCGGAGAAGTGTCCAATCCACTGGCATCATGGAGTGTCTGGCGCAACTCCTCCAACTGACTATCTCCAGAAAAAAGTAGAGCATCCTCAAGGTCACCCGGTCCTCAAACGCAGACCTTTCCTTCTCTTCATAAATGTCATCCAGTGGGAGTTGAAACCCAGGCCTGGGGACAGAAGAGGGCCTGGAGTCCAAAACAGGCCGCAGAGTCTTCCCAGTAGCCTTCCTTGGAGCATCTACGATATCCGTGTACTCCAGAGGCATATTTCGAGAAAAAAATCCCCAAAGGCACCGATAGCGCTGAAGGCTTCGATGTCGAGAGCGTCGACAACCTCCATGTCGTGAGCGCCGAAGGCTCCGGCGTCGACACAGGGGCCGACGGTGCAGTGGGCTGGTATGACGGTAAAGCGTTGACGTCCGAGTCGGACGGACACGGCGCCAACCGAGTCGATGCCGGCATCGAGCCCTCTGTAGGTAGCTGCGGTCTTGCTGGGGACGAGGAACGAGACCTAGAGACACGTCTCTTGTGACTTGACGATTCCTTGTCCGTACCGGACCTCGAACACTCCCGATGTGAGTCGCGTCGTGAACCCGAGCCTGAAGGCATGCAAGCCACGGTACGAGACCGATCCTTGCCGGCTTCGTCCGAAGGCACGACCAGACCCGTGCTCTGCAACTGAAAAATTGCAAACATGGATTGTTTAAACGCCGCCCATTCTTCCGGAGTCGAGGACTTCGTTGGGCACGTAACCTTCCTTGAGGCACCATCCTCTGAGGAGGACGGGGAAGGCGACCGGTGACAGCACTTCCTAGAGTGCCGGGACGAGGAAGACGAGTGGCGGGAACCACTCCGAGACAGAGAACCCCAGGATTCCTCCCTCGAGTCGTCAGTGGAAACCCCCTTGGACGTCCGGGACTTAACAGGTTTAGAGCCCCTACCCACCTGGAGCTTTGCCTTCCGCAAGGCCTTGGCAGTCAGCGACTGGCATTTCGAGCAGTCGTCGGTGTCGTGCGACTTCCCCAGGCACCGCAAACAAATGCGGTGGGGGTCGGTGAGTGACATCTTCGATTTGCAGTCCCGGCAGGTCTTGAACCCAGACCGTGGAGTCGGAGGGGCCGAAGAGAAAGACATTGTAATGATGAACACACAAGGCGCACCGAGTCTCACGAAGTTAACACGTTTGCAGAAGAAATGGAGGCTACGGGCGCTGTGCATCCTATTTATAACATTCTGTGACGTCGCCTTCGACAGAGGCCTTCGAGGGACATGGGCCCGACGCCATCTGCCGAAAAAGTTTCTGAAGTGTACAGCTGTGGACATTACATGTCAAAGATGTGGAATGCGTTGCAGGACACAATCCATTCGAAATGCTATTACTGTGAGTAATGCATGTCTTCTGATGCTTGTGAATCTGCTTAGAATCAAATGCTGTGCCTAGAATAGCGAGCAGTACCCAGAGATGGTGGTGGGATGTGTGAAGAAACGGTAGCAAAGATGTCTTAGCACTGCTTGTCCCACCTGAGAATCAGACCTAGAGCGTATCTAGGCAGTAGTGTTGTGTAAAGGTGTGTACAGAACTCCAGGTTGCTGCTTTGCAAATGCCCTCAAGAGCAACATTTGCAATTAATGGTATGGTAGACCCTGTGCCTAGAGTAGAGTGTGCTCTAGGCGTTAACGGTAGATCGCTCTTGGCAAGAGTGTAACACAGTGTGATGCAGTTTACGATCCACTTTGAGATAGCTGATTTAGAGACAGGACACTTTCTCTACCAGCTGCCACTGAAACGAAGAACTGGTTTGTTTTCCTTAGTGGCTTCGTCTTTTACAGATAGCAGATAACCGCTCTCCTCACATACAATGTGTGGAGGCTTCTTTCCGACACGTTAGTGGGGTTCTGGAAAAAGGTGGGTAGTTCTATGAATTGGTTTACATGGAACTTTGAGATAAATGTAGGCGCAAAGCGAGGGTGTGTGCGCAACGCCACCTTATCTTTGTGAATCATGACAAATGGGTCCTGAACTGAAAGGGCCTGCAGTTCACTAACTCGCCTACAAGAGGGCCTTCTTTGTGGAGATCACCTCTATAAGGAGAGTGCTTTAAGGGTAGCCTTGTGCATTGGTTCAAAGGGAGGCCGAATTAGTCTGGTAAGAACAACATTCAGGCCCCACCCAGGAGTTGTGTTGGAACTAGGGCGATGAAGCCTCTTTAGCCCTTCCATAAATGCTTTAATTACCAGAATTTTCCACCACAAAACCTTGCTCTGATGTGGTGTACGCCGAAAGAGCAGCTAAGTGGACCTTTAGAGAATTGAAAACCATACCTGAATCTAACAGGTGGGTTAGGTACAGGACGATATGTTTAGGTGAGCATTCAATTGGATTGATGCATTTGCTGTTACACCAGATGACAAAGCGCTTCCATTTGCTGGTGTAGCAATGCCTGGTGTTCGGTCTCTGTGCTTCTCTAGGTAAGTCCATACATCTTTCAGGGAGTTGGAAGTGCCCAAACTCTACGACCTCATGAGTCAGGCTGCCAAATTAAGAGTTTGAGGGCATGGATGTAGTGTTTCCCCCTGGTCTTGAGACAGCATGCTGTAGGGGCATGGTAGCTTCCTAGGAGGTGAGACTGACATCGGCATGAGATGGGAGAACCAAGGTTGGCGGGCCCTCATCAGGGCCATCAGAATCATCTTCACTGGCTCTTGGTGCATCTTGTGCACTATTCTGTGGAGCAGGTCAATCGAGGAGGGGGGGGCAGGGGAGGCGTAGACAATTTTCCCGGACCATGTTATCCAAGATCGTTCCACCTGGATCGGTTCCGAGGGGTACATCGTGGCGTAATCTGGGCGTTGCCCAGAGTGGCGAATAAGTTGACCTCTGGGAAGCCCCATGTTAGGAGGAATTCTCAGGAATGGGCTACTTCCCTTCTACCTTAGAGACCCCCAGCTCTTTTTGCTGGACTTTTAATGTGTAACCTGGAGACAGTGAGACCTCTTTTTCCCACTCTCTCATGTATTTTTCTGTGATTTGGACTGTGTTTCTTTTGACTTTGGAGTCGGACGAACTCCTTAGGCATCATCTTGACATTGTGACACACAGCACCTTCAGTGCAGTGACACAGGGAAGTCTCTTAGACTTCCCAAAGGTTTAAATACCTTCTCTTGGTAAAATTACTGTTTCCAAGAGCAGTGAAGTGAAATTGACTTTACTTATATTTTGTAACTTTCTAGACCCAGCACACACTATCTTACAATAGGGTGCTGGAGGGGTTACTTAGTATCCCCATTGTCTAGTTTCTTATGTAACATTTTATGTTACCCTGTCTACAATTAATTGCTTGTGGCAATGGTTTACTTTTTCCTACCATTGTGTGCTTTTACCACAGGCTGCAATTGCAGCTGCAGTAAAACACCCATAGGTGCCCATTTCTTGTTAGAAAGGTCCCTCAAGAGATTTAATCTGTGAGCCAAACCAGGTTTGGTCCCTTTGTTAATGTTGTCTTTGGCGGGATTCACGAGTGAAGCCCGCCTCTTGCTCCAGCGTGTCTAGCAGTGCAGGAAGCAAGGGAGGTGCCCCAACTCCCTGTGCTTAGTCTCCTTGGTTACAGGAATGCACCCAAGGGTGATTGGCTGGAAGGCAGTACTTAGAAGATAGCCATCCTGCTGTGTGATTGACAGCTAGGCTGCGAATGAATGGGAGAAACCTGCATAAAAGGCGAGGCGTTTTGCTTGGAAGCCAGAGTTTACCACTGGAAGAAGGAATCCGAAGAAGAACTTGGAAGAGACGCCTGCTGCAACTCCTGGACTGTTGGTTTGCCCGGTGAAGCCCTGCTGCAGTGCTGAAGCTCCAAATTCACCTCGACTAGAGAAGACCTGCAAAGGACGACTTCTCCCCTTGGGTTGGTGGGACCAATGGACCCCAAGACGAGCTCATCTGGAAATCCTATCAGAGCTGGCTGTACTTCCATTGCTGCTGCAGGAACCCAAGTGCTAGGTAGAGGAACACCAGAAACAAGTGAGTGTCTTTAAGTTGGTCCCGAGATCCAGGAAGATCCTGCGGACTCCTAGGAAGCAGGACTGACCGAGCCTGAGCCACCTCAACAGAGTGCTGGGCCCCAGTTGCAACAAAAGTCCATAGTGGTATCAGAGAACCACCGTGGTGCTATTTACGTGAGCCGTGAGGAGCTGAAACCGCTAAGTGCTGCTGATCTGAAGTTTGCCCATTAATGCCGCTGACATTCAATTCATAGTGCAGGAGTCCCCAGACGTCCTCCCTCTTCTCCCCACGACTGAGGCCTAGGAACAACAGGATCTGCAGACCTACACAGGAACAGAAGCCAGCTGGAACCAATTTCTTCTAACCAAAGATAGTGTAAAACTAAGGGAACTTACCTCTTGTCGTGTAGCCTTGCTAGTTTGCAGTTGAGACTTGTCTTGGTTGCTTTTGCAGAGTTGCTTGCAGCTTTGCTCCCCACAAGCCTAAATGGCCCTAGAGTGAGTCTATATTTTCTACAAAGACTGCTAAAACATTGTGCAAGCCTTTTACTTACCTGCAAGAAGTGCTCCAGCTCACCTAGACTTTTGCTCAATTAACATTGGTTGGCCTGGCTCACTGAAAGACTCTTCTTACCTCTGACTTTGTGCTTTACCTTTCCTCCTTCCTCCAGGAAAGGGTCAATTTACTTTGCATTGGGGGTTCAAAAGTAATTGCCCGATTCAGAATATTTGTGTAACCTTTGTTTTATTCCCAAACCCTTTCCTTTGACACCAAACTCATTATTGCTCTAAATGTACCAGTGATATAGTAATGTCCACAGTGCCCTAGTCATTTAAGTCACCTCATGGTGTAGAAACCTTCTGTGTGCCATCCCAAATGGGTACTTGCTGATTTAGAGAAACTAAGAGTGCGTATTTTGGTGTTACTTATATATTGCTCCCTTCTGAGGAAGGCTTATTCAACTGACTGTTAAATCAATAATGGTTTAATCAAGAAACCTTGAGTGTAAGAGTTTATTTTAATACTGGTCACGGTTAATCTATGTGTAAAAAGCCTACTGCTCACATTGACCCCTGAGATAAGCCTGGCTGCTCAGCCACACTACCAACCTGTGTAGTGCAGACTTATACCAAAGGTTGGGTTACCTATTGCCAGGAAGACAAGGTTTGTGTAGTCTCCCAAAAGGTACAGCATACCATCTTGCCTAACACCCCATTCTTCGAAGACGTTGAGTACAATGTCCTCCTGTAGTTGCCACTCGTGCTCTACGGGTAGAGCGAAATCTCTGCTGCGTCTGCCAGAAGATTGAGTTCCCCTGGAAGATGATGTGACAGGAGGAACATCTTGTGTTAGTTCTGTGACAGTTTGGCCAGACCTAGAGAGTCAGTGCCCCTTGTTTAAGTAATACATGGCCGTATTACTGTCTGTGAAGACTAGAACTGTCTTCCCCTGGATCTGTGTTTGGAAGGCCTTCAGGGCCCTGAACACTGCTAGCAGTTCCATCAAGTTTATGTGATTGGATGCTACCGTTGGGGACCACACGCCGTGCTCTGTCTGTTAAAAGATAACCCCCCCCCCACCCTGTCAGAGATGAGTCTGTGGTGAGAGTTGTTTTCACTGCAGGGGTGGTGAAGGTTTTCCCCTGCAGGCGTTTTTCCCTTGACCACCACTGCAGAAACTGAACGAGGGCTGCCGACACAAACACTAGATCGTCCCACTGGCTGCCGGCCTGACACCATTGGCTTGAGAGCCACTCTCGCATGGGGCGCATGCAGAGGTGAGCGTGAGGAACTAGGTAGAGGCAGGAGGCCATCATCCCTAACAGTTGCATGCCTTGCGTACTGTCACCTTGTGACTGGCTACATAGTAAGGGATCTGGAACAGCATGTTCTGAACCCTTTCGGAGGGAAAAACAAGGTCGACTTTGCTTCGAATTAGAACTCCCAGAAACTGTTTGACATGGCTGGGGTTTAGACTGGACTTATTCTCGTTGATAGAGAAGCCTAGGTTGAAGAGGAGATCTACCGTCTTCTGGGTATTTGTTTGGCATGTTCCGTATGAATCCCCCGTTATAAGCCAGTCGTTGAGGTAAGGATAGACTGGGATGGCCTGCCTGTGCAGGTGATCAACTACTAAGCCAGTACCTTAGTGAATACCCGTGGAGCTAAGGCGATGCCGAAGGGGAGACCCTTGAACTGATAGTGGGTGTCCTCTATCATGAACCTGAGGTAATTTCTGTGCGCTGGCAACATTGAAATATGAAAGTATGCATCTTTCATATCCAATGTGGCCATGTAATGCCCCTGCAGCAGCAGTGGTATTACCTCCTGCAGTGTTGTCATTCTGAATTTATGAGGTTTCTCTGGGTGCAGGTCTAACACAGGGCACATGGTGAGATCCTTTTTGGGTACAAGAAGTACACTGAATAAATACCCTTGTTTACCTCGTGAATCGGGAGGACTTCTACGGCGCTCTTTTCCAGAAAGACTTGAACCTCTTCCAGCAGTATGCACAGGTGTTCTGGCAACAGGCGTCTGCTCTTCAGTGGGTGGTATCAAGGTGATCGGTGAAACTCGATGCAGTAGCCACGGGTAACGGTCTTTAACACCCACTGGTCTTCTGATGCCCTCCCAGACGTGAATGAATGAATGACAAGCGACCCCCGGCGGGGAGGCTTGGGAGGAGACCCGAATCAGCGAGTCACTTTGAGGTGGAGGCCGGGCAGCCGCTAGGAGTAGAGTTCCTGCCTCTACCCATGCCTTTACGAGGACTTCTTATTGGCTTTTACCAGAAGCGCCTTGCCCAGAGGACCAGGGGGTACTTCCTGAGCCATACTGTCCATGGGGAGAGCAGAAAAAAGATTGTCCACAAATGTAACAGCGTGAGTTAGAGACACCACTTTGGTGGAGGGGCTTGCCCATGATCTGGCTGAGTGATTTCAGCATTTCGTGCTCCTTTTTTGCAGTCTCCAGGGCGTCATCAACAGCTTTCCCAAAAAGGTTGGAGTCTTCAACTAGTTTGTTGAGAAGAGAGGCCTGAGTTTCCGGTTTAAAGCCAGAGTTCTTTAATCAGGCTTGTCTCTTAAGTAAAGTCCTCTGGGCTAGAGTGCGTCCAGCAGTCTTAGCAGAGTTCAGAGTATTTTTCAAGATGTTGTGTGTAACCCGTTTGCCCTCAGCCATGACCGCCAGCAGGCGTGATCGGGTGGGCAATGGGAGATCTTGAAGGCCATCCTGGAGTAGGCCGCATTGGACATCGCTGTAGCTTGCCAGGAGAGTTGTATTGTTTGCAATCCTAGTAGTATAGACCGCAGAGGCAGTGATTTGTTTACTGAGCGCATAACGTTTCTTACAATCTTTATCCGCAGGGGCCTCTGCTATAGACAGTGGAACCCTGGCCCTTTTTCTAGTCGTCGTAACCACCAGGGAGTCTGTGTGGCATGAACCTGTATGTATAGTGGGTCAGAAGGAGATGAGATAGAATTGAGTAAGGGGATGGCTGGATTAGTGGGAGGCTTCTCCTTGAGGATATCCTCAAAGTCAGTCTGGGGCTGCCTCACGTATTGCGATCTGGACATGATCGGCCGTTCCTTTTAAAATAGTGTTGAATTACATTTGGTCATCTACAGGTGACGACTCCCTCTGTGGAGACGAAGAAGGGGGATCTAGAGAAATGATGTCTGGGTCAGGGGTATGTGTTGGTGATAGCCAAGAGCCTTGATCCCCTGATTGACCTTGATCACAGTCTGGGTTTGATCAGCTGTGTCCTGAGCAAATGGATTAATGTCCTGATAGGTATCCTCTTTTGTTGGGTTCCCAAGAGACATCTAAAATATCCTTCTGGTAGCCTTGTGCAGAGATGGCAAATATCTGCAGTTTATAGCAATGGGGACCTCAGTCTTTTGGGAGTGGTGTATTTGTCAGACAAGTCAATAAATTGGGCCATTTTGTCCATATATTGTTCAAATCTCTCCCTAGTCCATAGGGAAGATGCATACAGGTCTGGAGGTGGAAAAGGTTGCCCAGAAGGGGGAGATTTTCCTAAAGAGGCTTTAGAGAGGGGCTGGGGGACTTCAGAATACTCCTCTCACTGAGAGGGGGTGCCCTTGTGCTCTGTAGCTGCCGAAATAATAGCCATCACTGTCGGTGACTCCACCGAGGCCTTAGATGCTTGTGCACCCTTGGAAGGTGCGTCGGCGACCGTATTTTTTTTGGGTTAACGCCCTTTGCAGAGGAAAGCCCAGTCGCATGCTGCAAAGACGGTTGCTTAGAGGGCGCCGAACTGTGAGGTTCGGGAGGCACCGAAGATTTCAGAGGCCCCGTTGGCATTGCACGCTTCTTCGACGTCTCCATCGAGGAGTCCTTAGGGGTTGTGTGTTTAGGTATTTGTGGTGCGTGTGAACTCCCCATAACAGAACCCGTCTGTCGGGGCCGTGCATTTGGGAGCCTGAAGTATCCGCCAAAAGGTTGATGGCTTCCAATTCGGAGCCATTGCAGCCGATGGATTCCTCGTCGACCAAAGCGACGGCGCCAACAGGGTAATGGCTTTCGGCCTGCATAGCGTAGGCCACCCACCGTTTAGTCCGCCTGTCCTTCAAAGTTTTGTTGGTCGAAAGAGTTTGCAGGACTTGCATGAGCGCACGTTGTGGTCTCGAGGAAGACACTGATTGCAACAGCGATGGGTGTCCTTCCAAGGAAATTTGCTGTTACACGAAAGGCAAAATTTAAAGAACGTTCTCTCCATAGCAGAGGGTGGTGGCAGCCAGACCAACTAGAGAAAGAGAAGGGAAAAGGAAATGCATTCTTAAAGAACAATAAATCCAGGGCCCCACTCTCCCTATTGTAAGGGCCGGAGGGCCGAGGCCGTGCGGTCGACGGTCAACAGTCAAGCAGTTTAACAGTCGCTGAGCAGTAGTGGATGTCTTCAGCAGCAGGAAGCCCACGAGGCAGTTGTCGAGAAGGTTAGGCGGGAGACTAGGCAACCTTAGGTCATGGGGACAAAGTAGGCAATATTAACTGTTCCGGGCTATGCATAGGCAACCAACTAGGTTGGCAGAAAAAAACAATCTGAGGGACCTCGACGCGTGTGAGGGATTTTGGGTACACTACATGTCACTTTAGGGATAGTGTTACAGGCACGCCCATGTCGACGTACCCTTTCGATTTTTGAAAGAAAGATGCAATACTCTGATTTCCACTAGATGTCGGACTATACGCACAGCATGTGATTCTAAGCAGATTCACAAGCATCCGAAATAATTTTATATAAATTATAAGTTTACGTATTTCTTTGATGTACATGTCTGAGTTCAGTGTACTTCCCTACAGCTCACATCTTCCTCTTAAGATAAGCCTGACTACTCTGCCACTCTACCAAGGCCCTGAGTTAGCACAGACTGATACTAAGAGTTGGGGCATCTACAAACCACTGGGATAGCTTACTAAAGTCTTAACATCAGTAGGACTATAAGAAAATTCCCCTAGCATGCTCTGCTACCTGTGCACTGGACCTAGGATCCTGCACACTGGAGGCTAAGGACCCCATGTAGGTGCCTAACAAATTCCTGGAGTGGAAGTACGGAACAAAAAAAATATATACCTTGTCTGGGAATTGGGCCCTCCTAGCAAACCCGAAGTACAGGAGCAGCAGCAACTTGGTTTGATTGCCTCCGGAGACCCTTTTGAGCTGGTTTGACTCCACGCACCTCGAGCCACTACAGTACACGTGGTGATGCTTTTGATACTCTATGCTTCTTTGAACTGCTTATCTGCCTTTTGAGCCATTCAGATGTCAACACCATCCATTCAAGAGGATCCCCTAGTTTCGACCCAATTCCTAGCTAGATTCTGTGGAAGCAATTCACAGGAACTTCAACTCGACCTGCAGGAAGCCATCTACGCATATGTCTTGAATGCCAACACACACACAGCAGAAGCATTATTTAACCACCGATTTGATGGCTTCCTCAAACTGTTGAAAGCCATCAACTCAAAAGCTTTGAATGCTGTCTTCACCCAATGGGAAATTGAATATCAAACCGACTTGACGCGACAGTGGGTGCTCGATTGCAGTAAAAGTGCTTAGAAGCCTGGCTCAATGCTGTACAGCACCCAATAGTAGAACTAAAGATATTCTGAAGAGGCCCTGTCCACCCTGGTCAACTTTAAGGGACCATAGTGACTTAAGACACCCCCTTATTGTCCTGTTTAAGGACACAGCCTTGAACATCGACATTGCGGCTGAAGTATTTTGCCTGGATTGCCCTGCTTATTAACCTAGAATGCCCTTTCTTATCAGAAGTCTGCATTGTCTGTGTTCCTCTAACATGGGTCGTTCAAGTGTTTTTTTAATTAGTTAGGTCTTCAATTGTTGCAATTAAAGTTCCCATTTTTAAAAAATCTTGATTAGACATTCTTTTATTTTGGATCCATTGTACTAACACTGTTCTGGTTGCTACTGTTATCAGCACACTACTTTTAACGATATAGTCTGCCCTTGGCCTGTGTTACTGATGGACTGTGCCTGTTTCATGATTGGGATCACGGCTTGTTCAATTATAGTGTGGGACTGGGTTTACCCAGTACTCCTGCAGAGCATTTCTCGTTTTGTCAGTGTTTTAGATGACTTTGGCTCAGACTCATCCTCAAAGTAAAGTGCCCCTTTCCTCTTAAGTGTAAGACGCTGTTCCCGGTGATGCAAGAAGTGATTTGCACCAGGGGGAAGGGCACTCAGCAAATCAGTTGGCTGAACAGCGGGCGAGAATACACAGTGTACTGCCTGCCATTTCCAGCCACCTGAGGCCCTTATGGCGCCATCTTTTTCTTATGTGGGGTAGCAACAGGGAACCTCTCCCAGGTTTCCTCCCCACCCTTAACCCCAAAGAAAAACATACCCTTTCCCTTCCCCCTCAGCCCCCATTACCTACTGGACTAGAGCTTTGTGCTCTAGTCCTTGCTCTCTTCCCATCCATGGCTTCCTAGGAAATGGAAAAGGAACGAAGTCCCTTTTCCATTGGCCGCACCGACATTTTTTATTTCTCGCTCAATTATTGTGTTTGTTTTGATAGTGATACCTCTTCAGCACCATATCACAACTGGGCACCATACTATAAGGTCATCTGGTGCATGGCAGTGCCATCTTTGGATGCGGGTATCAAAGTAAGGATACCATGTTGTTGCACCATCTTTTCGGTGCTGTGAGTGGCAGTCGTTGACCCCGATTTCTGGGCTCAGCATGTTTTGGTCAGTGCTTCTTATGTTTTTTGGAAGTAGCCTTCTGGACATGTTTGCATGGCCCTGCAGGACTCAGGACCAGTGAGGATTCATTGATAGTAATTTATCTGGGTCGGATGCTTCCCTGGTACCCGGGCCAAAATCGAACTAGCATAGGTTGCCCACCTTTTCCTTTTCGCTGACTTTAGCATTTTAGGCATCTATTTTCTTCCCTCAAAATTCTTTATTAAATTTCAAAAGGTGAAAAAACATTTGCAACAACCCTTCTCTAAACCATGCGCCCCCGTGCCCCTTGTCCCCCTGCCCTTCCTCCCCTCTTGGCCAAGAGTGACAGATATTGGGAAGCGTTCTATATTCAGCAATGTTGCTAATATAAATCCAGCAGTTCTAGTCTTTGGGGGCACCATTGTGCTCTGTATTCCTACTTAAGGAAGGTTAGGACAACCTCTCAGGCTCTTGCAAATTGTGAAAGCTGATTGTTCATTGCTGTTAGGCAGAATTATATGCAGTACCCTTTGGGAACACTGCACACAATTAAGACTACAAGTAACAGTACAATTTCACCTTTGGTACAATCCTGTACTACACAGTTATAGTGGTAGCAGTAGCGGAGCAGCCAGACTGATCTCAAGAGTAAGTGAGCAGTACAAATAGTTACACAAAGGACAGCAATTACTATGATTCAGGCAAACACTGACTCAAGGTTTCTAAGTAAAAGAATATATATTTATTTACTCAACAGTTGTATAACATTTCACTATTCTAAGCAAGTTAAAAATCACAATCATAAATACACCACACCACTTCCCTTAAATTCCAGACAAGTTAAGCTCACAAAATGAAATGTGAGCAAAATGGCACTCCAGCAATTTAAAAGGGAGGGAAAGACAAAATTATTATAATTTAGGCAAAGCCAACAGGTAAGTACTCAGGGCAATTGAACAAGAGAGACTACAGTGAGGAGATCAGCTAGAAAAGGCATAGGGCCAAAGTCAATGGGTCAGAAGTCCAGCTCAAGATCACACAGTTTAAGGTGGTGCGTGGTAAAGTTCGTGGACAAGGTTGGTTGGTAGAAAAGTTAGTTCAAAGAGAACAGAAGGACAAGCCCTCGGTTTGGAGAAAGATTTCAAACACTTTCACCGCGGCTGACCGAAACGGATAACCGGATTTGCACAGTATCTTAAAACGGAGAGGGAGCTGTAGCTGTGGCGGACGTTCCTGGTGGTTCCTGCAGGCTCACGGTTCCTGAAGTGATTGTTGGACTGACACGAAGTAGGAAGACTGGAGGGTCCTGCGCCACCCAGAGAAGAAACCAGCAGCAGAGCAAAACAACGAATAAAAGGTGTGCTTCTTAAAACCCAAGCAGGGTCCGACCTTCCTGGCTATCATGCCCACTGTAGCTCTGTACAGCGTATTCGACCACAGGAGAGGTCCTGGCTTGTAGTTTGGGCGAACTGGTTGGTCCCACCAGCTCAAGGTAAGAGGTTTCCTGGAGGATCTTCTCTGTCGTCGGATTCTGGCAATTCGGACCTGCAGCAGGGCTTCACTGGGCGGTTCAGTCATGGTAGGGGTCCTCTTCTTCCAGTTCCTCGTTGGTTCTTTCATTCCAGTAGCGACTCCGTCTTTCCAGTCCCAGAGAGCTGCTTTTTATGCAGTTTTCCCTCATTCATACAGCCTGGCTGTCAATATCACAGCAGGGTGGCTGGCCTGGCAAGGCCAGTTCCCTTAGCCAATCAGACAAGAGTGCGACTTGGGTTACCAAGGGAACCCATGGCAGGGGTATGAAGATCCCTCCCTCACATCCTGCCTACCTAGACTATCAGGCGCCTTAAGGAGGGCTTCTGTGCAGAAGGCCACGAAAAGACAGCGAACAAAGGAATAATCCCCGGTTTGGCGTGCAGAGAAAAACACAAGAAAGACTAACAAAAAGAAATGGTGACTAAACCCAGCCGGAACCAAAATAAAATGTATTTGATCAAGCAGGTTTATGTTCGAGGCTAATATAGTAGCCTGAACCAATACCACGCTTATATAATATAATCGCGGTAGAAAAGTTAGGGTAGTTACAACTGCCACGAGCCAAGTCTTAATGTTAAGGGAGCGAAACAAGGCTCCAATAGGTACAGACAAAAAAGGGTTAAGAGTTAACCCTTTCGAATACTCCATGTAAGATGGGGTGTACTGGGTCTGTTGTTTAAAGTGACTATATAAAGTTAATGGCAACTTTACCTGTTTCTGGGGGACAGTAGTCAGCCCCAGAAAAATGGAGTCAGTGGGAAGTCTCAAAGACAACCCTGTGTCACTGTACTGAAGATGCTGTGTAACAGAAAAAGTGGTGCACATGGAGTAGGTGAGGCTCCATTGCCCAAGATCACACACAAAGTAGAAATACACATGCAAGAGAGGGAAAAAAGGCTCACACTCTTACCAGGTGACACAAATAAACCCTGGAAACCCAGCAAAGCTGCTGGCGGACTCATTAGGTAAGGGAAAATCAACCATTTATGATAATTCTCCCAAATAATTGCGTATGATGCCCATTCTAGGGCCACAGAGTCCCATATTTTATGAATCCAGTCCTGAACGGGAGGAATGGTAGCGCTCCCTTCCACGGCTCCACGATAAGCAGCATTGCAGCGAGCGTGAGCATTTTACAGGCTTTTTGGTTCCCTCCGGGCATTCCTCCCGACACAGTCCCACTAGTATGCCCCATGGGTGCTCCCCTGCCTCCTCTTCAAAGGTCGAGGCCCGAGATTCCTGGATCTCCCTCCAGAATTATCTTATTTCTGGGCAATTCCACCGTATGTGGAACCAGGTGCCTTCCTCACCACACCCTCTCCGACAATCCTGTGTGGTCCCCGGGTAAACCTTAAGCAGTCTCCCTGGAGTGTAATGCTACTTGAAAACTAGCTTATACCAAAATCCCTGCACTTGGGACGCTTTGGCTACCTTCGGGATCCCCCTCCACAGCTTCTCCCATCCTTCCCTGTCCAACTCGTTCCCCATCATCCTCTCCCAAATACCCATATATGGCCAGGGCGGTCGAGGGGTGATGCCTCGTCTGAGATCTTTTAAAGACATGTCATCATCCCCCTCATGTGTCGGCAAAAACGTTGCAAATGGGCCAAGTTGGCAAGTCGCAACCGATTTAACGGCTGGGTTTTGCATCCAATGCCTTAACTGAAAGTACTGCAGCCTTTCCATCTCATCCACTTCAAAGAGCGGTTTGCATTCTACAAATGTTCTCATCTTGGGGCACTGGAGCATGTCCGACATCCCCCTTTTCGCCAGTGTGCGAACGCCCCTGTCTCCTGTCCCGGGGTGACGTCCGGATTGTCAAACATTGAGGTGAATGTGGACAGGAGGGAGGGAAAGGACGTAATTCTGTGCTTCCTCACTACCATAGTTATTACGCTCAGGTATAGGTGGGGGGGCCTGTGTTGGCGTGGTAGCCAAAGGAACTCCCTCAAATCATGTTTTGCCACTGCTCTGTACATTACTACCCGCCGTTTCCCCTCATGGCCTGTGAACCACTCCTGTATAATGCGCAACAGTGAGGCTTTGTAATGCATTTGAAAATTTGGGAGAACCAGCCCACCCGATTTCTTTGGGGTCAGCAGGTACTTGCTAACCTGTGGCCTCTTGCACTCCAGATAAAGTTGCCTGTGATCTTTCCGAATTCCTGGAAGAAGGCCATAGGGACTGCCAGGGGGATCGCCTGGAAGAGAAAGCAGTCTTGGCAGGGTTATCATTTTCACTGCAGCTTTCCTGCCTAGCCACCATATGCGGAGGTTCCTGCAATTTTGGATGTCCGCTTTAATGGCGGACAACATAACCGGTTAGTTGAAAAATGGTAGCTAAAAGTAGTGAGCAAGTTTGTTTACCTAGGCCTTGTATTGTATGATAAGGTTACAGGGCCAGACCCTCAAGAAGATTCTTAAGGCCAAATTTCATGGGGCACTTGTGAAACTGCGAGTATTTGATGGCAAATTTGGCAGATATTCACTTTTACCAGTTTTGAAACTATACAAACAGCAATTGGTTCCAAAACTAATTTATGGTGCCCAAAACAAGAGTCAGCTCATAGATTGGCCAAAATTTGAGGGAGTTTTGTGGAGAGGCCTCTTGCAATTACCACAGTCAGTACCCCTTGCAGGGATCTTGTTAGAGCTGGGACAGCTCCCCATTCAGACAATGATGGACTGGGGGAAGCTTCAGCTATTCATAAATATTTTGAACCCCCCCCCCCCAACGGCCTCAGTTTTTGAGCAGCTAAACCTGGTGAGGTCACAGGGTGGCTGCAGGGTCCTTATGGATTGGGTCACGAGCTGTGAATTAATGCTCCAAAGCGCAGACATATCTGTTGAAGAACTGGATCTTACACCAAAAGTAGGTAAGTTAAGATGGTGCAGATATGTCTGGACAAATGTGAGAAGAACGATTATGGACTCTAAATGTTTTGGTGACCATTTTGTGTGGTTTTGTAAAAGCTTCAATGTACCAGCACCTTACTTGAAAAAACACCCATCGAGAAGCTTTAGGTCTCAAGTACTAAGAATTAGGTTGAACCTGGATCCAACCAATGAAATATTTGGACGGCGACTTAATATCCCACGAGATCAGAGATTGTGTCGTCATTGCAAAACCCAGATTGAGACTTTGAAGCACCTATGTATTGGGTGTCCTAATTTGGAAATCCTGAGATCGCAATTTTTATCTGGGTTAGGTCACTCCTCTGAAGGGGACTTGTGGAGGAGGATTTTGAATTGTAATGAATTGAGTTAGAGTATTCATGTCTTAGAGTTTTTAAAGAACGCTGCAGAACTTTTATTTTAGTGGAATGTCTTAACTTCTGTAAGGATTTTAAGATTTAAGCTAATTGACAATATTGCTGCTGAAGTTTGAAGTGTACTGAAATGTGAATTTAAATGTAATGTATTGGTTTTTAAATTCTGTGTTAAAAGTACATTTGTACTGAGGAACACAATAAAATAAATAATAAAAATAGCCGGTTAGTTTGCCGCGTACCACCCGGTGAGAAGGGGGGTCATCCTAATTCCCAAGTATTTTATCCCTTGGGGACTCCATATGTATGGGGACTTTTCTTTTCATTCTGCCTCATCCCTGCCCTTCACTGTGAGGTTTAAGAGTTCAGACTTGGTTGTATTTGTTTTAAGTCCCGAGACCTCTCCAAAGTATTCCAGGACACCCCTGCACGATCTCAAAGACTCCACTGGGTTAGTCAGTGTAAGGAGCATGTCATCTGCGAATGCGCCAACCTTGTGATAGACGCATCCAAATGGGTTGCTGTGTATCGCCCAGATTCCGCACTGTGACCAACAGTGGTTTCAGGTATATTGCGTACAGTAGAGGAGACATAGGGTATCTCTGCTTGGTTCCTCTCTGTAGCTTGATCTCTTTAGACATTGAACCATTTAATAGACGTTGCACCACCGGTTCCCTGTAATTTGCCCTCACCATTCGCAGGATGTCTCCCGCAGAGCCCCATTTTTTCCATGACTTTGAATAGAAAAGACCACTCCACTTGGGTGAATGCCTTTTCAGGGTCTAAAGACAACAGGACCGAGGGAGTCGATGTTTTATGCAACTTTTCTATTAGGTGAGCAACACGTCTGATGTTATCAAACGTCTGCCTAACCATGACAAAAACCGTATGTATCTGGGCGCATCAGTCCCAGTAGGTGTTTCACTAGCCTATTGGCCAATATTTTTGTATAAAGTATTGCATCGACATCTATCAGACCTTTCATGGCAATTGGAATGTACACCGTGCATTTGGTGTGGTCTTGATTAGGTTTAGGGAGAAGGATAAACTCTGCTTCCTCCATGGATCTTGACATTTTACCTGTATCCCTCAAATGGTTGAAAAGGCCGGTAAGGGTGGGGTCAAAATCTCTCAGAACGCCTTATAAAATACTGCAGTGAAGCCATCCGGTCCTGGTGCTTTGTTCGGGGGGAGCACTGCTATTACTCTCATTGCTTCCTCCACTGTTATCTCTTGCCCCCGCTCCTTTCACGCCTCCCCACAGGCAAGTCCAGACCCCCAAATATGCCCTCTGACTTGTCTCCCTTGGCTCCTGGGACGTGTAAAGGCCTGCATAGTAATCCGGAAAGCAGTCCTGTATTTCCCCTGTAAGCGAGTGACACGCTCCCTGGTCATCTACTACAGCCTTTATGGTCCTACTCCCCCCGGCCCCCCTTTCAGCAATCTCGCCAAGAGAGCATCCATTTTATTCGCCTTTGCATAGAACTTTTGGCGAACACAGATAGCAGGGACCTCTCTTCCTTCTTGGTCCTGAGGACCTGAAGCTGTCCCGCCGCTAGCTTGTATTCCCTTGTTGCCCTCCTCGATGGTAAGTGCTTGCCTCCTGTTCTTCACCTCCTTTTCTAACTGGGATTCAAGCTGCCTCAGTTGCCTCTCCCTTTGAGCCTTCGCTGCAAAGATTTCCCCCTGCACCGTGGACTTCAAGGCAACCCACAACACACTTTGCCCTGTATCCTCGTTTTTGTTGGTCTCGAAAAAATCCCTAATCCTCCCCTCAAATTTCCCCCCTCACCACTGGGCCCTGCCACAGCTCTCCCGGCATTCTCCAACCCCAGACCCTCTGGTCTGCATCCCTGCAGGTGCAGTACTATTGTGACAATAGCGTGGTCCCCTATTCCCAGTGGTCCCATTCCTATGCCTTCCACCTGCCCCAGGAGGGAGGCCCAATACCCACACAATCAATGCGGCACCGAGTACAATGAACACTAGAGAAGAATGTGAATCACTCTTTGTCCCCCCTCACTCCTCTCCACACATCCTTCAGGCCTATTTCCTCAAACCTCCCCCTGTATGCCGCCGGGGCAAATGGCCGAAACACCTGGTGTAGACAAACTATTTCCCTGAAACTACAGCACATATATTGCTGTCCACACATGCAAATTTCTCTTTTGTGTCCTTGCAAATGTTTTATGTTGTTTTAAGAACCTTGTTTTGTAACTTCACACCATTGAATTGTGCATTTTTGACAAACCCCCACACAGATTGGGTTTGTTATACACTGTCTTTATTTGTGCCTGAAAAACGCCTTGATACAGTGTGTTGAAAACATATTCTTGTTTGTTCTGTTGTGGTCCAAGAAACCATTTTGATGTCTGGTTCTCCCTGGAATTGTGCTTTTATGTATACCACTCACACAGTTCCAATATATAAAATAATTGTGTCAGATTTTTCTCTCTACGATATAACCTCTATGAGTATTGTCTCATTGAAGAAACGGCAGAGTTAACACAAAAAATTGTGGGATTTCATGTGTATGAGCAATAGTGTTCTTGAAATATTCACTTGTGTGCTTTGTTCTTCAGTTAACCCCCCCTCACTCCTCTCCACACATCCTTCAGGCCTATTTCCTCAAACCTCCCCCTGTATCGCCGCCGGGGCTACAACTCCCCCCGCCCCCCGCAACACTTCTGGGAGTTGCCCACTCTGCTTCTATCCAAACCCCGCACCCAGACCAGATTCAGGTCTCCCATTAGTATTACATGACCTTTTTCGCGGTCCCTTCGAGTATGTCCAGCAGTTCCTTTAGGAACACCTCCTGCCCTAGATTTGGAGCGTAAATAGATGCCATTGTACAAGCAATTCCCATGTATTCCCCCACTAGTATTATAAATCTCCTCCCTTTGTTCGCCTTGAGTGCCATCTGAAAATCCATCCCATTTCGGAACCCCAAGGCAACCCTGCACGCCTTCGTCGGGCCTGGAACACCCGTGTGTATCCCTGCAGCCTTACTCTCGTCTGTTCTTTTCTTATGAGACAAGTTTCCTGTAGGGCCATTACATCTGGAGCCAACTTCTTAGTCAGCTGCTCCAGCTTTTTCATCTTGAGGGGGGTATTGAGGCCCCTTACATTATGCGTGGCTCACTTGAATTATGGTCCCTGTCCAGACTCTTCCCTGCCGCCGCCGCCACCCTTCTCCCTCTGTCCAAATGCCCGTTCATAAGTTTAACTCCTCCTGTCACCCCCACGCCCTCCACCTTCCTTTCCCACCCTTGGCCCCCTCCCCCTGAGCCCAGGCACCCGTCTTCCTGCCTCCGACAGCCCCCTCCCTTCCCTCTGCCCTCTTTGACCCCCCCTCAGATTTCAGCACCATATCTGATACTAAGATGGAGCTACCCTCCCGATCTACTAACTTACATTTCCACCACCCCCTGTGCCCTTTTGCCCAAGTAAGAAACTGGGCTGTCCGCTACCCCTTTACCGCCTTGTCCTCTCCTGCCTCTTAAACTGCTTGTGGGCGCAGGCCTGCGTCATTCTCCCGCCATAGTCCATGGTCTGATCTCGTACAATTCCCCTGCTGGGCTGTGGGTTCTCCCGGACCACACTGGGGTTCCTCCAGTTGTAAGAGGTAGATCCCTTCCTAGGTTGTCGTAACATGCCTTTGGCCCCATCCCATTCGAATAGCAGACCAAAAGGGAACATCCATTTATATCTAATGCCTTTACAGGCCAGCTCCCTCACTACTGGGGCCATCTGTTGTCTTAACTAACGTGGTACCTGCCGAATCCTGGTGTAGGAAAATGGTACTGTCCCTGTAACGCACTAGCTCCTTTGCCTGTGCCGCTCTTAATACTGCCTGCTTCTGTGCATATCAGGAGAAGGCCGCCAGCACATCCCTTGGCCTCCCTCGGTTTGCCATTTGCACTCTTCCAGTCCTTTGTATTCTGTGCAGCTCAAATTCTTCTGGGGTCATATTTCCAAGAATGCCTGCAAAGATCTTGCTTGCTTCCTTCTACAGGTCTTGTCTACAAGGTCTCCGGAAGATTCTTTATCTGTATGTTCATTCTTCTAGACCGGTTCTCCATGTCCTCCTTTTGGGCCACCAAATTGTGTGTGGCCACATTGAGGTGTTCAATGGACTCAACTTGCGCCGTGGTGTCGGTCAACCTCCAGGAGACCCTTCTCAAGAAGGTCGTCCTTTACCCCCAACAGACCAACCTCCTGCCTAATTTCAGACAGGGCAGAGTTAAGATCCTGCCTCTGAAACTGGTCCTGAAACGTCTTTATGAGGGAGGTTTGGAGGTTCATCAGATCGTCATGGAAGTCCAGCCGCAAGAAGGATTCCCTCCCGGCCTGGCCCCTCTTGTCCCGGTACTCCATGTCCCCGGTTGATTTCACAGGGGCCCTCGCCTCACTTGGAGTTGCCTACAGGATGGGGATGGTACCCCTGTGTCTCCTGCTGCCAGGGCCTGTTTCGCTGCCGTTCCTTTGGACTTTGACACCCGTCAGCAGTGCCTGGTCTTTGTTTAACAAGCCTGTGATGCTGGGGGGCAGGCGTGCAGTCTGCTTGGTACTGGTCTCTCCCCCAATCCTCCTATACCCCTCGTCTCACTCCCGGTTTGTCCCTTCCAGAGACGGCTGTGGCCAGAGCTGCCTCCTTACTCCTCCGGACCCGCTGTTCCGCCCTCTTCAAGAGCCCCTGGGCTGTCTCCTCTTCACGCTCTGCTCACCCCCCCACGCGGGGGATCTTCCCTAAGGCCTAAGGTTACTGCTGTCAAGGGTGAAACCCCCTCCCACCCACCTGTAGCTGCGGGTAGACTCCACCGGTCCTCGTCCTTCCGGCTCTAGGCCCCCTCAGCGTTTCAGGGATATTGGGTTCTTGTTGAGCTCCAGGTCAAATCCCCTCCTCTGCTAGCCGCCCCTCAATGATACAGGGTGTCTTTGGTGGGTGGGTTGGGGGGAACAGGGACAGGGGTATTAGCCTGAGCATGCCACCGACCTTCCTTCCAGACCTTGCTGGATTCGCAGTGGGGCCTTCTGCTACTTGCCTGCCTGGGTCTCCCGGGGCTGCCTGTGGTTCAGTTCGCCTGGCGGCACGGTCTCCTGCCAACGTGATATGGGCTACCCGGCAGCTGCGCCTGGCTTCTCGCCCCGGGCCCCCATAGCCTCCCCTTTCACTGCTCCTACCCCCTCTGGGGGTGCTCACCGTCCTCTGCTCTCCAGTGAGGCTTTCCCTCCAGTTGGGGACGCCTTCCTTGCTGAGCAGGCAGTCCTGATTGAGTACCTCTTCCTCTGGCCTCCCGGGGCCCTCCCCCACCCTACTACTACACTGCAGGCCAGGCTGTACCTGGTGCGTCCATCACTCATCGGGCCGGGCGCCCCTCTGCACCATTTTGCAGCCCGAGGGACATTAGCCTCCCCGGTTCACCTCCGGTCCCAGAGACAGCTCCCCGGGTCAGGCGCAGCAGCTTCTCTGCCTGTCTTTTTCACAGCCATCTCGCTGCTGGCAGTGGGCTGCCAGTTTTACCTCTCGGTCTCAGGTACCGCCCCCCTGCTCCTTACTGAGGCCAAAGAAGGGCCTCTGCTGCGGGTTTCGGTTCCCGAGACGTGCCAGGCTACTCTCTCACCCACCTTTCTTCAGCACGCCAGGCAACCAACCCATGGGACCTCCGCTCACCGTAGGTTTCCTGGTGGGTGCTTCTCATGGTTCAGGGGGTGGTGGAAACTGTGAGCAAGGTCCGGACTGTTGGAACGGCTGCCGACATGTCCATCTAGTGTCGGTGGCCATCTTGGAATGATCTAGGCATACATTTTTTTATGCAACAGGAATTTGTCCTTGGCCTGGTCTCGGGGCAGGCATCTATTACACACCCAACGGCGCAAACTTGGTCTTACAAAAGGGGCAGCGTTTAAAATAAATGTGTTCCGTAAGTATAATTTCACCCAGGTAGGTAAGGGAAAGCGATGAAGTCATTCTCATGACATATAACATAACATATCATCCTTGTATCCCTACTATGCACCAGTCGCTGGTCTGGCGACGCCAGCCTTTTGTTGCATTTTGAAGTTGCACAGTCTGGGTCTTGATTGAGAAGGCATTGTTGTAATTGTAGGTGTTGAAAGATCACAATTTAAGCATTGAAGTCTGAGATGGAGTCAAGTTCTTGTTAATTAAGCTCAGCAGTCCCTCCCGTGATCACACTGATGTCAGGAAAATAAATCGGAGGACGTCGACAAGTGGGGCATCATGGGAACACACATAGGATAGGGATAGTGCGGGAGCATTGCCCATGTTGACACCCTTTTTACATAAGTAAACTTGTAGTGATCCACAACCACCACTCGATGGCCTATGGAAATCATGTGAGACTAAACAGATTAACCCCCCCTCAGGGGTATATATATATTGTTGGGTGGCAGTTGCAGCTCTATATTCAAGGTAAAACCTCATTGCACTGAATAATCCCAAAATTCGATGGAGCATAGAGAATGAATAAAGGTACAGACAAACCATATGCATTTTCTATGTGATCAAGCGAAGTAACAGTAGCTGAACGCGCAATACTTTTTGCTTCAATTTTTTAAACACTGGGCTTGGGGATTTTTTAACAAAGTACTTTGAGTACCAACTCCATGTGGATGCAGTTTACTTTACTGTATTGTATTTATATAGCACAGCCATGGACACAGGCATTAGGGAGCGTAACAAGACGGACAACACATATAGGAGGGAAGCAGCGAACGGATGAGGCGGCGGAGTGCCTTTGTGAGGTGCTGGTGCACCGTTTCTTTGGCTGTTTAATATATATATGTGATACATTTCTCACCGTAATCGTATTTCTGATGCTTGTATCTGCTTAGATTGACATGCTATGCATAGGCCGACATCTAGTGGAAGTTACAGAGTATTACAGTTATTGTTTTCTAAAGTCTAAAAGGGACGTCAACAGGGCGTGCCACTAATACTATCCCTAGTGTGATGTCCACTGTACCCATGATTCACCCGAACCCAGACTCGCTCAACCTACATGCATTGATAGGATGACACACTCTACCTTCCAACTGGGTCAGGAGATCCGGACGCCGAGGCAACTGGTGAGGTGGACAGATCCAGGAGATCGGAGTGCCACATTACGTTCTCCTCGCCCAGTCCGGGGCGATCAAGATCATGGTTGCTCGAAATCTCCTCAACCTCCTGAGAATCCAAGGCATGACCAAAATCGGGAGGACGGCATAGTGGAGAGCGATAGTCTAGTCCACCAGTAACGCTTCCTCCAGTGCGCCGTGTGCTGGGAAATTCCTCGAGCAAAACTGTTTGCACTTCCTGTTGGACTCTGTGGCGAACATATCCAATGCTGGGGTACCCCAGAGAGAGAACACCGCTTTCTAGGACATCCTGGCACATGTGAGACCGTGCTCTGGCTGCTCAGAGCATCCGCCAAACTGTACTCTGTCCCCGCCAGATGAACTGCCGAGACCGAGATCTGATTCTCCAGTAAGCAGAACCACAACTGCATTGCTTCTGTGCAGAGGGGACGGGAGCGCACACCACCTTGTTTGTTCAGGTAGTCCATGGTCACTGTGTTGTCTGTCAGAATCAGGACATGCTTTCCCTTGAGAGATGGGGCGAAGGCAGTCAGGGCTAGCCTGATGGCTCGCAACTCATGGCACCCTTGGGTGCTTTACTGTAGCTGCGAACGCAGCCTGCGGTAAATGCACACCATGGTAGTTAAAACGAAACCACTGCCACCAGCCATTCAGTGAGAAAAGGGTAACAACAAAAAAATGTTACATGAGAAGCTAGACAAAGGGGATACTAAGTAACCCCTCCAGCACTCTATTGTAAGATAGGGGGTGCTGGGTCTAGAAAGTTACAATGGTAAGTGAAGTCAATTTCACTTTACTACTCTTGGAAACACGAGTTTATCTAAGAGAAGGTATTTAAACCTTTCGGAAATCTGAAAGACTTCACTGTGCCACTGCACTGAAGGTTTTGTGTGACACAATGTAAAATATGTTGCCTATGGAGTTTGTCAGACTCCACAACCAAAAGAAACTATGTTCAAAATTACAATAAAATACATGAGAGTGTGGGGGAAAGGGTCACACTCTCTCCAGGTTAAAAAAAAATCAAGTCCTCAAAATCCAGTAAAGTTGCTGGCGGTCTCTAAGGTGGAGGGATTAAACACATTTCTGAGAATTCTCCCTAACAGTCTTAGACATGCACCTTCATGAAAATGTGTTGCAACAGGCTGCCAACTCAACAAAATTTGGGTTTTTTGGAAAAAGGTGCCATGTAAAAACTGTCATTGCCCTATTTGCAAATCTGCAAGTGATGTTTGGACACTTGTTTGTAACTGTCCAGGCTCTACTATTCCTCTGTCTAAAACACATGCCAATTTATAGCGTGCAAGCAGGTGACGACGCAGAGACCAGTGGGTATCTCTTGTGAAGGCAGATTATCACAGAGGAGAAAATCTTGTAATTACGTAAAGAATGGTCTTAAAAACATTCATGAATGTTAACATTTTGTATATAATTGCTAGTCTAGAGAATTCTCTTATTTTAATAATTTGTGGTTTTAGTGTCTTGTATTTATCTGTGGTTTTCATAAACCAGTGGAGACTATAAATGAAGACTAAAAGGGATTACACAATAGTTCAGACCTTCACTGAACAGGTCTGAGATGGGACAAGAATGCATAGCTTCAAGAGAAGCTCTCAAACTGAAAGCCATAGGCCCAAGACAAACACAAATACAAGTATTACACAACCTTTTCAAAAACAGCTAGCTAGCATTTAAATATGTCCCATGCTCTAGATACATTGCCTATTTTGAGGCTACTCTCAGAAAGCAAACAGGCAGAAACCCTTATTACAATGCCAGGTGGAAAAGTTCTTCCATTAATATGCATAGATTAATGGAGCTCGAGGCCCCCCAAAGGGCCGGCCCGTGTCGCACTAATCATGTGTGGCAAGGACCGTGGATCGTGCTGCTGCTTCTCGATGAAGCAACAGCTCGATCCTTTTGTAATGCATTGTGTTTTTTTCTTTTCAAGCTGTGGGTGCGCGCCCCCCTGGGAATGAGGCTGCAGCCCAACAGAGGGGCACGCCCCACACTTCGAATACCGCTAATCTAAAGAGTAATGCTTGACAAATGTATGCCGGGACGACCAAGTGGCCGCACAGCATATGTCTCTAATAGGAACTCCCATCTCCAGGTTTGTAGCGGCTGAGACCCCCCTGGTGGAATGTGCCCTGATGTCGGGAGGAAGCTCCCTGCCTGCTGATGGTAACTTTCAGATAAACATAGAATAATACAAAGTGACAGGCTTTGTTTGGTTATGGCAAGGCCTTTACGGGATAATGAATGGGCAACAAACAACTGGCCAGTTTTCCGAAACTCAGATGTACGAGCCACATAGAAACTTAAGGCTCTTTTGGGGTCAAGACGGTGAAACCTCTCATCCTCTTTCGAGGGATGGAGTGTAGGGTAAAAGACAGGTAAATCAAAAGACGGAGAGGTGAAACTGAAACAACTTTAGGAAGGATGTCAGGCCTGACAGAGAAACGTTCTCGCAAAAGAAACATACAAATGGAGGTTTGCAGCACAACGCCTGCAACTCACTAACCCTGCTGGCTGACTTGATTGCAACAAAAAAAACTGTTTTAAGGTATAACAGCCTAATTGAACAAGAGTGCATGGGCTCGAACATAGCCGCCAACAAATAAGTCAAAACTAAATTAAGATCCCAATCTGGGGCAATAAAAGGAATTGGCAGAAACTTACTGAGAAGGCCTTTCAGGAATTGGGACATGACCAGAATAGTTTTGAAAAAAGCCAGACAAGGCCGCCAAATATCCTTTAACTGTGGTGACCTGAAGGCCTGCTGAGGCCAGTGACAAGGAATTCCATCACTGTAGTGGTGGCACAAGAAATGGGGTCAATCTAGCGTTTCCTGCACCACACCTCAAATCTTCTCCACCTACACACAGAGATCTTGCAGAGAGTCTGCGTGCAGCCAGCAACACCTCAAGTACTTCCTCTGAGAGATCCCAGTCATTATACCTCATCCTCTCAAAAACCACGCTTGCAGGTTGAGGGAGACGGGTGATGTACTTGACCATACGACTGGGTCAGGAGATCCGGACCCCGAGGCAACCAGTGAGGTGGCCAGATCCAGGAGAGGGGAGGGAAAGTCTAGTCCACCAGAAATGCGTCACCGAGTGCGCAGTTCGCTGGGAATTCACTTGAGCAAAACTGTTCACACTTCCTGTTGGACTACGGGGCGAACAGATTCATTGCTGGGGTACCCCAGAGAGAAGAACTCTTTCAGGTCTTCCTGGCACACTTCCCACTCATGTAAGACTGCTCTGCCTGCTCAGAGCATCTGCCAAACTGTTCTCTGTCCCCGCCAGATGAACTACAGGGACCAAGATCTGATTCTCTAGTATCCAGAACCACAACTGCATCGCTTCTGTGCAGAGGGGGCGGGAGCGCACGCCACCTTGTTTGGCCAGGTAGTGCATGGCCACAGTGTTGTCTGTGAGAATCAGAACTTTGACAAAGTACAAAACTAGAGTAACAACAACACATGCCACCCATCAATCAGGCAATCTATCCTAATGCAATCATCCATTCAACACATTCAAGATTCATGTTTATTCAACTCACTAGATAAAAAATACAAATACACAACATTCGATCTCGACATCAATCAATGACAGTAATCAACTATTGTTTGAGTCTACATTTTTCTTTTTTTCTCTGTCTTGGAATGGATCTAAATATTTGTCAAATGGAACTTAGTCACAATTTCCAAAACTAGAACTGGACTGACCGGTTTCAAAGTCTTGGTGTTATTGCACCACGTCGTCATCAGGGGACAAAACGACATTCTGTACAGATGGATGGTATCTTCCTCTGAATCAAAAGAGCCTTTCCGGAGGCATACAATCACAGAAATGACAAGGCGGGAGATCTGCTGCTGGAAGCACTCAGAGCTACCACACAAGACAATGTGGTTTGCGCTTAATGGTGGGTTGGAACTCCAACTATTTTGTTATACAGATCTCACAGCTGCTGCAGTCCTTTGGAAAGGCATGACGTGTGTGTGGGAGGGAACGGTTTGACGGCATTGCTCAGAGAGTTGAACGAATTCTGCCTGATGGCCCGCAACTCCAGCCTGTTGATGTGCCACCTGGATTCTGTTGCTGACCAAAGGCCGTTCACCTGCAAGTCCTCAAAGTGAGCGCCCAAACCCTTCAGGGACGCATCCGTGACCCCTCAGGTCTGAGGCCAAACAGGCCAGAAGGGTTTCCCCGCCATAAGATTGATGGGGTTGTGTCGCCAGTCGAGATAATGGACCACTTAGTTGGACACCCGGAGAGGATCCATGATCTCTCCCATGTACTGTGACCACTGGTCCCTTGGGAGCTACTGAAGGGATCTCATATGCAGCCTGGCCTCTGACACTAGAAAAATACAGGAGGCCATAACACCCAAGAGGCGGAGGAAGTAAGCCACTGGTAAAGTGGCATGGTTTCCGGAACAAATGTACCATCTGTGCTATGCTGACGGTTCTCTCTTTGGGAGGGAAAGCCTTCCGTATCAGAGTATGTAGGCCTGCTAAGATGAAGTTGAGCTTTTGGACTGGTGTCAGATGGGACTTCAAGTTCAGGGAGAAGCCCAGCCTGTGCAGTAGTAGGGAAGTGCACTCTAGATGATTTAAGACTTGCCCCGTTGACTTCCTCTGGATCAGCCAGTCGTCTAGGTACAGAAAAATACATGGGCCCCAGATCTCTCGAGGTGAGCCGCGACTACCGACATAAGCTTGGTGAAGACCCATGGAGCGGAGGTCAACCCAAAGGGCAGCACTTTGAACCGATAGTGCTTGTCCCTTATGAGGAACCTTAGGAACTTCCTGTGCTTTTGGTGTTTCGGCACATTAGCTTCCTGTAGGTCTATTGACACCAGCCAGTCCTGAAGTTCGAGAGCGTGGAGAATTTCTCGCAACGTCACCATCCTGAATTTGTTCTTCCTCAGGAACTTGTTTGAGGTCCAGAATGGGAATGAGACCACCTCCTTTTTTGGGCACCAGGAAATAGCGGGAATACTAGTCCGACCCTTTCTAATCGGGAGGTACCTTTTCCACAGCACTCTCTGACAACAAGGCTCTCAGCTCTTCCTGGAACTCCTGTTCCAGTTGACTTGGAGGCGGTGCAAGTCTGTCCGGTGGCTTTAATAAAAAGGGAAGACACTAGCACCACTGAATTGTCTGCAGGGCACAGGCATCAGAGGTAATCTCATGCCACTGTGGCCAATGTCCTGCCAACCATCCATCAACCAGTAAGTCGCGGGAGGGGAAATCAAAGAGGCTTATAGGGCCGAGCTGCCCCACCACCCCCACTACCCCTGGCCTCTAGGAGCCCCTCTGCACCTTCCAGGACGAGAGAAACACCTCTTCCCCTGCCTGGCTTACGGGAGCTGCTTTCTGCCATAGGGTACATAGCGTCTATAGTCTCTGCCTCTTGAGGCAAGGCTTGGCTGGCAACGCAGCTAGGCACAGCGTCTTTGCGGCGATTGACATTGACTTTTTCTAAAGACTTGTCAGCTTTTTGTCCAAAAAGCATAACTCCCTCAAAGGGTATGTGTAGCAGCCTGTTCTGGACATTTGGGAAGAATCCATGTTTTCAAGTAGGCCCGTCTTCTCATTACTACTGCCGATCCCATTGACAGGCCAACGCAGTCTGCCACGTCCAGGCTTGTTTGTACCGACTGCTTGGCCACCTCCTTCCCATCCTCCACCAGCCGTATAAAACCATCCTGCATTTCTCCTTCCGGGATGTACTGAGATGCTTCTTCTACAGCTTTCGACAGACCAAATGAAAATTTGGCAAAGCCGCATGCTACATTAGTGGCCTTTAAAGGCATACTGCCTGAAGTAAAAACTTCCTTCGCCATGGCATACATTTGTTTTACCCTCTCTATCTGGAGGTAGATTGGACGTAGAGTGTGCACGTCTTGTGGTGATAGTGTCAGTTTGCACTACCAAACCAAAATGGAGAAAATAGAAGAAGCGGGCACCACAATCTGTTAATCAATAAGTCCTCTTATTATTTCCAAATGTATTACATTTAAAAGGAGCCATCAGGCCCAAGTCAATCAAATGAGACAGGGATCCGCAAAACTAAAAAATAATACACAAATAATACTAAAGAATGAACCAGGTGCGCATCCACCCGGTAATGCCCAATGCTAATGTTGCTTGAAACCGAGCTATTAGATAGTGATGATTCTTGTCCTAGTTTTTCTTTTCTGTAATTCAATTATTTACTTTCATAGTTCTTTGTGTCACCTTTCCATTCAAATGTTCAAACACACAATTGCGAAAAAAGTCAACCAATCATTAACCATAATTAGAATTGGCTTCTATGAGCGTTACCATAGAAACACTACAACAGTGTCATAGACCTAATCCCGTCCTCCCGTTACCATGGGAGGATGGGACGCGAGTCGCCATCGCGTCAACATGTATGTTGACGTGGCAGGACGCCTCAGTTGGTCTCCATAGTTTGTTTGTTTGTTTTATTGAATTTCTAAAGCGCACCAGACCCAGAGGTAGCAGGGCGCAGCAATAAGAAGGTGCAAGGCTTGCAAGTTACATAATGAATAGCAGTAAGACATAATAAAAGTACATACAGGGCAAGGTGTGGATATGGACATTCAGAATACGATACAATTACAATACAGTTAATTCCAGCAATAATGTACAATAATTTACAATAGTTTTTCAGTGGTAGGTAGTGATGTATACAATTGTGCAAGTGTCTAGAGTTTACACTAGTCTTCAGTCCGGTTGAGCAGGGCGGTCTAATTCTTTCTAAAGTGTAGAAAGGGTTGGTCAGCTCTTAGTTCGTGAGGCAAGGAATTCCAGAGTTTGGCGGACTACACAGGGAAACTGTTGCCTCCAATCTCTGTGGTTTTAAATCTGGGAACCACAAGGCAGTTCGTATTAATAGCTCTAGTAGGCCTATTGGAGGTTCTTCTCACCAATTTATCAGTTAAGTAACTAGGCACAGCATTATGTAATGCTTTACGAGTCCGGGAGGCTATTTTTTAGCTGTATCTTGTTATGGGTGGGCAGCCATTTATGTTGGCGCCTGATGGTGGTCATATGCATTTTTTTGTTGATGCCTAGTGCGGCTCTGTTAGGGAGAATTCTCTGTATAGGCTAACTTCCCAAACCTAGTGAGCCCCCCAGCAGCTTTGCTGGATTTTTTGGGGTTTATTTTTTTTCTCCTGCTGAGAGTGAGACTCTCTTTCTCCCACTCTTAGGCATGATTTGAGAATGTCCTTTGACTTTGTAATGTGTTTTATGGGCTATGGGGTCTTTTACTCCATAGGGTTTCATGTATTTTTGGTAAGTGTGTTACACAGCACCCTCAGTGCAGTAACACAGGGGTGTCATATTGACCCCCAAACATAGACTCCATACCCTGGGACTGACTACCGTCTTCCAGGGCATGTAAAGTCACCATTGACTTTACTAGTCTTAAATTGTGAACAGAACCAGACCAGTACAAACCATATTGTGGAAGTACTGGTAGGGGTAATTAGATTGCCCCTGAGTCTGTTTTTCGAAGGGGCACTGTGCAGTCCCCCCCTCGTCGAGTTTCTGGCTGGTGGCAGTGGTTACCACGCGAAATATTCCACCGGAATATTTCCTATGGGATTTTCCCATTGATTTTAAACGCACCACTTATTTGGTGCAATGTTAAAGATACCGCCGGGTTATTTATTTAATATTTATTCCCCGATTGGGTCTTTTTGCCAGGACTTGGTTTTAAAATGGCCGCCTCTGTAACTCCAACCCAAGTCGAGCCCTTTGTTCCACTTTTGGCAGGCTTCTGCACAGAAGCCTCCAAAAGTGGTGGCACTCTGTCTGGGTCTACATGATGTGTTTGAGGGGGTTTTAGGCACTTAAGTCGCACTCGTGTGATTGGCCCAGCTAGGACTGGTGAATGGGGGTTTTCTGCATAAAAGCAGGGCTTTGGGGACTGGAACTTCAGAAGTCGCCACAGGACCTAAAGAATCCGAAGAGGGAGAAGCTGAGCCGACCTGCAACGACGACACCACTGGTGGAGCACTGCTGAACTGTCTCACAACTTCCCGACGGCAGAGAAGATCTTCATCCTGGAGAGTCTTCTTCCTTTGAACTGGTGGGGTTAACCAGTTCGCCCTCTTTTCGCCTTCCTGGATCGTCTCGTGGTCGAATCGCCCATGCCAAGCACCCTGGCGGCCGGATAGCCACGCTTCACCACTACCGCGAATAAAAGGGTAGTACCTTTTACCCGGGAAACTCCGCAGCTGGTTTCTTCCCTGGTAGTGCAACATCCTCCAGCTTTCCTCCACGTCGAGATCTTCTCTTCCCCTGGACGAAGCACCGACTTGTACCCGCTGCCAGGAACAACTGCCCCCGCTGGAGCTTTCTCACCATTTCAGGTACTGTGTCCCACCTGGTCTCCCTTGCAACAGACTGTTCAAGGTATCCCGTAAATCCTTGACTCTCTATCCTGGGGTGACCTGGGACCTGTTAACTAACTTTTTCTGAACTGATCCAACTCTTTTTGAATTATCTGCAAAGACTTTTAAAGTAGAATTCAACTGTGTGATCTTGGACACATTCCGCCTTGCTCTCTCCAAGAGTGGGCCTGGCCTATGAACTTTCTTGCTCTACAGTAGACTCTGCCGTTCTTGACTTGTTGTGGTTCTTTTAAAAGTGTTGGTATTGTGTGCTTTTCTAATTCTGCCTTTTCCCTCCCTTTTTAACTAACTTATTGGAGTGCCATGTTAGGTTAAGTGCTCACCTCTGTCTGCAAATAAGTGGTGTTTTAAACTAAGACTTGTTCAATAAGTAATCAGGGATGTATATATATTAATAGTGACTGTGTTTTGAACTTGCTTACCATATTAGTGCTAGTGTATTTTTACAAGTGTGTTTTTAAATAAATAATTATATACTTTTTTTTTTTCTTTTATTTGCATTTGGTTCATAATACACAACAATTCATGCAGAACCTTTACAAAATTTAAAAATATTACAAATGATCATTTTACAATTACAAAAATAGCTCTAATTCATTCTCAATGTGTTTACAAAAACTTGCCAATTCATATATTAAGGGTTTGTGACATCCCTGCATCATTCTGGTCCACAAAACTTCAAGACAGTCCTCAAATTCAATTTCCGCAAATTTCCTCAATTTGAGTGTCCTTGTATTCTTAAAATGCGGACAGTACAGTATAAGATGTTTCAACGTTTCGTACGATTCATTACATTCAACAAATCGACATCCCACGCGATCATTTAATTTATTCATTTCCCAGTTTTTAGTCCGTTCCCGTGTATGGTATAGATTCAATCTAAAGCGAATATATACCTTTCGGATATTTTCGCAAGGGAATAACAAAACATGGTCATAACGTGGAATGCGCTGTTTTACATGCATACTGTATTCCTTATACAACACATAGGTTTTAATTAAATCAATGGTAATACACCAATCCATTTCAAAAAGTTTTTCTTAACAAAACCGGGACGATATTGCATGTCCTCAACGGTTGTGTTTATATTATCTAAAATTTGTTGCATTTTCAATTGATAATTAAAAAAGGATTTTGGAGTTTGCATGCCCAACATATACTTTTATACCAAAGCTCTGGTCAGTGTTTGTTTGTGCTACTGTATTTTTGTACCTAATGTGTATACTCTATATACTGCCTAACTCTTTTTGAGAGAGGTCTGACTGCTCAGCCACAGCTACCAGGTAAATCTGGGTGGTACAGACTGCTACCATTTGGGTTTACTGCCAACACCTGTAGTCCTAAGCCTTTTGCAGTGGTCCCGAAGGGAACTGGACAGGTTTCTGCCTAACAGGCTCTAAGAGCGTTAGTTTGTAGTATTTTTTAATTTTTGGATGCAGGTTTTGTTGGCGCCACTGTATAGGGTATTGCAGTAATATAGTTTGGATAGAATGAGTGCCCTGGCCAAGATGATGCAGCTGTCAGAGAGGAAAACTTGCCAGCACTGATAAGTTTGCACGTGTAAGCTGTGGTAGAGGTCAGGGATTTTACTTGTTCATTGAAGGACATGGTTGCGTCCAAATAGAAGCCCAAGGTTTTTACCTCCTTGGAGACTAAAGTGTTATTACCGTCAATGATTAATGATGCGTATTCATGACCTAGTTTAGAGATGTTGGAAGGGGAGCCTAAGATTATCAACTCTGTCTTGTCATCATTCAGGGAGAGACCATGGGTGGCCATCCATGCCTGAATGAGATAGATCCTATTCACCATCGCCAGGTCCTTGCCATGATCCCCAGAAAGTGGGAGGAGAATCTGTATCATCTGCATAGTTAGTGTAGGTGATACCCTGAAGGTCCAGATCATCGAACAAGGGTTTGGTGAATATGTTGTAAAGAGTTGGCGACATGCATGAAGCCTGAGGCACCCCACACACGATAGGGGTAGGGTCAGCCGCTGCAGAAGGGGAGAACACTCACAGTTCTGTCACTCAGGAATGATTGTATCCAATTGACAACCTCTATAGAAAAGTGGGCTGCTGAGTCAAGGTGCCGACAGAGGACCTTGTGATCCACCAAGTCGAATGCAGCTCAGAGATCAAGTAAGAGGAGTAGTGTTGTCTTCCCTTTATCTCTCAGCTCATCAATTTGGGTTTTCAAGTTATCAATGCAGTTTCCGTCCCGTGTAGCGGTCGGAAGCCTGATTGTCTAACCCCTAGCAGCTTGTGAAGCACAAGGTGTTTTTGAATCTGCATGTAGGCAGCTTTGCCCAAGATATTCAGTAGAAATGGTACCGTCGTGATTGGATGGTAGTTTGTGGCGATGAGTGGATCCAACGTTTGCTTTTTTTTAGAAGTGGGAGAACCCAAGATTGTTTAAGGTTGGTTGGGACTGTGCCTGTGGAGAAAGAGGCGTTAATCAATTTGGAGATCAATGGAGAAAGTTTATAGTTACCGCATAACCGGTACCTTACAATGCGTGCCCTGCCGGGTGGCATCGGCGTTGAAGAAAATGCTGTAGCTTCTAGGTAAGTATGATTTATCGGGATACAGCTATCTGTTTAAGCATGCATGCGCGGCATTGTGTTTAACATAGATCTACACTATTATTACTTTCACAGTTTACAGAATTATTCCAAAGACTGAGATTGAAGTTCCTAAGGCAACTTTTTTACTTGGGAATATATTGATATGCTATTTATTACATACAGTAAGGAGACAAAAAAATTGATCGGTATATTTTTTTTATTCTCGATTTACAGTGACAAGGCTCACGCAATAAGGTATGATTGACTAGACATATATTGTTTTCCTGTAGACCAAACTATTGAGAAAAAGCTAATAATGTGTCCTAACATGATTGATATTTATTTTCTTTTTTATGTGAAAAAATGGCCGTCCAACGTATGTATATAATACTAAATCTAATATCACTTGTTTTACTTTCGTATGTGGCTATGTATTATATATCTATCATATATATAGCCCTGAGGATGGAGCTAGACTCTGAAATGCATCGGCTTTGAGCCATATTGCGACTTAGGAATTGTTCTGCCTCAGAGAAGCCAATTCTAATATTAGTTGATGTTGGATTAAAACATGTTTTCAACTTTTTTCGCAATTGTTTGTTTGAACATTTGAATGGAAAGGTGACACAAAGAACTATGAAAGTAAAGAATTGAATTACAGAAAAGAAACACTAGGACAAGAATCATCACTATTTAATAGCTTGGTTTTGAGCAACATCAGAGCATTGGGTGGATGCACCTGGTTCTTGTGTTTTGAAGCGTGCACTACCAACCCTTCTGGTGAAGGGTGCGAGGAGAGGAAAGAAGGAACTCCTCTTGGCCTATAGTTTCCAAGGCAATTGGCGCTTACGGGAAGCATTGTGCATGGGTGCTGCCATAAGGAGGCTATGTGGTCAGCTACAGCCGGATTGAAATGCATATTATGCTCAACCATAGGACCTTCGTCCAAAAGATCAGCGAGTTCATACGTTTTTAAGCCGAGGGTGTCTACCACTGTTTACACTAAGGCATTGAATTTAGCATGAGTATGCTTGTAGGGTTGGCCTTGTTGGAATTCAAGTTCTGGGGATGCGTCCAGCCCACTTACATCTTGTAAACCTTGGGCTAAGGCTAATAAATTGGCTTGCTCATCGAAATAATCAACCCCGCCAGTCACTGAATGGATCGAGTCAATGTCCCCTTGGTCGCCCGGGTGGTCGATGTCGAAGATCGATTGTACCGACTCAAAAAATCCTGTCCTTGATAACGGGACAAAAGAACCGTTGCTGATAGTCAAATGTTTCGCCGTGGATGTCGACGGGACGGTGATCATCGCTGAGGAAATTACTTTCGGCACCAAGGAAGGCTTGGATGACGAATGCATGCCGTGGATAGGAGCCTTTTGGTGGACATCCGTGAACGTTTTTTCCACCTTTTACTGCGTCAAGCTCGAAGGCTTGGTTGATGTCGATGGAGTTGAGCGCCTGGCTAGCGTGGGGTCAGGAGCACAAACCGCCACTTTCGCTGCCAAGGCTTGCTGGTTGGGGATTGGTAGGGGAGGGGGGGAAAGATAAACCGCACTGACTGCAGCCTGCTGTTTAAACATTTCAAGCATTTCATTTTTAAATTTGTCCCGCTCCTCTTAGAGTGGTTGGTCCCTTACCTCATTCCAACGACGAGCTGGATACTAGAGTGGGACCACTTCTTTATTTTTTTTTACGATGCCTATCCTTAATCTGGGGTGGGCTCCTCCATTTCGGCCTCTGAAGACTGTACGAGCGACCGCACCAGAGATTTCGATGGTCGGCCAAATGCCAGATTCTCAGCTCTCTTATGTAGGGATTTCGGCTGCATTTTAGCACAACGCGCAGGCCTCTGTGTGGTGACTGGCACCCAAGCACCAAAGACAGACTTTGTGGGGGTCGATAACTTATTTTGGCTTGTAATCAAATTTGAGAGAAAAACATTGCGTAAAAAGTAGTGCTCCCGATGCAGCATGCAAGTGCGTGGAAAAAAGGAACTGGAGCATGGGGCATAGTGACGTGGTATTTATACGATGCCCGATGTCATGTCCGGAGCCTACGATAGAGCATGCAGCAAGACAAGGTGTCGATCGACGGTCGAGGTCCACTATGCTCTGTGTCGAATAAGTTTCCCAACAGCAGATCTGGATGAGGATATCTATAAAGATGAGGAATCTGCGGGAGAAAAGCAATCCATTGAACAAACAGTTTTACTGGAATCGAAGGAAATGCGTAGTGAAGGTCAAAGGTACACTCCACTAAGATGGCATCTCCTAGATCCCCGCTTGGAAAACAATCCCTTGAGCACAAGTCTGCACCTCGAGTTGTCTCTCGCGGCAACCAAATCCACCTAAGGGGTTCCACAAAGGTTTAAGATCCCTGCAAAGGTCTCTAGGAAATCTCTCAAGTGTGGGTTCAAAATTGAGGGAAGCTGGGAACCGTTTAGATTTGGCTTGAAGCCTAGAAGAGCCTGGTTAAATTGACACCAACAGCTACCACTATCTACTTTTGGCTCCCCAGCCCAAGTGATGCTGAACAAATAGACCTAAGTGAATTTAACTCTGTACATATGGGACAATCTATAAACGAACATAAGGACACATCTATTCGACATTTAAATCATAAGGTGCCGTAAATAATGGGCAAAATGACACATTTGCATTTCATCTGCATGTTGGATTGTGGAACGCTATGTATGAGCTCCTCGTTCCTCAATGGTAGCTACTGGTCACTTATTAATGCTGGACACCCAGGTGCTGCTTTTTGCTCCTGCTGATCAGATCTTAATTTTAATCCATGATTCTCTGCCCACTGAGGCAGATGTCATTCTCCAATGTCCTGAACCTGAGCCACATGCCTGACTTGCACAGGGACAGTAACCACACATCCCCTCTTGTCGAGGTAGTGCACAGCTGCTGTGGCGTCCAAGCAGATCAAGACATTCTTCTCCTGAAGGGAAGGCGCAAAAGAAATCATTGCTATTCTGATGGTTCACAGCTCCAACAGGTTGATGGCCTTTGGCGCTCAACACAAGACCAAATCTCACTAACCTGCAGATCCCCGAGGTGAGCAGTCCAGCCTTTCTGGGAGACATTTGTTATAACATGGGCATCTAGCGCAGGCATCCAGAAAGCTACACCCCCCCCATCTCCAGCAGCAAGTTCTCCCGACTTGACCCAAACTGAACACTGGCTGGAGTGCAACTACTTAAAAGAGCGCATACTCAACCAAGCCTGTCGCACCAGAAAAATGGAGGACATGAGGCGCAGGAGGAGAAAAGCCTTAGCTGATACCATGCATGAATTGTGGAAAGGAGTGACAATCTGTTGAATGCTGAGGACTTTCATCGGACAAGAATTCCCCACCCACATGATTTCAGGACTGCCCGATGAACGGGAGCCCCTGGGATGGTGTTATGTGAAAGATATGTTTCTTATTGCTGCTTTCCCTCCAAAGACATCAATGTGACACCCTACTTTTTGTTGTGTTGAACTTTTCCTGACTTTTGGAGATAAGTGAACATTTTTTGCTAAACTTACCTAGCTATGCTCAACTGTTTTGGGGCACTGATCAGTCCCTATGGGTATCTGTGCAGGAGAACCATAAGAATGTTCTCAGTTTGTTTTTCAAGCACACATCACCTTATGTGAAGTGCGGGTGGGACACTGTCCCTGTAACTTTGTTTTTGGTAATTTTGTGTTTACCTGCATGATGTGTCCAGGATGAACTAGTGACAGCAGATACCTTTATAGTTTTTATTTTAGTCTTGTGCACATTTGCATTTTACTGCTCAATGTCAAGTAGAGTGTCAGAAACTCTAAAATAGGCATGCTCTGATATTTTCGCCCGTCTATTGGCAATCTTGAAGTTTAACTGAAGCTTTAAGTCCAGCTTTCACAGGCACAGTGGCAGTTTGTGTGTGCAGTCAGATGTTGGGGCTTGGATCCGTCTGTACCCAGTCCACATTGCAAGCCAGGTGTGTCTGTTGCTGGGCACGTACTGTGGCCAGAGGCGGTCCAGGATTAACAGCATTGCCTGCTCGAATGCTGCAAAAACGTGCCATTGATAGGCCGGGGGTAACTCAAGCACAGATCCTGGATAAAAAGAGGACACCGGCAAACGTTCTTAACACCACCATTGGAGCCAAGCCCCTACAAAGGAGAGCAGCCCATTGAAAAACAGAACTAGTTGTTGGAAGATCGCCAGTAAAACCTTCACTTGCCCGGTGAAGTCTTGCCTCTGCAGATTTCCTGAAGACAATAATTGGTGCTTTAACTCATGGACCGGTTCGAAGATCCACCCGCTCTAAGTGTCCCAGAAACACCTTAATGGCGAGGCAGAGGTCCTCCTGGGCTACTTCAGGCAACAGTCACCATCCCGAGTTGAGACTGGGGACTCAGCATATCCTAAACTTATGGAACAAGAAGCATTTCACCGACGTTGCAGTTCTCCACCACAAAGAGGGACCTTGCAGGAGCAGTTTCTTTATTCTCAACACAAGGGTTGTCTTCTGCCATTTTCTTCAAGTGGCCATCACTGTTCATGCCTGCATCGCGTGCTGGGAATCCTCGGAGGTTGTCGCCTGAGTGGTAATCCAGAAGCTGGTATGCTGTCCAGAATACAGAACTCAGTCCATCTGAGCACTGAGCTGCAAAATAGATGGACCTAATAACCAGACGTCTGATGTGACCTCTGCACCCGCAAGCCCTGTGCTTCCTCCAACGGAACAGAGGCACGAATCCAGAAGGACCAGCGATTCCAGGAACGCCTTCGGTAGTCCCCTAGTGAATCTGAGTATAGGGGGATAAGTAAACATATCAGATTCACCCAGTCACCAACCACTGTCTCCATGGGTTTGTATGGATGTTAAAACCTGGCCCTAGCTCTCTCCTGCCTAGCCTTGAACAGCAGTTTTCTGGCCGGGTATCCTCCCCTTGGTCTATGCAAGGGTGCCTAGATTGGGAGAGGGTATGTTAATAACTTTACTCTTGTTTTTGCTTGAAACACAACTACTTGTTGGCTCAAACCAACACTTGTTCAATTGTGTTGAAGAGATTCCTAGCCTTCGGGAAAGATGTTTATTGGGACTTGTGAGTAAGGACACTGGGCCTCTTCTTTTATTAGCTAGGGAAGGACATTTTAAGGAATTACCGTAATTCTAAGTTTTAGTATGGTGTTTGCTAAGCTCTTCATTCGCAACCTATTGAATCTCCAAGTTTTCATTACTTATCTGGTTCTACTTCTGTATTCACTTGCTTTGCTACACTTACAGTATAATGAAAATGAAAAGTAATTCTGACTGACCTGAAAAGTTAAGTGTCAGTGCTCTTAGAACACATCAAGGTGAATGCACATATATTAATAGTGAATGTTTTAGTGTTACTTACTTGTGACTTTATTTTTATAAGTTCTACCTAACCTGTATTATTAAAAGTGTACCGTGTGTGCTTAATTGAACCCTCCGCCATCCTACGTACAAGCCTTGCTGTTCAGTCACACTACACAGTTAGAGTTTGGCTAGACTTTAGTGTTTGTCCCTGTTCATCAGATTAGGATGGCCTCTCACAATCTGTCCACAGGGCTGATTCTGAAAATCCACCTTAACATGTTGAACTTCTGGAAATTCAGGAAGAAGCCCAAGTCGTGCAGCAGTCGACACCAACACCTCAAGACCTGCTCTGGTGAACAGCCTTGGATGAGCCAGTCTTCCATGTCTACCCTCCTGAGCTGAACAGTCACCAATACATCAAATTGGTTAACACACAGTGGGCGCGGAAGTCATTCCAAAGGAATCAGCTTCTACTGGAAGCTCTCTATGACAAACCTGACGTTCCTGTGCTTTCCACAAAACGACACATGGAAGTAGGCACCCAGGATGTCTAATGAAACCAGCCAGTCGTGGCTCTATGGAGCTTAGAGGATGGTTCCATGTAATAATGTCGCCACAAAAATATTGCCATGCAAAAATATCGCCGAAAAATGGACGTTTTTTGTGGCGACATTATTGCATGGAACATGCGGGGGACACCCCCGCATCCCCCAAACTTTTTTTTTTTTGCCCCTGACCCCATATATATGGTCACCCATATAATATCGCCGCAACCTTTTCCCGGCGATATTATTTACGGCGACCATATATATGGGGATATTATTACCTGATACCTAGAGGATCTCTCACAACATCATCCTGCTGAACCGTTCCTACCTCAGGAACTTGTCCAAGTCCATGATGTCCAGGATAACTGATGTCCCCCAAGCCCCAATTCCCTACTTGGGCACCAACAAATATCGGGAGTATCGGGTTTCTCTCTCCAGAAGCAGGATCTGCTTCACAGCTCCCTTTGTCAACTGGGTGGCCAATTCCTGCCTGAGCACCGGCTCTGAGTAAGGAAGCACAAACAGTCTGTCTAGGGGTGTACATGGGATAGTATGTCTGCAGGATCACCTCCGATGCTTGGGCACTACAGCTGATCTCCTGCCACTTGTACAGGTTCTCAGAGCCTCCACATTCAATGGGAGTAGCATAGGGGAAACAGAAAAGGGGTTTCGAGATGCAGCAACACAGTCATCACTAGCCGCCTCCTCAAAACACCATACCCCTGCCCGACAGACATTTTCTTTAAACAATATCTTTATTAAGTTTTACATAGGCAAAAAATACACCCCCCCTCCCGTCCCCCGTCAGTGCCGGTAGGACCAGCCCCAGTCCTTCTCACACTGTGTCCAAGTCCATGGGTCACACCCAGCATCCGTTCACTGCTGACCCAAGTTCTCATCCCGAAAAACTCCCTGCAGTGCTCTAGGCCTATTACAGACCATGTCCGAAGAGTTCATCCATTCAAGAAGTTGCCTGAATATTGCCTGAAATTGCAAAAGGCAGTTCGTTTTTCCATAGCCGCTATGCCCCCATAGCCTCTGCAGCCACTGCCCTATTAATGGGGGCTTAGCTTTGCCCCACATCAAAGCTGTTACTAGTTTTGCCGCCAATACCATAGAATGAGAATACCGGCCCTCCCGCGTACACCTCAGGAGAATAAATCCCGGCGTGAGTGCCGCGCCCACCTCTCCCATCCTGAGCAGTACCCCTTCCACAGTTTTCCACATCTCCAGTTTGGGACAAGTCGCCATAATGTGTGTTGGTGAGCCCTCTTGCCCGCACCCCCTCCAGCAGCACTTCTCGGCTCCTGGCTTAAACATCTGCAGTTTCATGGGAGTGAGATAGCATCTATGGAGAACCTTGAGCTGCAACCCCCTATGATTCGCACAGATGGACCGTCTCCATGCATTACTATATACCCCCTCCCACTGTTGAGGTATAAAGGTCCTCTCCAATTCTCTTTCCCACTGGCCCTGAAATGGCCATATCTCGTCCGGGCAGGGGTTCGACAGGCACCCCACTAGCATCCCTATAAGTCCTTTCATCCAAATCGCTTCCAGCATTGTGGGTGCTCTTGTGGCCCCCTGGTCTCATAGCCGAGCTTTGAAGCCAATGTCGCAACTGGTGGTAGCCCAAAGGAGGCCTTATAGTCCAAAAATGTTTTCATTGTCTTCCCTTGCACCATGTCCCCTGTTTTCCTATAAGCCCCTCCTCCTCCCACTTATGAAACCCCCTTTCCCCGAGGGCTGGCGTGAAATCTTTATTGCCATGAATGGGTGTGAAAGGTGAGGGGAATGTTACTTGGTTGCTTCTTCTGGAGATCATATCCCAGTCTTCGATTGTACCCCTTGAGATCCAGTTTAAGTACATCGGCTTGGACCTCTGAGGCCTGGGCAGCCTGGGTTGTTTCCATAAATGCTCCCCAGCTATGGATGGTTCTATAAAGAACCAATGTTTGTCTGACTCATGTTGAAGCCAGTTAGTGAAAACACAGACTTGAGGCCCCAAATAATAATTTAGCATATCTGGACAGGCGAGCACCCCCCACCCCCTTGTCTTTGGGGGCCACCATTCTTTTATGACCTATCCGTGCCTTTTTACCCCCTAAATAAACTTTAAAATGATCCTCTGAAGGGCCTGCAAGCTTCTCCTCGGGATTCGTTAGTGGAACATTCTGGAAAAGTGAGGATTCTCGGGAGAATGTTCATTTTGATAACTTCTAGTCTCCCCAATCACAAAATCGTTGGCCTGCTCCATCGATCCAAATCATTCTGAATTTTCCTAATTATAGGCGGGTAGTTTGCACCCTCCAAATTCCCTCCTCTACTAGTTATATTGATACCCAAGTACCGCAGAGTCCCCTTCACATGCCTAAATAGGGCTAATTGCTGAAGTTACAAAGGTGTGTTATATTCAAAATTTCAGATTTGCTAACATTAACCCTGAACCCCGACACCCTCCCAAATTTATCAAGCTCCCCCCATGGTTGCCTCAGGGGAATTTTCTGGGGTACGTTTAGCGAGAGGATGTTGGCCGCAAATAAAGTGATTTTATACACTTCCTTACCTACCGAAATTCCCCTAATGTGCTCCGAATTCCTAATATGCTTGGCAAACTGCTACATTACTAGGGTAAACAGGATGGGGGACAATGGGCACCCCTATCCTGTATCTCTACCCAAGGAGATGGAATCTGTGAGAACCCCATTCATAATGACCCTGTGTTTCGGGGCGGCATGATTCGCCAAGATCATCCTCCTCATATTGGGACCAAGGCCAACCTTGTGAATTATTTTTTTTTAAACTTAACAAAACAATTAATCAACATACGAAAGTTAAAAACCTATAACCATACAATAAGAAAAGAGTTCTCTTGTTATCGACAATTCATTCTAAATGCAAAGATTTTAAAAAGCTTGTTACTGCCAAGACTATCCAAGTGGCACGACATGCTAAACAAAGCTGCATAAAAGTACCATAAGACATTATAGTTAAAATTGGTAACACTCGTCTAAAATGTGCCTCTCTAAGAACCCAAAGATGAGGACATAACAATTAAATGTTCCAAGGTTTCAACAATATTAATTGAGCAACAAAACCTGCAGGTGCCTTTGACTACTGCTAACATTTTTTAACATATCAAAATCTCTTTGGTGTACACCGGATCCATTCGAAACCTAAAAAACAGTCTCACGGATCTATGAGGATATACAGAGAGATAAGGAGTGACCGTTCAACTGATGGAGTCATGCTTTAAACGGGCAAGGGATTGGTATGAATGAAAAGATTCAATCGTATTGACCTAATCTTGCCTATAGACCAATTTTTTGACTAGCAAAGTATTTAATTTAAGATCAGCCAGTTCCAAGTCGGCAAGCAACTGGTCACAATAGTCCGAACTTCATTTCTGTCAGTCAACACATTATTTAATTCCATATATAAAGAGGGGGCACACAGGGGGGCACTAGAACTTCTAGTAAAGCGATACATACTTCCATTAGGCGCTGCCTTTGAGAGAAATTAGGCCAAGTTTTTAACAAATTGGTGATAGGGGAGTACCTTGAGAGACCTGAAGTGTCCGCCTCCACATCTGACCCTCTATGTCTGAAAGCAAGTTAAGGGCCTAAATGGGAGTATCTCAAAACCATAAAGTAACTTAGGGATGATTTCTGCTTCATAATATTTCAAGGAGGGAACAATTGAAAACTTGCCATACTTGGTATCAACTCGGACCAATTGATTGCCTAGTGCGGGTCCAAGAGAAAACAACCACTCTTTAACAAGTATTATACTCTATTTACTAAAAATAGGAAATCCCAGATATATAAAAACGTTCACTTTCTCGAGGGACATGTGATCAATTTGCCAAACAAAGGAGTTAAGTCTACGATTACCAGTACATCCGCAAACTTTGAGAAGGCTGACAGGAGATGCTGTAGTCCAATTGGGTTCAAATCAAAATTAAAAATCGTCGGCATAGGCAAACCATATTAGCTTCAGGCGTTGGATTTTCGGGCTGGCTTGGGCTGCCGGATTCAAATAGTCACCAATGTCACTTCGATACAAATTAAACCTCTAGTGCTCGGTATACTCCTTCACAGGTTACCCCCATTATCCAATATAACTTTAATAAGAGTGTAACCCAATAATAAGCCTTAGCAATCCTGCGGGGATTCCCCATTTCAAGAGGCCCACCTCCCCCCATCAACTGCATCAAAAACGGCGAACAGGTCTATTGTAACCATGTGTAAGGATTCGTGTATGGGTGATGCACTTTCAGTAATAACCCGTTCAATGTGGTGGCAGAATATTTCCAAAACAGGTCTGCCATAGGAGAAATGTGTCACTCGATTTTTGCCACGCTTCGAGATGCTGAAGTACCAATGCAGCAAATGTACTGTCTGTATCCAAGATTGCAATTGGTCGGAAGTTCTACGGGTCTGAGCGCAAGCCCTTTTTGAAGATTGGTAGTACGTAAGCAGAGGACACGACTTGGGAAACGTACACGTAGCTATGATGTTATTAAAAAGAATCAAGAGTATGGTTGTCCATGTGTCAGGGTACCCATTAAATAATACATAGGATAGATTATTAAGCCTACTGGCTCCGGAGGAACTGATTCTTTAGATAACAGCAATTATTTGGTCCTTTGTTATGGTCATGGACCAAGTGCTTACTGAGAGGTCCAATGAAGGAGTGTCGTCTGCTTTCTCATCACACTGACTTGTTAAACCCCACCAAAATGGTTCACCCATTGAATTTCCGACAGAGGCAATTCTGTGCTCATGTTGAGAACGGGCAAGGTCATTCATCAAATTCCAGAATTAGCTTGAATCTTTATTTCTCAGCACCAACAACATTTTCTCTGCATCACATCAATAACATAACACACAGTTGTTTTTGACCCAGTTTTGATAAACTTGTCTTGCCTTTTTAATTTGCAGTGATTTTGATTTGGGGGAAGGGACACCTCTTTGCCAATACATTACATTTTTGTGCATAATGCCTGTTTCAGACTGACCACGTTCAAATCAAAGGCATGACTATGTGTTCTGAGAGGACGAATACCTTGTTGTTGGTGGGTGGTGGTGGTGGCGGCGGGAAGGTCCACCAGGAAATCCCTGTAATTATCAACTAAGAAGGTTGAATATTGTCAATCCAGTTATGTGGCGATCAAACATGTCAATGCGGATTCATTTACCGTACACATAGGCCTTATTCCAGCTTACTTGCTTGTCAACCGGATGAACTCTTAAGTGAAGACATGCGGGAAGGGACCGTGTACTGAGACTGTCCGAATTGAAAGGAGGTTTACAGGTAACTATGATAACTGAAATCATTAGGACAATAGGGAGATTAACACACATTTCATACAGACCACTACTTGTGAAGCTGTAATCTAGAATTGACTCAGTAGAACCATTCTACCAAGTAGATTTTGCTGGAACGTCACCGTTGACAGAGCCAACATTATTAAACCGAGACCTTCAAGTGATTTCGTCCATACTTGCCCAAAGTGATTCTTACATGAACTAAGACAGGGAATGACCATCTCCGACTGAGTGGAGAAACAGCATGCATTGAGGTCCCCCAAAATAATCAACTGGCCATCAGGGCATTTCAGTTGCCTTGCATCGACAGTGGTCAATATAACTTCGACAGGACCAATGCCCTGGTGCCAGTAAATGTTAAGGATCAAAATATCAATGGGTTTGTCCAAACCAAACCTTGCGTGTACCCAATATGGCAAATTGTATATCCATGGAGGTTATGATACTTAGGTGTTGACTGGAGAGAACCAAACTTAGTAAACCACCAAACAGGCAACCCAAACTGCCCTTTATGGCCGGTTGAAAAGACTAGGAAAAACCATTGAGCGAAGGACAAGCCATCACCCATGATTTTTGAAGTGTGACTTAGTGATGTCTCTTTAGCAGTTGACCTACTGACCCTGTGCATTCCATGATACAAGTGCTAAGGTAATATACATGTGTTGAATATTAGGAGTGCTGTGGATAAAACTTGGGCCGGTCAATGCCCCAGACAACTGGTACCAGTCCTGTTGTTGGCCAAGTGCGATTGAAACATTCCAGGTTGTATGAGCTGGTAGCGGGTGTTCAAAGTCTCTGCGAAGTGAAGTGAATCTTCCTTGGAGACTGACTGCCGCGACCCTCAGTGCCAAGCGATCCCGTACAGGGCCGATGTGTGCTATAAAGGGAAAGATCGAAACCTAGGGTTCTAATTGTCTGCAATTCACTCATCAATAGGTCAACAAGGATTCGGGATTTTACATATAAGCTTGCACGATCAGTTCTATAATGATCAATAAAATCCACTAGATCAATATCACCACTTGTAATGGCATTCAACGATTGAATCGAATGTAATAGTCTCAGTATGTTGATACGATTGAGGTTGATGTTTCGATTTTCTGGTAATACACTTTCCAGTAATAATTGAAAGCCATGAAATGGAGAGATCTGCTTAGCTAAAGGTGAGGCAGTCTTCAGTATCTCACTAATTTACCATGCAGGCGTGGATCTTGGGATTGGGTCGCCATGGTCACCCGTTAGATCGACCACCGGTAAAGTCAGCACCTGAATCAGTAGGCTTGTCGAATTAATTTCCAATGTGGAACTTATCGAACCTTTTTGTAAGGTGAGGTTGTAAGGAAATACTGACCATCACCACACTCGAATTGCCCTGTGCCATTGAGCCTATGTCTTTCGGTGGAATGTGATTGGTAGGGGTTCAAAACGTTTACACCACAATCGAGGTGTCACCACCCTGGTGTGATCCCGACACAACATCACGGCAAGTAACTAGCACTTCAGCTTCCTTAGGGGTTACCCCCTTGCTAACATCCAAAGGGTTCACCACTTTTTAGTTCGACGCTACCCTGCCCATAATTAGATAAAAAGATTTTTAGCAACATTATGCAATTTGACATGAGTGTGAACAGAGTGTCTGGTGTGCTGGAAGCACTCGGCTAGCAGCTTTATATTTGGTGGCAAGACATTTACATTGCAAAAAATCAGCAATTTTGAGCCGTGGATTTGGCAAACTACAAGTGCCTAAGGACTACAATTCCCCCTGTGCTGCTGTGCTGCTGCTGGCCACCAAGCTCCACCTCTGTCTACGCTTGCATTGCTTCAAAACCTGCCACCTGAGCGAAGCCTAGCGGAGTGTGAGCAGAGTGTCTGGTGTCCGGTGACGGTGAGGATGGAGGCAGGAGCGCCTACAACTATGACTGAAGGTGAGCAAGGGGTAGCCCCGGGTCAGGTCGTCGCTGCCCTGCATAAATAGGCTTTTATAAGAGAAGACACTACTGCCCAAGACATAACGTCAGTCTCATTGATAGTATTGTCAGAGAATGACACGTTGAAAGACTTGGGAATTGGAGAAAAGGAAAGCCCAATTATACCTAGGTGCAACAGTATAGAAGATCAACCCCTGCTGAGTCAGCTGGAAATAGTCACTCTGCAGGCTTGCCTGTTTAACATCATTGTAGACATTGACTTATGTAGAGTTGATGTAGTGGTGGGGGATCGGATAATCTACCTCAAAATATTACTTATGAGAAACGAACTGAATCGCAACGGCAGACCCCGATCAGGCATTGTGCCTGCAGAGAGGGGAATTGCAGAGCCTCCCATTTGACGCCACCAACGGTAGGAACAGTTCAAGAGCTACATTTAAGGAAAATATATTTGGGTAGAAGAGACAGAATATTAGACAGAAGGCTCAGGCTTTATCCTGGCCTCTCCTCATGGAAACCCTACCGACTCAACGCGTGAAGCAGAAGTCTTGAAAGCAGTAAACACTGACCCTAAGACAGAAATGAGAGCGCCTTCAAAAAGGAAGACCAACCCGGAATATAACGCCAATAGTGGCTCTGAGATTAATCATAGCTCGAGTCTAACATCGCAGCCAGAAGCAATGGCGTTCTTCGATGACCGAGGTAATTATCTACAAAAACGTCCCCCTGCAGATCCATTGAAACATTCACCTGTTTGCCGAGTCTGGCAGGCGGACCCCCGAAGGGGCAAAGAATGGGTACTATCTGGTCAGAAAAGCACACAAATATAATGCAAAATGGCACTTCTAGGGGGAATGAAAAATGGGTCCCTCCGAGCCTGTCATTCGATGATAGTTTTAGGGCGCATCATTTCTTCTTTAACAACAAGCCTCGGACACCTATAACCCACAGAAAACAAGCTTCCAGTATAGCTGCAGTTAGCTCTGAAATATCGGATCAAATGTTATTGGAAACCTCGTTAAATATTGAGACAGAGTCCACTAAATGGAAACTTTTCAAAGAAAACCTCACTACAAGATGGCAACGGCCCAATTAGGTGTTACTGTTAGGCAGAAACCTGTGCAGTTCCCTTAGGGACCACTGCAAAAGGCTTAAGTCTACAGGTGTTGGCAGTAAACCCAATTGGTAGCAGTCTGTACCACCCAGATTTACCTGGTAGCTGTGGCTGAGCAACCAGACTTCTCTCAAGAAAAGTTAGACAGTATATAGAGCATACAAGATAGGTACCAAAATACAGTAGCACAAGCAAACACTGACCAGAGCTTTGGTATAAAAGTATATAATTATTTATTTAAAAACACACTTTGTAAAATACACTAACACGGCAAGCAAGTTCAAACCCAGTCACTATTAATATATATACATCCCTGATTACTTATTGAACAAGTCTTAGTTAGTTTAACCTAAGATGGCACTCCAAAAAGTTAGTTAAAAAGGGAGGGAAAAAGGCAGAATTAGGAAAATACACAATACCAACGCTTTGAGGAGAACCAGAGCAAGTCAGAAAAGGCAGTCTCTACTGAGGAGCAAGAAAGTCATAGGCCAGGCCCACTCTTGGAGAGAGCAAGACGGAATGTGTCCAAGATCACACAGTTGAATAGTACTTTAAAGAGTCTTTGCAGATAGTTAAACAAAGGGTTGGATCAGTTCAGAAAAAGTTAGTTAGCAGGTCCCAAGTCACCCCAGGATAGAGAGTCAAGGATTTACGGGACGCCTTGATCAGTCTGTTGCAAGGGAGACCAGGCGGGACACAGTACCTGAAATGGTGAGAAAGCTCCAGCGGGGGCAGTTATTCCTGGCAGCGGTTGCAAGTCGGTGCTTTGGCCAGGGGAAGAGACGATCTCGACGTGGAGGAAAGCTGGAGGTTGTTGCACTGCCAGGGAAGAAACCAGCCGCAGAGTTTCCCGGTTAAAAGGTACTACCCTTTTATTTGCGGTAGTGGTGAAGCGTGGCTATCCGGCCGCCGGGGTGCTTGGCACCGGCGATTGGACCACGAGGCGATCAAGGAAGGCGAACTGGTTATTCCCACCAGTTCAGAGGAAGAAGACTCTCCGGGATGAAGATCTTCTCTGTCGTTGGGAAGTGGTGAGACGGTTCAGCAGGGCTCCACCGGTGGTGTCGTCGTTGCAGGTCGGCTCAGCTTCTCCCTCTTTGGATTCTTTGGTCCTGTGGCGACTTCTGAAGTTCCAGTCCTCAAAGCCCTGCTTTTATGCAGAAAACCCCCATTCATCTGTCCTGTCACTCAAACATGCGAAGTGGTGAGCCGGGCGGCTCACCACTGGGCCAATCACACAAGAGTGCGGCTTGAGTTGCCGAGGCAACTCAGTCCAGGGTGCCTAAACCCCCCTCGCACACATCCTGTAGACCCAGACAGAGTGGCACCACTTTTGGAGGCTTCTGTGGAGAAGCCCGCCAAAAAGTGGAACAAAGGGCTCGACTTGGGTTGGAGTTACAGAGGCGAACACAAATGCCATTTTAAAACTGAGTCCTGGCAAAAAGACCCAACCTGGGAATAAATATTAAATAAATAACCCGGCGGTCTCTTTAACATTGCACCAGAAAAAAGTGGTGCGTTTAAAATGAATGGGAAAATCCCATAGGAAATATTCCGGTGGAATATTTCGCGTGGTAACCACTGCCACCAGCCAGAAACTCGACGAGGGGGGACTGCACAGTGCCCCCTCGAAAAACAGACCCAGGGTCAATCTAATTACCCCTACCAGTACTTCCACAATATGATGGTTTGTACTGGTTCTGTTCACAATTTAAGACTAGTAAAGTCAATGGTGACTTTACATGCCCTGGGAGACAGTAGTCAGTCCCAGGGTATGGAGTCTATGTTTGGGGGTCACTGTGACACCCCTGTGTTACTGCACTGAGGGAGCTGCATTACACTTACCAAAAATACATGAATCCCTATGGAGTAAAAGACCCCATAACCCATAAAACACACTACAAAGTCAAAGGATATCTCAAATCATGTCTAAGAAGGGGGGAAAAAAAAGAGTCTCACTCTTAGCAGGAGAAAAAAATAAACCCCAAAAATCCAGCAAAGCTGCTGGGGGACTCACTAGATTTGGGAAATTAGCCTTAACAGAGAATGCTCCCTAACAGTTACAAAATAAACTATAACAAAGTATCCAAACATTACAAGCAATAGAGAAACCTGGGTACGGAGAGGATAAAGCTTCACAGACAGTTGATATAAAAATAGTAAAATAAAACTCACAAAAAACACCAACAACTCCAGAATTAGTGGCAAAGGCTCCTACAGACATTAATGAGAAAGCCTTTCACACAGTGGCAACGCTTACAGCAATTCTAGCCCCTTTTATGAAGCTGTATGAGGCTATGGAGGGCACCATAAAGGACCATACTATGGTGCTCGCCATGCTACATAGCAAGATGGTATTTATAGAAGGCTTTGTCACTGCGACAGAAAAAAATATGGAGAATAGTGCAGCGGGAGTGACAACTCCTACATGATATTCTTGACCCTCTAATTAAAGAGAAAGCAGAACGAAGGTAATCACGCGCCTTGATGGGATTCCGGGGTGGTCTAGCGGACAAGGCTAGCCTAATGGACCCCTTTGAAGTAAAATCAAATAACGGTGAAAGAGGATGTTTGGACTTGACCAAAGAAAGTAACCAATTAACTTTGGATAGTGTCCCACCGATGCCGGAGGCGCTACCGACGCAGGAGTCCACTACTGTAGCATCAGCCCTAAGGGAGTCAGCAAGTCATCCAGTGGGCACTGGCAGTGGACATACTACCCTGGCTACGGTACCAGAAATTCAGCCCATAAATGATAACAGAGCCTGCCATAACTACAAGAGGCCCCACAAGTACTGAAGAGAGTCAGTCCTCTCTTTTACAGCCAGAAAGTGTCAAAAACGCAGTTGAGGTATGGAGAACTCCAGACGATGGCCTTGCCAACCGAAAAATCTTTACACAAAAAGCATCCGGTAACCCTCAAGAAAATAAGAGCTCATCGTGCCCAATTGAGTCGGCTGAGGTATTGAAACAAACAAAGAAGCTTGGCAAAAAAAAAAAAAAAACCCATCTCAAAATGAAAATGTGCCGCTAGTAAAAAATGCCAACTCAAAAAGCAGCAGATCCTTTATCAGAAATCTCTCAGTGCCACCACGAAGATCCATCCAGTTTATTCAACCAAAAATGGGAAATTTGGTAGCAATTAATTAACCTCGGAAAAAGAGGAGACTTTAAAATTGGTGGACGAGCCAAGGCACTCCACAAGTGAGATTTATCTGATGGACCTGTCGACATACAGCATATCGGAGGGTGAAAAAGCTCTTCACTGGATGATAGTATAATGACTGGAACCTCTTCAATGGAGGATTCGGGGGACGAAACATCGGAGAAAGATGAAGCGTCCCCTGAAATACAGTTGGGAGCTCCGGATAAAAACAAAGATAATCCCAGGCCAAGAAATGCAACGGCAGCCCGGATTCCCAGGCAATTGGATAATAAGGTGGAGGCGGTAGAGAAGGTGAGGGCGCCTACGCGCATCGGTGATGCTTCAAGGATATTCAAAGAAAGCAGAACAAGGTGGACCCCGAACAAAAGAGGAGGGTAGGGTTGCAGAAAAGAGCAAGGCTGGCAAAGCTGCCTCGAAGATAAAACTGAACGCATTACTCCCAACCAAACCTCAATCAACACACCAGCAAAAAAAACTATGGAGGCAAATGATGGCCTAAAGCTTTCTTTGGAACGAATCTCACCAAAGGAAGATGGACTGGTGCTTAACAAGGCAAATGTACTTAGGCTGTTGCACCATGTCCCGTCACTTTATTCGGTTTCCTCGCAGGAGTTCTCATTTATAGAATTCTCTGATAATCAAAGCACGGACAAAGTGACAATACATCTTGTGTCCAAATTAGTTAAACAACATATTTTGGAAAAGGCACATCACCTGCGCATCTTGGGGTTTGAGCTACAAGAGGAAAAACAGAGAATAGCACAGGAAAAGAATCACCTACCAAAGGAGGAGCAGCAATATGAATCCCTAGAGAATCAAGGCAAGGCCAAAGCTCAACAAGGTTTGACAAAAGATGTCAAAAACAGTAGACCGGCTGCATAAAAAATCGCCTCGAGTGAGATGAGGCGAACTGGAAATGGCTGGCGGGCATTCTAGCCGAAAAATGACTTAAGCAATAGCATCAAACAGAACCGTTAGAATGGACCCTCGTAAGCTGGAACACCAGAGGGTCATCACACCTATTTTCTGATAATGGAAGTGATCTTGGGAAAGCAGACGCCATTTGCCTCCAAAAGACGTGGTTTGTCGAGACCCCTTTGTTAGAGGGATATTGGGTGATGCTAAATCCGGCAATTAAAAACCAGGTGGGCCGTCCAAAAAGTGGGCTGTTAATGGCGGTGAAGAACAGTCTAGGTTGGTTCTTGTTGTATACCTATTCCCCAACCCCATTAGTTCAGGTGGCAACAATGAAAACCTCAAATCATGGTCAGAGTAAAATCTGAATACTCGCAGCGATAAATATCTACTGGAATCCGGCAGACTCTCACAGATGCCATTCCAATAAGGGTAGGTCTGAAACAAGGGTGCCCGTTAGCGCCCAAACTCTTCAACCTATTCCTATCAGATATTGAGACAGCCTTCTGTGACATACGATCATTTGCCCCAAAAATAGACAAGAATGAAATTGTACGACTGCTGTACGCCGATGATATAGTGGAAATTGACCAGACTCCAATAGGCTTGCAGCGTCCGCTTGATTCCATTCAGAAGTTCCTGGATGAAAATAAACTAACAATATACCCAGCAAAATCAAGGATTATGGTCTTTGGCACAGGGAACAGCGGAAGAGGGGGAAAAGAACTAACCCTGGACCCTAAAAGGGCAACGAATTGACATAGTGAATGAATTTACTTACTTGAGCGTCTGCATTAATAAAATCTGATGCGAGGCACCGAGAATGGAAACATTGCGGAAAAAAGGGCAAAGGCAGAATTCTATTAAATAAATATTGTCGTTACTCGCTTACCCCGTTGGTACAATTTTTTATATTGAAAGTTACGCCCATTTTGACATAAAGGGCGGAGACATTCATGGTGCCGGAGGAGATCTGGCCTCGGCTAGAAGGTCTCTTCTGGAGAATTGTTCTGGGTCTGCCAAAGAGTACTCCCAAGCCCATTATTAGAAGAGAGTTAGCATTAACATCTCTTAAAGCGATAGCTTTATGGAAATCTTTGTCCTCCTACCGAAAAAGAATACCCGAAGGGAGGCTTTGCAACATTGAAACTAGCTTTACAGGACTCTAGTGAGAAGCATTTGAAAGAATGGGAGAGTATCTGTCAGACGTCTACAATGAATATGAATGAAACATCAGACTCTCTACTTCGGGACCCTGACCGGATTAAAAAGAAGCTGTACAGAGATGATTGGATAGATACACAAGAATCTTTATGAAAATACAAACACTATGAAAGGTTTTGGTTCTTTCTCCGGAAACTAAATGTCTTGCCACGATATATAAACATGTTTCCAAATCCATTTTTAAGGCTACAATATCTACGTCTACGCCTGAACCTATTTCCATCAAATATGCGGATATGCGAGAGGAAAGGAGAAAATATTCCTTTATGTAGATTATGCCGTCAGGAAAATGTGATTGAATCCATTCAACATCTGCTTTTGAGCTGTCCTGAGTTATCGGCTGAAAGAGAACTGTAAATGGGTGCAATCCTGTGGCAATACTGCTTTAGGTCTACGGAGGACTGGTGGCGGACGATAATTGAGGGGGAAAAACACATCTTGTATTAGCCGTGGCTCAAATTTTACTTCTAATCCAGGCAAGACTTGAAGAAACTGTCCAAAAAGCATATCAGAGTACTTGAGCTTATGAGAATTGTCTTGTACCCAAGGATGTTATCTGGCGTAGAGTATTGTTAGATTATGTGATTTAAATTTTCTCTTAATTTTTATTTATTTCTTCATTTGATCTCTTTATGATAGTTGTTTTTTTCCCCTCCTATTTCTTTTTCCCTTTTTATCGCTTTTCTTTTTTGGCCCAATTTATTTTATGAAAGTAATGAATTTGTTAACTTTAGCAAAATGTTTTCTAAAATTCTAATTTGTAAACCATAAAAAAGCCAAATTAAAATAAAATTAAAATTAAATTTGACATGTCCAAATTTAAACAAAGACTCCAACAGGGCAGAGTGAGATTTGGATAACATTTTCAGTCCTTTGTAAAGTGATACAAATACGCAAAGGACTTGACTGATTTCCAGCAAGACGTCACATACTCACGAGTATGTGTTCCACTTGAGGCTCTGAAAAGCTGCAGAAAGTCTCAGCGGAGGCAAAAAGGCTGGGGAAGAATTTAAAGAAGAAAATAAGGAGTCTGAATGGAGGCTTGAACTGGGAGATGAAGCCGGAGGGGTATTCATAATACTGATGGAATCATTCTTGGGTGCGGTTACATTGTTTGTATTAACATAATCAGGTAGACTGGGCAGCTGAACTGAAGGATTGAGTGGTTGTAGAAATGTCTTTAACTGGGTTGGATGCTGTAATTTTACCAGCATTGGAAGAGAAACAGTTACAGTTTTGGTGATTTGGAGGACTAGGTGAGTCAGACTGGACGCCCTGATAAGAATAGTCAATTCCGTCTTCCACAGGCGCTATAGGAGAAGGAGGTAAGGGAAGTAAGACAGCCATCAGCATTTTCCAGTCTGAGATGGGAGCCGGGTTGCGCCGAGATAAGAATGGCTGCGCTGTGCTTCTCCTGAGGTGCCTCTTCCACTATAATAGGGATATCAATCCTTGTGGGGGGACCCAAGGAGCGTGTCAAAAGAGCCTCCGGCGAGAGCACAACTCTAAGCGCACGTTGAACTGGAGATGGTATAAATCCTCTGCTGGTTTGAAAGGGTCGTTTTTTGTTAGATTTTCAAATTGCACAAGCAACAAGTACACTTAGGCATGGTAGTGCTCAAGGTTGGGCGGGCTATAATGTAGCTTCGGTCGCAACTCGCTACAACCACTCTCCCACAGCGACCGGTAGTCAAACGGAGTACAAGCACACTTACCACGCAGCTCAACACTAAGTTGGTTCCTATTTCCTCACTTCCCAATCAAAACTGGATTCTCACACCATTAAGATGACAAGAGTCTAAGTGTCAGGACGTCTACTTGGTGAGGACTGCGCTGACTGCTCTGAACTGAATCCAACTCTGCTCCTCTGTCTGGATGAGTTATTGAAGCCCGGCTCCTCTTCTTGTGACACTGCAGAAAATGAAAAAACACTGCGCGGACTTCTGTCAACTCAATCCAACTACAACATTGTGTAATACCTTTTCTAAAATTGACCAGTTGACTTGGTTGAATCCCTTTTCGGCATCCAAGGCAAGTAGGGCAGTTTGCTCTTTCCCTAGGTGTGCCCAGTCTATCAAAGTAATTTTCCTAATGTTATCAGCTGTCCCCCTGTTGGGTACAAAATCTGTCTGGTCCAAGTCGATCACGGTCTGCATGAACGGGCCCAAGCTGTTGGTTAGTACTTTTGGTAAAGATTTTCACGCCTACATTGAGTAGGGATATTGGTCTATAAAACAAGCATTGGACTTCTGAATCAGCCCAATTTGGGTCCCAGTCACTGATTCAGCCGCCAGTACCCTCCATTCCCTAATCAAGTAAAAAAGATGTACTAGTGGGTCAAAACGCTATCGACAGGCATTTCGGCCCTGGGCTTTTCATCACCCCCCCCATAGTCCCCATCCCTTTGATGGTTTCCAACACCTCATCTTTCTCTATGGGCCCATCCGCTATACCTTATTTCTCTCAGAAATCGCTGGTCAAACTACTGCCTCTCGGTAGCCTCTTGGTCCCTCCCTTCAACATAAGCTCCTGCATAGAGTGCTTGATAGAAATCCCAGAAGGCCATGCACTTATGCCCCCCCCCTGTGGTACCCCACACTTGTGATCCCAACATCTGCTGGATAAAGCTTCTATTCCCCCCTTGCGCTCAGCCTATTGTCCAATAACCTGTCCGCCTTGTCACCGATCTAAAATAATCTTTGTATGTTTGGTTCTTAATAACGTTTGCCCTGCCTTGTCCACTCTTAACATACTAAGCTCAACCCTTCTTGCTTTGTCCTTGGCTATCCACGGCCTTACAAACTCCTCCAGTTTCTCAATCTCCCCAAGCAGCTCTAGCTTCCGCTGCATCCGACTCTTGTGACGTGCCGAGGCAATCATGCCCCCCCAGCCACTGAATCCCTAGCGAATTATCACCCCTCCGATTAAGCTCCATATTGTCCCCTAGGGCCTTTTCAAGATTCTCCCTCACCATCTTCTCTTGGTAGGAGGAGCTCATGGAGCCTTCACAATTTCCATGTGTGAAGTTTCCCCTTCTCCCTCAGTTCCAGTGAGTGGTCAGACATCGTGCTAATATGGGTGCTACGTGTCTGAACATCTCAGAGAGATGCTGCTGAGAGGAAGACGTAGTCTAACCTCGAGTAGGATTGGTGTACCGCTGAGTAGTGGGTGTAGTCCCTCTCTCCCGGGTGCAGGTGCCTAGACACATGCACCAAGCCCATCTCCGCCAAGGTCGCTTTAACTTCCCCAGTGATCTCCCCCACATGTGGGAACTTCGACACAGAAGATCTGTCCTTATCCCCTTCCATTACTGCATTGCAGTCCCCTATCAGGCATAGCCTGTCCCCAACAATCTCCATTACTTGTAGGAATTTTATCATGAAGTATTCTTGCCCCCTATTCAGTGCCTAGATGGAGGCGTGTGCTAGGTGGCTGCACTAGAGTGGAACCGCAAAGGAAAATACCTATATCGTAATATGGTCCGATCCCGAAGCAGTAAGTGGGTCTCCTGCAGCAGCACTATATCTGCCTCAGCAGCTACACCCGTTTATTTGGAGTATTAACCCCCCGCACATTTCCTGACCACATCTTGATTATGCCTGGGTCTTTACTCATAGAAAGGTAGCCCCACTCCATATCAGTTCAGGACCTTCGCTTTCCTACCAGCCTTGATGCCCAAACCCCGTCCTGTCCAACAACCCCCACCTGTGCCCAACAACAACATCCCTCCCCCTCCATTGGTGAGTCCTTCATCTTCACCTCTCACAAGAGACGTTCCTTCCACCAGTACTGACCCTTCCGGCAAAGGACCAACAAAACAACCTTCCCCTACGCGCCCACTCACCCGCCCAGCGCTCGCTCTAGTGCTCTCCTATGGCATGTACCCCACAGTTAACCACCATAAGAACCAATAATTTCCTTAATGTAGAACCAACAACCTACCCAAAATGTCCCTTAGCTTAACAGCGTCAATGACCCTCAGCCCAATTCCCTTTTCACGCCGACTCCACTAATTGCGCCCACCCTGACCAAGCGCATTCAGGGACTCCATACTCCTTCAGCGCTGTCTCACTTCAGTCTCCTGCTCCAACCTTCATCCCATTTATCCCCAGGGCCTCCTTCTGCATTCCTCCGAAGTCTAGCCCCAGGAGGGAGGCCCCCTCCTCCACTGTAACCACCTTATCCTTCCATTTAAATTGCAGCCCAAACTGATAGGTCCAGCGATATCGTGTTCCTTTCGCATTCAGTTTCACAGTGAGTGGTTGTATGGCTCTCCTCTTTGGTAATGTTCGCTGGATAACATCTTGGAAGATTTGGATTGACAAGCCTTTAAAATCTATGTCCCTTTGTTTCCTGGCTTTTTAAGCATGGCCTCCTTAGTAGTGAAATCGTGAAGCTTGACCAAGACGCCCCTGGGCGGGTCATTCCGTTCTCTCCTCAACCCCACCCTTGCGACTGTCAATCCTTGGGGAATTCCCCCCACTCTCTGACAATAGCTCTGTAAAGAAGCCTCCGATATCCATACCTTCTGCTAGAAATGTAATCCAAAGGTTGTCCCTGCGGGACCGGTTTTCCATGTCATCACACCTACTGTGCAGGACTTCACATTGGTCAGCATGGGATTGCAAGTCCTGTTTCTGTGATGTAGCTCTTTCATCCATTTCCGCAATCGACCTTTAATTTTCCACCACCCTATCTTCCAGATGCCCAATCTCTTTTTGGTTTCAAAGACCGCTTTGGAAAGGTCTTACTCGACAGCCACCAATTCGGATCGAAGGAGAGCTGAGATGTCTTTGCGCAGTCCAGCAGCTATGGAGAGCATCACTTCATTCGTTAGAGGGATGCCGTCTACTCTCCCCTCCTCTGAGGCTCTTCTCATGCCCCCTCCCACTCAACGCCAGTATGATTTCAGTGAGGATGCTTTGCGCTGTTTGGGGCCCTTCATCATGTTGCCTTGTGAAGATCAGGATCCGCACTACCCGGCTTCCTTTGAGGCCCCCCCCCCGTTAGACAAGTAGGAATTGGAGTATGGGCGACGTGTTACCAATGCAGCAGTGCAGCATAAGGTGGTCCTGTGGGACAAATCTCTGCCTCAGACTAGCTCCTTTGGGTCACGTACAGCATTTGAGTCAGAGTTGGGGGTTCCCCACTGCCACGCCCCTCACTGCATCCTTCATTCTCTTCCAGGTGGGTGTTAAAGACCACCCCAGAATACCATCTGCTCCTTAAGTAATGTCAGCCGCCTCTCCAGCCCGTGAGGTCTCGCCAACGTGCAAAATGTGCTCCCTTGGTGCCAGCCAGCCCTCCTTTACACCTCTGTTCACTCCTCAGAGGGCCTGCAGGGATCATGGAGTGCCACCACTGCTGCCGGCCCGCTCACCTTGACAATTCTTAGGCGGCCTCATGCTGTGGGCTCCTCGCTGCGTCCCTCGCACTCCCGGCAAGGCACACTCCACTGGGCGCTCAAAAACGAGACCGGGAGGCAGTCAGTGGGCCCAGTGGGGGATTGGTGCCTGGTGCTCCCTCTCTCCATTGCTCCCCCACAACGCCTCCTCCGGTCACGGGCCGGATCGTGGGTCAGAGCTTGCCAATTGTGTGTTCCCGGCCACCGCTTGCTCAGTGCTGAGTAGGCCTCCACAACGAGGGCCCCACTCCTCGTCTGCCAGTCAAGTGCAGGGGTGCTTGGTTTATTCAATGACAGCCGCACCGTGGAATACAAGGAGCCCTGGTGCAGTGTGCATGCACCAGGGCTCCTGGTATTCCACGGCGGGTTTGGCCGCACCACAGTGATCTGGGTCACTTTTGCTGCTATCAGTGGTGAGCCTAGGGGAAGGTGGAATGGAGTGGATCACGCCCAGTCTGCTGTCGGCCATTTTGCATTTTTGTGCAGAGTAGGTTTGGTGCACCAGGTCCCTCCTGGTTAACTGGGTTAAGTGACTGAAATCTCTCCCTCTGGACTCTATGGCAAATGACAAAATTACTCACTGTAGTGACTACCTTACTTATAGTCCATAGTCCCTTTTCCTCCGTACTTGTGGGACATTGTCCTTCGGGATGGGACCGGAGCACTTTAAAGCATCAAAAAAATTAACTCTTTTTTTTATACTTAATGTTTTATGGTTAAAATTATTTTAACCTTTAACATAAAATGATACAAAACATCCTTCTAAAAGAAGTGTGGGCCACTGCACGGGTTTGTAGCCCCGCCTTCCTGAGCTCCGCCCCATGCATCGCCCTTCAATCCTTTTCTATCGCTAGGTCCAAGACCTTTTAGCAACAATAGAGGATACTTATTAGAGGGGACGGAGGGAGGGCGTATGGAGGAAAGAGGACTATGAACTAGGAGTAAGGTAGTCACTACGGTGAGTAACTTTGAAATACTCCTACGTCCCGTCCCCTTTCCTCTATACTTGTGAGATTCTCGAGCACTGACCGTAGGTATTACGGGTGGATGGAAATTTCCCTTTTTGAAACAAATCCTTAAGAACTGCCTGGCCAAATTGGGCATCAGCCCGGGAGCACAGGTCCAGACAGTAATGTCTTCAAAGAGCTGATGGGGAGGCCCACGTAGCCAGCTTGGCAATGAACGTATTTTTGGAAGGCAGCAGCAGCCGCTTTGCCACGGACCAGATGTGCATGAATGCCCTTTGGTGGTTGAAGGCCTTGAATCTTGTAGGCCTCGAAAATAGATGAAGCTATCCAACGGGAGATGGATACTCGAGGCTGGTTTCCCTTTTGGGTCACCCATTTAATAGAGTTGTGAAGAGCTTCCGAGTTTGCTTGTTCTCTCGAGGTAAAACCTCAGAGCTCGTCTAACGTCTAGGTTGTGCAGAACCCTCTCGGCATCAGAGACTGGGTTCAGGAAGAAGACCAGTAAGGATACTGACTGGTTTAAATGGAATTCAGACCACTTTAGGAAGGAAGGGTGAGTGCGAAGCACAACCTTATCCTTGTGGAAAGTTAGGAACAAATGTTCCACAGAGCCTGAAGCTCACTTATTCGTCTGGCAGATGTTACCGCAATCAAAAAGGACACCTTCCAAGAAAGGAACTTGAGTTCGGTAGTGACCATAGGGTCAAAAGGATTATGACAAAGGGGTGAGGACCACATTCAGACTTTATTTGGGATGAGGGGCCTGAACTGGCGGAAAAAGATGGAGAAGACCTGCAAAGTGTCTTTTGATGACTGGATTAGCCAGTGAAAAAGAGCAACTGTCTGTAGACAGGTAAGCCACAATGGCGGATAAATATGTCCTGCATGATAGGACATGGATGCCAGAGGCTGCAAGGTCAGGTACAAAACACAAGACACTGTCAATAGAAGACTGTGTGGGGTCATGCTCTTTGGCTAGACACTAATGACAGAGCCGGAGCCACTTGCTCCTGTATTGAGCTCTGATAGAGGGCTTTCATGCAGCTTGAATTATACGCATATTGTCCTCGGAGTGGTTGAACTGCGCTAATTATCAGAACCCAGGCACCAGGCAGCCAAGCTGAATGATTGTGGGAATGGGTGCCACAGCTGGCGATTGTTCAGGTGAAGGAGGTCGGGAATCTGCAGCAACCTGATCGGGGAGCACACACACAGGTGCTGCAGTTTTGAAAACCAGAACCTGGCTTGCCATCAAGAAACTATGAGTGGAGAGTGCAGTTTGATGCACTCCTGAGTTTCCAGAGTGACCGATGAATCAGTGTCAAAGGAGGGAAAGTATAAGCTTTCATGTTGTCCCACGGAATCTCGAGGGCGTCCCCCACGGAAGACACTCCGAGCCCACCCTGGAAGCATATATTGGAAGTTTTGCGGTTCGAAGTCGCAAAGAGGTCCACCGTAGGAGGACCCCATTACTGGAAGATCTTGGTGAGAACATCGGGGTTCATCTCCCACTCCTGACTCGCCACAGATTGGCATCTGAAGGAGTCAACAGCCACATTGATCTGACCCGGAATGTGCACAGTTTGAATCCAGACATTGTGTTGGATACCCCAATTCCAAATTTGCATAGCAAGGTCCACCAGGAGGGGAGACTTGGTGCCCCCCCGGTTTGTTGATGTAGAACATTGCTACGGAACTGTCTGTGCGAATTCAAATCACACTGGTGGTGATACAGGGTTGAAAAGCCTTGAGCGCTAGAAAACCTACCATGAGCTCCAGAATATTGATATTGAACCACCTGTCCTGAGGCGTCCACAAATCACACACCTTGAGGTGACACAGTGTCGCTCCCCACCCCAGAAGGGAGGAGTCTGTAGTAACCACTACTTGTGGGCAGGGCTCCTGGAAAAAGGTACCCACTGAAAGGTCGCTGGTGGATGACCACCAATGCAGATCTGCCGTCATGCAGGATGGGACTGGAATCATCTAGGAATCTGGATCCATATACTGGGACCAGCACCTCCAAAGAGCAAGCTAAGTACGCCTCATTTTCAGACGTGCCAGAGGTAGAGCTAACATGCAAGAGGACATGAGGAGTCTCTGGAACCACCAGGCTGAAATGTGGGAGGACTGTAGGACGAGTTGGCACACGGCCAAAAGGTCCGCAATCCTGACCCCCGTCGGGAACACACTGGTACTAACGGTATCCCAACAGAAACCCAGAAAGATCAGGTCTAAAGCCAGTCATTGAAAATGTCCACTGACAGACCAAGATGCAACAGGAGCTGAAAGAGGGACTGAAGATTGGCTGTAGCGGCCTGTGGGCAAGGACTGTGCAGGAGCCAGATCGTCCAAGTATGGATATACCTGAACTCCCTGCAGTCTGAGGAATGCTGCGATGACCACCATCATCTTCGTAAAGACACGCAGTGCCGAGCTGAGACAAAAACGAAAGCACACAATACTGGAAGTGTTCCATTCCCACAGAGAACCGCAGAAACTTTTGATGCGGACTCCTGATCAGAATATGCATGTACGCATACTGAAGGTCTATCACGCTGTGCCAATCACCCTTACGGAGAGAGGACTTTATCTGGCAGGGCGTAATCACCTTTAATTTCTCTTGGGGTAGAAAGAGATTGAACTTGGGAGGTCGAGGATAGTGCGCAGGTCAGCCTGGATGGGTTTGGGCACTGTAAACAGATGGGAGTAACAGCCAGGGTGAGAGGGTGGGGTGAGGGGAGGACAAACGGAATTCCGCCTGGGCAATGGGCAAAACCCATCGGTCTTCTGTGATGGTCTGCCACGCCTCCACCGGAGTCTCATGCGACCGATGGAAAATATAATTTAGATGTTTTATCTGCGGGGCGACCACCGTTGCTGAAGGTGAGGCTGTTGACAGAGAAAAAACAGCCACCTTGCCTTTGCTGTTTACGAGGGCCACCAGCTGGAGCATCTGAGCGGGGAGAACAGCGGTCCTGAAAGCCTCTGAAATCAGAGAAGGACCTTATTTGAGAGCCCGACCTCCGAGTATAAGGTGCCTTTGCTGGGGTTTCCGCAAGGACCGACAATGACTTGACAGTTTGAGTGCATGCCTTGGTCTTTGTGAGTTCCTCATCCGTGGAGGATTGGAACAGTCCCTCGAAGGGGATATCAAGCACCTTGTCCTGAACCTCCTTCGAAAACTTTCTAGCATGCAGCCACGTTCAGCGGGAGATGTCTACTCCGACCATAAAGCCTTGAGCGAAAGTGTCTACGTGATGGGCTGCAGCCTGAAGTAGATCCTGCGCCAGAACCCTGGCGTCGGATAAGCTGCCCTTAAAGTCTTTGAGCCTGTTAGGCAAAATGTGTATGCAGTACCCTCTGGGAACAGTACAAACAACCCCAACTACAGGTATAGGAAACCCAGCCTTTGGTATAGGCTTGTACTACACAGTTTTGGTAGCGTGTTGAGCAGCCAGGCTTATCTCAAGAGGGGTCAATGTGAGCTGTAGTGGAGTTATACAGAGATTAACAGTTACAAATATTCAAATTAACTCTTATACTCAAGGTTTCTTGAATAAACAATTATTCATTTATTTATCAGTCAGTTAGAATAAGCCTTCTTCAGAAGGGAGCAATATAATATTAACACTCAAATACATCTCATGAAATACACTCTCTTAATATGCCTAAATCAGTAGATACCCTTTTGGGATGACCCACAAACACTACCTACACCCTCAGGTGACTTCAATTGCTAGGGTGCTGGGGACATTAATATATCACTGTTGCATTTAGAATCATACAGTAATAAGTCAAAAGGAAAAGATTAGTTGGAACATACAAGAGACCACAAATATTCTTAAGCAGGCAAATACTTTTGGATCCCCCCAGGAAGAGTCATTCAGTACAAAAGGCTAGGCCAAAGTCAATGGGCAAAAATCTTATATAGGATGAAGCACCTATGGTGGTAAATGAAAAAGTCTTTGCACAATGTTTTAGAAGTCTTTGGAGCAAAGGAAGAATCAAATGTAGGGCCACAAGCTGATTAGACTTGTGAGTGGTAGAAGATGCAAGCAACTCTACAGCAAGAGGTAAGTTCTCTCAGACTTTTACAGTACCTTTAAAATGAAGGAAAGATGCAGCAGATGACTCCTGTTCCTGTGCAGCTCTGCAGGTATCACTGTTCCTGGGCCTGAGTCATGGGGACAAGAGGGAGGACGTCGGGAGACTCCTACAATGCACTGGGACGGTCAAAACCTGCAACCGGCAAACTGCACTTTCAGTGGCTGTTCAGTGTTTCAGCTCCTCGCGTCTAGCGCAAATAGCAACACAGCGGTTCCTGGCGGTCAAGATGGACTTTCCTTGCTTCTGGGGTCCCGTACTCTGTTGAGGAGGCTCAGGCTCGGTCAGTCCTGCTTTGTGGGAGTCCGGAGGATCTTCCTGGAGCTCACGGGCAGCTTAAAAGCAACGCACACAATCTGGTGTTCTTCTCCATGGCTATACGGTTTCCAGCAGCAACTCTGTGAACATTCAACCAGCTCCGAGATGGATGTCCGGTGGCTTACTTTGGAGTTGATTGGTCCCACCCACCCAAGGTGAGAAGTCGTCCTTGCAGGGGCTTATCTGTCGATGCAAACTTGGCGTTTCAGCACTGCAGCAGGGCTTCACCGGGCAGACCAACAGTCCAAGAGTTGCAGCAGGCATCTTCTTCAAGTTCCTCTTCGATTCCTTCGTCTAGTGGTAGACTCTGCCTTCCAAGCCAAAAGCCTTGCCTTTTATTCAGTTCTCTCCCATTCATTCCACCCTAGCTGTCAGTCACCCAGCAGGATGGCTGTACTTGCCGGACAGTGAGCCGGCCAATCACCACAGAGTGCATTTGGGTCTCCTAGGAGACTAAGCGCAGGGAGTTCCGGGCACCTCCCTCACTTCCTGCCTACCCCCAGACACCCTGGAGCCAGAGGCGGGCTTCACTCGTGAATCCTGCCAAAGGCAAAGCAAAGAAATGGGACCAAACCTGGTTTGGCGTGCAGAGTAAATCTCAAGAAGGACCTTGCCACAAAAAAATGGCGAAAAAGACGACCGGGGCCATTTTGACAAATAGATGCTCTCCAAGGAAAGCTATATCCAGTACTTTTTATTGCAGAAATCACAGACATTGGAAGACAGGAGGCTCTATGGGAAACAGTAGACGATCCCATAGAAAGGCCACTGCAATCCACCGTATCCAAGCCGGCTTGAAGAGCTTGACAGACCGATTCTTCACGACATTGAATGTTGAGTGAGCCATACCTAAAATCTCCCTCCAGTCGGTGAGACGAAGCCTCAGACAACACGTTCAACAAAATGTGGGAGAACATTGCTAATGCACAAAAGGCATTTATGCTTTCAATGCCAAGCTACCTGCAGCAAATGCCTTTTTGATAGGGCCACTGTTTTTTTCACCTATCTGGTGAGAGACATACATTGACGGCTTCAAATTCACCATGAGTGCCTGAATCAGCCCTTCAGGGGTCCAATGACTCAAACCATGGCCCCCAAGTACCTATTTAAAATTTTTCATCCGATCTTAATCAACTGCTTGGGTCGAGCATGGTTTCTGCCACAATGCCATCAGTGGATCAGCAATCGCTGTGTTAAAAGGGAGAGCAGTCTCCAACTGAGGACCCTTACCAAGATGTCAGCCAAGTCGTACTGCACCAAGCGGCTTCAATGGGGCACTAAAGCCCAGATCAAGCACCACATTTTCGACCACTTTTTGAAATGGACCATTTGAGGGCGCGTAAAGCATCGCTTGATGCATCTTAAGGTCAGGGGATGTGGCAAAACCACTTGCGTCATGAAGCCCCTATGCCAATTCCATTAGCTCCATCTTGTTCACCAGGAAATTGGGAGCGTGGCCTACTCCAGACAATGGCATGAACGCGCTGGGAACATGGCCACCTTTGTGATCGAAGACTGTCCTCGGACTGAAAAAATTGCCTTCGGCTCTGAGGAATAGTCTAAAGGCGGAGGAATGATTGGGTCAGAATAGTGCAGTTGAATTTGACATGCTAACATTGACTTGGTGTCTACTTCGAGGGGGCTGAGCTCGAGGGGGTACAACCAGACACCTTTTTACCGGCGTCCTCAGGTGCGGTAAATGGCTGACCCGCAGATGTTGAGGGCACCAGTTCTGGCCTTGGAAAACAAATTCAACATGTGGTTCTTAAAATCCTCTCACACCTCCTTGGACACACCATTAGACAGAAAAGAATTACCCCCCATCGTTCGACGGATCGCTACTATCCCTCTGAGGGATATTCACTCTTTTTTCTTCTTATGAGAAAAGGTAGAAGAGAAATGGGGAGATAGATTTTGAAATTCAAGCGGGAGAGGGGATTTTGGGAGGCCAAACCCTTACGGTCAACAGGAACGACACTAAAGTCTAGCAAAACCCAATCAAGGTAGGTAGCAGAGCATTAAGGATTAGATTTAAGGGTGGTGTGAGAGTGGTATGGGGCTATGAGTCTCTACAGAACACCAACAATAATTCCTTTTAGATATATAAGTACACACCTATACAATGATGTATTAAGTCTTTAAAATATACACTAAGCAAATGAAACCTTTTGTGAAATATTGTCACACGTACTATAAAACAGATCTATCTAACCCGGATCCTGGAAAAAAAAGGACTCCTGCAACCAGTCCTCACAACGTTGGAGCCAAGACTCCCCTACGATAGAGCAGCCCACTGGAGACCTGGAACTCGTTGCTGGAAGATCGCCAGAAGCCCCTTCTTCAATTGCCCGAACTTCTGATTGAAGATCCAGCCTCTGGAAGCGCTCAGAACAGTCCCGGAACCATCATGTGGGCTAGCCAGACGTCTTCCTAAGCTACTTCGATGCAACTGTCACTTTCCTGTGTTGAGTTTAGGGATTCTGCAGATCCTCAGTTTATGGAACAAGAAGCATTTTCCTGAAGTTGCAGCTCTCCCTCATAAAGAGAGGCCTTGTAGGACCAGCTTCTTTGTTCTCTTACGACATGTTGTTCAAGTGGCCATCGCTCCCAGACACCTGCATAGCGTCCAGGGAGTCGCAGAAGTGATGGTCCCGAAATCTGTGTGTCCTGAGTGTCCAGAAACCAGTTCATCTAGCAAGGACGAAGATCCAGATGCCTGAAGTGCCCTCTGCATCCAAAACCCATGACCTTCCTCAAAAGGAAATGAGGCGCAAATCTAGAAGGCCCAGTGATTCCAGAAATGTCTACAGTGGCCCCTCAGGGTATTCCACCATTACATCGCAGGCCCAGTTCTTCAAAGCCCATTACATTTAAAGTTTTGAACACATTTCGATGCAATGTAGATGGGAGGTTGGGTTAGGGTATTAATCAAGGAAATCGTGTAGATCCGCCCATGAGTGAACCAGAGCACAGGGGGCGAGTACACAACTGTTTTGGCTCCCCATGTCTCCATATGCACAGAGGGCGTTAAGTCCTAGCCCTATCCCTCCCTTGCCTAGCCCCAAACAGTGGTGTTCAGTATTGGTAGCCTCAACTGCGTCTCCACTAAATTAGTTGCATTGGGAGAAATTCTTTTCAGGGCTTTCCTCTTGTTTTTACTGAACTTTGAAACACTTACAACTACTTGTTGGCTTTAGCCAACGCTTGTTCAACCTCCTAAAAGACTCCTAGCCTCCTGAAAATATTTCTTGGGACCCGTCACTCAAAGGGTACTAGGCCCCTTCTTTTCTAGCTAGGGAGGACTTTTTAAGGTGAGCACCTTAGTTCGAATGTTTTATATGGTGTTTGCAAACATCTTTCTTCTCAACCCATTAGTTCAGCAAAATCTTGATTAGTTAGCTGCTTTTATTTCTTGATTCCCTTGCTTTATTACATCACAATAAAAGTGAAGTATTAGTAAATGTGTATGAATTGGTGAAGGTTTTAGTGTTACCAGTGATTTTAAATTGAGAGCAGTTATCCAAGGCCTAAATAAATAACTAGGTTTATACATTCTGCATTGTTAGGTAAGATTTCCACAGGGCTGGTAAATCTTCCTTGCCTGGTTCAACTCCAGAACTTTTTGCTTTTCTGGTGAGATATTTTCCATGAATACCTCAGTGAGTGGGAACCTTTTTCCACACTCACCTGTCTTTTACTCTTTTTATGGGTGTCATTTTTTAAGACTCTCCATAGTGTCTTTTTAAAGTTATCATGTCTAACAACTTATTGGCAATAAGTGCCTGTTGTTGCTGGGTTGCCCTAGGGGCTCCCCATTTAACTTTCTTGTGCTAACCTTGAGTGAACTACAGTTCACAAGGGTAGAAAGGATCTTTGGATCCCTTTTACATTTACTTCTGTGAAACCAGCACACCCCACCTTATGTGGAGTGCTGGGGAGATACAATGTATCCCCTTTCACATTTAAACTGTAACAATTATGTTACAGTGACAAGCTTACCTTTAATGGCTGGTGGCAGTGATACCTTTTACTAAATTTGGTGCACCTTTACCGCGTGCTGTAATCACAGCTGCAGTAAAGGCACCTAAGGGTGCTCATTTTTACCAAAATGGCCCCTGTCTTCTTTTTCTGCCATTTTAGTGTTTCTTGTCGTTTCTTGTTCCTTCCCCTGACATCCAGGGCGGGAAAATCCTTTGTTTGAGTTTTGTCTTCGGCGGGAGTCCCCTGGACACCCCGCCCAGGCTCCAGTCAGTCTGTAAGCACAGGAAGTGGGGGAGGGGTCCCAAACTTCCCCCTCCTTTGTCTTAGGTCTTCCTTCAACTGGGCCAAATCCCAGTGGGGGGTTGGCTGTCCTGATTGGACAGCCAAACGCCCCTTTCTTGTAAAATGCGGGGAGAGAATGCAGAGGTTGTGTTGTAGTTCCTGATAAATACTGGAAACCTGGAAGCTGAAGACATGTCGACCACTGGAACAGAAAACCGAAGAGGATGACGAAGGAAAAGCGGCGGGAATGATTTCCAGCGGCCGGAGAGCCTGCTTTGTAACCGGAGCCTGCTGCAGCCCTTCCTTCCGATCGACCTGGGGACTCCGAAAACGACGACCCGAACCCAGAGCCTGGTGAGACCCACTAGACTCGAGACGACCTGCATTTTGAGCCATCCCACGGGTTTCTGCGACCTTGCGTTCTTGCAATACCCAAATACCCTGGGACCTCCTGCCACTGTGCGGTGCACGGTCTTCCGAATTCCGAATCTCGCTGAAACTTCGTGGGCATCTTGGTCTATCTCCAGAGACACGAATCGAGTCCGAAAAGTCCCCTCACAAGAGTGCTGGACCTTTTAAACGACGAGAATTCAACCGCGATTTTCTGTCTTCTTCTGTGCTCCTTGAAAAGGCGCCAAACCCGCAGAACCGCATTCAGCCGTGAGAGAAATCTTGCCTAGAGCCTTCTTCATCGATCCCTGCTGCAAAGTCCCTTCTGAGGTCTTGTGTTCAGTCTCCAGGACAAGGAATCCAGTGACCGGGTATTTGGCTGCAGTCCCTGAAGTTCTCCTGCTGCAATCTCTTCTTCATTGCTGAGGTACTGTGTTGGCTTGGGTATATACTTACCTTAAGCCTGTTGGGATTTCTGTGTAGTCCTGGGGTGTTTTCTGTGATTGGGAGGTCCCTCATCCAGTACACCCAGTCCCACTGCTAGAATCCTGCTGGGGTGCCTTCTGTGAAGCCCCTGGACCCTCTTCTAACCCTAGAAGTAAAGTACTCACTTGTTTGCCCAGTTTTCCTAAGGAAACCCTGGCTTTTGCTACTAAAGAACTTATTGTAACACTGCCTGTTGGTCACTAGTCCTAGTGACCCCCCTACTGCCACTGAGAACACTCATGCTTCAAGAAGAAGGGAAAGACTTTGAAGGGATTGGGACTTCTGCCTAGAAAAGAAATCAAGTGTTTTTACTTACTTGTAGAGTGAACAGTTACAAAAGTTCTTACTGATCTTGGATGTGTGATGCACTATTCTTAAAAGTATGGTTAACATCTTTCCTTCCTTAGCCACTGTTTTGCCAGTCTAAAAGAAAGTAGATGTGAAGGTATTTTACTCTCCTGTGATTAGGTTGTGCCTCTTTAAAAAAGTAATGTGTTGGTTTCACCAGATTATTCCTGAAGGGTAATTGTATGAGTGTCCTCCAACTGTTGGTATCACCAGGTTAGTCCTGTTAGGATAACTGTATGAGTGTCCCCCAACTGGGTCTTGCTTCCCCTGACTTGCTGCTAGCCTGTCTTTAATAAGTCTACAATAGGTTGTTGCCTACCTAGAATATCTATTCTGTAAAGTGTGACATTGGGTTTTACTTTCCCCTTCATTGTGAAGTTAAAGTAAGTGGGTTTTACTTACCTTGTGTTAGCTGTGTGCCATCCAAAACAAGTTACAAGAGTTATTGCTTATCTCCATCTGGGGTTCCCTGATTTTCAAAGCATCTGTAATTATACATTACATCCATAGGTTTTACTCACCTGGTATAACTGTGTGTTATGACAAAAGTAGTTATAGGTTTTTACTGCACCTAGAATAAGTGTTTCACTATTCACCAAAAGTATATTGTCCAGTTGACTGTTTATGTGATTTGTTCCAAGAGTCACTGTACAACTGGAAGGGCCTACTGTCCTTGTATTACCACAAGTAATCTAAAAAGTAACCATTGGTCTCTTACTCCCAAGGAATAGGCTTGGCCTATACTAAATGTGTATAACAAGGTTTTGACTTCCCTAGAACTACTGTTAGGTGTTCCAAATAAGGTCTATACTTGGGTCTGTGTACTTTCAAGTATAGTGTTGTGTTTTATATTGTGATTTCATATAATGTTTCAGTATTTACTTAACCCCTAGATTTATCTGGGCCTACTTGTATTTAGATAAATCCTTTATTTTGATAATACATAGTGTTTCAGTGTTTCTTTGGATCATTTGTATTACAATTTTCACTTGTACTGTATCTACTGCCCTCTCTCCCTCCTAAGATAAGCCTGGCTGCTCTGCCTACGCTACCATGTACTCAGGTGGTACAGTCTTATACTAAGAGTGGAGTCTTGTACTGCCTCAGTTGAATGGTTTTACTAGGCCCTTAACTGGACTTCAGAAAAACTGTCCTAACATGCATAACTTGTATTTAGAGTCCTCTGTGTGCTTAACTGAACCTTTCACACCCTAAGCCTTGCTGTTCAGTCACACTACCCAGATAGATTTTAGCTAGAGATTAGTGTTTGTCCCTGTTCATCCGAATATGGTGGCTTCTCGTAATCTGTCCACAGTGCAGATTCTGAAATTGCATCTAAACAGTAGGTAACGTGGAAAGAGTGAAAAGTCCCAACCTTCAGGTAGAGGTAGTAGGCTGACAAAAAGTTATAATTAGTCCAAACACTGATCCATGGAAAACACACCGCACTGATAAGACTGGAAAATAGATAAATGTATTATGTTACAAATATTGATATCTATGAAGTACTTTGTAAATGAAACCCAATAATAAGAAAATACACTTCATATTATAAAAACAGCAATTATAAAAGGAATCTCCTCACTCCAATGCCTTTGTGCAAACCCACTATCTCAGATAGGTGTTAGGAAAGATTTCTCTGTTTGCAACTTCTCTACATTGTTTCTATTGGCTCCCCATCTTCTGGCTCCACTACCCTTTTTGCTCATTGTTATGGGGAAACTGATTAGTCCTTCAGACTATTGGTACTGGGAAACTATGTCTACCTTTTGAATTCTTGTACTTTTTTTTTCAACACTTTCATTTTAACATGGTTGCAAAGCGTGCACAGCCACAAAAGTTGCCATGACCAAGGAATCAAAGTAATACAAAAAAAAGCCACCAAAGACCCTGCCCCCAGTAACACATACCACAACCTAGATCAGTGTGCCCCCTCTTCCCCAAGGTGATATTAAATGACGGGCAACCATCAAAATAATTGGTAAGTAAATTAATTCTTGTACTTTTTTACTTTTGCGCACATCACCTTACAATGCAGCGCAATGGGTATCTTTTTGTATCTCACTAGTTTTTTATATTAGGGATTTTTGGTTACTTTTATATGCGCCCAAAGACAATCTGGAGCCAGCAGATGAAGAAATTACCTTACCGTAATGTTCTTTCTATGGATTCTTCTCCAGCAGATTACTCAGCTTTATGGATATCCCTTGACCATCTCTGCAGCTTGGAAATATTTTCCACAAGGGGCATAGTGGACCTTGACTTGGTCATCGATCCGTCTTTCGCGGTGGTCGATCATCGGCTCTGGAAGTGAGGTCAGGTGCCATACATATACCATGTCACAACGCCCCATGCTTCAGTTCCTCCCAACCTTTCCCAAGCTCAAACGCTGCATTGGGAAAACGGAAGGTGGCTAACCAGCTTTAAATTTAGCAACTATGGCATAGAAACCAACAGGTTAAAAACATTCCAATTACAAAACATCTCTCTCTTTTTTAATGATTTAAGTAACGAGATGAGCACCCCAAAGCCATTTCCAAAGTACTTCATGGAATCAGAAGCGAAGAGCCACAACACATTGAGCGGGGAAGGCTGGGAGGGGTGATGAGGAATCCGCGCGAGAAGAATCCATAGAAAGAACATTATGGTAAGGTAATTTCTCCTTCAATGGATTGCTTTTCTCCTGCAGATTCCTCATCTTGATAGACTCCTCAAGCAGTAATGAGGACTATGTTGCGGCACAGCAAATGTCCTGTACAGGGACCCCCCCTTTGAAGGGCTGTGGAAGCAGAGACTCCTCTGGTGGAATGTACCCTGATACCCGGCGGGACTTTGGGAGACGACGAAATCGCTCTTCCTCCTTAGAAGTGGAAGTCAATAGACTGCTAAAGGTGAAATTCCGAAACAACCTTCGGAAGGAACCCAGGTCTGACCTTAAGAGATAACGTCTCCTTGAATAAATGCAAAAAGGGGGGCCTGCAGCTCACTAACCCTCCAGGCCGATGTGATGGAAAATCAAAAAGCCTGTCTTAAGGGACAACAACCTAAGCGAAAAAGAATGCATAGTTTCAAATGGAGGCGCCATAGGAAAGGTGAGAACCAGGTTAAGGTCTCAATCTGGAACAAAGGGATTTGGCTGGAATTTGCTGAGAAGATCTTTCAGGATTGGGCCATGAACGGTATGGTAAAAAAGGAACCTTGATCCGGGGACCTTTTAAACACAGAAAGGGCCGCCAAATACCCCTTGACTGTTGCAACCTGAAGGCCTGAAGAGGCTAGTGACAGAAGTAACTCCATCACTGTTGTGGTAGGGCAAGAGAAGGGGTCAACCTCGCGCTCCATACACCACGCCTCAAATCTTCTCCAACTGCATGCATCACAAGATCTTGTAGATGGTCTGCTTGCAGCCAGCAACACCTCAAGAACTTCCTCAGAGAGGTCACAGTCATCATACCTCATCCGCTCAAAAGCCACGCATGCAAGTTGAGGAAGTCGGGGTTGGGTGCAGTATCGACCTTCCGACTGGGTGAAGAGATCCGGCTGCCGATGCAACCAGTTTGGTGGACAGATGGATAGATCCAAGAGGTCAGAGTACCACGTCCTCCTTGCCCAATCCGGGGTGATCATGGTCGCTCGAAACCTCTTCAACCGCCTGAGAATCCACGGAATGACCGGGATCGGAGGGAACATGCAATGTAGAGGGAAAGTCCAATCCACCAGAAACGCGCCCCCCCCAGTGCACCATTTGCTGCGAATTCCCTTGAGCAAAACTGTTCACACTTCCTGTTGGCTTCTGTGGCAAAAAGATCCACTGCTGGGGTACCCCAGAGAGCGAAGACCTCCTCTAGGACTTCCTGGCACACTTCCCACTCGTGTGAGACCATGCTCTACCTGCTGAGAGCATCCTCCAAGTTGTTCTATGTGCCCGCCAGATGAACTGCCGAGACAGAGATCTTGTTCTCCAACAACCAGAACTAGAGCATCATCGCCTCTGTGCAGAGGGAGCGGGAGTGCACACCACCTTACTTGTTGAGATAGTGCATTGCCACTGTGCTGTCAGTCAGAACAAGGACATGCTTTTCCTGCAGAGATGGGGCAAATGCTTTCAGGACTAGCCTGATCGCTCGCAACTCCAGCCTGTTGATGTGCCACCTGGCTTCCATCATTGATCAGAGGGTCGGAGGCCAAGGAGGCAAGAAGGGTTCCCCTGCCAAAACACTGTTGCAGTCCGTCCACCAGGACTGGTTGTTGACCACTGATGCAGACACTGTGGAGATCCGAGAGAGTGCCGAGTTGCTGAGACCACTGATCCCTCAGTAACCATTGCAGGGATCTTATGCGCAACCTGGCCTCTTGCACTAGAAAAATGTAGGAAGCCATGCGGCCTAGGAGGCGGAGGAAGGTAGCCGCTGGTAGAGTGGCATGGTTCCGGAACAAGTCCACCATCTGTGTCAAGCTGACTCCTCTCTCCTCGGGAGGGAAGGCCTTGCGCACACAGATATCTAGGACTGCTCCGATGAACTGGAGCCGTTGGACTGGTGTCATGTGGGACTTCTTTAAGTTTAGGGAGAAGCCCAGCCTGTGCAGCAGTGAGCAGGTGTCCTGCAGATGGGACAAGACCTACAATACAGACTTCCCTCGGATCAGCCAGTCGTCCAGATATGGGAATATGTGGACTCCGGATCTCCTGAGGTGAGGCGCAACTACCAACATGAACTTGGTGAAGACCCTTGGGGCGGAGGCAAGTCCAAAGGGAAGCACCTTGAACTGATAGTGCATATCTCCTATGGAGAACCTTAGGAACTTCCTGTGCTATCGAAGGATTGGCACATGGAAATAGGCGTCTATGGACACCAGCCAGTCCTGAAGTTCGAGAGCGTGGAGAATCTCTCTCAACGCCCCCATCCTGAATTATTCTTTCCTCAAGAACTTGTTCAAGGTCCTGAGGTCCAGAATGGTACAGAGACCTGCTCCTTTCTTGGGCACCAGGAAATACCAACCCGATCCTTTCTGTTCAGGAGTTACCTCTTCCAGGGCACCCTTCAGCAACAGGCCTCTCTGTTCTTCCTGGAGCTTCTGTCCCAGTTGGATAGGAGGTGGAGGCAGTCTGTCCAGTGTTTTTTATTTAGAAATGGCTGACAATAACCCCATTCAATGAGCAGTAGAGCCCAGGCAACAGAAGCCATAGATCGGCCCACACAGTCAGCGATATCAAGGCCCGTTTGCAGCAACTGCTTGGCCACCTTCTTCCCATCCTCCACTAGCTGTAGGAAGCTCTTGCAAATTTCATACTGAGCAGCATTTTCCACTGCTGTCCATAGACCGAAGGAGTATTTGGAAACACTGCTTGCCACATTTGTAGCTTTGAGGGCCATGCTACCTGAAGTGAATGCCTTCTTTGCCAAGTCAGCTACTTTTTTTGCTTCCCTGTCTGGAGGCAGAGTAGATGCAGGACTAGAAGAGACTGTAGCAGCCTGCATAACAAGCCCCTCCGGGAAAGGGTGAGAGGCGTGGTATGAGGTGTCTCCTCTAGCCGGCCTGTACTTCCCAGAAATGGTGAAGCTGATGGGAGAAACGGAACATGGGTTTTGCCACAGAGCTGCCAAAAGATTGGCAATGGCGGGTTCAGAGGCATATTATGCTCAGCGGCAAGGTCTTCATCTAGGATGTCAGTAAGGTGGTAAACTTCTGTAGGCGTCACTGACGAGTGCAATCCCAGGGTGTCAATAACCCTTTCTACCAGAGCCCTATATTTAGATGTAGTGTGACAATGTGGCTGGGACTGCTGAAAGGCGAGGTCAGGCGAAGTGTCCAGACCACTGGCGTCTTGGAGGCCTTGAGCTAGCTGTAGAAGCTTATTCTGGTCATCAAAATAGTGGAGTTAAAATTTTCTAGCGTCGACATCCTTGGACGCATGGGTGTAATCCGTCTTCATTGTCGGAACCGGGGCACTAGAGTGGTCGGGTATACCGAGCATCGCTCTTGGCTCCGAAGCAGGCTGGGGGATGGGGCGTGCCGTGCCGACTGCAGCGCTGCTTGAATATTGCAACCATCAACGATTTGAAATCCTCCCACTCCTGGCGGGTGGTAGGCCCAGCCGATGGCCTACCTTTTTCCGTCGACTACTTGGAGTCGCTACAATGGCGGATTTTCTTTTTTCAGGCAGAGGCCAATGAAGAGTGGCTCCTCGAGTGGGACTGTTTCTTCTTCCGCTGGTGTTTCTCGGGGGTATGCCCCTCAGTTTCGGCCTCCAAAGACCAAACCGTAGACTGCGCCCAGAGAATCTGAGGGCGGTCGACCCAGGCAGGAACGCTGGCCTGCTTATTGGAGTCAGGGGCACGCAAATGGGGTTCTACTGAACCTCGATCGTCTTCAGCGTCACTAAGAACGCTGACACTGCCGTTGTCGGTTTCATCGGCCACGTCTATGGAGGCCTCGGCCTGTATGGTGTGGGCGCCCCATCGCATAGTACAACGGTCTTTTAGGGTCTTAGGTCTGAAGAGCTTGCAGGACTTCCTGTACTTTTTTACGTGATCATGTGAAAGACCATGGTTTCACACCCGGTGCGTGTCCTTCCAGGGATATTTTCGACCGCAAGTGGGGCAACATTTAAAAGGTGCATTTTCCATAGTGGAGGAAAAAAGGCAGCACGACGACAAAGGGGAAGGGAAGGTGGAGAAATAGGCATTCTCTAAGAGTAAATGTCCTCCCCCCACTCTCCCTACTGTAAAGGACTGAAGCCTGGTGAGGCCAGTGTAGTCTGCAGCCACTGTCCGTCAAACGAGGGCTTGTGGTCGACACAGGGTCCCGCTCGTCAAGCGCCAAAGAATCTCATCACGACGGAGACGAAGGGCGGTGGAAATGAGATATAATATTAAACTTATTATAATTAAGGCGTTTTGCCAAGAGGACTCTGCAACGTGCGACTGACTACGATGCTGGGAAAAAAACAATCTGAAGGACCTCGACGCGTGAAGGACAATGGGTACAGTAGACGTCACCCTAGGGATAGAATTACTAACAAGCACAGTTGATGTCCTTTTTCGAGTTTAGAAAACAAATCATGTAATACTCTGCGACTACTACTAGATGTTAGCCTATGCATAGCATGTGAATCTAATCAGATACAAGCATCAGAAATACAATTATGGTGAGTAATGGATCCCATATATATCTAACAGCCAAAGAAACGGTCTATTCGGACGAATCCAAGCTGCCCTGTCTGTGGTGCCCCCTTTCAAGATTTGGCTCATTTCATTCCGTTTTGTCCTGGTAATGCAATCATAAGTGAGTGTACCATATTGCAAGTACTGAGATGCACTGACCAGCGCCTTTATAGGCCAGCGTTGATGTTGCTTTCAGAAGGCAGAAACAAAATGTATCGCCTGTACACTGCTTTCTTATTTGAAGGTGGTAATGTCACTGAGAAGGGGAGTCATAAGAAGATGTGTTTATGCATCATAAACCATTTTGTAATGCATGGATCTGAATTGAGTCGACCATTTTTGTATTTTAGATCAATGTACTGCCTTATCGTGACATTTTATGTGTGGTTATAAATCATTTTATATACTGCTGTGATTTAGAGATTAATGTTGCACTTTAGAGATTAATGTAGTCTCTCTGTTTTTGCATTGTGATATTTTATGTATGTGTTTAATGGATATTGTTTTGTCTGAATAAACTTTTAAAACACTAGATGTCGATCTATGCATAGCATGTGATCTAAGCAGATCCACAAGCATCAGAAATGCATATTAGTTGTGTGACAAGAACTGTGTAGTTTCATATGCTGATGCGCCAAAAAAAGATTGCACGTATCACACCGTATTGAACATAAAGTACACTCCAAATTTTATTGGATGGTTTCGTTCTTATTTGCCTTTTCTGAATTGCCCTATATGATGACACGTGGTTCGGCGTCTACGGCGCCCTTCTCAAATCAGGGCCAGTTTTCAAACAAAAAATATAGATTGTATTCATCCATTCTAATTCATTTGCATAATGAGATTACCTGAGATTTTCATTGTTTAGAGTGTAATTGTAGATTTTTGCATATCTTCTGCCTAACTTTAATTCTCCTTATGTGTCTCACTTTAGCCCTAGACCACTCGCACCCTCCTGAGTCAAAGTCTTACTGCTCTTCTCCATTACCTTTATTGAGTTTGGCTAGACATCGGTGTCTTCTCCCTGTAAACTATATTAGGGTGGCCTCTCAGGATCCACGCCAGGGTTGATTCTGAAAACTCATCTTAACAGACCTGCACACTGAAGCACAGTGTCCAAGAAACGATCTTCCCCGGTTATAGGTGGTAGGGTATAGAGCAGGTGGTCAGCACCAAACACATATGGGCAAGGGGTAGGCAGAAAAGGAAAGCAGACTTTTTAATCAGCCAAATAAAATATTCTAAAAAAATCCCTAAGGCCAACTAAATGTGCATTTGTGACCATTAAAGAGCAAAGTATTAAAAATTATACAAATGTACACATTAATTAAACATGGCAACAGAGGTTGGAAAATATTTCCTGACCATAACCAAAGGCATCCAAGAATTCAGTTTAGATTTTAGAAACCGTTCCGAATGCAATTCATTCACCAGAAGAAACAAAATGCTACATTAGAGTGCACACAGAAATTCACTTTAACTGGAGAGAAGAGAGTAAGGAACAAGTTACTTACCTGTAACTGTTGTTCTCCAGCATGGGTCTGGCATGGATTCACATGGTCATGATTATTACCCATCATGTCGGGAATCCTTGGTAAAACAAAAAAGTTTCACTTTCACTTACAAACTGCATTTCTCCCCTAAACCAATCACTGAACTCTGGGTCATACTGCTCCAGGCAATGACTGCTCTCTCCCTAAGCCCCTCCAAAAGGCAGCCATCTTCAGATTTGGTAAACAAGTAAAGTGGCAGTATGACCAAGAAGAGCTGCAGAGAGGACAGAGGGAGGGTTTGCCTGTGAATCCATGCCAGACCCATGCTGGAGAACAACAGTTACAGCTAGGTAACTTGTTCCTTTCACCAGCATGGGGTCTGGCATGGATTGACATGCTCATGAATAAAGACTACACAGCAGTACATTACACAACCATGAGAGATGGGAAGGCTCAACAGCAGAGCAAGACCGAGGTCCTGGTGGTGCATCCCCCCTCATGGCCCTCGAGCGGTTGGCCCTGTGTCGACTTGGTCTTCAGCCTTTTGGCCTATTGAACTTGGTGTATGTCCCTACCCAGCCTCAGAGGTTAAGAATCTGGGAGTAATATTTTCCGCTTCACTGTCTATGGAGAGCCAAGTTGGGGCCATCTGTAAGGCAGACTTCTTTCAACTTCATGTGCTGTGGAAAGTCTTACCATTTCTTCCGGTACGACTAAGGCCGCTAGTTACAGCCTCCCTAGTTGGCTGGATTATTGCAATTCCCTGTTCTTGGCTTAGCCCCTGTATCTCCCCTTCACCGCCTGCAGCTTTCTCCAGAACAATGCTGCACGCATATGCACTGGTACCCCATATGTGGCCCATATTTCCCCCGTTCTCCGATCTTTGCTCTGGCTCCCGGTTCTTCAGCAGGTTTGCTTCAAGTGTCTGGTGATCGTACACTGGGCGTTTTATGGCTCAGGTGCTGAATATATCCAGGAAAAATGTCTACCTTATTTGCCCGCTCGAGACCTATGGTCGAAGGACTCCAGTCTTCTCATTGTTCCTCACTATCCTTTTGAGCAGGTGGGGGGCCGCTCCTTTCAGGTGGCAGCCGCCAAGTTGTGGAACTCACTGCTGGCTCAGTTGAGAGCAACCAACAATCTTCTGGCCTTTCACCGGCTGTTGAAAACCTATCTGTTCTAATTCCTTCTTTGGGTTATCAATCTATTTCTTTATATCCTACGTTTTTTTTCTGTTTAGCGCCAAGATGCTTCGGCGAGCGTGCGCTTTATAAAAACAATTAACATAACTGTTAGGGAGAATTCTCAGAAATGTGCCAATTTCCTTCTACCTTAGAGACCCCCAGCTCTTGTGCTGGACTTCAGGACTTTTAATTTCTAACCCTGGAGAGAGTGAGCCCTTTTTCCTCGCTCTCATTTATTTTTTATTGTGATTTAGACAGACTCTGTTTCTTTTAACTTTGGAGTCCGACAAACTCCATAGGCATCATCTTTACATTGTGACGCACAGAACCTTCAGTGCATTGGCACAGGGAAGTCTCTTAGATTTCCCAAAGGTTTAAATACCTTCTCTTGATGAAACTACTGTTTCCAAGAGCAGTGAAGTGAAACTGACTTTACTTGCATTTTGTAACTTTCTAGACCCAGCACACACTATCTTACCACAGGGTGCTGGAGGGCTTACTTAGTATCCCCTTGGTCTAGTTTCGCATGTAACATTTTTATGTTACCCTTTCTACAGTTAATGGCCGGTGGCAGTGTCTACCTTTTAATACCATTGTGTGTTTTTACCGCAGGCTGCGTTCGCAGCCACAGTAAGGCACCCATCGGTGCCCATTTTGTCAAAATGGCCCGGTCTTTTGTCGCCATTTCTTGTTGGAAAGGTCCTTCTTGATATTCACTCTGCGCCAAACCAGGTTCGGTCCCTTTGTTCGTTTTGTCCTTGGCGGGATTCACAAGTTAAGCCCACCTCTGGCTCCAGTACGTCTGGCAGGGGCAGGAAGTGAGGGAGGTGCCCTGTGCTTAATCCCCCTTGGTTACAGGAATGCACCCTGTTGTGTGATTGACAGCTAGGCTGAAAGGAACAGGAGAAACGTGCATAAAAGGTAAGGCTTTTTGGCCAGGAAGGCAGAGCCGACCACTGGACGAAGGAATCTGAAAAAGAACATGGAAGAGACGCCTACTGCAACTCCTGGACAGTTGGTTTGCCCGGTGAAGCCCTGCTGCTGTGCTGAATCTCCAAATACGCATCGACTAGCGAAGCCCTACAAGGACGACTTCTCCCCTTGAGTTGGTGGGACCAATCAACTCTAAAGTAAGCCCATCTGGACATCCTCCTGGAGCTGGCTGTACTTCCACTGCTGCTGAAACCAAAGTGCCAGGGAGAGGAACACCAGATTGTGTGCGTTGCTTTTAAGTCGGACCAGAGTGCCAGGAAGATCCTCCGGACTTCCCTGAAGCAGGACTGACCAAGCATGAGCAACCTCAGAGTGCTGCACCCCAGATGCGAGAAAAGTCCAGAGTGGTATCCGATAACCGCGGTGTTGCTATTTGCTGAAACATTGAAGGACCGCTGAATTGAAGTTTGCCCGTTGCTGCCGCTGACCTTCCCATTGTAGAGCAGGAGTCCCCAGACGTCCTCTCTCTTGTCCCCGCGACTGAGGCTCAGGAACAACAGGATCCGCAGAGCTCAACAGGAACAGAAGCCAGCTGGAACCATTTCTACTAACCAGACTTTCTGTAAAGTCTAAGAGAACTAAAGTCTTTGTGTAGCCTTGCTTGCTCTCAGTTGAGACCTGTCTAGGCTACCTTGCAGAGTTGCTATAACTTTGCCACTCACAAGCCTCCCAGCTTGTGGCCCTTCAAGTGTTCTATCTTCTACAAACGTTTCTAAAAAACATTGTGCAAGACTTTTTACCTACCTGCAAAGAACTTCAGCTGCCATAGACATTGTGCAACTAACATTGGCCGTCCTGGCTCCCTGAGAGACGCTTCTTACCTTTAACTCTGTGCTTTATCTTTTCCCCAGGAAAGGGTTACACTTATTTGATATTGGAAGGATTTTAAAAGTACTTAACTGTTTGTGAATTATTTGTGAACCTTTGTTTTATTCCTCTCTTCTATCTTTTATACCCAACTCAGTATTGTTCTAAATGTACAAGTGATAAATCAATGTCCACAGTGCCCTAGCTAAGTGTCTGTGTGTCATCCCCAATGGGTGTCATCTGATTTAACAAAGAGTGTTTTGAAGTGTATTGTAAGTGTTACATATATTGCTCCCTTTTGAAGAAGGCTTATATAACTGACTGTGAAATAAATTAATAATTGTTTTATCATGATACCTTGAGTGTAGGTGTTTATTTGAATAGCTGTTACTGTGAAACTGTCAACATTACTGCTCATGTTGACCCCTCTTGAGAAAAGCCTGGCTGCTCAGCCACACTACCAACCTGTGTAGGTCAGACCTATACCAAAGGCTGGGTCCCTATTGCCAAGAGGTCAAGGTTATTGTAGTGCACCCAAAGGGTACTGCATACAATCTTGCCTAAGAATAACATAACCAATGACAGTGTGCGATACAGCCGGAGAGCCACCTGGAGATGGAAGCCTTGGACAAGGCCTTCCCATGGTTCACAGGAGCAAGTTCACGAATAGTTGAGACGTCTTCTGAAAAATCTTTGTGCGTGCAACACAGAACTTCAGAGCATGAGCAAGTCCAGCGAGTGCAAAGTCCTTTCAGCCAGCGACAAAGGATTCTGAAAGAACACAGGCAACACCAAAGGCTCGTTGAGGTGGAACACCGACGGAACCTTTGGCATGAAGAAGGGGTGCGTCCACAGTACCACCCCCATGTCTAGAAAAAGTCAGATACGGCTGCTTGCAGGATAGGCCCTGGATCTCATTCACCCTCCTGGTCGACGTGATGGCCACGAGGAAAGCCGCTTTCCATGGGAGGAACTTGAGCGGGCCTGATGCATAGGTTCTTTGGGGGGGGTGGGCCCATGAGCCTCCTCAGAACCACATTGAGTTCCTATGCCGGAGCAGGAGCCTTCACCAGCGGAAAATATCAAAACAATCTTTTGAGGAACTCCTTGATGAGACGTTGTGACCAAAGAGAAGATCTTTCTGTAGACCTGGTGTAGCGGGAGATAGCCGCCAGATGCACCTTGATAGAGGTGAGTGTCAGTTCTGCCTGGGCCAAGGATAACAAGCATGGAAGAATCTGTGGGGCTGTGACCCTCAGAGGGTTGATCTTCTGCGACCGGCACCACGTTGCAAAATGCTTCCACTTGTGCCTGGAGCACCCAAGAGTCGATAACACTCTGGCCTTGGCAAGGACCTCCCTGCAGTCCGCCGGCAACTCGTATCCTTCGAACTCAAGGGCTGCAGAAGCCAAGCACCTCCTTCTCTGGTGAGCAGATCTGCGACCACCAGCAGCTTGACCAGATGCAATGCTGACAGGCTGAGAAGGTCCGGGTACCAAATCTGCCTCGGCCGTGCCAGGGCGACGAGTATCATCCTGCATCAGCACTGTTTGAGTTGATTGATTGTGCAGTGAGTGGAGGGAACACGCATAGGAACAGTCCTTCCCACGGGAAGGAGAACGTGTCCCAAGTGCTCATCGGCTGGTGGAAGCTGTGGGCACATTTCTGGCATTTGGAGTTCACCGCCGTCGCAAACAGATCGATTCGGGGTGTCCCACTTGAGCAAGATGTGGTTCACCTGATCCTGCTGGAGTTCCCACTCGTGGCAGGAGCGCAACTCCCTGCTGAGGGAATTCTTGACTTCCTCCAGGTGAAAAGGGATGAGGAACATCTCTTGGTCAACGGCACAAGTCAGCGCCACAAGTCCTGCGCCTCTCAGAGCACTGGGTAACGGGTGCCCCACTGCTTCCTGATGTAGAACATTGTGGTGGTGTTGTCCGTGAAGTTCCTCATCGCCTTGCCCTTCAGGGACGGAAGGAATGACTTTAGGGCCCAGAACACTGCCAGCAGCTCCAGGATATTGATGTGGAGATCCTTCTCTTCTGGCAGCCACAGGCATCTGGCGTGCAGATGTCCGTGTGGGCTCCCCAGCCCTCCAAGGAAGCGTCTATTGTGACAGTGTTCTGGTATGGGGGTTCAGAAACCTTTTGTGCCCGGGTGACGGAGTGGACGCCCCACCACCTTATGCCTTAACGGAATTCCTCATCGAGAGGGATCTTGTATGCGAAGCTACCAGACACTTGTATCCAGCGAGCGTCTGGGAACTCCTGAAAAGGTTGCATCTGTAGTCTGCAGAGCTGGATTAGGTTGGTGTACGAAGACATCATGCCGAGCAGCAGCTTGATTGTCCGCACCGTGGCGGTCTTCAGCGACAACAGCTATTATACCTTCCCCAGAATGGCCGCTACTCTCACCTCAGAGGGCAATGCCAGGCAGGAAACCGTGTTGAGCCTGGCTCCCAGGAACACTGCGCGTTCTGCGATGGAGTCGAGCAGGACTTTGGATAATTCACTCAGAATCCCGATCCATTAGCAGCCGGACAGTCCTTTCCGTGTGTCCGACGGCCACTTCCCTTGACTTGGCCCAGATGAGCCAGTCGTTGAGATAAGGGTACACGTGAATCCCCTGTAGACGTAGATGGGCAGCCACTGGTGACGGGCACTTCGTAAACATCCTGGGTGCAAATTTAGGCCAAAGGGGAGGGCCTTGAATTGATAGTGCCTTCCTTGCACCACGAAGCGTAGGAACTTCCGATGCTTCCTGTGGATGGGGATGTGGAAGTACGCGTCCTCCAGATCACGCAACGTCAAGAAGTCTCCTTCCTCCCATTGGCCGAGCACATGCTGCAACGTGACATTCCTGAATTTTTCTGACTTAAATTTGTTGAGACGCTTTAGGTCTAGAATGGGTCTCCAGACCCCAGTCTTTTTCTTTACTAAGAAGTATCTTTAGTAGACTCTGGAGCCCCAGCGTCGTCTTGGAACTAGCTCCAGCGTTCCCTTTCGTAGCACAGACCGTACCTCCTGCAGGAGCTGATGGACGTGCTGTTCCTGCCATACCACTGGAGGGATCCGCTGACATTTTTGCTGAAACTCCAGGGTATGTCCTTGGGTGAGAGCACCCATCTGTCGGTGGAGATCTTCCACTTATCGACGGCGAAACTCGCAAGCCACCACTCACTGAGGTGCATGGGTGGGGCCCTGACATCCTGGCCGGTTTAGTCCTGCTTCAGCGAATCGTCCCGCCTTGGGAGCGACGGCGCTGGCCACCTCCACCGAAAGCCTTGGAACGGCCTCTGTAGGCCTCATGGGTCATGGACCGGGAGGGTTGACAGTACGAGTAACTTCTACCAAAACCCTTCGTCGATCTGCTCGACTTTCCACCGGAGGCGCGAAAGGATGGCCGCTGCTGCTGAAGTGCGCCCAGGGCACGAGCCGTCTCTGTGTCAGCCTTGATGGCCTGCAAATACTAATCAGTGGCCGTCCCGAAGAGGTTGTCCCTGTCAAACGGGTGAAGCCCTGCTGCAGGTCCGAATCAACAAGTTCATTTCGACAGAGAAGCCCTTCAAGGACGACTTCTTCCTTTGAGTTGATGGGACCAATCAACTCATAAGCCACCTGGCTACCATTCTGAGAGCTGGATGAATTTTCCTCAGAGTGCTGCAGGAAACCGAATAGCCAGAGAGTAGGACACCAGTTTGTGTGCTTGACGACAGCTACCGGAATCGAAGATTTGCCAGTTTACCAGCTTTGTGACTAGTCCCCGTGCAGTGCAGGAGTCCCCTTCCCCTGAAGTCCTCCCTCTTGTCCCCACGACTGAGGCTTAGGAACAGAGAGATCTGCTGGAACTGCCAGGGACAGAAGTCCTCAGATGCATCTTTTTCTTCAATCTAAGGTACTGTGAAAACCCGACCGAGAACTTACCACTCACTGCAAAAGTACGTGAAACTTTGGCAACTTGCAGGCCTAGTCAGCCTGTGACCCGACATATGGATCTTTTTTCTATGAACAACTTCTGAGAACAGTGGCAAAGAATTTTCCGTTTAACCACCAGAACCGTTTTTCTTATACAAGACTCTAGTCCATTGACTTTGGACTACCTATTGCATTGGAACAACTCCTCTGGTGATCTCAAAACTATTTGCACTGTTTGAGTAACTATTATTTGTTTTTATCAATTTATGCCTTTTTGCTCGTACTTCAAATGCTCTGAATGCCATTTTGCTCCTCCTTCAAAGTAGTTTAAATGCCTCAGAACCTGATAGTGTGAAGTAACAAATGAATTACACACATGCTTTATTGTTCACTTTTTTTAATTTAATCCCAATTTGGGATTAATGTTACAGCTAATGACTGCTATTTAAATAATGCTTTAAATATCTTTGTGTATAAGTAAATCATTTATTATAACTAGTGTGTAAGTATTTACTTGCATACTTGTATTTACTGGGTTTATTGCACAGCTCTATAGCTCACCTAACCTCTTTTAAGATAAGCCTGGCTGCTCAGTCACACTACCAACTTGTGTATTACAGGCCTATATTAAAAGGTAGGTTACCTAATACCAAGGAGATGAGTCTTGTGTAGTCGCACACCAGTTGGACTGCACTAATTCTTACCTAACACAGGGGCAGGTACCATCAGTCACGTTAGAAGAGTTCTAGAGAAGTTGCAAAGTTTCACAGAAGTCAAGGCAGAAATCCTATTTTGATGGTTCTAGAGTGACTTTTTGGGGCTCCACAACTTTTTGCTTTTTTGTTCTGTCTCCCTTGGTTCCTTGAACTCTTTTCGGTGGTGGGAGGGACTTCACCTGAAGTCCCCCTGCCATTATTTCACTTCTTACCTTGTATAAAGGTATATAGTATTGGGTCGCCTCTAAGGTCACCAGTCTCAGTGGTGCCTCTCAGAGGCCCCATTTCTGACCCAATGTGATTGAGTAACTATATGTTGGTTTTATGGAATATGTTGGTGGTAGCTTTGCTCTATATTAAAAGGTGCAAGCCATTTTACAGCATTGGTGGCCCAACTTACCTTTTTGGTAGGCATTGGGGTAAAATTTTGTCTAGTTTACCACGAGGCAAGGTCAACATGGCCAATCTGATCATGTGGGCTCTTTATGAGATTTGGAAGGATTCAGCCTTTCCACGACAATGCACTCAAAGTGGGCAGCAGGTCTCCTGGTATTGGGGTACCGCACCTCTGGAAACCTCTAGGACCTCGGGAGAAGGCTTGTTTCAAAGTTCCACTTGGGACTGGTTGTTTCCATCAGCCAAAGGGAAGGAGCCTTCCTCTACAGAGATCCTCTGTCGCATAGACAACTGGGTCAGGACAGCAGTGGTCGCTTCACTGTGTTTGAAAGGGTCTGCAGGCGTGTCTGGTTGTCGTCTTCTTCAGTTACTTCAGTTTCCAGTAGCCGACTTGCTGCCTCACCTTTTATACAGTCCCAGCACACACTCCTCAGCAATCACTCTCAGCAGTTTACAGAAAGGGGCATTTGGCTGTCCAATCAGGACAGCCAGGCCCCCTGTTGGAGTTGGTTCTATTCAGGAACTCTGGTAGACAAAGGACACAGGGGGGTGGAAAACTCCTTGCCTACTTCCTGCCTGCCCAGACACTCTGGAGCCTAGGCGGGGATACGCCAAGGCCAAAACACATACACGGTCCACCCCCTCCCAGAATGGTAGAAAAAGGGCTAACAAAGAACAACCACGCTAGTAAAAGCGAAAAAAGAAGGGAGGCCCAAAGTTGGTACTTGGGTGCCCCTATTGTACACTACCGAGGCTATGAACATAGCCTAGGTTATAAAAATACACAATAGTTAGTAGAACACGTCCACTGCCACCAGCCATAACGAGGAGATTGTCTATGTGACTAAAAGGTCACAGGAGAAGAGAGAAGGGTATCCCTTTGGCACTCCACTGAAGGTGGTGTGTGCCAATCTCTCAAACTATAGAGTTTTGGGAGATATACCTAGTATCTCTCCATCCTTAAGAAATGCAGTTACTTGAGGATATAGAAAAAGAATCTAAAGAGGTCCCAGAGGGTCCCCAGCATAAGGAGCTGTGTGCTGCAGTAAGGAAACACACATGCCTTTAAGAGCTATGGAGCAGACAGACTATATAGTATAGGTAGAACACAAAGAATAGAGTTCCAAAAGACAGAGCCTAAAAGAATGAATGAGTGGAAAATACCTACCCTCATTTAGCATTTAAAGAAAAAGTTCCAAAAGTCCAGCAAAACGTGTTGGGGGTTTCACTTGGAAGGGGGATGAAGGATAATGATAAATCTCCCTAAAAGGGGGTATTTATGTTCTGCCCTGCCCCTAACTTACTCACTCGCTTGTTTGTTTGTTCATGAACCTGGAGGTGGCAGGTCTGCCAACCTGCTGATGGACTTTTCTTGAGGATTCCTGCTGCTTTTACCATTTATAAAGCCCTCACTTGGCTACTCTTTCAGCATTTGAGATTAAGGCTGTTTGAAGTCCAGTCCAGATTTCTTGAAGACTCCACATTGACCGTTTTCCCGCTGAATCCCACTGTTTAGTGTCATGATCTTTCATTTGGCTGTGGGCTGCTCCAGGCATCTGGAGGTGTGTTGATAGTTTATCACTTCACCAGATCAAATCTTTAGGATGACTAAAAGACCCTCCAAACATTGTACCCTTCCTGGGATCGTTGGCTGCAGAGCTGCCTTGATCTTCTGAGCATGCAACCATCAGATGAGCTATTCTGTTCTGGTTCCCCAATCTTCCAAGTCTTCTTTATATGATCTTTCACCCCTTATTTGAAGGTAGATGCCCTAGTACGAGCCTTTGTTGTTCTCCTGTGTGACTGCGTTTATTGTTGTTTCGGGATGCAAGGCGCGGGAAACAGATCCTAAAGACCAGCCCTATGGAAAAACAGCAGTTCACTTTCCAAGTTGTTTCGGGCCACTGGAGCCGTTTAAGCCGATACCACTCACTTGAGTATCTACTTTGGGGTCCTAGGGAGGATGATTATTCATGATGCTCACAACTGGGTGCCTCTCTGGTAGAGATCCCTAAGAGGGGAGTCTGTACCGCGATTCCCCATAGACTTTTAATGGTGGCGCTCCTGTTTCGCAAAAATGTGCTCTGAGGTCAATCTTCTGACTTCTGGAACTGTTCCTTTGGGGTCTTTTGTGGCCTTCCCTGGGGTCAATCTGTGCAACAGTTGCACCTGTTGGGTAGATGAGATGTACCCCCAGTAGTGTGGATGGAACAGTTTACTTACCTGTAACTATTGTTCTCCAGCATCGGTCTGGCATGAATTCACATGCTCATGAATATTCCCCGTTGTCAGGCTGGGAAGACTCGGTAAAGAAAAAAAAAATCAGTTTAGTTTCTAAACTGTCTTTCTACTAATAACCAATCACTGGTCTCTGGGTCATACTGCCCCCCCAGCCAGTGATTGCCCTCTACCTAAGCCCCTCCTCTGGCAGCCATCTTCAGATTTGGTAGCACGCAAAGTGGCAGTAGGACCAGACCCATGCTGGAGAAGAACAAGTTACTTTCTTACCTGGTAACGTTCTTTCAATGGGATGGTCCGACGACGTATTCCATATCTATGACAGGTAATGTCCACAGCTGTGCTGCTTTGGAAAATCTTTGGCGTCTGCGTCCTGCGTCGATGCGCCGTCCCAGAGGACCTCCTCCGACGGCCGACGTCACCCGATGTGATAAGTAGGACACACGACGCCCATAGCCTCAGTTATAGTTTTTTCCCAGAACGTGTGCCACCAGTTTTCTGCCAGTCAGACACACAAGGCCTTGCGGAATGCAAGCTGCAATCGCAAAAGAAATTCTGCAGCGGGGAAGGCAGGGAGGGAGCGATATGGAATACGTCGTCGGACCATCCCATCGAAAGAACGTTACCAGGTAAGAAAGTAACTTGTTCTTCGAGGGGATTGGGTCCTTCGACGTATTCCATATCTCTGACAGACTCCCAAAGCAGTACCAAGCAACGAGGTGGGAAAGAATTTAGAATACAAATTTAGCATGCCCAATCAAATTGCGGAATAGAGAACTGCCTTACCAAAGGCCAGATCTTGCCCTCTGATGGAATCAAGGGAATGGTGACGTACAAAAGTATGTACTGAAGCCCAGGTGGCTGCATCACAGATGTGACGAATAGGAACTCCCCTCTGCAGGGCAGTAGACGCAGCCACTCCTCTGGTAGAATGGGCCCGCAAGCCAGCCATAGGGTCCTTACCCGCCAAGCGGTAACACTCGGAGATAGCTAAAATAATCCAACAAGACAAAGTCTGTTTCGTCACAGCTTGTCCCAAACGCTTCCCAGCATAACCAATGAAAAGTTGATCGTCCACTCTGACCCGAGACATGCGCGAAATATAAAAGCTCAACGCTCTCCGAGAATCAAGCCTATGGAGCCTCTCCACTTCCTTACCAGGATGTGGAGGAGGATAGAACGCCGGAAGAGAACAACCTTCTGGCTCAAATGAAACTCCGAAACCACCTTCGGAAGAAAAGAAGGGCGAACTCTAAGGACAGCCCTGTCCTTGTGAAACACAGTGAAGGGTGGCTTAACTGAAAGTGCCTGTAACTCACTCACTCTGCGAGCGGAAGTAACCGCAACCAAAAACACAGTTTTCAGAGTCAACAACCTCAAAGGGCAAGAATCTAAAGGCTCAAACGGAGCACCCATAAGAAACTTGAGAACAAGGTTCAAATCCCAACCTGGCACCAAAAAAGGTGACGGAGGGAACACATTAGTGAGCCCTTTCAAAAACTTCAAAATTAAAGGGATCTTAAAATAGGAACACTCTTCAGACGAGCGCTTAAATATGGACAGCGCCGCCAGGTAACCTTTAATGGTCCCCACTTGCAAGCCCCTGTGGGCCAAAGAAAGCAAAAAAGACAAAACCATGGGAATGTTGCATTCAAAAGGATCCACATTCTGAACTCTGCACCAGTCGCAGAACTTTCTCCAGCGGCAACGGTACAGCGACTTTGTTGCCGGCCGCCTGGCCGAGAGCAACACCTCCATCACGTCTTCAGGGAGGTCCCAATCCTTATACCTCAACCTTTCAGAAGCCAAGCGTGAAGATTGAGGGATCTGACCTCTGGATGGAGAACCTGACCCCCCCCCCCTCCCGTGAGAGCAGATCGTCTCAGTAGCGAAGACGACGTGGAGGGCAGATGGACAAGTCGAGAAGGTCTGGGTACCACGTCCTCCAGGCCGACGCCGGAGCAATGAGGACCATCCGGGAACCGAAACTCCACCTCGAACGCGTCTCCTAAGACTCCTTTTGGAGGAAATTCCCGCAAGCAAAACCTTTTGCACTTCCGGTTGGCACTGGAGGCGAAGAGATCCACTTGAGGGGTCCCCCAAAGGGCGAAGATCTCCAGGAGAATCTCCTGAGCCAGCTCCCACTCGTGAGAGATCGTGCTCTGCCTGCTCAGAGCGTCCGCAGTCTCGTTGTCGTCTCCGGCCAGATGAACCGCTGAGATCGAAACTTCCTGCTGGATGGCCCAGAACTCGAGCTGCATCGCCTCCCTGCACAGCGGAAGTGACCCTGCCCCCCCCCTTTTTGTTGAGGTAGTGCATGGCCACCGTGTTGTCTGTCAGAATCAGGACACTCTTACCGCGCGCAGTCGGCAGAAAAGCCTTCAGGGCTAGCCTGACGGCTCTCAGCTCCAACAGATTGATATGGAGTCTGGACTCCGACGGAGACCAACGACCGCTGACTGTCAACTCGTTGGCATGAGCTCCCCATCCCGTGAGAGATGCATCCGTCACGATTGTCACCTCCGGCCAGGGCAGCCAAAATGGGGCCCCCTTCATCAGATTGCCCTCGACGGCCCACCACAGAAGGTCCCGGGCTACTGAGGGCGGCACCTGAACATGGTCCGACAGCCTGCCGGAGGACTGAGACCACTGGAGCTTGAGTGCCCACTGCAAAGACCTCATCCGCAGACGAGCCTCTGGCACCAGAAGAATGCAGGATGCCATGAGGCCGAGCAGTCTCAAGAACTCGGACGCTGGGAGATTCTGGGCAAACTGAAACTTGTGCACCATCTGCTGAATGTGAAGAGCCCTCACCTGAGGAGGAAAACACTGCCCCAGGGACATGTCGAGCACTGCTCCGATGTACTGGAGCCGCTGTGCTGGTGTCAAATGGGACTTCTTTAAATTGAGGGAGAAGCCCAGCCTGTGAAGGGAGTGGCAGGTGACAGACAGATGATCCAGGACTTGCTCGGGAGAGCTCCCCCTGATCAACCAATCGTCCAGGTAGGGGTAGACGTGAATCCCCCCCCTTTCCTGAGATGTGCTGCCGCCACCACCATGAGCTTGGTGAAAACCCTCGGGCGGAGGTCAATCCGAACGGCAAGACCCGAAACTGAAAGTGCGAGTCGCCAACCGCGAACCTCAGGTACTTCTTGTGCTTGGGATGGATCGGCACATGGAAGTAAGCATCCTTGAGGTCGAGAGACACCAACCAGTCCTGAAGTTGAAGGGCCTGGAGGACTTGAGAAAGTCACCATTTTGAACTTGTCCTTCCTGAGGAGTTTGTTCAAACCGCGCAAGTCCATGATGGGTCTCAATCCCCCGTCTTTCTTTGAAATCAAAAAATAAGGGGATTACCATCCCTTGTTCCTCTCCGCTACAGGCACCAGTTCTATGGCGCCTTTCTCCAGCAGGGCTTGAATTTCCTGCGCAAGGAGCGGATCCGGACTCTTCAAAGAGAGGTTCCCTGGTGGATTGTCGTGAGGCCTCTGCCGAAAAGGAAGACAGCAGCCGTGGGTAATGATCTCCAGAACCCACACATCCGAAGTAATGGCTTGCCATTCTAAAAGATGCTGCGCCAGCCTTCCCCCAACCGGCGAACCATGGGACCTGGCCTCATGACTGAGTGGTAGCGGCTGCGGCGTTGCCTGAGGGCAAAGAGGCAACTGCCCGAGCGGCCTTGGCACCTCGAGTACCTTTGTTTCCACCTCTGGCACTCTTACGATGGCCTCTTTGACTGCTAGCTCCTCTCGCTTTACTGAAGGACGAGTAATAGCGAAAGGAACCTCCCCTCCATTGCTGACCCCTAGGACGAAAAGGCCGAGGTTGGCGAACTGCAGCACTCAACGATTTCGCTGTAGCTTTGGAGGTCTGCAACCTCTCAAGGTTCTCGTCAGCCTTGCTGCCAAAAAGGTGTTCACCCTCAAAAGGCATGTTGAGGAGCCGGGACTGCACATCAGGAGCGAACCCAGACTTCCGCAACCACGCAAACCTGCGCATAACGGTGCTCGCCGCCATGGACCGGCTGACACAATCCGCCAAGTCCAAACCCGACTGAACGGCCCCACACAGCATCCTTGCCATCCTGAACCATAGCAAGGAAACCATCCCGTTCGTCCCCTTCGGGAATATGATCAGCCGCTAGTGCAACAGTTCCACAGAGAGTGCGTGAAACGAGACAAGGCACATTTGGAGTTGGCCGCCTGAAGCGCCATACCCCCCGAAGAAAACACTTTCTCCGCCCAGCCGTCAAAACGTTTGTCGTCCCTATCCGGAGGGATGGTAGGATACGACGCCTGCTTTGCCGGGGCCGTAGCCGCCTGCACCACCAAACTCTCCGGGGTGGGGCGCCTAGACAAGTAGCAGGGGTCGCTACTGGCTGGACGGTATTTTGGCGACAAAGACTTGCCCACTGCCGGGAGACTCTCCGGAGCAGTCCAAGCCCCCGCCACCCTTCTCTGCAGAGCCATATGAAAAGGCACAACCGGGTCTGTGGGTGGACCGAGATCAAGGATGTCCGTGAGATCATCCTGAACGAACTCCCCTGGGGGAGCTGACCAACCCAAGTACTCGATAACCTGAGACATAAGGCGCCGATATGAAGAATCGGCATGAGTGCCAGGCTCCGGCCGACAAAATTCCATCTCCGGAGAGGTGTCCAGTCCACTGGCATCATGCAGCGACTGCCTCAAGTCATCAAACTGGCTATGGCCCGAGATAAGGTCATCTGGAACCGCAACCGGAACCAGGCCGCCATCAGAGCCTTCATCACCCTCTGAAATGTACTCCAGGCGGGGAGAGGAAGACCTCTGCGGACCAAAGCAGTGCCGGACCTTAGCCATAGCCTTTCTAGGGGCAAACCCCGTGCCACGGAGCCCCTTCGACACCACCGCCTCGAAAGGAGCCGGCGTCAAGCGAATCGGCGTCGACGACAGCTGCAGCGCATTCAGCATCAGCGGCGTCGACACAGTCCTCGAAGCCGGAGCTCCGAGCATGTCTCTCAACAACCTGGGCGCCGACGACCCCCTCGAAGACGGAACCTCGAGAGAAATAGTCGACTACCTCGGGCCACAGGCGTCGACGTCTTCTTCGAAGACGGCACAGGATCACGCGGTCTCGAGCGCGTCTAGGACCGGGACCTGGAACGGGCATGGCGAGAACGGCTACCCTTGTACAAGCGGGACCTCTCCCGCGAGCCGTGCCGACCACCCGAGCCCGAAGGCGTACGGGCGGTGTCTCTCGACCGGTGCCGACCGACCCCACTCGGAGGCGCGGACGGACTAGTGCCCTGCGATTCCAAAATCGCTAGCATCCGCTTCCCGAAGGAAGCCCATTCCTCCGGTGTCGCTTGTTGGAGGGATAAGCGACCTGCCGACGGGCGGAGTCTCCGGAAGAGGACGGGGAAGGCGACCTATGCCAGCGCTTCCTGGAATGCCTAGAAGAGGCGGAGGAGTGGCGAGACCCACTCCTGGAAGGAGACCCACCGGACTTCCAACGACGACGCGGAGAGTCACCCCTCAAGTCATCGGTCGAAAGCCCCGCAGACCTCGACTTCCGGGGCTTAGACACCCGGCCTACCGACAGCTTCTTGCGTTCCCGCAAGGCCTTTGCAGTGAGCGACTGGCAGTCGACACAGTCATCCGTATCGTGGGCCTCCCCGAGGCACCAGAGGCAGGCGTCGTGCGAGTCCGTGACCGACATCTTGGACCCACAGTCCCCGCAGTTCTTGAAGCCCGGACGCAGGGTCGAAGATGAGAAAGACATCGCCACGAACAGGTCTTCACAACCAACTGAACAGGTTCAACGAACCGAGAATAGAAAACAGCAATTTCAACGAGTCGAGGCGTATCGAGATTCACGAAGCGAACACGTTCGCGGAAAAAATGGAACTGAGGCCATGGGCGTCGTGCGTCCAACTTATCACATCGGGTGACATCGGCCATCGGAGGAGGTCCTCGGGGACGGAGCATCGACGTCATCGACGCAGGAGCCAAAGATTTTCTCAAGCAGCACAGCTGTGGACATTACCTGTCATAGATATGGAATACGTCGGAGGACCCAATCCCCTCGAACAACAGTTACAGGTAAGTTACTTGTTCCTTCTCCAGCATGGGGTCTGGCATGGATTCACATGCTCATGAATACAAGAATACATAGCAGTACACACATGCACAACCATGGGAGGTGGCAAGGCTCAAACATTAACCATTTCAATAACTCAACATTAAGCATCTCTTACCTCCTCACCAGGCTCACCTTCAAGCGAACAGGTTGCGCAGCACTGCTTGGCCGACTCTGCACTCCTCCCTGGAATCCAGGTCGACGCAGTAAAATCTTGTGAAGGTGTGCGTCGACCTCCATGTAGCAGCCCTGCATATGTCCAGCAGGGGCACACCAGACAGGAATGCCGCGGTAGCAGCGATCGCTCTGGTTGAGTGGGCTCTCTGACGGCCAGGCAACGGTCAGTTTGCCAACTGGTGACAGTGCATGATGCAGCCGGAGAGCCCTCTGGAAATGGAAGCCTTCGAGAGGGCCTTCCCTTGGTTCACAGGTCCAAAGTTCACAAACAGCTGTGATGTCTTCCGAAAATTCTTTGTGCGGTCCATGTAGAACTTCAGCGCTCTAGCCACATCCAGCGAGTGGAAAGTCCTCTCAGTCGGCGACAAAGGCGACGGGAAGAAAACAGGTAACACCAAGGGCTCGTTGAGATGGAAGTCAGACGGCACCTTGGGCATGGAGGGCTGCGTCCTCAGCATTACCCTCGGCTCGTGGAATGTCAGGTATGGAGGTTTACGGGAGAGGGCCTCAATCTCTCCCACTCGTCATGCGGAGGTGATGGCCACAAGAAACAAGAACTTCAACGGTGCCGAATGCAGCGGCTCAATTGGCGTCCCCATGAGCCTGGTCAGCACCACGTTGAGCTCCCACTCCGGAGCCGGAGCCTTCACCGGCGGGAACGATCGGAACAGTCCTTTCATGAACTCCTTCACCAGGCAATGAGACCTTAGAGATGCCAGCCCCGCCTTGGCCAGCGACAGCAAGTACGGCAGCACTTGAGGGGCTGTAATCTGCAGAGGGTTAATCTTCTGTGCACGGCACCAGACAGAGAACCTCTTCCATTTGTGTCCATAGCACTTGAGAGCCAAGGACGCCCTGGCCTTTGCAAGCACCTCCTTGCAGTCTGCCGGGATATCGTACCCTCCAAACTCTAGTGCTGCAGGTTCAGCAATCCTGGGTCGTGGTGGAGGATGGCACCTCCTTCCCTGGCGAGAAGATCCGCGTCCGTGGGTGACGGCCCAGTGCCACAGATCCTGCGCTTCCTTGGATAGGGCTGAGGATCTGGTGCCCCCCCCTGCTTCCAGATGTAGAACATCGTGGTGGTGTTGTCGGGGAAGATCCTTACCACTTTGCCCTTGAGGGACGGAAGGAACGACCTGAGGGCCTAGAACACGGCTCAGAGCGCCAGGTCATTGATGTGTAGTGACCTCTCCTCCGGGAGCCAAAGGCCTCTTGCGTGGAGATCTCCGGTGTGTGCTCCCCATTCCTCCAGGGAGGCGTCCGTCGTTACCGTTTCCTGATGTGCCAGGGTCTAGAAGTACATGCCTGCCGCTAGATGCGTGCGGATGCCCCACCACCGGATCGCTTGGCGGAAAGTCTCAGCGAGTTGAGATCCTGTCTTCGAAGCTGCCCGCCGCTTGCATCCAATGGGCGTTGAGGAACTCCTGCAGTGGTCTCATCCACAACCTGCATAGGTGCACGAGGTAGATGCACGATGACATCATGCCGAGTAGGGACTTGATGGACCTCACCCTGGCCATGTCCATGGTCAACAGCCGTTGTACCTTGCCCAGGATGGCCTTCGTCCTTTCCTCTGACGGTGAAGCTAAACACGCCACTGTCGAGTCTGGCTCCCAGGAACAGGGCGTCTTGCGACGGTACCAAGTGGGATTTCGCAAAGTTGATTGAGAAACCCAGATCCGTCAGCAGTTGGACGGTCATCGCTGTGTGGTCGACGGCAAGTCCCTTGATTTTACTCGGATGAGCCAATCGTCCAGGTAGGGGTAGACGTGGATCCCTTGCAGGCGCAGCCGTGCCGCTACTGGTGCTAGGCACTTGGTGAACACCCTGGGCGCCAACTTCAATCCGAAGGGAAGGGCCTTGAACTGATAGTGTGCCCTTGGACCACAAATCATAGGAATTTTCGATGTCCTTTTAGAATGGGGATGTGGAAGTAGGCATCCTCCAAGTCCAGCGACGACAGGAAGTCGCCTTCCTCCAGCTGTCCAAGCACGTGCAGGAGGGTGACCATCCGGAATTTCTTGGACTTTATGTACTTGTTTAGATGACGAAGGTGCAGAATGGGTCGCCAACCGCTGGTTCCGGACGAGGAAGTATCGCGAGTACACTCCGGAGACCCGGAGCCTCTTTGGGACGAGTTCTATGGCTCCCTTTCTTAGCATCGCTCGTACCTCCAGAAGTAGTTGTGGGACGTGGTTTTCTTTCCTGGCCACGGGTGGAATACAGGGACACCTTCTTTGAAACTCCAGAGTGTGCCCGCGGGCCAGGGCATCTAGCACCCAACTGTCGGTGGAGATGGATTTCCACAAGCTGACGAAATTCGCCAGCCGGCCTCCCACCGATGCAGTCCTGTTACGCCGCGGCCTTGCCGCGTTGGCGACAACATGATCCTCCGGTCTTGCCGCGTCCTCTGTAGGCTTCCTGTGACGAGGAGCGGGCCACTTGGCTATACGACGAGCCGCCGCCGAATCCTTTGGAGGCACCTTGCTTGTCTCCGGAGCTCCGAAAGGACTGCCGTCGTCGTTGTAGAACACCCAAGGCCCGAGCCGTCTCGGTGTCCGCCTTGGTGGCCTGCAGTGACTCCTCCACTGTCTTGCCGAAAAGGTTGTTCCTGTCAAAGGGCATGTCCAGAACCCTGGTCTGCACATCCTGGCGGAAATCGGTGGCCTTGAGCCAACCGCGCCGGAAAAGGCAAACGCTGTTGCCCATCTGGCGAAAGCCAGTGTTGGCGATGTCCATGGCCACCGTAATGGCGGGGTCCCAAGCCACCTCGCCTTCGTGTAGGATTTCCAGGGCCTCAGCCCTTGTCATCCGGGAGGAAGTCCAGGTGGGGAGCGATCCTGAACCACAGCTCTCTGTCGTAGCGACCACGATCGCGAGGGCCGCTTTAATAGTCGCCGCCGCCGACGAGATGACCCGTCGCCCCATGGCGTCCAGCTTCTTTCCTTCGGGGGCGGTGGGGGGGCGTAGAAGTTAGGGCCATCGCCCTGTCGATTTCTTCTTGGCTGCCGCGTAGACCACTGAATCCGGGGACTGCTGTGCTCTGAGGCACATAGGGGTGGAGTCCGGGACCCGGTACTACTTCTCGCACCGGTCTCTCTTAGCAGGAGCCGTGGACTGGTTCTTGAGGAGCGCGAGCTCCTCGTCCCAGATGACTGAGAGAACAGTCTTCCTCTTGGCCTCCCGTCGTTGGGAGAGAAGCCGTCCTCCTCCTGTTCTTCGGGGCAGAGCTGGAAGAGCTCAGATGCCCTGCCGATCATGGCGTGGAAGGAGCCAATTTCGTTGCGGAGGGGGGGCCCGAGGGGGTGGTGATGGGAGGTCCATACCGCGGTCACCAACGTCGTTCGTCCCCGTCGTCGCCGTCTCCGTTCCCATCTAATCCCTCGGAGGAGGGGATGGGGTGGAAGGCTGGAAGGAGGCCGGGGGATGGACTCGTCTCCGCTTGTTAGGTGGGCTCCCTGACGGTCCAGACTCCACTGGGTCATCGGTGGGGGTTAAGGGCATCCTTGTCCTTATCTCCGTACAAAAGGCCTGTATGGCCATCAAGATAGCTTCTGAATTGTCCGGCTGTGGCGTGGGGCCCTCCGCGGCCCTATCTTCCTCGTCGGCTCCCCGTTGCTCTCTTCGTTGGCCTCCTCTGGATCCTTCCCGTGGGCCCCGGATTCCTCTGACTTCTTGTCCCAGATCCTTTGGACGCTAGCCAACTCATCCTAGAGGTGGTATCCGTGTCCGTTATGACTACCATGTCCTCCCAAACCCCCTCTGTTTCCTGCTGGGGTTTCACGGAGGTCTTCTCGATAGGCAGAAAAGAAGATTTCCCTCCGGGGTGTCAGGGAAACTCTAGCCCCTGAAGCCGTCTCCACTGGGGAAGCCTCTGTAGGTTTCGCCAGGGCTGCCACGACTCCTTCAATCGAGACCTTAGCCGGGTGAATCAGGGCCTTCACGACCTTGGGTGTGCCTGAGGCCTTCACCTTGGGGGTAGGGTCGCTGCCTCGCTCCCCCTCGGCTGTCTGTTGGGATCGACCGGGGCTTCTCCCGGAGCTTACCCGGGTTCTCCAACTTTCTCTTCACCGAGCCAGAGCGTTGGCTCGTGGTTGATGGCGTTGGCGATACTGCGCCCTGCCTGGCAGCCAAGGAGCCCGGCCGATCGGCGCTCCCGCTGCCCGCGGACTCTCGGTGCTTTGCCTTTTGTTGGCCCCCTGTCGCCGGAGCGCCCTCAAAGGTCTAAGAAGACCGCTCAGATTTCTTCTTCTCACCTGCTGATGGGCTCTTCCCCTCCAGCCAGTTGGTGAGTCGAGTAAGATGATCCCTCATTGTCCGTTCGGACATTTTCTTACAAAACGCACAGTCCTTCTCCACGTGCGATATGTCGTTGTGAAGGCAGTAGAGGCGCCGAGAGTGCTCATCCTCCTTAAAGACGTTCTGTAGTCCGCATCCAGGGCAGCTCCTGAACAGCTTGGATCCAACAGGCGTCATGCTTCCTTTGTCCTGTGCCATGTCCACGTGGGGTAGGCCTCAAAGATCTTCTGGAATCCTCTGAGGAGTGGAAAACTTGACGAAAAGATGCCCTTGAGGGGCATAGAAAATTCAGAGAACGGGTCCCCGTTGATTGGAAGTAGAATCAGTGGAGCTTGAGGCTCGATTGACCGAAAATGTAAGAGTAAACTCTTCAAAAAAACGCAAAACGCAGTAAAAGATCGAGAGCTACAGCACGAGGACTCCCAACACTTGAACGTGCCGCAAAATTTTGAAGATGGCTGCCAGAGGAGGGGCTTAGGTAGAGGGCAGTCATTGGCTGGGGCCCTATGACCCAGAGACCAGTGATTGGTTATTAGTAGAAAGACCGTTCAGAAACGAAACTGATTTTTTTTCTTTACCAAGGATTCCCAGCGTGACAGGGAATATTCATGAGCATGTGAATCCATGCCAGACCCCATGCTGGAGAAGGGTATTTAACTTTTCCCATTACTATTTAATGTTCATCTGACACAAGAAGCCGACACATGTTTCGGACTCAACAAGGTCTTCATCAGGGCTGGAATATATGATCTAACACATAGACAACATAATGGTATATCACAGACATCTTTGAAACCAAAAGCCCCATGGGCTGCCATGACTACAAAATCAAGTAGGATGTCCCTCAGTTGTGGCTCTGAACTATTTGGACAAACCTACCGACAAGTGCAATGATGTGATTGCCTTCCCCTATTTCCATTTATGTATGGGTACCAAACACACATGCCTTTGCATTGCAAAAAATGCATTTTTTCATGGGATTTCCATTTAACAGAAACTTTTTCTGATGGAAGACACGCAATGGTGCATGGTTCACAACCTGCAAGAATTAATTACGGGCGACTTTATTCTCGTCATGTGTACTTTGGGATTGTTAGGTAAGCAATGAGGACCCATTAGTCCTTTATGATGAGCAGATTTGATGAGCATACTGATGGAAAATCATTGGGTAAATATGCTTATGGAGTCTAATTTAGACTGATATTTGCACGTTATACAAGCACTCTTGCACTTTTCACCAGTTACAACCGAATGGGAGTGGCGAGTTCTTGTTGTCCAATCCGCCAACACTATGATTGATCACCAGTTTCTGGTATTTAGGTCACTGAAGAATTTATTTGCAGAACCACTCATTTCACGGGCGTGCAACAGCCCTTAGAGGTCATCTAGGGGAAATAAGGCCCTCTAGCAACTTTCTTGTATTTTGAAGACACGCACTTGCGCATACAATTGAAGGCGTGGAATTGATTGGGCACAGTGGCACTACGGACCATTCACAATATGAAGACAACAATTATGAGAATAACTGGCATTATACAAATGAGGTTAAATAATAATTGCTGTCATTTTATTTCTCCCATTTTCCCTTCCCTTGTATTTTTTTTCCCTCCCACTCCTTTGACCAACTCATTTTCTTACAATGAGTTTCATTTATTTGATGTTTTTCTTTGAATTATTGTACAGTTACGATCAAATTGGATTTTGTGTAACCAAAACATTTTTTTTCTCTTTTTATATCCATTTTCCTGCTGTGATGTACCATTATGCTGTGTATATAACAATTGGACAGCATATATTAATCGTGTTAGATCATATATTCAAGCCCTGATGAACACATTTCGGCTCCTTGAGTCAGATGAATATTAAACATATCAATTTAAAAATTTGAGAAAACTTTGCATAATCACTGCTGATTAAAGATTATGTGTTGATGACAGCCCCATAAGTAGCTTTACAACTGAGATCACATTTTGTCGGAGAGAAGGAGCGCATAGATTTAGCTTAACTTTTGGTCCATTAATACTGTTATAAGGCCCTACAAGCTCTTAATTGATGGTGAACTGTGTTTTAGGCCCAAGGGATGTTAACCTAATTTTACAGTGGGTAAAAATGTGTGTCCTTTTTTAATCACATAACCTGCCATATATGTTTGGTACGGACCATAAAGTCTTGGGCCTGCCACATGTACTAGGTTTGGGATGCGTTTTAAGGACACTGCACTTAGTTATGCAGAATACTGGGTACTTACCCGCTTGCTAGGATTTATGATTTCCTGGTTCTCCCAACCGCTCTGTTATTTTATGTTGGGTAATCACTACTGGTAGAGGACCCACATAGAGACTGGTAATATACTGGTATCTTTTGATTCTGGAATGTTAACCGACCTGGCAGCAGCTAAGTGCTGCAGTTTCTGCTCCCTCCCGTCTGTGGATTTGAAGTCACTAGGCCTCTGGAGAATGAGTACCCTGAACAAAAAGAAGATTGATGTACCTGAAAACCCCATACCAAAAACAAAACCATAGCAAGGTGGCAAGCTGGAGGACACCCCTGCAATCAGTGATATCTATGCCCTCTTATTGAAAGTGTCCCAGGATGTGGGCAAGATGAAAATTTCCCTGAATCAGCTGACCTCAAAATGTTAACCATCTAGAGACCAGAGTTACAAAAGCAGAGATCGGTAACTCAACTTTGGCCTCAGAAGTGAGAGTTTTAGAGCCTACAATGATCTACTGGGAGAAATATTGAATCTAAAGAAAATGAACATGAACTTGGAGATGGCAAGTAGAAAACTTAACCTTGGTCTACTGGGCTTACAAGAAAATGCTGAGTTGGACAAGGCATTGAACACACGTGTCCGTTGAGTGCTGGCTGAGGTACTGGAAAAGAAGATTGTGGTTTCGGAAGATTTGGACTGTTCATACAGAACGGGTAAATTCATAGCTTGTAAATCATAGCAGGTTATTATGGTGCTCACAATAATAAGCACCACTGAAAGGATCCTGAAGGCAGCAAGGGATAAGGGGAAACTCTTTTGAAGGGGGTCCCCCTGGCTCTATATGCAGATTGCCCCAGGAATGTGGTGGAAAAAAGGAAGGCGTCCAGAGAAGTGAAGGCTCTAGCTTTGGAAAAAAACATCAAAGCCATCCTACTGAAGCCTGCAGTTTTAAAGTTGTTTATGGTTGGAGGCGTAAAAAGCGCACAAGACTCTGCAGAGGTTGAACTATGGCTCAAAGTGGTGTAACCTGCTAGGGTGGACCTGGAATAACACTTATTTTACAAACTGACCGTTTTACGTGTAATACTGTGTGGTTAGAAGGCTTATTTTAAAATAGTTTGTTTTTTTCACTTACTAATGATATTATAGGAATATCTATTTGTACACAGAAATTACTGTTGCTTATAATGTCTCCGATTGGTGCTTGAGACGGAAGATTGAATCAAAATGAGTGATCAGGTATATTGAGAGGTGCCTTCCTCTAATAGGAAGTGCACAGTGGATATTGGAAATGGCAGAGATTGTTGTGGTGTCTCGGCTGTGGGCGAGGAATGGTTGTCGGAAATGGACGGGGATGGCACGCAGTACGTCAGGGATACAAGTAGATAAGGTAGGAAGGTAGAATATATAAACCAACTGCTGTGTACCAGTAGATATACAGAGTTCTTAAGTGGTAACAGATGAGTATGTAAGGGCGTGGCTGAGGGTGACATTTTATTTGTGTTGGGCTATTTGCCACCGTCTGGCTAGTATACTGATTTTGGAATGCCCATACGGAACCAGATTCAAGTCAGCATTCAGTGAGTTGTTGTTAGGGAGGTGTTTGGAAATATGGGAAAGTAATCACCCAACAACAATTCTTGGATTAAATTGCTGGGAAGCAAAGCTTTACTTGCTCATCTTGTAACATGAGTCCTGTGTGCACTTAATCCTGCCCAGACTCTGCGAAAAGAAACAGCATGCTCCATTTTTCTGCAGTATTAAGTAGTCCAAGGGCGGACACAACTATTGCTGCGACTGAATCAGCATAGGGAACGCATGCGCTCCAACCTGGGACGTGAATAATACATCAACTCCTACTTGTATTCTTGGCATTCTGGTCTGGTCATTGTAGTTTTGTAGACGTGGCATAATTTAAGAGCTATCAGAAGGGGGCTGTGCGGTGCTAATCTCGAACAAGTCTTGTTCACAGAGCAGTAACTCTGTCCTCAGAGAGAGGGGTGAGGCCTAACACTGGCAGCTTTGGTGCATGGTGGATAAAAATATTAATTTTCTCATCATACCCGACTATACTTGTCCGCATTTATTGAAAGACTGCAGTGAGTATAATTGTAGGTCTGCTCAGTGAGTCTTTAAGTCCTCAGGCAGGCAGGGCTTAGTGTGAGCCAGGACCTTGTTGCTGGGCCTGGTTACCTGAGCCTGAAGAAGCAGCAGAGCAGCAGGGCCTTAACATGTGTGAGCCACTGTGCCTGTGATGAGAGGGGTGCGCCCCAGTGACATCTGCCACCAATACTGCCTGGCCACCGTGTGACCTGACCCAGATCTGCCAGACCTGCATCACAGGCAAACTGTAGATAGACACAAGATCCTTTGCGTGCTTTGGTCATGCCCCATGTGCTCCCAGCATCCCTACATAGTGCAGGGGGTATGCGCATTTCGCGCGTGCATTTGAAGTGTGGAGGAAGTGTGTTGACTGTTGGGCTGTTAGGCTAGGAGGGTGAGTGGGGGAGCCGATCTATAGAATAAACAGGATCACAATCGTAACCTACAGCGCAATAATGCACTAACTCAGGTAAAGTCCTATTGAGTTGACTGTTTCATTGCCTTACTGACGCGTCACACTCTTATATTCTATGACAAGACTGGAGGCGAGCATTATGCTTCAACTTCTTTATTTACTACCCTTCAGCAGTTTCAACAAAACTATTTCAAACCAAACCAAGAATGTTCATATGTCCATATAACTTTCGTTTTCCTGAAACTACAAATCCCAAAGTCTCTGTATTCCATCCTTCCAGCTCAGCTATGACCACATCCTGTCCCCGAGCTCCTCCTCTTCTTTTACTGCTCTTCACGCAGATAAGTCACGTTCTCTCTACTTTCCAGTTAACATGTATATGCATTGCAAGAACTGATGTCTAGATACTATTATTTGACTTTAAGTAGCATAACGACTGTAATATGCCATAGTTCAGTGAGTTTTATGAGGAAGCGCGAGCGTAGGCTCTACTAGCGCATAGCGATATTCGGACGGCGTCGGTTCGAGTTTCTCGAAGTACGGTGTACCACTCCGAGGACGCAATAGGAGCTCCGGCAGCCGCCTTGGCCCGGTGCCGTATTCCCGGCACTTCAGGGGGCGCCGGCGAGCCGCGGAGCTCTCGGAACCCGCGCTGGCTCTCCCCGGGAGGTAGCGCAGTTTTCGGGAAAAAAGGCAGCCGTCAGAGCGGCGGATAAGGAGCGCAGAGGCGGGGCCAAGCGCTGAGCGCAGACAGCCGCCAAAGACTGATACGAAGCGCAGCCCTTCCCCCCCCTCCCTCCTTCGCGTGGGCGGAGCGTGCCGAGTACCGAGCCGCATCGCATTTAGACTGCGACGCGGACTGAGACACCGGCTCCACTGTGTAAGCACGCAGAAGAAAGCTGAATCCCAGCCGAGCGTCGAAGCGTTTGACTTCATTTGCGGGAGCAGCTCCCGGAGAGAGCTGAAGGAGGAAGCAGGCTGCTTCAGCTCCCGTGTGGATTGAGCTGGCTAACAGCACACGCACACGAGGCAGAAGCCTCATAAAGACGGTCAGTGTACCCAAGCCACCTCAGGCATAAGATATATCTCATCACGAGGCAGAAACCTCATAAAGACTGTCAGTGAACCAAAGCCACCTCAGGCATAAGAACTATCTCAGTAGTCCGGTGCAGCCACGAAAAGAAAAATAAATAAAAAAAAAAAAACAAATTTAAAGAAAGGGAATTTGGAACCCTGATAAGCAGCTACTAGGAAGTGGACAGCGAAGACACCTTCTCACAGGTACCGAGGCACAGAGCACCCCTTGTCATGTCCGAATTCGAGTGGAGCGAGGAAGAGCAGCCGCTAGACCTGGCTGCCAGTTTCAAGGAGGTGCTGGGGAGTTCCCTAGTAGATGCAGTGGCGCAAGGGGTAAGACCCTTACAGGAAAGGCTGGAGACCCTGGAAGCAATGCTTCATCAGCCTAAAGAAAGCACCATAAGGACTCGCAGCTGGTCCATCGAACCCTCAGGAACAGGGTATACGGGGAGTATCCAGGCCCGCAAGAGGAAAGCCTCTGCAGACCCCCAGGGCCCTTCAGATGGGGCGAATGATAAGGCCCCGGAGGTCGCCGACGCCTTCGCGAAGCTTAAGAAAGCATATTTGCAGCGTCAGGCCGTGCCGGACCTCGCGACCCCCTCTCCTGGGGAAGAAAAAGAAGGAGATGATGACCTAGGCTCGGAAGAGTCAGAGGAGGGAGTACTGCCTCCTCAAGAGCCGGAGGACCCAGTCGAGGAAGATTGGGCTAAGCCCAGCGGGGGGAAGAAGACCCGCAAAGAAAAGCACCTCGAGGAGGAGCAAGACGATATGTTCGATCCGGATGCCATTAGAAATCTGAGATCATCCGACTGGCAGCCTTCTCCGAGAGTGGCTCAATATATGACGGCGAGGCTGAGGAAGGCCTTAGGTAAGGAAGTGAGACAGCGTCTACGAGCAGAATGCCCTCGACCTGATCTACCAGGGAAGGTGGCGGAAGCTCCCGAATTGGACCCTAAGATGCTCACCTTTGTCTCAAAGACCAATAAAGATCCCCGTAAAGGGATAGACAGATCCTGGAAGAGCTGCCAGGAGAAAGTCCTGGACTTAGCAGGTCCCCTCGCCAAGATCATGGACCTAGCAGAGAGGGCAAGGGACACGGGCGAAGAGGTGGACCCAGAAGCCCTAGCAGGTTGGGCGCAGAGAGCCGTTTGCCTATTAGGTAACGTGAACTGTGCCATAGCCTCCGAGAGAAGAAGAGGACTGCTTCTAAAGATAGACTCGAAGCTTAGTGACCTGGCATCCTACGAGGCTGGAGAGGCCGCCCAAGGTTTCTTGTTTGGGGAGACATTTGGAAAGGAAATGGGCCGCTTTGTAGGCACTTACGCCTCACTGGAGAAAGCGCAAGCATCCATACGAAAAATCTTCCCACAGAGAGTTTTTGCCGGGACCGGTCGACACAGGGGTCGCTCGACCGGTCGCCAACAAGGAGGTAGAAGACCCTCGAATTACAGAGCACAGTATTGGGAAAACAGGCAGCAAGACACGTTCTTCCCAGCCAGAAGTCGCAACCCCAGAGGGCGACGAGGAAGAAGTTCCGGACGAGGCCAAGGGTTTACACCAGGTGAGAGCGAGAACCTATCCTCCGGTGGGAGGGAGGACATGTATGTTCTGGGGAAACTGGCGCGCGCTTTCCAGCGATGCCTGGATTTTGCAAACCGTCAGAGGTCTGCAGCTAGAGTTTATTCAAGATCCAGTACAGACCACTATCCCCCAGCGCCCACACTTAGCGAAAGCGGAGCAGGAGGCTCTCAATGCAGAACTAGTGCAGTTAGAGAAGAAAAGGGCCATAGAAAGGTGTCCCGGGGCCCCGAGCTTTATCAGCAATATGTTTCTCGTTCACAGGAAAGAGAAAGTACGCCCAGTGATCAATTTGAAAGAATTGAATGGATGGATGGATAGTCTACCATCATTTCAAGATGGAAGGGATCCATCAGCTCAGAGACTCCCTGAGAGAGGGGGACTGGCTGACCAGGCTAGACCTGAAGGACGCATACCTTACAATTCCAGTACAGGAGCAGTTCAGGGGATTCCTAGCTTTTCGCTGGAAGAAGCAGTTCTGGCAATTCAGGACGATGCCATTCGGGCTGTCGTCGGCGCCTTGGGCGTTCACGAAGCTGATGAAACCAGTCGCCGCAGCCATTCGAGAGAAGGGCATTCGGCTGATTATATACCTGGACGACCTGTTGCTTCTTGCAGAGGATCGTCAGGCGCTGGAATACCAGACGAAGTGGGTACTAGACCTGCTGCAGTCCCTAGGGTTCCTAGTGAACACGGAGAAGTCAGATACAAAGCCGGCGCAGAGGTTAGATTTCCTCGGCTTCATCCTGGATACAAGGAAAGCCACCCTGGAGCTACCGGCGAGGAAAATACGAGACATCAAGAGAGAGATCAGAGCATGTCTAGCGAAGAAAGTGATTTCTCTAAGAATCCTGGCGAGAGTAGTGGGCCTCCTAGCAGCCTCTATCCAAGCCATTTTTCCGGGTCCCTTACACTACAGAGCATTACAGAGGTTAAAGATAAGACACCTGCAGCAAGGGTTGAGGCATCACCAATCGATACCACTAGATCAGGAATCTATAACGGAACTGGAATGGTGGTTGCAGAATATGGACGCCTGGAATGGCGTGCCATATTCGGAGACAGGCCGGACCTCGTGATAGAATCGGACGCCAGTCGTCTAGGATGGGGTGCCCGGTGCGGAGAGTTGCAGACTGGAGGCAAATGGAGTGTAGAGGAGCTCAGCCTCCACATAAATTGCCTAGAGCTCCTAGCGGGCTCTTTCGCGATAAAGACGTTCACAAGAGACAAAGTGAAGTCTTGCGTCCTGCTGAAGATGGACAACATTTCAGCAGTTCGCTACATAAACCACTTAGGAGGGACAAAGTCCAGGATGCTAGCCGAGCTAGCAAAGGACTTCTGGCATTATTGCCTAAGGACAGGGACATCAGTGACGGCAGAGTATCTGCCCGGAGAGCTGAATGTAGTAGCAGATTGGAACTCGCGATACCTCACGGACTCCAGCGATTGGAGGTTGGATCCAGAGGTGTTTCAGAGGTTGGTCCAGAGATGGGGGCCTTTGCAGACAGACTTGTTTGCGTCGCGCCTGATTGCACAGATACCCAGTTATTTCAGCTGGAGATTGGATCCAGACGCCAAGGGTACGGACGCGTTCCTACAGGAATGGGCAGGCGGCACGCATTACGCATTCCCTCCATTCATGATGCTGAACAGAGTGCTGGCGAAGTGTCGGAGGGACAGAGCGGAGCTAGTACTGGTAGCACCGTTGTGGAAAGCGCAGGTGTGGTTCCCGACGCTGATAGAACATCTGATAGATCTGCCGAGGGTCCTTCCGGAAGGAGAGCGATTGCTCACGGACCCAGCTGGGCAGTGTCATCCTCTGAGAGTGAGGGGGACACTCCCGCTCATCGCGTGCAGGATATCCGGAGACGATGGGAACTGCCGGGCATTTCGATGCAAGCGGCGGAACTTATTGCCGAATCCTGGGCTCCATCGACTAGGAGGAGCTACGACGCGGCTTGGGCCAGGTGGACGGATTGGTGCAGAAGGAGAGGTTTTCATCCCGTTTCGGCACCTGTAGTAGCCATTATAAATTTCCTAGCACACCTGTTGCATAATGGGAAAGCTTTCCGTACTATCGGAGTATACAGATCAGCGATCTCAGCAGGTCACAGTCCGATCGAAGGGGTGCCAGCAGGCGAACACCCAGCGGTATGCAGGCTTATTAGAGGAGCTAAGTTCAGAGCGCCACCCGCTCCCAAATATACAGTTTTATGGGACGTGGCGAGAGTATTGAAATTATTGGAAAGCTGGCCGAGAGATAGATACTTGTCTCTCAAGCAGTTATCAGGTAAATTGGCGATGCTGTTATGTCTCATATCCTGTAAGAGGGTATCGGATGTTAGGGCATTAGAGATTAATAGAAGGACATTTGGACCAGAAGGGGTGACCTTTATAGTAGTACAAAGGACTAAGTCGAACACAACCTCAGTGCACTATCCCTATTTTCCAAATAATAACAAGTGGTGTGTAGCTAGTTGCATAAAAGAATACGAAGCCAGGACAGCAGAAGTGAGAGCGACAAACGCGAATCAGTTGCTAATAGCGCGCAGGAGGCCTTTTCAGGCGGTAAAGACAGCTACCATTGCGAGATGGGTTAAAGAGGTGATGCTAGCAGCAGGTATTGATTTGAAGTTGTATGGGGCGCATTCAGTGAGAGGGGCCATGGCTTCTAAAGCATACAGGACAGGAGTTCCATTGCAGGATATTATGGCAGCTGCTGACTGGGCGAATGATCGAACTTTCAGAGTATTTTATCTTAAACCATCTGAGAGTTTAGCGAGCACAGTGTTGGGACAGCTTTGAACAAGCATAATGCTCGCCTCCAGTCTTGTCATAGAATAAAGATTACCCCTGCTAACTGCGCAGGGAGTATTAATTCTATTAAAGACTAGGAGGCAAGCATTAGTTCCCACCCTCACAAGTTTGATAATCATATTGTATAGTGATAAGGTGTGGATATGATGACAAACTAGCTGCCACCCTGATGTTATGTTTATGTTCTCTCTAGGGGAAGAGCAGAAGAATAATTGATGGATGAACTAGAAGGTTTAAGCCGTGGTGAAGTTAATTGTTGGAGTTCGTGAAGTCCTTGCTCGGTTGGCGGGACGAGAAAGTTTGGTGACAAGCCATTCAGAGCACGTAAAAGAGAGGAGGAGCTCAGGGACAGGATGTGGTCATAGCTGAGCTGGAAGGATGGACTACAGAGACTTTGGGATTTGTAGTTTCAGGAAAACGAAAGTTATATGGACATATGAACATTCTTGGTTTGGTTTGAAATAGTTTTGTTGAAACTGCTGAAGGGTAGTAAATAAAGAAGTTGAAGCATAATGCTCGCCTCCTAGTCTTTAATAGAATTAATACTCCCTGCGCAGTTAGCAGGGGTAATCTTTATTCTCATCCATATCACAAATAGGGTGCACTTTTTTCACATTTTGACAACATTAACACGATTTTCCAAATTCACTTAGGATTGTTTACATAAGATTTGGATATATTGCTTGTCACAGAGCATCACGGCTACGCACTTGAGAAGCGGCAAAGTATGCGTGCCGACGGTAAATTCATTACACATAACAGGCGTTGATTCACCTGCAGAAAAGAAAAGTACATCAAAAAATAATGATTCGCCTTCTCATCAAGAAAGCCAAGTACCTTGCGTGCCGGAAATAAATTTAACAAAATCTGAAATTCTTCAGGAGGTGGAACTCGCTCACATGCACGCTTAAATTCAAGTAAAAATGAATGCTGCATGTAGTAACGGGGGGGAGGCACTGTGCCCTTCTTCTAAAACCCTTCATGACACAGCTGTCTCTATACAAAGCAACTTTCTTAGTGTTCGAGATGACACGAATATTATTAACTTAGTGAGCACTAATGATCCTACAATGGATGATTCCATGATGGCACCAGCTGTGAAACTAGAGCTGGTCAAAAGTACCCAACGCTCTCTAGGTCCTTCCACCCCGGTACATGCCTCTAGAGATGGCAACAACCATGTGCATCTCTTTAATAATCAAATATCCGCTCATGGATTCTCCTCTCATGGGATGTCTGGGCCGAGTGCTAATATCCCATTACCCTCTGCCCCTTCATTCAAATCTGAGTATTCAGAACCATCATATAACTCGAATGAAGGTACTTTAAAGCAACCTTTTGATGCTGGTCCGAATTCTGTAATGGAAGAACAGCTGCTTTTTACGAAACAAGAAACCTCACCTATTGTTTCTTTAACCAGCTCACCATTTAGGACCGAAAATGAAAATTTTGAAAAATCCCTACCAGGCTCTCTCAAACACTAAACCTTCTAGATAAGGGCCACGAGCTTACGCATCTGAAAATTAGAGCACTTAAACACACCTCCTCAGATATACTGATGAAAGTAAACATATTTGAAGTTTTCTTGTTGGGCAGGGCTACTGGTCTTGTTATATGTGAACCAAGGGATCGCTTTTTTGATAAAAATCCTATGCGATTCCCAAGGCTCCCAAACAAATGACAGGGTGGAGAGTCAAGCTCAATTACCATCGAATATTATGGGAGCGAAACAAGATCGGACCTCTAAGTGTTCCTATGATGATGCACTAACTGCATCTGCAAGAAATGAACTGAATACCAAAGCTATTGTGCTTGCTAAAATACTGGAACACATTGTGGGCATGTCGGATAGAATGGTGAATTTGGAACAGAGTTTTCTTACGCTTGCTCCCACCATATCTCTTCTCTCCGATTCGGTAGCGACGAGGTCTGCCCACAGAGAAGAACATCTATCTAATGATTAGCCAGATAGCCCTACGGCTCTAACACACACATTGGAAAATGAGAAGAGTAACACTGAGACAGTAGGAATAGTTAATACCGATCCTCATGTCAAGCAGAAACAAATTCCAAGGGATGTTACCTCTCCCGGCGTCAAACACTTGGATCAAAAAGCTAGAAGAAGTAGTTACTCTTTTACCTGGTAACGTTCTTTCGATGGGATGGTCCGACGACATATTCCATATCTATGACATGTACTCACCACAGCTGTGCTGCTTTGGAAAATCTTTGGCGTCTGCGTCCTGCGTTGATGACGTCGATATGCCGCGCTCGAGGACCTCCTCCGACGGCCAACGTCACTGGATGTTATAAGTAGGACGCACGACACCCGTAGCCTCAGTTGTAGTTTTTTCCCAGAACGTGTGGCACCAGTCTTCGGCCAGTCTGACACACAAAGCCTTGCGGAAACGTAAGCTGCAATCGCATAATACATTCTGTAGCGGGGAAGGCAGGGAGGGAGCGTTATGGAATACGTCATCGGACCATCCCATCGAAAGAACGTTACCAGGTAAGAGAGTAACTTGTTCTTCGAGGGGATTGGGTCCTCCGACATATTCCATATCTATGACAGACTCCCAAAGCAGTACCAATGCAAGGAGGTGGGAAAATAATTTAGAAAACAGAAATTTAGAATGCCCAATCAAATTGTGGAGTAAAGGGCCGCCTTGCCAAAGGCCAGATCCAGCCCACGGATGGAATCGATGGAGGAGTGACGTACAAAAGTATGTACCGAAGCCCAGGTGGCTGCATCACAGATGTTACGAATAGTAACACCCCTCTGTAGGGCAGTAGAGGCAGCCATACCCCTGGTAGAATGGGCCCGCATGCCGACCAGTGGGTCCTTACCCACCAAGCGGTAACACTCGGAGATAGCCAAAACAATCCAGCGAGACAAAGTCTGTTCCATCACAGCTTGTCCCAAACGCTTTCCAGCGTAACCAATGAAGAGTTGATCGTCCACTCTGACCCGGGACATGCGTGAAATATAAAAGCTTAACACTCTCCTAGGATCAAGCCTATGGAGCCTCTCCTCTTCCTTACCAGGATGTGGAGGAGGATAAAACGCCGGAAGAACCACCGTCTGTCCTAAATTAAATTCCAACACCACCTTCGGAAGAAATGAAGGACGAACTCTAAGGACAACCCTGTCCTTATGAAACACAGTGAAGGGTGGCTTAACTGAAAGTGCCTGTAACTCACTCACTCTGCGAGCGGAAGTGACCGCAATCAAACATACAGTTTTAACAGTCTCAAAGGGCATGAATGCAAAGGCTCAAATGGAGCACCCATCAGAAACTTGAGAACAAGGTTCAAATCGCAAACCGGGCACATGGAAAGGTGACGGAGGGAACACATTATCGAGCCCTTTCAGAAACTTCGAAATTAAAGGAATTTTAAAATAGGAAAACTCTTCAGACGAGCGCTTAAATATGGACAGCGCCGCCAGGTAACTTTTAACGGTACCCACTTGCAAGCCCCTGTGGGCCAAAGAAAGCAAAAAACACAGAACCGTGGGAATGTCACATGCAAAAGGATCCACATTCTTAACCCTGCACCAGTTGCAGAACCTATGCCAATGGCAACGGTACAGGGACTTTGTTGTGGGCCATCTGGCCGAGAGCAACACCTCCATCACATCTTCAGGGAGTTCCCAATCCTTATACCTCAACCTTTCAGAAGCCAAGCGTGAAGGTTGAGGGATCTGACCTCTGGATGGAGAACCTGATCCCCCCCCTCCCGTGAGAGCAGATCGTCTCGGTAGGGAAGACGACGTGGAGGGCAGATGGACAAGTCGAGAAGGTCCGGGTACCACGTCCTCCGGGCCCACGCCGGAGCAATATGGATCATCCGGGAACCGAACCTGTAACCTCCGCAGTACTTGCGGGACGACGGGGACTGGAGGAAACGCGTACAGCAGTGGGAATGACCACTCCACCACGAACACGTCTCCTAAGGCTCCTTTTGGAGGAAATTCCCACGAGCAGAACCTCTCGCACTTCAGGTTGATTCTGGAGGCGAACAGATCCACTTGAGGGGTCCCCCAAAGGGCGAAGATCGCCAGGAGAATCTCCTGAGCCAACTCCCACTTGTGAGAGATCGCGCTGTGCCTGCTCAGAGCATCCGCCGTCTCGTTTTCGTCTCCGACCAGATGAACTGCCGAGATCGAAACTTCCTGCTGGATTGTCCAGAACCAGAGCTGCATCGCCTCCCTGCACAGAGGAAGTGACCCTGCCTCCCCTTTTTGTTGAGGTAGTGCATGGCCACCATGTTGTCTGTCAGGATCAGGACATTCTTCCCTCGCACAGTCGGCAGAAAAGCCTTCAGGGCTAGCCTGACGGCCCTCAGCTCCAACAGATTGATATCGAGTCTGGACTCCAACGGAGACCCAACGACAGCTGACTGTCAACTCGTTGGCATGAGCTCCCCATCCCGTGAGGGATGCGTCCGTCACAATCATCACCTCCGGCCAGGGTAGCCAAAATGGAGCCCCCTTCATCAGATTGTCTTCGACGGCCCACCACAGAAGGTCCTGGGCGACCGAGGACGCCACCTAAACAGGGTCCGACAACCTGCCGGATGACTGAGACCACTAGAGCTTGAGTGCCCATTGCAAAGATCTCATCCGCAACATGGCCTCTGGCACCAGAAGAATGCAGGATGCCATGAGGCCAAGCAATCTCAAGAACTTGAACTCTGGGAGACTCTGGGCAAGCTGAAACTTGTGCACCATCTGCTGAATGTGATGAGCCCTCACCTGGGGAGGAAAACACTGCCACAGGGACGTGTCCAGCACAGCTCCGATGTACTGGAGCCTCTGAGTTGGTGTCAAATGGGACTTCTTTAAGTTGAAGGAGAAGCCCAGCTTGTGGAGGGAGTGGCAGGTGACTGACAGATGATCCAGGACTTGCTCGGGAGAGCGCGCCCTGATCAACCAATCGTCCAGGTAGGGACCAATGTGAATCCCCCCTTTCCTGAGGTGCGCTGCCATCACTACCATGAGCTTGGTGAAGACCCTCGTGGCAGAGGTCAATCCAAACGGCAGGACCCGAAACTGAAAGTGCAAGTCGGCAACCGCGAACCTCAGGTACTTCTTGTGCTTTGGATGGATCGGCACATAAGCATCCTTGAGGTCGAGAGACACCAACCAGTCCTGAAGTTGAAGGGCCTGGAGGACTTGAGAGAGAGTAACCATCTTGAACTTGTCCTTCCTGAGGAGTGTGTTCAAACCGCACAAGTCCATGATGGGTCTCAAACCCCTGTCTTTCTTGGAAATCAAAAAATAAGGGGAATACCATCCCTTGTTCCTCTCCGCTACAGGCACCAGTTCTATGGCGCCTTTCTCCAGCAGGGATTGAATTTCCTGCGCAAGGAGTGGATCCGGACTCTTCAAAGAGAGATTCCCCGGTGGATTGTCTTGAGGCCTCTGCCGGAAAGGAAGACAGTAGCCGTGGGTTATGATCTCCAGAACCCACACATCTGAAGTAATGGCGCGCCACTCTGCAAGATGCTTGCCAGCCTTCCCCCAACCGGCGAACCATGGGACATAGCCTCATGACCGAGCTGAAGTGGCTGCGGCGTTGCCTGAGGGCAAAGGGGCAACTGCCCGAGCTGCCTTGGCACCTTGAGTACCTTGTGTTGCACCTCTGGCACGCCTACGGTGGCCCCTTTGACTGGCAGCTCCTCTCGCTTGATCAAAGGAGGAGTAATATCGAAAGGAACCTCCCCTCCATTGCTGTCCCCTAGGACGAAAAGGGGGAGGTTGGCTAACTGCAGTGCCCAACGACTTCGCTGCAGCTTTGGAAGTCTGCAACCTCTCAAGGCTCTCGTCAGCCTTGATGCCAAAAAGATGTTCCCCGTCAAAGGGCATGTTGAGGAGCCGGGCCTGCACATCAGGAGCAAACCCGACTTCCGCAACCACGCAAACCTGCTTATCACAATGCTCGCCGCCATGGACCGGCTGACGCAATCTGCCATGTCCAAACCCGACTGAACGGCCTCACACATGGCATCCTTGCCATCCTGAACCATGGTAAGGAAACCATCCCGTTCGTCCCCTTCGGAAATATATTCAGCCGCTAAGGAAACAGTTCCACAGAGTGTGCGTGAAACGTGACAAAGCACATACGGAGTTGGCCGCCTGAAGCGCCATACCCCCTAAAGAAAACACTTTCTTCGCCCAACCATCAAAACGCTCGTTGTCCCAATCAGGAGGGATGGTAGGATACGACGCCTGCTTTGCCGGGGCCGTAGCCGCCTGCACCACCAAACTCTCCGCAGTGGGGTGCTTGGTCAAGTAGCAGGGGTCGCTACTGGCTGGGTGGTATTTACGCGGCAAAGACTTGCCCACTGCCGGGAGACTCTCCGGAGCAGTCCAAGCCGCCGCCGCCGCCACCCTCTGTAGAACCATATGGAACGGCAGTACAGGGTCAGTTGGTAGACCTTGGTCGAGGTTATCCGAAAGGTCATCCTGAAGAAAATCCCCTGGGGGAGCAGACCATCCCAAGTACTCGGTGACCCTAGACATACGGGGCCGGTACGAGGAGTCGGCATGAGTGCCAGGCTCAGGCCTACAAAACTCCACCTCCGGAGAGGTGTCCAGCCCACTGGCATTGTGCAGGGACTGCCGCAGGTCCTCAATCTGGCTATGGCCCGAGAGAATCTCGTCTGGCACCGTATCAGGAACCATGCCATCATCAGAGCCCTCATCCACCTCTGAAATAAACTCAAGATGGCGGTAAGAAGGCACAGAATGTGGAACAAAGCCATGCTTGACCTTGGCCAGAGCCTTTCTAGGGGGTTCCACTGAGCCCCGGGGTACCCCCGTTGAAACAGCCTTGAAAGGCGTCGAGTGAATCGGCGTCAACGCCGAACGCGGCGCCGACAGCATTGATGGCGTTGACAGAGGCCGGAGCCCTGAGCGTGTCCCTCGACAGCATGGGCGCCGATGGCGTTGACGACTTCTTTGGAGGCGGGGCCTCGAAAGAGTCCATCGACGACCTCGGCGCCACCGGGGTCGACGTCTTCCTTGAAGACACCACAGGTGCACACGGTCTCGAGGACCAGGACAAGACCGGGCATGACGAGAACGATTCCCCTTGTCCGAGCGAATCGTGCCGACCGCCCGAGCCCGAAGGCGTGCGAGCAGTGCCTTTGGACCGATCACGACCGACCCCACTCGGAGGCGTGGACGGATCAGTGCCCTGCGATTCGAGAATCGCTAACATTTTCTTCCCGAAGGAAGCCCATTTCTCCGGCGTTGCATGCTTGGTGGGATAAGCGACCTGCCGACGGGCAGAGTCCTCGGATGAGGACAGGGAAGGCAACCGATGACGGCGCTTCCAGAAGTGCCTCGAAGAGGCAGAGGAGTGGGGGACCTATTCCGGGACCGAGACCCACTGGACTTCCGACGACTATGCAGGGAGTTGCCCCTCGAATCGTCCGTCAAAAACCCTGCAGACCCCGACTTCCGTGGCTTGGACACCTTACCTACCAACAACAAGTTATTGCGCTCCCGCAAGGCTTTGGACGTGAGCGACTGGCAGTCGACACAGTCCTCCATGTCATGGGCCTCCCCGAGGCGCCAGAGGCAGGCGTTGTGCGAGTCTCGTCACTGTCATCTTGGACCCACAGTCCCTGCACTTCTTAAAGCCCGGACGCGGGGTGGAAGACGAGGTAGACATCTTCACGAAGAATATACTTCGCAATACGAACAGGTTCGAAGAACCGAGAAAGAACAAACTCCAAAGAGTCGAGAACTGAGGCTACGGGCGTCGTGCCTCCTACTTATAACATCCAGTGACGTCAGCCGCCTGAGGAGGTCCTCGAGGGCGGCATATCGACGTCATTGACGCCAACGATTTTCCGAAGCAGCAGAGCTGTGGTGAGTACATGTCATAGATATGGAATACATTGGAGGACCCAATCCCCTCGAAAGATGATTCTTAAAAATTAAAAGGCAAAATGAAAATATAACATCAATTGATGTTGCTATCTCTGACATAGTGTAGTATATAGGGGGCAAGGGACCCTCTTTTTTGTGTAGGTGGGCCTGACGCTGGAGGGCTATCAATATACAGCATAGAGTCAACAGCTACCCCTATTTCATAGACGCACAGGAGGTGCACCTAAACTACAGTGGCACTAGATTAGCATGTGCTAGCACAGAGATCACAGGAGGAGGATATAGCGTAAAACAAAGTTTAATTGTTGACTAGAGAACATTTAAAATAGGCACAAACCTATATAACAGAGTAGAATACAAAATACAAGTAGAACCAATAAGCGACATTGCTAAGTAAATGACAAGAAGGTACAATTTCATGTACTGCTGTACAATTTATGCAGCAGTACATGAAATGGTACCTTCTTGTCATTTACCTAGCAATGTCGCTTATTGGTTCGCTAACTCCTTGTATGCAGGAAAATGTGCACTGACCGATGAACTGAAGGCCACCAGAAGCCAACCTTGGGAATGTAAACTTTCGATCTCCTTTATTGAAAACCAGATCTGAGATAAACTAGAAAATCTGGTCACTGGCCCCAAATGGTCTGACTAATTTTAACTCAAAAGCAAACCTGGAGGTCTGGGCGAAGGCCCTTTTTCTGTTATTTTCTGACATACAGTTAAATCGTGCCATTCCCGCATCTTGGAATATCTCCTATATCATTCCGATATACAAGAAAGGTGATAGATGGTTGCCATCAAACTACCGGCCTATAGCCATCATGGACGCAGATTCAAAAATCTTTGCAGGAGTAGAATGGGCAGACTCAAACAACATCTTTTCTGCTACACAATTTGGTTTCCGTAAAGTTATGGGAACAGTAATAGGGGGCCTATTATTCAACCTTCTCCTAGAAAAAGCTTCCAAGAAAGGACCCAATCCGTTCTATATAGCCGCTATTGATCCCTCTCTGGCCTTTGATAAGGTGGAAAAAGTACTATTGTGGTCCAAGCTCCTGCTTCTTGGGATGCCCCAGGGAATTTTAGCCAACTTAATCCATCTGCATGAGGGCTCTATAATTCAGGTATGCCTAAATGCGGAAAGTAATTTATCCCGCATGATAAAAACATCTAACGGACTAAGGCACGGTTGCATATTTTCCTGACACTTTTCAACCTATACATGTTGGATGTGGGAAAGATATTAGAAACAGCCTCTCTAAGCTCCCCTAAAATTGAGGGTAAAAAAATAAGTTGGTGCACGTACGCCGATGATTTTGTGCTGATTGATGGAACACCTATAGGCCTTCAGCGTAAACTCGCTGCCATATCTGTCTATATCCAAGAAAAAGGCCTAATAATAAATGAAAAAAAATCAGTTCTGTGCCTTATGAATCGTAGAAGTAATCTGATCTACAGATGGATTTTAAACGGGCATATTCTGGTAAGAACTAGATCAATGCGCTATTTGGGATTCCCTGAATTTGAGACTAGTAATAACTACTTATATTGGAACTGTGTCTTAGAAAGAACTGTTAATATGATTGGTCAGATGAAAAAAGTGGGCCAAAAATACAGCAAATATTCCTTGATTCAATTACTTAAGTTTTCTAGGTTAAAAGTTGTCCCGAAACGTATATATGGCCTGGATATATTTCCCTCTCTTTGCAGAAGCTGGAATCAAAAATCTGGCAAAAGGTGATCTTTTATCTTCCTAAATGTGTTCCTTTAAATGTTTTGCGCTATCAATTAGGACTTCTCTCATTAGATTGTATGGTTCAATGGAGAAGGATGGTCTTATATAGAAATATGTTTTTGGCCAACCAAAATTGTTTCTATTCAGGAATAGGAGCTAAACTGAAAACGGGATCCTCGGAGTCGCGATGGTTATTGACCCTACAACTAGATTGTCTAAGAGCCCTGGATAACATTGGTCTATCGCATACAAGTCTGATGTGTAACCCCACCAGAGTAAAGTGATTCTTGCAGTAGAGACTGGGCCATAATTACAGAGAGTGTTCGTGCCTCTAGGATTTATTACCACCTAGTCCCATATGGGAACTTTACAGGCAACCCTGAATCATACCGTCTTAAATTCCCCAATCATAATTGGCGCATCGCCTACCTAAGATTTCGCTTTAATGGTTTACTTACTGGGGAAATACTAGAAATTCTAGCGGGGAAGAGTGGTAAACACATTCCATGCCTCTTTTGCCTTGCCATAGCTCTTCTGCAATTGAAACCCTGAGACACCTTCTCTTGGAATGTGACACTATTAAATCCCAACGTGAGTGCTTTTGGCAAGTTTGTTTCTAACCTGTAGTGTGTCACCATCAATGTCGTTTGGTGGAATATGTTGCATGGGAAATCGGTGTCGATAAAATTGGCTACCGGGAGATTTCTCAGTGAAGAATGTGGATTAATGAATATATCAGGCAAAGTGACATAATTTGAAACAAACTGACCAAATCCACCCACGACCAGCGATTCGCTGGTGCAAGTTATTGCAGATCTTCTATGTAAATTGCGCATTAAAGCAAATAAAACAGTCTGGAAATGTCTGAATGCCCTAGAACTTTAACCCCTAGCAATTGACGAATGGGATAAGGCTGTTTAAATTGGAGCGTCTCAATATTGAAGATGTTTAACTAATTATGATACAAGAGAAATTAATCACACCAAAATTCGTCACTATAAAATGTCTAGTCTAAAATAGCCAAGTCAGTGACTTTATTAGGCCTATGGCTCTCTATCCTTAATGAATTAACGGAAATGATCTTGTAATCATTTATATGATATGCTTTCCTATTTTTTGTGGTATGTTTCATGCCAATTGTTGATTTGTTGAAAGGTTGGTTTACTTTTTTTGTTACCGCTTTGCAATTTTTATTGTTTACATGTCACGAATAATACTGTATGACATGATTTTATGGAGTTTTAACATTTCAATTGTAATTGTTTTGTAAACCTTTTTTCAAAACCAAAAAATAAAATAAAATACACACACTCCTCAAATGTAGTAGTACGAGTTGGGTTTGACAGCAACAGGTAGCGGGGCTCCCGCAATATAAATTATGAACAAGTTCTCATGGTCAAATTGAGGAGCCACCTCAGCTCATCAGCAGATATTTGGCAGAATAGTTGGTACTCTCCATACATTATAGAGGTTATTAATAGGTAGGTGCCGGTCAAGTGCTACTGAAAACGAGGGAATTAGTGTTGGCAGTGGAGCCGTAAAAGCATCTCCATTTTGAGAAACTGGGCAAATAAATTGAGGCAGTGGGACTTGAGAATTAGTGACATGGGGGTGCACAAAGGTCATTCCTTGGTTGTCGCATCCATAATCTCACGTGTATGACTGCAGTTACCACAACACAGCTGGAGTAGTGTGGGTAGGTGGAATTTAAGATACGTGGTAGGCAGGTGGCTCAGTGAAAGGGAGAATCCGATTTAGAATATGCCACACCTCTGTACATAATTCCTCAATACCACACTAACCTTTTAGTGCCTCTACACGCCACTATCAATGGGGAGACTCACAACAATATGTAAGGGAAGGGAGCTGACATTAATTTAATGAGTACAATGAGTGTTCTCATGATGGGATTATGTACTTACAGGTGGCAATTTATTCGAATAGCATTATAGTGTTGGATTCACAGTGGTCGATGGAATCATGAGTGCACTGTGATTTGCATACAGCACTAGATCTGCGGTAGACTTTACTCCAGTGTTTGTACAGCACAGAACACTTAGAAACTTCTTATAGTGTCCGCTGACCTGCATGGTACATATGGTACATACTGGAGAGGGGCGAGAACAAGAGAACTTGCTTAGGTATAGGTGAGGTGAATGCGAAGTGATGGTGCTCAAATTGAAATTAGGGATGTTGATATATGGAACTACAAGGCTTTTGGGTTGTTCTGGATAGCCATTTGATATGATCGTTAGAGGGAGGATTAAGGGAAAGTAGGTGTCTCATGTTTGCTGTGCGGCAGTAGGAAACCGCACCATTGAAAGGACAATGTTTATAGCTTAATGTTATATGACATGCTGATACAGATGTACATATTGCTAAGATTGACAAACCTAAGGGGAGGGGGTGGGACTGAATTCTCATTGCGATTAGAACAGCAGTGAGGTGCGTTTGGGTTGAGTTTGACAAAACCAAGTTCTTTGAGTGTTTGTTAGTTGTTTGGTCATCTTTGTATTTGGGTTGTGTGTGTGCTCCGTCACAGATGCGGGATTAGACAATTCAACTGAGGCAAAAATCTGTAAAGACTGTTTAAAGGTGATCTCTTGGAATGTTAATGAATGTACAAAATTAGTTTGACAGTTTTTGAAATGTTTATCCTTTGAGGGGAGGGAGGTGGAACATTCTTTGTTTCGCTGGCTCAGTTTTTTCAGAAATTGGGCCACAATAACCTAATTTTGGGTGGTTATTTTAATGTCAAGTGGACCCGCTGATGGACATAAGTGTTAACTCCTCTTGTTCTGATACTGGGGTAAAGCATAGAGCGCTGGAAGATCTTATGGTGGTGTTCCAGTTACTAGAAATATGGAGACTTCATCCACAAGACAAAAGTTACACATTCTATTCTGGTCGTCATAACATGTATTCACGTATTCATCTACCTTTTACTAGTGGTCTTTGCAGGCAAAATTGAAAAGGTGTGGGGGGGCAACAGGGTCATTGGCCAGATTTTGATTTCTGACCATGCGTCTTTCGATTGAGATGTCACTGTCATATTCAATTCTTAAGTCTAGCTTCTGGAAAACGAACATTACACTACTTGACGACGGAGGTTGTGGACAAAATTGTGACGGAAGCTATGTTTTTTGTCGAGAAGAACTGGACAGAAGTGTCTGTAGATTCTGTTTGGGAGGCATTTAAATGTTACATGAGGGGAATGTTGTTTGGCCTCAAGTAAAAAGCAAAAGATGAGGAAGGAAGAGGTGAAGTTATTACAGGAAGAAATTGTTAAAATTGAAGAGCTATTGATGGTAAGTCCAACTGCTGGACAACAGCCAGATTTAAATGTCAAGAAGCATAAACTAGATAAAGCAGAGTCTTATGTTCAGAACGAAATGTAAATACTATGAAGGTGGAGAGAAGTGTGATCGACTATTGGCTCATCGAGAGTGAGAAAACCATTAGTGCCATTGAAGGCATATCAGGAGATATAACATACAAGCCTAAGGAGATCAATAAGGAGTTCAGAGATTATTAAACAAAATGTCTCACTTCTGCGTAGAAAATGAATGCCGTTGCTTTGAAGGATTACATTGAGGATTGTAACTTAAAGAAGTTGCACCAACATAAGAGACTTAATTTGGAAGAGGATGTTACAGTGGAGGAACTCAAAAGAGCGACATGTCGCTTGAACGTCGGGAAATGCCCAGGCCCAGATGGCCTGCCAGCTGAGTTCTACAAGGTTATGTCGGATGTAGTGTTTGAACTAATGCTTGCAAGGCTGCATTCCGCAAGGAGTAAGGGGCTGCTCCCTTCCACAACTAAGTATGCCTCTATTTCTCAAATCGCTGAAGAAAGGTAGGGACCCATTGAACTTGGGTAGCTACAGACCAATAAGCTTAATTAATAGACAACAAAATATTAGCTAAGGCGCTTGCTATGGGACTGGAGAACATGCCACTTGAACTGATTGATCCGGGACAAGCGGGCTTTGTCAAAGGGAGACATGCATTGGAGAACATGCGCAGGCTGATCCTGACTTTGTATGAGGGTCTGAAAATGTCAACAGATGTGGTGATTCTGGCTTTAGATGCAGATAAGACATTTGTTTGCATAGAATGGAATTTACTGCAGTTGGAATTGGAATGCTTTGGCCTAAGTGAAACCATATTTCAATGGATACAATTGTTGTACTCTAAACCTACAGCCAGTGTGAACACAAATGGTTCGTCTTCAGATGGATTAGATTTGGGCAGAGCTACAAGGCAGGGATGTCTACTTTCCCCACTGCTGTTCACCCTTGCGATAGAACCTCTAGCAGATAGGATTGAAGGGATCCACTGCTTCGAGGAGTCTAATTCGATGAATCATCGCAAAAGTTGTGGTTATATGCAGATGATATGTTTTTAGTGGTGCAAGATGTGGACATATTAGAACTGGCAGCAATGAGACAAATTGATACATTCCATGACGTCTCAGGATACAAAATAAATTGGAGGCCAGGGTGGCATCAGAGGTTTGTACTAGTCAACAGCTGAGTAACTATGGTTTCAAATGGTGTCCAGAAAGAATGACATATTTGGGCATTTAGTTAACTAAGAACGTGGACTGTATGATGGAATGAATCTGAAAAGTTCGATGGAGAATCTGAAGACTGACCTGGACAGATGGTCAGAATTGAGGCTGTCTATGGGGAAATGTTAACACAATTAAGCAGACAACAGCTATAATCAGCAAAGAAAAAAGATATGAAGAAAATAGAGCATATGATACAGTCTTTCTTGTGAGTTGGAAAACAATCCAGCCTGAAATCATTGAGGATTCAACAGATGTCTGGACACAGGCAGAGACCAGTAGGTGTACGCCACTTTCACCGAGGGCACGTCTGACATCTGTAGATTCAAGTGGATGTAAATCTTATCCTCCAACCAGGTTGAGGAAGTGTTGGCAAAGCCTTGTGAAGTCAACTAAAGGGACGGTCTTCCATTCCAGAAAATGATCACTATGGCTAAACCCAGAGATTACAGAAAATGGGAAGACACTGTTCTGGGCAAATTGGTTCCCGAGTGGTGTCCAGTGGCTTGGCAACCTATATTCAGATAAAAAGTGGATCACTTTCAGGGATCTGAAGGCAGGAGGAGGTCTGGTAGACTGCACATATGCAGAATATCTGAGATTAAAAAGGATTGTTGGTGCGAGTATAACAGAAGGGAGCAAAGACTGCACAGAATGGTTGAAGAAATTTAAAATAGATGGTCATATTGCTTCAAAAGTCTACAAACACCTGACTAAAAATAAAGAAGTTAACGAAATCCTACTTCATAAATAGTCTGAGGCAATTGGTACAGAAATGAGTGTGGGCAAATGGGACAATGTATGCAGGAATGTATGCATGACATCATTAAACCTTGGAGAAAAGGTTAGGCAGATTAGAAATTCTGATAAGATTGTACTGAACTCCACTCAAACTTCACGCAAGGGGTTTGCTAGACTCTGAAGCGTGCTGGAGGTGCAAACACAGAGTGGGTTCATTTAAACATATGATCTGCGAGTGCGGAGGGTATTCTGGGAAGAAATTACATTAACTATGAACAAAGTATTGATGCTAGACATTGGGCCTAATTAGGAGTACGGCGGTAGGGGGTTAACAGCACCGGTAAGGATGCCGGTGCCGTTACCCCCTACCGCTGCATTCCAAGGTCCCTTAGTGGGTCCCACTAGGGTCGGCTGGTTTTACCAGCCGCCCTTAGTGGGACCCGTTAAGGGACCAGGGAGCTAATAACGGGCCCGCTATTGGCGGCCCCGTTATTAGCTCCTTCCCCATTCCCATTGAACCCTATGGGGGCTCGAATGGGAATGGGGAATGGTTTTCAGAATGGGGATTTACCGGGTCCTCCAAGGTTGGAATGACCCGGTAAGTCCCCATTATGACAACCCAGACACAGGTTTGGAGGCAGCCATGGTGCTAATAGTACCATGGCTACCTCCAAACTCGTAATGAGGCCCATTGACTATGATTTTACAACCATTATGCTGGGGGGGGGGGGGGGGGGGTGGGAGGGAGGATTTAATAGCAGATCTGGGGGCAGTAGAGGGATGTGTATTTGTAAAACGTTTTTAGCTGTCATCTGTTATTTATTTCTCAATAAATATGTGAATACAAAATATGACAATGCATTACTTACCGTAAAAGCATTTCTGATGGTTGTATCTGCTTAGATTCACATGCTGTGCATAGGTCCGACATCCAGTGGTCACTGCGGAGTATTGCATTTTGTTTTTCGTAGTCGAAAAGGGGACGTCGACAAGGCGTGTCTGTAACACTATCCCTATAGTGACGTGCGTTGTACCCACAATCCCTCACGCGTCGAGGTCCCTCTGTTTGTATTTTTCTGCCCTGAGGGAGCCTTCTAGACGTGAGTGAGTACAGAAAAGAGAGAAATATAGAAAGATGTCTATGTTCCTTCCATCCAAGCGGGGAGGAAGGGTGGGCGCATGTGAATCTAAGCAGATACAACCATCAGAAATGCTTTTACGGTAAGTAATGCATTGTCTTCTGATGTTTGTTAATCTGCTTAGAATCACATGCTGTGCATAGACTAGCGAGCAGTACCCGGAGTTGGCGGTGGGTTATGAGAAGGAACAGTAGAGAAAAGATGTCTTAATACTGCCTGCCCAACCTGGGAATCAGATCTAGAGTGTGCATCTAGACAGTAGTGTTTTGTAAATGTGTGCACAGAACTCCAGGTTGCCGCTTTGCAGATGGACTCAAGGGGAACATTTGCAATGAATGCTAGGGAAGCCCCCGTGCCTCGAGTGGAATGTGCTCTTGGCTTGAAGGGTAGTTCTCTCTTAGCAAGAGTGTAACAGAGAGTGATGCATTGTACAATCCATCTAGATATAGTGGACTTAGAGACTGCATCTCCTTCTCTTCCTGCTGCCACCGAGACAAAGAACTGATTAGTCTTTCTCAGTGATCTGGTTCTTTCCATGTAGAACATGACAGCTCTGCGTACATCTAGTGTATGCAGACTTTTTTCTCCCAAGCTGGAAGGGTTTTGAAAGAACGTTGGTAGTTCTATAGATTGGTTTACATGAAATTTTGAGATGAATTTTGGTGCAAACCTTGGGTGTGTGCGAAGAACCACCTTATCTTTGTGAACTGATACGAAGGGGTCTAGTACAGAAAGAGCCTGTAGTTCACTTACTCTCCTAATGGATGTGATAGCTATTAGGAAAGCAGTCTTAAGAGTGAGGTATTTAAGAGTTGCCTTGTGCATGGGTTCGAAAGGAGTGCCCATGAGTCTAGAAAGTACCACGTTTAAGTCCCATCCGGGAGCTGGGTTAGCTATCGGGGGGTGTATTCTTTTTACCCCTTCCATAAAGGCTTTGATAACTGGTATCTTCCACCACGACACTTTAAGTTGGGAAGTGGTGTATGCAGAAAGTGCCGCTAGGTGGACTTTAATGGAATTAAACACTAGACCTGAATCCAGTAAATGGGTCAAGTACAGAATAATGTCAGTGGCAGAGCAGTCAACCGGGTTGATGTTCTTACTTCTACACCAGATGACAAATCTTTTCCACTTGCTAGAGTAGCAGTGGCGAGTATTAGGTTTTCTGGCTTCCCTGAGGATGTCCATACATCTCTGTGGGAGTTGTAAATGTCCAAATTCTATGATCTCAGGAGCCAGGCTGCTAAGTTCATGGTCTGAGGGCATGGATGCAGTGTTCTGCCCTTGTCTTGTGACAGCATGTTGTACGGGCAGGGAAGTTTCACTGGGGGAGATAGGGACATCTCCATCAAGTGAGCGAACCATGGCTGCCGGGCCCACATTGGGGCCACTAGTATCATGGTAACCTGCTCCTGGTGCATCTTGTGCACCACTTTGTTGAGAAGGGGAGTCGGGGGAAAGGCGTAAACAAATTTCCCTGACTATTGAATCAACAGACCGTTCCCCTTGGACTGGTTCTGGGGGTACCTGGAGGCGTAACTTTGGCATTGTGAGTTCTCCAGGGTTGCGAACAGGTCTATTTCCGGGAATCCCCATTGCGTGAAGACGTCTAAGACGATGTCTTCGTGCAATTGCCATTCGTACTCTTCGGGCAGTGGGAAGTCTCTGCTGAGTTTGTCTGCTAGCAGATTGAGTTCCCCTGGTACATGTTGTGATAGTAGGAACATGTTGTGTTTGAGAGCCCACTTCCATATATTCTGGGACAGCTTGGACAGTCCTGGAGAGTGAGTGCCCCCTTGCTTGTTGAGGTAGTACATGGCTGTGGTGCTGTCTGTGAGGACCATCACTGTCTTTCCTTGTAAGTGTTCCTGAAAGGCTTTCAGTGCTTTGAACACCGCTAGTAGTTCCAGCAGGTTTATATGCTTGGATGCTAAACTCGGAGTCCACACTCCGTGGGCCGTCTGATGGGATAGGTGAGCCCCCCATCCTGTAAGGGATGCGTCTGTGGTTAGAGTGGCTTCCACTGCGGGTGTGGCAAAAGTTTTCCCTAATAACAGGTTTTCTTTTGTCCACCACCGTAGCGAGAGAACCAAGGCCTGCGAGACCACCACTAGATCGTCCCATTGTCCGCTGGCCTGACACCACTGGCTGTAGAGCCACTCTTGCATTGGGCGCATGCGCAGGCGCGCGTGAGGTACCAAATAAATACATGACGCCATCATCCCTAGCAAGCGCATTGCTTTGCGTACCGTCACCTCTCGGCCTACTACATAATGGGGAATTTGAAACAGCATGTTTTGGACCCTCTCGTTGGAGGGGAATACGAGGCCGTCCTTTGTTCGAATTAGAGCCCCTAGGAATTGTTTGGTTTGGCTGGGGTCTAAGCTGGACTTCTTTTCGTTGATGGAGAAGCCCAGTTGGGACAAAAGGTCTACGGTCTTTTGGGTATTGGAGAAGCATGTTTCGTAAGAATCCCCTATTATGAGCCAGTCGTCGAGGTAAGGGTATACCGGGATAGATAATCTGCGCAGGTGGGCCGCTGCCACTGCCAGTACTTTCGTGAATACCCTTGGTGCAGATGCTATCCCGAAGGGTAGTACTCTGAACTGGTAGTGTTTGTCCTCTATTTTGAACCTGAGGTATTTTCTGTGCGATGCCAACATTAAAATATGAAAGTATGCATCTTTCATGTCCAGTGTTGTCATGTAATCCCCTTGTGATAATAGTGGGATTACCTCCTGTAAGGTCACCATACGAAACTTTTGGGGTTTGACAAATATGTTCGCTGGGCGCAGATCTAATACAGGGCGCATGGTTAAGTCCTTTTTGGGTACAAGGAAGTACACTGAATAAATACCTTCTGTTACCTGTGATAGGGGGACGGGCTCTATAGCTTCTTTCTTCAGTAGTTCTTCCACCTCTTGAAGAAGAATGGAGAGGTGTTGCGGTGTCATGCGTCGGTTCCGTGGGGGTTTGTACTTCGGGGAACCGTTGAACTCGATGCAGTATCCGTGGGCTATGGTGGATAATACCCAACAGTCTGACGTGATTCCCTCCCATGCTGAAAGGAACGATGTTAGCCGGCCCCCGACCGGTGATGCATGGGAGGGGACCCGAATTTTCGGGTCATTTGCTGGTATTGGGTGTGGAACCTCTGGGGCTGGAGCCACGACCTCTTCCTTTGCCACGGCGTTGGCCTCTTTGACTGAACTGGGTGTTACCCTGGTTAGTGGGCCAGTTGGAGCCAGAGTAATATTGTTGTTGTTGGTTCTGCTGCTGTCTTTGGCCACGAAAGGAGCGTTTATTACCATAGCCTCGCCTGTTAGGGGGCCTAGAAATTTGATCAAGAGTCTTGATGGTATCAAACTCTTTTTTAGCATGTTCTAGGGCCTCATCTACTGCTTTCCCAAACAGATGCGTCTGTTCAATGGGTTTATTTATGAGGGAGGCTTGGGTTTCGGGCTTAAAACCGGAATTGCGTAGCCAAACGTGGCGCTTGAGAAGTATTCCCTGCACTAGGGAGCGGCCAGCCGTCTCAGCGGCATCTAGGGAGTTTTTAACGATGCCCTGGTTTACCAGTGTGCCCTCTGATATTATAGCTAGCAGGCGAGAACGCAGAGGTTCAGGTGCTTCCTCTGCTTCGCTGCGCAGCTTGTTCCACTGTGCATCTGCGTAGCTAGCTAAAAGTGAGTTGTTATTAGCAATTCTAGTAGAGAAGGCGGCGGAGGTCGTGATTCTCTTCCCCAGTGCGTAGAGTTTTTTGCCTTCTTTGTCTGGAGGTGCTTCACTAGTGGATAGTGGCACCCCGCTCTTTTTCTTGTGTTGGTAACCACAAGGGAGTCCGGAATAGAGTGTCCTCTGATGTATAAAGGGTCAGAGGATGAAGGGCTGAAGAGCTTTTCTATTCTAGGGTTGACCCCTCTTACTAAAGCTGGGTTTGTAAGGGAAGGAGAAATTCTTCTTTTAATAGAAGCCAGGAGTGGAATAGATTGGCTAACAGGGGCTCTTTCTTTGATGACTTTTTCTACAAAGTCAATGTCTGGAAGAGTTTCCCCTGTATCAATCTCAAAATGCGCTGCTGCCTTGCGCAATAGTGCATTGAGGGAAGGTTGGTCATCTATGGGAGAGGAGTTCCCATGTGAATCCTTGAGAGGAGAAGGTAGAAAGGCATCAGGGTCTGAATGTACTGATGGGGATTGCCAAGGCTGCACTGACGGTGAATGCCAGGACTGCGAGGTAGCTGTATCCTCTTCAAACCCTGTAGCAGTGGTGTAAGGATCTTCTTCGAACGCCTCTTCCTCAAGTTCTACCTCTTCTTCTCCCCCCAAACACTCATCTTCTTGGAGGTATTGCTCCTCCTCAGTGAGGTCAACCAGCCTAGGAATCTTGACTCTAGGGTGATCCTGTGCCCATTCTCTTTGTCTTTTGTGAGTGGGTGGGTCTTGGTTTCCTAGAAACCTTTCCATTTTCTCCATGCAAGAATGGAGTCTTTCAAGGGTCTCATGGGGTAACCCCTGAATAGTCTAGAGGGGGGAAATTAGTGTTTTCGCCTTCGAATCGTTTCGAACGCTCCCACAACGTCGACGAGAGGTTCCCATCTCCTTCTAAAAAGCCTTCAGGTAGTTCGGAAGCGTCCTTTGGAGAAAGGGGTAGTTCCTGGCTACTTTTATGTTTTTTTGACGCGGTATTCGACGTTTGTTTCGTCGTCCGCGTAAGTTTGTCTTCGGCGACAATTCTCGCTAGGCTCTCGACCATGATTTTGTCCGTCGAGGGCTCTGTTGTCGACGTTGTGTGCGTTGCGCGTTGTACCTCGACGGTCGCTCTATGGAGCGCTGCGTCGGATGTTTTTGGGGTAGCGCCCGTGTTAGATGGAAGCCCAATCGCGGGTCGCGGCTGCGTTTGCGGGTGGGGCTTGTGACCTTTACGGTCTGCGGTAGACGCCGGAGTGCCCTGCGTCCCCTTCGGCGCTGATGGATCCTTCGTTCTCGACGAAGAAGAGCCGTGGGTAGTGTGTTTAGCCTTATGGGGTTTGTGTGCGTCCTTGTCGCCGGGGTGTTCATCCCCATAAGCAGGGCGTGAGCCGAGCCCGTCGGGGCCGGGGACGGACGACGAGGAGCGGGAGCGCTCCTTCTGGGGGGTTCATGACTTCCGTAACGAACGTCGAGTTATCGCACTCCTCCTCACTTTCAGTAACAGCGGCAGCGGGTGAGGAAACTGACTTCGACATCGCGTAGTCCGCCCACCTCTTAACCCTACGTTCTTTAAGAGTCCTGGGTTTTAAGAGCTTGCAGGCTGCGCAGCTGTTCTCTATGTGATCGAGGGGTAAGCAACGATTACAGAGCTTGTGCTTATCTTTCCAAGTATATTTGCCCCTGCAGCGTGGGCAAAACTTAAATGGTGTCCTCTCCATAGCTGAGGCAATAATAGCTGGCGATAACAACCCCAAGGGAAAGAAAGGGGAGAAAGAAAGACATTCTCAAAGAGAAGAGACAAAGTTTTAACCCCCACTCTCCCTACTGTAATTTGGCCGTCGAGGCCAGGCCACGTGTTCGGCAGCGCCGAAGGATCTCCTCCGCTCTTCCTCTCCGTCGAAAATCAGTTCGGCGGAGAAGCAGCTTCACAGCTAACGTCGAGGGGGAGGGATCGTTATCAGTATATTAAGTTATGACAAAAAAGGACCGAGGTCCGTGGCAAGTATAGCAATGTCTCTCTAGGAGCTCCGCGAAAGGCGACCAGAAACTGGGCAGAAAAAAACAATCTGAGGGACCTCGACGCGTGAGGGATTGTGGGTACAACGCACGTCACTATAGGGATAGTGTTACAGACACGCCTTGTCGACGTCCCCTTTTCGACTACGAAAAACAAAATGCAATACTCCGCAGTGACCACTGGATGTCGGACCTATGCACAGCATGTGATTCTAAGCAGATTAACAAACATCAGAAATATATATACTTGTATCTTTATAATATTGTGTATTAATTGCAAAATTGCTTATCTGAACTCAGATTTAGATGTGCGACTTTATTAAAGAATATCTTTTTCAGTATATCGGTGTAGTGCATCTTCTAGAGTTATGTGTGGGGACTAATTGTACCTCTGTGTCAAAATATTACCCCCACCTGAAGCTTAAGCCTTGCCTCTCTGCCTATACTACCCACATTTAAGAGGGGTTTGCTTTCCTTTCTTGTGAGGTGCTTTAGCCTTCCCCCTGGGGTTAGTTGTAGCATCCTCAGAGGGTGGTAGCAAGTGGCAACATTGCATAACGAGTGCTGGAACGAACATTGTTAAATGCGTGTGATGAAAGACGTGAGTGAAGCTAAACTGCTGATGAATGTTTGAACTTGAGAAGGAAAGATACGATACTGAGAGTGGATCGGCACTGTGAATGTGCTCAATCGAATATCTCTGTAAAGTATCCTGCCAAGAATGGGCAGAAACGAAAATAGAATTGATCAAAACATTGTGCGAAGTGAATCGAAGTGGTCCTGCAGCGGTTTAAGCAAAACCCATCACACATTCGAAAGTCTTCGATTTTGATATAAAGAGGAACAACAGTAGAAAGTCAAATTACATGGTCAGAGCCCAAACGAAGGAGACCAAGTGTAAACATTGTGGTAAAAAGGGGGTCAAAGCCTGAAGTAGGGAGACCCATGATGAACACTGGAAGCGAGAAGTTGTGCATGTCAAGAACCCGATAAAGCTGGTGCGTGTGCGTGCGTGTGTAACGTGCCACCTTGCCCAGTGTTGAAAACATGGGGAAGGGAAGCCCAACTCCTCAACCGTCCCAACATATTTCTTGAACACTTATTTGTGCATACGCAATTGTCCCACACCCTTTTGTATTTACAAGTAAGGATTGGCTATAGGTTTATTAGTATATGTCCTTTTATTTTGACAGAGACTCTACTAGGACTGAAGTAATATTATTTGATGGTCGTAGCTTTCTCCCATCTTTAGATTTAGGTTAGATAGGCATTCAACCAACTCATTGAAGTTCGATAAACACCCTTGAAATGTGATCACTTGGGCCCGTCTTCACTGTTTGATAGCATGCCTTTCTAACACTTCCCATCACAACAATCTCCAAGCCAGGAGTGAAGAATTTGGTGAGGAAGACTCTAGGAATAGGCGGGAACCCACAAAGATGTATCCCAGTGGCTCAGTGAACAACCAAGGGTGGTAGCCCGGGAAGATAACTATCCCTGCATGGGGATACCCTAGGATGTCCTAAGGAATAGATCAAGTGGGATGTTGGTATCCCAACGCTCTTCCAAGCTGTGGAACCTCCCAACACCAAGATGGCAGACCCTGGCAAGAAAAAAAGTGGTAAATGGGCCAAAAACAGTTTGGGTATAGAAATCTCAACCGAGTGCATGTGGGGAGGGAGCAGGGGAATTCAGGGGGTCCGCAGCAGAAACCCCAAACCAGGATATGTCAGCAGGAAAAGTTCTTCAGCAGGTAGGCAGACCTGCGTCTTCAAAGTTGCAGAACAAGAGAGAAGAGGCCAGGCAGAGCCTTAAGAATAATTGCAAAAAAACAGTTACAAACAACATGGAGGCTTCCATGTGGGCTCACAAAGAGCCCACATGGTCAGAATGGCCTTTTTGAGCCTACCTTGTGGAAAGGGAGTTTGAAAATACCCAATAAACAAGAACAGGATTATTGGTGCCAATGGCTACGGGTCTAATGGGCTACCTGGGAATGGGTGCCATACAAAGGACCAAACACATACCTTAAATGAGGCATCAAGGTTTTCAATGGCAGTGGGACTTCAGGAGAAGTTCCCTCTAGCCAACAATAATACGTTGGTGCTCCACAAATTAGAGGGGAAAAAGCATAAGGTTGAAGGGCCATAAACAGAGTCCCTAAAATTGCCAAAACAGGACTTCTGTTTTTATGCTTGTTTACAGCCTACTAATTGCAACTTTAAGAAGGCAGTGGTTAAACTGCTGGAGAACTCTGTGAAAATGTCTTATGAGCAGGGCATAAAGCCCAACATTTGATGTGTCTCATGCTTTTATAGGTGATCATGTGGTATGATGGATGAGGAATAGGCATGGCACTGTTTTTGGTGAAGTGTGCTCGTTCATAGAGTGGGCTTCAATGTTTACACAGGAGAAAGAGTGCCAAAAGAAGTGAGACTTAAGTCTGAGTGTACACTCCATTGCACAAAAGAGCCAATACACCGTGAGAGCAAATGGACAGCAGAAACTAAGTGACCATTTACAGCATAAGGAAGTTCATCTGTGCAACCAAAGTGTCACGGTGACGGAAAGTAGGCAATAAAATTGCTCAAATCTTTTTACCTGGTCTTCTTGCTGCAGGTGGCAACACAAAATCATCTGCAAATATGACAACTGATACATAAAGGCAGGAAATGCAAAACAAAGGCACACATTTGGTCAATAAACATCCAGAGCTATAAATATGAAATACTGAGGAGAATGTGGCTGTACTGAGCATAATGAGAAGTCTAGAATGTGATTCTGAGGTACCCACACAGTTCAATGAACAGGCTTCCAAGTGGGGGAGCAGACATTGTAGGGTGATGACAATTTTTAAAAAGCAGTGGGAAGAACGTTGAGGTTGCCTAAAAAAGGTGATGCTTTTACCTGGCCATCCTGCTGAAGGTGATGGTGCAAGATCTGTGAGTGCGGCTGTTGGTGTGGGGTCAGGATGTGCATGAAGGGAGTAGGGGGGTATCCTGCTGCAGCCGCAGCATTGATGGGTCCTGCGCTGCCCAGAGCTGAAGGCAAACTAAAGGAGGCGGCCGGCGTTCCAGTGTGAAATCCCTGCTTCTCGAATGATTGCTGATAACAATAAGGGGACAAATGGAGAGAGAAAACAAAAGTCAAAGAATGAGGCACACAAACCGCAGGAGAGAGAACCAACAGTAATAGTAAATACAATCTCTTTTCTTATCGGCATACAACACAGAAATTACATTTTTGGCATCCAACAGTATGCATCCATAAACCCATTAGAAGCACAATTCTAAATATGGTGCTTTGTTCGTTCCCATCAACAATCAATAGTCAACAGCTCAAAAACACGCCTAGCAGCAGAATGCCTATCAATGTTAAGTAATCAAGAGGTCAGTGTACCTGGCCAACATTTCCCAAACTGAGTGTAGTGTGCATTTAGGTCCAACTCAATTTGGTGACTAGTCTGGAATATTTCAACTGAGACTTGCAAAGACATTGGGTATACTCCATTCTCAATCATGTGGGAGTACAGGCAAAATGCAAGAGGCCATTATGGCCAGCACTCAAAAGTCATTGGCAGGATCCCGCACAGTGATCTGAAACTGATATTATTTGACTAATGTGGACGCTTTTTGTGCAGGTGGAAAGGCCTTTGAGAGAGGTCTCCAAAACAGCTGTCTTTAAACAGAACCTCATGTCTTCATAAAGTGTCCTGAAAACAACACAGCCAACTTTGCCTTCCGGAGACGATTATCAAGCTCACGGATACATGCACACCTTCCCTTCTGAAGGGCGATGAAACAAATGGCACCTTAATGAACACTCAAAAGGCAGAGCCATGAAATGGAAGAGCGTTGGACCCACCCCAAATTACAGTACTGCCTATGATTTAGATTCTCAGGAATATGAAAGAAGATATCCTGTGAGGTTAAAGACATCAAGAAAAACCCCTATGCATGAAATAGCTTGGAAAGGGTGAATATTTTCCTTTTCAGATGAATTTGTACACAGACTCAGGAGTGCTGCAAGCTGCCACCGTTCTAGGGAACAAAGTAGTATATGAGGTACCATTCTTTTCCCACCTGTGCTGGGGTTTTGGGAGGACTCCACGTATAGTCCTCCTGGCCAACGTTGGGAAACCTCTCTGCAAAGAATTTCAGGGAGGGACAAATGTGAATCATTTCATGGGGCTTCTGTACCAACGGGGGGAAACAGATATGGAAAACTATCTACACATCACAAGTGTAAACAGACAGTGCACAGGTTTTGGAGTAGGAGTGGAAATTAACTGATCCTGCTGGACCAATTAGATTGAGCCCTAGCTCTCTGCTGACCCGCAAATACCCTTTAAAGATAAAACTGATAAGGGCCCAAGAAGACCAATGACTTGGCTGTAGACCTTGAAGCTCTACATTTCTCAAATGACTAATCTACGTTAGACCGACAAAAAATGTAATAGTTAAAGAGCATGTCCAAATGTTTTGTCTGGATACAAAAAACCATGGAGGTAGACTCCCCGGAATTCCACCAAATGACAGGTCTCGGGTTCATGGATCTGGTCAAACCGTCCACTGTACCAAGGCTGATTATCAAAATCGGTTTGGCTCTTGCATTGCATCCAGTAGCGTAGCATTGTGCAAAAAAATGAACAAGTTACTTACCAACTGGTAACTTTCTTTCGACTGGATGTTCCTCCAACGTATTCCACATTTTTGACATGTAATGTCTACCGCTCTGCTACTTTGGAAATTTTTCAGCAGAGTAGCCTCAGTTTATGTTTTTTCCTTCATAACGTGTGACCTGCTCCTACACAATGCCTGCTTGACTGCACATAGCCTTGAGGGAAAATTCTTCAGAGGGGCAGGCTGGGAGGGTGCTGTGGAATACGTTGGAGGAACATCCAGTCGAAAGAACGTTACCAGTTGGTAAGTAACTTGTTCTTTGAATGGATTGTGTCCTCCAACATATTCCACATCTTTGACAGACTCCCAAAGCAGTATCAGAAAATGGAGGATGGAGAAGAATTTAGAATACCCAATCAGATGGCAGAATAAAGAATCGCTTTACCACAGGCCATATCTTGACCATGGAGCGTATCCAGGGAGTAATGTTAGACAAAGGTGTGGATAGAAGCCCATGTCACTGCGTCACAAATATTCCTAATAGGAACTCCCCGCTGCAGGGCTGTGGAAGTAGCCACGCCCCTAGTGGAGTGAGCCCGCAACCCTCCAGGAGGGTCCTTGTCCGCAAATCTGTAACATTCAGTAACGGTGAGGATAATCCACCTGGACACAGTCTGTTTGGTAACAGCCTGGCCCAATCAGTGTCCAGCATACCCCACAAAGAGTTGATCGTCCACTCTGACCCTGGACATTCTAGAAATAAAAGCCCAGAGCTCTCCTAGGGTCTGACCTATGAAGCCGCTCCGCTTCCTTACCAGGATGAGGATAGAAAGCGGGAAGTACCACTTTCTGGCTTAAATGAAACTCAGACACTACCTTAGGTAGAAAGGAAGGACGTACCCTCAGTACAACCCTATCTTTGTGGAACACAGTAAAGGGTGGCTTAGATGAAAGTGCCTGCAATTCACTCACTCTGCAAGCGGATGTAACCAACTAAGAAAACCGTCTTGAAAGACAACAATCTCAAAGGACAAGAGTGCAAAGGTTCAAATGGAGCACCCATCAGGAATTTCAAGACCAAATTCAGATCCCATACCGGCACCCGAAAGGGGGACAGCGGGAACACATTAGTGAGCCCCTTTAGAAATTGGGAAATCAAAGGAATCTTAAAATAAGAACATTCTTCAGACGAGCGCTTGAAGAGACAGCGCCGGCAGGTGACCTTTAATGGTACCTACTTGAAGGCCCCTGTGGGCCAAAGAAAGCAAGAAAGACAGAACCATGGAAATGGAACACTACATACATTGTGTCCTTTGCACCAGCCGCAAAACTTACGCCAACGGTACAGGGATTTTGTTGCCGGCGGCCTGGCCGAAAGCAACACCTCCATCACGTCATCCGGGAGGTCCCAATCCTTATATCTCAACCTTTCAGATACCAAGCGTGAAGGTTGAGAGTCTTGACCACAGGATGGAGAACCCACCTTCCCCCCCCCCTCGCACGAGAGACTTTCCTCTTGGTAGGGAAGACGGCGTGGAGGGCAGATGGACATTTCTAGAAGGTGTGGGTACCACGCTCTCCTGGCCCAATGCGGAGCAATGAGGATCATATGGTATCCGAAAACTCCTTAACACTGAGGAATGATGGGGACCGGAGGTAACGCGGACAGAAGTGGGAATGACCAATCCACGACAAATGCATCTCCTAAGGCTCCTCTTGGAGGAAATTCCCTTGAGCAGAATCTCTCACACTACTGGTTGGTACTGGTCGCAAAGAGATCCACTTATGGGGTTCCCCAAAGGGCGAAGATCTCCAGAAGGACTTCCTGAGCCAACTCCCACTCGCGAGAGACTGTACTCTGCCTGTTCAGAGCATCCGCCACTGCATTCTCCTCTCTGGCCAGATGTACTGCCAAGAGTGATATTCCTTGCTGGATTGCCCAAAACCAGAGCTGCATGGCCTCTCTGCACAACGGCAGTGACCCTACCCCCCCTTTTTTGTTGAGGCAATGCATGGCCACTGTGTTGACCGTCATGATCAGGACACCCTTTCCCACGCACATTCCTCCGACTGGCCCTCAGCTCTAATAGGTTGATGTGGAGTTTGGACTCTGACGGAGACTAACGACCGCTGGCAGTCAGATCATCGGCATGAGGTCCCCATTCTGTGAGGGAAGCGCCCGTCAATACTGCAGTGGCAGACCCCATTCCCATCTCCTGAAGTGTTCCACAGGGATCCTGCGTTTCATGCACTCTGTACAACATTTTTACCAAGCCCCTTTTCGATGATCTAGGTGTCACCTACACCAACTATGCAGATGATACCCAGATCATCCTCCCACTTTCAGGTGATTATGACAAGGATTTGGCGAACAGAGTGTACATCATCATCCAGGCATGGATGGCCTCACACGGACCATGCCTGAATGATGATAAAACCGAATTCATCCTGGGCACACGCATTAACTTAAAACAACTGGGGCCTGAATACTCCTCATTTATAATCGACGGCAACTGTATTAAGGTAGCTCAGGAGGTAAAGACTTTAGGCTTTTATCTTGACTCTACACTCTCATTTGCCAAACAAGTTAACACTTTAGCGTCCTCCACGACCTATACGTGTAAATTTATAAGAACATTTCTCTCCAATAACAGTTGTACCGTCTTGGCCAGAGCACTAATCCTGTCCCGTCTGGATTATTGCAATGCATTGTACATAGGCTCTAACAAAGCCATCATCAAAAAAATCCAAACCCTACAAAACAATGCCCTCAGAGCGGCATTAGGCATCTCTAAAAGAAACCATATCTCTGAGAACAGGTGACAGAACAATTGGCTCCGAACCAAAGACAAAATTCTCCTAAAAACCCTGTCACTCCCCTATAAATCACTCAACAGCGCCGCCCCTATCTACCTTTCTGAGAGATTCCACAAACAAACATCCATAAGACCCACCAGATTAGCAAATAAGGATCGACTGGTCATCCCCAAATTCAAATTTACCACCATCGGAGGTAACAGTTTTCCTGTCAAAGCGGCTAAACTTTGGAATTCCATGCCTCCTACATTGAGAATTAGCCAGTCCTACACCAACTTCAGAACTAACACTATCTCATGATTGAAAGCTAATGACTGTTAATTATTGCACTATGTCGAATGAACTGTAATTAACACTGATCATCCCAACCTGCTACCATTACTTGCCACTACTTCCAACATTTAACGTGTGTAAAAACTTGTAAACTCTGCCATTGTAAGATTTGCTCCACACGCTCATATGCTCCCAATAGATGCTACCAGATCTCTGTACATAATGACTGTAATATCTGTATATAAGTATTTCTTGTCTGCTCTGTAATTTATGCTCCACAATGTTGATTTCCTGTAACTAAGCCTTGCATTATCTTGTATCTGCTGCACCCTTTTACCTCCGGGTCTGATGCGCATTATAAATATAAACAAACAGTCACCCCTGGCCACGGTTGCCAAAACGGCTCCCCCATCATCAGATTCCCATCGTTGGCCCACCACAGAAGATCCTGCGAGACCGAGAATGGAATCGGAACAGGATCAGACATCTTGCCTGAGAATTGGGACCACTGCATCTTGAGGACCCATTGCAGGGATCTCATCCTCCGCCTGGCCTCTGGCACCAAAGAAATTGCAGGATGCCATGAGGCCGAGCAACCTTAAGAATTTGAAAGCCTGAAGACACTGGGCATGTTGAAATTTGTCCATCTGCACAATGAGGTGAGCCCTCACCTTGGGAGGCAAGCACTTCCCAAAGGACGTGTCCAACACAGCTCCGATGTACTAGAGCTGTTGGGAAGGTGTCAGATGCGACTTCTTGAAAAATGAGGGAGAAGCCCTGCTTGTGAAGGGAGCGGCAGGTGAGACTGAGATGATCCATCGCTTGCTCGGGAGAACACGCACGAATCAGCCAGTTGTCCAAGTAGAGGTAGACGAGAATCACCCCTCGCCTGATACACGCAGCCACCACCACCATTAGCTTGGGGAAGAACCTCGCGGCGGAGGTCAATCCGAATGGCAGGAACCGAAACAAAGTGCGAGCTGCCAGTCGCAAACCTCACATACTTTCTGTGCTTTGGACCTACAGGATGCTTACTTTCATGTGCTGATTTATCCAGAGACACCAACCAATCCCGAAGTCGAAGGGCCTGGAGGACCTGAGAAATAGTGACCATCTTCAACTTGTCCTTCCTGAGGAGTTTGTTCAACCAACGCAAGTCCAAAATGGGTCTCAATCCCCAGTCTTTCTTTGGAATAAAAAAATATGTTGAGTAACATCCCCTGTACCACTCTGCTACAGGCACCAGTTCTAAAGCAGCTTTCACCGGCAGGGTCAAGATTTGCTGCACAAGGAGCGGATCCGGAAGCTTCAAAGAGACAGTCCCCGGTGTATTGTTGTAAAGACTGGAGGGTGGGGATCTGTACTGCTCTCTATATGGTAGAGGAAAGGCATAGAGGAACCCAGCCAAGATTCTCTATTGTCGGTAGCAATGGACAAGCAATCAAGGCGTAGCTTCTCAGGAGGTGATGCAGGCTGGTTCTTAAGTACAGTGTAGTCCCCAAGCCCCCACAAAGGAATGTCCAAACACTGTATTAGTTAAAACACAGTCTTTATATAATTAAGGTTCAAGGTTATATACACAATCACAATAACTCACTTTGTGCTCAGTAAATCTACAATGGCAAATATATACAGTTCTAAGTGGTACCACAATTATTATTTGATTTCATTAAAGTGCATCAACTGTACTCTGGTTAAATGCCACACAAATCACTTAATAAAGGTAACCAATGATAGACACAGGAGGAAAGCAGTTGGTTAGAACAATTGGCAGAATACTGGCCTCTACCATTAGACACAGTTCTGTGTGGATATCTCCCCACCGCCCCCCCCAACCTGTAAAATGAAGATGTATCACATGCCCAGTCCATATATTGTGTATAAGTCTTATTTCCTTCTACAATGTTTCTACCACCCCAATGTAACCGGAATAGCAGAGTTCGTCGACGAGTCGTCGACGGATCCTTCTCGAGTGGCTCCCTTTAAAGCAGGAGCCACGGATCGTCGAAGAAAGTGAATCGGCGTTAAGGCAGCAACTTCGGTCCCAGCGGTGCTCATCGACGACAGAGTGAAGACATCCTGCAAGGAAGAGGCGTGCGGGGCACCTCGATGTTGATAGTTCAGGACTGCATAGGGTTGGTGAAGAACTGTGGCCCAGCAAGGGCTTTGAGTCGTCTGGCGTCTCTACGGTCTTTGGGGGGCGGGAAACCCACTGGCGGATGCTCCTCGGAGACTCGACTGCCTGTCCTTCTCTGGCGGGTTAAGGCAGGCGGCGGTGCGGACGAGCGAGTCTGTGAATCAAAAGTCTTAGGCAAAGGAGCGTGCGGCTCCGGTCGTCGATGGCACGGCGTCAAGCGGTCCCCTCTTCTGGGCAAAACTGCTTCGACGGGCCTCCAGCGGTTACAGCAAACTTGTAAACCCTGGTCAAGGACGGTGGATAGAATGTCCGGTGCTTACCTTCGTTCTCCTCGGCAGTCCCCATCTCCCGTCGACAGCCTGTCGAGGGTCTTACTTCCAGGGCGCTTTGGCAAAGGTTAGCAGTGCTCGTGGTCCCTCGGAGCACGGGAAGAGGGCACCTTAACCAGGTCCTCTCTTGGATCAGTCTCGACGGCTTTCGGATTTTGGCGAAGGGAGACAGCAGTCAACCTTCTTCTTCAGGCTCGGCTTTGAGATTAAGCGTCAGTTTCAACTTCAGCTTCTGAACAAATTATAGCAGTGAGGCCCACAGATCTACTAGTTGATCTCTTATTCATTTTGCTGGGTCACACTCAGGTAACCAATCACTCAGAAGGGGAGTCAGTCAGCCAATCAGGCATACAGTGCATTCAGGCCATATGCCTCCCTCTCAGACACTCACAACAAGGAATGTGTATTGGGACAAGTACCCAGCCATTCAACACTACACACTGCAATCATACCAGTTTCGGGCAGGGCTGTCCCAATCATGGTGTCAAACACCAGAAACCAGACGTCCACAACAAGAAGTGCACATTGGTCACACACTCCATTCACCGAGGTCCCACCCACAGGGTGTACCCACAACATAGTCACTGGGAAGGTTCCAGCCAGTCTGGCCTGGACTTCACAACACCACCATATATGGAACTTCCACCCAACAGCCAGTTAGGCGGAAAAGACAGAGTCAGGGCTTCCCAGGACTTTGGGAAAACAAGATAACATGCAATAGAAAGCAAGAGGCCACAGGGGCCATCTTGTTTCCTATCAAGAATCAACTGATTCCAATCGCAGGGCCTGGGTATCCCTGTCAAATTCAGCATGGAGCTGCCACCAGCCAATACCCTGCTCTGTGGCCCACAGACAGGTGCCCAAAAACATACACTAGGGGCACAGGGTTGCACCCCCACCCATGGGTGCCATAAGGGTATCCCATGGGTCTGTACACAAACCAAAAACGGGAAGAGCTGCACTGCCATGAGTCCCACATGGACTCCTGGGAAGAAAATACAGAACACAAATGAAAAAGGACTACAGGACAAGAACAGGGAGGCCCTGTCCCTCCAATGTATTTCCAGCATCACAGTCGTGAGGCCGCTTTAGGAAGGAAAGGCAGTAGCTGTGGGCTATGGTATCCAGAACCCAGGCATCCGAAGTAATAGCTTTCCATTCTTTGAGATGCTGAGCCAGTCTGCCCCCAACCGACAAATAATGGAACATGGCCTCATAGCTGTTTTGGAGCGTCAACGCCTGAAGGCAAAGAGGGAGCTGCCTGAGCAGCTTTGGCACATCTATTTCCCGACCACCACAGGTACTTTTACATTGACCCCTTTGAATGGCGGTTCCTTGCGTCCTACCAAAAGAGGAATAGTAACGAAAGGAACCTTCCCTTTACTGCTGTCTGCTAAGACGAAAAGGCGGAGATTGACGCACAGCTTCGCTCAAAGATTAAGCAGCAGCTTTCGAGGTCTGCAACCTCTCAAGGCTTGTTCAGAAGACTGGCTTGTACATCCGGAGCAAAACCCGACTTCCGCAACCGCGCAAACCTGCGCATAACTGTGCTCGCAGCCATGGATCGACTAACACTGTCGGCCGTGTCCAATCCCGACTGAGGGAATTCACACATGGCATCCTTGCCATCTTGCACGAGAGCAAGGAACCCATCCCTTTCTTCCTCCTCAGGGATATGCTCAGCCGCTGAAGAAACACAATTCCACAGCGTGTATGAAAATCTTGCCAAGGCACAAGAAGAGTTGGCTGACTTCAGTGCCATACTCCCCGCAGAAAACACCTTGCGTGCCCAACCATCGAAGCGTTAGTCGTCCTTATCAGGAGGGATGGTAGGGTATGCCGCCTGCCTCGAGGTGGCCGTAGCCGCCTGAACCACCAAACTCTTGAGAGTGGGTGAGAGGAAAGGTAGCTGGGGTCGCTACTGGAAGGGCACTATTTTTTAGTTGACTTGTTAACGTCCGGAAGAGACTCTGGGATCTGCCAAGCAGCCGCCACCCTTTTCTACAAAGTCAAATGAAAAGGTAGCAATGGGTCAGAGGACGGACCTTGATCCAAAATATCAGTCAAGTCATCCTGAACAAATGCCTCCAGAGGACTAGACCAACCAAGATACTCAGTGACCCTAGCAATCAGTCTCCTAAGTGGACTAGCAATCAGTCTCCTAAGTGGACTCCGCATTTGTATTTTATTGAATTTATATAGCGTTTTAATCCAAAATGCTTAACAAGAGGAACCAACAATATACAGCAAGCATTACATAACAATTCAATTAAACCAGTAAAGCAGTACAAAAACAATTTACATTATGGAAGGGGAAGAAGAGAAGGGAGGGGTCAAGAAGAGAGAAGAGATAGTGGGTACGAGGAAAGGTGAAAGCAGAAGTAAGAGGAGGCAGAGAGAGTAGGGAGAAGGAAGGAAGAGAAGAGGATTAGAAATATACAGGACATAAGGAAGGAAGAGAGTGGAGAGAAAGAAGAGAGGGGAAGCGAAGTAGGAAAAGGAGGTGTGGGAGAGAGTACTAATAGAAGAGGAGGCAAAGGGTTTTAAGGAGGTGAATGAAAGAGATAGGATTTTAGGGAGGTACGAAAGTAAGTGAAGGAAGTAGTAGAGCGGATGAAGAGAGGAAGGCGGTTCCAGTGTTAAGGGGCAAGGAGTTGGAAAGAGCGGAAGCGAGAAGGGGCACAGGGTGGAGGTGGAGAGGAGAGTAGGTAGAGATTGGAAGAGCGGAGAGAGGGAGTGTAGAAAGTGAGGAGGGAGGAAAGATAGAGGGGGCAAGACCATGGAGGGATTTGAATACGAGACAGAGGAAATTGAATTTGAGCTGGGAATGAAATGGGAGCCAACCTAGAGAGGTCAGAGAAGAGGAGATGGAGTCATGGGGAGAGAGAGAAGGCAGAGGGAGCGGATAGCAGAGTCATATATAGATTTAAGTGGGGAGAGGTGAGAGGAGGGGAGTCCAAAGAAAAGTAGAACAGTAGAAGAGTCTAGAGAAGATGAGAGAGGAGATTAGAAGTTTGGTAGCGTGAAAGGTTAGGAAGGATCCTACTTTACGGATGTTGTAAAGGTGAAAGCGGCAAGATCTAGCAGTAAGAGAAATATGGTGAGAAAGGGAGAGGTGGGGGTCAAGATAAAGGCCAAGGTTATGTGCGTGGTGAGAGAAGGAGAGATTGGAGGGGGGAAAGAGATTGAAAGGGGGAGGAGAGGAAGGAGGGAGAGTGCATGCAGGGAAGAAAAGAACTTCAGTTTTATCGGTATTGAGAGTAAGGAAGTGAGAGGACATCCAAGATTTAATAGCACAGATGCAAGAAGAAAGTTTCTGGTGGATGTCAGAAGGAGAGAAAGAGTTGGGTGTCATCCGCGTAGAAAGGATGTGAGACACCGAAGGAAGTAATGATGGGGGCTAAGAAGGACGTGTAGAGCGAAAAGAGAAAGGGTCCAAGGACAGAACCTTGAGGAACGCCATGGTTGAGAGGAAGGGTGGGAGGGGTGGAGCCACCCCAGGAGATGGCAAAGGTACAGTTAGAGAGATAAGAGGAGAACCTTAGAAGGACAGGGTCTTTGAGGCCAAAAGAGGAGAGAGAATTAAGCAGAAGATTATGGTCAATAGTGTCAAAAACAGCAGAGAGGTCGAGAAGAATAATAGAGGAATGTTTAGTGTAGCGTGAGGAAAGGAGAGAGTTGAGAACAGAGGTAAAGGCAGTTTCAGTGGAGTGTAGAGGGCGGAAACCAGATTGAGTAGAGGGCAGGAGAGAGTGGTTGGAGACAAAAGTTGAGAGTAGACCATGCGTTTGAGAAGTTTAGAGAGAAAGGGTAGGAGAGAGATGGGACGATAGTTGGACGCTAAGTGGGGGTTAGCAGAACGTTTTTTCAGTATAGGAATAATAGTCGCATGCATGAAAGGAGTAGGAAAAGTGGAAGACAGTAGGCAGGTGTTGAAGAAAGAGGTGAGCTAGGGTATGAGGAGGGGGTAGATTTTAGGAATGAGAGGTTAGGAATGGGGTGGGGTCAGTGGGAGAAGCCATAGGATGAGTTTTGGAGAGTAGTAGGGTAACTTCAGATTGAGTGACTGGAAGAAATAAAGACATGGAGGAGAGAAGAGGAGGTGGAGGAGAAGAGTAAGAAGGAGAGGAAAAGATAGTTTGGCGAAGTTTGAGGACTTTGTTGGAGAAGAAGGAGGCAAGATCAGAAGCAATAAGAGGAGAGGCGATAGAGGGATCAGGGGTAGCAGGAGAAAGAAGACGGGATAAGGTTTGAAAGATACGGCGAGGGTGAGAAGATTGAGATTGGAAAAGGTCAGACAAATAGGAGCGTTTGGTGGAGTTGAGGCACGAGTCAGAGAGTATGATAGAAGTATGCAGATTGGTTGGAGGGGGTGGGGTGTTTGAGCCATAGTCGTTGAAGGCGGCCTCAGTAGCCTTGAGAGCCCCAGGCTCAGGTCTGCCAAACTCCACCTCAGGAGAAGTGTCCAAGCCACTGGCATCATGGAGTGATTGACGTAACTCTTCCAACTGACTGTCCCCTGAAAAGACAGGAGCCACATCAAGTGCAATTCCAAATCTGACCTCTCCTCATCCTCATAGATATCATCCAGAGGAAGAAAACTCCTGTCTAAGGACAGAAGTGGGTCTGGAATCCTTAACAGGCTTCACAGACGTGGATGTACCCTTCCTTGGAGGATCCACAGTACCAGGGACCTCCATCAGCAAATTCCGGCCAAAAGGCCCCGAATGCCTTCGAGAGCGCCGAAGGCTGGTGTGAAGGCAAAGCCTCAACATCCGTATCTGACGGACAAAAACGCTGACCTCGACCCCTTACCAGATTTCTGTGGTTTTGCTGGGGAGGAAGACCGAGACCTGGATCTAGCACATCTCTGGCGATCAACCTGAACCTTGTCCTAACAGGACCTCGATGGTCCCTGATGAGTATCACGCCAAAGACCCGGGTCCAAAGGCGCGCAAGCTTCGGACCAAGACCGTCCCCTGCCGGCTTCTTCCGAAGGCACAGACGGAACTGCGCCCTGGGAATGAAAAATCGCCACTATCTGCTCCCTGAAGGCTACCCATTCCTCTGGCTTCGAGGACTTAGTGGGACAAGCCACTTTCCTTGCGGCACCGCTTCCGGGAATGCCTAGACGACGACGAATGGGGGGGGGGCCCACTCCGGGACCGAAATTCCCGGGACTCTTTCCGACGAGGAGAGTCACCCCTCGTATAGTCATTGAACATCCCCTTTCGGGACTTACTGGGTTTAGAACCCAGACCTACCTGTAACTTCCCCTTACACTCCCGCAAGGCCTTAGCAGTCAGCGACTGACATTTCGAACAGTCCTCGGTGTCATGACTCTCGCCCAGATACCACAAAAAAATGCGGTGCAAGTCCGTAATCGACATCTTAGACTTACAGTCCCGGCAAGTGTTAAAGCCAGGCCATGGAGTCGCAGAGGTAGAAGAAGACGACATATTCACGATGAATACACGAGGCGCGGCGAGTTCTCGAAGCAAACACGTTTGCAGAAAAAACGGAACTGAGGCTACGGGCATCGTGCGTCCTATTTATAACATCTGGTTACGTCGCCCTCGACGGATATCGACCCGACGCAGGACGCCCCCTGACGAAAAATTTCCCAAGTGGCACAGCTGTGGACATTACATGTCAAAGATGTGGAATACGTTGGAGGACACAATCAATTCGAAACCTGTATATCCTGCAAACGGAGTTCCGAAGCCTCCCACGTCACATCATGCACTGTTTGGTAGTATCTGCTATGTTACACATAGTGTTAGCCATACACAGGGCCAAAGTGACTGATGAAAATGTATTTCTTCCAAAGGTATCATGGTTCTTAGACTTCCTGTCAGCTGTTAATACATTCAGTGCTCTAGATAAGATTTTCAGGAGGGAGTATTTTATTTCTTAGTTTTAAACTTAGAGTAAATGTGATTTCAAGGGAGTAAATTACGGTCCCTTGGTAATGTTTCTGATTAATGTTCCTCCCACAGATTCCTCATTTTTGACATAGCCGTTTATCCTGCTTGCAGCTTCTGAAATTTTTCAACAGCAGAGTGCGCTGTGCTTCGTCGACTCGAGGTCCTTCCGCTGCTTCCATCCCACGCTCATGGCCGTTAGCCCGACGTTGGTATAAATAGCACAGACCGCACCTGTTGCCTCAGTTCAAGATTTTCCCCTCTTCTGCATTGCCGTCTCGAGGATCTGATAATTACCCAGACGTTGAAAGAGAGGATGATGTAAATAACCAAAAATTCACCCTAGAGGCCGTTCAGGAATCCGTGGGAGGAACATCGATCAGAAAGAACATTACCAGCAATAAGTAATTTGTTCTTCTAATGGATTGTGTCCTCCCATGGATTCCTCATCTTAGACTTCCATAGCAGTATGTAGGTGGGATTAAAGAATTTGTTACCGTTTATGCTATGAAGAACAGCTTTGCCAAACCTAGTTTCCTGTCCTGACAAGGAATCCAGGCAGTAATGCTTAGTGAAGGTGTGCAACAAATACCAGGTTGCAACATTGCATATATCCGGCACTGGTACACATCTTTGAAGGGCTGAAGTGGCAGCCACACCTCTCGTGGAATCTGCCCTTAATTTATCAGGGACATTCTTGCCTTCTAAAGTGTAACATTCAGAAATACCCAGAATGATCCAACGGGGAAAGGTCGATTTGGTAAGTAGCCTGTCATAATCTATGCCCAGAATAGCCAAAGAAAAGTTGGTTGTCTGGTCTGATGTTAGCCATTCTGTTAACATAGAAGCTTAAAGCTCTTTTTAGAACTAACCAGTGTAACATCTCCTTCATTAGAAGGATGAGGAGGTGGGTAAAAAGTAGGTAGAACTATATTTTGCGCCAGGTGAAATTCTGACACCACCAAGGGTAGGAAGGAGTGGCAAACCCTCTAAACTACTTTCTCCTTCAAAAGTAGGGTGAAGGGCAGTTTGCAGAACAATGCCTGGAACTCGCTCACTTTGTGAGCAGACGTGATAGCCACCTGAAAAATGGTCTTTAAAGTCAAAAGTCTAAGTGGCTCAAAAGGAGCTCCCTTCAGGAAATTTTAAACCAAACTAAGGTCCAAAGCGGAAAACAAGAATGGAACTGGAGGGAAGATTTTCATAAGTCCCTTGAGGAATTGAATAATAATGGGAACCTTAAATAAGAGCCTTGCTCTGGCGTGCGCTTAAATATAGACAGAGTTGCACGTAAGATAATGGCATACGCGGATGATATGTTATTAATGCTAACAGACCCGGAGACCTCGTTGGAGGAAGTAGGGCTTGAGCTAGAGAAATTTGGAAAAGTCTCGGGATTAAAAGTGAACAAACAGAAATCTGAGATACTTAGCTGGGCGATGGTACAAGGTGACAAAGCAAGGATCCAGAGCAAGCAACCATTCCGCTGGGCCAACAAGGGAATTCGGTATCTGGGGGGTCACGATTGCAAATACGGAAGAACAGCTGTACGGGGAGAACTTTGCGGCTCTCCTGGACAGGGTGAGGCAGGATGTAGCTCGATGGAACCCAATGCATATCTCATGGTTGGGTCGGATAGCGGCTGTAAAGATGCTGGCACTGCCCAGGGTCTTCTATTATTTCCAGGCTCTCCCTATCCCTTCCTAGTGCCTTCTTTAGGACCCTTAACAAAATAGTTTTGGCCTTCATCTCAATCTCCTTTCACACCATTATTTGAGAATCCTTGGTTCTCGCCAGGGGCATTTAAACAGTGGAAAAAAGTAGGATGCTTGAAAGTGGTGGATGTGTATGAAGGTGCTGGAGTTTTAACATTTGAGCAATGTAAACAGTTCATTGGGTTAGCAGAAAGAGATGGGCATCAGTATTATCAAGTGAGACACTGGGTGGTAAATCAAATGATTCGGAAGATGGCCACTAGGCAGCTGACCCAATTGAAAAACGTATAACTACCAACGACGGTGCCAAAAACTGTCTCCTCGCTATATAGGTTGCTAGTGAAGGAATCTGCTTCCCCAAGATGGCCGTATGTGGCCAACTGGGGAAAAACTCTGGGTGCAGAGATATCTGAAGAGCACTGGGCAAGCATATGGTGCAACATACCCAAGCTGACATGCTCAAACTACAAGAAGCCTGGTACAGAGTCATGCTGCAATGGCACTACACCCCGAGATACTACACACAAGGTTTCTAGCGTGGCAGTAAACTGTTGGAGGGGATGTACGGACTGGGGTATGTGGGCTCACATATGCCTGGTGGTTCAACCATTTTGGCAATAGATAGGCAGATGGGTGAGATCTTTGGATCAGGTCTGGTCGTGGGGTGGAAGGAATGGCTGATTGGGTGGGTGTAGATGGTGAGGATCTGGAGTCCAAAGAGCGACAGAAGGCGTTCATGGTACTGCTTATTTCTGCTTGGGTCACTGTGGCCCAATTGTGGAAGTAGAGAACCAATCCTTCCAGCATCGATCGTTTGCAAAATGTATGGACGTTCTTAGCATTAGAATGGGTCACATATAAGATACAAGGTGATCATGAGGTGTTTCAGCGGGATTGGGATTTGGTTCTGGAGTACCTCCAAAGGGATTATACGACTCAATGGTGCCCACAGAACCTACAAACAATAGACTTTCTGGGAAGCTGCTTGTTTCGGACAAGGAACTTCAGAAGGGGGAGTTGGCTAACGGAGGAAGGGCGGTGAGGGGGTAGGTGAGTTGGGTTAATTGTTATACATTGTTGAAAATTTCAATAAAAACGATTACATTTTTTAGACATATCGACAGCCCAGCCAGGTAACCCTTAGCAGTAGACACGTGAAGCCCCTGATGGGCCAGGTGTAACAGAAAAGACAATACAGTGGGAGTGTCGCAATAGAAAGGATCAATATCTTCAGCTCTACATCAACTGCAAAATGTGTTTCAACAGTAGCAGTAAAGACCTCATCCTTTGGGACAGCAAAGAACGTAGGTAGGACTATTGCCTGATTTAGATGGAACGCGGAGGGTACCTTAGGTAGGAACGCCGGGTGAATCAGTAAGACTAGGTTATCCCTGTGGAAAGTGGTACAGGGTTCTGAAGCCACCAGAGCATGGATCTGACGCTGCAAGCGAATGCGAGACCTACTAGCAGAGCTGTCTTGATGGTGACCAGCCTGATGTCCGCAGACACCATTGGCTCGAAGGGTTTGTGCGCCAGGGCGCCCAACACCACATTGAGGTCCCACACAGGGTGTGGCTTTTTGATGGGCGGGTAAAGCCTGGACAGGCCCGCCAGTTGTTTCCCGACTATGGGGTTGCAAGAGAAGACCTCCTCCTCCGAATTTCTGTAGGCCCCTATGGCTGCGAAATAGGTGCGACATGGGTCCACCTTGTATGCCTGAGTGGGCAAGGTGTGCCGAGAAAGAGCACATCGTCCTGTGTGCATGTCAGGGGGCTGATTTCCTTAGAATTCGCCCAGTGACAGAACCTGCTCCATTTACTCCTGTATTGGCTCCTAGTGGGTAGGTTCAGGTGTTTGAGGGTTATCTGCTCAGGAACCACGCATCGAGGGCTAGCTTCTGGGGAGTGGTGTGGGGAACCCTGCCCCCTGCTGGGACAGGAGAGGTGCTGGGCCCAGCGGAAGGTGAATGGGTGTTCGGTTTGAGAGGCTGAGCAATTCAGAGAACCACAGTCTTGCCGGCCACCAAGCACATTCACTATGATGCTGAGGTGACAAGCCTCCTTTATCTTGCGGAGTACCCTGGGGAAAAGAGGTGTGGGCGGCAAAGCATAGGTTGTCATGCCCTCCCATTGAATCTGCATGGCGTCATCCCAGGGAGCCGGGGCCTAGTCCTTGCCAAGACGTGAACTGATGGCACTTCTTGCTCCTCCAGGAGGCAAATTGATCCACCTGTGGATGGCCCTGTGTGCCGAAAACCACCTGCAGCAATTGGTTGTTCAATTGCCACTCGTAATTGTCCGCTCCCATCATGCTGAGTCTGTCCGCTTCCAAGTTGGACTCCCCCGGGAGGTGGATGGCCCCGAGTCAGATGTTTTCCAGGGCCCATTCCCACATGCTGACCGCTAAGTTGCACAGCGGCGGGGACCTGGTACCCCCTTGCTTGTTGACATAGTACATGCTGGTGGAGTTGTCGGTCTGTATCAGGACAGTCCTGCCCTCGATGAGCGGAAGGAAGGCCCCTGAGGGCTAGCCAAATGGCGCTGAGCTCCAGCCAGTTGATATGAGACTCCTGCTCCGGCCGGGTCCAGACTCCATGGACGCTGTGGTGTCCAGAGTGGTGCCACAGTCCTCTAGGGAGGAGTCCGTAGTAATGGTGACCTGCAGAGCCAGCTGTCGGAATGGCCTGCCCGTCTGCAGATTGCAGTCCTTGGACCACCACATGAGGTCTGAGTGGAGAGAAAGCAGTATGCTGACCAGCTCCGCTTGGAAGCCCCTCTCCCGATTCCATGAGGCTGCGAAGTGCAGCTGCAGTCTCCTCATCCAGAGCCTCGTGTGTGGCACGGCCAAGAGGACCTCTGCCATGATACCTGGTAGGTACTCGTCAGAGGTTGAAGTGGGCGGGAGCGGTGCTCCTATACTTTTTATTTTTAAGTTTCATTGTTCCTATACTTTTATTTTAGAAAGAAACCATTCTGGAATGGTTTAGTTTTAAAATAAAAGTGTAGGAAGAAGTTGAAGCTTGTAGTTCACTGAACATTTCCATAAATAGCAGGTGTGTTTGTTTGGGGGTTTGGATTGTGTGTGGGAAGGGGCACAGCAATGTGGTTTGTGGGGTGTGGGTGCAGACCAGCAGGGAACATAGTTCCACTACTTCTGTTCGTACACGTCGACCACTAGTGCTGGTACCACCAAGCCGAAGTCACAGGTCTGGTAAGGAAGTGCGCCGTGGCTGTCTTGATGGCCGTAATCTTGTCCTCCGAGAGAAATACCTTCTCGGAGCTCGTATCCCAGGTGAGGCTCTGCATGGGTTGCAGCTGAGACTTCTTGAGGTTGATGGTAAACCCCAAAGCGTGGAGTGCACTCATAAGTGCGGAGGAGTTCGCACTGACGAGCCAGTCATCCAGGTACGGGTAGTCATGGTGGCCCTGGGCTCCGAGGAAGGCTGCCACTGCATTCATGAGTCTGGTAAACACCATGGGGGCTGAGTTGAGGCAGCACTGCGTACTGGAAATGACGGCCCATGATCCTGAAGCGTAGGAAGGAGCGATGGGGCTGCCAAATCAGGACGTGTAGGTAAGCGTCCATCAGATCCAGGGAGCACATCCAATCTCCCTTGTGTAGTGTCTCTGCAATGAGAGCTGGAGTAAACATCTTGAATTTTTGAAGAGGGAGGGAGAGGTTGAGGGTGGAGAGTTCAAACAACTCTCAGGCCAGCCTTTTTTTTTTGTATGGTGAAAATCCTAGAATAGAAGCCTAATGGCACTTCTTCCACTGACTGGCTATCGACGAGCGACCGGATCTCCGCCAACAGAGTTGCCATTCCAATCTGTGGGAGGGGAGGAAGGAGGAGAGGGAGGTATAGGGGGAGGTATAGGTAGGCGGTAACCCGTGGATCCTACTGAGAGGATCCACAGGTCAGCGAAGTTTTGGCACCAAAAATGCACGCTAGTGTCTCCCCTGGAGACACGTGGATCCGGAGGGGCGCGTCATTCCATTTTGCTCTGAGACTGCTGCTGAGGAGGTGGACTGGAAGAAGCCCTTGCTCCCCCCCCCTTTTTGCTGCTTGCGCCGGTGCTGACTCGGCGAGCAGTCGGGTTGTTTCGACCTCCGCTCCTGGAATCCCCAGAACCCGCCAAACGCCCACCCCTTATCGGAGCGTTGTTGCGACTGGGTGGCTTTGGTAAGAACAGATAAAGACTTTGCGGTTTGCAAGCTGTTCTTATCCAATTCCTTGTCGGTGGTAGAGTGGAAGAGGTCACTACCCTCAAAAGGAAGGTCCAATATGCAATCCTGGACATCAGGGTTGAACTTAGTAGCCCGAAGCCAGGTCTTCCTTCTCATGTCCGTGGCAATGCAGATGGCCCAGCAGGAGGTGTCGATGTGGGCCACTGTATACTCCATGATGTCCAGCGCTACCAGGTTGGCTTCCCTAGACCCGCCTTAAAACGTGCCTGGCTTTGCGCTGGGAGTTCCGGAGGGATATGTTCCGCCGCAGCCTCTGGTTAGCCACTGCAAAAATGGCATCCGCATTGGCTTGACGCAGGTGCAGGGAGGCGTTGGAGTACAGCTTTTTCCCATGCGCCTCCAAGATCACCTCCTCTTTAAGCCTCAGTTGTCCTCTGTGCTGCTAGGCAGAGTAGAGTGATGCTGCGGCGATCACCCTCGAGTTGAGAGTAAGCATATATCCCCCTCCATCTGTCCATACTTGGCTTTGAGGCACCGATTGAGAGGCTGGGTCGAGTGTGGTTTGAGCCAACCCTGCTTTGCCAGAGCGACGACATCCTTCTGCATCGGGACACCAGTCTTGGTAGGGGGTCTCAGGGAGAGGCCATCTGCCAGGTCCCCCTCCTGGGGCTGCTCTACCTCAGGATGAGGTAGGCCCAGATATTCTGCCAAACCTGCAAGCCTGTTGTGAAAGGCCTTTGCTGAAGATGGTGTGTCAGTGTCCTCCTTGTCGTCTGTATCTACCTGGGTGACAGGCTGGTCCGCCGCGGGAAGAGGGGTGTTGGGTGCCGAGGGCTGTGGTGTGGAGACCAGAGTCAGAGGCTGCTGCGGAGGCTGATTTGGAACCAGCTGCACTTTGGGCGGATTCGAAGGAGCCAGTAGCGGGGGCTGCGCTGGTGCCTGTGGTGCCGGAGCCATGGGAGGAATTACCATGGGCACCGGTGGAGTGACCGGAGGGAGCAAGTCACTGACTGCATCCCTTAGGATGGCCCCCATCTGGGGGGTCCGCATCAGCCCCAAAAACCCTTGGAAGAACCTGTCCTCCGAGGCTTAAGAGGCAGGCAGGAGATACTGACTGAGTGGCTGGGGGCTGCTGGGGCCGGAGCACACTCAGTCTGGGTTGCAGAGGGAATCTGCCCTGCGCTACTGATCGATAGACGGTAGGGCACATACCTGGCTGACACCAGTCCCACCTTGACACTCGTTCACCCGCCTGCTCTGTTCCAATGAGTGCCATCGGACGAGCAGTCATGTTGTCTGGCGCGGCGGCCATTTTGTCAGGCTGCGTGCCACGTGCCAGCGTTATGGTGCATGGCCCTCAGGACGCAGCCCCGCCCAAGACTTTTGGTGTGAGAGCATGAGGCATATCCCGCACCTCAGGTCCAGGCCTGGAAGGCGTATCGCCCTCTGCATTGTCGCTGGTAGCGCTGGGTGCAGGCACCCCCTTGGACATGGAGCCAGTACTAGGGCGTAGCCCCTCGGGTGTAGACCTGGTAGAAGAACCTTGTGGTCCCTCAGCACCGATACCGGTAGGGTCCGGAGGACCCCCCCCCCCTCGGACGCAAGGCCGGTAGCTCGGTTAGCCTCGGTGCGTGTGCTGGTAACAAAATCTGAGTGGTTCCTCCCACTTGGGCGTTTTCTCTGGAAGGATACGCCCTTACGGGGTGCGATTAAAATAACGGCGCTCCCTTGGGCCTCGATCTCTGCTGGACAAACTTCCCCAAGTCCTCTGGAGGCGACGTTGGAAGAGTCCTCTCCACCTGGCTAGTCTGTTCTTCAGTGCGCCTGGAGTCAGAGTTGCACACGGTGCAACCCTCCCAGTTGTGGTCCGGGCCAAGGCAGGGGAGGCAAAGAGTGTGGGGGTCAGAAGGTGGAAAGATCACTCGCAGGCTGGACACCTGCTGAAACCCGCTGAAGTCGACATGCTCAGGGGAGGAGCGTGACGCAGGAGGACCAAGTACCTAGATGACAAATAAAGTCCAAAATAAGAGAAGAATCCAGGGAAGAGCGTGTGGAATTACATGGCAAGGCCAAACCCGGGAGTGTTGGTGAAATCGGCCCATTCCCGTCAAAGCGGACTGGGGAGTGGCACAAGTGGGCAGTCTCAAGGTTGTGCATGCTCCCATGGCCGCACCCCCGGGTGCCTCAAGTCTCCCGTCCCTAAGAAGCGATGCCCATACAGTATGGAGGAAAGGGGACGGGACCGAAGAGTAAGCTGAGGGATAAGCCCAAGAAGCAGCCTTGCTAATGACCTCCCAGAAAGCGTCCCTTTGCAACGCAATCGCTGTGGCTTTGGACTTCAACACATGAGCGTGTATTCCACCTGGAACCTTGTAACCCATGGCCGGCTAGGCCTCGGAAATGGCCAAGGGCATCTAGCAGGCAATGGATGCCTTAGAGGTTTGCGTCCAGGGTACCATGCCTCCGAACGTGACAAACGGAGCCTCTGTTTTCCTTAACTGCTTAGTTAGTGAGAGATAGAATTTAAGCACGCTATGCAGATCCAGGTAGTGCGGAGACCGTTCCGGCTCAGACTGAGGATTGAGAAAGAAGACCGGAAGACAATCTCCCGATTCAGATGGAAGGGAGAGACCACTTTTGGCAGAAACTTTGGATGGGTCCAAAGGACCACCTTACCCGGGTGGAAGACCGTAAAAGGCTTGCATGCCGACAGGGCCTGTAGCTCGCTAATGCTCCGGGCTGAAGTGAGCGCTTCTAGCAGAGCAGTTTTTAGACATAACCATTTGAGGTCCACTGAGGCGGAGGGTTCAAACGACCTCCTTTGAAGAGCAGAAAGCACTATGTTCAGATCACACCTGTTAGGGAGAATTCTCATTTCTGTTCCAATTCCCTTCAGCCTTAGAGACCCCAGCTCTTTTGCTGGACTTTAGGACTTTTTAATTTTTTTGTCCTGGAGTGAGTGAGAGACCTTTTTATCACTCTCTCATGAATTTTGATCTGATTTGGTCTCTGCGTTTTCTTTGTTTTTGGAGTCTGCCAAACTCCAAAGGCATCTACTTTTTGGATGGTGACACACGGCACCTTTGGTGCAGTGTCACAGAGGAATCCTTTGGATTTCTCAATAAGGTTTAAATTCTTTCTCTTGGGTAAACTACTGTTCCCAAGAATAGTAAAGTGAAATTGACTTTACTTACCTTTTTCCTATGTAGGTCCAGCACACCCCACCTTATGTGGAGTGCTGGGGGGTTACTTAGTAGCCCTTTTCCCTAATTACTCATGTAACATTTTTTATGTTACCCTCACGACTTTAAATGGCTGGTCGCAGTGGCTTAATTTTCCTACCATTGTGCTTTTCTACCGTGGGTGACCATTGTGTCAAAATGGCCCTGGATGTCTTTTTTCTCCATTTCTTACTTGTGAGGTCTTTCTTGGGTTTTACTCTGCGCGCCAAACCAGGTTTAACCCTTTTGTTCATTTTGCCTTTGGCAGGCTTCAGTACTGAAACCAGCCTCTGGCTCCAGTGTGTCTGGAAGGGCAGGAAGTGAGGGAGGTGCCTGAAATTCCCTGTCCTTAATCTCCTTGGTTACCTGAATGCACCCAGTGCTGATTGGCTGGCTGTCCTTCCAGGACAGCTACCCTACTGTGTGAGTGATAGCTAGGCTGTGCATGAATGGGAGAAACCTGCATAAAAGGCGAGGCTTCTTGAACAGAAGCTAGAGTCGACCACCAGACGAAACATCCGACAAAGGAATTTTGAAGAGAAGCTTGCTGCATCGTCCTGCACCGTTGAACTGCCAGATGACGCCCTGCTGCTGTGCTGAAACTGCTTTTCTGAATCGACTAGAGAAGCTCCGAAGAGGACCTCTTCCCTTGGGTAAGTGGGACCAACTAACCCCAAGGCCTAACTTTGCTGGCAGACCTTCCCCGACTGGCTGTATTTCTTTGCTGCTGCTAGAAGCCTGGGAGCCTATCTGCAACAGTGGTGGAGAGCAGGGGTAGGAGGAAGGCTCAACCCCGAAGAAACAATGGAGAGGAGCCAAGGGTTGGAGAACATGCACTTCCAGGCCTCGAAGTGCCGACTCAGACAATACCAGACCGGAGTACCAAGGTTCCCAACCGAAACCGCATTGTCCCCTGCCCCCTTCCGAGGCCGGGGTGGAGGAGGGGGACTGAAAAAAGACACTGGCAGTGTGTTGTTGCCTTGGCTGGTGCGTGCTTGGTGACCTGTCAGGCTGGCAAGTTTTCTTCTCCTGAAAGCCGCAGAAGCCTCCAAAGGAACAAGGCTTATGGCGAGACCTTCCTTGTCCAAGAGAGAAAGATTTCGGCTCTAGCTTTGTCAAGACAGCCAAGGACTTGGCAGTTTGAGTTGAGGTCTTTTTCTTCGTCATTTCATGAACAGTCGACGAATGAAAAATCCGAGCCCTCGAAGGGGAGGTCAAGAAAGTGCTCCTGGACGTCCGCGGAAATATCCAGGCTCCGTCGCATCTGGACCCCCACGCATAAGTCCATGTTGGGCGTGTTGATATGTGCGAGAGCCAACTCCATTGGGTTCCTGTACCACTGTGCGCACCTCAGCGAGGCCCGCCTTGAACGTGGCTTGCCGCTCCAGCAGGTGGTCTTGAATAAAATCCCCAATTTCCCTCCACAGCCTTTAGAGCCTGACAAAAGCATGTCTACATTTGCTTGTTGAAGGTGGTACCTCCGGTGGAAGAGCCTGGATGGCCCATCCCAGACAGTGACCCGAGGAAGGAATCACCAGCCTGGGGTGCTTTACTGAAGAGGCAACTGACCTTGTCGTGATGATTTTGAAACAAAGTCCTTCAGGTGTCTCGGCGTCAAGGTGTTGAATATCTTCCTCCAACGGGAAAGATGGTTCTTCAGAGACCGCAGAGCAAGGGTGCCACACGCTGCGCACGCGTCCCAGTGATGGTCTGTCCCTAGGAACTCTAAGCAAAGTGCGTGGGGGTCCGACGCAGGGAAGGAACGATTGCACAAGGCGCACCTTGAGAAGCCTCCCGCGACCAACATGCACCGAGGGAAGCGAGGCACCGACTGGAGGTAAGTAGTTTAGAATATATTAGAGAAGGCACGTGCGCAAAGCTTGAAAAACAAGGCCCGCGAAAGCTGCCAGGTCGATACCATGCAAGTAGAAAAAGGGACTGAGGTGAGGGCCCTAGCGGGCGTGCCTACACCGGGGGCCGCACCACTGTGCGTTATTCCAAATTTAAAGGGGAAGCTCAGTTCTTTTTATGCCAAAAGGTTCAAGTTTCTTCCCCATGCTGGGGGATGGCCCATAATGATGGAGGAAACGGGTTAGGATGTACGAGTACGACCCTTATGGTCATTCAGATCAAAATTCTTCAAATTCACAATTCATGTAATAATCCAAACATTGTCACATTCATCACATCCAAATTTGCTCACTGAAGGCTTTCTCTAGACAGAAACAACCCTTGTGGTCATTCAGTTGCATCAAAACGAAATATTTCAATCAATGTTTCATCCATTGAAGGTCTGACATCAAGGCTCATAAAATTACTATCTCAATGTATTTCATAATCCTTTTTAAGAATATTTGTTAATCCTTTTAGGTTGATTTGAGTCCTGTTCGGTTGCATTCCCTGTCATTTCATTGCAGAGGAGTTTGGAGGGAGACAAAAGGGAATTAAAATGGACAAGCATTAAGATATATCATAGGATATAATATGGCTGTTTCAGCCCCTCGCCTAAGAAGATGCTACTTGGGTTAAATTTTTCTTGTGATCATTTGTGGCTGTATTCCAATTGTATCTAAAAAGGATGAGTGCCAATTGCTGTATTTTGTTAAAGCATTAATTTCAATTATCCCTAATAATTTCATTATATTGTCATAAAGTATTTGTATTTTAGGTTTTCGCCATGTAAACCTAGATTGTAAAATTCCGGTTGGTCTTAGCCTATTCAAATTCAATCCTAGATAAATATCTTCTAAAAACAACAAATATAAATATTCTTGCTATTTGTCAAGTGTTACAAACATTTAGCAGATTAATGGAGAGCTCCTTTTAAAAGAAACGTCCTCATTAAGCTATTGCTTGTTCGTATATGTACATGCATTGGTCACGCATTAGGGTTAAATTGTTACCTTTGGCATGATTTAAAGAATTCTATACATTGGCTTATTAAGAATCAAATTCTCCAAATGTTCAAATATAAATGTATGAGCGTCTCTAACACTCCTATTCTCCAGTCTTAAATATATTCATGAGATGGGCTAAAATAGCCATAGTACTAACCGTTTTTCTCTTTTTATATTTCTTTCACAATGGCTTTCTGCGTGTTTTTGGGAACATCCCCATCTTAGTGTTCTTCTATATAAATGGAACATAATGAGGCCACGGATAACGTGCGTCATGACGTCAAAGATAAACAGAAATCTCAGCATTTCAATTGCGCTTGTGCAAATACTATTATCGTCTCTATTCTTTATGGTATGGTTGTAACTCACCTAAATGGTAACCAAAATGGCCAGTTTGCCATTAAACGCAAACCCTTAACATTTGCGCATTATGCAGCTGTATTATATTATTTTATTATTTAAATAAGCGCTAACTGGGGAAGTATCTGTTAAGTTTACCCATTTTAGGGTAGATGTAGTATAATCATCCATTGATTTTTAGAACGAGGGTTTTAAGCTAGTTATATTGGCTGACATGCTTGAAATTGAGCTCAATCAATTTACCAATCTACTTCTGGTGTACCTTTTATGTACTAATACTTCTATAGCCAATAGTCTAAGCATTCATATTCTAAAAAAATGCAACCTGCAATATATCAAGCAGTGGTCATATGTACCTGACCAATTTAATTGGTCACTTTTTAATATATCTCCATATTATCTTTCAATTATATATTAAGGTGGTGTTGTGTATGCTAAACGTAGTACTTTTATCCCCTCAAATTGGTACCTATGCATCCATTGATTCCACAACTCCATAATTTCAGAAATATATGGATGCCATGTCTTGGATTAGGGGATTGGGTACCCTTTTCTTAATTTCAAGTATTGTGTGTAATCATATTTCACCATATATCTTGTTGAACGTACATAGCAACAGTTCTAATCATATTTGTTACCTTATGTTATTCATATACTTATTTTTTCTTTAGGTTCATCTCAGTCAAAACACTTAATTTGTTCTATATATCCTCAGTTCATTCATAGAAAGAAGTGCATATCTTGGTCATAATTTAGAGACAGTTCTTAGTTTAAAGATTGTTTTGGCTTTCTACTGGCAGAGAATGCTTTCTCTGTCCCCCAGTCTTGAATCCACTTCAATTTGTTTGACTCCAAAGAATTTTAAATTCAAAGTTTGTTCCATAGAATGCTCTGCAGTGTTTTATGATCCAGGTATGTCAAGCTGTTGAGGTGTTCTCTAATGCTCACCCTCATTTCACGGATGGTACTTCGTATGTATAGCTTATTACATGTGCACACAATGATATAAATCACAAAGGACGTTCATAAACTCTTGGATATTGTCTTACTATTCTTGATCTTGTACGTTTGGACATTGAGTGCATAGTTACACATATTGCAATATGAACATTTGTAAAATCCTTTCAATGGGGACCCCAGTAAGGATGTTGGTTTGTACCATTTTTGTTTTCCCAGTATTCATAAACCTCTGACTAAATTGTGTCTTAAGTGTCAGTGCTCAAACTCAACAAGACTCAAAAATCAAACCTAAAAGGATTCAAAAATTTTCTTAATAAGGGGATTATGAAACATCACGATAGTAATTTGATGAACCTAGATGTCGTCTTGTAACGAATGAGAAAGAATACTTTCTAATAACCAAAACTGAAATTGATGTTTTATGTAAATGAGCTATGGTTATTATAATTAAAAAAAAAAAAAACATGCTGCATCTTACCAGACTATGTATGTTAAAAAGAATCTGTTTGTGTACCAAGGACAAAGCAGTTTCGGGGCTGTGGCTGCTGTGGAAGGCAAAGAGGCAGAGGCTCTGAGGGTAGATTTACCTCCACGTCTTCATGCACCACGAGGTAGTCTTCTCTTGCGTCTCATAGCCACTTGTCCCCTTCTACCGACTGATGAATAGAACCGAAAGGAGCGACCTGTTCAGCTTTGAGAGGCTGAGCAGTTCTGTTGCGGTTGGTGAATTGCTGCACCTAATCACTTAGTAGCTGCCTTGGACGCCTGCAGCTTCTCTAAACTCTCATCAGCCTTAGAGCCAAATAGGTGAGATCATCAAACTGCACGTCTAAGAGCCTAGCCTGCACATTTGGGGCAAACCCTGACTTGCACAACCACACAAATCTCCTGGCGACCGTACTTGCTGCCATAGATCAACTGACACAATCAGAAGAGTCTAACCCAGATTGCAGTGATTGTTACATCCTTACCATCCTGAACAATATTAAGGAATCCTTCCCTCATTTCCCCTTCAGCAATATGCTCTGTGGCTTGAGCCACAACATCCCACCGGGAGAAAGAGTACTTTGCAAAACCACATTAGTATCAATGGCCTTCAGAGCCATGCTCCCATGGGCACAAATTAGATCTGGAGGAGCGCAAGAGGACACCGCCTATAGCAGAAATCTCTTGAGGACCACTCTACCAAAGCAAGCATCCTTTCCCCGACTCGGAATCCAAGCTTTTATGCTTGGAAAATGTGTGTGTAAGGCCCACGTAGTCACCTGGCAAATGTTCCAGACAGGCACCTCCCTCTGCAGGGTAAAGGTGGCAGCGAGCTCTCTGGTCGCATGAGCCCTGGGCCTTCAGGCACATTCCTACCCGCTTGATCGTAGTATTTGGAGATGCAGAGAATGATCCACTTTGACTGGGTCCATTTAGTCACAGACCTGCCAGCACATGCACCAGCACAACCTACAGAAGTCTTGTCATTTTTCCTGATGTCCCTCGTCTCACAGACACAGAAGCCGAGGGCCTGCACTGGATGTAGCTGATGGAACCACTCCTCTGACTTGGAATGATGAGGCGTAGGAAAAAACACAAAGATGTATCTGAGATGGATGGAAATCTGAGACCACTTTCAGAAGGAAGGACGGTCTCACTCTCAAAGTCGCCTTCTCTTTGAAGAAAGTGGGTTTAAAACAGAACGCCTGAAGCTAACTCACCCTTTCATTGTGCCAATCTGCAGGCCTACCTGGGCGAAGGAAAGCAGAAAATACAACACAGGCTGTTGGACAAGTAAAATGCCGCAGACCACTCTACCAGCACCATGCTCAACCTTTACGCCAAACTTGGTAGGACGTCACCCAACAAATCCACTCCCTATAACTCAGCCTCTCAACAGCCAGGTGCGACGATTCAGGATGATGAGGTTTGGGCTGAGGAGACAACTAGAAGAGCAGAAAGGTCGGCAGTGAGGGCAGATGGACATGTCCAGAAACCTGGGGTACCACCTTCTGAGCCCAGTGCGGGGCGATCAAGATAAACGTGGCCCAAACAGGCGCACCCTCCAGCGAACCATCAGAATGACAGGGATCGGCAGAAACACATAGAGGGGGACGAACATCCACTCGACAGTCCGTGCGTTCCTTAGAACCTTGGTGAGGAAATTCCATTGGAAGCAAAGAGGTGCACTTGAGGGAACTTCCTGGCACAGCTCTGACTAGTGAGGCCGAAGTCTGTCTTCGTAAGGCAACCGCAATGATGTTCCTTGTCCCAGGGAGAAGAGCAGCAGTCAGACAAGTTGTTCTCCAGAACCACAGTTGCACTGCTTCTCTGCAGAGAGGCAAGAACCTCACACCACCGTGCTTGTTGAGGTAATGCATGGCCACTGTGTTGTCCGTCAGAAACAGGACATTCTAGCCCTACAGTAGTGAATGGCAGGCAGCCAGGGCCAGCTTGATCGCTCTCAACTCCAGGAAGGTGATTTTTGTTCTCGGGACTCGAGAGTGAGAGCACAGTCCGCTCACAGTCTGCTCTTGCATGTGAGCACCCCAGCCTTTTAAGACTATTAGTTGGGGTCAGTGTTGTCGAAGCAATGCCCCATTCAATAGGCTGTCTCGCAGGGACCGCCATGCTAGGCCTCGAGAAACTCCAGACAAGACCTGCAAAAGGTCTGATCTGTGGCCCTGAAACAGACTACTGACAATGGGGAAGCCACTGAAGAGTGAGTTCCCCATTGTCAGTAGAGGAGACATGCACAGCTGGGCCACAACCACAACAAGAATGTAGGAGGGCATGAGACCCAGCAAGTGCTGGAAGGCCAAGGCCGGAACTCTGTCCTGGGATTGGGGGACATGTACCATCTTGAACATTTTCGTCACTCAATCCTCATGTGAGAATGCCCTGCAAAGAGGAGTATCCAATACAACTCCAAAATATTGGAGGGTTTAAGACAGCGAAACCTGAGACTTCTTGAAGTTCAGGGAGAAGCCAAGCTGTGCAACAGGCAGCACGTTAGGAACCAATGTGACAACGCCTGGTCTGGGGAACGAGCATGGCAGAGCCAGCCATTCAGGTAAGGAAAGACATGAATGCCCTCCTGAGGCAAACCACTGGAAGGAGCTTGGTGAAGATCCTGGGTGCCGAAGAGAGACTGAACGGCAGGACCTTGAAATGGCAGTGGCAATGCCCACCACAAATCTCAGGTACCTCTTGTGGTGAATCAGCACAGCACCCTGAAGATCAAGTGTTACCAGCCAGTCCTGCAGAACGTGGGCCTGAAGGATCTGGGCCAAAGTAATAGCTTGAATTTGTCCTTGCGCAGGTACAGGTTCATGAGCCGCAGATCCAGCATTAGAGGCAAATCCTGTCCTCCTTCTGAACCAGAATATAAATTGAAAACCAGCTCCTGCCTCGTTCAGAGCCTGACAACTGCAACTTTCTTCAGAAGCTGACAAACCTTCTCCAACAGAAGAGGGTCTGGAGACCAGGAGGGCTGGATGGGGGGAGTTCTGGAGGGTGTGGAGCAAAAGAGAGAAAATAACCATGGTGTACAACTTGCAATGCCCAAGCGTCTGATGTGGCACCATTCCATGCTGAACAGTGAAATCTGCCCCCGCCCCCACCTCCTCTTCCACAACACGCACACATCCTCAACAGGGGATTGATTGGTGCTGGACATCGCCTTCACAGGGGCCTTTTATCCAGGGCAAGTGTTTACGGCATATATGGGGTGGGGCCCTTAGGGCATCAAGCAGAGCTAACGGGGAGCTGTGCTGTGCACCTCTGGTGGTGGAAATGTTTCTGAAGAGAGGCTGTGCTGGAGATAGGATATCACAGATGAGGAATCTGTGGGAGTATCATCCATCAGAAAGAACATTACCAGAGGGAAGTAATTTGTTTAATTGGTCCGGTCTTTGGAATGCACTATGCTAGTTTGGCGGTTGCAATCTTGTGAACAGCCAAGTATTGAGATATTTTCTGAAGACTAGATCTTTCTCTGGACACCGAGTTAAATAGCTTGGTAGATAGGAATAAAAAGGAGGATTCCTCCTCTGCATTTTTCGGTTGAATCATGGAACTGCTTCGAAGGGTGCATTGCTAGATCAAAGAGTTTTTACGAGCTTGTAGTGGAGGAATTTTATCTTCGTGGAATCTAGGGCCCCGTCATGGGATGTATGGTGGGCAACAGAAAGGTTTGCATTCCATCATGTGTTGGACTATGCACCAATGTGTCTCACTGTCTCCAGAGCCCTGCTTCTCTCTAGGCTGGACTACTGCAACAGCCTCTTCCTTAACCTCCCTGCTTCTGCCCTGCACCCTCTGCAACTCATCCAGAACAGAACCGTGAGAGTTTTCCTTGTCCTCAAGCCCAGGGACTGCATCTCTCTGGTGCTGAAATCCCTTCACTGGCTCCCCGTGGTTGCAAGGATCAAATTCAAGACCCTCTGCATGGTCCACGAGGCTTTCTGGGGCCTCGGACCTACTTACCTGCAACGTTGCCTGCCTAAATACTGTCCCTCTCGAGCCCTCCTCTTATCTACCTCTAACCTTCTGCGAGTGAGCCGGTTCTCCAAGAAGAGATTCGGAAGGAGATCCTTATCCTCAGTAGGCACCTCCCTCTGGAATAGCCTCCCTGCCACCCTCTGTCTTGAGCCTGATCTTAAGTTCTGGAAACTCCACAAGCCCTTCCTCTTATTCTCCTCCTCCTCTCTTCCCCCTACCCTGCTAACCTGGCTCTCTGCTATTTCCATCTCTCCCTCCACTTCCATACAGCTTTGCTGACTGGCCGACTGGTGCACCTCAGAGTCTCACAGGTCCCTGGCACCTCCGCCAGTTGGCCTTGCACTTGCCTCAGGGCCCAGCACCCCAAACTGCACTTCTGAATAACTGCACTTCTGAATAAATCCAAGAGAGCTTCTATCTCCGCACTTATCCCAGTCTCTACCGACTGGGTGCACTTGGACTCCCCCCTCCCTTGATCGTCTTGCACTTGCACAATCGGAATGCATCTCTGCCTAAGATCGTCTGTCTGTTCTCCCTTGTCTTCACCCCTTAATGTGCACTTGAAAAAAACAGCAGAATCACTGTCAGGCCCGTTTGCTGTATCTCAACTGTTAAATGTATCATTTCCACTTACTCTGCCTGTGCAGACCGGTATTGCCTCTGAATTTCAAGGGCCCTGAGCAATTGTTTTTTTCCCCAGTGTTCCCACCCTCCTTGAGCGCTTTGAAACTCTGCCTGTGTATAGGCGATTTCAAAAATAAACATTACCATTACCAATGGAGCAATCGGAGAGTCAGATGATATGCTTCCATCTTTGCAGTCATAAAAGTCAAGTTATTTGTAAGCTTTTTAGCAAATAGTACAAATCATTGGGGGTAGGGGAGTGTTGTGACAAACATCTGTCTCCCACAACCCTAAAGCCAGAAGCCAGAGGCCTTCAAAGGGTTAGGCATGATGCAGTAGAAAGGTGTTCAGTTTTCTGAAGCGTACCAAGTGCGAGAAAAATGGAATTGAGGTGCTTCCATATATACTGGCCCCACCGTCACGTCCAACGTGAAGCCTGGAATGGCGCTGAGCAAAGCCGACCCAGAGGCATGCTTTGCCCCTTAGTGACGAACATTTTTCCAAAGTCAGCTGAAGATTAGAATACCATTGTTAGGGTATTTATTGAGCACGGACATAGTTTTGGGAAGCAACTGAGTGCTTTACAAATCACAGTGGTAATGACACACTGAGGGAAGAAGAGATGTAAGGGAGTGGGAGCTAACAGTGGAGGGCAGGCAATTTTGCAGCAAGGGATTTACAAGCACTCAGGGGAGGAAACCGTGGGAAACAGACAACCCGTCTCGAGTATGGTGGGGAGTGTAGACCTAGGTGTTAGGGGTGAGCCATTCCTTGAAGAAGAGAGTCTTCAGCTCATTCCGGAAATTAAGAAGTGTGGCAGCGAGTCTGGTGTTGACTGGTAGAAGGTTCCAGAGTCTTGGGGCAGGGACCAAAGACATGTCTTCTGGTCATTTCATTCCTGCAGGGGAGACTTTCAGTCTGCACATGTCCTTACTTCTGGTGGATCGTAGGCCTCCAGAGATGCAGAGTTTTTCAGTGTGGCAGTGAGGAAGCTTGGGGACTTCACAGAGACAGTCTTGTATATGATGCAGCAGGATTTAAAGATATCTTCTTTCAGTGGGAGCCAGTGCAGTTCGAAGGAGGGCTGGGGTAATGTGTCCTGCATGCTGCGGCACAACTCAACAAAGGCTCTGCAAATTCAACCACATCTCAGGGTGTTAGGGTAGTCACCGGAAGGCCTTCCATCGTATGTTATGTTTGAAGGAGAGGTGTTTGTCAATGTCAAACCCAAGGGACTTGGCACAAGTGGCCAGCGAAGGCATGAAGCCCTCAAGGTTCATATCAGAGGGTCAAATGTGGATGTAAGGGTGTTCAGTGGTGTTGGTCAGCCGTAGAAATTTGGTCTTGGAGGATTTGAGCTTTAGGTTAGCAGTTGACATCTAGGACCTGATGTTAGGCAAGCCTTGAGCCTGTGGATGTCTTCAATGGAGAATATATTGAGGTAGAGCTGCATGTCAACTGCGTATTGGTGGATGTGGATGTTATGTGGTGCCAGGAGGGTTCCATGTACAGACTGAAGATCAAAGGGGAAAAGGATGGATCCTTACAGGACTACACAGGCGATGGCCAGAGTTGGTGAAGGTCAAGGAGAGCAAGGAGGCAAGAATGCTCACAATCCGGGATTTTAAGCATATTTTAACCTGGATGGTAGCAGTTTCTGTGCTGCATCTAGGTCGGAAGCCAGATTAGTAGGACTGAAGGAGGTCCTTGGCGTTTATGTGCTGGGTGTGGCTACTGCTTTCTTACCTAAGGGTGATGGTGCGTTATTTGTTGAGGTCATCAACGCCCAGTGTTGGTTTCTTGAGAAGCAGGAGTATTTGTCCAGTCTTGAGGGTCAAGGGGAAGAACCCCACCCTGGATCCCGACAACCTAGCTAGCTATTGCCCATCTTCCCTTCTTAGGTAAGCTCATCGAGAAAGCGGCAGCCACACAACTGCAGCAACAGATCAACACCAACAATCTCCTCCAAACCTACCAATCCGGGTTCAGACCCAGATGCAGCACGAAGACAGCAACCATACAGGTGGTCGATGACGTCCTCAACATCCTTGACGACGGCCATCCCTGCCTCCTGGTTCTACTCTAGCTCTCGGCCGCTTTCGACACAGTAGACCAGCAGGCGCTTACGGACACCCTACATCGGCGCACTCCTCTAGATTGCCAATGCTACCCGTTACCTGTGCAGTCCTGCAGGGCTCTGTCCTCTCCCCAGTGATCTGCAATCTATACATGGAGCTGGTGAGAGCCCTTGTAGCCAGACACAACATTCATCAAAACGATGACACACAGCTATACCTCAAGATTGACTATCAATGACATCCATAGGCTCAAAACCTGCCTCTCGCTGATCTAGTCTTGGATGTCCAGTGCATACTTGAAGCTCCACCGCTCCAACACCGAATTCCTACTCCTCACCAACCCAGACATACAGACCTGTCTATCAACCATGAACTCAGAGCTTCACATCGGAGCTCACCTCCTGCGCCAAGTCCCTCAGGTTACACATCGACAAACACCTCTTCCTCAAAACACAAATAGCTAAGAAAACTCAGATGGCTTGATATCGGCTCTCCCTCCTGCAAACAGTTAAGTCCTTCCTCACTCCCGACAGCTTTAGATCCACCGTTCAAGCACTGATCCTATCCCACCTGGATGAGGATAATGCACTCCTTGAAGGCCTCCCGGCATCCTCCCATGTGCCCCTGGGAAGTGTCTTACACGCTGCCCCGCACGCCTCCTAAAGGGGCTACGCAGATATGACCACATCACCCCAGCCCTCATCAACCTTAATTGGCTCCCACTGCATGCACAAATCACCTTCATGTCTTGCTGCATCATCTATAAGGCAGTTACCCTCAAGTCACCCAGCTATCTTCCAGAGTAATCATCTATGGTGGACAGCGCATCACCTGAAGCTAGGACATGCGCAGGCTTGAAATCCACTGCTGCAAAAAGGAAAGGAACAGAAAACAAGCCTCCTCTGCCCACGCCCCAAGACTATTGAACCTCCCCCACGTCGGCATTAGACTCGCTTCTACAATTCAGAAAAGAAGACCCACCTCTCCAAGGAGTCTCTCTTCCTCAACACCTAGGCCATCACATCGCCCCTCATGGTACCTGGCTGACTAGATGCCACCCGCCCCTCTACTCCCCACGACCCGCAACAGCTGTACCTCTCCTCTGTACCCCTTTGTATCCTAACCCCTGCTGTATATCTGTTATGTTACCACTGAAAAGTGCTCAGTTATCCATCTGTAATGTTGTACACCTCTGTAAAGCATTCCGTTATGTATCTGTATTAGTGTATACCTCTGTAAAGCTCTCTGTTGCTTCTCAAAGCTCAGTCCGTGCTCAATAAATACCATAATAATAAGGTACCTTGTGTTAGGAAGCTGTTGCTGATGGTCAAGTAAGGGAGGAGTGCTTCTGTCGGAAGAGTTTTCAGTACGGAGGCAGAGAGGATGTTTGTGTACGATGTGGCCTTGAAGGATGCCAGGGTGGCATTTAGGTCTTCCCTAGCGAGTCTTGAAAGTTATCCTGGTAGCTGTTTTTGGGAGATGGGATGTGTTGTGTGCTGTCAGTTCTGTCGATGTCTATGTGTTGGAGGCTCATGCTGATCTTGTAAATAAAGTTGATGGCAGTGGATTCTTCGATGGGGTGAGGTAGAGGGTTGATGCAGCGCTTGATAGCTTTGAAGAAGACTCTGCTTTCATTTTTTTACCTTGGCTATGGTGGTTTGGAAATGTTGGCAGGAAAGTGAAAAAAAGGAAAGGGGGAGTCTTGCCTCTCTTTCTCTCAAATAAAAACAAAGGAGTAAAAGTACAAGAAAATCGCATTAAAAAAAAGACTGGTTGGCCACAAAGGACAACTATAAGAAATATTTGCAAACCTTTTTTAATACTGTGATATATTTGGTAATTAGGGAGCCTTGAGGAGCTTTAGCTGATAGGAGTCCCACAAATGTTGACAGACCCCAAGGACTACATGCAGCATTGCTTGATCCCTGCCATGGACATTTGGCAGTTGCACAAAAGGTCTTAGGAGGGCCGTAGCATGGTTTTAAGGAAAACATTTGACAAACTTGTTCTGCGAACTTAAACTAGCAAAAAACCACAGCTTTGACGCAGGTATTCATTGTCTGTGAAAAAATAACTAATGTTGGATGCATGGGCGATGCCCTTACAGGATCACATTTTGGTGCTGTTGGCAGTGCAGCATCCATGTGGGAGATCAACTCTGGCACTGCCGTGTCCCTTTATACATGATTTACATTATCCTAATGCAGATTGCATCTGATGGCTCTTAGATGCGAAGTTACACTAAATGAAACTTCCAGCATATTTGGCAACCGGTGTTTCATTTTCCTCTGCCCTAGAGATTTAATCAGGATTTTTTTCATAGTTTGCCAATTGCTTGAAACCCGATATCTCTGAAAAATGAAATCAACTGCACTATGACCCACACGCAAAGGCACTTTGCATAAGAATAGGTGTTACACTGGCTAGATCGCTTAACTTTCGACTTTTGAGTAGATCACCATCTGTTGGACACTGCAAGGCCCACTTGTATGAACACGGAGAATATAAATGTATATCTACTGTGTATCTCCCAAAGGCACTGTCAATTACCTCTTCCTTGCATCTAAACACACACATGCAACAATTGTATCCTAGCAATGTATCCACATTACCCACAAAAATACAGTTGCAACATAGCACCTATAAACACAACCACTACTTCTTCAACTCCACTGTGCATAACTGGTCCTATTGTACAAACCAACACAAACACCTCAGAGGTAAAAGAATAGAAGAAACATACCTGAGTTTTGGAGTAAACTGAGCCAGAGATGTCTGGCACTCCGGTGTTACTGGAAGTGACCGACACACCTGGTGGGCGAGACAAAAGAGAAATTACTTACCGGTAACGATGATTTTATTGGGTACTTTATCTCCTTACAGATTACCAACATCTTGAATATCCCCCTGTCATATGACAAGACCCTGACTTTCCACCAGTGAGCCAATGTACCCTAGAGCACCGGTGGAACAGAATGTCAATTGACAAAGTATGTGGTGCCTCTTTCTGCATCCTTCAGTTCCCCATCATAGATGACAGTATCATGCAGATCCAATGATACAGAGTGGAGGTTGGAGAGTTGGTAATCAGTGAAGATGGGAGTACCAAAGAGAACCAACGTTACTGGCAAGCAAATTCTCTCTCGGACATGGACTCCTCTCAGATTCTCAACACACCATCATAAACAGCCGCAACTCTTTAGAAGCAGTAGAACTTTTTTTTTTATTTCAGCCTTAATCAGAGAAAGACTGCAAAATACACCACCAAATACTTCATCTTCATAGGACTGTAGAGCTTTGCATAGGTGTGAGAGCGCCTTATACATTTTGAAGTTGGAAACCAAGCAAATTAGAAACCGAAACACGTCATTAAGCTTCACAATGACAACTTGCACGAAACGACCACTCTACTCAACACTTTTCTAAAAAAGATGACGATAAAAAAAGTTAATCAGTGACCGCAGATAGTATTAAACTGCAACATCACTGAGCAACCAGAAGGCAACTCCTACCACAAGTTGTTTAACTCAGAACAATAATATGTCCATTTCAGAGCCATATTTTTCTGTCCAATTGGTCTTAAATCCAAAGTTGCCACTGTTTTGCAGTCAGAACTTCCAAGCTTTATCTTCCAAGAATGAGACGAAGGTGAACAGCAATTTTACTTTTTAGCTAGAACCACTATTCAGTTAAAGTAGACCCTGTGTTATCCTCTGGCATTTATTTAGCCAATACGCCCAGGTCCAATTTGACATTTCCAATGTAAACGTGTAAATGGGGTATTACAACTATAAACCAAAAGTCCCAGTCATCCCTGGATGTGTGCGTGAGAGAACACACGTGGCTTCATAAGCTTCATACTTTGACCTTTTAACAAATCAGACATATCTTACGGATTATGTAAACTGCGATGGGCACAGCAAAGCACCACAAAATGGCACTCTTAATGGCCATGCAAGAAGTTTATGTCCTGAAGCTGTCGCCAAAAAATCCACACTATTACCTCTACTGAATAAAACACATTCTTAATTGGACAGGTGCTAAACAAGAAAAATGTCCACGGATGAAAAACCAAAAACAGCCACCCATAAAAACACACTTACAAGGATGCATACTTGAAACACTTTAACACAAGCTGGAAGACACAGAACACCAATGCTTACATTGTGCTGCATTTCTACAATTCAAATATTTGCACTCTTTATTTGCAGTTATTTGAGAATCAGGAGATGCTACTTAGATCAGAAGCACTGAATATCAAGAGTATTACCTTCTTTGGTTTCTTTAGCAACAGTTATATTTTAAATTATATATTTTGTTAATTGCAACCTTTTAAACATCACCTATTAATATATATAAAAGAATTAAAACACAGCGTTCTATACAATAGTAAATATCATTACCAGGGCTCTCAAAATTTACTCGTCCGCTCTTTCACAGTGAAGGATATTTTAGGCAGGTCATGTACCATGTGCATGGTACTCGACCTTGCTGGAGAGTATAATGAATTTCGGGAAGCTTCAAAAGTGTGACATGGCTTGTAAACAAACTTGCAGTAAATGTCAAATAGTTCCATTGTGCACAGATGGCCTCTGGGTGGCAACCAGTGCACCAAACATGAATTGTGCTTATGGTGACATGCGGAACGCCATGTTCTGGCGCAGTGCCTTGGGTGCAGGTACACCCCTTCGGCGTATCAAAGGGGGACATCAACATTAGCACCATTTGTTACCGTATGTTTTGGATGTTAGAATATTGAATGATAAAGGAGGCTGCCTCGAGAAGCGCCTAATGTAGTATGTTAAATTATATTACTTCGCATACATTATTAAATCCAAACCTACTCGGGCAGTCCTGCGAATATTTTGTCAATTTCATTTACCATGTGTTTTGAAGCTTCTCACATATAATAAAATATATATTCTTCTATGTAAACATGAATAGAGTCTTTCATTGATTAAGATAACTGGTGTGCACATGTAAACAATCCTAGCATCCCTGGTTGTATATTCTACTTTGTACGTAGACAACCCCTAGTCACAAATGTGCCTTACATGCAAAATAAACACTGCCCCAAGACAATACATTAGTGCAAATACGCAATGTGCAACAACTCATTTTATCAACTGTTCAATCCCTCCAAACTACCTACACATGCAAGGAACTGGTATCTATATGTACATCATTGCATTTTACTTTCTCATGCTCCCCATCTCCCGAATGAAGATAGCTGTAATAAAACCTATGTTAATGGAGAGGATTTTACGTCATACAGTGGTACCCACTATCATGTATGTAACCTGTATGCATCTTTACGACTCCATCAATAAATTGGAACGAATACATGGTCTTCACAACAAGTGAAGCTGTGCCGTCAGCCTCACTTGCTGAGAGGGCCGGGAATTGCAGGAATATACGGTTATCCACAACACAGCATTTATTAGTGTTTTCCAGGACAGTATATTTAAGATACAGCGCTGGTAATCGGTCCACCTTCGGCAAGTCCTGCTGGCTGTGGCCAAGCGGGCATGCCGAAGGGGGTACCTGTGCCAAACGCACGGCGGTCAAACTGCCGCGGCCAAAAGGCCTGCACCAAAATGTCCTGCTTCAGATTACATGCATCAATTTGGGAAAGCACTGGTAAAGTGTTTGTGACCCATCGCAGCAGGTCAAGAGCATTTCTCTTAGGTCGGGTTGGTAAACTAAGTAACTCTGCAGGTCTAGCTTTTTAAACATGTGTGAGACCAGAATACAATCTCTTAACGACTAAACCATTCTTCTTTTGTTCCATCTTCAGTACAATTATAAAACAGAGCCCCAATACACCAATACCCAATACACCAAAAATAATAATCCATTGACCATCCCTTTTCATGATCCTGGGCCAAATATTCTCGGTTGTCTATTCCCCTATAAACTAAACCCAAGCTATTTTGCGGATAACAGCGATAAGCAGACAAAGCAGGTGGTGTAAGATGGTGGGAGGAAAATGCGATTATGGAAAGTGTAAAGCATAGACAGACAATACAGTAATACAATATGACAAACATATACCTATAATCGTGTTTCTGATGCTTGTTTCTTCTTAGATTCAAATGCTTTGCATAGGCCAATATCTAGTGGTTGGTGCAGAGTATTACTTATTTTCAATTTCGAAAAAGGACGTTGACAGGGCGTATTTGTAATACTATCCCTACTGTGATGTTTACTGTACCCATGATCCTTCATGCGTTGAGGTTTATTTCTGACCTGTGGTTCCATGTAGTGTATAGTGAAATATGAATGTGAGGAGTTGTCCACATTAGAAACATGCTGTCTATTGTTCTATTCCAAATGAGGGGAGGAAAAGTGGGCGCATGTGAATTCAAGCTGATCCAAGCATCAGGTATGTAATGTTTGTCTTCTGAGGCTTGTGGATCTGCTTAGAATCACATGCTTAGCATGGACTAGCGGGCAGTGCCAGGTGAATGTGGTGTGTTGAAAGAAGGAGCAGAGGTAAATGTTTTAACACTGCCTGTCCCACGTGCGATTCATCCCTTGGTTGTGTGTCAAAACAATAATGTGGAATGAAAGTGTGCACTGAACTTCATGTGGCTGCCCTACCAATAGCCTCCAGAGGTACATTTTAAATGTGGGTCAATGCAGCCCCTCCCACCCCCACGTGTGGAATGTGCTTTACGTGTAAATGGTATCTCCTTGTTGGATAATGTGTAGCATTGCTGTATGCATCTTACTATCCATCTAGCAATGGTAGCCTTCGAGACAGGATCCCCCTCCTCTCCCAGCTGCTAGGGAAACAAAGAACTGGTCTGTTTTTCTGTTCAGCTTTTTTTTTTTAAGGTAATATATGACTGCTCTCCAAACATCTAGTGTATGGAGTGTTCTCTCCCCAGAGTTCTGAGGGTCCTGGAAGAAAGCTGGCAGTTCAATGGTGTTAGGGAGAATTCTCTCTTTAGGCTGAATTTCCTAACCTAATGAGTCCCCCAGCAGCTTTGCTGGATTTCTGGAGTTTGTTTTTACCTCCTGCCAAGAGTGAGACTCTTTCTCCCACTCTTGGACATGATTTATGGTGTTCCTTTGACTGCTTATGTGATTTATGGGCTATGGGGTCCTTTACTCCATATGGCTCAGGTATTTTTACTTTGTGTGTTACGCAGCACCCTCCGTGCAGTAACACAGGGGTGTCATAGTGACCCCCCACCATAGACTCCATACCCTGGGACTGACTACTGTCTCCCAGGGCATGTAAAGTCACCATTGGCTTTACTAGTCCCAAATTATTAACAGAAACCAGTACAAACCATCATATTGTGGATGTACTGGTTGGGGCAATTCGATTGCCCCGGGGTCTGTTAGTCGAGGGGGCATGTCTCCGTCCCCCCTGATCGAGTTTTGGCTGGTGGCAGTGGAAACTACTTTTTATATTCGACCGCAAATATTTTCCTATGGGATTTTTCTATTGTTCGAGGCTACCAAATTTAATTATTTAATTCTCATAGCCTCGAACATACCGCCGGTTTATTTAATTAATATTAATTCTCAGGTTGGTATTTTTTGCCAAGACTCGATTCTAAAATGGCGTTTCTGTTCTCTTCTGTGACTCCAACCCAAGTCGAGGCCTTTGTTCCACTTTTTGGCGGGCTTCTCCACAGAAGCCTCCAAAAGTGGTGCCACTCTGTCTAGGTACCGGAGGGGGTGTAGGCACCCTGGACCGAGTTACCTAGGTGACTCAGGTCGCACTCTTGTGTGATTGGCCCAGGTGGTGAGCCGGCCAGCTCACCACTTAGCATGTTTGATTGACAGCTAGGCTGAGTGAATGGGGGTATGCTACATAAAAGCAGGGCTTTGGGGACTGGAACTTCAGAAGTCGCCACAGGACCTGAGAATCCGACAAGGGAGAAGCTGAGCCGACCTACCACGACGACACCACCGGTGGAGCCTGCAACGCTCACCTGATTCCCACGGAGGCGCCGACCCGTTCTGGACTGCTACAACTTCTTCCACGGTAAAGCGTAGTGCTTGGAAGATGGACTGGACCCCCAAACCTAGTCGGTCTGGCCCGTAGAATAATCCTTCTGTAGATGGGAAAAGGGAGTTAACTGTCTGCTAGATTGTGTGTGAGATTCCCCCCTTTTTCCCCTTCTCACCCTCCTCGAACCCTAGCTGTGCCTTCTGCAGACTCTCACCTTAATTTCTGTATGGACGAGCTCTCCATCCTGCTTCTGACGCAGAGGCGCGTAGATTTCCAGTTACTTCACTGGATCTCGGATTTGGCGAGGGTTCGATGTCTGCTTGCCTTTACCAAAATGCTGCCGTAAGTATATAGTTCAAAAGATCAAGTCTTATTTGTCCCTTGGCCTTTGTTTAATTTTCAGGGACTAGGGGAGGAATCCGTGTGGAGGAATGGATTCGCCGAGGTAAGCTCAGGTGAGTACTTTTAATGAAGGTGTGCCGTAGTGGTTTGCTCCGACACCTTAATGAGTGTGTCTTATTTCCCCATAGGGGCCAGGGTACGGAAAAGCCAGAAAAGCCGCTCCGACCCGAAAAGGGAACTGAGGTCCCAACAAAATTCAGGTAAGACTTAAGGTGAGTAATCTGTCCTTTTGCAATTAGTTCGTTGCTCACCTTGTTTTGTCCTTTTTCTCCGTAGGTCTTGAATGCGACAGATGTCGCCTATGGGCGCTGAAAAGGTTGCCGGCGCCACGTGAAGGTAAGTGGAAGCGGCGCGGCAGCGTGAGAAGCAGAGCGCTTCTAACTATTGTCTTTCTTTTCCGTAGGGGCTGGGATGCGGCCGATGTCGCCTATGACCGCTGAAGAGCTAGACAGCGCCACGTGAAGGTAAGTGGAAGCGGCGCTGCAGCGAGCGATGAGATGCATTTCTAACCCTTGACTTTCTTTTGCAGGATCGACGGAGTGAAGAATCTGGATGCTGGATGAAGGTAGGTAATGTCCTAATGCTTGCCTTTCTCTCCTTGCAGGTGTTCCAGGTGCTGGCGGGCGTGGCAGGAGCCAGGATGCAGGAGCCGACTCGGTGAGCGTCCTGCTGCAGATGCAGAATAACGCGAAGCACGTGTGGCCATCCGGGCGTGGTTTAAATAGCCTTGGAAGAGCTTCAGGTGAGTGTTCTTCCACTGGCCCCACCCGAGTAAGAAAAGAGTTCCTGAAAGAAAATAGTTCCTCCCCAGCCTTAGTTGGCTTGGAGCTTCAGACAGCATGGTCTGCCTCGGGTGAGTATGCAGCATGGTCTGCCTCAGGTGAGTTCACCCAAGCATTACCATATGTTCTGCCATGATGAGCCTGGCGCCTATGGCGCCAGGACAGATGCCTTTTATGAGCCTGGCGCCAAAGGCGCCAGGACAAGGTCCAAAGAGCCCCTTATAGGGGTTTGCTGGGTCCTGCTTGGTGAGTATGAAGTCTGCTTCTGGGGATGCTGGGCCTGACCTGGCTCCTCGGGAGCAGGCATCATGACAGCGCCCTGCAGAAACGACTCACCACTTCCTGACGACAGAGAAGATCTCCCGGCTGGAGAGGCTTCTTCCCCTGACTGGTGGGCACAACCAGTTTTCCTTTCTTTCTTCGCACCCCAGCCAGGTTTGTGGTCGAACTGCCCGTGGCAAGCACCCCGGGAGCCGGATAGCCACTCACTACTGAAATGCGAATCACCGGACCGCTCCTTATACCTGAGAAACTCCGCGGCTGGTTTCTTCCCTGGCAGTGCAACGGACTCCTGTCTTCCTCGACAACGAGATCCTCTCTTCCCCCGGACGAAGCACCGACTTGCACCCGCTGCCAGGAACAACTGCACCCGCTGGAGCGCACTCACCACTTTAAGGTACCGTGTGCGCCAAGCCTCCCTTTCTAAAGATTGCTACAAGGTAATAATAACTCCTTAACCTTCTGGACTGGGCTGGCCGCCTTGACCCTCTAACTGGTCCCTTTCTGTGGTCCAACTCCTTTTTGGACCTTTACAAGACCTTTGTGCACTGCAACCGTGTGACCTTGGACACATTTCGTTTGGATCCTGCGAAGGTGGATCCGGCTTCTTGAACTATTAACTACACGGTTTTACTTTGCCTTTCTCCCTTGTTGTGTTCTTGAAAAAGTGTTGGGATCTGTTTCAATTTGTTCTCTGCTTTTCTCTCCCTTTTTAAAACGAACTATTAGAGTGCCATCTACGTTAAGCGCTCACCACTGTCTGAAAATAAGTGGGGCTTTACTTAAGACTTGTCTAATATTCTTTTAAGGGAGTGTATATCTTTTAGTGACCGTGTTCCTGAATTGCTTATTATTAGTGCCTGTGTGTTTTTCTAGATGTGGTTTTAAATAAATAATTATATCTCTTTTACACCAAGCCCTGGTCAGTGTTTACTTGTTCTATTGTGCGCTCTTGACCTATTGTGAATACTCTGTATACTGCCTAACTCTTCTTGAGGGAAGTCTGACTGCTCAGCCACAGCTACCAAGTGAATCTGTGTGGTACAGACGGCTACCAAGTGGGTTTACTGCCAAACACCTGTAGTCCTAAATCTTTTGCAGTGGTCCCAGAGGGAACTGCACAGGTTTCTGCCTAACAAATGGTTTTACATGGAGCATGGAAATTAACTTTGGTGAGAAACCTGGGGGCGTTTTTTAAGACTGCCTTGTTATTATGTATTTTGACAAAAAGGTTCTGGTACAGACAACGCTAGAAGCTCCTTTACCCTTCTAATAGAAGTGATGGCTATAAGGAAAGCGGCTTTGTAAGTGAGATCTCTGAGGCTTGCATTATGCATGGGCTCAAAGGGAAAGCATGTGAGCTTACTTAAGACAATATTTAAATTCCAGCCAGGAGGTGGGTTTGTAATAGGATGATTAAAGGCTTTTAGCCCCCTTCCATGAAGGCTTCAACTACTGGAATCTTCCACCAGGAAATCTTGCTATGCGATGTATATGCAGACAGTGAAGCTAAATGGACTTTCACGGAATTAAAGACCAGGCCTGAGTCTAAATAGTGAAGTAGATAGTGTACTATAAAGGAATGGTGAGCAGTGAATTGGATTGACATTTGACTTTTTTACACATCTTTTCCATTTAAATTAAGGTGACCGAACTATATGACATCGGGAACCAAGCTGCTAAGTTGTTCATCTGAGGGAGCGGATGTAGGGTTAAACCTTCATTCTCTGACAACCTGTTGTAAGGGCATGTTTGCTTAATTGGTGGGAAAATTGACATTTTGAGAAGGCGGGAATACTACCATATATAAATGCTAAATTAAACAACGTCTGACGTGCCCACATTGGAGCAATTGTTAAGTGCTCCTGGTGCATCTTTTGGATTACTTTGTTCAAGAGTGGTGTAGGTGGAAAAGCATACGCAAGTATCCCTAACCAACTGATACACAGGGCGTACTTTGGACCCCTTCTGCAGGAACCTAGAGGCGTAACTTTGGCATTTTGCGTTTTCTTTTGTGGCAAACAGGTTTATGTTTAGATGCCCCCAACGTAAGAAAATGTCATTTACAACATCTGAATGTAAATCCCACTTGTACTCCGAGGGTTGACCTGTGTTTTCTACTAGGCAGTGGAGTTCCACTGGAACATGTTGAGATAGGAGGTAAATACCTCCCTGGGGGCTTCATTTCCAAATTGTCTGTGCTTGTGTGGACAGATTTAGGGAGCGAGTCCTGCCCTGTTTATTGATGTAAAACATGGCGGTTGTGCTGCACGTTATAATTAGTACATTCTTCCCTATTAAGTGTTGTTGGAAAGCTTTTAGTGCTTCGTACACCGCTAGGAATTGCAAAACATTGATGTGTTTTTTGGCAAGTGTGTGTCCACATGCATTGCGCTGCACGGTGGAGGCAATGGGCTCCCCTCTCTGAGAGTGATGCATCTGATGTGATTGTGATGTGTGTTGGTGGTCTGACAAAAGGCTTTCCCTTTAACACGCTTTCCTTTGTCCACCACTGAAGCGCTAACACCACTGTTTGTGAAACCTCCACCAAATATCCCCAATTACCCTTAACCTATGACCATTGTTTCGCTAACCACTGTTGGCACTGGGCTCATGTGTAGTCTTGCATGTGGCACAATGAAGATGCATGATGCCATCATGCCTAGATGGCGCACTACATGCCCAACTTATCTGACAACCGACTACATAACAAGGAATCTGCTTTAGTAGCTTTTGGACCCTTTCATTGGAGGGGAAGACCGAAGTGGCTTTTGTTTGAATTATAGCCCATAGGAACTGTTTTTCCTGATTGGGTACCAAGGATTGACTTTTTTTCGTTGATGGAGAAGAACAGTTGATGCAGAAGATGTATTGTGCTCTGCGTATTTGGTATATTTGTTGTGCCCCTCCTATTATAAGCTAGTCATCCAGGTAATGGCACACTGGGATACTTTCTCTGCGCATGTGTGCGCTACAACTGCTAGCACCTTTGTGAATACTCTGGGGGCTGATGCGATCCCTAAGGGAAGTACCTTGAATTGGTAGTGCGCTGACCCTACTTTGAATTCCATGCAAGACCCATTTCTTGCAGTCTACAACACCCACTTGTCGGACGTGATCCCCTCTGTCAGAGGTCAGAAATGCAAGACACACAGGTATAGTTTTCTCACAAGTTTCCATTTTATGAACTAAAAAGGATTGAGGATAACTCCTATCTTTCCCTAACCTAACACGGATGCCTCTACCTGAACTAAGGCTAAAGAAAAATGCGCTAGTGTCCCAAATGTATCTGACCCTCACGCTAATATATGCAACAAAATTATGCAAAGTTTGTTTGGCTGTCTCAAACTCCACAAAATATCTTATCAATTCGAACTCAAAAGTCAAACAGTAATCCTTGTGACCAGGGTTGAATTCCCTTACCCTGGATCAATTCAGGAATATCTGGAACAAAGTTTAGTTTCAAGAAAGTTATGGGCAATAACCAAGTTCCACTCAATATAGCATACAAGTCTTTTCCATTCAATATATCCTTTCACTAGGCAAAGTGAATATCTCTCTTCCAAAGTCTTGTTCACAATTCAAAGCAACTGGTAATGTTTCCACAATCTCCTGCCTGGTAAAACAAAAGTATTTTCCTCCATACAAATTTACAAATCAAATGCAAATGTTCTCAAAAGGCCAAGCACTTGTTGGCATAGGATGATACTTCTTTAGTCAGAATGGTTTAACTAACGTTTTAAAAAATGTAAAAGTTTTTAGTCCACAAGGTACTTTTACATGAAGCTACAGCACGAACACAAAAATCACAACTTGAGAAAAAGAAAAAAAATCATGCTGTGCTTCTATCATCACTTCCTCAAGTCTACCAAAGATAATCACCATAAATGTTGTGAGCGCCAGCATCAGTGACAGTTGAACTGTCGTCATAAGGCGATGCCATAGATCTACAGCAATGATGGCATTTGGAAAGTTAATAAACGGTTCAAAGGCAGCAATCCTGATATCAGTTCACCTGGGGCAATACAGGACCAAATGTATCAACGACTGTTTACAGTTCACAGAATCAGCAGATACGTAACTCAGCTGCAATCCCCAGTTTGGGGCCAATAACTGCTAAAGTGGGTAGGCAATTGAGTCTAAACACGAGGTACAGATCTCTCAATTTGGCTGATGGATTTCCCTCAAAGGTAGATGCAGTAGTTCTTGTCCACTGTATCGTTTTAATCGCCCTAGATCTTGCAGGTCTTCTGCCTTGTCCCAACTTTTAACCTTTGATTTTAGAATTGCCTCCAATGCAATCCCAATTGAGCCATGAAAAACTCACATCTTTTTTTAAACTTTGTTAGGAAAGGATGTACTCCTTTCCCCATGGTGGTGAAGAGGTAATAGTCAATGTGGGGCTTCTCTGCTTTCATAATCTTAAAAGAATAGAGTGAGGCTCCGTTTCATCAACTGCGCCCACCAGGACATCAGTCCCAGCCTAATAAGACTGACAGGTACTGATATAAGTAGGCCCAGTGTTCTCTTTAAAATCCTCCTTTCCAGAATATCATAGAGCTTCCTAGATCTGCCATGTGCGAGTTCGCACCCATAAAGCGTAATCAGTGTCATCTTAGCCCTGTAAAATTCAATTAAGGGCAATAAAGAAAATTCACACCAACTGTGTTTAACTGCCTTTGGTAGGTACGTACACGCAATAGCTTTCTCTTCCATCCTGGCCTCTTCTACTCTCCGTTTCCCTTTGTGGGAGACTGCAAAGCCCAAGTAGTGAATACACTCAACTTTCTGAATGAGGGCGTCATTAATTTTCCATGTATAGCTCGTTAACTTTTTCTTCCTGGTGCATGTCATGACATACAATTTAGCTGGATTCACTGTGAGGTGGTTCTAGGCCAAGTAATTTATTAATCCCATCAGACAACGTTGCAGCCCTGCTGGAGTGTAATTCACCAGAATTATGTCATCAGCATATGCAATGCAACCTACTTGAAGGTCTGCCCACCTTGGGTCGAACCCCTCCATTTCTTGGCTCCCTCCCAAAGATCTGCCAAGCACAGGTTAAAGAGGGTGTGTGCTACCATGAAATCCTGTTAGAACCCCCTTGTAACCTTAATGTGTCTTGACACATCACCAATGGTATTTTGCCTTACTTTGGTGGAGTTAAGAGTACAGCATGCAGATCATGGACAGAAGACCAGGGTCTATGTCCCAGCTAGCCAGCTTCTTCCATAGTCAGGATAAGTCCACATTATTAAAGGCTGCAGAGAGGTCAATGGTTGCAACATACAGGTTTTTAGGGGATCTGCCATCGATCTCAGAGAAGCATGCATGAAGCGTCAGTCCGCTCGGGAGCGTGCCAACTTCCCTAAACCCTGCCTACGGCGGGTAAAAACTATGTAGGGTTTCGGCCCACGTTCTTAACTCTCTAAAGATTATTATTGCAAACACCTTAGATGTAGTGTCTATTAAAGAGATGGGTCGATAACTGCTGGGGTATCCCCAATCTCCCTTTTTGAAGATGGGGAACAAGATGGACTCCCGCCGCGAATTGGGACACTTTCCCGTTCTCGCCATTTGCTGAAACTGCTTGCTTAAAATGTCCGCCCATAACGCTGCGTTGTTTTTCAGGGCTTTGTTAGTTACCCCCATCCAGCCCGCTCGCCCGTGAATTGTTTAGATTATTTATCATCATTTCAATGTCTTCCCTGTCAAATTGGGTGACCCAGGGTACTCCTAGATACAGAGCCACCCCACACTGGTTGAATGCCTCATGGCCCACGTGGTATTTCTCTTGGAAGACATGTACTTGGTCTACCTCAGTCACTCCTGAAACATGAAGAGGGACTTGAAACCTATTCATGTTGTTTAACAACCACTAAATTGCTCGCAAGTCTTTAACGAGTTTGGACAAAATACCCAGGTTCTGGAGTACATATTTTGCAGTGTCCATTCCATAGCCTATATTGCTGCTTCAGCACTTTTACAGCGGATTGCTTGGCTTTCTCTGATTTGCATAAGGACATCTTTATAGACCTTCTGGTCTTTTCTCAGTGTCCGTTTTCTTTCACCTACCTTCTTCTCAGATGTATGACACTTAGCCTCCGAATTCAGTTGAGGTAGTCTGCCAGTCTCCCTTTCCCTTCTCTCCAGTTTAGTTAAAAGCTCGAAGGATAGTGAGGATACACCTGTTCGTTCCGCGGGTCCCAGCTCCGACCACGTGTCCAGCCACCGATTAGTTTCCCCCACATTCTTACTTCCCTGAGATAATCTGCACTTTTCCCCTAAAAGTGCAACATTTCTCTTGCCCATTGACTCCATCTTTGGCACGGGGGCGGCGGGCTGAATAGTCAAGAAGAGTCATTGCTTAACTTAGTTTACAAGACCTCAAAATCTCTCACCCTAACGAGATCAATATTTTTTATGAAGATTTAATCTATTGTGGAGATGGTGTTTGAACAGGTTGGGGGTGTCTTTTGTACTACCAATTCCTAAAAGATTGGACTGATAGAATCCCTACCTTGACAGAAATTGCAACCACTCTTTCCCAATATTGGTTCTTCCCGTGGCCGCGACACTCAGGCAATCACTTTCCCTCCCCTCCAGTTGTACAAAATCACCCGATATGACCATACATTTACAATTGAAATCCCCCCCAAGAACAAGTCTACCCCGTCTTGTTCCCAGTCATTACAAGGCGTTTTCAATCTTTGTAATTCTCTCAAGCTTTTCCGTGAGGGGATTGTAATAAATATTTATAAGAAGGATCTGGAGGACCTTGCCTTTGAGGCTATCCAGTACCTTTATCATCGGCAGACCCTCAACCCCTGCTTTAACAGGTTGTAGCGTCCTCGGGGGCTGTTTTTGGTCGCCACCAGTAACCACCCATTGAACGCCCTGTGTCACCTATTTTAGCATGTATGCCGAACGTGATATATCCATCAAAGGTTGGGGGCATCTCTTAACCAAGTTTCTTGTAAGAGGATACATTTGACCACTCTAAACGTTTAATTAAAATTCACATTAAAGAATGACTTATGTCCTCTGGAATTCCAGGAGCCAATTGTGTAGTCAAGTATGTTAGAAGCCTGGGCGCTTTCTTGTGTACAATAGCAGACCTAGAGAGCCGTTGAACGAAGAGGCATCGTCTTGGTCCACCTGCCTTGCCTCTGTGGTTCTGCCTCAAAAAAGCACTTCACGGTTAAGATCTTCCCACACTCTGTCTTGGACCACTTTTCCCGTGCCTTTAGGGTAATAGGTCTCAAAGCCATTCACGAGAAGTTCTTCCTGGTAGTCGCTAACCAATGCTTCAATCAGGTTCGAGTAAAAATGAACTATGCATTTCCCAAGATGATGTTGAACGAAGAGATGGACGAATTTTAGATCCGCAGATGAGATGGCCTTTAAAGCAGGAATAGATGCCAGCGGGACTAGTATTCTTCTTTGAGTGGAACATTCCTCTGCTCCTCGAATACTGATTCAAAGATGACTGGGCGGTTACCGGGCCTCTGCTGGTCTTGATCCTGCCGGGCATTTGGCCGTCCTTCATCCACGGCAGCCGATATATGGGGGGCTGATATCTCATGGTTTTCTGTTTTCTCTTCATATGTATAGGCCTGCACTCTTGACTACATCCCCGCTACCTTGGTTTTGCCAATTTGGTGTGCCACTTGGGTCCTGCTGTGCTAGGGCAGTTGGCGCAAGGCTCCCCTTCTCTGCTCAGTACACGTCCCTAGATCTGAGGGAGGATTCTTCAAAAAGGACTTTAGGGGTTTATTCTGTTGCTGAGATATATTGAACTCATCACTGTAGACTTTAATCGTACCCCTTATCGGGGGGAATCGGCCACAACTACCACTGTACATGGATCCTGAGATGACAAATGTAGGTTTAGCCTGGATTCACTTGTTCCTTTTACGCTATGGTCCTCTCTAACCTTCCTGCCACGTTGGAGAGGTAGAAGCCGCATGTACCTCAGGAATTTACACAAGCCCCTGTTCTGAATTTTTGGGCCATTTTTTATGTGCTTAGTTTTCTTCAAGGCTAGCCCTCCAAAGCCTTTATTGGAGGCGTTTTTTGTTGTTGAGGCCTCCACTGGATCCACAGTCCCTGTTCCAGGAGTCACCTTTTTCCATTATAGGTTCTTCCTCAGTAACCTCTGTCCTCCCACCCTGTATCGATGGATCATTGTTCCTGAGATGTGATCTATTGTAGGAGGTAGGGAAAGCACCATTCACTATTGCTTGTATAATCAGTAACAGTGAGTTGTTAGTAGCTTAATTTTGAAAACAATGGTATCATACAATCTTAAAGGATTGTAACACAATATTCAGTGCTGAGAGCAAACTCATGCCCGCTTGCGATTGTTCATGGCAGTTGGATTAATCGCCCTGAAAAGGTAAGTCGGAGCGCTCATTAACCAGGAACGAGGACTCCTCTGCTTAGTAGGAGCTCTGCAGAATTTCTAGAATGACTACTGGCTCTGGGTTTTGGGCCTTAAAAATTGCCAGCGAGATACTCAAGTGCTCATAAGCGCTTACTGCTGCTCCAATTTCATTTTCCAGGCTGGCGCAGACTTCCATCAATGGAATATTAGCGTCAGGTTCTTGTCCATTGACAGACAAGTCCGCCCTCCTCGTGATGTCCTGAGCAGGTTGCTCAGAAGCTAGGATTCTGGCTATAAAATTTGGTTGATTTTTTGGACCAAATTCAGTGATTTTGCCTTGCATGTGGATATGCTCCGTAGGCACTGAGATGTCCGACCCTGCTTCCGGATCTCTATCAGAGGAGTGAAGGTCTGTGCTCCTTAAGTGGTATCTTTTGGATTAGTTTTTCCTATTGCCTTTCGTGTTCAGACTCATTACACCTGCATCCTTTGCAGGTCAAAGAGAATAGGAGCCCCACAGTCCCTGCTCGGAACTATTTCCGTGTACACTCTGGCCAGAAAGAGGTGTCCAGTGTTGAGAACTTTAGTCACACCAAACCCAGAGGTTAATCACCCTGGGTAGCAGGTAGAAAGAGAAAGAAAATGAAAGGAGGGCTCTCTCAGGACGTTATGACACAGGATGGACTGAGACGAGCAATAGGTCAGACCGTTTGACACAATGCACGCAGGAGCAGACAGCAGAGGGCAGATATAACTCACACCTGCCACAATGAAAAGTCCATAAACTGGTGCCACTGATGCTGCTCCCAAAACCGCTACGCTGCTGGCAAGAATGGGCAAAGAGGCAACCGTCCTGCTTTAAACCAGCCAGTCGCATGGCCAAGCTGCCAACCCAAGCCAACCGCAAGACCAAGATGGCCGCAGCTCGAATGAGATGTCCTCGGCGGCTCACAGCGCATCTCACCAAGCCACTGATTCTTGTTAGAGGAAAGAACCTGGGTACATCTACGGACATCCAAACACGATCGTCAAGCCGTACTGGTAGGTAATGAAACAAAAACAGTCCCTTTCCGAAATGCAACAGTTTATCAAGACAAGGTCATGGAATTAACACTTCTTTTCCAACACAATCTTTTACCACAACCACAGTAATTTAAATAATCTTCTTCCTGGTATACTCGCCTGCCAGGATAAAACTCTTACTACTACAATGTGTACTCTGTGGCAATGCGTGTGCCAAATTCTCCACACTAGAATCATGAACAAGGAGATTTGAAACAACAACTGCTTCTCTTGATAATCTTCTGACTCTTAACAGTATGTTATATTTCTTCCAAATTGTTGTTCCACAAAAGGATAATTGTTCTCTTGCTTGTCTTCTGGCTTTGGACTATGCAGTTTACAGTTCTCTCCACCTTGGTCTATTACACAAGGATGGCTTTCTCCTGCAGCCTGTTTTTTTCCAGCAGTGCAACCTCTTGGCTGCTGGCAATGCTGGTTACAATTGTTTGCCAATTGCCATCTCTTTCTGGGAAAGTTACACACAATGTGTCTTTGTATCACTCTTCTGCTGACTTGACAATGCAGGTTATGTTCCCCTATTTGGAATCCATCATTCGGAGAGTTGTGCCCAATAGGCCTTCTTATAACTTTTCATTGACTGACAGAGTGGGTTACAATGGTTCCCTATTTGGAAACCCTCAGGAGAGTTGTCCCCAGCTGGCTTTAATTCAATTGTTCAGTATTCAAAATAATTATTCCCACCCAGTGGTCTCCTTTGGAGCGCCCCGGGGTCACCTTCATGCCAACTCACCGGTATCCCTTGGTGTCTCCTTCTGACTTGCCAGTGGTGGTGCAGCTCTCTTTGGTGGCCTCTTCTGCTTCTGACAGCTACTGCTGGTCAGCCACTATGCGTGTTGAACTCCAATGGAGCTCTCGCAGCTCTGTATACTCTCCGGTGTGGATTCAATATTGGAGCAGTTCACAGCGTGTCGGGAGCTTCTCTCCCACACAGTGTGGCTTGCATCAAGACCGCTTTCCGCTGCACGTCCTCTGCATGGCCATGTTTTCCCCACCTCTGCCACAGCTTCTACACAGCGTCCTGCTGCTGCCACAAGGACATCGGTGTATGGTTCTCTCTTTTGCTGCTGCTCTCGCACTTTTTTAAGTGTTTAACGGTTCCGCTCAGGTGCTTTCCATTCAAATAACTAGACTGCTCAAAACACTTCATACCTCCGAACCCCTCTTCCTCGTCTCAGTACTATGGGCATTATGAGACTTGAAGTCCATAATGTTCTTGTTTATTTTTAGATCAAAATTGTCTGTTTCACAATAAACAATTAAGGCTTTAGTAACATTAGGGGAAATATTTAGAGAGGTCTCCCAGTCCCCTTGACATGAATCCCCTCCCATGTGATCCTACTGCAATAACTACCCCCAAGGCCAGGTAGCATCTGCCTTTCCCTGGCCACATGAGAAGATGCCCATGTAAGGTTTTTTGGGATGATCTTGCTAGATTCATCACAACTCACCTACCTGGGCAAATAGCCTAATGCAACCCCCTACTGGAATGTTATGGGAGAGGACCTGAGCAGGGAGTCACTGTTTGGTGGAAGGGGCCCAACCTCAAGTGGCTTGGCATCTACCCCTGCTCCCCCCTCCTCTGAATTGTCTGGGAAATAAAGATTGGCATGTAGACAACTGTCCTTGGTTGGTATACTACTAGGTGGAGTCTGAACCCAAAGTATAGTCAGATTGGCCTGAAGATCTTGTGCAACACTGACTACGAAAAGTATGGCAGTTGGAAAAGGAACCTCTTTGTAGAAAGGCTTTATTAAGTGCTAAAGTCTTAAGCATTTCATGCTCTTTGCGGTTTCTAGAGCATCATCTACTGCTTTACCAAACAAGACATTACCCCCCTACACACATGTTTAACAGTGTGGCCTGAGTTTCCAGTCTAAACAATGAATTCCTTAGTCACGCATGTCTTTTGATTAGTGTAGCTTCTGCCACTATCAGAAGTGTCCGAGGCATCAAGTGTGTTCTTGATAATGGTGTTCGCACTCAGTTAATGTTTTGAGTATTTCAGACCTAAAAGGCTCATGGAGGATAGCTCGGGGGCAACGTGCTCGCCCTGGAAGCAAGACGACATGGAGCAACACAGGTTCGATCCCCGGCTCCGTGCTTAGAAACCTCTGGACATTAAGCATGTTATAAATAACCTATCATATCATATTTGGATGCCGCTAACAAGGTCCTCTACATGGTCTCATTGTGCTCTGTTAAAACTTGCCATAAGAGTAGTATTGGTGATACGCATTTAAAAAACAGCTGAGGTAGCTACCTTCTCCCCCAGGGCAAACATACTCCTACTCTCCTCATCTGGAGGGGCCTCGGATGTGGCTTAGGGAGTCTCAGCTTTCTTACGGATAGTAGTAACTTTGATAAAAAGGGGTCTGTAGGTGCTGGCTTAAATCGCTTTTCAAGAAGTGGGTTAACGGCTCTGCTAAGGGCTGGAGTGCAAAGGGACAGTATTAATCTCCTTTTAACAGATTGCAATAACTGAATATATTGACCAATGGTTTCTTCTAGTGGAGAATGCCATTAAAGAAATCAGTGTCCTCCTCCAACTCATGGGTGTCTATTTTGACATAATCGCCAGCCTTTTTAATAAGATCTTTGCATAAAATCTGATCATCAATGGTTTATGCAGATATATGATCATCAATGATGGTTGGGGATGGGACAGTATAAACATCTGGCTCAGTGCATGGATCTACAAAAACCTCATCTGCATCCAGTTCAATTATGGACTCCTCATATGTGTGAGTGGGTTCCATTCTAGCTGCCTTAATTGGGCCTTTCTCCACCTGTACGACATGTTTGCGTTTTATACAGTGTTTTTCTAAAAAGTCCATGAAGGAAGCCATTTTGTTTTGTGTTTTTTCAAACCCATCTTTAGTCTAAGCACCACTAGGAGTGGCTTGCAGTGTAAAAACCACATCTTCCTCCGGACTGTATTGTGCAAGTTTCTTCTTCTTTAGTGTATCCTCTAAAGGGGAGATGTTATCTGTGTATCGTAACTTAGGTGTTTCTGTTACAGTGGGAACAGTTTCAGCACATGTGATTTATGCTTTTGCGTAGCCATTTCCGGTGTGGAACTAGGCGCACTCTGCGTGTGTGTAGTTTTCGGAACATGCGTAGAGAGAACCAATGGGCACAGAGATTTTAGGAACCGTCGAGCTGCTTGCTAAGGCTTCACGTTCCACCAATGTTTTTACACCTTTCGATGAAAGCGTTGAAGCGGTCAAAGTAGGCGTTGGGTGTTTGTGAGAAACAGTACGCTTCTGTTTGCTTGGCGTCATCATACTATGGGCTAAGCCGGACCACTGCGCGTGTTTTATATGTTTGCCCTTGTCGCCAGGGGAAGCCTCCACAGCAGAGCGGGATGCCTGCCGCTTGGAGCTAGGGATTGGCACTTGGGAATCTTCAGTTTCCCTATCCGACATCTCCTTGGTGTCACTAATGAAACCAGGGCGGTCCTGCTAAGCCAGACACTCCTCTGCACCGGCGGGGTATTCTGTCGATGCCTCAGCTTGCATCGTGTAGGCTGCCCAACATTTTGATTGTTGGTCCTTAAGCGTCTTTGGCTTCACAAGCTTACACGGTCAACATTTGGAATCCTGGTGGTCTTTCGGAAGACAATGGTTACACACGTGTGTATCCTTCACTGGAAATTTCCGCTAACAAGAGGGACAACATTGAAAAGGAGACTTCTCCATGGTTACCGCTGGAGAACAGTGAGAGCGAGACGAGATATTTTGGGGAATCCTGCAGTCTCATCACTAAACCCCAGCCTAAAGTCTCCTCCCATGTGGCTGCTACCTGATCCTAACCCTGGAGGTGGTAACATGAGGGAGGATCACATGGGAGGAGACAGCTGACATGGGGAAGTGATGACTTAGCTAGGAGAGACATGGTATTCATCCACTACTGAGGATGAGACTCCCATAATACCTAAATATCTAATGGCATGCTGTCAATTTACGGTACCCTCTTCTAGAAATAACCAAAGCACAGAATATGAAAACTCTGGTTAGCAAGCATAAATGTGGTACATTTGGGGTTCAAGAGGTTAATAATACAACTTTCAATAGTTATGATTCTGCCTTATATAGAGATTCAGAACCCAAGGGTAAACAAACTCTTTTAATGACCTCCCCTAAACGTGACAAATCTCATTTAACAAATCAATGAAAGTTAATCAGAAAAAGAAGAAAAACATTATTAAATTAAAGTACCATAATGCTTGTGTTACTGGGACAAGGAAGAGGGGGCTTAGTTGATTAAGTATAATGAGCGGACTAATTGCAGTAGAAAGCATCTGAGCAGGACCTTTAAATGTATAACTGAGTTCCGGAGCAGGAAGGAGAAGCTGATGGTGTAGTAGTGGCTGTGCAGGAGATGCTGTGGAAGCGTGGCCATCAGTGCTTAATTTCTGTGTGAGGGGAGGGGAGCATTTGCGAGGGCTCAGACTCACTTTAATTATGAAGTGGTGATAGTCAGGGCATCCATCAACCACAATGAGCAGGTGCGAGCTGTAGTGTAACCCCAAATATGTCGACATTGTGGGGAGCAGCTATGGGTGGTGAAATCAGTGGTGGGTAACTGCCCACCTGCAGTATCACAAGAGTGCTAGAAAAACATTTGAGCCCTTGCATTTTTTTCAAATTATTTTTTCAAATTAAGCACTGGGGGCCGTGCAGAGAATGCGCAGCTGGAACCGACTCTTAAGAAAGCTATGCCGTGTGAGAGACGAGCTCCTGAGACGCCGTCAAACGATCCAGTACAAAAGTTGAACCGGAGATCACATGGAGCTGTCCGAGCTCCCCTGAAGGACTGCGCGTACTGCAGCAGTCAGACAGAAGTGTAGATGGAGCTGAAAAGCTCTCTGCATCAGCAACCGCGAGTCAGGAGGAGATGCCAAGGCATACCGGTGAGTTTGCCTGGAGCAGGTGACCCCCTCGGGGCGCTCCAAAAAAGATTGCTAGGTAAATTCGATGATTTTGAATGCCGAACAAATGAAATAAGGCAAACTGGGCGCAACTCTCCCAACAAGGGATACCAGTTGGGAGATCATTGTAACCTGCATTGTCAAAGAAGAGAGATACCGAGGCAAATTGGGCACAACTCTCCTAACAAATGAATACCAATTAGGGGACAATTGTAACCCACATTGCCAGCAGCCAAGAGCTTGCATAAGTATAAAACAAAAGCTGTAGGAGCCAAGCTCCCCTTGTATGAGAGATCAAGGGAGAGAGAACAATAACTTGCATTGCCTACAGCCAAAAGGCAAAGACTAATACAAAGACAGAAAGGGAACAACTTCCCTTTTATGAAATATCGATTTGGGAAGAGCTATAACCCACTTTGTCAAGAGACTATAAAGAGAAGCAGTTGTTGTTCAAGCCTCCCCACCTATCCTGGTGGGGCGAGTTCTGGAACATGCAATACCACAGAGTAAAATTGAAGTAGTAGGAGTTTTTATCCTGGCAGGCAAGTAAACCAGGAAAGGGACCAATAGTAATTAGTCCTGGTAGGCGAGTATACCAGGAATTAAGATCATTTAAAGTATTGTGGGTTTGGTAAAAAGGTGCGTTGGAAAAGAAGTGTTAACTCCCATCACCTTGCATTGCATTTTAGAAAGTGGTTCTTTTGATGAAGGATCATGTTCTAACAATTTCTTTACTTGCATTGGTTATGAACACTTTTTGCCAAATGTAAGTCAGAAACATTTCTTTACACTCTGTTGTTCGTTTTAGTGTGAGGGTCAGAGTAGTATGGTTTCTGACACAAGGATAGTTTTTTACTTTGGTGGCGAGACACACTAATCTTTAGTTTTAATTTCCTAGGTAGGGCCTTCATCCAAACTCATTTTGTTTAATAACGATGTCTGATGTTAAAAACCTTATAACTTTGTGTTCAAATAACAGTTTGCTTTGATTTATGAACAATCTTTTGGAAGAGAGATATTCACGTTGCCAAGTGGAAAGTTATTGAATGGAAAAGACCTGTTGTGCTATGTTGAATGGAACTTTGTCATTGCACAGTAACTTCTAGAATTTGAACTTTGCTCAAGGTATTCTTGAATTGATCTAGGGGAAGGGAGTCCAACCCGGATCACAAGGAGTACTTTCTAAAGCTTTTCAGTTTGCATTATGTTATATTATTTTGTGGACCTTAAGACACCCAAACAAACCTTGTATAATTTTGTAGTATATATTAGTGTGATGGTTAAATACTTTTGAATACTAGGTCATCTATCTTTAGACTTAGTTTGTTAGTCAGGGACATACTTGTTAGGGTAGGAAAGATAGGCGTATGTCTCAGCCCTTTTGATTTAATAAAATAGCAACGTGGGAGGAAACTAGCTTTGTGTCTGTCTCACATTTGTGACCCCTCACACATAACCCTCCCCTACTCTCCCTTCTCTGTCGGACGTGGCTGATGCTGCGGAACCGTTGAGAGGCGCAAAGTTGTTGTTGAATGGTACCGTCGAACTTGCTAGGTGAAGAAGACGATTCAAAGTATAACGATCTATATTAATAATTTACGATAAATGCTCGTTCACGAGCAACCAACTCTGAAAACTAGAACTCTGAAATTTGACCAACCAGATAGTGGAAAAAATGTAATTTGTGGACCGAGACGTGTAAAGGATCATGGGTACAGTAAACCTCACAGTAGGGATAATATTAAAAACATGCACCGTCAACGCCCCTTTTCGAAATCGAAAATAAATCATGTAATACCCTGCACCAACCACTACATGTCAGGCTATGCAAAGCATGTGATTCTAAGCTGACCCACAAGCGCCAAAAATACCATTAGCGATATGATGATTAAGGGCAAGGATGATGCCATGGTGCAACTTAGATGCAACCCACCAGGGACAGCAGGCGCTGTTCTAAAGCAGTCTTGAAAGCATGAATATAATTCTGTTCACAATCTCACGCGGTAGGTAGCTCCAATGCTAAGATAGAAGGTGGATTAGGTAATTGAAGCTGGGAGGAGTGCAGTCAGAGTGGAACAGACACTGAGAAGGGCTCAAGATTGCAGAGCATGCGATGGGAGAAGTGGTAGACATCGTTTGATAGATCTCAACAATGGTGGTGGCTTTGAAGATTAGAATTGGTAGGAGTGCTGGATGGAGGGTTATCTAGCATGGAGTTCAGGTTGTAGAGGAGTGAGGGAGGTTGACAAATGCAGGTTAGTATTTTATAAAGGCAAAGGAATAGGGGGCGACACATACGCAGTTTGCTGTAGTAGTATAGCCTGCTGGCAAGAGTGGAATTCAATATTTTAGTGGAGGTAAGCTGGGGCTGGTTCTTGCAGATATTCAGGAGGTTGTTCCAAGCTGCAGTAGATTTAATGAAAAGGTTGAATTTCAGATTGCTATAAAAAATTACCCCAAAGTTGGGAGCCAACTGGGAGAAAAAATATTTGCGATAAGGAGGAATACAGGGGGAAGGTATTTGACCTTAGTTTCTGAAGACTAATACCAAGTTCATCTTTTAAAAAAGAACAAAACGCTTTGACTGCTTTGACAATTCATCCACATAGTTGTAAAGTTGCAACCAATAATTTACAATGACAAATTAAGGCATTCATAAAACCCTGCTTAAAAAATGCCACATCTTGCACAGACCAATATGCACAAACTACCAGACATGCAATTTCCAGAACTATTCAAGGGCCATATTGTTGCTTAGCAGTCAAACCCAGCTATTTGCAGTGCATGAAAATTCCACCAGGACAACAGGTTGGTGGGGCAGTGAAAATTACACTATTATCGTTGTGCAACCTGATAAATGTGCATGTGAACAATTCAATGTGGTTACGTCACACTTTTTTAAAATTTGTTTTTATGGTTAATTAAACCCATAAAAATCCATAAAAAAATCCTAAGAAAAACATTAAAAGCTAAAACACATCTTAATTCATATGACCTTGTTGCATCCAATAACAATTCCTCAGAATGTAAATAAAACACTATATATACATATAACATTTCTTTTGAATGTATTGCCATACGTGGAATACTGTAATATTTAATACTGTACTACGCCCAGAGTAAATTTGGCTCCAAGTTTGACCAGATTGGACATTCTGTATACCCAATCTAAGGTTACAATAACCTCTTTTATAAATACTGTACAACACTCGACAGCCCATTACCACATGCCTTAGTGTTTCAGTTTTAGCTTTGCAGGTTTTACAGAGTCTCGGGTTATATGGGATACTCTGCCAGGCCCCAATATTATAGAGAGAGTCGTGAGAGGATGAAATCTTAATTTCCATTTTAGAGAGAACAAAAATTATTTACTCCAGGTAATGTTCTTTCTGATGGAGGTTTCACCAACGGATTCATCATCTTGGATATTTTCACAAACAATTCAGTACAGGAGCCCTATGTTCCTTTTACTGGCTGCCTCTCAGCTGGGAAGCACTGGCGAGCAGCGTGTGTGAAAAATGCATTTTCTTTTTGCTTTCTATGTTTTTCCTTTTACATCTCTCATTCGTTGCCCACCATTTGTTGTCCCTCCCTCTGGCTCTGTGTGATTGCCACAACACCAACTACCAACCAAGTGCCTTTAATTTTTTTCAGCACAGGAGCCATATGCTCCTTTTACCTGCAGCCCCCATACCTGGGAAGAACTGTATCACTGAACAGAAAACACATCTTAATAGACTTTCACAGGGCAGCCAGCTAAGCGCTTCAGCAAAAGTCAGCTCTTCTTCTGGGCAGTTCCAGTTCCTTGTTTGCCCCTGTTCGCCCATGGACACCCGACGGAACATCCAACGACAACAGCTATATAGGTAAGGGTGGCACGGGCGGCTGGAAGAGCCATTACTGTGCACAGGTAAAACCCTGCCACTTATCTACTTCCCTAGTTGATCGCTTAACATTATATTGCTGTTACCTGTTGTCAATTGCCATTACATTTTGCCTTTGGTGTTCCTTTAGTGGCCATATCTAAACCCAACCTCTTATATGATTGGAGGCGAGACTCTTGGGTACAACTCACTATCAGACCTACAGATTCGCTGGACTGGACTCTTCAGGATAGGCTAGCTAACCCCTGCAGAGACAGGACAGCACAATACATATCCCCTCGTATACACCAGCATTGCCTTACTCTAGGCAGACTCTAAATACCTGTGAGGGTGTAGAAGTAAGGCTCAGACACAATGGTGGCATGTTATTGGGTAGACACATTTATTAAATGAAAAAGGGTTGGAAAAATGTCTGTCCCTAAAACTAAGAGGGGGTTCCCTGCCTCTAAGAAAACAAAGGCAATTGTCAGAATATCCCAATGATAAAGTCGGTCACTGCTGTGTCTCAAAAAGCCTACTTCTGCCTATAACACCAATAGCCTAAAACGACTGTACAAGGATGAGCTCTTCCTAAAGCAAAGTGTGTGTAGATCCAACCAACAGAAAAGTTCCCAGTCTCTGGTACAGTCAAAACGGGTGATGATAAAAAAAATAATCCAAATAAGTGAGTACTTTGTGCAAACAAATCCCATGCTTGTCAAAAGGGGTGTGCTAAATTGGTGGGATAAACAGCAGAAGCATAAAGAGCAAATTCTTGTGAACTATCTATTAACATTTGTATAAGCAAGTACATGCCTGAGAGGCCTAAATGAGAGAAGGAATCTAGGGGAAAAGATCACGACTCTAGCCTTGGAATCCTACAGTTTTGAACATTTCTTTATTTTTGCCACTTGCGATTGCCCGAGAGACTGGGATCTTTTTCTGTTGATTAAATCTACAAAAAGGAATCTAGGGGAAAGGGTTCCAAGCCTAACCGTGTAGTCATACATTTGGGAATATTTCTTTATTATTTTGGGTGCAGGTCCTAGTCTCGCAGTATTCCGATTGCCTTGGTTTCTTTCTTTGCCAAGCAAATGTCCTCTCATGGACTGTCCCTTATTTGGGTGCTGGTCCCAGACTCGCAATATTCAAACCGGCTTGGTATACTCTGCCAAGTCAGCATCCTCTTGAGGCCTGTCCCCAGACTCTTAACATTCACAGTTGCTTGGTTTACTCTCCCGCCAGGCAACAGTCCCAACCTGGACTAGCTCTCTTGGAATACATTTTAAAAAAGTCATTAGATCATTTTTTCCCAGTCCCTTTGAGTCGGATGTATTGTATTCGACCCTTTTGAATTCGAACCTTTGACTTGACACCGTACCCGCTACTGTCAACTGCTCTCCCCTGATCCAGAGATGGCAAAGCAGGATAGAATATATAGAAGATGAGAAATCTGTGGGAGAACACAATCCATTAGATTGGGCTATATTTTTACCCTTCATTCCATTTTAATTTTAGAATCTCATTGCCCTTTTTTAAAAAAAATATGGTGTTTTATCTCCTCTACCCAGTCTCTTCTTTCCTCCCCATCTCTCAGTTTTAACATCTCTCCTCGGTTTTCTAATGTTTATGTTCTTTCTTGACTTAAACATTCAATTTGTCAACATTCTTTTTCTCTTTGGTGGATTCGAATTGGATGGATTCTCAAAAGAATTTTTAAATTGAGACTGTACACTTTCACTACTAGGTAATTCACTGCAGGACAGCTGTCCTATTATTAAGCTGTACATGTGCAATACAGTTTTCTAGTTCATGGGTGGTTACAATCCTGAAATTATTGCACTCTAAAAGCAATGCCTGAATTGTGTAAAGGGAAGGGCTTAAAGAAAAAGTTACTATCTTTTGGTAATGTTGAATATGGTAGCCCTAATCTTTGGAACTCTCCCCAAGACAAAGACTTGTCTGGAAAAATCTTTAGTCATAAGTGGTGTTCAGATGGATTTGCAAAAACAGCGCTGAGGTAAGATTTTGGGAGGAAACTTTATTATGCTAACCAGGGAAGCCTCAGAGGTAAGCCAAGCCTAATCAAGGTAAGGTAGCAGCGCAGTAAGGCTTAGTCTCAGGAAGGGTGCGAGTGGTCTATGGCTATGAGTCCACCATACCCCAAATCCCTGATGTAGGGTGTGATTTATACTAATTCTACAATTCAAAGTAAAGTGGGCTGGAAATTAAAGTTACGCACTGTAGAGTGTACAGTACTCTTAGTCCAAGCGTCCCCTTTAAATTTAGTACAGTGTGTCGGGCGTGGGAACACCCTGCCGAGGCCCTGCCCTCCGGCGACTCACCTCAGTCCCCTTTGGACGCAGATACCCGGCTACACTTATACAAATAAGCCCATGGCATACTAGCGGGGGAAGGTGGGTGGGACGTATGGAGGAAAGGGGACTATGGATACTCTAGTCACTACAGTGAGTAACATTAGTTACTCATACATCCTGTCCCCTTTCCTCCATCCTTGTGGGTGATTCCACAGAACAAGAAACATAGGGTGGAACTGTGAAAACCTGCCACTTATCTAGGACGAAGCAAAAAAGGTTATTCAGAACCATCTGACCAATATTTAAATGGTGCCTGGAGCTGGTGTCCAGTGAGTAGTGCTTACAGATGCTGGATTGCGCCGCCTCCTCTGGTGAGCAGATCCGCGACCACCGGCAGTTTAACCGGAGGCGCCGCTGACAGGCTGAGAAGGTCCGGGTAACCAAATCTGCCTCAGCCATGCCGGGGCGATGAGCATCATCCTGCATCAGCACTGTTTGAGTTGATTGATGACTAGCAGCACGAGAGGCAACAAAGGGAACACATACAGAATCAGGCCTTCCCACCGGAAGGAGAACGCGTCCCCATTAACCCCGGTTGGTGGAATCTGCTGGGAAATTTCTGGCATTTGGAGTTCACCGCCATCACAAATAGATCGATCTGGGGCATGCCCCACTTGATGAAGATGCAGACCACCTGGTCCTGCCGAAGTTCCCACTCGTGGCAGGAGCGCAACTACCTGCTGAGGGAGTCGGCAATGGTGTTCTTCTTCAGATGAAAGGGGATGAGGAACATCTCTTGTTCAACATCCTAGTGCCACAAGTCCTGCACATCTTTGGAGAGCACTGGGGGTCGAGTGCCCCCCCGCCCCTGCTTCCTGATGTAGAACATTGTGGTGGTGTTATCCATGAAGATCCTCATCACCCAGCCCCTTCAGAGACGGAAGGAATGACTTGAGGCCCCAGAACACTGCTCATAGCTCTGGGATATTGATGTGAAGATACTTCTCCTCTGCCTGCCACAGGCCTCTGGCGTGCAGACGTCCAGTGTGGGCTCCCCGGCCCCCCGTACCATGAGACGATCACCACTGAAGCCCAGGTAATGTTGGAGTGGACTCCCCACCACCGTATCGCCCAACGGAACTCCTCGTTGATCAGGATCTTGTCCACGAAGGTTCCGGACAACTGAACACAGCGAGCGTCCAGGAATTCCTGAAGAGGTTGCATCTGTAACCCACAGAGCCGGATAAGGTAGATGCAAGATTAATCATGCCGAGCACCGACTTGATGGTCTGCACCATGGCAGTCTTCAGTGACAGCACTTTCCCCAGAATGGCCACTACCCTCTCCTCCGAGGGCGACGCTAGGCAGGAGACTGTATTGAGTCTGGCTCCTGCGAACAGCACGTTCTGCGATGTTGACAAGTAGGACTTTGGATAATTGATGGAGAACCCCAGATCCGTCAGCAGCTGGACGGTCATCTCCGTGTGTCTGACGGCCAACTCATACGAACTGGTCCGGATGAGCCAGTCGTCGAGGTATGGGTAACATGTGTATCCCTCGTAGACGCAGATGGGCTGCCACTGGTGACAGGCACTTCGTGAACACTGTAGGGGCCGAATTCAGGCCGAAGGGGAGGGCTTTGAACTGGTAGTGCCGTCCCTGCACTACAAAGCGCCAGAACATCCGGTGCTTCCTATGAATGGGGATGTGGAAGTAGGCGTCCTCCAGGTCCAGCAACATCAAGAAGTCTTTCTTCCAGTTGGCCGAGCACGTGCTGCAACATGACCATCCTGAATTTTTGGGACTTGAGGTACTTGTTGAGATGTTGCAGGTCGAGAATGGGCCGCCAGATCCCGGTTTTCTTTTTGACCAAAGTATCTGTATTATACTCCAGAGCCCAGGAGTCATCGTGGAACTAGCTCTATCGCCCCCGGCGTCCTGCCTTGAGGGCGACAATGGTGCCGACCACCTCCAAAGTAGGCCTTGGAACAGCCTCTGTAGGCCTCTTGGGTCGTGGACCGGGAGGGCTGACGAGGAGAACTCTTTTGTCGATCTGTCTGACTTTCCTATGGAAGCACAAAAGGAAGAGCACTGTTTGAGTGAGCCCAGGGCACGAGCTGCCTCTGTATCTGCCTTGATGGCCTGCAGGGACTTGTCATTGGCCTTCCCAAAGAGGTTATCTCTGCCGAAGAGCATGCCCAGCACCCTCGTCTGGACCTCCTAGTGGAAATTCGTTGCTTTAAGCGAGTTTAGACGACCGAGGCAGACACTTTTCCCCAGCTGCCGGAAACAAGTGTCAGCGATGTAGAGTGTCACTGTGATGGCATGGTCCGAAGCCACCTCTCTCTAGTGGAAGACAGTGATAGCCTTCATCCTCTTGTGGTTGGGCAGGAACTCTAGAATCGGGCCTACCTTGTATCACAGTTCCCCGTCATACCTGGCCAGGATCGCCAGTGTGTTGGCAGACGCCGCGGTGTAAACCTTCCTACCGATGGCGTCCAATTTCTTACCCTCTCTGTCCGGAGGGACTGAGGATGACGAGGAAGGGTTTGACTATCTCTTCCTCGCAGTCGCCGAAACCACAGAGTTTGGTGATGGCTGCGACCGCTGACAGCTGGGAGCGGATTCTGGCACCCAGTACTTTTTCTCCAGTCTATCCCGTTTGTCCAGGACCGTGTAAGGATTCTTCACTGTGCCTGTCCCCACGCGGGTGTGGAGGTTGATCGGGGGGCGTCGGATGGCGCTTCCTCTTTCACCTGAGGCTGATCCAGGGCCACAGGGACCAGGGCATGTGGTATCCTTTTCTGGAACCAATGTGTGCTGGGTCGAAAGGATGTCCAGGGATACATCTCTCGGCTGAGCAAGGGTGGTCGAAACACTAGGCCCGTCGCCGCTGTCAACGTCCTCGTGGACCGAGTGCAGGGACTCCAGGACCTCGTAGTCTGTGGACGAAACTTCCATGGCCTGTGGTACAGCCTGTGGTTGGCCTGGGACTTAATTGCCCCCCACCCGCCCAATTTTTGCACCCTACCCGGTTCAGGCCGGGTTCAGAGACTGCATTCTCTTCTCCGGCGTGGCAGCAGTCTTTGCCACCGCCCCAGCTGAGTCTTCCCGTCTCGGGGCAGGGACACACTGGGCGCAGTAGGGGCTACCTTCATGGGGTCAACCCCCTTGACCTTCAAGAGAGCAGCTGCCACCAGCTCAAGAGTTGACGAAGATTTCTCCTGCACCGCCTGGGCCTTCTTGGGCAGGTCAGGCGCCTTTCCCTCCGACCTGGGCTTCTCTGGCTTCTCCAGCAGCTTAGGTGGGTTGGACAACTTCCTTTTTGTGGAGGAGCTCGATCACTGGCTCGCAATGGAGGCGATTGGTGACTTTGAACGCGCCCTGCTCATCGCAGGACCCACTTGCGCGGCGACCATGATGGAACCGGACTCTCAGTGCTTGGTCTCGTCTTGGGCCCCCGCAAAGGACTTAGAATCCCGCTCCTCAGACCGGCCGGTCGGTCGGTCCTGGGTGAGGCATGACCCTGCTTGGGGCACGGGGCAGAGGCCTTGGTGTTTAACCACATTGCCAGTCAATGTCGATCCCTCATTTTCTTGGAGATGCCGAGGCAGATCTCGCACTCTCCTTTGTGGTCCGGATGAAGACAGTAGAGGCATTGAAGGTGTTTGTCCCCCACAAACACGTTCCGTAGTCCGCATCTGGTGCACAGCTTGAAAAGGGATCTTCCTTCCTTCCTTCCTTCCTTCTCCCTCCATCATGGCCAGAGATGCGGAGTAGGCCGATGGCTATCTGGAAACTTCCAAGAAACCTTAGACGATCCTTGCCCTTGAGGGGCGCTGAAATTTCACCCACAAACGGATCCCCGCTGTCAGCAGATGCAGAGAAGAGCACACAGGCTCTTTTGACGAAAATAGAAACTTTTTCCATAGAGAAACGAAAAACTGTAGAAGTAGCTCACAGAGCAATACTCGAGGACTCCCAACACTGAAACGTGCAGTCATTGCTGGGGCATTATGACCCAGACTACAGTAATTGGTTTAAAGGAGAAATACCGTTTGTTAGTGAAAGTGAAACAGTTTTTTCTTTTACTGAGGATTCCCGGCCTGACGATGGGGAATAGTCATGAGCATGTGAATTCATACCACTGTGTGACCTGTCACGCCTCTGTGTGCCGTGGTCTCGGAATCCTTTGATTCTGGAGAAAGCGTGGGGTTTGAACTCAGTCCTACCCTGGGAGTGAGGGAAGGATTTCTGATCTGGTTGGGTCAGGCTGGCCAAGGACTTGGCAATCTGAGTGGAGGTTTTCTTCTTCGTCAATTCGTCATCAGTAGATTCATTAAAAAAAGTTCACGCCTTCAAACGGCAGATCCAGGATCCGCTCTTGCACATCGCATGAAACCTTTGAGGTCTGCATCCGCATCGTCCTTCTCATCTTGACCCCAAGGCACAGCCCTCTGCTGGCTGTGTCAATGTGGGAGACCGAAGACTCCATGAGGTCCTGCGCAATGGCTGGGCACTGCCAGACTGGCCTTGAAGGAGACTTGCTTGTCCAAAGGGAGGTCGGGCAGACATTCCATGAGCTCCCACACACAGCTTCTGGTTAGCCGCCATCACGAGAGCGTCTGTTGGTTTGCCGCAGATGCAGTCCTGAGAGAGTAACAGAGCTTTCCCAAGGACTCCAGGACTTTGTCTTCCTTGGAGAGGCTGCGTGTGGGAGGCAAGGAGGATTGGCTCCCCGTCCGTCAGCCTAAACCTGCGGTCTAACTTCTTCAGCTGAGCGTTGGCCCTAGGCTACTTCCAGACACTCTGCGCCACCTGCAGACCATCCCTCTGGAGGGGGATGCCAGACCGGATCGTGGTGCGTTTCCACAAACCCTCTGCCAGCACACACAACTACTGGGGGACTTCCTCAGGAAGAGGGACCCCCAAGAACTCATCCAGGCCATGAAAGGGCTTGACAGATGCAGAGGGCTCATCGTCCTGGATGTTATCATCCACGTAGTCCTCGCCCCCACCCCTTTTTCAGAGGCCGAGGGGAATTCAGAAGCCCCCCCCAAAGCCCTAAGTCCGGAGTCACAGACCGGTCCAACGGCTGCACCAGGAGTGCAGGAGGAACGGGAGTACCCCCCAGAGGAGGGAGCCGGGCGGAGCCACCTGAGGGATGACTGTAAAGACTGGAGGGGGGCAGAGCCCCCAGCCAAGCCAAGATTCTCTATTTGGTAGCTTGGACGAGCAACCGAGGCTTAAACTCTCAGGAGGGCTGGTTCTTAAGTACAGTGAAATTTCCAAGCCCCCACAAAGAAATGTCCACACACTATGTTATGTGCGAACAGTTCTTTATATAAAAATAAGGTTCAAGATATATACATCCATTAATAACACACTTTGTACTCTGTATATATTTGCCATATTAGAATTGCCAATGTCTATGTGGTACCCCATGTAGCTATTGACTCCTTTAAAATGCATCAACGGCTGACAGCTATAATGGCATACCAATCATACAGCAAAGGCTAACAGCATAGATCATGGGAAGGAAGGCAAGTTAAGTTAAACAATGGCAGAATGTTTTCCACCTCTACCAAGGCACAATTTTGAGTGAGGAACCACCCCCCCCCCACCCCAACCTGGGCAACCTGTAATAAAGTGTTTTAACAAGTCCAGTCCATTAATGTTTAAAAAGTCTTGTTTCCTGTTTAAAATGTCCAACGACCCCAATGTACCCGAGTTAGAAGAGTTTCTTCAAGGGTTCGTCGACGGATCCCTCAAAAGTGGACTCCCTCAAAGCAGGAGCCACAGGGCATCAAGATTCCTCGAAGAAAGGTGAACACTTGCGTCGGGACGGCAGTTTCGACCTTTGCGGTGCTCTTCGATGATCGATCATGGAAGTCCTGTGAAGATGAGGCGTGCGGTCCAAAGAGTTTGGTGCTGCAAAGATGACTGTGATGAACGTTGGCCCTGCAGCGGGTGTCGGGATAGCTTCAGCGATCGGGACTCTACCACGGGCTGGACTTCGGATCTTCACCCGTCAGCGTCTTTGTGGACTCTGGGTGCCGGGAATCCCACAGGGAGACTTTCCTCAGTCGTCGACTACCTCGACTTTCTGTGGCGGGATAAAGCGGTCGAAGGTGATGGCAAGGAAGCCATTTGTTCAATGTTCTTAGGCAATGGGGAGCTGTGCGGTTCCAGTCGTCGAGTAGGATGGCGTCAAGATGTCGCTACTTCTGTGCAACATGCTCTACCTCAAGATTCTCAGTGGACTCCTTCTCCGGTCGACAGCCTTTTGGGACTGGCTTCCAGGGTAGCTTGATGAAGATCCGCTTCTGCACGATGTTCCCTCGTAGCTCGGGGAGAGGTCTCCTAGCCAGGTCCTCTCTTGGATCAGTCTTCGACAGACTCAACAGCTTTTAGATTTGGTCGAAGGAAAGCAGCAGTAATTCTTCCAGCTGGGCTTCAAGGATAAGCAGCTTCAAGTTTCAACTTCAGCTTCTGAACAAATTGGGAAGTGAGAGATCCCCAGATTTACACATCTGTCCCTCATTCACTCTGCTGAGCCAAGCTCAGTCAGCCAATCAGACAGAAGGGCATTCGTGCAGGTGGGCAGCCAATCAGGCTCACAGGCATTCAGGCTATTCACTCCACCCAGACAACCATAACAAGGAATGTTAATTGGGGCAAGCACCCAGCCTTTCAGCACACCACACTGCATTCATGTCAGTTTCAGGCAGGGCTGTCTCATTCATTGTGTCACACACACAGAAAACAGACACCCATAACAGAATGCATATTGGTCACACACATTCACACAGGTCCTACCCAAAGGGTGGGACCCACAACATACAGTCACTGGCAAGGCTCCAGCCTGTCTGGCCTGGACTTCACCACAATGCCATGTATGGTTCTTGCACCCAACAGCCATTCAGGGGGAAGTACAGAGTCGGGGCTTCCCAGGACTTTGGGAAAACAAGGTAACGGGCAAAAGAAAGCAAGAGGCCCCAGGGGCCATCTTGTCTCCCATCAGGAATCCACTGATTCCTATGGCAGGGCCTGAGTATCCCAAAATGGAGGATACTCCAAGCACCTGTCAAATTCAGCATGGAGCTGCCACCAGCCCATACCTTGCTCTGTGGGCCACACACAGGTGCCCAAAAAATACACTACATGTCGACTATCGGAAAAGGATTACTAACAATAGCAATCTGATACATTCATGTCGTAAAGTAATGTCCAATTGATGACTTACACCCCTGTTTAAACTAATGTTTAATCTTTGTTTTAGGTTGTTTTAGGTTGTCTAAGTGTTTGTAAACATTGCATGTTACACCCACGTTTTATTTAAATCGTGGATTTCTACATCCTGTTCTTTTTTTTTATCAACTATTAAAATAATATGTTCATTCATTCAGTCTTATATTTCCTGCTTGTTGGTGTGGCAGCTTACCACCTGTGATAGAGGAAAACTCTAATGTCGAAGCAATGTCATAATGTTGTTTGAGCACTAATTATGCTGTAAAAACACTTCTCTCATTGACCTCCAGACTCCTATGTAGAGAGGGGTAATCAATTCTTTGTTCTCTGGTTCAGGTACTTTTCAAATTCCTGTTTGAGAATTGATCCCCCCATAACAAAAAATGAGGGAATCTACCCTTATTTATATACACCGAAGGGAAGTGAAATAAGAATTAAAAAAACAAATTTGGAGCAAGCAGAGAGCTAAAAAAGTGTCTGCGCTGGCTGCCAGGTCCGACACCGTCCGTGCGGAAAAAGGGACTGAGGTGAGGCGCCGATGGGTTGGGCCTCGGCAGGGGAATTCTGCCCCAGTGCAATATACTAAATTTAAAGGGGGGAAGCACAATTTTTCGCTGCCAAAGGTTCCGGTACCATTCCCATGTTGGGGGACGCCAACAAGCATTGAGGAAAGGGAACGGGACGCATGAGACGTGTTAGTTTGTACGTTTGGTATTAGCATAAAACTGATGCATGATTTATGATTATGGGTTCCGTCCATGTATCAAGCGTACTTGGTTCTGTTACAGTTTTGTAATAATTGAAGAATTAATTTGACTACTTTGTAATAATAGCTTCTATACTAAATTAAGGAATATAAAAACCTTCAATTATAAACAGTGTAGTCAGGTCTTTGTAACAAGTGAAAAACGTATTCAGATTTGTATGCAATCTGTGACGAATCCAGGGAATTCATCCTCTCTACCCCAAGGTGGAGTTACCCCCTTTGGGACTAGAGTGGTGAGCCCGCTAAGCAAAACATTCCTTATGGGACAGGGCAAGTGGGATCGCACTGGGGTGACACCTCCCTCCGCCCCCTCTCGAGACAGGCAATCCTCAAATAGGGATATATTGTATTCTCCCTTATCCCAATAATCTGGTAGCTTTATGGGTAACATGGGATTTAATTTGCCTGTCGACTTTCACCATTTCACACTCCAATGGCTGGTGTGATTTCTAACCCCTTTGAGACACTACTGTCTCCCACCCAAGATGGAAAATGGGTGGAGAAGCCCCCCCTTGTTGACTGCAGAAGAAGAGTCCTACAAGCAGCACAGGAGAGCAAGAGAGTAGCTGCTAAAGCTACAGACAAGGGGATCGCTAGCAGAGCAGGCAAGGAGGCCTCCTCCATGGAGGTGTCTAGGATTGAGACAGTGACATCTGGCATGGCGCCAAAGCAAGCCTGCAAAACACGGTCTCAAACAGCAAGAAACGCCTGAACGGCACACCGATGAACTGACACGCTGGAAGGAAGCAGGAGGGGAGCGTAAACCTCTGAGAGACGAAGAACCGCCAGCAGAAGGCGAAGCAGAGACGCCGCGTGGCCAGGCCTGAACACTGGCCGGAGAGACACACTGCAAGGAAAGAAAAGGTATGCAGTTGTTCCTGGGAAGTAGGCGGAGGTCAGAGAAACCAAAACAAACCCCAAGGGCTGGGGGGTGGTGGGGTTGACAAGCAGACCCCCACAGTGGGTGAAAGAGAAAAAGACCGCAAAGCAGGGGTGTGAACAGTCAAACCCAAAGTATGGGTGAGAACAAATAGAAGCCAGGCAGGGGTTTGAAAAAAAACAACTGTGGAAATGCATTTATTCAGGTTAGCCTTCACTCCTACATTTTTGTTTTACACTTTCCATTTCATTTTGCGATCTCCCATTTAGAGCTGGAAGGAATATGTTCACTGCAAAGAAATATTGTTGCAAAGAATGATGAGCCCATTGTTTATACAGCTTTGGGTCTTGAGCAGCCAGGACGAATCCCGATAAGATATACAGGGTGCCTTCCCGTCCGTAGCTGCTAAATTGCGTGGGTCTCACAAATGCACATACTAATAATTTATGACACAGGAGATGTTCTGTATGTACCAGGAAAGAATTATCCTATAACTTTAAGACGCACCAATGCACAGTAACCCAATGTCATGAAAACAAAGATAATAGCGGTAGGAATGTCTCCTTTCAGTCTGTTGTCTTGTAAATTCGGAGAGTTAGAATGTACATGCATGAAATCACTGACAAATGTATGTTTTCACAGAAAACCCTATACGTAGCAGAAAGCTGTACACTATCTATGACCTGGCACTCGCAGCAGAACTCATGTAAACTGGGGTGCATAAAAAACGTGATTTCCATTATGTAAATTGCTCACTTCTCCACAACTATTGTTGTGTTAAACCTTGGTCCGCTTGAAGCAAATACATTGTTTATACTTGCCTCCGTGTCTGATGGTCTTATCTTATTTACAGTTACCAGATTTTGGTTTTGCAATGGGCGCCCAGGACGTGGGAACTTTCAAGGATGATCCATCGTATTTCGAGGACGGAGTGACCGAGCGTTGGGACCACTGAGTACCGGGGATCCCCGCAAAATCTGAGACGAAGTTTCTCGCAGCTGCTATTAGTGATCCACATCGGTCTCTCCACCCAGCGATCATTCAGACAAGGGTTCTGGACGACTGAGTATCGCTCTTTTGAAGACCACCAGTCCCAGATTTCATTTGATGGGGATGATTGTCCTGATTGAAATCAGGTGAGTTTCTTTCGGGTTGGTTCTACAAAATTATTTGGCAAAATATTTTACCAGGAGAAATACAATTTTGCGTAAAAATGCCTGGGTTCATTAGAATGTGCACGTGTTGGGCAATGCTGTGCTGATGCAGAAAACAACCCACTGGGTTAGAATATGGACAGCCTGCACCAACGGAAGGTTTTCCCGCTTATGACATGTATATTAAATATGGGTTAGGAGCAATTGTTTTAGACTGTCTTTGGCATCGCCAGACCAGACATGTACCAGACTTACAATGGCCTGACAATGGTTCATTTGAACTAGCCAGGATACAGCATTTGGAGCTAGTTTAATGTGCAGAAAAAGACTAGGCCAGCTGCTTTTGAGGCAGTTCGGGAATGGCGCAAAGAGGCAACCCATCGCATCAAATGCAGACGGAAGTAAGCTTGCAGACATATGACCCAAGCAGAAAAGGCTTTAGTACATGACCAAAAGCAACAGTAAGACATATGCAAAATATACCCATCCAAAGAGCTGCACACAGCTGATAAATTAATGGACGCACTTGAGTAAAAGACGAGAACCTCCGACTGCACAATCTCCCTACGTATGTTCGCCGCTAGCGCTGCCTCGACCAGTGCCGCGTGTACCCGACAGACTCTAGGCCTCCTGCACCTCCCACACCGGAGCTCCTTAAGGCTACGCCACCTAGCTCCCCTGCCGATTCCAAATCCGATACCCCTCTATTGCAATATAAACGCCAGTTTAGTGATCAGGGCTTTGTAGCAGACCGACTGAGAAGGACGCAAGGTTAGTAGTAACAGCAGAAGACTATATACTGGAAGGGACTGAATTAGCTGTCGCACATTCTTTGACTGATTACCATACCCCTGAACAAAAATATTTATTAGAACAGATGGGAAAAACACTTGACCAAGAATGGTGCAAACTCACTTATACCGCAGTACCCAGAGAATTGCAACATTTAAATCATTCAGCATGCACCAATTTCTTTATTTTTTTATTGAAATTTGTTTATTAAACTTTTATCATTTTATATATTTTTTTAAAACGCATGCCACAAGCAAGTTAACAGGGCATCAAAAAGATGTTACCACTTAGGTTATCAATGTGTCTTCAAATACAAGTTTTTTCTCATATCATACTACTTGATTGTGGAGTTCCAAAGTTCGAGCCAAAATTGAAGAACTGCAAAAATTACCTTCTTTTCTTCACCCATTAATACAGCGTTCTATCGGTCCTCTGGAGCAAGTGCCGCGACGGCATAGGAGAGATGTTCGATGCATTTGCGTCTTAATGCTGTCAACGCTTTACATACCATGATTATATGGTGGAGCGTTTTGGTGCATCTTCCAACTGTTTTATTTGTCCAAGCTGTTCACGAAAAAAAAAGATCACAAAGCTCTAGCGATGGAAAACAAAGCATAGCTATGGAGGTAATTGGTTCACTTTGCAAGCTTTAATTGGACAATTTATCGACATCCAATAGGCAGCTTTCTGGCTCTGTGTCCAGTCTTCATTTTGTATCTTCTTTTTTACTGCCATAGGATTTTGTATGAGTGTGTCAACTGAAGAATCTAATGCATCAATCGAGTTCCCACATCTCATCTTCCATTTATTTAGCACTGAGTTGGTTCGGGTCCCTAATTTTGATTTTAATATTTCCATAGCGGGGATATTATCATCAGCCATGGTTTTCCGATAAAGGTCTAAGGATTTCCATAGAATTAAAGAATCAATGGAATGTAGTCCTATTTCAAATCGTATCCTAGGCATCTGAAATGCTTTAGGAAGAGCCAACATTTTTTGGCAAAAGGGAACTTCCAGCTTATGCCAAATACGGTATGGAAGGTTTAAGACTGTCTCAGCTCCATAGGCAAGAATAGGGATGAGTTTCTGTCTGTAGAATATTTGCACAGGGCGCATGGAGTATTTCCCAAATTCTTTATGTAAAATTAGTGCTTGACAAGCTAAAGACAAAGTTTTCGCTTGCAGGATCTTCGACCAATCTTGTTCGCAAATGCTGGAATTAAGGCGAATTCCCAAGTATTTATAGGAATTAACTTGGGTAAGTCTGATGGAATGAAGAAATACTGTGATCGTTTTCCGGTTAAATCTATGGTTTGCTGAAAATATCACCTCGTGTGACTTTTCGGTGTTGGTCGTTATATTGTTAGTTTGTATATAGGTTGCAAAGCTGTCTAACCATCTCTGGAGGCCTATCTAGGTTTTATCCATTAGAGCAATGTCATCTGCATAAATCAGCCATGGTACCGGAATGCAGTTCAACCGAGGGGGAAAAGTAAAAACTTTTTTTTGTTTTTTTGTGCATCTGTAATGTCCGTTATGTACAGGGTAAATGTAGCAGCGAGTGGGCAACCCTTTTTCAATACTCTCGCTGTCTTGATCCTCTGTGTTGCTGCTCCACTTGCCGAGAGCCGCACTCTCACTGAGGTGTCGGTATAGGGGGCTTTAATCCCTGCCAATGTATCTATCGGACATTCCATTGTTCCAATTTACTCTTAGAATCTCTCGGTCCACAGAATGAAAGGCCTGTTTAGGTCGATACATTTCACATAAGGTTTAGACTTTGTTTTGATGGCATCTAACTTTAGCATTTGGCTCGCTTAATTTGAAATTAGATGGCTCTGCAAATAGGGCCATAAAATGTGACATCCATGTTGCCTCAGGTACTTCTGAAATTAATAGCGTCGCCTGATTTAAATTCCCGTTAAGCAGAGACCACAATTTTGCAGATAAATGATTTGTTAGTGCTTGTAAAATATGTTGTGCATCATGCTGGTCACTTGCCGCTTTAGACATCAAAATCCAATTTTTGTATTTTTGCTTGATCTTTTGTCTCTTGTTCAATCGTTGTTCCGGAGGTAAGCGCAGCATTTCTTTTAGCTCTTTATGCTTTTGCTTTCTTTTTGCTACAAGATCAAGATTGTATACATGATTACAATTTTGATTCATCGCTGGATGGAGCTTCTTCATATGTTTAAAAGGGGCTAAAGTCCAATCATACTCCAATTTAGTAGGTCCACTGGTTACGGATTTAAGAAATGATGTCGAGATGGATTGAGCATCTGTGAGACAATTATCAATACTTAAAAGGTGGTAAAATGATCGGCAGTCTTCATTCTTGATCAATTTTCCAGGAAAGTGATGAGATCCTATGATCACTTTTCGTTGTTCTCGTAATTTGTAAAGAGTCCAAATCTGGAAGCATGGAGACAGACGTAAATATGTAATCCGGAAAAGCTGACGATTCCTTATGCCAATTCGGCATCGGAGGCGCATCACCTTTTATTTGACCATTAATTAGCACAGTAAAACGAGTTTTCAGTTCTTTTAGCCATACAATAGCCTTCGTAGGGAGATGGTTTTCCGCGACCGGGTTACCTAACGCTTTGGAACAAATGAAAATTCAAATTTCCACAAATGATGAATTTAAACCGCTGATATTGAATCACCAACTCATCAATTGATTGCATAATTGTATCGATGAAGATGGTATCATTCACCGCTGCTGGGTTCCAGTAGATATTAGAAATGGATATGTGTTCAACTAGTGCACCAGGACTTTGCTGAGTTTTAATCACAGTAATCTGGAAGAAGTGATTTGGTATTACATTTTCTACGATCTCAATATTACTTCCATTTTTTATTAAGGTCAAGAGCCCTGCTGCATGAGCAATTGCTGGATTTAAGTTAACTATATAGCCATCACAGAGTGGTAACGAACGCAGCCATGTCTCCTGTAGGCAGATTATATCATGACCTCCTAATCCTAAAGAGTCTTCATCAAAGAGGTGGGTGAATCCTTGAGTATTCCACGAACACAGTCTCCATGGATTTAAATTTGCTGTTGATTGTTAATTGTGTCGGTGTGGTCGTGATTGTGATGGTAGTGGGCTGGTTTAATAATTAAATTGTTTCATCTTTCTTGTGCTCAAGATTTGTGTTTTGGGCGGATCAGTTCTGATGTCTGAGTCAGTAGACACCTCTCTACTATTTCAGTAAATTAGGATTTTTTATATTCTTAGTCATCGTAGTCACATTGATATCCAAACCAAACATTGAAAATATCTCCCGCTGCTCCACAATCCTGCTCAAAATTTCTTCCAATGATAGATGATATTTTACACAATCCGTTCTTTCTTCTTCCGTGAATTGAACCAACTTGATGTCTTTCGAATTCATTGATTTCAATTGTGGTACTGCATGAAGGAGTTTCATGATGTTTGCTCGATTCAGGACCAATCTACTGTGGTCCGTCTTTCTAGTAACAATGTAGTTTGTCGCTTTCAGGCATCTTACGCTCCCCTATGGATTTTTGTAAATGTGTGTCACTTATCTGTTGGCCACTTCAAGTAAAGGATTTCCGCTGTTGTTCGTGATCCAGTGTCCGGGAATGGGTACCTCGGAATTCAGTTGGACTATCGAGCTGGGTGGTAATTGATTCTGCAATAAATGTCTGTTGAGGTAGGTCTGTATCAGAGATGTCTTCACATGACAGTTTGTCTTGGTGATGTTTGTCTTGGGAGTACATTGATGCTTCATCAATTGTGTACTCGGACAGTTCTAATAGGTCTTGCATAGAGCATAAATCATCCTCTCTAATAGACTCAGTGGTAACACCCTCATTGTCCTCTTGAGCACATACTTCCACTGTTCTTTCAACTTTGTTAGATGATACTGTTTTATTGGTAATTTCAAGTTTCTAAGAAAGGCTCTTGAGCCATTTGATTTAAATTTGGTATTGTTGTTTGATTTTTTGGTTTCTTACTGTTAGTTTTCTTCACAACATTACCAGCGGTTGTATTCATCGCAAAGGGTTCTTTCTGTGCATTATCAACTACATTGGTTAATACTTGTTGAGTGGTGTTAGCCCGAGTTAATTTTTCCTTTGTTCCATGGAATCTCTCATTACATTGTCCTATCTGTTGAGAGGTTTGGTCGTTTGCACCCTTAATAGCCCTGGGAAGTATGCTCTTTCTGCTTTTATTTGTACATTTTGCTGTAGGTTGGCTTATAGTTCCTAACTCAACATTAGCTGTTATTTCCCTTGAATGTGTAGGATGTACATTTGTTGCACCATTATAAGTGGCGGCAGTCACTGCAGGCGTAATTGTTGTTACCGGAAGATCCACTTCAATTTGTATAGTAGGTGTTTTAGAAAGGTCAATCTCTATGTTCGTCTGGTCTTGATTAGGTTGGTCAATTTTAACTGCACTGGACCTTTCATGGTCAACATTGCCAGTGGTAGATGTCAAATTTGGCCTTAATCAAGCCTTGTCATCTCACTAAGCCCTCACGGTTTCAAGAAGAGCCATCACCAAAGTTATTTGTTGGTATGGTTGCCTCTGGCTAAATCAAACAATCTTGCTTGCCAAAGTGATGAGGGCTCCAGTTATTAATCTAGTCAGGCTTGAACTGTAGCTGTAAATGCTTCCATATGTACCTGTTTGGTATGTATGAGGGCCAAAAGGGTCGCTTGATCCTTAAATGAATCACTGTATATTTCATACAGTTTAAGGAATAGTGTTCGCAACAGTCACTGTAGCCATCAGAAAGTTTTATATAAATAAAATTGTAGTTGGCGAGTGGGGGGTACCTGCCGTTTCTTGATCACCGACTGGCGTTATGTTATGCACTTCTTTGTTAGCTTTGTTGCTAGTATCCACTGTTATCCCCAAGATTGGAGCAATATTAAATACAGGCCCAGTATGAGTCTGTTGTGGTTACCCTTTATATGCAACTGTGCAATTAATACAATCTTTGTTAAGGGTAGGTGCAATCTTGTCCAATTTGCTGATGAACAGGGATTTTTATAACATCACTTCCGGAACATTTAGCAGCTTAGGGGGTAGGGAATATGAACCATCAAGCGCCGAAATATCAAAATCATATTTTTGCGCTCATACATTAATTATTTTTGTTTCCATATTGAGGTTTTCGTTGCTCTCTTGCGTATCGGACTCCCAAATACTGATTTCCTCTTTTCCATGTTCTGCATCAGTGTTTTTATTTCAATGATATCTGAGGCAATTCTCTCTGCCTTCCATTTTGACAAATGACTCCGGGCATGTTGGGCATTTGACGTTTCATCCTCTACAAATTCCGGCTTAGGGGAGCGGCAGATCGTGGTAATTATGGTTGCCTGCATTTGTTCCCCTTTTATCAGGCTCTTGATGTCCAGTGATTCAGCATTATTGTTGGTTGTTTCTAGGGGTTTCAGGGCAGTCGTAATCTCCCGATAAAAAACATACGGTTTGGTGGACCGCCCCTCTGATAGCAATGTTGATGATTCTAGCATCGCTTCCTAGATTTGGCAGTTGGAAGTTCGAGTTTTCTGCTCCAAAGATGTGTGAACAGAATAAACTGATTGGGGATTCGGGGTCTTGTGTAGAATTGAGACTAGAGCCCCAAAAATTCCTACTAGTAACAATGATTTGAGATTGGTCTGGCGCAGCAGCTGGATTGGGTGCATGATCGTCAGTATTTACTTGTTGACGCTGTACCAGAGGCCCGTCACAATGATCTTCAGTTAGTTCCGGGCATGGAGATTTGTCAGTGATATAGCCACGATCACTTCTTCTGATAGAAGGCGTTTACGCCGCTGATTGCGTGTCTGGGGACCTGGATTAGACAAGACACCACCTACACAACTCTCTTCCAACTCCTAACTCAAGCGTTTGGCTCTTGCACCCAGAGGAGGCTATGTGCAGAGAAAAGGGGGCTCCACTTAAAGACACACGTCTCGTAGTGGCTGAAACCAGCTAAATTAAGCACCTTCTCATTCAAGCACTTATGTGCAGACTTTACTAGATTTTAGCAAACTTATTTCCCAGAGCACAGTATGCAAGGACAGCTTCAGAGCATAAAAATGCAGGCGTAGACTTAAATAAATAAATAAATAAAATACTAATATTGGGCTGCGGTTCGCTCTGATCCCAGTAGGGAATTGCACTCCAACGCCTGCCCCCGAAGTATGTGGAGGTTAGACTTACGACCTAAGGGTCTGCTAAATCTAATTTTAAACCACAACGCGAGGCTAGGAGAGACTCACCAATAACCGACACCCCTGGCTCAGCACTGAATGTAGCAACGTCCGTGCAAAAGCTGTGCCGAGGTCGTCTTCTCAGGTCGTCTCGTCAGCATGGACCCAGGGCATAAGAAAGAACGAATCTGCTAGTACAGCAGTTTGGTCACTGGCCACTCTGGCTTTCTACCACCCAAAGTCGCACAGTCAGACCGTCAGAGGGTTTCACAGAGGTTGGACTCCTCGCTCAGTCTCCATCAATACACTAGAAGACGCCCATCAGCACCTATCTGAGCTGTTCTCACATAAGGATGAACTACAGATAGCAAAGGTAGATGCTTTAGAAATATCTCGTCCTTTAATAAACAGCAAGTTCTTTCAGAAAAGCACTCTCCCCAAACAGTGAAAATACTGCAGAAACGCACATCATCACTAGAGACGCTCTTAAATGGATGTCTATTACATCCCTTTCCCCTATGGAGATCCATGACACATTTAAGTAATACTCCCCATCCATTCAGAAACCAGCATTACAAATGTGTGAATACCTAGAAGACAAATACATGAAAAGGAAATTGTGTTGTGCATCAGATGTTATGAAAATATATAAGAGCACCTTCACAAATGACACTACACTCACTTCCCTCGATTTAGCTTTACTGCTCAATAGGATTGAAAAGGCCACCGCTTAGATGCCTATGAGAGGTGCCTCCGACAGTTGTCCCACAAATAGAGGAGCCAGCCAACGGTGACATACCTGCTATAACAATTGCTGCACATTATATTGAACAATTTGTATATGTTCCCTTTTCCAGACAAGAAGTTAACATGATTAAGCTATCCATCCCAGACATATGGAAGAACACCACTGGGTTCTATAAGAAGTGTGTCTTGGCATCTTCTATTTTTACCATAAAAGATAGAGATTTGTTATTTCTCGCCATTTTACCTTCCGATTTATGGAAGCAAATCAGGAACAAAGATGATAACGGGGCATTGGCGGGAACATGGCCAGAACTCTTGGCCGCAGACATACAGAGAAAAGCAGATGAGAAACCTCCAGAGAAAATATTAGCATTACCCCACGCCATCCTTGCTAAACGTAAGACTTTAGCAACAGAGAAACGGATTATATGGGACAAATTAACGGCCTGCATGCAAGGAAAATCTGAAGGGTCAAAAGAGTATTTCAATAGATTTGAGTAGGTATTTTCTGACCACAACAGACAAGATTTGAGCACTGAAACAGGAACGAGATTGCTTAATGACAAGTTTGTACATGCCGTCTTGCCCGAAATTGGTCTCAAATCACGGCTTTGTAAAAAGCCTGGCAAACACCTTCCAAAATGCTGCTGATGGCTCAGTATCATGAGAACAGTTAACAATGAGAAGGAAAGGATAGAAAAAAAGTAGATCTGTTGTTACAGCAGATAGCTAGAGGACCGCAAGGATATGCCCAAAATAGGGCACAGGTTATGCAACACACTGGGATTGAATGAGAACCAGTGCGCCTACTGCAAGCAGGAAGGCCACTGGAGGGCGCAGTGCCCAATACTCCAGCAGAAGGGAAACAGTATGTAAAGGGAGAGGAAGTAGTAATGGCATGCACGGACCAAATAGAAAACTGTTTTCTCAGCATCCACAGTTCAGCAATAATACAACAAATGCAGACACACAACACCCGACGAAGCCCACCAACATTTTCAATAACACTCCCTCACAGAATTATTTTTCTGATTACACATCTGACAACATATTATATGGCTAGGGCAGCCTGAAACAGGGGCTGGAACCTACCCCTATCCCTCTCAAAAGGACCCTACGTGACAATGAAAGTTGGGCATAGGCCACACACATTTCTAGACGATACTGGTGCACAGAAGTGCTCGATTGAGCACCTATCTGTTCCAGATATTCCTCTGTCAGGGCAACAAAATGTTTCTGTAGAGTTCGCTGACACAACTGTAATAAGTCTGGTCTCCAAACTGGTATCTATTTCTCTAGGACCATTCACTGATGCATGTCCTTTTCTACTGACAACTAACTGTGGTGAAAACGTGTTAGGTTTGAATTTACTGAAGAAATTATATGCTGTTATTCACTGCTCACCCGATGGTGTATTTGACTTTCACTGCAGCACACTTCTACATCTCAGTTTTTAGCACCACCCAGTGAATTGCAAAGTGTGCCCACTCATTTATGGGCCCTTAGCGATAATGACGTGGGAATGTTCAATGTTGAACGAGTATGCAAACAGTTAAAGCAAAATGTCACATTACAGCACATACCACAATGCAAGGTTTCAGTGGACGGAGAAGCTGCACTGAAAGTGATAATTTCAGAACTTGTACCATCTGGGTGTCATCGAACGAATTACAGGTAGCACTTCTAACATACCCATACTTCCTGTATACAAGAAGGGTGACAACGCACTGCCTTACCCTTCTGCAATTGATTTACGGCCATCAATAAAATTGTTTGTTCACAATTTCCCATTGTGCCTGACATCACAACTATTTTGACTATGATTCCGGTCCAGGCCATACATTTTTCTGTGGTGGATTTAAAGAACGCATTCTCCAGCATACCGATACATGCCAAGAGTAGGTGCTTGTTCGCCTTTACTCTGGTGGGGTGGGGAGGTTGTCGTTTACATTCACTAAAATAACCCAAGGAAACACTGAAAGCCCTCGCATTTATAGTAGGGCCATCAAGGAACAACTGGACACTTTAGAATTACCTTCTTCTTGCACATTAGCACAGTACATTGACAACCTACTTATTGCCGCAAATTCTGAGGGAGCTTGCCAGGAGGGCACTGTGTTGTTGTTAACACATTTGGCTGACAACGGTCACAAGGCTTATTGAAGAAATGCCAATATTGTCAACAGAAGGTTGTCTACTTAGGATACCTCCTGTCGAAGGAGGGTAGGCTTCTTGCAAATTAACAAGGGGGGTCCTGGGAGTCCCTCTGCCAGCCAATAGACCTGGTTATGAGATCCTCACCCAGATTCTTAAGCTCACTAGCTTTCACAGAGGAGAAATATCCAAAACATATCAGTCTTTGTCCTGCTCTGGGGCAGTCCAGCACCAAAATGCTTGGCAATTTTCTGAAGAGTACCAACAGTAACCCCAGACACGTGTTTCGGTCTGGTTGGACCTCATCAGTATGGTGGAGCTGTGCCTCTCTAAGAGTAGTGTCTAAGGGGTTCATGTCTGAATTCCTCTAGTAATTTAGGGTGAGGTGGGTACGCGTCTTGCACGCCGTGGGTGTCAGGGTTCCATTAGATGTCTCTGTCTGATCATAGATCAGTCTCGCACAGGAACAAACATTCCAGAATCCCCAGTAGAGTGAACAGTTTTCGTTACAAATCGGGACTCTCTTTAGCACCACGGAACCATGGTTCGTCTTTGTCTATGCGCCCCTTCAGAGAACGCTATGGGTTGTCTTGGAGACGCTGGTGCCCTGTGCATTCACGTAGGTGCTCAGGCCTACGGCGCCGTGTTGTGCGTGCGGGGTCAGCTGACCTGTATTTTAGCCCCGCCCCGCGCACGGCGGTGCTTCTGAATTTGTAATTTTCAAAGCTACGCATCTTGTTACCTTGTCTTCTGGCTCCTTGAATCCCTGTTTTGCATTGCGACTTTCCTTGCCTCGTTCTTGTCATTGCCTTCGTCTTACCTGCTCATTGCTAAACCCGGAATGGCCACGGACTGCATTCGCCTTATCCCTCAAGTCTTACCTGACTATTGACAAACTCGGAACGTCCACGGACTGCATTCGTCTCATCCCTCGCGTCTTACCTGTTTTTGCCAAGACAGAAGTCTCTTGGATTACTCCAACTACAACCAGTGTCACATCTTCACTCTCTTACCGTTCAAAGACTCTAAGGAACTGAAGGACATTCGTGCATCGGCGCTAGGATCAAAGGACATCAGCGCAACAGCAATAGGATCAATAGACTCCTTAGGCATCCTCGTGCCAGCGGGAATGGGAAACAAGACATTGTGTTTCCAGGACTACCACTCCATTTCTAAAATTTCATCTGCAGCAACTATCCATATCACTCATTTGGTAAGCACGAACAGTTTGGTTCTTCCTTTCTCTTACTATTCTGTACTCCTGGTAATAGTTACCTTTCTTGTTTCAGGATACTCACCTGATCTAGCTTGAAACTTTTCAGTCCCAGTCTGATTTTCTTGCTTGCGAGTATCGGTTCAACACCTTGTTTTGAGATTCCATTGCCTTAAGTCATATGTTAACACTCGGTTAATTTTTCTTGCAGCCAGCTGTCCGAGTACCAGGGTGTACCATTATTTTCGGCCAATACTCACCTCAATCTGTCCTTTTGTACTCTTGAGGGGTATATTGTCAGAAAGACTCAATTGCGTCACGACGTGTCAAGCCACCACTACTGTATTTAGTCCTTGGGCCCTAAAAGTGGGTAGGCCTGCTCACCTGGTGCTTTCCTGGTTGCTGCTCTTTTTCCCTACTTAAGGAGCGCTCCAGCCTCTTTTCCTTTGCAGATGGAGAGCAGGTGCAAGTGGATTTAGGTCACCTGATCTAAGCCCCGCCCACCTGGTGCCTTCCAGGTTGCCATCTTTTCCCCCACTTAGCAAGACCCGACCACCTGGTGCCTTCCTGGTTGCCGCTCTTTTTCCCTACTTAAGGAGCCCCCAGCCTCTTTTCCTTTGCAGATGGGGTGCAGGTCTTAAGGGCGTCTCTCGCCCGGGCATCCGAAGCGAAGGGCTGATGAAGAAAAGGGCAATTCCTGTTTGGACCAGGACGACACAAGGCCCGACCCCCTGCCCAGACAGCAGGTAAGCATGCACCAACATGCGTTTACTCCCTCTGTCTATCCCCACAGGCCATCCCCACCCACTCTGGTCCCCCTGTGATGTTCCCTTGTGCCCCCCTCCCTTCTCACACACAGGTGTTGCCTGTTTTGCTTGATTCTTCTACCCTGCCCCCCCACCCCCCATTCAGCCTATTTCCGCAGGGGTCTGTCCTGATACATTCTGGTTTCACCATCACCGTCTTGTGGCCAATGCTGGATTTGACTTTTATGGTGTCTCAACTCTGATACTGGACTTCCTTTGCATCCTGTACTTCCTTTGCATCCTGTACTCATGGTGGCCCTGAATCATGCTGTTCCCATCTTCATCTTGAATCCTGGCTTGCAACATTGTGTGTTACTACTGACTTTGGCAATTGTTTTCTCTCGCCCCTCTTGCTTTTCTACTCTTTTTGACTGCTTACTCTGTTCTCTCCTCCTCTCCCTTTCTCCTTTTTCCTATCTCCTCCCGTTACTTCTTCTATGCACTTTATCAGAATTGTCCCTTGACCTAGTATGATGGCAACCTCGTCTGTCTCCTTACCCCCTCACCCTACTTGTTTTTTTTTCCCTCTCCCCACCAGCACTATCTCAAATGTTGTCAGGCCTAGTACGATAGTCGCTTGTTTTGTTCCTCCCCTCCATTTCTGCGCCCCTCTCCCTCACCTTTAGTTTTTCTCCGGCTCTACCAGAAATGTTGTTAGGCCTAGTACGGTAGTCACCTGTCCGTTTCCATTTCCTTCCCACTCTCCCCCCTTTCTTCCTTCCTTATCTATGTTTTAGCGCTCTTGCTCAATTTGAAATGTCGTCAGGCCGAGTACAATTGTTAATTTCATATCCTTACTGTTCATGGCCTGTAAAAATGTCATTGCATTTTTCCTTGTTCCCTCCCTTGCAGCGCTTTGAAACACATGGGTGCTATATAAATAAACTATCATCTCATATCACCAGAAAGAATACAGGGTCTGACATGGCGGTTCCAAACACACAGACTGAAGTTACAACTTTTATCAGGATGACATCCTATTGCGGGAAATAGATTCCAAATGTTTCCCTTTTTAAGCCATTGTTAGCACTAACGAAAAAAGATGCAGCTCTACCTCTATCTTGGAATACAGTTTGCCACAATGCTTTTGATATGCTCAAAACTGCTTAGTGTTCCGTGTCAGCATTGAGCACACCAAATTACACTAAGTAGCTTGTGTTATTTGTTCATGAAAGAGATGGTTGTGCTTCGGCTGTTTTAACGCAGGAACATGGGGCGAAAGAACAGGCCGGGCAGCTATTTTCCCCCACGTTGGACCCTGTTGCATGCGCTTTGCCAAAATGTCTCAAAGTTGTGGCATGGTTTTGGGTCACTACTTAACCGTTATGGTGTCTCACTCAGACGATGTACTATTGAACAGAATGCAAACACAACATCTCACATCTGCTCGCCTCACTAGTTATGAGCTCATTTTGTTTGCACGTCACATCAAAATTAAACGATCGTCAGCCAGTAGAGCTGCCTTCGACGTCTTGCCCGCCGATGGGAAGCAGAGTTTTGAAGGAGCCAAGGACTTTCTCCTACAAGGAGCGCCCCTCCGTGTTAAGCTTGCAGTAGAGGTGGTTGGTGACAGTGACCTTGACCTTCCCGAGCTGGGACTCGCAGCAGCGGCAAACCCAGTGGTATCAACATTGTGTCGCCTTGCCTTCTTTTGGACCCCCGAGGGCAGGGGCATCCTCAAAGGATCTCAACCTCTTTTCTGAGGGAGTTTGTTTGTGGGACCGGCCTGTCCAGGGGCCTTGCCCAATTTGAGCCATGCTGTGAGGCTGCTGTATCGATCCTTCTTTGTCTTTTTCGAAAATCCACAGCAGACCTAGCATCCCTCATCATGGTCCGAGGCAGGCTATACAGACATTTATGGTGTCGATCTTTGATGTACACGTTCCTCAATTCACACTTTGCGCAGCGTTTGAAGAGGCATCTCTTCTCTTCAGTCATGGAGGAAAGGCACGAAGTAGCCCCAACCCCGGGCCTTCTCGAAACTCAAATATTTGCGGTCTCTTCACAGACAGCGGACTCCCGGTGCTGGTAGTCGACCTCGGGTCGCAGGATTAGCCAAAAATCAGTCAAAAACTTTACAAAAATGTGCCGAAAACTTAAAAATATGAGCTTGGAGAGCATTAAGAGGACCTCCAACACTGAAGCGTGCGGTAAGAATCTGAAGATGGCCTTTAGGGGTGGAGCTTAGGCAGAGCACTGAAATTGGACGGGGCAGTATGACACAAAGGACATTGATTGGTTTAGAGGAGAAATACAGTTTAAGTTAAAGTGAAACTTTTTTCTTTTAACAGTGATTCCCAGCCTGACGGGGAATATGCCTGAGCATGTGCTTCCATGCCAGAACCCATGCTGGAGAACCACGATTGCTTCCGGCCAGCTGCCAATATTATTCTCCAGTCAACAAATTCTCTCTGCAGTCCCACCACAAAAGGTCCTGTGAAACACTGTTCAGAACCTGAATCGGGTCCATTATGATGTCTGAGAAATGTGACCAACGAGATATCGGGGTCCACTTGAATGACCTCATTCAGGCCTCTGGCACTAGGAGAGATGCAGGATGCCATGAGACCCGGCAACTGTAGGAAATTCAGAGCCGGCAGGGTGGGACGTCTGCAGAAAGTCTGTTGGATGTGTAAACCCCTGTCCTACAGAGGAAGGGCCTTCTCCCGAAGAGGAATCCAGGACTGCTCTGATGAACTGAAGCATTTTCAAGGGGGTCAACATGAGACTTCTTGAAGTTGAGGGAGCCAAGTTTGTGACAGAGGTGGCAAGTGTGGTTGAGGTGTTCTTTAGCGTCATCCAAGGAACATGCCCTTATCAGTCAGTCATCCAGATAGGAGCAGACATGGATCCCCTCACCTCAGACTGGCTGCCACCACTGACAGTAACTTGGTGAAGACCCTCAGAGTGGAGGCGAGTCTGAAAGGCAGGACCCAAAACCGATAGTGGGATCTGCCAATCACGAACTTCAGGCACAAAACTTGGTGGCCCTCCTGCGAGCCACGTTGAGCCCCCGCACCACAGTCTGGCAAAAAATTACAAATCGTACCACACTCTGCGCGGACCTAGACTACCACGGCCAGAATTGCCTCCCTGTGCCGCTTTCTTGTCCCAGTGCTTACATATGAGGCACCTTGTCTCAGAGACAAGTACTGGGACAAGGAAGAGTGGGACTAGAAGTAATGAAGATTACAGATAACTAAGCCAGACAATACCTCCATGTCCCTCTACCTCATCCCAGTACTTGTGTATGAGGCAAAGTGCCACATACACAAGTACTGGGGTGAGTAAGAGTAGGGCTTGGAGTAATGAAGATTATCAATAAGTAATCCAGACATTAACACAAGCACACACAACATTCACCATACATTCACACACACCTGTACATTTACATGTGCACCCTTTTGCCATACACTCTCACAAATCCAGGCAGCCACCCGTAAATCATGCATTCACACACATTACATTATACACATATTCACAAACACTTGCATGCACGCATTTAAACATTTTTTTACCTTTTTGAATCTGTTGGTCCAGCACCCTGAAGCAGCCAGGAACATGCGTTCCCATCGCTTGCAGAGTATCTGGAGGCCTCCATGTCATGGGGTGGTAGGAGCCCTAGGACTTCAAAAAGAAATGTTCTTTTTGAAGTCTGAGCGGACACCCTCCCAAGATATGCAGCAGCAGGGTCCCCTGCTACGCAAGTGACCTCAGGTACCTCCTGTGCCTGGCTTGTACCATCCCTGGCTCCTCACTGCTTGAGGAACCATTTCTATTGTGCCTTTCCCAATAAGGGATAGGATTTCTTGCAGGAGTAACATATCTGGGGATTGGGGGAGCTGTAGGGTTGAGGAAGGGAAGGCAGTACCCTTAGGTTACCACCTGTCTCATTCATGTGTCTGAATTCTGCCGAAGGAGTTGTGCGATAATTTATTTGAAGTGGCTTTGTTGCCCCTGTTGTAGCTGACAGGACAGAGGAGGACATAGCTTGAGTGCATTTACCTTCTCTGCCTCTTGCAGGTTGCAATAAATGTTTGTTGCCCCTGCCTCCCAGGCGCATGTCCTCTTTCTCTTTGGCTAAAGGAGCTGTAAAATACAAAGTATGTCCCTCTCCAACCTTGCTGTACAGGTTAGATTGGTTAAATTGAAGCTCCAAAAGATTTAGCTGTTTCCTTTGACACATGCATCTTATCCCCACTATCATCAGCCTTCGGCCCCAACAGGTTCACACCATCGAAGGGCATGTTCATTGGCCCTGCCTGCTCAGTAGGTGCAAAGCCAGACTCTTTAAGCCAGAGAATATCACTGTGACCGAGATTATGCCCATCATCTATCTACCCACACAGTAAAACGTGTCCAGTCCTGACTGAAGTGCTCAACAAATTGCCTCTTTACTATCAAAAACAAGGTGGGCAATCATCTCCGATTTCTCCCTCTAAGATGCATTGCACTGATTCAGCAACTAAATGCCATAAGCGTGAATGTACATAGCACACAATTCATTGGTGGCTTTCAGAGCCATACACTCATGTTAAAACATTTGTGTGTAGCGGAATCGGCACTGAGTCTTTGGCAGTGCTGCATTCTGTTTGAAGCCGGTCTACTCTGCAAGCGTGAGAGGAGGGTCTAACCCTGCAAATACTCAAGCTCTACGCGGAGCGTCGCAGAGTCGACACTTAGTCTTTGGTGGACTTCAGCGGTTTGGAGAACATCCAAGATCTGGATTGCAGGTACGCCATGCACACTTCAGATTAGCTAATGAAGCTGGACATGTATGGCTAACTTGACATTCATTGCGGTCAGGCAAACTTGTAAACCCTACGCGAAGCCAGTTTTGCTTTAACTGCCTTCACTGTTTCTGGGGAAAATTGTGTGCAAGACAGACTTCCAACCCTTGTACTCTGTTGTTCCCAATCATCCATTCTGGTGACTGCAGGGTCGAATATTCTGCCCTTTGAGCCAGAAAAGGGTGCAGGAAACTAACATTGCTTTAAAAATAAAGGCTTTCGTACTGGCCTGAGGAGCCAGACCATTTCACATGATATTCTTCAGCCTACCCCACCCCCAAGAACCTGGCTCTTCCTTGAGGATCCCATTTGAAACCTGTGGCTCAACTCAGCCCGAAGGTATGTTGTGGGACTCCGGGACTAAATTGGTTTCTCCTGCTGCACAGGGTAGCCAGATCACTCCCAGGAAAGAGTCTCTAATGGAATGCCAGAGCCCTTTGTCCTATGACGCTCATTGTACCCCTATGAAAAAGCGAGGGGAAAAGTATTACAAAGGTGCGCCGAGTCGCTTGATACGCCAACCACTCTCTCCTATAGCAGGGCAGAAAATTACAGACGGTTTCCCCAAATCCTTGAGTACGAGCACGGAAATACAGGCTGTAAATCCTACTCGATGTGCGGCTATCAGACTGCACTCGGATGAATGGGCTAATGGATATGAGCATCATTGAACATTCCGATGCAGCCATCGGTCTGGACACTATTGAAGCTCAGAGTAGTGTGACCCAGCAGACTTGTGATGCCTCACAACTAGGTTCTCAAACGGACCCGACTAACTTTATGGCCCAAAAAGATGGGGGATTATCTTTTCCAATTCCTCTGGAATTTATTGAGCATACAGACAATGGTTCCATTCATCATACTTTTAAAGAAGCTGATGACATTATATGATCCGGCATTTACACTAGTGTTTCAAGGCGCGACGAGGCAAGGGAGGGGGGACAGAGGGAAGACAAATACAACGATCTTACTAGGCCCAGTGACATTGAGAACACGCAAGTGCAGGGGAGGTGGGAGACGGTAAGTGCTGGGAGGGGGGGAAGGGAGAGCGGCAGTGCCATACCTAGGATCAAGAGTAAAGAATAAATAAAATAAATACAACAGAGGATAAAGTGCAGCCAGCTAGTGGCAAGTACAGGGGTAAGTGCAGACATCAAGTGTCAGAAGCTGGTGGGGACTGTAGGGATACAGAAAAACAGTCCCCACGTGCAGGGGTTGCCCGGGAGGCAGTGCAGGTGTGCAGCTAGCGGGAGTAAACCTGGGCCCGAGATCAGAGGGTAGCCAGATGACCAGTCAAGTTTCAGTCCGGAATTCAGCAGGGGAGAGGAGGAGAGAAAACAGAAGGAAATAGGAAGGTCTTGAGGTGCTTCCGGAACCAGAGATGTTGTCCTCAAGTTTCAGGGAGGCCCCAGCCGAAGAAAGATCTACCACCAACTCGTTGCTTGCAGAAGCGACTGACCCCGAGGGAGTTGGAGGCGGATGAGCCAAGAGCAAAAGAGCGAAGAGCAAAAGGTCAAGCTAACTTCACCTAGCCTGTCTGTGCTTAATATGGTGTTGAGTTCTTTCGTGTGTCTTTGCGACAACATCTGGGAACAAGTAAGAACCCACACCACAATGCTGAATACTATTTGCACAAAGGTGGAAGATCTGGAAGCATTTCTAGGGTACATAGTGTCATTTGGTCTGGTTGGGATTCTGGAGAAAACTTTGAATACCCCCACCCCGAGAGATAAAGAAGACAGAGTAATCGTGATTGATGACTCAATTGTGGAAGATCCTGTTTTGGTCTCCCAGGCAACCAATACTGAACCTTCTTGGAGGGGGGAAGCCATATCTCTGGGGTTTGTAAAGGCAGAGGATCCAAAACCCTCCCAGGACCGGAGTTCCAAAAAAGAATCTACCTCGGGTAATGACTCCTCTGTTGGAGGAAGGCTCCCTTGACCTTACTCGGTCAGCAAAGAAGGTAATTCTTCAAACAGTCCCCCCGGCTTTACCTCCTTCAATGGAATAAGCTTCACCTATGTCTACTCTAGGGGATAAATCCAACAGGGGGGTGCATCCATACTTTCGGCCCCCAAAAGGTCATATTGAGGCCTCATCACATGAGAAGGTGGAAGACAGGGCTACAGAAACCAGCCTCCAGAGTCAAAAGGATGTAGGCCTTCAAATGAGGGTTACTGGACCATCAACTGCACTGGAAAGTCAACTCTAAGGGGTCTCTTACCAAGCAGACGAACTTCCTCAGGCCTTTCCTAGGTTGATTGAAGCCCCCAGTAATGGCATCATCTTCAGTTAAGTCTATCCGGGGACTAAAAACAGTGGGGGTGCAGACGGAGGGAAGTGGAGTTCTGTATAGTAACGTTATATAACACCCCACCAGGGAAACTCGCACATTGAAGTTGGAAAACTGCAACCCATTAGAGAGGTCGAAATCTGGAATACAAATCTGCATACTGCCTGTATTCAGAGGGGGCTTCTGTAGTGATGCCAAAGAATAATTTTACTAAGCCTACCCCCAACTTGTCTATCGATTGTTGATCAACAAACTCCAGCGTTTTGCTCTTTGCAGACTCCCTTAGGAGGAACTTGCCTAGAAGGTGCTAACTCTAGTTTGGGGAAACCTCTTGGTAAACTCTATACCCCTGCAAACTGCAGAGGGATCTAGTACAACCTGCAAGACCCCCTGCCTTTGGACATTCTTACATCTTGCACTAAGTAAAGACGACTCCTACAAAATGAAATCTAAACTAAGAACGGGGCCTCGAGAAGCCCTACAGCTTTCAGTCCTCTAAAGAGTGGGCCATCTGTGGTCGTGCCCTCTGCACTACTCAAGATGCCCTCACTTTCTGGAGAGAAACTCTCAACCATTTTTTGGTCCAGGGCTTTGCTGGGTTGCCTATCTGGGATGAAATGTGCTCTACCTATATAGCCTTTTGGCAGACTCAATTCCTTTTGCTTAAATAGCTCAAATGTGCTTTTGATTTTCTCTCAACTTGGACAACTACGATCTTTGTCTTCAGCAGACAGTCTTTTTCCCTGTAAGAAGAGACACAAACCATGTTCACCTATACTTTGGTTACAGACTGGTGATGGACTTGATAATGTCTCAAAGCTAAACTGCAGAGTTCAGGGTTTCATGTGGATCAGGGAAGGGAATCTGGCTCGAATTTAGACCCCCTTTGGTTAAAAGCCCCTTTAGGGCAGTCCCAAACTAACTTTGGTAATTCACGGCTAGGTTTTGGCTGGGGTCAGGAAGGGTTGAGTGAGCAAGTTAGGCACACTGGGTTCAAAGGAGAAGACTTTGATGACAGGAGGGCCACGGCTCTCGCTAGGGGAGCCACAGAACTAAAACTGCGGTCCTGCAATTCCCGGGCAATGGCATCTTTTAACAAATGTGTAAACCATTGGAACTTTGAAAAGGGGCTCTGTTATTTTTCTGCAGGAAACCTGGCTCATGCCCCCACTGCTATTAGATGGGTTCTGCATTTTCTCACAGGCAGCAAAACTGCGTGCAGGAGGCCGAACCTCAGGTGGACTGGTCACAGCCATCCGCATTGGTTTGGGTTTACTAGCCCCAGGAGGTGTCAAACTCTACCTATGGGATACTCGCTGTGGAAGTAGATACTCTTGAAGATGAACTAAGTCTCCTATTAGTCAACATTTATTGGCACAGGGGAATGGGCCCATTAGAAGAATTAATCTGTGTCTTAAATGATTCTATTTCAATCTGGCAGCTGAAGAGGGGACCTCATCAGGTGGTTTTGGGTGGTGATTTAAATGCAGACTGTCTCTTACTCAAAACTAGAGCTGAGCTAACACTTGGGATGGGATGCCGATCTTAAACTTAAAGCAGAAAACACAGGCAGGACAGAAATGGCTCTGTGCAGCCGCCTCCTGGAGGTTAAAACTACTGAATAACCAGCTTGGTAAACAGGGGGGGGGGGGGGGCATTCCACTTGGTTCAGAGGTACTAGTGAGTCAACATTAGATTATATTTTTGTGCGTCACTCCCCTCTTTGAGCTATGTACTGAGTTTAGCATTGGAAAAAATTCATGGAGTGACCATTGCATTCTTAGTGCCACATTTGAAGTCAATCTTAGTCACAGACCTAATCAACATTTGGAGTGACAACCGACAGACCTTACTGTCCTAGCGGGTCATAATGAGACTAGGTGGTCTCCATCCAAAGTAGATTCTTTAAATGACTTACTAAATCGGGTAATGCCTACTTCGTTATTTTAATGGAAGCAGAGGGTGTTTAATGGAAATCATTTTGACTCCACTTTAGAGGTTCCAATGAGAAATCTAATTAGAGGTGGAAGTAATGGGGCAAGTAATTGCCATTGGAGACACTGGCATACATATGATGAAACACTGGCCAATAGGAAAACAGTTATGAGGTGCGATATAAGCGCTCAGGGATGGGGGACTCTCCACCTCCCTGAAGGTTGACAAAAATCAGAATAAAACAGAGGTTTAAGAACTTCTGCAAGCAAAAAAATGCTTACGTTCTAAAAAGAGATGCTGAAAACATGCTTCAGGTACTGATCAGCAAAGATGTGTGGCGCATTATGGTCTCTGATCAATGGGCTTGATGTACCGTTGCTCCTCTCTCAGTCTAACAGTCCTGGAGAAGGACTGGATTACGCATCTCTCTAAACTTTATTTTTTGGGGAAAGCGGAACGGGAATTCCTGCCTTTAAGATCTCAGACGGAACCCTTGCTAGGATTCAAGTTGATGGTGGACAGTGAGAGGGTCGGTGACATAATTTAATCTTGTAAATCCTCCAGGGCTGCCGGCCTGAATGGCCTAACTAATAGTACCTTAAGAGTTGACCCCATTAATTGGACAAATGCATTGGTAATTCTTTTTAAGAGCATGATTGAGCCAAACAGTCTCCCCTCGTCCTGGCACACATCCATAGTGGTTCCTATTTTCAAGAGGGGGCAAGATCAGATCCAAGTAATTATAGATCGATATTCCTTTTTGATTTGGATAGTAAGATCTTTGCTTCCCTCTTGATGCCCCACCTAGATGCTTGGGCCAAAGAGATTGACAGATTCCCAATTATTCAAACAGGGTTCCATAGAGGACACTCTACCAACCTTAATGGATTTGTAGTAAGGGCCATCCAAGAAAAAGCTTGCTCAGATAAAACGATTACTACCTACGTGGCCTCAATAGATCTATATGGGGCCTTCGACCGAGTGGACTGTAGGCGCCAGTGATGAAAATTAGACTCCTGGGGTATGCCGAGAGGTATGCTAAAACTTATTATGGCCCTTCATGAGAACTCGGGCGAGGGTTCGTCTGAATAGAGGGGGCCATACGTCAGACTTTATTTCTACTCCTTCAAGCCTAAGGCAAGGTTGCAAACTTGATCCCTTCCTCTAATTTGTACGCCTTCGACGTACCCAAGGACTGCCCCTCTGGTTACTCCAAAATTGGGTGAGGATAAAATCTCCTGGTTAGCATACATGGACAGCTTTTTGTTTGATAACACAAGCGTAGGCATAAGGAGGCTATTAGCTGCTTTTTCTGTGTTTGCAGGTGAGAATGGTTTACTAATTAATTTCTTAAAATCGAAGATCCTCTGCTTCAGTAGAGGGAGCAAAACGGCCTCTTTGGCTTGGCCGGCAGAGAAGGCCTTTCTTACGCCTTCCTCCAGCATGATATACCTGGGTTTCTTCATTTTTGCTGGCCCCTCTACACCTATTTTACAGCAAATCGTGGTGCAAAAGGCCTCTTTTGTTAAATCAGCTGGCAATTGTGAATCAAAAATGTGGTTGCTATTCGATCAAACCAACATTGAAATTCTATGAGGGGAAATGTATCCCCAAAATTCTTTACGGCCTTGAAATATATTTCAGGGTGGTTCCGAAATGGTTGGATCAAATGTAGTCTAAACTCTGGAGAATACTGGGAGTACTAAATTGTGTTCCGATCGCAGCAATTAGGTTTGAGCTGGGGTTAATTTTATTAAGAGCCCGTGTTCAGTGGAATTGCCTGCAACTTTACTTAAAACATTTGGCACCAATGGATGCGTCGCTATATGAGGTGTTGAGTAAATCTATGGTCATGCTCCCGAGAGGTAATAGAGTAAATTTCCTGTCTGAACTCGGTATATATGTTAATGTTAAAGGATATTTGTACTACGCACAATCACCACCGAAGCAGTCCCCTGGCGGCTCTGAAAAGGAAGGGGGGGGTTCTGTTAGTGGGAATACGCAGAAAAAGTGCAAGAGAGCAGTGATGTGCTGTTGGCAGTCTCAACGCGGTTAACACCGTTCAATGGGCTTTGGGTGTTTTCCGGTCGGTAGACGTCGTGTGCTGTTTTGAGAGTCTATGTGCAGTTTGTTTTGTTGTTGCTGTGTAGCGAAGTTTGTGCGGTTTGTTGTGGTTGTGTTTGGCTAGAGTTTGAGAGGTGTAGGCAGAGGGGTGAAATTGTTAGTGGATTGGTTATTGGCATCACTGTCTAGTTTGAGAGGTGTGTGTCTAATAGTCATGGTTCAAGCCAGGTGTGGCACTTGCTATCATTTACAATCCTATCCCGATGCCACGCAGGTTAGTGTTCACATTTGGCAACTCTATTTTGGAACAGCAGAATGTGGATACAGAGTTATGTTCTTTGTTGATAACCCTGATAAGGTTAAAAAAAAAAAAAGATAAAAAAAAAGAATCGGCTGTATGATCTAGACTGGATCAAGACCTCAATAAATTCCATAGTTACCCATCGATGAGTCATCTGAGCCATGAATATAAAGAAAGAGGAACAGTTCCCCCTGATTTTACCCTGTTTCCCTGCTCTACGAGTAAAGAAGTGCACTATTGCTTCTGATGGAACCTGCTCCTCACGTGTGAGATCTTACAAAGTAGAGTGAAAATACGAACTAGAATATCAGTTTTGCAGATTATGTAAAATCAATGAGAACCAAGAAACGTCTAGACATTTACTTAGAGTGGCCTGCATTGAACATTTTGCTCATGAGCTACCTAGGAAAGCTGTTCCTCTCAGTAAACTAGATCAATACTGACTCTCTGTGGCAAAGATGCTTAAATTCCCCTAATGTGTCTGATGCTTTAGCAGTTCCATGTTTTTTTTTAAATCAAATGCTTCTAATTTTCAAAATTAATTTGGACTGAAGTTTTCGGACCTCATTTATAATCATTTTTCTTCATTTCAATATTATTGATTTTGCTGTATTTTTGTTTTATATTGTACGAATGTATTCTTAATAGTTATAAAAGTTTGTTAAACCAAAAACAATTTAAAAAAAACATTTTTTGCCAGGTCATCATATCTCTTATCCCCATCCAGGGGTAAGGTATGGTAAGCTTTACCTGAAGTTGCCATCTGCACTCACAGGCTCTCTTGGCCTCGATAGGAAGTCAGGATCTGTTATATTTCTGCACCTAGTTATTATTAACTGCTGCTGTCGAGCAGGGATTCCTCCACAGCTCAAGTAATGGGCACTTGAGGGGGAGGGGGGGGGGGGGGGGGTGGGAGTGGAAATTATAAGTTACTCACCGTAGTGACTAATGTACTCTTAGTGCATAGTCCCCTTTCCACCATACTGCATGGGCGTCCCATCTAGGGACTGGACACAGAACCTTTTTCAACAGAAAAAATCTTCCCCTTTAAATTTAGAGGCGTGCGGCCCTGAAAGCATGCACTCCCCTGACTCCGCCCACCGGCACCACTCCTCAGTCCCCATAGACGCGTCGACAATATTAACATTGCCAAATGACACCAGTTTTATCAGTGGGGAGGATGGTGGGACGTATGGCGGAAAGGGGAATATGGACTAAGAGTGCATTAGTCACTATGGTGAGTAACTTATAATCACTCTTACGTCCCGTCCCCTTTCCTCCATACTGCATGGGCGATTACAACTGAATGTAGCCCTAGGGTGGAGAGGTGACCCTCCTTAAGAAACCAAGTTCCTTAATACTGCCAGCCCGAATGCTGCGTCCGACCTGGAGCATCCAAACAGTAGTGCCTACAAAAAGCAGAGGGAGTGGCCCACGTGGCCACCTTGCTGATGACCTGTCAAGGGACGTGTCTCTGGAATGCGACTGCTGTGGCCTTGGCTCTGATAGCATGGGCATGCATGTTTGTCGGAAGCTGCTTGCACTGCCCCTCAGGCTTCCTTAATGGCTGACACCATCCACCTTGCCATGGAGGTCTTGGAAGCCTGATATCCCGGCCTTGACACGCCGAATGTGATAAATAGAGCCTCAGATTTGAGGAAGCTCTTGGTTCTGTCCAGATAGAACTTTAGCGCTCGCCTAACATCTAAATAGTGCAGAACCCTCTGAGCATCGTCCTTGGGGTCTGCAAAGAAAGTTGGGAGTAGAATCTCATCATTTAGGTAGAACGCCAAGACTACCTTAGGTAAAAACGCGGGATGCGGTCTGAGGACCACCTTGTCCCAGGGAAAAGTAGAGTATGGCTCAGAGGCCAACAGAGCTTGGATCTCGCTGACACGATGTGCAGACTTAAGACCCCCCCAAAAGGGCTGTCTTCAAGGTGACCAGCCTGATGCCCACTGACACCATTGTCTCAAAAGGTGTATGTGTCAAGGCGCCCAACACTATATTAAGGTCCCAAACAGGGTGTGGCTTCTTGATGGGCTTAGTGAGGCCCATCAAATGCCTTTTAACCACTGAATTGGAGGATGTGAAAACATCCTCCTCCGAATTCTAGTATGCTCCAATGCCCGCCAGATAGGTGCGGCATATGTTTATCTGCACACCCGAGTGTGCAAGGTAAGCAGAAAAGGACAGCAGAGTTGAGTGTGCAAGTGAGAGGATCGACTTCCTTAGACTCCGCCCAGTGGCAAAACCTAGTCTATTGCTTTTGTACTGGTTCCTAGTAGCATCGTTCCTAGCACCCTGAATGTCTAGGTTAGCCTGCGAGAGGCGCAGATGCTTCATTTTAATCTGTTCAGGAACAACGCTGCAATGGCTAACCTCTGCGGGGCGAGGTGTAGGACCGTGCCCCCCTGATGAAACAGTAGATTAGCTAGACCCAGTGGACGGTGCATCAGAGGTTGGTCTAACAGGCTGAGCAGCTCCGACAACCATGGCCTTGTCGGCCACCACAGAACTATCAGAATGATGCTGAGGTGCCGGGACTCTCTTATCTTGCCGATCACCCTGTGCACCAGTGGAGTGGGAGGGAAGGCATAGGCATTCATGTGGTTCCACTGAATCTGTAACGCATCGCCCAGTGAGTCTCGACCAAGTCCTTGCCAGGATGCGAACTGAGGGCACTTTCTGTTGAACCAGGTGGCGAAGAGGTCCACCTGAGGATGACCCAGTCTGTTGAAGATCTCCTGAAGGACCTGGTCGTTCAACTGCCATTCGTAATTGTCCGCCCGCCAGTCTGCTTAGCCTGTCCACCTCCAGGTTCAACTCCCCCGGGAGGTGGATCACTGTCAGGTGAATGTCATTTGCCAGCGCCCATTCCCAGATGCTGACCACCGGGGTGTATAGGAGGTGAGGGGGTGGCAGAAAGACAACCTGGTGCCACTGTGTTTGTTGAGGTAGGAACAAGTTACTTACCTGTAACTGTTGTTCTCCAGGATGGGTCTCGCATTGATTCACATGCTCATGAATATTACCCATCATCAGGCTGGAAATACTCAGTAAAGACAAAATCTGTTTCAGTTCTGAACAGTCATTCTCCTAACAACCAATCACTGCCCCCAGCCAATGACTGCCCTCTACCTAAGCCCCTCCTCTGGCACCATCTTCAGATTTGGTAGCACGTAAAGAGGCAGTAGGACCAAGAGAAGAGCCGCAGAAGGGTAGGCAGGAGGGTTCGCATGTGAATCCATGTCAGACCCATGCTGGAGAAGGAACAAGTTACTTACCTGTAACTGTTGTTCTCCAGCATGGGTCTGGCATGGATTCACATGCTCATGAATAAAGAATACATAGCAGTACACACATGCACAACCACGGGAGGTGGCAAGGCTCAACATTAAGCATCTCTTACCTCCTCACTAGGCTCACCTTCAAGCGAACAGATTGCACAGGACTGCTTGGCGGACTCTGGACTCCTCCCTGGAATCCCTGCCGACGCAGTAGAACTTCGTGAAGGTGCGAGTCGGCCTCCACATAGAAGCCCTGCAGATGTCAAGCAGGGACACACCAGACAGGAGTCGTAGTTGCAGTGATCGCTCTGGTAGAGTGGGCTCTCGGACGGCCAGGCAACGGTCGGTTCGCCAACCGGTGACAATGGGTGATGCAGCCGGAGAGCCACCTGGAAATGGAAGCCTTGGAGAGGGCCTTCCCATGGTTCACAGGGCCAAAGTTCACAAAAAGTTGCGACGTCTTCCGGAAACTCTTTGTGCGGTCCACATACAACTTGAGCGCTCTAGCCACATCCAGCCAGTGCAAAGTCCTCTCAGACGGCGACAAAGGCGTTGGGAAGAATACAGGTAACTCCAAGGCTTTGTTTAGATTAAAGTCCGACGGGACCTTGGGCATGAAGGAGGGGTGCATCCGCAGCACCACCCTCGTCTCGTGGAATGTCAAATAAGGTGGTTTACAAGAGAGGGCCTGGATCTCTCCCACTTGTCGTGCGGAGGTGATGGCCACAAGAAAAGCTGTTTTCCACTACAAAAACTTCAGTGGCGCCAAATACAAGGGCTCGAACGGGGGACCCATGAGTCTAGTAAGCACCACATTAAGCTCCCCTGCCGGGGTTGGAGACTTCACCGGCGGGAACGAGCGAAATAGTCCTTTGACAAACTCCTTGACCAAATGGTGCGACCATAAGGATGATCGTCCAGCTCATCTGGTGTAGCCGGAAACAGCCGCCAGAGGAACCTTGATAGAAGCATGGACCAGTCCTGCCTTGGCCAACGACAACTAATACGGAAGCACCTGCGGAGCAGTGACTCGTAGAGGGTCAATCTTCTGGGTACAGCACCAAATGCCGAACCTCTTCCACTTGTGCCCATAGCATTTGAGAGTAGATCAAGCTCTGGCCTTGGCGAGCACCTCCTTACAATCCGATGGGAGATGGTAGCCCATAAACTCTAGTGCTGCAGGAGCCAGGCCTTCAGGTTCAGCGATCCTGGGTCGTGGTGCAGAATCGCGCCTCCTTCCCTGGTGAGAAGATCTGCGACCGCCGGAAGCTTGACTGGAGGGGACGCTGACATGTCCAGAAGGTCCGGGTACCATATCTGTCTCTGCCACACCGGTGCGACGAGGATCATCTGGAACCGGGGTCATCCGAGTTGATTGACTAGTCGAAGAAGCAACAGCAACGGAGGGAACGCATACAGAAACAGCCCGTCCCAGGGGAAAGAGAATGCGTCTCCCAGGCTCTCCGGCTGGGGAAACCTGCTGGCGAACCTCTGGCACTTGGTGTTTGTCTCTGTCGCAAACAGATCGATTTGGGGATTGCTCCATCTGCAGAACAGGTGATCCACTTGGCCCCGCCGAAGCTCCCACTCGTGGCAAGAGCGTAGCTCCCTGCTGAGAGAGTCGGTGATGGTGTTCTTCACTCCTGCTAGATGAAACGGGATGAGGAACATCTCCTGGGATATGGCCCAGTGCCAAAAGGTCCTGAGCCTCTTTGGAGAGTGCCGGGGATCTGGTTCCCCCTGCTTCCGGATGTAGAACATCATGGTGGTGGTGTTCGTAAAGACCCATACCAACTTGCCCTTGAGGGATGGAAGGAAGGACTTCAGGGCCCATAACACTGCCCATAGCTCCAACACGTTGATGTGCAACGACCTCTCCTCCGGTAGCCACAGGCCTCTTACATGAAGACTTCCAGAGTGCGCTCTTCATCCTTCCCGGGAGGAGTCTGTCGTGACCATCTCCTGATGAGGTGCGGTCTGGAAATCCGTGCCTGCGGACAGATGTGCTTATACTCCCCACCACAGTATTGCTCGACATAAGTTCTCATCGAGTGTGATCTTGTCCTCGAAGCTACACGCCAATTGTATAGAACGGGTGTCGAGGAACTCCTGCAGCGGACACATCCGTAGCCGGCACAGCCGAATGAGGTATATGCATGACGACATCACGCCGAGTAGGGACTTGATGGACCTCACCCATGCAACCTTCAGGGCCAACAGCTGTTGCACCTTGCCCAGGATGGCCGCGGTCCTCTCCACTGACAGACGCCAGGCACGACACTGTTGAGCTCCCAGAAACATTGCGTCCTGTGATGGAGTCAAGCAGGACTTTGCAAAGTTTATCGAGTACCCCAGGTTCGTCAGGAGTTCGACTGTCTTCATTGTGAGGTCGACGGCAATGTCCTTCGAGTTTGCCCTGATGAGCCAGTCGTCCAGGTACGGGTACATGTGGATCCCTCGTAGACGCAGCTGCACCGCCACCAGGGCCAGGCACTTTGTGAACACTCGTGGCGCCGATTTCAACCCTAACGGAAGGGCCTTGAACTGATAATGTTGTCCTTGAACCACGAAGCTTAGGTACTTGCGGTGTCCCTTGTGTATGGGGATGTGAAGATAGGCATCTTCCACGTCCAGCGACGATAAAAAATCCCCCTCTTCCAGCTGTCCTAGCACGTGCTGAAGTCACCATCCGAAACTTTTGGCCTTTGATGTACTTTTTCAGATGGCAGAGGTCCAGAATGGGCCTCCAACCGCTGGTCTTTTTACTGACGAGGAAATAACGAGAGTACACCCCGGAGCCTCTTCGGGACAAGCTCGCTCGCCCCCTTTCTTAACATGGCCCGTGCCTCCAGCAGCAGCTGAGGGACGTGGTTTTCCTGACGGGCCACTGGTGGTATCTGAGGACACTTTCGTTGGAACTCTAGGGTGTGTCCATGGGTGAGAACGTCCAGCACCCAGTGGTCGGTGGAGATGGTCTTCCACACGCTGACTAAGTTCGCCAGTCGGCCTCCCACGGGGTGCACGGGTGGGGGCCCAACTCCACGGCCGGTTCAATCCTGTTTGGACGTCGAAGCGCCACCTTGGGGGCCTTGGCGACGACGTCCACCTCCAGACTTGGCACGGCCCCTGTAGCTCTCCTGGGCCGATGAGCGGGAGGGCAGACGGTAGGACCAGGCACCTCCTCCGAATCCTTTAGATGAACTTTGGGATTTCCTGCCAGAAGTCTGAAAGGACGGCCGTCGTAACTGAAGCATGCCCAAGGCACGAGCTGTCTCAGTGTCCGCTTTGATGGCCTGGAGAGACTCATCCAGGCTTCACAAACAAATTGGCCCAGTCGAAAGGGCATGTCCAACACCCTCAACTGAACATCCTGGCAGGAAATTAGTGGCCCTCAGCCAGCCTCGCCAAAGGCAAACGCCGTTGCCCATTTGGCGTAATCCCGTATCGGCAAAGTCTGCGACCACTGTAATGGTGTGGTCTGAAGCCACCTCACCTTCCTGTAGAATCTCCAAGGCTTCAGCCCTCTTGTCGCCGGGAAGGAAGTCCAGGAGGGGGGCCATCTTAAACTAAAGTACCCTGTCGTAATGCGCCACAATGGCTGCAGACGTGATCACTCTTTGCCCCATGGCATCCAACTTTTGCCCATCACTGTCAGGGGGGCGGGGGGGAGAGGAAAGGCCGCCGACTAGGATGAGCCCAAAGTCGTCTTCTTGGCCACCGCCGAAACCACAGAGTCTGGAGACGGCTGGGACCGTAAGCACTTTGGGGCAGAGTCCGGCACTACGTATTTTTTCTCGTAGCGATCGCTCTTCGCCGGAGCCGACAAAGGCTTCTTCATGAGGGACAACCCCTCGTCCCAAATGTCATCCAATAACAGGATCGACAACACGCTCTTCCTCTTCGCCTCCTGGCGCTGTTAAAGGAAGCCCTCTTCTCCTCCGGGATGAGCTGGAACAGCTCTGAGGGCCCGGTTATCATGGCATAGAACGAGACAATCTTGTCGGGCGGTGACGATCTGGCCAGCGAAGACGGGAGATCCCCCATGGCTGCCGCTGGGGTGTCCAGTTCCACGTCATCTCTTGGGGGGGGGGGGTCGAAAGGCAGAGGGGGTGAACTCTCCTCCTCTTGGATGGCGCTTCCTTCGATGGCCTCGGCGCTCCCGCAAGCGCAAGGGGCATCCTTGTCCGGATTTCCGAGCACAGGGTATGCAGAGTCGTCAGAATGTCCACTGATATATCCCAAGGAGGCTGCTGGGTGGAGGCGAAGGGGACCGGGGCGTTTGCGGCTTAGGCTGGTCCACTCAGTCGTCACTGCCCTGTTGCTCCTCGTCGGTCTGCCCATCATGTTCGTTGACACCCTCGTCGGGATCCCCCCGTAGGGCCTGCTCTCAACACATCTCATTCCTGGAGGACCGGGAGGCTGGTGAGCCCGTCCAGAGAAAATGTACGTGCCCTGGAGGACTACCGTGCCCCCCGCTCTCTGCGACCAAGGGCGACGGTTTCGGTGAAATGATGGGCATCATCTTCTACAGAGTCTTTACGGTGGGCTGGAAGGAGGACTCCCTCCTGGCAGGCAGGGATACGCTCTCCTTCGGGGACGTGCCCTGCGAATCCGCTCTGGCGTGTGGAAGTGTGGGCCTTCGTCTGATGCACCTGGGCCTTTGCAGTCCAGGCCGAGTCTGCAGCCTTCCCCTTAGGGGGAGGGTCGGGGTCCCGCTCCCCCTTGGCCTTCTCCGTCGGGCCGGTCTGGGTCTTCTCCAAAAGCTTACCCGGATGGTCCAAATTCCTCTTCTTTGAAGAACATGAGCGTCGGCTCGGGGTCGAAGGTGCTGGAGAAACTGAACTCGCCCTGGCCGCCGAGAAGCCTGTCGCAACGGCGCTCCCGGAGGCAGTGGACTTGCGGTGCTTAGCCTTATGTTGGACCCCCGCGGGAGGGGCGCCCTCAACGGTCTTAAAAGACCGCTCAGCTTGCTTTTTTTTGGCAGGGGAGGCATGCTGCCGGGACTCACCCAGAGCAGGGGCCTTGGCCTGCAGCCACTTGTTGAGGCGCTTGCGTCGGTCGGCGCGGCACCATCTCCCGACAAGCCACGCAGTCGTCCCCCACATGCGTCTGGTCCGAATGCAGGCAGTAGAAGCACAGGGAATGTCCATCGTCCGAAAAGACGATCTGTAGGTTGCAGCCAGGGCAAACCTTGAAGAGAGGCGCGGAGTCCTTCTACTCCTCCGCCATGACATGCAGTGTAGACCTCGAAGAAGCTTCTGGAATCCTCCAAGAAGAAACTTGACGAAAATCTGCCCTTGAGGGGCGCTGAAGAATCCGAAAACGGGTCCCTGTTGATCGGAAGGTTGGTTGGTGGAGCTTGAGGCTCGATTGACAAAAAAATTGAGCAAAACTCTTAGAAAAATCGAAAAACGCAGTAAAAGCTCGAGAGCTATAGCAAGAGGACTCCCAACACTTGAACGCGCCGTAAAAATCTGAATATGGCTGCCAGAGGAGGGGCATAGGTAGAAGGCAGTCATTGGCTGGGGGCAGTATGACCCAGAGACCAGTGATTGGTTGTTAGGAGAAAGACAGTTCAGAAGTGAAACTGATTTTTTCTTTACCAAGGACTCCCAGCCTGACAACGGGGAATATTCATGTGAATCCATGGCAGAGAAATGCATGGTGGTGGAGTTGTCTGTCTGAATGGGCATCACTTTGTCACTGATGAGCAGTGGGGAAGGCTTTGAGAGCCAACCAGCTGGCCTTCAGCTCTAGCCAATTGATATGGGTCTTCTGTTCCTGACGGGACCAAAATCTGGACGCTGTGGTTATCCATGGTAGCTCCCCAGCCGTCCAGCGTGATGGTAACCTGCGGTGCTGTTTGTCGGAAGGGCCTGCTCATCCTCAGATTGCAGTCCGTGCTCCACCAGAATAGGTCCTGGTGTAGGAGGGGAGGAATGCTGGTGAGTTGCACCTGTGAAACCCGCTCCGGATTCCATGAGGCTGCGAAGTGCAGCTGTAATCTCCTCTACTTGAGTCTTGTTTAAGGTACTCCCAGAAGAAATGCCGCCATGATTCCCAGGAGGTGCTGGTAACACCATGCTGAGGTCACTTCTCTGCTGAGAAAATGACTCGTGGCCCTCTTGATGGCTGAAATCTTGTCATCTGAAGGAAAAACTATCCCGGATCTTGTATCCCCCAGATGAGGCCCAGGAACATTAGACTGAGTCGGCTCCAGATGAGATTTCTTGAGATTAATGGAGAATCCCAAATCGTGTAGCGTGTTCATGAGGGCGGAGGCGGTATGCTGGATCATCTCTGGGGATCTCGCCCTGACAAGCCGGTATGGGTAGACGTGGTGACCTTGGGCCCTGAGAAGGGTTGCCACTGCAGTCATAATCCTCAGGGCTGAATTGAGGCCAAAGGATAGAACCTTGTATTGGAAACGGAAGCCCACGATCCTGAATCGCAGGAAGGACAGATGGGGCTGCCAAATCGGGACGTGTAAGTAAGTGTCCTTCAAATCCAGGGAGCACATCCAGGCTCCGTTGCACAGTGGCTCTGCGATAAGTGCTGGGATAACCATCTTGAACTTTTGAAGTGGGAGGGAAAGGTGGGAGGGAAAGGTTCAGGGCGGAAAGGTCCAACGCAACTCTCAGGCCCGCCTGGTTCTTCTTGTGTATGGCGAAATTCCTGGAGTAGAGGCCCATACCCCGCAGGGAGGCTGGGACTTCTTCCACTGCCTGGCTCTCTAAAAGCGATCGAATTTCCGTCTGCTGTCCCAATCTGTGGGAGTGGAGGGAAGGAGATAAAGGGACCTGTAGGCGGTAGCCCGTGGACACTACTGATAGAATCCAGGGGTCTGCAAACCTTGCGTGCCAATTGTGTGCGTGGAAGGCAAGCCTGCCCCCGCCCCCATCTCCACACCGGAGACACGTGGACCCGGAGGGGAGTGTCATGCCCCTCCCCCCTCCCAAGGCTAAAGAAGGGGACTGAATTAAGCCCTTATTCCCTGCCTTGTGCTTTTTGCAGTAGTGTTGGATCAGAGATTGGTCAGGCTGCCTGGACCGTCGTTCTAAGAAGCCCCGGAACCCGCCGAAGGCCCAAGCCTTGTGGGAATGCTGGAGTGTTTGACTGTAGGTCTTGGGAGTAGACTTTGTGAGGATGGATAAGGATTGTGCAGTCTGGGAACTGTTCTTATCAAGTTCTTCATCAGTGGTGGAATGAAAAAAGTTTGCTACTCTTGAATGGAAGGTCCAATATGCGTTCCTGAACGTCCGGGTTGAACTTGGTAGCCTGGAGCCAAGTAGTCCATCTCATGTCCATGGCGATGCAGATGGCCCGGCCTGAGGTGTCAATATGTGCCACTGTGGACTCCATGATGTCTTGAGCCACCATCTTCGCTTCTACCAGCTCTGCCTTGAAACATGCCCGACTGTGCACCGGAAGTTGCGGAAGAAGTCGGCCATTTCCCACCAAAGTTTCTGGTTAACTGCAGCGAGCATGGCATCCGCATTAGACTGAAGAAGGTTCAGCGAGGCGTTGGAGTAGATCACCTTTCCACACGCTTCCAAGATCTTCTCCTCCTTGCCTAGCAGAGCAGAGGACGATGTGGCCAATGAAGACAGACTGAGTTTATGGAAGCCGCGGCAATCACCGAGGAGTGTGGTACATGGTGCACCGACAACAAGAGTGTATCCCCCTCCAACTGCCTGTACTTGGCGTTGAGGCGCCTGTTGGTGGGTTGCGCTGAGTGCGGTTTCAGCCATCCCTTTTTGGCCAAGGCAACAACATCCTTCTGCATCGGAATCCTTGTTCTAGCCGCGGGGCGTAGACTGAAGACTTCGGCCAGGACCCCTGCCTCAGGTTGTTCAACCTCGGGTTGTGGAAGCCTCAAGTATTCAGTCAAACCTGCAAGCCGATAATGGAAGGCCTTGGCCGACGATGGTGTGTCAGGGTCGTCCTCCTCATCAGTGTCCACCAGGATGTCAGACTGGTCTGGCGCCAGTGGAGGAGTGCTGGGAGCCGTTGGCCGAGGTGTGGGGACTAGAGTCAGAGGCTGCTGCGGCGTCTGGTGTGGAACCGCCTGAACTGTAGGAGGCAGGGGAGCCGGAATCAAAGGACCTGGCGTGGGCAGCTTGGGCTGCCCAGGAGCCTGAGGCATTGGAGCCACAGGAGGAACGCCTATGGGTGCTGGTGGAGGGACTGGAGGCATCATGTCCCTGATCACATCCCGAAGGATGGAGCCCCATCTGAGGGGACCTCATCAACGTGAGTAACTTCTCAAAGAACCTGTCTGGGGCCTGTGCGTTCTCTGCCTTGCTGATTGCAGGGGGTATCTGCCCTGCGACATAGAAGGATCAGCTGTAGGCCACTTACCTGGTGAAGAGCAGTCCCAACTGGACACTACCTGCTCCCCAAAAGGGGTTGGTGTCGGGCGCGCCGGCCATCTTGTCGAGCTGCATGCCACATGCTTGTGTCATGGTGCTTGGCTCACTGGGACTGGCCTCCTCCTGGACTCTTAGCGGTGGAGCTTGAGGCCTACCCTGCACTTCAGGACGAGATCTGGTAAACGTAGAGCCCTCAGCTGAATCGCTGGTACTGCTGTGTACAGGCGCCCTCCTCAGACATGTGTCCAGTACTAGGGTGTAGCCCCTCGGGTGGACACCTGGTAAAAGAACCTTGCAGTCCCTCAGTGCTGTCTCCGGAAGGATCTAGCAACCCCTCGGCCGGTAGCTGAATGAGTCTCAGTAATTGTGCTGGTGCGAGAACCTGAACAGTCCCACCCGCTCCGACGTTTCCTAGGGAAGGAATCAGCTTTGCGGGGTGCGATCAAAAGAGAGGCCTTGACTTGTACTTGACAAAGTTCTTCAAGTCCTCTGGAGGCAACTTTTCGAAGAACTCCCTCCACCTTGCTAACCTGTTCTTCAGAGCTCACGGTGTAAACACGTCGCACGTTGTAAGCCCTCCCAGCCATGGTCGGGGCCAAGGCAGCAGAGGCACAGAGCATGGGGGTCGGATGTGGGGAAGAGCCCCTCGCAGGCTGGACACCTGCTGAAACCCATGGACGTCAACTTGCGCCAGGGAGGCGCATGGTGCCAGAAGACCGAGTACCTGTTCAAAGATTAAAAGAAAAAGACAAAAAGATAGTATGTGGGGAAGAGCGTATGAAATTACAAGGCCAAACCCAGGAGCGCTGGTAAAAACTGCCCGTTCCCGTCAATGCGGAAAAGAGGACTGGGGAGTGGCACCGGTGGGTGGAGTCAGGGCAGCCATTGCTCACAGGGCCGCACACCTGCACGCCTTTAGATTTAAAAGGTGAAGAAGATTTTTTCTGGTGAAAAAGGTTCCATGTCCCGTCCCTAGGAGGGATGCCCATGCAGTATGGAGGAAAGGGGACGGGACATAGGAGTAAGGGAGGAATGACTCTTGAGGGACCTTTGTCCAACATTCGGTCAGGCCGTACTTGCGACATCTTTAGCTTATGGAAACTACTAAGGGCCTCAAAGACCTCCTGTGGGAGGTATTGGGATGGGAATGTGGGTCCGGTTGGGCAAAATCCACCTTCGGAGAGTGGTCAAGCCAGCAATAATCCTTCATATACAATGCTAAGCTGCCATGGCATCTTCCTCCTAGAAACATTTTCTCTGGAGGGTTGAGGGGTTGAGTGGCTGAAAGCCAAACCGAAGAGGTTTCGAAGGGAGATCATGTAATCCTTCCTTGGCTGAGGAGCATATCTCAACGTCTAAGTCCGATGGTCGACAGGCTTCTCAAAAAAGGTGCCTGAGTGGCATAGAAGGATGCGTCATCCGCGGTTGTTGAGGAGATCATCGCTGCTCGAAGCCTTTTCAATACAGACTGAAATCCAAGGCTTTTTGTCACGCGGAATGAGTCTTATTTGGATTATCTGCTGGACATATCAGACCGTTGGGGCTGCTTTATTAAATACCTCCATCCTCTGACAGAATTTCTCCCACTTCTCTGGTTAGGCAGATTTGAATGGGAATCTTATCGGTCTGTCAGGAGAGGGGTCTTTCGAAGAATGCCAGTGTGTCCTCTTCTTTTTGAAGACGGTGAGGACCATTGATGGGAATCGATTCAGGAGTGGGATCTTTTCATTAGGTTTGTTTTTTTTGTAACCTTTTTTTGGCCCTCCCTGGGGACCTTTCGGTCTACTGTGAGACCTTTCACTTCAAGAGATTTTCTTTTTGAGTGAGTGGTAATAGGCGACTTCCAAGAAGGATGCTGAGACACGGTTTGATGTTCTCTCCTTCAGTGTCAGAATGGCACAATCAAAGACGCAATTAGCCATCTCATGACTGGAGCAGAGACACCAGTGGAAAACCTTGCAGGGATCGGTAATTGACAACTTGGTGTTGCAATCCTCAAGTTTGTGTAGGCGTTAGGCTTCAGTGGTTACATTTTGTCAAGTTGTACTGATTTTTTAGCGGTGCAAAGTTCCGATAAGCATACTGTGACATGTGGAAAAAAGGGAATGAGATCAAGAGGCGTAGTGCGGGCGATATGCATCGACGCTGACATGTGAGGCCCAGAGGGAAACCATGCTGAGGGACAACAATGCCAATGACGCACAGCACCCCGGGATGGTGACATATTTCAGAAAACTACTGCTGCATGAATATCTCTGTAAGATGAAGAATCTGTGGGAGGACACAATCCAATAGAAAGGTGGTTTTGAAGCTTACGGCTTCCTCCCAAAAGGGGCATATTGTCTGTAGCCTCTGCGTGTAGAGAAAACTAAAAAAGGACTGTTCTGTGGGCTGCTGGACTGCTACTCCCAACGACTTTATGGCATGTTTTGACTCCTTGAAGCATTCCAGAGACTTGTTGGACTTTGGTCTGAAGAGGAACTTGTCGCCAAAGACTATCTAGAAGTCTAGCCTGCACGTCCAAGAGGAGAACCCTGACCCATGGAGGTTGGATGTTCTCCGGAGCGCCCTCAACATTCCCATTGACAGGCTGACGCAATCCGAGGTCATTGTCATTGACTAGGTATACGAAACCATACCTTATTTTGCCTCCTGGGAGATGGTCTGCTGCATCTGAAATTGCCCTCCATAGAATGTGGGAATTTTTAGCAAAAGCGCAGACAGCATTAATGGTCTTTACCGCAATACTTCCCGGTGCAAATAATTTTTTGGCGTCAGTCTGTTTTACACCCTGACCTTTGGGAGAGTAGACATTGCAGGCCTCGAGTTCACAGTGGTGGCCTGGATCGCCTGTCGCTTGGGGGTTGGATGGGTCACAAGAAAGGGCAAATCGCCTCTCGTTGTTCAACATTAGGTTGTCATCGACCTCTGTCCAACATGGGTGCTCCATAATGCAGCAATCAGGTCCAAAATGGATGTGGTGAAAGGAAGGGCACTCTCAGACTACGGACCCTTGTCCAAGATCTCTGTGAAGTCATAAGACTCAGGGTTTAGCTGATGTGTGAGCCACCACAACCCTTTCAATCATCAATCTATGTTGGGCGTCAGGGTGGGCGTAGGGTGACGCCTGCAGCATTTCTGTCGGTTGAGGTGTGAAGCCAGCTTGCATCATGCAACCTTGCGGCCAGCTCAGCCTAGACGATGAAAAAGTCAGGCATATGTTGAAACTCTGCACCCCATATGGGCTCCATCCCGAAAGAGAAGACCCCTATGTGTTGAAGATGGTTCAACTAAGAGAGGAATCGCCACCTGGACGGACCTGATGGAAGCGCTCAGCATCGATGCTCCGGCTGGCCGTCGTCACTGATGCTGGCTTTGAGCGAGTTGAGATAGAGAACTGACTTCGACACCGTAGTGCCGGAACCTCCGGGTGCAAAGAATGCTAACGCTGCCTGCGGATACGAGGCCTGGACTAAACCTGCTGCAGCTTTCTCAAAAAAGGTGAAGAACCTGCTGCTTAAATTCCCCCCACTCTTCCCTCAGAGCCCCTTTATAGAGTGTTAGGGAGAATTCTCATAAATGGCTGACTTCCCTTAATTAATGAGTCCCTCAGCAGCTTTGCTGGATTTCTAGGGTTTATTTTGTACGCCTGGTAAGAGTGTGAGCCTTTTCCCCACTCTTACATGTGTTTTGCTGTGTGTATTTTTACCATTTGTGTGATATTGGGCTCTGGAGCCTCACCTACTCCATGAGCATCATTTGTGTGCGTGTTACACAGCACCTTCAGTGCAGTGACACAGGGTTGTCTTTTAGACTTCCCCCTGACTCGATTTTTCTGTGACGTACTACTGTCTCCAAGAAATATGTAAAGTTGCCATTAACTTTATGTAGTCTCTTTAAATCACAGACCCAGTACAACCCATCTTACACGCAGTATTGGAAAGGGTTAACCCTTTTTGTCTGTTTCTCTTGGAGCACTGTTTCGCTCCCTTTTCATCAAGACTTCGCTGGTGGCAGTGGTAACTACCCTATCTGTTCTACTGCGGTTATCTTAAATAACCATGGTATTATTTTAGGCTATTATATTAGCCTCGAACATAAACCTGCTTGACCAAATATATTTTATTTCGGCTGCGGCTGGGTTTATTCGCCATTTATTTTTGTAAAAATCTTTCTTGTGTTTTTCTCTGCGCGCAAAACCGGGGTTGATTCCTTTGTTCGTCGTCTTTTCGCGGGCTTCTGCACAGAAGCCTTCCTTAAGGTGCCTGAAAGTCTGGGTAGGCAAGATGTGAGTGAGGGGTCTTAGGACCCCTGCCATGGGTTCCCTTGGTAACCCAAGACGCACTCCTGTTTGATTGGCTAGGTGACTGTCCTTGCCAGGACAGCCACCCTGCTGTATGATCGACAGCCAGGCTGTATGAATGGGGGTAAACTGCATAAAAAGCAGGTCTCTGGGACTGGAAAGGCAGTCGCCACTGGAACGAAAGAACCAACGAGGAGCTGACAGAAGAGGACCCCTACAACGACTGAACCACCCGGTGAAGCCCTGCTGCAGGTTCGTATCTTCAGAATCCTACGACAGAGAAGATCCTCCAGGAAATGTCTTCCCTTTAGCTGGTGGGACCAACCAGTTCACCCAAACCTCAAGCCAGGACCCCTCCTCTCGTCGAATTCGTTGTACAGCGCTACAGTGGGCCGGATAGCCAGGAAGGTCGGACCCTGCTTGGGTTTTAAGGAGCGCACCTTTTATTTGTTGCTTTGCTCTGCTGCTGGTTTCTTCTCTGTGTAGGGCAGGACCCTCCAGTCTTCCTACTTCTTGTCAGTCCGACAGTCGCTTCAAGAACCACGAGCCTGCAGGAACTACCAGAAACGTCTGCCTCAGCTACAGCTTCCTCTCCGTTTTAAGGTACTGTGCAAATCCGGTTGTTCGTTTCGTTCAGCGGCGGTGAAAGTGTTTGAAATCTTTCTCCAATCCGAGGGCTTGTCCTTCTCTACTCTTTGAACTAAACTTTCTGCCAACCAACCTCGTCCGGAACCTGTGGCATGAACTTGTAACGCTCACCTGATTCTCGCAGAGGCGCCGGTCTTGACTGGGCAACTACCGTATCTTCAAAGGTGATGTGTAGCACCCGGTTGGCTCTTTGGGCTGGACCTCTGTGCACTGTATGCCTGACTTCAAGAGTGAGATGTCTGCAGATAGTAAATATGGGATTAATGAACTGGGGTTATTGGGGTGTCCCTATATCTTCCCTTTTTTGCTCTCCTGTAGACCCCCAAAGGTTAACGCTCTCACCTTAGGTAAGTGAATGCCGAGCTCTCCATCTGCCTCGGGGCAGGGTGCTGTAACCAGTTTCTTCACTGGGTAGGTAGCGCAGGCCTCTTGACTTCAGAGGACTGCTGTCCGTCGTTTACTGCACGAACGGTAAGTTTCGAGTAATTCTATTGTCTTTAAAGTCTTTAGTAATGATGTCTCTTGTTTTGCAGGGTTCCGGCGATGGCGGATGACGGGCTGAAGTGAGTTGAAGATGGAGTCCGTGTGATGAATAGAAGCGCCTGGAAGCACGTAAGTAAGCGCTTGTTGCCTGCTTCACGATGCGCTCTAACTGTCTTTTTATTTTGCAGGTACGAGTTCGGAGCGGCTGCAGGGTGCCGGAATACCCACTGGGTTAGATGCGGAAAGGAGTAATGGCACGTCAGTATTAAAGTTCCCCAATGTCTTTAGACGCACCTTGTTTTGTTTTTCAGATGCGGGATGCAGCGCCGAAGGCCTCCGGAGCGTGCGAAGAGTTGGTAAGCTTTTGTCTTTCAGATGCCGGAATGCAGTGTGAAGACCTCCGGAGCGCACGAAGAGTAGGTAAGCCTTTGTCTTTCAGATGCCGGAATGCTAACCTGTTCTTTCTTGTCTTTATAGGTGTTGCTGAAGACTGGATTCAGGATGGTAAGCCTTTTTTCCTTAGGCCCAGGATCCGATGCAGAAGACACGATGAGCGTTCTGCTGCAGAGGATGCAGAATAACGCAAAGCAAGATTCATCCACCGGGTGTGGTTTAAACAGCCTCCTGTAGTGCTTAGGTGTCTCCTTCCACAGCCACGCCTAGGTAAGAAAAGAGTTCCTGCCTTCCAGAAGAGTTCCCGTGTTCTGAATCTAGGGAGTGGCTCCTGCCCCACCCAACAGGAAAAGTAGTTCCAAACAGAAGAGGATCAGAGGCTCAACTGGCAGGCAAGTAAGCAGCATGGTCTGCTGCAGGTAAGTCCACCCAAGCATTATGAGCCCGGCGCTTCCAGCGCTGGGACTGGGCATATTTATGAGCCTGGTGCCACTGGCGCCAGGACTGGGTCCAAAAGGTCCCAATTGGGACTGGTTGGCACTCGGAACCTGGGTTATGGATCTGCTTCCAAGGGAGTTGGGAAAACCCTGACCTTTTGGAAGCAGAGATCATGACAGAACTGTACCGCAAACTACCCTGAACCTTGTGATCTTGAGCAAAAGACTTATGACCTATTGACTTTGTCCCTAAGCCTTTTCGATCTGATTCTATCACTGTAGTTCCTCTTGCTCAATTGCCCTGAGTACTTACCTGTTGGGTGGTTCAATTTCTATTAATTTTGTCTTTCCCTCCCTTTTAAATTGCTAGAGTGCCCTTTTGCTCCCATTTTGTGAGCTTAACGTGTCTGGAATTTATGGGAAGTGGTGTGGTGTATTAAGAGTGTGCTTTTTAAACTGCTTTATGATAGTGAAATGTTATACAACTGAAAAATAAATGTATATTCTTTTACTTGAAAACCTTGAGTCAGTGTTTGTCTGAATCATAGTAATTGCTGTCCTTTGTGTAACTATTTGATACTGCTCACTTACTCTTGAGTTAAGTCTGGCTGCTAAGCCATCGCTACCACTTTAACAGTGTAGTACAGGCTTGTACCAAAGGTGAATTTGCACTGTCACTTGTAGTCCTAATTGTGTGTGGTGTTTCCAAAGGGTACTGCATATAATTCTGCCTAACATGCAGGTACAACTTACTCCGTCCTCTGAAGGGTCGGAATCGCGCCTATGCTTGCGCTTCCTTTTCTTTTTGTGGGATGATTAGGAGTGAGATTTGCTTTGAGAGAACTCTTATTCGCTTTCCTGCAATGCCAGTCTTCCTTTTTATTATACAAGCCCTTCTGTGTCGGCACTCGAAGATTTGGTGGCAGATTAGGCTGGGGATTTTGAACGGGGAATCCCAAGCGCCAACGTCGCTGAACGTTCCCAGAGAGCCTTCGGATACATTACTGAAAGGAGTTCCATTGCTCAATGTCATGCTCCACCCCCAAGATCCCACACACACAGATGCTGTGTGGGTCTATGATGGACTTTTCTGAGCTGTAGCTGTTGCAACACTTACAACCTGACCATCTGAGACCTGATATATTGGCATCGAAAAGACATTTATGGAAAATGTTTGTCGATCCGTGTTTCAGAAAAGCGTGCCAAGCTGGCGGGAAAAAGCAACTGGAGATTGGGACGCAGTGACAATGAATATGCACTACAAACATCACATCTGGAGTTGAGGAGTGGCAGGGTGAGAGACATCTAGCCACACTAGGCACCCTGTCAAAATGTTTCCGAGCAGCTGGAGCTGATCGATCAAGATGAGAAATCTGTTGGAGAATGCAATCCATTGTAGTGTTAGTCATAAGATAATAAGGGCAGGACAGTGCAGTATAAAAGTCATTAGGGAAGGGAAGGTTATCTGGGTAATGTACACAGGAATATCAGAGTTCTATCGTCTGCTTATGGAGCCACATTTTCATATTCCTTTGAAACTTCTTGATGGTATATTTTGTTTTCAGAGTTCCGGAGGTGGGGCACTGGTGCATAATTTCAGAGCAAATACTGGACAGGAACCATCTCTGTGTTGCATTAGTTTGAACCTGGGTCTAGGTTAGGTTGTTAACCTGTGATCTTAGCAATCTTGAAGGTACATATTTATGCAAGAGTTCAGGTATTTAGGAGCAACGTTATGGAAGATTTAGAAGGTAATACAGGGCTATGGGGTGTCAGTGGAGGTCTCCAAATAATAGAATTAGACTATTTGTTCTCATTTACTGTCTGGCGGTGTTCTGATCTAGAATTTAAAAAAAAAAGTGAGATGGGAAGGCCAGTATAAAGGACTAATAAAGTTTAGTAGATGATGGAAGCATTTGCAGCTGAACCAACTCTAGCTATATGCTGTGTCTAAGACTGAGGTACAAAGAGCACACCAGTAGAAGGGAGAACACCTAAAAAGTGCCTCTAAAGAACTTAATGTCCCAAAACCCTCTTCCAGTAAATCTCTCATATTGCAGTATAACAGCAATAAATGGTGGTTTGTGAAGCATAGAATTACACCACCTACAAGCATAAATTGACTTAGTGGCAGGCCTCAAAGGCAAAAGCAGCACATCCAGAACGTCTTCCGACAAGTCCCACTTCTTGTATCTCAGCCTCTCAGTAACAAATCATGGAGGTTTAGTCTGTTGAGGTTGAGACGAGGAACCACCCCTTTGACTCGGAGCCAGAGAGGGCAGATCGACATGCCCTGCAACTGCGGGTACCATGTTCCTGGGTCCAATCCAGATCGATCAGAATCAACTTGGTCCTGAACAGGTGCATTCCCCTAAGAACCAGAGGATTGACTGGGGTCGGCGGGAATGCATAAAGGTGGTGCAATCTCTAATGGACTGCCTATGTGTCCCCAGAGTACACTGATGAGGAAATTCCCTGAAGCATAACAACTTGCACTTCCTGTTCACATTGGAAGTGAAGAGATCCACTCGAGTCCAGCAGCAGGAAATCAATTTTCTCTATTACTTCATGGCAGAGCTCCCACTTGTGGGAGGTAGAATTATGTTTGCTCAAGGCATTCGCCGTGACATTATCTTGTTGAGATGGATTTCTAGAATCTGGATAGGTGGGCAGATTTTAGGAGGCCACCCTACTTGTAATGAACAGGGAGCTCTGAGAGGTTAGCTAAAATCCAATCAAGATAAACGTGGAGAGCAGTCAAGACTATTCTTAGAAGAGTGAGTGGGGTCAGGGGTCCTCAATGAGTCCACACAATATAATACACAGTAATTCAATTTACACAGATATGTATGAAAACACAATGTATTATTCTAGGTCTTCTACAAACATACTGAAGAATGAAACTAACAGGTGCTATTATCTCACAATACTCAATAACATATATACATTCACATTCACCATAGGTTCACAAATGCATTCAGTTAACTCATTCAGCGCAGGCGGTAAGTAAAATAATGCAGTATATGATACAACCAATTCACAAGTGATTTCCCCAATTTAAGCAGTCCAATCCTAAAGAAGAATGGGGCCACACGCCCAAAAGTCACAAGAGCCACAATACTTCTCACCATAAGGAGTCTTTGCAGGTATGTTATAATTTCTTTGTGTTTCTGAGGGAATGAAATGCTGTTCAATAATTTTACTTAGCTAAGTAAATAGTCATATTTCAGGAGTTACTACCCAGGTTCGATGGCCAAAAGGTGGTGGAATGGAAGGTTAATAGACAAGGGGACCTGTTCCCAATGTTATCCTATCGATAACAGGAGAACAGACGGACAGAGTTTACTTACTCCCTGACTTACAATTTTCTCAGATGACTTGTGGGGGTTTAGGGGGAGAGGGTGGAGGGTCTTGGGGAGAGTGGGGGCGGGGGAAGGCTCAGGGTGTACCTGGAGGTTGGCTTTCCAGCTGTGGGTTCCAGTGAGAGGTGCCCAGAAACTGCAGGTGCAAGGATTCTTCTGGTCAAATACAGTAGCAAGATGCAACCCCTGCCGATGAAGATATGCAAGATTCAACAATGCATGGCTCTTCAGGACACTTCACAAGACGGGAAGGTGAGTTTCAGCGACAGTGTCTACAAAAAGGCAACCAGAGTCCTTCCAGTCGTGGTCATAGAAGCTCCTCTTGGACAGGATTCCCTGAGGCTGGGATGCTTACATTCAGAGGGAAGGAGACATACCATAAGCTTGAGACTGCCAAAGTTATGGGTGCAACAACGGACCGACAACTGTTCTGGGGAAAGTAGCCCATGGGTGGTCCAGGGACACTTCCTAAGGCTCAGGACGGCTAGATCCTCGAGAAGGTGCAGAGACTAGCTGGTCCCACTAGTGTAAGGGCTAAAGCAACGCTCAGGGTCTTCAGAGATCAGGTAGTCCAACAGGGCTTCAACAGGCCAGATGCAGGAAGGGATGCCAGGCCTCTTTGGGAGTCTTATTCGGATCTGCAGACAGCTTTTCTTCTACAAGGGATTTTTGGCTCCAATGCTGGTCTGAGGAAATGGCGGCAGGAGGAGTCCTCTTGTCCAGAATTCAGACTGGACTCAAGTCTAAGCCCCACACACACTAGCCTGTGAAAGCAACAGCTTTCCCGGGCAAGTGCATGACCTTTTAAGGACTTTCCTGACCTGAGAAGGCTGGAAAAAAGTCAAACTACACTTTTGCCAAAGAACAAGCATAAATCTCGTGAGACAGCCTTTTCAGGGCACAAGCCATATTTAAATAGCTATATGCGGTAAACTCAAACGTGTACACTAAAAATAAAGCAAAAAACAGAAAAACTAGCTGTTGCCACCAGGCATATAAAAGTAACAAAAAAATCTTATTTGTCAAAAGATATGGGGATACAGAAGTATCTCCATTGCACCGCACTGTAAGGTGCTGTGTGTAAGGAACAAGTTACTTACCTGCAACTGTTCTCCAGCATGGGGCTGGCATGGAGTGACATGCTCATGAATATTCCCCGTCTTCAGGCTGGGAATCCTCGGTAAAGAAAAAATCAGTTTCAGTTTCATTTATGAACGGTCTTCCTCCCAACAACCAATCGCTGAGCTCTGGGTCATACTGCCCCCAGCCAATGACTGCCCTCTACCTAAGCACCACCTCTGGCACAGCCATCTTCAGATTTGGTAGCATGTGAAGAGGCAGTAGGACCAAGAGAAGAGCCGCAGAGGGGCATGCTGGAGGGTTGGCCTGTGAATCCATGCTAGACCCATGCTGGAGAACAACAGTTACAGGTAAGTAACTTGTTCCTTCTCCAGCATGGATTCACATGCCCATGAACCAAGAATACATAGCAGTACACACATGCACAACCATGGGAGGTGGCAAGGCTCAACATAAGCATCTCTCATCTCCTGGCCAGGCTCACCTTCAAGCGAACAGGTTGCGCAGCACTGCCTGGCTGACTCTGGACTCCTCCTTGGAATCCCCGTTGACGCAGTAGAACTTCATGAAGGTGAGCGTCGACCTCCACATAGCAGCAATGCAGATGTCAAGCAGGGCACACCAGACAGGAACGCTGCTGTAGCAGCGAGTAGTACTCTGTTAGAGTGGGCTCTTGGACAGCCAGGCAGCGGTTGGTTTGCCAACTGGTGACAGTGGGTGATCCAACCAGAGAGCCACCTGGAAATGGAAGCCTTGGACAGGGCCTTCCCATGGTTCACAGGACCAAAGTTCACAAAGAGCGGAGAGGTTTTCTGGAAACTCTTCATGTGGGCCACATAAAACTTCAGCGCTCAAGCCACATCTAGCAAGTGCAAAGTCCTTTCAGCCGGCGACGAAGGCGTCGGAAAAAAAAACAGGTAACACCAAGGGCTCGTTTAGATGAAAGTCCGACTGCACATTGGGTATGAAGGAGGGGTGCGTCCGCAGCACCACCCTCGTCTCGTGGAAAGTCAAGTAAGGTGGCTTACAGGGGAGGGCCTGGATCTCCCCCACTCGTCGTGCAGAGGTGATGGCCACGAGAAAAGCAGTTTTTCCATGACAAAAACTTGAGGCGCAGAATGCATAGGCTCGAACGGAGGTCCCACGAGCCTAGTAAGCACCACATCGAGTTCCCACGCCGGGGCCAGAGCCTTCACCGGCAGGAACGAGCAAAATAGTCCCTTGACAAATTCCTTGACCAATCAATGCGACCACAAGGATGGTCGTCCTGGGGATCTGGTGTAGCGGGAGATAGCCGCCAGATGGACCTTGATGGAGGCATGGGCCAGCCCCGGTTTGGCCAACGACAGCAAATATGGAAGTATCCAAGGGGCCTTGACCTTCAGTGGGTCGATATTTTGGGAACGGCAAGAAATAAATCTCTTCCACTGGAGTACGTAGCATTTCAAAGTAGACTATGATCTAGCCTTGGCGTGAACTTCCTTGCAGTCCGCTGGGAGATCGTAGCCACCAAATTCTAGAGCTGCAGGAGACAGGCCTTCAGGTTCAGAGACCCTGGCTTGTGGTGAAGAATGGTGCCTCCTTCCCTGGCGAGAAGATCCGCGACCACTGGCAGCTTCACTGGTGGGGACGCTGATATGCTGAGAAGGTCCGGCTACCAGATCTGCCTCGGCCACGCCGGTGCACCAAGGATCATCCAACACTGAGTTGACTGATGACTCGAATTACAACGGCAACGGAGGGAACGCATACAGCGAGAGGCCTTCCCAAGGGAATGAGAATGCGTCCCCCATACCCCCGTTCTGGCAAACCTTTGGCACTTGGTGTTCGTCGCCGTCACAAACAAATCGATCTGGGGATTGCCCCATTTGAGGAACAGATTCTCCAGTAGGTCCTGCCGAAGTTCCCACTGGTGGCAAGAGCGAAGTCCCTGCTCAGAGATTCAGCAACCGTGCTCTTTACTCCTGCCAGATAAGGGATGAGGAACATCCCCTGAGCGACAGCCCAATGCCCCAAGTCCTGCGCCTCTTTGGAGAGCGCTGGGGATCTGGTGCCCCCCCCCTGCTACCTGATGTAAAATATTATGGTGGTATTGTCTGTGAAGACCCTCACCACCTTGCCCTTGAGGGACGTCAGGAACGATATGAGGGCCCAAAACACTGGCCGGAGCTCCAGATAGTTGATGTGCAACGTCTTCTCCTCCGGCAGCGACAGGCCTCTGGCGTGAAGACTTCCAGTGTGGGCTCCCCAACCTTCCAGGGAAGCGTCTGTCGTTACCGTATCCTGGTGCGGTGGGGCCTGGAAATCTGCATCTCTGGTCAGATGAGATTGCAAGCCCCACCGCCTTATCGCTCGACGGAACCCCTCATTGAGCGCAATCTTGTCATGGAAGCTTCCGGACACCTGAATCCAACGGGCACAGAGGAACTCCTGCAGTGGGCGCATCCGTAACCTGCAGAGTCGGAATGCAATAAATGCAGGACATAATGCCGAGCAGAGACTTGATGGCCCTCACTGTAACGATCTTCAGAGCTAGCAGCTGTTGCACCTGGCCCAGGATGGCTGCTACTCTTTCCTCTGACGGTGACACCAGGCATGACACTGTTGAGCCGGGATCCCAGGAACAGCGCCGTCCGGCGATGGAGTCAAGCAGTACTTCACATAACTCACTGAGAAACCCAGATCTGTCAGCAAGAGGACAGTCCTTGCTGAGTGGTGGACGGCGATGTCTCTCGAACTAGCCCGGATTAGCCAGTCATCCAAGTACGGATATATGTGGATCCCTTGTATTCGCAGATGGGCCGCCACCGTGCCAGGCACTTGGTGAAGACTCTGGGCGCCAACTTCTATCCGAAGGTTAGGGCCTTGAATTGGAAATGCTTCTCCTGAATGACGAAGCGCAGAAGCTTGCGGTGTCCCTTGGGAATGGGGATGTGGAAGCAAGCATCCTCCAGGTCCAACAACGACAGAAAGTCTCCCTTTTCTAGCTGCCAGAGCACGTGTAGAAGAGGGACCATTCGGAACTTGAGACTTGATGCACTTGTTTAGTCGTCGTAGGACGAGAATGGGCCTCCAGCCCCCGGTCTTCTTTCGCACGAGGAAGTACCTTGAATAAACTCCAGAGCCGCTTTGGAACTAGCTCCATCGGCCCCTTTTTTTTTTTTTTTTTTAGCATGGCCCGAACCTCCAACAGCAGTTGAGGGACGTGGTTTTCCTGCTGGGCCACCGGTGGTATTTGGGGACACTTCCGTTGAAACTCTAGAGTGCGTCTGTGGGCGAGAGCGTCCAGCACCCAACGATAGGCGGAGTTGGTCTTTCACACGGAGACAAAGTTCGCCAGCCTGCCCCCCACCGGGGTGCCTGGATGGCGGCCCGATGTCACGGCCGGTACATTGTTGCTTGGAGGTCGACTAGCCGCCTTGGGGTGCCTGACGGCAGTGTCCTCCGAAAGCCTTGGAACTGCACACGCGGGTCTCTTGGGCCGAGGATCGGGAGGGTTGGCAGTAAGAAGAGGGGCCCCTGCCGTAACCCTTCAAAGAGTGGGGAGACCTGCCTCCTGAGGACCGAAAGGACTACCGTTGCTGCTGTAGCATGCCCAGGGCACGTGCCAACATCCGTGTCCGACTTGATGGCCTGTGGAGACTCATCTACAGCCTTCCAGAAACGGTTGTCTCCGTCAAAGGGGATGTCAAAAACCATAGTTTGGACATCTTGTCGAAAGTTGGTGGCCTTGAGCCAACCCCTGCAACTAAGGCAAACGCCATTGCCCCTCTGGTGGAAACCAGCGTCCGCAATGTCTGTGGCCACCGTAATGGTGTGGTCCCACGCCACCTCGCCTTCTTGCAAAATCTCCAATGCTTCTGACCTCTAATCATCGAGGAGGAAGTCCAGCAGAGGTGAGAGCTTGACCACAGCTCCCGGTCGTAGCACGCTACGATAGCGAGGGAGTTGGCGGCCTTGATGGTCGTCTCTGCAGAGTAGATAACTCGTCTTCCCATCGCATCCAATTTCTTCCCCTCGTTGTCAGGAGGGGGGGGACGCTGCCGAAGATGTAGAGCCCGATGACTTCTTATTGGCTGCTGCAGAGACCACAGAGTCCGGTGACTGTTGGGCCCGCAAGCACTTTGGCACAGAGTTCAGCACCCTGTATTTCTTCTCCAGACGGTCCCTCTACGCTCGGGCCATCGAAGGGTTCTTCATGAGTGCCAGTCCTTCATCGCAAATGTCATTCAGGAGTGGGACTAAAAAAATGGTGTTGCTCTTTGCCTTGCGGCGCTGATCTAAGAAACCCTCCTCCTTTGGTGCAAGCTGGAAGAGCTCTGAAGCTCTGGAAATCATAGCATGGAACAAGCCTATCTCGTCTGGCGGAGAGGTTCTGGGAGGAGGCGACGGAAGGTCCCCCATCCCGCAGTCATCCGTGCCTGTCGTCGTTGCTGTGTCCGACCCATTCCCAACAGTGGGGGGCAGCGGAGAGGGAGGAGACGGGTAGCAAGAGGGCATAGGGTGCCTTTTCCTCTTCTTGGATGAGGGTTCCCACGTCGTCAGCGGGGCGGCAGGCATCGGCGTCACTGGGAGAGCGGGAGGTGCCATCGCCGGCATCCCTGGGTGGCAGCTGCGGTCTAGGGACAGAGAGGCAGCTGGGACGGAGGCGCAGTGCCTGGGGTCAAGTCATCCAGAGGACCTGCGTCTTACTTGACAGTCTCTTTGTTGTTGTCGCCTTCATCCTCACCCTCGTCGGCAACCTCATCGTATGGCGTGACCCCGACATTTCCCTCATCAACGACCTCCTGGATGGTCTGGAGGTAGACCAGTTCCTCCTCCGCCGCAGAGGAGGTATCCGTGCCCCCCCAACCGACTTTGATCGCGTCCAGAGGGGACGGTCTTGGGGAGATGACCGGCATCATCTTCTCTGGGGTCTTTTCAATGGGCTGCAATGAAGACTCCCTCCTGGCAGGGAGGGACACACTTGTTTTCGGAAGGGCGCCCTGCGGGTCTGCCTACGCAGCGTTCGAAAGGGAAACTACCAGAACCTCGATGGAGGAGCCGTCCTTGTCTGGTGCACCTGGGCCTTCACGGTCAGGCCAGGACCCTTGTCCTGCTTGGCCTTCATGGTCGCTACAGACACCTTGTCCTGCTTAGCCTTTTCCTTAGAGGTCTTCTATGACGAGGGTAGGCCGGACGCCATACTCAGTTTGGTCTTCTTCTTGGCCGCTTCAGGGGCCACCTTCAGTTTTCCCGGGTGATCCGTCTTCCTCGTGGATGACCAGACTTCCTCGTGGATGACGATCTAGAGCGTTGACTGGACACTGATGCAGCCGGGGATGTAGGACGCGCCCTGGCCGCCAAGAAGCCCGCCGCAACGGCACTCCCTGTGGCAGTGGACTTGCAGTGCTTTGCCTTTTGTTGGACCCACGAGGGGGGCCCTCGAAAGGACTTAGATGCTCGCTCAGATTTCCTGGATCCGGGAGAGGCATGATCTTTGGACCCACCCAGTGCATAGGCCTTGATCTGCAGCGATTCATTCAGCCACTTACTCCGATCCTTCAACGTGCGTGTCGAGAGATCACAGCAAAATGCACAATCATCTTCCTTGTGCGTTGGGTACAGGCAGTAAAGGCACTGGGAATGTTTGTCGTCCATGAAAACATTCTGCAAGCCGCAGTCGGTGCAAAGCTTGAAGAGATGGAGAATCCTTCTTCTCGTCCGACATGATCCACGTGGCGTAGGCCTGAAGAATCTTCTGGAAGCCTCCACAAAGAAAGTCGATGAAATCCGCCCTTGAGGGGGCGCTGAAGAATCAGAAAAACAGGTCCCAGTTAATCCGGAAGGATGATCGATGGAGCACAAGACTCGACTGACCAGAAAATAGAGTAAAACTCACCCAAAAAGCGAACAATACATTAAAAGCTCGAGAGCTAAGCGTGAGGACTCCCAACACTTGAACGTGCAGTAAAAATCTGAAGATGGCTGCCAGAGGAGGGGCTTCGGTAGAGTGCAGTCATTGGCTGGGGGCAGTATGACCTAGAACTCGGTGATGGTTGTTAGCCTGACGATGGGGAATATCCATGAGCATGTCAATCCATGCCAGACCCCATGCCGGAGAATTTAAAAATACAAGAATTCTGAAAGGGAAACAAAGTTTACCAGTGCTGATAGTCTGAAGGACTGATCAGTTCCCCCATTACAAATGAGCAAAAGGCAATGGAAGTGAAGCTGAAGGCTTTACTTCCCTTCATAATGTCAGGACAGTATCGAAAAGAGCACCAAGCTTTTTTCCTTAGAGGAAAGTTTTTATCTGTCTAGGGTCTGCCTTACAGGTTCCATAGAAAACTATGGAGGAAAAGTTGCAAAAAGAAAATCTTTCCCAACACGCCAGACGTTCAGTCTGAGAAACTAATTACCAGTAATGTTCTTTCTATGGATTCTTCATCTTCATAGCCATCCAGCATCAGGTGCTCTGAATTTTTTTCAGCAGAGGATGACTCCCTCATATACTGCTGAACCATTCCTAGACACCAGACGCGACGTCAGGAGTCACAAATGGTTGTACTACGCCCCCTTACCTCAGTTCTCAACACCCCCCCCCCCAATCCCCTTTCCCGGGCTCACAATGTAAAAGGAAACCTGCAGTAATGGGGAAAGGCATAGAAATAAATAACCAAACAACCATTGCTTGCTTACTTTTTTCTTCTAGATTTCACTTTGAAAAACAAGAAGCACGGTGGTCGGTTTAGCAAAAACGCTACTGACCCAAAACGTAGTACTCTGCTCTGCATTTCACTGCACACAGAAACGTGACTGCAGAATGAGATTATGACCATGGACTTCCAAGTGGGGCAGGCTGGGAGGGTGATAAGAAATCTGCGCGATACTAGTCCATATAATGAACATTACTGGTAAGTAATTTCTCCTTCAATGGGTTGCATTCTCCAACAGATGCCTCATCTTGATAAGGCGCCCAAAGCAGTAGCTTTGCTGGAGGAGTGTGCAGAGAAGACCATGTTGCCACATGACAAATGTCTCTAACAGGCACTCCGGCGCCAAAGAGGTTGCAACCCCTCTGGCATAATGGACCCAAAGCCCTATTGGAACCTCCTGACCGTGGTCTGGTAGCACTTAGAAATGCATAGCACTATTCAGCGAAAGACAGTTTGCTTAGCAACTGCTCGTCCCAACCTGGATTGGGAAAAGCCACAAATATCTTGTCATCGTTCCTGAAAGAGTCTGCTCTAGCAATGTAGAAACTCAGCACCCTCTTGGGATCCAACCTTTGGACTCTCTCCTTGTCCTTTGAAGGATATGGTGGAGGGTAAACGGTAGTAGGTCGATGCTTAGGCCCAGGTGAAACTCTTGACACCACTTCTAGCAAAAACTGTGGGTGCACTTTCAGGGAGACTTTTTCCTTAAAATAAACTTCAGGAAGGGGGCTATACTAGATAGCGACTGGAATTTGCGGACCCTTCCAGCGGATGTATTTTTCACCAAAAAGCAGTCTTCAATGTGACGAGTATGATGGGACCTGAATGCAAAGGCTCAAATGGAGCTGCCAACAGAAAGGTGAGAAGAAAATTCAGAGCTTAATCAGGGCCCACAAAAGGCAAAGGAGGAAAATAATTAACCAGGCCCTTCAAGAACTGGGACATCACCATGATGGTAAAGAAAGAACCTTGTTCTGCCGTCCTTTTAAAAAGGGAGAGATCGGCCAGATACCCCTTCACTGTGCCCACTTGTAGGCCTGATTTGGCTATGGCCAAATAAAACACCATAACTGAGGAGGTGGGACACAACACGTGGTCCACTCCTTTCGCCTTACACCAAGTCGCAAACCTTTTCGATCTGCGTGCATAAAGACCTAGTGGAAGATCTACATGTGTTAGGCAGAATTAGATGCAGTACCCCTTCGGAACACCACACACAATTAAGACTACAAGTGACAGTACAAATTCACCTTTGGTACAAGCCTGTACTACACTGTTAAAGTGGTAGCAGTAGCGGAGCAGCCAGACTTATCTCAAGAGTAAGTGAGCAGTAAAAGATAGTTACACAAAGGACAGCAATTGCTATGATTCAGGCAAACACTGACTCAAGGTTTTCAAGTAAAAGAATATACATTTATTTCACTCTTCAGTTGTATAACATTACACTATTATAAGCAAGTCAAAAATCACAATCTTAATACACCACACCACTTCCCTTAACTTCCAGACAAGTTAAGCTCACAAAATGAAGTGGGAGCAAAATGGCACTCCAGCAATTTAAAAGGGAGGGAAAGACAAACGTTATTAGAAATCAGATCAAACCAACAGGTAAGTACTCAGGGCAGTTGAACAAGAGGAACTTCAGTGAGGAGATCATATAGAAAAGGCTTAGGGCCAAAGTCAATGGATCAAAAGTCTTTTGCTCAAGATCACATAGTTCACGGTAAAGTTCATGGTACGGTTTCCGGACGAGGTTGGTTGATACAAATGTTAGTCCAAAGAAAAGAGAAGGACAAGCCCTCGGATTTGAGAAAGATTTCAAACTCTTTCACCGTGGTTGAACGAAACGGACAACCGGATTTGCACAGTACCTTAAAATGGAGAGGGAGCTGTAGCTGAGGCAGACGTTCCTGGTAGGTCCTGCAGGCTCACAGTTCCTGAAGCGACTGTCGGACTTACAAGAAGTAGGAAGACTGGAGGGTCCTGCCCTACCCAGGGAAGAAACCAGCAGCAGAGCAAAGCAACAAATAAAAGGTGCGCTCCTTAAAACCCAAGCAGGGTCCGACCTTCCTGGCTATCTGGCCCACTGCATCGCTCTACAGCGAATTCGACCAGAGGAGGGGTCCTGGCTTGCAGTTTGGGTGAACTGGTTGGTCCCACCAGCACAAGGGAAGACATTTCCTGGAGGATCTTCTCTGTCGGCGGATTCTGGATACTTGGACCTGCAGCAGGGCTTCACCGGGCGGTTCAGTCGTTGTAGGGGTCCTCTTCTGCCAGTTCCTCATTGGTTCTTTCATTCGAGTGGCGACTCTGCCTTTCCAGTCCCAGAGACCTGCTTTTTATGCAGTTTCCCCCCATTCGTACAGCCTGGCTGTCAATCACACAACAGGGTGGCTGTCCTGGCAAGGACATTCCCCTTAGCCAATCAAACAGGAGTGTGACTTGGGTTACCCAGGGAAACCTTAGCAGGGGTCCGAAGACCCCTCCCTCACATCCTGCCTACCTAGAATTTCATGCGCCTTAAGGAGGGCTTCTGTGCAGAAGCCCACAAAAAGACAGCGAACAAAGGAATCATCCCCGGGTTGGCGCGCAGAGAAAAACACGAGAAAGACTTTTACAAAAAGAAATGGCGAATAAACCCAGCTGGAGTCAAAATAAAATGTATTTGGTCAAGCAGGTTTATGTTTGAGGCTAATATAATAGCCTAAAACAACACCACGTTTATATAAGATAATCGCAGTAGAAAAGTTAGGGTAGTTACCAATGCCACCAGCCAAGTCTTAATGTTAAGGGAGCGAAACAATGCTCCAAGAGGTCCAGGCAAAAAGGAATAAGAGTTAACCCTTTCCAAGTCGCCATGTAAGATGGGGTGTACTGGGTCTGTGGTTTAAAGTGACTAAAGTAAAGTTAATGGCAACTTTACCCTTTTCTGGGGGACAGTAGTCAGCCCCAGAAAATGGAGTTGGTGGGAAGTCTCAAAGACAACCGTGTGTCACTGCACTGAAGGTGCTGTCTAAAACATGAGGTCATGGAGTAGGTGAGGCTCCAGTGCTCAAGATCACACAAAAAGTGAAAACACACAGCAAAACACATGCAAGAGTGGGAAAAAAGCTGCTGAGGGACTCAGTAGGTAAGGGAAATTAGCCATTCTGGAGAATTCTCCCTAATAACATGCAGCCAACAGTACCTCTTTGTTAAAGTCCCAGTATCTCACCCTCTCAAGAGCCAAGCATGCTGGTTGTGAGGGGGTTTGCGTGCAGCACATAACCTCCCGACTGACAAAAGGTGCGGCATCCGAGGAAGCTAGAGAGGTGGGCATATGGCCAGTTCCAGGAGATCTGGGTAACAAGACCTCCTCACCCAGTCCGGGGCTATCAAGAGAGCCCAGAACCGCTGCAACCTCCTGACAACTCAAGGGATGACTGGTCTCGTGCAGAAGGGATGTGACCTAGCAGTTTGGGCTGGGCTGCCCCCAAGCCTGATTTGCATATGGTTTTACCCCTTCTGAAATGGCTTGGCAGGCTGAAAAACGATGGTCTGGAGGGTTGCCCAGAGCTGTGCCTGTGGTTATGATTTATTCAAAACCTTACAGCCATCACCTTTTCGTTTTGCTAATTTCAGTGGGAATGCATAATGGAATGCATTCCTAAAGCCCCCCTGGGTGGAAATACCACAGAACAAAACTGATTACACTGTGTTGTCCGCCGTCACAAACAGATTCACCGTCACTCCCCGCCCCCCACCCCGGGGCAAACTACGTAGTGACCTCCGGGCATAGCACCCACTCATAGGAGACTGTACCCTATCTGCTCAAAGCATCTGCCAATCCATTCTCCACCATTGCCAGATGAGCTGCAGAGGCCGAGATATTGTTCTCTAGCATCCGGGTCCATAGCTGCATGGCCTCCATATACAGGGGCGATGATCTCATGGCACCCTGCTTGTTGAGGTAGTGCATGGGCACTGTGTTGTCCGTTAACACCAGGACATGTTTCCCCTGAAGAGAAGGCTCAAAGGTGGTCAGTGCTAGTCTGACTGCTCACAGCTCAGGCAGATTGATGTGGCAACCCTTCTCTTTCTGAGACCAATGGCTGCTGATCTGGAGAGAGCCGCAATGAGTTAACCCAGGCCTTCAACGAGGCATGCATGACAACCTGCTCCTCCGACCATGGCGCCCAGAAAGGATCTCTTGCAGGAGTGTTGCTCGGTCTGGAAAAAATCCGGGCTAAGCTAATGTTGGGACCGAGGCTAGCTAGCCTTTTGGTTGTATCCCCTGAGCTTCTATCCAGGGCTACAACCAAAAGACCCAGAGCTATAGCCCCCTAGACCCCCACCCCCTAGCAAAGCCTCCGTTCTCCAGCCAACTTGTTCGTCTTGATGCTCCAACACGTCAGGTCGTTTGCCAGAGACCTCAACACCTGGAGCATATCCGACATCTCACGGATGTACCGCGACCACTGGCTCCTGAGAAGCAATAAAGGGATCTCATCTTGAGTCTCGCCTGCGGCAACAGGAAAATAAAGGATGCCATGAGGCCCAGCAAATGAAGGAAAGCTGATGCAGGGAGACTGCTGGAGTTCTGGAAGAGACTGACCATGTGTGCAACGTTGGTGACTCCCTCTATGGGAGGAAAAGCCTTCCCTTCACGGGTGTCCAAGACTGCTCAGATGAACTGGAGCTTTTGCACTGGTGAAATCTGTGATTTCTTGAAGTTCAGGGAGAAACCCAAGTAGTGCAGTAGTGAACAGGTGTCCTCAAGATGTGTCGAAAATTGTTCTGGTGACAGTGTTCGGATAAGCCAAAAGTCCAAGTATGTTTTTCAAAGATGCCGGCTCTCCGGATCCTGGGTCAAACCAAAAGGGAGCACTTTGAATTGGTAATACGCATCCCGATGACGAACCTTAGGAAGAGCTATGCTTCCTGTGGATAGGCACGTGAAAATAGGCATCCTGAAGGTCCAGTGACACCAGCTAGTCTTGAAACTGCAGAGCCTGGAGAATTTCCCTCAACATCACCATCCTGAATTTGTCCTTCCTCAGGAATTTGTTAAAATCCCTGAGGTCTAGCATGGAACCAGAAAGTATCGGGAGTACCACCCGAGCCTACTTCCTCGGCTGGAACTGCCTCTACTGTTGCCTTCAAAAGAAGGGCCTGCAGCTCTTCCTGTAGCTCCCGTTCCGGCTCTCAGGAAAGAAGGTGAAGGTCTGTCTGTGGTCTCTTCAAAAATGGGAGGCAGTAGACCCACTAGATTAGCTTAAGGACCCAGGCGTCAGAAGGAATTTCCTTCCATTTGCCCAAGAATCCAGAGACTTGTCTTACAACCAGCAAAGTATAGGGGTGCGGGCAAGACCTCAAAGAGGTGTCTGAGGCACCTTGGGTGTCGACTCTACAGCAGTAGTCTATTGTTTCGACCCTCCTCTACCTCTACCTGGGGCCCCGAGAACCTGTGTTGTCCTTTTCTAGCCTGGGGCGCTTGCGTCCTTCTGAGAAGGTGGTATACCTCTTGTAAACCCGTTCTCAGGACCAAAAGGCAAAATTCTCCCATGGAGGCTGCTGCTGCACTGCCAATCCTAAAGATGTATCCATTAGCTTTCAGTCCTTCAGTTTTTCTAGGGACTCTGCTTTGAGGCCAAAAAGATGTTCACCATCAAAAGGCAAGGTTCAGCAACTTAAAGTGAACGTTTGGGGAAAACACCAAGCCCATAAAATAAACAAACCTACGCAAGAATGTCGAAGGGATCCTAGCACGAGCCATACAGTCTGCAGCGTCCAATCCTGCTTGCAGCGCTTGAAAGCCCATTTCTTTGACATTAGCCATTATGTCTAAGAAGCTATTCTTTACCCCTCCCTCTGGAAAGTGTTCAGATTCTTCTAAAATAGCGCTCCAGAGTATATGGGAACATTTAGCAAAATCACAAGAGGCATTTACAGCTTTAAGAGCAATGCTCCCCGATGCTAAAACTTTCTTAGCTAAAGCGTCGACTTTTTTTTGACTCAGTCAGTGGGGACATTCAAGGGCCTGCAGACAACCGTCACGGCCTGAACCACTAACACTTCAGTATTTGGGTGAGTCGTTTAAAAATAGAAGGTCACCTCTTGCCAACTTACATTTTTTTGTAAGCTCTGTGTTGACTGCCGGTGTCGATGAGATCGTACTGCGGCACAGGCTTCAACAGAGTGCTGAGCCCCAAGGCCAGGATGACATTCTCAACCACGTTGCAGTATTGAGAGTTTTGGAGGCCCTCTGCCAGTTGTAACAACTCAGCCTGGTCCGCCATAAAATGAGGTATTGAATCCAAGGCCGCCCCTCACCCCTCCAATCGACTCAAACCCAAATGTTCTTTAGGCACCCTCAACAAAAATCAACTGTATTGAGTCAAAGAACACAGAACGAGTGTCCGGTATGAGGCTTCAATCTTGCGTGGCCTCTGCCGGCCGAGGGTCGTCTTAGCGCAAGGGGGCTGCAGAGCGTTTCAGCGCAGGAGAAGCTTTATCCTGAGGGGCTTCGCTCAAGGGTGTTTGACCTGCCTTGGTGCCTTCGTTTCGGGTGGAGCTGTATCGACCAAAAGCATCAAGGCCAAAGCCATACCAGCCGAGGGTTTTTCAAAAGCTTTCAGCAATTGTTTTTTTAAGTCCTCCCACGAGGAACCATTCACAGGGTACGCAGACTGTTCAGGAGAATTCTCAGAAATGTGCCAATTCCTCTCTACCTTATAGACCCCCAGCTCTTTTCTCTTTTGCTGGACTCTAGGACTATCATTTCTTTCCTGGAGAGAGGAGGCCCCTTTTTCCACTAGCTCATGTATTTTTAAATGTGATTTGAACTCCATACGCATCATGTTTTACATCGTGTCACACAGCGCCTTCAGTGCAGTGACACAGGGAAGTCTTCATAGATTTCCCAAGGTTTAAATACCTTCTCTTGGATAAACTACTGTTTCCAAGAGCAGTGAAGTGAAATTGACTTCACTTAGATTGTAATTTTCTAGACCCGGCACACACTATCTTACAATAGGGTGCTGGAAGAGTTACTTAGTATCCCCCTTGTCTAGCTTCTCATGTAACATTTTTATGTTACCCTTCCTCGATGAATGGCTGGTGGCAGTGGTGTTACTTTCAACTACTTTGGTGTGCTTTTACAGAGGGCTGCGTTCGCAGCTGCAGTAAAGCAACCAATGGTGCCATTTTTGTCAAAATTGCCCCAGTCGTCTTTTTTCGCTGTTTCTTTGTGGAAAGGTCCTTCTTGAAATGTACTCTGCGCGCCAAACCAGGTTTGGTCCCTTTGTTCATTTTGCCTCTGGGTCCAGGGTGTCTGGCGGGGGCATGAAGTGAGGGAGGTGCCAGAAACTCCCTGTGCTTAGTCTCCTAGGAGACAGGAATGCACTCTTAGGTGATTGGCCGGCTGGCTCTCTGGCAAGGACAGCCACCCTGCTGGGTGACTGACAGCTTGGCTGGAATAAATGGGAGAAACCTGCATAAAAGGCGAGGCTTTTTGGCTTGGAAGGCAGAGTCAACAACTGGACGAAGGAATCCGAAGAACTTGAAGAGGACACCCACTGCAACTCCTGGACCCTTGGTTTGCCCAGTGAAGCCGTGCTGAAACTTCAATTTTGTTTTCGACTAGAGAAGCCCTGCAAGGACGACTTCTCCCCTTGAGTTGGTGGGACTAAACAACTCCAAAGTAAGCCACCTTGACATCCTCTCTGAGCTGGTTGAAATTCCACTGTAGTTTCTGTTGGAACCGAATAGCTAGGGAGAGGAACACCAGATCGTGTGAGTTGCTTTTAAGTTGGCCAAGAGCTCCAGGAAGATCCTCCGGACTCCCAGGCAGCAGGAATGACCTAGCCTGAGCCACCCCAACAGAGTTCTGGATCACAGATGGCAAGAAAACCCCATCTCGACAACCAAGAGTCCACGGTTTTGCTATTTGCTTAGACACAAGGAGCTGATACCGTGAAGTTCCACTGACTAGAAGTTGGTCATTTTCTGCCGCCGACCGCCCCGTTGCAGTGCAGGAGTCCTCCAGACGTCCTCCCTCTTGTCCCCATGACTGAGGCCCATGAACACGGGATCTGCAGAACTGCACAGGAACAGAAGCCAGCCAAAGAACAAGTTACTTTCTTACCTGGTAACGTTCTTTCGATGGGATGGTCCGACGACGTATTCCATATCTATGACATGTAATCACCACAGCTGTGCTGCTTCGGAAACTTTTTTCGGCGTCTGCGTCCTGCGTCGATGACGTCGATGCGCCGTCGTCGAGGACCTCCTCCGATGTGATAAGTAGGACGCACGACGCCCGTAGCCTCAGTTGTAGTTTTTTCCCCCCAGAATGTGTGATATCAGTCAACTGCCAGTCGGACACAAAGCCTTGCGGAACGTAAGCTGCAATCGCAAAAGAAATTCTGCAGCGGGGAAGGCAGGGAGGGAGCGATATGCAATACGTTGTCGGACCATCCCATCGAAAGAACGTTACCAGGTAAGAAAGTAACTTGTTCTTCGAGGGGATTGGATCCTCCGACGTATTCCATATCTATGACAAACTCCCAAAGCAGTACCAGAGCAAGGAGGAGGGAAAAGAATTTAGAATCAAAATTTAGAATTGCCAATCAAATAGCAGAGCAAAGGACCGCCTTGCCAAAGGCCAGATCCTGTCCCCGGATGGAATCGAGGGAATAGTGACGTACAAATGTATGTACAGAAGCCCAGGTGGCTGCATCACAGATGTTGCGAATAGGAACACCCCTCTGCAGGGCATTAGATGCAGCCATACCCCTGGTAGAATGGGCCCGCAAGCCAGCCGGCGGGTCCTTACCTGCCAAGTGGTAACACTCCGAGATGGCCAAAATAATCCAGCGAGACAGTCTGTTTCGTCACAGCCTGTCCCAAACGCTTTCCCGGGACATGCCTGAAACATAAAAGCTTAAAGCTCTCCTAGGATCAAGCCTATGGAGCCTCTCCTCTTCCTTACCAGGATGCGGAGGAGGATAGAATGCCGGAAGAACAACCTTCTGGGCCAAATGAAATTCCGAAACCACCTTCGGAAAAAAAGAAGGACGAACTCTAAGGACAACCCTGTCTTTATGAAATACAGTGAAGGGTGGCTTAACTGAAAGTGCCTGTAACTCGCTCACTCTGCGAGCGGAAGTAACCGCAACCAGAAACACAGTTTTCAGAGTTAACAGCCTCAAAGGGCAAGAATGCAAAGCCTCAAACGGAGCACCCATAAGAAACTTAAGAACAAGGTTTAAATCCCAACCGGGCACCAGGAAAGGTGACGGAGGGAACACATTAGTGAGCCCTTTCAGAAACTGTGAAATTAAAGGGATTTTAAAGTAGGAACACTCTTCAGACGAGCGCTTAAAGATGGACAGCGCCGCCAGGTAACCTTTAATGGTACCCACTTGCAAGCCCCTGTGGGCCAAAGAAATTAAAAGGACAGAACCATGGGGATGTCACATGCAAAAGGATCCACATTCTGAACTCTGCACCAGTCGCAGAACTTACGGCAACGGTACAGAGACTTTGTTGCTGGCCTTCGGGCCGAGAGCAACACCTCCATCACGTCTTCAGGGAGGTCCCAATCCTTATACCTCAACCTTTCAGAAGCCAAGCGTGAAGGTTGAGGGATCTGACCTCTGGATGGAGAACCTGACCCCACTCCCGTGAGAGCAGATCGTCTCGGTAGGGAAGACGACGTGGAGGCAGATGGACAAGTCGAGAAGGTCCAGGTACCACGTCCTCCGAGCCCACGCCGGAGCAATGAGGATCATCCGGAAAGCAAACTTCCGTAACCTCTGCAGCACTTGCGGGATGACGGGGACTGGAGGAAACGCGTACAGCAGCGGGAATGACCACTCCACCACAAACGCGTCTTCTAAGGCTCCTTTTGGAGGAAATTCCCGCGAGCAGAACCTCTCGCACTTCCGGTTGACACAGGAGGCGAAGAGATCCACTTGAGGGGTACCCCAAAGAGCGAAGATCTCCAGGAGAATCTCCGGAGCCAACTCCCACTCGTGAGAGATCGTGCTCTGCCTGCTCAGAGCGTCCGCCGTCACGTTTTCGTCTCCGGCCAGATGAACTGCCGAGATCGAAACTTCCTGCTGGATGGCCCAGAACTCTAGCTGCATCGCCTCCCTGCACAGAGGAAGTGACCCTGCTCCCCCCTTTTTTGTTGAGGTAGTGCATGGCCACTGTGTTGTCCGTCAGGATCAGGACATTCTTTCTTCGCACAGTCGGCAGAAAAGCCTTCAGGGATAGCCTGACGGCCCTCAGCTCCAACAGATTGATATGGAGTCTGGACTCCGACGGAGACCAACGACCGCTGACTGTCAGCCCGTTGGCATGAGCTCCCCATCCCGTGAGGGATGCATCCGTCACGATCGTCACCTCCGGCCAGGGAAGCCAAAATGGAGCCCCCTTCATCAAGTTGCCTTCGACGGCCCACAACAGAAGGTCCCGGGCGACCGAGGGCGGCACCTGAACCAGGTCCGACATCCTGCCGGAGTGCTGCGACCATTGCATCTTGAGTGCCCACTGCAAAGATCGCATCCGCAGGCGACCCTCTGGCACCAGAAGAATGCAGGATGCCATGAGGCCGAGCAACCTCAAGAACTCGAACGCTGGGAGCGTCTGGGCATGCTGAAACTTGTGCACCATCTGCTGAATGTGAAGAGCCCTCACCTGGGGAGGAAAACACTGCTCCAGGGAAGTGTCGAGCACTGCTCCGATGTACTGGAGCCGCTGTGCTGGCGTCAAATGGGACTTCTTTAAATTGAGGGAGAAGCCCAGCCTGTGAAGGGAGAGGCAGGTGATGGACAGTTGATCCAGGACTTGCTCGGGAGAGCTCCCCCTGATCAACCAATCGTCCAGGTAGGGGTAGACGTGAATCCCCCCTTGCCTGAGATGCGCTGCCACCACCACCATGAGCTTGGTGAAAACCCTCGGGGTGGAGGTCAATCCGAACGGCAGGACCCAAAACTGAAAGTGCGAGTCGCCAACCGCGAACCTCAGGTACTTCTTGTGCTTGGGATGGATCGGCACATGGGAGTAAGCATCCTTGAGGTCGAGAGACACCAACCAGTCCTGAAGCTGAAGGGCCTGGAGGACTTGAGAGAGAGTAACCATCTTGAACTTGTCCTTCCTGAGGAGTTGGTTCAAACCGCGCAAGTCCATGATGGGTCTCAATCCCCCGTCTTTCTTCTAAATCAAAAAATAAGGGGAATACCATCCCTTGTTCCTCTCCGCTACAGGCACCAGTTCTATGGCGCCTTTCTCCAGCAGGGCTTGAATTTCCTGCGCAAGAAGCGGATCCGGACTCTGCAAAGAGAGGTTCCCCGGTGGATTGTCGCGAGGCCTGTGCCGAAAAGGAAGACAGTAGCCGTGGGTTATGATCTCCAGAACCCACACATCTGAAGTAATGGCACGCCACTCTACAAGATGCTGCGCCAGCCTTTCCCCAACCGGCAAACCATGGGACTGAGTGGGACTGAGTGGTAGCGGCTGCGGCATTACCTGAGGGCAAGGAGGCAACTGCCCGAGCGGCCTTGGCACCACGGGTACCTTGTCGTCCACTTCTGGTACCCCTGTGTTGGCCTCTTTGACTGCCAGCTCCTCTTGCTTTACTGAAGGACGAGTAATAGCGAAAGGAACCACCCCTCCATTGCTGTCCCCTAGGACGAAAAGGCGGAGGTTGCCGAACTGCAGCGCCCAACGACTTTGCTGCAGCTTTTGAGGTCTGCAACCTCTCAAGGCTCTCGTCAGCCATGCTGCCAAAAAGGTGTTCACCGTCAAAGGGCATGTTGAGGAGCCGGGACTGCACATCAGGAGCAAACCCCGACTTCCGCAACCACGCAAACCTGCGTATCACGGTGCTCGCCGCCATGGACCTGCTGACGCATTCAGCCATGTCCAAACCCGACTGAACGGACTCACACATGGCATCCTTACCATCCTGGACCATAGCAAGGAAACCATCCCGTTCGTCCCCTTCGGGAATATGTTCAGCCGCTAACGCAACACAGTTCCACAGAGTGTGTGAGAAACGAGACAAGGCACAAATGGAGTTGGCCGCCTGAAGCGCCATACCACCCGAAGAAAACACTTTCTTCGCCCAGCCATCAAAACGTTTGTCGTCCCTATCAGGAGGGATGGTAGGATACGACGCCTGCTTTGCCGGGGCCGTGGCCGCCTGCACCACCAAACTCTCCGGAGTGGGGTGCCTGGTCAAGTAGCAGGGGTCGCTACTGGCTGGAAGGTATTTTCGCGACAAGGACCTGCCCACCGCCAGGAGACTCTCCGGAGCAGTCCAAGCCGCCGCCACCCTTCTCTGTAGAGCCATATGAAACGGCAGTACCGGGTCAGTTGGGAGACCAACATCAAGGATGTCCGTGAGATCATCCTGCACAAACTCCCCTGGGGGAGCAGACCAACCCAAGTACTCGGAAACCATAGCCATAAGGCGCTGGTACAAGGAATCGGCATGAGAGCCAGGCTCAGGCCTACAAAACTCCACCTCCGGAGGGGTGTCCAGTCCACTGGCATCATGCAGTGACTGCCTCAAATCGTCAAACTGACTATGGCCCGAGACAATTTCATCTGGAACCTGACTAGGAACCAGGCCATCAGAATCCTCATCCACCTCCGAAATATATTCCAGGTGGCGAAAAGAAGGCACCCGAGAGTGCTTGCTCTTAACCAGAGCCTTCCTAGGGGGATCCCCCGTGCCACGGGGTACCTCCGACTCCCCGGCCTCGAAAGGCGTCGAGTGAATCGGCACCGGCGTCGAGAGAACAGGCATCGGCGCCGAGAGGATTGCCGTCGACGTCGAGTAAATCGGCGTCGACCTCAGATGCAGCGCCGCCAGCATCGACAGTCCTCAAAGCCGGAGCTCCGAGCGTGTCCTTCGACGACCTGAGCGTCGACGGCTTCGATGACTTCCTCGGAGCCGGAGCCTCGAGAGAGCCTGTCGACGCCCTCGACGCCTCAGACGTTGATGTCTTCCTCGAAGACATCACAGGTGCACACGGTCTCGAACGCGTCGAGGACTGGGACCTGGAACGGGTACGTCGAGAACGAGTCCCCTTGTCTGAACGGGACCTCTCCCATGACTCGTGCCGACCACTCTCGCGAGCGGTGTCTCTCGACCTCTCACAACCGACCCCACTCGGGGGCGCGGACAGCTTAGTACCCTGCGACTCGAGAATCGCCAGCATTTTCTTCCCGAAGGAAGCCCATTCCTCCGGCATCGCATGGCTGGTGGGGTAAGCGACGTGACGGGCAGATTCCTCAGAAGAGGACCTGGAAGACGACCGCTGTCGGCGCTTCCGAGAATGCCTCGAAGAGGCCGAGGAGTGGCGAGACCGACTCCTAGAAGGAGACCCACGAGACTTCCGACGATGACGCGTAGAGTCTCCTCTCGAATCATCCGTCGAAAGCCCCGCAGACTTTGACTTCCGGGGCTTGGACACCCGACCTACCGACAACAACTTCTTACGTTCACGTAAGGCTTTGGACGTGAGCGACTGGCAGTCGATACAGTCATCCGTGTCGTGGGCCTCCCCGAGGCACCAGAGGCAGGCGTCGTGCGAGTCCGTCACTGACATCTTGGACCCACACTCCCCGCACTTCTTGAAGCCCGGACGCGGGGTCGAAGTAGAAGACATCTTCACACGAAGGAGATTCTCACAAAAACTAACAGGTTCGAAGAACCGAGAAGAACAGAACTCCAAAGAGTCGAGGCGTTAACCGAGATTCACGAAGCAACACGTTCGCGGGAAAAACAGAACTGAGGCTACGGGCGTCGTGCGTCCTACTCATCACATCGGATGACGTCGGAGGAGGTCCTCGACGACGGCGCATCGACGCAGGACGCAGAAAAAAGTTTTCGAAGCAGCAGAGCTGTGGTGATTACCTGTCATAGATATGGAATACGCCGGAGGACCCAATCCCCTCAAAGTCCTTTTCTTCTAACAAAAGGTACTGTACAGTATAAGAGAACTTACCTCTTGTTGTAACCTTACTTGTCCTCTGCAGAGACTGGTCCTGGTTGCTCTGTAGAGTTGCTAACAGCTTCTTTACTTCACAAGCCTAACCAGCTTGTGGCCCTGCTTTGATTTCTTCTTTTCTATAAAGACTTCTAAAACATTGTGCAAGACTTTTACTTACCTGCAAGAAGTGCTTCAGCTCACCTAGACTTTTGCCCAATTGACTTTGGCATAGCCTGGCTCCCTGAATGACTCCTCTTCCCTCTGACATTGTGTTTGGTCTTCCTTCCAGGAAGGGGTTAACTAACTTTGCATTGGGGGTTACCAAAAGTACTTATCTGCTTATATATATTTGTGTGATCTCTTGTTTTGCTCCAATAACCTTTTTCTTTGACATACTCCTAAACCTGATTCTAAATGCAAACACTGGTATATCAATGTCCACAGTGTCCTAGTTACTAAAGTCACCCGAGGGTGTAGGAAGTGTCTGTGTGCTATCCCAAAAGGGTACTTACTGATTTAAAAATATTAAGAGTGTGTATTTTGGAGTGTATTTGTGTTACTATTATATTGCCCCCTTCTGAAGAAGGCTTACTCTGACTGTTAAATTAAGAATTGTTTATTCAAGAAACCTTGTGTGTAAGAGTTTATTTGAATACTTGACACTGAGAATCTGTGCAACTCCCCTACTGCTCACGTTGACCCCTCTTGAAATAAGCCTGGCTGTTCAACACGCTACCAACCTGTGTAGGTACTGCATACAATCTTGCCTAACACAGACCTTGCAACGTTCAAATCTGGATGGTTTAGGTGCCGGCATACTGATGCAGTATCGAAATCTTTTGAATTGAATACAAGAGTATTTCGAATAGTGTGCTGAAAAAATGAACTGAGGTAAGGTGGCAAATTGCATCCTTTTCGACGCACAACTTCATATCCGTTGTCGAGGAATGGCATGGCCATATATCAAGAGGAAGTCGTCTACTTTATCGAGCTGCACCACCCCCGTCAAAACAATTTCGAGCACCAACGCTGCATTGCTATCAAGATGAGGAATCTGCCGGAGCATGCAAATCCATTCAATCTTACTTTCACTGAAAGGTGTGAGGGACGGCAAGGTGGAAGTCTTCACATTTTCAGTCACTGCCTGTACTACCAATCTCTCCGGGGAGGCATGGGTGGACAAAAAAAGCCAGGCCCAAGGGAGCAGACAATGCTTCGTAGCAAGCTCCTCATCAACTGCAGGTGCGGAGGAAGGCATTTCCCAAACCTCTAGCACTGGAGCTTCCACTATTATGTTGAACGGTAGCAAAGTCTCCTTCTTGGGTCCTTTGTGCAGGATGTCTGCTATTTGAAACTGCACTTTGGGTCTGGACAGAGCCGACAACCCCAGGGGGTACTGCAACCTTAGCCATTAACCTTTGGAAAGATGTCCGAGGTTTACCAGAGTGGGAGTGAGGAGCATGTCCAGCTCATGGGAGGTGTCAAGACTGTTGAGATGGATTTCTAAAATCAGCCCTGGCAGACAGTTTTTTCAGATGCCACTGTAGTTATGGTAAACAGGGAGACTCGGGGTTTAGCCCAAACCCAAATCAAGGTAGTGTGGAGAGCAGTCAACGCTTAGTCTCAAGAGTGTGTGATCATGGTCAGGGGCCCTAGAATAATACACAAACATTCTGCTTAGGTAGTTATACAAATAGTTATTTATTTAGGCCTTTAGAACACACTGAAAATTATACTAGTAATATTCAAAAAAGATATCCAATCACCAATATGTAACTAATCAACCAGGTGAAACAGATAAGTAATGCAGATGTAGTTAAAATGAGAACCAGTCACAAGTTCAATTCCATATAATTTAGAGGTCCAGCCCCAAAATGTATGGGGGATAGCGCCCAAAGGTCACACGTTCCAAAACAAGGTTTCTCACAAGTAGGGGTTCTCTAAAATGATGCAATGGACTTGTAGTGGCGATTCAGTTTAGTTTCAAACTATTTAAAAGTGCAGCAACAATTCACCCGAAGATCGGTAAGTTCTCCCCTCTTCCAAACCCAAGACTAAGCCAGGGGCAGGATGCTGGACCAAGGTTCGACGACCAAATGTAAGTAAGGGGGAGATAGGAGACAAAGGGCTCTGCTATCCTATGCAGGTCAGGGGGTGCAGGACATGTACGCTTGCTTACCCCCATGACGTCTGGGGTTCGCTTGGAGCACAGTCTGCTGCGCTTTCTTAGGGTGAGAGGTGCCTAGACATTGCAGGTTTGAGGTTTCTTACGGTCGAGTGCAATTGCAAGATGCAAGCCCAGTTGATGAAGAAATGTAGATTTCGACAATGCAGACCTCTTCTGGACATGTCACGGTTGAACACAAGTTCTAGCGACGATAACCGTTTGCAGGCGACAACAGTCATTCCAGTCACGGTCAAAGAAGCCACTCCAAGACAGGTTCCCTTGATGCTAGGAAGCTGACCATTCAGGAGGAGGCTACTTATTGCACAAGCAGGCACCACCAAAGTTCCGGGCTTGAACGCGGAACAGCAATGACTCTGGCAATTTAGCCCACAAGGAAGCTGATCAGTCCACCGGGCAGTCCAGGGACACTTCAAGGCTAGTTGGTCCCACTAGTCCAATGGCTGAAGCACCAACAAGGGTCTTTGCAGATCAGGCAGAGGAGCAGGACTTCACTGCGTCAATAGCTGGAGGATGCTGGTCCACTGCAGAAGTCGTCCTCACCTCATTAACGGGCTGCTCATCTTCAAATGATTCTTGGCACCAACGTAGATCTGAAGAATGGCTGCAGGAGGAGTCCTCTTATCCAAAACTGGAGCTAAAAGCAAGTCCAAGCCAACCAACGGTAAGGATCTGCACCAAACAGCCAGTAGTTGTCCATTCAGGGACAACTATTGGTTTAACATGAGCCCCAATAGCAGACTTTCTGGCTTCAGTGATGTGGACTGGGACTAGACAGTCCCAGCCCCCTTCCTGGGCACCACAAACAAAGGGGCACTAGCAAGAAAAAACAGTAGCTTCCCTGGGCAAGTGCATGACCTTTTAGGGACTTTCCTGACCTGGGAAGGCATGAAGAAGGCCAAACAACAAAATTGCCAAACAACAAGCGAAAATCTTTTAGGGCACTAGCCACGTTTAGTAGCCATACGTGGTGAACGCAAATGTGCTGTGAGACATGCATGAGATCAAGAGATGACACAGACAACAGTTGTAAAATTCAATATCAAAAGCTTTATTAAGGATCAGGATGGTGCTACACCTAATTTGCCCTGTAACTGTGGTGGGGATTTCCCTTCCAAAAGAAACTAAGGGAAGTCGGTGCCTGTAAATCCAAATCAAAAGTCTGTCTAAACCTATGCTTGCCCTCACATCTAGAAATAAACATGGTGTGGGGTTCTTAGCCAACAGAATAGTGCTCAAAAGTAAAGTTTCAGCAGTTTTCAGCATAAGTTCTTTCACAAGTTCAATACAGTTCCAATAGCTGCTTGTCTCACCAATGTTTTGCCAAGTCTTGAGGATCCCTTCCCCAAGACAGTGTTTCTCAGTTCTTTAAGTTCTCAGGATTCCCTTCCCCAAGATTGCACTGCAGCTCTCATATGACGTGCATTTGCTTAATGTTCCTTATAAGAAAATAATAGGTCAATTTGACCTGCCTTATAGCTTTCTTTAGCATTCAATTCCCACTTCACTGGGGTTCCTTCACAAAGTCTCTTGCTTGTCAACATTCAGGGTTCCCTGGTCTAGGTGCAGTTGCCAGGTCACACAGTCCACCCATCACAGGTCGCACAACCATAAATTCCCCCTTGACCTTTTTTAGCACAGCCATTTCTGCTTCAGGCTTTGGACTTTATACACGTATTCTCTTTCATTGCTGCAACACTCTTGTACATCAGTCTTTTGGTGTTCCCATATATGTACAAGTCTTCTTCACATTGGCTTATCAACCTCTTTGCTTTTGGATCTGTTTTCACAGTGCCGCTTTTACACAGTCTGACATTCCTTGTCAATTTATTTTCCAATGTTCGCTCGGTATTTCATATGTGTTGGTTTGAAATCAAACAGTACTTTCTATTCCGTTTGGCATTCAATATTGTGTAATTTCATTCAAGCAGTACTTTTTGTTCAGTCCGGTATTCAATATTGCTCATATATAGTCAGTTTTATGAACCGCTACTTGCCTGCCATTCCCTTGGAGCGCTTCTGTTTTTTTCTTGTCCTCTGACCCTCGCCGCCCCTTCGCAGTTCCACCGCGTCAATCCCTTCTGCTCCCGCTCCCCTTCTTGACAGCAAGGATGCAGCCCGCCTTGACCACACCCGCGATCGTAACAGCCGCGGCTTGCAGCCATTGTGGTTTTCAGTTTTTCGGCAACTCCAGCTGTTATGCTTCAGTTTCACAGGTTCCCGGTCTTGCACCCACTACATGTCTCGCTCGCTCTGGGTCCTGCAGGTCCTCCGGGATTGCTGCAAGTCTCTCTACTTCCTGGTCTCCTTCCAGCAAGGCACCCATCTTTCTCCACAATGATTTGGGCTCCACTTTTTATACACCTTAGCTTTGTTAAGGGGGCATCAAGTGTGTTGTTGTTGGCTGGTATTGCCTGACCATAACAAACCCAATTACTGAGACATGCCTGACCTTCAGTAGTGGATGCCTGCATACCCCTTTTCTTCATCCCAGTACTAGACTGGTTTTTCATAGAGGAAGTGTGCATTAGTACCAGTTCCCTCTTCTTTGTCTCAGTACTAGGTCAGGGTGAATGAGGAAGTATGGGTTGGGATTGTATTTAACCCATAGAGACTGAGTAAGCATAGGGTAGGTCAGTGTTAGGAAAGTGGACTACTGTGTCTTGCCCTTCGGCACTTACTGCCCAATCCCAAAGGGCCCTACACCCAGGTGATCCTCTCTCGCTTGTCTGCCCCCGGGGTCGGGATCCAAAAGTGATGGCCCTTCCCTAGACACCTGACTAGAAGATCCCTGGGGAGTTGTTGTGAGATTACCTTCCTCACAATGCACAACTAAAATAATGCAAGTATAAGGTGCTGTGTGCAAGAATTCAAAAGGGAAACGTTTCCCAGTACTGATAGTCTGAAGGACTAATCTGTTTCTCCATAACAAACGGCAAGGGAAATGAAGCTGAAGGCTTCACTTACCTTCAAAAAGTCAGGACAGGATCAAAAACAAAGAAAAAAGAAAACTATTGAGGGAAAGTTACAAAAAGAACATCTTTCCTAACAAAGGGCACCAGAGACGACCTGAAGATTAGTGACCAAGGCTTGTAGGTCTTCCCCTTCCCCACAAGATTTCTCTGGGAAGTGTCTCTCCACCCTTGAGCCCAATGGTTCCAAACAAAGGGGATTGGCTCGTCTTTGTCAAAGATTTCGCAAATTTTTTTTACACGAATGGGCTCTTTGGAAGAGGTACATTCAAACAAAGACGCCCCAGACAGACGCTTCTGCTCAGGCACTCTACCAATTGCTGGCTCCATTTATTGACGCTTCCACCATCTGGAAACCCCGGTTCCAGAATCGGCGCTTTGGACTAACATCCTCAGCAACAGTGGACACTGTCTTCACCAGATTTTACGCATTGGTCGAAGATCCTCAGAAGCTTTTACTGCCACACTGCTTGCCGGACCACGATACCATACAGACAGTGTTTCATTCCTTCACCTCCATCCTGAAGGCGGCCATCCCAGCCACCTAAGTCCAGCCCTCGTACCCCGTGGCCGAAACGCTACAGTGTCGATCTATGACACAACTCTACCTCATACTTACCTGTACACAACCGTTGTTTTGTATTTTCTTATGACAATACCCATGAACCAACTGAGGTCCTGGGCAGCATTCACTCGTGTTGTGAACCCATGTTGATTGTGTATCCAAGAGATTTTGCACCACCAGAAGGCTAACACCCTTCACACTCTTGAGGGTGGTATCCAATGATACACCTAAATACCAAATGTATAACTGTACGTCTATCTGTCATTATGCAAATAAGTGATATATTGTATGTATCATTACTAAAATTCAGAGATTAAACTAATATATCCTGAATCTCGAAAGTGTGGCTCTCCCATCCTGATTCTTTGTTTGAATGTACATTCACCCTACTGGCCATATCAGGACCTAGCCAGGTACCCTGTACTATTACCTGCTCTTTGGAAGAGAGACATACTCCAGAGGGGCTCAGGTGTCCTCTATGGCAATCAGCGCCAAAGGCATTGAACAAGAGGGTGGAACCAGCGCCAAGGTCCAACGCCTGATGGCATCCTTATGGCAAAAATGTCAAAGCATTTTCAAGAGGAAGTTCAACCCTTCCTTCTGGGTGGAGGATTGTGCATGAAACTGTACCTGCAGCGCCCCTTCCGGGGAGTGTCTGAAACGATGACTCATCTTCTGTGAGGATGAATAAGGACGTTGTGTATTCCTTGCATTTCAAGCGATTCATTCGCCATGGAGCTGAAAAGGTTTTCCCCATCGAAGGACACGACTAGTAGATTTGCTTTCACAACAGGCGCAAATCCTGATGTTCGCATCAATGAATGTAATCCTGAGCCCAGCCCAAGAGTATCTAGCAATCCAAACAATCGGCTGTGTCTAGACCAGCCTGCAAGAACTTCTTGGTTCCAATCCTCATCTCAGGGGGCAATATCTGTAGCCCCACTCGCAACATTCCACAATATGTGGGAATATCTAGCGAACGTGCTAGAGGCATTAACCACTCCCAAATGAAGGCTGCCAGAGACAAACACTGAACTGGAGGGCTGTTTTTTACTCTTTCATGGTACAAGCTTGCAGCCTTCGACCCTGCACTGGAAGATTACATCACCTGGCACTCACCAGTGGAGAGTGGGTGTACAGAAACACCAGGTCAGATGGTGCAGAAGGGTTTTTCATGGTCAAATCATTGTTACAGCCTGGATAGATTTGGGCCACACAGCCATGATAGTGGCAGAAATAGCAGCATTACATTGGAGGTGTTTTTTTTTAGTTAGGGGGAAGGAGTATGGGGGAGGATTTGGGCTGCTGCAGTTCATCCATGAGATCATGCTGAATCTGGGAGTCCGAGGGCGCTCATATCGCTAGGCACTCCAATGCATATGTAATGTTTTTTTGGAAGGGCAAAACTTAATTTAAACCTACCTTATGAAGATACCTGCATTAACCTGCAATTCATGGAAAAGTGTCGATGCCGATGGCATCCTGAAAGTCAAAAGCCAGGCTGGACAAACTCTGTCTGCCCATAGATCACTCAAGTGAAGGCACCCAGATCACTGTCTCCCAATGATTCCAGGCCAAAAGGGACATGGCCATCATCAGAGATCTACTCAAATGTAGTTGGAATCTCCAATCTGGAGCCTGAGGCACATTCCAAGCTCCACTGACCAGCACTGAACCTACCACACACTGGAGGTTAGAGTTGCACAGTGCTGTAGAGGAGCTGAACACCTATCAGAGGCCTGAACTGAGCTTACGTGGGTGCTGTGGTCGAGCCAAAGTGATTCCTTTGCTAGACTGAGAAGGTGCAGTGGGTTGTTGCTCCACTATTGCCACAGAGGGCAGCAGAGGCCTGGTGAAAATGTCTAACACTGTCAGCCTTGAATACTGCTTAGGAGTGGAGGAGCTGGTAGGGAATGGTAACACCACCAGAGTAGTTGGGGAGTCCTATGAGTCCGAAGCAGACTCCCAACAGAGGGGGTGACAATTATCTGATGAAGAGTTGTGCCTGGAAGAGGAGTTACTAGGAGAATGGTACATTCTCATGGATTCTTTCCTCCCATGGATTTCCCATCTATGATATACCTATCCCAGTCCAGCTGTTTTCTGGAAGCATTTACATCACCAGTGGTCGCAGCACAGCTCCACGTGGGCTCTTAACAAAACCTCCAAGCGCCGGGTAGGACGCCGGGGTCAGTATATATAGTGGCAAAACGCACACTTGCTTCCTGTTTTCGATGCACTCCGTTTGCTACTTGGGAACACACTTGTTGAGCTTTCTATTTTTATCCAACACCATGACTACTCTGAAGACGTGTGCGGATTACGACTTGCAGATGGACTTGGATCTGCACTGGGTTTACCTCTATGGTTTGGGCCAGGATACTCAAAATTGTGTGTCGTACCAGTCCATGCACCCAAAGGCTCCCCGGGAAAGGGCGACAAAGATATTCACATTCTTCCACCAGGCAAAGGGTGAGGCTCTGCGGTCTCAGTCGCACGGCGCCGAATGACGCCTTGAAAAACAGGCAGCTCTGAGCAAGGGAAAGGAGAAGACATAAGCGTCCCACTCCCAGAGCGAGTCCTCAACACCGACATTCGTCTTCCTCTTTGAAGAAAAGCCACTGCTCCAGGGATTCCTTCGAGTGGCCGATGCAGGTACCCAATCTTTCACGCCAGAGGAATGGGAAAACCTCTGCTTGATGGGCATCTTCACCAAGGCACCAGTGGCTCCTGCGCTGCAGGGTCCCAACCACATCTGTTAATACCAACAGGGTACCCCCTCTGGGTAACACTCCCGAAGCCTAAGGGCTCGGGCCTAGATCTGAAAGAGATTGATGTCTCTCCATGCAGACAGGCTCTGCCTTCAGGCGCTGTGGCCTCAGCATCGTCTTCAATGTGGTCAGCTCTGACGTCGTCATGGGCACTGTGGCTCTGCGGGAATGCGATTTTAGGAAGGTGAGAGATTTCCCAGAAGAACTCTAGAGGGATGGGGAGGGTGCTCTGAGCATTGCAGAGGACCTGCAAGTGGTCAGTGGCCTCAACATCTCTCCAGAGATGGACATTTTGCGATCTCCCACCCCAGGAAAGCCTCAAGCCTTCATTCAGCATTTTATGGCTAAGGTGGGCAGTACTTTGGGGCCATCTGCTGTGTCCAGGTCCAAGGTTCTGTATGAAATGTCCAATATTCTGGACGTTGCACGCAAGCAAGAGACACTCCAGCCAATGAAAGTAGTAGTGGAGGCCGCCCATATTTGAAGTGCAGGTGAAACCTGCTTCTATTCCAACAGTGCGCAGAAATCTGATGAGGAAACACCGTCCAGATCCATTGGACCTGGCAGTGCCCGCCACAGCCCAGGACGCCTAACCTCAATAAAGGGCGTTGCCACTTGTCAATGGCGGGGGTAGGTTTTCCTTGATCAGCATGGAATGGTCGAAGTCCACATCCGATGTATGGTCATCCGACAGGGATATTGCCTCCCTTTCTTTCAGCCCCTTCCCACCCAGTCTCAACCGCTGCCCTCGCCCCTGGACACCATACTCCTGGAGGAGGTCTGTCAGCTTCCCTGAGAAAGCGCAATCAAGCTTGTTTCACGCTCAGTACGAGGAAGGGGGTGGTACTCCATTTATTTTCTCGTGACAAAGGATGGAGGATTGCGCCCCATTCTAGGGTTGCTGAACTTGTCCCTTGGAGTCATCACGCATCCTGCAGCGGTAGCCTCCTTCCATGTGGCTAGGGGACGGCAGCCACTACCTGATCCTGACCTTGTGGGCAGCTTTATGAGGGAGGATCACATGGGAGGAAATGACCACACGGGGAGAGGTCATGGCATCATTGGATCAGACGCGGTATTCCCCACATTCCCATGAGGGAGACTCCCTGTTTCCTAATACGCTATTGTCATGTTAGTTCTTCTTCAGGTATAACTGATCTTCCATTTGAATTAAGAAAGACCTTTCAAGAGTCACCTAACTCCTCAATTACTATCAATTCCCATAACCCCTCAAGTACTGGGATGAAGAGGTAAGAAATGATACTAAACAGCAAACGTGGTGAATGTGCCAGTCATTGGATGGAAACACCTGTACGCGGGACGTTTAAGAATGGTAATTGTGTTGAGAAAAGGAGCTCAGAAGACGACGTGATCTCTCCAGGAAAGGCAGACGGAGGCTGGAGGCACAAGCTGGTGCACAGAAGCTGGAAGCGTGAGTCGATACAGCGAGTTGAAAGGGCTCGCCGACAAAGAAGAAGTCAAGAAGTGTGGTGTGAGCGAGGCTGGCTGAGGAGCAGCCAGGAACCGCAAGAGGGTCCCTGGGCGTCCAGCAGCCAAGAGAAGCAGTACCGTTTTTACCGGGAGCCAGACAGAAGCCAGCGTGCGGGAGTGGAGCCGCGAGGGAGCCTGAAGAGACGTTGGAGAAGCACAGAGTGGAGTACACAGAGCAACTTTCAGGATGATATGCTGCTGAGAAAAACTAGTAAAGATAAGGAAATCACGGTAGAAAAAATTCTTACCTTAGATACTCAAACAAACGATATAGCTCTGAGCCCTAGTTTTAGTACATCTCAGGTTAATATGACTGATATCATGTCACCGGCCAAACTATTTGGCTATAGTAAACCAGCAAACTGCCTACCAGTAGAAATTGCAAAAAATATGAGAGGTGGTGAAATTTTGAACATCTCATTACTCAATACCCGCTCCTTAGAGAAACATGCTGTTAATATTTGTTATTATATTCGAGAACACCATATGGACATCATATGTATTACTGAAACATGGCTGAAAAGTTCCAGTGGACCGAATATTTAATTAGCCACACCGGAGGGCTATACATTTTTGGGACAAAACAGAGAACCATAAAGGTGGTGGAGGTTCCATTCTAGCAAGACAGGAGCTTTGTCTCTTTCAGATTGTTTGAGAAGGATGTGAAATTATGTTCTTCAAGGCCACCCCTACCCCCAATCACTGTATTAACTTTATCTTACTTTACCGACCTCCACAGGATACACCCACCCTTACCGGGAAATAGCTAATATCTTAGCTCTTTTAAACAGACCTAATACTTATACCATCATTTTAGGAGACTGTAATAGATGGTTGGGCAATGAATTAGATCAGGGGGAAACCGCTCCAACAAATATTTCCGAATCTCGATTTTTCTATTCATAATAATGAACTGACCCCTGGTAATGGTAATATATTGGATTGTGTAGTGAAAATAATGACATAGTTTACTCACGGTAATCGTATTTCTGATTATTGTATCTGCTTAGATTCACATGCTGTGTATATAGTCCGACATCTAGGGGTAATCGCAGAGTTTTGCATCTTTATTTCAAAGATTGAAAGGGGAAGCCTACATGGGCGTGACTTTAACACTATCCCTAATGTGACAAGTAATGTACCCAAAATCCCTCACTTCGAGGTCTTACTGGTTGTTTTTTTCCTGCCGTGAGGGAGCTTCTATTGTGCGTCAGGGAGTACCGAAGCAAGAAGATGTAAGAAGTCTATGTTCCTTCTACTGCAAGAGGGGAGGAAGGGTGGGCACATGCGACTAGCAGAAACAATCGGAAGGGAGTAGTTTCTTACCTGTAACTCCATTTCTCCAGCGTTGGCATCTTTCATGGATTCACATGCTGTGAAATTTCTCCGTCGCCAGGCTGGGAAGCCTCGGTAACTTTAATTTAGCGTTTTCCTATGGAAAACTTCGACACTTTAGTGTCCTATCAACGCCATTTTTGGGGGCTTTAGTCCCCACTAATAGGACGTGTGGTATAAATATCCCCGCCCCTGCAGCATCCCTTCAGATTTTAACCTCGAAAATAGAGGGAACCCGAACCCAGGTTTGCCTGCAGAGGCGGCCAACGGGTGCATGTGAATCCATGAAAGATACCAATGCTGGAGAAATGAAGTTACAGGTAAGAAACTACTCCCTTCTCCAGCATTGGATCTTCATGGATTCACATTCTGTGAATAGATTACATAGCAGTACAACCAATCAGTGGCGGTGTGTGACAGGCAAACCAACAACCAGTACTTAATCAAATACATGAGACAACAACCCCAGCAAGTGACAAACACATAGAAAACCCCCCGAATCTGCGGGCCTACCTTATTGGAACAGGAGTTGGAGGACTGCTCGCCCCACCTGCACATCTTCCAAATGCTGCTGCCCCTGACGGTAATGCCTGGTGAAGGTATGCGGCACTGCGCAGGAAGCCGCCTGGCAAATGTCCACCAGCGGTATGCCAGACAGCGCCACCGACGAGGCAGTGTACCACATAGAATGAGCCTTCGCAGCACTCCGCAAATGCTTTCCAGCTTTAGCATGGCAAAACAAAATTGAAGAGGAAACCCATCTGGAAAGTCCCTGCCCCTTGTTGGACGGGCCATACGCCACGAACAGTTGCTTTGATTTGCTGAAGTTCTGAGTGCGATTTAGATAAAACTTGGAAGGCCCTCTTAACGTCCAGAGAATGCAGGGCCCTTTCTGCTGGCATGGATGCATTAGCAGAAAACGAGGTTAAAGCAAAAGAGGGAAGTTTATGAAACGCCGTTGGCACTTTCGGGATAAAGTGTGGGTTAGTAGCCAGGAGAACCTTGTCCTTCAAAAACCTCAGGTAAGGCGGGTCAATGACCAATGCTTGCAATTCTGACATCCACCTGACAGAGGTAATAGCCACTAGAAACATTCAGCATTCCGGGCAGATGGAAAGCGACAATGCTGATCCCTTGAGCCAGAGCCCAATGCCAAACATCCTGTGCCTCCTTCGACAGGACGCGGCAATGTGTGCCCCCCTGTTTTCTCAAATAAAACATTGTGGTGGTATTGTCTGTCAACACCCTCACCACCGACCCGCGGAAGAAACGATTTTAGGGCCCAGTGCACAGGCCTCAACTCGAGCACATTGATGTGGAACATAGCCTCCATCCGAGACCACAGGCCCTGCACCTGCCAGCCGTCGAGGTGTGTCCCCAACCCCAACTGGGAGGTGTCTGTCACAATCATAAACTGGAACTCTGGTACCAACAAGGGCATTCCCCTGACCAGATTGGATGTGCATGCCCACCAGCGAAGGGCGTCCACCAGGCTTTTGTTGACCACCAACTTGTCCGACCACAATCCTTGACTCTGCGACCATCTGACTGCGAGGAATTCTTGCACCGGCCTCATGAAGAGGCGGCAATTGGGCAGAAGAGGGATACACGATGCCAGCGCTCCCAACAGCGACATGCAACTTCAGACCGATACAGCTGCACCCTCCTTCCACTCGCTTGCCTTGGCCCGCAACTTCCGCACACACTCGTCTGACGGCTTCACCAAATTTTGCTGGATATGAAACTGCGCCCCCAGAAACACCAGCTCCCTGGACGGCGTTAAGAATGACTTGTCGAAGTTGGCGGTGAATCCCAGCTGTTGCAAGAACGGCATTGTCGCCACGAGAGACTCTCCTGCCCTTCCCGGCAACGATCCCCTCACCAACCAATTGTCCAGGGAGGGGTACACATGATGACCTTCCCGCTGAAGGAAGGCCGCCACCGGAGCCAGACACTTCGTGAAGGTCCTGGGGGACGACTTCAGTCCAAACGGGAGGACCCGAAACGGATAATGTTCCTCTCCTACCACAAAACCCAAGAACTTGCGGTGCCACTGTTGCATAGGAATGTGAAAATAGGCGTCCTGCAGATCCAACGATGCCAGGAACTCGCCCGGCTGCAAACCGGATGACATCTTGAAGGGTGAGCCTCTTAAACTTCAGGCGTTGCAGAGTCTTGTTCAACGCCCGATGATCGAGAATAGGCCTCCACTTGCCGTTGGGCTTTTTCACCACGAAGTACCAGGAGTAAACCACCAGGCCCCACTCGGCCACTGGAACTGGTTCCATCGCCCCCCTTTCTCCAACATGAGAACCACCTCCTGCCGCAGGATTGGAATATGCGGCTGCAGTACATAGACCGGCGGAATAAGGACCGGAGCACACCTGAACTCCACAAGTGGCCAAGATGCATTGTGTCCAATACCCAGCAATCTGATGTTATTTTTCTCCACTCGTCGGCGTGTATGGTGACCCTGCCCCCCCAGCAGATTGTCCAAGTGGCAGTCATTGTTGAGGCTTAGCTTGCCTCCCCTTAGACGCAGAGGACTGCAACCCCTTCTTCCGCTGAACCTGGAAATCCCCGCCTTTTAGCGACTGGACAGACCGCCTATACCCTTGAGAGGAGTAGCTGGAGTGCCCATAACCAGTCTCTGGTGGAAGTAAACTGTGCATTCCCCATGGTTCCCCGAAAAGGCCTAAAGGAGCAAACAAGCGCCCACTCTGCAAGGAACCCAATGATTTAGCAGTTTATGTATCCTCCTTCATACCTTTTAGGGCTTCATCGATCTCTTCACCAAACAAGTGTTCGCCCTCACAAGGCAGGTCAATGACTTTATACTTCACCTCTGGCCGAAAGACAGTGCACTTTAACCAGGCCTGGCGTCGAAGCACAACCCCATTGTTAATCTGTTTACAACTTGACTCTGCCAGGTGCACAGCAATATTGATGCTGGGGTTGGAGGCCTCCTCGCCCTCACGCACCAACAGCATTGCTTCCTTTCATTGCTGCTCCGGCAGATGTTCAAGAAGCGGAGCCAGCCAATGCCACATTTCACGATTATATCTGGCCATGATCACCAAGGAATTTGCAGCCTTTACCGTTGTAGCTCAGACCGTCAAGACCTTCTTTCCAAAAGCGTCTCGTCTCCTAGCCTCATTGTCCGGCGGCGTAATGCATATATGCTGGCTTCTGGCATTCCGGCTGGCAGCCGCCGACACCACAGACTCTGGCGTGGGCTGTGACTCCAAACAGCGAGGGGTAGACTCCGGAGCTTTGAACTTATTTTCTAGCCGACCTTTCGCCACCAGCTCTGAAAACGGATGGCGCATGGTACGTAGGTCCTGCTGCCACATGTGGTTGAGTATCGGCACAGAGAATACCGCCTTCCTCTATTTGCCCATATGGTCGAAGAGGAATCAGTTCTTGCGTTCCTCAGGTGCCAATCCAAATGCCAGACATGCTTTTGACATCATGGCATGGAACACCCCAATATCATCCGGAGGCAAGAGTTGGGCCGGGCTGCGAGGCTGCTCCACCTCCACGTCCCATGTGCCATCCCTCGTCTGCGACGACAAAACAGTAGATAGGGTGACCTGCGGAACACTCCCAGGCTCTGATTCAGATAACTTGCCTTCTTCCGGATGAGACCGTGGATGACCCAACCCCACCGGCAATGGCAATCGTGCTGGACGACACTTTCTAGGAGCCTCACCAGGCAACACCTCGATCACCGGCCCCTCCGGACTTGGAGGCAACCTCGCATCTAGCTGTTCCAACAAGGATTGAAGCGCTGACAGCACCTGCAACGACAGCAGAGATTGCGGGTTAACCAGCGGATAACCGGGCGGCCCCGCCCACATTCCACTTGACGTCGAAGGCCTCAAACTCTGTAAACCCAGAGTCGACGCGTCAACCACCTGCTCCTCCTCCACTTCAGATGACACAGAAAATGTAGTCGGATCCTGCTGCAAAATGTTCTCCGGAAGGATCGACTCCAAGGCGGCGGCCTGCCACGCCCCACCAGATTACAAAAATCATCCACGCAGATGGAATCAGAAGGACAACAGCATCGGGCCACTTTCCGTCAGTGTCGTGGACGGCGCTGATGACCCCATCGTCGATGACGGGACCATAGACTGCATCAGAACTGCCGACGACGGAACAACCATCGACAAGTTAGTCGTTGGAACCACATACCCTGATCTTGATTTTACCGGCGAGCCAGATTTTATGGAAGAACCGGAATGGTGCTTCGAGGACTCCCGGCTGGACGAAGACCTATGATGGTCCCTGGACGAGGAGTGTTTCGACGAAGATCCCTTCGGCTTTGTCAGGCCTTTGTCCAATTCCTTCGACTATTTGGGCCTACTAACAGAGCCCCTGGAATGGTCCGACCAACCACTCTTCGACTGCTGTGGCCTCTATGAAGACTTACTAGCTTTCCCCACATCAGACGCAGACACTGCGGCCCGATGCTTCTTTGCCGGAGGGTCACTCGGACGCCGCTAAGCGATGTTCTGCAGACTTCTCCGCTGTACCCGAAGACAGGCTACCTCAGACTGAACCCACCTCAGAAGCCGGGTACGTGCCCTCAATAAACCAACATATGAGCCGTCGATTATGGTCCTTCAGGGTCTTCTGCGAAAACCCCTAACATATCTCGCAGGTATCCGCTGAGTGATGGCGGCAGAGACAGTAAAGACAGTCCACATGGCCATCGCCTCCGTACACCTTCAAGCGACAGGTAGCACAAGGCCGAAAAAGAGACTTCTTCTGGGCTACATCCTAGACGACATCCTAGCCCACGAATACCAAACGCACGTGCAAAAACACAAAAAAACACAAGGTGATCCCACAGTTTGGAGACGGTTGAAATCTGAAGGGAAGCCGTGTAGCGGGCTATTTATACCACACGTCCTATTGGTGGGGACTAAAGCACCCAAAAAGGACATTGATAGGACACTTAAGTGTCGAAGTTTTCCATAGGAAAATGCTAAATTAAAGTTACTGAGGTTTCCCAGCCTGACGACGGGGAAATATTCACAGCATGCAAATCCATGAAAGATCCAATGCTGGAGAAATAGGATTACGGTAAGTAATGTATGTCTTCTGAAGCTTGTGAATCTGCTTAGAATCAGATGCTGTGCATAGACTAGCAAGCAGTATACAGAGATGGTAGTGGGATGTGAGAAAGAACGGTAGCAAAGAGATGTCTTAGCACCGCTTGTCACACCTGAGAATTCGACCTAGAGTGTGTATCTAGGCAGTAGTGTTGTGTAGAAGTGTGCACAGAACTCCAGGTTGCTGCTTTGCAAATGGAATTTAGAGTCACGTTTCTAATGTAGAGGGGATCAGAGGGGGCTGAGCAAAACATTTCTTCCACACAGGGGTTAACTGCCTGTGTGAGGGACGGAGAGAGTAAGGAAGGTGGCAGGCATTTCTTAATGGAGTTTAATAAGGGGATAGTTTGGCTAACGGGAGCGTTCTCGTAGAGAATGTTCTCCATAAAATCAGTTAGAGACGACTTTGTGTGTAACAATTTTAAAGTGGTTGGCACCCTTTTTAGAAGAGAGTTAAACATTTGGTAGTCTATGAGTGATGAGTCTCGAGGAGGAGTAGTAGTGACGTATCCATACAGATGACGTTGGGGTCATGTGGTGGTGTGCGCCACGTGCCCTGGTCATCCTCCTGGCCCCAGTCTGGGTCCTGACAGCTGGAGTTCTGGTCGTACAGGTCAAAACCCCCATAAGAAATATCTTGGCCCAGATAGTCATCCCAAGAGATATCGGCCTAGTGCTCCCGGGGTTCCTCTAAAGAGGAAAATTGAGTACCAGAGGAAGAGAGCTTCTGGGACTTAGAGGGGATGGGGCATGAGTCTGCCTTCCTGCGCCTCTTCAAAATGTTATCAGACTGGTCTGAAAAGTTGATGAACTCCGCCATCTTGGACATACACTCCTCAGATTTTTCCCTGGCCCATTGAGGAAGTTGAAGGCTCAGGGGGTGGGAAAGGCTGCCCAGAAGGGGGTGAACCCTTGCATGCCGCGGTTGTGAGGAGGGCGCTGAACCTTCGAGGTTCAGGAGGCGCCACTGAAGTCTTCGGCAGGCCTACGGGCGGTGGTCTTTCTCGGCTCACCAGGCAAAGAGACCTTATGGGTTGTGTGCTTAGGTACACGTGGTGTGTGGGTGCCCTTGTCGTCGAGGTGCGACTTCCTCATAGCAGCGGGGGCAGCCTGCCTATCGGGGCCGGGCACATGGGAGCGTGTAGCCTCCGTTGAAAGTTTGATGGCTTCTGAATCGGAGCCATGGGTGCCGACAGATTCCTCGTCCGAAACGCTGGAAAGGTTTTCGGCCTGCATAGCGTAGGCCGCCCACTGCTTAGTCCGCCTGTCTTTTAGCATCTTAGGCCAAAAGAGTTTACAGGCCTACACGAGTACTCGTAGTGGTCACAAGGAAGAAACCTGTTGCATTGGCAATGGGTGTCTTTCCAGGGAAATTCATAGTTACAAGACAGTGAACACTTAAAGGGAATCCTCTCCATAGCAGAGGGTAGCGGGAGCCCGACCAAGAGGATAGGGAGAGGGGTGAAAGAAATGCATGCTCAGAGAGAAGAAGAAAACAGGGCCCCACTCTCCCTACTGTAAAGGCCAGGCCTGAGGGCCAAGGCCACGCAGTCAACAGTCACCGAGCAGTTGTAGATGTAGACGTCGGCAAGCAGGAAACCCACGATACAGCCATCAAGATAATGGTCAAAGATAACTGAACGACCGCAGGCTGTGGGATTTGTTAAACAAAGCAATATGAAACTCTTACAAGCTCAGCATAAGCGACCAACTAGGTTGGTGTAAAAAAAAACAATCTGGTGGGATTTTGGGTACACTACACATCACAGATAGTGTTACAGTCACGTTTATGTTGACACCCCCTTTCGATCGTCAAAAAAAAAAGATGGAAACACTCTGCAATTACCACTAGATGCACAGCATGTGATTCTAAGCAGATCCACAAGCATCACAATTGCATATTTGCCCCCAGGTGGTTAAACCATGTATATGGTCAGATCACCATTCAGTGAGTTTCACCCTCACACAGGCTCACTCAGAGAAAGAATGTTTTAAGCAAAGTCAAAAGTAGGAATTATAATATAATCTGCACTTTAGACCTTGCAATTTGTATGACCAAGGTTAAGGACACTACTTTAGATACTGATGCTCCCTATGCTTTGGCAGCTAATTATGACAAAACACTGCGTGATTTGATAGAACAAGTAGTGCCTATTAAAACAATGATTGTGGGAAAGCGAACCAATAATCAAAATTGGTTTACCCCAGCACTAATCACTAGGAAGCAGGGAAAAGGGAAAGCAAAACGGGATTGGGAAAAAGCCAAGACGGAAGAAAATAAGGCTACCGGGAAATCCCGTGACAAGTTATATAGGAGTGAACTATACAAATAGAAGTAAACACATTTTAATATAAAGATTGAAAATTCGGAAAACAAAACAAAAAAGTTTTGATATTTTGCAAAAATTAGAAAAGCCTCAAGTATAGCTGAACTTATTTATTCTGACTAAAGTTAATTGTACTGAAGTCCAAAAGGCTTTTGCGGACCAAATCAAACTGGCTCATCTGCAAATTGATAGTACGACCCAAACCGGAAATTCAGATCTGTTGATAACTCCTAAAATGCCATTACAAATGGCTAAACAAGCATTTGTTCTTAGTCATATTTCAGTGGATACAATGTCGACTACACTTCGGAAGATGCGCCCTAAAACATGTGTAGGTGATAGTATCCCTGCAAAGATTACATTAAATAACATTGAGCTAATCCTTTCTAACACGCTTCACTAATGCTACTGTTCTTCCTAGGACTGCAGCAGATAAACAATGTGGTAACTCCCTTGATTAAAAAAACCTGGCCACGACCCTAAAGAATATACTAATTTAAGACCAATAATAAATGTTCCTTTCTTTCTAAAATCTATGGATAAAATTGCTACTGTGCAATTCCAGAGACACCTTGTGGAAACAAATAGTATGCACATCAGGCAATCACGTTTCAGGTCAAACCATGGAAGGGAAAGTGCTCTTGTGGACCTACAGAGCCAAATGTTAAACATAGTGGATAAGAGCAATTCAGAGCTGCTAAAATTATTGGATTTATCCGCAGCCTTTTACCTTGTGGACCACAAGAGACTTATTACCACTCTATTTCGTTCAGGACAGTGTTTGGAAGAAGCAGGTATTTGTAGATTAAATCATTTTTGAGGGCTAAGAAATCATAAATCATGTTTCAGAACCAGAAGAACAAGTTACTTTCTTACCTGGTAACGTTCTTTCGATGGGATGGTCCGACGACGTATTCCATATCTATGACATGTAATCACCACAGCTGTGCTGCTTCGGAAACCTTTTTCGGCGTCTGCGTCCTGCGTCGATGCGCCGTCGTCGAGGACCTCCTCGGACGTCTGACGTCATCCGATGTGATAAGTAGGACGCACGACGCCCGTAGCCTCAGTTGTAGTTTTTTCCCCCAGAACGTGTGACATTAGTCAACTGCCAGTCAGATACAAAGCCTTGCGGAACGTAAACTGCAATCGCAAAAGAAATTCTGCAGCGGGGAAGGCATGGCGGGAGTGATATGGAATACGTTGTCGGACCATCCCATCGAAAGAAGTTACCAGTTAAGAAAGTAACTTGTTCTTCGAGGGGATTGGGTCCTCCGACGTATTCCATATCTATGACAGACTCCCAAAGCAGTACCAGAGCAAGGAGGAGGGAAAGAATTTAGAATCAAAATTTAGAATAGCCAATCAAATAGCAGAGCAAAGGACCGCCTTGCCAAAGGCCAGATCCTGTCCTCGGATGGAATCGAGGGAATAGTGACGTACAAATGTATATACTGAAGCCCAAGTGGCTGCATCACAGATGTTGCGAATAGGAACACCCCTCTGCAGGGCAGTAGATGCAGCCATACCCCTGGTAGAATGGGCCCGCAAGCCAGCCGGTGGGTCCTTACCCGCCAAGCGGTAACACTCTGAGATGGCCAAAATAATCCAGCAAGACAGTCTGTTTCGTCACAGCTTGCCCCAAACGCTTTCCAGCGTAACCAATAAAGAGTTGATCGTCCACTCTGACCCGGGACATGCGTGAAACATAAAAGCTTAAAGCTCTCCTAGGATCAAGCCTATGGAGCCTCTACTCTTCCTTACCAGGATGCGGAGGAGGATAGAATGCCGGAAGAACCTCCTTCTGGGCCAAATGAAATTCCGTCACAACCTTCGGAAGAAATGAAGGACAAACTCTAAGGACAACCCTGTCCTTGTGAAATACAGTGAAGGGTGGCTTAACTGAATGTGCCTGTAACTCACTCACTCTGCGAGCGGAAGTAACCGCAACTAAAAACACAGTTTTCAGAGTTAACAGCCTCAAAGGGCAAGATTGTAAAGGCTCAAATGGAGCACCCATAAGAAACTTACGAACAAGGTTTAAATCCCAACCGGGCACCAGAAAAGGTGACGGAGGGAACACATTAGTGAGCCCTTTCAGAAACTGTGAAATTAAAGGGATTTTAAAGTAAGAACACTCTTCAGACGAGCGCTTAAAGATGGACAGCGCCGCCAGGTAACCTTTAATGGTACTCACTTGCAAGCTCCTGTGGGCCAAAGAAAGTAAAAAGGACAGAACCATGGGGATGTCACATGCAAAAGGATCCACATTCTGAACTCTGCACCAGTCGCAGAACTTACGCCAACGGCACAGAGACTTTGTTGCTGGCCTTCGGGCCGAAAGCAACACCTCCATCACGTCTTCAGGGAGGTCCCAATCCTTATACCTCAACCTTTCAGAAGCCAAGCGTGAAGGTTGAGGGATCCGACCTCTGGATGGAGAACCTGACCCCCCCTCCCGTGAGAGCAGATCGTCTCGGTAGGGAAGACGACGTGGAGGGCAGATGGACAAGTCGAGAAGGTCCGGGTACCACGTTCTCTGAGCCCACGCCGGGGCAATGAGGATCATCCGGGAACCGAACTTCCGTAACCTCCGCAGCACTTGCGGGATGGCGGGGACTGGAGGAAACGCGTACAGCAGTGGGAATGACCACTCCACCACGAATGCGTCTCCTAAGGCTCCTTTTGGAGGAAATTCCCGCGAGCAAAACCTTTCGCACTTCCGGTTGACACTGGAGGCGAAGAGATCCACTTGAGGGGTCCCCCAAAGGGCAAAGATCTCCAGGAGAATCTCCTGAGCCAACTCCCACATGTGAGAGATGGCGGACGCTCTGAGCAGGCAGAACGCGGTCACGTTTTCGTCTCCGGCCAGATGAACTGCCGAGATCGAAACTTCCTGCTGGATGGCCCAGAACTCGAGCTGCATCGCCTCCCTGCACAGAGGAAGTGACCCTGCCCCCCCCTTTTTGTTGAGGTAGTGTATGGCCACTGTGTTGTCCGTCAGGATCAGGACACTCTTTCCCCGCACAGTCGGCAGAAAAGCCTTCAGGGCTAGCCTGACGGCTCTCAGCTCCAACAGATTGATATGGAGTCTGGACTCTGACGGAGACCAACGGCCGCTGACTGTCAGCCCGTTGGCATGAGCTCCCCATCCCGTGAGGGATGCATCCGTCACGATCGTCACCTCCGGCCAGGGAAGCCAAAATGGAGCCCCCTTCATCAAGTTGCCTTCGACGGCCCACCACAGAAGGTCCCGGGCGACCGAGGGCGGCACCTGAACCGAGTCCGACATCCTGCCAGAGGACTGCGACCATTGCGTCTTGAGTGTCCACTGCAAAGATCTCATCCGTAGGCGAGCCTCTGGCACCAGAAGAATGCAGGATGCCATGAGGCCGAGCAACCTCAAGAACTCGAACGCTGGGAGCGTCTGGGCATGCTGAAACTTGTGCACCATCTGCTGAATGTGAAGAGCCCTCATCTGGGGAGGAAAACACTGCCCCAGGGAAGTGTCGAGCACTGCTCCGATGTACTGGAGCTGCTGTGTTGGCGTCAAATGGGACTTCTTTAAATTGAGGGAGAAGCCCAGCCTGTGAAGGGAGAGGCAGGTGACGGACAGATGATCCAGGACTTGCTCGGGAGAGCTCCCCCTGATCAACCAATCGTCCAAGTAGGGGTAGACGTGAATCCCCCCTTGCCTGAGATGCGCTGCCACCACCACCATGAGCTTGGTGAAAACCCTCGGGGCGGAGGTCAATCCGAACGGCAGGACCCGAAACTGAAAGTGCGAGCCGCCAACCGCGAACCTCAGGTACTTCTTGTGCTTGGGATGGATTGGCACATGGAAGTAAGCATCCTTGAGGTCGAGAGACACCAACCAGTCCTGAAGCTGAAGGGCCTGGAGGACTTGAGAGAGTAACCATCTTGAACTTGTCCTTCCTGAGGAGTTTGTTCAAACCGCGCAAGTCCATGATGGGTCTCAATCCCCCGTCTTTCTTCGAAATCAAAAAATAAGGGGAAAACCATCCCTTGTTCCTCTCCGCTACAGGCACCAGTTCTATGGTGCCTTTCTCCAGCAGGGCTTGAATTTCCTGCGCAAGGAGCGGATCCGGACTCTGCAAAGAGGTTCCCCGGTGGATTGTCGTGAGGCCTGTGCCTAAAGGGAAGACAGTAGCCGTGGGTTATGATCTCCACAACCCACACATCTGAAGTAATGGCTTGCCACTCTACAAGAAGCTGCGCCAGCCTTCCCCCAACCGGCGAACCATGGGACATGGCCTCACGACTGAGTGGGAGCGGCTCCGGCGTTACCTGAGGGCAAAGAGGCTACTGCCCGAGCGGCCTTGGCACCACAGGTACCGTGTCGTCCACCTATGGTACCCCTGCGTTGGCCTCTTTGACTGCCAGCTCCTCTCGCTTTACTGAAGGACGAGTAATAGCGAAAGGAACCACCCCTCCACTGCTGTCCCCCCTAGGACGAAAAGGCAGAGGTTGGCGAACTGCAGCGCCCAACGACTTTGCTGCAGCTTTTGAGGTCTGCAACCTCTCAAGGCTCTCGTCAGCCTTGCTGCCAAAAAGGTGTTCACCGTCAAAGGGCATGTTGAGGAGCCGGGACTGCACATCAGGAGCAAACCCCGACTTCCGCAATCACGCAAACCTGCGTATCACGGTGCTCGCCGCCATGAACCTACTGACGCATTCAGCTAAGTCCAAACCCGACTGAACGGACTCACACATGGCATCCTTACCATCCTGGACCATAGCAAGGAAACCATCCCGTTCGTCCCCTTTGGGAATATGTTCAGCCGCTAACGCAACACAGTTCCACAGAGTGTGTGTGAAACGAGACAAGGCACAAATGGAGTTGGCCGCCTGAAGTGCCATACCACCAGAAGAAAACACTTTCTTCGCCCAGCCATCAAAACGTTTGTCGTCCCTATCAGGAGGGATGGTAGGGTACGACGCCTGCTTTGCCGGGGCCGTGGCCGCCTGCACCACCAAACTCTCCGGAGTGGGGTGCCTGGTCAAGTAGCAGGGGTCGCTACTGGCTGGACGGTATTTTCCCGACAAGGATCTACCCACCGCCGGGAGACTCTCCGGAGCAGTCCAAGCCGCCGCCCTTCTCTGTAAAGCCATATGGAACGGCAGTACCGGGTCAGTTGGGGGACCAACATCAAGGATGTCCGTCAGATCTTCCTGCACAAACTCCCCTGGGGGAGCAGACCATCCCAAGTACTCAGAAACCTTAGCCATAAGGCGCCGGTACGAGGAATCGGCATGAGAGCCAGGCTCAGGCCTACAAAACTCCACCTCCTGAGAGGTGTCCAGTCCACTGGCATCATGCAGTGACTGCCTCAAATCGTCAAACTGACTATGGCCCGAGACAATTTCATCTGGAACCGGACTAGGAACCAGGCCATCAGAATCCTCATCCGCCTCTGAAATATATTCCAGGTGGCGAAAAGAAGGCACCCGAGAGTGCTTGCTCTTAACCAGAGCCTTCCTAGGGGGTTCCCCCGTGCCACGGGGTACCTCCGACACGATGGCGTCGAGCGAATTGGCGCCGAGAGAACAGGCATCGGCGCCGAGAGGATTGGCGTCGACGTCAGATGCAGCGCCGCCAGCATCTGCGGCGTCGACACAGCCCTCGAAGCCGGAGCCCCGAGCGTGTCCTTCGACGACCTGAGCATCGACGGCTTCGACGACTTCCTCGAAGCCGGAGCCTCGAGAAAGCCTGTCGAAGCCGGAGCCTCGAGAAAGCCTGTCAACGCCCTTGACGCCTCAGACGTCGATGTCTTCCTCGAAGACCTCACAGGTGCACACGGTCTCGAACACGTAGAGGACCGGGACCTGGAACGGGTACGTCGAGAACGAGTCTCCTTGTCCGAACGGGACCTCTCCTGTGACTCGTGCCGACCACTTTTGCGAGCAGTGTCTCTCGACCTCTCACGACCAACCCCACTCGGGGGCGCGGACGGCTTAGTACCCTGCGACTCAAGAATCGCCAGCATTTTCTTCCCAAAGGAAGCCCATTCCTCCGGCGTCGCACGGCTGGTGGGGTAAGTGACGTGCCGGGCAGAGTTCTCCGAAGAGGACCTAGAAGACGACCGGTGTCGGCGCTTCTGAGAATGCCTCGAAGAGGCTGAGGAGTGGCGAGACCGATTCCTAGAAGGAGACCCACGAGACGTCCGACGATGACGCAGAGAGTCACCCCTCGAATCATCCGTCGAAAGCCCCGCAGACCTCGACTTCCGGGGCTTGGACACCCGACCTACCGACAACAACTTCTTACGTTCGCGTAAGGCTTTGGACGTGAGCGACTGGCAGTCGATACAGTCATCCGTGTCGTGGGCCTCCCCGAGGCACCAGAGGCAGGCGTCGTGCGAGTCCGTCACCGACATCTTGGACCCACACTCCCCGCACTTCTTGAAGCCCGGACGCGGGGTCGAAGACGAAGTAGAAGACATCTTCACACAAAGGATTTTCACAAAAACGAACAGGTTCGAAGAACCGAGAAGAACAGAACTCCAAAGAGTCGAGGCGTTAACCGAGATTCACGAAGCAACACGTTCGTGGAAAAAACGGAACTGAGGCTACGGGCGTCATGCGTCCTACTTATCACATCGGATGACGTCGGAGGAGGTCCTCGACGACGGCGTATCGACGCAGGACGCCGAAAAAAGTTTCCGAAGCAGCACAGCTGTGGTGATTACTTGTCATAGATGTGGAATACGTCGGAGGACCCAATCCCCTCGAACTAATTACATGCAGTGTACCTAAGGGCGCATGCATCTCACCCATACTTTTATATCTGCTCTTTTTGCGACATACTTGAAAAATTGACGACCCAAATTACTAATGGCACGGATGATACTCAATTCATTATAGAGTTGATACTATACTAAAGACATGGAGAAAAGTTAACGCATCTATGGGGCAATCCGAGATTGGATGTCCACAAATTGGCTCTGTCCCAATGGTTCTAAAACCTAGTTTCTCATCTTTGGATCATTGCAAGCACAAACCAAATTAGTAGTATGTAGGTTTTCCTATTGACGGCCACTGTATTATAGTGTCCGACAAGGTTAAAACCTTGGGTATTATTTTTGACGTCCAAGTAGACAATTTGGACAAGAAATCTCAGTACCACCTAAGACTGCTAAGACTAGTCAGGCAATACGACTAACAAAAACTGGGAGACCTTGGTAAGAGCCACCCGAATGCCCCGGATCAATTACTGTAGTACCTTATTGAGTGGGACTAGTAAAAATTGCCTTCGAAAACTTCAAATCTTACAGAATTACACGGTCCGCATTATAAAAAACATCTCTAGAAGAGAACACATCTCCACATACAGAAGAGAAATGCACCGGGAGTCAATGGCAGGCCAGGTTAGTTTTAAGGTCCTTCCAATGCCCCATAAATGTTTATGTGGGTCGGCTCTGCCGTACCTACGCAAATGTTTTAGTCACCACCAATCTGTTTGAACTACAAGATTGAGAAGCACCATGCATTTGAGCGGTCCACGTTACAAGTGTGCAAGAGGAAAGGGTTGTTTTTTCCCAGTCCAGGCAAAACTGGGGTATACACGCATTTCGTCGAAGTATTTTTCAACGTGGGACATTTCATCGCCAACATTTTCATCGACCAAAACTCGTTTTTAAAAAAAAAATTTTTGGTGGGTGTTTTGTTGGGGTTGGGGTATGATTATTTAATTAAGGGGAGGGAGTCTGGGGGGGGGGTGGGAAACCCCCCATAAATAAAAAAAAGAAAAAAAAAGTTTTGGGCGATGAAAACGTGGCGATGAAAAGTCCCACGTTGAAAAATATTTCGGCGAAATCACGTAGAACCAAAACTGGCATGCATCAAATTACTAACAACTATGCTGAAAGAAGAAAATCTGACAACAGTTCGCAAATGCCCAAAGACACTACTCTTCAATTGATAGTTGCTGACCTGACTACTCCTTTTTAATATGCTGAGGTTTGTCTTTAATTTGCGCCCTGATGCCTGCGGGCTACAGCATGTGATAAATATACAAATAAGAAAACAGGCTGCGAAGGTACGCCGTGTGAGCGCGAGGAAGCCTGGAAATGATGCAAACTACCGGTCAGTCCGCCAAAGCAGAGTGGGGATCCTGGGGTGTTTCGGCAACCACGCTGCAGAGAAGTAGAACGTTGGGAAGTTACAAAAGTGAAACGGTAGAAGATTTTCGAACTTTGCGACTGCGAAAAGCAAAATAAAAGTGAGAATTGTTTATCAATTAGATATACCAAGGCAAGAAGAAGGGTTTTTTTGCTACCTGGACATTAAAGAGGAACTGTGTATACATTTTGAAATTGCCAAGAGAAGTCCTTGCAAGGGAGTATGCCTGGCAAATTACCAACTCACAAGGAGTGTTAAGCAGAACAGTGTTTGGGATAAAAGAATGCAGTTTTTGTTGCAAGTGAATTTACAAGACTGACCTGTGTTCATCTAATTAAGATTGTTGTGGTCCAAGGAAGGCATAAGTGGCCCCATTACGAGTGTGGCGAATTAGAATTTCTGCTGTGTCATTTAGCAGAATTACAACCTGGCGGATGCACGCACACACCAATGGTGGTAACGGTAATTCCTCCCAGCAGAATTACCGCTGAACAACCCGTGGTACGACAAAATTCCACCAAAAATCTTCAGAATGACCGTTACCACCATGGCAGTCAGCAGAATTTCTGCTTGTGGAAATTCGGCATCGCTATGTAAGGAAGCACTGCGTCGGCCATTTTGGAAATCACAATCCATTGAATATCTCGTGAGAGGAGTGCCATCCAGACACCCAGCTAAGGCCAGACATGTCTTCAGGAAAGGGCAAAGGCAGGGTGCCCAATATGAGGCAGCATAAGCCTAAACTCACAGAGCAGGAACTCACTGTGTTGGCAAACCAAGTGGTCGCCCACTCTGATGAGCTGTATGGGGTATTGCACAGGAAGACCAGCCAACAGCGCAAGAACACATGGGCGGAAATCCGGGACAAGGTGGTGGCTGTAGGGCACATACAACATGGGGTGGAGGAAACGGAAAAGAGGTGGAATTACCTCAAGGCAGGAGCCTCATCTCCATCCACCACCGGGAAACGGCTGCCACCCGAGGTGGGTCAGTGGAACCTTTGCAACTGACACCATGGGAGGACATGGTCAGTGGCATCGCGCACCTGGTCGGGATCGTGGGCACGGCCTTGCTAGGAGCCAGCAGCCAAGCTGAATCTGGCGAGTACCTGTTAGGCAGAATCCTGTGCAGTTCCCTTGGGGACCACTGCAAGAAGATTAAGACTACAGGAGTAAGCAGTAAACCCAATTGGTAGCAGTCCGCACCACCCAGATGTGCCTGGTAGCTGTGACTGAGCAGTCAAGACTTCTCTCAAGATGAGTAGGGCAGTATAGAGCATACACAATAGGGCCACAAACACAGTAGAGCAAACAAACACTGACCAGAGCTTTGTATCAAAAGTATATAATTATTTATATAAAACACACTTTAGGAAATACACTAGCACTCTAAATCAAAAGCAAGTTAAAACACAGTCAGGTAAAGTATACACAACTCCCGTAATAATTATTAGACAAGTCTAGGGCAAAACACCACTATTTGTCAAAACAGAGGTGAGCGCGTAACCTAGATGGCACTCCAATAATTTGGTTAAAGGGAGAGAGAAAGACAGTTCATCAAAATAAAACAGTTCCCAACACTTTTCTAAGTTCAAAGCAAGTTAGTGAAGGCAGTAGACCCTGTAGAGCCAAAGTTCATAGGCCAGGCCCACTTTGAATGGAGCAAGGCGAAATGTGCCCAAGATCACACAGTTTAAAATGCACAAAGTCTTTGCAGAATGTTCAAAAGAGGTTGGGGTGGTTCAAGAGGTAAAGTTAGAAGGTCTGGGGGCCAACCCAGTTGGAAAGACAAGGATTTAAGGGTCACCTTTAGCAAACCGTGGAAAGGGAGGCCAGGCAGAACACAGTACCTTAAAGAGAGAGGAAGCTCCAGCGGTGGCAGTTGTTCCTGGCAGTGGTTGCAGTTTGTTGTTTCGACCAGGGGACGAGAGGATCTCGTCGAGGAGGAAACGTGAGTCGATGCACTGCACAGGGATGAAACCAGTCGCGGAGATCGTCGGTTAAAAGGTGCGTTCCTTTTATTCGCGGTCAAAGTGGTGAAGCTTGGCTATCCGGCCGCCGGGGTGCTTGGCACGGGCGATTCGACCAAGAGACGTCTTTAGAAGGCGAAAGGGGCGAACTGGTTGATCCCACCAGCTCAAAGGAAGAAGACTCGTCCAGCAGAAGATCTTCTCTTGTCGTTCTTCCCTCTTCGGATTCTTAGGTCCTGTGGAGACTTCTGAAGTTCCAGTCCCAAAAGCCCTGCTTTTATGCAGAAAAACCCCCATTCAACAGCCTAGCTGTCAATCACACATGCTAAGAGGTGAGCCGGGCGGCTCACCACTGGGCCAATCAGAATAGAGTGTGACTTGGGTTGCTAAGGCAACGCAGTCCAGGGTACCAATTCCCCTCCCCACACATCCTGTGGAACCCAGTGTGTCACCATTTGGAGGGCTTCTGTGGAGAAGCCCGCCAAAATAGTGGAACAAAGGGCCCAACCTTGGTTAGAGTTACAGAGACGGACACAAACACCATTTTAGAAAAGAGTTCTGGCAAAAAGACCCAACCGGTGATTCAATATTAAATAAATCGGCGGTATCTTTAACATTGCACCAAAAAGTGGTGCGTTTAAAACCAATGGGAAAATCCCATAGGAAATATTCCGGTGGAATATTTTGCGTGGTAACCACTGCCACCAGTCAGAAACTCGACAAGGGGGGCCTGCATAGGCCCCCCCTTGAAAACAGGTCCAGGGGCAATCGAATGAACCACTTCCAGTACTTCCACAATATGATGGTTTGTATTGGTTCTGTTCACAATTTTGGACTAGTAAAGTCAATGGTGACTTTACATGCCCTGGGAGACAGTAGTCTCCGTATACCTGTCACCAACAGTCCTGATGCACCACTGGACAGAAAGCATGAAGCCCAACACATCCCAGGGATGCACCATGAAATTAAGCTGGCCAACCCACACCTGACCATCCAGACGCAATGCATGCCATGTACTCAGTGGCTAACACATAATCCCAGCCCTCCCAGGAGGCCCAAACAGTGACACAAACTAGTACAGGTGACAGTGAATGGTGATTTGCCAAGCACCTCATCACCAATGTGGGAACCACATGTTAATTTGTCCCAACAGGACTGCAAGACACCCAGGAAAGGACTGAGGCTGGCCAAGGCAGTTCGGGGGAGTGGGAGCGTGCCACCCAAGAAGAGGCATTGGGTTATCAGGCCACCGAAAAACACTCTGGCCTTCCAGACAGACACGCCCACGGGGCCACCAGAGACCCCAATTGTGCAATCTGTGCCACCAGAATCAAGACAGGTCACAACCACAGTGGGTTTGACTGTGGACGCACAGGTGGGGCAGAGTGTGGATGACAGCCTGCAATCAGAGCAGGCAACGGCAGGCATAGTACAAGAGCAGTATGAGGATCTCTCCCCTGCATCCAGCCGGCTACATTATCCAGTCCACCATTTTTTACCCCAGTCCTCCCTGTTAGGGAGATTTATCATTTGTATGCTTCATCCCCTCTCCTAGCGAGACCCCAAGCACTTTTTGCTGGACTTCTGGACCTTTTTCTTTCAAACCAGATGAGTGGAGCCTTTTTCTACTCAGTCATTCTTGTGTGCTCTGTCTTTTGGAACTCTATTCTTTGTATTCTATCTGTACTATGGAGTGTCTGCTCCATAGCTCTTAAAGGCATCTGTGCTTTTACTACTGCAGCACACAGCTCCTTGTGGGCAGTGGTGTTGGGAACCCCTGGGGTCCTCTAAGATTATTTTTATATATCCTCCAGTAACTACTGTTACTAAGGATAGAGATATATTTAGTAGCTCTCCCAAAACTCTAAAGTCTGAGGGATTGGCACACCACCTTCAGTGGAGTGCCAAAGGGATACATAGTACCCCCCTCGTTCTACTCCTGTGATGTTTTAGTAACAGACAAGCTCCTAGTTATGGCTGGTGGCATTGGACGTGTTCTACCAACTATTGTGTAATTTTTATAACGCAGGCTATGTCCATAGCACCGGTAGTGCACAATAGGGGCACCCAAGTACTAACGTAGGACCTACCTTCTTTTATTGCCATTACTAGCATGGCGGTTCTTTGTTAAACCTTCTTCTGCCATTCTGGGAAGGGGAGGTCCGTGTGTGTGTTTTGCCTTTGGCAGGCACCCTTGGGTATCCCTGCCTAGGCTCCAAAGTGTTTGGGCAGGCAGGAAGTGGGGGAGGAGTCTTCCACCACCCCTGTCCTATGTCTCCCCAAGAACCTGAATAGGAATAGCTCCCACAGGGGGTCTGGCTGCCCTGATTAGACAGCCAAACACTCCAGTCAGTAAAATGCTGACAGATTGCAGAGGAGTGTGCGCTCAAACTGCATAAAAGGAGTGGCTTCTGGAGCGAAAACCAAGTTGGACACGGGAAGCTGAAGTAACCGAAGAAGACAACGATCGGAGACACCTGCAGACCCTTGGCAACACCATGAAGCGGCCACTGCTGTCCTGACCCTGTTTTTCAAATGACGGAGGAGCTCAAAAGAAGATGGCCCCTTCCCTTTGGCTGGTGGGATCAAGCAGTCCCAAGACGAACTTTGACTTGAGCCATCTCCCAAGGCCCTAGGAGTTTCCAGAGCTGTAGAACCCCTATGCCAGGAGACCTGCCACCCATTTCGAGTGCATCATTGTGGAAAGGCTGTATCCATCCAAAACTTTGCTAACTCCCTAAGGACCCTCCAGTGATCAATCCAATACACCGAGACCGCCTCACCAGAGTGCAGGACTGCAGGAAGCGAAGAAGATTGCCCGGACGATACGTGTCTTTTGTTGGTGCTGCAGAAATGGTGCCAAAACCACAGAGTGAACCAAGAAGTTGCTGAAAGTCGTGCCTCAGGACCGCCCTCAAGACTGCTGCTGAGAGATCCCATCCATTGTCCTGCCTTCAGTCATCATGCAAAGGAATTCAGAGGTCGGATGCAGAGCTGCAACATCACGGAGCATCCAGCACAAACATTTTCTTCAAACCTAAAGTAAGGTGGGGAAAAAGGTTTTGCTTACCAGATTCCAAGAAGTCGCTCCAGAGCGTTGGAGTGCACACAGAGGTGTCCAGGGCCACCCCCTCTTGCCTCCGACTCAAGCCGATGCTTGTGTCCCTTCATAGAGTCCATTTACAGGTTTCCCTTGTTAGTTGTTAACTTGCTGCTTCTATAACACCAGAGACTGGAAGAAATCCTCAGTCTTTGGATTTATAAGACTTGCTGTGCGAAGAAACCTTCTCCAGACCCTTGAACCATGTTAATGTTAAACTAACCATTTTCCTCCCTTACAGTAACTTTACTATATGTCTTTGCAGAGTAAATGTATTACCATCTAAACTGTTAGAAACCGCAGGTGTCCGTAATAACCGATAATACGATAACATGGTCTTTTCCCTTTCTAACATTGCTACAAATGTAACCCCCGTACAAACAAGAAAGAAACTTTTGAAGTGTATTCGCAAGTATTCTTAAGTGTTTTGGTGTAAAAGTCTAAAGTATTTAAAGTGATTCTGGTGAATATCATTTTATATAATTATACATGTAAGAGTTTCTTTGGTGTGTATGTCTAAGTAAGGTTCAGTGTACTTATTAGGGTGAATGCTCTTAAAAGGCTAATTTCCCTTACCTATAGAGTCCCCCAGCAGCTTGCTGGATTTCAAGGGTTTATTTGTTACTCCTGCTAAGAGTGAGTGAGACTAAGAGAGACTCTTTTTCCCGCTTCTTAGTATGATGTGTGTTTCAGGCTATTTTTGTGCTTATGTGCTATGGAGTTTTCTCACTCCATAGGTATCATCTTTTTAGATGTGTGTTACACAGCACCCTCAATGCAGTAACACAGGGGTGTCACAGTGACCCCCAAACATAGACTCCATACCCTGGGACTGACTACTGTCTCCCAGGGCGTGCAAAGTTACCATTGACTTTGCTAGTCAATAGTTATGAACAAAACCAGTACAACCCATCTTACTATGGAAATACTGGGAAGGGTTAATAGTTTTTCCCTGGTGTTCATTTTCGAGAAGGTACTGTCCAGTCCCTCTCTCCAAAGTTTCTGGCTGGTGGCAGTGGTTACTACCATAAATATCTCCGGTGGGGTTTTATTGCCAGATCTTTAATAATATTTATTTCTTGTGTCTCTCTGTAATCCAAGCCGAGTTGCGACCCTTTGTTCGTCCTTTTTAGCGGGAAGCCCTCCTTTAGGCGCCAGTGAGTCTGGGGTAGACGGGATGTGTGGGAGGGGGAATAGGCACCCTGGACAGGGTTGCCTAAGCAACCCAAGTCACACTCTGCTCTGATAGGCGGGGGGGTTATCCCGCCAGGATAGCCACCCCACTGTGTGAGTGACAGCTAGGCTGTATGAATGGGTTTTTTTTTTGCATAAAAGCAGGGACCTGCGGACTGGAAGACAGAAGTCGCCACTGGACCTGAGAAATCCAAAGAGGAGAGAAGCCAAAGACATCTGCAACGACTGAACCACCGGTGAAGCCCTGCTGCAGATCCTCACCACTTTTCTCCAACGACAAGAGAAGATCTTCACCTGCAAGAGCCTTCTTCCCTTGAGCTGGTGGGACCAACCAGTTCGCCAATCGCCTTCCAGGTCCTGCCTTGGTCGAATTGCCAGTGCCAAGCACTAGGAGACCGGATAGCCAGGCATCCGTCCACCACGACCGCGAGTTAAAGGAGCGTACCTTTTATTCCGTTTTGGCAGCACCGCAGCTGGCTTCATCCCTGGGCAGTGCAGTAACTCGAACCTTCCTCCACGACGAGAGCCTCTCTTCCTCTGCTGGATTTCCCGAACTGCAGGAACTACCGCCACCGCAGGAGCCTCTTCCACTTTTAAGGTACATTGTTCCGCCCGGCCTCCCTTTTCGTTGGGTACTGCTAAAGGTGTTTTAAATCCTTTACTTACCTTCTGGGCTGGCCATCCCTATTGTCTAACGTTATCTTTTTACCTTCTGCACCCTCCTTTTCAAACGTTAAACAAAGACTTGACTGCAACTACTAGAACCGTTTGAACCTGGGCACTTTGCCTTGTACCATTGACTCTGGCACAGGCCTATTGACTCTGGCTATTTCAGTTACAACTGCCTTCTCTAGATTGCTTTCCATCAAGAAATGTGTTGGTGCACCTAATCTCTTATAACCACCCCCCCCCCTTATATATTGTTGAAGTGCCATTTTGCTCGGTTTTCACCCAAGTATTGCTTATGCTAAAGTACTAACTTGCTTAACTTGTTCAAAATCCAATTGGGAAGTGTTGCTGGTGTGTTTAGGAGTATAACCTCGTATAACTTGACCTTTCCCTCCGTCTGAAGAAATTGTTAAGAGTGCCATTTCTGCTTGGTTTATACTGTGCCGTTTTGCTCAGTTTTCACTCTTGCTAAAACTTGTCTACAATTTAAATAGGGCGTTGTGTATACTTTTCTTGACCGTTCTAACCTGCTTTAAGGATAGTGATTTATGTGTGGAACTAAGAGTGTGTAAAATATATATTCTTTTTGATACAAAGCTTTGGTCAGTGTTTCCTTGTTCCATAGTACTGTGGTCGTATTGTGTAAACTCTGAATACTGCTCATCTCCCTCTTGATACGTCTGGCTGCTCAGCCACAGCTACCAACTAAATCTGTCTGTACAGATTGATACCAAAGGGGATTTATTGCATATACCTGTAGTCTCCTAATCTTCTTTAGTGCACCCTAAGGGAACTGCATAGGAGTCTGCCTAACAGTACTTACTGTTAGGCAGAAACCTGTGCAGTTCCCTCTGGGACCACTGCAAAAGATTTAAGACTACAGGTGTTTGGCAGTAAACCCACTTGGTAGCAGTCTGTACCACACATATTCACTTGGTAGCTGTGGCTGAGCAGTCAGACTTCCCTCAAGAAGAGTTAGGCAGTATACAGAGCATACAAAATAGGTACAGAGGCACGGTAGCACAAGAAAACACTGACCAGAGCTTGTGTAAAAGTATATGATTATTTATTTAAAACACTTGTAAAATTATACTAGCACAGAAAAAGGTAAGTAAATTCAAAACGCAGTCCTAATTACTATATGTACATCCCTAGTTATTTGTTGGACAAGTCTTAGTTAACACCACTTATTTCCAGACAGAGGTGAGCGCTTAACGTTAGATGGCACTCCAACAAATTGTTTAAAAAGGGAGGGAAAAGGCAGAATTAAGAAAGCAATACAGCAAAACACTTTTCAGGGAACCACAGTAAGTATTAGAGAAGGCAGTCTATTGAGGAGCAAGGAAGTTCAGTGCCAGGCCCACTTTAGGGAGAGCCAGGCCAAATATGCTCAAGATCACACAATGTCACAAAGTCTCAAAAAATCTTTACAGGTGAGTAGAAAAGTTCTGTTAAGCTTAGAAAAGTTTAGTTAGGGTGTCCCAGGCTAACCCAGGTTCGAGAGCCGAGGGCTAAATCTACCCCGTACAATCGGTGGCAAGGGAAGCCGGGCAGAACACAGTACCTTCAAAATGGAAAGGATCCTCCAGCGGTGGCAGTGGTTCCTGGTAGTGGGTGCAAGTCGCGGCGTCGTCCAGAGGAAGAGCAGATCTCGACGTGGAGGAAGGCTGAAGGTCGTTGCACTACCAGGGAAGAAACCAACCGTGGAGTTTTCCGGTTAAAAGGATGTTACCCCTCTTTCGCGGTAGAGGCAAAAAGTGGTATTCCGGTTGCCGGAGTGCTTGGCACAGGCAAGGCGGCCACGAGATGCTCCAGGGAGGCGAAAAGAAGGCAAACACTGGTTGTCCCCACCAGTCAAGGGAAGAAGACTCTCCGGACTGGAGATTTCCTCTGTCGTTGGGAAGTGGTGGGACGGTTCTGCAGGGCTCCACCGGTGGTGCCGTCGTGGCAGGTCGGCTCAGCTTCTCCCTCTTCGGCTTCTTAGGTCCTGTGGCGACTTCTGAAGTTCCAGTCCCCAAAGCCCTGCTTTTATGCAGCAAACCCCCATTCACCAGTCCTAGCTGTCACTCAAACATGCTAAGTGGTGAGCCGGGGGGGCTCACCACTGGGCCAATCACACAAGAGTGCGACTTGAGTTGCCAAGGCAACTCAGTCCAGGGTGCCTAATCCCCCCTCCCACACATCCTGTAGACCCAGATACAGTGGCAACACTTTGGAGGGCTTCTGTGCAGAAGCCCGCCAAAAGTGGAACAAAGGCTCGACTCGGGTTCAGGGTTACTGAAGTGAACCCAGATGCCATTTTGGCGGCGAGTTCTGGCAAAAAATCCCAACCGGTGAATTAATATTAAATAAATAAACCGGCGGTATCTTTAACATTGCACCAAAAAGTGGTGCATTAAAATCAATGGGAAATCCCATTGGGAAATATTTCGGTGGAATATTTCCGTGGTATCCACTGCCACCAGCCAGAAACTCGGCGAGGGGGGACGGGACAGTACCCCCTCGACAAACAGACCCAGGGGCAATCTAATTGCCCCTACCAGTACTTCCACAGTATGATGGTTTGTACTGGTTCTGTTCACAATTTAAGACTAGTAAAGTCAATGGTGACTTTACATGCCCAGGGAGACAGTAGTCAGTCCCAGGGTATGGAGTCTATGTTTGGGGGTCACTATGACACCCCTGTGTTACTGCACTGAGGGTGCTGTGTAACACACATACAAAAACCAATGATAGCCTATGGGGAAAAATACCCCAAAGCCCATAAGCACATTACAAGTCACAGGAATACACTCAAATCATGTCCAAGAGTGAGGGTAAAAAGAGTCCCACTCTTGGCAGGAGAAGAAAATAAACCCCAAAAATTCAGCAAAGCTGCTGGGGGACTCACTAGGTTAGGAAATTCAGCCTAAACAGAGAATTCTCCCTAACACTTACCTACAACTCACATCTTCCTCTTGAGATAAGCTTGACTGCTCTGCCACTCTACCAAGGTCCTCAGTTAGTACAGACAGATACATAGAGTTGAAGATCTACAAACCACTGGGATAGCTTACTAAAGTCTTACTACCAGTAGGACTTTAGGAAAACTAACACCCTCCATTCCCCCTGCACAGCCCCCCCACTGCACACACCACCATCCCATCGTGATTCCCACTGTGCCCTATGCTATGCGGAGGACTCATGTGACAAGCAGGCCGGGAATGCCTGCCATCAAGGGTAACATGAGGAACATGACCGAGGACATTCACCACGGCCAGTGCCTGTCCCTACACTCAAGACCATCTAGGACTGTCTGGTCTGGATGGAACAGAGGCAGAATGCGCACCATCGCACAGGAACACTTGAGGCCATGCGTGTTTGCATTCATGGGGTCTCGAGACGGCTGTCGGAGTCGATTGACCGTCTTTGCAGGAGCACATATGACTCAGGCAAGACAAAGCCAAACCAGAATTTCTTGCCATACTGAAAACAAGTGAGCCAAGGTGCTACATCTTAGTGAGACGTGATACTGTGCCTTGAAAAGAACAAATCTGGTCAAAATACGTGTCGGCAATTACAGTATCAACCTTAGAATTTAACATTACGAACACTGTCATTTGACCAGACTCCTCATATTGTGTGACGTGACAGCGCGTGTTTATGGAACATATCTGTTTTTCATTACGTTACGTAGGGGTAACTTAATAGTTCCATATTAACTGCAGCAGTCAAGGGCAATTTTTCTTTACAATCTGTAAAGCTACAGCGCATCTAACCCTGGTCAGCACAATCACATACTCTTCCTCCTCCAAGATAGGGAGGATATTGTCCTCATCTGCGGCATTTAAAAACACCTACGTATGCACATGTTGTGCAGCATGGTGCAGACCACTACAATTTTTCCCAACTTTTTCGGGGCTGTACATCAGTGTACCGCTTGTGTGAGGGGTAAGGACCTGAACCTGATTTCAGAAGGCCAAATGTCCGCTCGATATATGATCTTGTTCTCCTCTGCGCCTTATTATAACAAGTCTCCTGTGGTGTAGCAGGGTTTCTCTCAGGGGTCAGCCATGGCAACTATGGGTATCCAGCGTCGCCTGCAAAACATGAATGGACTGTGGAGGTGATCGAGTTGTGTTTTGGGAGGAATTTCCTCCGATTTATGGAGGCAATTCTGCTGTTTTTGTACTTCTAATCTGGCGACAATGGGTTTTTGTTCTTTGGCGGTGATTCCGTCGCAGGAATTAGCCCCAGAGCCATTCCTGCTGATTATTGACGGATTTACTGCTGGAGGAATTACTGGCAATTTTTGGGTCCCTAGTAATTTCGCATAGTGGTAAAGTTGGCAGTAACGCACTTATCGCCAAACTCGTAATGAGGCCTAAAGAAATGTCAGTCGTAGAGACATTTGTGATAACTGAAGAATCCAGAGCAAGGCAAACACCCTCCGAAATTAAGATCTTTTCCATTCTCGAGAATATTTACGTTAGTCATTCTAGTTTTATCTGAGAACACCTTTTTACAAATATCAAGTCATAAACATTTCCCTTGTCACTTTGTTGTTTTGTTATAGTGTGAGGGTCAGGATAGAAGGTTTTGTACACAAGGAAGGCCTTTTGATTCATGACATCCTAACAGAGACAGATCCTTAGTTTTGGTTTCTAGGTAATGAAACTTCACTTCAGAATAGGATCCGAGAGGCATTTTCCCCAACCCTTTTAATTTGAATAAAAGTCTATACCAAAATATGACCGCTTTTAATTCTGGCCCCTCACACTATGCAAAAACAACTTAAAGATGGTTACTCTAACCCAAATTCTGCAAGCCCTCGATCTGCAGGACTGGTTGGTTTCCCTGGACCTTCAGGATGCCTACTTCCATGTGCTGATTTATCGAAAGCACAGAAAGTACCTAGGGTTCATGGTGGGCCAACACCACTACCAGTTCAAGGTTCTGCCATTCAGTCTTTCCTCAGCAGCCAGGGTTTTCACAAAGCTGGCAGTGGCTTGCCTCAAAACGGAGGGCATTTATGTCTTTCCCTACCTGGACGACTGGCTCGTCAGAGCTCACTCCCCAGATCTGGTGTTGGAGCAGCTACTCCAGATATGTACTCTTGCAGAGATTTGGCTTTTCCAAGAACGTCCAAAATTGTGATTTTACCATTCCAGTCTCTGATTCATCGTGGCAGTCCTAGACACTCGCCTGGGCAGGGCTTTCTGCCAGAGGATCAAGTGGCGAACATCTTTAGGATGGTCAATATCCTCCAATCCCCGGAACAAGTCCTGGCCTGGGCTTTCCTGATCCTTCTGGGGCGCATAGGCCACCTGCATCCTTTGGTGCCGGAGGCAAGGCTGCACATTAGTTCACTTCAGTGGTTTCTCTGTTGGCAATGGTCACAGTTTCAGAGCCACATGTCGGACCATAAACAGGTGTTTCAGGAACTTGCGTGGGCTAGGTGGAAGGCTGTATGAGATAACTTGCTGAAAGGGCACCTTGTTTCACCAACCTTGGCCCCAGGTAACAGTGATCACAGATGGTTGACTGGTTGGGTCACTCACCTGTCAGGCCTAACAGTGAGCGGACTGTGGTCTCCCACGGCGTCTCTGGAACACATCAACTTGCTGGAGTTGAGGGTGGTCAGGCTCGCGCTGGTTGCTTTCCTGCCCTCTGTGAAATGCAAGGAAGACTGATCACTTCAGACAACGCTGCCTTAACGAGGCAGTGTGTAGTCCTTGATTCATCAGCGAGTTCTGAGGGACGCACCGACGGGCGAGTGGACTTTTGACCTCCTCATTCTGCTGGTTCTCAGGAGGTTGTGCCTGTTTGGAACCACAGTGATCCTGATCGCTACAGGCAGGGCCCAGAGAACCTGGTAACTGGAGTTTCTGGACATGTCCATCTGCCCTCCCTGGCACCTTCTCTGGAGAGTGGACTTGCTCTCCCAATCGGAGGGGCGGGCCTTCCAAACGAACCCAAGGAGCCTGAACCATCATGCATGGCTACTGAGAGTTACAATGAATGGACTTGTTGGCCAATGTCCTAAATGTGCTCCTTTTAGCTGGGAGGCCGGCTATAAAATCTATGTATACCTGCAGGTGGCATACATTTTCAGTTTGGTGCTGGGAGAGGGACCTGGATCCTTTATTTTGTCCTCTATCCCCAACAATGGATTTTCTGCTTTCCATGGCCCAAGCAGGAATGCAGGTTGCCAATGTCAAGGGTTTCCACAACGCTATTTCGGTTTTCAAGAGGTCCCTGGAACAGGACTCATTCTTCACAATCCCCACTGTTATGCAGTTCTTGAGGGGTTTGTTTCACCAATTTCATCCCTCCACTTTGTGGTTGCGGCAGGGGATTTGAATTTATATTTTAAGTTTCTTATTGGCGCTCCGTGTGAGCCACTTTATTTCTGTTCTATTAGATTTCTCAACCTTAAGGTGATTTTCCTGGTTGCCATGAGACGGGTGAGTGAGCTCGAGGCGTTGTCCGTTTTGCTTCCCCATTTGTTTTTTCCAAACAAAAGTTGACGTTGAGAGGAAGACCCTGCCAAAGGTGGCCACTGATTTCCATCTCTCTCACCATATCTAACTTCCGGTGTTTTTTTTCCGCCGCCTCACACTTCCCCAGCAGAGTAACTATTGGCTGCACCTGGTACAGGCCCTTAAGTTATACGTTTCTCCTGCTAGAGAGGTTAGGACCGATGACTAGCTTTTCGTTGTTTACGCTCGTGCTGGCATGGCAGTGACCAAACAGACCCTGACCAGGTGGATCATTCTCTGCATGCTATAATCTGGCTGTAAAGGATGGGCCTGAGGGTCTCCGAGCTCATTCAACCAGAGGAGTGACTGCCACCTCTGCCCTGCAGAGGGAAGTCCCTGTCCTGGACACTTGTCAGGCTGAAAAGCAGGCATCTTTGCAAACATTTCCTAAGCATTACTGCTTGGATTGTCTGTTTTGCTAGGGTAGTCCTCCAGAGTTTTCTAGTTTAGTTGGTATCCTTGCTTCCTCCCTCCATGTTACATATTGCAGATGACAAATCCGTGGGAGGAGAGAATCCTTTAGAAGAAGAAATTACTTACCTATCTAATGTGTTCTTTCTGATGGATGTTCCTCATCACTCTCCCTACCTGCCCCTCTTTGCAGGAAGCTACTACACCATTGGTTGTACGGTCCTTCATCTTCAGAGTTATATGGAAAAAGGGTGGAACTGAGGTAATGGGTCATGGCTTCGCTATATCTACTGACCCTGACTTCATGTCCAGTGCGAGGCATGTACTGGCATCAGGCAAGACGACGCAGCGCTACAATGCGCCCCTGGTGGCAGAGAAAAGCTAACAGAAAAGCTGCCCTTGGATAGGGATATATAACATTGACGAGGAATCCAATTGGAGGAACATCTATCAGAAAGAACATTATCGAGAGGCAAGTAATTTGTTCTTCAGCCCGTCTGCTTCTCTTTTTGTTCCCCTTTTCCCAGTGATGAGACCTCTCGAATTCTCCGCTGAATTGGACTTTTCTTTGCAGCAGGAAGCTGCAATGGTGGCAAAAGCTTGGAAGTCGCCTTCCCAAACTGTGGAGAAAGGTGAAGATTGCTGCCACTTGCTCAGTCATGCCCTAAGGACGCCTTGGTGTCTAGGTCAGGAAGCAAGCACAAGACACAATGCTTATGCAGGACCGACGCACAATGGCATTTTACAGCCCTTGAAGCCTGAGACTGGCTTTGGTGAGGACATGACGGAGGTTAAATTAGCTAAACACTGGTATGTTGCTTAAACAGTGCTCTGAGCATTCAGAAAAAGGTAGCTGCGGTCAGGGAGTGTAGCCGGCTTCGTCTAGAATACCAAATAACAGAAACAACACACCCTAGTATAATTTAACAGTACTACTAATGTCATTATAGGTAAACAATGGATATCCCGTTTCTCTTGACAGTGGCTAATAATTGCACCTTAAATGGAGTACTCACAGGGACCAATATATGATGTTGGAAATTGGCACCAATTTTACTTAGGAGAGTGGATAAGTCATCATTGTACAATTGGCTGATCCTGCTTTTATTGACACACATTACCAACTCAAAACACTGTCTGAAAGCTTTTTGGTCTTTATTGTAAAGTATGCTAGGAAAGGCCTATTTCATGGCTGTTAATAACCAACAGTGACTTCAACCCAGGAATCAAAATGTTAGCAGTCAAGTGATGCAGAGGAAAATTCAAAATATGCTGAGGAGACAAGTACCCGTGAAAACTAATTTTAAATGATAACCATTAGACCTTCTTGGCAGCTTCTCACCATTTCAATAATCAGGCACAAGTACCCTGATATGTGCACTAATCTGCATTCACTCACTGTCACCCCCTTCCAGCCCCCACATTCCAAGACCTCTGCAGACAAAGGAGGAAGGAAGCATTTTGTAATACAGCAAGTACACACAGGTAGAGACAATAGGGATAGCAGACAGATAGGAATAAAAGAAAACACTAGAAGCAGAGTGCACTTACCGGCGCCTGGTCCGGTTGCAGCGGGAGGTTTGGTTTGAGCGGAAGCAGCCCCACTATATCCACCCTTACAGAAATCCCCTGTGTTGCGCACCTGGCTCAAGTCATCATAGCCTGCAAACAGACAGACAGCCATAGCCCTCAGCTTCAGAAAAACCGCAGACATACACAGCACGAAAGTGGACACGCCCCAAGCTTACTCTCAAGGTTCTGTTCACCTCCCAAACCACCATGAAAGATAACCAGAAAAACAGGAAACCGCCATGGCAAAGCAGCCTGAATGTGTGTGTACTTTAAAGAGGCACATACACTCCACCAGCCTCAGATCTTTTGACTACAGAAGAACCAGCAAGATTTTAATGAGAACTCTATGAACACAATATCGCACACTCTGGTACATAGGGGGTAATGTTCCACAAGTGTTAACACAAAAATGCCTCCATTTTCAAAGCCATCCTCATACAGTTGTCCTTTTGCTTCTTTATGCCCCTCTCTCAGCAGTGCAATAGCAACATTCAGATTTCAACATAAAATGTAATAATCCAATGATAATTTAAAATGTGCAACTGTGTTTGGGCTTCACATGCTAGATTTCCCTAACCGCCGGAACACGACATGTCCATCACATCATGACATTTGCTTTTGGGCCTAAGTAAAAGTGGTTTTGAATTAAGTATGGAGCTATAAGGAATATGTAACTAGTTGGTGATGTTCTGTAATGACAGGGGGCAGCCAGGCCTGTTCCACCTGAAAGCCAGCTGTTGCATTTGAACTGTTATTGCAATCTGTAGCCAAGCTAGAAAAATATAGAGAATCTTCATACATTGCAGGGCTCGCAAAATCTACTAGCCCACTAGCATTGGCGAGTAGTTTTAATGAAGGGCAAGTACCCTTTGCATAATACATGACCTTGTTGGCGAGTATGGGGATGTTAGAAACATTTTTCATTTACTGCAAACACACCGTTTGCAGTTATTGGCAAACACAAGTTTCACTGTGCATGCTTGACAGCATTGCACGAAATATGAAGTGCACTTCTGGTGACCTGCATCATTTTACAAAAAGCACTGGTAAATATTGTGTCACCAGTCACCATGGGGCAAGTGCAATTCTCTTAAGTCGAGTATGTAAACTAAGGAACTCGCCCTGCAGGTTTTGTGGTATTTGTAAGAATTTGCATGGCCTGGGTGCAGTTTCAAATGTTTATTAGTTATCTAATATGTAATGTTTTTGAAACCCCTACTGGTGCAGGGTTCTGATAAATCAACTTTAGAGGACGTGCAAAGTTTTGACGCAAATGTATTAGCTCTCTCTTTGTAACAAGGAAGAGCAATTAGCCTGGGATTTAAGGATCAGGAGTTTGGTCTAAAGCACAATTAACAAGAGAAACAGGAATGCAACAGAATGTCCCCAAAGGTAATAATAAAATGTTTCTTTGCATTTATCAACCTATTGGCCTTAAATGAACAACACTAAAAAAGGGAAGATATGGATACATGGCAAATATTACTTTACAGTAATAGTCTTTCTCTGGCTTGTATCAGCTTAGAATTGCATGCAATGTGTATACCTACATCCAGTGGTTTGTGCTGAATATCACATCTTGTCTTAAGACTTCGACAGGGGGTTTCTTGTAATGCTATCACTGACCTACGTGCACAGTTACCCAAGCTTCTTCACATGTTTATGTCCTCAAGATTGTTATTGGTCTGTCCAGAGGAACAGTGATAGGAGTAACTTTTTGTACCTTGAGGGGAGGATGGATGTGCTCGTTCTAGGAATTATTTTCCCACAGATTCTTTATCTTGATAGAACGCTATCCAGCATTAGCTGCTTGTAAATGTTTGACAGGGGGCATAATTCGAGCCGATATTGCAGACAACTCTATCCTATATGGCCGCACCATTCCCCGACAACAGACGTGACATCGTATAAAAGGATGCACTACACCCCACAATCCCAGTGTCAGCCTGCGAGAGGAAACATGCAGTGATGGAGAAAGGTATAGAAACAAACGAAAACCGCAAACAAATTGCTTGCTTACCTTTCTCTTCTAGATTTCAAACTTAAAACACAACCAAAAGAAGCAGGGCTGTCTATTAAGTGCACTGCTGATGCCACAAAACATAGCACTCTGCTCCTCATGTAACGCAAACAAAAATGAGACTGCAGAATGCAATTAAGACAATGGACTTCCAAGCAGGGTAGGCTGGGAGGGTGATGCATCTGTGGGAGAAGAATCCATAAGAAAGAAGATTACTAAGTAATTTCTCCTTCAATGGATTGCTCTCTCCCACAGATTCCTCATCTTGATAGACTCCCAAAGCAGTAGCAATGCTGGAGAATGGTTGGAGTTTTTTTTAATAATTACTGCAACACATTATTGCAGTGTTTGAGGACAGGACCACCCCCTCGTACAAAGGAGAATGGTTGGAAGTCACACCAAAAAGCTCTGGCGATCCACCTATCCCAGTTCCGCGTCTGCCCCATGGACCAAGTCCACGCTATAATGTAACCGGGCCCTCCCCTCTGAAGAGCCGTGGCGGCCGCAACCTCTCTGGTAGAATGGGCTCCAAGCCCCGCTGGAACCTCCTGACCCACTGTGTGGTAGCACTCAGAAATACATAGCAAACTATCTCTCGCTGGATAGTGCCAAGTAATTGCTTGCCCAAACCTGGATTGCAAATAAGCCAAAAACAGGTCATTCTTCCTGAAAAAGCCCATTCTCCATTCTAGACGGGTAGAAACTCAGCGCCTTCTTGGGATCCAATCTCCTCGTCCCTTCAAGGATGTCGTGGAGGGTAAAAGGTTGGTTGTTCAATGCTCTGGCCCAGGTGAAATTCTGACAGCACTTTTACAAAAAACCTGGGTGCACTTTCGGGGAGATGTTTTCCTTAAAAAAAAAAAAACTTCAAGGACCCTTCTAGCAGATATGATTGCCATCAAAAAAGCAGTCTTCAATTTGACTAATCTGATGGGAGCTGAACGCAAAACCTCACACGGAGCCGCCATCAGAAAGGTGAGAACCAACTTCAGATCCCAATCCGGGACCACAAAAGTTGACAGAGGAAAATTAACTAGGCCCTTCAAGAACTGGGCCACCACTGGATGGTAAAAAGGAACCTTGTTCTGCCATAATTTTAAAAAGGGAGAGAACAGCCAGATACCCCTTCAATGTGCCCACTTTTAGGCCTGATTTGGCTAGGGCCAACACAAACTCCACAGAGGAATGGGACACAACATGGGGTCCATTGCTTTCACCAAGTCACAAAGCTTCTCCATCTGAACCCATACAGAGACCTAGTGGATGGTCTATGTACAGCCAAAAGTACCCCCAGGACCTCTTCGCCGAAGTCCCAGTCTCCATACCTCAGCCTCTCAAGAGCCAAACATGCAGGTTGAGAGGGTCCGGTTGAAGCACAGTGCCTTCAGACTGACAAAAGGTCCTGCCTCTGAAGAAGCCGGAGAGGAAAGCAGTTCCAGGAGATCCAGGTGCCATACTCCCTGCCAATTCCAAGATGATTAGGTGAGCCCTGTATTTCCGCAACCTCCTGAGAACCCAAGAGATGACTTATCACAGGAATGCAAAAGACACGTAGAAGACCCACTACACTAAAAATGCGTACCCCATTGCCCACCATGGGGCAATTCCTACAAACAGAACTGCTTGCACTTGCTGTCCACCGTCAGAAATAGACCCACCACCTGGGTGCCCCACTGGGTGAATATCTCCGTAGTGACCTATGGGTATATTTCTGTAGTGACCTATGGGTATAGCTCCCCCTTGCGACGAGCTGCAGAGACTGAGATGTTGTTCTCTAGCATCCAGAAGGTACAAGTTACTTACCAGTAACTGTTGTTCTCCAGCATGGGACTGGCATGGAATGACATGCTCATGAAGAAAGAATACATAGCAGGACACACATACACAACCACAGGAGGTGGCAAGGCTCAACAGAAGCAATCCCTTACCTCCTCACCAGGCTCACCTTCAAGCGAACATTTTGCGCAGCACTGATTGGCGCGACTCTGGACTCCTCCCTGGAATCCCTGTCGATGCAGTAGAATCTCGTGAAGGTGTGCGTCGATCGCCACGTAGCAGCCCTGGTGATGTCAAGCAGGGGCACACCAGACAGGAAAGCCGTAGTAGCAGCGATCGCTCTGGTAGAATGGGCTCGCAGACGGCAAGGCAACGGTCGGTTTGCCAACCGGTGACAGTGAGTGATACAGCCAGAGACGCATTCAGAAATGGAACCCTTGGACAAGGCTTTCCCATGGTTCACAGGACCAAAGTTCACAAAAAGCGGAGAACTTTTCCAGAAACTCTTCGTGCGGGCCACATAAAACTTCAGCGCTCTAGCCACATCCAGCGAGCAAGTGCCAAGTGCATTCAGCCGGCGACGAAGGCATCTGAAAAAAAACACAGGTAACACCAAGGGCTTGTTTAGATGAAAGTCTGACGGCACCTTGGGCATGAAGGAGGGGTGCGTTCGCAGCACCACCCTAGTCTTGTGGAAAGTCAAGTAAGGAGGTTTACAGGATAGGGACTGGATCTCACCCACTCGGCGTGCCAAGTTGATGGCCACGAGAAAAGCCGTCTTCCACGACGGACTTGAGCGGGACAGAATGCATAGGCTCGAATGGGGCTCCTATAAGCCTAGTAAGTATCACATTGAGCTCCCACGCCGGGGCCTTCACCGGCAGGAACGAGCAGCATAGTCATTTGACAAATTCCTTGACTAACCGGTGCAACCACAAAGAGGGTTGTCCTGGGGACCTGGTGTAGCGGGAGATAGCCACCAGATGAGGGGCCGTGACCTGTGAACGGCACCAAATTCTGAATCTCTTCCATTTGAGTCTGTAGCATTTCAAAGTAGATTATGCTCTGGCCTTGTCGAGTACCTCCTTGCAGTTCGCCGGAAGACCGCAACCCCCAAACTCTAGCACTGCAGGAGCCAGGCCTTCAGGTTCAATGCTCCTGGGCCGTGGTGCAGAAATGCGCCCCCTTCCCTGGTGAGAACAACCGCGACCACCATCAGCTTGACTGGAGAGGACGCTGACATGTTGAGAAGGTCCGGGTACCAGATCTGCCTCAGCCACGCCGGTGCAACGAGGATCATCCTACACCAGCACGGAGTTGATTGATGACTCGAAGAAGCAACAGAGGGAATGCATACAGAAACAGGCCTTCCCAGGGGAATGAGAAAGTGCCCCCTCCCACCCCATGCTCCCTGGCTGGGGAAACCTGCTGGCGAACCTCTGACACTTGGTGTCTGTCACCATCGCAAACAGATCGATCTGAGGATTGCCCCATCTGTTAAACAGGTTGTCCACTTGGTCCTGCTGAAGTTCCCACTCGTGGCACGAGCGTAGCTCCCTGCTGAGGGAGTCGGCGACAGTGTTTTGTACTCCTGCCAGGTGGAATGAGGAACATCCCCTGGGCGACGGCCCAGTGCCAAAAATCCTGCGCCTACCTGGAGAGCACCGGGGATCTGGTGCCCCTCGTCTTCCGATGTAAAATATTGTGGTGGTATTGGCCGTGAAGACCCTCACCACCTTGCCCTTGAGGGACGGCATAAACGACTTGAGGGCACAAAACACTGCCTGCAGTTCCAGCACATTTATGTGTAGCATCTCCCTTCCGGCAGCCACAGGCCTCTGGCGTGAAGACGTCTGGTGTGGGCTCCCCATCCTTTCAGAGAAGCATCCGTCGTGACCGTCTCCTGGTACGGGCGTTCTGGAAATACGTGCCTCCGGCGACATTGAAGCGCACGTCCCACCATCTGATCGCCCGTTGGAACTCCTCGTTGAGCTCGATGTTGTCCTGGAAGGCTCCGGACACCTGAACCCAGCGGGCGTCGAGGAACTCCTATAGAGGCCGCATCCGTAGCCTGCAAAGCCGAATCAGGTAAATGCAAGAAGACATCATGCCGAGCAGCGACTTGATGGTTCTGACTGTGGCGATCTTCAGTGCCAACAGCCATTGCACCTTGCCCAAGATGGCCGATATTCTTTCCTCTGACGGTGACGCCAGGCACAACACCGTGTTGAGCCTGGATGCCAGGAACAAAGCATCCTGCGATGGAGTTAAGCAGGATTTTGCATAGTGCACCGAGAACCCCAGATCCATCAGAACACGGACGGTCGGTCTGCTCTGTGTGTTCGACGGCGGTGTCCCTTGACCTGGCCCAGTTATCCAGGTAGGGGTAAACCTAGATTCCTTGCAGTCGCCGATGGGCAGCCACCGGTGCCAAGCACTTGGTTAAGACTCTGGGCGCTGACTTCAGCCCGAAAGAAGGAGCTTGAACTGATAATGCTTTGCCTGAACGATGAAGTGAAAAAACTTGCAATGTCCTTTGTGTATGGGGACGTCTCCCTCCTCCAGCTGGCCGAGCACGTGCTGTAGCGTGACCATGCGGAATTCTGGGACTCTATGTAGTTGTTGAGCCGTAGTAGGTCGAGAATGGGTCTCCAAGCCTTCTTTCGTACAAGGAAGTACCTTCAGTATACTCCGGAGTCGCTATGGAAGCAGCTCTTTCGCCCCCTTCTGTAACATGGCCTGCACCTCCAGCAGAAGCTGAGAGGTGTGATTTTCCTGCCGGGCCACCAATGGTATACACAGTCACTTCCGTTGGAACTATAAGATGTGTCCGTGGGCGAGAGCGCCCAGCACCCATCTGTCTGTGGAGATGGTCTCCCACACGCCGACTTTCTAGAACCGGCCTCCCACCGGGGTGCACAGGTGGGGGCCGAACGTTCTGGCTGGGTCAATCCGCTTGGAGGTCGACAGGCCGCTCTGTGGTTCCTGACGATGTCCGCTCCCGAAGGACTTGGAGCGACCCCCGTTGGCTTCCTGGGTCGAGGAGCGGGAGGGTTGGCGGTAAGAGGATGAACCCCCACCAAAACCTTTCGACGACCTGAAAGACTTCCCTCCCAAGGAACGAAAGGACGTCGTTGCTGCAGGGTGCCTAGGGCACGTGCTGTGTTTGTGTCAGCCTTGATGGCCTGAAAGGACTCATCCACCCTTTTCCCAAACAGGTCGTCTCCATTAAAGGAGAAGTCCAAAACCCTTGTTTGAACCTCCTGCCTAAAGTTGGTGGCCTTGAGTCAGCCACGAAGACAAAGACCGACTCCATTTCCCATTTGGCGGAAACCAATGTCCGCTATGTCCAGGCCCACCGTAATGGCGTGGTCCGACGCCACCTCGCTTTCCTGAGGTATCTCCAAAGCTTCCACCCGTTTGTCATCGGGGAGGATATCCAGCCGTGGGGCCAACTTGAACCACAATTCTTGGTCATATCTGGCCACGTTGGCAGCCTTGATCGTCGTTGCCGCAGAGTAGATAACCTTCCTACCCATTGAATCGAGCTTCTTTCCCTCGTTGACCGGAGAGGTGGAATAAGAAGAGGTCGCTGAGCCCGACAACTTTTTCCTGGCAGCCGCAGAGACCACCGAGTCCGGCAACGGCTGTATTTCTTTTCCAGGGTCCCTCTTCGCTGGGGCTGTAGAGGGGTTCTTCATCAACGCTGGCCCCTCATCTCAAATGGCGTCCCAGAGAGGGACCAAAAGGATGGTCCTCCTCTTCACCTCCCGACGCTGATACATGAAGCCTTCCTTCTCCGGCGATCGTGTTGAAAAACCACACCTTGTCTGGTGGAGAGGCTCTGGGTGGAAGTCGGCCATCCAGCCGTCGTCGTCGTCATCATCATCCCTGCCTGTTAATGCTGTGTCAGTGTCCCTCGGGGAGAGGGGCGATGGAGAAGGTGGTGAAGGGTGGCATGGAGGCGTAGGATGCCTCCTCTTCTTGGCCGGTGGTTCCCCCAGTGTCAACAGGGTGGCCATAACTGGTGCCACGGGCGGAGATGGCGCTAGAAATCTCCTGTGTATCTCCGACACCAGAGTGTGGAGAGAATGTTCATTGAGATGTCTCTAGGTGGCATCTGGTGTCTAGGGACGGTAGGCGCTGGGGCCTTGTAGTCGCCTCAGTGGATTGTATTCCCATCGTTGCTTTCGTCGTCGCCCCCGTCGCGGGGCGAATCTCCGGTGTTACCCTCGTCATCGCCCTCCCGGACGGTGTGGACGGAGATAATCTCATCTTCCTCGGCTGAAGAAATTTCTGTACCCTGCAGACCTTCAATACCCCCCTTTTTTCGGGTCCAGAGGGGTCGGTCTAGGACTGACGTCCAGCATCCTCTTTTCCGGAGTCTTTTCCACAGGGAGGCTCAACGCCTCCCTCCTGGGAGGAAGAGACACTGTGGCCGTCGCCTGGTCTCCCTGCGGGTCCGCCCCTGCGGCCTTCGAACGCGACGCCACCACCACTACAAGGGAGGGCAACGGCTGTGCATGGTGCACCTGGGCCTTCACGGAGAGGCTGGGCCCATTGTCCGGTTTGGCCTTCTCCTTCCTGGCTGAATCGGACACAGTCTCCTGCTTGACCTTCTCCTTCGGGACCTTGTCAGACCGTTTGTTCCCTTGGCCTTCAGTGTCGTGGGTGGGTCGGATGTCGCACCCTGCCTGGCCTTTTCTTTGGCTTCTCTCAACTTCCCCGGAGTGGTTGACTTTCTCTTGGACGACGATCCAGAGTGGTGGCAGGAGACCGATGCTGATGGAGATAACGATCGCGCTCTGACCGTCGCGGGACCCGCAGCAGAGGCGACACCGACGGGTGTGGACTTGCAGTGCTTGGCCTTTTGTTGGGCCCCCACAGTTGGAGCGCGCTCAACGGACTTAGAAGCCTGCTCAGGTTTTCTGGATCTGGGAGAGGCCTGCCCTGGGTGGAAACCAGGCTTCCAAACAATGGTGTCGATCCCTCAACGTGTGCATTGAGAAGCCACAGCAAAATGCACACTCTTCCTCCTTTTGCGTTGGGTGCAAGCAATACAGGCACTGGGAATGCTGTCGTCCATGTACACATTCCGCAAACCGCAGCAGTCGGAGCAGAGCTTGAAGATGGAAGCGCCGTCCTTCTCGTCTGTCATGATCCAAGCGATGTAGGCCTGAAGAATCTTCTCGAAGCCTCCTAGTAGAACACTCGATGAAAACAGCCCTTGAGGGGTGCTGAAAAAAATCCTAAAACAGGTCCCCGTTAGTCGGTTGGACTTCCTGTGCATAGTGTGAGGAACCAGGCATGAGACGCTTCCACATGTTTGTCGTTACAAACTTTTATTCAAATAATAGAGGGGGTTGGGAAATGCCTCACTATCCCTACTCTAGTAGTTTATTTCCCTACCTCAACCAAAAACAAAGGGGATGTCCTGTGTCAAGATGTCCAAAGCAGAAATGTCCTGCGTCCGAAATCCTATAGTAGCTCTCATTCTACAAAGTGACTATAAGATGCTAAGGGTAAAGTCTTTGGCACAGAAAATGCACAAACAAGTTCAACAAAAAGATACAAATCCAACAGAGGTTTCAAAAGAATGGTGTTTACAGTTCCAGGAAATGACTCCCTTCCCTAGTTTCCTCTCCACCAAAACAAAATTTCCAAATGAATAACCAAGTTCTTTGTAGCGGAAGAGGATAACCCTAACCTCTTGGTGTTGCAATTCACCTCCCTCCCCCTGGGAAATGTCTCCCTTCCCCAGGCCCTTTCCACAAGCAATGCAGTTCAAAATCCTAAGAGCATGGATCTTCCTTGGTATTCTCTTTTCAAAGTTCCACTACTTGGGTTCAGGTCCCAGACTCTCTAAACATGATATACTCCCCTGCTAGATTATTTTGTACAGTTTTTACACAATTTGGTGCCAGTCCTAGACTCGTAAATGCCTGGTATACTCTCCTGCCAAGACTCCTTAAAGGTTTTGCACAGTTTAAGGTTTCAGCCTTTTTCCATCATTCAACATCCAATGGGTCAATGACCCTTCTTGCAAGTTTCTCCTTTGCAGGGCTTCTGACCCTTCCTAAGCGTCTTTTCAGCCTTTTCCCCCTGTGTGCAACAATAACTTTGAAGCGCCCCGGCATACCACCTTCCCCAGCTGGACCCATCAGCTGTGTTTGGCTGCTTCGTTCTACCTCGCTTCGTGCTTAGGATGTTGCAATTCGCAGGTCGATCGGAAGAATGTCCTGCCTCTTCTCTGCCTGGTCACAAAGCCGTACGGCCAGCTTGCTGCAGTCATCCTTGCTAGGGCAGAGCTCCAGCTCTTCTGTGCCTTTTCCTTGGTAACACAGACAACCCTTCAGTGTCGGGCAGCGGTTCGCCTGCTCCTCCTCCTTCACCGAGCTCTCCCCGAACGTCTTTCAACGTGAGCCGCTTCCTCGTGCCATGTATCTCTCCCTTCTGTAACAGCTGTTGGGGATTTAAATATTCCTACCACAGCGCCACACCTTCCAACAAGAGCAAGTTGTTGGATTTCGGGCTCTGCAGATCTTCATCACTCCATCCTCCTCTTCCTCGTCCCATTGGTGTATATTGGGTCGTGTACAAGTAGGGAATAGTTAGTTGTGAGCGTCGTCTCCTTTTCCACATATGTCATAAAGGCATGGGGAATGGAGGGGACCTCCCTAAAAGGTAAAGTGGGATGTCATGTCTCAACTTGAAATATCTCACTCCTCCCCCTTAGTGCCACCTCTCTCCATGTGAACCTGCCTCACATAGCCGCGCCGAGGGTCAGGATCAGGATCAGGTAGTCACTGCAATCCCCTGGCCACATGAGAGGCTACCTCTGGGAAAGGAGTGATGCCATCAGTCTCATCACAATAGGTACGTCAAAATAGGCACCCTGAACGTCTAGTGACACCAGCCAGTCTTGGAACTGCAGAGCCTAGAGAACGTCCCTTAATGTCACCATCCTGAATTTATCCTTCAGGAATGTGTTCACATCCCTGCGGTCCAGGATGGGACGAAACACTCACCCCCCCGCCCCCTTTATTGGCAACCAGAAAGTATCTGGAGTACCAACCCAAGCCTACTTCCTCAGCTGGAACTTCCTCTACTGCTCCCTTCAAAAGAAGGGCCTGTAGCTTCTGTTGCGGCTGTTTGGAGGGAGGTGGAGGTCTGTCCGGTGGCATCTTCAAAAACGGGAGGCAGTAGCCGCACTCATTTAGCTTAAGCACCTAGGTGTTGGAAGTAATTTCCTTCCATCCGGCCATAAATCGAGAGACTCTTCCCTCTAACTGGCAAAGTATGGCAGAGACCGTGAAGAGGTTTCTGAGGCGCTGTGGACGTCGATGCTACAGCAGTAGTCGACTGTCTCGAGCCTTCTCTACCTGGTCTTGGGAAACTGCGCTGCCCTTGTTTGGCGTGGGGTGCTTGGGCCCTTCTGGGAAAGGGGGCAGTACCTCCTGTAAACCCGTCCTCTATACTCAAAGGCACAATTCTGCCATGGAGGCTGCTGCTGTACTGCCTAACCGAAAGATTTTTTTTCTAGGGACTCGTCAGCTTTGGGCAGAAAAGATGTTCACCATTGAAGGCAAGGGCCAGCAGCGTTGATTGAACATTCAGGGAAAACCCAAAGCCCCCGAAATAAGCAGACCTGTGCAAGACTGTAAAAGTGCCCATAGCACGAACCATATAGTCAGCTGTGTCCAACCTTGCTGGGAGCACTTGCCGGGCCATTTCTTTGCCATCAGCCACTATGTCTAAGAAGCAATTGTTGACGTCTCCCCTCTGGGAGGTGATCAGATGCATGCTTCTGAAATGGTGCTCCAGAGGGTATGGCAAATTTAGCAAAAACACAAGAGGCGTTTACAGATTTAAGAGCGATGCTCCCGGAGGCAAATGTTTTATTTGCCAAAGCGTTTACTTTTTTTCGACTTGCTGTCAGTGTGGAGGTTTGACGTCAAGGGCCTGGACACAACCGTCACAGCCTGCACCACTAACCCTTTAGGATTTGGGCGAGACGTTAAAAACAAAAAGGTCACCACTTGTCAGCTTTTTTTTATGTTGCATTTACAGTTTACAAAAAACCATACACAACAAAATACAAAGAAGAAAACAAGAGATAAGAATAAAATTCCATTCAACAAGAGACATCTTCTAAAATCAAAGGAAGAAGAAAATATTACAATACAAAATAACTTCAGTTTACAAAATAATATACTGCCAAAGACGGGTTTTTCTGATTCAACTCAGACATTAAAAATATAAGAAAGCGATTTAGAGATAAAATTAATGAAATAGCAGTGCCCCACATACGACACCAAAACAGATTTCTCAATACCTCTAAACATTCAATGGTGTTATCCTTGAAAAACCCAGATCGTTCTTTATCAAAGAACGTACACTCAACTACCAGGTGTTTCAGGGTTTCATAGGTGTTGCTTACCCCACAGAACCTACATTCATTATTTAGTCCATTGGACTCATCCAGCAATTTCATGCTCTGCCAACTCTTAACCTTCTCATAAACAGGTAGTTGATTAAACCTAAAACACATGAAGTTCATGCGTACAACAGAGCAGGGAAACTTTTGAATATATAAAGGCAGACATTCCCTAGCATGGATAAACCTTGAATATTCCACAAAGCTAGTATATGAATGAATACAGTCCACGGTCTCAGCCCAGTCAGACCTGAACAGAGTCTTTTTAACATGCCCCGTTCTAAGAATCAAATCCTCTTCAGATGCACAAATATACACCAACACGGAACACATCTGTTTATTAAGCTCATGCATAGATGGTACAGATCCTGCTGTCATAGCAACCTTAAGATTCTCGTACAGGGAATTATTAGGCGGAGCAATAATTCTTCTGAAGAGAGAAAGCTGTCTCCCGACATACCTTGCCTTCAATGACACCAGACACAACTTGTGTCTAATGATGGCATTAGAGATCGCTATGGACAGACAAAGTACATTCTTCCATAGAGTTCCCCGAATGGGATTCAAGAGGTCTCCCATTTTCTGGGAGCAAAGGTAAAATCCGTACAGGATAATTGCTTCAAATTTGGCCAGATAATATCGTCTCAGGGTAAGTAAAGAAAACTTACATACTTTGTGCTTTAAAAACTTCATATGAGCAGTGAGTTTCTTAACTTTATCATTCAAGAGAGATTTCCATTGATCTATACTAACCCTGTTGGCCAAATGATATCCCAGATAGGTTACCATCTTGACATGCTCCACAGTATCAGTTCCCATGTTCCAAGAATATTGAATCTCCTTGATTCTTCTGGATAAAACCAGGACTTTAGATTTCGAAGCATTAGGGAACAGATTATTTTTCACTGCATATTCATAGAAGAGCTGCATCTTCGCTCTAAGACCTCGCAGGGTTCTATGGAACAATATAAAATCGTCTGCATAGGCCATCCACTCCAACCTAACACTCCCCAACCTTGCAGGTGCGATGGAGGGACCCTGCCACAGTCCCTCAGCATCACACGTATAGAGGTCTGAAGAGCGTAGGGGCCAGGGTACATCCTTACTTAATACCTGTATAGGTAGGTATTTCAGAAGAAAGAACACCATCCTCAGTTAATCGTACACAGACAGATGTTTTAGAGTGGAGTAGAGCAATCAACTGTATCATTTTACGAGAAATGCCCATGGAAAGCATTTTATGCCAGAGCCTAAAGCTAATCACCCCATCGAAAGCACTAGTCATGGCCAACGAAGCCAGATAAACATCCCCAACATTGGAATGATGAACATAATGCCCAAGGTGAGAAAGAATAGATGCATTCAATGAAGTGCCAAGCTCTGCTGGGAACCCGACCTGAAACCTACTTAGAAGGTTACGTTCCCTAATAACACAGTTAAGATCCCTTAACAGCAGAATAGAAAAAAACCTTACTAGTGGCATCCGTTAAAGCTCTAGGATGATAGTTGGACAAATCAAGTTTGTCGCCCCTTTTAAAAATATGTACTATGATAGACTTAGACCAGGAAGCAGGTACCGTATGAGACACAAAGATATGGTTGAACATAGATTTTAAGAGCTCGACCCAGGTTCCAGGATCATCTTTAAGAGCAAAGGGGGAATGCCATCAGGACCAGGGGCCCTAGATGGTTTAAGTCTGGCAATCGCCCAAGTTTTATCCTCCTTGTTCCAATTACAAAGTCCCTTCACAGGAGAGCCCAAATCATAGTCATCAAAAGCATCTGGCAAAGCAAATTTCTTAGTATAAAGGGAAACCCATGAAGCAGAGTCTATGGGGCAATCCCTGCTCCCTTTAACGTTCCCCCAACAGCCTGTTCACCGTGGACCAAAAATAGCCATATTTACCCTTGCACAGAGACTCCAACATATTTTGGTGGCAGAGAGAGTACGTGTCCATCCTAAGGGATTTGACGTAGTTTTTATGCCTCAAGATAATCGCACGTTTGAGTTTCCAATATTCACAGGGTGTTAATCCATCTTTCCTCAGAGCCGCAAGTTCTTTTCTTTTGCGGACCTTAGAGGATAGAATTCTGTTATCTCTTACAACACTTTTCTTACTAAGACTCACAGAACTTTTTGAGTCCCTAATCTTGGGAAAAGGCCAAGATAATGTTATATGGAGAAATACCGCCGCTGATCTCAAGGTAACGGCCATATAAAACAGAAATAGATTTTTGGAGAGACACAAAGATGGTTAAATTTATGTACAATTTTCTTATTCCACAACACTATAGTACCCCTATTACATTCCAATCCCACAAGATCAGGTCTATCACAAGGGGTAAACATAGGAATAGACAAAGTGAAAAAGATAGGCACATGATCACCCAAATCAGAATTAAGATGACTTAGATAGCTGCATTGTTTCCTAATACCATCTGAGACATAAAAATTGTCAATACGTGAGGTCGACATTCCTCTGTGCAATGTATGTTTAGAGGCACGATAAGATGGCAGATGATCCAATAAGGACAAGTCCCACTCCTTGAGAAAAAGATCCCACCCAATGCCTCGCCTAAGATACACATGCTGCGCCGAGGGAAGAGCCCCGAGTGAGTTCCACCTGGCACCCTCTGCACAAAAGAAGTTGAAGTCCCCTCCCAAGATAACTTGAAAGCCACACCCCCTCTGAATCCATTCGTAAAGAATTTCTCCAATCCCATCTTCTATAATGTCAGCGGTAACTTGCATAGGATTCCAATAAAGATTAAGCAACAATATTGGAGAAAAGCCAGCTCCCAAATTTAAAGCAATTGCCAAAAGCCATTCCGAGCAGCAGCGAACTGCACACGAAAGACCCAAATTACGATCTATAGAAATGGTAAGACCTCCTCTCGGACACCCCTCATCCCCCCCCTAAACGCAGGAAAAGAGATAGTATGGTACCCCTCTAGTACAGGATTGGCCATCAGCATAGTCTCCTGAAGTAAGTATATTCTAGGAATACTAGCACAGGTAGAATTAAGTAGCAATTTATACAAGTTAGAACATCCGCAGGTATTCCACAATACTACTCCATGACTATCCTGTCATGCATGTACCGTACCTAGCCTTAGACTTTCTAGAGATCCAAGGGCAGGTTGTATCCAAGACCAATCCTGGCCATTACCCAGAAGATTAGATGTAAGAGATATTACAGTTCCAGAGTCACCCGTAGGTACAGATGTAGGCCCCAAAGCGGTTTCTGGGAGTAGATGGCACAGGTTTTCCAAAGGAGAGAAAAGTGTTTGCATTAGCAGTGTCCTGCAGTTCCACCAGGTCAAATCCCATGGATATATTGCATTGTTGGTCCCAGACTATGGTGGCAACCATACATGAGTGGAAATTACTGACCATTCTGCCATTGGCTTCTCTAGGGAGAGATATGGCATCTATATTGTCAGTAGTTATCGATCGAAGAAGCAGAATTGCCTTGAGAAAAGCCACTAACCCTACCCTGTTGAGGTTGGTCACCTTTACACCTTGCATCCAGCCTATGATCTTGCTGCTGGGTCGCACAGTTTTACTCGCGTCCACTGGACTTACCCCCAAACCAGCCAGAAAGCCCAAACTCGATACAGCTCCACCCAAGACTTGACTAGGAGCCATACTACCAACCTGTAGTGCCAGAACTGGACCTGTGGCCCCACCCATTAGAGATCCGCAAAGCCTCACCACAACATTGGGCACCAACAGATCCCTCCTAGGCTAGTCCTCTTGTCTATCTGCCTGATTTATTCCAGAAAGACCAGTATCCGCCACCAGAATGGCAGCTGGTACATTAATAGCCACACTAGGCTGAAAGAAACCAGTAGATGTGCGAGCATGCGTTGTACTAATCACCTTATCAAATGCTGTCATCTTAGTATGTTTAGTTTGCGGTCATTCCAGCAAATTATCACCCTCAGCCCCCCTTTTCAGATCTCCTAGAGGGTCTTCAAAGATATTCCATAGCCTTTAGTAGTACTAGAAACCAGGCCTGGACTTGTCACCAAGACTACAGGCTCAGAAGATTCCTCAATCTGTTCAACACAGCCCTCTTTATCAGATACCTCATGATGATTTAAATTACGAATGGCATTGAGGTTGGAATTTCTCCCCCTAATCTTCACAGAGGACATGTTTTTGGTATTTTGGTATTTTTTGCTTTCATCCTACGCCTTTTGCCGCTTATACAATTAGTAGGCTCAGACTGTATATCCACATCCTTTTCAACAATAGAGAGAATAGAGTCAAGCACCAAAATTGCCTCATGTTCAGCAGCACCGTCATTCAAACAACCCATAACTTCTAACAAAGCTGAAGGACTGTCCATGCGTTCCTCGACCGGATTGTCCACTGGCGGAGCAAGAACCTATCTTTCAGGTTTTTCAGAATCCCCACCATTGGGGCAACATTCTACAATGTCTACCTGGGGTCTAACCAAAAGTGCCTCCAAAATAGACATTTTCTCATCCAGCTTCAAAAATCTAGAAGTTTAATCATCTTGAGCATTAAAACCCATAACAGCAGATTGATTCATAGAATTCAGATTATTAAGTTGATTGTCAAAACCAGACATACGAAGAGTAAGATCATTAAATGCTGAGCTGCCATGGACCTCCCCCCATATTTTCCTGCCTATCACATAAGGCCTTTAATGCCAAATTCAGACTAATATGTAAATTAGACAAGAGTGGAAATTAGTTCATATATCCCCATCTCAGATGTGCCTTTAGGTATCCCCTTCTTAGGATGAGTTTCAGAGGATAAACCAGATTTAGAAGTACACAGAACAATCTGGGAGTTCATTGTGGTAGTCATACTAGGGAGAGCATTACAGTGAGAGGGCATAGCAGGTGATAATTCCAAGTCAATATTATCTCGCAGCAGATCCTTAGTAGCATTAGCTACCTTGTGGAACAAGTCCTCCAAACAGCTCTCCTGAGTTAAATCCTGTTGTGGTATAACAAGAGGAGACTTTAGAGGGCATTGTTGTTTCAAATGAGCCCCATAACTTACAGGCAGATGATGAAAAACATTCCTAGAGGGCTCACCCTCCTTACAATTTCCAAAGACAAAAACATTGGATCTGTTACAGATAGACGACATTTTAGATGCACACCAGTCCGAAAATGATTCCCCCAATCCACCAGCCATCCCAAATTTTCCCATTTGAGCAGTGGATTTAAAAGACCCGATGGGTTGGGGAGTAGATGCATGGAATCTATTTTTCTCATAGTCGAAGGAGCGGCCATTACTTCAGTTTCCTTGAGGCACTCTGCATCAGTTAGTTCCAGCAGTCCAGCATCTAATGGAACGTTTTTCACAATATCCAAAATCCCTTCAATTGAATGTGAAAGATTTGAAGAAAGTATACCCACATGCAAGTCCTCCTGCCCAGGATTAATAAGTGCAGTGGTTAGGGTAGCATTCTCACCAACTGGCCCCTTAACAGTAGCATCCGCGGACTCTCTGTTGTAACTTGCCGCAGATGCAAGTACCGGCAGTGATCTTTGTGTTAAGTCGGGATTCAAGTGTGAACTAGCCCCCAAATTATGGGCTTGTTCAGGTTCCATATCACAGGTACTGGCCCAAAATCACTTCTCAAGGTAATCATAGTACACAGATCAGGAAACTGTTATTATGGTAATACAGAGGTAAATCAGAGTGCAGTGTATACAGAGAACAATGGCAAAAATCACTACAAGGAATTTCAGGCAGAAGTGTCAGCTCAAAGGCAAAGCCCACAGTCACTGACACAGCCCCTAAACTTCTTTTCAGTTAAAATTAATCTCACAGTGACCGCGGTCCAGAGGGGGCAGAATCTTACTATTGTGTTCCGGTCACCTCAGATAACGGGTAAAAGGCCTTAAAGCCCGCAGCCCCCGAATAATAGCTGCACACGTGCTCCGATGAACCGCGGCGCAGGGGACTTCTTACATACCAAATAAAAAAACAGAAAAATTAAAAAATAAGGGAGAGTGTAGGCAGTGAAACACCACCCCTCTCAGACTCCACATCACCGCAGGAAGGCAAGCTAAGCAGCCCCAACACGTGAAGCGGGGGACTGCTCCAACCGCAGTGCAGCGACTCCAACTAAACCACTAAGCTCACCCGTGGAACAGCGCTGTGGGAATGGAGCAACCTGAAGCCTTGTGTTCCCTCACCGTCAGTAAAGTAAGCCTACCGAGCCGGTCCACAAGCTGCAGGGAGTCAGCTGGGGGTCTGCACGTCTCAGACTGCTCGCACAGTAGGGAGTCAGCTGGAGGCTTCTCTCTCTCGCTGCCTCCGCACAGGCACACAGTCGGGAATCAAAGGAAAGCACCTTCACCAACCAACTGAATAACGTGTCAAGCCGCACCTCACGTGAGCCTTTAGCTCGAAACTCGTAACACTCTTAACACAAACAGAGGCCGCTTCCGACACTTTCGGCTTTTATTTTTCCAGTCTCTAGCACTGGTGCGGTCGCAAGGCCATGACTGGGTCTGTTATGGAAGCATTGAACGGCAAAGCCCATTCAGTCACTGGCCCATGGTCGTGGACGTCGATGAGGTCATACTGAGCCAGGCTTCGACAGAGCGCCGAGCTCAAAGACCACAAAGACATTCTTTACTGCTTTGCGCTATTGTGCTTTCAGGTGCGTGTATGGATTTAGCTGTTGGAATTAGCGGGGTATGGCGGCCAGGTGCACCATGATAGAGGTGTGAGGCAGTCCAGGCTTGGCCAAGGAAAGCAGGTATGGTAGGATCTGCAGGGCTGTGACACGCAGGAGTAATCTTCCAAACCTGGCACCACACGGAGGAACGCTTCCGCTTATGGCCGTAACAAGAGGCTCTGGCCTTGGCCAGGATGACCTTATACTTCGCAGGTAAAGAATAATGTCCAAATTCTAGGGCTGCAGGAGCCAGGCCCTGAGGTTCAGTGGTGCTGGGTTGTGGTGCAGAAGCGCCCATCCTTCTCTGGAGATAAGATCAGGAAGTAGTGGCAGGCTGATGGACAAAGCTGCCGACAGACATAGCAGGTCTGGATACCAGATTTGTCACGGCTATGCTGGAGCAATGGGTACCATCCTGCAGTGTCATTGTCTGAATGTGTTGATCACTTGTATCAGGAGTGAGAAAGGAGGAAAAGCGTACAGGAAAAGTCCCTGCACGCAAATGAGAACGCATCTCCCATGCTCCTTGGTTGCGGGAGCCTGCTGCCGAACTTTCAACACTTGGAATTCGTTGCTGTTGGGAAAGAGTCGATCTGGGGTGGACCCCATTTGTGCAACAGAAAATCCACCTGGTCCTGGCAAAGTTATCACTCATGGCAAGAACGTAGCTCCCTGCTGATCGAGTCTGTGATGGTGTTTTTGGTGCCCGCCAGATGGAAAGGGACGAGAAACATGTCCCGAACAGCCCAGCTCTGCAGCTCAGAGCGGAGCGTGTGTCCCGCCCGGTTTCGGGATTTAGAACATGGTAGTGGTGTTGTTCACCACCTTGCCCTTTAGTGACGGCAGGAAGGACTTGAGGGCCCAGAAGACTGCCTTAAACTCCAGGACGTTGATGTGAAGAGCTTTTTCTTCTAGTAGCCAGAGGCCTCCGGTGTGTAACTGTCCGGTGTGGGCTCCCCAACCTTCCAATGAAGCATCTGTGGTGACTGTCTCCTGGTACGTGGGACTTGGAATGGAGACCTTTCTTAGAGGCGAGGGCGCACCCCCCCACCACGGTATCGCCCGACAGAACTCCTCATTCAGGGTGATCTTTTCCATCCAGAATCCTGAGACCTTCAGCCACTTCGTAGCCAGAAACTCCTGGAGAGGTCTCATCCGCAGCCTAAAAAGGTGTACGAGGTTGATGCAAGAGGACATCATGCCCAACAGCGACTTGACTCTCACTATAGCCGACAGCGCCGCTGACAGGCGCTGTACTTACCCTAGGATGGCTACCACCCTCTCTTCCGAGGGTGATGCCAGTCGGGCTCCCACAAACAGAGCGTTTTGTGGTGGCTAAAAGCAGGACTTCAGATAATCTATGGAAAATCCCAACCCATCAGCAGACTGACAGTCCTCGTCGTGTGTTTGCTCACCAACGTGTGGGAGCTGGATCGGACCATCCAATCGTCCAGATAAGGGTCGACAAGGATGCCTCGAGATGAAGGTGGGCCGCCACATGAAGCCAAGCACTTCGTTAAGACTTTTGGGGCCAACTTCAGGCCGAAGGGGAGCGCCTTGAACTGATAGTGTTGTCCCTGTACCAGGAACCCGCAGGAATTTGCAGTGTTTCCGGTGGATGGGGATGTGGAAGTAGGCGTCCTCCAGATCCAGTGATGCCAGGAAGTCGCCTTCTTCCAGATGGCCAAGCACGTGCTGCAATGTGACACCATCCTGAACTTCTGTGACTTCAAGTACTTTTTGAGGCGTCTCGGGTACATGATTGGCCTCCAGCCTCCTGTCTTCTTTCACGCCAGAAAGTATCTGGAGTAGACACCGGAGCCTTGGAGGCGATGAGGGACGGGCTCCATCGCCCCCTTTTTTAACATGGCGTGGACCTCCTGCAACAGCTGCGCCATATGCTGTTCTTGTCGAACCATAGGGGGAATACGAGGACACCAGCGTTTGACCTCCAAGGTGTGCCCCTGTCCAAGAGCATCCAGCACCCATCTGTCAGTGGTGATGGTCTTAAACGCGTTGACAAACTTCACCAGCCGGTCTCCCACTGGGGTACACATGAGGGGGCCCGAGCCAACGGCCGGTTCTGGCCTGTTGCGTTGCCGGGCCCTGCCCTGCAGGCGGCACAGTCGCTGTCCTGTGCTACCATATGCCTGTGAGTGACCTCTGTACGACTCTTGTGTCGTGGAGCGGGTAGGTTGCCGATAAGGGGTGTTATATCCCTTGGAGGACCTGCCGGACTTTCCTCTTAAGGAACGAAAGGACAACAACTGACTTTGCTGCAGAGTACACAGTAAACATGCCGCCTCCCTGTCCGTCTTGATCACTTGCAGAGACTCATCAACAGTCTTGCCAAAAAGGTTCTTACCATCAAATGGCATATCCAACACTTTATAACACTTTAAACTGAATGTCCGGTCTGAAGTTGGTGGCTTTGAGTCATCCCTGCACCCGAAACGACACTCTGTTGCCCATTTGTCGGAAACCTGCGTCTGCGATGTCCACTGCCACTGTAATGGCGTGGTCCGATGCCACTTCCCCTTCCTGGAACAGAGCCAGAGCTTCCACTTTCTTCTCAAGCAAGAAGCCCAGAATAGGACCCGGATTATACCATAGTTCGCTGTCATAGCTGGACAAAATGGCCAGGGCGTTGGCAGCTTTAATGGTGCTGGCAGCAGTGTATATGATTCTTTTCCCCATCGCGTCCAGTTTCTTCCCCTCCTGGTCCGGGCCATCATGGACGAAGACAACTGGTTCGCCAATGGTTTTCTGGCCGCGGCTGAGACCACAGAGTCGGGTGAAGGCTGGGACCTCAGGCATTTGGGGGCCAGAGTCCGGGACCCTGTATTTCATCGAGCCTATCTCGCTTGGGCAGCCCGGTGCTTGGGGTCTTCATCAGGGCCAAGCCACCCTCCCAGATATCGTGCAGCAAGGGGACGGACATGATGGTCATCTTTGGTAAAGGAAACCTTCCTTTTTATTCGGCTCAGGTAACAGATGAAACCGCTCTGAGGCCCTGGATATTATAGCATGAAACAGCAGATCTCATCCGGTGGAGTGGCCCTTATTTGCGGTCCCAATAATAATCTTCAGTCAGAGCATCCTCGCCCTAGCTGGTACAAATTTGTACCGGCTTCTCCAGGACAGCCCGCAGACCTGTACTCTTCTTAGGCTCAGCAGGAGCCTTACCCCTTTCCCTCTCCGGAGACTTCAGGGGCAGAGCAGACAGGGGAGCTTTCCTCATTCCAGGGGCCTTCGCAGGCCCCTCACGCCTTGGGGGCAGTGACAATCAAGGAGTAGCTGTTGTCGTGACCGTGGATACCACTGTCATGGTCAGCACCCCCTTCGAGAAAGAAGTGATGGCCTTCGACAAGGTCATTGATGGGATGGCCGGAGCCCTCGTCAACGTTGTTGTGGACGCGGCTGACTAAGTCGTTCTTGCCGGCTGAGCCGCCAATGATGGCGTCGCCGATGATGGCAGCAAAGGGCCACCTTTTGATCTTTCCTTCGATGCCTTATACGGCGATGCTAAGCAGAGTTTTGACAGAGTCAAGGACTTTCTCTTAGAGTGAGCACCCCTTACAGGTAGGGTCGCTGTAGAAGACGTTAGTGACGGCGACCATGTCTTTCCTGTGCTGGGACCCGCAGTCGCGGCGAACCCAGTGGGATCAACGTCGTGCAGTGTGATGCTGGCAATGCCTTATGGAGGGACAGGGCCTCCTAATCCTTGTCCTACGACTTCTCTGTGGCAGAAAACAGAGAAAATGCACATAGAGATCCAGCTGGACCTCCGGCAGTGCAGCACTTCATGTTTTCCTTTTGGTGAACACCCATGGGATACTCTTATGGCACCCATGGGTCAGGGTACACCCTTGTACCACCTGTGTGTGTCTTTGGGAACCTGTGTGTTGCCCACAGAGCAGGTTAAAGGCTGGTAGCAGCTACAAGCTGACTTGGTAGTGGCTCTGAGTGCCCTCCATTTTGGAGCACCCAGGCCATGCCATAGTAAATAAATGGATTCCTACACAAAGGCAAGATGGCCACTGAGAAGCCTTATCTCTGTTTTCTTCCCCTTGAGTGGCTGTTGGGTGGAAATAGCATATATGGCTCTGGGGCCGTCTCTTGTCAGAATGACTGGAGACTTGCCAGGGGTTGTGTTGTGGGTACAACCTAGGGGTGGGACCTGTATGATTGGAGTCTGAAATTAACTCACATTCTGTGTTATGGGTGTCTGGTTTCTGTGTGTGTGACACAATGAATGAGACAGCCCTGACTAAAACTGACATGAGTGTAGTGTGGTTCAAGGCTGGGTACTTACCCCAATCCACATTCTTTGTTATGGGTGTTTGGATGGAGTGAATGGCCTGAATGCCTGTGAACTCGATTGGCTGCCAGGCTGCATGAATGAATGCCCTTCTGCGTGATTGTCTGACTGAGCCTGGCTCAGCCAGAGGGAATGGGGAACAGATGTGTATATCTGGGGGCCTCACTTACCAACTTGTTGAGAAGCTGAAGTCTAAGCTGAAGCAAGAAGAAGCTGTTCCCTTGAAGCCCAGCTGGAGGAGAAGTCTGCTGCTTAATTTTCTTCGTGTAATCCAAAGGCTGCTGTGTTCTTCCAAGGACTGATCCAGGGAGGACCTGCAAAGGAGACTTCTCGCCGAGCTACGAGGGACCATTATGCAACCTGCTACTCTTCATCGAAGTATCCTGGAAACGAGTCCTGTGTGCCTGCTGTCTGGAGAAGAGGTCTTTGTGAATCCTGAAGGAGTGCCCGGACATCTCGAGTCGGAGAAGTCCATTGGTGTCACCCAGGGTCAGAGGTGCATTTCGTGACAGCCGAGAGTCATTCTACCGCCCAGAACATAGGGTACCATGGCACAGTGCTGCTGGACACCACAAGCTGTTGAAGTTCCAAACTGCCCAAGAACATTTCCAGGGACATCCTTGCCATCATCACCGACAGCCTTTTCCTGCCGCAGAGAGTCCTGAGTCGCTGAGTACAAAGGAAGATCCGTCTGTGCCACTAGAAGCTAAAAAAGATGTCCTGGGGGTCCAGACTTGGTGAGGGTCCGAGGTCCACTCTGTTGGTCGAGTCCAGGTCGCCAGAAGCTGTCCTGAGGTCGGTGCTGCGGCACCGAAGAACCGAAAGTCAGAAAAGCTTGATATTCTGAAACCTGACACCAAAAGTGACCTATGCACCGCAAAGAGTTCTTCTTGGACTCAGCACAACAGTGGCTTCTCCTTCCAAGGCAGGTGGAGGGGTCCATCCTTGGAGGGAATCGTCGAGTGAAACCGAGAAACTCTGCCACATCGCCTGCCAAGGCACCAAAGGTACTGTGACGAGGAAGAGCATCTTCTAGCCTCAGGAGTCGTCCACGGTTCCCAGATTTGCTTTGGATACTGCTCTCTCCTCTAGCCTCTCAGGTGCTTTGGGGTGGTAGAAACTTTTAAAACAATGCAGGTAGTTATTGAACATTATTGGACTGTAAAAGCCAAGATTAGTTACTCCCTAACATTTCCCTTATGTGTATATCTAGTCTAAAGAAAGCATTCTGCTACTGTTCACAAGTAACCTGCCTTTCTTCCCTATTCTATGCTGATCGACCTCACTAAAGAATCCACATGCTAATTTAACACTGTCTGTAGTTAGTGCATCTATTACTGAATTTAAGTAGTGTGTGGTACCACGTAGTGTATATATATTGGCCATTATTTGAATTAGTATTTCCAAGTAAAAAGTGTTATTATTTAAATGTATATATATGTCACAATGTGCAAAAGTTCCTGCCCCCTGAGACTCCTCACCTGGTTCTTCAGCAGGGTTTGAAGACTTCGGTCTCCTTCTTCTCTCCGTTTGTAGACTTTCTCTTTCTTCACTTGACTGAATAGTCCTTCTTCCCTTCCTTCGTTCGAAGAGATAGGGGCGGTCTCCCCCCCGAGGCCACCTTGCCCGCCTATAGATCTGGCAGTCAGGTGGACCCAGGGGAGTCCGCTCCTCAAACAGGGAAAAAGCCTGATAAGGCAGAAAAAACCCTGTGTTTCAATTGGGGCTCTTGATATGTCCGATGTGAAGACTGGAGAGGCTGGCGTAGTCCGGTATCAGTTGTAAATGCAAGCTCAAGGTTTGATCCTTATAGATGAGGGTTTGGCCACTCTCGGGAAGCGAAGAGAAAATCCAACCGGAGGCTAAGGAGTAGTTAGACGCAAAAGAATCCTGGACCAAGGTAAGAGAGGAAATAGAACGAGAGGCTACGAGCGTGAGAGAGTGAGAGTGTGTGAGCGCGAAAGAGAAAGAGAGGATGCGAGTGCGAGAGAGAAAGGGGAAGTGAGCGTGAGAGCGAAAGAGAGCAGTAGTGAAAGAGTAGGAGTGAAGGAGAGTGGAAAAGAGAGAGAGAGCGATAGCGAAAGAGAACGGAAGAGCGAGAGAAAGAAAGAATGAAAGAGGGATAGACAGAGAGGGAAAGCGAGCGTCAGAGAGAGAAAGAGTAATCGGCGCGGGAGTAGCACGGGTCAGCTGACACCGAACACACCGCGAAAGAAAGATAGAAAATCCAAGCAGGTACAACAGGGAGGAACGAGAGAAGAGGAATCAAGCGAGGGCTGACAGAAGTAGAGAAAAATCGGTCAAGACGCTAAGGATAGCGAAATAACAGATGAAGCAAAAGTAATAAGATTCGCTTGACGGGGCACTGCAAGCAGACGAAAGTCAGGAGACTAACAAAGCGAGTTGCAACGCAAGTTGCAGGGGGGCGTGGTCTCCTATTATACCTGCCGGTCCTAGACGACTAGACCGTCAGGCGGACCGCTGTAGAGACTCAACACCGCCTCCATCTTGCCCAGAGTTTCCACGGCCGCGGTGTGACAATATATTAGTGAATCTTATTTTATAAAAAGAAGCAGTTTATCACCTAACAGTGTGTGGACATTCCTTTATGGGGGCTTGGGGACTCAATGTAATTAAAAGCCTGTCTGGATCAGCTCCTGAAAACTAAAGCCTGGCTGTTTGTCCATGGTTACCAAATTGAGAGCCCTGGCTGGGGTGTACTGTAACTTTATCCTACCATATAGATTACAGACGTACAGATAACCCCCTCCAGTCTTTACATGCAGCTTGGGCTTCTTTTGGACCCCCGTTGGCAGGACATCCACAAAGGCCCTTGACCTCTTTCCTGAGGGAGTTCGTTCCTGGGACCAGCCGGTCTTGGGTCAGGTAGGACCATGCCCTGGAGCAGAGTCAGAGGCCTTACCCGATTTCAAACAGGCCGCCAGCCTGCTGTATCGGTCTTTCTTCGTCTATTTTGAAAAATCCATGGCAGACAGTGCATTCCACCTCATCATGGTTTGGATGCAGGCAATGCAGACATTTCTGGTGTCAATCTTCAACATACACATTCCTCAATCCACACTTACAGTTTGAAGAGGCATCTCTTGTCATCGGTCATGGTGAAAAGGCGCAAAGTAAGCCTAAGCCCGGGCCTTCCCGAAACCAGATGAAGATAAGCGATGTGGTATGCTCTTTGCCACCAGCGGGTCCCTGCTGCCGGTAGTCGACCTCTGGTCGAACAATTAGACAAGAATCGGTCAAAAACTATTCAAGATTTTTTGAAAAACACTCAAAATATGAAAATTAGTTTGATGACCAACAAGAGGATGTCCAACACTGAAGCGTGCGATAAAAATCTGAAGATGGCCACCAGGAGTGGAGCTTAGGTAGAAGACTGTCATTGGATGGGGGCAGTATGACCCAGAGGACAGCGATTGGGTTAAGAGGAAAAATACAGTTTTAAAGCTTAAATTAAACTGTTTTTTCTTTTACTGAGGATTTCCAGCCTGACAGGGAATATTCATGAGCATGTGAATCCATGTCATCCACCATGCTGGAAAAATTCTGGTATTGGATCCAAGGACGCACCCCCCGGCATTGGCTCGAACCCAAATGGTATAGGTCACCCTCCTCGTCAAAAATCTACTTCATCGAGCCGAAGAACACAGAACGAGTGTCTGGTTTGAAGCTTCGATCTTGCCGGGCCTCCACCGGTCGAAGGTCTTCTTGGCCCGAGAGGGCTGCCAACTGTTTCAGTGCAGACAGTGGTTTCTCCTTATGGTTTTGCATGAGGGCCTTCAACCTGCGTTGGCTGCCATTGTGCTGGAGGGACAAACAGGGCGCAGTTGGAGCAGTATTGACCTGCAGCGACAAGGGCGAAGCCGTACCTACTGAGGCTTTTTCAAAAACATTTAGCAATTGGTTTTTGAAGTTATCCAACTCCTTTGTAGAGCCCAACCCTTCGCATGGTGCAACCTACCCCTTTTGTCCGAGTCGGAATCGGGTCTGCGTTTCTTTTTGTGCAATAGCGACGATGAGTAGTGAGATTTGCAAGCACAAACATTTTTTTGGCTTCCTTGTGGGGACGTCCAACTCTGTTTCTCTGGAGTAGGACCTTCAGTATCGTGCTCAGAGGAACGATTTTGATGGTGTTTTTGATGGCGGTCTGCCAAGCGCCAGCTTTACTTAGCGTTCTTTCAACACCTTGTGGTTCATTAACAGACAAGAACCACATTACTCTGTATCATGCAGATCGTGTGTGGGTCTGTGAGGGACATTTTACAGTTGATGTCCTTGCAGCGTTTAAACCCGGATGGTTTAGGCTCAGACATACCGACACAGTATCAGATTCTTTTTCGAACTGAATACAAGAGTGCTTTCAGAATAGCGTGCTGAGCGTGTGGAAAAAAGGAACTGAGGTAAGGTGGCATAGTGAATCCTTTTATACAGCGCCTGACGTCATGTCCGTTGTCAAGGAATGGCACGACCGTATACGAGGGGGGACTCAACATCAAGCAGCACTAGGCTCCCTGTCGAAACATTTTCCGAGCTGCTGATGCTGGATAGCCATCTATCAAGAATGGAATCTTTGAGAGAAAGCAATCCATTGAAATATTTGCATTCTGGGGCTTGTGAATCTGCTTAGAATCACAAGGTATGCCTAGCAAGCAGTACCCGAGATGGGTGGTGGGTGAGCCAAGGGTAGAAGTTGCAAATAAATACCTTAACAGCTTGTCCCACCTGTGAGCCTGACCGTGCACACATATCTAAACAACAGTGTTGTGTGGATGTGTGCAATTAACTAATGTGCTACCTTACATATTGCTTCCAACGGCACATTTGCTAGGAGATCAAGTGTTACCCCCGTGTTGAGTGAGCTCTTGGTTTGAAAGGAAATGTTTGAATTTGTGTGACAAATCCTTGGATGTAGTCCCTTATCTCCTGGGGGAGCTCTTTCCCATAAGGCCAGGGAGGTGAGGCCACTACCCGATAGCCCCCCTGGCGGTGGTACTCAATAGGTGGATCTCATGGGTAGGGACCCCCCCCCTATGGGTATAGGGAAGACTATTCAGGGAGAAGGTGGTATACCCAGACTATAATACGCCCTACCTCATCCCCTTACCCTGTGCAGGGTGCCATATTGCCATGTACTTATGTAAGGTAGATAATATAACCTCCTTAAAAAGTACTGAGACGAGAAAGAGTATGGACTACTTATGTGAGTTATGTAGGAAGACTGGGACGAAGAAGAAACCAATAACAGTTGAGAATGATAACATCAGTACCAAGACGAAGAAGAGGCACAGAGTAATGACCAATGCTCTGCGGAACCAGAAACAGCATTCTAGTAAATAGGGACAATCTGCAATTAACTGAACATAAAAAGCGAAGGAGCACTAAAAATGAGGATCCGCAAGGTCAGTGGTGCGGCGAAGGGAAACCTGGGGAACCGAGATGTGAGGCGAGAAGGTGAAGACTCCGAAAAGGATTGGAAGAGGAAGGCCCCTTATCCCGACTGGAAGAAGGCTGCAGATACAGACTAAAGATCCGGGACCACGCAGTCCACGTTGGAAAGCAAGCCAGCAGGGAACAGCAGCTACGGAGATGCCATAGCTGGAGCGGACCATGCTGAGAGTGTGGGACGGAAGAGAGTCCTGGGACTGGCCACAGCCCGAAAGGAAGCTCCCTGAAGGTACGGACTTGCAGGAGCGAGCTGGTGGGGACAGAGGAAGGGCCTGGGGCCCTTTAAAGAAGGGCGAAAGTACCCTAGCGAACTGGGCTGAGAAGACAGCCTGGTAAAAAGACTGAACAAATAATTGCAACTGCAGTAAGGGTAAGCGATCCCCCAACAACAGAAAATAAAGCATAACAGTTCTAGCAGTACCTGGCAGGATAGTGAACCTGGTCTTTTATACGATCAGCAAAGAAGCCTGCGAAAGACCAAGGAAAGGGAGTCATTCCCCCTGGCGTTGCGAGAAGCTGGAGAAAAGCCAGGGAAAGGGAGTCATTTCCTCAGGCATTGTGAGAAGCCTGAAAAGAACCAGGGGAAGAAGGGCATACCACTGGTGCTGAAAATATGTTACACCTGGTGCTGCGTAATAGACAACACACAGAATAGTCTGAACACGATGCAGGGGGAAGAGTCTCATAACCCCTGGGATAGAAGCAGAACACCTGGAAGGGGGAGATACTCTCCAGAGATCCAACAGTAAAGTCAGTAATCATGGTCAATAAGGAATGCTGATGTTTTGGGACTTGGAACTTTGAGTTGAACCAAGAACTTGCAATCCTCCTTAAGACTTTTTACTTGGTACTTTGTTTTTACCTTGGAAAAGGATTGTAACTTGGGGAAGAGTCATTCCCTCTGGGAACAGTTCCTTGTTTTGACTGGAACCAGACTGCTCTCCAGAAGAAGGGAGCCCTTCTTGTGCACTAAGAAGACTCACCCATCCTATAGTTAAGTGTAAGGAAAGGAAACGGGTTCCTGACATAGGATCTTGGATGCTTTATTTTTCCTGGACATACTGATAGACTCATTAATGTTTATGGTTGAGGCAGGGAAACTCTTAGAAGATAGAAAAGTTAGGGGTGCTCTTTATTTTTGAACCAATAAAAGTCTATAGCCAAAATAATGCCTCCTGTGTGCTAGTCTCCTCGTTCCACACCCTTGTATTTGACAGTTTGTAACATTGTTGTATACACTTGATGATCCATCTAACAATGGCTGCTTTTGTGACTGGATCTCCTTCCCTTACTGTTACCACCCACGAGTCCAGTGTTAAATGGCACTTCATATACAATGGGTCTGTTGGCGCAGGTTTATACTTTTTGGCCACACTGGGGTTGAATGACTTGGTCAATGCAGGAATAAGAAGTCTAGAGATTTTTTTCTTGAATGCCCGCAACAAAGGAATATACTGGCCCACTGGCTCCTTTTCATGAATAGGATCCTTATTGAAATCTGTCTTCCTCTGACCCCTGTGTCTCTATTCCAAACCGGACAGCAGCACCGAGTAATAGGTCATTATACTGGCAGAGATGATCAGCGGGTTAAGATGCGCCCGTGTGTCATCTACATCTGGTGAAGTTGTATTAAAATTGTGTTGAATATCCTGATCATACATGGTGCTTTCAAATTGTGTCATCTTGGTGACTAAAGCTAACCCAACCCCTAGCTTCTTGTAACCTTGATTTCATTTGTCCCCCACTGTCTGTAGGTTTATCTTGTATCCTATTTAAAGAACGCCTTTTAATGAATTCCATAAAGGAAGTGACCTAGTCCACGGTTTCTTTGAAAATGTGTTTGGTTCACGTCTCCGACAATGGGACATATTTTTGTTCCTCCATCTCCTTTTATCGCATTGTCTTGGTTAAAGTGCCTGCCTCCACCTTTGAAGTTGTGTGTTTTCCTTTTTGTGCAACTGTTCTACATTTCGAGCTGGACGTCGAAGATTTCAGTTTTGAATGCTCATTGGATTGTTTAGATTTGTGCTCATGGGCTGTCATTATATGGATTGCCTTGTGTTTGCTTTTTAGCATTTAATGGAAACCGTGTTTTATGGTTTTGTTGACCGATCTACTTTTACTATCCAAAACTTGACACCCGGGGATAAGGCTGTACCGGGGGATGAACAGCCATATCCCTTTGTGTCCACCGTACGGAGCTGGGGACCGGCTGTGGGGTCTGGTCTGTCAGTTTACACTATTTGTGGATCCTCTGCATCGCTTTCGAAGCCTATACCCCCCCCCCCCTCTTTGACTTCGAAGTCCTCTGCCTTTGTGGGTGACTGTGGCTCTTTTTTTGCAATAGCATCACAAACTGCTCAGCACTTTGTGCGATGCTCCTTTAGTGGCTTTGACATAAATAATTTACATTCCTCACACTTCTCTTCTCTAGGATTCCCTCAGTAGACATTGTGGCACACCCAGTGTGTACCTACCCACAGGAACTCAGAATTGCAGGATAGGCCAAATTTAAAAGGAGTGTTCTCCATTACCATTAGGCCTGAAGTAAGTGAGGGTTTCAAATAATATTATATATACATATATATATATATGTATATATATATATATATATATACACACACACACACACTCCTCACCGTAATCTTATTTCTGATGCTTGTATCTGCTTAGATTCACATGCTGTGCATAGACCGACATCTAGTGGAAGCTGCGGAGTATTAGTTTGTTTTTCGAAACTCGAAAATGGGCGGCGACACAGGGCGTGCCAGTAATACTATCCCTAGTGTGACGTCCACTGTACCCATGATCCCTCACGTCTAGGACCCTTAGATTGTATTTTTTCTGACATGAGGTGTAGCGCGAGTACAGATAATCCAAGCAGATAGATAGATATATAAGACTACAAGCATCCATGCGCCTTCTCTCAGAAGTGAGGAAGGGTGGGTCGCATGTGAATCTAAGCAGATACAAGCATCAGAAATACGATTACGGTGAGTAATGTATCTTCTGAGGGTTGTGGAATCTGCTTAGATCACATGTTGTGCATAGATTAGCGAGCAGTGTTAGAAGGAGGTGTGATGTGAGAAGGGTCATGAGCAAATAAATGTCTTAGAACTGCTGGTCCCACTAGAGTGTCTTGGAATGGGTGTCAATACAGTAGTGCTGAGTAAAAGTGTGAATAGAGCTCCAAGTAGTTGCTTTGCAAATGGTGTCAAGGGGTACATTTGCAATGAAAGCCAGAGTGGGCCCAATGCCTCTTGTAGAGTGGGCTCTTGGCGTGAAAGACAGAGTTTTGTCAGAGAGAGAGTAACACAGCTGGATACAGTTAACAATCCACTTAGAGATGGCACCTTTAGAGACGCGATCTCCCTCTCTGCCTGTAGCTACGGAGACAAACAGCTGATCTGTTTTTCTTAGCAGTCTGGTTTTGTTTACATAGTAGAGGACCACCCTATGCACATCTAGGGTGTGTAGTTTCACCTCAGCCGAGCTTTGTGGGTCTTGGAAGAAAGCCAGAAGCTCGATGGACTGGTTCACGTGGAATTTAGAAATAAACTTCGGTGAGAACCTAGGGTGTGTACGTAAAACCAGTTTATCTTTATGAACTGTAAAGAATGGATCCTGCACTGACAGAGCCTGAATTTCACTGACCCTTCTTATAGATGTTATTGCTACTAAGAAGGTCGTTTTATAAGTCAGGTGTTTGAGACTGCTTTTATGCATGGGTTCGAATGGGGGGCCCATGAGTTTAGCTAGCACCACATTAAGGTCCCATCCTGGTGGTGGGTTTGAAATAGGAGGATGAAGTCTCTTTACTCCTTCCATGAACGCTTTAACCACTGGTATCTTCCACCACAACACCTTGTTATGGGATGTGGTGTATGCTGACAGCGCTGCCAGGTGTACCTTCAGTGATTTACCAGTCCTGTATCCAGCAGATGGAGCATGTATGTGACAACTGTGGAAGGAGTGCAAACAACTGGGTTGATTTGCTTATTCTGGCACCAGATAACAAATTGTTTCCATTTGTCAAAGTAGCAGTGCCTCGTGTTTGGCTTCCTAGATTCTTTCAGGATGTCCATACATCTCTGTGGTAATTTGAGATGTCCGAACTCTATGACCTCAGGAGCCATGCTGCTAGGTTCATTGAGTTGGGTTGAGGATGCACTGTTGTCCTTGGTGCTGGGACAGTAGGTTGTACCAGCCCGGGAGTTTGATGGGTTCGCACACTACTAGTCTGCATAGGTGTGGGAACCACGGTTGTCTCGCCCACATGGGAGCAACTAGGACGAGCGTCATTGATTCTGTGTTCATCTTTTTGACCACCTTCCTGATGAGGAGTTGGTGGAAAAGCGTATGCAAACATCCCTGACCAGTTCATCCAAAGGTGTTCCCCTGGGAGTCTGGCTGGGGGAACCTGGATGCAAATCCTGGACACTGACTGTTTTCGCTTGTGGCGAATAGGTCTATGGTGGGGAAACCCCACTGAGAGAAGATATCTTCTACGATTTCTCTGTCCCTCAGCAGCTTTGCTGGATTTTTGGGGTTTATTTTTTTCTCTCCTGCTAAGAGTGAGATTCTTTTGCTCCCACTCTTAGACATGATTTGAGGTGTTCCTTTAACTTTCCATGTGTTTTATGGGCTATGGGGTCTTTTACTCCATAGGGTCTCATGTGTTATTTTGATGTGGGTTACATAGCACCCTCCGTGCCGTAACCCAGGGGTGTCGTAGCGACCCCCCAACATAGACTCCATACCCTGGGACTGACTGTCTCCCAGGGCATGTAAAGTCACCATTGGCTTTGCTAGTCCCAAATTATGAACAGAAACCAGTACAAACCATCATATTGTGAACGTACTGGTCGGGGCAATTCGATTGCCCCGGGGTCTGTTGTTCGAGGGGGCACGTCTCTGTCCCCCCTGATCGAGTTTTGGCTGGTGGCAGAGGATACTACTTTTTATATTCGACCGCAAATAAATCTCTATGGGATTTTCCCATTGTTCGAGGCTACCAACTTTAATTATTTAATTCTTATAGCCTCGAATATACTGCTGGGTTATTTATTTAATATTAATTCGCCGGTTGGTATTTTTTTACCAGAACTCGATTCTAAAATGACGTTTGTGTTCTCTTCTGTGACTCCAACCCAAGTTGAGCCCTTTGTTCCACTTTTTGGTGGGCTTCTCCACAGAAGCCTCCAAAAGTGGTGCCACTGTCTGGGTACCACAGGGGGTGTCGGAGGGGGGTTTAAGGCACCCTGGACTGAGTTACCTTGGTAACTCAAGTCGCACTCTTGTGTGACTGGCCCAAGTGGTGAGCCGGCCAGCTCACCACTTAGCATGTTTGATTGACAGCTAGGCGGAGTGAATGGGGGTGTGCTGCATAAAAGCAGGGCTTTGGGGACTGGAACTTCAGACATCACCACTGGACCCAAGGAATCCGAGGAGGGAGAAGGTGAGCCGGCCTGCAACGACGACACCACCGGTGGAGCCCTGCTGAATCGTCTCACCACTTTTCCCAACGACAGAGGAGATCTCCAGCCCGGAGAGCCTTCTTCCTTTGACTGGTGGGGATAACCAGTCTACCTTCTTTTCGCCTTCCTGGAGCATCTCGTGGCCGCCTTGTCTGTGCCAAGCACCCCGCCAACCAAGATACCACGTTTTCAACAATACCGCAAACCGAAAGGGTAGTACCTTTGTATCAGAGAACTCCGCGGCTGGTTTCTTCCCTGGCAGTGCAACGACCTTCATCTTCCCTCCACGACGAGATCTTCTCTTCCTTTGGACGACGCTGCGACTTGCACCCGCTGCCAGGAACAACTGCCCCCGCTGGACGATCCTCTCCATTTAAGGTACCATGTTCCGCCTGGCTTTCCTTGCAACCGATTGAACGGGGTGTAATAAATCCTCGTCTCTCGAACATGGGTCAGCCTGGGACACCTTAGCTAACTTTTCTGAACTAAACTAAACCTTTTTCGAACTACCTCCACAAACTTCGAAGACTCTGTGTAACTGTCTGATCTTGGGCATCTCCCGCCTGGCTCCCTTGAAAGTGGGCCTGGCACCTAAACTTCCTTGTTCACCAGTAGACTGTGCCTTCCTAACTTGCTGTGGTTCTTTAAAAAGTGTTTCGTGTGTGCTTCCATAATTCTGCTTTTCCCTCCCTTTTTATTTAACTTGTTGAGTACCATCGAACGTTAAGCGCTCACCTCTGTCTGGAAATAAGTGGTGTTAACTAAGATTTGTCCAACAAGTAATCAGGGATGTACATATGATAATAGTGATTGTGTTTTGAACTTATTTTACCAATTTAGTGCTAGTGTGTTTTATAAGTGTGTGTTAAATAAATAATTATATACTTTTACACCCAAGCTCTGGTCAGCGTTTGCTTGTGTTACTGTATTTCTGTATCTATTATGTAGGCTCTGTATACTGCCCAACTCTTCTTGAGGGAAGTCTGACTGCTCAGGCACAGCTACCAAGTGAATCTGTGTGGTAAAGACTGCTACCAAGTGGGTTTACTGCCAAACACCTGTAGTCTTAAATCTTTTGCAGTGGTCCCTAAGGGAACTGCACAGGTTTCTGCCTAACACTGCTCAACACATCCGCCAGAGAATTGAGATCCCCTGGAACATGTTGAGATGACAGGAACAGCTTCCATCTGAGTGCCCATATCCACATTTTCTGGGCAAGCTTGGACAGATTTGGCGAACAAGTCCCTCCTTGCTCGTTTAGGTAAAACATGGCTGTAGTACTGTCCGTCCGGATCTGCACTGACAGATTCAGCAAGTAGGGCTTGAAGCGCTCTGAAAACTGCCAGAAGCTCTAACAGGTTGATGTGATTCTTGGCCACTGAGTGAGACCAGAGACCCTGAGCTGTGTGGTGGAGGTGGTGAGCTCCCGACCCTGTCAGGCATGCATCGGTTGTGACTACCGCCTGTATCTCAGGATCGTAAAAGGGTTTCCCCTTGGACAGATTCTCTTGTCCATCAGTGAAGGCTTTGTACCAGTGTTGGCGAAACGACCACTAGATCGTCCCACTGACCACTTGCCTGAGACCACTGTTTCGCCAACCATTCTTGCATGGGACGCATGCGCAGGTGCGCGTGGGGGACCAGGTAAATACATGACGCCATCATGCCCAGCAAACGCATTGCTTTGCGTAACGCTATCTGGCGACCGGCCTGATATTGCGGAATTCACAGCAGTATATTCCAAATTCTTTCCTCTGATGGAAAGGTCAACCCCTCTTGCGTGTCCAGGATAGCTCCTGGGAACTGATTGGAGGTGCTTGGCACCAGACTTTACTTCTTCTCGTTTATTGAGAAGCCTAATTCGAAGAGGAGGTTGATCGTCCTTTGAATGTTTGTTCTGCAAATTACTGGGGTCTCCCCCGTGATGAGCCAGTCGTCCCTGCGTAGGTGTGCTGCCGCCACCGCCAGTACCTTGGTAAATACCCTTGGAGCCGAGGCTATCCCGAAGGGCAGTACCTTGAACTGGTAGTGCCGACTGTCCACCTTGAAGCGCAAGTACTTTCTGTGCGCTGGGAACATGGAAATATGAAAATAGGCATCTTTCATGTCCAATGTTGCCATGTAATTCCCCTTTTTTAGGAGGGTGATTACCTCTTGGAGAGTAGTCACGCAAAACTTTTGGGGCTTGACATACTTGTTTGCAGGCCCTAAGTCCAATACTGGGCGCATTGTCAAATCTTTTTTTGGCACAAGGAAGTAAGTTGAATAAATACCCTTGTTTACCTGGTGTCCCGGGACGAGTTCCAGCGCGTCCTTTGCTAGAAGATTGACTCAAGGAGGATCTTCTGGTGGTCCAAAGAATGTATTCTTTGTTGTGGAGGGTGGTTTTGGGGATGCTCTAACAGTTCTATGCAGTATCCTGCGGACACTGTGGACAGCACCCATCTGTCTGAAGTGATCCCTTCCCAAGCTTGGGTGAAGTTGGAAATGCGTCCCCCTACTGGGGATGCGTGAGAAGGGACCCTGAACGGAACGTCACTTTTTTGGTGGAGGCGTGCCGCCGCCTCTACTGGGGCTGCCTCTACCCTTACCACGCCTTCTCTTATTACCCCTGCCATAACCCTGGGTAGACTGCTGGCTGTTGTTCCATTGTGTACCCTACCCCTGGGAATAGTTAGACCCTCTCTGGGAATTTTGTCTGCGTGGGCGACGAAAATTGCCATTCCCTCTCTGGTTTGGGGGTTTATTGGTTAGCTGGCCCAGGGATTTGAGTGTCTCATACTCGTGCTTGGCATTTTTCAGTGCGTCCTCGACCGCCTTTCCAAACAATAGATCCGGCTCCACCGGTTTGTCCATCAATGAAGCCTGGGTTTCAGCTTTGAACCCAGACTGTCGCAACCAAGCATGCCTTTTGATAACAGTACCTTCTGCTATCAATCTGCCAGCGTTATCCGCGGCATCAAAGGTTGCTTTTAATATGCATCCGGACACGGCTCTTCTATCCGCCGAAACTCGTGCCAATTGGCTTTTTAAGGGTTCTGGGGTGGAATCTATGAGTGCCGCGACTTCTTCCCACTGGTGGCAGTTGCAACTCGCCAGCAGGGTGGTGGAGTTGGCAATCCTTGCCTGGTAGGCGGAAGTGGAGGCTACTTTCCTGCCCAAGCCATAAATCTTATTGCTCTACTTGTCGGGAGGAGCTACCGACGATGACGATGGTGTTCCCGCCCTCTTACGGGTGTTTGTAACTACCAGGGAGTCCGGTTTCAGATGCCCTCTTATGTACAGTGGGTCTGTATGGGCTGCCCTGAAAAGCTTCTCAACTCTGGGGTTTACCGCCCTAGTGAGATGGGGATTAACAAGGGAAGGGTCTACCCTCCTTTGTATTGACTTAAGGATAGGGATGGCCTGGGCAACAGGTCTCCTTTCTCCCACTAACTCCTCGGCAAAGTCCCTCTCTTCCTGAGCACCCTGGGTGTCAATGTGGAAGTGTTCTGCCGCTCTGGACAGCACTTCATTCAAGAGAGGCTGGTTATCGACAGGGGAGTCGGTAACCAGGGGTTCTTTATCTACCGGGGGATCTAGCCTGTAGGTTTCTGGGTTGTCCTCCTCCTCCTCCTCCCCGTCCTTTTCATCCCCATAGTAGCCTGTCCCAGATTGTTCTTTCAACATGCCCAAATCTGGGTCCTCATAAAGGGATGATCTCCCTGATATTGAGAATAGGGCAGTATACTGAAGGGGTCTGAAGTAGGAGCTTTAACCCGGGACTTCTTACTTGGGGGTATAGGATCCTTAGAGCCTGAGGGATTTGACCCGTCGGGGTTAAAAGAGAGAAAGTGTTCAGGGTTTTTGGCGTAGAAATCTGCCAATGATGACATCCTTGACATGACTGTATGTCATCAGTAGACCATTCTCTTGAACTGGGAATGTTTATTTCTTGAAGGCCTTTTCCTGTCTTATCTAGACTAGACCTACTGGTTTGAACAGGGGTCTTTGGGATAACAGAAGACCGCGACTTGTCCACCTGTTTATGTGGGGTAGAATGTTTTTGAGGTGTGGAAGGAGGCTGAGACTGCTTCCTCTATTTTCCCCTTCCCTGTGTGTGGAAGAGTGTTTAGCCTGTTTTTTCGCCCCTGCAGAGCCTTTTGACGCCTGGCGCCGAGGTTCGGGGGTAGTGTCCCTATCTCTGGATAGTGGAGGTTGGGACTCGGGAGCAGCCGCTGCGCGGCCTCTTGACACCGACTCCTGGAGTGCGAACTGGGGATAGAGGTCGGTTTCGTCTTCTGACGATCGAACCTCCGTTACCTTGGGGAGCGAGGCACTTCTGGCAACAGTGGATGGTTGCCTGGAGTCATGCGGAGATCTAGATCGAGAACGCCCAGAGGACACTGATTCGGACCGTTCTCTATGTGCCTCTTTCCGAGTACTCGACATGCACGCCGAGTCTCGGTTGGACTTCATGTGTTTTGTGGAAGTGCTGTGGGTAGCGCTTGTGTCGCCGGGGGTCTTCCCCATAGCCGCCCTGCCGGACGACCTTCCGAGGTCGGGGACTTGCGCTTGGCTGTCAATTGACGCCACGTTGCCCTCGCCATCCGAAAGCACGGCGTCGTTGCCATCTCTGAAGGTGCCCTCCGCTGCCATGGCCTCTTGACGCCTGGCGTGGTGGGCCCAACGCTTGATCGAACGGTCCTTGAGTGTTTTCGGTTTGAACCTACTACACGCTCTGCAGTTAGCCTCGGGGTGGTCCCTCGGTAAGCAGAGATTGCACGTGGCGTGCCCGTCAACCCAAGGGTACTTGCGGTTGCACTTGGGGCAAAATTGGAAAGGGGTACCCTCCATACGCACCTTGTGTCAGGGGCTAATAAGTGTAGGAATATATAAGAATGTACCTATATACCAAAAGAGTGTAGAGTATGTCCACCCCCCACTCTCCCTACTTGCAGGGCCGAGGCCAGAGGCCTTCCGAGGCCCAAATCCGTCGTTGCAGCTCTCGACGGTCGATTCTTTCTCCGGGCCGGCGTCGAGTGTGTGATGCGGTGACTCGGCGTTGGGGTGGAGAAATGGGGAAATAATATTTTAGCAAAAGTATGGCTAAGGCCAGGGAACTCTGCGGAATGCTTCCGACCAGTATGGCGGAAAAAAATCTGAGGATCCTAGACGCGTGAGGGATCATGGGTCCAGTGGATGTCACACTAGGGATAGTATTACTGGCACGCCCTGTGTCGACGCCCATTTTCAAGTTTCGAAAAACAAACTAATACTCTGCAGCTTCCACTAGATGTCGGCCTATGCACAGCATGTGATCTAAGCAGATTCCACAAGCCTCAGAAACACACACACACACACACACACACACACACACACACACACACACACACACACACACACACACACACACACACACACACACACACACACACACACACACACATTAAAGCCATTCTACTATGACAAATGTGTTTAGCAGAGTCCCCCCCCACCACCCTCTCTAATTTTCTACCTGTTCTAGATGGCATCGAGAGATTGCATCAGGAGATCGGTTTCTCAACACTGATATGTGTCGAGACGATAGTTGTCAAGTCATGCAAGGCTTGATAATAATAATTGAACACTTCATGCCGAGCAATAGTACTAATAATATTTATTAATTATCTAACTCTGCAAGTATGCTTCCGACCCGATGGTGGAAAAAATACAATATGAAGATGTCGACGTGTGAAGGAGCATGGGTAACTGTAAACGTAGGTCAGGATAGTTATTGTGGCATTTGAGCATGGACATAGCTTTGAGAAGCAACAGAGCACTTTACAGAGGTATACAACAGTACAGATGCATATCAGAGCGATTTACAGAGGTAACAGAACAGATACAGCAGGGGGTAGGATACAAGGGGCACAGAGGAGGGGTACAGCTGTACTGGGTGAAGGGGAGGAGAGGGGCAGGCAGAGTCTACTGAGTCAGGTGGCGCAAGCAGCGACGTGATGGCCTAAGTGTGGAAGAAAGATTGTTTGAAGATGTGGGTCTTGAGGATGGTGCAACAGGAACGCCCCAGTTGATGCCCTTTTTGAATTCGAAGACAAGATGTAATGCTCCGCCCCAACCACAGGATGTCGATATATTCAAAGAAATGGGAATCTAAGCAGATTCCAAGCCCCAGAAATGTACACTACAAAGTTAAGTAGATGTGTATGACACATTACAAACCTGTAAGAGTCTTTCCGATGCTTGTATCTGCTCAGACTCACATACTTTGCATATGCCGACATCTAGTGGTTGGTGCAGAGTTTTAAATGATTTATTTTCTGCATAGACAACAACGCAAAACAAGATCTTGTGGTTGATAATTCCAGATGTTATAGCCTTCAGGGAGGAGGTTGGGGGGGATAACAGACTATCCTCGTATTGCAAACTGTAGAGAGGTATGGTATCACAAGTAGGACACCGACACATTGGGTACAATTTTGTAAAACCTTTATTTAAATTGTCGGGGTTGGAGAAACTCCTATTCTGCCCTACAACTAAGATGGGAGTAGTTTCAACCATCAAATAATACATAACTCAGTCCTAGTGGAGTCTGTCAAATCAAAATGGCTTAAGCTTACAAAACCTAATGCCTGCCCCATCTCTTGTACAAAAAAGTGCAAAAAGGAGAAATGAATGCAAAAAGTAAAAGTCACTGTTCAAATTAACAAAAGTGATTGAACCAGTTATCCTCCCCATGTTAGACCCCACAGAGTAAGGCTGTCCCTGCAGGTAGGATGACACACACTGGCTCGGCTTCCAATACAACAAACAGTTCTAGAAAGTGGATTGAGACCTGTCTGGCATTCCACATTTAAGTTACTTTTCTCAACTTCAAAATCATGCTTCAACCAAAATGTTCATAAAGGTCCCCCTCAGTCGGGCTCAGACCTCTCACGAAAAAGTTAAACGCAAACTTGCCAGGCGGCTCCCTTCCCCAAGCTCATTTTACTTCAGGCCTCCCTCTGTTGGGCTGAGACTATTTTGGGATGTCGAAGACTTTCGAATATGCGTGGTTTACCTTTCAGACCACTACAGGACCACTTAGACTCAAAGTTAAAAGTTCAGCTTTCAATCTGTCCTTCTCTAGGAGTTAAACCTGGTTATTACACTTGTGCTGTTCTTTCGTCTTCTCTCTTCGAACAATTTACTTTTCACTGAGACATTCGAGTAGGCTACTTCCTTTCACCGGACGACTCCGTTATCCGTTACTTAGTATTGCTGATTTTGAAGCTATCTTTTACTTCAAAGTTCATTCACATGTCTGCCTTTCCTCGCATGCAACCTTCACTTGTGATAAAATGTTGCTATTTGAAACTTTAACACACACCGGTCTTTCAGGTTATTTGCCAACTCACTGGCTGTGAACGTCTCGCTCGGTTTTGCGATTCCCAATTCAAGAGTCAAGGTTAGTACCACAGGCTCGGACTCACTTCCCCAACTCTGCCATTCACCCGGGAGGGTCGCTGGCATCCTTGAAATACAATGCAGTATTCACTTGTGGGATCTGGCCTATTCAACATGTTTTTTCTGTGGCCTGTCCGAGGCAATGACCTACGGTAGGGAACTCTTGGATTTTTCGACTTGTTGCTCTCGCCCTGCTCCAGTAGGTTTGCCTTCGTCCCGGAAGTTCTGCTCGTACTCGTGTTCCACCTTGCTCAGAGTGTGTCTTTGAGTTCTGCCTTTTATTCGTGTGAGGAGAGCTAACCGGTATCAGGTGTATGCACTTAGTGTAAAGCGCTTGACTTTACCTGACACGATGAACGGGACATGTCCAGTACGATGTGAGAGAGTAAGTCTAGTTACTCTCAGTCACCCTCTTCCTCTGCCTAGTGTTAGTGTTAAAAAGGGGGTGGCAGTGAGTTGGGACCTTGGAGCATCCTAAAACATGATGGGTTGGATAAACAAATTAAGTGGGGGAGGGGGAACACTGCGTGTCACCATCGGCTATCTCACCCTCCAACCCTAAAACCCCTCACCCAGGTGATCCTCCCGCACTGGTCCACCCCCAGGGTCTGGATCCAAAAGAGATGGCCATGCCCTGACCACCTGAGAGTGAGATCCCAGGGACTAGCGGGCTAGACAACCTCTGGTTTCTCACAAAACCCCAACCCCTGGGTGGGATTTAAATATTGTCTTAAGCAAGCTCATGTCCCACACCCCCTCCTTGACCCTATGCATAAAGCAAGCCTCAAGGATATCACTTACAAGGTTGTCTTCCTCACATCCATCACTTCGATTGGAAGAGTGAGTGAGCTTCAGGCATTGTCAGCAACTAAATCTTTCATCACAGTACATAAGAACAAGGTAGTCTAAATAACACCCACGTTTCTCACTGAGGTTAATTTCCAAGTTCCATGCCAATCAATCCATTGAGCTACCAGCATTCCTTCAGGACCTTCGAAACTCTAAAGATAGGGCACGCCATACACTCGATGTTTGGAGGGCAGTCATGTACTACCTTAACAAAACTAAACCTATCAGGAAAAAAGACCAGTTTTGTTTCCATAGCAGCAGGGAGATAAGGGGATCCTGCCTCAAAGGCTATTATTGCCAGATGGATAGTAAGTTGTATAAAGCAGTGCTACAAGTTGTCAAACAAGGACTTACAATTTAATTCTAAAGCACATTTTACACATAGTACAGATGCAACATTGCTAATATACCTCTATACGCTATCTGTAGGGTAGCCACATGGAGTTCAGTGCAAACTTTCACTCAACATTACTGCGTTGACACCAAGGGTCAAGTCCTAAAACAAAAAGTGGTGGGACTAACATACATAGTGGGGTGGACATCACCAGAAATTAGCATATCAAGAGGACATATACAAATGTCATTCAATTGGCCTTCCATATCCATACAAATTGCACAGGACGAATGGCATTTGCCTTTCATAAAATCAACACCCACCAAAAAAGAAAAAAGGAATTGTTCTTCTCATAGTGTTAGAAAATGTTAAAAGGTGTGTATGTTTTGAACTCCAAGAATCAATACCAATGTTTGCCCTGGAACTTCCAGTCCCGAAATATGTAATTTCAACTGTAGTTGTATTTTATTTTTCATCAGGTTATATGGTGCATTGTTTAAGTGCCTGGCCTGCGAACCGTCTACTGCTGTTCGAATCCCCAGGTCGGCATACAGTCAAAGAAGACAATCAAAAGTTCCCATTTCACACAAGACCTCTTAAATAACCCGGGGGACTGCGTCAACCCTCTGAAAAAAGTGGGTAGACTCAGTCCATCCGCGTGTACCCTCGACTTGAGCCCTGGCTGACACACAAGCAAGGAGTGACTCACAGGTGGGACGGCAAACCTGTGGATGAAATTGGGCGCTGGGAGGATTCAATAATCCAAGGATTAAGCTGATTGGCTAGTGGTTCAGGTTCAACATCAGGTCAGAAGAGTCATGTTGGTGTTAGAGAATTGTTGCTTTATTATTGTTTTCAACACACCACCAGAGCAATCTAAGAATATTCATGTGGCAGATAATGCCAGTTGTTCAACATAGGTGAGTGCACACAGCCGACACGCGTTTCTACCCAAGTCTTTTTCAGGGCTGTGAGAAGTGCATGTGGTTATGCGGTTTTTAGTTCAGTGAATGACGCAGTGACATTGCTGTGCATCACAGTTTGATTGGCAAAATACCACATTGAAGCACGATCTGAAAGGTCACATGACAATTTTAAGGTATGCAGGAACAATTGAAAAAACAGGTAAAGGAGCAGAGTTGGTTGGGTTGTTAGGTGGTGATAGTGAGGGTGAGGTGGTTTACAGAAGGCAGTTAATGTGTTACAATAGTTCGTAATCATATTCAATTTAGTGCATATTCATAATAAATTCAGCGGTAAGTAATCATACAAAAAACGAGCAAGGTACGAAGGGAGAGAGAAAGTTAGTCAGATGGTGGGGGGAGCCATTTAACAATATTCAGGCAATAGGTTTGAGTAGAAGGGTGGTTTGGCTTACCCAACTGAGTAGAAAAGTGGCTCTTGATAGAGCTGTTGGCTGGTCCTCCCGTTTCAGGGTGCCAGTAAGGCTGGATAGCCAATTCTGGGGAAAATAAGGAGAATGACTTGGGTCTGTGGACAGAGATGGCGGTGTGGGAGAGCACCTATGTTGGGGGTGCAGGCGCCTGATGGGTGGAGGCGGAGGGTGGGTGGAGCAGCAAAAGTGCCTAAAGGACGGATTGGTAGGGCTGATAAGCAGCAGGTGTTGGATAGACAGGCTCTGGGGGAAATAACAACGGATGACATGGTTGCCAGGTGTTCAGCCCATGGGTTAGGCTAATGCGTGAGTGACGGATGGGAGATTGGGTCTGAGAGGCGGTGCAATTGCAGGTCCTGGTGAGGAACCACGTGCTGGCGTAGGGGGTGCCTGCATAGGCAGCAGTGCAGTGTTCCGATGCGTCTCAGAAGGAAAGACAGACAGGACGTGTCGGACCAGGCTCCTGGAGGAAGGGGAGGTTTAAGTGATGTGGCTGTCCCGGGTGGGAGGTGGTGGAACCCGTGTAGGGCATGCTCGCAGGCCGCCCGCGTAGTACTGCTCGCAAGGAGCGGGTGGCGCGAGAGGAATAGGGAGGTCCAATTGAACATGAGCGGGGAGACAGGAGGAGGGTCGTGTAACCGCGCTGGGGCAGCGGGCATGCCTCAAGGGCCGGAACTTATCTAGTGCCGCATCGGCGTGGGGGAGCCGTGGAGACTGTATCACCCGGCGGTGCGTGTGGAAGGCTGTGAAGACTTCCTGGTTAGATAAGAAGCTTGTTATGATTGGTCGTCATGAGGAGCATGCTGATTGGAAGCTGCAAGAGGGAACCTGGTTGGCTGACCTGCAGTTGCAGGTTATTACCAAGTTAAAGGTCAAAAAGGGAAGGAGGTATTGTTGTAGCAGGGCGGCAGTGCGATAGCTGGATCAGGGATTCCAGGACCCCTGCTAGGCAGAGTGGGGACGGAGGAAATAGCCCATGTTAACAATGGATGCGTAGGTGGGTATGAAATGGAACAACCCCAATCAATGACGGGAAGGGTGCGGGGGAGGTAGCAAGGGGGAGCGAGGGCAGCAAATTATTAAGACTAGAGTGGGGGGGTGAAGGGGAGAGAGAAAGTCACATGGTGTGCTGCATCCCGTGGAGGATGATCACATGGAAGGGGATGGGAGGTTGACCAGACCTGTGGTGGAGACACTATGAACAGGTCGTGGTATGCGGCCGGGGTGGACATGTTTAGACGGCCCAATTATATTCACAAGATAACATGGAAATCATGTTCATTAATTAATCCGATGGTGAAGAGAAGGTCACATGGTGTATTTCATCCCGTGGTGGATGATCGCATAGGAGGGGATGAAAAGTTGGCCAGACCTGTGGTGGAGACACTATGAACAGGTCGTGGTATGCGGCCGGGGTGGGCATGCTTGGAAGGTCCAGTTATAGTCACAAGAAAACATGGAAATCATGATCACTATTTAATCCGATAGTGATGGTTCTGTATTTGCATATTAGCCGAGCCTCTTTTTGTCGAAGCAGTAGTTCTCCATTACCTCCTCTTGCATGCTGTGGTATTGATTCCAATCCCATGAAGGTGATGTTTTCCTTGTTATCCAGCTGGTGTTCCTCTTGCCTGCCAGTGGACGGCCAGTGTGTATTTGCTTTGAGAGTGCAGGGAGCTGAGGTGTTCCCTTATTCTGGTTCTGAGTTCTCTCTTGGTACTTCCGATGTATTTTCGATTGCATACACATAATAGCATAGATTACATATTTGGATTTGCAATTGATATATTGTTTAATTACATGTGTATTGGTTTCACTGAATTTAACATTCTTTGTAGTTGTGGCAAATTTACACAGAGCACATTCCACATTTATAAAAACCTACTGGTTTATTGCTCTTGAGCCAGTTCTCGTTAGTATTGGGAATCAGTTCCATAAAGATTGGTGTTAGCATGGTTTTAAGTGTTCTGGCCTTGGTGTAGGTCATACTGGGTTTGTCAGGTATCCATGCTCTAATGTCTTGATCAATTGATAGGATATGCCAATGTTTCTTCAAGATCCTCTGTACTTTGTTGCTGTCACTGCAGTATTGAGTGATATAGCTTGGTTGGTTGTCATTCAAGTTTAGACCTCTGGTATGTTCCTTTGGAGTCAGTAGGGTGCAGCGTTCTCTTTTGTTTGCCATTGCTTCAGCTGCTTGTATCGCTTGTTCAGGGTAGCCCCTTTCTGAGAAACGTCTGGTGAGGGCTGTGCATTCTTCTCCAGAAGCAGGCAGAGTGCTACAGTTCATTTTAGCTCGTAGGAATTCTCCTTTTGAGATATTGTTAATGACTGATTTTTTGTGGCAACTGGATGCGTGTAATACTGAGTTCACTCCCGTACGTTTCCTGTAGGTTGTTGTGAGTTCGGTTCCTACTGGCCTGATGGTAATGTCCAAAAAATCAATGGACGTGTTACTTGAGGTTCCTGTTAGTTCGATACCAAACTTATTTTTATTCTTCAGGTATTGTTTGAATGATTCAAGTTTTTCTCTAGTTCCGCACCAAATCATCAGGATGTCATATGTAGCGCATCCAGGTGTGAATCTGTTTGTAGAAGTCGTTGTTGGCAAAGGCGTGCACCTGTTCATGATGAACAAAGGAATCCGAAGAAGAACTTGGAAGAGAAGCTTGCTGCAACTCCTGGACCGTTGGTTTGCCCGGTGAAGCCCTGCTGCAGTGCTGAAGCTCCGAATTTGCCTCGACTAAACTTCTCCCCTTGGGTTGGTGGGACCAATAGACCATAAAATGAGCTCAACAGAAAACCGCCTCTGCTAGCTGTACTTCCATTGCTGCTGCAGGAACAGAGTGCCAGGTGACAAGAACACCAGATTGGAGTGCATCGTTTTTAAACCAGACCCGAGCTCCAGGAAGATCCTCCGGACTCCCTCGAAGCAGGGCGGACCAAGTCTGAGTCACCCCAACAGAGTGCTGGACCCCAGAAGCAACGAAAGTCCACAAGGAGTCCAAGAACCGCGGTGGTGCTATTTGCGAGAAGCTGAAACCGCAAAGTGCCGCTGATCTGAACTTTGCCCATTGCTGCCGTTGACCTTCGAATCGTAGTGCAGGAGTCCCGAGACATCCTCTTTCTTGTCCCCACAACTGGGGCCCAGGAACAAAGGGATCTGCCAAAATACAACAGGAACAGAACCCAGATGGAACCAATCTCTTCAGACCTAAGGTACTGTGAACTAAGGGGTACTTATCTCTTGTTGTGTAGCTTGCTCTCAGTTGAGACTTGCATTTGCTGCCTTTTGCAGAGGTGCTTGCAGCTTTGCCCCTCACAAGCTTCCCAGCTTGTGGCCCAACAGTGATTTCTTTTTCAACAAAACTCTCTATAACATTGTGCAAGACCTTTTGCTTACCTTCAAGAAGTGCCTCGGCTCCCCTAGACTTTGCTCAATTGACATTGGCTGTCCTGGTTCCCTGAAGACTCTTCTAACTTCTGAATTTGTGTTTTGATCTGTCCCTCCAAAAAGTCACACATTCTCTACTTGTATAGCTGGGAAAGGGTTAATCTACATTGCATTGGGGGTTGGGGGGGTTCAAAAGTGCTTACCTGTTTGAGAAACTTGTTCACCAGTGTTTCCTTCCCTAACTTCTTCCTTTTTGACATCAAACTCAGTATTGCTCTAAATGAACCAGTGATGTATCAATGTCCACAGTGTCCTAACTATTGAAGTCCCATCAGGGTGTAGGAAGTGTGTGTGCCATCCCCAAAGTTGATCAACTGATTTATTGAAGCAGAGTGTGTATTTTGAAGTATATTTAAGTGTTACATATGTTCTTCTAAAGAAGGCTTATATTTAAACTGACTTAAATTAATAAATAATTATTTAATCAAGAAACCTTGAGTATAAGTGTTATTTGGATACCGGTCGCTGTGAAATTCTATGTTGCAACCCTACAGCTCACATTGACCCCTCTTGAGATAAGTCTGGCTGCTCTGTCACACTACCGAATTGTGTAGTACAGGCCTATACCAAAGGTTGGGTTACCTATTGCCAAGAGGACAAGGCTGGTGCAGTCTCCAACAGGGTTACTGTGTACAATCTTGCCTAAGACCAAGTCCAAGCTGTAATGCTTGGCAAACGTGTGCAGAGAAGACCACGTTGTTGCACAACAGATGTCTCTGAACAGCACTTCCCTCTGAAGAGCAGAGGAAGTCGCAACCTTTCTGGTAGAGTGGGCCCCAAGCACTGCTGGAACCTCCTTGCCTCCAGATTGATAGCATTCAGCATTGCACAATACTATCCACCTGAGGTGGTTTGTTGACAGCTCGGACCAACTTGAATTGTGAAAAGGAGACCAACAACTGGTCATCCTTCACGAAGAAGCCTGCCCTGGCCAGGTAAAAGCTCAGCGCCCTCTTTGGATCCAATCTGTGGAGCCTTTCCTTGTCCTTTGGTAGGATGGGGAAGAGGGTAAAATGCTGGAAGGTCTATGCTCTGGCCTATATGAAATTACAAAAGCACCTTCGGTAGCAATGTTGGGCGCACCATCAAGGGAAACCTTTCCTTAAAAAAAACTGAGGGAGTGGGCTTTGCCTGCAACATGCTGACCCTTCTAGTGGATGTGATCGCCAACAAGAGGATTGTTTTCAACATGACTGGTCTAATGGGAGCCAAAAGCAAGGGCTCAAATGGAGCCATCAGAAATGTTAGCACTAGATTTAGATCTCGATCTGGGACTACAAAAGGGGAAGGAGGGAAACAATAAGACCTTTCAAAAACGGTCGCCACAGGAATTATAAAGAGTGAGAAATGACATACCGTAATTTTCTTTCTAGGGGTTCTTATTCCACAGATTCGTCATCTGATAGATATTCCCTCCGGGTCGGCTGCTTCGCAAGATTTTCGACAGGGGGCGTAGTGGACCACGACCCGGCCGTTGACCCGTCTTGCTCGACATCTGGTCGTCGACTCCGGATGTGACGTCAGGTGTCAAATACCTCGTCAATACGTCCCACACCTCAGTTTCCTATTTTACCCCCCCCCCGAGCACACCACCTTGCATAGGAAAACAGAGAAACGGGCTAATGCGCCCTTAAAATTAAATAACTATGGACCTCCTGGGGAGGAACTGCAACAACACTATAAAGGAGAGTTATAATTTTTTTTTTTTTAAAGAAACCTGTGGCAGGAACATACAGAAAACGGACACCATCACAAAGTCAACTTGCAAGAGCAGATGCGTACCAACAACCTACTTTCTGAGAGGGGCTGGATGGTAGGGGAAATGAGGAATCTGCAGGAGAAGAATCCATAGAAAGAAAAGTATGGTAAGTAATTTCTCCTTCAATTGATTGCTTTTCTCCTGTCTGCAGATTCAGCATCTGATAGACTTCCAAAGCGGTAGATGAAGCAGGTGGGCAGAAAGTTCTAAGAAATGTTGCAGCACGGCCCTCCCAAAACGTGCATCAGCTGTACGAGCGATATGCAGACTATAATGCTTAGCAAAGGTATGAAGGGATGACCATGTCACAGCATGACAAATCTTCCGAACAAGGACTCCCCTCTGTAATGCTGTTGACTCCGAAACTCTGCTTGTCGAATTGGCTCTGATGCCTGCTGGTAATTCCTTTGCAGCGGACTGGCAGCATTCAGCTATGCAGAAAATTATCCAGCGGGATAAAGTCTGCTTGGTTATGGGCAGGCCCTTACGGGCTAAGGAAAAGGCCACGAAGAGCAGGTCAGCTCTCCTGAAATCAGCTGTCCTCGAAATATAATAACTCAAGGCCCATTTCGGGCCAAGGCGATGCAACCGTTCCTCCTGCTTAGAAGGGTGCAGAGGAGGGTAGAAGACTGGAAGGTCGATGGATTGCGACAGGTGGAATTCTGAGACAACCTTGGAAAGGAAGACAGGTCTCAACCCGAGAGACTTTCTCCCGGACAAAACGCAGGAAGGGTGGCTAACAGCATAAGGCCTACAGTTCACTCACCTGCCTAGCGGATGTAATAGCCACAAAAAAGCCAGTTTTCAAAGAAAGAAGTCTTAAGGGATAAGTATGCATAGGGTCAAAAGGAGCCCACATCAGAAATGCTAGTACCAGATTAAGGTCCCAATCCGGGAGAGCAAAGGGAGTTGGCGGAAACTTATTTACAAGGCCATTAAGGAACTGTGCCATTACCACGATCGTAAAAAATGAAGCTTGATCCAGGGATCTCTTAAACACAGACAAGGCTGCCAAATATCCTTTGCCCGTGCTAACAAGAAGGCCCTCTAAGGCCAGTGACAGAATGAACTCCATCACTGTAGTGGTGGGGAACAAGATGGGGGTCAATCTCGCATGCCCTGCACCACGCCTCAAATCTTCTCCATCTGCACACGTACAAAGATCTTGTAAACTGTCTGCGTGCAGCCGGCAACACCTCAAGTACTTTCTAAAGAAAGGTCCTAGTCATAGCTTAGAGGAAATGGCATGCTTCCGGTACATCCACTGACAAACTGGCTTGCCGCCTGCTCCAGAGGCAATACCGGCTCTCTGTCCGCACCAAGAGGAGAGCTCACATCCAAGCTTGTCTCTGCGACATCTAATAATTCGGCCGAACTCTTTAAAATCTGCAACGAACTGGCCAATCCTGCTGCAGTCTCTAACTCTCCTGTCCCCTCCCAGGCCCTCTGCACGGCTCTGGCTTCTCATTTGATCTCTAAAACTCAGGACATCCTGTCCCCTCTCTCTCCCTCTCCCCTTCTTCCCTGCTCTCCTCTGGCCCTTCTTCGGCCACCTGTCCTCCGCCCATCTCTGCCTTTCCCCTGTTCTTCCCAGATAAGGTCTCTAGACATGTCTGGTCTATGAAAGTCTCATTAAAACAGGTTCACTCCTGTTCCTCCAAAACCATCAAGGACCACATTGACACCCTGGCTCCTGCTCTGGCTGACTTCTGCAACCACTCCTTTGCCACTGGAGTCTTCCTCTCCCCCCGAAGCACTCCCTTGTGCACCCTCTTCTTAAGAAACCCTCTGCTGACCCTTCCTGCCCGGCTAACTACCGTTCAATCTCCATCACTTCCTTTTTGGGTAAACTCCTGGAAAAGCTGGCCATCTCCCAGCTTAATCTTCAAACTGAATCTGTCGGTGGTCTCCATGACCATCAGTCTGGCTTCAGAGTTGCCAGAAGCACGGCAACTGCTCTCCTGAATATCTGTGATGACCTGCACTCAAACTTTGATTCCAATAACCCGTGTCCTCATCTTACTTGATCTCTCTTCTGCCTTTGACACAGTCAACTATGCCATCCAACCGTCTCTGCGATAACCTGGGTATCACCGATCAGGCACTGCTTTGGCTGACTCTTTTTCTCTCCGATCAACCCTCCCAGGTCCAACTTAGGTCCATCCTCTCCTCTATATCTACCTGTGGTGTTCCCTAGGGGTCTAACCCCTCCCTGTCTGTTCTGATCGTATCTCTCCTGGACTAAAATCTTTGCACTGGCTCCCAGTGGCTGCGAGGATTAAGTTCAAAACCCTCGGCTTCATCCACAAGGCTTTCTGGGGCCTCAATACCTTTAACTCTCTCTTCCTACATATCTTCCTACTCGAGCCCTTCGCTCTTCCACCTCCAACTCTCTCAGGGTCAGTCACTTCTCCAAGCAACAAGTTGGTGGTAGATCTTTTTCTTCAGCAGGGGCCTCCCTCTGGAACAGTCTCCCTGTCTCTCTGAAAATTGAGGAGAACCATCTCCGGTTACGGAAGCACCCAAAGACCTTCCTCTTTCATCCTCCTCTCTCCTGTTGATCTCCTGGCTGAAACTGCACTGGTCACCTGGATACCCTCTTCGGCCCAGGGCCCCTCCCTGCCAGGTGCACACCTGCACTGCCCCCTTGGGAAACCCTTGCACTCTGGTGCCATTTCTGTATCCCTACAGCCCCCTACCAGCACTTGACAGCTGATGTCTGCACTTCCCCGTGCATCTGCCACCAGCTGGGCACACTTCTATTTATTTACTGTTTATCTTATGTACTGCACTCCCCCCCCTCCCCCTTATCCTTCCCTGCACTTGCGCGATCTCAATGTCACCTGGCCTAGTAGGATCGTATCTGTCTTCCATCTGTTCCCCCTCCCTTACCTCGTCGCTCCTTGAAAATCTTGTGTATAGACGCGTTATAAATGCCAGATCATATCCTCTCAAGAGCCACGCATGTAGGTTGAGTGATTCCAAGGTTGTATTGAGTATCCAACCTTCTGACTGGGTTAGGAGATCCGGACACTGAGGCAACCAGTGATGTGGACAGATCCAAGTGGTCGGAGTACTATGCTCTCCTCGCGCAGTCCGGGGCGATCAAGACCATGGTCGCTCGAACCCTCTTCAACCTCCAGAGTACCCATGGAATGACAGGAAACTGAGGGAACGCGTAATGGAGAGGGAAGGTCCAATCCACCAGAAATGCGTCCCCCAGTGCACCGTTCGAAGGGAATTCCCTCAAGCAAAACTTAACATTTCCTGATGGGCTCCGTGGCCAACAGATCCACTGCGGGGGTACCTTCCTGGCACACTTCCCACTCGTGTGAGACATTGCTCTGCCTGCTCAGAGCATCTGCCAAGTTGTTCTCTGTGCCTGCCAGATGAACAGCCAAGACGGAGATCCAGTTCTCCAACAACCAGAACCAAAGCATCATCGCCTCCGTGCAGAGGGGGCAGGAGTGTACACCACCATGTTTGTTGCCAAAGTGTTGTCCATCAGAACGAGGCAAATGCTTTCAGGTCAAGCCTGATGGCTCGCAACTCCAGCCTGTTGATGCGTCACTTGGCTTCTGTTGCTGACCAAAGGCCGATGACCTGCAAATCCTCACACATGAGATCCTTGCAGTGATTGCCCCAACCCTTCCAGAGATGCATCCATGACCACTCAGATCTGAGGCCAAGGAGGCCAGAAGGGTTCCCCCACCAGGAGACTGTTGTGGTCCACCCACCATGACAGGGCGTTGACCAATTAAGCGGACACCCTGATGAGATCCGAGCTAGTGCTGAGATCACTGACCCTTCAGGAGCCACTGCAGGTATCTCATGTGCATCCTGGCCTCTGGCACTAGGAAAGGGCTGCAAGACCTAATAGGCGGAGGAAGGAAGCTGCTGGTAGAGTGCATGGTTCTGGAACAAGTTGACCATGTGTGTCAAGCCGACTACTCTCTCCTTAGGTGGGAAGGCCTATTCTACCTGGGTTTCTAGGACTGCTCCGATGAACTGGAGTCTCTGGACTGGCATCATTTGGGACTTCTTTAAAGTTAGGGAGAAGCCCAGCTTGTGCAGCAGCAAGCAGGTGTTCTCTAAATGGGACAAGACCTGCCTGCACTGCAGAATTCTCTCAGATTAGCCAGGCGTCCAGATATGGAAATACGTGGACCCCGGATTCTCCTGAGGTGAGCCACAACTACCACCATGAGATTGATGAAGACCTTTGGGGCAGGGGTTAGACAAAAGGAAGCACCTTGAACGTGCATATCCCCTGTGATAAACCTTAGGAACATGTGCTTTCGATGGATTGGCACATTGTAATAAGTGTCCTGTAGGTCTATTGACACCAGCCAGTCCTGTAGTTTGAGAGAGTGGAGAATCTCTCTCAACCTCACCATCTTGAATTTGTATTGTCTCAAGAACCTGTTCAAGGCAAGGCCCTGAGGTCCAGAATGGGACGGAGACCGCCTCCCTTTTTGGGTACCAGGACATTCTGGGAATACCAACCTGATCCCCCCTCTGCTCGGGTGTTAGGGAGAATTCTCTGTTAAGGCTAATTTCCCAAACTTAGTGAGTCCCCAGCAGCTTTGCTGGATTTTTGGGGTTTATTTTTTTCTCCTGCTAAGAGTGAGACTCTTTTTCTCCCACTCTTAGGCATGATTTGAGAATGTCCTTTGACTATGTAATGTGTTTTATGGGCTATGGAGTCTTTCCACTCCATAGGGCTTCATGTGTTTTTGGTAAGTGTGTTACACAGCACCCTCAGTGCAGTAACACAGGGGTGTCATAGTGACCCCCAATCATAGACTCCATACCCTGGGACTGACTACTGTCTCCCAGGGCATGTAAAGTCACCATTGGCTTTACTAGTCTCAAATTGTGAACAGAACCAGTACAAACCATCATATTGTGGAAGTACTGGTAGGGGTCTGTTTTCCAAAGGGGCACTGTCCAGTCCCCCCCTTGTCGAGTTTCTGGCTGGTGGCAGTGGATACCACGCAAAATATTCCACTGGAATATTTCCTCTGGGATTTTCCCATTTATTTTAAACGCACCACTTTTTGGTGCAATGTTAAAGATACCGCCGGGTTATTTAATATTTAATATTTATTCCCCGGTTGGGTCTTTTTGCCAGGACTCTGTTTTAAAATGGCGTTTGTGTTCGCCTCTGAAACTCTAACCCAAGTCGAGCCCTTTGTTCCACTTTTTGGCAGGCTTCTCCACAGAAGCCCTCCAAATGGTGCCACTCTGTCTGGGGTCATCAGGATGTGTGGGAGGGGGATTAGGCACCCTGGACTGAGTTGCCTTGGCAACTCAAGTCGCACTCTTGTGTGATTGGCCCAGTGGTGAGCCGCCCGGCTCACCACTTAGCATGTTTGAGTGACAGCTAGGCTGATAAATGGGGGTTTTGCTGCATAAAAGCAGGGCTTTGGGGACTGGAACTTCAGAAGTCGCCACAGGACCTAAAATTCGAAGAGGGGAGAAGCTGAGCCATCTACAACGACACCACTGGTGGAGCCCTTCTGTACGAACTCACCACTTCCCCGACGACAGAGGAGATCTTTTTCCAGGAGAGTCTTCTTCCCTTTGAGCTGGTGTGACCAACCAGTTCGCCTTTTTCGCCTTCCTGGATCGTCTCGTGGTCGAATCGCTCATGCCAAGCACCCCGGCGGCCGGATAGCCACGCTTCACCACTACCGCGAATAAAAGGGTTGTACCTTTTAACCGGTAAACTCCGTGGCTGGTTTCTTCCCTGGCAGTGCAACGACCTCCACGTCGAGATCATCTCTTCCCCTGGACGAAGCCCCGACTTGTACCCGCTGTCAGGAACAACTGCCCCCGCTGGAGCTTTCTCACCATTTCAGGTACTGTGTCCCGCTTTGTCTCCCTTGCAACAGACTGTCCAAGGTGTCCCGAAAATCCTTGACTCTGTATCCTGGGGTGACCTCGGACCTGTTAACTTTACCTTTCTGAACTGATCCAACCTCTTGACTTTTCTGCAAAGACCGAGTGCATTTCCACTGTGTGATCTTGGGCACATTCCGACTTGCTCTCTCCAAGAGTGGGCCTGCCCTATGAACTTTATGCTATACAGCAGACCCTGCCTTTCTTGACTTGCTGTGGTTTCATAAAAGTGTTGGTACTGTGTTATTTTCCTATTCTGCCTTTTCTCTCCCTTTTTAAACAAATTATTGGGAGTGCCATCTACGGCTAAACGCTCACCTCTGTTTTGCTAAATAAGTGGTGTCTTAACCTAGACTTGTCGAATAATTAATTAGGGAGGTGTATATACTTATAGTGACTGTGTTTGAACTTGCTTGACATATTAGTGCCAGTGTATTTTTACAAGTGTGTTTTTAAATAAACATATACTTTTATACCAAAGCTCTGGTCAGTGTTTGCTTGTGCTACTATATTTTTAGCCCTCTTGTGTATACTCTATATACTGCTTAACTCTTCTTGAGAGAAGTCTGACTGCTCAGCCACAGCTACCAGGTAAATCTGGGTGGTGCAGACTGCTACCAATTTGGTTTACTGCTTACTCCTGTAGTCTTGAACTTTTTTGCAGTGGTACCTAAGGGAACTGCACAGGTTTCTGCCTAACATCGGGATGTACCTCTTCCATGGCACCCTTCAACAACAGTATTCTCAGTTCTTCCTGGAGCTTCTGTCCCGGTTGAATTGGGGACAGGGGGGGGGGTGGGTCGGGTGGCGGGGGTCGGGGGGAGGGGAGAGAGGGTGTGGGTTATGTCTGGTGGTTTTCTTACAAATGGCAGACAATAACCCCACTGGATGAGCTGAAGAGCCCAAGCATCAGAAGTAATTCCCTGCCACTGGAGCAAATGCTCAGTCATTCATCCCCCAAACAGTGCGCTGCGAGAAGGGAAAAAAAAATAAAAATCAAAGCAGCTTCGGAGGCTGGGTACAAAACCCCCACCCCCCGCCGCCGACTGTTGACCTCTAGAAGCTGCCCCTTTCGGAGTGCAAGCAAAGCTTCTGCCCTTGCCTGATCAGTGGGTGCTGTGCTTTTCTGCCATAAGGAGCATACCGCCTGTAGTCCCGTGCCATAGAGGCGAAGCTGAAGACAGTTTGTGTGCCATGATCGCCAAGGAAGTTGCCGCTTTCACCGTTGTTGCCCCAACTGTCAAAACCCTCTTCCTGAAGGCATTCTTTTTCCTTGCCCCACTGTTCGGTGGAGTAACACACTTGTGCTGACTCCGGGCCTTACAGCTGGCCGCCGTCGACACCACAGACAGACTCAGGAGTGGGCTGGGACACTAAGCACTTCGGGGTAGATTCTGGGGCCTTGAACTTTCTCAAGTCTACCCTTGACAGCTGGCTCCGAAAATGGATGGCGCATCGTGCGCAGGACCTCCGGCCACACGTGGTCCAGAATAGGCACAGAGAATACAACTTTCCTTCTCTTGCCCATGTGATCGAACAGGAATCAATCCTACCGCTCTTCCTCTGGTGTCAACCCAAACTCCACACAGGCCTTAGCCATCATGGCGTGGAACGTGTCAACATCATCGAGGGGACGGGCTGGGGGGGGTAATGAGGCTGTTCCACCTACGCATCCATTTCTGTGACCCATGCGTCAACCCTCGTTGGTCACAAGGAACCAGTAGACATAGTGCCCCGCGGGACACTCAGTCTCCGATTCTGGCAATTCGTCCTCCTCAGGGTACGATCGTGGACGGTCCCCTCTCACGGGCAGTGGTACCGGCAACCCAGCCGGAGATTTATGTGGAGGCACACCAGGAACTTCCATTACAGGCCACACCGGGGTCACATTCAGAGGAGGACACCTTGCCTCCAGCTGGCCCAACAACGATTGCAGCGTGGACAGAACTTGGAGGGATAACAGGTTAACCAGTGGGTAACTAGCAGGACCAGCTCGCACTCCCACCGACGTCGAGGGCCCAACGCTTTGCAGTCCCAAAGCTGATGGGCCCAGCACAGGCTCTTGGTCGGCGTCCGCGTCCAAAGACACTGGAAAAGCAGCTGTATCTTGATGTAGAATGGTGTCATGCAGAAGCGAGTCAAAGGCAGAAGACTGCCACGCCCCACTTGTCGACAACAATCCTTCCGTGTCCATCCTCGTGGACGAGAAAGCATTGGTTCCTTATCAAACACCGTTGTCGCTGGAGCCGACGACACCACCGTCGACAGAACTGTAGATTGGAGAGCAACTGTCGACGAAGTCGTCGCTGGTACCGTCATCTGCGGTGTAGATTTCACCGGAGGACCCCGGCCTCCTTGGCAGCGCTATACTGGTGTTTAGAGGACTTCCTGTCAGAGGACGACCCGTGATGGTCCCCAGAAGACTAGTGCTTCGATAAGTCTTTAGGCTTGGCTAAGCCCTACTCCTGCCCCGTCGACTTATCGGCCTACCACCAGACCCCCGGTAATGGTCCAACCGACCATGCTTAGACGAAGAAGCACCATTCAACAGCTGCTTACTCGAAGAAGATCTACTGCGCTTCCCCACCTAAGACGCTGGTGCAGGATGATGTTTCTTAGGCGAGGCTCGGCCGACGCCGCACGGCGATGTTCCGCAGACTGCACAGGCCGCTCAGAGGACAGGCCCCGGACCGACCCCACTTCCGAGGCTGGGTATGTGCCCTCATTAAGCCAACAGACCAGCCGCCGATTGCAGTCCTTAAGAGTCTTCTGCGAGAACCCTCGACAAATCTCGCAAGTGTCTGCAGAGTGATGGGGGTAAAGGCAGTAGAGGCAATCCATATGCCCGTCGCCCTCATACACCTTCAACCCACAAGTTGCATAGGGCAGGAAAAGAGACTACTTCGGAGCCCCAGAAGCCATCTCAATACTCGAGTAGAAAATGCACGTGCAAAAACACAAAGAACACGAGGTGATCGCAACAGCTTGGAGACGGTTGAAATCTAAAGGGAAGCCGCGGGCAGGGCTATTTATACCCTATGTCCTATTGGTGGGGACTAAAGCACCTAAAAAGGACGTTGATAGGACACTCAAGTGTCCAAGTTTTCCATAGGAAAATGCTAGGTTAAAGTGACCAAGGTTGCCAGCCTGACGACAGGGAATATTCACAGCATGTGAATCCATGAAAGATCCAATGCTGGAGAAGGACTATTTCCTCGTTCAGGCGGAAAGCAGACAGCACCTTGGGAAGAAATGCTGGGTATGTCCGCAGGACTACCTTGTCCTTGTTAAAGGTAGTATATGGTTCTGAGGCGACCAGTGCCTGGATTTCGCCGACTCCACGAGCCGAGGTGAGGCCGACTAGTAAAGCCGTCTTGATGGTGACCATCCTGATGTCAGCGGACGCCATTGGCTCAAACACTTTGTGCACGTGTGCGCCCAAGACTATATTAACGTTCCACACGGGGTGCAGCCTCTTGATGGGCGGGTAGAGCTTTGTGAGCCCCGTCAAATGTTTCTTGACTATAGGATTGGAGGAGGAGAAAATCCCCTCCTCCGAGTTCCTATACGCCCCGATGGCTGTGAGGTATGTACGACAAGCGACCACCTGCACACCGGAATGTGCAAGATGCTGTTAGGCAGAATCCTGTGCAGTTCCCTTAGGGAGCACTACAGAAGATTAGGACTAGAGCTGAGAGCAATAAATCCCCTTTGGTATCAGTCTGTACCACAAAGATTAAGTTGGTAGATGTGGCTGAGCAGTCAGACTTATCTCAAGAGGGAGATGAGCATTATTCATTGTTTACACAATAGGCCTTTGGAACAAGGAAACACTGACCAAAGCTTTGTATTAAAAAGGAATGACAATGCATTACTTACCGTAAAAGCATTTCTGATGGTTGTATCTGCTTAGATTCACATGGTGTGCATAGGTCCGACATCCAGTGGTCACTGCGGAGTATTGCATTTTGTTTTTCGTAGTCGAAAAGGGGACGTCGACAAGGCGTGTCTGTAACACTATCCCTATAGTGACGTGCGTTGTACCCACAATCCCTCACGCGTCGAGGTCCCTCTGTTTGTATTTTTCTGCCCTGAGGGAACCTTCTAGACGTGAGTGAGTACAGAAAAGAGAGAAATATAGTAGAGGATGTCTATGTTCCTTCCATCCGAGCGGGGAGGAAGGGCGGGCGCATGTGAATCTAAGCAGATACAACCATCAGAAATGCTTTTACGGTAAGTAATGCATTGTCTTCTGATGTTTGTTAATCTGCTTAGAATCACATGCTGTGCATAGACTAGCGAGCAGTACCCGGAGTTGGCGGTGGGTTATGAGAATGAACAGTAGAGAAAAGATGTCTTAATACTGCCTGTCCCACCTGGGAGTCAGATCTAGAGTGTGCATCTAGACAGTAGTGTTTTGTAAAGGTGTGCACAGAACTCCAGGTAGCCGCTTTGCAGATGGACTCAAGGGGAACATTTGCAATGAATGCTATGGAAGCCCCAGTGCCTCGAGTGGAATGTGCTCTTGGCTTGAAGGGTAGTTCTCTCTTAGCAAGAGTGTAACAGAGAGTGATGCATTGTACAATCCATCTAGATATAGTGGACTTAGAGACTGCATCTCCTTCTCTTCCTGCTGCCACCGAGACAAAGAACTGATTAGTCTTTCTCAGTGATCTGGTTCTTTCCATGTAGAACATGACAGCTCTGCGTACATCTAGTGTATGCAGACTTTTTTCTCCCAAGCTGGAAGGGTTTTGAAAGAACGTTGGTAGTTCTATAGATTGGTTTACATGAAATTTCGAGATGAATTTTGGTGCAAACCTTGGGTGTGTGCGAAGAACCACCTTATCCTTGTGAACTGATACGAAGGGGTCTAGTACAGAAAGAGCCTGTAGTTCACTTACTCTCCTAATGGAGGTGATAGCTATTAGGAAAGCAGTCTTAAGAGTGAGGTATTTAAGAGTTGCCTTGTGCATGGGTTCGAAAGGAGTGCCCATGAGTCTAGAAAGTACCACGTTTAAGTCCCATCCGGGAGCTGGGTTAGCTATCGGGGGTGTATTCTCTTTACCCCTTCCATAAAGGCCTTGATAACTGGTATCTTCCACCACAACACTTTAAGTTGGGAAGTGGTGTATGCAGAAAGTGCTGCTAGGTGGACTTTAATGGAATTAAACACTAGACCTGAATCCAGTAAATTGGTCAAGTACAGAATAATGTTAGTGGCAGAGCAGTCAACCGGGTTGATGTTCTTACTTCTACACCAGATGACAAATCTTTTCCACTTGCTAGAATAGCAGTGGCGAGTATTAGGTTTTCTGGCTTCCCTGAGGATCTCCATACATCTCTGAGGGAGATGTAAATGTCCAAATTCTATGATCTCAGGAGCCAGGCTGCTAAGTTCATGGTCTGAGGGCATGGATGCAGTGTCCTGCCCTTGTCTTGTGACAGCATGTTGTATGGGCAGGGAAGTTTCATTGGGGGAGATAGGGACATCTCCATCAAGTGAGCGAACCATGGCTGCCGGGCCCACATTGGGGCTACTAGTATCATGGTAACCTGCTCTTGGTGCATCTTGTGCACCACTTTGTTGAGGAGGGGAGTCGGGGAAAAGGCGTAAACAAATTTCCCTGACCATTGAATCAACAGACCGTTCCCCTTGGACTGGTTCTGGGGGTACCTGGAGGCATAACTTTGGCATTGTGAGTTCTCCAGGGTTGCGAACAGGTCTATTTCCGGGAAACCCCATTGCGTGAAGACGTTTAAGATGATGTTTTCGTGTAATTGCCATTCGTACTCTTTGGGTAGGGGGAAGTCTCTGCTGAGTTTGTCTGCTAGCAGATTGAGTTCCCCTGGTACATGTTGTGATAGTAGGAACATGTGTTTGAGAGCCCACTTCCATATATTCTGGGACAGCTTGGACAGTCCTGGAGAGTGAGTGCCCCCTTGCTTGTTGAGATAGTGCATGGCTGTGGTGCTGTCTGTGAGGACCATCACTGTCTTTCCTTGTAAGTGTTCCTGAAAGGCTTTCAGTGCTTTGAACACTGCTAATAGTTCCAGCAGGTTTATATGCTTGGATGCTAAGCTCGGAGTCCACACTCCGTGAGCAGTCTGATGGGATAGGTGAGCCCCCATCCTGTAAGGGATGCGTCTGTGGTTAGAGTGGCTTCCACTGCGGGTGTGGCAAAAGTTTTCCCTAATAACAGGTTTTCCTTTGTCCACCACCGTAGCGAGAGAACCAAGGCCTGTGAGACCACCACCAGATCGTCCCATTGTCCGCTGGCCTGACACCACTGGCTGTAGAGCCACTCTTGCATTGGGCGCAGGCGCGCGTGAGGTACCAAATAAATACATGACGCCATCATCCCTAGCAAGCGCATTGCTTTGCGTACCGTCACCTCTCGACCTGCCACATATTGGGGGATCTGAAATAGCATGTTTTGGACCCTCTCGTTGGAGGGGAAGACGAGGCCGTCCTTTGTTCGAATTAGAGCCCCTAGGAATTGTTTGATTTGGCTGGGGTCTAAGCTGGACTTCTTTTCGTTGATGGAGAAGCCCAGTTGGGACAAAAGGTCTACGGTCCTTTGGGTATTGGAGAAGCATGTTTCGTAAGAATCCCCTGTTATGAGCCAGTCGTCGAGGTACGGGTAAACCGGGATGGATAATCTGCGCAGGTGGGCCGCTGCCACTGCCAGTACTTTCGTAAATACCCTTGGTGCAGATGCTATCCCGAAGGGTAGTACTCTGAACTAATAGTGTTTGTTCTCTATCTTGAACCTGAGGTATTTTATGTGCGCTGGCAACATTAAAATCTGAAAGTATGCATCTTTCATGTCTAGTGTTGTCATGTAATCCCCCTGTGATAACAGTGGGATTACTTCCTGCAAGGTCACCATACGAAACTTTTGGGGTTTGACAAAGTTGTTCGCTGGGCGCAGATCTAATACAGGGCGCATGGTTAAGTCCTTTTTGGGTACAAGGAAGTACACTGAATAAATACCTTCTGTTACCTGAGATAGGGGGACAGCCTCTATGGCTTCTTTTTTCAGTAGCTCTTCTACTTCTTGAAGAAGAATAGTGAGGTGTTCCGGTGTCATGCGTCGGTTCGGTGGGGGTCTGTATTTCGGGGAACCGTTGAATTCGATGCAGTATCCGTGGGCTATGGTGGATAATACCCTGCGGTCTGACGTTATTCCCTCCCATGCTGAAAGGAACGATGTTAGCCGGCCCCCGACCGGTGATGCATGGGAGGGGACCCGAATCTTTGAGTCATTTGTTGGTATTGGGCGTGGGGCCTTTTGGACTGGAGCCGTGCCCTCTTCCTTTGCCACGACGTTGGCCTCTTTGACTGAACTTGGTGCTTTGGTTAGAGGGCCAGTTGGTAGCAGAGTAAAATTGTTGTTGGCTTTGCTGCTGGCGTTGGCCACGAAAGGAGCGTCTATTGCCATAGCTGCGTCTGTTAGGTGGCCTAGAAATTTGGTCAAGAGTCTTGATGGTATCAAACTCTTTCTTCGCATGTTCTAGGGCCTCATCAACTGCTTTCCCAAACAGATGTGTTTGCTCTATGGGCTTATTTATTAGGGAAGCCTGAGTTTCTGGCTTAAATCCTGAATTGCGCAGCCAGACATGGTGTTTGAGAAGTATTCCCTGAACCAGGGAGCGGCCAGCTGTCTCTGCGGCATCTAAGGAGTTCTTTACGATGCCCTGGTTTACAAGAGTTCCCTCTGATATAGTAGCCAACAGGCGTGAACGCAGGGGTTCTGGTGCGTCCTCTGCTTCGCTGCGCAGCTTGCTCCACTGTGCATCTGCGTAGCTAGCTAGTAGGGAATTGTTATTCGCGATCCTGGTTGAGAAGGCGGCGGATGTCGTGATTCTCTTCCCAAGTGCATAGAGCTTCTTGCCCTCTTTGTCAGGTGGTGCCTCACTAGTAGATAGTGGTACCCCCGCTCTCTTTCTTGTGTTAGTCACTACCAGAGAGTCCGGAATAGAATGTCCCCTGATGTACAAAGGGTCAGAAGACAAAGGGCTGAAGAGCTTTTCTATCCGAGGGTTGACCCCTCTGACTAAGGCCGGATTGGAAAGGGAAGGAGTTATTCTTCTCTTTATAGAAGCCAGGAGCGGAATGGACTGGCTGACCGGGGCTTTTTCTTTAATAACCTTTTCTACAAAGTCTATGTCCGGAAGGGTCTCCCCTGTGTCTATTTCAAAATGCGCTGCTGCCTTGCGCAATAGTGCATTAAGTGAAGGCTGGTCATCTATGGGGGAGGTGTTCCCAATAGGTGAGTCCTTGGGAGGAGAAGGATGAAAGACATCAGGGTCTGAGTGCACTGATGGGGATTGCCAAGGCTGCACTGATGGGGAGTGCCAGGGCTGTGAGGTAGCTGTATCTTCTTCAAAAGCTCCTGCGCTAGTGTAAGGGTCTTCCTCAAACCTCTCCTCCTCAAGTTCTTCCTCTCCACCTAAACACTCCTCATCTTCCTGGAGGTATTGCTCCTCTTCAGTGAGGTCATATGCATCTGTAGAAGGGGGAAACAGCCTAGGAATCTTGACCCTAGGGTCATCCTGGGTCCATTCTCTTGGTCTTTTGGGTGTGGGTGGGTTTTGGCTACCCAAAAACCTCTCCATCTTTTCCATACAAGAATGGAGTCTTTCCAGGGTCTCATGGGGAACCCCTGAATAGTCTAGAGGGGGGAAATCAGTGTTTTCACCTTCAAAATGCTTCGAACGCTCCCACAACGTCGACGAAAGGTTTCCGTCGCCCTCAGAAAAGCCCTCCGGTAGTTCAGAAGTCCCTTTAGATGGATGGGGCAGTTCCTGGCTACTCTTGTGCTTTTTCGGCGTTTCTATATCCTTGGGTGCGGTATTCGACGTCTGTTTCGTCATCCGCTTACGTTTGTCCTCGGAAACAATTCTCGCCAGACTCTCGACGAGTTCGTCAGTCGAGGGTTCTGGAGTTGGCGTTGCCTGCGTTGCGCGTTGTTTTTCGACGGCCGCTCTATGGAGCGTTACGTCGGATGTTTTTGGAGGTAGCGCCCGTATTAAATAAAAGCCCAATCGCTGGTCGCGGCTGCGTTTGCGGGTGGGGCTTGAGACCCTTGCGGTCTGAGGTCGACGCCGCAGTGCCCTGCGTCCCCTTCGGCGCTGGTGGATCCTTCGTCCTGGACGAAGAAGAGCCGTGGGTTGTGTGCTTAGGCCTATGGGGTCTGTGTGCGTCCTTGTCGCCGGGGTGTTCATCCCCATAAGCAGGGCGTGAGCCGAGCCCGTCGGGGCCGGGGACGGACGTCGAGGAGCGCGAGCGCTCCTTCTGGGGGTTAATGACTTCCGTAACGGACGTCGAGTTATCACCCTCTTCATCACTTTCTGTAACAGCGGCGGCAGGTGAGGAAACTGACTTCGACATCGCGTAGTCCGCCCACCTCTTAACTTTCCGTTCTTTAAGAGTTCTTGGTTTCAAGAGCTTACAGGCCGCGCAGCTGTCCTCTTTATGATCGAGGGGCAAGCAACGATTACAGAGCTTGTGTTTGTCCTTCCAAGTGTATTTGCCCCTACAGCGTGGGCAAAACTTAAAAGGTGTCCTCTCCATAGCTGAGGCAATAAAAACTGGTGATAACAACCCCAAGGGAAAGATAGGGGAGAAAGAAAGACATTCTCGACGAGAAGGTAAAAGTTAGAAACTCCCACTCTCCCTACTGTATGTTGGTCGGCGAGGCCTGGCCACGTGTTCGGCAGCGCCGAAGGATCTCCTCCGTCTCTTCTCCTCCGTCGAAAACTTGCTCGGCGGAGAAACAGCTTCACAGCTAACGTCGAGGGGAGGGATCTTTTAACAGTAAGTATATATTAAGGACCGAGGTCCGTAGTAATTGTTTAGCAAGAAGTAGGTGCACCAACACCGTTCTAGTTGAGAAGAAATTTAGTGAAGGCAGTTCTAACAAATTTAGCCAGAGTCAGTAGGCCTGTGCCAGAGTCAGTGGTACAGGGCAAGGGCCCAGGAGAAAACTGTTCTTGTAGCTGCAGTCAAGTCTTTGGTTAACGATTTTGAAAAGGTGGACACAGAAGGTGAAAGACAATGTTAAGAGAGAGGGGCGGCCAACCCAACAGGTTTGTAAAGGATTTAAAACACCTTTAGCTCTACCAGGCAGAAAGGGCGGCCTGGCGGAACAATGTACCTTAAAAATGAAGATGTGACTCCTGGAGTGGCGGTTGTTCCTGGTAGTTCCTGCAGTTCGTGGGATCCAGCAGAGGAAGTGAGGCTCTCGTCGTGGAGGAAGGTTCGAATTACTGCACTACCCAGGGATGAAACCAGCCACGGTGCTGCCTGACGAATAAAAGGTACGCTCCTTTAAATCGCGGTCCGAGTGGACGGGTGCCTGGCTATCCGGTCTCCGAGTACAGCGTACTGGCGATTCGACCAGGGAAGGTCCAGGAAGGCGATTGGCAAACCGATTGGCCCCAACAGCTCAAGGGAAGAAGGCTCTTACAAGCTTCTCTCGTCGTGTGGAGGAAAGTGGTGAGACGCTACAGCAGGGCTTCACCAGTGGTTGAGTAGTCGCAGATGTCTTTGGCTTCTCTCCTCTTCGGTTTCTTAGTTCCAGTGGCAACGTCTTGCTCTTGCAGTCCTCAGGACCCTGCTTTTATGCAAAAAGAGCCCCATTCATACAGCCTAGTTGTCACTCACACAGTGGAGTGGTCATCTTGGAGGGAGACCCTCCAGCCTATCAGGATAGAGTGCAACATGGGATGCTGAGGCAACCCTGTCCAGGGGTTCCACTCCCCCTCCCACACAATGGACCCACCCCAGACTCAGTGGTGCCGAAAGGAGGGCTTCTTGGCAGAAGGCCGCCAAAAGGACGAACAAAGGATCCCCGACCTGGGTTAGAAGTTTAGAGAAAGACACGAGAAAAAAAGTTATATTAAAGGTCTGGAAAATAAAACCTACCGGAGTAAAGTTAATATTAACATACACCAGGTGGTATGTTAGAGGCTGTCAGAAAATGTGGTAGCCTCGTAAAATGGGAAAATCCCATAGGAAAATATTTGTGGTCGAATATTTACGGTAGTAACCACTGCCACCAGCCAGAAACATGAGAGAGGGACTGTACGGTACCCTCTCGAAAATGAACATAAGGGAAAAACTATTAACCCTTCCCAGTACCTCCATAGTAAGAGGGGTTTTACTGGTTTTGTTCACAAAAATTGACTAGTTAAGTCAATGGGGACTTTACATGCCCTGGGAGACAGTCAGTCCCAGGGTATGGAGTCTATGTATGGGGGTCGCTACGACACCCCTGTGTCACTGCACGGAGGGTGCTGTGTAACACATGTGAATAAAGATGGTTCCTATGGAGGTGAGAGAAACCCCATAGACATTACACACAAAAATAGCCTAGAACACACATAGCAAAAATGTCTAAGAGTGGGAAAAAGAGTCTCAATCTTAGGAGAAAAAAACAAACCCTTCAAATCCAGCAAAGCTGCTGGGGGACTCTATATGTAAGGGAAATTAGCCATAGAATGAGAATTCTCCCTAACAGGTGCGCCGAAAGGAAAGCACATCATCCAAAGTACATGCCAGGGGGTCGATTTCCTTTGAGTCTGCCCAGTGGCAGAACCTGGTCCATTTACTTTTATACTGGGCCCTGGTAGCCTTGCTCCTTGCAACCTGTATGATTTCCAGATTAGCCTGGGAGAGGCCGAGGTGCTGCAGCGTTACCTGTTCAGGCACCACGCTGTGAAGGCTAGTTTCTGAGGCGCAGGGTGGATGACCCTGCCCCCCTGCTGTGCTCGAAGATGTGCTGGGCCCATCAGGAGATGAATCGGGGCATCTCCGAGAGGCTGAGCAGCTCCGAAAACCATGGCCTGGCCGGCCAACATGGAGCCATTAGAATGATGTTGAGTTGGCGAGACTCCTTGATCTTGCAAATCACTCTGTGAATCAGCAGACTGGGCGGGAAGGCGTAAGCCTTCATGCCGTTCCAACGAAGCCGAAATGTGTCACCCAGGGAGCCGGGACTCTGTCCCTGCCAGGAGGCGAACTGAAGGCACTTCTTGTTGTGCCAGGTGGCAAAGAGATCCACCTGGGGAGTACCCCACCTGCTGAAGATCTCCTGAATAATGAGGCCGTTTAGCTGCCACTCGGAATTGTCAGCTCAAAACCTGCCGAAGCTGTCCGCCTCCAGGTTGGATTCCCACGGGGGGTGGACTGCCGTGAGATAGATGTCGTTTTCCAATGGCCACTCCCACATGCTGATTGCCAGTCTGCACAGAGGAGGGGATCTGGTGCCTCCCTGCTTGTTGACGTAGTACACGCTGGTCGGGTTGTCTGTCTGGATGAAGACAACCTTGCCCCTGAGAATGCTGCGAGAGCTAGCCAGATGGTGCTCAGCTCCAGCCAATTCATGTGATATTCCTGCTCCTGTCGAGTCCAGGTGCCGTGGACTGAGAGATCGTCCAGGGTGGCTTGCAGGGTAGGCAGCAGAAAGGGCTTGCCCGTCCGTAGGTTGCAGTCCCTGTACCACCAAGTTAGGTCCGGGTGGAGAGGAGGAACGTTGATCATCTCGGATATGGAGCCCCACTCCTGGTTCCACGAGGCCGCGAAGTGCAGCTGAATCCTCGTCATCCTCAATCTTGTGTATGGAACGGCTAATAGGACCGCCGCACAGAGGCCCAGGTGATTCTGGTACCAACAAGCCGCGGTCACCCCCCTGAGGAAGTGGGTGGTGGCCCTCTTGATGGCCGAGATCTTGTCCTCCGACGGAAACACCTTCTTTAGCACGTGCCCCAGATGAGGCCCAAGAATGTGAGAGTTTGTGTGGGCTGCAGCTTCTTGAGATTGAGCGAGAAGCCCAGATAGTGCAGTGTGTTCATGGAGGCCCTGCCCTCTTAGGAGGGCTGCCACTGTATTCATTAGCCTGGTAAAGACCATGGGGGCCGGGTTGAGGCCAAAAGGAAGGACCTTGTATTGAAAATGGTAGCCCATGATCCTGAACCGTACAAAAGAATGATGGGGCTGCCAAATCGGGACGTGTAGGTACGCATCCTTCAGATCTAGGGAGCAGATCCAGTCTTCCTTGCACAATGTCTCCGCTATAAAAGCTGGCGTAACAATCTTGAATTTTTGTAGGGGTAAGGAGAGGTTGAGGGTGGAAAGGTCCAGCACAACTCTCAGGCCCGCCTGGTTCTTCTGAATGGTGAAAATCCTGGAGTAAAAGCCCAAGCTCGGACTTCCTCCACTGCCTGGATCTCTACGAGTGACCGGATTTCCGTCAGAAGAGTTGCTGTCCCAATTTGAGGGAGTGGAGGGGAGGAGAGGCCGGGATAGGTAGGTGGTACCCCGTAGAAACTAAGGAGCAGATCCAGGGGTCCGTGAAATTCTGGCACCAGAAATGTGCATGGAGAGCAAGCCTGCCCACCACAGGAGACACATGGACCCAAAGTGGCGCGTCATGCCTTCTTTCCCCCACCCTTTTTGTTGCTTGCGCCGGTTCTGAGACAGCCAGCAGTCCGGCTGCCTGGAGCTCCGTTCCTGGAAGCCGCGGAGCCCTCCTTACGTATGCCCCCTGTCGGAGCGTTGCTGTGACTGGGTGTACAACTTGGGCATGGTCTTTGTCAAGATGGATAAAGACTTGGCCGTTTGAGAGCTGTTTTTCTTCTTGGCCAGCTCTTCGTCCATGGTAGAGTGGAAGAGGGCCCCCCACCCCCTTCGAACGGACTGTCCTTCTGGCCGTGCCATCTATTGCCACAGACCTGAGAGGTGTCAATATGGGCCACTGTGGATTCCATGAGGTCCTGCGCCACCAACTTGGCCTTGGCCAGTCCTGCCTTAAAATGTGATTGGCTCTGCGTAGGGAGTTCCGGGAGGAAGTCCACAATTTCCCACCATAACGTTTGGTCAGCGGCGGCCAGCATGGCATCGACCTGACTAAGATGCAAGGACGTGTTGGAATACAGCTTCTTCCCATAGGCCTCCAAGATCTTCTCCTTGCCTAGTAGCGTCGCGGCTGTGGAGGTTGATGACGACTGAGGTGTGGAGTATAGTGATGCTGCAGCAATCACAGAGGAGTGTGACTGAGGATGGGCCGATAGCAAGAGTGTATCCCCCTCCATCTGCCTGTACTCGGCGTCCAGGCGTCGATTGACCGATCGGACCGAGTGGGGCTTGAGCCAACCTTTCTTGGCCAGGGAGACTACATCAGTTTGCAATGGAATCCCCGTTTTGGCAGAGGGGCGTCGCGTAAGGCCTTCAGCCAGAACCCCCTCTGCCGGCTCTTCAACCTCGGGTTGGGGTAGGCCCAGGTACTCAGCCAGCCTTGCAAGATGTTTGTGGAAGGCCCTGGCTGAGGATGGCGTGTACGGATCCTCCTCCTCATCTGTATCCTGTGAATCAGGAGGATCCTGTGGAGGGGGAGGAGTAGCTGGGGTACAGTGACCGCGGCCGGAGGCTGGTACAGAAACGCCTGAGGAGCTTGTGGTGCTGGTAGCATCGTAGGGAGGACCTCCCCAATGGCGTCCTTGAGGATAACACCCATCCGAGGCGACATCATGAGCCCGAGGAACCTCTCGAAGAACCCCTCTCCACTGGCCGGAGAGGTGATAGGGGGTACTGACAGGGTAGCCAGGAGCTGCTGAAGCCGCTACATATCCTGCCCGTACGGACGCAGTGGGAAACTGAAAGCGCATAAGAAGGATAGGCTGTAGGCTACCTACCTGGTTGAGGCCAGTCCCACCTTGACACTCTTTCCTCGCTGAACTCCTGCAATGGCGTCACACGGGTGCCTCTGTCTGGCACGGTGGCCATCTTGTTGAGCTGCCTGCCACGTGCCTGCGGAGTGTTTTACTCTGCTCGCTGAGGCCTACCCTGCTCCTTGGGCCTAGACCCGGTAGGTGCGACACCCTCGACCCGGGGGACGGTAGAGCTGCGTTTATGCGCCCCTTCAGACTTATTGTAGGTACTAGGGCATAGCCCCTCAGCCATATTGCCGGTACAAGGGCGGAGCCCCTCGGATGACAATCCAGTACAAGAACTTTCCGGTGCCTAACACTGCCATCGGGAGGATCCAAGGATCCCTAGGCCTCAAGGCAGGTAGCTGCAGCAGCCTCAGTGCATGTGCTGGTACAAGGACATGAACGGTCCCTCCCACGCACGAGAGTCCTTGGGAAGGAGTCTCCTTTGCGGGGTGGGATGGAAATTAGCCCTACCTTGGGCCTGGCTCTGTGTTTCACAAAGTTCTTGAGGTCCCCTGGAGGCAACATCTGGAAGATCTCCCTCCATCTAGTTAGTCTGTTCTTCAGCGATTTCGATAGAAAAAGCGAGCCACACGCTGTACAAGCTTGTCAACCGTGGTCTGGGCGAAGGCAACAAAGGCAGAGGGCGCGGGGGTCGGAAGTTGGGAAGAGCCTGTTGCAGGATGGACACCTGTGGAAGTCAACATGCACCGGAGAGGAGCGTGACGCCTGAGGACCGAGTACCTAAATAATAAGAAAGACAAAAAATAAAAAAGATAAAAAATAAAAAAGACAAAAAATAAAAAAGACAAAGAAGTATTTGCGCGTGGAATTACATAGCCGAATACAAGCCTAGGAGCACTGGTGAATTCAGCCCATGCGCGTCGATGCGGAAAAGGGGACTGAGGTGTGGCGCCGGAGTCAGGGCAGCGCATGCTCCCAGGGCTGCACCCCCGCATGCCTCTAAATTTAAAGGGGATGAAGGTTTTTTCTGGTGAAAAAGGTTATGTCTCCAGTCCCTTGGAAAGGATGCCCGTGCAGTATGGAGGAAAGGGGACAGGACGTAAGAGTAAGTAAACTCACTCAATCTCAGTCCTTCGGATAGTGCTAGGAAGTAACAAGTTATTATCCGTAACTATTGCTCTCCAGTATGGGTCTGGCACGGATTCACATGCTCATGAATATACCATGTTAGGCCGGGAATCCACGGTAAAAGAAAAAACTGTTTCACTTTCACTTACAAGCTGCAAATTTTTTATTTGTTTGTACCATGCCGTAGGCCCGCAGGCATCAGGGCGCAACATTGAGACACAGACATATAGACTTATGTGGAGACAGGACACATGGCATAACCATGATGATAGAAGGATGCCTGACTAACTTATTGATCAAATCAGCGTATTACTTAAATAGGTGGGTTTTGAGTTTTTTTCTAAAGGTAGTATATTTAGGCTCTAATCTCAGGTGTAACAGCAGATTATTCCATTTGGTTGCCGCTGCTGTTGGGAAGGCTTTGCCAAGGCCATTTGATCTCATTAAAAGGTGGCACTGAGATGTGGCCAAGGGCTTCTGATCTCAAGGCTCGCCGTCGTACGTAGCGTACAATCCTTTTTTTATGGTACGTCAATGCTTTTCCATGAAGAAATCTATGGACAAGTGTCATGGATTTGAACTGTATCCGGTCTTCTACGGTCAGCCAGTGTAGGTCTCTTCTGTCTTTGCTAAAATGTTCTTTTTTAGACTTCCGTTTCACTATTCTGACTGTATTTTCTGGATTAGCTGGCATTTTGCAATGCAATGTTTACTAGCTCCTAGCACAAGTGCGTTCCCATAGTCCAACCGTGACAATATGGTTGCTCTAGCGATAGTCGCACAGTTTTCCTCGCTCAGGTAGTGTTTAATTGCTCTGAGAAGCCTAGGGTAGTATGAGCAGTTTTTTCTCATATACATAGCCTGTGCTTCAGCACTCATTGAGGCTTCCAAAATCCTCCCTAGTGGCTTCACCTTACCCACAACCTGGATGGAGGAGTCTGATAGAGAAGGACTCGTATTAGGAGGTTAGTTTGGCCCAAGCTTGATGGGAGCCAAAAACCATCAGCTCTGTTTTATTGCCATTAAGGCACATCCAATTATTATCCATCCATGATTCAATTGTGTTGTACAGTGTCTTCACTGTGGTACTATCCTACGTGTAATCACCACTCGACTCCACCACCAGCTGGGCATCATCAGCGTAGTTAGTAAAGTATGCACCGATGTTATGCAGAACTGTACAGTGAAATCTCAGGTATAAATTAAAGAGGAGTGGTGATAAGCTTGCGCCTTGCGGTACGCCACAAAAGATGGTGGTTTCATAAGAGAATTTGTCTCCCCAGTGCACCTTGGACTTCCTATCTGTTGAAAAAGAAGCCAACCAACTGGTTGCCTCCCTGGAGCAATTGCCCACTTTCTCTAGTGCCCGTTGAAGCAGTTCATGGTCGAGGTTGAAGGCTGCACTTAAATCAAGGAGAATGAGAAGTCCTGTATCTCGCTTATCTATTATACTCAACATGTGTGTTTGTATGTCAAGCATAGCTGTTTCTGTGCTACGTGCTGCACGGAAGCCAGACTGTTGATGGTGTAAGATCTCATTAGCTTCAACATAGGACTGTAATTGGGCCGTGGCTACCTTATCCATCACCTTAAGGAGGAAGTTACAGTTAGTGATTGGCCTTAGGTTTCCTGTTCTCTTTGGTCTTAATTCTGGTTTCTTTACCAAAGGAGTGATGGTTACAGTTTTGATGCTACTTGGCACTCATTTGTTGCAAAAGGAAGCATTGACTATCTTCATGAGCATGGGGGCTAAGATATCTGTATTTTCCAAGATTATTTTAGGTGGCAGCACATTCTCGGCACACAAGGTGGGTTTCATTGAGGACAACCTTTCCATCATGTCTTCAAGTGTGATGTCATGGAAGCTAAAAGCTTCTGAAGGACCAGGTGCTTTTCTTATTATGGGTGGGTCAGCTTTGGCCTTGGTTGTTTTTTGTGCCTCTACTATCAAGTCCCTTGCCTTTTTGATCTTATTTGAAAAAGCTGCCTGAACATTATCGCATTCTTCGTGGGATGGTACAAATGTGGCAGCTAGTGTTTTTTGATAGATTTAAGAATTTCAAATAATTTTCTGGTTGAGTTTGCAGCAGATCTGATCTGATCATTGAAGTAATTCCTTTTTGCCTCAGATATGCTGTTTTTATAGGCCTTCTCAATTTCCCGCCAACTTTCTTTTTTGGTCGGTGAAGGTTTCCTCTGCCATCTACTTCTCTCCTCCTTTTTTCTTTCTTAAGCACTGTAAGTTCAGTACTGAACCACTTTTGATGGTTACTGTTTGGTCCGACAGATTTTGTCATTAATGGTGCCCTCTGGTCCACCAACAGATTTACATGGTGAGCGTAGCAAGCAATGAGTGCCTTTTTTACGTTGTCCTCCTTGTGTTCCCCAAGGATTTCATTAATGCAGTATTTTAGATGTACCCTTTCAATTTTCTTATAGTTCCTGCTTTGCAACCTCTTCATCATTAGCGCTTTTCTGTTTGGGGTGTATCATGGTCATGGTGAAAGACACTACAGTGATCTGTCCAGATGTGCAGCATAGCCTTATACCTGCTCGTCTCAAAATTGTGAGTAACAACCTAGTCGAGTTGAATGCCATGGTAGGGCCTGTGTTCCTGACCTTGAAGTTCATGTTATTCAGTGCCCTCGAGATTAATGGCTTCCTTGTCTTTAGAGTTACTGTGCCATCGATTACAATCACCCAGCACCAATGTGACGGTGTTAGGGCCCTTCAAAAGATTGATGAGTTTGGCAAGTTCCTCAATGAGCTAAAATGCCACTGATGGGTGTCTGTATATCAGTATTATATTAATGCTGCTATTATCTGAAGGAGTATATTTCAAATGCAGGACTTCACATCCTGTACATGTTTTGGATGAGAACACGTGAATGGAATCCCTGATTATCATGGCGACCCACCCCCTCTGGCCAAATCTCTCTGTGTGGTAAATAGTGTACCCCTCCGGGACTGCGATGGCACATGTGGGGCCAATAAGGTTTTGCAGCCATGTTTCAGTAATGCATGCAATGTCAATCTCTTCCTTCCGTATGTTCATAGAACGGGTGTTCAGGAAGCAAATCGCAATTTCTTTTGCGATATTTCCCGGTGGAAATGTAACTGATCTGGTATGTTTTTTACGTTTTATTAAATATCTCTTTGCATCTTGGTTTTTTGTTTCAATAGTCCTTGTCCGAGAGTGTTGTTCCGTGTGCATGATGCAATAAGTGGTTTCGTGTCTGGGACTTAGTCCATGGCCTGCAGTGCAATATGCTGCACTGCTTCCATTCGAAAGTGACCTTGGAGTTCAAACAGCAATTTCTCTGTGTTTTTTCTGCTCATTCTTACATCTGTGGATGAAATGAGTGGCTGAGAAGAAAGAGACCAGAGTTCCAGGCCACGAACACCGCGGATGGCAAAGACCGGCTTGGCTGTTCAAGCGCCTGACGTTTCTTATGGCCAGCCGGGTCTTCTGGGAACTGAAGTCCCTGGTGTTCTTATTCTGACGAGAGGTACTGCCTGAATCAGTCCTCTGCTGGTATGAAACGAAAGCTAGCCGTGAAACAAAGACAGTTCACGTGCTCGTGTACGATTCACTGCGGATGAATAACACTAGCTAATAACTACTATGCACACATTTACAGAACACGCTGCTTTAACCCTTTAAGTGCCATGGGTATTTCCCCCCCAGTGCCAAGGCCTTTTTTAGTGATTTCGGTTTGTGGCCATTCAATGCCTTGTAACTTTTTTGTTACATGAGATAACTCGGCCAAATTTGGCTCCTTTTTTTCCCCACATGTAGGCGGTCGTAACGCCACCCAGGAATCCTAGGTTGCTGTAGGGGGGTGAGAATCTCCCCTTTCCAATGATACCTGCCTTACAGCCGGAGATCGAGGCGGACAATGGAGGGCACTCACGTTCTCTCTTCACCGCAGCAGCCAAAAATGGCTGCTGCAGTGAATTTACTTTGTTTCACGCCTACGTGCATTACGTACACTGACGTAAAACTGAAGGTAATCCAGCCCCCTGGCAGTGAGGGGGGACCTCGCCCTCACTCTCACATAGCCCGGGGGTTGGATTACAGTTTTGAGCGGTACCTGCTTTGCAGGGATCGCTCAAAAGAAGGTGCCAAAAAGGACAAGCTATCTTGTCCTTGGCACTACGGAGGTAATGTCAAGGACAAGACCTCGCCCTTGGCACTTAAGGGGTTAAAGAAATTCACAGCGCATGTGCGCGAAAGTAATTTTCCAAACGTGATACACTTCCATATACCCACTAATGCAGCCCCCAAAAGCAATATTCCAGTTATAACGTACAAGTTATTACAGAGGTACTGTTCTGGTTGAAAGTAACACCTTAGTTTACCAGTCTCACGTAGCGTTGCCTAGGAGATAAGGTAACAACCATCTAAACCAATCACTGTCCTCTGGGTCATACCGCCCCCATCCAATGACAGTCCTCTCCCTAAGCCCCTCCTCTGGCAGCCATCTTCAGATTTGGCAAGCACGTAAAGTGGCAGTATGACCATGAAGAGCCACAGAGGGGTCAGAGGGGAGGTTTGCATGTGAATCCATGCCAGACCCATGCTGGAGAACAATAGATACAGGTAAGTAACTTGTTCCAGCTCCAGCATGGGGTCTGGCATGGATTCACATGCTCGTGAATAACTAATACACAGCAGTACAACATTACACAACCACGGGAGGTGGCAAGGATCAACAGAAGCAATCAACTCTTACCTCTGGAACAGACCCCCCTCAAACGAACAGGTTGCGTAGCAGTGCTTGGCTGACCCGAGACTCCTGCCTGGAATCCTTGTCGACGCAGTAGTACTTCGTGAAAGTGCGTGTAAACCTCCACGTTGCAGCCCTGCAGATGTCCAGCAGGGGCACACCAGACACAAACACTGTGGTTGCACAGATTGCTCTGGTGGAGTGGGCTCTCCGACGGCCAGGCAGCGGTCGGTTCGCCTACCGATGACAGTGTGTGATGCAGCCAGAGAGCCACCTTGAGATGGAAGCATTAGACAAGGCCTTCCCATGGTTCACAGTCATGTAAAACATCAGGGCACGAGCAACATCCAGCGAGTGCAAGCCCTGTCAGCCAGTGACAAAGGTTTCAGGAAAAACACAGGTAACAGCAAAGGCTTGTTGAGGTGGAATTACGACGGAACCTTTGGCATAAAAGAGGGGTGCATCCGCAGCACAACCCTCGAGTCGTGGAAAGTCAGATATGGCTGTATGGAGCTTAGGGCCTGTATCTCACCCACCCTCCTGGCAAAGACGAGGGCGACAAGGAATGACATTTTCCAAGAGAGGAAATTAAGAGAGGCCTGATGCATAGGATCAAAGGGGGCCCCCCCATGAGCCTCTTCAGCACCATGTTGAGTTCCCATGCCGGGGCAGGAGCCTTGACCGGCGGGAAAGATCAAAACACTCCTTTGATTAACTCCTTGACGAGACAGTGAGACCAAAGAGAAGATGGTCCTGGAGACCTGGTGTAGCAGGAGATAGCTGCCAAATGCACCTTGATTGAGGTGTGCGCCAGTCCGGCCTTGGCCAAGGATAACTAGTATGAATACTGTGGGGATAACTAGAAGAATCTGTGGGGCTGTGACCTTCAGAGGGTGCTCTTCTGCGACCAGCTCCATGTATTCAAACGCTTCCACTTGTGACCGTAGCACTTCAAAGTCAACGATGCTCTGGCCTTGGCAAGGACCTCCCTGCAGTCTGCTGGCAGCATCGCATCCTCCAAACTCTAGGGCTGCAGGAGCCAAGCCCTCAGGTTCATCTATCCTGGGTCATGATGCAGGATTGCGGCTCCTTCTCTGGTGAGAAGATCCGGGACCACTGGCAGTTTGACCGGGGGCGACGCTGACAGGTTGAGAAGGTCCGGGTACCAAAACTACCACGGCAATGCCAGAGCCAGGAGTATCATCCTGCATCAGCACTGTAAGTTTATTGATGACTGGCAGCAGGAGAGGCAACGGCAGGTATGCGTACAGAAACAGTTCTTCCGACAGGAAGGAGAATGCGTCCCCCATGCTCCTCGGTTGGTAGAATCTGCTGGCAAACTTCTGGTATATCGATCTGGGGCCTGCCCCACTTGATGAAGATGCAGTTCACCTGGTCCTTCCCATGATCCCACTGACGGCAGGGAGTTGCGCCCCTGCCGTCAGTGGGATCATGGGAAGGACCAGGTGAACTGCATCTTCAGGGATGGTGTTCTTGACTCTCGCCAGGTGAAAGGGGATGAGGAACATCTCTTGTCTGACAGCCCAGTGCCACAAGCCCTGCGCCTCTTTGGAGAGCGCTGGGGATAGAGTGCCCCCCTGCATCCTGATGTAGAACATTGTGGGGGTGTTATCCGTGAAGCTCCTCCCCATCTTGCCCTTCAGAGACGGAAGGAACACTGCCCGCAGCTACAGGATATTGATGTGAAGATCCTTCTTATCTGCCTGCCACAGGCCTCTGGCGTGCAAACGTCCGGTGTAGGCTACCCAGCCTTCCAATCAACCGTCTGTTGTGACCGTCTCCTGGTATGGGGGCTTTGAAACCCTGTGCCCTAGGCGGCGTTGGAGTGAACGCCCCACCACTGTATCTCATTGAGCGGGATCTTGTCCGCAAAGCTTCCAGACACCTGAATTCAGCGACCATCCAGGAACTCCTGAAGAGGTTGTAGCCATGACCTGTGGAGCTAGATAAGATAGATGCAAGACTACATGCAGAGAAGAGACTTAATGGACCGCATCGTGGTGGTCTTCAATGACAACAGCCGTTGCACTTTCCCCAGAATGGCCGCTACCCTTTTACCGAGGGCGATGCCAGGCAGGACACCGTACTGAGCCTGGCTTCTGGGAACAGCACGTTCTGAGATGGTGTCAAGCAGGACTTCGGATAATTGATGGAGAATCCCAGATCTGTCAGCAGCTGGATGGTCGTCTCTGTATGCCGACGGCCAACTCTCGTGAATTGGCCCGAATGAGCCAGTCTTCCAGGTACGGGTACACGGGTATCTCCCGTAGATGCAGAAGGGCTGCCACCGGTGCCAGGCACTTCGTGAACACCCTGGGGGCTGACTTCAGGCCGAAGGGGAGGGCCTTGAACTGATAGTGCCGTCCTAGCACCACGAAGTGTAGGAACTTTTAGTGCTTATTGTGAAAGGGGACTTGGAAGTAGGCGCCTGCCAGGTCCGACATCAAGAAGTCTCCTCCTTCCAGTTGCCCGAGCACAGGCTAGAACGTGATCCATCCTGAATCTTTGGGACTGGAGGTACTTGTTGAGACGCCAGAGGTCAAGAATGGGCCGCCAGCCCCCGGTTTTCTTTTTGACTAAAAAGTGTCTGGAATAGACACCGGAGCCCTAGCTCCCGAACCAGCTCTATCGCCCCCTTTCGCAGCATGGCACTTGCCTCCTCAGAGTTGAGGGATGTGCTACACCTGCCAGGCCATCGGAGGGATACGCGGACACGTGTGCTGAAACTCAAGGGTACACCCGTGGGCAAGAGCGTTCCCCATCAGCCAGCCTCCCACCAGGGTGCATGGTGGGGGCTCAACGTCCTTGCCAGCTCAATTTTGCTTCGGCTCCAGCATCCTGCCTGGAGGGCGGCAGTGGCGCTGACCACCTTGACTGCAGGCCTTGGAATAGCCTCTATAGGCCTCCTGGGTCGGGGACCTGGAGGGCTGGCGGTACGACAAGGAGAAACTTTTGGTCGATCTGCCAGACCTCCCTCTGGAGGAGCGGTGTTGCTGGAGCGTGCTCAGGGCACAGGCCATCTCTGCATCTGCCTCGATGGCCTGCAGGGACTCGTCTAAAACCTTCCCAAAAAGGTCATCTCCTTCGAACAGCATGTCCAGTACCATTGCCTGGACCACCTGGCAGATATTTGTGGGTTTCAATCACCCTTGACGGCGGAGGCAGACACTGTCCCCATCTGTCAGAACACTGTCGGCGATGTCCAGCGCCACCGTAATGGTATGGTCTGAAGCAACCTCTCCCTCCTGGAAGAGGGCGATTGCCACCATCCTCCTGTCGTTGGGGAGGAACTCCAGAATTGGGCCCAGCTTGTACCACAGCTCCCTATCGTACCTGGCAAGGATCGCCAGTGCGTTGGCCGCCTTGATGGTTGATGCTGCGGTGTAAATAACCTTCCTTCACAACTTCTTCCCATCGTTGTACGGAGGGATTGAGGACGAGGAGGAAGGGTGCGACAATCTTTTCCTCGCGGTTGCTGAAAGCACCGAATCCGGCAATGGTTGCGACTGTAGGCACCTGGGTGCAGACTTCGGCACCTGGTACTTTTTCACCAGCCCATCCTTCTTGTCCGGGGCCGTACAAGGGTTCTTCAAGAGGGCAAGGCCCTCCTCCCACACGTTGTGGGGGTACCGCCATGATTTGTCTTTGTTTTGGCCTCATGCCTCTAGGACAGAAAACCCCCCTCCTTGGTCTACTCGGGTCAAAGCTGGAAAAGCCCGGAAGCTTCGGCGACCATGGAATGGTATAACCACCTCATCAAGTGGGGACGCCCTCTGCTGCAGAGATCCGCCTGCCGTGACAATATCATCCATAGTGGCTGTGTCCGTTCCCGTGTCCAACAGGGTGGTGGAAGGAGGGCGTCCGACACGGAGGGGCATCGGATGACGCTTCCTCCTCTTAGCTGGAGGCTGATCGGGGGCTGCAGGAACCAGGACCTGCAGCATCCTTTTCTGGATTTCTGACACCAAAGTGTGCAGGGTCGATAGGATGACCAGGGAAACATCCCTCGGTGGAGCTTATGCGATAGGAACACTAGGCCCTGCACCACCATCGTCCTTCTCAACATCCACGTCCTTGTGGACCATGTGTAGGTACTCTAGTTCCTCTTTGCCTGTTGACAAAACTTCCATGGCCTGGAACTTCTTGGCCCCCTACTGCATTTTGCACCCGGAGGGGTCGGAGCTGGGCTAAAAGACGGCATCATTTTCTCCAGCAGGCTTTGCTACAGTCACGGTGGAGGCTTCCCGGCTCAGAGGCAGGGACGTCTTGGCACAGTATGGGTTACATTCACAGTGTCAGCCCCTTTTGTCTTTCTGAGAGCAGCCACCACCAGCTCAATCGTTCACAAAGATTCTCCTGCGCCACCAGGTCAGCTGCCTTTTCCTCCATCTTTGGCTTCTCAGGCTTCTCCCGCAGTTTAGCCAGGTTGGACGATTTCCTTTTTGAGGAGGAGCTCGATTGCTGGATGGCGATGGAGGCCCGCTTCTCGGACCGGCCGATACAGGGTGAGGCATGACTCTGCTCGGGGCACGGGGTAGAGACCTTGGCGTCTACCATGTCGATCCTTCATTGTTTTCTTGGAGAAACTGAGGCAAATCTCGCACTCTCCCTCCTTGTGGTGAGGGTGAAGACAGAGGCATTGGAGGTGTTTGTCCTCTACAAACACGTTCCATAGCTCGCATCTGGTGCAGGGCCTGAAAAGGGATCTTCCCTCCTCATCCTCCGTCATGGCCAGAGGTGCAGAGTAGGCCTGATGGCCTTCTGAAACTTCGAGGATCCTCACCCTTGAGGGATGCTAAAATTCAGCAACAAACAGATCCCCGCTGTCGGCAGATGGAGAGAAGAGCACACAGGCTCTTTGACAAAAATAGAAACTTTTTCAGTCGAAAAGCAAATAAATGTTGAAGTAGCTCATGGAGAAAAACTCGAGAACTCCCAACACTGAAACGTGCAATAAAAATCTGAAGATGGCTGCCAGAAGAGGGGCATAGGGAGAGGACTGTCATTGGATTGGGGCAGTATGACCCAGAGGACATCGATTGGTTTAGAGGAGAAATACAGTTTGTAAGTGAAAGTGAAGCTGTTTTCTTTACTGAGGATTCCTGGCCTGACGACAGGGTATATTCATAAGCACATAAATACATGACAGACTCCATACTGGAGAAGCGATCCGTGACCAGGCCTCCACCGACCAAAGTCAGGAAAGCAGGATTTAAGGATAGGACTTCACACCTATGTAACACATTGATGAACGTGGTGAGGGGGCGGAACAAACCGGAATCTTAATCTCCTAAGAGAGCTTTGCAGGTGTTCTGTAATCCATCAGGGGTACACTCTTCTGTGCTTGGTCCTAATGAGGAAGGCCCAGTGGTTGCAGTTGCAGAGGTCAATTTCAGACGCAGGATTTTGTTTCGGTTGGTCGTGGTGCTAAGGAATCTGTTCCAAACATCTGTCAGTAGAAGACGGAAATGAGGAAAGATGATGATGATGATTTCTGCGGGGCAGACCACCTCATGACACTACAAGGGATTGAGGGAGGAGTGTTGCAATGGGAGTCACTAGTGTCAGGCAGCGACAGACTATCTTCAATCGGGGTGAAAGTGCAGGAGAAGGTGTCTTATTACACCATTTGAAGATTCTTCAAGTTCTAAGTTGGTGGTAGAGGAGCAGCTTTCTGATCTAGGTCTGTTAGGATTATTCAATTGATGTGTACAAGCGGCTTAGTTGGCATAGTGTGAGCGTAGAAGTAAACTGTTAGTACAAGGAGGTTAGTGGAGAGATTGGTGGGCAACCTGGAGGCCCAATCCAATCTGACTTAGGCGCCATGCAGTGTTTAAAACGAATGAAAAAATAACAACAGGGTTGTCGATATTTTCATTCTTTTATTTAAATGCACTATCCAACACTTTGCCTAATTCTTCTAGGACTAGAATTAGTATGACATGCATTACTTAGCGTAATTGCATTTCTGATGATTGTATATACTTAGATTCACATGCTGTGCATATAGTCTGACATCTAGTGGTAATCTCAAGAGTATTGCATCTCGTCTTTCGAGGATCGAAAGGGGACGTCGACATGGGCGTGCTTTTAACACTATCCCCAACGTGATGTGTAGTGTACCGAAAAACCCTTGCGCGTCAAATGTCCCTCTGGTTTTGTTTTTTCTGCCATGAGGGAGCCTTAAGACTATCGTGTGTACAGATAGAGGGAAATTAGTAAGATGTCTATGTTCCTTCTACTCCGAACGGGGAGGAAGGGTGGGCGCATGTGAATCTAAGCAGATACTGTCATCAGACATGCTATTATGGTAAGTAATGCAGGTCTTCTGATGTTTGTGAATATGCTTAGAATTACATGCTGTGCATAGACTAGCGAGCAGTACCCAAAGTTGGTGGTGGGATGTGAGAAGGAAGGAACAAGTTACTTACCTGTAACTGTTGTTCTCCACATGAGTCTGGCATGGATTTACATGCTCATGAATATTCCCCGTCAGACCGGGAATCCTCGGTAAAGAAAAAAATCAGTATCAGTTTCATTTATCTGTCTTTCTCAGTAGTAACCAATCACTGGTCTCTGGGTCATACTGCCCCCAGCCAATGACTGCCCTCTCCCTAAACCCTGCCTCTGGCAGCGATCTTCAGATTTGGTAGCACGCAAAGTGGCAGTATGACCAAGTGAAGAGCTGCAGAGGGGTAGGAGGGAGGGTTTGCATGTGAATCCATGCCAGTCCCATGCTGGAGAACAACAGTTACAGGTAAGTAACTTGTTCCTTCTCCAGCATGGGTTCTGGCATGGATTCACATGCTCATGAATAAAAGAATACATGCACAACCACGGGAGGTGGGAAAGGCTCAACATTAAGCATTACATCAAAAACTCAACATTAAGCAATTCTTGCCTCCTCACCAGGCTCACCTTAGGCGAACAGGTTGCGCAGCACCGCTTGGCCGACTCTGGACTCTCCCTGGAATCCCGGTCGACGCAGTAGAATCTCGTGAAGGTGTGCGTCGACCTCCAAGTAGCAGCCCTGCAGATGTCCAGCAGGGGCACACCAGACAAAAACGCTGTGGTAGCGGCAATAGCTCTGGTCGAATGGGCTCTTGGACGGCCAGGCAACAGTCGGTTTGCCAACCGATGACAGTGCGTGATGCAGCCGGAGAGCCATCTGGAAATGAAAGCCTTCGAGAGAGCCTTCCCTTGGTTCACAGGTCCAAAGTTCACAAACAGCTGTGATGTCTTCCGAAAACTCTTTGTGTGGTCACGTAGAACTTCAGCGCTCTAGCCACATCCAGCGAGTGCAAAGTCATCTCGGCCGGTGACGAAGGAGACGGGAAGAAAACAGGTAACACCAAGGGCTCGTTGAGGTGGAAGTCCGACGGCACCTTGGGCATAAAAGAGGGGTGCGTCCTCAGCACCACCCTCGTGTTGTGAAACGCCAAGTATGGAGGCTTGCAGGATAGGGCCTGGATCTCTCCCACTCGCCGTGCGGAGGTGATGGCCACAAGAAACGCAGTCTTCCACGACAGGAACTTCAATGGTGCCGAATGCAGGGGCTCTAATTCATAAATTCCTTCATCAGGCGATGGGACCACAAGGACGCCCGTCCTGTGGTTCTGGTGTATCGTGAGATCGCAGCCAGATGCATCTTGATGGAGGTGTGATCCAGTCCAGCCTTGGCCAGCGACAGTAGGTACGGCAGCACTTGAGGGGCCGTAATCCGTAGAGGGTTAATCTTCTGTGCACGGCACCCGACAGAGAACCTCTTCCACTTATGTCCGTAGCACTTGAGAGTTGAGGACACCCTGGCCTTTGCAAGGACCTCTCTGCAGTCAGCTGGGATATCGTACCCTCCAAACTCTAGTGCTGCAGGAGCCAGGCCTGCAAGTTCAGCGACTCCGGGTCGTGATGAAGTATGGCGCCTCCTTCTCTGGAGAGAAGATCCGCATCTGTCAGCAGCTTGACTGGTGGGGACGCTGACAAGTCCAGAAGGTCCGGGAACCAGATCTGCCTTGCCACGCCGGTGCGACGAGGATCATCCTGCACCGGGACCTCTTGAGCTGGTTGACGAGTCGGAGCAGGAACAGCAACGGAGGGAACGCATATAGGAACAGGCCGTCCCAGGGGAACGAGAAAGCATCGCCCATGCTCCTCGGCTGGGGAAACCTGCTGGCGAACCTCTGGCACTTGGAGTTCGTCGCCGTCGCGAACAGGTTGATCTGCGGTTTTCCCCATCGTCGGAAGAGTCGATCCACTTCATCCTGAAGTAGTTCCCACTCGTGGCATGAGCGCAGCTCCCTGCTGAGTGGGTCGGCAATGGTGTTCTTTATCCCTGCCAGATGAAAGGGCACCAGAAACATCCCTTGGGCGACGGCCCAATGCCACAGATCCTGGGCTTCCTTGGAGAGGACTGGGGATCTGGTTCCTCTCTGCTTCCGGATGTAGAACATCGTGGTGGTGTTGTCGGTGAAGATTCTCACCACCTTGCCCTGGAGGGACGGGAGAAAGGACCTGAGGGCCCTGAAGACTGCACAGAGCTCCAGGATGTTGATGTGGAGCGTCTTCTCCTCCGGGAGCCAAAGGCCTCTCGCGTGAAGTTCTCCGGTGTGCGCTCCCCACCCTTCCAGGGAGGCATCTGTCGTCACCGTTATCTGGTGGGATGGGGTCTGAAAGTCTGTGCCTGCCGTCAGATGAGGCGGGTGCCCCACCACCGGATCGCTCATCGGAAGGTCTTGTTGAGCTGGATCCTGACCTCGAAGCTGCCCGTAGCTTGGATCCAGCGGGCGTCGAGGAACTCTTACAGAGGGCGTATCCGAAGCCTGCACAGGCGCACGAGATATATGCAGGAGGACATCATCCCGAGGAGGTACTTGTTGGACCTCACTCTGGCCACGTCCGTGGCCAGCAGACGCTGCACCTTGCCCAGGATGGCCTTCGTCCTTTCCTCCGACGGCGAGGCCAGACAGGCCACTGTGTCGAGCTTGGCTCCCAGAAACAGTGCGACTTGCGACGGGACCAGGTGGGATTTGGGAAAGTTGATGGAGAATCCCAGTTCCGTGAGCAGCTGGACGGTCTTCGCTGTGTGATCTACGGCGAGCTCCCTTGTCCTTGCTTGGATGAGCCAGTCGTTCAGGTAGGGGTAGACGTGGATCCCCTGTAGGGGTAGACGTGGATCCCCTGCAGGCGCAGCCGCACCGCCACTGGTGCGAGGCACTTGGCGAACACCCTGGGTGCCGACTTCAATCCGAACGGGAGGGCCTTGAACTGGTAGTGCCGTCCTTGGACCACGAACCTGAGGAACTTTCGGTGTCCTTTCAGAATGGGGATGTGGAAGTACGCATCTTCCAAATCCAACGACAACAGGAAATCGCCCTCCTCCAGCTGTCCCAGCACGTGCTGGAGGGTGACCATCCGGAACTTCTGTGCCTTGATGTACTTGTTCAGTCGTCGCAGGTCCAGGATGAGGCGCCATCCTCCTGTCTTCTTTTTCACGAGGAAGTACCTTGAGTATACTCCGGAGCCCCAGAGCCTCTTCGGGACGAGCTCGATGGCACCTTTTTTGAGCATCGCCCTTACCGCCAATAGCAGTTGAGGGACGTAATTTTCCTTGCTGGCCACGGGTGGAATGCGGGGGCACTTTAGAAATTCAAGGGCGTGCCCCTGGGCCCGGGCGTCCAGCACCCAAGGGTCGATGGAGATGGACGTTGACGAACTTCGCCAGCCGGCCTCCCACCGGGGTGCTTCGCCGGGGGCCCAGACACTGCTGTTGGTTCTATCTCGCTTGGAGGACGCCTTGCCGCCTTGGCCTCCCTGGCGACGATGGCGGGGCCCACCCGACTTGCCTCGTCCTCTATAGGCTTCCTGCGATGAGGAGCGGGCCGCTTGGCGGTACGTAGAGGAGGCACCGCCGAATCCCTTGGAGGCACCCTGCTTGCCTCCGGTGCTCCGAAAGGACGGCCTTCGTTGCTGGAGAATGCCTAGGGCCTTAGCTGTCTGTGTCCGCCTTGATGGCTTGGAGGGACTCATCCACTGTTTTCCCAAACAAATTGTTCCCGTCGAACAGCATGTCCAAAACCTTGGCTTGTACGTCCTGGCGGAAATTCGTCGCCTTGAGCCACCCTCGTCGGCTAAGGCAAACGTTGTTGCCTAGCTGCCGGAAACCAGTGTCGGCAATGTCCGTTGCCACCGTAATGGCGTGGTCCAACGCCACTTTGCCTTCTTGCAAGATCTCCAGGGCCTCGGCCCTCTGGTCATCCGGTAGGAAGTCCAACAGGGGGGCATCTTGTACCATAACTCCCTGTCGTAGCGGGCCACGATCGCGAGGGCGTTGGCCACCTTAATCGTTGTTGCCGCCGACGAGATAACTCGTCCCATTGCGTCCAGCTTCTTTCCTTCGCCGTCCGGCGGGGAAGTTGACGTTGAGGCCAATGCCCCATCCGCTTTCTTCTTGGCCGCTGCTGAGACGACCGAGTCAGGGGTCCGTTGTGCCCTAAGGCACAAAGGGGCCGCGTCAGGGACCCGGTACTTCTTCTCGTACCGATCCTTCTTGCCAGGCATCGTAGACTGGTTCTTGAAAAGGGCGAGACCCTCGTCCCAGATGTCATCCACTAGAGGCACGGCGAAGACTGTCTTCCTCTTGCCCTCGCTCCGTTGGTAAAGGAAACCTTCCTTCTCTTCGGGGCAGAGCTGAAAAAGCTTGGATGCCCTGGCGATCATTGCATGGAAAGATCCGATCTCGTCGGGCGGGGATGCCCGCGCTGGCAATGGGAGTTCCGTCCCGTCGTCACCGCCGCCGGTACCCGTCGTGTCCGTTCCCGTGTCATCCCCGGGGGCGGGGGATGTGGGTAAAGGCTGAGCAGGCCGCGAGGGCTGAAAAGGCGGGTCTGGATGGATCCGGCTTCCCGCCAGGCCTGGGTCCGGCTTTGGCTCCTCCATCGAGCCTGGTTCCACATCGTCCGTCGGTGGTAAGGGCAATCTCGTCCTTATCTCCGAACATAAGGATCGTATTGCCAACAAAATGGCCACTGAGTTATCCTGCGGCTCCGGAAGCGGCGGGAGCGACGGGTGACTAGGACCCTCGCCGGTGCCGCCGTCACTCTCGCCGTCACCTTCGTCGGGATCCCTCCCGTGGGGACGGGCCTCTTCGACGCCCTCGTCGAGGCCTTTTAAGACTTCTACCAGCTCCTCCTCAGATGCTGTATCCATGTCCACAATGGCCACCACCCCCCCCTCTTTTTCTGCCGGGGTCTTTACGGGAGTCTTTTCGATGGGTTTGAAAGAGGCTTCCCTCAGCGGAGGCAGGGAGACTTTGGGCCCCGCGGTCACCTCCACTGGTGTAGCCTCCACAGGCTGTGCCAGGGCCGGCGCGACTTCCTCGATAGAGGCCTTGGCCGGGTGAATCAAGGTCTCCACCACCTTGGGCGTGCTTGAAGCCTTCACCTTGGGGGAGGGTCACTGCGTCGCTCCCCCTGGGCTGAATCCTTCGTGGCCCAGGAGAAAGGAAGCTCGACGCCCGGAAAGCTGTTCAGGGTTTGCCCTGGATGCCAGCTGCAGAATGTGTTCAAGGAGGACGAGCACTCGAAATGTCTCTAAAAAGTCCATAAAAGCCTTGATTACTGGGATCTTCCACCACACCACCTTTTTCTGGGATGTAGTATAAGCTGAAAGTGCAGCTAGGTGGACCTTCAGAGAATTAAAAAGTAGACCAGAGTCTAGATGAGTCAGGAATAAGACAATATGTGTTGGTGAGCAGTCTATGAGATTGATGCTCTTAGAATGGCACCAGATAAAGTGTTTCCATTTATTGGCATAGCAATGACTGGTGTTAAGCTTTCTAGCCTCTTTAAGTGTTTCATGTGTTGATATCCCCGCAAAAATATCGCCATATTTTTGCAGCAATATTGACCCATGGACACTGCGGGGGACACCCCTGCATTATTTTAAAATGTGGGGATATTTTGTAGGGATACCTCTAAGTATGTCCATGCATCTCTGAGGAAGTTGGAGGTGCCCGAACTCTGACTTCAGGAGCCAGGCCGTTAAAATGAGAGTTTGCGGGCATGAATGTAGTGTTTCCTCCCCTGTCTTGTGTGAGCATGTTGTATGAGCAAGGTGGCTTCATCCGAGGAGAGTGACATTGCCAACAGATGGGAGAACCAGGGTTGGCGGGCCCACATTGGGGCCACCAGAATCATCGTGACTGGTTCCTGGTGCATGTTGTGCACCATCTTGTTGAGTACGGGAGTCAGGGGGTCGGGCAGGGAAAGCATAAACAAATTTCCATGACCATGTTATCCAGAGGCTGTTGCCTTTGGAGCGGTTCTGGGGGTACCTGGAGGCATAAAATGGGCATTGTGTTGATCTCTGGGAAGACCCATTCTGCGAAGACCTTGGAGACGATGTCTTTGTGTAATTGCCATTCGTACTCTGTGTGTAGTGGGAAGTTTTTCCCGACCACGTCTGCCAGATGATTGAGTTTCCCTGGAACGTGTGGAGACAGGAGGACATCTTGTGTTCGAGAGCCCACTTCCAAATGTTCCGAGACAGTTTGGATAGCCCTGGAGAGTGTGTGCCCCCCTGTTTGTTCAGCTAATACACAGCCGTGGTGCTGTCCGTGAGGACCAGTACTGTCTTCCCCTGTAGTTGTGTTTGAAAAGCCTTTAAGGCTTTGAACACTGCTAACCAAACCGGTTTATGTGGTTGGATGCTACTGCTGGGGACCAAATGATGTGCGCTGTGTGATGAAGGAGGTGAGCCCTGCACCTTGTCAGAGATGTGTCCGTAGTGAGAGTGGCTTCTACTGCAGACGTGGTGAAGGTTTTCCCCTTCAAGAGGTTTTCCCTCGACCACCACGGCAGAGCGAGAACGAGGGCTGCCGAGACAACCACTAGATCTTCCCATTGTCCGCTGGCCTGACACCATTGGCTGTTGAACCACTCTTGCATGGGGTGCATGCGTAAACGTGCGTGTGGGAATAAGTAAATGTGGGAGGCCATCATCCCTAACTGTCGCATGGCTTTGGGTACAGTCCCCTTGCGACTGGCTACATAGTGAGGGATCTAGAACAGCATGTTTTGAACCCTCTCGTTGGAGAGTAAGACAAGCCAGTCTTCTGTCCGGATTAGAGTCCCCAGAAATTGTTTGACTTGGCTGGGGTCTAGGCTGGACTTTTTCTCGTATTGAGAATATCAGACTGAAGAATAGATCTACCATCTTTAGGTGTTTGATAGGCATGTTCTGTACGAATCTCCTGTTATTAGCCAGTCGTCAAGGTAAGGATATTAATAGTTACTCACGGTAGTGACTAATGTACTCTTAGTCCTTAGTCCCCTTTCCTCCATACTGCATGGGCGTCCTTCGCTAAAGACGGGAGTCGGAACCTTTTTCACCAGAAAGAAATGTCTTCCCCTTTAAATTTAGAGGTGCAGGGGGGGTGTGGCTTTGGGAGCATGTGCTCCCCTGACTCCGCCCACCAGTGCCACTCCTCCGTCCCCATTGACACGTCGACAATATTTAACATTGCCTAATGACACCAGTATTATTAGGGGGGAGGATGGTGGGATGTATGGAGGCAACTAACTATTAATTACCCTTACGTCCCGTCCCCTTTTCTCCATACTGCATGGGCGATTACCACTGAATGTAGCCACAGAGTGGAGAAGAGACCCTCCTTAAGAAAACAGGTTCCTTAGAAACGCACGTCCGAAAAAGCGTCTGACTTAGAGCTGGCGTCCAAACAGTAGTGCTTACAGAAAGCCGAATGGGTGGCCCAGGTAGACGCCCTACTTATGATCTGCCACGGCACCTGCTGCAGGAATTGGATGGCCATGGCCTTGGCTCCGACGTATGATAGCTGGAAGCGATTTATGCAACCCCTCATAGGCCTCTTTGATGGCCACAACCATCCACCTTGTTATAGAGGCCTTAGATGCCTGATAACCGGGCCTTGACCCCAGCAAAGTTGACAAACCGAGCGTCCGACTTGCAGAAGCCCTTAGTCCTGCCCAGGCAGAATTTCAGAGCTGGTCTGACTTCCAGACCGTGTAAGACCCTCTGAGCATCGTCCTTAGGGTCGGCAAAAAACGTAAGACAGACCATCTCCACGTTCAGATGGAAAGCTGAAGCTACCTTAGGTAGGAACGCGTCGGGTGTTCTCAGGACCACATTATCCTTGAGAAACGTAGTAAAGGGTTCTGAAGCCAACTGTGCCTGGATCTCCCTGACTCTGCGAGCAGAGGTGAGGCCCACCAACAGAGCTGTTTTAATGGGGACTAGACTGATGTCCACGGATGCCATTGGCTCGAATGGTTTGTGTGCCAAGGCGCCCAACACTACATTGAGGTCCCAACAAGGGGTGTGGTTCTTGATGGGAGCGAAGAGACTGGAGAGGCCCGCCAAAGGTCGCTTAACCACCGGGTTGGCAGAGGAGAACTCTTCCAAATTTCAGTAGGCCCCCATGGCCACCAAATAGGTGCGGCATGTATCCACCTGCACGCCTGAGTGAGCAAGGTGTGCAGAGAAGATTATGTCATCCAACGTGAATGTAAGGGGGTCGATCTCCTTAGAGTCGGCCCAGTGACAGAACCAAGACCAGTTCCTCTTGTATTGGCTCCTAGTAGCCTTGCTCCTAGCGCCCTGAATGATTTCTAGGTTAGCCTTTGACAGACCCAGGTATTTCAGCGTGACCTGCACAGGAACCACGCTGCAAGGGCTAACCTCTGTGGCGTGGGGTGGATATTCCTGCCCCCCTGTTGAGCCAGGAGATGAGCTGGGCCCAGCAGCAGGTGAATGGGAGGCCTTTCTGAGAGGCTGAGAAGCTCAGAGAACCACAGTCTTGCAGGCCACCACAGCTATCAGAAAGATGCTGAGGTGGTTAGATTCCTTTATCTTGCAGATCACCCCGTGGACCAGGGCTGTAGAAGGGAAGGCATATGCTATCATGCCGCTCCACTGGATCTGGAAGGCATCGCCCAGGGAGCCAGGGCCTTGCCCATGCCAGGACGTAAACTGCTGGCACTTTGTGTTGTCCCAGCAGGCAAAGAGATCCCCGTGAGGGTGCCCCCATCTGCTGAAGATCTCCAGCAGCACCTGACAATTTATTTGACACTCGTAATTGTCTGCTCCCTGTCTGCTGAGTCTGTCCACTTACATGTTAGACGCCCCCGGAAGGTGGGCGGCCCTCAGGTAATGTTGTTCGCCAGGGCCCAATCCAACATGCTGACCGCTAGGTTGCACAGTAGAGGGGACCAGGTACCACCTTGCTTGTTGACGTAGTACATGCTGGTGGAGTTGAGGATGACCTTGCCCCCGATGAGTGGAAGGAATGCTTTGAGAGCTAGCCAGATAGCTTTCAGCTCCAGCCAGTTGAAATGCGACTCCTGCAGGGTCCAGACTGCATGGACGCTGTCGTTGTCCAACGTGGCCCCCTGGCCCTCCAGGAAGGAATCCGTAGTCATGGTGACCTGCGGGGCAGGCTGCCGGAAGGGCTTGCCCATCCGCAGGTTGCAATCCCTAGACCACCATGTGACATCCGGGTGGAGAGATGGCAGAATACTGACCAGCTCCGCTTGGGAGCCCCGTTTCTGATTCCATGAGGCTGCGAAAAGCAGCTGCAATCTCCACATCTTGAGTCTTGTGTAAGGTACACCCAGTAGAAATGCTGCCATAATGCCTAATAAGTGTTGGTACCACAAGGCCGAGGTCCCTTCTCGGGTGAAGAAGTGAGTAGTGGCTCTCTTGATGGCCTTGACCTTGTATTTCGAGGGGAAAACTCTCTGGGATCTCGTGTCCCAGATGAGGCCCAGAAAGGTCAGGATCTGCGTGGGCTGCAAGCTGATACTTCTTGAGGTTGACCGAAAACCCCAGCTCGTGGAGTGTGATCAAAAAGGTGGAAGTAGTATGATGAACCGTCTCCGGAGATCCCGCCCTGACAAGCCAGTCGTCCAGGTATGGGTACACGTGGTGGCCCCTACACCCTGAGGAGGGCTGCCACTGCATTCATGAGCCTCGTAAATACGCTGGGGGCTGAATTGAGACCGAAGTGTAGCACCTTGTATTGGAAATGGCAGCCCATGATCCTGAATCATAGGAAGGAGCGATGTGGCTGCCAAATCGGGATGCATAGATAAGCGTCCTTCAGATCCAGGGAGTACATCCAGTCTCCCCTGCACAATGTGTCTGCTATCCGTGCTGGCATAACATCTTGAATTTTTGAAGAGAGTGGGAGAGGTTGAGGGTGGAAAGGTCCAACAACTCTCAGGCCAGCCTGGTGGTTTTTTTATGGCAAAAATCCTGGAATAGAAGCCCAATCCTCGCTAGGAGGCTGGGACTTCCTCCACAGCCTGGCTCTTGATGAGCGACCAAACCTCCGCTAACAGAGTTGCTGTCCCAATCTGTGGGAGTGGAGGAGAGGAAGGGATTGGTAGGCGGTAACCCATGGATACTACATAGAGGATCCAGGAGTCCGCAAACTTCTGACACCAAAACTGTGCATGAAGGGCAAGCCTGCCCCCCACCCCCCACCAGAGAGACGCAGACCCGAAGGGACGCGTCATGCCTTCTTTTCCCCTGAGGCTACTTCAGAGGAGGTGGACTGAAAAAAAGCCCTTGTCCCCCCCCACCCCATGGTTGTTTGCACCGGTGCTGACTCTGAGAACAGTCAGGCTGCCTGGGCCTCCGTTCTTGGAAGCCGCGGAAGCATCTGAACTCCCGCCCCTTGTCGGAGCGTTGAATGACTGGGTGTACACCTTGGGGGTGTGGCTTTTGCAAGGATAAAGACTTTGCAGTTTGTGAACAGTTTTTCTTTTTATCTAGCTCCTCATCGGTGGTGGAGTGATAGCGGTCCCCCCCCCCCTCGAATGGAAGGTCCAATATGCGTTCCTGGACGTCCGGGTTAAAGTTAGCAACCCGAAGCCAGGCAGTCCTTCTCATGTCCATGGCGATGCATATGGCCCGGCCAGAGGTGTCAATGTGGCCCACGGTGGACTCCATGATGTCCTGTGCCACCATTTTAGCTTCTGCCAGTCCTGCCTTAAAATGTGACTGGCTCTATACCCGAAGTTCTGGAAGGAAGTTGGCCATTTCCCGGCAAAGTCTCTGGTTAGCAACTGTCAGCACGCCATCCATGTTGGATTGACGAAGATGACGCGAAGCGTTGGATTGAAACTTCTTCCCGTACACCTCCAAGATCTTCTCTTTGCCTAGAAGCGCTGAGGACGAGGTGGCCGAGGACTGAGGCTTTGAGTAGAGTGACACTGCAGCAATCACGAAGTGTGTGGTTGAGGGTGGACCGACAGCAAGAGTGGATCCCCCCTCCATTTGCCTATACTTGGCGTCCAGTCGCCGATTGATAGGCTGGGCCGAATGGGGTTTGAGCCCCCCCTTCTTGGTCAAGGCGACAACGTTGTCCTGCATCGGGATCCCCGTTCTAGCCATGGGCCGTAGAGTGAGGCGCTCTGAAAGCACCCCGCCTCCGGTTGTTCGACTTCGGGTTGAGTAAGGCCCAAGTACTCTGCCAGACATGCAAGTCGTTCATGGAAAGCCTTGGCATACGATGCAGCGTCAGGGTCTTCTTCCTCGTCTGTGTCCACCATGGCATCCGGCTGGTCCGGAGCGGGTGGAGGTGTGCTGGGCGCCGAGGGCTGAGGTGTGGAGACTGGAGCCGGAGGCTGGTATGGAACCTGCTGAACTGTGGGAGGCAGGGGAGCTGGAATCGAAAAAAAGCCGGCGTGGGAAGCAGGGGCTGCACCGGGGCCTGCCACGCTAGAGCCATAGGAGGAATGACTATGGGCGCAGGCGGAGGGGCCGGAAGGATCATGTCCCTGATCACATCCCTGAAGATGGCCCTGATCTGAGGAGATTTCAGGAGCGTTAGGAATTTTTCATAGAACCTGTCCTTGCAGGTCAGTGGGTTGGCAGGGAATATTGACAGGGTAGCAGGCGGCTTCTCGGGCCTGTAAGCAGCGGGGTAAGCCTGCCCTGCTCTGATGGATAAGCTGTAGGCCAAATACCTGGTTGACACCAGTCCCACCTTGTAACTCGTTCTCCCGCCTGCTTCGTTCCTTGGGACGGTATCAGACGAGCGACCATCTTTCTCCTGCCTGCTCCGTTCCTTGGGACGGTATCAGACGAGCGGCCATCTTGTCTGGCGTGGTGGCCATCTTGTCAAGCTGCATGCCACGTGCCGAAGTTGTCATGCTTGGCTCACTGGGCCCAGCCTCCTACAGGACTCTTGGCAATAGAGCATGAGACCTACCCTGCATCTCAGGCCGAGGCCTGGTAGGCGTGTCACCCTAAGCAGTATCGCCAGTAGTGCTGCGTGGAGGCGCCCCCTCGGCCATGTTGCCAGTTCAAGGGCATAGCCCCTCGGGTGTACACCCTGTAAAAGACCTTTGCGGTCCGTCAGCACTGTCTCCGGAAGGATCTACAGATCCCTCGGCCCGGCAGCCGGTAGTTGAATTAGCCCCGGTTCTCGTGCTAGAACCCGAGAGGTTCCTCCTGTCTGGCTGTTTCCTTGTAAAGGAGTCGCCCTTGCGGGGTGCGCTGGAAAAGAGTGGCACTCCCTTGGGCCTTGATTTATTTCTGAAAAATCCTTCAAGTCCTCTGGAGACAACTTCTGGAAGACCTCCCTCCACCTGGCTAGTCTGTTCTTCAGAGCACGCAATGAAAGTGCGTTGCACGCGGTATAACCTTCCCAGTCGAGGCCAAGGCATCAGAGGCAAAGAGCGTGGGGATTGGATGTAGGGAAGAGCCCCTCGCAGCCTGGACACCTGCTGAAGCCTGCTTAAGTCGACATGCGCCGGGGAGGAGCGTGACGCCAGAGCACTGAGTACCTGATTGATAAAAGAAGACAAAAAGACAGAAGAAACTATCCAGGGAAGAGTGCTGTGGTCTTAGATGGCTGAAGCCAAACCCAGGAGCGCTGGTGAAACCGGCCCGTTCCTGTCGGCGCGGAAAAGGGGACTGAGGAGTGGCAGCGGTGGGAGGAATTAGGGGAGCACATGCTCCCAGGGAAGCACCTCTAAATCTAAAGGGGAAGAAGGTTTTTTCTGGTGAAAAAGGTTCTGTCTCCCGCTCCTAGCAAGGGACGCCCATGCAGTGTGAAGGAAAGGAGACGGGATGCAAGAGTAAGACTGGAATGGATTGCCTGCGCAGGTGAGCCGTTACGATCGCCAGCACCGTTGTAAAAAGCATTGGGGTTGAGGCAATGCCGAAGGGAAGGACCTTGAACTGATAGGGTTTGTCCTCTATCATGAACCTTAGTTATTTTCTGTGCGCTGGCAGCATTGAAATATGAAAGTATTCATCTTTCATGTCCAATGTTGTCACGTAATGCCCCTGTGTTAGTAGAGGGATTACTTCTTGCAATGTTGTCATTCTAAACCTTTGGGGCTTGACAATTGTGTTCGCTCGGCGCAAGTCTAGCACTGGGCGCATGATGAGATCCTTTTTGGGTACAAGGAAGTACACAGAATAAATACCCTTGTTTCCCTGTAGAACGGGGATGACTTTGATCGTGCCCTTTTCTTGCAGGATCTAGACCCCTTGCATTAGGATCTTCAGATGTTCTGGCGATAAGCACCTGGACGTTAATGGTCGGTATCTAGGTGGTCGGCTGAAGTCGATACAGTAACAGTGGGTGACTGTCTTGAGCACCCACTGGTCTGTGGTAATTCCCTCCCATGCATGAAAGAATTAGGTTATCCTTCCACCTACCGGGGAGACATGGGAGGGGACCCGGACCGGCAAGTAATTTTTGATTTGAGCCTGGGGAGCCTCTTGGGGTGGAGCTTCTACCCCTATCCCTTTGCCGTAGCGCTGCCTTCTTTGTCGATATTGGCTTGTGGCAGTTGTCCCTTGTCATGAGGACCATGGTGCATTTCCCGTTCCGTATGGATTGTGTGGGGGGTAAGGGGGGGGGACGTGGGAAGGATTGTCTCCGAAAGGAGCAACAAGAGGTGCCCCCTCGCAACTGATAGGGTCTTTGCATAATTCGCTTAAGAGACTTTAAGGTTTCATGTTCCTTTTTTGCTGTCTCTAAAGCCTCACCCACTGCCTTTCCAAACAGATTTGTTAATTAGGGATGCCTGGGTTTCAGGTCTAAATCCCAAAATGTTTAACCATGCGAGCAATTTGAGCAAGGTACCTTTGCCCAGTGTCCGTTGTTTTTGAGGATATTTTGAGTGACCTGCCTACCCTCAGACACAACCGCCAGCAGGCGTGATCGTGTTGGCTCTGGGACTTCTTGCAGGCCCTCCTGGAACGAATTCCACTAGACATCCTTGTAACTAGCCAGATATGTGTTAGCTATCTGTTAGGTATCCTAGTGGAGTAGGCCGCTGATGTTGTAATGCGCTTCCCAAGGGCATTATAACTTCTTGCAATCCTTGTCTGGCAGTGCCTCAGCCATAGACAAGGGTAATCCTGCTCCCTTTCTAGTAGTTGTGACCACTTGGGAGTGGCATGTCCCCGGATATATAGCGGCGCCGTTTGATGGAGTTCAACAGAGGTATCGCTTGACTCGAGGGTGGTTTTTCTTTTACAATAGACTCTACAAAGTTAGTTGTCTTGTACCGCCTCTTGAGTGGCAATCTGAAAGTGTCATTGATAGGGGAGGCTTGTCTTAGAGGAGGGAGGAGCTATACACAGTGTGTCTGGATCAGGGGTAGTGGACTGTGACAGCCATGGTGCCTCGCCTACTGGTTGTTCATCACCCCAATTTGGAGAATGATTTATAGCCTCGTCAAAGGGATTCTTTCTCCGATCATAGGGGTCCTGAAGGATATCCTCTGGCCCAGTTAGGTAAACAACTCTTCATGAGGAACCGGACTGGAAGTTCTTTGACGTTTGGACAAAGTAGGGTAGGAGTCTTCCTCTGTTGGCCTTTTAGGGGCAATACATATTTCAGAAAAATCCACAAACTTGGAGAGCTTGTTCATGTATCCCTCAAGCCTATCTCTGGTCCATAAGGATGATTGCGAGGGGTCTGGAGTGGGAAAGGGACTCTTGAGGACTTGGGTCTCTAGGCGGTCGAGATTTGTCTGCCAGTGCCTTAGACATTTGTCTGAATATTCTTCTCGACCTTCTCAACGTCTCAATGTGTCTTTGGACGTGTCCTTAGTCCTATTTTCCGGCGAGATGATGTTGGCGAGACTCTCGCAGATCTCTGGCGTATCTGGGAGTTATTTTGACGGACCCAATGGCTTGGTCTTGGTTTTTCGGTGCGCTGAAATCTTGGCCGCTGATGCGCTCTTATGATGTTTGGTGCCAATGCCCTTTTGACTTGTGTGCCCAGACGCATGCCTTATGATCGGTTGGTTCCGTTGAAAGTCTCTGCGTACCCATGGGCGTCTGGGCCTTCCCGACAAGTCCGTTGAAGAGCCTCGGGGGGGGGGGGGGGGGGAGGGGAGGTTGGGGAGGGGTATGGGTGTGAGGTTGGGCGCATTCCTTGACGTGGTGTGAGTGTCCTTGTCGCAGGGATGTAGTTGCCCCCATAGCAGAACCAGTGGCCTGCCTGCCGGGGTCGGACATCTTGGAACTTGGCTGTTCCGCAGAGAGGTCCATGGCCTCCGCATCAGAGCCATGCCTGTCGCTTACTTCCTCGTCACTCAAGGCGCCTGCGCCGGGGCCGCCCACCGCTTTGCTCATTGTTCTTTTATCGTCTTTGGATGTAAAAGTTGGCAGGACTGCTTGCTGTGATCTTGAGGTAGATACTTATTACACCTCCAGTGTGTGTCTTTCCATGGATATTTGCTGTTGCAAGAAGGGCAACATTTAAAAGGAGTCCTGTCCATAGCTCAGGTTAATAGTGACAGCGAAACCCGAAGGGAAAAGCGAGGGGAGAAGGAAATGCATTTTTAAAAAGAAATGGAACCCCAAGACCCACGCTCTCTACTGAGTAAGCCTGGCTCGAGGCCACGCTGTAGACAGCTTCGACCGGAGCACCAGCCGCCGAAATCTGCAGTTGTCTTTGGCATTGGTTCTGGAGTAGTCGTAGGTGAAGGATTGACTAATATTAAACGACCAAAGGTTGTGTACAACGAAATATAAACTTAGCAATTTTAGTGCTCCGCATAAGGCGACCAGCTAGCTGGGCGGAAAAAAAACGATCTGAAGGACCTCGACGGATGAGGGATTTTGGGTACACTACACGTCACGTTAGGGATAGTGTTACAAGCACACCCATGTTGACGTGCCCTTTAGATCCTCGAAAGACGAGATGCAATACTCTGCGATTACCATTAGATGTCGGACTATATGCACAGCATGTGATTTTAATCAGATTCACAAGTATCACAAATAAAATTACACCAGTCCTAAAATATGTTGGGAAGGGTGTTTAGTGCATTTAAGTAAAATAATGAAAATATCAACACCACTTATTTTTTCAGTCATTATAATCACATGGAACCGACCAAGGAAACATTTTGTATGAGGTAACCTCTTGGGTGAGGTCGTGGTAAAGGTATGCTTTTGGTAAGGTTCTTTAGAGGAGATGGCTGATGGTACCCTGGAATGGGCTGGTATCTGACAGCGGACAGTGTGCAACAACTGGTCCTGGGAGAGAATGGGGGAACAAAGGAAGGAGGGTCAGAATTAGGGAGCATTGGAAGTAGGTAGGTGGGTGAGAAATGTTCAGAGAAGATGACAGATTCTAGAGAAAGCAGAGTCCCTATGAACAACTCTGCATGCTACAAGGTTATGGTGTGATATCTCGGACCCTGTCACATGGACGGCATTGGACGTAAAAGTACAGGAGAGCACCAATTGCATTTGACACAAGGGGCCCAAAAAACAGACACAAGACAGCCAAACCTCCAGGGGGAAAAATTACAGTGGTTTTCCGGGAGCAAATGCCAGCTGGCAGAATCACAGTGGGGCACTTGAGAGCCTTTGCTTAACAACTGAAAGAGATTAGCAGTTTAGCAAGGGGAAGAGACAATCAAGACACATAGCAAGGCATCTCGTGGTATAGCAAGGCATACTGTGGCATTGCAAGGCATGATAAGGCCTACAAATGCAAAGTAGCCTGATAGCTTCGCTGCATTCCTACCACTTGCAGATGCAGATAGCTTCCATTTCACTTTCTCAGTTTGCCACTGTCAATCTCTTTGCTTTCAAATAGATGAACAAATTACTTAGCCCTGGGAATGTTCTTTTGACTGGATGTTCCTCCCACCTATTCCTCAGAGGAGTAGGTTAGGAGGGTGATGAGGAATATGTGGGAGGAACATCCAGTCAAATGAACATTCCCAGGGCTAAGTAATTTGTTCTTCAAATGGATTGTGTATTTACACATATTCCTCATATTTGATAGACTCACAAAGCAGTACCAAGAGGTGGGAATAGAGGATTTACTGCGGATGAATGCGGTGAAGCACAGTCTAGTCACATTTTGCCTCCTGATCGGACATACCATCAAGGCAATATAATTTGCTGAAAGTGTGCAAAGATGACCAAGCTGCCGCACTACAAATGTCTTGTACAGGCACCCCTCTATCAAGAGCCGATGAAGTAGCTACTCATTGGGTGGAATGTGCCCTTAGACCATTGGGTGGATCTTTGCCTGCCAAGGTATAGCATTCCAAGATGCATAAAATTATCCAGCACAAGATGGTTTGTTTGGGGATGGCTTGTCCCAATTTGCGACCCAAATAGCCCATGAAGAGCGGTCATCGTGCCAGATTCTGGCCATTCTAGAAATAAAGAAACTTTGGGCCCAAGCGATGTAACCTCTCGTCATCCTTGGGGGGGGCTGAGGGGAGCGGCGGGAGTGAGTGGGGTTGTAGTTGGGGTGGGGGTAGAGTTTGAGTAGGCAGGTAAAAAGCAGGCAACACAATCTTATGAGCCAAATGGAACTTTGACACTACTTTCAGCAACAAAGAAGAACGCACTCTCAGAACCACCTTATCCCTAAAAAAAGATGGTAAAGGGTGGTTTAGAAGAAAGAGCATGAAGCTCACTGAATATACAGGTTGATGTAATCGCCATAAAAAAAAAAAACCAGTCTTGAGGGTTAACATCCTGAGTGGACAAGAAACTAACGTTTCAAAAGGTGCACCAATTGAAAACCTTAACACTAAATTCGAGTCCACTTCCAGTACAGTAAATGGGACCGGGAGAAAGATTTTAGTCAGTCCTTTCAAGAACTGAATCACTGTAGGGACTTTAAATAGGAACCCTGGTCCGGCGAACGCTTAAAAATAGAAAGATCCGCCAAATGAACCTTTACAGTGCAAACCTGAAGACGCTGAAGGGCCAAATGAAGAATGACAATGCAGTAGAAGATTTGTGTGAATAAGCGTCCATACTCTTATCCCTTAACTAGCTGCAAAATCTTTTCCAATGGAAGCTGCACAGAGATTCTGTTGCTGGCTGAAAGCAACACCTCCATTACATATTCCAGAAGGTTCCAATCTTTGTATCTTCCCCTTTCAGAAACCAGGAGTGAGATTCAGAGTCCTGATTTCTGGGTGAAGAATGCAACCTTGCAAGAGCAGAACCTCTCCTAGAGGAAGACTAAATGCAGGGGTGATGGCCACCTCTAGAAGGTCCGGGTACCAGGTTCGCTTGGTCGAATCGTGATCAATCAGGATCATGGATTTCTCAAATTAACATCCTGATGACCTGATGAATGATGGGCGGGAACGCATACAGGAGTGGAAATTCCCAGTCCACTACAAACCAGTCTCACAAAGCTTCTCTCTGAGAAAATTCCCTGGAGTAGAATAGGTCACACTTCCTGTTGATATTGTAAGCAAACAAATCCACTTGAGGGGTTCCCCAAAAGGCAAAGATCTCTAGAAGGACTTCCTGAGCTTACTCCAACTTGTCCGGCGCTATGTTTTCTTCACCGGCTAGGTGAACTGCAGCAGAGATTCCTTCCTGTAACTGCTCAGAACCAGAGCTGCATTGCTTCTCTGCACAGTGGTAGTGACCCTATGCCCCCCTCTTTTGTTGACTTAATACATGGCCACTGTGTTGTACATTATTATCAGGACAGCCTTCACTCGTACAGAAGGCAGAAATGCCATGAGAGCTAGTATGATTGCTCTCAGCTTGTAAAGGTTGATGTGAAGTTTGAACTCCGACGGAGACCAACGACCGCCTATTGAAAGGTCGTTCACATGGGCTCCCCACCCTGTGAGGGAGGCATTAGTCACATTTGTCATCTCCAGACATGGTTGCCAAAAAGGCTCTCCCTTTCATCATGTTCTCCCGAGAGGCCCACCACAGGAGATCCTGTGCGACCTTTGTCGGGACCTGAAGAAGGTCTCATTTTGCCAGATAACTGACACCACTGTGATCTGAGGGCCGACTGAAGGGGCCTCATTCTCAAACGGGCTTCTGGCACCAGGAAAATGCTGCATGCCATGAGGCAGAGCAACCTAAGAAAATAAAATCCTGGAAGATATTGGGCACTTTGACATTTTTGGACCAATATGTTGAGCCCTCTAATCGGGGTGTCAGGGGCGGAGACTTTCCCAGAGGACGAATTCAGGACCGCTCCAATCAATTTAAGCTTCTGTGAAGGTGTCAAGTGGGACTTCTTGAAATTCAGGGAGAAGCCCAGCCTGTGGAGGAAGTGGCAAGTCTGACCAAGATGTTCCCGACTCTGTTGGGAAGAACAAGCTCCGATCAGCAAATTGTCCAGGTAGGAGCAGATGTGAATCGCCTCCCTCCTTAGAGTTGCTGCACCACTGCCATGAGCTTGGTGAAAACAGTCGGGCTGAGGTGAGCCTGAATGGCAGAAATCTAAACAGATTGAGAACCGCCAATGGTAAACCTCAGGTACTTTCTGTGCTTGGGAAGAATTAGCATATGAAAGTAAGCATCCTCAAGGTCCAAACATACCAACCAATCCTGGAGTCAAAGAGTCGGAAGAATCTGCGAAATCGTGACCATCTTGAACTCCTTCCTGAGGAACTTGTTCAAGCATCCCAAGTCCAAGATCGGTTGCAGTCCTCCTTCCTTCTTGGGAATTAGAATATAAGGAGAGTGGCACCTTTCTCCAAAGGGTGAAGATCTCCTGGAGGAGCGGATCATTCAAGGCTTGGCCTCTTGGAGGACAATCTAGGGGTCTTCTTAAGAAAGGGAGGCAATAGCCATGAGCCACTGTTTGTAGTGCCCAAGCATCAGAGGTTATGCACCGCCAACTCTCCAGATGCTGAATCAGCCTGCCCCCAACCATAGTCCTGTGAACCAAGGACTCAAAGGGGTTTTGAGGCTGTTGTTGCAGAGGGGTTAGTAGTAACGACATAGCTTTTCCTCTTCACCAACCACAGGGAGCCTTTCGCTGACCACTCTGTGCAAACTGGCCTCTTCTTCTTGCAATAAAACAGAAACGAAAAGGCCGGTCTCGCCAACTGTGGGAAGACGCCTGTGTCTAATCAGGCTGACATATCGCTGCTCAGAGTGGCTTAGCAGCCGCTTTGGATGCCTGTAATTTCTCTAGTCTCATCAGTCTTTGTGACAAAAATTTGGGTGCCTTCAAAAGGCACGTCCAAGAGCCATGCTTGAACATCAGGTGCAAAACCAGGCTTCCGCAGGCAAGCAAATCTCCTGGCAATAGTTCCTGCTGCCATTGCTCTGCTTACAGAGTTTGCAGAGTCTAGACCCGACTTGAGACTGGCACATGGCATCTTTGCCATCCTGTACTAGGTTTAGAAACCAGTCCTTCTCCCCCCTCAGGGATGTGCTCGACAGCCAGGGCTATTACGTCCCACAAGGTGTGTGTATATTTGGCTAGGGCAGGAGTCACATTAATAGCTTTCAGAGCCATCCTGCCTGCAGAAAATACCCTCTTCCCCAAGGCATCAAACCTTTGCTCATCCCCATCTGGGGGCATAGTCAGGTAGGCTGTAGCCTTCGAGTAGCTGCCTGAACCACTAAGCTTTCAGGACTAGGGGGTTTCGATAGAAAGCTTGGATCCATGGAGCAAGGCCTGTATTTTTGGTTGAGATCCTTGTTGACTGATGGAGTTATATCTGGTTTCAACCAGTTCTCCAATACCCTGTGTCTCAGTGCTGTGTGAAAGGGCAACACAGGTGCCCTTAGGGGTCCTTTGCTGAAGATGTCAGCAAGATCATCTTGCTTTAGAATAACCACAGGTTGCCACCCCCAACCTAGGTAATCCGTGACATTGCCCATCACGGACCTATATGAGGGGTCTGCATGACTAGCCGAGTCTGGAGTGGCAAAGGAGAAATTACTTACCGTAATGTTGCTTCTATGGATTCTTCTCCTGCAGATTCCTCATCTCCTAGATATCCGCAATCCAGCTCTGCTGCTCAGAAAATTATTCGACAGGTGGCATAGTGGAGCTCGACTCTCCCATCGATCAGTCTTGCTCGGTGCTCGATCATCAGCTCCAGACGTGATGTGTGGCGTCGCACATATACCATGTCAATACGCCAAATATGTCAGCCTCCTCCCCATTTTTCGCTGTACTAGAGCACTGCAGCGGAAAATCGTGAGAGAAGGATAAACAGAGGTGAACAACAAGCATCCCAATGTGATAGAAAATTTGGTGGAAACATTTCTACAGTAGCCAGAATCAAGAAAAATCCCTTTTTTTCCATTGTGAAAGAAATGCGGCTTGCTAGACATAAAACAGTCACTTCAGGACCATCAAGAGGTGTCTACTCATCAAGATAGACGCACACCAAATTTCTGAGCAGGGATGGATGGGAGGGGAGATGAGGAATCTGTGAGAAGAATAATCTATAGAAAGAACGTTACTTAAAGTAATTTCTCCTTCAATGGATTGCCTTTTGAATCCACATTTGATTGACTCCCCAAGCAGTGGTACAAAGGAGGCAAGCAGAAAGTTCAGAGTAACAGGTTTTGCAGCATTGCCTCGCCAAAACGCATGTCAGCCCCATGGGTGACGTCCAGACTGTAGTACCTCGTAAACGTATGGAGCGAGGACCATGTCCCTAACTGGAACACCCCATTTGCAAAGCCATAGATGCGCAGACCCCTCTGGTCGAGTGCGTCCTGATGCCAGGAGGCAGCTCCCTGCCCGCAGACTGCATGCAGAAGATAATCCATCGGGACAGCATCTGCCTAGTTACAGCCAGACCTTTTCTGGCTAGAAAGCAGGCCACAAATAATTGATCAGTCTTCCGAAATTCTGCCGTCCTTGCGACGTAAAAACTCAAGGCCCTTATGGGATATAACTGATGGAAGAGCTCCTCTTTCTTAGAAGGGTGCAGAGGTGGGTAAAAGACTGGCAGGTCTATGGCTTGTGATAGGTGAAACTCAGATACCACCTTTGGAAGGAAACCGGCCTTTGAGATACTTTCCCTAAAGAACCGCACAAATGGGGGTTTACAACTAAGGGCCAGCAATTTCCTGACCCGCCTAGCGGACGTAATCGCAATCAAGAAGGCGGTCTTTAGAGTGAGCATCTGCAAAGAACAAGAGTGCATGGGCTCAAAGGGAGCCGCCATCAAGAAAGTCAAAACTAGATGCAAGTCCCAATTTGAGATGACAAAGGGAGTTGATGGAAACTTATTCACAAGGCCTTTCAGGAATTGGGCCATAACCGGGATCGTAAAAAAGTAACCTTGATCCGGGGACTGCTTTAACACAACAAGGTCACCAAATATCCCTGTGGACTGTGGTAACCTGAAGGCCCGCTGAGGCCAGCACCAGAAGGAACTCCATCACTGTAGTGGTGGGGCAAGAGATGGGGTCAACCTTACGTTCTATGCACCACACCTCAAATCGTCTCCAACTGCACACATACAGGAATCTTTTCGATCTGCATGCAGGCAGCAACACCTCAAGCACCTATGAGAGGTCCCAGTCATCATACCTCATCCTTTCAAAAGCCACACATGTAAGTTGAGGGATTCCGGGTTCCGGTGAAGCATCCGACATTCCGACCGAGTCAGGTGATTCGGGCGACGAGGCAACCGGAGAGGTGGGCAGATGGTCAGATACAGAAGGTCGGCGTACCATGTCCTCCTTGCCCAATTCGGGGCAATCAAGCTCATAGTTGCTCAAAACCTCTTCAACCTCCTGAGAACCCAAGGGATGACTGGAATCCGAGAGAAGGCATAGTCGAGAGGGAAGGTTCAAGCCACTAGAAACACATCCCCTAGCACGCGGTTTGCTGGGAATTCCCTCAAGCAAAACAGTCTGCACTTCCTGTTGAACTCAGTGGCAAACAGGTCTACTGATGGGGTACCCCAGAGAAAGACCACCTCCTCTAGGACTTCCTAGCATGCTTCCCACTCATGTGAGAATGTGCTCTGCCTGCTGAGAGCATCCGCCAAACTGCTCTCTGTCACCGCAGGATGAACTGCCGAGACCAAGATCCGATTCTCCAGTAGCCGGAACCGCAGCTGCATTACGTCTCTGCGGAGCGGGAGGGAGCGCACGCCACCTTGCTTGTTCCGGTAGTGCATGGCAACCGTAATGCCAGTCAGAATTAGGACATGCTTCCCCTTCAGAGAAGGGGCGAAAGCCCTCTGGGCCAATTTGATGGCTTGCATTTCCTGTCTGTTGATGTGCCACCTGGCTTCCATTGCTGACCAAAGGCTGTTCACCTTGAAGTCCATGCAGCCACCGCCCCAACTCTTCAGAGACGCATCTGTGACCACTCACCTAGGTCATAGACCACTGACCTGGACAACCTGAGGGAATCTGAGGGTTCTTAGGTACTGGTTACTACTGTCCCGTAGGAGCCATTGTATAGATCTCATTCGCAGTCTGACCTTTGGCACCAGAAAAAGAAAGGGTGCCATGAGGCCTCAGAGGAGGAGGAGGAAGTAAGCTGCTGTTAAGGTGGCATGGTTCTGAAACAGATTCATTATCTGCACCTTGTGGATGACTCTCCCTCGGGAGGGAAGGCCTTCCATACCGGGGTATCTATGACTGCCCTGGTGAACTATAGTCTCTGGACCGGCATCACATGGGACTTCAAGCTCAGGCAGAAGCCCAGTCTGTGGAGTAGAGAGCAGGTGTCCTCTAGGTGGGACAAAACCAGCCCTGCCGACTTCCTTTGGATCAGCCAGTCCAAGTATGGGACTAAGTGGACACCAAATCTCCCGAGATGAGCCACAACTACTGCCATGAGCTTGGTGAAGACCCCTGGAGCGGAGGTAAATCCAAAGGGACGCACCTTGAACTGATAGTGCTCGTCACCTATGAGGAACCACAGGAACTTCCTGTGCTTGCGATTTATCGTCACATGTATCCTGCAGATCTGTTGACACCAGTCAGTCCTGCAATTCGAGAGCATGGAGAATTTCTCTCAACGTCATCATCTTGAACTTGTCCTTCCTCAGGAACTTGTTCAAGACGCTGAGGTCCAAAAGGGGAGTGAGACCTCCCCTTCTTGGGTACCAGGAAATACGAGGACGATCCGCTCGGGAGGTACCTCTTCCACGGCACCCTTCAACAACAGGACTCGCAGTTCTTCTTGGAGCTCATGTCCTGGTCGACTTGGAGGCTTGTCTGGAGGTTTCCTTAAGGCAGCAATAACCCCCACGGCACGAGCTCCAGGGCCCAGGCGTGCAAGGTAATCTCTCGCCATCCACCAACAAGTAAATTGTGGGAGGGGAACATCAAAGCAGCTTACAGGGTGGAGTCAGCCCCAGTTACCCTTCTGACTGAAAAGCCGAAAGGCTCTCCTGACGCCGGTGGAATTGGTAAAGGTGTTTGCATGGGGTCGGGAGCACCTAGCGCCGCTGCAGCCACCGGGGCCGGATGGGGTCTAACATCACAAGCATTGCAATTTAGATTCTTCCCACTCCTTAGGAGTGGTCGGCCCAGCCGGCGACTTGCCTCTTTCTGACAAAGAGTTGCATCAGTGCTGCCTTTTCTTGTTATGAGAAGATGACGAGGAAGAGTTGCTCAGTGTTTGGGACCGCTTCTTTGCAGATTTCTTGCTTTTTTCTTTCCGGGGTAGGCCTCTCCGTCTCAGCCTCAGAGGAACGAAAGGGTCGACTGTGCAGGCGATTTAGAGAGCAGCCCGAACATCGCAAGCTTGGCTGCCCGCTCACGCACACTTAAGATTCATCTTACCACATGATGCGCACCCTTCGGTGTCATGACCCGTGCCGAGGCATCACACACAGATGTCGTGTGGGTTGTTCACTCATTTTAGAGTTGCAGTCGGTGCAGCGTCCGGAGCCGACAATCGATCACCAAGCAAGACGGATCGACGGATGAGTCGAGTTCCACTACGCCCCCTGTCAAAGAATTTCCCGAGCAGCAGAGCTGGATGAGGAAATCTAGCAGATGAGGAATCTGCGGGAGAAAGGCAATCCATTTAAATCAGTCTCTGGTGAGGTGTTCAAGCCACTAGCATACCTCAGTGTCCACAAGATTCTACAGTCTGTACTCCTCAGAGATGAGCTCATCAGGCACATTCGTAGTACCAAACTCCAAACCAAAAGGCATATCTATGACTTCCTCCACGTCTTATTCCTCAAAAATCGACCCATGGCTCTAAAGAAGTCCCCCTTCGGTAAAAGGCTTAAAAGTCTTCGAAGAATCAACCGAAGGCTTCATGAGCATTGATGGTGCTGAAGGTGTCGACAGTTTGATGGCTTTGATGGACCAGGTGTCCGTTTCTTAAAATGAGACAAGGAGGAAGATTTTGACTTCGACTTGTCTACACAAGAATCCTTCAACAAACGTCGAGGAGATTTTTACCAACTGGGCTCTTAGGCACGCAATCTCAGAAGACACCTTGACGGTCTTAAAGACGCTGTGGGGTCAGAAACCTTCCTGGGCTCTTTGGAAGGGGCAACTGTACCCGCCTTCTGAAACCCGTCTAGCACTTGGATTAGAAAATTCTCCCAGTCAGCAGCAGAAGCTAAGTTGCCAGGAAAGTGAACCCGTTTGCCAGGTGAGGAGTCTGATGAAGACGACCGTAACCGATGGCACTGTTTCTTTGACTTTTTATGTGACTAGGACGAATGGTAAGACCTGGATCTTGAGCGCTTAACAGGGGAAACTTCCCTGGATTCGTCCAACGACGACCTCTTGGAAGGGGTCGTTGAAGGGGATTTGGAAAGGGGCCTACCTGCAACAAGCTTTCCCTTTCTTTCCCTCAAGGCCTTCATTGTCATCGACTGACAGGAACCGTAGTCCACTCCGTGGTCCATACCCAGGCACAAAAGGCTGAGCTGATGTGGGTTCATAATGTACATTTTAGCGCCACAGTCTGAGCACTGTTTAAAACCAGTCTTCGGTGTAGACAGGATTAGAAAAACCTTGATGCACAATACACAATTAGAAAATCGCTCATGCGATGAACCATACAAAGGGTGATGAGCCAGTGGAAAAACAGAACCGAGGGAACGGTCGCTGCACAGACTACTTGTACCAGCGTCGACATCACGGGCGAGGACAGGACGGAGGCCTTCGATGGCAACGACTCGACAACGCCCGATTCTATGAAAAAGAAATTCTGAAGTATCAAGCAGACTTGCGAATATATAAAAGATAAGGAATACATGGAAGGACACAAGGACCCAATCCATTCAAAACATTGTGCATTATTTGCACAAGGACCTGGGAATTGAAGATGAATGGAATGATCAATCTGAAGATTTCACTCTATTAGTGTAAGTGGAGATCTGAGGGTTATGGGAGGAATTAAAATTTGATTAAGAGAAAGGGCAACCTGAAATATGAAAGCCCTTCACCTTGCATATATGGTTCATGGCAAGCTGAGAGCCATCTCCTCTAGTTTGATTGGGTGGTGTTCTCATTGGGTCCTGCCTGTAATTTCATCCTGCGTTTCAGGTGGCAGGGCAAGGGCTGGATCGATAATTCCTAGTTGGTTCTCATAAATGTATCCCAGTATCTCCAAAAGGACGCGCCCTCTCCCACAGACCAAACTATTAATCTCGGCACCTGCCCTCCCCCTAACATGGTTTTCATGCAGCTCCATAAACAATGTCAGAATGAAGCTAGGAGTTGGCAAGACAAAGGGTATAGTGCAGAATCCTCAAAGTGCATCACAAAGCAGGGTGTAATATCCCATGGCCTAAAAACGGATGCCACAGCTAAAACCTCTTTATGTAGGTCATCCAGTTTGGCCAACTTTGTTGGATAAACACGCACTTGACCCAATTGAAGACGTCCAAAAAGAAGTCAGTCTAATCACTGCAAACCGTAAGCAACTTGTTCTTTTAACGGATGCCTGCCTACTGCAGGTCCGTCATCTTTGGAAAGACTCCAATACCTTATATAGAGGAGGGAGGAAGAACGGGCAATCTTATTTACCCCAGATGGTTCTGTAATATAGTGCCCCCCACTTCAAGATCTTCAAAAACCACTGTGTCAAGTTAAAGTTTTGTGATGGTATTAAGAGATGCTCACGTTGTAACATGCTTTTGACACCCTGTCTGCCCGACTTCATGCAGAATTGGTGATTAGGCCTTCAAGAACTTCTAAGACCAACTCATAGTAGGTCTTGATTCATAAAACGATCATTCTTAAGCCGGTTCGAAAGCACAGCGAGTAGAGCGCTCGCTTTGACATGTGTGCAAAACCTGCTGACGCAGGTTTGAGTCCAGGCAAGGCCAAACTCAGCCTTTCATCCTTCCAAGGTCGATAAATGAGCACAACACACCGCGGGTAATAATAAGCAGCGCTCAGATACCTGAGGGTTCGTAGCGCTATATAAATGCTAAAAAAAAATAAAAAAAATAATCTAGAAATGATTTACTTCGATATACCTTTTCCTCCGAGGGCCTACAAATTGTCCAGAGACTACTCTTTCGTTCTGGTCAAATAGAACAAATTACTTACCCCATGTAATGTTCTTTCTGGTGGATGTTCCTTCCCATAGATTCTTCATCTTAGATATATTTACCTGCTTTGCAGAACTCACAGAAACGTTATCTCCCAGTTGGGGGTGCTGTGTGGCCGGGCCTCTAGGATTGAGTCGTCTGCTTCGGGACGGGATCGGACGTTAGTGAACATCCCATAATCTCAGTTGTCGGTTCCCCAAGCCTCGTTAGGGATTAAAGTCAAATAAATAATGGATGCTTTAAGCGTTAAAACAGTAATAATGGACACATAGAAGGACACTCAACCATGGGTTAGGCTAGGAGGATAATGAAGAATCCGTGGGAGGTAAGAGGTAAGTACTAGAGGCAAGTAATTTGTTCTGCTAATGGATTGTGTCCTCCGACGGATTCCTCATCTTAGACTCCCAACAGCAGTAAGACATCACAGAGGAGAGAAGGAGCAAACTCTGCCGTAATTTTGTCACAACCTGTTCTACAGTTCTGCTAAAACGAGACTCATTGGCGGATAGAGTATCCAGGCAATAATGTTTTGGGAACATATGGATGGAAGCCCAAATCGCAGCCTGACAAATATCACAGCTACCCTTCTTTGAAAAACTGATGTAGCTGCCACACCCCTTGCCTAGTGTGCCTTGAAGCCCACAGGAATTTGCTTACCTGCTCTAGCGTAACACTCGGACAAAAAGCACAATCCATCTGGAAATTTTTTGCTTTGTCACTCCTTTGCCTGTTTTTGGGTGAGTATAGCCAAAGAAGATGTGGCCCTCATGTCTGAATTGGTTCATCGTAGCAATCTAGCTAGAGTCTATGTCTTTCTTCCTTCTTAAATGGGCGAGGAGGTGGGTAGAAAGCTTGTAAGCAAATCAAATGAAACTTGGATACAATCTACAGAAGGAACGAATGACATACAATAAGAATCACCTCGTCTTTGGTAAAAATCGTAAAAGGTGGCTTGCAAGACAAGGACTGCAAATCGGTCACCTTTCAAGCTGGAGATATAGCAACCAAGAAGACAGTCTTTCATGTAAGAAGTCTCGAAGGGCATGAATGCATCTGCTCAAATGGAGAAGTCATAAGAAATGTTAATACACGGTTCATGTCCCATGCCGGAACCTCAAAGGGCGTCGGAGGAAAGGTGTTAGTTAGGCCTTTTAAAAATTGGACTACCAAGTCGATCGGGAAATGTGACCCTCGGATGTGCGCTTAAAAATAGACCTCACCGCTAAATAGCCCTCGACAGTGGCAACCTGAAGACCTCGTCTTGCCAGATGAATCCGAAAAGCCAACATCTTTGAGAGGTTGCATGGAAAGTTATCCACATCTTGTGCTCTGCACTTGCTGCAGAACTTTTTCGAACAGCAGCGGTACAAAGCTTTTCTTGATGGCCTCCTGACCGAAAGCAACCCTATCACGTCTTCCGGAAAGTCCCAAAGACTGTACCGTAGCCTTTCAGAAACCAGGCGTTGTGAAGATTCACAGGTATTCGTCCCTTCTCCCCAAGGAGGAGACATCCCCCTCCCCCCGTGAGGCTACGGAGGTGAGCCCGTTCTGCAAGATCCTCTATAGGGGTTGAGGCAAGTGGGATCTCACTGTGACAGACCCCCCCTCACCTCCCTTTGGGGGACAAGGACTCCCGTTCCTGTGAGGAACTACCAGGGCCATTTACCATAGCCGCCTACATGGGACTACTTGTTGGAATTAATAAGGTGGCATCTTTTCAGTTGGCTGAAGGCAATGCAAAAAGAAAAGAAAGATGTCTCTCTAACAGGGGATCTATATTTAACTGGGAGGAGTAAAAGAAGGAGGAGTGCCTAGTGTGCAGCGGAAGCCCCCTGGCATCATTATGCCTTATGGCGCTCGAGAGAAGGCAAGTTGCGGAGCTTGCGACTTTCAATGAGGCAGTGAAAGCCAGCACGAAAAGCCAGAGGCCCGGCGTGTGCAGATACGAGGAAGGCATTGTGAGGAAGGACAGAGGAACGAGCTATACAGTGATGGCGGGACCACAAATACAGCGTGGTGGGCAGGATGCCCGATTAACAACGCTGAGATCACTGGAACAAGAAGCGTGGAAAGCAGGAATCTGACGAGGGACATGGAATCAGACGAGCAAGAGGAACGAGAAAGCACACCCGACCAAGAGCCGAGCCCTGCCATCATTCCAGTCATAGAGAGGTGTACCGGGGCACCGGGAGCCCACAAGGGCATCGTTATAGATCCGAAGAATCTCATCTCAGTCTTAAGGACGAGAAAACAAGACTTAGCGAGACAGTCTGTTCCATCACAGCTTGTCCCAAACGCTTTCCAGCGTAACCAATGAAGAGCTGATCGTCCACTCTGACCCGGGACATGCGTGAAATATAAAAGCTTAACGCTCTCCTAGGATCAAGCCTATGGAGCCTCTCCTCTTCCTTACCAGAATGTGGAGGAGGATAAAATGCCGGAAGAACAACCTTCTGGACTAAATGAAATTCCGACACCACCTTCGGAAGAAAAGGAGGACAAATTCTAAGGACAACCCTGTCCTTATGAACCACAGTGAAGGGAGGCTTAACTGAAAGTGCCTGTAACTCACTTAAAGAAACTTAAGAACAAGGTTCAAATCCCAACCGGGCACTTGGAAAGGTGACAGAGGGAACACATTAGTGAGCCCTTTCAGAAACTGAGAAATTAAAGGAATTTTAAAATAGGAACACTCTTCAGACGAGCGCTTAAATATGGACAGCGCCGCCAGATAACCTTTAATGGTACCCACCTGAAGGCCCCTGTGGGCCAAAGAAAGCCAAAAAGACAGAACCAAGGGAATGTCACTTGCAAAAGGATCCACATTCTTAACCCTGCACCAGTCGCAGAACTTACGCCAACGGTACAGGGACTTGGATGTGGGCCGTCTGGCCGAGAGCAACGCCTCCATCACGTCTTCAGGGAGGTCCCAATCCTTATACCTCAACCTTTCAGAAACCAAGCGTGAAGGTTGAGGGATATGACCTCTGGATGGAGAACCTGACCCCCTCCCGTGAGAGCAGATCGTCTTGGTAGGGAAGACGACTTGGAGGGCAGATGGACAAGTAGAGAAGGTCCGGGTATCGCGTCCTCCGGGCCCCCGCCGGAGCAATGAGGATCATCCCAAAACCAAACCTCCGCAGTACTTGCGGGATGACGGGGACTGGAGGAAACACATACAGCAGTGGGAATGACCACTCCACCACGAACGCGTCCCCTAAGGCTCCGTTTGGAGGAAATTCCCGCAAGCAGAACCTCTCGCACTTCCGGTTGACACTGGAGGCGAAGAAATCCACTTGAGGGGTCCCCCAAAGGGCGAAGATCTCCATGAGAATCTCCTGAGCCAACTCCCACTCGTGAGAGATTGCGCTCTGCCTGCTCAGAGCGTCCGCCGTCTCGTTTTCGTCTCCTGCCGAGATCGAAACTTCCTGCTGGATTGCCCAGAACCAGAGCTGCATCGCCTCCCTGCACAGAGGAAGTGACCCTGCATCCCCCACCCCCTTTCTGTTGAGGTAGTGCATGGCCACCGTGTTTTCTGTCAGGATCAGGACACTCTTTCCTCGCACAGACGGTAGAAAAGCCTTCAGGGCTAGCCTGACGGCCCTCAGCTCCAACAGATTGATATGGAGTCTGAACTCCGGCGGAGACCAATGACCGCTGTCAACTCGTTGGCATGAGCTCCCCATCCCGTGAGGGATGCGTCTGTCACGATCGTCACCTCCGGCCAGGGCAGCCAAAATGGAGCCCCCCTCATCAGATTGCCTTCGTCGGCCCACCACAGAAAATCCTGGGCGACCGAAGATGGCACCTGAACAGGGTCCGACATCCTTCCGGAGGACTGAGACCACTGGAGCTTGAGTGCCCATCGCAAAGATCTCATCCGCAACCTGGCCTCTGGCACCAGGAGAATGCAGGATGCCATGAGGCCGAGCAGTCTCAAGAACTCGGACGCTGGGAGAGTCTGGGCAAGTTGAAACTTGTGCACCATCTGCTGAATGTGATGAGCCCTCACCTGAGGAGGAAAACACTGCCCCAGGGACGTGTCGAGCACTGCTACGATGTACTGGAGCCTCTGAGTTGGTGTCAAATGGGACTTCTTTGAGTTGAGGGAGAAGCCCAGCTTGTGGAGGGAGTGGCAGGCGACAGACCGATGACTTGCTTGGGAGAGCGCGCCCTGATCAACCAATCGTCCAGGTAGGGGTAGACGTGAATCCCCCCTTTCCTGAGGTGCGCTGCCACCAATACCATGAGCTTGGTGAAGACCCTCGGGGCGGAGGTCAATCCGAACGACAGGACCCAAAACTGAAAGTGCGAGTTGCCAACCGCGAACCTCAGGTACTGCTTGTGCTTTGGATGGATCGGCACATGAAAATAAGCGTCCTTGAGGTCGAGAGACACCAACTAGTCCTGAAGTTGAAGACCCTGGAGGACTTGAGAGAACCATCTTGAACTTGTCCTTCCTGAGGAGTTTGTTCAAACCGCGCAAGTCCACGATAGGTCTCAATCCCCAGTCTTTCTTGGAAATCAAAAAATAAGGGGAATACCATCCCTTGTTCCTCTCTGCTAAAGGCACCAGTTCTATGGTGCCTTTCTCCAGCAGGGATTGAATTTCCTGCGCAAGGAGCGGATCCGGACTCTTCAAAGAGAGGTTCCCTGGTGGACTGTCTTGAGGCCTCTGCCGGAAAGGAATACAGTAGCCGTGGGTTATGATCTCCAGAACCCACACATCTGAAGTAATGGCGTGCCACTCTGCAAGATGCTGCGCCAGCCTTCCCCCCAACCGGCGAACCATGGGACATGGCCTCATGACTGAGCTGAAGCGGCTGCGGCGTTGCCTGATGGCAAAGAAGCAACAGCCCGAGCGGCCTTGGCACCTCGAGTACCTTGTTTTCCACCTCTGGCACTCCTACGGTGGCCCCTTTGACTTGCAGCTCCTCTCGCTTTACCAAAGGATGAGTAATAGCGAAAGGAACCCCCCCTCCATTGCTGTCCCCTAGGACGAAAAGGTGGAAGTTGTCGAACTGCAGCGCCCAAAGACTTTGCTGCAGCCTTTGAGGTCTGCAACCTCTCAAGGCTCTCATCAGCCTTGCTGCCAAAAAGATGTTCCCCGTCAAAGGGCATGTTGAGGAGCCGGGCCTGCACATCAGGAGCAAACCCCGACTTCCGCAACCACGCAAACCTGCGTATCACGGTGCTCGCCGCCATGGACCGGCTGACGCAATCTGCCATGTCCAAACCCGACTGAACGGCCTCACACATGGCATCCTTGCGATCCTGAACCACGGCAAGGAAACCATCCCGTTCGTCCCCTTCGGGAATATGTTCAGCCGCCAAGGAAACAGTTCCACAGAGTGTGCGTGAAACGTGACAAGGCACATATGGAGTTGGCCGCCTGAAGCGCCATACCCCCTGCAGAAAACACTTTCTTCGCCCAGCCGTCAAAACGCTTGTCGTCCCTATCAGGAGGGATGGTAGGGTACGACGCCTGATTTGCCGGGGTCGTAGCTGCCTGCACCACCAAACTCTCCAGAGTAGGGTGCTTGGAAAAGTAGCAGGGGTCGCTACTGGCTGGGCGGTATTTTCGCGGCAAAGACTTGCCCACTGCCGCCACCCTCCTCTGTAGAGCCATATGAAACGGCAGTACCGGGTCAGTTGGTGGACCAATGTCGAGAATATCCATAAGGTCATCCTGAACAAGCTCCCCCGGGGGAGCAGACCATCCCAAGTACTCGGTGACCCTTGACATAAGGCGCCGGTACGAGGATGAGTGCCAGGCTCAGGCCTACAAAACTCCACCTCCGGAGAGGTGTCCAGCCCACTAGCATCATGTAGGGACTGCCTCAGGTCCTCAAATTGGCTATGGCCCGAGAGAATCTCGTCAGGCACTGTGTCAGGCACCATGCCATCATCAGAGCCCTCATCCCCCTCTGAAATAAACTCCAGATGGCAGTAAGAAGGCACATTAACGTGAACCAAAGCCATGCTTGACCTTGGCCAGAGCCTTTCTAGGGGGTTCCACCGAGCCACGGAGTACTCCCTTCGACACAGCCTCGAAAGGCGTTGAGTGAATTTGCGTCGACAGCATCGACGGCGCCGACACAGTCCTCGAGGCCGGGGCCCCGAGCGTGTCCCTCGACAGCCGGGACACCGATGGCGTTGACGACTTCTTCGAAGGCAAGCCCTCGAAAGAGTCCGTCGACGACCTCGGCGTCGACGTCTTCCGTGAACACACCACAGGTTCACACGGTCTCAAGCGCGTCGAGGACCGGGACCTGGACCGGGCATGACGAGAATGATTCCCCTTGTCCGAGCGGGACCTCTCCCGTGAATTGTGACGACCACCCGAGACCGAAGGTGTGCGAGCGGTGTCTCTCGGCTGATCACGACCGACCCCACTCGGAGGCGCGGAAGGACCAGTACCCTGCGATTCGAGAATTGCCAACATTTTCTTCCCGAAGGCAGCCCATTCCTCTGGTGTCGTATGCTTGGTGGGGTAAGCGACCCGCCGACAGGCGGAATCCTCAGATGAGGACATATGCATGTTTATACATTTATCAGTTGGCTTAGGGAGTCAAAAGTAGATCTTGGTAGCTGTTGGTTTCAAGCTAACCAGGCTCTCCTATGCTAGAAGCAGGAGGTTAAAGTCTACCAGCAATTTCAAACCTTGCTTTTGCAAACAGTTTTTAAAGTGCGCCAGAGACAAGCCTCTGAGGTGTCAAACTGTTGGCCAAGTAGCCTGCTGGGCATGTGGAAAAAGAACCTCATATCACGGGCCGCAGTGCAGTGTGTGCTTTTTGTACTGACGTCACATCCAGTACCCCAAGGCGATGACTCGAGGATCCAAGATGACGGGCTGAAAAGCACCACCTGCTGGGAGAAATCGTTTCAGAGAGTTCCTCAAAGCAGGATTATAAACCTAAAATGAGGAATCCATGGGAGGAGAATCCTGTAACGCTACCTGAACTCCTCGGGAGTGTAATACCTTCCCAGCCTGTGAACCTGACACCTTGGAGCCTTCAGGATTCTTTCTCTGTGTTAAACAAATGACAACAATAGAAATGCTATAACATCTATTAACTGAGATAACACTACATGAGAGGTGTATTCCCTTAAATCACTCTCTTGTAGCTCTAGGGCTGAATCCCCTTCTCACCTGTGTTTTATTATTGTGGAGCTCTCCATCCTACTTTTCTACCGGGGGGTGTTGAGATGAAGAAACAATGTAATGGGTTGCTGGTGAACTCTATAGCTTCTTGCCTTAAAATGTCTATTGTTTTAAGAATGAGTCTTTGGGTGAGTAAGCAGGTGAAGATACTGTAATCTTCAAGGGCTTGAATGGATTCCTATGTTGGAGAGATCTCTTTCTAATTACTTTGTTCTTTTTCTCTTTTTCGCAGGTTCTGGGAATTCGAGAAAAGAATGATGGCTGCGGAGGGCTGCAGAGTTACTCAGGATGAGAGAACGTTTTAAAACGGAAGTTCGCCAATATGGAGTAACTGTATTCTTCAAGGTGGCGCGCGGTAACAACTGTGAGGTGAAAACTTTTAGAACCTTCAGGTACGTAAACGCTTATTAAATGTCTTCTCTGTTAAACTATTAAGTTGTTTTTTTTAAATTAAATACCTCTTGTGTTGTTTGCAGGCTTTCGGAAAGCTGAGGAAAAAACCTTCGGAAGATGTGGTGGCTGCGGAAGAAATTTCTGACTGAAGATGCTGCGGCTGCGAGCGAATAAATGTTCTTAACTGGAGAAAACTGCGTCGGAGGTAACTTCCGTCGGGTAAGTCCCTTCTGTGAACTATGGTACTATGCAGTTTTTCGTAAAAACAAAGGTTTCCATTATGTCCTTTTTGAAAGGTTCTGTGAGGAGAAAGGCCGGTAGCGTTACCCACTGTCAGCTGAGCAGACGCGAAACGTGTGTTACAGCAGGGGCGGGGCTTAAGTAGCCCTTCTGCAAATATGAATAGAACCATGCTGCTACTTGTATATGGGTTTTGCTGTGGCCATGTTAAGTGTATGCAATTACTGTAAAACATCACAGGAGTCTGAGGAAGTAGATGCTGTGGATGGTGTAAATGCCATGTGTGCCAGGTTAACACCCACCTTTGACATGCTGATTGATGTAATGTTCCCCGTCTAGCCTGAACGAGGACTATGCTCACTGACTGGGATCATGACAAAGCCATTAGAAACTCAAAATACTCATAGGGACTAGCCAATGGAACCATTCTTCCATCTTAGACGGATTAAGTCAACAAAATAAAAACACTGCTAAATGAAGGTTTTGCTGCAAATTGAATTCGACGATTACCTTCAGAGGCAATTGGGGCCCAAGACACAGGGTAATGTCAGGAAAACCAGAAAAGGATGGCATACACACAAGAGATCCGAGACCTTTCTAGAGGAAGTTACTGCCATCTAACAACAACTTTAAAATGTGAGCAGCCTCAGGACACAAACGTATAGGCTAGAAAGGAGCTGCCAACGAAAACATACAGATCAATTGAAGGCCCTATGAAGGAACCAAAAAGCATTGGGAGAAAAAGTCTTAACCACCACTCCCACAAATTGGACTACAGTTGTCATGGAACCGTAAACCCCCACCACCCCTATTCAGAAGTCCTCCCATAAATGGAGTGGCCATAAAACAGACTTTCACAATGCAAACCATTAAGGCCCACTTTGGCCAAAGATTAAAGTAACACTTCGCCAATGGGGCAACACAACAGGCTAATGTCCCTTTGATGGCATCAACAAACAAATTACTTATTGATGGTAATGTTCTTTCTACTGGATGTTCCTCCCAAGGATTCCTCATCTTACATCGATATTCTCCCGCTTTGCAGCTCTCAGAAATCTTTTTACCAGCAGGGGGCATTGTGCGCACGGTTGTCAATGGCCGTCGAGTCATCTTCATGACCAAACAGGACGTCGATGCGGGTACAGATAGAGCGCTAGGCGCCCCGTGACCTCAGTTGTCATTTTTCCCCCTTACACAGCCGCGTTAGGGATTAGAGACAAGAATAGCTGTTGATGCGTTGAAGGAGTGTCATTGTATAACCATCATTGTATAACAGTTCATTGTGGTGTAGGCAGGTAGGGCGATGAGGAGTCTGTGGGAGGAACATCTAGTAGAAAGAACATTCCATAGAGTAAGTGATTTGTTCTTGTAATGGATTGCGTCTTCCGACAGATTCCTCATCTTAGACTCCCATAGCAGTAAGAGCATAATGAAGGAGGGAAGGAGCGAACTCCATGGCGATTATGATGCTACATGTTGGAGGACAGGCCTGCAGACACTGTGTCCAGGAAGTAGTGTTTTGTGAATGTGTGTATAGAGGACCACAACGTGGCCCAACAGATATCCTTTATAGGTACCCGACACATGGGACTACTTGTTGGAACTAATAAGGTGGCATATTTACGGTTGGCTGAAGGCAATGCAAAAAGAAAACAAAGAGGTCTCTTTAAAAGGGGATTTATATTTAACTGGGAGGACTAAGAAGGAAGAGTGCCTAGTGCGCAGCGGAAGCCCCGTGACATCATTATGCCTTCTGGCTCTCCAGCGAAGTCAAGTCGCAGAGCTTGCAACTTTCAAATAGGCCGCGAAAGCCATCACGAGATGCCAGCGGCCCGGAGTGTGCAGATTTGAGGAAGGCATTGTGGGGAAGGAGAGAAGAACGAGCTATCTGGTGATGTCAGGACCACAAATGCAGAGTGGTGGGCAGGATGTCCGATCAACAGCGCTGAGATCACCGGAGCAGAGGGAGCTGCAACACTTGCAGTGAAGTGTGCCCTGGAGCCTTCAGGGATTTCCTTACCCACTCTAGTGTAGCATTCAGAAACACAAAGCACTATCCATCTAGAGATGGACCGGTATATAGCCAATTAATAGCCGATGTTCCAACTTGAATTGTTTTGTCCTGGTGATGTAGAAACTCAAAAGCCCTCATAGGGCCGAGCCAATGTAGCCTTTCTTCCTCCTTGGATGGAGGATAGAAGGTTGGCAAACAAATTGTCTGACATGTGGAACTCTTAGACAACCTTCAGAATGAACGAAGGGTGCATTTTAAGTCACCTCGTCGCTGGAAAAAATATTGTAAAAGGTGTTTTACAGGACATGGCCTGCAATTCGCTCACTCTCCGGGCTGAGGAAATGGTGATCAAAAAGGGCATCTTCCAGGAAAGCAGCCTCAGAGGACACAACTGTAATGGCTAAAATGGGGAAGCCATGAGAAATGTTAACACCAAGTTTAAGTCCCATGCCTGTACCAGGAAGGGTGTCAGAGGGAAGGTGTTAGTCAGGCCTTTTAAAAACTGCACCACCAAGTGGATAGAGAAGCAAGATCCTTGTTCTGGCACGTACTTAAAAATGAATAGCGCCGCTAAATAGGCCTTGAAGGTGGCGACTTGAAGGCCCCCTCTTGCCAAATGAATGAAGGACAACTGCCACATAAAAAGGGATCCACATCCTGTCTGAGACTGACTGCTACCACTGCCAACAGCTTGGTGAGGGGCCCTCGATTGGAGGTAAGCCTGAAGGTCAGAACTCAAAACTGGTAGTGAGTGTTGCCTATGAAGAACATCAGGTAATTCCTGTGCTTTGGATGGATGGGCAAATGGAAGTAAGTGTCCTGTAAGTCGAGTGACACCAACCAATCCTGAATTTCTTGGGCCTGGAGGATCTGCTCCTTTCCTGTACAGGTACCAAGGATATGGCGCCCTTCTCCAGAAGAGAGGAAGCCTCTTGCAGGATCAGTGGGTCTGCAACAGGTGGTGGGGATCTGGCCAGAGAGGGGAAATCCAGCAGGTGCTTTCAAAATGGAAGGCAGTAACCTTTGGAGACTACCTGAAGCACGAAGCATCTGTAGTAATGTGTCAAACCCCTCCCACCCCCTAGCGCTGTAGTGTAGCAGACATCCTTAAAGAGGTTTTGCGGCAGGAGCCAAAATGGGAAAGAGCAGATGCGGTGGCAGTCTGTGTTTCACCTCCTCTACCTCTGGAAGGTCGAGAGAAGCCTCTTTGACCTTGACAGGCAGCGAGCGGTTTACCTTTTTGTCTATAATTGGAGTCATGAAAAGGTTTGCCCCCTCCATTGATTGGATGGCTGAGCAGGTTGCCTTATCGCTGCACCGAAAGACTTTGCTGCATCCTTGGACGCTTGCAATTTTTAAGGCTGTTATCTGCCTTTTAATCAAATAGATGTGTGCTGCCAAAAGACATGTCAAGCAGTTCTGCTTGGACGTCTTGCGCAAACCCATATTTTAGGAACCAGGCAAATCGTTGCACGACAAAATTTGCCGCCATAAAATTCCCGATAGAATCGGCCGTGCTGATTCCCGACTGCAGGTTTTGGCACACAGCTTCCTTTCCATCCTCCACTATATTGAGGAAACCTTTCCTCATTTCACCCTCGGGGATGTGCTCGGCTGCCTCAGCTATAACAGATCAGAGGGTATGTGTATACTTGGACAGTACACATGGAGCATTAACTGCCATAATGCCAGGCAAAAATCTTTTTTTTCAAACGTGTCATAACGCTTGTCATCTTTGTCAGGGGGTATGGATAGATATGCGCTAACCTTATTACAAACCGTCGCAGCCGGTACTAGCAAACTATTATGTGCTGGATGTTTGGTTAGGAATTCTGGAGCAGATGGTCTGTTTTTCTTGGTAAAATCCGTGGAATGCTGGCCTCGACCAGAGTGTCTTCTATAGCTCCGCAAGGGGATTTCTGATGGCATTGTGTATGGGAAGCACTGGTTCAATGGTTGTGCTCTTATATAGGAAGTCAGTTAGGTCACATTCCGTTGTGTCAGCAGGTGGGGGACCCCAACCTAAAGCATCATTTACCTTAACCATTGTGGTTTATATGCCGTATTAGTATGGGCTCGAGGATCTCCCTGTGGGAATTCCACCTCGGGAGTGGTGTCCAAACCACTTGAGTCTGGCAGGATAGAGGTTAAATCGGACCGCCTTTTTTCCTCATCCTGAAAATAAATAATTGCGTAAGAAGATTTATCTGCGCCGAAGTTTCAGAGTAGCGTGCTAGCGGAAAAAAGGAACTGAGGTACCGGGGCGGCAAGCATGCTATTTGTACCCATATCGATGTCACGTCCGGTCACGAAAACCACTCAACATTCATCGATGCCAGTGCGCACAACGCCCCCTGCTGGGAAGAAGTTTCAGAGAGCTGCAAAGCAAGAGAATATATATGGAATAGATTACTCACCACAATCATATTTCTGGTGCTTGTATCTGCTTAGATTCACATGCTATGCATATGACAACGTCTAGTGGAAGCTGCAGAGTATTACAGTTGTTTTCAAAACTCAAAAAGGACGTCGAAATAGGGTGTGCCAGTAATACTATCCCTAGTGTGACGTCCCCTGTACCCATGATCCCTCACGCGTGTAGGTCCCTCAGATTGTATTTTTTCTGACATGAGGTAGCACGAGGAGTAGCGCAAGTACAGAGTTCCCAAGCAGATATATAGAAAGCTCATATAACATCTATGCACCTTCTCTCCAGGGAGGAACGGTTGGCGGATATGAATCTAAGCTGATACAAGCACGAGAAATACGATTACGGTGAGTAATGTATTCCTTCTGATGCTTGTGTAATCTGCTTGGATCACATGCTATGCATGGATTAGCGAGCAGTGTTATGAGAAGGTGGTGGGTTGTGAGAAGTAGCAGCAAATAGATGTTTTAGAACCGCTTGTCCCACATGTGTATCTGTCTTGGAATGAGTGTCAATGCAGTAGTGCTGAGTGAAGGTGTGGACTGAGCTCCATTTAGCTGCTTTACAAATGCTGCCTAAGGGGACATTTGCAATAATGGCTTGAGTAGCCCCAGTACCCCAGGGGAGTAAGAAAAAATTTCCCTGATCAGTTCATCCATAGGGCGTTCCCCTTGGAGTCAGGTTGGGGGAACCTGGAAGCGAAGTCTAGGCATACTTTGTTTCCTCTTGTAGCGAACAAGTCTAGAGAAGGGTAGCCCCAGAGATAGAAGATGTGGTCTACCACGTCTGTGTGTAGTTGCCAATCGTGTTCTTCTGGCAGAGGATCTTTGCTGTGAGAGTCCGCTAGAGTGTCGAGTACCCCTGGAACATGTTGGGAGGATAGGGAGATCCCTCGTCTGAGTGTCAACTTCCATATCTTCTGAGCCAGTTTGGACAGATTTGGAGAGTGTGTACCTCCCTGCTTGTTGACACAGAACATTGCTGTGGTGCCGTCTGTTAGGACTTGTACCGACTGGTTTGTCAGGTGGTTTTCGAAGGCTTGTAGTGCCTTGAAAACTGCCAATAGCTCCAGAAGATTGATGTGCGTTTATGCAGTCACTTGTGACCACAGGCCGTGTGCTGTGTGGTAAAGGTAGTGGGCCCTCCACCCAGAAAGTGATGCGTCTTGTGACGACCGCTTGTGCTTCCGGTTCGTGGAAGGGTTTCCCCTTGAGCAGATTTTCCCTTGACCACCAGCGTAAGTTCTGTAGTCTTATTTGTCTGTTGTTATTTGTTTGATATATCTGGTTTGGTTTTAAGTTAATTTTACATTTTGATATGGTGGGATATGGGGTTATGGTATGAAATTCTGCTGTATTGCTTCCTGCTATTGTATATTTTGCAGTTCAATGACTTATGATGATGATACTGCTTGTTGAATATTGTTGAAAATGAGAAATAAAGAGTTGAAAAAAAAAAAAAGTTCTGAACCAGTGTAGGCGAAACCATCAGTAGATCATCCCACTGACCACTTGCCTGAGACCATTGTTTCGCCAACCATTCCTGCATTGGTCGCAGGCGCACGTGGGGGACCAGGTAAATGCACAATGCCAATGATGCCATATGAACCTAGCGTACGTTTATCCGGAGACTGGCTTGATACTGGGGTATTTGCCTAAGCATGCTCTGTACTCTTTCCATGGATGGCAAGAGTGAGCCCGTCTTTGTACCCAATACAGTTCCTAGGAACTGTTTTGATCAGATTGGTACCAGACTTGACTTTTTCTCGTTAATTGAGAAGCCCAATTGGAAGAGGTGGTCTATTTTCTTTGCGTGTTTAGCTTGCAAAGTTGGTAGGTTTCTCCCGTGATCAGCCAGTCGTCCAGGTAAGGGTACACTGGGATTGACTCTCTGCGTAGGTGCGCTGCCACCACCGCCAGTACCTTGGTGAACACCCTTGGAGTCGAGGCTATCCCGAAGTGCAGCACCTTGAACTGGTAGTGCTGGTCTGCTACTTTGAATCGCAAGAATCTTCTGTGCGCTGGGAATATTGAAATATGAAAATGGGCATCTTTCATGTCCAATGTTGCCATGTAATCGCCCCGTTTTAACAGAGGGATTACTTCTTGTAGCGTTGTCATGTGAAATATTTGAGGTCTGACAAACTTGTTTGCAGGGCGCAGGTCTAGTACCGGGCGCATGGTTAGATCTTTTTTTTGGAACAAGGAAGTACGTTGAATAAATACCCTTGTTTACCTCGTTGATGGCGTCTTTGAGGAGTAGGGCCTTGACCTCCTCTACCAGGATGAGTTCCTCCAGTGATGGTTTCTTCTGGCGCGGGGGAAGGTTTCATGGTATTCCTTGGAGTTCTATGCAGTAACCCTCCTATTACCGTCGACAACACCCACTTGTCTGATGTTATCCCCTCCCATGCGTGGGTGAAATGTGATATTCGTCACCTGACTGGGGAGAGAATGGGAGGGTACCTGTAGTGGGGCATGATTGTTTGGAGGGTGTTCCTCGACCTCTGGTGGTGGAGCCTCTTCCTTTTCCACGAACCCTGCGCGGACCGCTGGGATAACCCTGGGACGCCTGTTGGCTATTGTTCCACGAGGTACCTTGGCTCCGACTGTATCCGGTGCCTCTTTGTGCGTGTTTTGGCCACGAAAATGCCGAAAATTATTGCAACCCCTCTGGTTTGTTAGTTGGCCAAGGGATTTAAGTGTTTCGTAATCCTCCTTGGCGGACTTCAGAGAGTCCTAAACTGCCTTTCCAAACATAACATTTGGCTCAACAGGCATGTAGGGTAGCCTGTGCTTCTAGTTTGAATCCCGACTGTCGAAGCAAGGCGTGACATTTTAGGATTGTAGCCTCAGCAATAACGCGTCCAGCGTTATCCGCTGCGTCAAAGTTGTTCTTCAGCAGGACGCCAGCTGTTGCTCTGCCTTTGGCAGGCACACGGGAGAGCTTGGACTTAATTGGTTCTGGTGCTGATTCTGCCAGGGCCGTAACCTCATCCCAATTAGTGCAATCGTAGCTTGCTAGTAAGGTGGAATTATTATCAATGCGTGCTTGGTACACTGCTGAAGACGCTATTTTCTGTCCCATAGTATAACGTTTTTTACTCTCCTTGTCCGGAGGAGGCCAAGGGGGTACCCGCTCTCTTGCGGGTAGTGGTAACTACCAGAGAGTCTGGTTTAAGGTGGTCCCTTATATACAAAGGGTCAGAAGGCGCTGGTCGGAAAAGCTTTTCGATTGTGGTGTTTACCGTCCTGGTCTGATTAGGCATCTCTAGAGATGGTTGAATCCTTCTCTGTACCGACTTAAGTAAGGGTATGAACTGAGTAGCTGGTTTCTTATCCCCCCCCCCCCCAAGAGGTTTTCTGCAAAATCTTTATCTTGTTGGATTTCCTGTGTTTCAATCCCAAAGTGTTCAGCAGCCCTAAGAAGTATGTCGTTGAATAGGGGCTGGTTGTCCACCGGGGAATCGGGTAAGGTAGGGTCTTGTGGGACCAGAGAGTCCATGGCAAAAACTATCGACTGTCATCCTGATCTTCCCCTGCATCGACGTAGTCTATGCCGACATTCTCGTAATAAGGGTTATCCTCGTCTATGTATTCATCTCCTGCATCCAGGTTGTAACGGTCAGAGGAGATGCGAGGTGTCTTGTGGACTGGTTCATCATACAGTACCACTGGAGGGTGTGATCTTTTCCCCAACAGCTGAGTAGAGAAACTTGACTGAGCAGACAAAGTTGGCTCAGCGGGCACAGGTGTTGTCTTTGAGCTTGACTCCTGGGTAGTGGGAGGTGTGTTTGCCAGACTTGGGGAGAGCCTGGGGGTGCTCTTATAAAAATGTTGCTAGAGTCGTCACACGCTTCATAACCCTATTTATCTCTTGGGAAGAGGGGGTAGGTAACCCACTATATAACTCCTCCTCTTCCAAATACATAGGATCAGGCTGATGTGTAGGATCAGGCTCATTTGTAATGTCTTGTACAGGAATACCATCAGGTTCCTGTGGGGTAGAGAGCTGTTTCCTAGATTTGTCCCTTTTATCCCCTGGGTTCCTGTCCCCATGAGAGCAACTGGATTTGTGTTCATCCTTATGATCTTTGCTCTTGTAAGAAGATTTTTTAGAGCTAGGGACCGTAGTAGGGGCCTTGGGGACATGTTTTTCAACAGAATGGGACAATCCCGACTTCCCGGGCTTTCCCCCGAATGTAGGTTGAGTCCCGACTACGGGAACGGCTTGCGCGTCGTTTTTCGACTTTGCGATGCAGGCCGATGGAGTGGAGTCTGGCGTCTTTTGTCTTAGCGGGCTTGTCATGATGCGGCCACTCGGGGTGCTCAGAGGACCGTAAATCTAAGGATTTGCCCTTCGCCGTCGACTCTCGGCGTGTGACTACACTCACATTGACGTGGGGTGTGTGCTTAGTGTGCGGAAGTGTGGTGTCTTTGTCGCCAGGTGTCTTCCCCATAACAGGACCGCCCACCTGTCTGTTAGGGTCAGGGACTGGCACCGGGGAACATCGAGGTTCCCCGTCACCCTCGCCGTCTGAGAGGATGGCGTCGATGCCGTCGCTGGATGCCCCTTCTACGTTCATGGAGGCCTCAGCCTGCATGGCATGATGGGCCCAATGTTTTGTCCGTCTATCCTGAGGGTTTTGGGTCGGAGCAGCTTACAGGCCCGACAATGAGCCTCGTCGTGGTCCCGATGCAAGCAAAGGTTACACACCCTGTGCTTGTCGACCCACGTGTATTTTCTATTGCAGGACGGACATAATTTAAAAGGAGTACGCTCCATAATGATGACAGGCAGCTGGGCGACTCATGGAAGGGGTGGGAAAATACATGATGTTATGACCACCCCCCACTCTCCCTACTGTAAAGCCGAGGCCCAATGGGCCTGTCCACGGCCGGGTGGTGCAGTCGAGTGTCCGTTTGACGGTCAGTCTTGTCTCCTTCTTGAGTCTTCACTGCGTTGAGGCACAACATCCGTAAAGGACAGAAAGAAATACTAATCTTAAATACTTTATAAGTTCAATGGGGTAAGACGAAAATGCACTCCGCTTATATGCGACCACTCACGATGGCGGAAAAAAAAAACAATCTGAGGGACCTACACACGTGAGGGATCATGGGTACAGGGGACGTCACACTAGGGATATTACTGGCACGCCCTATTTCGATGTCCTTTTTCGAGCTTCGAAAACTGTAATACTCCACAGCTTCCACTAGATGTCGGCCTATGCATAGCATATGATCTAAGCAGATTACACAAGGAATCAGTGGGAGGAGACAATCCATAACAATGGAGAATTTGCACCAACAAGCATACATGGCTTTGGTAGATAAGCAACAAGCTGAAACCTTCTCACCAAGTATCTTTACAGAGATCATCTCAATATTAGACTTGAAGGTTGAAATGCCTAGCACTGGGGCCAATCATCCTGCTGCAAGAGAATGTCCAGCAGAGCGGTGAAAGGTGTTTTGTGTCCAGTCCATCCAGTCAAAATCATGGCTGCCCTGCACTGCTATATTTTACTCAATATGAATAATAAGTGGGAACAGGAAGAACACACACACACCAGACCAAACTCCCAGTTGGCTACTACTGCAATCCCAAAGGACCCAAGAAGTGAACTCCCAGGAGCAAATTAACTCACTTGTCACTGCTGCATGCAAACAGGTAATTCTAGGGGAAAAAACTACTTGGGCACGGTCTCCTGCACAATCTCCAAAAATCTTTCTCTGTGATTGTTTTATTTTCCAAATATGTATTGTGTGCTTATTCGGCCACTGTTGAGCTTTGTTTTGTACAATTTTATACATGTTTTATTCAGCCCTAGTGGGTCACTGTATGAATTTACACTGGTGTATTTTTGCACCTGCAAACGTTTAATCATTTTCAAATCTTTACGGCAGTAGTTAACACACAGTCTGTTGCAACACGGCTGTGAACTAATCTTCCATTGTAGGGTGTGAACCGTACCTTCTTAAGATTTTATTGACCTCAACAAAAGTATTCTTTGAGTGATACAAGAATGCAACCTAACAGCTATGCACATCTATTTTTGGTATATCTCCAATTATGTTATGTATGTGTTTGCCTGCAATATTTACAAATCATTTTGTTAGAAGACTGAAGTTCAAGAGATTCTCTGGGATGTTTCTTTTTTACTTTTGTTGCTTTTTGTTATGCCATGCATTGGTTGATGTTATCGAGCCATGTATATGTTAAACTATGATCTTGTTGATTTAAAATAACTTGGTATGAGTTTTTTTTAATTTTTTTTATCACCATCATCTGTGCTTTCAATTTTTATTTCTTAACTACATGATGTCACTAGACTTACAAATCCAATCAAGGTAGTAATGGATAGCAGTCAAGGCTATTCTAAGGAGAGTGAGTGTGGAGTGAGGGGCCCTCAATGAGGCTACATTATATAATACACAATAACTCAATGTAGACAGAGTACAAAAATAGAGTTATTTATTCTAGGCCATCTACACACTGAAAAATATCAGTTAATATCAGACAACACTTTTAGGATATAAATATATACATACACCAGAGTTTCACATACGCCATATGCATTAAAAAAACGTATTCAGCAAGCAGGTAAGTAAACTAAATGCAGTCAATGATGGAACCAGATCACAAGTTAATTCCTCAACTTATGCACTCCAAACACAAAAAAGAATGGGGTCTTGCACATAAATGACAGGAGCCACAATGCTTCTGACACAGATTGCATTCTCTGTAGGGAAGTTAGAATTTACTTGGGTTGGTGATGGATCAAAATACTCTTTTTTTTTACTAAGGTAAGTGGTCTTTTGTATTTCAGGATTTACTCCCTACCCCGATTCGATGACCAAAAGGCAGTAGAATGGAAGGTTAAGAGACAAAGAGACTTGTTTCCGATGTTATCCTATGGAGGATGGGGGTAGAGTGGACACACGGCTACACTCTGTTTACTTACTTTTGCCCGACGTTGGTTCCGGTGAGAGGTGCCCAGGGGTTGCGGGTGCAGCAAGGATTATTCCGGTTGAATATAGCTGCAAGATGCTTACTTTGGTGAAGAAATGCAAGAGCCACTGATCCAGGCCTCTTCGGGACACCACAAGACAGGGGAAGGAGAGTTCCACCGACAGTCTCCGCACACAGGCAACAACGGTTGTCCTTCCAATCGCGGTCACAGAAGCTTCTGTAGGATAGGATCCCTTGATGTTGGGACACTGCAATTTGGAAGCAAGGTGACTTGTGGTACAAGGTGGCGAACACAAACCTTCTGGGTGCAACTGAAGTCAGTAACAGTTCTGGCGAGGTAGCCTACGAGGGAGTTGGTCAGTCCACTGGGTAGTCCAGGGACACTTCAAAAGGCTCGGGACGCTGTATCCTCAAGAAGTCATTGCGACAAGTTGGTGCCACTAATCCAAGGGCTGAAGCACCGCTCAGGGTCTTCGGAGATCAGGTAGTCGAAAAGGGCTTACCCAGGCCAAACGCAGAAAGGGATGCCAGGCCTCTTCGGGAGTGGTCTTCAGATCTTCTTTAGGCTGTTCTTCTATGAGGGATTCTTGACAATAATGCCGATCTGGAGAAATGGCTGCAGGTGTCGTCCTCTAATCCAAAATCAAGGCTAGAAGCAAGCAAATCCAAGACCACCAATGGTAATGATCTGCACCATGCAAACAGCCAGTAGTTGTCCAATAAGGGACAACTACAAGTTTCACTTTTGACCCACACCCAGACTCTCTGGCACTTCAGACTTAGAGTGGGACTAGACTGACCCACCCCTTTTCTGGGCCACATACACACAAAGGCATCATGAGCCGCAGCTTTCCCGGTTAAGTGCATGGCCCTTTAAGGGATTTCTTGACCTGGAAATGCAGGAAGAAGGCCAAAGAACAAGCACAAATCTTGTGGCATGTCAATTTTAGGATACTAGCCACGTTAAGTAGACAAACACGAATATGCACATTAAAAAGAATGCAAAATAGCTGCTGCCACCAGCATGTCTTTAGGCACATATAAATGTAACCAAAAATCCCAAGTGTAAAAAGCTAAAGCGATACAAAAGTATCCCCATTGCACTGCATTGTAAGATACTGTGTGCAATGTTAAAAAGTCACAGAATGACAGTTTCCCAGTACTCAGTCTGAAGTACTGATCGGTTCCCCAATAACAAATGAGCAGAAAGGCAAGTGAAGGCTTTAGTTCCCTTAAAAAAACAGAGCCAAAACAAAGGTGGTCCATAGAAAGTATAGAGGGAAAGGTACAAAAAGAGAAATCCTTCTTAACAAGTGGGTATAGGAGGAAGAGGAAGTCCACCTGGACCTTGTGTACCTTTTTCTCTCTCCCTTGTCTGATCTGGTGAATTTCTCTGAAGCTTTCTTTTTTGATAAGGGCCAGAAAAACCTTCATCACATGCTCCTCTAAACTTCAGGTGATAATCTGACAGGAACTAAAACCCTCCATATCGTGGTCTTGGCCAATGCAAAACACACACATTGCAAAGGTGGCGGTTAGAGCTGGACATCAACCTCTAGGAGTATTTATACAAACTTTAGTGACTGTTCCAAACCAGAAAGAAATTGGTGTCTTCTACTGTGGAAAAAACATACAGGTCACAGGGACCACAAAGGTGACAAATCCTCAGATGTCGTCCTTTCTTCCCCAGGGGAAGCCCTTTCCCATGAGGTGAGACCGCTACCCAATAGTGCCCCTGGAGGTGGTACTCAGTGGGTGGATCTTGTGGGGATGGATCCCCCTGTGGGAATAGGGATGACTATCAGGGGAGAAAGCAGTATATACACACACAACACCCACACTACCCCTTCAACCCTGCTCTCTCTATCCTTAGCATCCTCTCCCATCTGTTTCTGTAGAGCTACCGAGAAAGAAACCACTCAGAAGAGTAAGAATAAGCAGCAGTTGAAGGAACTAATGCGTAACACCAACAAGAACAGGAAGAGCTGCAAAGGGTGGATCCTGTCAGGAGGAGCCAAGAGCCTGGAAGCTGTCCGGCTTAGGGCAATGAGGATGCTGCCAAATGGGATGTGGAGGAGATGTCCTTTTTTTTGGTTTGCAAGCGAAAGACCGAAAAGAGCTGGAGGAACACAAATAATCCCTAAAACCACACGGCTGTGGAGAGAAACTCCAACCACCCAGCTCTCCGCTGCAGGGTCGCCACAGAGAAAGCGGGAAAACAAAACAGGAATGCTCCTTGCCTGGTAACGAGCATTTGGGACCCATCACTGCTGAGTCCCCGTGAAAAGGGCAGGGCCCGTGATAGAGAGAGGACGCAGGGAACCCAACGGAGCTGAAGGAGCATTTTATGCCTGCAACAAAGACCCGACAACAAACCAGAAGGTAACAGTGTTGTTGGGGAAAGCAGGAAAAGCCAGAGAACCACAGTCTGGCACCCATACACATGGACAGTGACCGTCTTAAAGAGAGTGAGCCAAGAGAATACCTGGCAGGGTAGTGAACCAGATCAACCAAATATAGAAGATAACGTAGGCGTCTGGGACCCAAAACCAATTAGGGAGAGAAGTGGTATTCCTCTTCCACAGCACCTGGCAGGGGAGTGAACCAGGTTTGTCAACAGGAGTCTGGGACCCGCACATGAAATGAACATGAGAGAGGCCAGGGGGATGGCGATATTCCCCCCATCAGTTGTTGAATTGCCACACAATCCTGAGCAAGGCCGATATAAGGTAATATTGTCCACATACATAATGTCCCCATACATATAGTAGCCTGGAAACGGCATAGGCGACCTTATATATGGGGACAACATATGGGGTAAATGGGAGCGGGGATTGCGGGGGTGTCCCCCGTTATTTTATTTCTTTTAAAACACCCATGCAGGTTCCATATGATAATGTCGCAGTCAACAAACTGCGCCATTCTTGCATGGCGAAATTTTTGAGGGGACATTATCAAATGGCACTGCAAGGCCAGACGAAGGGAGACATTCCCCCCACCAGTTGGATTTGAATTTTATTTTGAGAACTCAACTTTATACTGTGAAGTTGTGATCCCCTGTCCACAAGAAAGGGATTGTTCCCCTCAACCAAAGAAACCTAAACTTCTTCAATTTAGTTTATAGTGTAAGGGAAAGAGTTGTGATTCTGACATAGAACTGTGAACTTTTTCTTTGGACATTCTGACAGACCAATTCACATTTTAGTTGAGGAAGAGAACCCCCTCTTAGCAAGAGGGCAAGATAAGGTTTTCTTTTCATTTTTGAATAAGAGTTTTTGCCAACCACCATGCCACAACCACTGTGTCAGAGTCCTACTTCTGCACCCTTACACGTGACACTGTATATGTACTATCTGGGTGCAAGAGGCACCACTGGTGCCATGACAGTGGGTGCGTTAAAAATGTCTTAACAAGTCAGCACCTGAAAGACATTTTGAAAGGAGCAAATCTGTGAGAAAGTGATCCATAAGAAACGATAATCTAAAACTAGGTCGGATTTTAAATCTACAGTTAAATAAGTTTACTTTGCCAAATACCTCCAGTTATCTCACTGTTCATTCTATGAATATACTCACATAAATCACAGTGGATAAATAGCTTAAATACTGTCAAACACTGTTCTAGGCAGCAGGGACTGATTTTGGAACCTTCATTCTTTTTCACTATACTTTCATACAGAATCCAGAGTATGCAGGGGTTCAAAGATGATGTTTGCCAAGATACTCACTTCCCAAATAACAGTCTATTCGCATCCTGCATACATAACCCAGATCATGCTACGTTCCTACAGTTTTGCCATGGCTAGCTTATAGATGATCGTCTTCTTAATCATATACTCTTTTGCTGCTCATCCATACAGATGGACATGTTCATTTGCTTCAGTGTTAACGATAGATTTTTGCTCCAATATCGCTTGAGCACAGAGTCCATTACACAGTCAAACACTACTTTTAGTAATAATGTATTGCTCTGAAACTGCCCTACGTAAATATTTTCTTCTCGTTCAGACACCACGCTACTTTCTGCAACCCTGATCTATGAACAACATTTTCTGGATCAACATTCACCGAAGGTATCGCAAACACCATCCTCTTCCTTTAACCTATCCCATCTTATTTAAGCCCCTGCTTTATCTGTACACCTTCCATTTACTTTACAGACTACGGCCTGAAGAGGTTTTCTGGCACAAAAAAATAAAACCTCCTGACAAATCTACTCCACCAACGTCCAGCACAGTGGCCTCAGCGGGCCCTTTCTATATCCGACAAGAGATGAAATATAAGAACTCAAAGTCCAGGAGTGACTCCCCCTTCCTTCTTTGTCTTCTCTGAAGCTGTAACACTGTCCCAAAAGGTGGTGGTACAATAGGTCAACTTCCAGACAAGCCTCAGCACTGAGAATACAGAGGTGGTGATTTGACAGTGTAAAAGCTTTCCAACATAAATAAGCCTCCTCCACAACCCTTTCCCTTTCTTTCAAAGTTGTTTTCAAACCTCCGCTGTCCTTTTCTGCTCCCGTCAGACAATGAGCTGGTAGCCCCTGGCTCGGGCACAATACATCACTGCCCAGACAAGCCTTCGAGCCCATTTCAGTACAACCACATAAGTCACCATTACTTTGCACTGCACAACATTTAAAGTGTCATTTACATATAAAAGGGGATCTAAAAACTATGGTATGAATGCACAGATTAAGCAGGGTGCAAAATATCAACTTGCAAGGCTCTAGCCAACCATGAAAAAGTCACTTGCCATGTCAATTCTATACAGACAGCACACCATTTCTTACTCGCCAAGAATCAAATCACCATTAGCCAATGGCTAGCAGCAAATGCAAATTATGCACCCTGCTTTCAGCACTTTACAAAACGTACCCAGTACATAATGGCTAATCAAAGCTCAGCTTTAAATGCCATTCAGTAGTGAGTTCAAACTAAAAGCGGATTGTTCATTTTCTTCATATGGATCATACGGTATAACAAATGGTAAACCTACTCTGTTACAGCCTTATCAAGCACTAAAACATGGCAGACACTTTTGAATGAGATTAGGTCTGTTTGATTACGATGGCATTCAAAAGAAACCAAACTAAACAATTCACGAAGAGCGGAAATTAACCTTGTAAGTTTAACGTGCTTAATTACAGATATAAAATTTGTTTAGAAACACCAACCCATTTTAAATGTTTGTACAAATTGGAGTAAACATGTACATTGTGCACTAATCCCACCTCACGGATGGAATAAAGAGAACTGAGTTTGAGTAACAGTTCAGCGTAAGTCGTATTCAGAAAAACTACCAGAGTAAAACATAACAGGAGATATTTCAGGTAAGAGCTACTTGTATCTGAATTTAAAAATGAAAAGATGTGAAACAAGAAAAAAACAAAAATTAATTTTGCACTGGAGTGCAACAATTTGCATACAAGATGCCATCAATCGTATTTATGGCAGAAAGTGGCCCACTTCTGCCCTTAGTCCACCATTCCAGTCAACTCTAGCTCATTGTCCCACCCCACCGGACCTCAAACTCAGGATGCATGGGACCCTAAAAGACTAGGAATTCAGGGATTTCCTCTTACCAGTGTTGTATGCGTGGGAGCTGTAGGCGCCGGCCTGCTGGAAAGCGGCTGCGGATGCATTTACTCCGACGTTCACACCATGATGCTTGGAAGAGGTCGGAGGGACCTGGATAAGAGAGGGACACACAGACTGAGCCTCTGCACAGCTTTCAGAGCCCCGTCGGCACGTCCCAGCTCCCCACATCTCATTTAACATGTCAGACACGACAAAGCACAGGAAAATACAACTGTTTCGGGAGTGGGGGAGCACCCCACACACACAAAACAGATACAAAGTAAACCAAGTTTATTCTATCAGTAGACTACTTTGGGCGACTTGCTCACACAGGGGAGAAGCTATTCATGCCCCCCTTCTGCCAGGATGGCGACCAAGTGTTAGGTCTTTGGTGTCTCAGGTAGTGCTGACTAGCCACCTAGATATGGCCGTGGGGTCAGCCTTTTTTGGCACTAGATTAACAACCATCAAAGTGCTGATTCTGGAATGCGTCTCACTGCTCAAAAGGCATGTATACATAAACAAATGACAGGGTTAATGATAATATACCTGTGGGTGAAATGAACTAAATAGCCAACTAACTGCAGGCAGTGTATTCCCTACCCTCCTACAACAGACGTGCATTGTTTAGCCAATTGAAAGGTTAGGGATTTGTCTACCCAGCTTGGGAGGCAGGAAATAAACAACCATTCAGCAAGTTAAGGATTGTATGCCCAAATCACAAAATCATAATTGACAATCCATCTTCAAAGTTTGGACAGTTCCAATGTAGACAATGTAATGAGCCAGGAGGATGTCTCAGGGGCAACACAGGTTTGAATCCCAGTCCCGCGCTTAGAAACTGGTGTCTGGTGCGTAATACGAGATTAATTACTGTAGACTCCATATGTGCAGTGCCCAGCTTTCCAACATCTGCCCATATGAACTAAGCTCACTTTAAGCCCTCACCATTCTAAGCGTGAAGCGCACTTTGATGCAATTGTGCAAAAGTGTGCCTGTCATTTGCCCTCAAATCAGACTTCAGGAATTCAAAGAGGTCATCATAAACCACTTTTGTTTCTAAAATGGCCAGTGTGGGTCAAGGACACAAATTTGCTGCTAAAGGGCATATTCAAATTAAAATCTTACATTTAGAAGGCACTTACAGAGATCTACACATAAGACTAGCGTCATGTGCCTCCAAAATAGGTTTCTAAAACACAAATCAGGAAGCATCTTTACATACAAAGGGCCATCAAAACATGTAAGATGAAGGTTTTCCAATATTAGGTTAGGTAATTTAGAACACTTTTCCAACCTCCAATTCCTGCAATTAATGAATGGAGATTAATTCAATAGCACACATTCAGAAATGTAAGATCAGAGTCTTGCTACATGACTTTGCCTAGGGCTCATGATCCCGCAATAATCCATATACTGGCAAGGGAGGAGACTGGGAGTTGTAGGCCACAATTTATGGCAAGTGTTAGATCTATCCGAGTACATTTTAGCCTTTAGATGTGCCCAAGGGAAGCATGAAGTGAATTACAAAACACAAGCAACAGGCTAGCAAAGCCTTATTCCATTCTACACAATCTACTGTTTTCCCATCAATGTTGGCAGCTATTTTGACAAACAGAACTATGAACAATACTTAAAATTAAAATGTCCTCCTAACCTAAATATGTGCCTGAAAATACAATTCACAGTACTGATTTCCAACTATCGCACCTAATCATAAGGGTTTCTAAATCAGCCCAGCTTGACTCCATACAAGTCAGTGTCCTAGGGCACCTGGCTCATTTATTTGGTGTTTGTTCCCAGCTGTAACCCTCTTATCAATAACTTGCTATCTGGTTGTTCTTGTCTCAATTACAATTGCATTATCAGCACCACAAAAGAAAGTCTCCCATTGTGCAAAGATAGAGGTATTTAAGTTAGCATATATCTGAGAGGTTGATCCATAATGGGCTAGGTGAATAATGGTATTGTAACTATGACCTGCACTAAAGGAGCAGATTGACCGAACTGTACTCAACTTCCATGAAGTATGCCCACTGGTTCCATAACAAAATGCATAAATCTTGTTTTCTCAAAGTGTGGAAATTCATTCTTCCTCTCTGCTTGAGCACAAATGAACACATTACTTACCTTTGGTAGTGTTTATTCGAATGTGTTAGTACTTCCCTTCTTCTCACGTGCTACTTAGCTTAGAAACATTCACTAGTTGTCGGAGTACTCAGAATTTTTTTTGTCACCAGGAGTTGCACTGCATCTCCTCGTTGGCGCCTATGACTTTGTACCAGACTTCCTGTGTATTGATCTGGTGTGAGCTGTGCCTTAGGACCTCAGCTGTGCCCATTTTTTCCCAGCACTCAGCTGAGGAGGAACAGCAGAACTGCAGGAGTTAAAGTTTTATCTGCATGAGGGGACAGTTTGGAGGGCGATGAGGAATCTGTGGAGAAAGAATATATCCAAGAGAAACATTATCAAAAGCGAAGTTATTTGTTCTATTGGAATTGTTCCTCCTCCAGATTACTCATTAAAGAAAGATACCCAAAGCAGTACAAAACCTTGAAGAGGGAGGACCGAGGGAACACCACTCAAAGACAAAGTTCCCACCCAGAACTTTAACACAAAGTTTCCACTTGCTGGAGACAATTAACACCTGCTGCGAGCTTCTGCCACAACCTTTTCTTTCCCACACAGATGGGGTGAGGACAATGAGACGTCCTTCTCTAGGGTCCAGAATGAGCATCTCAACTTTCCTTCAGACGCAGGAACCCCATACCACCCCCTTGTTAAATACACTGCAACTGTGTTGTCTGTCAGAATCTGGACACATACGACCCATTACAGAAGGGAGGAAAGCACCCAAGGATAGCCTGATGGCCCACAGCTCCAGGAGGTTGATGCGCTTTCTCATATCCCTGGGTGACCACAGGCCACTCGCTACAAAATTGTCCAAGTGAGCCTCCCCAGCCCTTCAGAGATAGGTCCACGACTACTAATAACTGCAGCCAGGATTTCCAAAGAGACTCATTAGCAAGTTGTCCCAGAGAGCCCACAACAGGTGATCTTGCGACACATTCCTCAAGACCTATAAAAGGTCAGTTGTGTTCTCCTGAATCCAAGACGACTAATGGTACCCAATTCAATTCTGGTGTTGCAGTGGAGGAAAGATATCCTTTCGCGCCTTCAAACACTTGTGTATAGGCGCATTATAAATGCCATATCATATATAACCTTTTAGTCCAAGACATCGGAGGCGATCATCCTCTTTGGTTGAACAGGGACAACATCTACCCATCCCCCCCAATCCCTGATCGAAGGAACGAGGTGTGAGGTGAAGGGGGTTTGGATCTGGATTCAAGACATTGGAGACAGAAATACTGCCTCGAGTGCACCTCTACCACAATCCTGGCAGGGGAAGTACATAACTCTGGTGTTTAAGGGAATGCATCTAGGCCCTACCTTTGAAAAGGGAAAATGAATGTCCTCTGATAAAGGAGATGAAGGATGCTGGACTGCCACCCAGAGACTTGACAGTGGATAAGGACACCTAGAACATTCCAAAGGAATTGTACATGTCAGTGACAAAAAGCTGGACATCATTAAAGAGCAGGTTTACTTCGATCCTAGGTGAAAACAGAGGAGTAAATCCAGAAATGCAGTTGGAGTGTCATCACTGATCCCCATTAAATGTGCAACGCAATCAGCCAGGTCCAGACAGTAGTAACTGCTTAGCACTTTCCTTACTATCATTACCCAACTCTGAGAAACCCACTTATCTCAAGAGGCAGGTTACCTGCTGCCTCCTTATGCACATTCAATAGTATGTGGGAGAATTCTCATTTATGGCTAATTTCCCTTACCTGGAGAGTCCCTCAGCAGCTTTGCTGGATTTCTGGGGTTTATTTTTTCACCTAATAAGAGTGTAGACCTTATTCACACTAACATTTGTTTTGCCATGTATATTTCTGCTGCTTGTGTGATCGTGGGCTCTGGAGCCACACCACTCCATGAGCCCAACTTTTTGTGGGTGTTACACAGCACGTTCAGTGCAGTGACACCGGGTTGTCTCCAAGACTTCCCCACTGACTCCATTTTTCTGGGGCCGACTACTGTCGCCCAGAAACAGGTAAAGTTGCCATTGACTTTATGTAGTCATTTAAACTACAGACCCAGTACACCCCATCTTACATGGAGTATTGGAAAGGGTTAATTCCTACTCCTTTTTGACTGCGCCTCTTGGAGCTTTGTTTCGCTCTCTTAACACTAAGACTTCGCTGGTGGCAGTGGTAGCTACCCTATCTTTTCTATCGCGATTATAGTATATAAACGTGGTACTGTTTTGGGCTATTGTATTAGCCTCGAACTTAAACCCGCTTGACCAAATACTTTTTATTTTCGCTCCGGTCGGGTTTTATCGCCATGTCTTTTTGTTAAAATCCTTCTTGTGTTTTACTTTGTGCGGCAAACCAGGTTTGCCTTCTTTGTCCGCCAACTTTTGGCAGGCTTCTGTCCAGAAAGTCTAGGTGGGCTGAATGTGATGGAGTCTGGGTGTCTAGATGGAGTCTGGGTGTCTAGGTGGGCTGAATGTGATGGAGGTGTTTAGTCACCCCCTGCACAGGGTCTCCTTGGAGACCCAAGTCGCACTTTATGTCGATTGGCTGAGGTGGTTGTCCAGGCTGGACAAACCCCTGCTGAGCGATTGACAGCCAGGCTGTGTGAATGGGGGATTTTGGCATAAAAGGCAGGACTCTTGGGCTGGAAGTCAGAGTCGCCACTAGAACTGCAAAGAACCGAAGAGAAGCGGAGAAGACGACTGCTGCTGCAACTCCCGAGTCCCGGTGAAGCCCAGATGCAGTCCTGAGCTATCTACCCTTCAACAAGAGAAGATACAGTCCGGAGTCTTCTTCCCTTGAGCCTGGTGGGATCAACCAGCTCAACTTCCACAGCCAAAGGATCCTCTTCTTGGTCGAAAACGCTGCACACAGCTGTAGTGGTCTGGATAGCCATCTGAAGAGCCTCTCCTGTTTAAAGGAGTGCACCTCCTTTTATTCACTGTTGCTTCGCTGCTGCTGGCCTCATCCCTGGGTAGTGCAGATCACTCCTTGTCCCCACGACTGAAGCTCCAGGAACTGTGAGTCTGCAGGAACTACCAGGAACAACTGCTGTAGCACCAGCTTTTCTTCAAATGAATAAGGTACTGTGTCCAACTTCGAGGAATTGGGGTGAACCCTTTCCCCCTCACCCAAGGCTTGTTCTTGTCTTCCTTCCCTCTTATAACTTTTGCTTCCCTTGTAACAATATGCAAGTACTCCTGGCAATCTCGAATCGTGAACTGTTCTAACCTTGTGATCCTCGACAAAAGGACCCTGTCCCATTTGACTCTGGCACAGGCCAATTGACTTATCTAGGTTTTAGAAAGTGTCCTCGGATTCTAGCTGTCTTGACAAAAGTATGGCCTATGATGTTTATCCCCTATTGTCTTGTGTTAATTCATGTGCTAAGTGTGTTTGACTACGGTAACATTTCTTCTTGCGGGTACGCCTTTCTTTGGTAAGATTGAACTGTCATTACCGTCAAAAAGTGATTGCGTATTAACCCATGGTAACGTCTTTGTTTCACAACACTGGTCTGTCAATTCCAAAGGTACTTACCTTGAATTGATCTGCACAAGGGGAATTGGTTGTGGGAGTATATTTGAAGTGTGGTTTTAATTTAATAGAAGTGAAGTGTTTTGTGAACAGATGGTATAAAAATAAATGTACTTTAACTTTTTAACCAGGAACCTTGAGTCAGTGTTTGCTTGAGTCACAGTAATTGTAGTCCTTTGTTTAATCTCTACTACTGCTCATTTGCTCTTGAGATAAGTGTGGCTGCTCAGCCATTGCTACCATTTTTTCTGTGTAGTACAGGGTTGTACCAAAGGCGAAATTGTGCTACCACTTGTGGTAGTAATTGTGTGTAGTGGTCCCCAAGGGCACTACACAGGATTCTGCCCAACAGGAGAACCTTGTGAAGGCACACGGGGCGTTCAGGAGCACACAAACCTAGGCTATCATATGCCAACAACTTATAATAAAGGACATCAAGCTTCTAGCGCTCCTTGTGTAAGGAAGAAATTCTATCTTTAGACACACCTTTTGAGAGTTCTCCCCTTTGTGCTTGCTTTTATGGTCTCCTTAATATTTTCTCCCACTGAAACCTAGCAAGGTCCCAGCCCATTGGAGACAACTCAAAGCGTGTGACCCTTTGGAGACTACTGACCCCAAAGGTGAGGGTTACCACCAAGGTGTTTCTTAGTCTCCTTGTGCCAGTAATAATTGTACTGGTTCTGGTTGGTGGCAGTTTACCTTGAAATGAAGGTCACACGAGTTATAAGAACTTTGGCTCACATGAAGCCTATTTTCTTTCTGAAGGCTGCCAAAATGGGTTGTCTAGTTTTGTGAAGAACCAATTACTTACCTCTCTAACGTTCTTTCTGAAGGATGTTCGTCTCACTGGTTCTACATTTATGATATTCATCTCAGTGCAGCTGTTCTTCAGAAGCTTTGCCACCACTAGGGGGGTGTAGCTCCACTCGAAACCTCAACACACCCAGTGCTGGGCATGATAGCGAAGCCAGTATATATTGAGGCATTGCATCCACTGTCCTTCGTTCCACCCTTTTCCCCTAGCACTCTGACACAGAGGTCCACAGAAATGAAAGGTGTACTAGCTATCCGCAAAGTTGGGCAGGTTGGGAGGGCGATGAGGAATCTGTGGAAGGAACATCCATCAGTACAAATATTTGAGAGTTAAGCTATTTGTTCTTCTAGTGGATTAAGTCCTCCCACAAATTCATCTATGATAGACTCTCATAGCATTATGTAGACCTGAAGGAGGGAAGAGAGCAGGGATACCAGAAAGGTCTGGAGGACCGCTGTACCAAAATGCACGTACTGCCCCAATTAATTCAAGCAGTAATGTTTGGCTAATATGTGTAGCGAGACCCATGCTGCCACCTGGTAATTGTCCAAACAAGGTGGACCTCTGCCCGAGTAGTGGTGGCAGAAAGTCCTCTGGTCAAATGAGCTTGGAGACTTTCAGGCACATCATTTCCAGACATATTGTAGCATTCTGAGATGCATTGGATGGTCCCTGCTTGACAGGTTCTGTTTGGTCTCAGCCCTGCCAGCACAGGAACCAGCGTAATCTACAAAAATGAGGTAATCTTTCCTGCCAAACCTTGTCCGACAGACGTAGAGGCTGACTGCCTGTATCAGTTGCAGCAGATGGAATCTCCATATCTTACAAGGATAAGGTGGAGGAAAAAAATAAGACCGGAAGATGGATCTTTTGAGAGATTGAAATCAGAGAATACCTTTGGGAGTAAGGATGGCCTGGATATCTGCGTCACCTCTTAGTAAAAAAACAAATCGGGAGGTTTAGCAGATAATACCTAAAGCTTTCCACCAGCCTAGCAGTAGTGATGGCAACCAGGAAAATCAACTTTAGAGTGAGAAAAACCTTAAAAACAAGAATGCAGCGGCTCAAGCGAGTGAATCCCATGCTGGAACAACAAATTGGCTTGCGTGGGGTGTGGGGGGGGGGGCGAAGTCACTGATTGCACAACCCCAGCAAAGATTGCATAACCGTGGGGATCATAAACTCAATGGCAGCAAGGTACCTGTGCACAGTGCCTATCTGAAGGCCTGTCAGGCACAAGGAAAGCAGAAAATCAAGTACAGACTCTGTGGGACAAGAGGATCCAGAGAACTGTCCTGGCACCAAGCCGAAAAAGGAACACCATATGCATGCATACATTTTCGGTGGCAGGTCTCGTAGCCAAGATGAGCATGTCCAGGACATCATCCGACAAATCCCACAGCTTAAATCACAGTCTTTCAGCAGCTAAGCATGAAGGTTCAGGCTGTTGAGATTCAGATGGAACACCTGCCACTTTGACTGGGAGAGCATATCCACTCTCTGTGGAAGGCACTTGGGAGAGCAGGTGGACATGTCCAACATCTTTTGGTATCACATTCTCTAGGCTCAGTTTGTAGGTCCCCGAACAGGCATAGCCTTCTGAGACCTAGTGGGACAATAGGGATTGAGAGCCTAGAGGCAGTCTAATGTCCCCTCGACTGTCATCGTGTACTCTAGAGCTCCAGTCTATGACATTTCTTGGAGCAGAAAAACTTGCAATTCCTGATCACATTGAAAGCGAAGAGGTCCAATTGAGGAGACCTGCCCTCCTTCCCCCACCGGGAGAACACATCCTGCAAAACTACCTGACAGAGCTCCAACACGTGGGAGGCCGTAATCAGTCTGTTTAAGGCATCCGCGAAGAGGTCCGTCCTGATGCGATGAACCACCATTACAGACAGGTTTTCTAGAACCCAGAACCACAGTCTCATTGCTCCTCCGCTCAGAGGGAAGGATGCTACACCATCTTGCCTGTTGAGGTAGTGCACTGCTAACATGTTGACCAGCAGGACCAGCACAACAACCTTGCCTTGCACTGAAGGAAGGAAAGCAATCGGGGCCAGCCTGATTGCTCTCAATTTCACCAAGTGGATGTGCTCTCGGCACTCCACTGGAGACCACAGGCTGCTCTCCATGAGATCTTGCAACCTTTAAGGACACAACTGTGACAACGGTCAGTTGTGGCCAGGTTTGCTGGCGCAAAGCCCCTTTCAACATGTTGTCTTGTGGGGCCCATCATGCTAGGTCCTGGGATACCTATGCTGAGACATGTAGAAGTTCTGATGTGTGCCCCTAAACACTGATAATAGGCAACTGAGGAGGTATTCAAGCAACCTCCTGCACAACCTTGCTCTCCAGCACTAGAGGAATGCAGGAAGCCATGAGACTCAGCAAAAACAAAGTAGAGGCCTAAGCACTCTCCTGTGACTGGAGAATATGAACCATCTTGAAGATGTTAGCCATTTGGACCTCATGTAGGAAGGCCTTGACCAGGCAATTGTCCAAGACCGGAATGATAAATGGGAGGGACTGGAGACGGCAAAACCTGAGACTTCTTGAAGTTCAAGCAGAAGCTGAAGCTGTGAAACAGGCTCCATCTGCAGAGTAGATGGCTGGTCTGGGTAGCGTGCTCGAACAAGCAAGTCGTTCAGCTATGGAAAGCCATGAATTTATTCCCTCCTGTGTTGAGCCGCTGCCGGAAGATTGGTGGAGAGCCTGGGTATCAATGACGGACTGAATGGGAGCACCATGAATTAGTAGTGACAATGACCCACCACAAATTTCAGGTACTTCTTGCGTTTGAGATGAACCTGCACAAAGAAGTAGGCCTCCTGGAGATTCAGTCATACCAGCCAGTCCTGCAGTTCAAGGGCTTGGAGGACATGGACAGAGTGAAAGTGTTCAACTTGTCCTTGCACAGGTACACAAACTGCAGATCCAGTATAGGATGCCAGCCCTCCTTCCATCTTCAGTACCAGAAAATAGACAAGAGTACCAGCTCATGGCTCATTCTGAGCAGGGCACATGTTCATGAACGCCTTTTGCCAAAGGATGATTAACCGACTCCTACAGAAGTGGGCCTGGAGGCAGAAATTGGCCGTAAGGATGGTCTGGAGGGTGCTGAGCAAAAGGGAGGGAATATCCATAGTGCAATGACCTTTAAGGCCCAGGCATCGGACGTGGTGAGATGCCATTATGGGCCAAACAGGGAAATCCCCCACCCAGTATGGAGGTGGGGGGGGAGCGGTCAAAATCCCCTTCACATTGGCTTTGCACCTGGGGCTATTGAGGGCAGGGCGTCACCAGAGGCTGCAGACCAGAGGGCAAAGGATAATTTTGCCAGGGCACAGAAGGCCTTTGGCGCTCTTACGCCCACACTGCCAGAACTAAAATGCTTCTTACCGCAGGCAATAATGTCTTCTGTTATTTCAGCACTCCAAGGATCCAGGAATGAGACGGACACAGGGGCTCATGGTGTTGCCCATAAACCTTTATTGAAACAAAAAGAGGTTTGAAAATGCGTCTCTGTCCCTTCTCTAAGAGGTATTTCCCTGCCTAAAACAAAACTAAGGGTCTGTCCAATGTCAACATGTCCAAAGCAAAATGTTCTGTGTCCAAAGTAATATTCCGGCCCTCACATTCTGAAAATCAACTCTCAGGTAAAAAAGGAAATGTCTTTGGCCTTGAATAGTGTACAAATGATCAAAAAGGAAATGTGCAACTCCAAAACAGAAATTCCAGAAGGAGAAATTTCACAGTTCCAGAGATGGGTCCCTTCCCCTGGCTTTCCCTCCACTCTGCTTTATACTTTTAAGAATTATCAGTTCCTTTAATTTCTTTTGATCAACACCACAACTGGTATGTAAAACAACTTGGCTGTGAGTCTGAATCTTGATAGGATACCTAGTGTACTTTCTGCCAGTTTCCCAGGTTTCTTCTCCTTAATATATTTCAACCGTCTGTGGCTATTCCTGATGTATCTTTATCAGGATTTCCTCCTGTGATGTACTTTACATACTGTCTAACTTCACCTTGCCTGATATACTCTTCTGCCAGGACCTTCTTATAGTTACACGGTGCACACTTACAAACTTGACAGTCCCTTATATTTGTTCCATTCTGTCTATAAGAAATATTCACTCTCGTATTCTTTCTCATATGCTTACTTTTATTTCCCTTCAGTGAGGTTGCCGACATGCCCCGGTGTCCCTGCTTCCCTTGGGTGGACTCACCGGCTCTCTGTGGAGTGCGTTAGCTTTCCTGCAGCAAGCCTGCAGCGGTTCCTCGGCAGCCCACTCCCTTTCTCTGGGTTCCCCACCTCTGCTCCATGGCTTTGGTGCCCCTCGCGGCTCCCGGTCACCTGTTAGGAGTTTCTCAGTGCTCGAGCGGCGTGAATGCTGCCTTTCGGTACCTGTGAATGCTCCAAAGGCTGACTTCATCCGGCATCTTTGCAGCGTGCTGTCACCTGCACCCTGCTCTCCTCAGCCTCTTCTCTGAGCCGGTTGCCTAGACGGACAAAACCAGCCCAGCACTCCGTCGGTCAACACAGAGGAAAAATAATTGTCCAGTCAGCGTCTCCCTCCTGTCAGCTGGTTCACTAGTTTAAATATCCCGGGATAAAGTATGCGATTTTAACAACTAGAGCACAGCTTGCGCTCCCGGTCTCCATTGATCTGCATTACTCAGCTCAGCGTCCTGGTTACAGTGCTTTTGTATTCAGGGAAAGTAAAGTCAGTTCTTGACGACTTGCATTCAGAGTATGGAGAACGAGAAACTAATAACTTTAATGATCTTTCTATGGATTCTTCATCTGATAGATATCCTCATCCAGCTCTGCTGCTCAGAAACTCTCTCGACTGGGGGCGTAGAGGACCTTGACTCGGCCATCGATCCGTCCTGTGGGGGCTTAATCGGCATCTCCAAATGGGACGTCAGGCGTTGTATAAATACCATGTCACTACGCCCCATGCTTCAGTCCCCCCACCCCTTTTGCTCCGTAATTGAAAGCTGAAGAGGAAAATAACAGGAGGGAAGGCTAACCAGCCTATGAAAAACGTAAAGGGAATATCCCAAAAAGGGAGACCCCACACAATAGCGATGAACAAGTTACTTATCTTACCTGGTAACTTTCTTTCAATGAGATGTTCCTCCGACTTATTCAAGATCTTTGACAGTAATTACCACAGCTGTGCTGCTTCAGAAAACTTTCGGCGTAGGCGTCCTGCGTCGATGACGTCGATACACTGTCCCTCGAGGGCCTCCGTCGACATCAGGAAACAGCCTGACCTAAACGCCTTCCAGCATAACCAACAAAGAGCTGATCGTCCACTCTGACCCGGGACATCCGTGAGAGATAGAAACTCAAAGCTCTCCTAGGATCCAACCTATGGAGCCTCTCGTCTTCCTTACCATGATGCGGAGGCGGATAGAAGGCCGGAAGAATCGCCTTCTGGCTTAAATGAAATTCCGACACAACCTTCGGAAGAAAAGAAGGACAACCCTGTCCTTATGGAACACTGTGAAAGGTGGCTTGGCGGAAAGTGCCTGCAACTCACTCACTCTGCGTGCGGAAGTAACCGCAACTAAAAATACAGTCTTAAAGGACAACAGTATCAGCATGCAAGAATATAAGCGTTCAAACGGAACTCCCATTAGGAACTTTAAAACCAAATTCAAATCCCATCCCGGCACCTGGAAAGGTGACGGTGAAAACACATTAGTTAGCCCTTTTAGAAACTGAGAAATAAAAGGGATCTTAAAATAAGAACATTCCTCAGACGAGCGCTTAAATATGGACAGCGCCGCCAGGTAACCCTTAATGGTACCTACTTGCAAGCCCTTGTGGGCAAAAGAAAGCAAAAACTACAAAACCAAAGGAATGGAGCATTGAAAAGGATCCACATTCTGCACCCTGCACCAGTCGCAGAACTTCCTCCAACGGCAAAGGTACAGGGATTTCGTTGAAAGCAATACATCCATCACATCTTTAGGGAGGTCCCAATCCTTATACCTCAGCCTTTCAGATACCAAGCATGAAGGCTCAGAGACTTGACCTCTGGATGGAGAACTCGACCCCCCTCTCATGAGAGCAGATCGTCTCGGTAGGGAAGACGACATGGAGGGCAAATGGACATGTCTAGAAGGTCCGGGTACCACGCTCTCCTGGCCCATGCCGGAACAATGAGGATCATCCGGGAACCGAACCTCCGTAACTTCCGCAACACTTGCGGAATGACGGGGACTGGAGGGAACGCGTACAGCAGTGGGAAGGACCACTCTACTACGAACGCGTCCCCTAAGGCTCCTCTTGGAGGAAATTCCCACGAGCAGAATATTTCGCACTTCCGCTTGACACTGGTGGAGAAGAGATCCACTTGCGGGGTTCTCCAAAGGGCAAAGATCTCCAACAGAACTTCCTGAGCAAGCTCCCACTCGTGAGAGACACTGCTCTGCCTGCTCAGAGCGTCCGCCACCGCATTTTCGTCTCCTTCCAGATGAACTGCCGAGATCGAAATATCCTGCTGGATGGCCCAGAACCAGAGCTGCATCGCCTACCTGCACAATGGGAGTGACCCTACCCCCCCCCTTTTGTTGCGGTAGTGCATGGCCACTGTATTGTCCGTCATAATCGGGATATTCTTCCCCTGCACAGACGGCAGAAAAGCCTTCAGGGCTAGCCTGACAGCCCGCAGCTCTAACTGATTGATGTGGAGTCTGGACTCTGACGTAGACCAACAGCCGCTGGCCGTCAACTCGTTGCCATAAACTCCCCACTCTGTGAGAGATACGTCCGTCACAATCGTAACCTCCGGCCACGGTTGCCAAAATGGTGCCCCCTTCAACAGATTCACTTTGACAGCCCACCACAGAAGGTCCTGGGCGACCAAGGGCGGAATCTGAATGGGATCCGACATCCTGCCGTAGAAATGCAACCACTGCATCTTGAGAGCCCACTGCAGAGATCTCATCCGCAGCCTGGCCTCTGGCACCAGAAAAATGCAGGATGCCATGCGGCCGAGTAACCTCAAGAACTCGAATGCCGGGAGACTTTGGGCATGTTGAAACTTGTTTACCATCTGCAGAATGTGATGAGCCCTCACCTGGGGAGGCAAACATAGCCCCAGGGATGTGTCGAGCACTGCTCCAATGTACTGGAGCCGCTGGGTAGGTGTCAAATGAGACGTCTTTAAATTGAGGGAGAAGCCCAGCTTGTCAAGGGAGTGGCAGGTGACGTACAGATGATCCAGGACTTGCTCTGGAGACCGCGCCCTGATCAACCAATCGTCCAGGTAGGGGTAGACGTGAATCCCCCTTTCCTGAGAAACGCTGCCGCCACCACCACTATCAGCTTGGTGAAGACCCTCGGGGCGGAGGTCAATCCGAACAGCAGGAACTGAAAATGCAAGTCGCCAACCACGAACCTCAGGTACTTCCTGTGCTTGGGATGAATCGGCACATGAAAGTAAGCATCCTTGAGGTCGAGAGACACCAACCAATCCTGAGGTTGAAGGGCCTGGAGGACTTGAGAAAGAGTATCCATCTGGGACTTGTCCTTCCTGAGGAGCTTGTTCAAACCACGCAAGTCCATGATGGGTCTCAAGCCTCTGTCTTTTTTCCGGATAAAAAAATATGGGGAATACCATCCCTTGTTCCTCTCCGCTACAGGCACCAGTTCTATGGCGCCTTTCTCCAGCAGGGACTGGATTTCCTGCGCAAGGAGCGGATCCGGATGCTTAAAAGAGAGTTTCCCCGGTGTATTGTCGTGAGGCCAAATGGCAGACAATAACCCACTGAATGAGCTATAGAGACCAGGCATCGGAAGTAATTTGTTGCCACTCGAGCAAATGCTCCGTCAACCGTCCTCCAACCAGTTCGCTGTGAGAGGGGAAAATCAAAGTGGCTTCAGAGTCTGGGTTGTCCTTCCTGGGCGCGAGAAATGCTTCTGCGCTTGCCTGGTCAGTGGGAGCTGCGCTCTCCTGCCGTAATAAGCATATCTTCTGTAGCCCAGTGCCCTAGAGGTGAAGCTAAATGCGGGTTTGTCTGGCTGCGCAGCTAGGTCTAAGGATTTGGCAGCGATCTTGGATTACTTACATTCCTCGAAGGAATTGTCGGCTTTCTGGCAGAAAAGAAGATCTCCCTCAAAGGCATGTCTAGAAGCTTGACATGCCTTTGAGGCATTAGACAAAAAAACAGTTTAAGTAGACCTGCCTTCTTAGTGTTACAGCGGACGCCATAAAGCCCACACAGTCGGCGATGTCCAGGCCCATTCGCAGCGACCGCCTGACCACCCTCTTTCCCATCCTCCACTAGCTGTAGGAAGCCCTTGTGCATTTCTCCTTCCGGTACATACTGAGCAGCTTTTTCCACTGCTGTCCATAGACCGAAGGAGTATTTGGCAAACCTGCTTGCCACATTTGTAGCTTTGAAGACCATGCTCCCTTAAGTGATTGCCTTCTTCATCCAAAGCATCTACTTTTTTTGCTTCCCTGTCTGGAGGCAGAGTGGATGTAGAAGATGCAGGTCTAGAAGAGACTGTAGCAGCCTGCATAACAAGCCTCTACAGGGAAGGGTGAGGGGTCTTCTCTAGCCAGCCTGCCTTTCCCAGAAAAGGTGGAGATGACGGGAGGAATGGAACAATGGTTTTGCCACATAACTGCTAAAGGATCGGCAATGGCAGGGATTAAAGGTATATTACGTTCAGTGGTAAGGCCTTCATCTACAATGTCGGTAAGGTCATAACCTTGTACAGGCGCCAATGATGAGTGCACTCCCAGGGTGTCAATGACCCTTTCTACCAGAGCCCTGAATTTAAAGGTATTATGAAGATAAGGCTGGGATGCTGACATTCGAGGTCTGGCGAGGTGTCCAGATCACTGGCGTCCTGGAGGCCTTAAGCCAGCTGTTAAAGCGGATTCTGGTTGTCAAAATAATCGACCCCTCCTGAACCTAAGTAAGTCGGGTCGACATCCCCCTGGTCATCAGCGTCCTGACAGGCGAAGATACCTGCCATGGTATCAAAAAATTCAGACAGGAGTTGTGGAGTAAATGTTTTCTTGACAACCGTCGAGGGTTTGTCTTTTGGCATTGATATGGTGGATGTCAGTTTCGATAGGTAATGAGACGATGTACTGTCGACATCCTTGGATGCAAAGGGATAATCCTGCTTCAACGTCAAAAGATTTATCGGCACCGACATTGTTGGTATCGGGTCACTAGAGGGGTCGGGTATACCAAGCACCTCTCTTGGCTTTGAAGCATGCTGCGTGGGGGGGATAGCCGCGCTGACTACAGCATGCTGCTTGAACATTGCAAGCAGAGGATTTGAAATCCTCCCACTCTTGGCGGGTGGTAGGCCCAGCCGATGGCTTACCTTTATCCATCGACTCAGAACCCGGTTAATGGTGGTAACGCCTTTTCTTCTTTCAAGACAAGGAAGAGTGGCTCCTCGAGTGGGACCGTTTCTTCTTCCGCCTGTGTTGTCTCTTGGGGGTGTGCCCCTCAGTTTCAGCCTTCGAAGACCGAACCGCGCCAGAGATTTTGAGGGCGTTCGACCCATAGCGAGTTTTGCATCTTGATCGTGAAGGGATCAAGGTTGCATTTTGGCGCACGACGGACGACCATCTGTCCCGTGACCCATGCCGAGGCTCCAGAGACAACTCGTTTGGGTCAGTGATGGACATCTTGGTGCCACAATCGGAACATCGTTTGAAACGGATACCTGAGCTACCGATATCTCTTATCGAGGATTTTGTGAAAAAGTACAGTGTTTTCTGATGAAAATATTTTGAGAGTCGAAGCTCTGTGTTCGCGCTCAGAAAAAAAGGAACCGAGTTTGGGGCGTAATGACGTGGTATTTATACGACGCCTGACGTCCCATCTACAGCTGACATCCAGACGCTGAGCAAAACAGATCAATGGTCGACGGCCGGGTCGAGATCCACTAGAACCCCTGTCAAAAAATCTTTCCAAAGCAGCAAAGCTGGGGGGAATATATCAGATGAGGAATCTGCAGGAGAAAGGCAATCCATTGAAAGACGTTTGCCATTAGCATTTGGCAGAATGTTTAAACCCTAAAGAATTCATGGATTGCGGCATGGTGTGAAACCGGCAAACATTTAATGAAGCGCAGTGCGTGGAAAAGATAATATTGTCACTGGGAGTGGCACGTTCAACCCTGTTGGCAGAAATGCTTCTGACAAGCTCTCCGGTCTAAAAGGTTGATGTGAAGCTTGGACTCCAACGGAGACCAATGACCACTGATTGAAAAGTCATTCATGTTGTCTCCCCACCCTGTTAGCGCCCTAATTGTCATCTCCGGCCATGGTTGCCAAAAAGGTTCTCCTTTCATCACGTTCTCCTCAAGATCCTGTGCAACCTTTTTCGGGACCTGTAGGAGGGCCATCATTCTGCCAGATAAATGACCACAGGAATCTGAGTGCCCAGTGAAGGGACCTCATTCTCAAATGGGCTTCTGGCAACAGGAACATGCAGGATGCCTTGAGGCCAACCATAGATAGGCGAAGGCCGGAAGGAAGAGACTGCATCAGCGAAAGAAGTTTAGCCTTCAATTGGGGGCGGGGGTTGATGAAGCTTCTGTGATGTGTTGTAGGGGTAGATGTGAATCCCTACCCTGCCTGGACTTGCTGCCTCCACCGCCATGGGCTTGGTGCAGACCCTCAGGGCAGAGGTGAACCCGAATGGCACAAGCGAAATTAATAATGAGAACCACCAACCACAAACCTCTGCGCTTGTGATGAATTGGCACATGAAAGTAAGCACCCTGAAGGTCAAATGACAACGAATACTGGAGTCGAAGAGCCTGAAGGATCTGCAATAGAGTTACCATCTTGAACGTGTCCTTCCTGAGGAACTCATTCAAGCATCTCAAGTCCAAGATGGGTCGCAGTCCTCGATCCTTCTTGGGGATTAGAAAATAGGTAGAGCACTAACCTTGATTCCTCTCCGCTACAGGTACCAACTATCGCTCCTTTTTCCAACAACGTAAAGATCTGCTGTAGGAGGATTGGATATGGATATCTCAAAGCTTGGCATTGCGGAGGACAATCGGGGGTCCTTTTAAGAATGGGAGGCAGTAGCCATGGGCCACTGTTTGCAGTGGCAAAGCATCAGAGGTTATACCCCACCAACTCTCCAAATGCTAAGTCAACCTGACCCCTTCCCCAACTCCACCACAGTCCTGTGAATCAAGGACTCAGGTGTTGGGATTGTTGCTGAAGGTGAGGGCAAAGAAGCTGAGAGACGTTTTTCCTACTCGTCGTCTTGAACCACAGGGAGCTCTTCGGCCCCTTTGTGCAAACTCGCCTCTTCCTCTAGCAATTGAGGAGAAACGAAAGTGATGACCCCTCCATCCATGAGAAGACTCCCCCCAAACCCCCGCGACTAATTAGGCTAGCGCATCCCTGCTACAAGTGACTTAACCACCGCCTTGAACGCCTGTAATTTCTCAAGGCTCTCATCAGCCTTTAACCCGAAAAGCTGGGAGCCATCAAATGGCATGTCCTATAGACGTGACTGGACGTCTGGTGCAAAACCAGACTTTCTTAGCAAAGCAAATATTCTGGCGACAGTAGTCCAGACTGAGGAGATTGCCACATGGCATCCTTGTCGTCTGGCACCAGGTTAAGATAACCCTCTCTTTCCTCCCCCTCAGGGATATGGTCTACAGCCAAAGCTAGGACATCCCACAAAGTGCAAGTATACTTGGCCAGGGCACAAGTTGCATTTATGGACTTGAGGGCAATGTTGCCTGCAGAAAATACCCTCTTTCCTGAGACATTTAAGCATTTGTTGTCTCTATCCAAGGGGAAAGCTGGATAAGCAGCAGCTTTCGAAGTTGACATGGCTGCTTGGACCACCAAACTCTCGGGAATGGGGTGCTTTGACAGGAAATCTGGGTCTATAGAGGGAGCCCTGTATTGCTTGGTCACATTTTTGTGTACCGCTGATGTGGTATCTGGTTAAAGCCAGTTTACGAACACTAGTACTTAAAGCAGTGTGGAAGGGTAACACTGGCTCTCTTGGAGGTCTGCTATCAAGGATGTCAGTTAGATCACCTTTTCTAGGATTGCTACTGGTTTTCCCCAACCCATATATTCAGTGACGTTTCCCATCACTGCTCTGTATGAGGGTTGAGAATGACCTGAAGAATCATGAGTGACAACATCTGTATCTGGTGACGTGTCCAAGCCACTCGCCTCTTTTAAAGTGTCCCCCAGATTTTGCATTCTGGACTCCTCTGAAATGAGTTTTTTCAGGTAGATTAGGAGTACCATATTCTAAACCAAAAGGAGCATTGTCATCCTCTTATTCCTCTTCAAAAATGGACCCCAAGGTTTTAAAGAAATATGCATTGGGCAAAGGCTTAAAAGACCTTTACACTTCCACAGAAGGTTTTGAAGGCGCCGAAGGCATTAAAAGGCTTTGAGGGAGTGAACAACACTGGCTTGGACGAGCTAGGTACCTGCACCTTTACAGGAGTCAAGTTTTGATTTTAGATTTTAGCTTTTGTTAAGACGAAGACTCCTTTGACAAATGTAGAGTAGACTTACTGCGTGGGCTCTTTGGAGCGTGAGTGGTGGTCTCAGTAGATACCCTGCCAGTCTTCTCAGACTTGTTGGCTTCTAAAGCTTTCTTGGGCTATTTCGGAGGGGCGCTCGGAGCTGCCTTTTGAAAAACCTCCAGCATTTGTAGACATTTTTCCAAGTCAGCAGGAGATGCTGACTAGCTTGGGAAATAAACTTCTCTATCAGGAGAGGAGCCCGACAAAGATGACCGCAATTGATGGCGTTGTTTCTTAGTCTACTTGTGAGGACTAGTGATGAGGGCATGGATCTCACCTACTCGTCTTGCAGAGGTGATGGCCACGAGGAAAGCAATCTTCCACGGCAGAAACTTGAGCAGAGCCGAATGCATAGGTTCGAATGGGACCCCCATGAGCCTAGTCTGCACCACATTGAGTTCCCCCGGCGGGAACGAGCTGAACAATCCTTTGATGAACTCCTTAACGAGACGGTGTGACCACAGAGAAGACTGTCCCGGAGATCTGGTGTAGCAGGAGATAGCCACCCGATGTACCTTTTCAAGGTAGATGGCGCCCTGGCCTCAGGGAGAATCTCTTTGCAGTCTGCCGGAAGTTCGTAGCCACCGAATTCTAGTGCTGCATGAGCCAGGCCTTCAGGTTCAGAAACCCCAGGTCGTGCTGAAGAATGGCGCCTCCTTCCCTGGCGAGAAGATCTGCGACCACTGGTTGCATGACTGGCGGCGACGCCGACATGCTGACGAGGTCGGGGTACCAGATCTGCCTCACCCACGCTGTTGCAACGAGGCTCATCCTGCACCGGTACTGTCAGAGTTGATTGGTGACTCAAAGAAGCAATGGCAACGGAGGGAACGCATACAGAAACAGCCATTCCCAAGGGAATGAGAATGCATCCCCCATTCGCCCCGGCTGGGGGAACCTGCTGGCCAACCTCCAGCACTTGGTGTTCATCGCAGTCGCAAACGGATCGAACTGGGGATCGCCTCATTTGAGGAAAAGGTAGTCCACTTGATCCTGCTGAACCTCCCACTCGTGGCAAGATCATAGCTCCCTGCTGAGGGAGTCTGACAGTGTTTTTACTGCTGCCAGGTGGAACGGGATGAGGAATATCCCCTGAGCGACTGCCCAGTGACATAAGTCCTGTGCCTCTTTGGAGAGCGCAGGGATCTACTGCCCCCCCAGTTTCCGGATGTAAAAAATTGTGGTGGTATTGTCCGTGAAGACTGTCACCACTTTGCCTTTGAGGGACAGCAGAAACGACTTGAGGGCCCAAAATACCGCCCGCAGTTCCAGGACTTTGCTGTGTAACGTCTTCTCCTGCAACCACAGACCTCTGGTGTGAATAAGGCTGGTGTGGGCTCCCCAACCTTTCTGGGAAGCATCCGTTGTGACTGTCTCCTGGTACAGGTGGGTGGGGTCTGGAAATCCCCGCTTCTGGCTAGATGGGAGCACACTCCCCAACACCTGATCGCTCAACAGAACTCGTCGAGCCTCATCAGGGATCCTGTCCTGGAAGCTTCCGGACACCTGGACCCAATGGGCGTCGAGGAACTCCTGTATTGGGCGCATCCGCAACCTGCAGAACCGAATGAGGTAAATGCATGACGACATCATGCCGACCGTGGCGATCTTCAGTGCCAACAGCCGTTGCACCTTGCCCAAGATTGCTATCGTCTCCTCTGAAGGTTACGCCAGGCGAGACACAGTTTTGGAGTCGGGATCCCAGGAACAGACCGTCCTACAATGGAGTCAAACAGGACATTCATAATTCACTGAGACCCCCAGATCCGTCAGTAGGCGGACGGTCCTCGCTGTGTGGTCGACATCGATGTCTCTTGATCTGGCCCAGATAAGCCAGTCGTCCAAGTAAGGGTAGACGTGTATCCCTTGCAGTTGTAGATGGGCCGCTACCGGAGCCAGGCACTTGGTGAAAACTATGGGTGCCGACTTCAGCCCGAAGGCAAGGGCCTTGAATTGTTAATGCTGTCATTGAACGACGAAGCGCAGGAACTTGCAGTGTCCCTTGTGGATGGGGAAGTACGCATTCCTCCAGGTCCAGCAACGGCAGAAAATTTCCCTCCTATTTGTCCGAGCACGTGTTGAAGAGTGACCATTATGAACTTCTGGAACTTCATGTATTTGTTCAGTCGTCATAGATCGAGGATGGGCCTCCAGCCCCTGGTCGTCTTTCGTATGAGGAAGTACGTTGAGTAAATTCCAGTGCCACGGAGCCGCTTTGGAACTATCTCTATCGCCCCCTTCTTTAACATGTCCCGCATTTCCAGTAGAGGCGGAGGGACGTGGTTTTCCTGCCGGGCTACCAGTGATATTCGGGGACGTTGGAATTCTAGAGTGTGTCTGTGGGCGAGAGCGTTCAGCACCCAACGGTCGGTGGAGATGGTCTTCCAAACGCTGACTAAGTTCGCCAGCCAGCCGCCCACCCACCGGGGGGCACGGGTGGGGGTCCGAAGTCCTGGCCGGTTAAATCCTGTTTGGAGGTCGGTGTGCCACCCTGCTGTCCCAGATGACGGCGGCAACTGGCCCTGAAGGTCTGGGAGCGGCCCCTGTTGGCCTCCTGGGTCGAGGAGCGTGGGGGCTGGCGGTAAGAGGCAGATCACCCGCTGAAACCCCTCGAAGACCGGCTAGACTTCCCTCCTGAAGAACGAAAGGACTGCAGTCGTTGCAGAATGCCTAGGGCACGTGCCGTCTCAGTGTCCGCCTTGTTGGCATGGAAGGATCCATCCACAGTTTTTCTGGACAGGTTGTCCCTGTCAAAGGGCATGTCCAAAACTCTTGTCTGGACCTCCTGCCCAAAGTTGGTGGCCCTGAGCCAGCCACAATGTCTAAGGTAGACGCAGTGTCCCATCTGGCGGAACCCTGCGTCCGCAATGTCCACGGCCACCGTGATGGCATGATCCGATGCCACCTCGCCTTCTTGAAGGAGTTCCAAGGCCTCAAACCGCTTGTCAGGAAGTGCAGGAGCAGAGCTAGCTTAAACCACAGTTCCCGGTCGTACCTGGCTACGATGGCGAGGGCGTTGGCAGCCTGGATCATGGTCACCGCAGAATACATAACCTTCCTACCCATAGAGTCCAATTTCTTCCCCTCAGTGTCCAGAGGGTTGGAAGAAGCAGAAGACGTTGAGCCCGATGATTTGTTCCTGGCGGCCGCTGAGACCACCGACTATGTCGACGGTCCAGACCGCAGGCACCTGAATGCAGAGTCTGGCAACATATACCAGCTGGTATCTCTTCGTTGGGGCTGTGGAGGTATTCTTCATCAGAGCCAGCACTTCGTCCCAAATATCGTCCAGTAGAGGGACCAAGAGGATGGTCTTCCTCTTCGCCTCTCGGCGCCGATACAAGAAGCCTTCCTTCTTTTCCTCCGGCGTAAGCTAGAAAAGCTCTGATGCTCGGGAGATCATTGCGTGGAACGATCCTATCTCGTCCGGAGGAGAGGCTCTGGGCAGAGGCGACAGGAGGTCCCCCCCCCCATCCCGCCGTCACCATGTCCGATTCAGTCTCCTCTTCTTTATTAGTGGTTCCCTCTGGTATCCAGTTAATATGTTGAAAAAAGAATTTCAAATGACAAAAATGTGGAAAATATTTGACCTAAAAAAGATGTTGAATGTATTATTTTTTAATTTACATTTTTTTTGTTCCGCGAGTAAAAAAGAAAAAAAGGGGGGAGGGTTTGGGCCCCCCCGCCCCCCATTTCAAACAAAAAAAAAAAAAGACATTCAACACTTTTTTTTTGGTAAAATGTTTGACATTTTGGCATTCGAAATTATGTAATTCGAAATAGTCACTATAAAATGTTCCCTCTGTTAGGGAGAATTCTCATTCTATGGCTAATTTCCCTCACCTAGTGAGTCCGCCAGCAGCTTTGCTGTATTTCTGGAGTTTATTTTTCCACTTGGTAAGAGAGTGAGCCTTTTTCCCTCTCTTACATGTGTTTTGCCATGTGTATTTTTACTGTTTGTGTAATAGTGGGCTCTGGAGAACACCACTCCATGAACCCCACTTTTCATGCGTGTTACCCAGCACCTTCCGTGCAGTAACACAGGGTTGTCTTTGAGACTTCCTCCGGACTCCATTTTCTGAGGCCGACTACTGTCCCCCAGAAAACAGGTAAAGTTGCCATTTACTTTAAATAGGCATTTAAAACTACAGACCCAGTACACCCCATCTTACATGGAGTACTGAAAAGGGTTACCTCCTATTCCTTTTTGTCTGTGCCTCTCTGAGCTTTCTTTTGCTCTTTTAACATTCAGACTTGGCTGGTGGCATTGGTATCTACCCTTACTTTTCTACCGTGATTATATTATATAAACGTGGTACTGTTCCAGGCTATCATTGTAGCCTCGAACATAAACCCGCTTGACCAAATGCTCTTTACTTTGGCTCTGGTCGGGTTTATTCGCCATTTCTTTTTGTTAAAGTCCTTCTTGTGTTTTACTTTGCGCAGCAAACCAGGTTTGCCTTTTTTGTTCACCGTCTTTTGGGGGACTTCTCTCAAGAAGCCCTCCTTTTGGCGCCTGGGTCTCTAGGTGGGCTGAAAGTGAGGGAGGGGTGTAGTCACCCCCTGCACAGGGTATCCTTGGCAACCCAAGTCGCACTTTGGCATGATTGGCTAAGGTGGTTGTCCGGGCCGGACAACCCCCCTGCTGTGTGATTGACAGCCAGGCTGTGTGAATGGGGGATTTTCGCATAAAAGGCAGGACTCTTGGGCTGTAAGTCAGAGTCGCCACTGGAACTGCAAGGAACCGAAGAGAAGCGGAGAAGAAGACGGCTGCTGCAACTACCGAGTCCCGGTGAAGCCCTGCTGCAGTCCTGAGCTATCTAACCTTCAAAAACAAGAGAAGATCTAGTCTGGAGTCTTCTTCCCTAGAGCTTGGTGGAATCAACCAGCTCATCTTCCACAGCCAGAGGATCCTCTTCGTGGTCGAAATCGCTGCACACTGCTCTAGTGGTCCGGATAGCCATCTGTAGAGCCTCTCCTGTTTTTAAGGAGCGCACCTTTTATTCACCGTCGCTGCTGCTGGCCTCATCCCTGGGTAGTGCAGATCACTCCAGATGTCGTCCTTGTCCCCACGACTGAAGCAGGAAACTACCAGGAACAACTGCCGTAGCACCAGCTTCTTTAAAGAATAAGGTAGTGTGTCCAGCTTCGAGGAACTAGGGTGAACCCTTTTCTCCTCATCCAAGGCTTGCCCTGGTCTTCCTTCCCCCTCTTAAAACTTTTGCTTCCTCTGTTGACAATCTCCAAGTACTCCTGGCAATCTTCAATCGTAAACTATCTGACTGTGTGATCCTAGACAACAGGAACCCGGTTCCACTTGACACTGGCGCAGGCCTACTGACTTATCTTCTTGTCAGAAAGTGTTCTCTGATTTGGTCTGCCTTGACAAAAGTATTGCCTATGATTTTTGTCCCCAACTCTCTTTTGTTAACTCAGGTGCTAAGTGTGTTTTAACTCCGGTAACATTTCTTCGCGCGGATACGCGCATCTTTAGTAAGACCGAACTGTCATTACTGTCAAAAAGTGATTGCATATGTATTCCCGGTAACACCTTTTGTTTTATAACACTGGTCTGTCAAATCATAAGGCACTTACCTTGAGTTGTTCTGCACAAAGAGAATTGGTTCTGTGTAGTGTATTTTACATGTGGTTTTAATTTAATAGAATTGAAGTGTTTTGCAAACAGATGGTCTACAAATACATGTACTTTTACTTTTCAACCAAAAACCTTGAGTCCGTGTTTGCTTGAGTCACATTAATTGTGGTCCTTTGTGTAATTTCTACTACTGCTCATTTGCTCTCGAGATAAGTCTGGCTGCTCCGCTACTGCTACCACTTTAACAGTGTAGTAAAGGCTTGTACCAAATGTGAACTTGCATTACCACTTGTAGTCTTAATTGTGTGTAGTGGTACCTAAGGGCACTGCACAGGATTCTGCCCAACACCCTCGGTGGCAACGGGGCGACCGGTACTGGTGCCGCGGGAGGGGCGGACGGCGGGTTCGCCGGTATCCTCTAACTCAGACACCAGCGAGTTGAGGGCCAAGATGATACCCAGTGTAAAGTCTCTAGGCGGCCTCTGGGGTGTAGGGGAAGGGCCCCAGTCGTCCTGGAGCCTCTCGTCGTTGCTTCCATCGAATGTATCCCTGTCGTTATCGCCCTCCTGGACGGTATGGATGGAAATGTCATCTTCAGCAGAAGAAAGGTCTGTTCCCTGCAGACCTTCCACGACCCCTCCCCCCCTTCTTCGGGTGCAGAGGGGTTGGTCTCGGGCAGTCTCTTCTCCGGAGGTCTTATCAGAGGGCATCTTCCAAGTCTCCCTCCTGGCAGTAAGTCACCCTTGCCGTCGCTGGGGCACCCTGTGGGTCCGCCCCTACGGCTTTTGAAAGTGACTGCCACCACCACCACCTCGAGGGAGGGTGAACGTTTCGCTGGGTGCACCTGGGCCTTCACAGTGAGGCTGGGCCCCTTGTCTTGCTTGGCCTTGCCCTTCACTGCCGAATCAGAGGTCTTGTCCTATTTGGCCGCCTCATTCAGGGCCGGATCGGACCCTTTGTCTCCTTTGGCCTTCTCTGCTGCGGCTTGGCCGGACACCATACCCTGCTTGGCCTTCTCCTGCCTGGCCTTCTCCAAGTTCTCCCGTAGCTTACCCAGGCTATCCGACTTTCTCCTGGATGAGGAATCAGAGCATTGACTGGAGATCGACGTAGATGGAGATGATGGGCACGCCAGGACCATTGCGGAACCCGCAGCAGCAGCAACCACAACGGAAGGGGACTTGCGGTGCTTGGCCTTGTGTTGGGACCCCACAGGTGGGGCACCCTCAAAGGACTTAGAAGCCCCGCTCAGCTTTCCTGGATCGGGGAGAGGCATGACCCTGGATACTACCCAGTGTACAGGCCGTGGCTTGCAGCCATGCTTCCAACCATTGATGTCGGCCCCTGAACGTGCGCTTCGAGAAGCCCTGGCAAAACGCACAATCTTCCTCCTTGTGCATCGGGTGCAGGCAATACAGGCACTGGAAATGCTTGTTGTTCATGTATATATTCTGCAAACCGCAGTTGGAGCACAGCTTGAAGAGGGAAGGGTTGTCCTCTTCGTACGACATGATCCACGCGGTGTAGGTCTGAAGAATCTTCTGGAATCCTTCAATTAGAACACTCAATGAAAACAGCCCTTGAGACTAACTCTCAAAAAGCTAATAAAACGCAGCAAAAGCTCAAAGAGCAAAGCACGAGGACTCCCAACACTTGAACGTGCGGTAAAAATCTGAAGATGGCTGCCTGAGGAGGGGCTTAGGTAGAGGGCAGCAATTGGCTAGGGGTAGTATGACCCAGAGCTCAGTGATTGGTTGGTAGGAGAAAGACGGATCAGAAATTAAACTGATTTTTTCTTTTACAGAGGATTCCAAGCCTGATGACGGGCAATATTCATGAGCATGTGAATCCATACCAGACATGATGCTGAAGAAGTGTAGTTATCAGGTAATTGTGGTGTGATGTATGTGTGAGATTATGTAGAGACGGATAATGACAATGTAGCATCATTCCCATATTGTGAGCAATGGACAGGAGCTCACAAACGAGTGGGGTTACCTGCAGTAATGTGCAGGGGCTGTGTTTGGGATTCCTTTTGAAAACAAATTCACTGAATTGGCACGGGAGAATGCCTGCATAAGTGTGTGTGGTGGCATGCACCGTTTGGCCGGTCCCCAAATGTGTGAACACACATGGTGCACATGAGTAGGATTGGTGTTTAAGGTTTAGCTTTAATCTTGGTTTAGCATAAAAGCGGACACTCTACATCAGGAACTTTGCCAATTGCTGAGATTCAATCATAAAGCATCCAAGAGAAACTCTAGACCTGTGGACCACCGTAGACGATATGCATAAATAGGTCTTGGAACTCTGAAGCTCAGCCTCTCCATTGACCAGAAATGCTGTGCTCCTTTCCACTGATCCAAAGGGGACAATTGCATGCTTTCTTCAAGAGGTGTTTTTCATCTCCTCATGATTCCTCATGGTTCTTCTCCTCATGACTTGCCTCTGGTGCTTGACCTCCAGGAACCACTCCATCTTCTTGCCACCTCAGCAGGGTTGCCACCACTGCTGGACGCTTTGCTCTGGGAAGAATCTGTTTAGTGGGACTGTGGCACTGTCCCCCTTCCCCGACATGGAGACTTCCAGTTGTATGTCCTGCTATACTTATGAGATGCGACTTGTGACCTTTAAGTCAAAGGATCACAAATACTGGATCTCTGATATGCCACTGCCAAGTTCTGTTTCATAGCCTGAATGTATTCAAGGGGTCTCCCTAAACATACATGGTCCACTCATTCAGGATCATCTGCTACTGAAATAACTCCCTGGGAGTCAAACTCTCTGAGTGCTGCTCCTCGAGCTCCATGCTGCAGACTCTTCACTGAAACACCTTTGGCTAATTTTCTTCATTAGGAAGTTCTATGCACATCTAGTGGTTGGTGCAGATCATTACATCCCGTTTATGGAATTGTAAAAAGGAGCATATAACTGGTGTACCTGTCATACTATCCCAACCCTGCATGTAGGGGGTTACCTATGATCCTTCACGCTTTGTTGTCCTCAGATTTTTTTCTAACACTCCGTTAAGTTGTTAGAGGTTTCCTTCCTTTCATGTATTTTTTTTAATTCCCCTTTCGCTCCCGAGTAGGGAGGATTGGGGGGGGGGGGGCACAGATGCAAAAGATAGTCTATTACTGGTAAGTAAGGTTGACCTTCTGAGGCTTGAGAATATGCTTAGATGCACGTGCTTTGCATAAATAAGTAAACAGTATCTGCTGATAGTGGCGGGTAAGCAGAAGGAAAAGTTGCAAACCAATTTTTTAGTATTGCCCGACTCACCTAAGAGTATGTTCTTGCTTGTGTGTCTACACAATAGTGCTGTGTGAAAGTGTGCATAGAATTCCATGTTTCCGCTTCGTAAATTGCTTCAAGTGGACCATTATCCCACAAACAAACCAAATGATACTCCAGTACTAAGTAAAAAAAATCGCTTTTGGGGTAAATCATAGTGTTTTCTTTGCCAGAGTATACCAATGTTGTATATACCTAACAATCCAGTTTGCAATGGCTGCCTTGTGATTGTCTCCTACCTTTTCAGTGGCCATTGATTCAATTAATTGTTCAGTTTTTCAAATAGTTGTGTTTCTCTTGAGGAAATACATGATTGCTCGACAAACATCTAGTTTGTGTAATGCCTTCTCTACCCTGTTTTGCAGATTTTGAAAAAATGCAGGCAATTCAATGGATTTGTTTACCTGGAATTGGCATACAAATTTTGGAGAGAACCTTGGATGAAAAAATGACTTGCCTATCAGTAATTTTCTTTCTGATGTATGTTCCTCCTACGGATTCTTCATCTATGATAATCCTATCCCAGCGCGGAAACCTCCCACCATCCCCCACCAGGTGTCGCAGCACTGCTTTGTGCTGGCTCTGTCTGACGCCTCTATGTGCCGTGACGAATCTGGACAGTTCGTCCCTTCTCCCCAGAAGGGGAGACACCCCCAGTGAGGATAGAGATGTGATCCTGCTACGCAAGACACTCTCTAGGGTCTTTGCAAGTGGGACCTCACTAGGAGCGACTCACCTCTTGGGGACAAGGACTCTCATACCTGAGCGAAATTAGCAGTCCAAACCACCATGTCCGCCTATATATGATATGGTAAGTCAGTTATAACGTGCCAGTACACAAGTGTTTCTAGTCGTGACAAGACAAGGGAGGGAAGACAGAGGCAGGACAAGACACAATCTTATAGGCCTTTTGTCATTCAGATTGTGCAAGTGCATGAATGAGAAGTGTAAGGGGAAGGGAGATAGAGGAGTGCAAGGGTGAGGGGAAAACAGGGCAGCAATGCTCTGATTATATGCTGCCAAGGCAGCGCATGCTCTGGGTAGTGCAAGGAGAACAAGGGACTCTGGGGTTACAGTTACAGCCCCTAGCTGCGTGGTAGGCCTAGAGGCAATGCAAGGGTGACTGATCAAGAAAGAGCCTGGTGCCCAGTGAGAGACTGAGGGTAGCCAAGCAACCAGTCAGTGCAGCAAACAGGAAGGTCAGCAGGCGAGAGAGAAAGCAGAGGAGAAGAACGTTTTGAACTGCTTCCGGAACTTCAGGTGGTCTGGCTCAAGTTTGGGAGTGGCAGGAAGGCCATTCCAGAGGGAGGCACCAGCAGAGGAGAAAGATCTACCACCCACTCTCTGCCTGGAGAAGCATCTAACACTTCGAGAGTTGGAGGTAGCGGAGTGAAGGGCTCGAGAAGGACAGTATTTTGGAAGCGTGTTGGATGTAGTGCGGGCACTGGCCCCAGAAAGCCTTGTGGACAATCCAAAGGGTCTTGATCTTGATCCTAGCAGTCACCAGGAACCAGTGGAGAGATTTCAGGGCTGGAGAGATACGGTCCCCGGTATTGAGGCCAAGGATAAGTCTCAAAGTCTTGTTCTGGATTAGTTGCAGAGAGTAGAGGAAGGCAGATTGAGAAGGAGACTGTTGCAGTAGTCCAGCCTAGTGTAACGCTCACCTGGTATCCACGGGGACGCCACCCAGTCTGGACTGCTTCCGACCTTGGACCCACTCCCTTGGACTCTGGTTCGGCTGAGGACCTGGTCTGAAAACACAGGAGTTGGATTTAGCTTTATTGTCTCCTTTAGCCCGAAGCCCACCTCCCTTGTGGACCCAACGACCCTTTAGTGCTCTCCTCACCTTGCTTTTTGGTATGGTGCGCTCTCCGTCCTGCCATTCTGTGCAGGGGTGCGATGTGGATGGGCACGTCGCAACCTAGTTGCTTCACTGGTGCGGGCCCCTCAGAGTCCACCTGCTGCGACTCCGTTCGTCAGGTAAGTCTGCTGCTATGGCAGTTTGTCCTTTATTTTAGCAATTGCTTCTATTAATGTCTTTCCTTCTTTCGTAGGTGCGGAAGAAGTCCTAGTGATGTTGTGCTGCTTGGGCTGTGCACGAGATGGCAAGTGAAAGCGCAGAGTGCAGCGCTATGTGCCTTCCTTGAGCTAAACTGTTTGCTGTCCCTTTCTTGCAGGCCGCTGTGTTGATCCGGACTGTATGCGCCGAGAAGATGGAGAGCGGCGAGTAGTGTTGAGCGAGCCGCTTCTAGCACTTCTGTGTATTAATCGCCCTTTTCTTTCTTCTTGCAGGTGGTTGAATGGCCCGAAATGGACATGGACCCAAAGCAAGTCCAATGCAGGTAAGCGTGCGCCTCTTGCTTGCTTGTAGATGTTGAAGAATAAACGCGTACTAATGCTGCTTCTCTGTTCTTTTTTCCCAGGTTGCGGTTTCCTAGATGGAGTGAGGGTTCGCTGAGATGCTGGATGTTTCGGGATTCTGGAGCAGAGGACAGGAGCGGGACTCACTAGTAGTTAAGCGAATACTAACAGTGTTCTTGCAGATTGTCGGGCCCGGCATGCAGAGGAAGATTACAACAGATCGTGGCGAGCGTCACGCTGCGACTAGCAGAGCAACGCGAAGTGTGTTCTGCAGGTTGGGCGTGGCCTATATAGCCTGCAGGTATCCCAGTTGCCTCTAGGCCTGGCCACACCCTAAATGCTAGACCGCATGGCTCAGTTATAGAACTGAGCCATGTGGGGGCATCCATGTTGTGAAATGCCATTATGAGCCCCAGTTCTCCGGCTTCCCATATGAGCCTGGCGCCAAAGGCGCCAGGACTGAGTCTGAGGGAACATGATGAGGCCCTTGCAGCCATGATGGAAGACCGTGGTGCAGCCCAGATGGCCTGACTGCCAAGGCCAGGGGCAGTGGCAGGGGTCATGACACCTAGAGAGAAGCAGGGCGTTTGAGATGGTGAGCTTCTGGGGGAAGTTAGAAAGGGAGAGTCCCTTTGAGGAGGTGCAGCTGGTAGTGAGACTTCTGGGCGACGTCCGAGATGTGAGGACAGCAAGAGTGGAGTTGAAGAGGACACCAAGGTTTTTTGCCTCGCAGCATGGGGAAGGAAGAGGGGTCCAAGGCGGGCGGCCAGAGTGAGAGGGAAAGCAGGGGTCCCAATGAGAAGGATCTCCGTCTTACTGACATTAAGGCAGAGATCGAGGCGCACCAATCCTGAATTGCGGATAGACAGAAATCAGCGAGAGGTGAGGCGGAGGGGAGCCTGAAGGAAGACCGTCTTCAACAATTATATTCCATAAAGATCCTTCTTTGTACACATTGGCTACAGACAATGTTAAACACAGCCTGAACGCCACAGTCAGCAAAGGATGACATTCTGTTTGTTCATGTCATGTGTACAAGAGAGGAAACCCCTACAGAGAAGGAGGAACCGCTATGCCAGACTACAGAGCCTTTGGCAGCAAGGAGCGTGAGCAAAACACTAGTCGAACGCCTGAAGGTTGGTGTTCCACGCGACCGAGTTTGGAGAAGGAACCGAGACTGGGTTACACACATCTCATCTGATGGCACAACCAAGACCAAATTGTGGTGGGTCGGGAGGCAGCTAAGGGATGCTGAGACCAGATCCTTGGAGGGAGCCAGAGTCCCCGAGCTCCACTTATGTCAGATCATAGCTACAGAGATGTGTAGCTGTGGTGAAAGCCAACAAGATTACAGGAGCCTGAGAAACCTGACGGAGAGTGTACCGATACAAGGTACAAACGTTGTGAAAAACAGATATGAAAACAATTGAGGTTACTGGAGCCTGGGAAACCGGAATGTGCAAACATCCTAAGAAAGGAGGATTGAGAAAGTGATAAAGACACGTTGAACTAAGACTGAGCAAGTAACAGAAGGTAAAGAATTCTATTTTGGTTGTTTTTAATAAATCTCAGAATAGACATGACAGTTTCTTTGATAACAGAAGAGAAACCCTAGCTTGATACAAAGACTGGGAAGAATATCCTCTGTTGTGAAAAAGGAACTTTGAATCCCTGAGCACATGAAGTATAAAATGGGCTAACGCGACGCCCTGTTGAGGCTATTGAACACAGCCTCACAATTGCCTTTTAGTTAGTTCTTCTAAAGTGGTAGGGCCAATTAGTGGATAGGACTAGGACTGAAGAACTTTATCTTGGACTCTCAAGTGCAAATCAGCTTTTGTTTTGTTAGGCAGGGAACTTCCCTAATAGCAATAGAGCTAGTAAGGTGATTTTACCCATTTATTTTGAAAAAATCTATTGTCAGAGTCCTTCTGGTTCGCCAAAGTGCCCTACGCCGGACAGGACATCGGGCCAGTATATTATGAGGCGCCATGCCCTGTGACCTCAGTACTACTCTTTCTCTAGCACTCAGATGCTGAGGGACTTTAGAATGAACGGTGTACTAGCTATCCACCACGAGGAGCAGGTAATGAAGGCAATGAGGAATCAGTGGAAGGAACATCCATCAGAAAGAACATTACTGATAGGCAAATTATTTGTTATTCTAACTGATTCTTTCCTCCTATGGAATCCTCATCTACGATAGGACTCCCAAAGTAGTATATAAATCTGGGGGAGGGAGGAAGCAAGTACGCCACCTAAATGAGAAAACTCTGAAGGACTGCCCTAACAAAATAGTAATTCTAGAGAAATTACTTAATTAATGGTCTTGCTATGGATTCTTCTCCTGCAGATTCCTTATCCGATCAACATTCCTTTGTAGGTTCCGGACATGACGTCAGGCATCGTATATGAACTATCACAACGCACCATACCTCAGCCGCCTTCCCCCCGCCCCCCCACACACACACCACCGCTGCATAGGAAAACATAAAACAGGCTAATAAGTCCATAGAAATTAATAACCATACACCTCCAAAGGAGGATACAAATACGTAAAGACACCACAGATCGTAGCGTCAGTCAACCATTTATTATTTATTTAAAAGCACATGGTAAGAGGACAGAAAACTGTCACCAAGGACCACCATCAAGTAATTGCTTGAAATAGAAGATGAGCCCCAACCATTGAGTTTGTGAGCAGGGATGGATGGGAGATGAGGAATCTGCGGTAGAAGAATCCAGTCTATAGTGACTATTTCGAATGTCATTTCAATTGTAATTTTATCGAATGCCATTTTCTCGAATCATTTTTCCCAATTTTTTCATGTTATTTTTTTTATTCTATGTTTAAAATGGGGGGTTCCCCCCAAATCCCTATTTTTTCCACCCTTTTTTACTTACGAAACCCAAAAAAAATATAAAACAAAAAATAAAAAAATTAAAATGTTGACGAAATGTTTGAGATACTTGCATTTCGAAAAAATGCATTCAAAAATATGACCGGATACCGAAGAATCCATAGAAAGAACATGATGAGTAATTTCTCCTTCAAGGGATTGCTTTTCTCCCGCAGATTGCTCATCTGATAGACTCCCACAGCAGTAGATGAAGAAGGCGGGCAGAAAGTAAGACCCGAAGGTTGTGCAACAGCGCCTTGCCAAAACGTGCATCGGCCATGCGAGCAACATCCAAACTGCAGTGCTTAGTGAAAGTATGGAGGAAAGACCATGTTACTGCATGACAATAATCCCTAACAGGGACTCCCCTTTGAAATGTGGTTGATGCCGAGACTCCCAGCTAGTCGAGTAGGCCCTGATGCCTGAACGCAATTCTTTGCCTGCAGACTGGTAGCATTCCACAATACAAAAGATGATCCAACGGGACAAAGTTTAGTTATAGCAAGGCCCTTGCGGGCTAAGGAAAAGGCCACGAAGAGTTGATCAGCTCTTCTGAACTGGGCTGTGTAAGAAAGGCATGATATCAACAGTAAGAGACACGTGACCACAGTATTGAACTTCAACAAGGGTATGATAAAGGCCCCTCTAATACTAAATCTACAGATGGGAGCAAGCTACGACCATAAAAAAATAATGCAGTCATAGTGGTGTCTTGTCAGAATCAAAGGGCCTATACTAAAAGAAACTATTGCCAATCCTTACCTCAAACAGCGTGGGGGTTAATGTTACAAAAAGAGGGAAGTGGTCAAATGATATGGCACAATGTTCAGGCCGTTGGCCTCCCTTTTCCATGTTTCTAGCATTGTCCAAGGCGGTTCAGTGGAGCGTAGCACACCATCTGGCTTCTTTAGCACGAGGATACAGTTCAATCATAACATCGGAACCCTCAGAATGCAAGTCTCTTTACTTCTCAAAGTCTCTTCATTCAGAGGGCCAGAGGAACAAAACAAAACTGATAAGCTATTTTCCTCTTTGGATTTCTACAAGTATTCACTTTAGGTGATTCACTATTCACCCAGATCACCCTGAGTCGGACTCAGATCTCTTTAGCACAATGTTCGTTACCTTTTTATCCCCCTCAGTTAGGCTCAGATTTCTTTAGCACAAAGTTTGCAGGATATTGTTTCGGGTGACTCACGGTTCACCCTGGATCCCCCTCAGATTCCTTTTTTAATACAATTAGCCTCCCTCAGCCGGGCTCGGACCAATTTCAATCAAGTATCGAAGACGTTCGAATATGCACAGGGTTTAGCTTGACCCGTTGCAAGACCACTTCTATTTTACAATTTCTTCTCTTTACATTTGTCCTCTTCGGGTTTGGATACCTAAGAGGCATTCGAATGAGCACGCACATGGTGCCGGACCACTCTGTTCACAGTATCCATCGCTGCTTCAAAGTTCAGTCACTCATTTAGTGCATCAATTATGTTCACATCACTTGCCACATACACCTCATGCACTGTCCTCTTCAATTTCCTTCATATAATAGTGCCGCTTGCAACCATGGGTTGCAGACAGCCCAGATTGGTATCAGTCTCGCCAACTCACCGGCTGTGCTGCCTCAACTGGCTTTTCCTTGTTGTAGGAGCCAAGGACAGCACCGCAGCGACAACCGCTTCTCCCCGCCTTGACCATCGAAGCAGGAGAGCCCCGGGTACCTTCTGCACACAATGCAGGAGTCTTCGGATTTGATTCCAGGTCTTACATTTTCTATTCTCGAAGGCTCATAAAAGTAATGGTCTTTTGGTGGTCTCGCCCGTTGTGTTCCTTTTTGGTCTTGCCGTCTTTCGCCTTGTATTAAACTGCCATTTTGGAACTGCCGCTTCCTCATGTGCTTTGCCTCGCTCAGAGTGTGCTCTCGTGCTTCGCCTTTTATCCGTGGGGGAAGTGTGATGGAAGCCAGGTGTGTGTAATGATCAGTAATTGACTGACCCTCGCATTGGGACATGTCAGGTATACAGGTCGGGTGTTAGTCCCTTTTCCTTCACAGTGAGTTGACGTGAGAAAGCGTTTGTGTCGGAAAAGGGGTGTGTGGGGTTGAATCCCCAAGTACCCTAACTGGTAGGATGGGGTAAAGGTGTTATAGGGAAGGGGATACTGCGTCTCGCCGTTCGGTGTCTCACTTTCACTCCCCGAAGACCCCCTCCATCCAGGTGATCCTCCTGCACTGGTCCACCCCCAGGAACTGGATCCAAAAGCGATGGCTGCGTCCTGGCCACCTGGATGATAGATCCCGGGGACAAGCAGGTGAGACACCTTCAGGTTTCTCACAGCTGTTCTCGCAATATAAAAATGTAGGGCCCTTTCAGGGTCCAGGCGGTGAAACCTCTCCTCTTTAGAAGGGTGTGGTGGGGGTAGAAAACCGGGAGGTGAATGGATTGTGACAAGTGAAACTCAAACAACTATTGCAAGAAACCCAGGTCTCACCCTAAGCGACACTTTCTTTCAGAAGAAACGTAGAAAAGGTGGCTTGCAGCATAAAGCTTGCAGTTCTCACCCGCCTAGCGGATGTAATAGCCACTAGACAAAGGCCGTTTTCAAAGACACGCCTCAAAAAACAAGAGTGCATCTGCTTAAAAGGAGCCGCCAGATTCAGATCCCAATCTGCAACAAAGTGAGTTGGCAGAAACTTATTTACAAGGCCATTCAGGAATTGTGCTATCACCAGGACCGTGAAATACAAACCTTGATTCACGGATCTTTAAAAAACAGACAAAACTGCCAAATATCCTTTGACTGTGTTGACCTGAAGGACTGCAGAGGCCAGTGACAGAAGGAACTCCATCACTGTAGTGGTGGGGCAAGAGATGGGGTCAACCTCGCGTTCCCTGCACCACGCTTTAAATCTTCTCCATCTGCACGTGTACGAAGATCTTGTAGATGGTCTGCGTGCAGCCAGCAACACCTCCAGTACTTCCTCAGAGAGGTCCCAGTCATCATATCTCATTCTCTCAAGAGACCGGAATGCAGGTTGAGGGATTACATGGGTCGGATGGCGTAAACAGCCTTCCAACTGGGTTAGGAGATCCGGATGCCGAGGCAACCTGTGAGGTGGACAGATCCAAGAGGGGGCGGGAGTGCACACCACCTTGTTTGTTGAGTGCATTGCCACTGTTGTCCGTCAGAACGAGGATATGCTTCCCCTGCAGAGACGGGGCGAAAACTTTCAGGGTAAGCCTGATTGCTCGCGACTCCAGCCTGTTGATGCACCATCTGGCTTCCGTCGCTGACCAGGGGCCGCTCACCTGCAAATCCTTGCAGTGAGAGCCCCAACCCATCAGTGACGCATCTGTGACAACTCGGGTCTGAGGCCAAGGAGGCCAGAAGGGTTCCCCCAACAAGAGGCTGTTTCGGTCCATCCACCAGTGATGCAGAAACCCGGAGGAGATCCGAGAGACTGCTGAGGTACTGAGCCCACTGACCACTCATGAGCCATTGTAGGGATCTAATGCACAAACTGGCCTCTGGCACCAGAAAAATACTACTTTTTCCTTGGGAGGGAAGGCCTTCCCCACCCGGGTATCTAGAACTGCTCCGATGAACTGGAGCCTCTGGACTGGCGTCATGTGGGACTGCTTTACATTTAGGGAGAAGCCCAGCTTGTGCAGCAGCAGCCACCAGGTGTCCTCTAAATGGGGCAAGACCTGCACTTGACTGTGCAAGTGTACAGCCCCAGGGGGCGCGGAAGCTCGGTTACCTGAACCGACGTCTCCCCTTATCAGGTTGAATCAAACTATTAAAATCAGTAGTTAAAACAATTTTCCCGCTGTCATACTTACCGTTCCTGCATATTTACCTCCCGTGCACCTCTGGAACAGGTTTTCACCGAGATTCGCACTCCATCCAACTGCGCAGGTACCTCCTCATTGTCTGGCCTCCCTGCTTCCATTCCAGTGTGGGTGTCCTGGGCTTCTGCTGACTGCTCCGGTGCTCCTTCGTCCTACCTGCTAGCGTCTTCCTCTTGGGCTCTGCTTACCCTGGCTGGACGCTGTGGCCACCTCCTCCCAGCCTCCTCCTCCAGCCTCTACTCCGTGAGCACTGGGAACCTTTCTGCCACGTCTGCACCTACCACATCTGTCCTGCCACAGCTACCGGCCTGTCATTGTCGCGGGCCCCTTCCGCGTTGGTCCTGGGCAGGCGTGCAGGTCCCTCGCCTGCTGCTTACGTTGTGCTGTGAGCCCTGCAGACCTCCCTGCCACGTCTACAGGCTGTCCTCACCGTTGGGACCTTTCCCGTGGTGATCTGGGGCGTGTGCGAGGTCCTCGCCTGCTGCTTCGTCTGTTCCCTGCTCCTCGGGGCTCTGCCCTTCTACAGTCTGGCAGCCCTCTGTGTCAACTACTTCCTGGACGTCTGATCCTGGCTTCTCTTGGCCCTTCATTGTGGGGATTCTTTGCCTCCTCTGCTGCCGGTGAGGTCTGTCCGGAGCTCTGCCCTCATCCCCTTCTCCCTCTCCCTCTCCCCTGTCTGCTGGCCTCCCCTCCTCTAGTAGGGCTTCATCGTGGTCCCGCCCCTTCAACAGCCCAACAGCTCAGTTTGGCAGCTGCCGCCCTGACGCCTGATCTCTGCCTTTCATCTGAGGGCTCCCGCACCTCCTCCACCTCAGCATGGGTTCTGCATCCCGCTCTTGCCTCTGCAGCTGTTACGTGGACATTGTGGACCTGTCGCCCTTGGATGGCTCTTTATTGCCCTTCATTGGGGGCTTCTGTGCCTCCTCCACTGCCTGTGAGGTCTGTCCGGATTTCTGCACTCGTCCCCTTTCTGCCCCTCTCCTGTCTGTTGGCAGACTGACTGTTCTGGCCCCCAGCAGCCTTCAACTCAGCTTGGCGGCTCACGCCCGGACGCCTGGATCTTGGCCCTTCATCCGACAGCTCCTGCGCCTCCTGCACCTCAACAGGGGTTCTGCCGCTGCTCTTGCCTCTGCTCCGTGGGCATTTTGGACCTGTCGCCCTTGCCATGTGATGTTCTCCTCATTGGACATCCGTTTTCTGCACTGTTTCTCCGCTGGACATTATTTGCTGACTAATCTAATCTCTCACCACCTTACTGGCCGCCTGCCTCTGATGGGTTGTTCTACCTGCCAGCTCCTCCTTTAAACTTCTGACACTGCAATTACTCCAGCTCCTATCTGCGCAGGAAGATTTCTCGCGAGTCCACTACTGCTTTCTCACTTTTCTCTTCCATATTGGTCTGCCCCGCCCACAGTGGACTTCCTGGCCTTGCTGGACCTACTTTGCCTTCCGGCTACTGTGTTTGTGGTTGCTACGGCTCATACGGCACCAGAGTGCGATTCCAGCTCCCACAACTACTTTCATCATTCCACTCTCCTTGACTGCTGCCCAGCCTCCAGTGGGTTCTTGTCTCGCTGACCTCTGTCTGCTCCGATTCCCTGCATCTAAGCCCCAGAGAGTGTCTACATAACCGGCGCCCTGCAGCTGTCTCTTCTCATCTTCATTTTCCTAAATTTGGACAGCTACTGACCTAGGCCTCCTACCCCCTCATTGGATCCTACTCCCCCTCGCTACCTGCATCCACCTGTACTCTACTCTACTACCATTACCCTTCCAACGTGATCTCATCCTTCCTCAGACCATGGCTCCTTCTAATTGACCCTCTCGGACCGGGACCGCCTATTCCCACCTCCTCACATTCTCTTTTCCTCCCAGCCCTCCCCGTCACCTCCTACCCCTCTTTATTTCTCTTTGTCACATCTCACAGCTATCCTCTTTCTTACTGCACCTCTCCCCCTTGTCATGCACATTGCCAGATTTCTCCCTTCTCTCCCACCTTATCCCTTGCCCACCTCTCCCGTCGTCCCCGACCTCTTATCCTTTCACTAGTCTTCATGTCTATTCCCTTGCTCAACCCCCTTCCCCTTAAACCCCTTTTCTCTTCTTCCCTTTCTCATAATCGTAAACTCATATACCCCTCAATCATCCAACCCCCCCGTCTAATCAACATAGCTCTTTGGAATTCCAGATCGCTCTGCAATAAGACTGCAGCTGCCCTGGACATGTTTTTCCACCTCAACTTTCATTTCCTCTGTCTAGCTGAAACCTGGATCCTCTTCACAACTCTACTGTCCCTGCCTCTCTCACCACCCCTTCCTCTTCTCACGTTTATCGTTCCTCTAGTCGTGGTGGAGGCATTGGTTTTCTCTTCCATCCTAAATACCTTTCATCTACCTCCTCTTTGTCCCTTCCTACCTTCCTTTCTTTCGAATATTTGTATAAATCCTTTACTTTCCCTCACCCCATTTCCTTTCTAATCATCTATGGACTTCTGGCCCTCTCTTCCTTCCTTCAATGACGACCTTGACCACCTCCTCTCTCTCTCCCCCTCTCCCCTCACTGTACTTGGTGACTTCAACCTTCACATTCCCACTCCCCCTAAGCCCTCACACCTCTTCTAGCCATTCTCAATTCCTACCTTCTCTCTCCCCTCCCCTCCTACCCACTCTTCTGGCTCCACTCTTGATCTCATCTTTAATTCCACCTACTCCTCCTCACCTGTCTCCTCTTTACTCATTTATCTCTCTGACCATGCTTTGCTCTCCTTCTCCCTTACTCCCGGTCTCCCTACATCCACTCCTTTACCCTCATTTCCTTTGTCGCCTCGAGCGCTGTTGGCTCAAATCCCCCACTCCTAACCAATCTACCTACTTCTCTTATTACTCTTTATATGACTCCTGTCAACTCAGCTAAACGCTCCTACTTTTGTAACCTCCTTCACTCCCAAGCCTCTCATCCCCGATATATCTTTCAAACCCATCCTCGTCTTCTCTCACCTCCCACTCCTGACCTTTCTTCTGCGTTTCCTCTCTCCTTCTGACTTCGCTGATTTCTTCTCTGCTAAAATTCTTTATCTCAGCCAAAAAATTAACTGTTCTCCTTCCTATTCTCCCCCGCCAACCTTCCTTCCACTCCACTTCTGCATGCATGTCTGAATTCTCTCCAATCGCCCCCTCTGACGTGTCTCTCCTCCTGACCAAAATCCATCCCACCGCTGCCCCTTCTGATCCCATCCCAACCCCTCTTATTCCTAAGATTTACCCCTTGCTCATTCCCTATCTAAGATCCTTCAATACTTGTCTCTCCTCTGCCACCTTCCCTTCTGCCTTCAAGCATGCCACCATTATCCCTATCCTGAAGAAACCCTCTGCCAATCCTCTTCTTTCTTCCAACCTTCGTCCAATCTCACTTCTACCTTTTCTCTCTAAATTACTAGAATGATTAGCCTATTCTCAGCTCTCAACCTTTGTCACTAACCACCCCCCCTCTCAAACTGGTTTTCGCCCTAAACACTCCTGAGACCGTTCTCACTCATGTTCTTAACTTCTTCTTAACCAATCGATATTCTAAGCAGTCCTCAATCCTCATCCTCCTCGATCTCTGCTGCCTTCAATACTGTTCACCTCAATACGCTTTCCTCCTTTGGCTTCAAGGGCTGTGTCCTCAATTGGCTCTCCTCTTACCTCTCCCACCGCTCTTTTGCAGTCTCTTGGGGTGGTCATACCTCCCCTACTCTCTCTCTGGACTACGGCATTCCACAAGGCTCTGTACTTGGACTCTCTTTACACCTCCCTCCTTGCCCCGTCCTCTCTTCCTTTGGGATTTCTCACCATTTCTATGCTGATGACATCCAGCTGTTCCTCTCCTTTTCTTCCTTCACCTCTGACTTGCATCTAAATCTCTCTGCCTGTCTTACCGCCATTAAACACTGGATGTCACCTCACTATCTCTTAACACCAACAAGACTGAGGTCTTATTCTTTCCTTCTAACACACTTCCTCCTCCCTCTCCCCCTCATTCATTTTCCCCCATTCTAATCTTCCCATCTCTGCCCATGCTCGTAATCTAGGCATTCACTTCCCTCTCCTTTACTCATCGTATTTCCCTTACTACTCGCGCATGTCGCTACTACCTCTTCAATATTCGCAAAGTACGCTCTTCTCTCAACTTCCATGCTACCAAACTCTTTATCTCCTCCCTAATCTTCTCTCGCCTCTTCTATTGTTCTTCTATCTTCTTTGGACTCCCTGCTTCCCCTCTCGCCACACTCATATCCCTCTACCACTATGCCATCTGTACCCTGTCTTCTCTCTCCTCATGACTCCATCTCCAACTCACTCTCTTACCTAGGTTGGCTTCCCTTCCACTCCCACCTTAAATGTAACTTTCTCTGTCTTGTCTTTACTTTAAATCTCTTCATGATCTTGCCTCTCCATATCTCTCCTGTCTCATTTTACAACCCCTCTCGTTCTCTTCGATCTGCTGATCTGTTCTTACTTTGTCACCCCTCCCCCTTGTGCTCCTTCTCATTTCCGCTCCTTACTCCCCGCTCCCCTACACTGGAACTCCCTACCTCTCTCTATTCACTCAATCCCCACCTATTCCACTTTCCGTTCCTCTTTGAAATCACTACTTCTTCATTCCCCTCCCAGATACCTTTCCCGTTCCCCCTTTCTCTCTCCCCTCTTGTACCCCTGTTTTATTTCCCTTTACCTTCCCCTTTTCTCTCCTAACTCTTACCTTCTTCCTACAAACTCACTACTCCCTTCACCTTCTCCATCTTCCTTCCCTACCTCCTCCTCCCTTCTTCATCCTTGTAGGCAAATTGTTGTACATGGTGTTTTACTGGTTTGATTCATATATATTGTTATTGCTTCAACTGTTCTATGTATTCTTGCTGTACATTTGTAAGGCACTTTGGATTAAAGTGGTCTATAAAATCAATAAATACAATGCTTCAGACGTCCCTTGGATCAGCCAGTCGTACAGATATGGAAAAAAATGGACCCTGGATCTACTGAGGTGAGCCGCAACTACCGCCATGAGCTTGGTGAAGACCCTTGGGACAGAGGTTAGAGCAAACGGAAGCACCTTGAACTGTGCATATCTCCTATGGTGACCTAAGGTGAACCTTAGGAATTTCCTGTGCTTTCGATGGCTTGGCATAAGGAAATAAAGTCCGGTAGGTCTATCGACACCAGCCAGTCATGTAGTTCAAGAGCGTGGAGAATTTCTCTCAACGTCACCATCCTGAATTTGCCTTTCTTCAAGAACTTGTTCAAGGACCTGAAGTAACAGAATGAGACGGAGATCCTCCTCCCTTCTTGGGTACCAGGAATGCAAACCCGATCCTATCGGCTCAGGAGGTACCTCTTCCACAGCACCCTTTAACAGGACTCTCAGTACTTCCTGGAGCTCCTGTCCCAGTTGGATTGGGGTGGGGCAGTCGGTCTGGTGGTTTTCTTACAAATGACAGACAATAACCCCACTGAATGAGCTGTAGAGCCCAGGCATCGGAAGTAATTCCCTGCTACTGGAGCAAATGCTCAGTCAACCGTTTTCCAACCAGTCCGCTGTGAGAAGGAAAATCAAAGTGGCTTCGAAGGCTGGGTTGCCCCGCCAGGAATGCTGCCTGTTGGCCTCTAGAAGCCCCCTGCCCCTTCCGCAGCGCGAGAAACGCTTCAGCCATTGGATGGCCAGTGGGAGTGGCGCTCTCCTGCCATAAGGAGCAAATCTCCTGTAGCCCTGTGCACTAGAGGCAAAGCTAAATGCAGGTTTGGCTGGCTGTGCAGCTAAGGCAAAGGACTTGGCAACAACTTTTTTTCCTTAAATCTGTCTAAGGAATCGCTGGCTTTCTGGCCAAATAGAAGATCGCTCTCGAAGGGCATGTCCAGAAGGTGGACTTGGACATTAGGCGAAAATCAAATGTTTCTAAAAAGGCCCGTCTTCTTACAGTTATGGCTGATGCCATAGATCAGCCCGCAGTGTCAGCGATGTCTAGGCCTGTTCGCAGCGACTGTCTGGCCACCTCCTTTGCATCTGTTAGGCAAGATTGTATGAAGTAACCTTGTGGGAGACTACACCAGCCTTGTCCTCTTGGCAATAGACACCCAACTATTAGTATAGGTCTGTAATACACAAGTTGGTAGAGTGGTTCCAGCTGGCTTCTGTTCCTGTTGCAGTCCTGCAGATCCAGTGTTCCTGGGCCTCAGTCGTGGGAACAAGCGGGAGGACGCCTGGGGACTCCTGCACTGCGGTTTGAAGGTCGGCGGCAGCAAAGGGCTCATTCCAAATCTGCAGCACTTTGCGGTTTCATCTACCTGTCAATTGCACCACCGCAATTCTTGGACACCTTATAGGCCTCCCCTTGTTTCTGGAGCCCAGCACTCTGTTGGAGGTGGCTAAGGCTTGGGTCGTCCTGTTTTGGAGAGGATCCTGAGGATCTGCCTGGACTGCAGGTCCGGCTTAAAGACGATGCACTTGTTTCTGACCCCTGGCACTCGGTTCCAGCAGCAGCACGTAAGTACAGCCAGCAGGGAGAGGGGATCCAGTCAAGTTCAGCTTGGGCTCGGTTAGTCCTACCAATCTAATGGAAGAAGTCGTCCGTTCCGGGCTTCTCTAGTCTATACAAAATTGGGAGCTTCAGCACTGCAAAAGGGTTTCACCGGGCAAACCAACGATCCAGGAGGGCGCAGCAAGCTTCTCTTCCAGTTTCTTTCTTCAGATTCTTCATCCAGTGATCGACTGCCTTCTGTCCAAGAGACCTCTACTTTTATGCAGGTTTCTCCCATTCATTTGCAACCTAGCTGTCACTCACACAGCAGGGTGGCTGTCCACCAAGAAGAGCCAGCCAATCACCTTTGGGTGCATTTGTGTAAACAAGGAGACTAAGTACAGAGAGTTTCGGCACCTCTCTCACTTCCAGCCCTTCCAGACACGCTGGAGCTAGAGGCGGGTTTCAGCACTGAAGACCGCCAAAGACCAAACGAACAAAGGGACCAAACCTGGTTCGGTGTGCAGAGTGAACCCCCAAGACGATCCTCACGAGCCAGAAATGGTGAAAAAAGAAGACTGGGGCCACTTTGACAAAATGGGCACTGATGGGTGCAATACTGCAGGTGAGGATTCAGCCTGCGGTAAAAACACACAATGGTAGAAAAAATAAAAGCACTGCCAAAAGCCATTAATTGTATTGCGGGTAACATAAAATGTGTACACGAGTAAGTAGACAAAGGGGCTACTAGGTCCCCCCCAGCACGCCACATAAGATGGTGTGTGCTGGGTCTACAAAGAGAAAAAGTTAAGTAAAATCAATTTCACTTTACTACTCTTGGAAACTTTAGTTTATCCAAGAGAAGGTATTTAAACCTTAAGAGAATTACAAAGGACTTCCCTGTGACACTGCACTGAGGGCGCTGTGTGTCACAATACAAAAGGTGATGCCAAAGGACTTTGTCAGGCTCCAGAATCATAGAAGCACAGTCCAAATCAGATCAAAAATACACGAGAGTGAGAAAAAGGTCTCACTCACTCCAGGATAGACAGGCAAAAAGTCCCAAAGTCCAGCAAAAGAGCTGGGGGTCTCTAAGGTTGAAGGAAATTAGCACAGAAATTAGAATTCTCCCTAATACCATCCTCCACTAGCTGTAGGAAGCCCTAGCGCATTTCTCCTTCTGGGACATACTGAGCAGCTGTCCATAGACCAAAGGAGTACTTGTCAAAACTGCGAGCCACAGAGCCATACTGCCCGAAGTAAATGCTTTCTTTGCTAAGGCATTAACATTTTTTGCTTCCCTGTAGGGAGGCAGAGTGGACGTGGAAGATGCAGGTATAGACGAGAAAGTAGCAGCCTGCATAATCCCCTGTGGGGAAGGGTGAGAGGAGAAGTAGGAGGGGTCTCCTCTAGCAGGCATATATTTCCTGGAAATGGTGGAGCTCATGGGAGGAATGGAACAAGGGTTTTGCCACAATCGTGAAAGGATTGTCAATGGCAGGGTTTAAAGGCATATGGAGTTCTGTAGTGAGGTCTTCATCTAAAATGGTAGTAAGGTCATAACCTTGTATGGGCACCACTGATGAATGCAATCAGAGGGTGTCAATAACCCTTTCTATTTGAGCCCTGAATTTAGAAGTATTATGAACATGGGGCTGAGATTGCTGAAATTTGAGGTCTGGAGAGGTGTTCAGACCGCTGGCGTCATGGAGGCCTTGAGCCAGCTGTAAAAGCTGATTTTGGACGCCAAAATAATCAGCCCCTCCTGAACCCAGGTAAATACGGTCGACATACAACTGATCATCGGCGTCATTACTGCCGAAGAGATCTGCCATTGTGTCTAAAAATTCAGACTGGGGTTTTGGGGTGAATGTTATGTGAGACAGTTGTCGACATCGAGGGTTTGTCCCTCCGCACCGATATGGTGGATTGTCTGTGTCGATATCCTTGGATGCACAGGGTTGATCCGGCTTCCACTGAACCTCTTTCAGTGCCGAAAGATTTATCAGCACTGACATTGTCAGTACCGGGGCACTAGAGGGGTCGGATATGTTGAGCGCCGCTCTTGGCTCCGAAGTCTGCTGTGTGTATATGGGGGTGGGAGGGTGTGCTTTTTGAACTCTTCACACATGGAGATGTTGAAATCCTCCCACTCTTGGTGGGTGGTAGGCCCAGCCAACTGCTTACCTTTATCCGTCGATGTATCGGAGTCTCCACGATGGCATTGACACCTTTTCTTCTTTCGGGACGAGGAAGAATGGCTCCTCGAGTAGAACCGTTTCTTCTTTGGCCTATGTTCTTTTTCGGGGGTGTGCGCCCCAGTTTCGGCCTCCGAAGACCGAACAGTTGACGGCACCAGTGATTTTGATGGCGGTCGATCCAGATTGAGTTTTGCAGCTAGATAGCCTAGGGATTTGGGGTGCATTTTAGCGCACGACAGACACCAGTCAGTCCTGTGACCCGTGCCGAGGCACCAGCGACAATTCGTGTGCGTCAGTGATGGACATATTGGTGCCACAATCGGACCACCACATGGAACCCGATACCCGAGCGACCGTCATCTTGCATCAAGGAATTGAAATAAGTACAAAAGTTTTCTGACCGAAACGTTGAGTGAGTCAAAGATTCGCCTGTGTTCCCAAGCAGCGTGTTAGTGCAGGGAAAAAAGGAACTGAGGTTGGGGGGTAGTGAAGTGGTATTTATACGACGCCCGACGTCACCTCTGGAGCCGACGACCAGATGCCGAGCAAGACGGATCGACGTCTAGGGTCCACAATGCTCCCCGTCGAAAAAGTTCTGAAGCAGCAGAGCTGGAGGGAATATCTATCGGATGAGGAATCTGTGGGAGAAAGGCAATTCATTGAAACAGTGGTGCCTTTCCATGGAGTTCCTCCAGGAGGCAAATAGATCCACCAGAGGATGGCCCCATGTGTTGAAAACCACCTGCAGCACTTGGCCGTTCAATTACCAAACGTAATTATCCGCTCCCAGCCTGTTGAGTCTGTCCGCCTCAAAGTTGGACTCCCCCGGGAGGTGGATGGCCCTGAGGTAGATGTTTTCCAGGGCCCATTCCCACATGCTGACCTGGTAACTCCCTGCTTGTTGACATAGTACATACTGGCGGAGTTGTCGGTCTGTATCAGGACGGTCCTGCCCTCGATGAGCGGAAGGCCCAGAGGGCTTGCCAAATGGCTCTGAGCTCCAGCCAGTTCATATACGACTCCTGCTCCTGCCAGGTCCAGACTCCATGGACGCTGTGGCTGTCCACAGTGGCGCCCCAGCCCTCTAGGGAGGAGTCTGTAGTAATGGTGACCTGCGGAGTCAGCTGTCAGAATGGCCTGCCCATCCGCAGGTTGCAGTCCTTGGACCACCACTTGAGGTCCGAGTGGAGAGAAGGCAGTATGCTGACCAGCTCCGCTTTGGAGCCCCGCTTCCGATTCCATGAGCCTTTGAAGTGCAGCTGCAGTCTCCTCTTCTGGAGCCTTGTGTGTGGCACTGCCTAGAGGACTGCTGCCATGATACACAGTAGGTGCCGGTACCACCAAGCCGAAGTCACAGGTCTGGTAAGGAAGTGCGTTCTGGCCCGCTTGATGTCCGTAATCTTGTCCTCCAAGGGAAATAACTTCTCGGAGCTCGTATCCCAGATGAGGCTCAGGAAGGTGAGGCTCTGTGTGGGCTGCAGCTGAGACTTCTTGAGGTTGATGGTAAACCCCAGGTCATGGAGTGTACTCATAAGCACGGAGGAGGTGTGGACCACCCACTCCGGGGATCTTGCATGATTGAGCCAGTCGTCCAGGTACAGGTAGACATGGTGGCCCTGGGCCCCGAGGAGGGCTGCCACTGCATTCATGAGTCTGTTAAACACCCTGGGGGCTGAATTGAGGCCAAAGGGTAGCACCTTGTACTGGAAATGACAGCCCACGATCCTGAAGCGTAGGAAGGAGCGATCGGGCTGCCAAATCGGGACGTGTAGGTAAGCGTCCTTCAGATCCAGGGAGCACATCCACATTCCCTTGAATAGTGTCTCTGCAATGAGTGCTGGCTGTAACCATCTTGAATTTTTGAAGAGGAAGAGAGGTTGAGGGTGGAGAAGGCCAACAACGGATCTGCGTGAATTTTCCGTTGCGGAAAAGTCTGCGATGGAAATGTTTGCATGAGAAATGTACGAACCACAAAAGGTTGGTACATTTCCCATGCAAACATACATTAAAAACCCCTACAAAACCACACCCCCACCTACAACACACACCCAACATACCCCCACCCTACTTACCTTTGAAGACGCGCTGAGTCCCTGCGGCGCCAGTTGCCTTTCACTTCCGTGATCAGGAACCAGCGCTGCAGGTCCCTTTTTTTTTTTTTTTTACTTTTTTCGGGCAGCTGCAGGCTTTTCCCCCGCCACCCCAGCTCACTATACTGTAAAGTATAGTGTGCAGGGTGTTGCGGGGGACACCCCCGCAGCCCCAGGCCTTTTTTTTCTTTTGGTGGGGGGTAGGAGGGGTGTCCCCCGCAGCCCCCACTCACTGTAGTGAGCGGGAGTTGCAGTGGACACCCCCAGCCCCAAGTCCTACCCCACCGAAACACCTAAACACATACCACGAAAATTTTGAACTTTTGGCAGTTAGACCTTTTCGTGGTGTGTTTTTAAGATCTTTTGGTGGGGGTCAGACTTTTATAGTCCGTCATTTCGTACAATACCAACACAACTCTCAGGCCAGCCTGGTTCTTTTTTTGTATGGCAAAAATCCTGGAATAGAAGCCTAATCCTCTCTGGGAGGCTGGCATTTCTTCCACTGCCTGGATCTCGACGAGTGACCTGATCTCCACCAACAGAGTTGCCGTCCCAATCTGTGGGAGTGGAGGAAGGAGGAGAGGGAGGTATAGGAAGGCGGTAACCCGTGGATACTACGGAGAGGATCCACGGGTCCACAAGGTTTTGGCAGCAAAAACGCACGCGAGAGGCTAGCCTGCTGTCCCCTGGAGACAGGTGGACCCAGAGGGGCACGACATGCCTTTTTGCTCTCTGAGGCTGCTGCTGAGGAGGGGGACTGGAAGAAGCCCTTGCCCCCCGCCACACTTTTTGCTGCTTGCACCAGTGCTCACTTGGCGAGCGGTCAGGTTGTCTCGACTTCTGTTCCTGGAATCCGCTGAACCAGCCAAACGCCCACCCCCTATCGGAGCGTTGATGTGACTGGGTGTACGCCTTGGGCTTGGCTTTGGTAAGAATAAAGACTTAGCGGTTTGCAAACTGTTCTTATTATCCAATTCCTCGTCAGTGGTAGAGTGGAAGAGGTCACTACCCTAGAAAGGAAGGACCAATATGCGTTCCTGGTCATCAGGATTGAACTTAGTAGCCCAAAGCCAGGCGGTCCTTCTCATGTCCGTGGTGAGGCAGATGCCCCGGCAGGAGGTGTCGATGTGGGCCACTGTGGACTCCATGATGTCCTGAGCTACAAGCTTGGCTCTCCTAGACCCACCTTAAAGCGTGATTGACTTTTCGCTGCGAGTTCTGGAAGGAAGTCCGATATTTCCAGCCACAGCCTCTAGTTAGCTGCTGCAAGCATGGCATCCGTGTTGGCTTGATGCAGGTGCAGGGAGCTGTTGGAGTATAGCTTTTTCCCGTACGTCTCCAAGATTTTCTCCTTGCTTAGCAGCACGGAGGACGAGGCGGCCGAGGACGACTGAGGCTTAGAGTAGAGTGACGCTGCAGTGATCACCGATGAGAGCATCTGGGGGTGTGTTGAGAGCAAAATTGTATCCCCTTCCATCTGTCTATACTTGGCATTGATGCACCGATTGACAGCTGGGCCGAGTGTGGCTTTAGCCAACCCTTCTTGGCCAGAGCAACGACATCCTTCTGCATTGGGGACACCCGTCTTGGTAAGGGGTCTAGGGAGAGGACCTCTGCCAGGATCCTCTCCTGGGGCTGCTCTACCTCAGGATGAGGTAGGCCCAGATATATATTCTGCCAAACCTGCAAGCCTGTCGTGAAAGGCCTTTGCTGAAGACGGTGCATCAGGGTCCTCCTCCCCGTCTGTATCCACCTGTGTGTCAGGATGGTCCGCCGCGGGAGGAGGGGTGTTGGGTGCCGAGGGCTGCGGTGTGGAGCCCGCAGCCTGCTGTAGTGGCTGGATAGGAACGGGCTGCATTGGGGGCATATTTGAAGTAGCCGCAGATGGGGCTGCGCTGGGGCCTGTGGCGCCGGAGGTATGACTATGGGCACTGGTAGAGTGACCGGAGGGAGCAAGTCCATGGCTGCATCCCTTAGGATGGCCCCCATCTGGGGGGTCCGCATCAGCCCCAAAAACCTCTCAAAGAACCTGTCCTCGGAGGCGGAAGAGGAGGCAGGGGATACTGACGAAGTGGCTGGGGGCTGCTGGGGCCAGAGCACACTCAGACTGGGTTGCAGGGGGAACCTGCCCTGCGCTACTGATGGATAGACTGTAGGCCACATATCTGGTTGACACCAGATCCCACCATGACACTCGTTCATCCGCCTGCTCTGATCCTAGGAGTGGCAGCAGACGAGCGGTCATGTTGTCTGGCCTGGCAGCCATTTTATTGGGCTGCATGCCACGTGCCAGAGACTTGGTGCATGGCCCTTCGGATACAGCTTCACCCAAGACTCTTGGTGTTGGAGCATGAGGACTATCCTGCACCTTCGGTCTAGGACTGGAAGGCGCATCACTCTTGGCATTGTCGCCGGTAGTGCTAGGTGCAGGCCTCCCCTCGGACATGGAGCCGGTACTAGGGTGTAGCCCCTCGGGTGTAGAGAACCATTCGGTTCCTCAGCACGGATACCGGTAGGGTCAGGAGACCCCTCGGCTGCAAGGCCAGTAGCTGGGTTAGCCTCGGTGAGTGTGCTGGTAACAGAATCGCGTGGTTCCTCCCACTTGGGCGTTTCCTCGGGAAGAAGTCGCCCTTATGGGGTGCAATGGAAAATAACGGCCCGCCCTTGGGCCTCGATGTCTGCTGGCCAAACGTCTCCAAGTCCACTGGAGGCGACACTTTGAAGATTTCTATCCACCTGGCAAGCCTGTTCTTCAGTGCGCGTAGAGTCAAAGTTTCACACGGTGCAACCCTCCCAGCCGTGGTCAGGGCCAAGGCAGCGGAGGCAAAGAGCGTGGGGGTCAGTCAGACGTGGGAAAGAGTCCCTCACATACTGGACAGCTGCTGAAACCCGCTGAAGTCGACATGCGCCGGGGAGGAGCGTGACGCCGGAGGACCAAGTACCTAAATGACAAATAAAGACAAAAAGATAAGAGAAAAATCCATGGAAGAGCGCGTGGAATTACATGGCAAGGCCAAATCCAGGAGCGCTGGTGAAATCGGCCCGTTCCCGTCAATGCAGAAAAAGGGACTGAGGAGTGGTGCCGGTGGGCGGAGTCAGGGTCACGCATGCTCCCACGGCTACACCCCCGCATGCCTAAATTTAAAGGGGAAGAAGGTTTTTCTGGTGAAAAAGGTTCTGTCTCCCGTCCCCAGGAAGGGACGCCCATACATTATGGAGGATAGGGGACGGGACGCAAGAGTACCAGGACACACCACCCACTAACCCAATTCTTCAAATCTCTGCATACCTAATTCACCCAAAAATGCACACAACCATCTCTCCCCCAGCAAACCGCACGCACGTCACCACAACAACCAACAAACAACACAAACAGCACCAACAGCACACAAGGTCTGGCACTGGTCTGATACTCACACCAAAGCTCAGCACATGGTGTACACTGAACTGAAGCTGCCAACAGCACACCACTTCTCTCTCTCTCTCTCTATCCTACTCCTTCACCCGACTAACCCACCAGCCCGCCTCTTGTTTTACAGACCTGCCAGAGCACCTGGGGACCAACTCCATTGGGGACCGTGAGCAATATAAATACCTTTAACATTAACATTTAACATAACGCACCTTATACCGTACTCTAGTTCGGTTTCTAAATGCGGATCCGGGATTCAAACCTCTGTTGCTCTGCGTGGTCTAGCTTCCAAGACCAGCGCGTTGCCCCTGTGCTACCCTCCATTCATGAGAGAGCTTTTGGCAGAGAAGAGCACCCTCTATTTTGGTTGAGTTTAACATCAGAGTGTGGGAAGCCATTCAATATTTAATGGCAGAAAGACAGTTTGAAATGTTGATAGCGATCAGAGGAGAGTTCAGGAAAAGAGATGATTTGGCTGTAGTCTATGAAGAGTTGGTACAAGAAATCAAAGGAAAAGATTAGTGCCCGAAGAGCAGAGTTGTAGAGTGCAAAGAGGAGAGGACTCAAGACAAATCCCTCTGGAACACCAACTGTTAAGAGGGGTGAGTAGAAAAGTGGTGCTCCAGGAGACCGAGAATTGGCGACATGCCAGGTAGGATTCAATCCAGTTACGGGCTCAATCGCAAATCCCAAGAAGAAAGAGTATTGAGGAGATCAGGATGATCGACAGTGTCAAAGGCAGCGGACAGGTCAAGGAGAATTATGGTAAAGGGTAGGTTGGAGTGCTTAGTAGAGGAGATGGAGACATTCATGAGAGCAATTTCCGTGTAGTGACAGGAGCAGAAACCAACTTTTAGTGGGTCTCTAAGACATTGGTAAAACAGTTGAACACAACCCTTTTCGAGCACTTTAAAGTAGTGCAGAAGGAGAGACAGGGAGAAAGGTAGCTGTAGATGTGGGTCAGCCCCTTGCTTGTTTAGGAGATGACCGTGGCAGTTTTGAAAATAGAGGGCAAGCAAACAGAGTCAAAGACAGGCTGAAGAGTTCAGCGACATGAGAGGCCACTAAAGGGGCAACAGGCTTGACTAGCTAATGAGCAAAAAGGTCTGATGGGGCACAAGATGGGTTAGCCTTCGTCAGTAGAGATAGGATTTCGTCAGTATTAGTGTGACTAAAGTGGGCGATGGAGGCAGAGGATGATGGTTGAGTAGGCGAAGAATATCGAAGGACGGAGTGTGAGGACGGTTTTTAAATGTTTGCAGCAAAGTATTCAGCTAAGTCATCAGCTATGAGAGTGGAGTCGATAGTCTTAGGTTTAGGAGGAGCGAGTTTAGGATGCCCTGTATCCAGCAAAGATGGTTGGATTGAGTCAATGAGTGTGCAGTAGAAATCCGTTTTTGCTCTATCAAGAGAGGACTTGAGAGGGGGTCAGGGCAAGAGGTAGAGTTTCAGGACCTCATGAGAGTGGGTACGCCTCTATTTGCGCAGCAGCCAAAAACTAACTGTACTCCCTTGTGTTTGTGTAGTGCAACAAAACTTTCCTTGACTGACAAGGAAAGCTTCCTTATATAAATGTTACTTTAAAAGAGCTTTATATATTGGTTCAAAGGGAGGCTGCATTACTTTATGTAGTATTGTATTTATATCCCAACCCAGTGCAAGGTTTTCCGCCGGAGGGTGGGTATGTTTTACTCCTTCCATCAAAGCTTTTAATTCTGGAACTTTCCACCAAGGTAACTTGGGTTGAGATGTGGTGAAAGCTGTCAATGTTGCTAAAAGAACTTTAAGTGAATTGTAAACTAGACCAGAGCCGAAAAGGTGAACCAAGTAGGTGACAATATGTGCCGGGGAACAATTAATGGGGCTGATATTTTTTGTGTTACACCAGATGACAAACCTTTTCTACTTATTATAAACAAGTCTGGTGTTTGGTTTTCTAGCTTTACACAGTATCGCCATACACTGTGCAGATAATTGTAAATGTACAAACTATGACCCCAAGAACCATGCTTCGAAGGTGATAATTTGAGGGTCTAGATGGGTTATTTGTTGGCTATTGTACATTGTGAGATGGACAAAGTTTGATTGGTGGAAAAGGAGCTATGTTCAGTAAGTAGGAGTAAACAGTTGCCTTGGCCACATTGTAGTAAGAGCAATGAGGATCGTAAGCAAATATCCCTGACTTGCTCATCCACAGAGCATTGGTAAGGGACCCCTATTTGGGTACCTGGATGCGAAGTTTAGGAATTCTTTGTATGCCGCTTGTTAGGAAAGAATGTTCTTTGTGCTGCTTTCCCTCCATGCGGAAAAGTACCCCCTCCTAGCCTCTATTTGCGTAGATGAGGCTCTCTTTGCTAGAGATTTCTGTGTACAACACATCGTCATGTGTAATTTTGGAAATATCCTTAGATTTATGATCTGTAGAAAAATGATTCTGTGCTAGACTTCAAAACGTGTTCTTGTAACTTTGTTCTCCTTTTTGACTTAAGCATTGAATGTTACACTGTCAACTTAGGGCGCAAGGTAGTTTGCTCAGAAGTTAACCTTGGCTGGGCGTCATCTGGATTAACTTTGGGCCAGTGTTTTTCCTATGCAGCCTTAAGGATGCCAGGGGATACTGCCACTGTGCAACTTAACATTGACCCTCCTAAGTTGGGTGATGGCTGAGAGGAAACGTTCAGCACTACCAGCCTAGATTGCTCACAGATATGCCCTGTTCCTCAGCCTCAAAATCTTGTGTGTTAGTGGTACATTCGCCCAAAGATTTTCTGCCTGCATAGTTTCCTCCTGTTAGGAAAGATTAATCTTTTTGCAGCTTTCCCTCCAGAGTGTCGACCAGACCAGATTCTAGAAATCTATCTTAACACTGCCCAATGTTTACTTTTATACTTTAAGTGTCATCGGCTTAAAGAGCTTACACGCTCAACGCAGACTCAGTGATCCATTGGAAGACAACTGTTGAACACCGGGTGCATGTCCTTTCAAGGAAACTTTGCGTTACAAGATGGTCAGAATTTAAATGTATTATTCTCCATGGGAGCCAAAGAAACAGAGCGCGCTGCAGAGTAAAACTATGGGGGTATAGAGACATTCTATAACTAGCGCAACTATGTTCACACATTTTTTGTAAATCCCCCCACCCACCTCACTTTGACTTCTGCTGGAATGCCTTTCTGCATGATCTAGCTATGCTGGTTCTGTTGCTTGACTAGGTCGAAGAGAGTGGCCTTAAAAGTCTCGATTGGCCTTAAAAGAAATGGCAGCATTCAATGTCTAGAACTTAAGAATTCCTGCATTTAGCTTCCAAACTAATATTGACAAAAAACTATCTGAGGACGTGGGTAATCTAACATAGGGTAGGGGTATTGTAAAATGCATGTACCTGTTCAACGCCCCCTTTTGAAAAATCAAAACAAGGTGCAATACTGTGCACCAACTACTAGATGGCGACCCATGCAAAGCATGTGAATCTAAGATTTATAAGCCTCAGAAATATATATGTACATATATGGGATATATTACTCACCGTAATAGTATTTGATGCTTGTATTTGCATAGATTCACATGCTCTGCATAGTCCAACATTTAGTGGTAGTCATGTAGTAGTACAAGATTTGTTTTAGAAACTCGAAAAAGGACATTGACTGGGCGTTCGTAATACTATCCCTAGTGCAAGGTCTACAGTACCCATTCGCCTTCACACGTCGAGGTTCCTCAGATTGTTTCTGACATGAGATTGCATGAAGTGTAGCTTGAGTACAGATGTGATAAAGCAGAAAGACATCCATGCGCCTTCGAATCCAGGGGAGGAAGGGTGGGCAAATGTGAATCTAAGCAGATACAAGCATCAGAAATAAGATTACGGTGAGTAAAGTACCACTTTCCGAGGCTTGTGCATCTGCTTAGATCACATGTTCTGCATAGATTAGTGAGCAGTATCTGGAGAAGGGGGTGGGATGTCAGCAGGTACATCGGCAAATAGATGGTTTAGCACTGCTTGTACCACCTTGAAATTTGCTTTAGAGTGAGTATTAATGCAATAATGCTGTGTGAAGGTATGAATGGAACTCCATGTAGCTGCTTTCCAAATGGCATCTAGGGGGACGTTTTGACATGAAGGCTAAGGTAGTTTCTGCACCTATAGAATGAGCCCTGGGAGTGAAATGAAAAGCTCTTTTGGATATGGAATAGAGTTGTATGCATTTGACTATCCATCTAGAGATGGCTTTTTTAGGAAGATGATCACCTTCTCTACCAGGTGCTATGGCAACAAAGAGCTGGTCTGTTTTCCTTGGGGGTTTTGTCTTGTACATAGTAGAAGACTGCCCTCTGTACATCTAGGGATTGGAGGCTTCTTTCAGCTGAATTGGATAGATTCTGAAAGAAGTTTGACAGATAAACCTGCAACTTTGAAATGAACTTGGGTTAAAACCTAGGATGTATTCTGAGGGCAACCTTTTCTTTGTGATGGCTACTGGGAATACAGTTTTGTAAGTCAAATGTTTTAGGTTGGCTTTGTACTTTTTCAATCGCATGTATCAGGTGAGCGAGCCTCCCCTGCCCACAGAGCCAACTTTGCCCTTTAATTTCACCCCTGCGGCACAGCGCTGGTTTCCAAACTCCCTCTCCCCACTGTACCTTGTCCCGCCTCCCAGCCCTCACATGCGCCCGATTGGTCCCAGTCAGCATAATAGACAGCCCGACCAGGGCAGCTCCTACAGTCGAGGAGCTCCTACTCTGTCTGCAGGTGTCAGCAGGGGAGGCCAGTGGTCAGCCGTCAACCAGCAGTTACTATCAAGGTAGGTTTGGCCTGGGTGGGGAGCAGAGCAATCACTGTATTCCGGAAGCCCTGCCACTCTACCTACCCTCAGAACCTAGCACAGCATACTGTTAGTACTAACCAACTTCAAAACTAGTGAGAATTGGGGATTCTTTTACCAGAGTCACATCTAGAGATGACTATGACCATTGGCCTCTGCCACATTAAGATAGAACTGTGATTGCTAGCCTGCGCCACACTGGGACAGAGCTGTGGATATCGGCCTGCATCGCATTCAGAGAGAATTCTTAATGTTGCCCTGAGTCACACAGAGGACTGTGATCATTAGTCTCCGTCACATTAAGATAGAAATGAGTACTGCCTGTGTAATATTAGGCTAGAACTGTGGATATTGGCCTACTCACCATCTAAAAAAGATTGCGAACATTTCCCCCGAGACACATTAAGGCAGAACTGTGATTTTTACCTTGAGTCACATCTAGAGGGAACTGTAATTACTGGCCAGTACCACATTAACGATAGAACTGTGCATTATCAGTATCTTTATCCTGCGTCACACAGAGTGGATCGTGATTACCACTGTGTGCCACATTAGGATAGAATGGCAAAAAGGAATACTGACCCAGGTCTCGCCTAGATTGTGATTATTAGCCTGCGATCTAGAGAGAATTGTGACTAATTAACCTGTGCAACATTTAAGTATAAATGTGAACATTAGCCTGCCCCAGATCCTGAGAGGATTGTGAATAAAAAACTGCTTCGCAACTAGAGCAGAGAACATTAGTCTGCGCCACATCCAGAGAGGACCAGGAATATTGACCTACTTCCCATCTAGAGGGGTCTGTGGATCACAAATCCCCCTGCCTCACATCCAGATAGGACTACAAATAATAGCAGACATAACAATTGTGTTTACAAACCTGGGAATCCTCCCAGCCTCATATCCAAATAAGTTGGTGAATATCAGTTTATGTAACTACTAGAGAGGATTGAAATTATAAACGTCTAGTGCAACTAAGAAAGAATTCCAAACACCAGCCAGACCCACATCCAGAGAGGACAGTGAACAATAAGCTATTTCCCACCGAGAGAAATCTCTAAAATGTCCTGAAGATTACCCGCGTCCCATCTAGAGAAGAATGGGAACATTAACCTGCCTCGCCCCTGGAGAGGACACTGAATTTCATCACTTTCAGAGAGGATTATACATTTTGCTCAAATGAACAGCTAGAGAGTTTGTCCTAGCTATATACCCTCCGACTAGATCATCCCCACAGCCACCATCTACACATAGTTTATTCCCCTTTGCCATATATAGAACCAGATACACAATATCTAGCAAGCCACACCCCCAGACAACCTGCAAGCTTGTATCAGCCAAACCCACCCCAGATTAAACCTGGGAGACAGTCGGACTTAACACGAAAGACTGAGTGTGCGTGACAATAGCACCATGCCCATATTCAAACAAGCAAGGAAGCAAAGAACCGAACAAAACGAATCATGAAAAGCACCTACAATCGCACAATCATAAAAAAGAAAACAATAACAAAAAAACAAGCCAACCGGGAAAAGCACTGCACGTGGGATACCGCCCCTGCAACCTCAAAGGAAACAAACCAACCAATTAACAAGGAACCCAACTCTGACAACCCAAACAAAAACCAAAAAAAAAGGGGAGTAATACTCCGACATCAACCATACAACCTACCGCCAACTAACACAATAATGGAACAAAAACGAATAGGACCACGAGAAAGACAAATGGGAGAGAGAACAAACCCAACTGAACACCACCACAGATCCACAACTGTGGAATACACCCCCACTAACAAGACTGAAAACAGAACTACCGCCGGCAGAAGATAAAGGTCTCCATACCTCGCAAACAACCACTCACCGGAACAAACCAACCCAACGAACGAATCAAGAAAGACCAACAGAACACAGAAACCGCGAGAGGATCGGAATCGGCACTCCTATCCATCTGGGATGACAAAGACAAAAACCGACTCAAACCCAACCTCTGCCCTGATTCTGCTCAACCTCTCAGAAGCATTCGACACAGTAAGCCATGACACCCTCATTAGGAGATTAGAAGAAATAGGTATAACTGACTTCACACTTCTCTGGATAAAATCATTCCTAGCAAACAGAACAGACACTGTCTGGATAAAGCCCTTCAAATCTGCTCCATGAATGAACGACTGCAGAGTACCACAAGGATCCTCTCCATCAACACTGTACTTCAACATCTAACAGACTCTGCTAATAAATAGAAAAATGACAATGCATTACTTACCGTAAAAGCATTTCTGATGGTTGTATCTGCTTAGATTCACATGCTGTGCATAGGTCCGACATCCAGTGGTCACTGCGGAGTATTGCATTTTGTTTTTCGTAGTCGAAAAGGGGATGTCGACAAGGCGTGTCTGTAACACTATCCCTATAGTGACGTGCGTTGTACCCATAATCCCTCACGCATCGAGGTCCCTCTGTTTGTATTTTTCTGCCCTGAGGGAGCCTTCTAGACGTGAGTGAGTACAGAAAAGAGAGAGATATAGAAAAGGATGTCTATGTTCCTTCCATCCGAGCGAGGAGGAAGGGTGGGCGCATGTGAATCTAAGCAGATACAACCATCAGAAATGCTTTTACGGTAAGTAATGCATTGTCTTCTGATGTTTGGTAATCTGCTTAGAATCACATGCTGTGCATAGACTAGCGAGCAGTACCCGGAGTTGGAGGTGGGTTGTGAGAAGGAACAGTAGAGAAAAGATGTCTTAATACTGCTTGTCCCACCTGGGAATCAGATCTAGAGTGGGCATCTAGACAGTAGTGTTTTGTAAAGGTGTGTACAGAACTCCAGGTTGCCGCTTTGCAGATGGACTCAAGGGGAACATTTGCAATTAATGGTATGGATGCCCCAGTGCCTCGAGTAGAGTGTGCTCTTGGCTTGAAGGGTAGTTCTCTCTTAGCAAGAGTGTAACAGAGAGTGATGCATTGTACAATCCATCTAGATATAGTGGATTTTGAAACTGCATCTCCTTCTCTTCCTGCTGCCACCGAGACAAAGAACTGATTAGTCTTTCTCAGTGGCCTAGTTCTTTCCATGTAAAACATGACAGCTCTGCGCACATCAAGTGTATGCAGGCTTTTTTCTCCTAGATTTGAAGGATTTTGAAAGAACGTTGGTAGTTCTATAGACTGGTTGACATGGAATTTGGAGATGAATTTCGGTGCGAACCTTGGGTGTGTGCGTAGAACAACTTTATGTTTGTGAACTGTTACAAAGGGGTCTAAAACCGAAAGGGCATGTGGTTCACTTACTCTCCTAATGGAGGTAATAGCGATTAGGAAAGCAGTCTTAACGGTGAGATCTTTAAGAGTTGCCTTGTGCATGGGTTCAAAGGGTGACCCCATGAGCCTGGTGAGTACCACATTTAGATCCCAGCCAGGAGCTGGGTTTGCTATTGGAGGGTGTATTCTCTTTACCCCTTCCATGAAGGCTTTGATTACTGGGATCTTCCACCACGATACTTTGAGTTGTGAAGTGGTGTAAGCCGAAAGCGCTGCCAGGTGTACTTTAATAGAATTGAATACTAGACCCGAGTCCAGTAAATGGGTCAGGTACAGAATAATTTGTGTGGGAGAGCAGTCAACGGGGTTGATACTCTTCCCTCTACACCAGATGACAAATATTTTCCATTTGTTAGAATAGCAGTGACGAGTGTTAGGCTTTCTGGCCTCTCTGAGGATGTCCATGCACCTCTGTGGAAGTTGTAAATGTCCAAATTCTATGACCTCAGGAGCCAGGCTGCTAAGTTCATGGTCTGAGGGCATGGGTGCAGTGTCCTGCCCCTGTCTTGTGACAGCATGTTGTACGGGCAGGGCAGTTTCACTGGAGGAGATAGAGACATCTTCAACAAGTGAGCGAACCATGGCTGTCGGGCCCACATAGGGGCCACCAGTATCATGGTAACTTGTTCCTGGTGCATCTTGTGCACTATCTTGTTGAGAAGGGGAGTCGGGGGAAAAGCGTAAACAAATTTCCCTGACCATGGAATCGATAGACCGTTCCCCTTGGACTGGTTCTGGGGTACCTGGAGGCGTAATCTTGGCATTGAGAGTTTTCCAGAGTTGCGAACAGGTCTATTTCTGGGAAACCCCACTGTGTGAAGACGTCGAAGACGAAGTCTTCTTGTAACCGCCATTCGTACTCTACGGGCAGGGGGAAGTCTCTGCCGAGTTTGTCTGCTAGCAGATTGAGTTCCCCTGGTACATGTTGCGATAGTAGGAACATGTGTTTGAGAGCCCACTTCCAGATGTTCTGGGACAGCTTGGACAGTCATGGAGAGTGAGTGCCCCCTTGCTTGTTGAGGTAGTACATGGCTGTGGTGCTGTCTGTGAGGACCATCACTGTCTTTCCTTGTAGGTGTTCCTGAAAGGCTTTCAGTGCTTTGAACACCGGTAGTAGTTCCAGCAGGTTTATATGCTTGGATGCTAAGCTCGGAGTCCACGCTCTGTGAGCAGTCTGATGGGATAGGTGAGCCCCCTCATCCTGTAAGGGATGCGTCTGTGGTTAGAGTGGCTTCCACTGCGGGTGTGGCAAAAGTTTTCCCTAATAACAGGTTTTCTTTTGTCCACCACCGTAGCGAGAGAACCAAGGCCTGCGAGACCACCACTAGATCGTCCCATTGTCCGCTGGCCTGACACCACTGCCTGTTGAGCCACTCTTGCATTGGGCGCATGCGCAGGCGCGCGTGAGGTACCAAATAAATACATGACGCCATCATTCCTAGCAAGCGCATTGCTTTGTGTACCGTCACCTCTCGACCTGCCACATAATGAGGGATCTGAAACAGCATGTTTTGGACCCTCTCGTTGGAGGGGAAGACGAGGCCGTCCTTTGTTCGAATTAGAGTCCTTAGGAATTGTTTGATTTGGCTGGGGTCTAAGCTGGACTTCTTTTCGTTGATGGAGAAGCCCAGTTGGAACAAAAGGTCTATGGTCTTTTGGGTATTGGAGAAGCATGTTTCGTAAGAATCCCCTGTTATGAGCCAGTCGTCGAGGTAAGGGTATACCGGGATGGATAACCTGCGCAGGTGGGCCGCTGCCACTGCCAGTACCTTCGTGAATACCCTTGGTGCAGATGCTATCCCGAAGGGTAGTACTCTGAACTGGTAGCGTTTGTTCTCTATCTTGAACCTGAGGTATTTTCTGTGCGCTGGCAACATTAAAATATGAAAGTATGCATCTTTCATGTCCAGTGTTGTCATGTAATCCCCCTGTGATAACAGTGGGATTACTTCCTGCAAGTTCACCATACGAAACTTTTGGGGTTTGACAAACTTGTTCGCTGGGCGCAGATCTAATACAGGGCGCATGGTTAAGTCCTTTTTGGGTACAAGGAAGTACACTGAATAAATACCTTCTGTTACCTGAGATAGGGGGACAGCCTCTATAGCTTCTTTTTTCAGTAGCTCTTCTACTTCTTGTAGAAGAATGGTGAGGTGTTCCGGTGTCATGCGTCGGTTCCGTGGGGGTCTGTACTTCGGGGAACTGTTGAATTCGATGCAGTATCCGTGGGCTATGGTGGATAATACCCAGCGGTTTGACGATATTCCCTCCCATGCTGAAAGGAACGATGTTAGCCGGCCCCCGACCGGTGATGCATGGGAGAGGACCCGAATCTACGGGTCATTTGTTGGTATTGGGCGCGGAACCTTTGGGGCTGGAGCCGCGACCTCTTCCCCTGCCACGGCGTTGGCCTCTTTGACTGAACTGGGTGTGGTTACCCTGGTTAGAGGGCCAGTTGGTAGCAGAGTAAAATTGCTGTTGGTTTTGCTGCTGGCGTTGGCCACGAAAGGAGCGTCTATTGCCATAGCTGCGTCTGTTAGGGGGCCTGGAAATTTGGTCAAGAGTTTTGATGGTATCAAACTCTTTCTTCGCATGTTCTAGGGCCTCATCAACTGCTTTCCCAAACAGATGTGTTTCTTCTTTGGGCTTATTTATCAGGGAAGCCTGGGTTTCCGGCTTAAATCCCGAATTGCGCAGCCAGACATGGCGTTTGAGAAGTGTTCCCTGAACCAGGAAACGGCCAGCCGTCTCTGCGGCATCTAAGGAGTTCTTTACGATGCCCTGGTTTACAAGAGTTCCCTCTGAGATTGAAGCTAACAGGCGTGAACGCAGGGGTTCTGGTGCGTCCTCTGCTTCGCTGCGCAGCTTGCTCCACTGTGCATCTGCGTAGCTAGCTAGTAGGGAATTATTTGCAATCCTAGTTGAAAAGGCGGCGGACGTCGTGATTCTCTTCCCAAGTGCGTAGAGCTTTTTGCCCTCTTTGTCAGGTGGTGCCTCACTAGTGGATAGGGGGTCCCCTGCTCTTTTCCTTGTATTAGTAACTACGAGGGAGTCCGGAATAGAATGGCCTCTGATGTACAACGGGTCAGAGGGCGAAGGGCTTAAGAGCTTTTCTATCCTAGGATTGACCCCTCTGACTAAGGCAGTATTTGAAAGGGAAAGAGTTATTCTTCTCTTTATAGAAGCCAGGAGCGGAATAGACTAACAGGGGCTTTTTCTTTAATAACTTTCTCTACAAAGTCTATGTCAGGAAGAGTCTCCTCTGTGCCTATTTCAAAATGCGCTGCTGCCTTGCGCAATAGTACATTAAGTGAAGGTTGGTCATCTATGGGAGAGGTGTTTCCAATAGGTGAATCCTTGGGAGGAGAAGGGTGAAAGACATCAGGGTCTGAGTGCACTGATGGGGATTGCCAAGGCTTCGAGGTAGCTGTATCTTCTTCGAAAGCTCCTGCACTAGTGTAAGGATCTTCTTCAAACCCCTCTTCCTCATGTTCTTCCTCTCCACCCAAACACTCATCATCCTCCTGGAGGTATTGCTCCTCTTCCGTGAGGTCATATACGTCTGTAGAAGGGGGAAACAGCCTAGGAATTTTGAACCTAGGGTCATCCTGGGGCCATTCTCTTAGTCTTTTGGGTGTGGGTGGGTTTTGGTTTCCCAAAAACCTTTCCATTTTCTCCATACAAGAATGGAGTCTTTCAAGGGTCTCATGGGGGACCCCTGAATAGTCTAGAGGGGGGAAATCAGTGTTTTCACCTTCAAAACGCTTAGAACGCTCCCACAGCGTCGAAGAAAGGTTTCCGTCGCCATCTGAAAAGCCCTCCGGTAGTTCCGAAGTGCCCTTAGATGAAAGGGGCAGTTCCTGGCTACTCTTATGCTTTTTCGGCGTTTCTATAGCTTTTTGTGCGGTATTCGACGTTTGTTTCGTCGTCCGCTTACGCGTGTCTTCGGAAACAATTCTCGCCAGGCTCTCGACAACGAGTTTGTCAGTAGAGGACTCTGGTGTCGACGTTGCCTGCGTTACGCGTTGTTCCTCGACGGCCGCTCTATGGAGCGTTACGTCGGATAATTTTGGGGTAGCGCCCGTGTTTGGTGAAAGCCCAATCGCTGGTCGCGGCTGCGTTTGCGGGTGGGGCTTGAGACCCTTACAGTCTGAGGTAGACGCCGGAGTGCCCTGCGTCCCCTTCGGCGCTGATGGATCCTTCGTCTTCGACGAAGAAGAGCCGTGGGTTGTGTGCTTAGGCCTATGGGGTCTGTGTGCGTCCTTGTCACCGGGGTGTTCATCCCCATGAGCAGGGCGTGAGCCGAGCCCGTCGGGGACGGACGTCGAGGATCGCGAGCGCTCCTTCTGGGGGTTAATGACTTCCGTAACGGACGTCGAGTTATCACCCTCCTCGTCACTTTCTGTAACAGCGGTGGCGGGTGAAGAAACTGACTTCGACATAGCGTAGTCCGCCCACCTCTTAACTTTGCGTTCTTTAAGAGTTCTTCGTTTCAAGAGCTTACAGGCCGCGCAGCTGTCCTCCTTATGATCGAGGGGCAAGCAACGATTACAGAGCTTGTGTTTGTCCTTCCAAGTGTATTTGCCCCTACAGCGTGGGCAAAACTTAAAAGGTGTCCTCTCCATAGCTGAGGCAATAATAACTGGTGATAACAACCACAAGGGAAAGATAGGGGAGAAAGAAAGACATTCTCAAAGAGAAGATAAAAGTTCGAACCCCCACTCTCCCTACTGTATGTTGGCCGGCGAGGCCAGGCCACGTGTTCGGCAGCGCCGAAGGATCTCCTCCGTCTCTTCCCCTCCGTCGAAAACTTGCTCGGCGGAGAAATAGCTTCACAGCTAACGTCAACGGGAGGGATCTTTAACAATATAATAAGTATAATTAAGGACCGAGGTCCATAGTAAGTATTTGCAATGTCTCTCTAGGAGCTCCGCGTAAGGCGACCAGAAGCTGGGCGGAAAAAACAATCTGAGGGACCTCGACGCGTGAGGGATTATGGGTACAACGCACGTCACTATAGGGATAGTGTTACAGACACGCCTTGTCGACGTCCCCTTTTCGACTACGAAAAACAAAATGCAATACTCCACAGTGACCACTGGATGTCGGACCTATGCACAGCATGTGATTCTAAGCAGATTAACAAACATCAGAAACAATATTACATGCTACAACTATGCAGACACTCAAACCATCTACAAAATCGAAGATGCACAAGAACACTCAACTCTAGGAGAATGTCTCAAGAAACCTACGGCTGGATGAACACCAACCACCTAAAAAATTCCTTCCAGGAAAGACAGAAATCATGATTATATCCAAAAACCAAGAGAACACACCATCAAATGTGTACAAAAACATGGGCGTCCTGATGGACAACGCACTAACATTAGAACCACAAGTAAACGCAATAATTAAGAAATGCTTCTTCCTCCTTCACTCACCTAAAGCAATCCAACCATTCCTGTCCTTCACCCACAAAACACTGACAACCGTCACCCTCATTATGTCAAGAATCGACTACGCCAACAGCTTCTACCTCAGAATGCCGGAAACCTGCTGACGAAACTACAACGCATCCAAAATGCAGCAGCCAGACTCCTCCTAGGAGAGACCATATCAAACCAGCGCTACAAATAACCATCTACAAGCCAACGACACTCCTTAGATCAAGCAATGAAATCCGCCTGGAACCGAAGTCATACGCTAGGAAAAAATTGGGGGCTCCCATTTGTTAGGCAAAGTTTGTATTGAGTACCTTCTGGGACCACTATACACAACTAGGACTACAGGTGTAAGCAAAACTAACCTTTGGTATAAGTCTGTACCACACAGTTTTTGGTAGCGAGCTGAGCAGCGAGGCTCATCTCAAGAGGGAATGTGAGCTTGTAAGGGTGTTACACAGAGGTCAGATGGACACTTATACTCAAGGTTTCTTGGTAAAACACTTATTAATTTATTACACAGTCAGTTAGAAAACATTTACTAAAAGGAGGTAATCAATATCACACAAAAATATACTAAAGTACTTCACACTAACCAGTTCTGAAACATTTAAACTACTTAGAAGTAGGAGCAAAATGGCATTCCGAGCATTTGAAGTAGGAGCAAAAAGGCATAAGTTAATAAAACGAATAATAGAGTTACTTTAAAACAGTGCAAATAGTTTGAGTTCACCAGAGGAGTTGATTCAATGCAATAGGTAAAAACGGTTCAGGTATTTAAACGGAAAAGTCTTTGCCACGGTTCTCAGAAGTAGTTCAAAGAAGAAAGGTTCATATGTCGGGTCACAAGTTGACTAGGGCTGCAAGTTTCCAAAACTGTACGGACTTTCGCAGTGAGAGGCAAGTGCTCTCGGTCGGGTTTTCGCAGTATCTGAGATTGAAGAAAACGATGCAGCTGAAGACTTCTGTCCATGGCAGTTCCTGCAGATCTCGCTGTTCCTGATTCTCAGTCGTGGGGACAAGAGGGAGGACGTTGGGGGACTCCTGCAGTGCACGGGTACTGGTCAAAAAGCTGGCAAACTGGCAAATCTTCGATTCCAGTAGCGTCTTCAAGCACACAAACTGGTGTCCTTCTCCCTGGCTATTCAGTTTCCTGCAACACTCCGAGGAAAATACAACCACCTCCGAGATTGGTGTCCAGGTGGCTTACGAGTTGATTGGTCCCACCAACTCAAAGGAAGAAGTTGTCCTTGATGGGCTTCTCTGTCGAGATGAACTTGGTGATTCGGACCTGCAGCAGGGCTTCACAGGGCAAACCAACGACCCAGGAGTTGCAGCAGCTGTCCCCTTCCAGCTCGTCTTCAGTTCTTTAGTTCCAGTGGTCGACTGCCTTGCAAGCCAAGAGACTCGCCTTTTAAACAGTTTTCTCCCATTCATTCCAGCCTAGCGGCGACTCACCAAGCAGGGTGGCTGTCCTTGCCGGACAGTCAGCCAGCCAAACTCGCCAGAGTGCATTTGGGTCTCCTATGAGACTAAGCACAAGGAGTTTCAGGCACCTCCCTCACTTCCTGCCCACCCCAGACACTCAGGCGACAGAGGCAGTCTTAAATCCTAAAGCCCGCCAAAGGTGTAGGAACAAAGGGACCAAACCTGGTTTGGCGTGCAGAGACACTCTAGAAGGACCTTTTCAAAAAGAAATGGCGAAAAAAGAAGACCGGGGCTTGTTTAAACAAAGGGGGCTCAGACGCCACCTTGAAAAACATGGCTCCTGTGATTTTTAGCTACCGGTGTTCGCGGTCGGGAAAAATCATGGTAGTTCGTTGTAAAACCACTGCTACCAGCTATTTCGATAGGAAAGAGTAGCATTGGACTGCTACATGAACTTTTAGACATAGGGGATACTAGACATAGGGGATACTAGGTAACCCCTCCAGGACTCTATTGGAAGATATTGTGTGCTGGGTCTAGGAATTTAAAAAGACTAGTAAAGCCAATTTAACTTTACATTCTCTGGGAAACAGTAGTTTATCCCAGAGAAGGTGTTTAAACCTTGGGACAGTCTAAAAGGCTTCTCTGTGTCACTACACTTGGGGTGGTGTTTGACACACATGAAAAGAGGCCTATGGAGTTGTCTAAAACTCCATAATCAAAGAACACAAGAGTAAAACGCACATCAAAATACATGAGAGAGTGGGAAAAAAGGCTCACACTCTCTCCAGGTAAAAATAAGGTGAAGGGAATTAGCACATTTATGAGAATTCTCCCTAACACCCTTTCTCCCACCAGGCGGCAAAAACCTGGAACAACCTCCCGAAAGAAATCAACACAAAAGAACACCTAAAATTCAGAAAACTACACAAAACCTGACTCTTCAAGACCTCAGAACCAGACGGAAACAACTGAAACAATAAAACCGAAAAAGCAAAGAGAACTAGTTCACAAAAACCCATGACGTTACAGATAACACCAAGACCCAAAAGAGAAGACCACCAGCAAGAACTAAAGAGACAATGCAAGGCCGAACCGACCACGAGCAACAATCCAATCAGAACAGAATAGCTAACAAGGCGGACACAAACAAACAGGCACAACCATCAACTTTACCCACTACCAAGCATCCCCCAGACAGACATGACAACATGACCCATGTGTAAAGCCCAACGCAACTGTGCAGCTTCACAATCCAACTACTACCCAACGCTCACAAGACCAGCATCTTTAAACCAACCCCTCCATATAAGCTAACCCGCCAGCCAAAATGAGACCAGAGACCACTAGTGCTACACTAAGAAACACACACACAAGCTAGTAAGTAGAAGATGGAATGCACTAGATGGACATACATGGAACCCTAGCAGTATTCCTGGAGATGTACCAACTTCCTAAACGACTAACCCAACACACACAACAAAAATCATCTGAGACACAGGTATGGTGATTCCCTTGCATCCATCTAGACATGCTAGTCAAGAACTGAACGGTACTGCGCCGCACACAGAGCTATGGGTATGGGCATAGTTCACAACTAGATATATCAACGGGGGACCAGTTTGCATCAGGCGCAGACTGGGCTGTAAAGGCTGGTCTGAGTAACAACAAAGATAGAATTGTAGAGACTGACTAGCCCAACATATGGACAGAGGTGAGAGACAGCCTTGTGTCATGCTGAAACTAGCTCACTCTAAGAAAAAAATTAATCTAAATCTTGAAAGACACACAAGGAGTGTGCGTTTCTTCGGACAACACTAATAACCAACACTACTAAAACCACAACCCCCTTCATACACCTCTGAAGCCCTAACTAAACATAGCCCCACCTCTTAAACCACAGTAACCCACACGCACTTCAATAGAACGCAACAAACACTACACAGAGCCTTACACAACAGCATACAACAGACTCCGACCATATACCACAGCAAAAAGCTCGGCAAACAGTGTTAACCGAACTGAAGGTGCCAGCAGCAAATCATAGCTCCCTTGCTCTTTCTCCAAACTTTGTCCTCCTAACGTGCTCTAACCTACCGCACTTTCTTTCAGATCCGCAAGGAGACCACTACAGTGGTGATTGTGCACAGTATAAATATCCTTTAAGTTATGATGGTGGGCAAAGATGAAAAAAGCCTGTAGTTTGTTTTGAAGACCCATTGGTGTTTCATCAAAGAATAAAATATCATTGGCATATGCTAGCCAGTGTATTTTAAGATGCAGGATGGTTTTATATGATTCCAGTGTTGACTACATAGTACAAGATTATGTTTATCTGGAAAGTCTTAACAATGATCACATACGGAACACTGATTTGGTTAACTCTGATTTGGTTATCTGAAAGGTTTATAAACAAGCAGAAAACTTATCCTCATCACTTTGATTCATACATAGCCGCACTCAAAAAACAAAAACATAGCGACTTGAGACATTTAGCAGCACAAAAGTAATCTATTGGCGAATATAAAGCCACCAAAAAGCAAATTGTACAGCTATATAATGCTAACTGTAGAAGACATCGTCATCTATTGCATCTTCGTGACAATCAAAATATAATAAACCATCTATGTAAACATAATACAAAATCTATTTGGCAGATGTTCAAAAAATCTGGCCAGAGTTTACATGAGACGGCTCTGCCCAATGTAACTTCGGCTAATACTTGGTTTATGTTTATTGTGGAAAATTTTAAACTCCCGAGAAACTTTTCTTGTCAACAATTTACCCTAAAAGAATTACACACTTTACCTCGCTTCTTTAAGTCAATTGATGGCATTATTTGGGATATAGGTAAACTCAATCATTCAATGGCATCTGGTCCAGATGGTATTCCGGCCTGTGCTTTTAAGGCTGATCCACTTTTTGGGCAAAAATGTTGTTCCTAAAATTTGAAAATATTTTCAATACAGGTTCAATTCCTCACTCATGGCACATCGCCCTGATCGTGCCCATTTATAAAAAAGGGAAATCCTGCGGATCTTGTAAATTACAGGCCAATAGCCCTTATGGACTGCTCTTACAAAATCTTTTACATTCTTTTGCTTTATGAGATGGAACAATTTAGAAAATCGCATGATATTTTATCTCAGAACCAGACTAGATTCCGTAAACAAATGGGTACACCGATTAATGCGATCATTCTATCTCACATGTTATATTCCTGTAAAAAAACATCTGGTGGGCAATATATATGGCCTCCCTAGACTTATGCGCAGCATTTGATTGCATTATTCGCGACACGCTGTGGTGCAAGCTTAGAAAACTTGGTTTCCCTGAAAATATTATTCAGCTCTTGGCTCTACTACATACAGATACATATTTTAAAATCCCTAGTAATAGTCAGGACGATGTTACTCATTACATTTTACCTGCACGGGGGTGAAGCAAGGCTGTAGCCTCGCATCAACCCTTTTCAACCTCTATTTGGTTGATATCGAAGCAATTTGGGAACAAATACTGTGCTATCCGGTAAAACTCTGCCATCTTAAAATACACTGGCTAGCATATGCCAATGATATTTTAATCTTTGATAAAACACCAATGGGTCTTCAAAACAAACTACAGGCTTTTTCCATCTTTGCCCACCATCATAACTTACGTGCTAACATAGGCAAATCAAAGATTCTAATATTGTCAGGCCCTAGAAAAATTCCACGCTATTCTTGGACTTTTAACAATCTCAAATTGGATAGAATCTCCATGTTGAAATATTTGGGTTTTGATATTACCAACGATATATCAAAAAAATACTGGCGTGACTTTAACAGCTAAAGTGAGACCATTGATTTCACAATTAATAATCCATAAAAAATACTGCAAATGTTCACTAAATCCTGCAATTCAATTCTATCTGCTAAAGATTGAACCGATAATTTTGTATAATATGGATCTATGTTTGCATAACATCGATAAGTTACTAAATTCTATACAAGGCCGGATATGGAAACAGGTCTTAAATATGGCAATTTCAGTTCCAAACTCGTGCTCGTTTGTTTTGTTTTATTCGTATTTATATAGCGCACGTTAGCAATATATATACAGGTTGCAATATAGTTACATAGTCATTAGCAGTATATATACAGGTTACAATATAGTTATATTACATTTGTGCTATATTACAATATACATGACAGAAGTGGAGGAGGCAGTCCTCCACTTGCTATTTGAGGAGAGTGGCCTTGAGGTTGTTGCGGAAGACAGAGATGGAAGTTTCGCCTTAAGGGTGGCAGGGAGTGAGTTCCAGAGTTTCGGTGTAATATAGGAGAAGCCTAGACCTCCCGCTGTGGCTCTCATTATGCGTGGTATGTGTAGCTGGTTGGTGTACTGAGCTCTGGTGGGGCGAGTGGATATGGTCCTTGATATTGCTTCAGATAGGTATGCTGGAGTGGTTTTGTTGATGCACCTGTGAGTGATGGTGAGGATTTTCAGAGTAATATGGTCTTTGACCTGGAGCCAACGGGCTTCACGTCTGGCGTGGGATATATGATCTCCATATATGGATATAGGGATGCTCATGGCGGCTCTGAGGGCATTGTTTTGTGTGGTTTGCAGGCTGCAAATGTGTTTGGCAGAGGTGCCAGCTAAAAGGGCGTTGCAATAATCGAGTTTGGCTCCTACAGTTGCTCTAGCTATGGCCAAGCGGTTGGGGGTGGATAAGTAGGGCTAAAGGCATTGAGGAGTTTGGTGCTGAACGCTGATGCAGAGGCTATGGCGCTGACTTGTTTGTTCATCGATAGATTTGCATTAATGTGAACACCTAGAGTCTTGACAGAGGATGATACAAGTTGTCTATGTTGTTGTTGTATTGGGGGCTTATTTTCGATAATGTGTTTGTCTGGCCCAGGATGAGAATTTCAGTCTTCTCCCCGTTAAGACAGAGGCCATTGATTGCCATCCAAGCTTGGATAGTGGCATAGATGTTGTGAAGGGCGTGGCGTCTTGGTGATAGAGTCCAGAAAGAGGGGTAAAAGTACTTTAGTGTCGTCTGCATAGTTTGTATATGCAATACCCATGGAGTCAAGTAGGTCGAATAGGGGTTTTGTGAAGAGGTTATAGAAGGTGGGGGCTGTACAAGATCCTTGGGGAACACTGCAGTTTATAGTGGTAGGATCTGCATTAGCTGTGTCGGAGTAGACCTTCATGGCTCTTCCTTCAAGGAAGGAAGTGATCCAGGATGCTGCTTGATTAGTGAAATGGGCTGCATGTGTGAGGTGGTTGGTGAGTGTTTGGTGATCTACCAGGTCAAAAGCAGCTGATAGATCGAGGAGGAGGAGCAAGGCAGGTTTGCCTTTGTCCATGGTCTGTGAGATTTGATTTTTTAGGTCCAATAAGGCGGATTCTGTTCCATGCCCGACTCGGAAGCCAGATTGTCTTTTGCCTAGTATGGAGTTAGCTTCTATGTACGATTGGATCTGGGTGTGAGCTGCTTTGTGAAGGATTTTTAGGAAGAACAGGACTGTCGTTATCGGTCTGTAGTTGTTGGGTTGCGCTGGGTCAAGTGTGGCCTTTTTTTTTTTTTTTTAAGAAGTGGCCGCACCCAGGCTTTCTTGAGATTGTTTGGGACAGTTCCTGTTTGGAAAGATGTGTTAATGAAGGCAGTAATCAGGGGTGCTAGGTCATTGGCGCATTCCTGATGCTTTTGGGAGGGCAAATGTCTGCTTTGCAGAGGGATGGTTTGAGGTTTTTGATGAGATTAAGGACCTCAGGTTCAGTGACGTTTCTGAAGGAGAATGGCGCGTGATTAAGATTACTACGTTTGTCTTGTGTAGGGCGGTTGGTTTTTTGGTTTGGGAGGGCTAGGGTGGTTGGTTTTTTGGTTTGGGAGGGCTTTGCAGTGGTTTTGTATTTTGTTCTGGAGGAGTTTTATTTTGTTGAGCATGGCGGTCTGAATGCTGGCACACCAGGCTTGGTCTTTAGTTATCTCGTCAGCCGTAGCTGGAGGAGTGACTAATTCGTTAAAGATTGCGAATAGTTCTTTAGCTTGGGAGTTGGCCTTTGAGATCCTATCATTGAAGGAGTTGGATTTTGCTGCTAAAATGGCTTTTTTATATTGGAGGGCTATTTGTTTGAAGAGGCTCTTATTTAGATCACTCAGATCCGTTTTCCAGTTTTTAAGCGACTGGTGCTTTTGAGCTCGGAGGGTTTGGAGTTCTTCCGAGAACCAAGAGGTGCAGTGAAATACATTTTTTTTCCTTCTTGCTTTCAAGTGGGGCTATAGAGTTTATGGCATTGGTGAGAGTATCATTGAAGATAGCTGATAGTATATTTGGATCCTGAGAGAAAGGCGGTGCTAGGCAGGGGCTTTTGAGGTGGGGACGCAAGTTGTCTGCGTTGAGTGGTTTAGAACTTCTTATTGTGGCAGGTGGTGCGTGGGTGAGAGTCTAGGTTTAGGGTTGGTGGGGATGAGGAATTCGATGCATGTGTGGTCCGTCCAAGGAAGGGCGATGTTTGAGGTAATGTTGGATGCACAGTTGTGATCCATGACCAAGTTAAGGGTGTGGCCTTTGGAGTGAGTGGGGGTGAGGACTCTTTGGGTGAAACCTAGTTCTTTAGCTAGGGTATCCTAAATTTAAGTCTCCCAATAGAAGGATTTTGGAGGACTTTTTAATGTTGTTGCTGAGTCGATGGGAGAGGTGCTCTTGGAAGTCAGCTGGGAGTCCGGGAGGTCTGTATAGGATGTGGATGTTGATTAGATTATTGGGGGAGAGCGTAAGCTTGGCTGATAGGATATCAGCATTACCACCCCATGTACTATGGTCTGCTAATCCGATGGATAGTGAGTCTTTGTGGATAAGGGTGACTCCCCCTCCAATCTTATCACATCCATCTTGCCTAAGGTAGCCTGTGGGTAGGGCTAGTGCGATGGCTGGGCAGGAGGCATCATTGAGACAGGATTCGGTGATGCAAAGTCAGTCCAGAATAATACGCATATGCATAGAATTAGGATTGTCCAGCTTGTCCTCGCGATTCTTGTGACATCAATTAAATGCTTATGTCAAAATGTTGAATCCCTAAGAAATTCTATCTATGTTGAATTTGCCAGGATGTTGGCCGTAGATAATCCATATTCAATATTTCTCTTTAAGAAAATGGATCTTGCCCTTCAACGTATTAATATCACTGAAGATTATTCTAAAAAAATGTTGTACCAGGAAGAAATAGGTTCCCATCAGCTGTATAAAGAATTTGCCTTTCATACACACAAGGGTTCCGAGGTTGATGTACCTGGAGTGCTTCCCTGACACTAAAGTACAGGACATCTACATGCGGTTTCGTTTAAATCCGCTCCATTCTAAGGAACGCATTAGTCAGTGGGTGTATTTTAACTCAGATATTTGTTGTTTCTGTCAGAAAGCTCCACAAAAGGAAACTACCAAACACTGGGTTAATTATTGCAGTCAGTTTGAAAATGAGAGACTTGCTTTTTTGGGGGAGAAAAATGTTGGGAACTCTGTTTCTGCATGAGAAATGTATGACTAATCCTCATAAATCATTCATGTGTGCTTTGGGTAGACTCTTATATACAAGTGAAAACGAACTCTTGCAGAGAATGAAGGGTGTTGTAAATGACTTAAAGGAGTCTTATGTTTATTTATATATCTTAATAATTAATATCTGACATTGGTCATATGATACAGTGAACGTCTTCAAGCATTGTTCTAACTGGTTCTACCATTATTAGATCTCATCTGTTGTGAAGATTTGGTTTTAGCAGGTCGGGAAAAAATGTTAAGTGTTAAGGAATATTGTGATAATGTATGTTACAATTTATTTTAAACTTGAAATTATAGAAATCTAGATAAATAATTTTCTTTATTGTTTGGTACAGCAGGTTTATCCTTAGATATATGTATCTACTGTCTGTAAGTGTGAAAAAGTTAATTTTATTTGTAAACTAAAACACCCGGTATTAATAAAAAAAAATATCCTTTAACATTAACATAGGCTCAAAGAGTGGACCCATGAGCTTGGAGAGCATGACATTAAGATCACAACCCGGTGGAGGGTTAGAGATGGGAGGGTATAGCCGCTTTATCCCTTCCACAAATGCTTTAATGACAGGAACTTTCCACCAGGACACTGTTTTGTGAAGTGGTGTAAGCTGACAGTGTACTTTGATGGAGTTGAATACTAGGCTGGAGTCTAGTAGGTAAAGCAAGTAATGTAGAATGTTCGCAGGGGACCATTAAATTGAGTTTACGGTTTGTGACCTGAACCATATCACAAATCCCTTCCACTTGTTAAAATAGCAGTCTCTAGTGTTGGTTTTCGTTGCCTCCTTTAGGAAATCCATACACCTTTGCTGAAGATTTAAATGGCTAAATTCTAGGACTTCAGGAGCTAGGCTGCCAAGTTCATAGATTGAGGACGAGGGTGGAGGGATGCTCGCTTGTGCTGTGTTAGCATGTTGTATGGGCACAGGAGCTTGATTGGGTTGCACATCGCCAGTTTGAGCAGATTTGCAAACCAAGGTTGTCCCACCCACATAGGAGCAACTAGGATTAGAGTCACTTGTTCCTGGTGCATCTTGTGCACAATCCTGCTGAGTGGTGTTGGAGGAAAAGCGCAAGCAAATTTCCCTGACCAGGACGCTCCCCATGAAACCTGGTTGCGGAAACCTGGATGCAAAGTCTGAGCATTGCGCGTTAAGGCCTGTGGCGAACAAATCAAAGGGGGGGGGATGACCCCATTGGGAGAATATTCCGTCTAGGATCTCTGTCAAGTTGCCACTCATGTTCTTCTGGTACAGGGTCTCTACTTAGAGTGTCTGCCAGAGCATTGAGTTCCCCTGGAACGTGTTGAGAGTTTACGAATATGTTCCACTCGAGTGCCCACTTCTACATTTTTTGGGATAGCTTGGACAGACAGTGCATATGCCTCCCTGGTTGTTTAGGGAGAACATGGCAGTGGTGCTGTCTGCAAGTACTTGCACGTTTGACCTGTAAGATGTTGCTGAAAGGCTTGAAGAATTGACAACTGCCTAAAGTTCCAGGAAGTTGATGTGTCTTTGGGCTGTAGCGCGTGTCCACTGCGCGTGGGCTGTGTGGTGGAGGAAGTCAGCCCCCCATCCGGCGAGTGAGGCGTCTGCAGGTAGGATCGCTTGTGCTGGTAAAACGCAGAAGGGTTTTCCTTTTAGCAAGTTGTCCCTGGACCACCAGCGAAGAGCCTGTACCAGGGTTAGCGAAACAACCACTAGATCGTCCAATTGACTGCTTGCCTGAGACCATTGTTTCGCTAACGTGAACGCATGAGGCCATCATCCTGAGCAAGCGCATTGCTTTGTGTACAGTTATCAGGCGACCGGCGTTGTACTGAGGTACTTGCAACAGTATGTTGTGCACTCTCTCGTCCGACGGGAAAGCCAGCTCCTCTTTTGTCTTTAGAATTGCTCCCAGAAATGGTTTTACTTGGCTGGGGACTAGACTATTTCTTATAGCTGATGGAGAAGCCCAAATTGAAAAAGTCTATTGTCTTTTGTGTATTTTGTTAGCAAAATTGAGGAGATTCCCGGTGATAAACCAGTCGTCCAGATGGGGGTACACAACTGCAAGCACCTTCGTGAATATTCTTGGCACAGAGGCAATGCCGAAGGACAGTACCTTGAAGCAATTGAAAGGTTAGTGCAATGAGTTGTAAGTGCACTTTAATAGAGATACGCCACCCTTAAGTTCGGTTTTATATTTTCACGTTACCAATTCGCCGTTTTTTGTGCCTTTTGGTTTTTAGATTGCTATAACAGGAAAAGTTATTTGACGGTTCCTCACCCTCAATTCTGACACTATTGATGCGATGTCACCATCTTTCGTCCTGAAGACGGGTTCAGTATACATCTATTAGCGGTCAAAGTCGGCTATAGACTCTCCCCAAGTATAACTGTTTCCCAGAAACACATTCCTCTGTGTCGACGGAGTCCAGGACTAGCGATTATCATTTAAAAACTATGAAAATCATTATGTGTTCATTACACATTATTACTAACATCACAATGTTGCCACTTTATGAAATTTGTGGTTCTGTTCAATTATTGAAAAACATGACCGTCACATGAGTTTGTTTTTATGTGATATTCTTTCTCTGTTTGTTAACAAAATGCATTTTTGTCCACTGTCTTACATGGAAAATATTCCAAGTGTTTTTATATGTATTGATTAAAATGTTCATCTCTATTCTCCTTGTCTGGATCTGTTTACCGACATGTTAAGTAGCACTTGTTACAACTAAGCACATCTAATGCGTGTGTAGGTGGGTAGCTGTTTTTGTGGTGCCTTCTGTTACTTGTCTATGAAGTCAACAAAGAATGACATCCTTTTTATAATTCTGTTGAAAAGTTCAGGGGTATAGTCAAAGGAGGGTGGGAAGACAAAGGGTAGGGGTGGCTTGGGAGAGTGCCTGATCTTTGTGATGCATAGCCCTGAGAGCTTGTCTACAGGGGAGGAAGAATCCATAACCTCAGAGCTTTTGGACGACAAATGTGTTGAGGATTTAATTTTTTCTGTGCCTCCCCCCTCTCGCCCTACTGTAAGGGCTGAAGCCTGAAGAGGCGAGTGAAGGCCACGTCTGGTTGTCAATGCAGTGAAGTCATCGACAATGGAGTTGTCCACCCAAGGCCGTTGAGCAGTTGGATGACGCTGCGACAAAAGCGGACAATTAAGAAAGAAAGCGAAGTTTACATATAAACTTAACTAGTCAAAAGGCATCAGCCTGGAATGGAACTCTGCAACCGACCACAATGGCGGAAAGAAACAATCTGAGGAACCTCAATGCATGAAGGACAATGGGTACAGTACACGTCCCACTAGGGATAATATCACTAACACGCCCTGTGGACGCCTGTTTTTTCGAAAACAAATCTTGTAATACTCTGACTACCACTAGATGTCAGACTATGCAGAGCATGTGATCTAAGCAGATTCACAAGCCTCAGAAGTATATATACTTCTATGCCTATGAAAATGTTTCCCAACACCTGGTCAGGTGGAAAAAAGGAAAAGTGGCTGCTTTTGACCATGCAGTGTTGGCGTCAACAACCGGGCTCTCTGAAGTGGAATGAGTGCCCAAAGGAGCTGGACAGTGTGTCTTTGCCAGATCGCAGGCAACGGCAGAGAAAGGCTTTAGACATTTAAAAAGGGACAAATGTACCCTTAGAAGGATCTTGCTCCAAAACACTAGTCAGATCATACTGCACCTTTGTCACAGGTAGTTGTGATGCTAGGTAAACTGCCATTTGAAAGGACTCATCAAGTTTCCCCATGAGCTGATGACTGCATGAATTAGAGGTCAGGCGAACAATCCCACTCACTGGTATTTCACAAAGTCATAAGCCAATTCATATAAGGTCTTCCTTCTGCCCTTAACATTCCGTAGGGCTGGGAGGCGCCAGAGGGGCTTTAGGGGTTAATGGAGGGCAAGTCCTGCACTTTTCCATCCTCCTTGGATTCTAGTTTATAAGGGATTGCCTGACTGTTCATATCAAACGAATGGCCCATTTGTGCGAGGAATTAGAATCACTGGCTGCCTTGGGTCACCATAAAAGAGACACAGCTATAACACAGTAAAGGAAGGGAGCGGTCTCTTAAATGGGAACAGTACCAAGCTCACAGATATGCAGTTACTAAACAGGTGCACCCACCATCTTCTTAAGGTGCACTCAGTCCTGGTTAAATCAACAAAGACGAAGACACTGGCGTCTTGATGAAAAGTACCAACATTTTGTGTTTTATCTTACCATTCTGCTCTGGAGTAGTGGAGCTGGAAGCTACCTACACTAGGCCAGGTGGCAACTGTTCCTCTGAATCAGAGGCAGAATCATTTGACCAGGAATGGTGAAGGCACTTACAAGAAGACAAATTAAGAGTGTCTCTGTGGAATCACTCAAGAGTGGGATCTCCTGTGGTGCTGCTTCTTGTACTAAACGCTGCCCTCAAGAGAGGCAAGACTGCATAGGGCCTTAAGGCATTTCTACTAGGCAGTCTTTGGAATCGGAAAGATGAAAAGCCTTAGCAGGATTTTTAAATCCTGCTCTCTGCCATTTAGTCGTGTATGGCTCCCTTTGCTCATGGAATCCAAAAGGTGGCCTTAAAATGGCCACTTGGGCTCTTTCTGAGACCACAGTTGCAGTTAGTCTCCATATTGGTTTAAACTGCTTTTGGCTAGTCTTCGTCCCTTCCACCTCCTGTGGGTGTAGTCTAGGCTGAATGGCAGTCCCACGACCACCTTGTGTGGTCATCTGACCCTTAGCCCCTCTAGTTACTGGTGTGCCCTTTTTGCAGTGACTTAAGACACTGATGCCCGCTTCCCTCTCTTGATTTTGTGTTATGCTGTTTTATGTGCAGATTCCCGGAGTTTAAAGCCCTTGCTTTCCCATACTAACTGGTTTCAGTGACTTGGGCATATCCAGTTATTTTTTTGCCACTGGTAGGCCACTTTGGGAATCCAGAAGACTCATGCTGCCCCCCACAATTGCCTAATGGAGCCTTCTATGCTGAAGCAGTTCTGGGGCGTTTACCCCTACATCCTACCAGGACCACCTGTTTGGCTGTGGGTCACTTCCATAGTCCAGAAGGGTGCAGATACTTCACCATCCTGCTAGATCTTCCGCTTAGATTGTCAGAGGGTGCCTCCAGCCATTGTCCCCATCCTGGGACTGTTTTCTGTGGAGCGGACTGCCTACTTTGTCCGCCAAGCCACTTGGGGCCAATATCGAGGTTCCCCACACCTTCCCAGAGACTTTCTCACTGAAATATGGACTACAGGCTCGAAGGACTACACGGGGGGAAAGGTCCTTTGTTCCTTTTCTGGGTGGTCCCTGGCTCAAGGTGCAACCCCTTTGGCACCAGATCCTGTAACCCTCCCCTGAAAACAAAGCCCTGTACTTACAGGGTTGTTTTGCAGTGCTGTAGCCAATTTTGTCAAACCTGCCATCATGAGTACATTCCTCTGGGTCATTGGGTGGGTGGATTATTCATTAAAGTCACCCTCAGGGGTCTATCTTTCTGGTTCAGGTTCAAGATTCTTTGAGATTCATCTCAACCACATTTCCCATAGAGGTCTATTGTGGCTGCTCTGGTATTGCTTCATCTTCTCTGGGGCTTCTGGATCCTCCAACCAATGGATCTCTTTTTAGGGGCATCTTCTGGTGTTCTTTGCCACAGATTCCACATGTGTGGGGAAGAAATGACTTGCGTCAATTCAAGATTCCTGCAGATTCCTCATCTTGATAGAAATCCATCATCCAGCGGTGATGCTAGGAAACTTTGACAGGGCGCGTAGTGGACTTGGCTGCGCCCGTTGATCCACCTTGCTCGGTCCTTGATCGTCTGCTCCGGAAGATAGGTCATGCATCTCATATATAACATGTCATTACGCCCCATGTTTCAGTTCCTCCTTTTTTTGTCCTGTGCCAAAACCAACGGGAGGAGGCTAAACACAGCCTGTAAAAGACTTAAAAGGATACATCCCAAAAGGGTGATACAACATAATCAGATATTAAAAATGTTTCTTTTCTTTAAACAAGAGATTGACAAGATAGAAGAGGTCGCCGTCACCTCTACAAGGACTCCTCCTAACCCCAATCTAACACCCAACACACACACACACACAAACACACACACCTTCTCTCCCTCTATGCTGCTTCTGGGTCCTGGAGTGCCTGTCAGCCCCTGCACGCACTTGTGTGTGGCAGGGGCATGTCAGTTTGTTTAGAAAGACTGTTCCGTGTAGTCAGTAAATCTTTTTTGTACTTTTTTTTAAAGAAAACTACTTCACTTAGGACCCTGTACGGCTGTAGAGGCTGAAATCCCTCTAGTTGGATGCGCCTTGATACCTTTTGCCTGCCGACTGTTAACACTCAGATAAACACAAAATAATCCAACGTGTAAGGGTTTGTTTTGTTATGGCGAAACCCTTAAGAGAGAGAATGGGCTACGAACAACTGGCCAATCTTCCGAAACTTAGTGTAAAAGCTCAAGGCTCTTTTTGGGTCAAGAATGTGCGACTGCTTCTCCACTTTCGAGGGTAAAAAGCTTGGCAATCACCGGTAATCGCCTTTGCAGGACCGAAGAGGAAGCCACCCCTCCAGTGGAGCGGGCTCCGATGCCCTGATGTAGTTACTTCCCTGCATCGTGGTAGCATTTGGAAATGCAAAGCGTGATCCACCACAAGATGGTTTGCTTGGAAACAACAAACCGTTTTTAGTCATGAAGAAGGTTACAAACGGCTGGTCAACCTCCCTAGACTCTGCAGTCCTGGCAACATAGAAAGAGCCCTCCTTGGGTCTAGTCTATGGAAGCGCTCCTCCTTGGAAAGGTGTGGTGGCGGATAAGAAAAAGTAAGGTCAATGGACTGGGACATGTGAAATTCTGATATCACTTTGGGCAAAAACCCATGTCATACTTTCAGGGTAACTTTCACCCCCAAAAAACAAAGAAAAGACAGCTTGCATGACACGCCCTGCATTTCAATGACCCTTCTGGCTGATGTGATGGCCACAAAGAACGCGTTCTTCAAAGTGAGCAAGAGTAAGGAGCATGAGTGCAAAGGCTTAAACTGAGCTGCAATAAGGAAGTTAAGAACCAAATTAAGGTCCCAGTCTGGAACAAACAAACGGAACAGGCGGAAACTTATTCAAAAGGCCCTTCAGGAATTGCGCCATAACCGGGATCACAAAGAACGACCCTTAATCCGGAGACATTTTGAACACAAAGTCGCCAAGTTTCCTTTGATTGTAGTGACCGGAAGGCCCGACGAGGCCAGTGATCGGAAGGAACCCCATCACTGCAGTGGTGGGGGCAAGAGATGGGGTCAAGCTCGCGTTCCCTGCACCACGTATCAAATCTCCTCCACCTGCACGCATACAACGATCTTGTTCACTGTCTATGTGCAGCCACTAATAATTTGGGTACCTCCTCCAAGAGGTCCCGTCATACCACATACTCTCAAGAGTCATGGATGTAGGTTGAGGGATTCCGGGTCTGGGTAGAGCACCCAACCTTTCGACTGAGATAGGAGATTCGGCAAACTAGGCAACCGAAGAGGTGGACAGATCAAGTTCAGAAACTGAGTACCACGTTCCCCTCACCCAATCCGGGCAATCAAGATGATCAGGGTTGCTCAAAACCTCCTCAACCTCCCGAGAACCAATGGAATGACAGGGATCCGAGGAAAGGTGTAAAGGACATCCAAGATCCACTGCACCAGAAACACATCCCCCAGTGCGCCCTTTGCTGGGAATTCCCCAGAGCAAAACTACCTGTACTTCATGTTGGCCTCTGTGGCGAACAAACCTCGTATAGGACTTCTTGACACACTTCACACTTATGTGAAACTGTGCTCTGCCTTCTCCGAGCATCCACCTATCCGTTCTCAGTCCCTGCCAGATGTACTGCTGACACCAAGATCAGTTTCTTCAAAAGCCATAACAGCTGCATCGCCTCTCTGCAAATAGAAAGGGAGCGCACGCCCACTGTATTGTCTGTCATAATCAGGACATGCTTTCCTTTCAGAGAGGGCAAAAACGCCTACAGGGCAAACCTGATGGAGCGCAGGTCCAGCCTGTTGATGTGCCATTGTGCCTCGAAGGGACGTTCTTCTTTATGTCCTCTGGGGGAGACGTGTAAAACCGCGCGCTCTACACCTGGCAAGCCGGTTATTAAAGGGACCGGGGAGTGTTAAGTATTTCAATCAGGCGGTACACCCTGGTCTCAGCCTAGTATGCAGTGCACAGCTGAAATGCTTATTTTATTATGTCTATAGGTTCAATATTCGGAGTGATATACCACTCATATCACACCCCTTCTCAAAATACCCCAGGTCACAATGGATCAGGAATCAGGCTGGTTTGTTTATTTTATTTATAGAGCGGGCCTGACCCAGGGGTATCTGGGCGCATGGGTTAAGGTAATGGTTACATGATTTAGTTATACAGTTTATGCAGTTTGTTGGTAAAGGTCTTATTTATTTAAATTCAAATCAAACATACTTTTGAATAGGGAGCAGCAATCGCCAATGTGGTGACAATAACAGATAAGAAGGTATGTAAGGCAGTTAAATTCCCTTTCAGCAACATAAAATACAAAACATCAGAGAAAAGAATACTTTAGGCTTGTTTGGAAGGATAGCACTTAAGTTAGGATTTTCCCCTGCAAGATTTCTCAACCCACAAATAATCAATCCTGAATAGATATGAGGAAGCAGCCGGTAATCAGGAATAACGAACAGGAAAAGAATTTGAATACAACCTTCCCTCGCCAAACAAGAGAAAAACGGGTTTCTAATCTTACACTTTTTAAAATGACATGCGAAAATGGCTGTGTAAAATAATGAGTGTGCAAAAGTTCTTTAATCAATACAAATGTCAATGGGAGCAACATTGACAAGATGCTAACAAGCATGAGCTATAGTTTCAGCAAAAGTACACACTTTAAATCCAAATGGAAGTTTGAAAATACTTGAAATTGAAAGTCACATGTGTAAAACTTTGCAGAAATGCGGATTCCCGCCTAAAATGGAGCAAACAGTTTTTAAGAAAAACGGGTGAAATACACTGCTTTGGAGTGTGGTATTTAGGTCGGGATGGAGCTATAGGTCTTAGGTATAATCCAGAGTTGAAATGAAGTCTCTAGCTATTAAACTGAGTGAGTTATGCAATGTTGAATAAGCTGTTTTTGGAAAATAAAGACGCAAAAAAAGAAAAAAACAGATCAATTTTTACATGGATAGTTATGCTCTACACTAGGGCATTCAGGCTACGTTACCAGATCGAAACACAGTAAGTTCTAGAGTTGATCCGCGGAACCAACCAGAGCACCTCTGTGCCCGCCCTGGCAGACCCAGTCCGGTTAACAGAGGGAGGAGAGTTTTAGGATTTACACAAGAGAAAATAATCTAAAGAAGTTAGCACTAGCGCAAGGAATCAAAGGCAAGGTTTCAATAAGGATAATGACAATATTATAGTGATCAGGATAAGGATTGGATGACTTGGAGATTGGGATGGAACAAAGCAAGGCAAGGTATGCTATGATTTCCTATGCTTCCTATTAATACTTACAGTCCACTTTAATTTAGGATTTTGGACCGTCAAGGGTTCTGGTCATCACACGGATCGGGTCTAACCAAGCACAGCAGGGAACATCTGGCAGGATAGGGTCAGCTGGGCGGTTCTGGTCCCCTGGATGGCGTTGGACGGGCCCTTCTGGAGGCTGGAGATCAGCGGGATGGCGAATTTGCAGCAGGCATGAATTTAGTATCAAGCCAGACTGATCAGAATGCTTCCCTTGGGTTTGGGGATTTTTTGGGGGGAAGTTTGAGACATAGCTGAAAATGGAGTCAGCAATGCATAGGCCTTGGCTTTGCAATGAAACTCAGGAACCAGGAAAAAAGATTAAGAAATCAGGAAGGCGCCACACAGAAAATCAGTAAGAAGTCAGGAATCAGTCTTTCTTTGTGTTGTCAGGCTCCCTTATTTATCCTGCCAAATGACATCACAAAATTATATGGCGGGGCAGGCTAACGGTCCACACCCCTAATGCTAGGATTGGGCAGGAGCACAGTTTCTGCCTTGCTTGTCACTGACTGGATGATAGAAAAGGATGTCATGTTTATGGAATGATTTTTAAAATGCCCAGAAACCTCCCCTAGTCACTGGAACCAATACCTAACTTTCTCACAAATACATATTTATGCATTTAGAACCTCTGAGAAAATCAGATACACAGGTTACATAATTTGTGGGTTACATTTCAATCCAAATCCCAAGTCTGTGGGACCTGGTTTTGCCTTTCTGCTACATATTTGCAATTTTAACCATGACAGATTTGGCCTATCATTCCCCAATTTTGTACATAGATGCGCAATTACCCCATGGATATGTGAACACAATGTTATGTTTGCAACATTAATACTTTCAGTGCAATCATTCTTTATAACTTATATGCAGTAACGAGTCCTACCAAGTCTTCAAATGAATAGCATAAAATTAGATTTAAAACTACCAACTTTCAGATTTTTCCTCATTCTTGTGGCAAAGTTAAATGTCTTGAAAGTTCTGTTGTAAAATAGGCTTTTTAAACACCAAATGTCACTTGTCGTTTTTTTTTTTCTTTTCCATGTGCAAGCAAATGTCAATCCCTTTGAAGCAGAATGAAGGGCCTCTCCCTTGACTGATGTTTCCAGCCCCCCCCATCCCCCACTTGAACAGTGAGAGTCTTAGCATGCTATTGTCTTAGCCTGGACCAAAGACAAATGTCTAATGTAAATTGGAAAGCTCTATTGTCTTGGGTATTCAAAGCCTCCAAGCTAGCAATTAGCCTTTCCTGTGCCAGCAGTTTGAGGTGTCAGCTAGCACTGGCAGAGCAGGTTTTTTTTCTTATATATAGTTTACCAACTTATCCTGGGTTTAGCTTTTCTTTTCTCATTTTAAATCTTGCCTGAAACCTAGGATTCAAAACAGTTTATAGGAGTACTTTTACCAGTAAGAAATATTTTTCCATTTCTAAATGAGCATGCCTTTACACAACAATGTACGTTAAATAGGCGATTTTGCTCTTCATTCAGGAAAAAGCACATTTAACCTATTTCTTTAAATTCGGTTTTCATTTGCAGCAAATACACACTTTGGGTAGCTCTATTTCTTTCCTTGAGTGCTGGAGTTGTTTGCAGCATGGATACATGTATCATGCATCTGTTTAGGGTCTTTCTCTGGACAGCTGATTTTTGAAACTTGTTGCAAAGAAATAGCTGTGTTTCCTGTGAAAAATGAAAAAAACAGTCCCTAGTTGATTTCTCAAGGATACATTTGTCAGTAGCTGTCATTCAAATGAGGCCTGGTTTCCCTGAGACTCAAGACTGATCCTGGGCACTGCAGGGCCTTTTTGATCAGTGGTTCAGGAGGAATTGATGAATTTAGCGCCAAACAGCACTTTGAAGATTGAAAAGATGACATTTTAAAGAGGCATTTTGGGTTTATAGCAAAGTAATGCTGCTTCTTTCTTTCCTTTGCTCCATGTAAAATATTGCAGAGCACACTGGCACATTCCTGCAGTGAGTCCTCTGTTTTACCCCACCTGAAATGGGGTTGGTAGGGCGGTGCAGCCATTTTCTGGTTATCCGGAAAGGACTGAGGTGTGGCGCCCGGTGGGCGGAGTCAAGGGAGTGTGTGCTCCTGGGGTCACACCCCTGTGCACATAAATCTAAAGGAGTATGGATATTTTTCTGGTGAAAGTGGTTCAGTTTCCCATCCCTAGAGAGGGATGCCCGTGCAGTATGGAGGAAGGGGGACGGACGTAGGAATAAGAGGGGAGAGTGCAAGTGGAAGGGGGGGCAGGAGAGAGGAGGGGAGAAAGGGCAACAGGGACTAGGAGAGTGTTGAGGAGAAAGCCAGGAGGGCAAGTGCCAGGGATTGCATGGGGTGCAGGCCCATATGCGAAGTGGAAGGATGGGGGTGAACTTAGCGGGGGGGCTGGTGCCCTGTAGAACTCAGAGGGAACCAGGCAGACAGTCACTATGGCAGATGGGGAGGTTAACAGGGGGGGAGGGAAGGAAGATGAGAAAAGGAGGGTCTTGAGGAGCTTCTGGAACATAAGGAAATCCCAGCTGAAGCCTGAGAGGGGCAGGTGACCATTCCATGCCCCCCCCCCATTCTCTGCTTAGAGAAGCGTTGGATCTGCAGAGAGTTCGAGTTAGAAGAATGAAGGGATCTAGCAAGGAGGTATTTAGGAAGTGTCTTGAACTTGATAGTAGCAGCAACTGGGAGACAGTGGAGAGATTTTAGGGCTGAGGAAATGCTGTTCCCTGAGCTTGAGGACAAGGATAAGTCTTGCAGTCCTATTCTGAATGAGTTGAAGGGGGTGAAGGGAGGATAAACAAAGATTGAGGAAGAGGCAGTGGCAGTAGCAGTAGCCCAGCATAGAGAGGACCCATGCTCTAGAGACATTGAGTTTCTGGGGAGAGGTTAAGAAAGGGAGAATGCTTCTGAGGTGGTGTTGTTGATAGTGGCACTTCATGGCAAGGTCCACGATGCCAGGCGAGAGAGAGGAGTATAAGATGACACTGAGGTTTTCTGCCTCATAAGAAGGTGAGGGGAGGTGACTCAGGGTGACCAGAGGGAAGGAGGGAGCTGGGTTCCCAATCAGAAGAACCTCAGTCTTACCGGAATTAAGGCAGAGATCACTGGCAGCACACCATGCCTGAATAGCAGTCAGACAATAAGGGATTACAGAGGAGGCAGTAGAGGCAATCTTCAGAGAGCTGCATGTCATCTGCATAACACTGGAAGTGAGGGGAGAACAAGATCATCAGATGGGCCAGAGGGGCAAGGTAGATGTTAAAGAGCTACAGCGAGAAGATAGAGCCTTGAGGGACGCTGCAGGTGGAGTGAGTTATAGGGGAAGAGAAAAGGGTCCAGTTGAACTTGGGAAGGTAGGTCTGAGAGGAATGAGATCAATCAGTACAGTGCCAGGCCCGTGATGCCAAGGGTGTCACAGAGCTGATTTATCAGGGTGGCATGATTGACCGAGTTGAAGGCAGAGGAAAGATCCAGAAGGATAAGAACGAATGGAGAGCTGGAATCAAGATTTCACGGGTGTTCAGTAGAGCAGTTTCCGTGCCTCCGGGTGATATGAAACCAGACTGGTGGTTGTGGAGACAACCAACAGATTCAGTGTATTGGATCAGTTGGGAGATGACCAGCTCCTCCAGGAGTTTGCCTATGAAAGGGGTAATGGGGATAGGGAGGTAGTTAGCGAGGCAGGAGGGGTCGGCAAAGGGCTTTGTGAGGAGAGGATGCATAAGTGTGTGCTAGAGGGATAGCGGGAAGGAGCCAGTGGCAAAGGAGTGATTACAGAAATCAGTCAAGGCTGGTGCAAGGTAGGTAATTTTGTCCTTTATCGTTCTGGAAGAGCTGGGGACGGAGGGGAGGAGAGCGAGGACAGGATGTCCTGAGTTATCTTTAAGAAGTGGGAGGCTATTGAAGTACAGAGGTTCAGGGATGGCAGCGGAGAAGTGGAGACAGCAGTAGGATCAGCGAGTTCCTTGCAGATTTTAAACCGTTTGCCCGTATTGTTAGTGGCCCCAGAGATGAGGGTTTGGATATGTGCTCTTCTTCGAGCGAATGGAGAGTCTGTATCGCCTTCAGAGCAGGCGGCAGGCCAGTCTGTCAGAGGATGTGCCTGATGCCCACAACTTCCGCTCAGCAACTCATCACTTGCATTTCAGAGAGGCTCGGTCGGAGTAATAACAAGATGTTGCCCTTGGAGGCAAGCTTCATGCGGATCCTCATGACAAGGGCAAGGATATCCAGGGTGTCAGTGATAGGGAAGATTAGCAAGGGCAGAGTCAGTGTGGGAGTCTGTGGCAGGAGTTGGAGGGGGGAATGAAAGTGGCGGCAAAAGCAGCAACTGACACTCGATTCATCAGTCGAATGACCGACAAGGGAACTGGCAGTGCAGGCCGAGGCTTAGCCGGGGGCCCTAAGCGATCAAAGTGAGAGGACAGGAGAGCACCGTCAGACCAGGAAAGCGGTGTAGTGAGGGGGTTGGAGATGGGGATGCCTGCTGATATGAGAGCATCCAAGGTATGTCGGCTGAGTGCGTCAGACCGGAGGGATGAATGGTGAGGGAAAGAAAGCCCAGTGGCCGAATCAGGAGAGTCGAGGTGAATATTGAAGTCTCAGAGGAGGAGAAGCTTTGAGGTGGAGGCGAGAAGAGGTGAGCTCAGACCATTCCGAGAGGAAGCGGGAGACCGGACCATGGGTCCAGTAGATGGTGGCGAGAGTCAACGAGAGAGGTGGAGAGACACCAAGCCTGCAGACGAGGCCTGTGATCCCCCATAGACACTTGGGAGCACATCAACCCGAAACTGGTGGCAATCCAGCTAGCTCTGGCTGATTTTCTTCATCCTGTGCGAGACAAGTGTCTCGCAAATATAATGGATCACACTGTGGTCATGCATTAAGTTAATAAGTGAGGTGGTATGTATTTACCATCTTTGCGCAGGAACTCGATGAAGCTGTAGTTCTGAGCTCTGCAGAAGCAAGTCTGATTTTGCTGGCATAAGAAATTTAAATGGGGTTGCATTGTGCCGCAGATAACTCCCACGAATGGGAGCTCTGCCAAAATGTTTTGGATGAGATCTCTCCCTTTTGAGGACTCCTCAAGTGAACCTCTTTGCCTGTAGTGTCAAGAGGACATGTGTTCTGTGCTGGAAAGATTAAAGCTTTCCATATGTAGAGGCCTGTATAAAGTGCATTTTCACGCAGTGGTTGAGACCACAGAAGGTTGGAGGATTAATCAATGAGGGCAGCCAACAGGTCGTAGAATTCCTCTGGGAAATCCTCCACGTTTGCCATATCAAACTTACCCTCTTCGAAATTATGGCCCATTTTAGGAAAAGTATGGTCCCTCCGAGCTGGAGTAAACTCTAGTGCCGTGTCTGTGCTGGGGGCCTACGATACCCAAAGGTCAAGCAAGCCGGCATTTCTGCAGAGCAGTCGTGTCCCTACACCAGAACTGAGCCAGCAGGTGTATGCTTGTGGTCCAGATGACTGCCAGCTTATCCAAGCACATTGGGATCTTGCCCCTCCACCAGCACAAGGGCATGAATCGCTGGCACCTTCACAAATCCCCTACTGCACCAGTCTATGAAAGCGAGTAAGAAACGGCACCTTCAATGTTGGCGATACGAAGATAATCATCATCCACACTATTCTTTTTGAAGAATGAGGAGTGAGAATGGCGTCCCAGTATAACTGAAGCACATCTCTCTGTGGGATGCACGCCCTCTCCCGCCCCAGGACACGTAATGTTGACTAATCCTGTTGCTCTCTGTTGCAAACAGGTCTATGTCCGGGTTACCCCATTTGTTGAAAACTTCTTGTAGGACTCTCCCGGTCAGCTGCCACTCATAATTGTCAGAGCCCAACCGACTGAGCCTGTCCGCCTCCAGATTGGACACTCCCGGCAGATGGATGGCTAAGAGCCACACTTCTTGAGCAATTGCCCACTCCAAGATGTCTAGGGTCACCCAACATAGCAGGGGGAAAGGGGGGGGATTTTGGGGGTAGGGGGGGGGATCTGGTCCCCCCCGCCTGTTCAGGTAATACATGCAGGTAGAGTTGTCCCTTTGGATACATACCACTAATACATGTAGTTAGAGTTGTCGGTTTGGAGATGCACACCACGCTGCCCTTGATCACCAGTTGGAAGGATTTGCGTGAGAGCCAGATGGCCTTCAATTTTAGCGAGTTGATGTGATTCTGCTGTTAGGGCAGAGACCATAGTCCATGTACTGCCTGTGCTCCCAGGGTGGCATCTCATCCCTGGAGAGAGGAGTCTGTTTGAATTGTATGGTGTATTGGAGGCATTTGAAATGGCCTGCCCTACATGAGGTTCACCTCCTGGTCCCACCATCTGAGGTCCCGCGGGAATGGTGACCCGTTTCCTGGTCCCAGCAAGCCGCAAAATGCAGTTACAGCCTCCTTATTCGGAGCCTGGTGTAGGGGATGGCAAGGAGGCAAGCCGCTAGCACTCCCAGCAGGTGTTGGCACCACCACGCTGTTCTTGTTCTGCTGATAAAATGAGCGACCAAAGCCTTGATAGCCGCCACCTTTTCCTCTGCTATGCGATCTTCTGCGTATCGCATATCAGTACTAAGAACAACAGAGTTTGCGTGGGGCAGAGCTGCGACTCCTAGTAGTTGATCGAAAAGCACAGCTCGAAGAGAGTAGAATCAGTCTGTCTGCCGAGGCCCTGACCCGCTCTAGCGACGTGTCTCTAACTAGTCGTTGAGGTGGGATTTGCATGAAGACCCTCTGTCCTGAGAAGAGCAGCCACAGTCTTGTGAACACCCTCTGAGCTGAAATCAAACCAAAGGGTAGTACCTTGTATTGAAAATGCAAGCCCATGACCCAGAACCTGAGGAAGGACTGGTGAGGTTGCTCTATGCAGATATTAAGTTGTGTCTTTCAGATCCAGGGAAGCCGTCCAGTACCCCCGCCCAATCCAGCGTCTCGGCTATAATAGGTGGTGTCACCATTTTGAACTTCTGCAAGGTAGGTACAGATTGAGGAAGGAACAATCTCATCACTAGTAGGCCCACATGGTTCTTCTTTTGAATGGTGAAGATGCAGGAGTAAAAACCCTGACCCTGCTGAAGGGGAGGGACCTCCTCCACCGCCTCCCTCTTCACGAGGAAGCGGATCGTCACCAAGAGTGAGGTTGTTCCAATCTGTGGGGAGTGGGTGGCGGGAACAAGAAATAGGGGAAGGAAGGGGAAGTTGGAAGCCTCTGGAGACTACCGAGATGACCCATGAGTCCAAAAAGTGTGCACATCAACCCTGACTGTGTAGGGCTAGTCTGCCCCTGACTGGGTTGCTGTCTACCTAAAAATAAGCAGTCATTGCTTCTTGGGTTCGGAGGTAGAAACCGGGAGAGGGACTGGAAGAACCCCTTGTGGGCAGATTAGTGATGTTTCCGCCTGTGCTGGGTAGGGGACCAGTCCGGTTGCTTGGCGGTCCTGAATACTCCCCCCCCCCCCCCCCCAATACCCACCGAAAGCTTGCCCGTTGTCAGAGCGGGATTGGCTCTGAGGGAAGGCTTTTGCAGCCGGCTTGATCGGAATAGCCAGTGATTTGACCATCTGCAAGCTGCTTTCCTTTTTGACCAGCTCTTCGACCGTAGTAGAGGAAAAGATCACCACCCTCGAATGACAAGTCGAGAATTCTCTCCCGGACGTTCGGGTTGAACCTGGTGGCTTTAAGCCAGGACATTCTCCTTACGTCTGTAGCCACACAGATCGGCTAACTACCCGTGTCAACATGGGACACTGTGGCCTCCATAATATCTTGTGCTACTATTTAAAACTCAGCAAGCCTAGCCTTGAAAGAGGCTTGTTTGTCGGCCGGAATGTCTGGGATAAAGTCTGCGATCTCTCTCGACAACCTTTGATTGGGTGCCACCAGGATGGCATCATAGTTGGCTTGCCTGAGATGTAGGCCCGCATTGGAATAGACCTTTTTCCCCATATGATGAACATTTTCTCCTCTTTGCCAAGCAATTCTGAAATGGAAGTGTTCAAAGAGGAAGCCTGGGGCTTGGCATTCATAGATGCCGCTGCAATAACTGAGGACAATTGCTCCGGGTGCACTGACAAGAGTATAGTGTCGCACTCCATCTGCCTGAACTTTGCATCCAGCCTCTTCTTGATTGGTTGCGTAGAGAGCGGCTTGAGCCAACCGTTTTTCACCAGCACTTTGACATCTTTCTGCAGAGGACTGCCGGATCAGGCCTCTGCTTTTATGATGAGCAACTCCACCAATACTCCAGATTCCTTCTGGGGCTGAGGAATGCCCAGGTATTCAGGCACGCTATCCTGTCATGGAAACCCTTTGCAGAAGTGGTGGTGTGGGAAGCAGCATGTCCTGTATTATGCCCTTCAGGATGTTTCCCATCTGAGGGGATATCATGAGGGACAAAAACCTGTCAAAGAAATGGCCCTTGCAGGCAGGCTAGGAGCGTTCCTTTGCATCTGTCGGAGGAGAGTATGCAAGTTGCATCACAACCCCCCCGATCCCTGAGAGTATATGCCCTCATTTTACCAAGCTCTGGTGAAGATCGGGTATGACATGGTCCATGTGATCGGAGTCATTGGTACCCAGTCCACCATGGCCGAAGGTTTGAGCCTCTTTGGTTCACCCAATTGGCGGGCCTATGTCCTGGCTGGGGTGCTTTCCCGCCTTTGAGGATCTGGCATGGCCGCCATTTTCTATGCATGTGCCACTATTTTGTCTGTGCCTTCAGCACACAGGACAGTGTTTGATGCCGGCCTGGGTTCAGCCTGTATGCCTGGTCGCATTGGCTCTGCATCGCCTTGCACCTCAGGCGCGTGCCTGGCAGGCTGTTGGCCCTCGGCCATCTGGCCGGTATTCCTGGTGCTGTGTGATGGCGCCCCCTCGGATGAGTATCTGGCACTTGAGCTAGGCCCCTTAGGGCGACACCCGGTACCAGAGCCTGTGGGCTCCTCGGCGGTGGAACCGGTAGGGCACGTAGAACCCCTCGCCAGTTAGGCCGGTAGCTGAAAGAGCCACCCCTGGCCCTGGGAATGAGTCATCGCAGCGGGGTGCACTAAAGAAGAGTACACTTCCCTTCTTGGTCTTCTCACATATTCCTTGATCTTCTCTGGCGGAGTCCTGGAACATAACTCTCTCCACGTGTAAGCCAGCTTGAGGGACCGGGGCGTGAGCGCCGCACGTAGAGCAGCCATCCCAGTCATGATCTTCTCCAAGGCACCAGAGGCAAAGCGTGTGCGGATATGAAGTGGGGAAGGAACAAATTACTTACCTTTAACTGCTGTTCTCCAGCATGGGTCTGGCATGGATTCACATGCTCATGAATATTCCCTGCTGTCAGGCTGCGAATCCTCGGTAAAGAAAAATCTGTTTAATTTATGAACTGTCTTTCTCTTAACAACCAATCACTGAGCTCTGGGTCATACTGCCCCCAGCCAATGACTGCCCTCTACCTAAGCCCCTCCTCTGGCAGCCATCTTCAGATTTGGTAGCACATAAAGTGGCAGTAGGATCAAGAGAAGAGCCGCAGAGGGGTAGGCGAGAGGGTTTGCATGTGAATCCATCCCAGACCCATGCTGGAGAACAACAGTTACAGGTAAGTAACTTGTTGCTTTTCCAGCATGGGGTCTGGCACGAATTCACATGTTCATGAATAAAGAATACATAGCAGTACACACATGCAACCACAGGAGGTGGCAAAGGCTCAACATAAGCATCTCTTACCTCCTCACCAGGCTCACCTTCAAGCTAACAGTTTGTGCAGCACTGCCTGGCCGACTCTGGACTGTTCCCTGGAATCGCGGTCTACGCAGTATAATCTTGTGAAGGTGTGCATCGACCTCCACGTAGTCGCCCTGCAGATGTCCGGCAGGAGCACACCAGACAGGAACGCCGTAGTTGTAGCGATCGCTCTGGTCGAATGGGCTCTCGGACAGCCAGGCAACGGTCTGTTTGCCAACCGGTGATGCAGCCGGAGAGCCACCTGGAAATGGAAGTCTTTGAGACGGTCTTCCCATGGTTCACAGGGCCAAATTTCACGAAAGGTTGGGACGTCTTCCGGAAACTCTTCGTGCGGTCCACGTAGAACTTCAGCGCTCTAGTCACATCTAGCTAATGTGCACCGTCCTCTCAGCTGGCAATGAAGGCGTCGGGAAGAATACAGGTAACACCAAGGGCTCGTTTAGATGAAAGTCCGACGGCACCTTGGCCATGAAAGAGGGGTGCATCCGTAGCACTACCCTCGTCTCGTGGAATGTCAAGTAAGGTGGTTTACATGGGAGGGCCTGGATCTCTCCCACTCATCGTGCGGAGGTGATGGCCACAAGAAAAGCTGTTTTCCACGTAAAATGAATGCATAGGCTCGAACGGAGGACCCATGATCCTAGTCAGCACCATATTCAGTTCCCACGCCGGGGCTGGAGCCTTCACCGGCGGGAACAGTCCTTTGACGAACTGCCTAACCAGACGGTGTGACCATAACGACGACCGTCCGGGAGTTCTGGTGTAGCGGAAGATAGCCGCCAGATGAATCTTGATGGAAGCGTGCACCAGCCGCGCTTTGGCCAGCAAGTACGGCAGCACCTGAGGGGCCTAATCCGTTGAGGGTTTATCTTCTGCGCACGGCACCAGAAGGTGAACCTCTTCCATTTATGCCTGTAACACTTCAGTGTAGACGAAGCCCTGGCCTTGGCGATTACCTCCTTGCAGTCCACCGGGATCTCGTATCCTCCAAACTCTAGTGCTGCAGGAGTCAGGCCTGCAAGTTCAGCGACCCTGGGTCGTGGTGCAGAATCACGCTTCCTTCCCTGGCGAGCCGATCTGCGTCCGCCGGAAGCCTGACTGGAGGGGACAATGACAAGTCCAGAAGGTCCGGGTACCATATCTGTCTCGGCCACGCTGGTGCGACGAGGATCATCCTGCACCGGGACCATCTCAGTTGATTGACTAATCAAAGAGGCAACAGCAGGAACGCATAAACAGGCTGTCCCTGGGGAAAGAGAATGCATCCGCCGAAACCTGCTGGTGAACCTTCGGCACTTGGTGTTCGTCGCTGTCGCAAATAGATCGATGTGGGGATTGCCCGATCGTCGGAACAGAAGATCCACTTGATCCTGCCGAAGCTCCCACTCGTGGCACAAGCGCAGCTCCTGATGAGGGAGTCGGCGATCATGTTCTTCACTCCCGCCAGATGAAACGGGACAAGGAATATCCCCTGGAACACGGTCCGGCACATCCAACGGACGTCGAGGTACTCTTGCATTCGCCGCATCCGCAGCCTGCACAGTCGAACGAGGCATATTTATGACAAAATCATGATGAGAAGGGATTTGACGGATCACACCCTTGCGATCTTCAGTGTCAACAGCCGATGCACCTTGCCCAGGATGGCCGCTATCCTTTCCTCCGACGGAGACGCTAGGCAAGACACTGTGTTGAGTCGAGACCCCAGAAACAGAGTGTCTTGCGATGGCACCAAGCAAAACTTTGCATAGTTCACAGAGAACCCCAGCTCCGTCAGCAGCTGGACGGTTTCCGTCGTGTGAGCGACTGAAATTTCCTACGATTTTGCTTGGATGAGCCAGTCGTCCAGGTAGGGGTAAACATTGATCCCTCGTAGGCGCAGTTGTGAGGACCCTTGGTGCTGACTTTAGTCCGAAGGGAAGGGCCTTGAACCGATAGTGCTGCCCTTGAACCACAAAGCGCAGGAACTTGCGGTGTCCCTTGTGGATGGGGAAGTAAGCATCCTCCAAGCCCAACGATAACAGGAAATCCCCTTCTTTCAGCTGTCCTAGCACGTGCTAAAGGGTGACCAGCCGGAACTTCTGGTAATCTGATGTACTTGTTCAAGCAGCGGAGGTCCAGGATGGGTCTCCAACCGCCTGTCTTCTTCTTGACAAGGAAGTACCGAGAGTACACTCCACAGCCCCAGAGCCTCTTTGGGACGAGTTCTATTGCGCCCTTCCTCAGCATGTCCCGCACGTCCAGCACAAGCTGAGGGACATGGGTTTCCTGTCTGGCCATGGGTGGTATACAAGGACACTTCTGTTGGAATTCCAGAGTGTGCCCGTGGGCCAGCGTGCCCAGCACCCAACGGTCATTGGAGATTGTCTTCCACACGCCGATGAAGTTTGCCAGCCGGCCTCCCACCGGGGTGCGCGGGTGGGGGCCCAACGTCCCGGCCGGTTCTGTCCTGCTGACGGTAGGATGGCGAGAATCCACCAAAGCCTTTGGAGGAACCATGGGACTTTCCTCCGGAGGTCCGAATGACGGCCGTCACTGCTGAAGCATGCCAAAAGCGTGCGCCGTCTCGGTATCGGCCTTGATGGCCTGAAGAGACTCGTCCACAGTCTTGCCAAACAAGTTATCCCCGTCGAAGGGAATGTCCAACACCCTCGACTGCACACCAAGGCGGAAGTTTATGGCCTTCAACCAACCCCTTAGACGAAGGCAAACGCTGTTGCCCATCTGGCGGATCCCTGTGTCGGCGACGTCCATGGCCACCGTGATGGCATGGTCTGATGCCACCTCGCCTTCCTGCAGAATCTCCAGGGCTTCCGCTCTCGTCATCGGGGAGGAGGTCCAGGAGGGGAGCGATCTTGAACCAGAGCTCCCTATCGTAACTAGCCACAATGGCGAGGGCAGCCTTGATGGTCGTTGCTGCTGACGAAATGACCAGTCGTCCCATGGAGTCAAGCGTTGTTCCCACACTGTCCGGGGAAAGGGGGTGGGGGGCAGAGGACGTCGATGCAGATGAACCCGCAGACTACTTCGTAGCCGCCGAGACAACCGAATCCGGGGGAAGGCTGTGATCTGAAGCACTTGGGTGCAGAGTCCGGCACCCTGTACTTTTCTCGTACCGGTCCCTCTTCGCCGGGGCCAAAGACGGGCTCTTCATGAGGGACAGCCCCTACATCCCAAATGTTGTCTAACAGCGGGATAGAGAGCACAGTCCTCCTCTGGACTTCCCTGCAATGGTACAGGAAGCCCTCCTCCTCCTCGGGAGCCAGTTGGAACAACTCCGAGACCCACAAGATCATGGCGTGAAACGAGCCAATGTCGGACGGCAAGGCTGTGGGCGGCGGGGACAGGAGATGCACTCCGCCGTCGTTGTCCGTACCAGTTGTCGCCGTATCAGGTTCCGTCTCGTCCCGTGGTGGAAGGGAGGGAGGCGATGGATGGTAAGGAGGTGGAGGGTGAACTCTCTTCTTGTGCGGGATTCACCTGACGGCCCAGGTGCTGCGGGTCTCCCGCCACCGAAAGGGGCATCCTCGTCTGCATCTCCGAGCACAAGGTGTGCTAAGCCTGAAGGATGTCCACCGAAATGTCCGCCAGAGGCGGCTGCTGCAACAGAGGGGACGGCGGCAGTGGCGCAGCGTCCTCCAGCTCCTCCTCGTCAGTATCTTCGCCATCCTCCACATCTGCCTCATCGGGGTCCCTCCCATAGGACCTGGCCTCGACGGACCTTTCATCCAAAACGGTCTGAAGAACAGCAAGCTCCTCCTCGGAGGAGATGTCCGTGCCTTGCAGGACTACCATGCCCTTCCACCCCCCTCCCCTTCTCGATCAGGGGAGATGGTCTCGGGGAGATGACTGGCATCGTCTTCACTGGTGTCTTCTCTATGGGCAGAAAAAATTATTCCTTCCTGTCCGGCAGGGAAACTCTTGCTCTGGAGGCCGTTTCCTGTGAACCCATATCAACGGCCTTCGCCAGAAACACCACCACTCCTTCAATGGAGGTTTTTGCTGGGTGAACCTGGGCCTTCACGGCCTTGGTCGCGCCAGAGGCCTTGACAGTGGGGGGGGGGAAGAGTGGGTGGGAAGGGTCAACGCAACGCTCCCCTTTGGCCTTCTCCATTGGGGCCGACTGGGACTTCGCCAGAATTTTACCCGGGTGCTCAAACATCCTCTTCGTGGTCGAAGGTGCCGGAGATGCTGCGCCCACCCTGGCCGTCGGGAAGCCTGCGCCAATGGCTCTCCCAGTGCCCGTGGACTCTCGGTGCTTTGCCTTCTGTTGGGTCCTCGTCGCTGGGGCGCCCTCAAAGGCCTTAGAAGACTGCTCGGATTTCTTAATTCGGCTGGGTGACCAGTGCTCACCGAATGGAGCCACTTGTTAAGCCGCTCGCGACGGTCCTTCATTGTGCGGGGCACCATATCCTTCCATGCAGAACGCACAGGCCTTCTCCACATGCGTCTGGTCTGTATGCAGGCAGTAGAGGCAGAGGGAGTGCGCATTGGCCAGGAAAATGTTCCGTAGGCCACATCCAGGCAAATCCCGAACAGAGGCGTTGAGTCTCATATCTTCAGCCATGTCCACGCAGCGTGGGCCTCCAAGAATCTTCTGGAACTCCCCAAGAAGGGAATGCGACGAAAAATCGCCCTTGAGGGGCATAGAAAGTTCCGAAAAACGGGTCCCTGTTAGTCAGATGATGGATCGATGGAGCTTGAGGCTCGATTGACCCAAAAAATAGAGTAAACTCCTTTAAAAAGCACAAAACGCAGTAAAAGCTCGGGAGCTAAGCACGCACTTTCAACATTTGAACGTGCAGTAAAAATCTGTAGATGGCTGCCAGAGGAGGGGCTTGGGTAGAGGGCAGCCATTGGCTGGGGGCAGTATGACCCAGAGCTCAGTGATTGGTTGTTATGAGAAAGACAGTTCAGAAATGAAACTGACGACAGGGAATATTCATGAGCATGTGAATCCATGCCAGACCGCATGCTGCAGAAGGGGGGAAAAAGCACATGGAATTATGATGCTTGAGGCCTCACCCAGGAGCACTGGTGAAATCGGTCCGCTCCTGTCGATGCGGAAAAGGGGACTGGGGTGTTGCGTCGGTGGGTGGGGTTAAGAGAGTCTGCACTCCAGGAACCACGCCCCCGCATGCATACAAATTTAAAGGGAAACAGTTTTTTCTGGTGCAAAATTGTTCCATTCTCGTCCCTTGCGAGGTGTGTCCATACGGGATGGAGGAAAGGGGATGGGACACAGGCGTAAGAAATAGGCTGCAAAAGAGCATCACTGTAAAAGCATAAGCAAGAAAAAGCACAGGCCCACATCCAAAATATCCAAAAAGGCATTGTCATCAGCTACATGGACGCAAAATACAAGTAGTTGGAGTAATGGGTGCGGGATCACCACAGACAAACCATCAAAAAGTTTTTTTGGAAGGATGGTTTGTAGCAGCTACATAATTTACTTTTGGCTATAGCACCTTATAGCCTCTTTCTACCGTTTCAGTCAAATGTCCAGCAAAGCATTTTTAAAATCTGACACCACTGGCATTTTATTTTGTAATCTGTTTGTTTGCACAATCATATAGAAACAAATGGCTATTCTCTTGAACTAGGCTCTTTACAGAACCCACAAAGGCACTTTTGTGATTGCCACCTGGGTCTAAGCTGGATGAGGTCTCAAACACCTGAATCTACATTGGTTTAGTGTGCCTGAAGAACAAATTACTTGCATTATAATTGGCACTAGATGTCTCAGACAGTTCATGGGACTTTATTTTAAGTTGGTAGGCCCTAGAGCCATTCCTCTCTACTCCATCTCACCGGGGGATCACTCGCAAACTCTGGTTAATATTATGATCAGTAAACCCTAGTGTCTAGTTTGTAACATAGGCCGCTCATGGTCTCTCTAAAAGTATGACTTTGTGAACTCAAGGACTTCCTAGCTGTACCTAGCCACGCCAGTTTGTATTCTACAGGAGTTGGTAAACGCCTTCCACTTACTCAATAGGTAACACACGTACAACTCTTCCTTTCTACTCTTACGGTCTGCTCCCATCCTTGCTTCACACCCACCACTCTTCGGGCCCTATGATTCACTCCTCCTAGCTCTCGCCTCCACCTTTTGATGTTACGCCTCATTCCACAATCCTACTCCCCCTCCTATTACTACTCTCCTCTTCCCACCAAAACTACACTTACACACTCCTCCCATGATTACTTTCATGCTACTACCACTCCTCAACCACCACTATTCTCGCACTGCCACAACTACCGTTCCTCCTCCCACTCTCCTATTCCTCCAACTACCACTCCTCCTACTACTACTACTCTCCTTCCATTAGCACAACTCAAGCACCCCCTCTTGCGCTCTGTACCAATTGCTTCAAATTCATTCCCTACACTAACCTGCTCTACTTAAAGGCCAGACACCCACTCACACAAATTGCAGAACCACTGCCACCCTTCCACCAATTTCTTCTTCAACCACTTCTATCACAATCGCAGTGTCTGCCTTCCTCCCGCTGGTCTTTTGGTTCTCCACTATTGACCTCACCCGACAAACTCACATGGTTCTTCCTGCTTCAGACTCAAATATTGCTCCCCTACCTCATTGGATTGATGACTTAATCATTGGATTGCTGTTCCTGGCCAAGATATATTTCTGCGCCACCACTGGAAGTGTATGTGTTATCACGATTCTTTAAACGGTGACTAAGCAGCACCTGCCCACACTGCGGGGATTTCCAAGACAGACCGTGAAGCTGCTACTTCTTCTTGGGCTCAAACTGGAAGTTATGTTGAGGTTAGGGTTGTTGGCTCTCTCAGACCCAGACATACTCTGTTTAATCAGCAGTGTTTTCCCTCTGGACTGGAGTCAAGGAACACTACGCAGTAGATTGTATTGTTGCATAGTGCCTATTCTTGAGGGTCATTCCGTTCTCCTTTTCCACGACTTGGGCTCCTGGATTAAACAGTGCTGATTATGCTTGCTGGTTTGTCACCCTCTGCCCCACCTCCAACGACCTAATAAACTAGGGAGACCGGCAAGTCTTTGTGGTCAGCAAAGTGTGGTGGGTGACGCGTGTACACTACCAATCACACTGGCACCATTGGGATTAGCAGACATTGGGTTTTCTCCTGGCACACCCTCACACTGAGGCCACAGGGCTAGCCTAGTCACACTTAACTGTTGGTAATGTTCTTTCTAATGGATGTTCCTCCCATGGACTCATCTGCGATATCTGTTAAGGTAAGATTTTCAGAATCAGCCCTTTGTACAGATTCTGAGAGGCCGCCGTGCTCTGGTGAACATGGAAAGACACCAATGTCTAGCCAAACTATCTGGGTATTGTGATTTAGCAGCAAGGCGTAGACTTGGGACAGTGGGGAAGAGCTCAGTTAAGCAAACACACACACAGACCACTGCTAATAGCACATGTTAGGGAAAATGTATAAAACAATTATTTATTAAGACCATAGGCAAGTTATTAAAAGCACAGATAAGAATCACTCTAAACATATTACATGCATTACTCACTGTAATAGAATTTTGGATTATTGCATCTGCCGAGATTCACATGCTGTGCATATAGTCCGACATCTAGTAGTAATCGCAGAGTAAGGGGATGTCGACATGGGTGTGACTGTACCACTATCCCTAACGTGACGTGCAGTGTACACAAAATCCCTCATGCGTTGAGGTCCCTCTGGTTTTATGTTTTCTGCCACGAGGGAACCTTATAGTCAGTGTGAGCAAGAAGAGAAGAGAGAAGGTCTAAGAGGTCTACGTTCCTTCTGCTCCACGAGGGGATGAAATGTGGGCACGTGTGAATCTAAGCAGATACAATCATCAGAAATGCTATTAGGGTGAGTAATGCAGGTCTGTTTGTTAATCTGCTTAGACTCACATGCTGTGCATAGTCTAGCGAGCAGTACCCAGAGATGGTGGTGGGATGTGTGAAGTAACAATAGAAAAGATATGTCTTTGCACTGCTTGTCCCACCTGAGAATCAGACCTAGAGTGTGTCTAGGCAGTAGTGTTGTGTAAAGGTGTGTACAGAACTCAAGGTTGCTGTTTTGCAAATAGAATCAAGAGGAACATTTGCAATGAATGCTATGGTAGCCCCTAACCTGGTAACAGTGTGTTCTAGGCATAAAGGTTAGATCTCTCTTGGCAAGAGTGAAACACAGTGTGATGCAGTTTAGAATCCACTTTGAGATAGCTGATTTAGAGAGGGTCCCCTTCTCAACCAGTTGCCACTGAAACGAAGAACTGGTTGGTTTCCTTGGTGGCTTTGTTTTTTCCAGATAGTAGATAACCGCTCTCCTCACATCACATTATCTGGATTCTGGAAAAAGGTGGGTAGTTCTATGGATTGGTTTACATGGAACTTTGAGATAAATTTAAGCGCAAAGCGTGGAGGGTGTGCGCAAAACCACCATATCTTTGTGAATCGTGACAAATGGGTCCTGAACTGAAAGGGCCTTCAGTTCACCAACTCTCCTTATAGAGGTGATCGCCACCAGGAAGGCAATCTAGTAGGCGAGTACTTTAAGGCTAGCATTGTGCATTGGTTCAAAGTGAGGCCCCATTAGACTGCTAAGAACAACATTCAGGTCCCACCCAGGAGCTGAGCTGGGTGGAAATAGGGGGATGAAGCCTCTTGATCCCGCCTATAAATGCTTTAATTACCGGAATATTCCACCACGAAACCTTGCTCTAGGACGTGGTGTATGCCTAAAGTGCAGCTAAGTGGGCCTTTAGAGAATTGAAAGCCAGAACTGAATCCAACAGGTGGGTTAGGTACAGGACAATAGGTTTAGGTGAGCATTCAATAGGATTGATGCCCTTGCCATTACTCCAGATGACAAAGCACTTCCATTTACTGGAATAGCAATGCCTGGTGTTAGGATTCTGTGCTTCTCTGATAATGTCCATAAATCTTTGAGGGAGCTGGAGGTGCCCAAACTCTATGACCTCAGGAGCCAGGCTGAAGTTGGGAGTTTGAGGGTATGGATGCAGTGTCTCCCCCCCCTGGTCTTGAGACAGCATGTTGTATGGGCTCGGCAGCTTCCTGGGAGGGGAGACTGATGTTAGGGACAATTCTCTGTAAAGGCTAATTTCCCAAATCTAGCGAGTCCCCGAGCAGCTTTGCTGGATTTTTGGGGTTTATGTTTTTCTCCTGCTAAGAGTGAGACTATTTTCCTCCCACTCTTAGACATGATTTGAGGTGTTCCTTTGACTTTGTATGTGTTTTATGGGCTATGGGGTCCTTTACCCCATAGGGCTTCATGTGTTTTTGGTATGTGGGTTACACAGCATCCTCCGTGCCATAACCCAGCGACCCCCAAACAGACTCCATACCCTGGGACTGACTAGAGTCTCCCAGGGCATGTAAAGTCACCATTGGCTTTACTAGTCTCAAATTGTGAACAGAACCAGTACAAACCATCCTATTGTGGACATACTGGTCGGGGCAATTTGATTGCCCCGGTGTCTGTTGTTCGAGGGGGCACTGTCCAGTCCCCCCCGACCGAGTTTTGGCTGGTGGCAGTGGATACTACTTTTTATATTCAACCGCTAATATATTCCTATGGGATTTTCGATGTTCGAGGTTACCACTTTTTAATATAGCCTCGAACATACTGCCGGTTTATTAAATTAGGAACAAGTTACTTACCTGTAACTGTTGTTCTCCAGCATTGGTCTGGCATGGATTCACATGCTCATGAATATTCCCCGTCGTCAGGCTGGGTATCCTCGGTAAAGAAAAAATCAGTATCAGTTTCGTTTCTGATCTGTCTTTCTTAGTAGTAACCAATCACTGATCTCTGGATCATACTGCCCCCAGCCAATGACTGCCCTCTCCCTAAACCCCGCCTCTGGCAGCCATCCTCAGATTTGGTAGCACGCCAAGTGGCAGTATGACCAAGTGAAGAGCCGCAGAGGGGTAGGTGGGAGGGTTCGCATGTGAATCCATGCCAGACCCATGCTGGAGAACAACAGTTACAGGTAAGTAACTTGTTCCTTCTCCAGCATGGGGTCTGGCATGGATTCACATGCTCATGGATAAAAGAAAACATAGCAGAATACACATGCACAACCACGGGAGGTGGCAAGAGGCTCAACATTAAGCAATACAACAACTCAACATTAATCATCTCTTACCTCCTAACCAGGCTCACCTTAAGCGAACAGGTTGCGCAGCACTGCCTGGCCGACCCTGGACTCCTCCCTGGAGTCCCGATCGACGCAGTAGAATCTTGTGAAGGTGTGCGTCGACCTCCACGTAGCAGCCCTGCAGATGTCCAGCAGGGGCACACCAGACAGGAACGCCGTGGTAGCAGCGATCGCTCTGGTCGAATGGGCTCTCGGACGGCTGGACAGCGGTTGGTTTGCCAACCGCTGACAATGCATGATGCAGCCGGAGAGCCATCTGGAAATGGAAGTCTTCGAGAGAGCCTTCCCTTGATTCACAGACCCAAAGTTCACGAATAGCTGTGATGTCTTCCGAAAACTCTTTGTGCGGTCCACGTAGAACTTCAGCGCTCTAGCTACATCCCTGCTGAGTAAGTCGGCGATGGTGTTTTTTATTCCTGCCAGGTGGAAGGGAACCAGAAACCTCCCCTGGGCAACGGCCCAGTGCCACAGACCCTGGGCCTCCTTGGATAGGGATGGGGATCTGGTGCCCCCTGCTCCCGTATGTAGAACATCGTGGTGGTGTTGTCGGTGAAGATCCTCATCACTTTATCCTTGAGGGACGGGAGGAACGACTCGAGTGCCCAGAACACTGCACAGAGCTCCAAGATGTTGATGTGAAAAGACCTCTCCTCCGGGAGCCAAAGGCCTCTTGCGTGGAGATCTCCGGTGTGGGCCCCCCCAACCCTCCAGAGAGGCGTCCGTAGTCACCGTCTCCTGAAACGCCGGGGTTTGAAAGTCCGTGCCCGCTGTGAGGTGAGCCGGGTGCCCCACCATAGGATCACCCAACGGAACTCCTCGTCGAGGGGGATCCTGTCCTCGAAGCAGCCCCCCGCCTGAAACCAGCAGGCGTCGAGGAACTCCTGTAGCGGACGCATCCGAAGTCTGCAAAGGGGCACAAGGTAGATGCATGAGGACATCATCCCGAGAAGGGACTTGATGGACCTCACCCTGGCCACGTCCGTGGCTAACAGTCGCCGTACCTTGCCCAGGATAGTTTTGGTCCTCTCCTCTGAAGGGGAGGCCAATTGATCCACTGTATCGAGCTTCGCCCCCAAAAACAGTGCTACTTGCGACGGAACCAGGTAGGATTTGGGGTAGTTGATGGAGGACCCCAGCAACCGGACGGTCCTCGCCATATGATCGACGGCAAGTTCCTTTGACCTTGCCCAGATTAGCCAGTCGTCCAGGTAGGGGGAGACGTGGATCCCCTGCAGGCGCAGCTGCGCCGCCACTGGTGGCAGGCACTTGGTGAAAACCCTGGGTGCCGACTTTAATCCCAACGGTAGGACCCTGAATTGGTAGTGGCGTCCTTGAACCACGAACCTGAGTAACTTCCTGTGCCTTTTAAGAATGGGGATGTGGAAGTAGGCATCCTCCAGGTCCAGCGACGATAGGAAGTCGCCTTCCTCCAGCTGCCCAATACGTGCTGGAGGGTGACCATCCTGACTTTCTGCGCCTTGATGTATTTGTTTAACCGACGCAGGTCTAGGATGGGGTGCCAACCGCCTGTCTTCTTCCTGACGAGGAAGTACCTTGAGTATACGCCGGAGCCCCAGAGCCTCCTGGGGACGAGCTCGATGGCACCTTTCTTGAGCATCGCCTTCATCACCAACAGCAGTTGAGGGACGTGATTCTCCTTCCTGGCCACAGGAGGAATGCAAGGGCACTTCTTTAGGAATTCCAGCGAGTGCCCGTCGCCAGGGTGTCCAACACCCAACGATCGGTGGCGATGGACTCCCACACCCTGACGAACTTCGTCAGTCGGCCTCTCAGTGGGTGCCCGACCACCCGGCCGGGTCAGTCTTGCTTATAAGCGCCCTTGCCGCCTTGGCGACGACGGTGGGAACCCCCTTGCTTGCCGCGACCTCTGTAGGCCTCCTGGGAAGAGGAGCGGGCCGCCAGGCGGTAGGTGGAGGAGCCACCGCTGGATCCTTTGGAGGCACCCTGTCTGCATCCAGAGCTCCGAAGGACCGTCGCTGCTGAAGCACCCCAAGGGCCCGGGCCGTCTCCGAGTCGGTGTTGATGGCCTGTAGAGACTCATCCACTGCCTTACCAAATAGGTTGTTGCCGTCGAACGGCATGTCCAACACTCTGGTCTGGACGTCCTGGCAAAAGTCTGTCGCCTTGAACCATCCTCGTCGTCGGAGGCAAACTCTGTTGCCCAGTTGGCGAAATCCGGTATCAGCAATGTCCGTTGCCACCGTAATGGCGTGATCCAACGCCACCTCGCCCTCCTGCAGAATTTCCAGGGCCTCCGCCCTTTTGTCATCAGGCAGGAAATCTAGCAGGGGAGCTATCTTGAACCAGAGCTCCCTGTCGTAGCGGGCCACGATCGCCTTAATCGTCGTCGCCGCCGAGATGACTCGTCGCCCCATAGAGTCTAACTTCTTACCCTCGCTGTCCGGCGGGGAAGTGGAAGTTGAGGCCGCCGCGCCCGCTGCCTTCTTCTTAGGCGCTGCCGGGACGACCAAGTCCGGCGTGGGCTGGGCCCTGAGGCACAAGGGGGCGGCATCAGGGACTCGGTACTTCTTCTCGTACCTGTCCCTCTTGGTGGGTGTTGTGGCAGTGTTCTTGAGGACAGCAAGCCCCTCATCCCAGATGTCGAGTAAAGGCACCGCGAGGACCGTCTTCCTCTTAGCCTCTCGTCGTTGGTACAGAAACCCCTCCTTTTTCTGTTCTTCAGGGTAGAGCTCAGATGCCCTGGTTATCATGGCATGGAAAGAGCCAACCTCGTCGGCTGGGGACGCCCGCGGGGGTGATGACGACGGGATGTTTACTGCGTCATCGCCGCCGTCATCGTCCGTCCCCGTATCCTCTCCCGGGGAGGGGGATGAGGGGTCCACCAGTCTCGCAGGCATGAAGGGCAGAGCGGGGTGGACTCTCCTCCGCTTGTTCGGAGGGCTTCCCGACGGGCCTGGTTCTGGCTCCTCCGTTGGGGTGCGTGGTAATCTCGTCCTTATCTCGGTACATAAGGATTGGATTGCCAACAAAACGGCCGCTGAGCTATCCAGGGGCTCGGACAATGGCTGCGACGGACGGGATGGCCGCTCCAGTGGGCCCTGTTCATCGTCCTCGTCGCTATCCTCGATCACGTCAGCAGGGACCGTCCCCTGGGATAGAACCTTTCCTCGAATCTCTCGTTGAAGCCTATGGACCTTTCTTTGAGGCCCCTCTCGGTCTCCACCAGTTCCTCCCAAGAGGCTGATTCCAAGTCTGTAACGGCCACCGGCCCCCCACCCTCTTTTTCAGCCGGGGGCTTCACCGGGGTCTTAGCGATGGGCTGGAAAGAGGATTCCCTCCGCGGCGGCTGGGACACACTGGGCCCAGAGGCCGTTTCCATTGGCGCAGTCTCAGCCGGCTCCGCCAGGGTCGCAGAGACCACTTCGGTAGAGGCCTTAGCCGGGTGGATCAAGGCCCTCACCACCTTAGGTGCGTCTTGGGCCTTCGCCTTGGGGGGAGGGTCAACGCCTCACTCCCCCTTCGAGATCGACCAGGTCTGCTCCAGCAGCCTACCCGGGTTCTCAGACTTCCTCTTCCACAATCCCAGAGCGCTGGCTCGTGGTCGAATGTGGCGGGGAAGTAGCGCCCTGCTTGGCAACCGAAGAGCCCGACCTTTCGGCGCACCCGGAGCCCGCAGACTCGCAGTGCTTGGCCTTCTGTTGGGGTCCCGTCACCGGGGCGCCCTCAAAGGACTTAGAAGCCCGCTCAGACTTCTTCGCCTTCTCACTTGCTGTGCCCTTCTCCAGCCAGGTGGCGAGGCAGGAACGACGATCTTGTTTGGTCCGTTCAGAAAGGTTCTTGCAGAATGCAGTCTTTCTTCACGTGCGTCTTGTCCACATGGAGGCAGTAGAGACATCACGAATGCTCGTCCTCCTTGAAAACTTTCTATAATCCGCATCCAGGGCAGTTCCTGAACACCTTGGATCCGGGCGTCGAGCTCCCTTTGTCCTGGGCCATGTCCTTGAGGTAGGCCGCAGATCTTCCGGAATCCTCCGCGAAGTGTGAACTCGACGAAAACTTCACCCTTGAGGGGCGTAGAAGAATTCCGAAACGGGTCCCCGCTATAGGAAGTAGAAACGGTGGAGCTTGAGGCGCGATTAAACCGAAAAAATTAGAAATTCCCCTGAAAAAATGTGAAAACGCAGTAAAAAAAAAACTCGAGAGCTAAACACGAGGACGCCCAACACTTGCGCGTGCAGTAAAAATCTGAGGATGGCTGCCAGAGGCGGGGCTTAGAGAGGGCAGTCATTGGCTGGGGGCAGTATGACCCAGAGATCAGTGATTGGTTTCTACTAAGAAAGACCGATCAGAATCGAAACTGATACTGATTTTTTCTTTACCGAGGATTCCCAGCCTGACTAGGAATATTCATGAGCATGTGAATCCATGCCAGACCCCATGCTGGAGAAATATTAATTCACCGGTTGGTAATTTTTGCCGAAACTTGGTTGCAAAATGGCGTTTGTGTTCGCTTCTGTGACTCCAACCCAAGTCGAGCCCTTTGTTCCACTTTTTGGTGGGCTTCTCCACAGAAGCCTCCAAAAGTGGTGCCACTCTGTCTGGGTACCACAGGGGGTGTGGGAGGGGGTTTAGGTACCCTGGACTGAGTTGCCTCGGCAACTCAAGTCGCACTCTTGTGTGATTGGCCCAAGTGGTGAGCCGTTCGGCTCACCACTTAGAATGTTTGATTGACAGCTAGGCTGAATGAATGCGGGTTTTCTGCATAAAAGCAGGGCTTTGGGTACTGGAACTTCAGAAGTCGCCACAGGACCAAAAGAATCATCCGAGGAGGGAGAAGCCAAGCCGACCTGCAACGATGAAACCACCGGTGGAGCCCTGCGGAACCGTCTCACCACTTTTTCCGACGACAGAAGAGATCTCCAGCCCGGAGAGTCTTCTTCCTTTCACTGGTGGGGATAATCAGTTTGCCAGTCTTTTCGCCTTCCTGGACCATCTCGTGGCCGCCTTGCCAGTGCCAAGCACCCCGGCAACCGAAATACCACGGATTGCCACTACCGCGAAGAAAAGGGTGGTACCTTGTAACCGGGAAACTCCACGGCTGGTTTCTTCCCCGGCAGCGCAATGACCTTCAGCTTTCCTCCACGTCGAGACCTCCTCTTCTTCTGGACGAAACACCGACTTGCACCCGCTGCCAGGAACAACTGCCCCCGCTGGAGCGTTCTTCCCACTTTCAGGTACTGTGTCCCGCCTGGCTTCCCTTGCGACAGATCGTTCGGGGTGACAGTAAATCCTTGACTTTCTAACCTGGGCTAGCCTGGGGCCTGTTAACTAACTTTTCCTGACTTAATCTCAATCTTTTGTGAACTTTCTACAAAGACTCTTTGGGCATAACCCCACTGTGTGATCCTGGACACATTTCGCTTGCACTCTCTAAGAGTGGGTCTGGCATTTGAACTTCCTTGCTCCCCAGTAGACCTTGCCTAACCTGCCTCACTGTGGTTCTTTGAAAAGTATTGAAATTTGTGTCCTTTCATAACTGTGCCTTTTTTCCCTCCCTTTTTAATAACTTATTAGAGTGCCATCTTATGTTAAGCGCTCACCTCCGTCTGAAAAAAAGTGGTGTTTCTCATTAAGACTTGTCTAATAAGTAATTATGGTTGTATATCTTTAATAGTGACTGTGTTGAATTTATTTACCTCTCTTTGTGTTAGTGTAATTTACAAGTGTGTCTTTAAATAAATAATTATATACTTTTACATCAAAGCTCTGGTCAGTGTTTGCTTGTGCTACTGTGTCTCTGTACCTATTGTGTATACTCTATATACTGCCTAACTCATCTTGAGAGAAGTCTGACTGCTCGGCCACAGCTACCAGGTAAATCTGGGTGGTACAGACTGCTACCAATTGGGTTTACTGCCAACCACCTGTAGTCCTAAAATCTTTTGCAGTGGTCCCTAAGGCAACTGCACAGGTTTCTGCCTAACAACTGACATTGCCATGAGTTCGGAGAACCAAGGCTGGCAGGGCCACCAGAATCATCCTGACTGGCTCTTGGTGAATCTTGTGCTTCCGTCCGGGACCATGCCCTGTGAATCCCATAGCCCTACAGAATTGCGCCACAGCCCAAATGGGACGGGGCCATCACCACCAGGGTAGGTTCCCGTTGGGTGAATGGGGCTTCCACAGACGTTGTTCATCACCCACCAGCGAAGAGGGGGCAGATGGAGCGGGGGTATTGGGATCCTATTCAACTGCGACCAGTCTACTGATCCCAATTGGCTCCCAGGTGGAGCTGGAGGCACCTCATCTTGAGCTAAGAGTGCTGTACTGTGAGCATGCATGAGGCCAACCGCCCCAGAAAGTGAAAGAACCACCATGCCAAGGTGGCCGAGTTGGGCAAAAAGTGCCCTACCGCCTTGCCAAGGGAGAGCAGCCTCTCTGGCGTGGGCAACTCCCGCTAAAAAGCTGTGTCCCAACACACCCCTAGGAGGACCGGATCCTGAAAGGGACACAACTGCGACTTCCTCTGGTTGAGGGAATATCTGCCAATCTCTCACAGAGATCTAGCACCCCCTCAGGTGACCCAACCCTCACCAGCCCGTCACCCAGATGGTGTATAGGTGATGGCTCTACAAGCAGAGGAGACCCCCCCACCCCCACCTGCGTTTGTCAACTTTGTGAATACACGAGGGGCCGGGTTGAGGCCGAAAGGCAGCGCCTTGTACTGGAAATGGTGAGATAAGTGTGAACCACAGGTACTTCCAATTCAGCTGGTAGATTGGCACATGTAGGTACGCATCCTTGAGGTCTGCGGAACAAATCCAGTTCTCTGCACACAGATTCTGCTATGTGCGCGTGAGTACTCATCTTGAAGCGTTCTAGCAGTAATGAAGGATTGAGAATTGACAGGTCCAGGACAACCCTCAAGCCAGCCTTGCTGTTCTTGGGTACCGCAAAAATCCTGGATTAGAAACCGGAGCACCTGTCTGATTGAAGAACCGGTTCCAGCGTCTGCATCTCCAAGAGGGACCTCCCGTAAAAGAGCCGAGCAACCAATCTGACAAAGAGGAGAAGTGGATGGTAGAAGAAAATGAAGAGGAAGACTGAAGCCCGTGCAGACTATGGATAGGATACAAGGGTTCTTGAAAAGACTCTTTCAAATGTCCTGGAAATTAGCCAGTCAGCCTCCCCACTGAAGAGATGTGTTCCCGGACGTCACTGTTTCTTGGTGGGTAGAGAGCGGACAAACCTGCGCAAAGTCCTCTGCTACTTCCTCCTGTTATCGCTGGGCAACCTGTCAGGCCTACGTGTACCGCGGTCCCAGAACCCTTTGAAGCCAGTGAAAGCGCAGTTTGATTTCGGTCCTGCCCAGAGGCTGAGGGAAGGACTTCAGCCCCGGCTTCGTCAGGATGGCCAAGGACTTGGCGGTTTCAATGTGGGTTTTCTTCTTTGTCAACTCATCACCGGTTGATGGATGAAAGAGGTCCACGCCCTCGAAGGGCAGATCTAGGATCCGCTCGTGCACATCAGATGAAAAATTAATGGCATGCATCTATGCCGTCCTCATCTCGACACCCAAGCACAGCCCACTGCTGGCTGTGTCGATTTGGGAGACGAAGACTCCATGATGTCCAGCGCAATGGGCCGGGAATCCACCAGACCGGCCTTTGAGGAGGCTTGCCACTATAAAGGGAGGCCAGGCAGAAACTCTGAGATCAAGCCACAGCTTCTGGTTCGCTGCGGCTGATAGGGTGTCAGCTTGCCGCAGATGCAGTCCTGAAATGGCATAATGTTTGCCCAAAGACTCAAGGACCTTGTCCTCCTCAGAAAGAGTGGCTGCCATGGAGGACGACGAAGATGATGGTCTAGAACACAGTGAGGCTGCAGCCAACAATGAAGTATGAGGCTGCGGGTGAGTGGCCAGGAGGACTGGCTCCCTGTCTGTCAGCCTGAACCTGCTGTCCAACTTCTTTTTCATCTAGACTTTGGGCCTGGACTTCTTCCAGACCTTTCTTGCACCTGCAGGTCAACCGTCTGAAGATGGATGCCGGACCAGATCGTGGTGCGTTTCCCCAAGACCACTGCCAGCACTCCCGACTCCTGGGGGGCTTCCTCGGGCAGAGGCACTGCCAAGAACTACACCAGTCCCTAAAGGCCGTCATGATAGTCCTTAACAGGTGCTGATGGTTGTCGTCCCTCCCCCTTATTTACAGACAAAGGGGAGTCTGGGCTATAGGACGCAGGTGCCGGCGGGTCCCCTCTAGGTCCGGAGCCAAAGACAGATCCAACGGTTGTTGAGGGGGAAGAGTTAGTGGTACAGGAGGAGGTGGAGGGGTGTGAACAACCGGCAGGGCCTGGACGGGGGAAGGGACCGGCACTGGCACCGCTAGAGGAACAGGCAGAGGACCCAGAGGAGTGGGCCGGGGAGGCACCACCTAAGGGATCACCAGCTTCACTAAACCCTTCAGGAGCCCCGTCACCTGAGTGGAACGTATGAGGAGTAGCAGTGGTCACTAGTCACTGGATCCCTAGGGGCCCGGGTCCTCCGAGGTGCTGAGCATCCACTCCTGGTCAAAGCGCTGAGGTACCTGAGACCTGTAGCCGTAAGGCTGAGATGGGTATATGTACCCCTGAGGAGACCAGATGCCTGTACCATACGGTCCGCTGCCGCTTCCACAGGGAAAATGACTAGACCCCTTGCAAGGCCCATTCAATGGACGAGAGCACGGGCAGGCCCTGCAACAATTTTTATTTTTTATTTTTTAATAACTCTGTTTATTGAATTTAAACAACAGAACATAAGAGACGTATAAAAATGAGACATGAATCAGCAGTATACATGTTGAAGGCAATCGTCCATATCAACAGGGCCCGTGGGGCCGAGGACCAAAAGACAACAATAAGATCAGGCAGGCAAACAAGGCAAGCATCACTACCGGTGCACCCCCACCCACAGAGCTTATTGAGCATCTAGCCATTTACCCCATATTTTTTCGAATTTGCGGGGGCAGCCCCTTGCATTATAGATTCGGCGCTCTAAGGTTGCGCATCTGTCCAGCTCATTACTCCATCGATTCAGGCTCAATGGTTCGTCCGATCCCCAATTGGCCGATATAAGTCTTTTGCCCGCCCCCAACGCAGTTGCCAAGAACATTTTCTCATATTTGGACAGGTCTACTTCCCCCCCAATGCCCAATAGTACCATCTTGGGGTCCCTGGGAATTGGTGTCCCCAGAGCGGCTGAGATTGTGTTAATACATTCCACCCAGAAGGCCTGTATCAACTGACAGTCCCATATCATATGGTAGAAGGTGGCGGGTTCAGTTTTGCATCGGACACATGTCTCGTCTTCTATTCCACCCCATCTGGCCATTGCAGTGCGTGAGTGATATGAACGATGCAGGATCCTCAACTGTATTAGTCTAAGCTTGGATTCTATCCCAATTTCTCTGGGGGACATTAACGCTTCTACCCAATCTTCAGGTTCCAGGGGGCCCAGGTCCCTTTCCCATTTTGCCTTTAGTCCGTCGAGTTGTGGAGCCCCGAATGAGCTAAGGGCCTGATAGAGGGTGGAAGTGACCCTAGAAGAGATGTAATGCGGGAGAATATTGGTCTCGATGGGAGAGCAAGGGGGTAGGACCGTCGTGTCGGGGTATTGGGCGCGGATTGCGTGGGACAGTTGCGCATGCCGAAACCGGTCCATGGCTGCCAGTTCGAATTGTTCGCGCATGGACTCAAAGCTCAAGAGGCGGTCCTCTTGTATTACTTGTGCTAATGTGTGTATTCCTTTGGTCAGCCAGTGACCGAAGGAGCCCATTTTTACCAGTTCCGGGAGGAACGCATTGTGCCATATGGGTTGCGACAGTGTTGGCTGGCCTTCCCAGCCGATTAGCTTGTGTGCGGCCCGCCAAGCTCGCCGGATGTGGTGGGACATTTTGGGCAGCACCGGGAGTTGGTCGCGGGTGGCGCAGAGGACTTGGAGCGGTGTTAGTGGGGACATGGTCTCCAGCTCTATACGGTTGTGTGGCTGTGTGGGGTCTGCGTGCATCCAGTCATTCACTACTCCTATCTGTGTGGCCAATAGGTGCATATGCAAGGTAACCCGATGCCTCCCTCCCACACCGATCTCTGGAGCGTGTCAAGGGCAATCCTGGATTGTTTCCCTCCCCATAGCAGTGTGCGCAGATTCTTGTCGATGAGTGCGAAGGTTTCTCGGGGGATGGGGACTGGGGCGTTCTGGAGGACATACAACAGTCTGGGAAGGGTCATCATTTTGAATAGTGCGGCCCAGCCCATTAGCGACAGGGGGAGAGATTTCCAGTGGGGGATGTCTCTAATGAACCGCTCTATTACTGCTTGTATATTAAGTCGGGGGAACCCATCGAGCGTCGGGTCGAGCCGTATACCCAGGTATTTGAATTCCCTGATAGAGACGTGATATGGGCAGGTCACCGGGATCGCAGGCTCGCCACCCTGAATCGGGAAGAAAATGGTTTTGGCCTCATTGACCTCTAGGCCTGCAAAGGACTGATATTCCCTGAGTATGCGGGAGACCACCGGGCACGAGATACTTGGGTTACTAAGGTATATGAGCAGGTCGTCCGCATAGAGCGAAAGGCGGTCCCCCCCCCCCCTCCCGGCCAGACGAAAACGTTCCAATTGGTGTTAGCTCTAAGCTCAATCGCTAGTGGCTCGATGGCCAGGAGGAAGAGGAGTGGAGACAGCGGGCACCCCTGTCTCGTGCCCCAACCCAGGGGGAATGGTTTGGAGGACATGCCGTTCACCCTCACCGTGGCCTCCGGGGATGCATATAACAGTTTTACCCAGGATATAAATGTCTGCCCCAAGTTCATCCTGGCCATGATCTCCCACAAGGCATCCCACCCCACAGAGTCAAACGCCTTTTCGAAGTCCACCGCCAGGAGGGCGAGTGGGGCCGGTATCTCCTTTGCCCTGGATAGCGCCAATTGGACCCTGCGCAAGTTCATCCCGGTTGACTTATTGGGCATAAAACCACATTGGTCCGGGTGGATTAGGGTCTCAATCACTTGCAGTAGTCTGTTGGCGAGTGTTTTGGCGAGGACCTTCGCTTCGCCATTAATCAAGGATATCGGGCGATAATAGGCGCATTCCTCCGGGGGTTTCCCAGGCTTATGTATGACCCCTATGCATGCCTTCCTGAGGTCTGGGGGAAGTGCTCCTAGTTCCCCTGCTGCGTAGAAACATGCGGTGCATGTGGGTGGGTAGCATGCTACCAAGGCACTTCCACGTTTCTGTTGGGAACCCATTAGGGCCCGGAGTTTTCCCGGGCTGGAGTTGTGCCAGTGCATCTTGCACCTCGGTGTCAGTAATGTCAGCATTCAGGAGGTCCGATTGGTGCTGCGGGAGTGTCGGGATCTCGATGTGGTCGAGGTATCGGGAGGGTTCAACTGATGGGTTCCCCGTGGGTGGGGTGTAAAGATTTTTGTTATAGGTGGCGAATGCCTCGACGATATCTAAATCTTCCGTCAATAATGTCCCATCCGGAGATCTGATTGCCCTAACGTGTCCCCTGCTCTGCACGCATCTCTCCAACCAGGCCAGTGTCTTGTTAGCTTTGTCGCCCCTTTCATATATTTGGCTTTGGACTAACTGGTGAGCAGTTCGTGCATTGTCTAGGGACAGGTTACTGAGGGCGTCTTGCGCCGTGAGCATCGCCTCCTTTGCTTCTTGGGTGTTCTGTATAAGGGTTTGTCGCTCACACTCCAGGACGCGTGTTTCTGCATCCCTGACCTTCTGGACTTGGCGTCGTTGGTAGGCGGAGACCGTGGAAATAACCTCCCCTCGTAGGACTGTTTTGTATGCCTCCCAGATCGAAATCGGGCAGTCCACCGAGCCCTCATTGAGTTCGAAATATTCCGCTGTCGTCTTCTCTAGCTCTTCTGCAATTTCGGGAAGACGGAGATGGTATGTATTTAGGCGCCAATTACGGTCCGGGCGGCAGGAAGAGTTCTTGAGGGTTAAAAGAAGCGGGGAGTGGTCCGAAATCCCTCTTGCGAGGAATACAGCATCGAGGAGCCTGTGGGTTATGTTGCGGGGGATGAAGGCGTAGTCGATCCTGGAGAATGATTTGTGGACCCCCGAATAGAAGAACCCTGCCTCGTCGCCATGGAGTGTGCGCCAGGTGTCCACCATTCCGGAGGTTTCCGCGAATGTGGTGAGCAGCGTCCTGCAACAATTCTTGGAGGTGGCACCAGACAATCCCTTACCCCTTGGGAATGAAGAAGACTACTAACTTGATTGCCCTTCTGTGGAAAGCCCAGTAGGGCCCCTTGGCTTCGGAGCCGGTAGCCTTGACGGCCTCAGTTCTGCTAGAACCTGAATCTGAGGAACCCTTGCCTTTGGGAACCCCCGGGAAGGAGTCGCCGTGTTGAACAGAGGGCCTACCTTGTCTTGACGAGGGGTCCTATAGACAAAGTCCTTAAGATGAGCAGGAGGAGATGTGTGGAATATCTCCTGCCAACGCAACAACCAATTCTTAAATGCCCTGTGACCGAGAGCACTGCAGGCCATGCTCACGTCCCAACAGTGGTCGGGCCCCAGGCACTCAAGACAGAGAGCATGAGGGTCCGAGGATGGGAACGAGTGGTCCCAAGTAGCACATCTCGTGGATTCTCCTGCAGCCGACATGCGTCGGGGGAAGGCAAGGCACCGAAGGGAGGTTAAATAATATTGAAGGGGAGCAAGCGGAAAGCTAAAAAAGTCTCTGCGCTGGATGACAGGTCGACACAGTGTTAGCAGAAAATGTAAGCTACACACAGTAGTGACTAGAGTACTCCTAGACCAGAGTCCCCTAGCCCCCCTCCTTGTGGATGTCCCCGAACATGGGGATAGTACCCAAACCTTTGGCAGCGAAAAATTGAGCTTCCCCTTTAAATTTAGTATAGCGCAGAGTGCGGCCTCGGATGTGGGGAACGCCACGCTGAGGCCCCGCCATCCGGTGCCTCACCTCTGTCCCCTTTGAACACATCAGACACTTAGATAGCTGGTTACTCTAAGTACATTTTAGCCCATGGCATACTAGCGGGGGAAGGTGGGTGGGACGTAAGGAGGAAAGGGGACTATGAGTACTCTAGTCACTACAGTGATTAACTTTATTTACTCATACACCCCCCCCCCACCTTTCCTCCATCCTTGTGGGCGATTCCACTGAACAAGAACATAGGGCTGAGGAGTGACAAACTGCCTCATATCTAGGATGAAGCGAAAAGGTTCTTCAGAACTGCCTGCCCAAACTCTGCATCTCGCATGGAGCTGGTTTCCTGGGAATAGTGCCTACAGAATGCTGAGGGAGTGGCACGAGCAGCCACCCTGCTGATGATATCCCAAGAAGCAGGTCTCTGAAATGCAAAGGCTGTGGCCTTAGCTCTGACCGCATGGGCATGAATCCCCTCAGGAACAGGTTTGCCCATGGCCGTGTACGCCTCCGAAATGGCCTGAACCATCCAACGGGCCATGGAAGCCGGAGAGCTGGAGGAGGAGCCCCCAAATGTCACAAACAATGCCTCAGACTTCCTGAAGGATTTCGTCTGGGATAGATAAAACTTGAGGACCCTCTTGAGGTCCAAGGGATACAGGGCCCTTTCTGATTCAGACTGCGGGTTCGGGAAGAACACTAGCAGGCAGATCTCTCGATTCAAACGTAATGTGGGGGACTACCTTGGGTAAGAAATTTGGTCGATTGCGCAAGAGGACGTTGTGAAATGTGGTGAATGGCTCGCACAAGGACAACACCTGCAGCTCACCAACCCTGCGCGCAGAGGTGAGAGCCACCAATAAAACAGTTCTTCGCATCACCTGGCAGATGTCCACAGATGCAATCTAAGGCAAGTGGGGGGCAAACAGGATGCGGCTTCAACCCAATGAGGCCCGGAACTTGCAGTCGGAGCAGAGGGGTGGGCGGAATGCATAACACCTGTGGCTGTGCCAACAGATGGCTGTGCCAACAGATCGGGAAGGCATCTCCCAGAGACCCCCCCGACCTGCCCATGACTGGGGGCACTTGGCATTCTGAGGGGATGTGAACAGATCCAGGTCTGTGAACCCCCAACGCTGTAACAGGAGCAACAAGGAGTTGGCGTGCCACTCCCATTCGTAGGTGTAGAACCCCAAGCGTCTTAGATGGTCACTTCTACATTACTGTCCCCCAGTACGTGGACTGCTGAAATCCAAATCCTCTCTGTAAGGGCCCATCCCCAGATCGAAACCGACTCCATGCATATGAGGAGGGGTGAGGGGAGAAAGGGTGCCACCCTGCTTTTTCAGATAAAATATTGTGGTAGAATTGTCCGTCCTGACCAGAAATGACTTGTCCCTGATAAGGGGCAAAAAACGCCTTGCGGGCCAAGCCCACTGCCCAGAGCTCAAGCAGATACGTAGTAGGGCTGCCGACCTGGACCATGCTCCATGAATCGCAGAGCCCACCAGAGTAGCCCCTCCGCCAGAAAGAGGAGTGAGTCGTCACTAATGGGGAAGGCTCCGGACGGTTGAAAGGGGCTCCCACTGAAACACTGCCATCCATCAGCCACTAGCAAAGATCAGGCAAAAGGAGCTGTGGAATTGGGATCCTGTCCGACTGAGACCCTGTCTCCTGATCTCAATTGGCCGCCAGGGGGAGGTGAAAGCTCCTCTTGAGACAGGCATGCTGTACTGTCAGCACGCAGGAGGCCATCATGCCCAGAATGTGTTAGAACCACCATGCCGAGGTGGTTGAGTTGGCCATAAAGCAGCCCACCGCCTTGCAGAGGGACATCAGCCTCTCGAGCGTGGGGAACAACCACTGAACGGTAGGAAGACCAGATACTGAGAAGGGCATAACTTATTTCCTCAGGTCGAGGGAAAGCCCCATGATGAAGGGGATCCGCTAATCTATGCCAGGAGTGCACCACTGTTTTGGGTGACCCCGCCCTCAACCACCAGATAAGGGTACAAGTGATCGCCCTCCAAGCAGAGAAGATTTGTCACCGTAATCACCAGTTTTGTGAAGGCACTAGGGGACGAGTTCAGGCCTGAGGGCAGCACTTTGTACTGGAAGTGGTACGACATAATAGTGAACCGCAGAAACCTCTGATGTGGTGGATATACAGGTACGCGCAGGTATGCATATTTGAGGTCCAGGGAATACATCCAGTCCTCTGCACACAGAGTCTGCTATGTGCGCAGGAGTAATACGCTTGAAGCGTTCCAGCAGTAAAGACAGGTTTAGAAATGACAGGTCATAGATTATATTGTTGTCACTAAATCACTGACACACTGTTCTTGATTCTCGTATTGCCAACATTGTGATTTCTCATCATGCCTGTTAACATCTTCGACTTGTTTAATATCAGTAAACATTCCAGCAGATGGCGCTTCAATAATACACTATTACAAGACGATCAGTTTGTCAAGTCATTTACCAATTTTCAGAACAGTTCTTTGACAATAAGCATGCAGAAACCTCTACAGGTAACAAGTGGGGTGCATTTAAGGTGGCACTAAGAGGTCCTGTTATTCAATATGTTAGCAGAAAGAAGAAAGAATACAAAAAGGTTAGACAAATTATTTCTGGAACTTTCCAAAACTGAAAAAATACTATCTATCTCCCTCTCAGCCTAAACTTCAAGTTTTATTATTGCGTATGCAAATTAATAAGCAACTTCTTGAACTAGCATCTAATACCATTTTAAAATTCAAATCGAAAATATACCAAACCTCTAAAAAAGTTGAGAAAGCTACTGCTTCCTATTTAAAGTCCCACAAAGAGAAAACCTTCATCTGACAAATTAATAACAGTGTGGACAATACCGTTACCAACTCTAATGAGATTCTTGAAGTCTTCAAAAACTTTTACTCTCACCTTTACCCCCAGATGCCACCATTACCCCTGATAACATGCTCTCTTTCTTCCAAAATATTAAGAGAGACTCTTATCCCCAGATAAATCTTCGCAACCTTCACTCTGAAATATCCACCCAAGAAATCATTCAGGCTACTGATCTCAAGACTGGCAAGGCACTTGGCCCTGATGGCCTCTCTCCTGAGTTCTTTCATTGTTTTTCTAGTAACCTATCGCCTAAACTCAAATCTCTCTCTACCTATTTCGCTAGCAAAAACTCCTCCTCTGGGACTTTTGCCGATGCCACTTTGATTCTTTTGCCTCAAGCCCTAAAAGACACTCAACTTCCCAAAAATGAAAGGTCAATTTCCCTAATAAACGTTGAATGTAAGAAATTTGCTAAGATTCTTGCTAATAGAATTGAATCTTTCTTCCCCAGACTAATTAAATCAGATCAAGTTGGGTATGTAAAAGGGAGAAACATATCTCCTCGAACGCTAGACTTTTACTGGATGCCATGCACCTTATCACAAAAGATCATCATGACTATGCCGCCATAGTGCTCGAGTGCAATGGGACTTCTTGTTCCCATCTTTGCGCTGGCATGGCTGCAGAGAAGGCTTTATATCGCCGATTAAACTTCTATACTCCAACCCAAAGTCCTCTATTTTCATTAATGGTCAATCATCATTCTTCGTCCCTTTTAAAAGAGGCACTCGACAGGGCTGCCCTTTCTCTCCCATTTTAGATCTCTTGTCTCTTTGGCCCCTGCTACAACATTTAGGAAATAATCCTCAAATTCCTAGTGTACCCTGTGGCAAACATGAATTTTAAATAGCAGCATATGCTGAAGACATTCTAATTCTTTTAAGAAATCCAAAGATCATATTCCATACCTTTTGTCTCTCCTTAATGACTTCTTCTTAACCTCTGGCTATAAATTAAATGAAGATAAATCAGATATTTTACCACTTATCCCATATTGCCTAAAGCACGACATTGATGGGTTTGGCTTCAAGTGGTGTGATAATTCATTTAAATATCTAGGCTTACTCTTTACCTCTGTTACTAAAAACATAAGGAACTTGCCTCTCTCTGGTCACCCCTATATCTCTCTTGTTGGGGGCGTCTTGAAACTATTAAGATGCTTTCTCCCATCACTCTCCATTTCCTTCAAATGCTCCCCATATCCCTTCCCATGTCCTTCTTCTCCTCTATAAACTCTATCTTAATCAACTTCTTATGGGGCATGGGTAAAAATAAAATAATTTCGGTAAGCATATTTAGAGCCCCCTTTGAGCAGGGTGATGTCAAGTTTCTAGAATTCAAAAAATACCATAACGCATTTCTTATTAAACAATCATGCATCTGGCTCAATTCCTCCAAATTACAAGACCTCCCTACCTGGTTAATTCTTCACACTCATCAAAACCCAAGATTTGATCTATATTTTGGGATCTTTTATTACTAAACTTACTAACCCGATTAATGCGGCTGTTTCTGACCTTAGAACCCTTCTCTTCCAACCCACTCGCTCGCAGACATAACATTCAACAGGACACTTTATAGAAAGTCCTTGATTAGTAAAGGTATTCAATTTATTCACCAAATCGAGCACACTACCGGCTGGGAATCCTTTCATGATTTGGAAATAAGATTCTCCTTGCCCTCCTCAGACTTTGGCTTCTACAATAAATTAGTTAACGCATGCCTTAATAGTTTTCCGCACTTCACTCAGCATTATTTCATTCCCACCCCTACAAGAATCCTGTTTATGACTTCTACTCCCATTATCAAAGCGGCTGAATTCTATAGGTTATTAGGCACCAAGGATTTCCCTGCTGATATATGGTCTATCCAAACACAATGGGAAATGGACTGTGGGAAAGTGTTTGATAACAAAACATGGGAATCACTCTGGTCTAAGGTCAAGACTGTCTCCACTGCTGCCAATATTTCACAAAATGATTTCTTCCTTCACTGGGCCTCCAAAACACCTCTTGAAAACCAAATTTGGAATAGATGGAAACTGCTGGACTTGTGGCAACATCGCTGGATCATACTGTCATATGTTCTTTCAGTGTGCATTCTTTCTGGCGGGAGGTGTGGTCCGTCTTAAAAATAACAAGGTTAAACCCCCACCCAACATTCTCGAACTTACTTCTGGGAAGCTTAGCCCTTAATAGTACAAAAAAATAAATCACACCCCGCCCATGGTTTATATGACTTGTTTGCGAATAGTTTCTTACCTGTAACTCCATTTCTCCAGCATTGGTATCTTTCATGGATTCACATGCTTAGAATATTCCCCGTCGTCAGACTGGGACCCCTCGGTACACATATAGCCTTTTCCAAAGGAAAGCTTTCGACACTTTTGTGTCCTATCTACGTCCTTCTAGGACCCGCCTACGCATGCTCCGCAGGCCGCGCTAGTATAAGAGGCCCGCCCCCGCGGCTCCCCTTCAGATTTCGACCCCTCCAAAGTAGGAAGGGTTAAATTTATCACATACATTACATATGGGGAGGTTGGCGGGCGCATGTGAATCCATGAAAGATACCAATGCTGGAGAAATGGAGTTACAGGTAAGAAACTATTCCCTTCTCCAGCATTGGATCTTTCATGGATTCACATGCTTAGAATAGATTGTATAGCAGTAACACTTGAGACGGGGGTGAGAATGTAATGTAACAATATATATCCTCACCCTACTACACAATGCATATCTACCGTAGGGATAAGTTAAGTCATATAACGTTGCCCACATAAAGTATATCGCCTTTAAGAGGGTAGACAACAGAATCTTCACAGGTAGGAGCTTACCTTACTGAAACAGATGGCGCAGGACAGCTCTTCCCATCTGCACCTCGTCTGCATGCTGCCTGGCAAGGCAGTAGTGGCGGGTAAACGTGTGGGGCACTGACCATGCTGCAGCTTGGCATATGTCCGTCAGCGGAATTCCAGCCCATAACGCTGTTGAGGAGGACATCGACCTTGTAGAATGAGCTCTAGGATGTCCTTGCAGTGGCCTTCCGGCCTTAGAGTGACAAAAAGCAATCGTCGACGAGACCCATCTAGCCAATCCCTGTTTAGAGATTGCTTTTCCTCTCGTCGACGGACCATATGCGACGAACAGTTGCCGAGTAGCCCTGATGTCTTGTGTACGATGTAGGTAGAATTTCAGAGCCCTCTTAACGTCTAGGGTATGAAGAGTTTTTTCTGCTGCCGATGATGGAGTGGCGAAGAAAGCAGGCAGAACCACGGATGAGAGTGTGATATACCGTCGGAACCTTCGGGACGAACATAGGGTTAGTTGCCAGGACTACCTTGTCCTTAAAGAATCTTAGGTAGGGCGGGTCCACGACCAGCGCTTGTAGTTCCGAGATACGTCTGGCTGATGTGATAGCTATCAAGAATGCCAACTTCCACGAAATGAATTTTATGTCGGACGTGGCCATAGGCTCGAAAGGCGGTTTCATCAAGCCTGCCAACACTGTGTTGAGGCTCCACGTCGGGGGAAAACGTTTCACCGGGGGAAAAGCTTGAAATAAACCCCGCATGAAGTGTTTTACCAGTCTGTCACTGAATAGAGACGCCTGCCTCTTCCTTGTGAACCTCGAGATGGCTGCCAGGTGTACCTTTATCGATGAGGGGGACAATCCCTTTTCTGCCAAGAGGAGCAGGTAAGGTAGAACTTGTTCCGGCGTCACCAACAATGGTTGTAGGCCCCGTTGTCCTCTACACCATTCACAGAATCTCCGCCACTTATAGGAGTAAGATTTGTTAGTAGAAGGGGCTCTAGCCGCCCGTAGAATTTTTTGGCAATCCTCTGAAATGTCTAAAGCACCAAACTCCGAGAAGTCAGGAGCCAGGACGTAAGGTTGAGACTGTCCGGGTCGTGATGCCACACCGTGCCTCTGTCCCGGGATAGAAGGTACGGGACTTTCGGAAACGCTATGGGATGTTCCAGCGATAGATGGAGGTCTGAGAACCACGGTTGCCTCGGTCAGTATGGGGTCACTAGGATCACCCGGAAATTGTATCTGCATATCCACTGTATTGTTTTCCGTATGAGGGGAAACGGGGGAAAAGCATAGAGGAACATGTCCGTCCATGGGAAGGAGAACGCCTCCCCCACCGAACCCTCTTGGGGCCATCTGCTTGCAAATTGCTCGCATTTCTTGTTGTCTTTGGTCGCGAAGGCGTCCAGAGGGGGGTGACCCAATTTCTCGAACACTTTCCTCAAGTGACCCGTGTCCATTTCCCACTTGTGTATCTGGGCCAAGCTTCTGCTGAGGGAGTCGGCTTGGCAGTTCCTCACTCCTGGAAGGTGATGAGCCACGAGGGAAATTTCGTGCTTCGATGCCCAATGCCATGTTTTCTGGGCTTCTATGGAAAGAGTCCTTGATCGTGTCCCTCCTTGTTTCCTCAGATAGAACATGGCTGTTGTATTGTCGGTCAGTATTCGCACTCACAAACTCTTGATGTGTGGTAGGAACGCCTTCAAAGCCCATCGTACCGCTCTGAGTTCCAGTACGTTTATGTGTAGGAGTGACTCCGTTGGAGACCAGCGACCTTGCGTTTGGAGAGCACCCATGTGCGCTCCCCATCCGGTTAGGGACGCATCCGTAACTATGGTGCCCTGAAACTCCGGCTCCTATAGGGGCACACCTTTGTTCAGATTGTGGGAACTCTGCCACCACTGAAGGGTCCGACGTAGCTTGTCGTCGTCGATGGTTATCCTGTCCGACCACGATCCCTGAGCCTGTGTCCATCGGTCCGCGAGGAATTCTTGGACTGGCCTCATGAATAGTCAACAGTTTCTCACCAAATGGATGCAGGATGCCATGGCCCCTAGGACCGAAACATACTTTCTCACTGAGATCCTGGTGTTTCGCCGTAGCCGGGCCGCTTGTTGAATGAGTCTTGAGGTCCTGTCGAGAGAAGGTTTCACCAGCCCCGAGTCTCGAACTGTGCCCCCAAGAATACCAGCGTTCTCGATGGCCGCAGAGAGGATTTCTCGAAGTTTATGGCGAATCCTAGCCGTTGTAGAAGCTGCATGGTGGCTTGCAGACTTGTGTTGGTCGACGCTGGGGAGGATCCCCTTACCAGCCAGTCGTCGAGGTATGGGTATACATGGTGGCTTTGCTTCCTTAGCCAGGCAGCCACTGGAGCCAGGCATTTTGTGAACGTTCTGGGGGAGGTCTTGAGCCCGAAAGGAAGAACCGTGAATTGGTAGTGAGTTCGCCCTATTACAAAACGTAGGAATTTCCTGTGTTTCCGACACATTGGAATATGGAAATACACGTCCTGTAAATCCAGGGACGCCAGGAAATCTCCCTTTTGAACTGCGCGGATCACTTCCTGCAGAGTGAGCATCTTGAATTTCAGGCTCTTTAAGGACTTGTTGAGATCGCGTAAGTCTAGAATGGGACGCCATTTGCCGTTCGGCTTTTTTACGACGAAGTATCTTGAGTAGACTCCTTGACCTCTCTGTGATGTTGGAACTAATTCTATCACGCCCTTCGCTAACATGAGTGTAACCTCTTGTTGCAGTACCTTCATATGGGACTGAGCGGTGAACGCAGGTGGAATTTGCAGAGGGTTGTGTTTGAATTGCAGAGAGTGTCCGTTTCTTATAGTGTCTAACACCCATTGGTCCGTCGTTATCCTTTCCCATTCGTCGACAATTGCTGAAACTCTTCCCCCCAGAACAGTTTGTGGTATGTCACTGCTGATCTTTATTTTGCTCGTCTCTCGACGACGATGGGTATGATGGTCGTTTTCTGGAAGACTGGAAGTTTCGTCGACGGTTAGCCGATTGTGAGGCACGTCGGTATCCCTGGGAGGGGTAAGCCGATCTGGCAAAGGATGTGTCTCCAGAAGAGAATCTTGAATTACCTGAAGCCCCTCTAAAAGGACGAAAAGACTTGTAACTTCTGCCACTCTGGAGGGCACCCAATGAACGTGCCGTGTCCGAATCTTCCTTCATTCCTTTTAGGGCCTCGTCCACCTTCTCACCGAAAAGAAGGTCTCCCTCAAAGGGCATATCTAAGACCTTGTATTGCACTTCTGGCCTGAAGTAGGTACACTTAAGCCATGACTGTCGACGCAATACCACCCCATTGTTGACTTGCTTGAAGCCTGACTCAGCGAGATCCACCGCAATGTTTATTGTGTGATTTGAGGCTTCCTCACCCTCTCGGACCAGTAGCATCACCGCCTTCCTCTGTTCTTCTGGAAGATGATCAAGCAGCGGAGCTATTCTGTGCCACATCTCCCTATCATATCTGGCCACAATTGCCAGAGAGTTTGCGGCCTTTACTGTGGTCGCTCCCAGGGAGAGCACTTTCTTGCCAAAGGCATCTTGGCGTCTCGCTTCGTTCTCAGGAGTCGTCGTGCACTTGTGCTGTGCCTTTGCCTTCCTCGCTGCTGCCGCCGACACCACCGAGTCCGGTGTTGGTTGAGAGGATAAACACTTGGGGGTAGAGACTGGAGCCTTAAACTTTTTTTCTAGGCGTCCTTTCACTGCTGGTTCTGAGAATGGGTGTCGCATTGTCTGCAACCCCTCTTTCCATACATGGTCTAGTATTGGTATCGAGAACACCGACCTCCTTTTCTTGCCCATGTGGTCGAACAAAAAACAGTCCTTTTTCTGTTCTTCCTGGGACAGACCAAATTCTTTGCATGCCTTCTCCATCATAGAATGGAATGACGCAATGTCGTCCGGAGGGGACGGGTGAGCTGGGCTTCTGGGGTTTTCCAACTCCGCCTCTGACTCCCAGGTAGGATCCCTGGAGGGGGATAATGAGATATCCGACATGGCTCCCCTGTCAGACTCCGAATCTGGCAGCTCACCTTCCTCCTGTGCCAGTGTTGAGATTGGCGTGCGTGGGTGCGTCAGATGACGGGACGGGCCCGGCTCGTCGACGGGTGACTGTGGCAGGCTTGCCTGGGGTAGTCGCTGGTCCAACGACCGTAACAAGGACTGAAGCGTGGACAGAATATCCAACGACAAAACCGATTGAGGAAAGGGGCAGATACCGGTGTAACGGATGCCCTCGTCAACGACTTGTCAGCCGCTCGTAGCCCTAGGTCTGCTGGGCCAGCAACTCTCTCGTTCTCGTCCTCCGAGGACAGCAACATAGCTTGTTCTTGTAGCAAAGCCTCTGGGGGGGTCGGGTCAAAGACTTCAGGCCTCCAGGCCTCCTGTAGGACCCCCGTCGACGAGGCCCTCGTCGACGCCATTGTCGACGGGACGGTGGATGCCCCCTGTGCAAGTGGCAGGGAGGCAGCCGATGACCGCCGTCGACGACGTAGACTTCGCAGGTGGTTTTGGCGGTCCCGCCTTCTCCACACTGTGCCCGCTTTTACTCGACTCTCGACTCGTGGTCGATCTGTGATGATCGCCAGAGGAGGATTTCCTTTCCTTCTCATGCTTTTTTGATGAGGATGATTTCTTTGCCGAGGAGTCTCTAGTGGAGTGACTTCCAGACGACTTTTTCCGACGGTCTAGATTTCTTCGCCGGTGGTTCCGACGAGGCCGCGCGGCGTGATGTTTTCGCCGACTGTGTGGAGCCCACCTCCGAGGGGGGGGTATGCCCCCGCTCCATCATTCAGCCATGCCACCAGGCGTCGGTTCCGGTCTTTGAGAGTTTTTTGAGAAAAACCCTTGCATATGTCGCAGGTATCCGCCGAATGGTGAGGGTGGAGGCAATAAATGCAGTCCATATGTCCGTCCCCCTCGTAAACCTTTTTTAAGCCGCATGTCGCGCATGGACGGAACAGCGCTTTTCCTGACACAGAGGACATTATACTGTACTCGAAATCCAATAACGCAACCTAGTACAAAACAGTAAGACAACACGAGGAGATCCCACTACTTTGGAGACGGTTGAAATCTGAAGGGGAGCCGCGGGGGCGGCCTCTTATACTAGCACGGCCTGCGGAGCATGTGTAGGCGGGTCCTAGAAGGACGTAGATAGGACACAAAAGTGTCGAAAGCTTTCCTTTGGAAAAGGCTATATATGTGTACCGAGGGGTCCCAGTCTGACGACGGGGAATATTCTAAGCATGTGAATCCATGAAAGATCCAAAGCTGGAGAAATTGCTATTGCCATCAAGCGTATTACTGCCAACTGGAAGAACTCTAAAAACCTATCTGTTAAGGGTTGGTGGAATAACATAGGTTACATTCAAAGATTGGAACACTGAATGGCAGCACCCCTCAGCGCTAGATCTAAACATGATGTTAAATGGTCTTTTTTTACTGATTATCTATCGTATCACAATATGTCCACTCATGGTTCATGAATATGAAATATCTATTATCTCAATTTAATGATTACATGTGTATAATTATATCCTGTACCTAAATCTTACTACTTTGAATTGCTTCCTCACCCTCCTATCCCTCCACTCTGTGTTTCGTTTGTTTACCCCTTGTTTGTCCCATCATAATCCTCATGTCCGCTACTAGCTCTTCACTGAGAGCCCCCCACTGGAAAGCGTTAGCCGGGCCCACGTCTCCAAAGGCACACGGTTAAAGGCACTTGCCCGTCTGTACCTGTGCCCATTCTTTCTCGTTCCACGGGTGGGTAGGAGCCCAGCCCAACACCACAGCTCCCAGCTACAGCCGCAGCGTGTGATGCCCGGAATCCCATCAAGGGGTAAGCTGATCGTGGCCGCGCCGCTCACTCCGCCTTGCTGATCTCTACTGCCACGTTCCAACGAGAAACCGCTTCCCCTGCAGCTACTGCCGAGAAGCTTTACTTTTGCACACAATTGGCCTGTGCGGCGCCATTATACACGTGGTACATCACGGTGTGCTGACCGAAATGGCCGCCCACTCTTCCTGTTATTTGGTTGCCTAGCAACATAAATCTCATTGGTCCGCTACATTGGTCCGCTACTAGCTCTTCACTGAGAGCGTCCCGCTGGAAGACGTTAGTCGGGCCCACGTCTCAAAGGCACACAGTTAAAGGCACTTGCCTGTCTGTCGGCTGTGCCGCCGGACCGCATACCGCCAGGATAAGAACTAGTATCCTGTAAGTAACTTTAATGCCCACACTCTTGTAAAGCTCCATGCACCTGCTACCCTAACTGCCCCACTGTGCACTATTGTGATCTGCCCCAACCCTCTGCGCTAGCCACTGTAATATCTATTGCTCTCGAAGCAGTGCGGTTGCGCTCCACTTAACTACTCTATGCACGGCGCGCCCCTCAGCAGAGCCTCCCATTGTGATTACATTACTTTCGTATTTCTCACCTCCATCCATCAGCCAACTGCTTTATCCTTCATGTTCGCTCATGCCCACAACTGCATCTAGGCTGCTCGGTCATCTGTGCGCAATGTTACCTGTAATTCTGCCATCCTATATCTGTTATTGTACTGCAATGTTAATGTAATTGTAATGCAACGTACGGACTAGCCCTTTTGTGAATTTACATCTGTTGCTAGCTGATGCCTGGAACACTGCTTATTTGTTACTCTCTCTTATAACCTTGCCTGCTTTAACTACACACCCCCACACCCATCTACATACTAACTCCTCGGACATACTGTTATAGCCTGCCCTCGCTCTGCGACACCTGCGCCTCCCTCAGGCCAGAGTCCCTGTCCCCTCTGCACACACTCGCTCTCCCACACTACACACACCCCCACTGAACTTGTAAGCAGCTCAGCCCACACACTGCACTACTCCATACTCCACGCACATGCAAACGCCCACCATGCAACACCCTCAATCAACCAACATGCTAGCTGCCCCCGCACCTTCCCCTCCGACATTCCCCCAACCACTTCCTACCCTAATTTTTCACGAAATGCAACATAACAGCAACCTGCTTTACACCCACCATAACTTCACGCCCAAGACCCACCAACATCAGGAACAAACTCCTGGGTCTCCGCTCAAGGTACCCCAGCACCACCAACCAAGCCCCACCTAACTCATCCAAGACAATAGACCCGCCTACAAACACATCCAAGCCAGCCTCATCCACACCAGCTATGACGCACCCCAACCCTGCCATACTTGAACCACATACCACCCCAACTTTAACCCAGACCCCCCACAACCTACAATGTGCCCTTATCAACGCCAGATCCATCGCTGCACATGCCAATGAAATTCACAAACTCTTAATTAACCTGGACCTCGATATCCTAGCTATCACTGAGACATGGCTTCATAGCACCGCAGGGCCTGCTCTCACCCTTGTCATCCCACAGGGCTACTCCATTATCAGGCAAGACCGCCTCACCTCAGTAGGAAACCTCTCTGGCCTCTAGTTCATCATGAAAGATCAACTAGAGGCCAGACAAATCACATCTAACCTGGGTGATAACAGACTGCCTTGCAATAAAAATCTCCCTCTCCCCCAATTCCACCATCACCATCAACCTCGTCTACCGCCCACCTGGCCCACTATTAGAGTTCCAGGAGAACCTCTCACACCTCTTAGCAGAAAACCTAAAAATCACCTCTAAAAGCATCCTTTTAGGTGATCTCAATCTTGGTTTCAATGACAAAAAGGACAAACCAGCCACATCTCCTACACTAGCCCTAAAGGAATTGGGCTTTGACCAAAAAATAATCTCATCCACACAACAAATGCAGCATCCTTGACTGGGATAGCCGACCACAATTGTGAGGTCTACATCAGCTCCATCACCCCTTACTCCCTGGTCAGACCATCACCTCATTCATTTCCTCATCCCCACCGCTACCTCCAAGGCCAACAAGCCTAACCGTATTCCCCCAGCCTTGGCAAGATGTGCTAAAAACCTTACCAAAGATAAGATCATACCACACATCAGCACCCTCACGACAGATCTCAAGTCCTACAACCCATCAGTGCTAGCAGATATTTACAATGCACCATAAGCTCTGCAATAGATATTGCCCCTCTAAAGAACAAAAAAGCTAAAACAGTGAAACATTCAAACACTTGGTTCTCCACTGAACCAAAAGAGCTCCGCTCTCAGAAACGAAAAGTGCTGAACATCTGGCAAAAGCTACCCTCTCCGGACACGTTATCCTCCTACAAAACAATTACCTCACAATACAAAAAAGCTAGAATTACAGCCAAGTCAGTGTCCGATAATGAAAGAATTACTAATGCTAGCTCTGAATCCAAAGAACTCTACGCCATTTTCAAAGAACTCACCACACCAGCTGCCAAATCCCATGACTAGAGGAGCGTACCTGAACCTTTAGGGTTTTCTGAGGGTTTCGGCGCCTCACTCCGAGATTCGGAGAAGGTAGTACAAGATTCAAAAGACTTGTAAGAAGGGCGTTGAATCTCAGAAGTAGACGTCGAACGTGCAACTTGAGGGAAGAGGTCTGATTCGTCTTCCGACGATCGGGCCTCAATTACTTTTGGTAGTGTGGCACCTTTACCAACCGCGGACTGTTTGTCGTGAGGCGAACGTGACTGGGAACGTCCAGGGGACATTGAAACATCGAATCAGCGGACCGCTCCCTAGTTGCCTTCTGTTGCCGATCGCTCGACATGCGTGTCGATGTTACGCTCACCTGGCTCCCACAGGGGCGTCGGTCGGACCCGGACAGCTGCGGTCTCCACCCACGTGATGCGTAGTGCAGCGATGACTGACTGGATCTGCCCTCCTAATCTTGTCTGCTTAACCCGTAGAAATATTCTCCTGCAAGTGGAGAGATGGATTTAGCCACTTGTGGATTCAAGTGATGGCACCCCCACAGTCCTTCCCAACTAATCACCTCCGAAATGCCCTCACAGCAATTTCACCTTATATTCTTGAAAGATGAGCTCTCCATCCTGCGTGGATTTGCAGGGGCGCGTTGATTCCAGTTACTTCACTGGTTTGAAGGCTCGGGAGAGTTCCGGAGAGTATTGACTCTGAGGTTCCTGGTGAGGACCAGTAAGTATTAAGTTCATAGAGTTCAGTATGTCCGATGTTCACTCTTGCTCCCCCCTTCCTTTCTTGCAGCTGGCTTGTGAAAAGATGTTCTTGTGGCAGCTGGTGGCGCTCAGGTAAGAGTCTGTATTACCTGGCGCTGTCCGGTAAATGTTGCACGAGGAAAACGTGTTGTTTTGTCTCTCTTTACAGATGCGCCACGTGAAAATATGGAGAGTCACAAAAGGATGCCTCCGGTGGTAAATCAGGTAAGTCTATGGTGGTAAGAATTATATTTGTTGGTTCCCTCGGCTCACCTTGTGGTTTTCTTTTGTCTCCTAGGTGCCGAAGTTCGGCGAAGAAATGATGGAGGCAGCGCCGACCCGAAGGATGCTGTGAAGACTGGTGAGTATGGCGCGGCGCTGCAGCTGGAGATGCGGCGCGTGCAGAAATGATGATGATCTTTACAGGTCCGGAGACAAGATGGATCCAGAATCAGGTGTGAAATAGAAATAAGTTAGTTTTCTAACCTTGTCTTTCCTCTTTGTTTTAGGAGCTCTGGATTAGAGGCGGTCGTGGCAGAAGACTGGATGCAGGCTGCAGGCACGGTGAGTGTTACGCTGCTGGATGCAGAATAACGCGAAGCGTGTTACTGGTCGGGCGTGGTTTAAATAGTCTCAAAAGTAGTCCCAGGTAAGAAGTCCCTAGAACCACACCCGAGTAAAAAATAGTCCCTGTAGAAAAATAGTCCCTTTCAGGCTTCATGTTGGATTGGAGTCATTTGCAGCATGGTCTGCCTGAGGTAAGTAATGACTATGAGCCTGGCGCCTTAGGCGCCAGGACTGATTCCTACTATGAGCCTGACACCTAAGGCGCCAGGACTGAACCCAGATAGCCCCTAGCCGGGGCTGCTGAGGTTTTACTAAATGTCTAGATGCCTGCTCCCGGGGCTGATGGGCTTGGTCCGGATGCCTGGGGTAGGCATCATGACAGTCGGATCTCAGTTGGGGCTAATGTGCTTGGTGGAAGTGGTGTGTGTTGCGCTCATGCAGCCGGGTGCTGTCTTGGAGGTCAGGGGCTAGCGTGTGGGTATCTGAAGTTACTCCTGTGCCCTTGCTGTCCCATAAGGGGGCGTTGCTGCCATCGCTGAAGGATCCCACTGCGTCCATGGCCTCTAGCTGCCTGGCGTAGTGGGCCCAGCACTTCGGCGAGCGGTCCTTGAGTGTTTTGGGCTTGAAGAGCTTACAAGCTCTACAGGTAGCCTCGGGATGGTCTTGTGGGAGACACAGGTTACACGTATTCTGTTCGTCTACCCAAGGAAACTTCCTGTTACACTTCGGGCAGAATTTAAAGGGAGTACTCTCCATATGTCACTATTTGGAAGCCGGCGGGTATATGTAGGAGAGGGGAAATAGAGAGCCTGTATGACCACCCCCCACTCTCCCTACTTTAAAAGGGCGGAGGCCAGAGGCCGCCAGAGGCCTTCTGAGGCCCAAAGTCCGTCGTGTAGTCTTGACGGCTGATTTCCTCAATCTCGATTCACCGACGTCTATCTTCGGCGCAGTGTGGGAGAAACAGGGACATTTTCTATTAATAATTGATAATTGGCTAAAGCCAAAGTAACTCAGCGATATGCTTCCGACATGTATGGCGGAAAAAAACAATCTGAGGGTCCTACACGCGTGAGGGATCATGGGTAAAGCGGACGTCACACTAGGGATAATATTACTGGCACGCCCTAGTTCGACGCCCATTTTCGAGTTTCGAAAAAAAAACGAATACTCTGCAGCTTCCACTAGATGTCAGCCTATGTACAGCATGTGATCTACCCCTCTGGGGTAGCCCTGTGAGGATTGGGATTGGTCGTTACCCCATGAGGTTCCCTGGTTTTGGTAATAATTTGAACCCACTTGGGAACTTTGGCCCCGAGAGCGGCGAAAATTGTTGTTACCCCCCTGTCCAGAGGCTTTATTGGTGAGTTGACCAAGAGATTTCAGGGTCTCATACTCATCCTTTGCCGTTTTTAAAGCTTCCTCCACTGCCTTGCCGAATAGTACATTCGGCTCCACAGGCAGATCTATTAGGGTTGCATGGGTTACGGGTTTGAACCCCGACTGCCTAAGCCAAGCGTGACCCTTGATGACAGTGCCCTCAGCGATTAACCCTCCCAGCATTATCTGCTGCATCAAAGTTCGTTTTTAACATGCAGCCTAATACAGACCTTCCTTCTGTTGCAAGCCGAGGCAACTGGCTCTTTAAGAGTTCGGGTGCGGAGGAAACCAAAGCAGACACTTCCTCCCACTGATGGCAATTGTAGCTTGCCAAAAGGGTGGCACTGTTGGCAATTCGTGCCTAATAGGCTGAAGTGGAGGCAACCTTTCTCCCCAGACCATATAGACGTTAACTTTCCTTATCAGGAGTTGCTTCCGAGGAAGCAAGCGGGGTGTCTGCCCTCTTTCTGGTGGTTGTTACGACCAGGGAATTGGGCTTTAATTGTCCCCTAATGTACAGGGGATCGGAGGGTACGGCACAGAACAATTTCTCGACCCACGGATTAACCGCTCGAGTGAGATTTGGGGTTTGCAGCGAGGGATCAATTCTTTGCTGGATGGATTTTAACAAAGGGATAGCCTGAGTAATGGCTTTGTCTCCCAGGATTTCTTCAGCGAAATCCCTGTCTTCCTGAACACCTTGTGTGTCGATACGAAAGTGGGCAACTGCCTTAGCCAGTACCTCATTGAGGAGGGGTTGGTTGTCTACAGGCGAGTCATGCACCAGGAGGAGATGGGGGGGTCTTTAGCAAGCGGGGAGTCAATGTTGCAGGCTTCAGCTTCATCCTCCTTCTCCTAGTCCTCGTCATCCCCATAATAAGGGTCACCCGCCTGGTCATCAACAAATTGAGGTTCTGTTTCATCACAATATGAATCAGGGTGGTAAGGTTCCACCACGAAGTCTGTGACCAAGCCCTGAAACGGGGCGTCAGTTTCTTACCAGGGGGTTGAGAGGACTTGGGTGTTACCTTGGATCCAGAAGGGGCAGAGGTAGGAGGGGTGCTGGAGTAACTATGAAAGTAGTTAGGGTCATTTTCATAAAAGTTAGCCATGAATGTTAACCTTTTTATGACCCGGTCAATGTCTGCTGAGCTCCATTCTTTGGAGCTAGGAACAACAACAGGTTCTGGTTCCTCATCAGTGCCCATGCCCTCAGCAGTGGGAGAAAGGAGTCTTGTTTTTGGGTAGGTTCTGAAACTTTAGCCTTCCCTGTCTCCTTTCGGGCCTTCGGTTTCTCTTTATGAACATGGGGACCTGAAGATGTCTGTTGTTTAGCCCCTCCCCCATGGCTAGAGAAATGTTTACCAGATTTCTTATGGGCCTCCGATGGTTCCGACATATCCCGCCTCCGAAATGCAACGCGATTCGAAGAAGGACCGGTAGTCTCGGGAGTGTTCAGAGTGCCGAGCGGTTTCGTCATCTGACAATTGGGCCTCGCGGGCTGTTGATCGGGCGACACCTTTATCAACCGAAGACGGATGGGTCTTGTCGTGAGGCGAGCGGGAACGCCCATAGGACAAAGATTCATTGGACCGCTCTCGTGGTGTCGTCCAGCGCCGATCGCTCGACACGCGTGTCGAATCACAGCCAGGGCTGATGTGCTTAGTGGTGGTAGAACGTGAAGAGCTCTTGCTGCCGGATGCTGTCCCCACAACGTTGCCGCCAACCAGTCCATCAGGATCGGGGACGTGCGTGTGGGTGTCCGAAGTCACCCCTTTGCCCTTGCTGTCCGATTTGGCGGCGTTGCTGCCATTGCTGAATGTCTTTTCTACGTCCATGGCCTCTATTTGCCTGGCGTAGTGGGCCCAGCGCTTAGTTGAGCGGTCTTGAAGGGTCTTCGGCTTGAAGAGCTTGCAAGCTCGACAGGTAGCCTCGGGATGGTCTCGTGGGAGACACAGATTGCATGTAAGGTGCTTATGCACACTGGGAAACTTCCTATTACATTTAGGGCAGAATTTGAATGGAGTACTCTCCATATGGTACAAAATGGCAGCGGGCGAATATTTGTATGGAAGGGGGAATAGAGAGCCTGTATGGCCACCCACCACTCTCCCTACCGTATAGGGCCGAGGCCAGAGGCCTTCCAAGGTCCGGAGTCTGTTGCGGCAGTCCTCGACGGCTGACTTCTCTGATCGGTGTACGGTGGAAGCGAAAGGAGAAGTATTAAAGGTAATTGTTAACTATAAACAGCTTAGCGCCGAAGGAACTCTGCAACATGCGTCCGACTACTATGGCGGAACAAAAACAATCCGAGGGTCCTACACGCGTGAGGGTTCATGGGTACAGGGGACGTCACACTAGGGATAGTATTACTTGCACGCTCTGTTCAACGTCCCTTTTCGAGTTTCGAAAAACTGTAGTACGCCACAGCTTCCACTAGATTTCGGCCTATGCACAGCATGTGATCTAAGCAGATTTCACAAACATCATAAATATATATATGGGATAGGTTACTCACTGTAATCGTATTTCTGGAGCTTGTATCTGCTTAGATTCACATGCTGTGCATAGGCCGACATCTAGTGGACTGTAGAGTGTTACAGTTTTCAAAAACTCGAAAAGGGACGTCAACAGGGCGTGCCAGTAATACTATCCCTAGAGTGACATCCACTGTACCCATGATCCCTCACGCGCCGAGGTCCCTCAGATTGCTATTTTTCTGATATGAGGTAGCATGAAGTGTAGCGTGAGTACAGTTGTATCCATGCAGATACATATCAGACAAGCTCATAAGCATCCATGCGCCTTCTCTCAGAGGGGAGGCAGGGTGGGTCGCATGTGAATCTAAGCAGATACAAGCATCAGAGATACAATTACGGTGAGTAAAGTATCCCTTCTGAGGTTTGTGGAATCTGCTTCGATCACATGCTGTGCATAGATTAGTGAAAGAAGGATGTGAGAAGGTTCATGAGCTAATAAATGTCTAAGAACCGCTTATCCCACTTTGATTTTGATTTGATTTATTATTTATACCGCGCACAGGGTACCCGAAAGCTTATAGGCGCCAAAAAAAAGAACAATGTTACATGATACATACAGCTAGACATCTTGGCATGAGATCCAAACAGCATGACGATTAACAAGAAGCCCAAAACAAAGACAGAGAAGATACAGGAACAATCTGCGTACCAGGAGAGAACCAAGTCAACTAATTCCATCTGAAGGAAACCAAACACTATGGCAATAGAAAGCAGACTCTTGGCAGAGACGACTGTATAACATACATTAAACAGCAGAATAGCAATAAAGGGAAAGACTATGGCATTTAGAGAATCAAATTGCACTTCGTGGCACCTTTGGGCAGATATTTACAGCGTTTAAGAAAGGTAGGTAGGGTGCTATCCCCACATCCAACTAGGATGCAATCACTATTAGATTGTGAGCACCAATCGCTCTGATCTATCCTCCGTGTGATGATTAAGTCCAGGCGTCTCACCACCCCTGGTCCTGTTCTTTGACGTAACCAGGCTAGAACCTGGTTACGCAAGGCTTCTTTTGATTCTTTGCCTTCGATCCTCTGGACATTGGTTATGGAACAAGTTACTTACCTGTAACTGTTGTTCTCCAGCATGGATCTGGCATGGATTCACATGCTCATGAATATTCCCCGTCGTCAGGCTGGGAATCCTCGGTAAAGAAAAAACCAGTATCAGTTTTGTTTCTGATCTGTCTTTCGTAGTAGTAACCAATCACTGGTCTCTGCGTCATACTGACCACAGCCAATGACTGCCCTCTACCTAAGCACCGCCTCTGGCAGCCATCTTCAGATTTGGAAGCACGTGAAGTGGCAGTATGACCAAGTGAAGAGCCGCCGAGGGGTAGGCGGGAGGGTTCGCATGTGAATCCATGCCAGACCCATGCTGGAGAACAACAGTTACAGGTAAGTAACTTGTTCCTTCTCCAGCATGGGGGCTGGCATGGATTCACATGCTCATGAATAAAGAATACATAGCAGTACACAAATGCACAACCACGGGAGGTGGCAAAGGCTCAACATTAAGCATCACATCAAACTCAACATTAAGCATCTTACCTCCTCACCAGGCTCACCTCAGGCGAACAGGTTGCGCAGCACTGCTTGGCCGACCCTGGACTCCTACCTGGAATCCCGATCGACTCAGTAGAATTTCGTGAAGGTGTGCGTCGACCTCCACGTAGCAGCCCTACATATGTCCAGCAGGGGCACACCAGAAAGGAACGCCGTGGTAGCTGCGATCGCTCTGGTGGAATGGGCTCTCGGATGGCCAGGCAGAGGTCGGTTTGCCAACCGATGACAGTACATGATACAGCCGGAGAGCCATCTGGAAATGGAAGCCTTCGAGACAGCCTTCCCCTGATTGACAGGTCCAAAGTTCACAAAGAGTTGTGACGTCTTCCGAAAACACTTTGTGCGGTCCACGTAGAACTTCAGCGCTCTAGCCACATCCAGCGAGTGCAAAGTCCTCTCAGCCGGCGACGAAGGCGACGGGAAGAACACAGGCAACACCAAGGGTTCGTTGAGATGGAAGTCCGACGGTACCTTGGGCATGAAGGAGGGGTGCGTCCTGAGCACTACCCTCGTGTCGTGAAAAGTCAAGTACGGGGCCTTGCAGGAAAGGCCCTGGATCTCTCCCACCCGTCGTGCGGAGGTGATGGCCACAAGAAACGCTGTTTTCCACGACAGAAACTTCAACGGGGCCGAGTGCAGAGGCCCCATGAGCTTGGTCAGCACCACGTTGAGCTCCCACGCCAGGGCCGGAGCCTTCACCGGCGGGAACGATCTGAACAGTCCCTTCATGAACTCTTTCACCAGACGATGAGACCACAAGGACGTCCGCCCCGTGGTTCTGGTGTATCGGGAGATCGCAGCAAGATGAGTCTTGATGGACGCGTGTGCCAGTCCAGCTTTGGCCAGCGTCAGCAGGTACGGCAGTACCTGGGGAGCCGTAATCCGTAGAGGGTTAATCTTCTGTGCGTGGCACCAGACAGAGAACCTCTTCCATTTGTGTCCGTAGCATTTAAGAGTCGAGGACGCCCTGGCCTTTGCAAGAACCTCTCTGCAGTCGGCCGGTATGTCGTATCCTCCAAACTCTAGCGCTGCAGGAGCCAGGCCTGCAAGTTCAGCGATTTCGGGTCGTGGTGGAGGATGGCGCCTCCTTCCCTGGAGAGTAGATCCGCGTCCACCGGCAGCTTGATTGGCGGGGACGTTGACAAGTCCAGAAGGTCCGGGAACCATATCTGCCTCGGCCACGCAGGTGCGACGAGGATCATCCTGCACCGTGACCTCTTGAGCTGGTTGACGAGCCGGATTAGCAGTGGCAAAGGAGGGAACGCGTAAAGGAACAGGCCCTCCCAGGGGAACGAGAAAGCATCGCCCATGCTCCTCGCCTGGGGAAACCTGCTGGCGAACCTCCGGCACTTGGAGTTCGTCGCCGTCGCGAACAGGTCGATCTGGGGTGTGCCCCACCGTCGGAAGAGGCGATCCACTAGATCCTGCCGTAGTTCCCACTCGTGGCACGAGCGCAGCTCCCTGCTGAGTGAGTCGGCGATGGTGTTTTTTATCCCTGCCAGGTGAAACGGCACCAGAAACATCCTTTGGGCGACGGCCCAATGCCACAGGTCCTGCGCCTCCTTGGACAGTGCTGGGGACCTGGTTCCGCCCTGTTTCCTGATGTAAAACATGGTGGTGGTGTTGTCGGTGAAGTTCCTCACCACCTTGCTCTTGAGGGACGGAAGGAAGGACCTGAGGGCCCAGAACACTGCACGGAGCTCCAGGACGTTGATATGGAGGGACTTCTCCGTCGGGAGCCAAAGGCCTCTCGCGTGCAGATTTTCGGTGTGCGCTCCCCACCCTTGCAGGGAGGCATCCGTGGTCACTGTCTCCTGGTGGTCTGGGGTCTGGAAGTCCATGCCCGCCGTCAGGTGCGCGCGGGTGCCCCACCACCGGACCGCTCGGCGGAAACTCTTGTCGAGTGTGATCCTCTCCTCGAAGCTGCCCGTCGTTTGGATCCAGCGTGCGTCCAGGAACTCCTGCAACGGGCGCATCCGGAGCCTGCACATGGGAATGAGGTAGATGCAAGAAGACATCATTCCGAGGAGGTACTTGATGGACCTCACCTTGGCCGCGTCGGAAGCCAACATCCGCTGTACCTTGCCCAGGATGGACCAGGTCCTTTCCTCCGACGGGGAGGCCAGAAGGGACACTGTGTCGAGCTTCGCTCCCAGAAACAGTGCGTTCTGCTTGGGTACCAGGTGGGACTTGGCGTAGTTCACGGAGAATCCCAGGTCCGTGAGAAGTTGGACGGTCCTTGCCGTGTGCTCCACGGCGAGCTCCCTCGTCTTGGCTCGGATGAGCCAGTCGTCCAGGTAGGGGTAGACGTGGATCCCCTCGCGGCGCAGCTGAGCCGCCACCGGTGCAAGGCACTTGGTGAATACCCTGGGTGCCGACCGTAGTCCGAAGGGGAGGGCTTTGAACTGGTAGTGACGCCCTTGGACCACAAACCTGAGGAATTTTCGGTGCCCCTTTAGGATGGGAATATGGAAGTAGGCATCCTCCAAATCCAACGACGACAGGAAGTCTCCTTCCTCCAGCTGACCCAGGACGTGCTGGAGGGTGACCATCCGGAACTTCTGCGCCTTGATGAATTTGTTCAGACGTCGCAGGTCTAGGATGGGGCGCCATCCTCCCGTCTTCTTCTTCACGAGGAAGTATCTCGAGTAAACTCCGGAGCCCCGAAGCCTCTTTGGGACGAGTTCGATTGCGCCCTTCCTGAGCATCGCCCTTACCTCCAGGAGAAGCTGAGGGACGTGAAGCTCTTTCCTGGCCACGGGGGGGACGCGCGGGCACCTTCTTTGAAACTCGAGCGCGTGGCCCCGGGCTAAGGCGTCCAGCACCCAGCGGTCGGTGGAGATGGACTCCCACACGCTGACGAAGCTCGTCAGCCGGCCTCCCACCGGGGTGCATCGGTGGGGGCCCGACCCCACGGTCGGTTCAATCCTGTTTCGACGAGGCTTTGCCGCCTTGACCTCCTTGGCGACGACGGCGGGGTCCGCCAGACTTGCCTCGTCCTCTGTAGGCCTCCTGAGACGACGAGCGGGCCGCTTGACGGTAGGTGGAGAAACCGCCACCGGAACCTTTGGAGGCGCCCTTGCCTCCGCTGCTCCGAAAGGGCGTCCGTCGTTGCTGCAGAACCCCAAGGGCCCGGGCCGTCTCAGTGTCCGCTTTAATGGCCTGAAGGGAATCGTCCACTGTTTTCCCAAACAGGTTGTTCCCATCGAACGGCATGTCCAGGACTCTGGTCTGTACGTCTTGACGGAAGTCCGTAGCCTTGAGCCATCCACGCCGCCTAAGGCACACGCCATTGCCCAACTGGCGAAACCCAGTGTGGGCGATGTCCGTCGCAATAGTGATGGCGTGGTCCGACGCCACCTCACCTTCCTGTAGGATCTCCAGGGCATCCGCCCTCTTGTCGTCCGGTAGGAAGTCCAGCAGGGGAGCCAGTTTGTACCATAGCTCCCTGTCGTAGCGGGCCACGATAGCCAAGGCGTTGGCTGCTTTAATCGTCGCTGCAGACGAGATGACCCTGCGTCCCATAGTGTCCAATTTCTTTCCCTCGCCGTCCGGTGGGGGAGTCGATGTGGAGGCCGCACCCCCCCCCGCTTTCTTCCTGGCCGCCGCGGAGACGACGGAGTCCAGGGTAGGCTGCGCCCGGAGGCACAGGGGGGCCGCGTCCGGGACCCGGTACTTCTTCTCGTACCGGTCTCTTCTAGCTGGCGTAGTGGAAGGGTTCTTGAGGAGGGCGAGGCCCTCATCCCAAATGTCGTCCAGTAGAGGCACCGCGAGGACCGTCTTCCTCTTGGCCTCGCGCCGTTGATAAAGGAATCCTTCCTTTTTCTTCTCCTCAGGGCAGAGTTGGAAAAGCTCGGATGCCCTGGCGATCATGGAGTGGAACGAACCAATCTCGTCGGGCGGAGAAGCCCTGGTGGGAGGTGACGACGGTAGATCCTCGTCGTATACCTCGTCGTCCGTACCCGTCGCTACCGTGTCAGTCCCCGTATCATCCCCTCGGGTGGACGGGGAGGAGGGCTGGGCGGTGCGCGACGGCTGAAAAGGAGGTGGAGGGTGAATCCTTCTTTTCTTGGGCGGGGGAACGCCAGAAGGTCCCGGTTCAGGATCCCCGATGGGAGAGGTTCCTCCGTCGGCAACGGTAGTCTCGTCCTTATCTCTGAGCATAAGGACTGTATAGCCAGCAAAATGGCCGCCGAGTTGTCTTGCGGCGCTGGCAGAGGGGAATCCGACGGACGATCAGGGGCCCAGTCGGCACCCTCGACGATGTCGTCGTCACCTGCGTCGGGATCCATCCCGACGGGCCGGTCTTCTTCCACGCCAAGGCCGTGGCTTAAGACCTCGATCAGCTCTTCCTCCGAGGTTGAAGCCGAATCTACGATGACGCCCTGCCCCCCCTTTTTCTTCCCCGCCGGGGATTTCACGGGGGTCCTATCGATGGGCACAAAAGAGGACTCCCTCCGAGGTGGCAGGGAGACTCTGAGCCCCGAGGTCGCCACCACTGGTGTAGCCTCCACAGGCTGAGCCAGGGTCGCCGCGACAGTATCGATAGAGGGCTTGGCCGGATGGATTAAGGCCTTCACCACCTTAGGTGCGCTCACCGCCTTATCCTTGAGGGGGGGGGGGGGACACTGCCTCGCTCCCCCTCCGATGGGGCCTTCGAGCTCGACCGGGGCCTCTCCAGGAGCTTTGCCGGGTGCTCGCCCTTCCTCTTACCCGACCCAGAGCGTTGGCTCGTGGTTGAAGGTGCCGGGGAGGGTGCGCCCTGCCTGGCGCCCGTAGAGCCCGACCGTTCGGCGCTCCCGGTGCCAGCGGACTCGCGGTGCTTGGCCTTGTGTTGGACCCCCGTCGCCGGGGCATCCTCAAAGGTCTTAGAAGACCGCTCGGATTTCTTCCTCTTCTTCTCGCCTGACGGACTCTTCCCTTCCAGCCAGTTGGCGAGACGTTGATGGCGGTCCTTCATGGTCCGCTCTGACATATTGCCGCAAAACGCAGTCCTTCTCCACGTGAGTCTTGTCCTCATGTAAGCAGTAGAGACAAAAGGAGTGTTCGTCCTCCTTAAAGACGTTCTGCAGCTGGCATCCAGGGCAGACCCTGAACAGCTTTCCGGGCGTCGAGCTTCCCTTCTCCTGGGCCATGTCCGGGCCTGAGAAGCTTCTGGAGTCCTCCAAAGCGTAGCTTGACGAAATCTTCACCCTTGAGGGGCGCAGACGAATCCGACACGGGTCCCCGTTGATCGGATGGAGAGTCGGTGGAGCTTGAGGCTCTTTTGACCGAAAAAACGAAGTTTTTGAGCAAAAAACGTGAAAAAATAGCACTAACGCTCGAGAGCAATAGCACGAGGATCCCAACACATGAACGTGCGGTAAAAATCTGAAGATGGCTGCCAGAGGCGGTGCTTAGGTAGAGGGCAGTCATTGGCTGTGGTCAGTATGACGCAGAGACCAGTGATTGGTTACTACTACGAAAGACAGATCAGAAACGAAACTGATACTGGTTTTTTCTTTACCGAGGATTCCCAGCCTGACGACGGGGAATATTCATGAGCATGTGAATCCATGCCAGACCCCATGCTGGAGAAAATAAAGTTTCTATGATCCATTACGAAATCATGTACATCTGTCTTGGAATGAGTATTAATGCAGTAGTGCTGAGTGAAAGTATGTATTGAGCTCCATGTAGCTGCTTTGCAAATACTGTCTAAAGGGACATTTGCAATGAAAGCCAGGGTGGCTCCTGTGCCTCTTGTGATATAAGCCCTAGGCGTAAAAGCAGTGTCTTATTTGATAGGGAATAGCACAGTTGTATAGATCCGACTATCCACCTAGAGATGTTATTTTTTAAAAAGCGGTCACCTTCTCTGCCTGGCGCTATGGAGACAAACAGCTGATCTGTTTTTCTTAGCGGTCTGGTCTTGTCAGGGGCGAATGAGGCACATCAAATCTGGGGGGGACAGGAGACACCATGGGGACTTTGCTAAAGACACAAGCCAAAGAGTAAAATGATCTGGCAATGTTTTTTTAGTGAGTGATGATCATGCACATTGGCTAAAAAAAACAAATCTTTTTTGTGTTGTTCGGTACGCAAGATAAATTCTGTTGCTATTGTTTGTTTGTCAACCAGATCCATTATATGTTGGTGTATATTGCACACACAGACATGATTGGGTCTTTTTTGATTCATAGTTGTACGCAGTCACGTTTTCAGTCGTCGCAAAGCACTAAGGCTCTCAGCCTCACAGGAAGATACTGGAACAGTTAGGTGGATCCATAGTAGCTTCTCCACCTGTCCAAAGAAAGCTCTTTCTGTGGGAGGCATCCGTTGAAAGAGGTCTACCAATTCTGAGACGGAAGAATACTTATGGACGCTTAATAATGTAATTGTCCAGAGAGGAGGAGATATTCAATTTCTGGGTACTAAACAAGATTTTCAGTGCTTCTGCCTATTAGAAGCAGCTGTTCAATGTGTTCATACATTTAGATGCTTTCCCATTGAAAACATTTTTTCAATGGGACTTTCCAAGGTTAAGACTTTCTGTAAATCAGGTCCTCAGTGCTTCAAGCATGGCTTGGAGCTATGACACGGCCACAGTGAATACCAAGGGCCATAAACAGCATGTACTGTAGTTAAGATCAAACTATTGGAGTAGGACTGAAGGCGCCCCCTTGCCTGGCACAGTGTCTATTGGGTGTGGTACCAGGCCATGCAGAGTGGACACTATGGGTCTATTTACTGTGTCAGCAGCATGGCCACAGGCATTGTCAAGTGGGTACTCGGTGTGTTCTCTGTTCTTGACGCATGGACAAAGGATCCCAGCTCAGTGATCACGTTTGGCATGTTAGGATTATAACGTTTTTTTTTTAAAAACATTCACTGAAACTTTAAGGACAGTTATAATTAACATTCTGTATTAAAACCTTGGAAATTCACTAACAAATCTTTATTTTAAGGACTATGTGTGCAAAGCTAAACCCACACACAAATGTGCCAGTTTCTGCAGGGCATTGAGAAAAAAAAACAGCATCCCAGATCGCTTAGGTTGAGTTTTATTTTTATTTTGACAGCCATCACAAAACACAGCTGATGCAGACCATGGGCATTATTTTCAAGAGCGAATTTTCTAACTGAATCAGCTCAGCATATGATTCCAGGAGCCACGGCAGGAATTCTGTACCAAGTGTATGTGTGTGGTTTTTAGGTTGGCAATGCATTGCAATTATTGCTTCACTTCAAGTAACTTTTTATTCAGTGAATATTATATATGGAAAAGATACATCAATGTTTCATTGCAATTTTCATGAGGTCGTCATTTATGACAATTCAAATAAATCCCATGTTCAGCTCTGCAAACCAAGTAATACGCACAATAATGTGTCATAGTAGTAACACGGAAATACTACAACCTCTTATCTATGGCTGCTTGAATATTTTATAAATGCGTCACAGATGAAAGCTTCAAGACACATAAGCATTCCCACACCATGTCGCCAGTCTGATGCTTTATGAGTGACCCGACCCCACCCATAAGCAGAGGGGGGCTGAATTACAGACTTAACTAGTTCTGCAAGCTCATTTGTTATTGGCTAAGAGTATCAATACACCACCAAAACAACAATGAAGTTAATTTTCAGTTCTTATTGCATAGATTTTGAATGAAGAAAATGTTTGCTGCAACTATGGAGTCAAACAATTCACTAATTCACCAATGAAGTCCATATGTACCAAATAATAACGTGTGCTTAAACAATACGATACCCGCCACCTCTTTAGAAGAAGCCACAGTGTCACACAAATTGTGTTTCAGATAAGAGACTGTTGAAATTTTAATAATCTGACAAAAAGGCCTTCTTTCAAACAGAGACTTTCAGAGCTGCAGCGCTGGGGGATTTCACTCTGTGTCCAAGCATAGCCCATCTCAAACTACGCCCTCAGCATTTGGTGGCAGACAATTCGATGCGATCCTGGCTGTGTCAAAGAGAAAGCTGTACCAAGTGCCATGTTCAGTCCAGGTCAAGGTTGCAATGCAGACGAGAAGGTGCCTGTGGGCCTCTCTGCCACCATCTCCCATAGCACACGATGACAGACCGGAACCAGCCTGCCATTTCAGTCGCTCACGAAGGCGCAGGGGCCTGATGAAAGGAGTCTCCCATAGGTTGTGGGGCGACGAGTTCTTTGTAACTAAAAAAGGGTACTATTCTCAAGGCTGTCTGTGTGCGGAGTGACCATGTTCCTAGAGACAAAGTGGGCCGATTCTTGGCAAAGTGCATCATCTTCCACACCACTAAGCCGAGACTCTGCCGCAAAAGCAGCACAAGAGCATGTGTACAGCACCAGCTTCTGTCTCCTAGTGTAGCGTGATAGGGAAAAAGGTAGCACCCCGACAGACAGTGGTGATGTGTCTGTTAATGGTCCTCAATAAGGATCAAATCCCATTTGGAAGCAAAATTACTGAACACAGCATCACGTTATATGTAGGCCTGTGGCTCGACGCTCTCATCTCAACTGTGAAATGTTTCAAAGTTGCGCAGGCCATGATTTGAAACCGAAAAAGGCAGAGAGTGCTTCTTATTAACTTTATGAGGCTCAGTGTCTTTTCCAGTAGCAAATCATGGGAAAGTGCCAGTGGATACGCTCGGGGTGGAATTAACATTGCAGAAAAAGTAAAGCAAGTAAGTATAAACCTGTTCCTAGCCGCCTGGCTCGTGCTTTTCTGCTAATGACAGAAAGGGCAGCGTTTTCCTTTTCAGCCACCCTGACCTGACGACACCCATAAGCAGATGAGGGGCGGGGGTGGTGACATTATAGGGAAAAAGCAAGGTGCTAGTAGTCCCACACTAACCTTTAAGGGTTCATCTCTGAGCTCTTGGTCTCAGAAGAGTAGTCTCGTATCGCTAATCAGACAAAACGCTGAACGCGAGAGAGTCGATTGGATCTGGCAAAGGCAGCCAGCAAGCAGCAAATGTGTGCAACCATAGAACACTTGAATTTGGCTGCTGCAATTAGCCGGCCCGAGTCTCAGCGCGCATCGCTGGCTGCCTGCTCGCTTCGACGAGTCACTGGAGGAACTCACGCAGACTGCACAGCAGTGCACGGTGCATGGGGGCACATGCAGTTCGTTCCCCGGAGACTCCAATGCACAGGCACGGGGCGCACTGAGCAGAACAACTTTCATGATGCAACTGCCTCCATCTGTTCACTCTCCACAGCAGTGGCACTGGCAGACAGTGCACTGTGTACAACTATATCAAGTTCTGGGGGGGATAAATGCCACTATACCCTCCCTGCTTAAAATTGTGGGGGAGGTTTGTCCCCCTTAGCCCCCCCCCCCCATGTCCTACGCCCATGGGTCTTGTCTACGTAGTAGAGGACCACTCTCCTCACATCTAGTGTGTGGAGTTTCCCCTCAGCTGACCAGTTGGGTTCCTAGAAGAAAGCCGGTTGCTGAACTGACTGGTTTACAAGGAATTCGGAAATGAATTTAGGGGAGAACCTAGGGCGAGTACATAAAACCAGCTTGTCTTTGTGTACAACAAAGAAAGGATCCTGCACTGACAATGCTTGAATTTCACTAACTTCTTATGGAAGTGATACCCAGTAAGAAGGCAGTTTTATAAGTCAGGTGTTTGAGACTAGACTTGTGCATTGGCTCGTAAGGGGGTCCCATGAGCTTAGCGAGTACTACATTGAGATCCCATCCCGACGGCGGGTTTGAGTCTCTTTACTCCTTTCATGAAAGCTTTGATGACAGTACTTTCCACCACGAGACCTTATTATAGGAAGTGGTGTAGGCTGATAAAGCCGCCAGGTGGACCTTTAGGGAGTTGAATACTAACCCTGCAACTAGCAAATGGAGCATGTAAGTTAGAATGTGGGACAGAGTACATTCTATGGGGTTAATTTGTTAAGACTGGCACCAAATTACAAATCTTCTACATTTGTCAAAGTAACTATGCCCTGTGTTTGGTTTTCTTGATTCTTTCAAGATATCCATGCATCTCTGTGCAGGTTCAGATGTCCGACCTCTATGACCTCAGGAGCCATGCTGCCAAGTTCATTGAGTGAGGTTGCGGGTGCACGGTTAGTCCCTCGTGCTGAGTGAGTAGGTTGTACGGGAACACGAGTTTGATGGGTTCGCACATCGCCAGTTTGCGCAGATGTGGATACCATGGTTGCCTTGCCCACATAGGAGCAACTAGGATAAGCGTCATCGGTTCCTTGTGGATCTTGTTCACTACTTTCCTCATGAGAGGTGGGGAGGGTGGCAGGAGTGCCGGGGGGGGTGGGGGGGGGGGGGGTCAAAAAGCATAAGGAAATTTCCCTGACCAGTTCAATCCTAGGGCATTCCACTTTGAGGTTAGCGGCGGGAACCGGCACACCAAGTCTGGGCGCTGATTATTTTTGCTTGTAGCAAACAAGTTAACTTGTTACGCTCACCTGGTCTTTGCGGAGGCGTTGGGGCACAGTTGCAGCCCTCCCGCGGGTGAGGTCGCTCGGGTCAGACTTCGCCCTCTGGGCTTATGTGGTGAATGGTGGTAATAGGTGATGCTGCTCGAGACTGCTCCTGCGTGGAGAATAGGGGGCGTGAGTATGCCAGCTTGTGCGCCTGATCCCCTTCCAGACCCCCTTCTCCCAAACAGTGGTAGCCGTGGGATGCGCGGTCCCTGGAAAGCTCACCTGTTGATTAGTTTTGGCAAGCACTCCGTCCTGCTGCTTCTGGCAGGGGCGCTTGTAGGATCTGGACAGAGTTCCTTCACTGGTCCCTTGCACGTGGTAGTCCAGACCTGCTGCGACTAAGCCACTATACTTCAGGTAAGTGTTCCTGTTTGCCTTTGTCTTTCCTCGTCTATTTTTATTGTATTGTAAAGTTTGTTGCCTTGTATGGCTGCCCGTTTCACTTTTGATGTTTGCTCTTTTGCTTTCTTCCATTGCAGATGATGTTGCCGGCTCATCAGAATATGCGGAGCTAGCGGCGGCAACCGGAGGGAATGAGGAAAGAAGCTGCAGCGGTACAGTAGCTGGTAAATTGTTAACTAGGGGGCACACAGGGTTCAAATGCGGCGCGGCCCTAGGACGGTTGTTCTAACCTTGTCTGTCTTCTTCACAGGGTCCGAGTTCGTGGATGCGCAGTGCGGTGCTGCAGCGTCGGGATCAAGCTCACTGGATGTCAGGGGACGAGTCTGCAGATGAAGCACCGGCTTCCTGGAGGTGAGTATGCAGGAGAACGTCTGGTTTCAAAGCTAAGTAAACTGGTCCAAGCAGCGGTGAGCGGCACGTTGCAAATGAGTGCACAGTAACGCGAAGCACCGGCCTTAAGGCCTTAAGGATGGAGCAGTTTATATAGTCGAGCTTCTGAAGCCACACCCACCAGGTTCAGCCTGCCTGCCACACCCGATGAGTCAGCACATGAAGGCTAGGCCTAGGGAGCCATAACCGATGAGTCAGCACATGAGGATGTTCTCTGGAATAAAGGCTTTCAGCTCCTGGAAAGTTCTTGTAAAATAAAAGCACCCTTGCACTGAAATAAAGTAAAAGCACTCCTGCACTGAAGTAAAGTAAAAGCACTCCTGCACTGAAGTAAAGTAAAAGCACTCCTGTACAGAAATAAAGTGTTCCTGCTCACATCTCTATATGAGCCTGGCGGGACCAGGGCCCCTGTGTTTATGGGTCCTAAAGGGACATAAGTGAGTCAAGCGACCCATTGCCCCCATCACTAGATGGTGTGGTTTTTGTGTTCTGGGGCATGTGGCCATGACACCACTGTGGGGAAACCCCATTGAGAGAAGAGGTGTTTACGACTCCTTCGTGTAGACGCCACTCGTGTTCCTCTGGTAGAGGATCTCTGCTCAATGACTCTGCTAGAGAGTTGAGTTCCCCTGCAACATGCTGAGACCACAGGAACATCTCCTGTTTGAGTACCCTTTTCCAAATTTGCTGTGCAAGCCTGGACAGATTTGGAGAACGTGTGCCCCCCCCACCCCGTTTGTTGATTTAAAACATTGATGTACTGCTGACTGTCAGGATTTGCACAGATTGGTATGTTAAATGGGATTCAAATGACCGAAGGGCGTTGAATACTGCCAGAAGCTCTAGCAGATTGATGTGTTTCTGGACTGCAGTGCAGGACCACAGACCCTGAGCTGTGTGGTGAAGGTAGTGAGCCCCACACCCCGCTAGATAGGCGTCTGTCGTGACAGTCGCCAGTATCTCTGGATCCTAGAAGGGTTTCCCCTTCATTAGATTTTCCCTTGTCCACCAGCAAAGATTCTGTACACGTGTTGGTGAAACGATCACTAGATTGTCCCACTGACCACTTGCTTTTGACCACTGTTTCGCCAGCCACTTCTGCATGGGTCGCATGAGCAAGAGCGCGTGAGTAACCAGGTAAATGCAAGATAATGAAGTATGTGCAGAAACAAATTGTGTACTCTTTCCTCTGATGGAAAGACCAACCCCTGTTGTGTTTTTATGACAGCTCCTAGGAACTGTTTGGAAGTGCTTGGCACTAGGCTTGACTTTCTCGTTGATGGAGAAGCCCAATTTAAAGAGAAGGTTGATTGTTCATTAGGGGGGAGGGTAACTCCCCTGTAATGAGCCAGTCGTCCAGGTAAGGGTACACTGGGATTGCCTCCCTGCGTAGGTGTGCTGCCACCACTGCCAGTACCTTTGTGAATATCCTTGGAGCAGAAGCTATTCCGAAAAGCAGCACTTTGAGTTGGTAGTGCTGGTTCGCTATCTTGAAACGCAATAATCTTCTGTGCGCTGGGAACATTGAAATATGAAAATAGGCATCTTTCATATACAGTGTTGCCATGCAATCCCCTTTTTTAGTAGAGGGTGTTAGGCAGAATTATATGCAGTACCCTTTGGGAACACCACACACAATTAAGACTACAAGTGACAGTACAAATTCACCTTTGGTACAGGCCTTTACTACACAGAAAGTGGTAGCGATGGCTGAGCAGCCAGACTTATCTCAAGAGTAAGTGAGCAGTATCAAATAGTTACACAAAGGACAGCAATTACTATGATTCAGGCAAACACTGACTCAAGGTTTTCAAGTAAAAGAATATACATTTATTTACTCTTCCGTTGTATAGCATTCCAATATCATAAAGCAGTTCAAAAATCACACTCTTAATACACCACACCATTTCCCATAAATTCCAGACAAGTTAAGCTCACAAAATGAAGTGGGAGCAAAATGGAACTCCAGCAATTTAAAAGGGAAGGACAGACAAAGTTAATAGAAATTGAACCACACCAACAGGTAAGTGAGCAAGTGGAACTACAGTGATAGAACTAGATGGAAAAGGCTTAGGGCCAAAGTCACCAGGTCAACAGTCTTTTGCTCAAGATCACACGGTTGAGGGTAGTTTGCGGTAAAGTTTGTACAACGGGTTCTAGACGAGGTTGGTTGGCAGAAAAGTTAGTGCAAAAGAGAAGAGAAGGACAAGCCCTCGGATTGGAGAAAGATTTCAAACACTTTCACTGCGGCTGAACGAAACGCACAACCGGATTTGCACAGTACCTTAAAACAGAGAGGAAGCTGTAGCTGAGGTGGACGTTCATGTTAGTTCCTGCAGGCTCATGGTTCCTGAAGCAACTGTCGGACTGACAAGAAGTAGGAAGACTGGAAGGTCCTGCACTACCCAGGGAAGAAACCAGCAGCAGAGCAAAGCAACAAATAAAAGGTGCGCTCCTTAAACCCCAAGCAGGGTCCGACCTTCCTGGCTATCCGGCCCACTGTAGCTCTGTACAGCTAATTCGACGAGAGGATGGGAGGGTCCTGGCTTGAAGTTTGGGTGAACTGGTTGGTCCCACCAGCTCAAGGGGAGAAGCTTCCTGGAGGATCTGCTCTGTCGTCGGATTCTAGAGATTCGGACCTGCAGCAGGGCTTCACCAGGCGGTTCAGTTGTTTTAGGGGTCCTCTTCTGTCAGCTCCTCGTTGCGTCTTTCGTTCCAGTGGTGACTCTGCCTTTCCAGTCCCAGAGACTGGCTTTTTATGCAGTTTTACCCCATTCATACAGCCTGGCTGTCAATCACACAGCAGGGTGGCTGTCCTGGCAAGGACAGTCACTCAGCCAATCAAACAGGAGTGTGACTTGGGTTACCAGGGAACCCATGGCAGAGGTCTTAAGACCCCTCCCTCCCATTGCCTACCCAGACTTTCAGGCGCCTTAAGGAGGGCTTCTGTGCAGAAGCCCGCGAAAAGACAGCGAACAAAGGAATCAACCCTGGTTTGGCGTGCAGAGAAAAACACGAGAAAGACTTACAAAAAGAAATGGGGAATAAACCCAGCCGGAGCCGAAATAAAATATATTTGGTGAAGCGCGTTTATGATCGAGGCTAATATAATAGCCTAAAACAATACCATGGTTATTTAAGATAACCGCAGTAGAAAAATTAAGGTAGTTACCACTGCCACCAGCCAAATCTTTATGAAAAGGGAGCGAAACAGTGCTCCAAGAGAAATAGACAAAAAGGGATAAGAGTTAACCCTTTCCAATACTCCATGTAAGATGGGTTGTACTGGGTCTGTGATTTAAAGAGACTACATAAAGTTAATGGCAACTTTACATGTTTCTGGCAGACAGTAGTCAGTCCCAGAAAAATTGAGTCAGGGGGAAGTCTAAAAGACAACCCTGTGTCACTGCACTGAAAGTGCTGTGTAACACACACATACATGATGCTCATGGAGTAGGTGAGGCTCCAGAGCCCAAGATCACACAAATGGTAAAAATACACACAGCAAAACACATGTAAGAATGGGAAAAAGGCTCACACTCTTACCAGGTGGAAAAAAAAAACTAGAAATCCAGCAAATCTGCTGAGGGACTCATTAGGTAAGGGAAATCAGCCATTTATGAGAATTCTCCCTAAGAGAGGGATTACCTCTTGTCGCCTAGCCATGTAGAACTTTTGTGGCTTGACGGGGGCATATCTTATACTGGGCGCATTGTTAGATCTTTCTTTGGCACAAGGAAGTAAGTTGAATAAATACCCCCGTTTACCCGCTTGGCTGAGACAACTTCAATGGCATCCTTTATTAGAAGTGTGGCCATCTCCTTGAGAAGGATACGCTGGTGTTCTTCTGTCGTGGGGGCGGGGGGTGGCCGTGGGGTCTTTGAAGGAGTTCTATACAGTATCCGCCTGCAACTGTGGACCGCACCCATCTGTCTGAGGTGTTTCCATACCATGCGTTGGTGAAGCTGAAAATGTGCCCTCCTACTGGAGAGGCATGAGAGGGCACCTGAAGCAGAATTTCACTGCTTTTGAGGTGGTGTGCCACCTTGAGAGGAGTTGCCCCTCCCACGATCTCTGTGTTGTCCTCTAGGGTAGCCCTGGGAGGACTGGCCCGGATTATTTCCCCAGGAGGAGCCTTGGTTTTGACTGTAATTGATTCCCTGTTGAGAACTTTGGCAGTGAAAACAGCGAAAATTGCCATTACCCCTCTGGCCAGGAGGCTTGTTGGCGAGTTGACCCAACAATTTAAGTGGGTTATCCTCGTCCTTGGCCAGCTTAAGGGCGTCTCCGACGGCCTTGCCGAAGAGCACATTGGGTTCAATAGGCATGTTAATTAGAGTGGCCTGCGTTTCTGGTCTGAAACCTGATTGGCACAGCCACGCATGACGTTTAATAACAGTACCCTGAGCAATGATTCTTCCGGCATGGTCCACTGCGTCAAGGTTGGTCTTAAGTAAACAGCTTGACACTGCCCTCCCTTCTGCAGCCACCTGTGCTAGCTGGGACTTCAGTGGTTGTGGGGCAGACAAAAGTAAGACACTTCCTCCCATTTGTGGCAGTTGTAACTGGCCAAAAGGGTTGCATTGTTTGCAATTCTGGTCTGATTAGCCGCAGAGGAGGTGACCTTTCTACCCAGGGTGTAAATCTTTTTGCTTTCCTTATCAAGTGGGGCCTCAGAGGAAGCAAGGGGGGGTGCCCACTCTCTTCCTAGTTGTAGTTACAACTAACGAGTCTGGCGTCAGTTGCCTTTGAATATAAAATGGGTCTGAAGGTGCGGATTTAAATAGCTTCTCTACACATGGGTTTACCGCCCGTTTAAGCTTAGGGGCTTCTAATGACGGTAGTATCCTGCACTGTACTGACTTGAGTAGAGGTATAAACTGCGCCATTGACAACTTGTTCCCAAGGATCTGTTCCACAAAGTCCTTATCCTCCTGGGTGTCTATTCGAAAGTGCTCCGCCACCCGGGCTAGCACTTCATTAAGAAGGGGTTGGTTATCAATAGAAGAATCAACAATTGGAGGGTCCTGATCAATAGGTGAGTCTATAGGATACATATTGGCCTCTGGGTCAGCCGCTTGGTCCGCCTCATCCCCATAATAAGGGTCTGCTGTATCATCCTCGTACTGAGGGTCAGCTGCCTCTACAATAGAGAGATCTTTGTGCTTGGATTCTGGGACATAGAGATCCATGACTGTGCTTTGCACTGGAATATCTGTACGAGACCTTCAGTTGAGCAGAGACCTGTGACCCAGAGGGACCTGTGGTGGTTGGTGGGGGGGCGGTCTCGAGTGTAAACTCGAGAAGTAAGCAGGGTCTTTTTCGAAGAAATTGGCCATAAAAGTCATTCTCCTCATCACCCTGTCTATGTCTTGTGAAGACCATTCTGATGAACTCGGGATTACCAAAGGTTGGGAAGGAAGTCCTAAATCTTCATCTGTGAGAGCTATTACCCCATATTTTTTAGGCCTAGCCTCTATAGGTTTATCCTTATGAGGGATGGGCCTAGATTCTCTAGGTTTTTCCTTCTGAGGGATTTTTTCCCCAAAAGGGCTTTTATCCCTATGAGGGGTCTTTGAGGATTTCTTCTTGTGTTCTCCCCCCTCTTCTGACCCCCTGGCGCCCAAGGGCGTGTTTATCTGACTTTTTGGGGCCTACTACCTGATCTAACGCCAAGCGTCGACTTTCGGATGCAGGTAGGGCCGAGGCCTCGTCTGCAGACAATCGGCCCTCAGAGGGGGTTTTATGCGCAACACCCTTGCCGTCTTTCGATGGTTGGGCCCTGTCGTGTGGCGATCTCGAACGAGAGTGCCCAGAGGACAGGGACTCAACTGACCTTTTCCTGGGTGTCGAGCGTTGGACCCATGTGTTGAGTCTCGACTTGGGGATATGTGTTTAGTGGTGGATGTTTTTGTTGCGCTTCCGCTGGCGGGTGTAGTCCCCACAACAGTGCCGCCGGCCTGTCCTCCGGGGTCAGGGGCCTGCGCTTGGGTATCTGGCGCTACCCCGTCACCCCCGCCGTCCGAAACGACGGCGTCGCTGCCATCACTGAAAACCCCTTCTACCTCCATGGCCTCGAGTTGCCTGGCATAGTGGGCCCAGTTTTTTGTCGAGCGGTCCTTTAAAGTCTTGGGCTTGAAGAGCCTACACGCTCGACAAGAACCCTCGATGTGGTCACATGGGAGACATAAGTTATAGACCAAATGCTTATCGACCCAGGGAAATTTACGATTGTACTTGGGACAAAATTTTAATGGGGTCTTGTCCATAACTACAAACTATGGCAGCTGGGTGAAAATAGTGTAGGAAAAGGGGCATATACATCCTAAAATGACCTCCCCACTATCTCCCTACTGCCTGGGCCGAGGCCCGTGGCAACCTTCCAATGCCGAACGGACCATCGCGGTAGTCTCGACAGACAGTCTCTGTCTTCACTGGCGTGACGTTTCGATGGTTGGTGAAGTAAAGGATAGAAAGAATTAAATATCTATAACTGAAATAAGTAAATGGCTTAACGCCGAAAGAGGAACTCCGCTACACACGTACATCTAGAATGGCGGGAAAAAAAAACAATCCAAGGGACCTCGACGCATGAGGGATCATGGGTACAGTGGACGTCACACTAGGGATAGTATTACTGGCATGCCCTGTTGACGTCCCTTTTCGAGTAATACTCTGCAGCTTCCACTAGATATATATATATAGCCTGACGTCGCGTCCGGAGCAGACGATAGAGCACCGAGCAAGACGGATCGACGGCCGAATCGAGGTCCCCTATGCTACCTGTCGAAAAGTTTGAGCAGCAGAGCTGGATGAGGATATCTTTCAGATGACGAATCAGTGGGAGAAAGCAATCCCATTGAAAAGGCCACTTACTGAGCAGGCTGAGGATGGCACCCTGGGTCCTTGAAGCAGGAGAAGGGTGTGGAGCAAGAACTGCGTCGCCCAGAGGACAGTTCCAGTGCAGAAAACCACCACACACAAACCATCCGAGAAGGCTAGAAGCAGCTGCTGCTCAACTACAGATGCTCCGGAGAGGTCGAGACCCACCCCAACCAAGCCAATAGGGTACGCGGGTGACCGAACGGTTGGAGGGGAGCCAGGAAGATGGTCAGACGGGTTTAAAGAGAACCAAGAAAGGAGGGTCTGGGACCCGAAGAGCCATAGAAATCGCAAGTCACAGACTGAGGTGATCGATAGTACCTGTCAGGACAGTGAACCAAGTCTATTCTACAAGCAGCAAGAAGAGAAAGGAAACAATAGAACTACCTGGCATGATAGTGAAGCAGGTAGCTTAATAGTAAAAGAAGATCCATCCCTCTTCTTCGCGCAGGACCTGGTGAAGAAGAGAACCAAGACGACCACCACCCAGCGTCTGGGACCCACACCAAAAGAAATCGGGAGAAGCCAGGGTAAAGGAAGTAATTTCCTACTGACATAGCGAAGCCCAGGAGTCATTCCCCCACGAAACTGGACAGTGAAAGCTTTAGAGAAGCCACAGGAAGGGAGATATTCTGCATAGAACATATTTAAGAAACGTTCACACCCTCTGTCCAGAAGAAGAGAGGCATTCTTCTGGACCCAACAGAGACTTAATCTTTAGTTGTCTACAAAGTGTTAGGTAAAGGAATAGGATTTGAAATGACTCTCGACATTTATTATTTGGGACATTCAAACACGCTCTTTAGTTTATTATTTGAGGTAGGGAAACCCCTGTTAGAGATGGGACAAGATAGTATTTTCTTTTTCATTTATGTAGCAATAGAGGTTTGTATCATCATGCCACCTTTGTGTCGATCTCATACTTCTACCGACTTACACCATACAAGAATCAACAGAATAAACACAAAAGACCTGTAACTATTAAGAGGAAGTGCAAATGATTCAATTCACAGTAATTTTCTTTCGGATGGATGTTTCTCACAAATTCCTCATATTTCCTATTTGACTTCATGTACAGCTGCTCTTCAGAAAATTTTCCGTCGCCATCAGTTGCAGCGCAGCTCTGCCCAACACCTCCCATGTGCCCTTGCCGGATAGTATGTCAGGGCCAGTATATATATATTACCAAGTAGCCCACAAAATGCCTCCCACTCCCACTTTGTCCCCCCCCCCCCACATCCGGGTTCCATTTGCATTCTATTTCCCCCAAATGTGATTGTGTTTCTAGGGGCAGCCCCCATCGCAGCAGTGGTCCATACCCTCTTGCCACAAAGAGATCCCTGGTGCTGCTGAGTCCCCCCCGTCCTTCTCCCCTCTGCTGTTATGTCTTTCTTGTCCATCAGCAGCGCCGTCTTGATCAAGCTTTACTCTTTGTGGGAGAAGTTCGATTCCCTGCATATATGCAATAAGGAGAAATTACCCTAGCGTAATGTTCTTTCTATGGATTCTTCTCCCGTAGATTCCTCATCTTGATAGATATCTCTGTACAGCCCTGCTGCTTGGAAACATTGCTACAGGGGGCTTAGTAGACCTCAACTCAGCCGTCGATCGATCCATCTTGCGTAGTGGTCTATCATCGGATCCGGAAGTGACGTCAGGCACCATACATATACCACATCACTACGGCCATTGCCTCAGTTCCTCCCTCATTTTCCCGGCTCAAATGCTGCATAGGAAAACAGAATGAGGCTAACCGGCCTTAAAATTTGGCAACTTTGGAACAGAAACCAAAGACAAAAAACATTACAAATAGAAAAACATTTTTTGTTGTTGATTTAAGCAACTGAGATGAGCACCCCAAAGCCATTGCCGACGTACTACATGGAATCAGAAGCGAAAAGCCACAACACTTTTTGCGCAAGGACGGTTGGGAGGAGTGATGAGGTATCTGCAGGAGAAGAATCCATAGAAAGAACATTACAGTAAGATCATTTCTCCTTCAAGGATTGCTTTTCTCCTGCAGATTCCTCATCTTGATAGACTCCCTAAGCAGCCAAAGGAGGGCAGAAAGGATTACACAAGCAGGTTTGCAGAACCGGTCTGCTGAAATGTGCATCGGTCCCACATGCAACGTCCAGCACGTAATGCTTCGATAAAGTATGTAGAGAGGACCATGTGGCCGCAAAGCAAATGTCCCGAACAGGGACCTCCCTCTGAAGAGCTGTGGAAGCAGAGACTCCCCTGGTGGAATGGGCCCAGATACCCAGTGGGACTTCTTTTCCCGCAGACTGATGCACACAGATGCATAAACTTTTCCAGCAGGAGATGGTCTGTTTGGTAATAGCAAGACCTCTGCATGAAAGAGAACGGGTGAAGAACAACTGGTCCGTCTTCCTGAACTCTGCTGTGCGGGCAACATAAAAGTTGAGGGCTCTTTAAGGATCAAGGCAGTGAAAACGCTCTTCATCCATAGAAGGGTGGAGAGGAGGGTAGAACGCTGGCAAGTGAATAGAACGCGAAAGGCGAAGCTCCAAAACAACCGTCGGAAGGAACCCTGGTCGAACTTTAAGCGAAACCTTTTCTCTGAAGAAACAAAGAGGGGAGGCATGCAGCACAAGGCCTGCAGCTCACTAACTCTCCTGGCCGATGTGATGGCAATGAAAATGGCCATTTTAAGGGACAGCAACCTAAGTGAACAAGAATGGACAGGCTCAAACGGAGCTGTGAGAAAAAGGTTAAGGTGCCAATCCGTAACAATGGGAGTTTGCAGAAATTTGTTGAGAAGGCCTTTCAGGATCCGGGGACCTTTTAAAAACAGAAAGGGCCGCCAAATACCCCTGACTGTTGCAACCTGACGGCCTGAAGAGGCTAATGACAGAAGGAAGTCCATCACTGCTGTGGTAGAGCAAGAGATGGGGTCAACCTGGTGCGCCCTGCACCACGCCTCAAATCTTCACCTGCATGCATACAGAGATCTTGTAGACTGTCTGCGTGCAGCCGGCAACACCTCAAGAACTTCCTCAGAGAGGTCCCAGTCATCATACCTCATCCACTCAAGAGCCACGCATGTAGGTTAAAGGATAGTTCCGGGACTTTTTTTTTTATTGTCCCTACGGTTCGGCCATGTGTTTTTAAGCATAAATCGGTATATCCTAGAAAACTTTCCTATGGACCTTACCCGACTTTTCGTCCATTAACGCACTCGAAATCAGCCGACATTTTCTGATAATCCTATCATTTCCCCCCATCGCCCTGGCTCACCTGCTTTTGCGGCACTAAATCAAATCCCCCGCCCCTGAGCCTGACATCAGCAGACGCGTACCGCCCATTTCCCAACGCCAAAGCACGTTTCGTGTCAACAATCGCTGCGCCTCAGCTAATGAAGTGTCGCCATGGAAATGGCAGGACGCCTCTTTCCTCAATAAGTATAAACACACCGTTTCACAACACACAGCAGCAGATTTTCGATTCCATTACTCTCTCTGTGTTACTTTGAGTATTCTGTGACTCGTTTCTGTGCTCTGGTCAGCTACCTTCGCCGCTTCTAGGCCTTGTGAACACCTGTACCATCTCTGTAAATTATTTTACTTTCTTTACCACACAATGGCTACAATAATGCCGTATATGTACGAGCCCGAGTACACCGAGGAAGAACTACTGGAAAGGCAAGCACGCGAAAACGATGGGGATTCGGACGGCAGTTGGGAGGACCAGTCAACGGATGAAGAGCCTGGACCATGTCGCATGGACGGCGTCTCCACCTGGTGCACGTGCAATCGGTGCGAGCTAATGCCAACTGAGGAGGAGAACTGCTGCTGCCGTGAAAATTCCGGGTGCTTGGCCTACATTTCGGAAGGCGAGCCAAGTCTGCAATGCATCACCGAGCTGCCAGAGTTCAGGGAAGCCTGCCTCTCACGGACCGTGTTGAGGATGATGATGGTGCTTATGCACGAACTTCGCGGCACTGTTCGTCCGTGTAATCCGAGTAACGAGTAAGTATACTCTGGTTGTGATGTCAGTGATGCCACTACTATTTCATGGTCGTCTCCCACATATAAAATTAGATCTACATATCATTCGAATGCATGTAAATTGGTTCCATATTGTGCATTTTCTAGATAGAATTTCTTTCAAAGCAGAATGACATTTTTTACCTGAATCGACAGTGATAAGAAAGTTTTGTCATTTTAATACAGTTTGCATCTTTCATTTTCACAGGTGGTACAGGCTGGTGGCCTATCGTTGCTTCACTTGGTGGCTTCACGGGAGGCTCGGACACCGCGTTCGGAGAGTAATACCTGCCTGTGCGGTACTTGCCATTAGACAACATTTCCCCAGCGACAGTGGACAATACCGCAGATTTTCCCTGGATGTGCTGCAACCGGAACTTTACAATGTGTAATGTTTATTATTTATGTTCAATTGAAATTAAGATCTAAAATAAAACCCAACATATATTTTAACAATGGTTGTTTTGATTTTTTAAATGAATCTAGTGTGTCTCCATTGAATAGTCTTCCTGTGCCTTGTCTTGTCACACCACATGTCTCCGGCCAGCATCCTCCCTCACGCTGGCCGCCCACCTTCAATCCACATAACCGTTGAACCCATATGCAGCAGACATACATATGTTATTTTGCGGGTTGGCATCAAGCCTCCCGGCCTTGCCTCCTCCCCCAAAAATACTTACACCACTTTGTTCAAGCGTTGGCAATAAAAGGCCGTTGGATTTTATTGATACAAAACATGGTTATAGGTAAATAATCAATATGGTTAATCATAATAAATCATCCTTTTGGGCACCGGGTACAGAGATGACCCCCTCTGGCCCGTGCCGCCTTGCCACCACAGGCCAGCCTGCTGCTGACTAACTGCCTAGGCATCCAGGGTGAACTGCACCCATATATTCTCCTGGGAGGGTGAGGTATTTATAAACTCACCCCCCTGCCTTCCATGTACTAGATCCTGCAGCCTGCCTCTTACATGCAGTTAGATGGCCTCTCCTTGGTGAGGCCCTGCGGCAAACGAGTCTTGTCTGCACGACCACCGCCCCAATCCACCCCCCGCCCTATCAAAGGCAGTTTGCACCGGGGTACTTGTGCTGGCAAGTGGAGCTGTCAGGGAGCGATAAAGGCCAAGAGGTGCCAAAGACCATGTACACTTCAAAGTGGTCTATAGAGCATGGGTTGTTCCCATGTCTACCTCCAGACCCCGTGTCTCCTGCCAAGCATCCCCCCTCACGCTGGACGCCCCCCTGCAAACCGCATAATGCCACGACATATACACGTCATTCACAAACACACCCCTGTTTCGAATTCTTTATAACCCACTTCATATTTCTAATGAGAACTTCTTTGCGCTTTGCTAGTCAACCCGTGAAGGTGCTGGTTATCTGCTCTTCGTCTCTGTGAACTTCCGTGACCACTTCGAGGAAACTCGTCAGTTTGCAACCTGTGATCTGCTCCCTGTTCTACGACAAGAAACTACTCTGATCCCTGCATCTAACTGTTTGTTCGTCAAGGTAAGGCCATGTACCATAATCATTTTGCGTCCAATTTCTTTTCGTTCAAGACAGTACATGCAAGGAACTAGTCACATGTTCTGAGTTTAGTGAAATTATTTTTCTATTTTTTTAAAGTTATTCAAATACTTATCCGCATGTGAATAACGTGTATAGTTCCAAGAATCAAAACGAACCTTGCATTGAACCTTTTATGTGTCATTTAATTTTTTAACACATTGGTATTCATAGAGAATTGTTGATCTTTACTTTTCAGAACTTTCCACAATGCCTGCCTGTTCCATTGGTGGTTGCCCTTCGAAGACTCATAGTAAATCTGAAGGTACTATAATGCATGTTTTCCCTAAGACAATAGATCAGATAAGAGAATGGGTCCGATATTGCAGATATCCACCGTCTGAGCTTGAAAGTAGAGTCCTAGAAGTCTTTGCGGACAAGAGGGGTGATCGATACCGCATCTGCAGCAGGCACTTTACCTCTGACATGTACTCCACATCATTGCTAATAAAGAAGAACACACCGCGAGCGAAGCGAAAATTGCTCTCAACCGCTATTCCCACTCTATTCGTCCACATCCCTCCACTGGTGAGTCAAGTTTACGTATTTATCTCTCGGCCTTGCGGTAGTGTGTAGCATTAGCTAACAATAATTTCCCCATTTATGTATCCACTCAATATGAAGGCGGAAGATTCTCCATCCGTGTCGTTAATGCGGTCATCAGCCACTTCAAGCGCCTATCGGGTAATCTTACTTAGCTATTCTGCCACTGACTTGTTTTAGGCATGTAAATCAATAGTTTTAATTTATCGTGTGATTATTTTACCTAATGGTACACCCTTGTACTCGTCCTCTAGTCTTTGTTTTCAGTTATAATTATTGTTATCCAAAATAATGCAAGTACTGTCTTTCAGGGAGATGCTGAGGAGTCCAACGCATTGACGACAACCGTTGATGTCACTCAGATGCTCGAGGTACGTTTCCGGACAGTTCCATCGATGGAGATCATCAGATCTTGCATTCTTGTAGCGTGATTGTTACACACAATGTTTCTTTCGTTTTTAGCCATTGATATGTCCTTCTGTCGTCGCCCTCCTATGTGTCTTCTTTTTTCAATATTGTGTTCATTACTAATGAAAGTCCTATGTTTCAGGGAGTCGATGGAGCATTAGTCCAAGAAGAAGGGGGAGCATGCAGTTACGGGTCGGCGCAACAGCTTGCAAAAGTGTGCACCGCAGTTACATCGTCCCTTTATGTTCTTATGCATTTCGAGGTATGGATACTGACAGTTCGATCAAGCGAAATCATATGACGTGATTACATCCGCTATACTTCCTTCTTTATTAACGCAAGTACTATGTTTCAGGGAGATGACGGAGCTTCTTCTACAAGAACATCACCCCTAGTAGTTGATGCAGATCTCTGGGTGGTGACACTTCCAACGATCGAGCAAATCGAATCATATTTAGATATCCATTATTTATTTTAGACAACCGATCATTTGTGCAGGTCTATTTAGATGAGCCGTTGACGCCTGCACAAAGTTTATGTTCTTTTTAACAAAATAGAAAACCATACTAATGCAATTACTGTGTTTCAGGGAGTTACTGAAGCATCATCTTCAATAATATCATCAATGGAAGTCTATGAGGAGCCCCATGTATGGATCTTGACAGTTCCATCTAACTAGATCAACAATGCGTGAATAATTGTCGTTTGAATGTTCTACACAAAGCGTTCATTCGTGTTTTGCTATTGAGATGTACGTGGGTATTGGTCCCCAAGTACATTTTGTGTTTTCAATATTATTATACATACTAATGAAAGTTCTATGTTTCAGGGAGTCGATGGAGCGTCAGTGCGTGATGGATGTGCTTATCATGAAAATATAGTCGTTGCAGCGCAAGAGGAAGTGGAGACATGCACACACGAGTCGGAGCAACAGCGTCCCGATGTTGAAGTTCGAGGCAAGAAAGTTTCAAAGAAAAGAAAGCAAAATAAGGTTAGTGTCCTGGTCAGCCCAGGATTTTCAGCCACGTACTGCACCTACCACTTTCAGGACATGGAAAGTAAGAAAATTGTGAGTTCGATGGTCGTGCAGGTGTCACAAAGTACATCCCCAGTGGCCATGGAGAAAGTTGGCTTTGTAGCATCATTGCAAGAACTACAATCGCGGGGAATGGTGATCGACCTGATAGCCACGGACAGACACGTTTCAATTGCCAAGACAATGAGAGAAGAGTACAAAAATATAAATCACCAATTTGACGTTTGGCATCTTGCAAAAACAATCAAAAAAATGTCGGCTGCAGGTAAAAAAAAAAAGATATGCAAGGTATTTCACAGTGGTCCAAGTCAATCAGCAACCATCTTTGGTGGAGCTCAAAAACATGTGGAGGGTCGTTGGAAATTCTACTGGAAAAATGGCGGTCAGTAATGCTACACTGTAGCAACGTTCACCGCTGGACCACAAACCAACATTTCCACAATTGTGAACATGGCCATTTGTCCACAGAGGAGGCACGGAAGAAGAAGTGGTTGATTCCTTCATCACCCACTCACAAAGCCATTGAAAAGATCGTATTTGATAAAACTATAACAAGAGATTTGAGGGGACTCACAGAATTCTGCCACACAGGAGATTTGGAGGTGTTCCACAATATGTGCCTAAAGTACAGGCCAAAACGATTGCATTTTGGCATGGAGGGCATGATAAATTGGACTCTTCTAGCGGTCTTGGCACATAACCATAATGTTGGCCGTCAACAAAGTAGGACGACCGGAACTTTAGGGACGCTTCGCTACAATAAGGCCTTCACTAAAAGAAGTAAACAATGGGTGATCAAACCAGTGTTTGAGGATATGCAATATGACTTTATTGAGAGACTTATTGTTGATGTCCTAGATAGGCACATACATGGAGTTGTGAACGAACCTGTGCAGGGGACAACTGCATTGCCACCCAACATTGCCTCTGTTCCATGTCCACCTAAAGAAGAGCTCATTGAGAAATACACATCACGGTTTAAATGATTGTAATTTGATTGTCTGTTCTCTCGAGTCTCCTCATGTCGCAGGCCCATTGAATATGTGTAGCTATGTATTGTGTAAATAAAAGTGATTGCTCTGTGAGTCCTGTGAGATGGCCTTACACTGAATGTAGCTAACTAGGAATGTGTGCTCGTTCAAAGTGAAGGTCAGCTGCTTTGATTTTTTTCTCGGGTGCCGGAATGGCCCACGACTCAGTATAATGTTCTATTGTTATTTGACCTTGACAGGCCGGGACCATCCCGAAAGACTTCTTTTTGGCGGTGTGGGGCAATAACGTAAGAAACGATGATGAATATAATTTCAGAAACGAAAGCCATTTAATGTTCGTTCATTAGAAGAAATAACGTTGGCATAGAAGGAGTGGTATTTCGGGGCTGCCCTACGCACAGACACAATGGAAAATGCAAATATAATGTAAGTAACTCTTTAGATGAGTTTATACCGCAATTTAATTACTATACAGTAGCTTTAAAGACGGGTTAAGTTGTACTTGTTCGTTCTATGTGGCATATTGTTTTGTACCGCGCACTATCTTGAGGAGAACCATCTCCTTTTACGGAAGCACCTCAAAACCTTCCTCTTTGCTTCTGCTTTCTCTCTCCCTCTCCCCTGCTACAACTGGTCCACTGTCTGCGACCTCGGTCCTGGGCCCTTCCACTCTCCACCTGCACTGCCTCCCTGTCAACCCCTGCACTGGGGGACTGTCTCAGTATCCTACAGCCCCCCCTTGACGTATAATACCCAGTTGCACTGTTCTAGCTATGAAATAATTTCCCGACCTAATATATAAAATGAATAATTTTAATAAAGATCTGATGGTGAGACTAATTTCATTTTTTATGTTTTTAAAACAGGTACATCCTTCATTATTGTATGTGTCACGAGTACCAGACACCGGCGGATGGCTTTTACAACCGCCAGTTGCTTCTCCGCGTGAACAACGTTACCACCCTGACCATTTTATGGGACGATCGCCAAGTACAAGTATGCCATTACGCGGTACTAACGGCTAGATGCAACATACAGACCGCTGTGGTGGCCTAGTGCCTCGTTGTTGGAACAGCCATGCGATTATCAGTGCGACCGAAGAGCTTATTTTATCGTAAACCAACACCCTGTGTACTGCACACGAACATCGCTTGCCTCAAGACGAACTATTTTGGATCGAGAGCAAAGAAAAATGCAAATCACAGAATATTCTCTAAACATTTGATGTCAAATAAATGTACTTTACCAAATTTACAATCTTGCGGTTTGATTTAAAAGTACAGTTTCATATTCCGAATTGTGGCGCTGTATTGTGAGATGATCTAAGACCCTGTGTACAGCAAAGGAACATCGCGTGCCTCAAAACGAACTTTTTGGAACGTGAGCAAATAAAAATGCAAATCGCTGAATATTCTCTAAACATTTCATGTCAAATAAATGTACTTTACCAAATTTACAATCTTGCGGTTTGATTTAAAAGTACAGTTTCATATTCCGAATTGTGGCGTGCTGTGTTGTGAGCTAATCTGTGTTGGTTTCCGGGTTCTGTGTGGAGTCGCGTAGAAGACGCCTGGGCGCGTTTGCCTACGGAGCACAGTAACGTCACGGATAGAGGCGGGGAATATGAATGTTTTGATAAAGTCTGTTTCAGGGGCGGGGGATTTGATTTAGTGCCGCAAAAGCAGGTGAGCCAGGGCGATGGGGGGAAATGATAGGATTATCAGAAAATGGCGGCTGATTTCGAATGCGTTAATGGACGAAAAGTCGGGTAAGGTCCATAGGAAAGTTTTCTACAATCTACCGATTTATGCTTAAAAACACATGGCCGAACCGTAGGGACAATAAAAAAAAAAGTCCCGGAACTATCCTTTAAGGGAATCCAAGGTCAGGTGTAGTATCCGACACTCCGACTGGGTGAGGAGATCCGGCTGCTGAGGCAACCAGTGAGGTTGACAGATGGACAGAGGTCAGAGTACCACGTTCTCATCGCCCAATACAGGGCGATCAAGATCACGGTTGCACGAAACCTCTTCAACCTCTTGAGAATCCACGGAATGACGTAGGGAGCGCTTAATGGAGAGGGACGGTCCAATCCACCAGAAACGCATCCCCCTGTGCAACGTTTACCCTCGAGCAAAACTGATCACACTTCCGGTTGGCTTTCGCAGCCAACAGATCCACTGGTGGGGAGGAGCGAAGACCTCTTCCAGGACTTCCAGGCACACTTCCCACTTGTCTGAGACAGTGCTCTGCCTGCTCAGAGCATCCGCCAAACTGTACTGTCCCTGCCAGATGAACTGCCGAGCCCGAGATTTGATTCTCTAGCAACCAGAAACACAGCTGTATCGCTTCTGTGCAGAAAGAACGGGAATGCACTCCACCTTGCTTGGTCAAGTAGTGCATGGCCACTGCGTTGTCTTTGTGAATCAAGACATGCTTCGCCTGGAGCGATGGTGTGAAAGCTTTCAGGGCTAGCCTGATAGCTCGCAAAACCAGCCTGTTGACATGCCACCTGGCTTCCAATGCAGTCCAGGAGAAGCTCATCTGCAAGTCATAGGGACGCATCCGTGACCACTCGGGCCAGAGGGCAAGGAGACCAGAAGGGTTCTCCCACCATCAGATGGTTGTGCGTGTCCCACCAGCCGAGTCTGCAAACTACCTGGCTGGACACCTTGAGAGGATCCGAGTGATCCAGATACTGAGACCACTGGTCTATGAGCCACTGGAAGGATCCCACACGCAGTCTGGCCTCTGGCCCCATGAAAGCAGCTGGTAAGGCGGTGTGGTTCCGGAAAAACTGGACCATCTGTTGCAAGTTGTTGGCTCTCTCCTCTGGAGGGAAGGCCTTCTCTGACCGAGTGTCTATGACAGCCCTGATGAACTGGAGCCTTTGGACTGGTGTCATGTGGGACTTTTTCAAGTTCATGGAGAAGCCCATCCTGTTTTGTAGCAGACCGGTTTTGTCTAAATGAGTAAAAACCTGTTCAGCTGACTTCTGTCGAATCAGCCAGTCGTCCAGGTATGGGAATACGTGGACTCCGGATCTCCCAAGGTGAGCTGAGACTACTGCCACGAGCTTGGTGAAGCCTCTTGGAGCTGAGGTCAACCTAAAGGGCAGCACTTTGAACTGATAGTGCTTGTCCCCAATGAGGAACCACAGTAATGTCCTGTGCTTCTGATGTTTGGGAACATTAAAGTAGGTATCCTGCAGGTCTATGTACACCAGCCAGTTCTGAAGCTCGAGACCGTTGAGACTTTCTCTCAACGTCACCACCCTGAATTTGTCTTTTCTCAGGAACTTCTTTAGAGCCCTGAGGTCCAGAATGGGCCAGAGACCTACTTTTTTGGTTACCAGGAAATACCGGGAATACCAGCCCGACCCACTGATCATGAGGTACTGCTTTCACAGCACCCTTTGACAACGGGGCTCTCAGTTCTTCCTGGACATCCTGTCACGGTTGGATCAGTAAAGATGGGGGTCTGTCTGGAGGTTATCTCAAAGGGGAGACTATAACCCCACCAAATTAACTGCAGGGCCCAGGCATCTGAGGTTATCTCCCGTTACTGGGACCAATGTCCTGCCTAAAGTCCAACAACCGGTATGTTGTGGGAGGGTAAATCAAAGTAGCTTCGAAGGTGCTTTCGCCCAGCTGCAGCTGCTAGCCCTTAGAAGCTCCTCTGCCCCTTCCGGGATGCGAGAAACGCCTCTGCCGCTGTCTGGCTTGTGGGGGCTGCGCCTTCCTACCATGAGGCATAGCGCCTATAGCCTCTGCCTCTAGAGGCAAAGCTGAAAGTAGGCTTAGCCAGCTGCACAGCCGGACACAGTGACATAGCAGCAATTTTAGATTCCTTGAACTTCTCCAAAGAGTCATCCGCCTTCTGTCCGAAATGCACCTCTCCCTCAAAAGTTATGTCAAGAAGGTCATTTTGTACATTGGGAGAAAAGCCGGAAGTTTTCAAATAGGCCTGCCTTATAACTACTGCCGACCCCATGGAGCAGCCAACGCAGCCAGCAATGTGCAGGCCTGTTTGCAATGACTGCTTGGCAGTTTCCACCCCCATCCTCCACCAGCTGTATGAACACATCCCACATATGACCTGCCGTGACGTATTCTGCTGCATGCTCTACTGCCTTCCACAAACCGTAAGAAAACTTTGCGAAACCACAAGCTACGTTTATGAGCCATGCTGCCGGAGGTAAACACCTTTTTGGCCAAAGCGCCAATCCTTTTCCCTTGACAGACAGTAGGGAGATTTGATGTGGATGTTGCAGGTCTGAAGAATACAGTGGCAGCCTGAACTACGAGCTTGTACTTCCCTGTGAGATTGGTACTCGTGGGGGCAACGTGCATGGGGTCCACCAGAAGGAAGCCAAAGGGTCAGCTATGGACTGGTCGAATGGCATGTTTTATTCAATAGCCTGGTCCTCATCCAGGATGTCTGTGAACTCATACCCTTAATGGGGAATGGCGGACGACTTGTGGCAGAGTGTGTCAACCACTTTCTCTACTAATGTCCGGAATTTAACATGAGAGAGAGTGTAGGGTTGTTTCTGTTGCATCTCAAGATCTGGAGATGTATCCAACCCACTGCCATCTTGAAGGCCTTAAGCAAGAGCCATCAAGTTGTCTCGGTCCTCGAAATAGTCAAAGCCGCCGGACCCCACAAAGATGGGGTCGTCCTCTTGAAATTCCACAGCTTGACCAGCGCAAAAAATAAATCAACCTCATTGAGTCGATAAAGCTTGTCCACGACAGCGGTTGAAAAGCGTCGACGGCTTATCTTTCGGCTCCACTGGTCTGAATGCCGAGGGCTTGGCTTGCAGAGGAGCCATAGAGGCCGAAGGGTTAGACACCAGCGCTGATGGCTCCGACGGGAGAGGCTTCTAGAGGGCGATTTTCTGGCTTTGTAGGCCACGGAGCTCGAAAGCTCAGTAGGCGCCAAAGGCATCGATACTTTTTTTTTGCAAGTGTGGGGTCCGGGGTCCCTTGCTGCCGAGACCTGCTGGTCGGGGTGGGAGCTGCACCGACAGCCACCTGTTGACGAAACAGGTCAAGCATTTTTTTTTTTTTAAACAAATCCCACTCTTTGAGTGGTAGGTCCCTTAGAGGGCTTACCTAGCTCCAAGAAACGATGGGGACGTCGCTTCTTCCTCCATTAGGAAGAGGAGGAATGGCTTCTGGAGTGGGACCTCTTTCTCGTTTTTCTTGCAGTTCCGGCTCTCATCGGGACGTGCCGGCTCCGGTCGGGAGGAGCGGGCTCCTCGTCTCGGCCTCAGATGACCGGATGAGACAGCACCGGAGACTTCAGCGAAGGTCGGCCCAGGGCCAGTTTACCGGCTCTGTCTCGCAGGCCTGCGTCGTGAGTGGTAACCAGATACCAAACAGACATCATGTGGGACCGTCAACGACATTTTGGCCTTGCAATAAGAGCACCTCTTGAAACCAGAGACCCAGTGCGAAGATATTGTCGAGGTAAATTAAAAAAAAATGGACTGAAAAACATTGAGTGAACCTCAAGCAAGTTCCTGAAGCCAAGTGTGAGCACACACAAAAAAGAAACTGAGGCATGGGGTGTAGTATATGTATGGCGCATGATGTCACTTCCGGAGCAGACTATCGACCACCGCGCAAGACAGATCGATGATCGACGGCCCAGTCTAGGTCCAATACGCCCCCTGGGGAAAACTTCAGAGCAGCAGGGCTGTACATGAATATCGATCAAGATGAAGAATCTGAAGGAGAAAAGCAATCCATTCAAGCAGGGCTTCGGGCATTCCGGCACTGGATTCCCCAATCCCCTAAAGATGTTTGAGCTGCACCATAGAAGGGTCAAATCCTTGGGAAAGCCCATATAGTGTGGAAGCAGGTGCCCTCTGCTATGACACTTTTGTGGAGCCAAGCCCTAGCGTAGTATACCCCGTCTAGTACTTTGAACGCCACAAGCCGAAGTCTGCTGGGCACCCCGGCATCCATGGTCTATCCAAGCACCCCCACCCAATCCTCTTCTTCAATGTTCCCCAGATAACCTTCCTATTGCTCCTTCAACTTGTTCAGAAGTACATTCCCATAGAACAGGTTATTATGCCGCGTTCTTTCTTGCAGAGGAGCGCCCTGACCTTGTTTGCATGTAAAAGGAAATTGGGGTTGGTCACCCTAAATTACTTAGCGTTATCCAGACGTGGACCCCTTGCTCACTGTGCTATGAGAGGCACAGCTCCACCTCACCAAGGAGGCCCGACTAGGCCGAAACACGAATCTGGGGTTTGTTGGTACTCTTGTTCAAAGGAGGATTGCCATAGCATTTTGGTGCTGGACTACTCAAATGGGTGGGAAATAGAGGCAAATGCATATTCCCCCTTTGTGTAAGGTACAGTGAGGTAAAACATGTGGCTGCGGACCGAGTGGGTACTGTTAAGCAAGATTGTATGCAGTACCCTGTGGGAGACTGCACCAGACTTGTCCTCTTGGCAATAGTTAATCCAACCTTTGGTACAAGGAACAAGTTACTTACCTGCAACTGTTCTCCAGCATGGTTCTGGCATGGATTCACATGCTCATGAATATTCCCTGTCGTCAGGCTGGGAAACCTCGGTAAAGAAAAAAAAACAGTTTCACTTCTGAACCGTCTTTCTCCCAACAACCAATCACTGGTCTCTTGGTCATACTGCTCCCAGCCAATGACTGCCCTCTACGTGAGCTCCTCCTCTGGCAGCCATCTTCAGATTCGAAAGCACGTAAAGAGGCAGTAGGACCAAGAGAAAAGCCGCAGAGGGGTAGGCGGGAGGGTTCGCATGTGAATCCATGCCAGACCCATGCTGGAGAACAACAGTTACAGGTGAGTAACTTGTTCCTTCTCCAGCATGGGGTCTGGAATGGATTCACATGCTCATGAATCAAGAATACACAGCAGTACACACATGCACACACACCACGCGAAGTGGAAAGGCTCAACATTAAGCACTTCTTACCTCCTCACCAGGCTCACCTTCAAGCGAACAGGTTGCGCAGCACTGCTTGGCAGACTATGGACTCCTCCCTGGAATCCCCGTTGATGCAGTAGAACTTCGTCAAGGTGTGCGTCGACCTCCACGTAGCAGCCCTGCAGATGTCAAGGAGGGACACACCGGACAGGACCGCTGTAGTGGCAGCGATCTCGCCGGTTGTGTGGCTCTCGGGCGGCCAGGCAACGGTTGGTTTGCCAACCGTTGACATGGGTGATGCAGCTAGAGAAGCCTTGCAGAGGGCCTACTCATGGTTCACAGAGCCAAAATTCACAATAAGTTGCGATGTCTTCCGGAAACTCTTTGTGCGGTCCACATAGAACTTCAGCACTCTAGCCACATCCAGCAAGTGCAAAGTCCTTTCAGCCGGTGATAAAGGCTCCGGAAAAAATATAGGAAACACCAAAGGCTCGTTTAGATGAAAGTCCGGCACCTTGGGCATGAAGGAGGAGTGTGTCCGCAGCACCACCCTTGTGTCGTGAAAAGTTAAGTAAGGTGGCTTACAGGACAGGGCAAGAATCTCTCCCACTCGCCGTGCAGAGGTGATGGCCACGAGGAACACGGGTTTCTACAACAAGAACGTCAGTGGAACTGTCTGCATAGGTTCAAATGGAGTGCCCATGAGCCTAAAGTGATGCTGGAAAAGCATTGGAGGGACAGGGCCTCCCTGTCCTTGTCCTGTAGTGCTTTTTCATTTGTGTTCTGTATTGTTTCCCGGGTCCCGTGCCTGCTGGGCCTAGAGACCCAAGCTACTCCTCACTGATGACGCCCAACAAGGCTGAAACATGTCTGGGGATGCTTGTGGTCTCGTGCAGAAGGGATGTGACCTAGCAGTTTGGGCTGGACTACCCCTTTGGGGGTGGGACCAAGCCTGATTTGCATATGGTCTTTCCCCTTCTGTAATGGCTTGGCAGGCGAAGAACGATGGTCTGGAGGGTTGCCCATCACCCCTTGTTTTGCTATTTTCGGCTCAGGAGTCCATGTGGGACACCTGGCAGTGCAGCTCTTCCTGTTTTTTGTTTGGTGTACAGACCTATGGGATACCGTTATGACACCCATCGGTGGGGGTACAGCCCTGTGCCCCTAGTGTATGTTTTTGGGCATCTGTGTGTGGCCCACAGAGCAGGGTATGGGCTGGTGGCAGCTCCATGCTGAATTTGACAGGTGCTCCGAGTATCTTCCATTATGGGATACCCAGGACCTGGAATTGGAATCAGTTGATGCCTGATAGGACACAAGATGGCCACTGTGGCCTCTTGCTTTCTATTGCCCGTTACCTTGTTTTTCCAAAGTCCTGGGAAGCCCTGACTCTGTCCCTTCCCCCTGACTGGCTGTTGGGTGCAAGTTCCATATATGGTGTTGTTGTGAAGTCCAGGCCGGACTGGCTGGAACCTTCCCAGTGACTATGTTGTGGGTACACCCTGTGGGTGGGACCTGGGTGAATGGAGTGTGTGACCAATATGCATTTCTTGTTGTGGATGTCTGGTATCTGGTGTTTGACACAATGACTAAAACTGGTATGAATGCAGTGTGTAGTGTTGAATGGCTGGGTATTTGTCCCAATGCACATTCCTTGTTGTGAGTGTCTAAGAGGGAGGAGAATGGCCTGAATGCACTGAATGCCTTGACTGACTGCTGAATGCCCTTCTGAGTGATTGGGTGCCTGAGTGTGACCCAGCAGAATGAATGAGAGATCAACTAGTATATGTGGGAACCTCTCACTGCTAGAATTTGTTCAGAAGCTGAAGTTGAAACCGACGCTTAATCTCGAAGCCGAGCCTGAAGGTGGTTGACTGCTGTCTCCCTTCACCGCAATATGAAAGCTGAAAGCCGTCGAGACTGATCCAAGAGAGGACCTGGTTAGGCGCCCTCTTCCCATGCTCAGAGGGACCATCGAGCACTGCTTACCTTTGCCGATGCTCCCTGGAAGTCCGACCCTCGACAGGCTGCCAACCGGAGATGGGGACTGCCGAGGAGACCTAAGATAAGCACCAGACATTCCGTCCACCATCGACCAGGGTTCGCAGGTTTGCTATAACCGCTGGAGGCCCGTCAAAGACGTGTTGCCCAGAAGAGGGGACTGCTTGATGCTGTGCCACTGACGACCGGAGCCGCAACGCTCCTTTGCCTAAGACTTGATTCACGGATGCGCTAGTCCGCACCATCACCTGCCTCATCCCGCCGGAGAAGGCCAGGCCGTCGACGCACGGAGGAGCATCCGCCAGTGGGTTTCCTGCCACCCAACGACCGTAGAGACGCCGGACGACCTGACCCCCTTGCTGGGCCACAGTTCTTCACAAACTCTTTGCGGTCCTGAACTATCGACATCGAGGAGCCCCGTACGCCTCTTCCTTGCAGGACATCTTCGCTCTGTCGTCGACGAGCACCGCTGGGACCGAAGCTGCAAGACCCCCCCTAGACTTACGACTACGATGCAGAGAGTCGCCCCTCGAATCGTCTGTCGAAAGCCCAGTGGGCCTCGCCTTTCGGGGCTTGGAACACCTTACCGACCGACAGCTTCTTACGTTCCCGCAAGGCCTTGGACGTAAGCGACTGGCAGTTGACACAATCATCCGTGTCGTAGGCCTCCCGAGGCAGGCGTCGTGCGAGTCCGTCACTGACCTCTTGGACCCGCAGTCCCCACACTTCTTGAAGCCCGGACGCGGGGTGGACGAAGAGGAAGACATACCGATAATACTTTACAAACTAACAGGCTCGAAGAACCGAAAGAACAGAAACTCCAAAGAGACGAGGCGTGCCGAGATCTCCCGGAACTGCGGTACTGGCTTCATGCGTCCTACTTCTAACATCTGGAGACGTCGGCTGTCGGAGGAGATCCTCGAGGACGGCGTGTTGACGTCATCGACGCAGGAGGCAGACGCCGAAAGATTTTCCATAGCAGCACAGCAGTGGTGATTACAGTCATAGATATGCAATACGTCGGAGGACCCAATCCCCTCGAACAACAGTTACAGGTAAGTAACTTGTTCCTTCTCCAGCATGGGCTCTGGCATGGATTCACATGCTCATGAATAAGGAATACATAGGAGTACACACATGCACAACCACGGGAGGTGGCAAGGCTCAACATTAAGCATTCAACATTAAGCATCTTTTACCTCCTCACTGGGCTTTCCTTCAAGTGAACAGGTTGCGCAGCACTGCTTGGCCGACTCTGGCCTCCTCGCTGGAATCCCTGTCGACGCAGTAGAATTTCGTGAATGTGCACGTCGACCTCCACGTAGCAGCCCTGCAGAGGTCAAGCAGTGGCACACCGGACAGGAACGCCGTAGTTGAAGCAATAGCTCTGGTCGAATGGGCTCTGACGGCCAGGCAACGGTCGGTTTGCCAACCGGTGACAATGAGTGATGCAGCTGTAGAGCCACCTGGAAATAGAAGCCTTGGAGAGGGCCTTTCCCATGGTTCACCGGGCCAAAGTTCACAAAAAGTTGCAATGTCTTCCGAAAACTCTTTGTGCGGTCCACAAAGAACTTCAGCGCTCCAGCCACATCCCGCGAGTGCAAAGTCCTCTCAGCCGGCAACGGAGGCGTCCGGAAGAACACAGGTAACCCCAAGAGCTTGTTTAGATTAAAGTCTGATGGCAACTTGGGCATGAAGGAGGGATGTGTCCGTTGCACCACCCTCATCTCGTGGAATTTCAAGTAAGGTGGCTTACAAGAAAGGGCCTGGATCTCTCCCACTCGTCGTGCGGAGGCGATGGTCACAAGAAACGCTGTTTTCCACTGTTAGGGAGACTTCTCCAGAATGATTGATTTCCCTTACCTACTGAGTCCCTCAGCAGCTTTGCTGGATTTCTAGGATTTGTTTTTTTCACCTGGTAAGAGTGTGAGCCTTTTTTCCCCCCCATGTGTTTTGCTATGTGCATTTCTACTTTTTGTGTGATCTTGGGCACGGGAGCCTCACCTACTCCAGGGCACCATATTTTTCATGTGTGTTACACAGCACCTTCAGTGCATTGAGACAGGGTTGTCTTGTAGACTTCCCACCGACTTCATTTTCTAGGGCTGACTACAGTCCCCCAGAAAAGGGTAAATTTGCCATTAACTTTACCTTAGTCACTTTAACCACAGACCCAGAACACCGCATCTTCCATGGAGTATTGGAAAGGGTTAATTCTTATCCTTTATTGTCTGTGCCTCGTGGGGCATTGTTCTGCTCCATTTACATTAAGACTTGGCTGGTGGCAGTGGTATCTACCCTAACTTTTCCACCGCGATTATCTTACTGGTAATGTTTTAGGCTATTATATTAGCCTCAAATATAAACCCACTTCACCAAATACATTTTATTTTGGCTCCGGCCGGGTTTATTCGGCATTTCTTTTTGTTAAAGTCTTTCTCGTGTTTTACTCTGCGTGCCAAACCAGGTTTGGTCCCCTTCATCGCTTTTTCGCGGGCTTCCACACAGAAGCCCTCCTTTAGGCGCCCGAGAGTCTGGGTAGGCAGGATGTGAGGCAGGGGTTTTAGGACCCCTGCCATGGGTTCCCTTGGTAACCCAAGTCGCACACCTGTCTGATTGGCAAGGGGACTGGCCTTGCCAGGCCAGCCACCCTTATGTATGATTGACAGCCAGGTTGTATGAATGGGGAAAACTGCATAAAAAGCAGGTCCCTGGGACTTGAAAAGCGGAGTCGCCACTGGAACGAAAGAACCAACGAGGAACTGGAAGAAGAGGACCCCTACAACGACTGAACCGCCTGGTGCAGCCCTGCTGCAGGTCCGAATCTCCAGAATCCGACGACAGAGAAGATCCTCCAGGAAACTTCTTCCCTTGAGCTGGTGGGACCAACCAGTTCACCCAAACTGCAAGCCAGGACCCCTCTGGTCGAATTCGCTGTACAGATGTACAGTGGGCCGGATAGCCAGGAAGGTCGGACCCTGCTTGGGTTTTAATGAGCGCACCTTTAATTAGTTGCTTTGCTCTGCTGCTGGTTTCTTCCCTGGGTAGTGCAGGAGCCTCCAGTCTTCCTACTTCTGATCAGTCCAACAGTAGCTTCAGGAACCGTGAGTATGCAGGAACTACCAGGAACTTCTGTCTCAGCTACAGCTAATTCTCCTTTTTAAGGTACTGTGCAAATATGGTTGTGCGTTTCGTTCAGCCGCAGTGAAAGTGTTTGAAATCTTTCTCCAATCAGAGGGCTAACTAACTTTTCTACCAACCTAGTTTGAAAACCGTGCCATGAACTTTACCGCAAACTACCCTGCACTGTATTATCTTGAGCAAAAGACTTTTGAACCATTGACTTTGGCCCGAAGCCTTTTCTATCTGATTTTATCATTGTAGTCTCTTTTGTTCGCTTGCCCTGAGTACTTACCTGTTGGTGTGGATCCATTTGTTAACTTTTGTCTTTCCCTCGCTTTTAAATTACTAGAGTGCCATTTTGCTCAGACTTCATTTTGTGAGCTTAACTTGTCTGGAATTTAAGGGAAGTGGTGTATTGAGAGTGATTTGTAGACTGCTTATAGTGTAATGTTATACAACTGAAGAGTGAAATAAATGTATATTCTTTTACTTGAAAACCTTGAGTCAGTGGTTGCCTGAATCATAGTAATTGCTGTCCTTTGTGTAACTATATTTTACTGCTCACTTACTATTGAGATAAGTCTGGCTGCTCCGCTACTGCTACCACTTTAACTGTGTAGTACAGGCTTGTACCAAAGGTGAAATTGTACTGTCACTTGTAGTCTTAATTGTGTGTGGTGTCCCAAAGGGTACTGCATATAATTTTGCCCAACATCCACGACAAAAATTCAGTGGCGCAGAATGCATAGGCTCGAACGGAGGACCTATGAGCTCAGTCAGCACCACATTGAGCTCCCACGCCGGGGCCGCAGCCTTCACCGGCGGGAACTAACGGAAAAGTCCTTTGATGAACTCCTTGACTAGGCGGTGTGACCATAATGACGACCGTTCCAGAGTTCTGGTGTAGCGGGAGAGGGCCACCAGATGTACCTTGATGGAGGTTTGAGCCAGCCACACTTTGGCCAGCGATAGCAAATATGGCAGCATCTGCGGAGCCGTAATCCCTAGAGGGTCGATCTTCTGTGCCTGGCACCAGACGGCAAACCTCTTCCACTTATGTCCGTAGCATTTCAGTGTAGATGAAGCCCTGGTCTTGGCAAGCACCTCCTTGCAGTATTCCGGGGCATCGTATCCTCCAAACTCTAGCACTGCAGGAGCCAGGCCTGCACGTTCAGAGACCCTGGGTGGTGGTGCAGGATCGCACCTCCTTCTCTGGCGAGAAGATCTGCGGCCGCCGGAAGCTTGACTGGAGAGGACGCTGACAAGTCCAGAAGGTCCGGGTACCATATTGGTCTCGCCCACGCCCGTTTGATGAGGATAATCCTGCACGGGGACCGTCTGAGTTGATGGACTAGTCTAAGAAGCAACCGCAACGGAGGGAACGCATACAGAAACAGGCCGTCCCAGGGGAATGAGAAAGCGTCCTGCATGCTCTCCCGGATGGGGAAACATGCTGGCGAACCTCCGCCACTTGGTGTTCGTCGCAAACAGATAGATCTGGGGATTGCCCCATCAATGGAACAGAAGATCCACTTGGTCCTGCCAAAGCTCCCACTCGTGGCAAGAGCGCAGCACCCTGCTGAGGGAGTCGGCGAAGGTGTTCTTCAGTCCTGCCTGATGCAACGGGACATGGAACATCCCCTGGGCAATGGCCCAGTGCCATAGGTCCTGCGCCTCTCTGGAGAGCGCTGGGGATGTGGTGCCCCCCCTGCTTCCGGATGAAGAACATTGTGGTGGTGTTATCCGTGAAGACCTGTATCACCTTGCCCTTGAGGGACAGAAGGAAAGACTTGAGGGCCCAAAACACTGCCCGTAGGTCCAGTACGTTGATATGCAACGACTTCTCCAGTAGCCACAGGCCTCTTGTGTGGAGATCTGTGGTGTGCGTGCCGCATCCTTCCAGAGAGGCGTCCGTCGTGACAGTCTCCTGATGAGGTGGTGTCTCAAAGTCCACGCCCACTGACAGATGTGCGTGCACTCCCCACCACCGTATCGCTCGACGGAAATTCTCTTTGAGAGGGATATTGTCCTCAAAGATTCCCGATACCTGGATCCAACAGGCGCCGAGGAACTCTTGCAGTGGCCGCATCCGCAGCCTGCACAGTCGAATGAGGCACACGCATGACGACATCATGCAGAGTCATGGACCTCACACCTGCGATCTTCAGGGTCAACAGCCGTTGTACCTTGCCCAGGATGGCCGCTATCCTCTCCTTCGACGGAGACGCCAGGCATGACACTGTTGAGTCAAGACCACAGAAACAGTGCGCCTTGTGATGGCACAAAGCAAGACTTTGCATAGTTCAATGAGAACCCCAGCTCTGTCAGCAGCTGGACGGTTTCCGTCGTGTGTGCGACGGCGGTCTCCCTCGATTTCGCTCGGATGAGCCAGTCGTCAAGGTAGGGGTAAACGTAGATCACGCGTAGTAGCAGCTGTACCAACACTGGCGCCAGGCACTTGTTGAAGACCCTTGGTGCCAGCTTCAATCCAAAGGGAAGGGCCTTGTACTGATAATGATTCCCTTGAACCATGAAGCGCAGAAACTTGCGGTGTCCATTGTGAATGGGGATGTGAAAAGTAGGCATCCTCCAAGTGCAGCGACTATGGGAAATCCCCTTCTTCCAGCTGACCCAGCACGTGCTGAAGGGTGACCATCAGAAACCTTTGGGATTCTATGATGGCAGAGGTCCAGGATGGGCTTCCAACCATCCGTCTTCTTGACGAGGAAGTACTGAGAGTAACCTCCTGAGCCCCAGAGCCTCCTTGGAACAAGCTTTATCGCACCCTTCTTCACCTGGCCTGCACCTCCAGCAGAAACTGAGGGATGTGGTTTTCCTGCCTGGCCACTGGTGGTATGTGCGGACACTTTCGTTGGAATTCCAGGGTGTGTCCGTGGGCCAGAGCGTCCAGCACCGAATAGTTGGCGGAGATGGACTTCCACACACTGACGAAGTTCGCCGGGGTGCGCGGGTGGGAGCCACAGCTTACGGCCGGTTCAATCTTGCTCCGCCATGGAGGCGCCTCTTGGGGACCTTGGAGATGATGGCGACCTCTCCCGGACTTGCTGCGGCCCCTGTAGGCTTCCTTGGCCAAAAGCTGGACGGTTGCTGGTAAGACCGAAGCCCTTGAAGGAACCTTGGGATTTCCTTCCGGAGGTCCATAAAGATGGCTGTCACTGTTGAAGCGTGGCCAAGGCACGAACCATCTCGGTGTCCGCCTTGATGGCCTGAAGGGACTCGTCCACGGTCTTTCCTAACAAATTATCCCAGTCGAATGGTATGTCCAATACCCTCGACTGCACCTCCTGGCGAAGGTTGGTGGCCTTCAACCATCCCCACCGATGAAGGCAAACGCCTTTACCCATTTGGCAGAATCCTGTGTCGGCAATGTCCATGGCCACTGTAATGGCATGGTCCGATGTCACCTCGCCCTCATGCAGGATGAAAGTCCAGGAGGGGAGCGATTTTAAACCAGAGCTCCCTGTCAGAGCGCGCCACGATGGCGAGGGCGTTGGCCGCCTTGATGTTCGCTGCTGCCGATGTGATGACTCGTCGTCCCATGGCGTCCAACTTCTTCAGCCCACAGTGGGGGGGAGGGGGGGGAAGGGGGTGTCGGAGGTTGCTGATGCAGCTGCCGCCGAGATTACTGAATCCGGGGAAGGCTGGGACCTCAAACACATAGGGGAAGAGTGTTAAACGAATCTTCACGGGATCGTGGTTTACCTCTTTTTCCTGTAGACCGTGGAGTTGAGGTTGCCAGTCTGTCGAAGTCTTGATTGCCGATGAAAGAGTAACGCGAGAAATTAGCCCAATCCCTTCCTGACGGTATATGACAGGACGGCACTGAACCAACTCCCAACGCCACGGGTGGCACTTCTCAGGATTAGCGTGACGTCGGGACAGTGTTTCCACTGGCTGAGAAGGCTTGATGAAATCACCGATGAAAACGGGGAGGAACTCAGGAACTTCCAAGGCAGTAAGGCACAGGTACCGGCAGGGCACAAGACAGGCAAAGGAAAGCAAACTGCAAGAAGAAGCAGTACTGACAGGGGGGGTCCCCACTACAACTAGGAACCCAGACAAAACCTCCTCCACCCTGAACCAGGGACTGGCTAGTAACGAAATAAGGGAAGAAAGGGTAGGAGGACCAGGAAGCAAGAAGAAGTAAAGAGAAGAGGCAGGACTGAGCAGGAAAAGGTAGACCTGGAAACTGGAGGACTGAAAACCGCGCACCAGGGCTCCAGCAGCGCATACACAGTAACAACCGCGTTGAGACGCGTTGTCCCTGTGTATGCGGTGCCTATTTATGGTCCGGGGTCAAAACGAGGCTTGGAACGCATGTTCCGATGCTGCGCATGCGCGGGACGTCGAATACTGACGATCCGCGCATGCGCAGATCCTCGCAAGATGGTGGCGTCCACGGCGCCCATCCGAACCGCGGGTCGGCGTGAAGAGAGTCGCCACCGCGGGTACAGCCTCCATGAAGGAGGAGACCGCTGTGGCCGTGGACCAGGGACCCAGGTAAGTGGCGCCGACGCCCGCGAGCGAGCGCGCGGCGTGACAAAGAGTCCAGCTTCCTGTACTTTTTGTACCAGTCCCTCTTCACCGGGGGTGGGAACTGGTTCTTCATAAGAGACAGCCCCTCGTCAAAAAGTCGTCGAACAGAGAAATAGACTGCACAGTCTTCCTCTTTGCCTCACAGCGTTTGTACAGGAAACCCTCTTCTTTTCCTCGGGGGTCAGCTGAAACAAGTCCACGGCCCTAGAGATCATGGCATGGAACAAGCCGATCTTGTCGGGCGGTGAGGCTCTGGGCGGCGGAGACGGGAGGTCCCCTAACCCGCCGTCATCATCCGTTGCTATTCCCGCCGTGTCCGGGTCCGTATCCTCCCTCGGTGGAGGGGAGGAGGGTGATGGGTGAAAAGGCGGTGGACGGTGAACTTTCCCATTCTTAGTAGGGGGAGCACCTGATGGCCCCGGTTCCACAGGATCTTCCGGTGCCGCAGGATATTTCGTTGGTGGAAGGGGCATCCTCGTCCGAATCTCCGAACACAAGGTGTGGCGTGCCTGGAGAATGTCCACCAAAATATCTGCTGGGGGTTGAGGCGGAGGTGGGAGCAACAGAGGAGGTGGTGTAGGGGTATCCAACTCCTCTACGGCCTGCTCCTCCTTGTCGGTCTCGTCGCCACTCTTGATGTCTCCCTCGTCTGGATCCCTCCCATAGGCCTTGGCCTCAACCCATTTCTTCTCCAAAATGGTCTGGAGAGTAGAAAGCTAGAGGAGATGTCTGTGCCCTGCAGGACTACCGTGCCAACCCCCCCCACCCCTTCCGGACCAGGGGAGACTGTTTCGGGGAGATGATGGGCAAGAACTTGGTCGATCAAGGGGCCTTCACCTTGGGGGGGAAACTTCCTCTTTGCCGAACCGGAGCTTTGACTTGTGGTCGAAGGTGCCAGAGACGCTGTGCCTGCCCTCGCCGCCGGGGAGCCCGCCGCAACGGCGCTCCTGGTGCCCGCAGTGCTTGGCTTTTTGTCAAGCCCCCGTTGTCAGGGCACCCTCAAAGGTCTTAGAAGACCGCTCAGACTTCTTGTGGCTGGGGGAGGCATGCTGTCAGGACCCACCCGTAGCAGGGGCCTTGTTCTGGAGCCACTCGGGGAGGCGCCTGCGCCAGTCCTTCATGGTGCGGGGGACCATATGCTGGCAAAACACACAGTCATCCTCCACGTGCGTTTGGTCTGAATGCAGGCAGTAGAGGCACAAGGAGTGCCCATTGTCCAAGTAGATGTTCCGTAGGCCGCATCCTGGACAAATCCTGAACAGAGGCGTTGAGTTGTCCTTCTCCGCTGCCATCTCCACGCGGGGTAGGCCTTGAAGCTTCTGGAATCCTCCAAGAAGAAACTCGATGAAAAATCGCCCTTTAGGGGTGCTGAAAAATCTGACAACGGGTCCCCCTTGATCGGAAGATGGAGCTTGAGGCTCGATTGACTGGAAAAATAAGAGTAGAACTCTTAGAAAAATCGCAAAGTGCAGTAAAAGCTCGAGCGCTATAGCACAAGGACTCCCAACACTTGAACGTGCAGTAAAAATCTGAAGATGGCTGCTAGAGGAGGGGCTTAGGTAGAGGGCAGTCTGATCCAGAGACCAGTGATTGGTTGTTAGGAGAAGGACAGTTCAGAAATGAAACAAACTGATTTTTTCTTTACCGAGGATTCCCAGACGACGAATATTCATGAGCATGTGAATCCATGCCAGACCCCTTGCTGGAGAAAATAGCGGCCCTCCTTTGGGCCTCGATCTGTCTGACGAACTTCTTCAATACCTCTTGAGGCAACCTTTCGAAGAGCTCCCTACACCTAGCTAGCATGATCTTCAGTGCGAGTCAGTGTGTCGCACGCGGTACAACCTTCCCAGCCTTGGTCGGGGAGGAGATTGACACCCGAGGAAAAAATACCTAATTGACAAATACGACAAAAAGATAGAAGCAGAATCCGGAGAAGAGTGCGTGGTATTATATGGCAGGGCCAAATCCAAGAGCGCTGGTGAAATTGGTCCGTTCATGTCGACGCAGAAAAGGGGACTGAGGTGTGGCGTCGGTGGGCAGAGTCAAGGTAGCGCATGCTCTCAGGGCCGCACCCCCGGGTGCCTCTAAATTTAAAGGGGAAAACTTTTTTGAGGTGAAAAAGATTCTGTCTCCCGTCCCTAGGAAGGGATGCCCATGCAGTATGGAGGAAAGGGGACGGCGGCAAGTATCCACCACAAGGAGCCAAGTGCGCTGACATCTAGAGGACAGGCGACAGGGTCCAGGCCCATGTCATGAGCCCAATGACAGAACCTACTGCATTTACTCTTATACTGGGACAGAGTCGAGGGCCTCCTGCACTGCTGAACGATGTCCCAGTAGTCCTCTAAAAATTGAGCATGTTGGAGACTCGGCAGGACATGAACCAGGCTGGCCCGGATGTTCTGCAGCCCTGCCTGCTGCGTCAGGAATCTTCTGCTGGAGATCTGAAGGTGGATGGGACCCTGGGAGCACAACTGCAGCAGATCCAAAAACCAGGTTAACTAAGGCCGGTGTAGGGCAATCCGGATGGGGCTGCAACCACGAAGCCCGAAACTGGCAGAGCGTCTGTTGGAGCAAAGTGGTGGTAGGGAACGCATAACATGCGGCCGTGGCAACAGATCTAGAAGGCATCTCCCAGAGACCCCTCCCTACCAATGACGTAAACTAGGGGCACTTGGAATTCAGAGGGGGATGCAAACAAATCCAGGTCCGCAAACCCCCAACTCTGGAACAGAGCAACAAGGAGTCGTTGTGCAACTCCCATTCTTAGGTGTTGAAACCCACGCGGCTCAGCTGGTCTGCTTCTACATTGCTGTGCTGAAATCCAAATCTCCTTGACAGGGCCTATTCTCGGATCCATTCCACCTCCATGCAGAGAGGGGTGCGGGGGGAGGGGGGGAAACGGGTGCCACCTGTCTTTTTCAGGTTAATCACGTTAGAATTGTCCATTCTGACCAGAACTGCTTTGCCCTTGAAGAGGGGCAAAAACGCCAAGGCAACTGCCCTGAGCTCGGCCAGAGGAGTCCGTCGTCACCACCAGGGAAATCCTCCGGTTGGGTGAAGGGGGCACCCACTGAAACGTTGCACTCCATCAGCCACCAGTGAAGATCGGGCAGTAGGAGCGGTGGTATTGGGACCCTGTATGACAGACCCTGTCTCCTGATCCTAACTGGCCACCAACTGGAGCTGGAAGAGCCTTATCTTGAGGCGAGCTTGCTGTACAGTGAGCACGCAGGAGGCCATCAGGTCCAGAATGTGCTGGAATGACCAAGACGAGGTAGTCGAGTTGGCCAGAAAGTGCCCCACCACCTTGCGCAGTGACAGAAGCTGCTCGGGCGTAGGGAACACACGCTGAACAGTAGTGTTCCAACGCACCTCTAGGAAGACCAGTTCCTGAGATGGGCACAACTGTGACTTCCTCTGGTTGAGGGAGAATCCCAGCTGATTAAGGATATCAGCCAATTTTTGGAAGGAGTGCACCACCCCTTCGTGGGAACCTGCCCTCACCAGCCAGTCCAAGTATGGCTACAGATGATGGCCCTCCAAGCAGAGAAGGGCCGCCACTGCGTTAATCAACTTTGTGAAGAAACGAGGGGCCGCATTCAGGCCGAAGGGCAGCACCATGAATATGAAAGAGGTACAATATAATCGTGAACCGCAGACACATCCGATGTGGATGGTAACCTGCAGGTACGCATCCTTGAGGTGCAGTTAACACATCCAGTCCTCTGCACACAGAGAATCTGCTATGTGCGCGGGAGTAATCATCTTGAAGCGTTCCAGCAGTAAAGAGATTTAGAAAGGACAGGTCCCGGACAACCTTCAGGCCAGCCAGTTTGTTCTTGGCTAACGCAAAAATCCTGGAATAGTAACCGGAGCCCCCGTCTGCAAGAGGAACTGGTTCTCTCGCCTGCAACACCAAGAGCAAAAGGGCCTCCCGTATAAGAGTCAGGGACCTGATCTGACAGAGGAGAAGATGGTAGAGGCAAAGGAAGAAGACGATTGAAGCCTGTGGCGACTACGGACAGGATCCTCAAGTTGCTGAAAAGACGCTTTCAGGTGTCCTGGAACAGAGCCAAACAGTCCCCGACAGGCGAGCTGTGCTCCGCGACCTTGATGTCACTGCTTCTTGGCGTCAGGGGCAGGGGAGCAGAAAAACCTGCGCAACGTCCTCTGCTTCTTCCTCCTGTTGTCGCTGGGCGTCCCCTCAGGCATCTGTGTACCACAGTCCCGGAACCCCTTGAAGCCAGAGAAAGCGCAGGGCTTGAATTCGGTCCTGGCCTGGAACTGGGAGAAGGATTTCTGGCCTGGTTTTGTCAGGATGGCCCAGGACTTGGCGGTTTGAGTGGAGGTTTACTTCTTTGTCAACTCGTCATCAGTTGACTAATGAAAAAAGTGCAAACCCTCGGGCAGATCCAGGATCCGTTCCTGCATGTCGGATGAAAACTTAGTGGTGTACATCCACACTGTCCTCTTCATCTTGACCCCAAGGCACAGCCCTCTGCTGGCTGTGTTGTCGTGGGAGACCGAAGACTATGGGGTCCTGCGCAATGGCATAGGCATTTTCCAGACCGGCCTTGAAGTACGCGTGCATGTTTGAAGGGAGGTCGGACAGAATTTCCTGAGCTCCCACCACAGCTTCTGGTTAACCCTCAGTCTTGGGGCGTGGCGGCCAAGAGAGGCCAGAGAAATGGGAGGATACAGCTTGGGTCTTGCACCCGAAGCAGAGGCCTCAACCTCATATCACTCTGGTAGGGGCTGAGCCCTCGGTGGTCTTAACACCCTGACTCATGACCTCGGAGCGAGCTCTGGTAGGATGGAACCCCTCGGCACCTGTGCCGGTAGCTGTGCAGAGAACAGACACTTGGAGGTGGCTACCGCCTGGGGTAGAGGAGGAACTTGATTGCACTTAGAGGACAGCCTGGTAGGATTGGGAGCCGGTAGCATTAGCAGCCTTGTCCTGCCAGAACCTGAATTCGAGGAACCCTGATCCGTGAGAACCCCAGGGAAGGAGTAACTGTGCTTTGGAGCCGTGCTGAACAGAGGGCCTACCTTGTCTTGACAAGAGGTTCTGGAGACAAAGTCGGTGTGGTAGAGGAGAAGTGTGGAAGATCTCCCCCCACTGCGACAACCAAATCTTCATTGCCCTGTGACCGAGAGCCCTGCAAGCCGAACATGCATCCCAGAGGTGGTCGGGCCCCAAGCACTCAAGACAGAGTGCATGGGGGTCTGAGGTAGGGTATGAGTGGTTGCATGAGGCACATCTCATGAATCCATTTGCAGCCGACATGTGCCGGGGGAGGAAAGGCACCGAAGGGAAGGTAAATAAGATTGAAAAAGAAACACAGGAACAAGAGGAAAGCTTAAAAAAAAAAAAGGTCTCTGCGCTAGCTGCCAGGTCTGACTCTGCGCCCCTGCATGCTATACTAAATTTAAAGGGGAAACTACATTTTGCGCTGCCACAGATTCCGGTACCGTCCCATGTTGGGGGACGCCCACAAAGATGGAGGAAAGGGGACAGGGCATATGAGTAGTGCCCTGGTAGTGCGGGAAAGACCAGAAAATGTGTAATTAAGAATTACTAAATCAGCAGCATAGGAAAGACATAAAACATGTTGATTGACTACTTTAGGTGAGTGATTCAGCTCAGATCTTAAAAAGGAGGGAAGGGCCGCCAGAAAGATTGAAAAGGAGAGGTGCTACCAGAAGTCCTACGAACAGGGGCTGATAAAGCACCATCTCCCTTCAACCTAAGCCGCACCAAGGTATTGCTTTATAGAAGTCTTATGTAACATAATACATCTTTAGGGCTGCTGTATTTTTCTAGCTCAAGCCATATTTTTTCCTACTAAGAGTCAAATGCACCCCTAAAGTCAACAAACTATAAACACTTGGGGAATTCTTACATCTAGACCTTTTACTTATCAGATCCATGGGCCTTATATGGTCAACAATAGCTGATTCGGCTCTAAATCCAGCTTGGAAGTCATCCACCAAGCGAGCCTCTTCTACCCAACATCGATGTTTGTCCAGCAGAAAAGAAGCCAACAACTTACCAGTAAATTCGAGCATTGTCAAGATCTTATCATTACTGAGCTCAATGCGGCCAACTTTCTTGCAAACAGGTATTAATATAGATGTTTGCCAAGATAATGGGATCACACAAGCAGAAATCACTTTCCTAAATAGGATTTAAATTATTTGCGCCCAGATTTCTGGATTTTTCCTTACAACAACACTAGCCAGGGCATTAGGGCTCAGAGCTTTAGATGGAACAAGTTACTTACCTGTAACTGTTGTTCTCCAGCATTGGTCTGGCATGGATTCACATGCTCATGAATATTCCCCGTCGTCAGGCTGGGAATCCTCGGTAAAGAAAAAACCAGTATCAGTTTCGTTTCTGATCTGTCTTTCGTAGTAGTAACCAATCACTGATCTCTGCGTCAGACTGACCACAGCCAATGACTGCCCTCTACCTAAGCCCCGCCTCTGGCAGCCATCTTCAGATTTGGTAGCACGTGAAGTGGCAGTATGACCAAGTGAAGAGCCGCAGAGGGGTAGGCGGGAGGGTTTGCATGTGAATCCATCCCAGACCCATGCTGGAGAACTACAGTTACAGGTAAATAACTTGTTCCTTCTCCAGCATGGGGTCTGGCATGGATTCACATGCTCATGAATAAAGAATACATAGCAGTACACACATGCACAACCACGGGAGGTGGCAAAGGCTCAACATTAAGCATTACATCAAACTCAACATTAAGCAAATCTTACCTCCTCACCAGGCTCACCTTAGGCGAACAGGTTGCGCAGCACTGCTTGGCCGACCCTGGACTCCTCCCTGGAATCCCGATCGACGCAGTAGAATTTCGTGAAGGTGTGCGTCGACCTCCACGTAGCAGCCCTGCAGATGTCCAGCAAGGGCACACCAGATAGGAACGCCGTGGTAGCTGCGATCGCTCTGGTGGAATTGGCTCTCGGACAGCCAGGCAGCAGTCGGTTTGCCAACCGATGACAGTACATGATACAGCCGGAGAGCCATCTGGAAATGGAAGCCTTCGAGAGAGCCTTCCCCTGATTGACAGGTCCAAAATTCACAAAGAGTTGTGACGTCTTCCGAAAACACTTCGTGCGGTCCACGTAGAACTTCAGCGCTCTAGCCACATCCAGCGAGTGCAAAGTCCTTTCAGCCGGTGACGAAGGCGACGGGAAGAAAACAGGCAACACCAATGGTTCGTTGAGGTGGAAGTCCGACGGCACCTTGGGCATGAAGGAGGGGTGCGTCCTGAGCACTACCTTCGTGGCGTGAAAAGTCCAGTACGGGGCCTTGCAGGAAAGGGCCTGGATCTCTCCCACCCGTCGTGCGGAGGTGATGGCCACAAGAAACGCTGTTTTCCACGACAAGAACTTCAACTGAGCCAAGTGCAGAGGCTCGAACGGAGGTCCCATGAGCTTGGTCAGCACCACGTTGAGCTCCCACGCCAGCGGCGGAGCCTTCACCGGCGGGAACGATCTGAACAGCCCCTTCATGAACTCTTTCACCAGACGATGAGACCACAAAGACGTCCGCCCCGTGGTTCTGGTGTATCGGGAGATCGCAGCAAGATGAATCTTGATGGATGCGTGCGCCAGTCCAGCTTTGGCCAGCGTCATTAGGTACGGCAGTACTTGGGAGGCCGTAATCCGTAGAGGGTTAATCTTCTGTGCGTGGCACCAGACAGAGAACCTCTTCCATTTGTGTCCGTAGCATTTAAGAGTTGAGGACGCCCTGGCCTTTGCAAGAACCTCTCTGCAGTCGGCCGGTATGTCGTATCCTAACGCTGCAGGAGCCAGGCCTGCAAGTTCAGCGACTTCGGGTCGTGATGGAGGATGGCGCCTCCTTCCCTGGAGAGAAGATCCGCGTCCACTGGCAGCTTGATTGACGGGGACGTTGACAAGTCCAGAAGGTCCGGGAACCATATCTGCCTCGGCCACGCAGGTGCGACGAGGATCATCCTGCACCGTGACCTCTTGAGCTGGTTGATGAGCTGGATCAGCAATGGCAATGGACGGAACACGTATAGAAACAGGCCCTCCCAGGGGAACGAGAAAGCATCGCCCATGCTCCTCGGCTGGGGAAACCTGCTGGCGAACCTCCGGCACTTGGAGTTCGTCGCTGTCGCAAACAGATCGATCTGGGGTGTGCCCCACCGTCGAAAGAGGCGGTCCACTAGATCCTGTCGTAGTTCCCACTCGTGGCACGAGCGCAGCTCCCTGCTGAGTGAGTCGGCGATGGTTTTTATCCCTGCCAGATGAAACGGCACCAATGCCACAGATCCTGCGCCTCCCTGGACAAGGCTGGGGACCTGGTTCCGCCCTGTTTCCTGATGTAGAACATGGTGGTGGTGTTGTCGGTGAAGATCCTCACCACCTTGCCCTTGAGGGACGGAAGGAAGGACCTGAGGGCCCAAAACACTGCACGGAGCTCCAGGACGTTGATATGGAGGGACTTCTCTGTCGGGAGAGAAAGGCCTTTCGCGTGCAGATTTTCAGTGTGCGCTCCCCACCCTTCCAGGGAGGCATCCGTGGTCACTGTCTCCTGATGGCCGGGGGTCTGGAAGTCCATGCCTGCCGTCAGATGCGCGCGGGTGCCCCACCACCGGATCGCTCGTCGGAAACTCTCGTCGAGTGTGACCCTCTCCTCGAAGCTGCCCTGTCGTCTGGATCCAGTGCGCATCCAGGAACTCCTGCAACGGGCGCCTCCGGAGCCTGCACAGGGGGATGAGGTAAATGCAAGAAGACATCATTCCGAGGAGGGACTTGATGGACCTCACTCTGGCCGCGTCCGCAACCAGCATCCGCTGCACCTTGCCCAGAATGGCCCTCGTCCTTTTCCTCCGACGGGGAGGCCAGAAGCGACACTGTGTCGAGCTTCGCTCCCAGAAACAGTGCGTCTTGCGCGGGCACCAGGTGGGACTTGGCGTAGTTTACGGAGAATCCCAGGTCCGTGAGAAGTTGGACAGTCCTTGCCGTATGCTCCACGGCGAGCTCCCTCGTCTTGGCTTGGATGAGCCAGTCGTCCAGGTAGGGGTAGACGTGGATCCCCTCTCGGCGCAGCTGCGCTGCCACCGGTGCGAGGCACTTGGTGAACACCCTGGGTGCCGACATTAGTCCGAAGGGAAGGGCTCTGAACTGATAGTGACGCCCTTGGACCACGAACCTGAGAAACTTTCGGTGTCCCTTTAGGATGGGAATATGGAAGTAGGCATCCTCCAAATCCAACGACAACAGGAAATCGCCCTCCTCCAGCTGACCCAAGACGTGTTGGAGGGTGACCATCCGGAACTTCTGTGCCTTGATGAATTTGTTCAGTTGTCGTAGGTCCAGGATGGGACGCCATCCTCCCACCTTCTTCTTCACGAGGAAGTATCTTGAGTAAACTCCGGAGCCCTGAAGCCTCTTTCCTGGCCACAGGGGGGACGCGTGGGCACCTTCTTTGAAACTCGAGAGCGTGAGCCTAGGCTAGGGCGTCCAGCACCCAACAGTCGGTGGAGATGGACTCCCACACGCTGACGAAGCTCGCCAGCCGGCCTCCCACCGGGGTGCTTCGGTGGGGGCCCGACCCCACGGCCGGTTCAGTCCTGCTTCGATGAGGCTTTGCCGCCTTGACCTCCTTGGCGATGACGGCGGGGTCCGCCTGACTTGCCTCGTCCCCTGTAAGCTTCCTGCGACGACGAACGGGCCGCTTGACGGTAGGTGGAAAATCCGCCGCCGGAACCTTTGGAGGCACCCTTGCCTCCGCCGCTCTGAAAGGGCGGCCGCCGTTGCTGGAGAACCCCAAGAGCCCGGGCCGTCTCCGTGTCTGCTTTGATGGCTTGAAGGGAATCGTCCACTGTTTTCCCAAACAGGTTGTTTCCATCGAACGGCATGTCCAAGACTCTGGTCTGCACGTCTTGACGGAAGTCAGTAGCCTTGAGCCATCCACGCCGCCTAAGGCACACGTCGTTGCCCAACTGGCGAAATCCAGTGTCGGCGATGTCCGTCGCAAACCTAATGGCGTGGTCCGACGCCACCTCACCTTCCTGCAAGATCTCTCGGGCATCCGCCCTCTTGTCGTCCGGTAGGAAGTCCAGCAGGGGGGCCAGTTTGTACCACAGCTCCCTGTCGTAGCGGGCTACGATAGCCAAGGCGTTGGCTGCCTTAATCGTCGTCGCTGCAGACGAGATGACCCTGCGTCCCATCGTATCCAATTTCTTTCCCTCGCCGTCCGGCGGGGAAGTCGACGTGGAGGCCGCACCCCCCCTGCTTTCTTCCTGGCCGCCGCGGAGACGACGGAGTCCGGGGTCAGCTGTGCCCGGAGGCACAAGGGGGCCGGGTCCGGGACCCGGTACTTCTTCTCGTACCGATCCCTTCTAGCCGGCGTCGTGGATGGGTTCTTGAGGAGGGCGAGGCCCTCATCCCAAATATCGTCCAGTAGAGGCATGGAGAGGACCGTCTTCCTCTTGGCCTCGCGCCGTTGATAAAGGAAACCTTCCTTCTTCTTCTCCTCCGGGCAGAGCTGGAAGAGCTCGGATGCCCTGGCGATCATCGAGTGAAACGATCCAATCTCGTCGGGTGGGGAAGCCCTGGTGGGAGGGGACGACGGCAGATCCTCGTCGTAAACCTCGTCGTCCGTACCCGTCGCGGCCGTGTCAGTCCCCGTATCATCCCCACGAGTCGTGGACGGGGAGGAGGGCTGAACAGGGCGCGATGGCTGAAAAGGAGGTGGAGGGTGAATCCTTCTTCTCTTAGGGGGGAGGGCTCCCAGAAGGGCCTGGCTCTGGGTCCCCGGTCGGGAGCGGTTCCTCCGCTGGTGGTAATGGCAGTCTCGTCCTCTTCTCCGAGCATAAGGACTGTATAGCCAACAAAATGGCCACCGAGTTGTCTTGCGGCGCTGGTTGAGGGGAGTCAGACGGGCAGTCAGGGGCCCCGTCGGCACCCTCGACGATATCGTCGTCTCCTCCGTCGGGATCCCTCCCGACGGGCTGGTCTTCTTCCACGCCAACGCCGTGGCTTAAGACCTCGATCAGCTCTTCCTCAGAGGTTGAGGCCGAATCCACGACGACCTCCTGCCCCCCCTTTTTCTTCAACGTCGGAGGTTTCACGGGGGTCCTGTCGATGGGCATAAAAGAGGACTCCCTCCGCGGTGGCAGGGAGGCTCTGAGCCCCGAGGTGGCCACCACTGGTGTAGCCTCCACAGGCTGAGCCAGGGCCGCCGCGACTGTCTCGATAGAGGCCTTGGCCGGATGGATTAAGGCTTTCACCACCTTAGGTGCGCTCACCGCCTTCTCCTTGGGGGGGGGGCGGGACACTGCCTCGCTCTCCCTCCGATGGGGCCTTCGAGCTCGACCGGGGCCTCTCCAGGAGCTTCGCCGGGTGTTCGGCCTTCCTCTTACCCGAACCAGAGCGTTGGCTCGTGGTTGATGGTGCCGGGGAGGATGCGCCCTGCCTGGCGCCCGTAGAGCCCGACCGTTCGGCGCTCCCGGTGCCAGCGGACTCGCGGTGCTTGGCCTTGTGTTGGACCCCCGTCGCCGGGGCGTCCTCAAAGGTCTTAGCAGACCGCTCGGATTTCTTCCTCTTCTTCTCGCCTGACGGGCTCTTCCCTTCCAGCCAGGAGACGTTGATAGCGGGTCTTCATGGTCCGCTCCGACATATTGCCGCAAAACGCACTGTCCTTCTCCACGTGCGTCTTGTCCTCATGTAGGCAGTAAAGACAAAAGGAGTGTTCGTCCTCCTTAAAGACATTCTGAAGCTGGCATCCAGGGCAGACCCTGAACAGCTTTCCGGGCGTCAAGCTTCCCTTCTCCTGGGCCATGTCCGAGATGGGCCTGGAAACTTCTGGAGTCCTCCAAAAGCGTAGCTCGACGAAATCTTCACCCTTGAGGGGCGTAGACGAATCCAACACGGGTCCCCGTTGATCGGATGAAGAATCGGTGGAGCTTGAAGCTCTATTTGACCGAAAAAAAATCGAAGTTTTTGAGAAAAAACGTGAAAAAATAGCACTAAAGCTCGAGAGCAATAGCACGAGGATCCCAACACTTGAACGTGCAGTAAAAATCTGAAGATGGCTGCCAGAGGCGGGGCTTAGGTAGAGGGCAGTCATTGGCTGTGGTCAGTATGACGCAGAGATCAGTGATTGGTTACTACTACGAAAGACAGATCAGAAACGAAACTGATACTGGTTTTTTCTTTACCGAGGATTCCCAGCCTGACGACGGGGAATATTCATGAGCATGTGAATCCATGCCAGACCCCATGCTGGAGAAGCTTTTAACTTTCCAATCCGGGTTACTATTTAATTCCTCTCAAACTGTAGGAAATGTAAACACTTAGGTGGTGCCAAACTATCAATTTGTGCTAATAAAAAGGTAAATAAAATTAAAATACTAAAATCAGCAGCAGCCGTAATAAAGAGGGAAATCAGATGGATTTCTAGAAGGCCTTTGAATGTCTGAGCATTATATATGCCTTATTCAGACCACAATGCCGTCAATCCACTAGATATCCATCCTTATTTGCCATGCATTTTGCCTTTGGGCAGCATTATTCAATTTCATGCTACAAGTTAACATTGTACTTTAAATGTTCAGTACCAATACTAAAGAAATTCTAGTAAACAGGAGGCAGGAATATGGTCCTGTTACAACCACAGAACCTGTTGAAATAGCATCTCTTGAAGCTCCTGCTTGCATGCCACATCTAGGGTGAAAGTGAATAGATTTGCCACTGCTGGGACACACTGGAGGGTTGATGGAAGAGGGAAATATACGGTTTTGAGTAAAAACATTGTGCCCATAACTCAATTAGGTTCAAGTAAAAGTGATTGGCAAGAACAATGGAGATAATGTAGGAGAATCTTCAATGTGGTGTTTAAAATGGTCAATTAATACTTTACAAAAAACACATTGTAAGTCACTTGTATAAAGTGCAGCAAATTACAATATAATAGGTGGGAGAAAGGGTTTGAGAAAGCAGCCAAGATACATTTGCTGTACAGCAAAGAGTCTGCACCATGTCCATGTACCAGGTTAACTGTTTGGAATCAGCAGAAATGTGTGTGTCTAAAAAGTAAATTAATTCCACTCACAGTTGAAGTGCAGCATCACCAGGAACAAAGGCTGTCGAATGTAAGTACTCAATGACAATCTGTCATGGCTTTAAATTGAAAAGTTAAGAGCCTGAAGCAGCAGAGTCCAATGCAACAGATTCCGTTTAGCTGGCGTTGCCATTTAAACAGACCAGACATGCAAAATGTTTGTAAGATCAGAAATAGGCCTCTTTCATGATTTCAAAGCCAAAATAGATAAGTTTAATACTTGGAACGTGTTAGCCTTGAATTTCAAAGATGGGCACCTTCTTTAGGCAAAACACACACGTGGTACAAAACAGCAATCAAGTCTGTTGTCTTCTGGCAAGAGATACTCATTTAAGATATTGTGCTAGATTGGTGTCGTCTCAGAAATGACAATATCTCTTAAAGGGCCAACCAAAATATAGCCCAGGCGTAAAGTTCCTGGATACTCCCATCCACTGATGTTTCGCCATCTTGATTGATCTCATTTTCCAACATGTTGAACTTGGACTTGGCAAGAAAGGCTTGCAATGTGATACAAATTTCCATATGCGCCTCTTAATTCGAAGGTCCTCAAAAATCCTTTGATGTTCCAGCCTAGGGGATGTAGAAACACTGCCAAATTGTTAGCCTAATCCACAAGACTTGGTATGTCATTGCTTTTATTAAAAATTATTTGTGACATGCAGGGTATTAAGATGCCAAAGGATGAGATTGCAGTTTACTCTAAAGGCTGAAATTAAACCCTGTCATTGCTTTGATCAAGATGGCGAAGGAGAACTTGGCTCAAAGGACACATTCTCTTTCTGGCAACAACATTCTGCCAAATACATGTTGAAATTGGCCCATCAATACTCATGAAGCTTTGGTTGAAAATTACCATTTTATTTACTGCAGTTTCCATTTCTAGGATGAAACTGCCAGTTGATAGACATTGTTGGGAAAGCTAACAAACACCCAGCACCAGGTTGAAAACTGTGAGATCAAATGTTTGAGATGGGCTACACACAAATAAATTGCATTAACAGCTGTGAACTATGGCCTTGTTTCACAATAGGTAGACATACGGCAGCAAAGGGGATTGTCTACACGAGACAGGCACATGCTGGAAAGTGCTTGTACAAGGACTAGTTCATCAATGTTACGATTTGAAAAACAAAAATTTGACCGGTAAGAATTCTGAAATAGATATCTGCTCATGTTTAAAAGGCGTGATAAGCAACCGGCCCTGTCCAAGAAATAATAGTGGGGTGTATTTTAGATTCTTGAATACACCATGAAATGGTTTCTGGGGCAACTTGCTTGTATTCATAATTCAACACAAAAGGGTGAAACAATCCGTGGAGGATGATTTGGGGAAAAGACAGATGTACTTTAAAAAAGCAAACATGCACTATAGCTATCTTAATAGGAGGAAAACCAAACACCTTGTGAATTTAAGCTGCAGATCATGTAATGCCATCAAGCTGCATCAAGGAGAAATCGCACAAATGCTCATCCTTTTAAATGAAAACCTTACTGGATAACACACATTAAGCAGTTAAATATGTTTCACACATAACTAACCAGTAACAGAACATGTACTGCCTCTATAGACAGTATGTTGCACTTTGTTAAACCACATCTCTCTACATCTACCCTAAAACACTAAATACGCAGTTTGCTATGTTCAATGACTGGAGGTGCCAGATTCAGCACCAGTCTTGATATTTGTGAAATGTGAGAGGGCTAACAATTTAACCATCATCCCTGAAAATATCTTTGTACCACCATGGTGTTCCAAACAGGAGTCACACATGGAGCCAAATCACTGACCTTGGAGTCATCTAGTCCTTCAGCTATTCTATGCCGGGTGCTAGCAAAAGAAGACAGTGTCTTGTGCACATACCACATGCCTCCATCACTAGAGCACTTTAACCTTGCCAGATCTGCATAATCATGCTCTGTGCTCCAAACATGTTATGCCTCACTTTGAAAAAGGCATTATATACTAATCTAAAAACCTGTTCTGCACAAGCACATCCTTCTTGCATTGTATTCTGAGGATATCTCCACGCTGACAAAAAACAATTACATTGAATGTTTCACTTTTCCAAGATTGTTTTTTTGTCCAATATCTAACTACGCTTGATACAACCCGGTAATTCAAAATCAGCAAATTCTTTTTACTGGGCCAACATTTTTCTGCTACACAGATTGGGTGCCATGGAATAAAGACTTGTAAACTGAAAGAACTAATCAGCCTGCATTTAGAAACATACTGCTGATGAATATGCAGAGTTTGTGAATACTAAATCTCATAATCCCAAAGCCAATAAACGTCATGAGTAAGTGCAACCTTCAGATAACTTGGGATGTTTGATTTATAATCCTTTTATTGGTTTTTCATGTATTTACAATCATAAAACAGACATTACATGAATTGACAGCACAGAAAAAAAGTATCGAGATCAGGTTGACGCAGCTGGATATCCACAATTGTTTGAAGTACAGGAGCCTGAAAAAAATTCCAACCACTACAAATTGTGGAAACGGCACCTACTGTGACTGCATCGTGCAATCCATTCTGTGGGAGTACCTAAATCTTAAGTGCACAGCTCCAACCTTGGCTGGGATCGGGAGAAGCTCTCCATCCCAAAGGAGGAGCAATAATAGCAGCAGTGCACAGATTTATTATGTGTGGGTAGGGATGCACGAACACCACTTGGCAACCCACTTGCAAGAGTGCGGTTTACAGAGGTGCATGAATCACAGACTGGGAATGGATGGGGTGCAAAGAAAATGTAGGTTTTTACTGTAATAAAAATGCATTATATGAATTCCAATATTCTAGCTGATTTCTAAGTCCTTATTTTTGGGTGGTTCCAAATATACTGGAAAGTTCTGGCATCCCAGAAAGGCACATGGAGGGGTCAAAAAAAGGGGCCGTCAGATTAATTTTATCTTCATAAACAAAGACTGCATAATCCATGGAGCCCAAGCGCAAGTGATGCTACTCATGTAGTACAGTAACATTGTGGGGCTTAAACTGAGCAAAGAGCATGGTACCTATGGCTAAATGCAAGCTACCACTAGGGCCGGTTGCCACTTGCAGAGGGATCTTCGTGTTCATGTGATGGGGGAGGCCCCAAGGCTAAATATATAGGATGTGGTCATTGCAGCATTTATGTGAAGAGATGTAGCACCAAGGAATGTTAATATAGACTGTCAATTCAATAACTATGTGATTAAGTTTGGCATAGTGGGCCTGATGCCTCCAACAAAGTCATCATAGGGCCTATAGTGATGGGCACTAGGGTCTGTCCACAATGACTGGGTTATCTTAAAACCTACGAAAAGTAAAGGTGCAATGGGCCTGCAGATTGCAGATACTTTCTAGGCAATCTAAAGCTTTATGCAAATGGGTATGCTATAGGTGAGCTGCCAATGAGCAAGTAATCACATTGCCTATATGGAGAATGTACCTTGGGATTGAAGATTCCTTTAGACACCTTAGAACAAATGGTGAGGCAAGATACAGTTCGTTCTGCAATTGAAGGAGGCCCCAAGGCACTTGAGGTCTGCCATTGCCTTGGGGAAGGCAATCAGTAGACTTTAATAAAAATGTTTCATTCTAAAAGGAAAGGAAGATGTTATATATATGATAATGTGACAAAGACATCATCCATTACCATTATATAGTAAACATTCCCTTTACCAATCAACTTTGATCATGAAAACAAGACCACTTATTGGGGAGGTAAGGTGCCCTTGACTACACCCCTTCTTAAAGATCTAATACCAATCTGTTCATTAGCACGAGGAGAAGGAAACATTTAAGCACTTGACCTTATAGAAGCAGACAGCTGTAGAGTCCACTCAGTGTCTCAGTCCAGGACATTTTCACAGTCCCTCAGGAGACCTGGCTTGTAGGCGTTGCCCCACTAACTCCCCCACCCCTCCACAGTTCTGGACAATCTTCGAAACTATTGGAAATGCAGACTCACAGGGAACATGGCGGGCCCGTACTGGAAGGTGCTGGGCAGCCCTGGTACCCCTGTGTAGTATGGCATGCTGGCGTAACTGTAGCCTGGAGGAAGAGCCGGGTTCATGAATGTCTGTTGTGCTGTGTGATGTGCCTGACTTGGACTCTGCTGGGGCTGGGCCAGAGTTGTTGCAGGAGCTGGAGAAGAAGCATCACCACGGCCAAACTTTGAGAGGTCGCCTGAAAAGAGGAAAGAAAAGAAAAATTTGGAGACACAACTTAAGCTAACAAGAATGTCAACATTTCAGAGAATCGTGCTACACCATTGGTAACATCACATAGAAGGAGGTTACTTACCTGTAACTCCGGTTCTCCAGCATGGGTATCTTGCATGAATTCACATGCTCATGAATATTCCTCGCCAGGCTGTGAATCCTCTATTTATAAGCAGTTTTGGTTTAAAGCAAAAAACTGCTCATCTCTTATACAGCCTAATGCTGTCACTTTGGGTACTACTGCCCAAGCCAATGGCATTCGACCTCAGCGCCCCCCTCCCAGCCCCCAGTGGCCATCTTCTGATTTAGAGGTGCATGAGAAGGGACAGTAGGAACCAAGAAGAGCCATAGAGGGGTAGGAGCGATGGTCACATGTGAATTTATGCAAGATACCCATGCTGGAGAACAGAAGTTACAAGTCAGTAACTTGTTCCTTCTCCATCATGGGATCTTACATGATTCATATGCTTATGAATACAATTATACAGCAGTATATACACAAACACAGGAGGTGGCCCAGGCTCAACAGAAGCAATACAATAACACACCTCTGGAACACGCTCACATCAACTAAACAGGTGCTGAAGCACAGCCTGGATGACATGGGTCTCAAACTTGGAATCCCTGTCGATGCAGTAGAATCTCGTGAAGGTATGAGTCGAACTCCGCATAGCAGCCCAGCCAATGTCCAGCAGGGTAACACGAGACAGCAACACTGTAGAAGCAGTCACGGCTATGTTGAAATTGGCTCAGTCTTCTTGGCAACAGCCTATTTGAGAGCCGGTGTGTGATACAGCCAGAGAGTCACCTGGAAATGGAAGTGTTGGAGGGGGCTTTCCGATGCCCCTCAGATGCAAATGTCACAAACAGCCGAGAAGTCATGCAAACTGTCTTAGTGCGTGCGACAGAAATTCAAAGCCACCAGTCACGTCAGGCGAATGCAAAGTCTGGTCTGCAGGAGAGGTAGAATTGGGGAAAAGACTAGCTGAACTGAAGGCTCGATCTAATGAAAGACCATCATTCTCTGAAGATAAAACAATGCCCAGAAGCCATTCACTCGTAAAGATCACATTACCCTGGTGCCCCAAATTGCGATCGACAGCAATAGTGAAACCACCACTAGGCCGCCCGGCTCCCTCCCTAGATGCTAATGAGGAAAAAGTATGGAAACCTTCCATATAAATTTCAGTGAGTATCAGTTTCTTGGAGAAAAAAAAAATGCGGGGGTGGGTATAGATCTCGCCTTTAGTCAGAATGTATTCAAATCTAAGCCCCCACACGAATTCCAAGAAATAACCTCAATATTAATACTGTTAGGAGCGTCCAGAACCCTGTCTAAGGGTCTCTAAAGTTTTAAGAGGTGGCTGCAACCACGACCAATCCTGGCCACTATTAATAAGGCTAGAGATTAAAGCCAATGCTGGATCTGAACTTTAAATGTTTTTGGCACCCAATGTGCAATTTGTTCCATTTGGGTGTTAGTCGGCTCCTTGTGTTGTAGAAAACTATCAGCCTCTTTATCGTCTGCTAGTGTAAAGAGACCAAAACCCAAAGAATCAAGATTTTTTTCTTGGGCACGAACCATATCCGCCACCACACCCGAGTGAAAACAACTTACCATTCGGTGATTATTGTGACTTGGTAGGGAAAAGGTGTCTATATCGTCAGTTATTGCATGCAGTAAAGGAAATTTTTAAACAAGTTTAATAGAATTGTTCTATTCAGACTGGCCAGTGAATCGGTCTTATTGTTGTTGATCCAACCCAGGATCTTCCCTGTATTAGTCATTGAAGGGGGCTGTACCTGAACAGGCTGCATCTTAGCATTGCCTAAAAGTGGTTTTTCTAGTGCATTTCCCTGTGTGTCCTGAATATTACGGGCCTGTGTGTCTATAGGGCTTTTCCCTTTATTATTAGGTGTAGAACCACTCCAACTCTCAGCCATAGCGGTCAGCCCATTGGAAGAGAGGGTGTCAGTGGATATAACAGGAGCCAGTACTTGCGCACTAGGTAATATATTCATTTGTTGCGTACCTTTAGATGTTCTAGCATGCTTAGTGCTGGTTATTTTACCAAAGGCTGCCATCTTAGTTTGCTTAGTTTGTGGGCGATCTTGACCGGCCCTCAATTGATTACCGCCTAGAATGTTGGCGTTAATATTCCCCCCCCCCCCAGCAAGTGGGAATTCCTTATTGGCCGCCCCACCCACTCCTGACCCTCTCCCCTACTCGGGCCATTAACTGTTCCACTGTCACTAGGCTCTTCTTGAGCTGGAATATTTCTAATTGCTTTGAGGTTAGAGTTCCTACCCCTAATGTTTGTATTAGGCATGTTTTTAGTTTTCTTAAGAATCCTAGCCTGTTTTTTTTGTTTTTTTCCGCCTATAAACAGGAAATTGGGGTACCTCATTAATTTCATAGTTGGAAGTACTGGCAGGGCATTCTCCGTGGGGTCTGGAAGAGCTACCAATTTCCAATTCCGAGTCCGTTGGTATTTTATTCATATGTTTAGTTTTTTGTTTGCACTTTTGCCCCATTTTAGGTGGCGTTTGTTGTATGACTGTAGCGTCAGCACTGCTAATGTTCAAACATTCCCCCTCCATGAAACTTTCCATGACATGCTCCTTGGCATTGGAAGTTTCCATATCTTGCTCCCGAGTACATCCCCCTGTTGCTATCGCCATGGTCTCCAAGAGAAAAGAAGGACTGTCAGGACACCTCTGTTCATTTTCATAGTCGTTCTGTAATGTTTTTCCTGGGCCTGGCAATTCTTGATCCCTTACCCCTCTATCTGACGAAGTAGGGCGGTCCCCTGAAAGAGTAAATTCCAACAGAGTGGTAATTTTGGCATCCATGGTTTCTAGCCTAATGTTTTGTTCCTCCCTATATTTATCATATCGATTATGCTGTTTAATATTATAGTCATTATTGGTCTTACCCTCCACAAGGCCCTCTAAAAATACCAAACAAGTTACTAATTGATTAAAGGCAGCTTGTTGACCTACCATAGAACAGCCCCCAAGCATCTCTTGGGACTCACCCAAGGATTTCAGAGTCAAATTTAAACTAATGTGCAGGTTAGATAGAAGGGGTAGTAGATAGTCTCCTCTATCTTCCTTACCCGGTAAATGCCTTTCCTGGATATCCGTACCTATAGGTTGAATTTCTAATATCTCCTGGTCTTGTTCCGTGGATCTATCCACTTTTTCCGGCTGATCAATACCATTCCTACCTTTATCAGTTTGAGTAGTGCCAACCTTCATATGTATATGAGACTTCAGGGGCTCCAGTGCAGATGTAGTGGGTCCTTTTTCCTTCCCCTCTTGTTGTTTCCCCAACGTAATAATACCTATAGTTTCGGAGAGTACACCACTAGGCACCCCCTCAGACTCCTCACACCCTTACCATTAGATAAAGGTCTCCCAGTTGGCATCTCTAAATCAATTTCTTTAAGCAGGTCCCCCCCGTAGCATCGGCCATAAGCATAAAAGGAATCATCCATATCATCCCCCCAATTGCTTGATTAAGGTTATGTCGGGGAGGGATAGGGGTCCCTTTAGAATGTTCTCACCAACTAGCATATTTAGACTTGCTAGGCACAGTAGAGCATTGCCTCCTATCCTGTTCGCCTTTCCCAAAAATAAACAGCTGGGGAAATGTGAGTGGAGGAGTTTGTACCAAATGGATATTTACCCTTGATTTATTCTATCACATTCACCCTTAATGAGTCTGAAATCGGAACTTGCTTAGCTTTCATTTGTTCCCTTAAATCAGCTTTCTGGAGGGGGGTAGATGTGTGGAAGCGAACCACCCTTTTAATGCCTAGCAGACTTTCTTGAAGACATTCTGCATCAGTAAGTTCCTGTCTACTACCCGACACATCCATATTACCAATAAGTGCCTCTGTATATAAAGCATCCGGATTTCCCACAATTGGCGATTGCTCCCCAAGAACTGTTAAGTTAACAATAGGGGGTCTCTCAAAACTCGCACTAGGCTCTATAAAATTTGAGATTCGACCCCCTATCATAAGCTGTTTCCACAGGTAAATTACGAGCAGCATTATTATCCATGGGGTCTTTGGTGATAACCTCTTCACTCTATGATGGGGAGATCAGATGAGCTGCTACCACCCTGTTCTCTTGACACTCAACCGTTTCAAACCCGCTTAAAGCGCTGGCATATTCAAATAGGTCAGCAATACAAGCACATCTCCTAAGATAAAAAATCTGTTTAGTATAGGATGGAGTGCAGTATAGAAAAATTGTCTACCTAACCAGGGGAGAGAACAACTCGCAGCCCCTGGAATATAAAATGGGGAAATAAAAAGTTACAAAAAACACTTCAAAGGAGTTAGCATAGAACATTTCTAATATAGTAAAAAGACGAAAAACACAATGGTAGGAGGTTGGGGGTTAAAAATTACGCCGATGGTAAAATGATACTTATGTTAATAATCCCTAGGGGGGAGAAAGCTTGCAACCCCTAGATAGTATTAAGGCTAAAAAGGGTTGAGATAGAATACAACATCAATAAAATATATTCAACATTGAAAAGGTGCCAAGTGCAATATGATTATGGTCAAAGTTTTATATATAAAATATTCGCTGTCTTGAGAATGCCCGATGGCTTGAGGAGCAGCCTTAGTCCGTCTCTCCTCCCCAATGACCAGCCAAACAAAAGAGTTAGGAGAAAAAGTTCCCTCCTTCCGGAGGTTAAGTTGAATGTAAGAGTCCCAATTAATAACAGTAAGAAGGCTAATTCCTGTAAACCAGCAACAATGAGACAGTACCTGGGATCAAAGAGAACTCCTCCGCAGTCTCCCAGCCTCCTGTCCGATAGTATAACAGATCAGAGTCGAGTAGTTCTTTCAGAAAATTATAAAGTGTGCAGTATCTTGCCGCAAAGGTAACTCTGAGCAGTGACTCCTTTATAACAGGATGTGGAGGGTGTACAACTCCTACCTCCTCTGTGTCCCGGAGCCTGAGCACCAGAGCCAAAAAGCAGACAAACAGTGAATCAGTAATAATGGCACGCCCTTGTCACCGCTGAGGGCTTAACGCTGCAAGGGTGGTTGGGCCGGCAGTAAATACAAGATGAGGGTCACGTGATCCGTCACATGGCCACAGCAAAGCCGCCTCCTCCAGCAAGCGAATGCTGTTCAGCAAGAGCTCAACACGACTCGCAGTGCTGTAACGGCTAAAGATGATGTGGGCAAAAGTACACGTTCAGCCAACAAAGCAGTCCTTCAGGGATTAGCAAACACCATTAGCCAGAATATCTTTACATTCTGCAGGTGTTAGGTAGAACTTTTCTCAATATTCTCAATTGCGAGTCCCCTGGCACTTTTTGCTGGAATCTTGGATTTTTTTTCAAGTTCTCTTGAGTAAGTGGGAACCTTTTTAACCACTCACTCAGTCTTTTACTCCACCTCCTTTTAAAGGCATCTGCAATTCATTATTGCAGCACACCACACTTTCTGTGCAGTGTTACCGAGAACACTTTCAGCTGACCTTTATATTTTCCTTATGATAACTACTGTTTCCAAGGATAAGGGTAAACCTTCTATACAACCTAAAAGATTTTGTGCAAACACACACCACCTTATGTGGAGTGCTGAGATGACACAATCTATCCCTTTTTCCACTTCTCCTGCAACTTTCTAGCTACAGTGACAAGTTAATCTGAGTGGCAGTGGATATTTTATACCGATTTTTTGTGAAACTTACATGCAGGCTGCCATCGCAGCTGCGGTAAGGTGGCCATGGGTCACAACTGAATTAAAATGGTGCCTGCCTTTTTTAGCCAACTCTTGATGACTTGTCCTTTCTTATGCCTTCTTCTGCTGTCCTGGGTGGGGGAGGTCCCACTCACTTTTGTCTTTGCCGGGCTCCCATTGGGAAGCCCACCCCAGCGTGTCTGGGAGGACATGAAGCTGGGAGAGCACCGAAACTCCACAGATCTTTTCCCTCTAGTATGACTACTTAAATCCAGTTCTGACTGGGAGGCTGGCCACTACCCAAAGTGTTAATGTGGCATGACCAATGGTGAGGGTTCTTATTAGGGTAGTTTTTCAGAAGTCCAACAGACTTAGTAAAATTAAACAACAGTGTGTACAAGACTCCACTCTTTGCATAATCCTGTACCACCTGAGTATATGGTAGTGTAGACAGAGCAGCCAGGCTCATTTTATGAGGGAGGGGATTGTAGGCAAACACATAGAACCTTTAGTATACCAAGGATTCAATAGAAAGACTTACAACCAGTAGTATTATATAAAAATAAAGGTTTATTATAAATACAATTAGACAAAGTTAAGTCTTGGGGTACGTACTGGTCATAGTTTCAAAAACATTTATTAAAGCACACCACAATGCTTGAAGGTACACAGACCAAACCATAAAAACCTTCAGAATACCCAATAGTAATTTTAGAGAAGTCAGACCGTATCATAAACATTCAGTATAGACCACACCTATTCATGGGGAGTAAAAACCATTACTTCTAGATTACTTTAAGACAAGAATAGTAGACCCCGTCATTTATGCAGTGACACATAGCAAAGAAATCACATAATCAACCAACCCTGTTACCAGGATACTTTCGTGTATACTGGAACACAGATTCATGGAACAATGTATACCTATAACTACTTTGAGGATAAGTGTTAGGCAAGACTGTGTGCAGTATGCTTTGGGAGACTACATCAACATGACCTCCTGGCAATAGGAACCCAACCGTATAAGTCTGTACTAACACAGGTTGGTAATGTGGCTGAGCAGCCAGGCTCATCTCAAGAGGGGTCAATGTGAGCAGCAGGTTTTTTAAACAGATTCACAGTGACAAGTATTCAAATAAACTCTTAGACAAGATTTCTTGATTAAACAATTATTAATTTATTTAAGAGTCAGTTGAATAAGACTTCTTCAGAAGGGAGCAATATATAAGTAACACAAATACACTTCAAAATACACACTCTTAGTTAATCTAAATCAGCAAGTACCCATTTGGGATGGCACACAGATGGTTCCTACACGCTGAGGTGGCTTAAATAACTAGGAAACTGTAGACATTAATATATCAATGGTACATTTAGAGCAATACTGAGTTTGGTGTCAAAGAAAAGGGTTTGGAAATAAAACAAAGGTTACACAAATATACTGAAGCAGGCAAGTACTTTTTGCCCCCCTCTCCCCTCACTGCAAAGTAAATTAACCCTTTCCTGGAGGAAAGGTAAAGCACAAAATCCGAGGTAAGAAGAGTCTTTCAGAAGCAGTGAAATCCGATGTTAATTGAGCAAAAGTCTAGGTGAGCTGAAACACTTCTTGCAGGTAAGTAAATGTCTTGCACAATGTTTTAGAAGCCTTTGTAGAAAAAATAGAATCACTGTAGGGCCACAACCTGGGGGGCTTGTGAAGGGTAAAGCTTCAAGCAACTCTGCAAAAGCAACAAAGACAAGTCTCAACTGAGAACTAGCATGGCTACACAACAAGAGGCAAGTCCTCTTAGTTTTATAGTAACTTGGGTTAGAAGAAATAGGTTCCAACTGGCTTCTGCTTCCGCGTAGGCCTGCAGATCCTGTTGTTCCTGGGCCTCAGTCGTGGGGACAAGAGGGAGGACGTCTGGGAACTCCTACACCAAAAAATGAATGTCAGCTGCAGCAATGGGCAAACTTCAAATCAGCTGCACTTTGCGGTTTCAGCTCCTTGCGTCTCTCGCAAATAGCAATACTGCAGTGTTGGGTAGAATCCTGTGTAGTGCTCTTAGGGACCACTACACACAATTAAGACCACAAGTGGTAGTACAATTTCAACTTTGGTACAAGCCTGTACTACATAGAAAAAGTGGCAGCAATGGCTGAGCAGCCAGACTTATGTCAAGAGCAAATGAGCAGTAGTAGAGATTCCACAAAGGACTACAGTTACTGTGACTCAAGCAAACACTGACTCAAGGTTTCTGGTTAAAAAGTAAAAGTACATTTATTTTTAGACCATCTGTTCACAAAACACTTCACTTCTATTAAATTAAAACCACACTTCAAATAGACTACGCACAATCAATTCCCCTTGTGCAGATCAATTTAAGGTAAGTACCTTTGGATTTGACAGACCGGTGTTTTGAAACAAAGACGTTACCGTGGGTTAATATGCGATCACTTTTGACAGTAATGACAGTTTGGTCCTACCAAAGAAAGGCGTAGCCGCGAGAAGAATGTTACCGTAGTCAAACACACTTAGCACATGAATTAACACAAGAGAATAGGGGATAAAAATCATACGCAATACTTTTGTCAAGACAGCTAGAATCCAAGGACACTCTAAAATGTAGATAAAAGAGGATCACAAGGTTAGAATAGTTCACGATTCAAGATTGCCAGGAGTACTTGGATATTGTCACAAGAGGAAGCAAAAGTTATAAGAGGGATGGAAGATCAGGACAAGCCTTTGGTGAGGAGAAAAGGGATTCACCTTAGTTCCTCGAGGTCGGAAACAGTACCTTATTCAAGTGAAGAAGAGCTGGTGCCACGGCAGTTGTTCCTGGTAGTTCCTGCAGACTCACGGTTCCTGTGACTTTAGTCGTGGGGACAAGAAGGACGACGTCTGGAGCGACCTGCACTACTCAGGGATGGGGCCAGCAGCAGCTAAAGCAACGGTGAATAAAAGGTGCACTCCTTTAAAACAGGAGAGGCTCTTCAGGTGGCTATCCGGACCACTACAGATGTGTGCAGCGATTTCGACCAAGAGAAGGATCCTCTGCCTGTGGAAGATGAGCTGGTTAATCCCACCAAGCTCAGGGGAAGAAGACTCTGGACTGGATCTTCTCTTGTCGTCCAAGGGTAGATGGCTCAGGACTGCAGCAGGGCTCCACCGGGACTCGGTAGTTGCAGCAGCCGTCTTCTTCTCCGCTTCTCTTCTGTTCTGTTCCTTGCAGTTCCAGTGGCGACTGACTTCCAGCCAAAGAGTCCTGCCTTTTATGTGAAAAGCCCCCTTCACACAGCCTGGCTGTCAAACACCCAGCAGGGGGGTTGTCAGGCCCGGACAACCACCTTAGCCAATCATGAGAAAGTGCAACTTGGGTTTCCAAGGATACCCTGTGCATGGGGTGACTACACCCCTCCTTCACATTCAGCCCACCAGGACACCCGGCGCCAAAAGGAAGGCTTCTTGAGAGAAGCCCGCCAAAAGACTGAACAAAGAAGGCAAACCTGGTTTGCTGCGCAAAGTAAAACACAAGAAGGACTTTAACAAAAAGAAATGGCGAACAAACCCGACCGGAGCCAAAAGAAAGTATTTGGGTTTATGTTCGAGGCTACTATGATAGCCTGGAACAGTACCACGTTTATATAATATAATCGCGGTAGAAAAGTTAGGGTAGATCCACTGCCACCAGCCAAGTCTGAATGTTCAAAGAACAAAACAAAGCTCAGAGAGGCACTGACAAAAAGGGATAGGAATTAACCCTTTCCAGCACTCCATGGAAGATGGGGTTTACTGGGACTGTAGTTTTAAATGACTATGTAAAGTAAATGGCAACTTTACCTGTTTTCTGGGGGACAGTAGTCGGCCCCAGAAAATGGAGTCAGGGGGAAGTCTTAAAGACAACCCTGTGTTACTGCACAGAAGGTGCTGTGCAACACACATGAAAAGTGGGGTTCATGGAGTGGGGTCCTCCAGAGCCCACTATCACACAAACAGTAAAAATACACATGGTAAAACACATGTAAGAGTGGGAAAAAGGCTCACACACTCACCAAGTGGAAAAAATAAACTCCAGAAATCCAGCAAAGCTGCTGTGGGACTCACTAGGTGAGGGAAATTAGCCATAGAATGATAATTCTCCCTAACAACTCCCCACCACTGTATCCCTCAAAGTAAACTCTTGTCGAGTGTGATCTTGTCCTCGAAGCTTCCCGATACTTGTATCCAACTGGCATCGAGGAACTCCTGTAGCAGACGCAACCGTAGCCTGCACAGACGAATTAGGTATATGCTTCACACGACATCATGCCGAGCAGAGACTTGATGGACCACACCCTTGCGATCTTCAGGGCCATTAGACGTACTTTGCCCAAGATGGCCGCTATCCTCCCCTCTGGAGATTCAAGGCACGACACTGTTGAGTCGGGATCCCAGAAAACGCATCCTGTGATGGAATCAAGCAGGACTTTGCATAGTTCAGAGAAGCCCAGCTCTGTCAGCAGGCGCACGGTCTTTGCCGTGTGGTCGACGCCGATCACCTTCGTGTTGGCCCAGATGAGCCAGTCATCCAGATAAGGGTAGACTTGAATCCCCCGTAGTCGCAGCTGCCACTGGCGCCAGGCACTTGGTAAAAACCCTTGGCGCCGACTTCAATCCGAAGGGAAGGGCCTTTAATTGGTAGTGCTTACCTTGCACCACTAAAACTCAGGAACTTGTGTTGTCTTTTGTGAACAGGGATGTGGAAGTATGCATCCTCTAAGCCCAACGACGACAGGAAGTCCTCCTCTTGCAGCTGTCTGAGCACGTCCTGAAAAGTAACCATCTGGAATTTTGAGACTTGATTTATTTGTTCAGTCGAAGGTCGAGAATGGGCCTCCAGCCCCCCAGTCTTCTTTCTGATGAGAACGTACCTTGGGTACACTCCGGAGCCTCTTCGTGGCGAGCTCTATCACGCCTTTCCTTATAATGTCCTGCACCTCCAGCAACAGCTGAGGGACGCGGTCTTCCTGCCGGGCCACTGTTGGTATTCCAGGGTGTGTCTGTGGGTGAGACTGTCCAGCACCAAAAGGTCAGTGGAGATGGACTTCCACAAGCTGATGAAGTTCGCCAGCCAGCCTCCCACTGGGGTGCACGAGTGGGGGTCCAACTCCACGGCCGGTTGAATCCGCCTTGGATGTTGACTGGCCGCCTTGGGGACCCTGGCGATGCAGACGTCCTCCAACGAAGGTCTTGGAGCGGCCCCTGTTGGTCTCCTGGGCCACAGAGCGGGAGGGTTGGCACTAATAAGAGGAACCCCCGCCGAGCCCTTTGAGGGATCCTTGTGACTTTCTGCCGGAGGTCCAAAAGGACTGCTTCCGTTGCTGAAGAGTGCCCAAAGCACGCGCCATCTCTGTGTCAGTCTTTATGGCTTGGTGAGACTCATCCACAGCCTTCCCAAACAAATTGTCCTCGTCGAAGGGCATGTCCAGCAGCTTCAACTGAACGTCCTGCTGAAAGTTGGTGGCCTTGAGCCAGCCACAACGAAGACAAACGCTGTTGCCCATAAGGCAGAACCCCGTGTCAGCAATTTCTGTGGCCACTGTGATGGCGTGGTCCGACGACACATCACCTTCCTGCAGGATATCCAACGCTTACAACCTCTTGTCGTCAGGAAGCAAGTCCAGGATGGGAGCGATCTTGAACCACAACTCCCGGTCGTAACGAGCCATGATGGCGAGGACATTGCCGGCCTTGATGGTAATCGCTGCAGAATAGATGAATCGTCGTCCCATGGCAACTAACTTCTTGCCCTCACTGTCCGGTGGGGTGGCAGCTGCCGAGGCCGAATCACCCGAGGACTTCTTCTTGGCCCCGCGGACACTACAGAATCCGGCAAAAGCTGGGCCCGTAAGCACTTGGGAGTGGAGTCTGGCACCCTGTACTTCCGAGACGATCCCTCTTCGCCGGGGCCGTGGAAGGGTTCTTCATGAGAGACAACCCCTCTTCCCAAATGTTGTCCAGGAGTGGGACCGAGTGGATGGTCTTCCTCTCTGCGCTGATATAAGAAGCCCTCGTTCTCCTCCGGAGCGAGCTGAAAAAGTTCTGAAGCTCTGGAGATCAAGTGGAACAAGCCAACCTCGTTTGACAGTGAAGATCTGGGCGGCGGTGACGGGAGGTCCCCTAAACCGCTGTAGTAGTCCCTGGTGGCTGTGTCCTGATCCGTCTCATCCCTCGGGGGGTGCACCCTCTTCTTGGCCGGGGGTTCCCCCGTGGGGGGGGGGGGGGGGGGTCGGCTGTGGTTGGCGCCAAGGTCGGGCCGCTGGCGCAATATGCATCCTCGTCTGGATCTCCGATACTAGTGTATGCAGTGGCAAAAGGATGTCCACTGAGAGGTCTCCAGGAGGTACCGGAGGTGGGGGTGGCAGCTGATATGCAGGCGGAATAGAGCGCTGGGGCACTGGCTGGGAGCCCAGGCCATCGTCGCCTTGCTGCTCTTCCTCAACAGTGTCCTTGCGGTCTTCATCAGTGCGCTGGTCGTAGGGCCTGCACCCTACGTTTCCCTCCTCCTGGATGGTTTGCAGACCGGTGAGCTGCTTCTCAGATGAGATATCTGTAGCCAGGAAGTTCACCGCGCCCCCCCTTTTTTTGTTTCCAGGGGTGATGGTCTCAGGGAGATGACGGGCATCCTCTTCTCCACGGTCTTCTCTATGGGCCGGTATGCAGCCTCCCTCCTGGGAGGAAGGGACACCCTGGTTTTAGGGGTCATGTCCTGCGGGGCTGTCTCGGTAGAGACGCTTCCACCCCCACAATGGAAGGCTGGGCCTTCGCTGGGTGCACCTGGGCCTTTACGGTAGGAGCCGGAGCCTTGTCCTGCTTAGCCTTCGCCCTGGTAGTCGAGGAGCCTGTCGCAATGCCACTCCGGGTGGCAGTGGACTTGCGGTGCTTAGACTTCTGTTGGACGCCCGCAGGCGTCTCCTGGCAGAACGCACAATCCTCCCATTTGTGCGCTGGGTACAGGCAGTAGAGGCACTCGGAATGCTTGTCGTCCGAAAAGACATTACGCAAGCTGCAGCTGAAGCAAATCCTGAACAGGGGAGTTGAATCATTTTACTCCGACTTGGTCCACGTGGCGTAGGCCTGAGAATCTTCTGGAAGCCTCCACTTAGAAACTCAACGAAATCCGGGCGCTGAATAATCGAAAAACAAGTCCCTGTTAATTGGAAGGTTGATCGATGGAGCACAAGGCTCGATTGTCCGAGAAATAGAGTAATACCCTTGCTAAACACGAGGACTCCCAACACTTGAACATGTGGTAATAATCTGAAGATGGCTGCCAGAGGCGGGGCTTAGGTAGAGGGCAGTCATTGGCTGGGAGCAGTATGACCCCACAGCTCAGTGATTGGTTGTTAGGAGAAAGACATTTCAGAAATGAAACTGAAACTGACTTTCTTTACTAAGGATTCCCAGCCTGACGATGGGGAATATTCATGAGCATGTGAATCCATGCCGACCCATGCTAGAGAACAACAGTTGCAGGCAAGTAATTTGTTCCTTCTCCAGCATGGGGTCTGGCATGGATTCACATGCTCATGAATATTCCCCGTCAGGCCGGGAATCCTCGGTATAGAAAAAATCAGTATCAGTTTCGTTTCTGATCGGTCTTTCTCAGTAGTAACCAATCACTGGTCTCTGGGTCATACTGCCCCCAGCCAATGACTGCCCTCTACCTAAGCCCCGCCCCTGGCAGCCATCCTCAGATTTGGTAGCACGTGAAGTGGCAGTATGACCAAGTGAAGAGCCGCAGAGGGGTAGGCGGGAGGGTTCGCATGTGAATCCATGCCAGACCCATGCTGGAGAACAACAGTTACAGGTAAGTTACTCGTTCCTTCTCCAGCATGGGGTCTGGCATGGATTCACATGCTCATGAATATAAGAATACATAGCAGTATACACATGCACAACCACGGGAGGTGGAAAAAGGCTCAATATCAAGCAATACAACAACTCAACATTAAGCAACTCTTACCTCCTCACCAGGCTCACCTTAGGCGAACAGGTTGCGCAGCACTGCCTGGCCGACTCTGGACTCCTCCCTGGAATCCTGGTCGACGCAGTAGAATCTCGTGAAGGTGTGCGCAACCTCCACGTAGCAGCCCTGCAGATGTGGAGCAGGGGCACACCAGACAGGAACGCTGTAGTAGCAGCGATCGCTCTGGTCGAATGGGCCCTCGGACGGCCTGGCAACGGTCGGTTTGCCAACCGGTGACAGTGCAAGATGCAGCCGGAGAGCCATCTGGAAATGGAAGTCTTCGAGAGAGCCTTCCCTTGATTCACAGGTCCAAAGTTCACAAACAGCTGTGATGTCTTCCGAAAACTCTTTGTGCGGTCCATGTAGAACTTCAGCGCTCTAGCTACATCCAGCGAGTGCAGAGTCCTCTCAGCCGGCGAAAAAGGCGACAGGAAGAAAACTGGCAACACCAAGGGCTCGTTGAGGTGGAAGTCCGACGGCACCTTGGGCATGATGGAGGGGTGCGTCCTCAGCACCACCCTTGTGTCGTGAAAAGTCAAGTATGGAGGCCTGCAAGACAGGGCCTGGATCTCTCCCACTCGTCGTGCCGAGGTGATGGCCACGAGGAATGCTGTCTTCCACGACAGAAACTTCAATGGCACTGAATGCATAGGCTCGAATGGGGCCCACATGAGTCTAGTTAGCACCACGTTGAGCTCCCACGCCGGGGCAGGGGCCTTCACCGGCGGGAATGATCGGAACAGTCCTTTCATAAATTCCTTCACCAGACGATGAGACCACAAGGACGCCCGTCCTGTAGTTCTGGTGTAACGTGAGACGGCAGCCAGATGTACCTTGATGGAAGCGTGCGATAGGCCAGCCTTGGCCAAAGACAATAGGTACGGCAATACTTGAGGGGCCGTAATCCGCAGAGGGTTAATCTTCTGTGCACGGCACCAGACAGAGAACCTCTTCCATTTATGTCCGTAGCACTTGAGAGTTGAGGATGCCCTGGCCTTTGCAAGAACCTCTCTGCAGTCGGCCGGGATGTCGTATCCTCCAAACTCTAGTGCTGCAGGAGCCAGGCCTGCAAGTTCAGCGACTCTGGTTCGTGATGAAGAATGGCGCCTCCTTCTCTGGAGAGAAGATCCGCGTCCGTCGGCAGCTTGACTGGTGTGGACGCTGACAAGTCCAGAAGGTCCGGGAACCAGATCTGCCTCGGCCACGCCGGTGCGATGAGGATCATCCTGCACCGGGACCTCTTGAGCTGGTTGACGAGCCGGAGTAGCAACGGCGGGAATGCATAAAGGAACAGGCCATCCCAGGGGAACGAGAAAGCATCGCCCATGCTCCTCGGTTGGGGAAACCTGCTGGCAAACCTCCGGCACTTGGAGTTCGCCGCCGTCGCGAAGAGACCAATCTGGGGTTTGCCCCATCGTCGGAAGAGTCGGTCCACTTGATCCTGGCGTAGTTCCCACTCGTGGCACGAGCGCAGCTCTCTGCTGAGTGAGTCGGCGATGGTGTTTTTTATCCCTGCCAGATGAAAGGGTACCAGAAACACCCCTTGGGTGACGGCCCAATGCCACAGATCCTGGGCTTCCTTGGACAGGGCAGGGGATCTGGTTCCGCCCTGCTTCCGAATGTAAAATATCCTGGTGGTTTTGTCGGTGAAGATCCTCACCACCTTGCCCTTGAGGGACGGAAGGAAGGACCTGAGGGCCCAGAACACTGCGCGGAGCTCCAAGATGTTGATGTGGAGAGTCTTCTCCTCCGAGCACCAAAGGCCTCTCGCGTGGAGACCCCCGGTGTGCGCTCCCCAACCTTCCAGCGAGGCATCTGTCACCGTCACCTGGTGGGCCGGGGCTAGGAAACCTGTTCCCGCCGTCAGATGAGCGAGGACACCCCACCATCGTATCGCCTGACGGAACGCTTCGTCGAGCGGGATCCTGTCCTCGAAGCTGCCTGTTGTCTGGATCCAGTGGGCGTCGAGGAATTCTTGCCAGGGCCGCATCCGAAGTCTGCAGTGGGGCACCAGATAAATGCAGGACCACATAATTCCGAGGAGGGACTTGATAGACCTCACTCTGGCCACGTCCGTGGCCAGTAGACGTTGCACCTTTCCTAGGATGGTCCTTATCCTTTCCTCAGACGGTGAGGCCCGCCGCGCCACTGTGTCGAGCTGTGCTCCCAGAAACAGGGCGACTTGCGACGTGACCAGGTGGGATTTTGGAAAGTTGATGGAGAACCCCAGGTCCGTGAGCAGCTGGACGGTCTTCGCAGTGTGTTCCACGGCGAGCTCCCTTGTACTTGCCCGTATGAGCAGTCGTCCAGGTAGGGGTAGACGTGGATCCCCTGCAGGCGCAGCCGCGCCGCCACCGGTGCTAGGCACTTGAACACCCTGGGCGCCGATTTTAATCTGAACGGGAGGGCCTTGAACTGGTAGTGCCGCCCTTTGACCACGAACCTGAGGAACTTTCGGTGCCTCTTTAGAATAGGGATGAGGAAGTAAGCATCCTCCAAGTCCAACGACAAAAGGAAATCGCCCTCCTCCAGCTGTCCCAGAACGTGCTGGAGGGTGACCATCCGGAACTTCTGTGCCTTGATGTATTTGTTTAGTCGTCGCAGGTCCAGGATGGGATGCCATCTTCCTGTCTTCTTCACGAGGAAGTATCTTGAGTAAACTTCGGAGCCCCGAAGCCTCTTCGGGACGAGCTTGATGGCACCTTTCCTGAGCATCGCCCGTACTTCCAACAGCAGTTGAGGGACGTGATTTTCCTTCCTTGCCCCGGGAGGAATGCGGGTGCACCTCTTCTGGAACTCGAGGGCGTGCCCCAGGGCCAGGGCGTCCAGCACCCAACGGTCAGTGGAGATGGACTCCCACATGCCGACGAACTTCGTCAGCCAGCCTCCCACCGGGGTGCTTCGGCGGGGGCCCGACCCGAAGGTCGGTTCAATCTTGCTTGGAGGCCGCTTTGCCTCCTTGGCGACGACGGCAGGATCCACCTGACTTGCCGCGTCCCCTGTAGGCCTCCTGCGACGAAGACCTTGCCACTTGACGGTACGTAGAGGAGCTACTGCCGGCTCCCTTGGAGGCACCCTGTCTGCCTCCGGAGCTCCGAAAGAACGGCCGTTGCTGTTGGAGCACACCCAGTGCACAGGGTGTCTCCGTGTCCGTCTTGATCGCCTGAAGGGATTCATCAACCGCCTTGCCAAAAAGGTTGTTCCCATCGAAAGGCATGTCCAAAACCTTGGTCTGAACGTCCTGGCGGAAATCCGTCGCCTTGAGCCATCCTCGTCGTCTCAGGCAAACGCTGTTGCCCAACTGGCGGAAACCGGTGTCAGCGATGTCCGTAGCCACCTTAATGGCGTGGTCCGAGGCAATCTCACCTTCCTGCAAGATTTCCAGGGCCTCAGCCCTCTTGGCATCCGGAAGGAAGTCCAACAGAGGGGCGATCTTGAACCACAACTCCCTGTCGTAGCGGGCTACGATGGCCAGGGCGTTGGCCGCCTTGATGGTCGTCGCTGCAGATGAGATGACCCGTCGTCCCATCGCATCCAGCTTCCTACCCTCGCCGTCCGGAGGGAAGGTTGAAGTCGAGGCCGATGCCCCCCCGCTTTCTTCTTGGCCGCCGCAACGACCAACTCCGGGGTAGGTTGAGCCCTAAGGCACAAGGGGGCAGCGTTGGGGACCCAGTACTACTTCTCGTACCGGTCCCTCTTCGCAGGAGCCGTGGCAGGGTTCTTGAGGAGTGCGAGCCCCTCATCCCAGATGTCATCAAGAAGCGGTACGGCGAGGACCGTCTTCCTTTTAGACCCACGCCGCTGGTAAAGGAACCCCTCCTCCTTTTCCTCGGGGCAGAGCTGGAAGAGCTCGGATGGCCCTGTAGATCATTGCATGGAAGGATCCAATCTCGTTGGGCGGGGACGCCTGGGCAGGGGGTGACGGGGGACACGTCCCGTCGTCGCCTGCATCGTCATCCGTACCCGTCGTAGTCGTGTCCATGCCTGTATCATCCCCATTTGTAGTGGACCGGGGGGAAGGCAGAGAAGGCCGCAGAGGTGGGAGAGGAGGCCTAGGATGCGTCGTCCTCCTAAGTGGTGGGCTCCCCGAAGGTCCTGGTTCCGGTTCCTCCGCCTGAAAGACGACTCCCTCTGCGTTGGCAGGGAGACTGGGTCCCGAGGGCGCCTCCACTGGCGTAGCCTCCACAGGCTGAGCCAGGGCCGCGGCAACATCCTCAATTGAGGTCTTAGCAGGGTGAATTAAGGCCAACGTCACCTTCTGTACGCCTGGGGGCCTCACCTTGGGGGGAGGGGCCGAGCCTCACTCCCCCTCTGCCGGAATCTTCGAGATCAACCGGGGCCTCTCCAGAAGCTTCACCGGGTTCTCGGACTGCCTCTTACCCGAGCCAGAGCGTTGGCTCGTGGTCGATGGTGCCGGCGAGGGTGCGCCCTGCCTGGCAGCCAAGGAGCCCGACCGTTCGGTGCTCCCGGTGCCCGCGGACTCGCGGTGCTTAGCCTTTTGTTGGGCCCCCGTCGCCGGAGCACCCTCACAGGACTTAGAAGACCGCTCAGACTTCTTTTTCTTCTTCTCGCCTGGCGGGCTCTTACCTTCCAGCCAGTTGGCGAGACGGAGGTGGCAATCCTTCATGGTCCGCTCCGACATGTTCCCACAAAACACGCAGTCCTTTTCCTTGTGCGTCTTGTCCTCATGGAGACAGTAGAGGCATAACAAATGCTCGTCCTCCTTGAAAACGTTCTGAAGCTGGCATCCAGGGCAGGTCCTGAATAGCTTCCCGGGCGTCGAGCACCCTTGCTCCTGGGCCATGTCCGGGGTAGGCCTCGGAACTTCTGGAATCCTCCAAAAGCGTAATTCGACGAAATCTTCACCCTTGAGGGGCGTAGAAACTCCGAAACGGATCCCCGTTGATCGGAAGTAGAAACGGTGGAGCTTGAGGCTCTATTTAACTGAAAAAATGAAAAAAATCTCCTGAAAAAGCGCGAAAACGCAGCAAAAGCTCGAGCGCTAAGCACGAGGACTCCCAACACTTGAACGTGCAGTAAAAATCTGAGGATGGTTGCCAGGGGCAGGGCTTAGGGAGAGGGCAGTCATTGGCTGGGGGCAGTATGACCCAGAGACCAGTGAATGGTTACTACTGAGAAAGACAGATCAGAAACAAAACTGATACTGATTTTTTCTATACCGAGGATTCCTGGCCCGACGATGGGGAATATTCATGAGCATGTGAATCCATGCCAGACCCCATGCTGGAGAACTTTCCTCTTCTTGGTCGATGGTTCCCACGTCGGTCTCAGTGCTGCGGGAGGGGCCATGGGTGCAACAGGCACCCTTGTCTGGATCTACGAAACCAGAGTATGCAAGACAGAGAATGTCTGCCGGGATATCTCCAGATGGCCGCTGAGGCAGCTGTGGTGACTGAGGTGAACGCGGAGCCGGTGACAGTGGCGTAAGATGGTCACCCAGGCCCTCAACGCCCTGCTGTTCCTAGCCATCCTCAGTCGCCCACGTCAGAATCCTGGCAGTAGGTCCCGCCTTCGATGCACCGCTCCTCCTAGATGGTCCAGGAGGCCGGTAAGCTCCCCCTCGGAGGAGATATCCGAGCCCTGGAGGAATACCTGCCCCCCCCCCGTTCTCTGCGACAAGGAGGGACGGTTTCAGTGAAATGACTGGCATCTTCTCTGGTGTCTTCTCAATGGGCCGAAAAGAGGACTCTCTCCGGGCAGGCATGGAGACTCTAGCCTTCTGGGGTGCATCCTGCGGCTCCCCCATGGCGGCCTGCCCGAGGGACGCCACTACGACTTCGATGGACGGTTGGGCTTCATTGTATGCACCTGGGCCTCCACGGCCTTGGTCGGACCCGTGGCCTCCTTAGGTGGAGGGTCAGCGCCCCGCTCCCCCTTGGCCTTCTCCACCGGGCTGGTCCTGGGCTTCTGCTTGAGCTTGCCTGGATGGTCCGACTTCCTCTTTGATGAAGATCCCGAGCATTGGCTGGTGACCGAAGCAGCTGGAGATGTTGTACTCGCCCTGGCCGCTGAGGAGCCTGTCGCAACGGTGCTCCCGGTGACAGTGGACTTGCAGTGCTTGGCCTTTTGTTGGGCCCCCGTGGGAGGGGCGCCCTCAAAGGTCTTAGAAAACTACTCAGTTTTCTTGGTAGCAGGGGAAGCATGCTGCTGGGACCCACACAGACCAGGTGCCTTGGCCTGTAGCCATTCCTTGAGCCACCAATGCTGATTGATTTATAGAGCGCTTTACACCAAGGCGCTGTACAATGGAACAACATAATACATACCATCAACAATGTAACAGATGAAGCAAAATTACATCATGAATCATTTGATAAAACAGTGAAAAGAGCAATTAACTGAAGGGGAGGGGGAATAGGGGAGTGAGAATAGGTGGGTGGGGGAGGGGTGGTGGAGAGTTGGAAGAGGGAATTGAAGGGAGAGAGAGGAGGGTGGGAGAGGGGAGAGAAAATCAAGGGGAAGAATGAGGGGGGGAGGGGAAGCAGAGAGGGTAGAGGGGGAGGTTTCAAGGAGGAGAATGGAGAAGGAGGGATTTAAGGGAAGTGCGGAAAGAGGGGAAGGTCGTGGTGGAGCGGATTGTGAGAGGGAGCGAGTTCCAGGGTAGGGGTGCCAGGAGTTGGAAGGCGCGGAAACGGGAGGAAGCACATGGGGGTGGAGGTACGGTGAGAAGGAAGTGGTCAGCGGAACGAAGGGAACGGGAGGGGGTGTAGAAGGAGAGAAGGGAGGAGAGATCAGGAGGAGCAAGACCATGGAGGGATTTGAAGGCAAGGCAGAGAATGTAAAACTTTAGCTGTGAGTGAAATCGTAGCCAACCAAGGTAAGAGAGCGAAGTAGAGATGGAGTCATGGGAGGTGAGGAGACAAAGGGTATCAACAGCAGAGTGGTAGATGGATTTAAGGGGGGCAAGATGAGATGCTGGTAGTCCAAAGAGTAGAGAGGAGCAATAGAAGAGGCGAGAAAAGATGAGAGAGGATATTAGGAGTTTGGTAGCGTGGAAAGGGAGGGATGGATGGATTTTGCGAATATTGTAGAAGTGGTATCGGCAAGTGCGAGAGGTGAGTGAAATGTGCTTGGAGAAGGAGAGAGAGGAGTCAAAGAACACCTAAGTTGCAAGCTTGGGGAGAGATGGGGATATTGGAAGGAGGAAAATTAATGTAAGGGGGAGGAGAGAGAGGGAAGAGTTGGAGGGAAAGAAAAGGACTTCGGTTTTATCAGTATTAGACAGAAAGCGGGAGGACATCCAGTTCTTAAGGTAAGGCAGGATGAGAGTTTTAGGTGTAGGTCAGTTGGGAAGGAGGAGAAAGAGAGAAAGAGTTGAGTTGTCAGCATTGAAATGGTGGGAGATGCCAAACCAGGAGATAACAAGGGGCAATGAGGGAGGTGTAAAGAGAGAAGAGGAAAGGACCAAGTACAGAACCTTGGGGAACACCGTATTCAAGAGGAAAGGAAGGAGGGGTCCATCCACCCCATGATACAGCAAAAGAAGTGGTAGCATTGACTGAGCAGCCAGACTTATCTCAAGAGTAAATGAGCAGTACAAGATAGTTACACAAAGGACAGCAATTACTATGATTCAGGCAAACACTGACTCAAGGTTTTCAAGTAAAAGAATATACATCTAATTTCACTCTTAAGTTGTATGACATTACACTATTATAAGCAAGTCAAAAATCACAATCTTAATACACCACACCACTTCCCTTAAATTCCAGCCAAGTTAAGCTCACAAAATGAAGAGGGAGCAAAATGGCACTCCAGCAATTTAAAAGGGAGGGAAAGACAAAAGTTATTAGAAATTAGATCAAACCAACAGGTAAGTACTCAGGGCAGTTGAACAAGAGGAACTTCAGTCAGAAGATCAGATAGAAAAGCCTTAGGGCCAAAGTCAATGGGTCAAAAGTCTTTTGCTCAAGATCACACAGTTCAGGGTAGTTTGCAGTAAAGTTTGTGGCATGGTTTCCAGACGAGGTTGGTTGATACAAAAGTTAGTTCATGTGAAGAGAAGTACAAGCCCACGGTTTGGAGAGAGATTTCAAACACTTTCACCGCAGTTGAACGAAACAGATAACCGGATTTGCACGGTACCTTAAAACGGAGAGGCAGCTGTAGTTGAGGCCGACGTTCCTGGTAGTTCCTGCAGGCTCAGAGTTCCTGAAGCAACTGTCGGACTGACACGAAGTAGGAAGACTGGAGGGTCCTGCACTACCCAGGGAAGAAACCAGCAGCAGAGCAAAGCAACGAAGAAAAGGTGCGCTCCTTAAAACCCAAGCAGGGTCCTACCTTCCTGGCTATCCGGCCCACTGTAGCTCTGTACAGCGAATACGACCAGAGGGGTCCGTCCTGGCTTGCAGTTTGGGTGAACTGGTTGGTCCAACCAGCTCAAGGGAAAAAGTTTCCTGGAGGATCTTCTCTGTCGGTGGATTCTGGAGATTCGGTCCTGCAGCAGGGCTTCACCAGGTGGTTCAGTTGTTGTAGGGGTCCTCTTCTGCCAGTTCCTCGTTGGTTCTTTCGTTCCAGTGGCGACTGCCTTTCCAGTCCCAGAGACTGGCTTTTTATGCAGTTTTCCCCCATTCATACAGCCTGACTTTCAATCACACAGCAGGGTGGCTGTCCTGGCAAGGACATGCCCCTTAGCCAATCAAACAGGAGTGCTACTTTGGTTACCAAGGGAACCCATGGCAGGGGTCCGACGATCCCTCCCTCACATCCTGCCTACCCAGACATTCAGGCGCCTTGAGGAGGGCTTCTGTGCAGAAGCCTGTGAAAAGACAGCGAATAAAGGAATCATCCCTGGTTCGGCGCGCAGAGAAAAACACGAGAAAGACTTACAAAAAGAAATGGTGAATAAACTCAGCCGGAGCTAAAATAAAATGTATTTGGTCAAGTGGATTTATGCTCGAGGCGAATATAATATCCTAAAACATTACTACGTTTTATATAAGATAATCGCGGTAGAAAAGTTAGGGTAGTTACCACTGCCACCAACCAAGGATTGATGTAAAGGGAGCAAAACAATGCTCCAAGAGGCACAGACAAAAAGGGTTAAGAGTTAACCCTTTCCAATACCCCCATGTAAAATGGGGTGTACTGGGTCTGTAGGTTAAATGACTAAAGTAAATGGCAACTTTACCTTTTCTGAGGGACAGTGGTCAGCCCCAGAAAATGGAGTCAGTGGGAAGTCTCAAAGACAACCCTGTGTCACTGCACTGAAGGTACTGTGTGACATGAAAATATGAGGCCATGGAGTAGGTGAGGCGCCAGTGCTCAAGATCACACAAAAAGTGAAAACACACAGCAAAGCACATGTAAGAGTGGGAAAAAAAGCTCACACTCTTACCAGGTGGAAACAATCCTTGAAATCCAGCAAAGCTGCTGAGGGACTCATAAGGGAATGGGAATTAGCCATTTATGAGAATTCTCCCTAACAGCTTGTCATCGGGGAGGAAGCCCAGTAGCGGCACCAACTTAAACCACAGCTTCCGGTTGTATCTGGCCACAATCGTGAGGCCATTGGCAGCCTTGACCATCGTCGGTGCAGAGTACATAACCTTTGTACCCATAGAATCCAATTTCTTCCCCTCGTTGTCCAGAGGGGTGAAAGAAGAGGAGGCCAAACTGGATGATTTCTTCCTGGCAGCAGCCGAGACCACAGAGTCCGGCGGCGGTTGAGACCGCAAGCACTTGGGTGCAGAGTCCAGCACCCTGTGCTTTTTCTCCAGCCGGTCCCTCTATGCTGGGACTGTCGAGGAATTCATCATCAGAGCCAGCCCTTCACCCCAAACATCGTCCAGAAGCGGGACCGAAGGATGGTCTCCCTCTACGTCTCCCGGTGCTGATATAAGAAACTTTCCTTCTCCTCCGGTGTGAGCTGAAAAATGTCAGATGCTCGGGCGATCATTGCATGGAAACATCAGACTTCGTCTGGGCGAGAGGCGACGGGAGGTCCCCCATCACGCCGTCATCCGTGCCAGTTGTCGCTGTGTCTGATTCAGTCTCCCTTGGGGGAGAGGGATGCGATGGGTGGCATGGAGGCGTGAGATGCCTCCTCTTCTTGGCCGGCGTTTCCCCCGGTGTCAAAACTGGGGTGGCCCGAACTGTTGCCGCGGGTGGAGCGGGCAGAAGGTGTCCTCTGCATCTCCGACACCATCGTGTGGAGGGTCGAAAGGATGTCCCGTGAAAGATCTTTTGGTGGTACCTGAGGGTAGGCGCGGTAGGCCCAGGGCCCTCTTCGTCTCAGGTCCCTTCATCGCCGTCTCCATAGACGGTAACACCGTCATCGTCGCCACAGGTTGATTCCCTGACATTCTCCTAGTCGTCCTCATGGACGGTATGGACGAAAAGGATCTCATCCTCATCGGAGAAGAAATGTCAGTTCTTTGGAGGCCTTCAAACCCCCCCCCCCTTCCTTTGGGTCCTTAGGGGTCGGTCTCGGGCTGAGGTCCGGCATCCTGTGCTCTGGGGTCCTCGACTGGCTTGCTCGAAGCCTCCCTCCTGGGAGGAAGAGACACGCTGGCCGTCTTCGGGGTATCCTGGGCCGGGTCTGCCCGTACGGCCTTCGAGAGTGACGCCACCACCACTACCTCCATGGAGGGGGACGATTTTGTGTGGTGCATCTGTGTGATGCTGGAAATGCATCAGAGGGACAGGGCCTCCGTATCCTTGTCCTTTATTGCTTTATTATGTATGTTCTGTCTTGTTTTCCACGCAGGAGTTCCTGTGGGACTCCTGGCGCTTGGGCTCTTCCTGTATTTGGTTTGGTGAACAGACCCTTGGGATACCCTTATGGCACCTATGGGTGGGAGTAGGACCCTGCACTCCTAGTGTATGTTTTTGGGCACCTGGGTGTGGCCCACAGAGCAGGGTATGGGCTGGTGGCAGCTCCGTGCTGAATTGACAGGTGCCCTGCGCATCCTCCATTTTGGGAGGCCCAGTCATTGGAATCAGTGGATTCCCGATGGAGACAAGATGACACCCGTGACCTCTTGCTTTCGATCACCTGTTACCTTGGTTGCCGATGTCCCGGGAAGCCCTGACTCTGTTCGGCAGAATCCTGTGAAGTTCCCTTGGGGACCGCTGCAAGAAGATTAAGACTACAGGAGTAAGCAGTAAACCCAATTAGTAGCAGTCTGTACCACCCAGATTTACCTGGTAGCTGTGGCTGAGCAGTCAGACTTCTCTCAAGAAGAGTTAGGCAGTATACAGAGGATACACAATAGGGCCAAAAACACAGTAGAACAAGCAAACACTGACTAGAGTTTTGTATCAAAAGTATATAATTATTTATTTGACACACTTTAGAAAATACACTAGCACTATTAATCAAAGCAAGTTCAAAACACAATCAGAAAGTATACACACCTCCCTTGGCAATTATTAGACAAGTCTAAGTCAAAACACAACTTTTTGCCAAAACAGAGGTGAGCGCGTAATTTAGATGGCACTCCAATAATTAAGTAAAAGGGAGAGAAAAAGGCAGGTCATAAAAATAAAACCGTTCTCAACACTTTTAAAAGACCAAAACAAGTTAGTGAAGGCAGAGTCTACTGTAGAGCCAAAGTTCATAGGCCAGGCCCACTTTAAATGGAGCAAGGTGAAATGTGCCCAAAATCACACAGTTGTGAAATGCATTCAAGTCTTTGTAGAAATGTTCAAAAGAGGTTGGGGTGGTTCAAAAGATAAAGTTAGAAGGTCTGGGGGCCAACCCAGTTGGAAGGCCAAGGATTTAAGGGTCACCTTGGGCAAACCGAAGAAAGGGAGGCCAGGTGGAACACAGTATCTTTAAAGTTGAGGACGCTCCAACGGTGGCAGTTGTTCCTGGCAGTGGTTGCAGTTCGTTGTTTCGACCAGGGGAAGAGAGGATTTCGTCGAGGAGGAAACTTGGAGTCGTTGCGCTGCCCAGGGAAGAAATCAGCCGCGGAGTTCGTCGGTTAAAAGGTGCGTTCCTGGTATTCGCGGTCAAAGTGGTGCAGCTTGGCTATCCGGCCGCCGGGGTGCTTGGCACGGGTGATTCGACCAAGAGACGTCCTGGAAGGCGAAACGGCGAACTGGTTGATCCCACCAGCTCAGAGGAAGAAGACTCTTTCAGCAGAAGATCTTCTCTTGTCGTCGGGAAAGTGGTGAGGTCTTTGCAGCAGGGCTCAGCTTCTCCCCTCTTCAGATTTCTTAGGTCCGGTGGCGACTTCTGAAGTTCCAGTCCCAAAAGCCCTGCTTTTATGCAGAAAAACCCCCATTCAACAGCCTAGCTGTCACTCAAACATGCCAAGTGGTGAGCCGGGCGGCTCACCACCGGCCCAATCAGAACAGAGTGCGACTTGGGTTGCTAAGGCAACGCAGTCCAGGGTGCCAATTCCCCCACCCACACATCCCGTGGAACCCAGACAGAGTGGCACCAGTTTGGAGGGCTTCTGTGGAGAAGCCCGCCAAAAAGTGGAACAAAGGGCCCGACCTTGGTTGGAGTTAGAGACGGACACTAACACCATTTTAGAAAAGAGTTCTGGCAAAAAGACCCAACCGGGGATTTAATATTAAATACATAAACCGGCAGTATCTTTAACATTGCGCCAAAAAGTGGTGCGTTTAAAATCAATTGGAAAATTCCAACAGCCAGAAACGCGACAAGGGGGGGGGACTGGACCGTGCCCCCTTGGAAAACGACCCAGAGCAATCAAATTAACCCCTTCCAGTACTTCCACAATAGGATGTTTTGTACTGGTTCTGTTCACAATTTTGGACTAGTAAAGTCAATGGTGACTTTACATGCCCTGGGAGACAGTAGTCAGTCCCAGGGTACGGAGTCTATGTTTGGGGGTCACTACGACACCCCTGTGTTACTGCACTGAGGGTGCTGTGTAACACATACACTAAAACAGATGATACCCTATGGAGTAGAAAAAACCCATATCCATACCTTGAAGGAGTGCTGTGTCTCCCGACTGCCTGTACCTTGTGCTCTGCACTGTGAACCCCGTTGGCAGCACTGCGAGCGTTGCTCTTGCTGCAGAATCTGCTTCTTGGAGGGGACGGAGCCTAACGCAGACACGTAACAGATCACGTGACTTTTCTCAGCATTGAAATTGCCGGCATAACCAGCCTTGCGTCATTAAGCCCTGGAGGCAGTAAGGGCTGGAGCTGCTGTTTTGCTGTTTGGCTGTGACCTGTGACTGTGCCAGTGTAACGGCCCTGTGAGTATCAGACTGCGGCTATAAGTTACCACCCCACTTGTGTGAACTCTAACCAGTACTCAGGGTAAGAGGGGAGAGACAGACTCTGGCAGCTCCTCAAGCTGTCGGGCGTTCCTTACCCTGATACTGAGTGCAGCCTCAGTCGTCTCCCGATTTCCTGGAATGATTACCCAGCCTATGACTTTTAATATAATACTCCAGGGGCCTATTTTGGATACATTTCTTACCCATTTCCTTGATTTTAACAAAGGACCCATATTATTCTGTGTTTTATATTTAATCTGTATTTGAGATACTGTTACGTGTCTTTTTTGCCGCTCCCCTTATTCAGTGCATTTTAATAATTACTGTTACCTCTACTCCCTGTGATACTTATTTTAATATTAATTTATAACCTCTAGCATCTAAGCATTCACTGAGCCTCCTTGCTGTCTCCCTTCCAGTTTTCCACCTCTTACTCCTCCACGCACTCTCATTGTTTGGATAACACGCAAGGGACTCAGGAGCCAGGCCACTATGGAGGCTTCTTTTGACTCTACCCTTCCGCCTGAGGTGGTTCCTTTCCATACTCTGTTAGACTCTACCCCATCTATGAACCCTATTACTACCCCTCTGGGTAAGCTACAACATACATTAGTAGAGAACCCCCTGGTCAGTTCTCTACAAAAAAGTGTGGCCCAAATCCACTCAAATGATAGGTCTGCTGTACTCAATTTGATGGGTATCATCCCACATACCACAATCAATAATAGCTGCATCTTCTTTGGAAAACAACATATCTCCATAAATGCACAGGAAGAACGATTAGCAGCTACTATAGCTCTGAATTTGGAGGAAGCTGGTTCCCGATCTAGGGCAAGGGAGTGTATGGAACCTCTGAATAATAGTACGGTGAACAATATACACCCAACCCCCGCCCAATTACAACCTAGGTTGCCCCTGCCTATACCAACGTTGGATGCCTCTGACAGGAACTCTATAGAACCTCCTGTACTATCTAAGGAGGCGATTGTTCTACAACCCCCCCTCCCCCACTAGAGGACTATAGGAATAAGGGTGGTCCTTCTGTCAAGTTAACACCGGAGGTACCCTTCTCTAACAGGGAGGCCAATTAGATTTCCTCTATTTATGTTAATCTTTCTGCTATCTCTGTACCTGCTGCTTCTACCTCGATAGTGAAACCCACTGTTTTCAAAACTCCACTTACAAAATCTTTACTTCTTACACCCAAAACAAAACCTAGTATGGGTAAACCTATTCAAGGGGAAAAAAATCTCCAATTTCTTTGGTAAAAGGACTGCCACTAGTACTCTCATTAAACCCCCACATTCAGTTTTAACAGTGGCTTCCTTGGACCATACGCATCTTGAGAATGTAGCAAAGAAATTGGAGACTGAAGATCTTGCTGATAACAATAGACAATATTAGTATTATAGCATGTGCAGACAAGGCAATAGCTGAGAGTCACTTGGAATCTAATTCCATTAATACTAATAATGTAGACCAGAAACTTGTGATGCCTCCTATATGGGTTCCCCTTCAGAACTCACAAATTTTATTGACGAGTACACAGAGAAGCAAAAGTAGCTCAGTGAAAGGGGTTTACTCCCAGATATACAAAAGGATCATGTAAGTGAGTCGTTCATGCACCATACCCTTAAAGAGGCAGATGACAGAATAAAAGTAACTCAACCTACATTATCAGCACTCAATATGGTTTAGTTCGTTTGTGAGTCTGTATGATAACATTTGGTCAGAGGTTAGATCTCACTCTCTCCTCCTCTCTGAAATCTATACTAGGCTAGAAGGTCTAGATAGATTTGAAGAGTTGGTTAAAATTAAGGAAGATAACCCCTCAATAACAAAACAGTGTCCAGACCCTATTCCTCACAGGCAACCTTATATGGAAGGACTTCTGGTTAACAAAGTCCCTAATGTGGGGAAAGATAGTACTCTGGGGGTCGTTCTAAATATGCTCCAAGTCAATACTGTCCCTCCTTGTTCGGGCAGAGGTTCTGGTGACCAATTTTCTCTGATTCCCCCCCTCGATCCCCGAGGGCGTTTTCGTGTATCCTCCCCCGGATGCTAAACTTTGTGTCACTCCCATAAAAGTGATTACTAATTCTTTAGTGGAAAAAGCCCAAGAGGGGTCGACTCCTAATCTCCCTGGTTCCACTTCTCAGGGACTATATGGTAAATCTATTACATCGGAAGCGGCTGAACCACTTTAAAGGAGACACTGCCACCCCCTACCTGTTTCTATATTAGATCTTCCCTTGGAGAAGCCTCTTGACTGTATCGCCTTCACTAAGGAAACGGTATCCTTTAAGGACTTTGCTCATATAGGTAATAAAAAACATATCCAACAAATAAAGAACACTAAGAACCAGAAGAACTTGAAAAAAATTAATTCTTCCCCTAACAAATTCTTTAAAAATCTGTTCATGGCATGTGCTGCTTTGGATGTTACAACTCCTTCCACCCCCCGAAGGGGGTTAAGACTCAGGTGGAATCAGCGATAACTGATACCGCTACCTTTAATGCGGTTGTTGTCTCCGTTGGTTCCACCTCTGTTCCGACTATTTCGGCTGTTTCCGGTCAGCCCGAAGTTTTGCCAGGGAGTTCTATGTCAAAGGATATTATTCCCCTTTAGGAGGTGGGCAATATAATCCAGGGGGAGCAAACTCATGATACATGCCATCCAAAGATAATTACTCAACCGGAGCCTTTAAATAACATTTCTCCAGTTATTTTGAATACACAAATCACAGGTAACCCATTGCCACTCGATCTGATTGCAGATCCCTCAACTACTATGGGTAATTCCCAAACTGGTATAAACCCTACCCACTCTGAGCCCACTGCCATCCCAGTAGCGGCGAATCTTGTCAATCTTGACATGGTGAAACAACTATTTCAGGAACTCGTGAGCTCAAACTCACTTACTGGGGTGGATTTCAATTTGACTTCAGGCTTATCTCAGGTTAGGGTTCCCATAAAAACCTATCCCCCCACAGATGGTCACCCACTCTGCCATTCTGATGGTCACTCGACCAGCACAGAGTCTATAATGGAAGAGCATGTTATAGTATTTGGACCAGTGGAGGGTCTCCATGTTCCCAACTTTTTTAACACTGCTCACTCAAAACCCTCAAATGGCTCTGTAGGTCTTTCCACTGGGCCTGAACCTTCCCAAAATAGGAATTCTCCCAATCTGTATGAAAGATTTCCTGTGGGACCCCACGTTACCCAAAATAGGACTATATTAAGGGGCGCTAGGGGTACTGATCTGGAAGCTGACTGAGCCAATTTACAAAAGGTATTACGGACTCTTTACCTCAATCAACTGAGGCTAAAGATCCTATCGAAATTTTGCAGTTTACTAGTTTATGGGGTCAAGATATGCCTATCCGTCCTAATCGTGGAAATATTTTAAAAATCTTCCACCAACTTACTTCACTTTCACTTATCTCTAGTTACTACATGGAAAGGATTTTCTTTCCTACTCAAGGACGTGTAGATAGGAGTATCATTCTGAAATCTAGAGTGGTACTAGAACTAATAATGGGTCAAAGGGAAGGTTTAATGCAGCTTGGTTTTGAAGCAAATTTGCTACAACCCAATCAGCATTCTGGAAAAAATGGTGGATGTGAAGAGTATAGGGGAAACCTTACTATGGTTCAACACCCGGAAAGAGCCTCACCACCTCAATGGAGGCAATTTACGCCCAGATTTAATGGTAATGCTAGAAACTGGGCCCAGGTCACCTCAGGTTTGTGCAAGTGAGCACTCTTGAGTGCCCTGGTACTCTTATCAATATTAAGGCCCCAAATGCATTTATTTTTCTTTCCTGGAATTCCATGGGAAATTCTCATCTGTTCACAAATACTGAGACAGTACTTCTGATTACTACCTCAGATTGCTTTTTCTTACAAGAAACCTGGTTACTCTCTCCTCCCGTTGTTGATGGATTTTATATTCATTCCCAAAATGCTAAACCTAGTTTAGGAGGTAGGGCCTCAGGGGGTGGTCTTCTTGGATTCAGGGCTTCTCTAGGTTTCAGGAATAAGTTTCTCGCGGATACGCCATTTGGTGTTTTAGCTATGGAGGCCTCCTCCCTTGATCAACTGGTTAATCTCCTCTTGATTTAATGTATACTGGCACAATGGCATGGCTGCCCTTGAGCCTTTTTTAGAATGCTTAACGGATATGGTACTTTCATGGAGATCCCTACATCCCAGGGGGAAATTGATCTTGGCTGGTGATTTTAACTCCCGACTGTTCTATTTCGTCCGAGGCCAACTATGACTATATGGGTTTGGCTTTGGAGGATGACAATCGGCAAGGCCAGAAATATGTTTGGGGTAGACTTTGGAATCTCGCTTTGGACTCGGTAGGCCTAACCTGCCTTAACAGGTCTTAACAGGTCTTTTGACGCTACTCTCCCACTCTGCCCTACATGGCATTGAGGTCTTTCATCTTCTACAATTGACTATGTCCATATAGATCATTCTCTGTCCCTTCTCTCCTCTGAGGTCAAGGTCGCCTTTAATCCTTGGAGTGACCATGGGTCACTGCTGGTTACATTCTCTTCTCCTTTTCCCATGAAGCCTCTGCCCGCAGGGGGGCCATGCCATCTCAAAACCGTGGGACAAGGGTCAGGGGTACGTTGGTCTCCTGACAATATTAATCTACTTAATTATAAATTGATTTACTCATTCAATCACACTTCTCTCTCCTGGAAACACGCAGTATTCAATACTTTATACTTTGATAGCTTTTTTAATGCTCTTCAGAGCAGCATCTCTGGTTCACTTAGGAAGGGTATGCCTAAGAAATCTCATGCCCATAGGTTCGATCAGGAGTTGGCCAGTGAAAAGGCCCACACTTGAAAACTTATTAGAGAGGTCCATCTCCTTGATATTGAATGGGATAACAAAAAATTAGAGCTTTCCCTCAAAAATATAAAAATTATTGCAAATACAGAAAATCTAGTCTGTTACAAAATGACGCTGAGTTTATGCTTAAAGTCCTTGTCAAAAGGGATCTTGGGCCTTTTTGGGCTATTTTCTCTGGCCAGGATGATGTGGCGGTGGCCAACCAGTTGAATGCTATTTCTGAGGCCAAATGGGTTGCGCATTATACTTAACTCTTTGATATGGGCGGAGAGGGCCCAGAGCTCTGCAAAAAGAGGGAGTATGCTCTTAATGATACTTGGAAGCCTGACATTGACTATGAGACAATACTAGGCTTTATACTCAAAGCTAAGAAATCAAGGGCCCCTGGCCCTAACGGCTTAACAAATAACACTTAAAGCGGAGCCTGAAATTTGGGCTAACTCCTTTGTCTCCTATTCCAAGATGTAGTTAAATCTGGTAATGTCCCATCTAGCTGGCAGACCGCCCATATTGTCCCCATTTTTTAATTTTTAAGAGAGGTCTACGGACATTGGTCAAGAATTATAGACCAATCTCTCTTATTGATTCGGACTACAAGCTTTTCGCTGCTATGCTCCTCTTGCACCTAAATGTTTGGATTAAGGAAAATAATATTCTCCCAAAGCAACAAACAGGCTTCAGGGTTGGACACTCAACCAATTTTAATGGATTTATTCTAACTGCCCTTCAAAGTTCTACATGGGGAAAATATGGTGGCTCTCTCTACGTGGCTTCAATCGACATATCAAATGCTTTTGATTTAGTAATTAGGTCGAGACTCTGGGAAAAACTAACTAAATGGGGGATTCCGGCAGGTCTACTCACTTTAATTATGGCAATGTATGAGAATTCGGGGGTCCATATTAGGATCGATCTTAAAAGGTACCCTCTCTAGAAGGATAAGGACTTGTATTGGGGTTAGACAAGGCTGCTCGTTAGCTCCATGCCTTTTTATCCTCTACTTGGCAGACGTAGGGGAATTCCTTGAAAGTACAGGCATGGTAAATGCAAAATTGGGGGATCTCAGGCTCTCATGACTGGCTTACGCCGACGATTTTCTTCTTTTTGATCACACCAAAGTCGGCTTACAGAGGCTTATTTGTAAATTTGAAGAATATGCCTTGATTAATGGGTTAAAAATTATCCCAAGTAAAACTCGAACAATTGTCTTCTCTAGAGGGAGAGAGGGTAATAAAAAAGTATGGAAAATTGGTGGTGAAAATATCATTAGAGCACACAAAATTGTCTATTTGGGATTCCTCATTCTGGCCCAACCTTCGGCCATTGAATTAAGACGTTCCCTCAGACACAAAATACTTAGGCTTATTTCGCAATCTATTAAGCTGGATAGCAAATACGGCATGTTCTCCTTCAAACCTGTAGTGGATTTCTTCAAGGGAAAGGTGATTCCAAAACTAATATACGGAATGGAACTGCATTATCCTGCTCTTTTGACCTTCTGGGACACCCTTGAGCGTATCTACTGGAGAAAAGTTATGAAGCTGCCTAATTGTGTTCCAATAGTTGCCATAAGGTACGAATTGGGTTTAGTCTCTCTGCGAGCTAGAATTCTATGGAGAGTTCCGACACTTTTCTCTGCTTTGCTCTCTCCGAAACAGGATACCCTTTATGTTGATATTGGTAAAATGCTCTTCTCGTGGGGCTCACCGGACCGAAACTTATATCTTTCGAGATTTAGTGACCTCTGCGATAAGACTATCAGATCTTTCCACTGACAGGAATAACCTGTTAACTAACCCTAACAAAGTCAAAGAATGTCTTTTCAGTAGCGATTGGAGTAATACGCTGGAAACATTGCATGCTTACCCATCTCTCGGTGATCTGCAATTTGACGACAAGAAAAGAGGCTGCCTGTCTTTTATCTTAACTCAATGCCCTAACCGCTATTATCGTTCACTTCTTCTCAAACTGAGATGGAATCTCCTACCTAATAAAGAAGTTCATTATAGAAGGAAGGAGATTAGTGATTTGGCCCTTTTAGGTCGATTTTGTCATACCCCTGGGGTAATTGAATCTACATGCCATCTTTTTTTAGAATGTACTGCTCTGAAAGGACTTAGAGATATCTACTTAGGTAGATTCAACACCCTGGGTCTATTGGGGGCAGAGAATGTTATTTGGTCCCAGTCCCTTTCAATTTCTAAAATTAAAGACGGTCTCGCTGTGGCGGGTTTTATTAAGTATCTTGATCTGTATCCCCCTCCCATTTGATCAATTTGTTTGATGAATTCCATCTTTATATTCTATCAAGTCTATCATGTATGTATACAAACTCTGGAATTTTAATTGATACTGCTGCTAAATTCGTTCTTTTTTTTATGTAAAGGGAATTTTTTCTTTTAACTATCAAAAATTGTGTCGAAAATTTTAATGTGCACTGAATTTTAACTGACTTTTTATATGTTACTTACTGATAGAAAAAGGATATGTGGATCTGTATGTGTTTTCTTATCATATTGGTAATGAAATCAACATGCAAAGTAACAGTAATGTATGATCCCTTCCTTCTTGTTTTTTTGTATTTAATGATTTCTTTTGTAAAGGTTTCTTTTTGTAAACCATACACAAAAAAAGCACACAAAAAGTCAAAGACCTTCCTCAAATCATGCCTAAGAGTGGGAGGAAAAGAGTCTCACTCTTAGCAGGAGAAAAAAAAATCCAGCAAAGCTGCTGGGGGACTCACGAGGTTTGGGAAATTACCTTATAAGAGAATTCTCCCTAACATCTGTCCCTTCACCCTGACTGGCTGTTGGGTGCAATTTGTTAGGTAAGATTTTCACAGAACTGGTAAATCTTCCTCACCTGGTTCATCCCCACAACGTTTTGCTTTACTAGTGGGATATTTTTCCTTAATACCTCAGCGAGTGGGACCCTTTTTCCACACTCACATAATCTAACTCTTTTTATGGGTGTCATTTCTAAGACTCTCCATAGTGTTTTTTTAAAGTTATCCTCTTTAAAAACTTATTGGCAATAAGTGCCTGTTGTTGCTGGGTTGCCCTAGAGGCTCCCCTTTTAACTATCTTGTGCTAACCTTGAGTGAACTACAGTTCCCAAGGGTAGAAAGAATCTTTGGATCCCTTTTACATTTAAATCTGTGAAACCAGCACACCCCACCTTACGTTTGTTTATTTATTTGTAGGGCACAACAACCCTTAGGTAGCTCGGTGCACATCGTGACAAGATTACTTATAGCTTAGTTACATTTGTCATAGATGAGGTATATACATATACATATATATATATATATACACACATATATACACATATATGGGATACATTACTCACCGTAATCGTATTTCTGATGCTTGTATCTGGTTAAGATTCACATGCTGTGCATAGGCCGACATCTAGTGGAAGCTGCAGAGTATTACAGTTTGTTTTTCGAAACTCGAAAATGGGCGTCGACACAGGGCGTGCCAGTAATACTATCCCCTAGTGTGACGTCCACTGTACCCAAGATCCCTCACGCGTCTAGGATCCTCAGATTGTATTTTTTCTGACATGAGGTAGCATGAGGAGTAGCGTGAGTACAGATAATCCAAGCAGATAGACAGAAAGGTAAGACTACAAGCAATCATGCGCCTTCTCTCGGAGGGGAGGAAGGGTGGGTCGCATGTGAATCTAAGCAGATACAAGCATCAGAAATAAGATTACGGTGAGTAATGTATCCCTTCTGAAGCTTGTGGAATCTGCTTAGATCACATGCTGTGCATAGATTAGCGAGCAGTACCAGAAGAAGGAGGTGGGATGTGAGAAGGGTCATGAGCAAATAAGTGTCTTAGAACCGCTTGTCCCACTTGTGTATCTGCCTTGGAATGGGTGTCAATGCAGTAATGCTGAGTAAAAGTGTGAATAGAGCTACAAGCAGCTGCCTTGCAAATGGTGTCAAGGGTACATTTGCAATGAAAGCCAGAGTGGCCCCAATGTCTCTAGTAGAGTGGGCCCTTGGCGTAAAAGGCAGAGTCTTTTCAGAGAGTGAGTAACTAACGCTCACCTGATTCCCGCAGAGGCGCCGGTCTTGACTGGGTGAATGCCGTATCTTCAAAGGTGATGTGTAACACACGGTTGGCACTTTGGGCTGGACCTCTGTGCACTGTATGTCTGACTCGAAGAGTAAGATGTCTGCAGATAGAAAATAAGGGATTAATGAACTGGGGTTATTGGGTGCCTCTCTCCTCTTCCCTTTCTCTTCTCCTGTAGAACCCCAAAGGTTAACGCCCTCACCTTAGGTAAGTGAACGCCGAGCTCTCCATCTGCCTCGGGGCAGGGTGCCGTAACCAGTTTCTTCACTGGATAAGGGTGCAGGCCTCTTGACCTCAGAGGACTGCTGTCCGTCGTTAACTGCACGAACGGTAAGTTCTGGGCACTTCAAATGTCTTAAAAGTCTTTTGTAATGATATCTCTTGTTTTGCAGGGTTCCGGCGATGGCGGATGGCGGGCTGATGAGAGTTGAGGATCGAACCCGCGTGAGGAATAGAAGCGCCTCGAAGCACGTAAGTAAGTGCTTGTAGCCTGCTTCACGATGCGCACTAACTGTCCCTTTTATCTTGCAGGTACAAGTTTGGAGCTTTAGAGAAGCTGAAGGGTGCTGGAATACCCACTGGATTCGGCGTGGGAAGGAGTAATGGCACGTGAGTAATAAAGTTGCCCAATGTCTTTAAACGCACCTTCTTTTGTCTTTCAGATGCGGGATGCAGCGCCGAAGGCCTCCGGAGCGTGCAAAGAGCTGGTAAGCTTTTGTCTTTCAGATGCCGGAATGCAGTGCGAAGACCTCCGGAGCATGCGAAGAGTAGGTAAGCCTTTGTCTTTCAGATGCCGGAATGCAGCGCGAGGCGTTGGTGACAGCCGATGGACCAGGTAAGAGATGCGCTGCCACTGAAGACCGTAGTGCTAACCTGTTCTTTCTTTGTCTTTACAGGTGCTGCTGAAGACAGGATTCCAGGATGGTAAGCCTTTGTTCCCTTAGGCCCAGGATCAGAAGCAGAAGACACGATGAGCGTTCTGCTGCAGAGAATGCAGAATAACACAAAGCAAGATTCATCCATCGGGTGTGGTTTAAATAGCCTCCTGTAGTGTTTAGGTGTCTCCTTCCACAGCCACGCCTAGGTAAGAAAAGAGTTCCTGCTTTCCAGAAGAGTTCCAGTGTTCTGAACCTAGGGAGTGGCTCCTGCCCCACCCAACAGGAAAAGTAGTCCCAAACAGAAGAGGATCAGGGGTTCAACTGGCAGGTAAGTAAGCAGCATGGTCTGCTGCAGGTAAGTCCACCCAAGCATTATAAGCCCGGCGCTTCCAGCGCTGGGACTGGGCATCTTTATGAGCCTGGTGCTGGCGCCAGGACAGGGTCCAAAAGGTCCCAATTGGGACTGGCTGGCACTCGGAACCGGGGTTATGGGTCTGCTTCCAAGGGAGTCGGGCAAGTCCTGATCTTTTGGAAGCAGAGATCATGACAGTAACACAGCTGGATACAGTTAATAATCCACTTCGAGATGGCACCCTTAGAGACGCGATCCCCCTCTGTGCCTGTGGCTACGGAGACAAACAGTTGATTTGTTTTCCTGTGCGGTCTGGTTTTATTTACATAGTAGAGGACCGCCCTACACACATCTAGGGTGTGTAGTTTCACCTCAGCCGAGCTTTGCGGGTTCTGGAAGAAAGCCGGAAGCTCGATGGACTGGTTTACATGGAATTTTGATATAAATTTAGGTGAGAACCTAGGGTGTGTACGTAAAACCAGTTTGTCTTTATGGATAGTAAAGAAGGGATCCTGCACTGACAGAGCCTGAATTTCACTGACCCTTCTTATAGAAGTAATAGCTACTAAGAAGGTCGTTTTATAAGTCAGGTGTTTGAGACTGCTTTTATGCATGGGTTTGAAAGGGGGGGCCCATGAGCTTGGCTAGCACCACATTAAGGTCCCACCCTGGTGGTGGGTTTGAAATAGGAGGGTTAAGTCTCTTTACTCCTTCCATGAAGGCTTGAACTACTGGTACTTGCCACCACGAAACCTTGCTATGGGAAGTGGTGTAAGCCGAGAGGGCTGCCAGGTGTACTTTTAGTGAGTTAAAAACCAATCCTGCATCTAACAGGTGGAGCATGTATGTAACAATAGTGGAAGGAGTGCAATCAACTGGGTTGATTTGTCTACTCTGGCACCAGATAACGAACCTTTTCCACTTGTCAAAGTAACAGTGCCTAGTGTTTGGTTTCCTAGATTCCTTTAGGATGTCCATACACCTCTGTGGTAAATTGAGGTGTCCAAACTCTATGACCTCAGGAGCCATGCTGCCAGGTTCATTGATTTGGGTTGCTGGTGCACTGTTTGACCTTGGTGTTGGGACAGTAGGTTGTACCAGGTTGGAAGTTTTATGGGCTCGCACAACGCCATCCTGCGTAGGCGTGGGAACCACGGTTGCCTCGCCCACATGGGAGCAACTAGGACGAGCGTCATCGACTCCCTGTTCATCTTGTTCACCACTTTCCTGATGAGGAGTTGGTGGAAAAGCGTACGCAAACATCCCTGACCAGTTCATCCACAGGGCGTTCCCTTGGGAGTCTGGTTGGGGGAACCTGGATGCAAATCCTGGGCATTGTCTGTTTTCGCTTGTGGCAAATAAGTCTATAGTGGGGAAACCCCACTGAGAGAAGAGATCTTCTACGACCTCTCTGTGAAGAACCCATTCGTGTTCCTCTGGGAGGTAGTCTCTGCTCAGAGCATCCGCTAGGGAATTGAGCTCCCCTGGAACATGTTGTGATGACAGGAAGATGTTCCGTCTGAGTGCCCATATCCAGATTTTTTGGGCAAGCTTGGACAGATTTGGCGAGCGAGTCCCTCCTTGCTTGTTCAGGTAGAACATGGCTGTAGTGCTGTCCGTCCGGATTTGCACTGACAGGTTTAGTAGGTGGGGCTCGAACGCCTGAAGCGCTCTGAATACTGCCAGAAGCTCTAGCAGGTTGATGTGGTTCTTGGCCACTGAGTGAGACCAGAGACCCTGAGCTGTGTGGTGGAGATGGTGAGCTCCCCACCCCGTCAGACATGCATCTGTAGTGACTACTGCCTGTACTTCGGGATCGTAAAAGGGTTTCCCCTGTGTGAGATTTTTCTCTTGTCCACCAGTGAAGGCTTTGTACCAGTGTTGGCTAAACGACCACTAGATCGTCCGACTGACCACTTGCCTGAGACCACTGTTTCGCCAACCATTCCTGCATGGGACACATGCGCAGGCGCGCGTGGGGGACCAGGTAAATGCATGACGCCATCATGCCCAGTAAACGGATTGCTTTGTGTACTGTTATTTGTTGACCGGACTGATAATGCGGAATTTGCAGTAGTATATTCCGAATTCTTTCTTCTGAAGGAAAGGTCAACCCCTCCTGGGTATCCAGGATTGCTCCTAGGAATTGTTTTGAGGTGCTTGGCATTAGGCTTTGCTTCTTCTCGTTGATAGAGAAGCCTAACTCGTGGAGGAGGTCGATAGTCCTTTGAATGTTTGTCCTGCAAATTCTTGGTGTTTCCCCCGTTATGAGCCAGTCGTCCAGATAAGGGTACACTGGGATTGCCTCCCTGCGTAGGTGTGCAGCCGCCACCGCCAGTACCTTGGTGAATACCCTTGGTGCTGAAGCTATCCCGAAGGGCAGTACCTTGAATTGGTAGTGGCGACTGTTCACCTTGAAGCGCAAGTACTCTCTGTGTGCTTGGAACATGGAAATATGAAAATAAGCATCTTTCATATCCAAGGTTGCCATGTAATCCCTCTTTTTTAGGAGGGGGATTACCTCTTGTAGCGTGGTCATACGAAATTTTTGGGGCTTGACATACTTGTTGGCAGGCCGTAAGTCCAATACTGGGCGCATTGTCAAGTCTTTCTTTGGCACAAGGAAGTAAGTTGAATAAATACCCTTGTTTACCTGGTGTCCCGGGACGAGTTCTATCGCGTCCTTTTGTAGAAGAATGGCGATCTCCTCGAGGAGAATCTTCTGATGTTCTAAGGAGTGTACTCTTTGTCGTGGAGGATGCTTCCGGGGACGCTGCAGTAGCTCTATACAATATCCCGTGGATACTGTTGACAGCACCCATCTGTCTGATGTGATCCCTTCCCAAGCCTGGGTGAAGTTTGAAATGCGTCCCCCTACTGGGGTTGCGTGAGAAGGGACCCTGAACTGAGCGTCACTGCTTTGGTGGAGGCGTGCCGCCTCCCTTGCTGGGGCTGCCTCTGCCTTTACCACGACTTTTCTTATTACCTCTGCCGTAACCCTGGGTAGACTGTTGGTTGTTGTTCCACTGTGTACCCTGCCCCTGGGAATAGTTAGATCCTCTCTGGGAATTTTGGCCGCGTGGGCGACGAAAATTACTATTCCCTCTCTGGTTAGGGGGTTTATTGGTTAACTGGCCAAGGGATTTGAGTGTCTCGTATTCGTCATTGGCATTTTTCCGTGCGTCTTCGACCGCCTTACCAAACAGATCGGCTTCCACCGGTTTGTCTAACAATGATGCCTGAGTTTCTGCCTTAAAACCAGACTGCCGTAACCACGCATGTCTCTTGATAACAGTACCTTCTGCTATCAATCTGCCTGCGTTGTCCGCGGCGTCGAAGGTCGCTTTCAAAATGCAACCAGACACGGCTCTACCCTCTGCGGAAATCCGAGCTAATTGGTTCTTTAATGGTTCAGGAGCAGAGGCTATGAGAGCCGCGACTTCTTTCCACTGATGGCAGTTGTAGCTGGCCAACAGGGTGGTGGAGTTATAAATCCTTGCTTGATAGGCGGACGTTGAGGCTACCTTCCTGCCGAAACCGTATAGTTTTTTGCTCTCCTTGTCGGGAGGAGCTTCTGACGAAGACAAGGGTGTGCCAGCCCTCTTACGAGTGTTGGTGACAACTAGGGAGTCTGGTTTCAGATGTCCTCTTATATAGAGAGGGTCAGACTGTGCTGCCCTGAAAAGTTTTTCAACCCTGGGATTGACTGCTCTGATGAGGTTTGGGTTCACCAGGGACGGATCTATTCTACGCTGAATGGATTTAAGGATAGGGATTGTCTGGGCAACAGGCCTCCTTTCTCCCACTAACCCTTCAGCGAAGTCCCTTTCCTCCTGTACACCGTGGGTGTCAATGTGGACATGTTCTGCTGCACGAGCGAGAACCTCATTTAGGAGTGGTTGGTTATCGACCGGGGAGTCGGTAACCGGGGCTTCGTTCTCTACCGGGAAATCTACTCTGTATGTTTCCGGGTCATCCTCTTTTTCCTCCTGGTCCTCATCATCCCCATAGTAGCCCGTCCCGGTTTGCTCTTCTATCAACCCAAATTCTTGGTCTTCACAAAGGGAAGCCTCTCCTTGATACTGTGAGTATGGTCTTGCGTAAGGTTGTACCTCGAAGGGTTCGGACCTCATCGGAGTTTCAAACCGGGCCTTCTTACTCGGGGGGATAGGATCAGTAGAGCCTGAGGGTGTGGCCCCTTGTGGATCATACGAGAGGAAATGTTCTGGATTTTTATCATAAAAATCAGCCAAAGAAGACATTCTTGACATGACCCTATCTATGTCTTCACTGGACCATTTTTTGGAACTGGGAATGACTCTCTCAGCAAGTCTATAGGATTTATCTTGAGTAGCTTTGCTGGTTGTGGACCTATCAGCAGACCTGGGCTTGTTTGTCTGTTTAGGGGGGGTGGAGTGTTTCACAGGTGTGGAAGAATGTACAGGTAGTTTCTTCTGCTGTTTTCCCCCCTCCCCGTGCGTAGAAAAATGTTTTCCCTGTCCCTTAGTGCTCCGGAGTTCTTCGACGCCTGGCGTCGAGGATTGGGAGAGGTGTCCCTGTCCTTCGAGCGTAGGGCCTCGCTGGCTTTAATTGCGGGCTCCGACTCATGGAGCGCGGCCTGGGGGTGGAAGTCGTCTTCGTCTTCCTACGATCGAACTTCTGTTAGCCTAGGGAGCGAGGCACTCTTGGCAAGAGTGGATGATTGCCTGGAGTCATGCGGCGATCTTGATCGAGAGCGGCCAGAGGACACCAAATTGGACCGTTCTGTCCGTGCCTCTTTCCGAGAACTCGACGTTGTCGAGTCTCGGTTGGACTTAGTGTGTTTAGTGTGTGTAGTATGTGAAGCGCTTGTGTCGCTGGGGGCCTTCCCCATAGCCGCCCTGCCGGACGACCTTCCGAGGTCGGGGACCTGCGCCCGGCTGTCTTTCGACGCCGTAATGCCCTCGCCGTCCGAAAGTACGGCGTCGCTGCCATCGCTGAAGGCGCCCTCCGCTGCCATGGCCGCCTGCCTGGCGTGGTGGGCCCAACGCTTCGTCGAACGGTCCTTAAGTGTCTTAGGTTTAAACCTACTACACGCTCTGCAGTTCGCTTCGGGGTGGTCCCTCGGCAAGCAGAGATTGCACGTGGCATGCCCGTCGACCCAAGGATATTTGCGATTGCACTTGGGGCAGAATTGAAAAGGGGTACCCTCCATACACACCTTGAGGCAGCGGGCTGTTAAGTGTAGGAAATGTATAAGGTGTACCTATATACCAAGAGTGTAGAGTATGTACCACCCCCCACTCTCCCTACTTGCAGGGCCGAGGCCAGCGGCCTACCAGGCCCGGGCCGAGGCCAGCGGCCTTCCGAGGCCCAAATCCGTCGTGCAGCAGCCGACGGTCGATTTCTTCTCCAGCCGGCGTCGAGTGTCGAAGTTCGACGTTGGGGTGGGGAAGGATGTCAACAGATTATTATTTTAAATTTTAGCAAAAGTATGGCTAAGGCCAGGGGACTCCGCAAAATGCTTCCGACCAGTATGGCGGAAAAAAACAATCTGAGGATCCTAGACGCGTGAGGGATCTTGGGTACAGTTGACGTCACACTAGGGATAGTATTACTGGCACGCCCTGTGTCGACGTCCATTTTCGAGTTTTGAAAAACAAACTGTAATACTCTGCAGCTTCCACTAGATGTCGGCCTATGCACAGCATGTGATCTAAGCAGATTCCACAAGCCTCAGAAATATAATTACAATTTTACAAAGATACAGATATATACAAGAGCAAAGGGTGATTACACTTACTAAATCATTAATGCCTGAGAGGAAAGTGGAGAAAGCGAGCATGTATGGCAATGGGTTAGTGATTGTTGTGGCATAGCCAAGCGCGGGTGTTGCGCATGAAACTGTTGTAAGATTGCTCCCTTCTTAGCTCAACTGGTAGAGCGTTCCAATGCTGGGCTGCTTTTACAGGGAAGCGGTTTCCACCTGTTTTATGTAAGCAGAATCTGGGAATTTGGAGACAGTAGGAATATACATAGTAGATGACATGCATTGCGTATCGTAATAGCATTTCTGATGATTGTATCTGCTTAGATTCACATGCTGTGCATATGGTCCGACATCCAGTGGTAACCGCGGAGTATTGCATCTTGTCTTTCGGGGACCGAAAGGAGATATCGGCATAGGCATGTCTATAACACTGTCCCTATCGTGACGTGTGTAGTACCCAAAATCCCTCACGCGCCGAGGTCCCTCCAATTGTTTTTTTCTGCCATGAGGGAGCCCAAGGCTATAGTGAGTGAGTAGATAAAGAGAGAAAGTAGTAAGAAGTGTATGTTCCTTCCACCCCAAGTGGGGCGATACGGAGGGCGCATGTGAATCTAAGCAGATACAATCATCAGAAATGCTATTACGGTAAGTAATGCATGTCTTCTGATGTTTGTTAATCTGCTTAGAATCACATGCTGTGCATAGACTAGCGAGAGCACCCAGAATTGGAGGTGGGTTGTGAGAAGGAACAGTAGAGAAAAGATGTCTTAGTACTGTTGTCCCGACTGAGAATCAGACCTAGAATGAATGTCTAGGCAATAGTGTTTTGTAAAGGCGTGTACAGAACACCAGGTTGCCGCTTTGCAAATGGACTGAAGAGGAACATTTGCAATTAATATTATGGATGCCCTATTGCCTCGAGTAGAATGTGCTCTAGGCTTGAAGGGCAGTTCTCTCTTAGCAAGAGAGAAACATAGTGAGATGCATTCGACAATCCACCTTGAGATAGCTGATTTAGAGGCAGGATCCCCTTCTCTACCAGCTGCCACTGAAACAAAGAATTGTTTAGTCTTTCTTAGTGGTTTAGTTTTCTCCAGGTAAAACATGACTGCCTTGCGCACGTCTAGTGTGTGAAGGCTTCTTTCGGCCATGTTAGTAGGGTTCTGGAAGAAAGTGGGTAGTTCAATTGACTGGTTCACATGGAACTTTGAAATAAATGTAGGTGCAAACCTGGGATGTGTGCGCAGAACTACCTTATCTTTGTGGACTGTAACAAAGGGGTCTAAAACAGAAAGAGCCTGTAGTTCGCTAACCCTTCTGATAGCAGTGATAGCCACTAGGAAGGCTGTTTTATATGTCAGATCTTTCAGAATTGATTTATGCATAGGCTCGAAGGGAGCTCCCATGACCCTGGTTAAAACCACATTCAGATTTCACCCAGGAGCTGGGTGAGAGATGGGAGGATAAATCCTCTTAACTCCTTCCATAAAGGGTTTAATCGCCGGTATCTTCCACCACGATACCTTTTGCTGTGATGTGGTGTAGGCTGACAAAGCAGCCAGATGAACCTTTAGGGAATTAAAGACTAACCCAGAGTCCAACAGGTGGGTTAGATACAACACAATGTGTGAGGGTGCGCAATCGATAGGATGGACTCCCTTGGAATTGCACCAGAAGACGAAACTTTTCCACTTGCTAGCATAGCAATAACGTGTATTAGGTTTCCTCGCTTCCCAGAGTATGTCCATGCACCTCTGAGGGAGTTGCAAGTATCCAAACTCTATGATCTCAGGAGCCAGGCTGCTAAGTTCAGGGTTTGGGGGCACGGGTGTAGGTTTTCCCCCCATCCCGAGACAACATGTTGTACGGGCAGGGCAGCTTGCATGGTGGGGAGAGGGACATTTCCATCAGGTGAGCGAACCAGGGTTGGCGGGCCCACATGGGGCCACTAGTATCATGGTAACTGGTTCCTGGTGCATCTTGTTGAGAAGGGGAGTTGGGGGGTGGGGGAGAGCGGACACAAATTTCCCCGACCATGTTATCCAGAGACCGTTCCCTTTGGACCAGTTCTGGGGGTACCTGGAGGCGTAGTTTTGGCATTGGGCGGTCTCCTGAGTAGCGAACAGGTCGATCTCTGGGAACCCCCATTCTGCGAAGACGCTGGATACAATGTCTTTGTGCAGTCCCCATTTGTATTCTTCTGGCAGAGGAAAATCTCTGCTGAGTACATCTGCTAGAAGATCGAGTTCCCCTGGAACATGTTGGGACAACAAAAACATCTTGTGTTTGAGAGCCCATATCCAAATGTTTTGGGACAGCTTGGATAGCCCTGGAGAGTGAGTGCCACCCTGTTTGTTCAGGTAATACATTGCTGTAGTGCTGTCGGTTAAGATTAGCACCGTCTTCCCTTGCAGTTGTACCTGAAAGGCTTTCAATGCTTTGAACACTGCTAATAGCTCCAGTACGTTTATATGATTGGACGCTACTTGAGGGGACCACACTCAGTGTGCTGTCTGCTGAAGCAGGTGAGCCCCCCCACCCTGTGAGAGATGCGTCTGTTGTGAGAGTGGCTTCCACTGCAGGGGTGGTCAAGGTTTTCCCCTTCAGGAGGTTTTCCCTCGACCACCACTGCAGAGAGAGAACGAGGGCTGGCGGGCGAGACAACTACCAGATCTTCCCATTGTCCGCTGGCCTGACACTACTGGCTGTTGAGCCACTCTTGCATGGGATGCATGCGCAGCCGCTCATGGGGAACCAAGTATATACATGACGCCATCATCCCTAGCAACTGCATGGCTTTGCGTACCGTCACTTCTCGACTGGCTACATATTGAGGAATCTGAGAGAGCATGTTCTGAATCCTCTCGCTGGAGGAGAAGACGAGAGACTTCCGTCCGAATTAGTGTCCCCAGAAATTGTTTTACTTGGCTGGGGACTAGGCGGAACTTCTTTTAGTTGATTGAAAAGCCCAGGCTGAAGAGGAAATGTACTGTATTTTTGGGTGTTCGAAAAAAGAGTGTTGAACGAGTCCCCTGTAAAGAGCCAGTCGCCAAGGTAAGGGTAAACCGGGATTGATAGTCTGCGCAGGTGTGCTGCTGCCACTGCCAGGATTTTGGTAAATAGCCTTGGCACCGAGGCGATGCCGAAGGGGAGTACTTTGAACTGGTAGTGTTTGTCCTGGATCATGAACCTTAGGTATTTTCTGTGCGCTGGCAACATTGAAATATGAAAGTATGCATCTTTCATATCCAGGATCACTTCTTGTAGTGTTACCATGCAAAACTTCTGGGGTTTTATGAACTTGTTCGCTGGACGCAGATCTAGAACAGGACGCATGCTAAGATCCTTTTTGGCTACAAGGAAGTACACTGAATAAATACCCTCGTTTACCTGAAGAATAGGGACAGCTTCTATGGCGTCCTTTCCCAGCAGTGCTTCCACCTCTTGAATCGGGATCTTTAGATGGTCCGGTGAAAGGCGCCGTGAGCACGGCGGTCTGAACTGTGGAGGTCAGGCAATAACCGTGGGCGACCGTCTTAAGACCCTCTGGTTGGAGATTATCCCCTCCCATGCCTCGAGGAAAGATGTTAATCGCCCCCGACCAGGGAGGCATGGGAGGGGACCTGGACTTGGTGGTCATTTCTGACCCGAGGCCGTGGCTCCTCTGGGATTGGGGCCTCTGCCTCTACCCTTGCCGCGTTTGACCCCTTGAGGGATAGTAAGCGAGTTTCCAGATGTTTGGTTATTGTTGAAGCTGCCCGTTCCGTAGTTTTGACCGGCACGAGCTTGTCCTCGAAAGGACCGCCGAGAGTTATTACCCCTCTGGGATGAGGGTTTTTGTGTAATTTGTTGCAGAGACTTTAAGGTCTCATGCTGCTTCTTGGCTGTTTCCAACGCTTCATCAACTGCCTTCCCAAAGAGGTTAGACTCTTCGATGGGCATATTAATGAGGGAGGCCCGAGTTTCAGGTCTAAACCCCGATGTACGCAGCCATGCGTGTCTCTTCAGAAGAGTCCCTTGTGCAAGGGCTCTGCCAGATGTTTCTGCAGTATCCAGGATGTTTTTCACCACATTCTGGTTAATCAGTTTTCCTTCCGCAACAATGGCGAGATAGCTTGGTCCTGGCCAGCTCCGGGACCTCCTGAAGGCCTTCCTGGAGGAGGTTCCACTGGGCATCGGCATAGCTTGCTAATGGTGTAGTATTATTAACAGCCCGAATGGTATATGCCGCTGCTGACGTGACACGTTTGCCTAGGGCATACAATCTTTTAGACTCCTTGTCCGGAGGTGATTCTCCAGTGGCAAGGTGTACCCCTGCCCTCTTACGAGTAGTGGTCACCACCAGTGAGTCCGGGATGGCATGCCCCTTGATATATAGGGGGTCGGAAGGAGATGGCCGAAATAATTTTCCGACTCTCTGGTTCACGGCCCTTGTCTGAGCAGGTGTGACTAAAGATGGAGCTATCCGCCTCTTAACAGAGTTAAAGAGGGGAATGGATTGACTTGCGGGAGGTTTTTCCTTAATGTCTTCCACAAAATCCTGCTCTGGCAAAGCCTCTTCAGTGGTAATTTTGAAGAATTCTGCTGATTTTTTCAATATGGTGTTGAAAGCTACCTGGTCATCCACAGGGGAGGCCTGGCGAGGAAGTGGAAGGAGGAGAATCGACGCACAAAATATCAGAGTCCTGATCTTGATGTGACCAAGGATCCTGTGCTTCTTGCTGGGTTTCCTCCCAGTTCTCCGTAGTCTCTTGTTGATCTTCTCCGTAATTATCCAGAAAAGAGGATTCCTCTTCTTCAGTATAAATGTCCCTGTATGTGCCCATGTGGGCCACGTCTTCCTGTTGGAAAGCCTGAGGCTGCACATCTTGTATTTGAAGGTTAGGGTATACTGAGCCTTTTTCTCGGCCGAGGCTAGTCAGCAGAACTGAATCTGTTCCAGCCGATCCATGCATCCCTCGAATTTTTCAGTAGTCCATTTCGAGGACATAAAAGGGCCTAGGTGGGGAGAAACAACGTTCTCCGCCCTTTGGCGTCAAGAGGAACTTCTCAGGGTGTCAGAGAGGCTCTTGACTATCCACGTAAGAGTCACTGGAATCGCGGCCCTAGTCCGTCGAAAATCTTTCCGCAGCCTGGCCCATAACTTTCTGCAGGACCGGGGTAAGGCCCACCGTCGCTGCAATCCTACCGATGCTCTTCCTGATAGTAAACGAATCGTCGTGGGACAAAGCCTCAGACGATGTAGCGGTAGCCGAAACGCTGTCAATGGCACCAGAAGGCCCAGCGGTCGGAGTGCCGGGTAGAGGCCTAGTCGTAACTTTCGGGCCTAAAGAGGCCTTGTAAATGGTCGAAGTTTCGGAATCCAAAACTTCGGCACGTGTAGATTGGGGAGTAGCGCCCTTATTAATTTTTGTTGGCCCAGTCGTCATGTGCTGTTGCAGATGCGGGGAAGGCTTTGGATCTACACAATCCAAGGGAATCGTCTAAATTTTCGACAGACCCATTGGCGCTTTCGACTTTTTCGGCGAAGGCGTCTAAGATGGCGTAGGGGGTTGTGTGTTTAGTGCGATGTTTATGTACGCCCTTGTCGCTGGGTGCAGTCCCTGTAGCAAGACCAAAGTCGAGCCTGGAAGGGTCGGGGACGGGTGTGGCAGACCTAGAAGTGTCCAAGGTCTATAACATCCGCATTGGACGTTTGGTCATCCGAAGTACCCTCGTCACTTTCGTCCTTCCAAGCATATCTGACCCTACACTTAGGGCAGAATCTAAAAGGAGTCCTTTCCATAGCCAAAGGGAAGGATGGGCAGACCAAAAGGGAAAGAAGTGGAATGGAGGAAAGACATAACAATATGGCCACCCCGAAACCATTCTCGCTACTGTATAGGTCGACCAGAGGGCCCGACCATGTGGAAATCCGGCTGCCGGATCTTAGGCGGCAAGACCACTGCCGTAGACGATTCCTCTGTAGTCTTCGTCAAAGATGTTCTTATTAGGCTAAATGACTTAGAGGTATAAATCGAAAATTCGGTAAAGATAAACAATGTCTCTAGTAAGAGCTCTGCTGTAGGGCGACCAGTTAGCTGGGCGGAAAAAAACAATCTGAGGGACCTCGGCGCGTGAGGGATTTTGGGTACTACACACGTCACGATAGGGATAGTGTTAGACATGCCTATGCCAACGTTCCCTTTCGGTCCCCGAAAAACAATAAGCAATACTCTGCGGTTACCCCTGGATGTCAGACCATATGCACAGCATGTGATTTTGAGCAGATTAACAAAGCATCAGAAACAATTTATCCCCTTTCACCTTAAAACTAACAATTCTGTTACAGTGACAAGCTAACCTTTAATGGCTGGTGGCAGTGATACCTTGTATTAATTTGGTGCACCTTTACCGCGGGCTGTGTTCACAATGGCCCTCGTCTTCTTTTTTCGAAGTTTTAATGTTTGTCGTTTCTTGTTCCTTCCTCTGACATCCAGGGCGGGAAATTCCTTTGTGTGATTTTTGTCTTCGGGGGAATCCTCTGGACTCCCCACCCAGGCTCCAGTCTGTGAGAGCAGGAAGTGAGGGATGAATCCAAAACTCCACAGCCCTTTGTCTTACATCTTGCTTGAATGCGGACAAATCCCAGAGGGGGGGGCTGGCTGTCCTGATTGGACAATCAGAACACCCCTTCTTGTAAAATGCTGGTAGAGAATGCAGAGGTTGTGTTGTAATCCCTGATAAATACTGTGAACCTGGAAGCTGAAGAAAAGTCTACCATTGGAACCAAAATGAAGAGTAAGATGAAGGAAACAGCTGAGACAATTTCCAGGCACAGGAGAGCCTGCTTTGTAACTGGAACCTGCTGCAGCCCTTCCTTCCAATCGAGCTGGGGACTCTGAAAACGACGACCCTGACCCAGAGCCTAGTGAGACCGACTGGACTCAAGAAGACCTGCATTTTGAGCCATCCCACGCGTTGCTGCAATACCCTGGGACCTCAAGCCATCGTGCAGTGCACAGTCTTTCGGATTACGAATCTCGCTGAAACTTCGTGGGCATCCTGGTGGATCTCCAGAGACACAAATCAAGTCCGAAAAGTCGCCTCACCAGAGTGCCAGACCTTTAAAATGAGAATTCAACCGCGATTTACCGTCTTCTTCTGTGCTCCTTGAAAAGGTGCCAATTCCGCAGAACCGCATTCTGCCGCGAGGGAAACCTTGCCTAGTGTCTTCTTCATCGATCTGTGCTGCAAAGTCCCTTCTGAGGTCTTGTTTTCAGTCTCCACGACAAGGAAGCCACTGACTGGGTATTTGGCTGCAGACCCTGAAGTTCTCCTGCTGCAAAATCTTCAAAGCCGAGGTACTGAGTTGGCTTTGGTATGTACTTACCTTAAGCCTGTTAGGATTTTTGTGTTGCTGTCGTTTGTTTTCTTTGATGTGGAGGCCTCTCATCCAGTGCACGCAGTCCCACTGCTAGAATCCTGCTAGGGTGTCTTCTGCAAAGCCCCTGGACCCTCTTCTAACCCTAGAAGTAAAGTACTCACCTGTTTGCCCAGAACTGACTCATGCTCCGAGAATAAGGGAAAGCCTTTCAAGGGATTGGGCCTTTTGCCTAGAAAAGAAAATAAGTGTTTAAAAGTTACTTACTTGTAAAGAGTTGGTTGGTAACTAATTCTAAGAGTGAACAGTTTTTTTTTTTATTTACTTGTTTGCAATCAAAAAACAATTTGATTTTTACAAGACGTTGTTTCGTATAGGAAAACTTTTTACAAAATGAGTAGTATCAGTATAAAAGACAAGGAGAAGCAGAAGAAAAAGAAAAGAAAGAAGCAAAACCAGAAAGCAAGATGCTCGAAAAACACATTGTGTCCAAATTTACAGGAAACATCAAAATTTGTTTAGTCACACTCGGTTAATTTACATGTTCTGGTTTAGACTCAGTGCTGCTTCTAAAATCTTAACTGCCGCTGTTGACCACTTGGTTTTATCTCCTGCGATCAGACGGCACCACCATGTGTTTTCCTCTCGAAGGGATACATCGTGCATCAGAGGCAGCAAGTAGGCATCATGCAAAAACGCGGTTTTGGTGCAAGACAGAACTAAGTGTCTTCTGTCTTGCACCAAGTCTTAATGTTTCCACTGTTTCTGGATCCGAACAAAGTCTACAAGTTCGTGCTTCAGTTTTCGTACGAATGGCTATAATTTCCTGCGTTGGAAGTTGATGGAATCTTATTCTCATAAAAGTTTTCTGCATTTTTTTATTAGGGAATTTTATGCAATAGTTCATCGGTTGATTACGTTTGTTTGTTGTTACTGGTAAATGAGCCAATAGCTTATTTCCTATTGCTTTCTCACCGGTTTGGATCCAATCTTCTTGTGCTATTGTTTTCTTGATTTTGTTGGGGTTCAGAATGAGGTCTTCAGATGAGCAGGCCAAATCTGATAGTTTTTTTGTGAGTTTTTGTTCCAGTTATTTAAGGCCCTGCAACAGCCTTGGCGGAGTTCGATCTGGACCAGCTTGTAGATCGGGAGGGCATCTGGAAGAATGATTTTCCGAAAGAGTCTCATCTGACTTTGGTCGACTGATGCTTGGAATGACAGTTACAAACGCTCTTACTGATCTTGAATGTGTGATGCACTATTCTTAAAAGTATGGTTAACCTCTTTTCTTCCTTAGCAACGGTTTTGCCAGTCTAATAGAAAGTAGATGTGAAGGTATTTTTCTCTCTCTTGTGATTAGGTTGTGCCTCTTCCCAAAAGTAAAGTGTTGGTTTCACCAGATTAGTCCTTTGAGGGTAATTGTACGAGTGTCCTCCAACTGGGTCTTGCGTCCCCTGACTTGCTGTTAGCCTGTCCAGAATAAATCTGTTTTAGGTTGTTGCCAACCTAGAATAACTGAGTCATTCAGTAAAGTGTGACATTGGGTTTTACTTTCCTCTTCATTGTAAGAGGAAAACAAGTATGTGGGTTTTACTTACCTCGAGTTAGCTGTATACCATACAAAATAATTTACAAGAGTTACTGCTTACCTCAATCTGGGGTTCCCGGATTTCAAAAGCACCTGTAATTACATCCTTAGGTTTTACTCATCTAGTATAACTTATCACAAAAGTAGCTATAGGTTTTTACTGCACCTAGAATAAGTGTTCCACTATTCACCAAAAGTATATTGTCCAGTTGACTAAGTGATTTGTACTGAGAATCATACAACTGGAAGGGTCCACTGCCCTTGCATTACTGAACATAATTGCAAAAAGTAACCATTGGTTTATAGTCCTCAAGAATAGGCCTGACCTATACTGAATGTGTATGAAAAGGTTTTGACTCCCCTAGAACTACTGTTAGGTACTTCAAATAAAGTCTATACTTGGTTCTGTGTACTTTCAAGTATAGTGTTGTGTTTTTATACTGTGATTTCATGTAATGTTTTAGTGCTTACTTACCCCTAGATTTATCTGGGCCTACCTGCATTTAAATAAATCCTTTATGTTTACAATACAAAGTGTTTCAATGTTCCTTTGGATCATTTGTATGACAATTTCACTTGTACTGATTTTACAACCCTCTCTCCCCCCTAAAATGAGCCTGGCTGCTCTATGCTACCATGAACTCAGGTGGTACAGCCTTATACTAAGAGTGGAGTCTTCTACTGCGTCAGTTAAATGGTTTTACTAAGCCCTTAGATGGACTTTAGAAAAACAGTCCTAACTAGTTCCACATATGGTAGTGTGGGGAAGTCCCGGTAAGACTGGCTGGAGCCTTCCTAATGAATATGTTGTGGGTACACCTGTGGGGTGGGACCTGGGTGAATGGAGTGTGTGACGAATACACAGTTCATGTTGTGGGTGTCTAGTATCTGGTGGTTGACACAATGACTGCCACAGCCCTGCCCGAAACTGGTATGAATACAGTGTGGAGTGCTGAATGGCCGAGTGCTTGTCCGAATCCACATTCCGTGTTGCGAGTGTCTGGATGTTTGGTTGCCCGAGTATGACCCAGCACAGTGAATGGGAGATCAACAGTAGATCTGGTGGCCTCTCACTGACGGAAATAGTTTAGAAGCTTAAGTTGATGCTTGATGCTCATCCTTGAAGCCCGCTGGAAGATGAAGAATTGCTGCTGCTTTCCTTCGCCAATGTGAAAGCTGCTGTGTCTGTCAAGGACTGATTCAAGAGAAGACCTGGCTAGGAGACCTTTTCCCAAGCTACGAGGGACCATCGTGCAACAGCTGATCTTTGCCATAGCTCCCCTGGAAGCCAGACCCTCGAAAGTCTGCCGACCGGAGAAGGGGACCGCAGCAGATTCACAAAGTGAAGCTCCCAGACATTGAAGTTTGTCGCCAACCAGAGCCGCAGTGCTCGTTTGCCTAAAGAACATTGAAACAAGGACTCCCTTGCCGATCGTCGTTGACCGTTTTCGTCCTGCCGGAGAAAGTCAAGCCCGCCGACGACCAAGGAGAATCCACCGGTGGGTTTCCTGCCACTTGAAGACCGCAGAGACGCGGAGGACTCGACGCCCTTGCTGGGCCAAAGTTCTTCATTGATTCCTTGCGGCAACAAGCACTCGTCATCGAGGTGCAACGCACGCCTCAGCTTTCAGGACGTATTCGACCGATCCTTAATGAGCACTGCAAGAAGCAAAGCTGCTGCTGCCGCAACGACAGTGTTCACCCTTTTTTCTCATGGGATCTCGATGATCCATGGCTCCTGCCTTAGAGGGAGCTGCTCAAGAAGGATCTGTCGACAACCCGACGTCGAACTCGGCTATTCCCGGTACATTGGGATGTAGAGCTGTTATAGAAGGAAATAAGACTCAGACAATATATGGACTGGGCTTGTAGAAGATCTTTATTTACAGGTTGCCCAGGTTGGGGGGTAGGGGGGAATCCTCATATAGAAATGTGCCTAGTGGGCCCAGTATTCTGTCTACTGTTTTAACCAACCTGCTTTCCTCCTATGTCTATTGTTGATTCACTTTATTAACTGATTTGTATGACATTTGAACTGAGGATAGTTGATGCATTTGAATGGAATCAAGAGTAATTGTGGTACCACATTGAGACTGTATATATTTACCATTTTAGAATTGCTGGAGCACAAAGTGAGTTATTGTATGTGTACATAATCAAAGCCTTATTTATATAAAGACCGTTTTCACAACAGTGTGTGGACATTCCTTTGTGGGTGCTTGGGGACTACACTGTACTTAAGAACCAGCCCGCATCACCTCCTGAGAGCTAAGCCTTGGTTTCTCGACCACAATACCAATATAGAGGAACTTGGCTGGGGTGCTCTGTGCTTCGACTCTGCCATATAGAGAGCAGGAGTACAGACTCCCCCCTTCGGTGCTTTACAACCTGGGCCTTCACAGAGAGGTCGGATCCCTGGTCTTGCTTGGCCTTCTCAGTCACGGATAGGCCGGACACCGTACCCTGCTTGGCCTTCTCTGGATTCTCCCTCAGCTGCCCCAGGGTAGCCGACTTCCTCTTGTACAAAGAACCAGAGTGGTGACTGGAGATCGATGCGGATGGGGATGACGATTGGGCCCTGACCGTCGCGGGACCCGCAGCAGCGGCGAACCAGACTGAAGCGGACTGGCAGTGCTTGTTAAGCAAGATTGAGCGCAGTACCCTTTGGGTGCACTACAACAATCCTGACCTCCTGGCAATAGGAACCCAACCTTTGGTAAAAAGTCTGTACTATACAGGTTGGTGGTGTGGTCGAGTAGCCAGGCTCATCTCAAGAGGGGTCAATGTGAGCTGTAGGGGAGTTACACCAATTCACAGTGACAAGTATTCAAATAAACCTTTACACACAAGGTTTCTTGATTAAACAATTTATTTAACAGTCAGTTTGAATAAGCCTTCTTCAGAAGGGAGAAATATAAAGCAACACACAAATGCACTTCAAAAACACACACTCTTAGTTTTCTAAAATCAGCAAATGCCCATTGGGGATAGCCCACAGACACTACCTACACCCTCAGGTGACTTCAATAGTTAGGGTGCTGGGGATATTAATAGGGGATATTAATATATCACTGTTGCATTTAGAATATTATTGAGAGGAGTGTCGAAGAAAAGAGGTTTCAAAATAAGACAAGTGTTCACACAATTATTCATAATCAGGTACGTACTTTAAAAAAAAAAACCCATTGCAAAGTCAATTAACTCTTTCCTAGAAGGAAGGCACAAATGCATAAGCAGAGGAGAGAAGAGTCATTCAGGGAGCCAGGCCAGCCAATGTTAAGTGAGCAAAAGTTAAGGTGAACTGAAGCACTTCTTGCAGGCAAGTAAAAATCTTGCACAATGTTTTAGAAGTCTTTGTAGAATAAGAACTCAAAGTAGGGCAACACACTGACTAGGCTTGTAAGGTAAAGAAGCCGTTTGCAACCCTAGAGATGCAACCAAGACAAGTCTGGAACGAGGACAAGGGAGGTTACACAACAAGAGGTAAGTTCACTTAGACTGTACAGTACCTTTAGGGTGAAATAAAGTGCAGCAGATGGCTTCTGTTCCTGTGCAGCTCTGCAGATCCAGGTGTTCCTGGGCCTCAGTCGTGGGGACAAGAGGGATGACTTCTGGGGACTCCTGCACTGAAATGGGACGGTCACCGACCGCAAGCAGCAATCTTCAAAGAAGTGGCACTTCGGTGTTTCAGCTCCTCACGTCTACCGCAAATAGCAACACTGCGGTTCCTGGCTGTCGACATGGGCTTTCCTTGCATCTGGGGTCCAGCACTCTGTTGAGGGGGCTCAGGCTCGGTCAGTCCGGCTGAGTCCGGAGGATCATCCTGGAGTTATTGGCCAGCTTAAAAGCAACGCAGACGATCTGGTGTTCTTCTCCCCGACTATACGGTTATAGCAGCGACTGCAGTGAAAACAACCAGCTACGAGAGGATGTCCAGGTGGCTTACTTTGGAGTCGATTGGTCCCACCAACTCAAAGGCAGAAGTCTTCTTTGCAGGGCTTCTCTAGTCAAAGTGAATTCGGAGCTTCAACACAGCAGCAGGGCTTCACCAGGCAAACCAACAGTCCAGGAGTTGCAGCAAGCGTCTCCAAGTTCTTCTTCATATTCCTTCGTCCAGTGGTTGACTCTGCCTTCCAAGCCAAAAAGCCCTGCCTTTTATGCAGGTTTCTCCCATTAATTCCAGCCTAGCTGTCAGTCACCCAGCAGGGTGGCTGTCCTTGGCGGACAGCCAGCCGAACAATCACCTAGGAGTGCATTCCTGTCTCCTAGGAGACTAAGCACAGGGATTTTCGGGCACCTCCCTCGCTTCCTGCCCCCCGTCAGACACCCTGGAGCCAGAGGCGGACTTCACTCATGAATTCTGCCAAAAGGCGGAACGAACAAAGGGACCAAACCTGGTTTGGCGCGCAGAGTAAATGGACCTTTCCAAAAAGAAATGGCGAAAAAAGAAGACCAGGGCCATTTTGACAAAAATGGTACCCTTGGGTGCCTCACTGCAGCTGCAAACGCAGCACGCGGTAGAAGCACACCCCGGTAGTTAAAAGTAATGCCACCAGCCATTCATCGAGGAAAGGTTAACATAAAAATGTTACATGAGAAGCTAGCCAAAGGGGATAATAAGTAAGCCCTACAGCACCCTACTGTAAGATAGTGTGTGCTGGGTCTAGAAATTTACAAATATAAGTAAAGTCAATTTCACTTCACTGCTCTTGGATGTAAAGACTGGAGAGGGGTGTCTGTACTCCTGCTCTCAATATGGTGGAGGAGAGGCACAGAGGACCCCAGCCATAATTCTGTATTTGGTAAACGTGGGCAAGCAATCAAGGCCTAGGTTCTCAGGAGGTGATGCTGGCTGGTTCTTCAGTACAGTGTAGTCCCCAAGCACCCACAAAGTAATACCCGCACACTGTATTAGTTAAAAAACAGTCTTTATACAAGTAAGGTTCAGGGTTATATACACAATCACAGTAACTCACTTTGTGCTCAGTTAATCTACAATGGCAAATATACACAGTTCTAAGTGGTACCACAATTATCAGATTTCATTGAAGTGCATCAACTGTACTCTGGTCGAATGTCACAAAAAACATTTAATAAAACGTAACCAACAAAAAACATAGGAGGAAAGCAGTTGGTTAGAACAATTGGCAGAATACTGGCCCCTACCACTAGACACAGTTCTGTGTGGAGATTTCCCCCCCCCCCCCTCTCTCCCGGGAAACCTGTAAAATAAAGATACTAAAAGCCCAGACCATAGTCTTGTTTCCTTCTACAATGTTTCTACCACCCCAATGTACCTGGAATAGCAGAGTTCGACGACAGGTTGTCGACGGATCCTTCTTGAGCAGCTCCCTTTAAAGCAGGAGCCAAGCATCGTCGAGATCGTACGAAGAAGAGGGTGAACAACAGCGGTGAGGTGGCAGCTCTGGTCCTGGCGGTGCTCGTCGACGGTCGGTTGCGGAAGTCCTGCAAGGAAGAGGCGTGTGAGGCACCTCAGTGACAATAGTTTAGGACCGCAAAGAGTTTGTGAAGAACTGTGGTCCAGCAAGGGCGTCAAGTCGTCCGGCGTCTCTACGGTCTTTGGGTGCTGGGAAACCCACCGGGAGATGCTCCTCGGCGCGTAAATGGCTTGGCCTTCTCCAGCGGGATAAGGCAGTCGGCGGTGCGGACGAGCGCCTCCAGGAATCAAATGTTTTAATCGATGGAGCGTTGCGGCTAAGGTAGTCGACGGCACAGCATCAAGCAGTCCCCGCTTCTGGGCAACTAACTTCGACGGGCTTCCAGCGGTTATAGCAAACCTGCGAACCCTGGTCGATGACGGTGGATGGAATGTCAGGTGCTTCTCTTCGTTCTCCTTGGCGGTCCCAGTCTCCGGTCGGCAGCCTGTTGAGGGTCTGACTTCCAGGGAGCTTCGGCAAAGGTTAGCAGTGCACAATGGTCCCTCGTAGCTCAGGAAGAGGGCGCCTAACCAGGCCCTCGTAGCTCAGGAAGAGGGCGCCTAACCAGGTCCTCTCTGGATCAGTTCCTTAAGACACAGCAGCTTTCAGATCGACGAAGTAGAGCAGCAGCACTACTTCTCTTCCAGCAGGGCTTCAAGGTTAAGCATCAGTTTCAATGTCAGTTCCAACTCCAGCTTCTGAACGAATTCTAGCAGTGAGAGGCCCCCAGATATACTAGTTGATCTCCCATTCATTCTGCTGGGTCACACTCAGGAAACCAATCACTCAGAAGGGCATTCAGGCAGTCAGCCAATCATGCGCACAGTTCTTTCAGGCCATTCTTCCCCATCCGGACACAAAACACAGAATGTGGATTCGGACAAGTACCACGTCATTCAACACTACACACTGCATTCATACAAGTTTCGGGCAGGGCTGTCTCAGTCATTGTGTCAAACACAGGATACTAGACATCCACAACACAGAATGCGCATTTGTCACGCACTCCATTCACCCAGGTCCCACCCATAGGTGTACCCACAACATACAGACGTTGGGAAGGCTCCAGCCAGCCAGTCTGGTCGGCACTTCGCCACGCTACCATATATGGAACTTCCACCCAACAGCCAGTCAGGGGGACGGGACAGAGTTGGGGCTTCCCGGGACTTTGGGAAAATCAAGGTAACAGGCAATAGAAGGAAAGAGGCCATGGGGGCCATCTTGTTTCCGTAACAAATACACTGATTCCAATGACAGGGCCTGGGCAACCCAACATTGAGGACGCTCAGGGCACCTGTCAAATTCAGCATGGAGCTGCCACCAGCCCATACCCTGCTCGGTGGGGCACACACAGGTGCCCAAAAACATACACTAGGGGCACAGGGTTGTGCCCCCACCCATGGGTGCCATAAGGGTATCCCATGGGTCTGTAAACCAAACCAAAAGAGCTGCACTGCCAGGAGTCCCACATGAACTCCTGTGCGGAAAACATGACAGAACACACGGTAAAAAGCAGTAAAGGAAAAGGATACAGAGGCCCTGTCCCTCCGATGCATTTCCAGCACCACAGCCAAGATGGCAAGCGCATTCACAGCCGCGTAGATCACCTTCCTACGCCTCTGGACTATCGGGTCTCTGCTCTAGCCTAAACATAAAATAGGAGGGGGCACCGACCATGCAAGATTGGAACTCTCCTTTCCTGATATGCAAAAATATTGACACATCAAGAATGCCCAAGAACTCGAGGGTCTCAAAGGAAAATTGAGAGTGTCAAAATACAAGCAAGGGGGTAAAAGGCTAAATAAATTACTGGAAGAAGTTCCATACTCTACTTTGAGTGATGAATTTCATCCTGAGAAATGTGGAAATGTTATCTGGTCTATTCACCCACCAAGTGAAATAGTTGCCCTTGAAAAACAAGAACATCTTCATATTTATGACGAAGAAACTCAAAGGAAAAAGAGGGATCTCAGACAAACACTGCGCCATATAAAAAAATAAGCATTACGACCCGAACACTTTCTCGCATGAACTAAAAAAAGCTAAACAGATATAGAAACTGGTAAAAAAAAATCAAAAACCCCAAAGGCTGCAAGAAGATGGTGAACGAATGCTTTATTTATTAAATGCAAATAATTCCAGAAACCTTTGGGCGGCGTTGGGTCAACTAGAGTCTGGATAGAACAGCTCCCTGTGTAACCTAGTCCCAGAACAAAAATGGGTAGAATACCGGTCAGAAAACTTTAAACCAACAGGGTCTACAGAATTTAGCCTGCCCATGGATCCCCCCTGGCTCCTCAAGTTTGATGAACATGACATCCTGGAATTAATATCTAATTCTTCTACATCTAAAGCTGCAGGCCCACATGGCCTAACCCATGAGGTCTTAAAAAACAAATCTTAAAAACCAGGGTCTTCCCTACATCATGGAAGAACGCATTGGGGGGGGGGGGGGTGATCGGCTAAGCCCGGCAAACTATCGCCCAATCGCCCTCCTTGACAATGATAGTAAACTTATCATGCAGCTTCTATTAAGAGAGCTTTCATACTGGGAGGAGTTGAGGCAGATATCACATGAAACGGGCTTTAGAAAAGGGCTTTCCACTAGTCTCAATGGGCTTATTCTAAATCTACTCAGCGAAAAGACAAACGAGAAAGAAGGCATCCCCTTTTCTGGGGTATGGGCAGACCCATCTAAGGCATTCGATCATGTGGATAGATCTTTACTTTGTCGCAAACTCATAGTTGGGGGGATTCTAGCCTCCCTGTTAGCAATGCTAATTGACCTACATAAGACCACCACCATAAAACTGAGGCTGGACGACCAGGGACATCTGTCGGACCTTATACATGTCTTTAAAGGGGTGAGGCAAGGATGTCTAGGAGCCCCTTTGTTGTTTAACCTGTTTTTGTCAGACCTAGGAGACTTTGTTCTCGTCAGCGTTGGCCAGCCCAGTGATCAATGGGAGGAGAATACATTGGCTTGCCTACGCGGACGATTTAGTCCTGCTGGATAGATCTGCGATTGGACTTCAGCGTCTCTTAAATAAACTTGGGGGAATATGATGGCCTAAATGGGCTTTCAATCAACCCTCTCAAATCCAAGATGACATGCATTACTTACCGTAATAGCATTTCTGATGATTGTATCTACTTAGATTCACATGTTGTGCATATGGTCCAACATCCAGTGGTAACCGCAGAGTATTGCATCTCGTCTTTCGGGGACCAAAAGGAAACAGCGGCATAGGCGTGTTTGTAACACTATCCCTATCGTGACGTGTGGTGGGAGGATATATCCTCTTAACCCCTTCCATAAAGGCTTTAATCACCGGTATTTTCCACCACAATACCTTTTCTTTTGATGTGGTGTAGGCTGACAGAGCAGCCAGATGAACCTTTAGGGAATTGAAGACTAACCAGTGTCCAACAGGTGGGTTAGATACTGCATAATGTGTGAGGGTGAGCAATAGATGGGATTGACGCCCTTGGGATTGCACAAGATGACAAAACGTTTCGAATTTGCTGGCATAGCAATAACGTGCATTAGGTTTTCTCGCTTCCCTGAGCATGTCCATGCACCTCTGAGGGAGTTGCAGGTGTACAAACTCTATTATCTCAGGAGCCAAGCTGCCAAGTTCAGAGTTTGTGGGCATGTGTGTAGGGTCTCCTCCCTGTCCTGAGACATGTTGTACGGGCAGGGTAGCTTGACTGGTGGGGAGAGGGACATTTCCATCAGGTGAGCGAACCAGGGTTGGCTGGCCCACAAGTATCATGGTAACTGGTTCCTTGTGCACTATCTTGTTGAGAAGGGGAGTCGGGGGGGGGGGGGTGGAGCGTAGACAAATTTCCCCGACCATGTTATCCAGAGACCGTTCCCCTTGGATCGGTTCTGGGGGTAGCTGGAGGCATTGGCCATTCTCCCGAGTAGCGAATAGGTCGATCTCTGGGAACCCCCATTCTACGAACACGTTGGACATAATGTCTTCGTGCAGTCGCCATTCGTATTCTTCGGGCAGAGGGAAATCAAAAAAGAGTCTAACATCAGAGTTTTTTGGGACAGGCTGATGGCTGGACAAGAGATCATGCTAACTGCAACAATGGTAGAAGTTTTGAAAAAATGCTCTATTCTATCATAAAAGGAAGTCACTCGCCTTCCGAAAGAGCATTGCTTTGCTGCGATTGGTCCCCTTTGTAGCCTCCTGGCTTTTCTTGCACTTTCCTTCCTCTTGCCTGTTTGATTTGGGTTTTTACTTTTTTCTTTTAACGAGATTCATCTGTGAAAAAGCTTTCTTTATTTGTAAAGGTTTTTCTTTTTAAAACCAAAAAGAACAAATAAAAAAAAAATGGGGTATTAGTAAAGAAGAACAAGTTACTCTCTTACCTGGTAATGTTCTTTCGATGGGATGGTCCGACAACGTATTCCATATCTATGACAGTAATCACCACAGCTGTGCTGCTTTGGAAAATATTTGGCATCTGCGTCCTGCGTCAATGACGTCGCTACGCTGCCCTCGAGGACCTCCTCAGATTTTCCGAAGCAGCACAGCTGTGGTGATTACTGTCAGATATGGAATACGTCGAAGGACCCAATCCCCTCGAAGACTTCTTTGCAGCCGCAGAGACGGGGAGGGCATGGACCGTAGGCACTTGGGTGCAGACGCCGGCACCCAGTACTTCTTTTCCAGCCTGTCCCGCTTCGATTGTGTTGGTCATCAGCGCCAGGCCCTCATCCCAAACGTCGTCCAGGAGAGGGACCGCCAGAATGGTCTTCCTCTTGGCTTCACGTCGTTGGTAAAAGATAACTTCCTTCTTGGTCTCTTCTGGTGTCAGCTGGAAGAGCGCAGACACGCGGGCTACTATGTTGTGGAACGACCCCACTTCGTTCGGGGGAGATCACCTCAGCGGCGGAGAAAAGAAGATGTTGTCCTTAGTTGCTGTGCCCGTCCCCATATCCCTAGGGGCTGGGAGGGGGGAGGTATGTATGGCAGTTGATTAGGCAGCAAAGGGTGCCATTTTCTCTTCTTCGCTGGGGTGTGGGGGGCTGGGTACCACTGGGGGTGCCGTTAGCATCCTCTTCTGGATCTTCGACACCAGTGTTTGGAGAGTTGAAAGGATGTCCAGCGATACGTCCGTGGGAGGTGTCGGGGGTGTTGGATTCCTGGGCCCAGCGCCCACGAAGTCATCGGCATTGACGCCGTCGTCCACCTCGGCGTTTCCGTCGTCGTCCTCAGTGTTGCCGTCGTCGTCCTCCGTGTTTCCGCCGTCATTCCCCACGTCCTCAGGGACCGTGTGTGAACGGACACCACGGATTAGCGCCCACAAAGGATTTAGAAGCCCGCTCCTTGGACCGGCAGGTCCTGGGTGAGGCATGCCCCTGCTTGCCGCACAGGGTAGAGGCCTTGGCGTTTAGCCACACTGCCAATCTACTGTGCCGATCCTGGACTGTGTGCGTATGGTTAAACCCAGGCAAATTTCGCAATCCGCTTGCTTGTGGCCCGGACCGAGACGGCAGTGGGAGGGTTTGTCCTCCACAAACACATTCCTCAATCCGCATCTGGAGCAGAGTTTGAAGAGAGAACCTCCATCCTTCTCCGACATGGGCCGGAGTGCGGTGTATGCCCCATAGCCTTCAGGAACCTTCGATGAAACTCGACGATTCTTGCCCTTGAGGGGCGATGAAAGACGCCGACAAACGGATCCCTTGCTTGCCAGAAAAATGAACTTTCGAGCACACAGGATCTATTTGACAAAAATAGGAATTTTTAAATGAAAAAGCGCAAACGTGCAGAAAAGCTCTCAGAACAAAACACGAGGACTCCTAACACTTGAACATGCGGTAAAAATATGAAGATGGCTGCCAGAGGAGGGGCTTAGGGAGAGGCTAGTCATTGGCTGGGGGCAGTATGAACCAGAGCTCAGTGATTGGTTTATAGGAGAAGGACAGTTTGTAAGGGAAAGTGAAACTGGTTTTTCTATTAGAGGATTCCCGGCCTGGAGACAGGCAATATTCATGAGCATGTGAATCCATGCCAGACCCCATGCTGGAGAATGACAGGAATCGGAGGGAAGGCGTAATGGAGAGGCAAGGTCCAATCCACCAGAAACGTGACCTCTAGTGCAAGGTTCGCTGGGAAATCCCTAGAGCAAAACCTTTCGCATTTCCTGTTGGTCTCCGTGGCAAACAGATCTACTGCAGGTGTACCCCAGAGTGAATACCTACTCTAAGACTTCTGGGCACACTTCCCACTCGTGTGAGACCATGCTCTGCCTACTCAGAGCATCCGCCAAGGTTTTCTCTGTCCGCACCAAATGAACTGCTGAGACAGAGATTTGGTTCTCTCTCAACCAGAACCACAGCTGAATTGCCTGTGTGCAGAGTGGGCGAGAGTGCACGCCACCCTGCTTGTTGAGATAATGCATGGCCACCATGATATCTGTCAGGACGAGGACATGCTTCCCACAGAGACAACTGCAGCCTGTTTATATGCCACTTGGCTTCTGATGGAGACCAGAGGCCGCTCACCTACAATTACTCGCAGTGGGCGCCCTAACTCTTTAGGGATACATCAGTGACCACTCTGGCATGGGATCAAGGAGGCCTCAAGGGTTCTCCCACCAATAGATTGCTGCGTATGTTGCACCAGCCGAGTTTGCGGATTACCAGGCTGGTAACTAAAAGCTGATCCATGAATTCTCCCAGGTGCTGAGAACACGGGTCCGTCAGGAGCCATTGGAGGGATCGCTTATGCAGCGTGGGCTCTGGCACTGGAAAAATGCGGGAGGCCATGAGACCCAATAGGCAGAGGAAGGAAGCTGCTGGAAGAGTGGCGTGGTTCTGAAACAACTGTACCATCTGGGCTATGTTGCCGACTCCCTCCTCTGAAGGAAAAGCCTTCCCCTACCCAGCTGTCTAGGACTGCTACGATGCACTGGAGCTGCTGGACTGGTGCCAGATGGGACTTCAAGTTGAGGGAGAAGCCCAGCCTGTGCAATGGTAGGCAGGTGTCTTCCAGATGAGACAAGACTTGCCCCGCCAACTTCCCTCGTATCAGCTGGTCGTCCAAGTACGGAAATAAATGGACCCCGGATCTCCTTGGTCAGTCGAGGGCAGGCTGGGTTTGCACTTCTCCTTGGTTATCTCTGGGGCCACCTTGAGTCTGCCCGGATGGTCTGATTTCTTCTTGGATGAAGATCCCGAGAGTTGGCTGGTGACCTAAGTTGCTGTAGACGTCAGATGGGGCGTGCTGCCTAGGAGTCCGCCGCAACGGCGCTCCCGGTGGCAGTGGACTTGCAGTGCTTAGCCTTTTGTTGGACCCCCGTGGGGGTGGACACCCTCAAAAGGAGTTAAACCTGCTCAGCTTTCCCGGATCCGGGTGAGGCATGCTCCTAGGACCCACCCAGTGCAGAGGCCTTGGTCTGCAGCCACTTCGTCAGCCGCTTACGCCGATCCTTCAACATGCGTGTTGACAATTCATGGCAAAATGCACAATCATCCACCTTGTGCGTCGGGTACAGGCAGTAAAGGCACTGGGAATGTTTGTCATCCATTTCCGTAATTTGGAGCAAAGCTTGAAAGAAACTCAACTAAATCTGCCCTTGAGGGGCGCTGATGAATCCAAAAAACAGGTCTCTGTTAAATCGGAAGGGTGATCGATGGAGCACAAGGCTTGAATGACCGAAAAAGCGAAAAACGCAATAAAAGCTTGAGAGTTAAGCATGAGGACTCCCAACACTTGAACGTGCAGTAAAAATATGAAGATGGCTGCCAGAGGAGGGGCATAGGTAGAGAGCAGTCATTGGCTGGTGGCAGTATGACCCAGAGCGCCTGACGACTGGGAATATTTATGAGCATGTGAATCCATGGCAGATCCCATGCTGGAAAACGTCAATTTCACTTTACTCTTCTTGGAAACAGTAGTTTATCCAAGAGCAGGCTCTCGTCAGCCTTGCTGCCAAAAAGATGTTAACTGTTAAAGGGCATGTTGAGAAGTTGGGCCTGCACATCAGGTGCAAACCCCCAACTTGCACAACCACGCAAACCTGCACATTACAGTGCTCGCTGCCATGGACCGGTTGACTCAATCTACCATGTCTAGACCCGAGCGAACGGACTCACACATGGCATCCTTGCCATCCTGCACGATAGCAAGAAACCATCCCATTCCTCTCCTTCGGGAATATGTTCAGCCGCTAAGGAAAAAGAGTTCCACATAGAGTGTCTGAAACTTGACAAGGCACATATAGAGTTGGCTGCCTGAAGAGCCATACCCCCTGCAGAAAACACCTTCGCCCAGCCGTCAAAACGTTTGTCGTCCCCATCAGAAGGGATGGTAGGGTACGACGCCTGCTTTGCGGGGGCCGTAGCCGCCTGCACCACCAAACTCTCCGGAGTAGGGTGCGTGGTCAAGTAGCAGGGGTCGCCACTGGCTGGGCGAGATTTCTTCGGCAAGGACTTGCTCACTGGAGAAGTCCAAGCCGCAGCCACCCTTCTCTGCAAGGCCATATGGAATGGCAGCACCGGGCCAGTAGGTGGACCTTGGTCGAGGATATCAGTCAGGTCATCCTGCTGAAAATCCCCAGGGGTGGCAGACCACCCCAGGTATTCCATGATCCTCGACATCAGGCGCCGATATGAGGACTCAGCATGCGTGCCAGGCTCAGGCCTACCAAACTCCACCTCCGGAGAGGTGTCTAGACCACTGGCGTCGTGCAACGACTGACGCAGGTCCTCAAGTTGGCTATGACCAGAAAGGAGGTCATCAGGAACCTCACCTTCCTCAGAAACCTCATCCATCTAAGAAATATAATCCAGAGGCCAGAAGGAGGGTACAGAAAAAGGAACAAAGACATGTTTAGCCTTGGCCAGAGCCTTTCTGGGGGGGTTCCATTGTGCCTCTGGGAAACTCCGACAAAGCCGCCTCGGAAGACGTCGATGGAATCGGCATAGAGCGCGGCGCCGACACAGGCCTCGAGGGCGGAGCCCCGAGCGTGTCTCTAGACAGCCTGTGTGCCGACGACTTCCTTGGAGGCGGAGCCTCTAGAGATCCCGTCGACCTCGGCGCCGCAGGCGTCGATGTCTTCTTGGAAGACATCACAGGTTCTCATGGTCTCGAGGGCGTCGAGGACCGGGACCTGGAATGGGCATGTCTAGAGCGACCATCCTTGTCAGACCGGGACCTCGAAGTCGCGATGACCGCTCGAGCCCGAAGGCGTACGAGCAGCGTCTCTAGAACGGTCACAGCTGGCGTCTTTCGACGGCACTGATGGATCAGAGCCCTGCGATTGGAAAAATCGCCAACATCTCCTTTCGGAAGGAATCCCATTCCTCAGGAGTGGGATGCTTGTTGGGACAAGCAAACCGCCGACGGGCGGAGTCCTCGGACGAGGACAGGGAAGGCGACCTGTGACAGCACTTCCTGGAGTGCCTCGAAGAGGCAGAGGATTGGCAGGACCGACTCCCAGACCGAGAACCCCAAGACTCGCAACGACTATGCGGAGAGTCACCCCTCGAATCATCCATCGAAAGACCAATGGAACGCGACTTCCGGGGCTTGGCCACCTTACTGACCAACAGCTTCTTACGCTTCCGCAAGGCCTTCGATGTGAGCGATTGGCAGTCGACAGTCATCCGTATTGTGGTCCTCCCCGAGGCAAGCATCGTGCATGGCTGTCAGCGACATCTTGGACCCGCCCCCCCCGACACGTCTTAAAACCGGTGCAGTGCCGCAGGGTTGTCTTTCAGACTTCCCACTGACTCCAGTTTCTGGGATGACTACTGTAGCCCAGAAACATGTAAAGTTGCCATTAACTTTACTTAGTCTCTTGAAACCACAGACCCAGTATACCCCATATTTCATGGAGTATTGGAAATGGTTCAATCTTAGCCCTTTTTGTCTGTTCCTCTTGCAGCACTGTTTCGCTTCCTTCACATCAAGACTTGGCAGGTGACAGTGGTAACTACCCTAACTTTTTTACTGCGGTTATCTTATATAACCATGTTATTGTTTCAGGCTATTATATTAGCCTCGAACATAACCCCGCTTGACCATATTGATTTTAATCTTGTTCTGGCTGGGTTTAGTCGCCATTTCTTTTTGGTAAAGTCTTTCTCGTGTTCATCTCTACGTGCCGTAACCAGGTTTGGTTCCTTTGTTCACCGTCTTTTCGCAGGCTTCTGCACAGAAGCCCTCTTTTAGGCGCCTGAAAGTCTGGGTAGGCAGGATGTTAGGGACGGGTCTTCGGACCCCTGCCATGGGTTCCCATTAAACACAAGTCACACTCCTGTTTGATTGGCTGGGCGACTGTCCTTGCCAGGACAGCTACCCTGCTGTGTGATTGACAGCTAGGCTGTGTGAATGGGGGAAACCTGCATAAAAAACGGTCTGGAAGAGCAGAGTCGCCACTGGAACAAAAGAACCGACAAGGAGCTGATGGAAGAGGACCCCTACCACGACTGAACCGCCCGGTGAAGCCCTGCTGCGGGTCCGAATCTTCAACTCCAATGACACAAGAGGATCCTCCAGGAATCCTCTTCCCTTGAGCTGGTGGGACCAACCAGTTCGCCCAAACTTCAAGCCAGGACCCCTCCTCGAATTCGCTGTACAGAGCTACAGTGGGCCCGATAGCCAGGTAGGTTGGACCCTGCTTGGGTTTTAAGGAGCACACCTTTTATTTGTTGCTTTGCTCTGCTGATGGTTTCTTCCCTGGGTAGTGCAGGACCCTTCCGTCTTCCTACTTGTCAGTCCGACAGTCGCTTCAGGAACCGTGAGCCTGCAGGAACTACCAGGAACGTCCGCCTCAGCTACAGCATCATCTCCGTTTTAAGGTACTGTGCAAATCCGGATGCTCATTCCGTTCAACCGCGGTGAAAGTGTTTGCAATCTTTCTCCAATTCGAGGGCTTGCCCTTCTCTTCGAACTAAATTTTCTATCAACCAACCTCGTCCAGAATCCGTGCCACGAACTTTACTGCGAACTCCCCTGAACTGTGCGATCTTGAGCAAAGGACTTTTGACCCATTGACTTTAACCCTAAGCCTTTTCTGCCCGATTCCATCTCTGTAGTTCCTCTTGTTCAATTGCCCTGAGTTACCTGTTGGTTTGATATTTCTATTAACTTTGTGTTTCCCTCCCTTTTATATTGCTGGAGTGCCATTTTGCTCCCACTTCATTTTGTGAGCTTAACTTGTCTGGAATTTAAGGGAAGTGGTGTGGTGTATTAAGAATGATTTTTAAACTGCTAATAATAATATTATACAACTGAAGAGTAAAATAAATGTATATTCTTTTACTTGAAAACCTTGAGTCAGTGTTTGCCTGAATCATAGTAATTTCTGTCCTTTGTTAACTATTTGATACTGCACACTTACTCTTGAGATATGTCTGGCTGCTCAGTCACTGCTACCACATTTTCTTTGTGGCACAGGCTTGTACCAAAGGTGAATTGTGCTGCCCCTTGTATTCTTAATTTTGTTTAGTGTTTCCAAAGGGTACTGCATAGTATTCTGCCCAACAGAAGTCTAGCCATTATTCCACCATGCCATCACACTAAACCCCAGTCTCACACGTTGTTGCAAAACCAAAGATTTTAAAAAGTGGTTGTAGCGTATTGAGTGAGGATATGGTTCCATGTGTTAATATCCCCGCAAAAATATCACCATACAAAAATATCGCCATATTTCTGCTGCAATATTAAGACAGCCCCTGCATTATTTTTAAAGGAGCGGGAGACACTGCTGCTCCCAAAAACCCCCATAATTATCCTCCCCAAAAATATCACATATGGCCATTCCAGACGACCATTTATACGGAGATATTTTTGGTGGAGATAATATGTAGCGATAAAGAGGATACACCAAGAATTTCCCGAAAATATGAATTCAATCTTCATACATGAAGCACAGCATTATGGGAGCCACCAATTTCATCATGATAATAACCAACCAACCAACCAAAAAAGAACAAAAAAAATAAAAACAGAAAATTCTTGAAAAATTAGGCTGACGCGAGGATTTAGGTTTAAAGTATAATGTCAGAAACATATTTTACATACAGACACAAATCCTGAAGTAGGAACAGAAAAAAACTAACACAAGTGATTTGAAGTAGTTCTGGTGCACTAGAAATCGCAAGATTCAAATGTCAATCACCACAATATCAAAGGATAAATCCTCATGTTTTTGCAGCTTGAAAACCATATTAACTTGCCACACAGTCAACATTTGACTGACATCTGTTCACTTACATGACACACACCTCACACTAAACTTGCATGCTAAAAAAAAGCAAACCCCAGTCAGCATGTTTAATCCAACAAACTGTTAAGTATTTTATTTTTTTTATTATGCCTACCAGAATAGGGATTTTGCGTCAGTGATCCATCCCTTCCGGCCATCTGTGTGTTTGGCGTTGGAAACGGGATGCTGTAATAATCCTGAAACAAATATTTGGTGGATGAAAATCATGAGCGACTTAAAGTTAGCATTTATTAAAAAAAACACATAAAAGGAGATTAAGTAGGTTTTCAGTTGGATATCCAAAAAGGAGCCCTGCTCGGAGTTTGGGAGGCCACCCTATTATAGTGAACAGCGAAGATGGAACAAGTTACTTACCTGTAACTGTTGTTCTCCAGCATGGGTCTGGCATGGATTCACATGCTCGTGAATATTCCCTGTCGTAAGGCTGGGAATCCTCGGTAAAGAAAAAATCAGTTTCAGTTTCGTTTCTGAACTGTCTTTCTCCTAACAACCAATCACTGGTCTCTGGGTCATACTGCCCCCAGCCAATGACTGCCCTCTACCTAAGCCACCCCTCTGGCAGCCATCTTCAGATTTGGTAGCACGTAAAGTGGCAGTAGGACCAAGAGAAGAGACGCAGAGGGGTAGACGGGAGGGTTCGCATGTGAATCCATGCCAGACCCATGCCGGAGAACAACAGTTAAAGGTAAGTAACTTGTTCCTTCTCCAGCATGGGGTCTGGCATGGATTCACATGCTCATGAATAAAGAATACATAGCAGTAAACACATGCACAAACACGGTAGGTGGCAAGGCTCAACATTAAGCATTTCAACATCTCAACATTATGAAACTCTTACCCCCTCACCAGGCTCACCTTCAAGCAAACAGGTAGCGCAGCACTGCTTTGCCAACTGTGGACTCCTCCCTGGAATCCTGGTCGACGCAGTAGAATCTCGTGAAGGTGTGCGTCGACCTCCACGCAGCAGCCCTGCATATGTCCAGCAGGGGCACACCAGACAGGAACGCCGTAGATTTAGCGATCGCTCTGGTCAAATGGTTCTCAGACGGCCAGCAACTGTCTGTTTGCCAACTGTTGACAATGGGTGATGCAGCCGGAGAGCCACCTGGAAACGGAAGCCTTGGAAAGGGCCTTCCCTTGGTTCACAGGGCCAAAGTTCACAAACAGCTGTGATGTCTTGCAAAAACTCTTTTGCAGTCCACATAGAACTTCAGCGCTCTAGCCACATCCAGCGAGTGCAAAGTCTTCTCAACCGGCGACGAAGGAGACGGGACGAAAATGGGTAACATCAAGGGCTCGTTGAAAGTCCGACGGCAGCTTGGGCATGAAGGAGGGGTGGGTCTGCAGAACGACACTCGTCTTGTCGAATGTTAAGTATGGAGGCTTACAGGGGAGGGCCTGGATCCCTCACACTCGTCATGCAGAGGTGATGGCCACAAGAAACGCTGTCTTTCACAACAGGAATTTCAGGGGTGCTGAATGCATAAGCTCGAGCGGAGGACCCATGAGCCTAGTCAGAACCACATTGAGCTCCCGCGCTGGGGCTGGAGACTTCACCGGCATGAACAAGCTGAAATGTCCTTCCATGAACTCCTTGACCAGGCGGTGCGACCACAGCGACGACCGCCCCAGAGTTCTGGTGAATCGGGAGATCGCCGCCAGATTAATCTTGACGGAAGCGTGTGCCAGCCCCGCCTTGGCAAGCGACAGCAAGTACGGCAGCACCTGAGGAACCGTTATCCGTACAGGGTTTATCTTCTGTGCACGGCACCAGACGGAGAACCTCTTCCATTTATGCCTGTAGCATTTCAGCATAGATGATGCCCTGGCCTTAGCTAGCACTTCCTTACAGTCCGCTGGGATATCGTATCCTTCAAACTCTAGCGCTGCAGGAGCCAGGCCTGCAGGTTCAGAGCCCCTGGGTCGTGGTGCAGAATCGCGCCCTCTTTTCTGGCGAGAAGATCTGCATCCGCCGAAGCTTGACTGGAGAGGACGTTGACATGTCCAGAAGGTCCGGGTACCATATCTGCCATCGGCCACGCTGGTGCGACGAGGATCATCCTGCACCGGGACCGTCTGAGTTGACTGATAAATTGCAGAATCAACGGTAATGGTGGGAACGTATAGAGGAACAGGCCGTCCCAGGGATGAGGAACAGGCCGTCCCAGGGATGAGGAGAATACATACACCCATGCTTCCTGACAGGGGAAACCTGCTGGCGAACCTCCGGCAGTTGGTGTTAGTGGCCGTCGCAAATAGGTCGATCTGGGGAGTGACCATCATCAAAACAGTACGTCCATTTGATCCTGTCAAAGCTCCCACTAGTGGCAAGAGTGCAACTCCCTGCTGAGAGTCGGCAACAGTGTTCTTCACTCCTGCCAGATGAAAGGGTACCAGGAACATCCTCTGAGCGATGGCCCAGTGCCACAGATCCTGCACTTCCTTGGCAAGGGCTGGGGATCTGGTGCCCCCCTGCTTTCGGATGTCGAACATCATGGTGGTGTTGTCAGTGAAGACCCGCACCACCTTGCCCTTGAGGGACGGAAGGAATGATTGGAGGGCCCAAAACACTGATCGGAGCTCCAGGACGATGTGCAATGACTTCTCCTCCGGTCGCCAAAGGCCTCTAGGTGTAGATTTCCGGTGTGCGTGCCCAATCCCTCCAGGGAGGTGTCCGTCGTCACAGTCTCCTGATGTGCTGGGGTCTGGAAGTCCGTACCCACTGCTAGATTTTTAGGGAGAATTCTCATTCTATGGATAATTTCCCTCACCTAGTGAGTCCCCCCAGCAGCTTTTCTGGATTTCTGGAGTTTACTTTTTCCACTTGGTAAGAGTGTGAACCTTTTTCCCCACTCTTACATGTGTTTTGCCATGTGTATTTTTACTGTTTGTGTGATCATGGGCTCTGGAGGACACCACTCCATGAGCCCCACTTTCATGTGTGTTACACAGCACCTTCAGTGCAGTGACACAGGGTTGTCTTTGAGACTTCCCACTGACTCCATTTTTCTGGGGCTGACTGCTGTCCCCCAGAAAACAGGTAAAGTTGCCATTTACTTTACATAGTCATTTAAAACTACAGACCCAGTACACCCCATCTTACATGGAGTACTGTAAAGGGTCAACTCCTATCCCTTTTCGTCTGTGCCTCTGTGAGCTTTGTTTTGCTCTTTTAACATTTAGACTTGGCTGGTGGCAGTGGTATCTACCCTAACCTTTCTACCGCGATTATACTTTATGAATGTGGTACTGTTCCAGGCTATCATATTACCCTCGAACATAAACCCGCTTGACCAAATGCTTTTTCTTTTGGCCCCGGTCGGGTTTATTCACCATTTCTTTTTGTTAATGTCCTTCTTGTGTTTTACTTTGCGCGGCAAACCAGGTTGCCTTCTTTGTTCACCGTCTTTTGGCGGGCTTCCCTCAAGAAGCCCTCCTTTTGGCACCTGGGTGTCTAGGTGGGCTGAATGTGAGGGAGGGGTGTAGTCACCCCCTGCACAGGGTATCCTTGGAAACCCAAGTTGCACTTTGTCGTGATTGGCTAAAGTGGTTGTCTGGCCCGGACAACCCTCCTGCTGGGTGATTGACAGCCATGCTGTGTAAATGGGGGATTTTTGCATAAAAGTCAGGACTCTTGGGCTGGAAGTCCGAGTCACCACTGGAACTTCAAGGAACCAAAGAGAAGCGGAGAAGAAGACGGCTGCTGCAACTACTGAGTCCCGGTGGAGCCCTGCTGCAGTCCTGAGCTATCTACCCTTCAACGACAAGAGAAGATCCAGTCCGGAGTCTTCTTCCCTGGAGCCTGGTGCGATCAACCAGCTCATGTTCCACAGGCAAGAGGATCCTCTTCTTGGTTGAAATCGCTGCACACAACTGTAGTGGTCCAGAAGAGCCTCTCCCGTTTTTAAAGGAGCGCACTTTTTACTCACTGTTGCTTTTGCTGCTGCTGACTTCATCCCTGGGTAGTGCAGATCGCTCCAGACGAAGTCATCCTTGTCGTCACGACTGAAGCCACAGGAACCGTGAGTCTGCAGGAACTATCAGGAACAACTGCCGTAGCACCAGCTCTTCTTCACTTGAATAACAGACTGTGTCCGAACTCTAGGAACTGGGGTGAACCCCCGTCTTTTCACCATAGGCTTGTCCTCATCTTCCTTCCCTCTTATAACTTTTGCTTCCTCTTTTGACAAAATCCAAGTACTCCTGGCAATCTCGGATCGTGAACTGTACTAACCGCGAGATCCTCGACAACAGGAACCCCGGTCCACTTGACACTGGCGCAGGCCTATTGACTTTTATTCATTTGTAGGAAAGTGCCCTCTGATTCTATCTGCCTTGACAAAAGTATTGCCTATGATTTGTATCCCCAACTCTTGTGTTGATTCATTTGCTAAGTGTGTTTAATTCCGGTGACATTTCTTTCCGTGGGTACGCGTATCTTTAGAAAGACCGAACTGTCATCACTGTCAAAAAGTGATTGCATCTGTCCCCCGGGTAACGTCTTTGTTTCCCCAACACCGGTCTGTCAAAACCAATGGTACTTACCTTGAATTATGGTGCACAGAGTGAATTGGTTGTGTGTAGTGTATTTTTCATGTGATTTGAAACTAATAGAAGTGAAGTGTTTTACGAACAGATGGTCTAGAAATAAATGTACTTTTACCTTTCAACCAAAAACCTTGAGTCAGTGTTTGCTTGAGTCACAGTAATGGTAGTCCTTTGTGTAATCTCTACTACTGCTCATTTGCTCTTGAGAAGTCTGGCTGGTCTGCTACTGCTAACACTCTAACAGTGTAGTACAGGCTTGTACCAAAGGTGAACTTGTATTGCCACTTGTAGTCTTAACTGTGTGTAGTGGTCCCCAAGGGCACTTCACAGGATTCTGCTTAACATAGATAAGCGCGGACGCCCCACCACCGAATTGCTTGACAGAAAGTCTCATTGAGGGCGATCCAGGCGTCAAGGAACTATTGCAGTGGCCGCATCCGCAGCATGCACAGCCGAACAAGGTAGATGCATGACATGCCGAGCAGGGACTTGATGGACCTCATCCTGGCAATTTCCATGGTCAACAGCCGCTGTACCTTACCCAGGATGGCCTTTATCCTGTCCTCTGACAGCAAAGCCAGGCGCGACACTGTTGAGCCTGGAGCTCAGAAACGGAGCGTCCTGCGATGGCACCAAGCAGGACTTTGCATAGTTTATCGAGAACCCCAGTTCCGTGAGCAGACCGTCCTAGCTGTGTGCTCGACGGCGAGATCCCTTAACTTCGCTCGGATGAGCCAATCGTCCAGGTAGGGGTAGACGTGGACCCCCTACAGGGGCAGCCGCGCACCCACCGGGGCCAGGCACTTGGTGAACACTCTTGGCGCCGACTTTAGTCCAAAGGGAAGGGCCTTGAACTGGTAGTGTTGTCCTTGAACCACAAAGCGCAGATACTTGCGGTGGCCTTTGTGTATGGGGATGTGAAAACATTTTCTTAGCATGGCCCGCACCTCCAGCAGCAGCTGAGGGATATGATTTTCCTGACGAGCCACCTGTGGTACACAGGGCCACTTCTGTTCAAACTCTAGGGTTTGTTCATTGGCGAGAGCGTCCAGCACCCAACGGTTGGGTCGAGATGGTCTTCCACATGCCAACGCCCAAGCCGGCCTCCCACCAGGGTGCATGGGTGGGGGCCCGACTCCACGGCCGGTTCAGTCCTGTTTTGACTTCAAAGTGCCGCTTTCGGGGCGACAAAATCCACCTTCAAACTTGGCACGGCCCCCATAGGTCTCCTGGGCAGACAAGTGGGAGGGTTGACGGTAGGACGAAGCACCTCCTCCGAATCCTTTAAAAGAACCATGGGATTTCCCTCCATAACGTCGAAAGGACGGCCTTAGTTGCTGAAGTGTGCCCAAAGCAGGAGCGGTCTCAGGGTCCACACTGATGGCCTGAAGAGACTCGTCCATAGTCTTCCTGAACAAATTGTCCCGGTCGAAGGGCATGTCCAACACCCTTGACAGAACATCCTGGCGGAAATTAGTGGCCCTCGGGTGTTAGGGAGAATTCTCATTCAATGGCTAATTTCCCTTACCTAGTGAGTCGCTCAGCAGCTTTGCTGGATTTCTGGAGTTATTTTTACCACTTGGTAAGAGTGTGAGCTTTTCCCCCACTCTTACCATGTTTTGCCATGTTTATTTCATCTGTTTTTGTGATTGTGGACTGTGGAGTACACCACTTCATTAGCCCCTTTCTTTTGTGTGTTACACAGCACCTTCAGTGCAGTGACACCGGCTTGTCTGTCAGACTCCCCCACCGACTCCATTTCTGGGGCAGACTACTGTCCCCCAGAAAAGGGTAAAGTTGCCATTAACTTTAGTCATTTAACCACAGATCCAGTACACCCCATCTTACATGCAGTACTGGAAAGGGTTAATCCTTAGCCCTTTTTTATTTGTACCACCTAGAGCATTGTTTCGCTCTTAATATTTAGACTTGGCTGGTGGCAGTGGTATCTACCCTAACTTTTGTACCGCAATTATACTATATAAAACGTGGTATTGTTTTAGGCTATTATATTAGCCTCGAACTTAAACCCGATTGACGAAATACTTTTTCTTTTGGCTACGGTCGGGTTTATTCACCATTTCTTTTTGTTAAAGTTCTTCTTGTGTTTTACTTTGCACGGCAAACCAGGTTTGCCTTCTTTGTTCACTGTCTTTTGGCGGGCTTCTGCCAAGAAGCCCTCCTCTAGGCACCTGGGTGTCTAGGTGGGCTGAATGTGAGGGAGGGGTGTAGTCACCCCCTGCACATGGTATCCTAGGAAACCCAAGTCGCACTTTGCCATGATTAGCTGAGGTGGTTGTCCGGGCTGGACAACCCCACTGCTGCGTGATGGACAGCCAGGCTGTGTGAATGGGGGATTTTCGCATTAAAAGGCAGGTCTCTTGGGCTAGAAATCAGAGTCGCCACTGGAACAACAAGGAACCGAAGAGAAGTGGTGAAGAAGACGGCTGCTGCAACTACCCCGTCCCAGTGAAGCCCTGCTGCAGTCCTGAGTTATCTACCCTTCGACGACCAGAGAAGATCCAGTCCGGAGTCTTCTTCCCTCGAGCCTACTGGGGATAACCAGCTCACCTTCTACACCCAGAGGATTGTGTTCTCGGTCGAAATCGCTGCACACAGCTGTAGTGGTCCGGATAGCCACCTGAAGAGCCTCTCCTGTTTAAGGATCACACCTTTTATTCACCGTCGCTGCTGCCGGCTTCATCCTTGTGTGGTGCAGACCCCTCCAGTCGACCTTCGCCCCCAAGCTCCAGCAACCGAGGGTCTGCAGGAAACTACCAGGAACAACTGCCGTGGCACCAGCCTCTTCATTGAATAAGGTACTGTGTCCTGCTTGAGGAATTAGGGTGAACCCTGTTTCTTCATCTCCAAGGCTTTCCCTCGTCTTCACTCCTTATAACTTTTGCTTCCTCTGTTGACAATATCCAAGTACTCCTGGCTACTTTGAATCGTGAACTGTCCGACTGTCATCCTCGACAACAGGAACCGGTTCCACTTGGCACTCGCTCCGGCCTATTGACTCTTGAATTTCTGTCCATGAGTGTTCTCTGATTCTGTCTGCTTTGACAAAAGTATTGCCTATGATTTTTGCCCCCAAAACTCTGGGTATCTCAGGTGCTAAGTGTGTTTTGTCCCGGTAACATTTCTTGCCACGCATTTAGTAAGACCGAACTGTCATTACTGTCCAAAAGCTACTGCTACCACTTTCACATAGTAGTACAGGCTTGTACCAAAGGTAAAACTTTTATTGCTACCTGTAGTCTTAATTGTGTGTAGTGGTCCCTAAGGGCACTGCACAGGATTCTGCCTAACATCGGGCAGCCCCGCCGACGAAGGCAAACGCTGTTGCCCATTTGGCAGAATCCCGTGTCGGCAATGTACGTGGCCACTGTGATGGCGTGGTCCAAAGCCACCTCGCCTTTCTGTAGGATCTCCAATGCCTCCGCCCTCTTGTCATCGGGCAGGAAGTCCAAGAGGGGCGCCATCTTGAACCAAAGGGAGTGCAGAGGGAGGAAAAGGGTGGAACGGGGTGTGTGTGTGAACTTTCCTCCTCTTGGATGGTGGTTTCTCAGATGGTTCTGGCGCCGGGGGTGGGGCCGCTGGAGGAAATGGAATCCTTGTCCGGATCTCCGAGCACAGGGTATGCAGAGCTGTAAGAATGTCCGCTAAGATATCCCCAGGTGGTTGCTGAGGTGGTGGAGGCGACAGAGACCAGAGCGTTTGCGGCTTAGGTTCTTCCGCGTGGTCGCCGCCCTGATGCTCCTCGTCACCTTCGTTGTCACCCTCGTCGGGATCCCTCCCGTAGGGCCTGCTGTCGACACATCGTCCCTCCTGGAGGATCGGGAGGTTGGTGAGCTCCTACTCTGAGGAGATGTCCACGCCCTGAAGGGCCACTGTGCCCCCCCCCACCCTCCATATTCTCTGCGACCAAGGGAGACTGTTTCGGGGAAATGGGCATCACCTTCTCTGGCTTCTTTTCGATGGGCTAGAAGGGATACTCTCGCCTTTGGGACCGTACCCTGTGGATCCGCCACTGCAGCCTTTTCAAGGGACGCCACCACTCCTTCGATGGACGGTTGGGCCTTCGGCTGATGTACCTGGGCCTTCACGGTCTTGGCCGAGTCCGCAGCCTTCACCTTGGGGGGGGGGGGGGGGGGGGGGAGGGTGTCAGGGCCCCGCTCCCCCTTGGCCTTCTCTGCAGGGCCAGGCTCAGTCTTTTCCAAGAGTTTGCCCGGCTGGTCAGACTTCCTCTTAGAAGATCCTGAGCGTTGGGTCGTGGTCGAAGGCGCCGGAGACACTGTACTCGCAACAGCGCTCCCGGAGGCAGTGGACTTGCGGTGCTTAGATTTATGTTGGACCCGTTAGGCAGAATGATATGTAGTACCCTTAGGGACCACTACATACAATTAAGACTACAAGTGATAGTACAATTTCACCTTTGGTACAAGCCTGACCTACACAAAGTGGTAGCGATGGCTGAGCAGCCATTTGCTCAGATTTATCTCAAGAGCAAATGAGCAGTAATAGGGATTACACAAAGGACTACAATTACTGTGACTCAAGCAAACACTGACTCAAGGTTTCTGGTTAAAAAATATAAGTCAATTTATTTTTAAACTATCTGTTCACAAAACACTTCACTTCTATTATATAAAATCACACTCTAAATATACTACAAACAACGAATTCCTTTTGTTCAGGTCAATTCAAGGTAAGTACATTAGGATTTGACAGACCAGTGTTTCAAAACAAAGACGTTACCGTGGGTTAATACGCGATCACTTTTTGACAGTAATGACGGTTCGGTCTTACGAAAAAAGCGTACCCGTGGGAAGAAATGTAACCGTAGTAAAACACACTTAGCACATAGAATTAAAACAAGGGAATAGTGGAGAAAAATCATAGGCAATAATTTTGTCAAGCCAACAGAATCAGAGGACGTGTTCTAAGAGGCAGATAAAAGTCAATAGGCCTGCGCCAGTGTCAAATGGAGCAGGGGCTCTGTTGTCGAGGATCACACGGTGAGAACAGCTCAAGATTAACTTTGCCAGGATTACTGGATATTGTCAAAGGGAGGCAAAAGTTATAAGACGGAAGAAAGAAAGGACAAGCCTTCGGAAAGGTAAAGGATTCACCCTGATTCCTCAAGGTCGGACGGAGAGAACGACCAAATGGACACAGTACCTTATTCGGATGAACAAAGCTGGTGCTAGGGCAGTTCCTGGTAGTTCCTGCAGACTGTCGTGGGGACAAGGAGGACGACGTCTGGAGCAATCTGCACTACCCAGGGATTAAGCCAGCAGCAGCAAAGAAACGATGAATAAAAGGTGCGCTCCTTAAAAACAGGAGAGGGCTCTTCTGATGGCTATCCGGACCACTACAGCTCAGTACAGTGATTTCGACCCAGAAGATGATTATCTGGATGTAGAAGGTGAACTGGTTGATCCCACCAGGCTCAAGGGAAGAAGACTCATGACTGGATCCTCTGTCGTTGTAGGGTAGATAGCTTAGGACTGCAGCAGGGCTTCACCGGGATCCAGGAGTTGCAGCAGCCGTCTTCTTATCCGCTTCTCTTCGGTTCTTGTAGTTCCAGTGGTGACTGACTTCCAGCCCAAGAGTCCTGCCTTTTCTGACAAAATCCCCCATTCACACAGCCTGGCTGTCAATCACTCAGCATGGGTTTGTCCGGCCCGGACAACCACCCCAGCCAATGGACACAAAGTGCGACTTTGGTCTCCAAGGAGACCCTTCGCAGGGGGTTACTAAACCCCTCCCTCCCATTCAGCCCACCTAGACACCCAAACGCCAAAGGAGGGCTTCTTCGCAGAAGTCCGCCAAAAGACGGCGAAGAAGGAAACCAAACCTGGTTTGGCACGAAAAGCAAACAACAAGAAAGATCTTTCTAACAGGAAATGGCGAAAAACTACGATAGGACCCACAATAAAATTATATGGGGTAGCAGGTTTTATGTTCACGTCTGTCACCACAGCCAGAACACGAACACGGGAATCCATGTAAAAATGATAGTTACCACTGCCATCAGCCATGTCAAGTCAGCAAGGGGGACACAACGTGCCCCTTGAGTTACAGAAGGAGAGGGGAAAGATATTCCCCTCCAGTACTCTATTGTAAGATGGCTTGTACTGGATCTGTATTTTTAAAAGGACTAGTAAAGCCAAAGTGACTTTACATGTTTCTAGGGGACAGTAGTCATCTCCAGAAATGGAATTTACAAGGGAAGTCTAAAAGACATCCCTGTGTCACTGCACTAAAGGTGCTGTGTGACACACAAGTAAAAGGATGATGCCTAAGGAGTTGGTGACACTCCATAGCCCATGAGCACTAAGAGTACAACACACAAAAAAATACACTGTAAGAGTGGGAAAAAGGCTCTCACTTTTACCAGGTGGAAAAAATAAACCCCAGAAATCCAGCAAAGCTGCTGAGGGACTCACTAGGTAAGGGAATTTAGCCATGAATGAGAAATCTCCCCAAGAACCCCCGAGGGAGGGGCAACCTCAAAGGTCTTAGAAGACCGTTCACCTTTCTTCTTCTGGGCAGGAGAGGCATGCTGCCGGGACTCACCCAGAGGAGGGGCTTTGGCCTGCAGCCACTTGAGGCACTTGCGCTGATTGATCCGCGTGCGGGGCACCATCTCCCGACAAGCCACACAGTCATCCTCCATGTGCATCGGCTCCGAATGCAGGCAGAAAAGGCACTGGGAATGTCTGTTGTCCGAAAAGACATTCTGTAGGTTGCAGCCGGGTCAAAGCTTGAAGAGAGGCGCAGAGTGCTTCTCATCCACCATGTCCATGCGGGGTAGGCCTTGAAGAACCTTCTGGAATCCTCCAAGACAAAACATGACGGAAAAGCGCCCTTGAGGGGCACTGAAGAATCCAAAAATGGGTCCTTGTTAATCGAAAGATGGATTGCTGGAGCTTGCGGCTCGATTGCCTGAAAAGAAAAAAAAAAAAGAAATCTTCAAACACAGTAAAAGCTCGAGAGCTACAGCACGAGGACGCCCAACACTTGAACGTGCCGTAAAAATCTGAAGATGGCTGCCAGAGGAGGGGCTTGGGTAGAGGGCAGTCATTGGCTGGGGCAGTATAACCCAGAGACCAGGGAGAATTCTTATAAATGGTTGATTTTCCTTACCTAAAGTCCCCCAGCAGCTTTGCTGGATTTCTAGGATTTATTTTTCTCACCTGGTAAGAGTGTAAGCCTTTTTTACCCACTCTTACATGTGTGTTGCTATGTGTATTTCTACTTTGGCTCATCTTGGGCACTGGAGCCTCAACTGCTCCATGTGCACCACATTTTGTGTGTGTTACAGAGCACCTTCAGTGCAGTGACACAGGGTTGTCTTTGAGACTTCCCCCTGACTCCATTTTTCTGGGGCTGACTACTGTCCCCCAGAAACAGGTAAAGTTGCCATTAACTTTATATAGTCACTTTATACCACAGATCCAGTACACCCCATCTTACATGGAGTATTGGAAAGGGTTAACTCGTATCCCTTTTTGTCTGTGCCTCTTGGAGCCTTGTTTCGCTCCCTTAACATTAAGGCTTGGCTGGTGGCAGTGGTATCTACCCTAACTTTTCTACCGCAATCTTATATGGTAATGTCTTAGGCTATTATATGAGACTCGAACATAAACCCGCTTGACCAAATACATTTTATTTTCTTTCCGGCTGGGTTTAGTCGCCATTACCTTTTGTTGAAGTTTTTCTTGTGTTTTTCTCAGCGCACCAAACCGGGGATGATTCCTGTGTTCGCTGTCTTTTCGCAGGCTTCTGCACAGAAGCCCTCCTTAAGGCGCCTGATAGTCTAGGTAGGCAGGATGTGAAGGGGGGGATCTTCGGACCCCTGCCATGGGTTCCCTTGGTAACCCAAGACGCACTCTTGCCTGATTGGCTAAGAGGACTGGCTTTGCCAGGCCAGCCACCCTGCTGTTTGATTGACAGCCAGGCTTTATGAAAGGGGAAAACTGCATAAAAAGCAGGTCTCTGGGACTGGAAGAGCAGAGTCGCCACTGGAGCGAAAGAACCAACGAGGAACTGGAAGAAGAGGACCCCTACAACGACTGAACCGCCCCGTGAAGTCCTGCTACAGGTCCGAATCTCCAAATCCGACGACAGAAGATCCACCAAGAAATGTCTTCCCTTGAGCTGGTGGGACCAACCAGTTCACCCAAACTACAAGCCAGGACCCCTCCTCTGGTCGAATTCGCTGTACAGAGCTGTTAGGGAGAATTCTCATTCTATGGCTAATTTCCCTTACCTATAGAGTCCCCCAGCAGCTTTGCTGGATTTGAAGGGTTTGTTTCTTTTTCCTGCTAAGAGTGAGACTCTTTTTTCCCCACTCAAACATTTTTGCTATGTGTGTTCTAGGCTATATTTGTGTTTAATGTCTATGGGGTTTCTCACACCTCCATATGAACCATCTCTGTATTCACATATGTCACAGCATACTCCGTGCAGTAACGCAGGGGGGTCTTAGCAACCCCCAAACATAGACTCCATACCCTGGGACTGACTACTGTCTCCCAGGGCATGTAAAGTCCCCATTAACTTTACTAGTCAATTTTTGTTAACTAAACCAGTACAACCCATCTTACTATGGAGGTACTGGGAAGGGTTAATAGTTTTTCCCTTATGTTCATTTTCGAGAGGGTACCGTACAGTCCCTCTCTCAAGTTTCTGGCTGGTGGCAGTGGTTACTACCGTAAATATTCGACCACAAATATTTTCCTATGGGATTTTCCCATTGTTCGAGGCTACCACATTTTCTGAAAGCCTCTAGCATACCGCCGGTGTATATTAGTATTAACTTCACTCGGTAGGTTTTTATTGCAAGAACTTTAATATAACTTCTTTCTCGTGTCTTTCTCTAAACTTCTAACCCAGGTCGGGGATCCTTTGTTCTTCCTTTTGGCGGGCTTCTGTCACGAAGCCCTCCTTTCGGCGCCACAGAGTTTGGGGTGGTTCCGTTGTGTGGGAGGGGGGGGGGGAGAGTAGGACCCCTAGACAGGGTTGCCTCCACAACCCATGTCGCACTCTATCCTGATAGGCTGGAGGGTCTCCCGCCAGGATGACCACTCCACTTTGTGAGTGACACCTAGGCTGTATGAATGGGGCTTTTTTTGCATAAAAGCAGGGTCCTGAGGACTGGAAGAGCAAGACGTCGCCACTGGAACTAAGAAGCCGAAGAGGAAAGAAGCCAAAGACCCCTGCAATGACAACCACCGGTAAAGCCCTGCTGAAGCATCTCACCACTTTTCTCCACACGACGAGAGAAGATCTTCATCCGAAAGAGCATTCTTCCCTTGAGCTGGTGGGGCCAACCACTTTGCCAATCGCATTCCCGGACCTGCCTTGGTCGAATTGCCAGTACCCTGTACTCGGAGGCCGGATAGCCAGGTACCAGTCCGCCCGGACCACGATTTAAAGGAGCATACCTTTTATTCGTCGGGCAGCTCCGCGGCTGGTTTCATCCCTGGGTAGTGCAGTAACTCGAACCTTCCTCCACGACGAGAGCATTTCTTCCTCTGCTGGATCCCCCGAACTGCAGTAACTACCAGGAACAACCGCCACCGCAGGTGCCACTTCATTTTAAAAGTACATTGTTCCGCCAGGCCACCCTTTCTGCGTGGTAGAGCTAAAGGTGTTTTAAATCCTTTACCTACCTGTTAGGTTGGCCGCCCCTCTCTCTTAACATGGTCTTTTACACCTTCTGCATCCACTTTTTCAAAATCGTTAACCAAAGACTTGACTGCAACTACAAGAACATTTTGCTCCTGGGCCCTTGCCCCGTACCACTGACTCTGGCACAGGCTTACTGACCGGCTACATTTGTCAGAACTGCCTTCTCTAGATTGCTTCTCAACTAGAACTGTGTTGGTGCACCTACTTCTTATAACCACCCTTTCCTTCCCACTTTTAAACCTTGTTAAATGCCATTTTTCTCAGTTTTCATTTAAGTATTTCCTATACTGATGCACTGTCTTGCTTAAACTGGTTCACAAACATATGAAGAGTGTTGCTAAGGTGTGTAAGAAGATACTTCTGTATAACTTGTGCTTTCCCTCCCTTGTGAGAAATTGCTAGAGTGCCATTTGTGTTTGGTTTGCACTGTGCAGTTTTGCTCAGTTTTCACTCTTGCGCAAACTTGTCTACAATTTAACTAGGGAGTTGTGTATACTTACTTGACCTAATTTAACTTGCTTGATAACTGTGATAGATGTGTTTAACTAGTAGTGTATAAAATAAATATATATATATTCTTTTTACCACAAAGCTTTGGTCAGTGTTTCCTTGTTCCATAGTACTGAAGGCCTATTGTGTAAACCCTGAATACTGCTCATCTCCATCTTGAGATAAGTCTGACTGCTCACCCACAGCTACCAAATAAATCTTTGTGGTGCAGACTGATACCAAAGGGGATTTATTGCTCTCACCTGTAGTCTTAATCTTCTGTAGTGCTCCCTAAGGGAACTGCACAGGATTCTGCCTAACAAGAGCTACAGTGGGCCGGATAGCCAGGCAGGTCGGACCCTGCTTGGGTTTTAAGGAGTGCACCTTTTATTCGTTGTTTGGCGCTGCTGCTGGTTTCTTCCCTGGGTAGTGCAGGACCCTCCAGTCTTCCTACTTCTGATCAGTCTGACAGTCGCTTCAGGAACTATCAGTAACGTCTGCCTCAGCTATAGCCCCCTCTCCGGTTTAAGTTACTGTGCAAATCCGGTTGTGCGTTTCGCTCAGCCGCATTGAAAGTGTTTGAAATCTTTCTCCAATCCGAGGGCTTGTCCTTCTCTTCAAACTTTTCTACCAACCAACCTCGTCCGGAATCTGTGCCGAAAACTACCCTGAACCGTGATCTTGAGCAAAAGACTTGACCCATTGACTTCGGCCCTAAGCCTTTTCTAGCTGATCTCATCACTGTAGTCTCTTGTTCAATTGCCCAGAGTACTTACCTGTTGGTTTTGCCTAATTTCTAATAACTTTGTCTTTCCCTCCCTTTTAAATTGCTGGAGTGCCATTTTTCTCCCACTTCATTTTGTGAGCTTAACTTGTCTGGAATTTAAGGGAAGTGGTGTGGTGCATTTATGATTTTGATATTGCTTAGAATAGTGAAATGCTATACAACTGTTGAGTAAATATATATTATTTTACTTAGAAACCTTGAGTCAGTGTTTGCCTGAATCATGCTGATTGCAGTCTTTTGTGTAACTATTTGTACTGCTCACTTACTCTTGAGAAGTCTGGCTGCTCCGCTACTGCTACCACTATAACTGTGTAGTACAGGCTTGTACTAAAGGTGAAATTGTACTGCCACTTGTAATCTTAATTGTGTGTAGTGTTCCCAAAGGGTACTGCATATAATTCTGCCTAACAACCAGTGATTGGTTGTTAGGAGAAAGACAGTTCTGAAATGAAACACTGATTTTTTCTTTACTGAGGATTCCCAGCCTGATGACAGGGAATATTCATGAGTATGTGAATACATGCCAGATCTCATGCTAGAGAACTGCTGCTCCCTTCAACGTAATCTTAAAGCTGCTGTGCCTTCAAGAACCTGATCCAAGAGGGGACCTGGCTAGGAGATCTCTTCCCGAGCTACGAGGGACCATCATGCACCAGCTGATCTTTGCCAAAGCTCCCTGGAAGTGAGACCCTCGAAAGGCTGCCGACCGGAGAAGGGGACCGCCGCGGAATCCGAAGTGAAGCATCCGCACATCCAAGTCCATCGTTGTTGATCAGGGTTTGCAGATTTGCTATAACCGCTGGAAGCCCGTCTAAGTGTGTTGCCCAGACGAGAGGACAACTTGGCGTCATGTTACTCAACGACCGGAGCTGCTACGCTCCACCTTTGCCTAAGACATTTGATCCAAGGACTCCCTTGCTCATCATAGTCGACCCCTTTGTCCGGTGTTGGGGAGAATGCTCAGAAATGTGCTAATTTCCTCCACCTTAGAGACCCCCAGCAACTTTGCTGGATTTTTAGGACTATTCTTTTTTACCTGGAGAGAGTGTGACCCTTTTTCCCCACTCTCTCATGTATTTTAATGTGATTGTACACAATGTTTCTTTTGGTTGTGGAGTCTGACAAACTCCATAGCCATCATTTACATTGTGTCACACAGCACCTTCAGTGCAGTGGCACATGGAGCTCTTTAAACTTTTGTGAAATCTGAAATACCTTCTCTTGGATAAACTACTGTTTCCAAGAGCAGTAAAGTGAAATTGACTTTACTTACCATTGTAACTTTCTAGACCCAGCACACCCTATCTTACAATAGGGTGCTGGAGGGGTTACCTAGTATCCCCTTTGTCTAATTTCTCATGTAACATTTTTTAAGTTACCCTTTTCTCACGGAATGGCTGATGGCAGTGGTTTAGTTTGAACTACCATGGTGTGCGGTCGCAGCTAGAGTAAAGCACCCACGGGAGACATCTCTGTCAAAATGGCCCAGGTCTTTTTCCGCCCTTTGTGGAAAGGTCCTTCTTGAGATTCGGTCTGCGCGCCAAACCAGGTTTGGTCTCTTTGTTCATTTGACCTTTGGCAGGATTCATGAGTGAAGCCCACCTATAGTCTTGTAGGAGACCCAAATGCACTCTGATGAATGGCCGGCTGACTGACAGCTAGGCTGAAATGAATGGGAGAGAACTGAATAAAAGGCAAGTCTTTTGGCTTGGAAGGCAAAGTTGACCACTAGACGAAGGAACCAAAGAAGAGCTTGAAGAGGACACCTGCTGTAACTCCTGGACCGTTGGTTTGTCCGGTGAAGCCCTGCTGCAGTGCCGAAACGTCAGGTTTGCATCGACAAAGAAGCCCCTGCAAGAACGACTTCTCCCCATGAGTTGGTGGGACCAGTCAACTCCAAAGTAAGCCACCTGGACATCATCTCAGAGCTGGTTGACTTTACACAGAGTTACTGCTGGAAGCAGTATAACCAGGGATATGAACACCAGATTGTGTGCGTTGCTTTTAAGCTGGCCTAGAGCGTTTGGAAGATCCTCCGGACTCCCAAGAAGCAGGACTGACCGAGCTTGAGCCCCCTCAATGGAGTGCAGGACCCAAGAAGCAAGGAAGGTCCATCTCGACAGCCAGGAACCACGGTGTTGCTATTTGCGGCAGACGTGAGGAGCTGAAACACTGAACATCCACTGAAAGTGAAGTTTACCAGTTGTGAGTTTTAACCTTCCCAGTGATTTGCAGGAGTCCCCCCGACGTCCTCCCTCTTGTCCCAATGACTGAGGCCCAGGAACAGCGAGATCTGCAGAGCTGCACAGGAACAGAGGTCATCAGCTGCATCTTTTTCTTCATTTCTAAGGTACTGTAAAAGTCTGAGAGAACTTACCTCTTGCTGTAGAAGTGCTTATAACTTCCACAACTCACAAGTCTAATCAGCTTGTGGCCCTACATTTGATTCTTCTTTTCATTAAAGACTCCTAAGAACTTGTGCAAAGACTTTTCCATTTACTTACCAGAGGTGCTTCATCCTATACAACACTTTTGCCTATTGACTTTGGCTTAGCCTATTGAAATGTATGACTCTTCTTGGAGGAGCCAAATGTATTTGCTTGCTTAAGAATGTGTGGTCTCTTGTTGTTCTAACAATCTTTGCCTTTTACCAACTTCTAACAGTATTCAAAATGCCCCCCACACCTTAGTTATTGAATTCAACTGTGGATGTCGGTTGTGTCTGTGGGCCATCCCAAAAGGGTCTTTACTGATTTCGAAACTAAGTGTACACAGTAATGAAGTGTATTTGTGTGTTATTATATTGCTCCATTCTGAAGAAGGCTTATTCGAACTGGTAAATCAATAATTGTTTATGCAAGAAACCTTGAGTGTAAGTTTATTTGAATACTGCAACTGTAAATTTCAGTGTAACTCGACTACAGTTCACAATGACCCCTCTTGAGATAAGCCTGGCTGCTCAACACGCTACCAAAACTGTGTAATACAATCTTATACCAAAGGTTGGGTTTCCTATACCTGTAGTCAGTTGTGTGTAGTGGTCTCAGAGGGTACTACATACAAACTTTGCCTAACATCCGGCTGGAGCAAGTCAAGGTTGCCGACCGAGGAGAAACCGCCAGGGTGTTTCCCGCCACCCGAAGACTTCAAAGACGCCACCGAGGATCCAACAGCCAGCAGTGGTCACGTCCCGATCGCCGACGCCCCGGCACCCTTGCTGGGCCAAAGTTCTTCATGGACTCTTTTGCGGCAAACCAACTATCGTCGTCAAGGTATACCGCACGCCTCATCTTCACAGGACGTTCACAAGCTTTCATCAACGAGCACCGCAAGGATTGAAGCTGCTTCCGCAACATCGTGTTTACCTTTTCTTCACTTGGAATCTCGACGACAAGTGGCTCCTGTCTTAAAGCGAGTTCACTCAAGAAGGGCACGTTGATGACTCATCGAAGAACTCTACGAAACCAGGTATATTTATGTTGTAGAACCTTTATAAAGAATCGAGACTATATTAAGCATATCTGGACTGGGCTTGTCAATATGCTTTTATTTACAGGTTGTCCGGGTGGGGTGGGGTGTTGGGGGGAGGGAAGAGATCTCGGGTGGGTGGGGCGGGGGGGGGGGGGGGGGATTTTGGGATCTCCACACAGAACTGTCTATAGGTAGACAGGAGGCTGTCCTGCCATTGCTTGATTTAACTTGCTTTCTTTCTGTGGTCTATTGTTGATTCATCTTGTAATCTGATTCGAATGTCATTTGAACTGTTACCAGTTGATGCATTTCAAAGGAATCGATAGCTAAGAGTGGTACCACGTAGACCTGTGTATAGTTGCTAGAGTACAGAGTGTTATTGTGATTGTGTACATAACGTGACACTTATTTATATTAAGACTTATCACAAACAGTGTGTGGAAATTACTTTCTGGGTGCTTGGGGACTACACTGTACTTAAGAACCAGCCCGCATCAACTCCTGAGAGCTTATGCCTTGATTGCTCATCCACAATACCAAATAGAGAATCTTGGCTGGGGTGCTCTGTGCCTTGACTCTGCCATATAGAGAGCAGGAGTACAGATAGCCCCCTCCTGTCTTTACATGCGGGGTAGGCCTGAAGAATCTTCTGGAAGCCCCCACGAAGAAACTAGACAAAATCCACCCTTGAGGGGCACTGAAAAAATCCAAAAAACGGATCCCTGTTATCGGAAGGATGATCGATGGAGCACAAGGCTCAATTGACCGAAAAATAGAATAAAACTCTTCCCAAAAGCGACAAACGCAGTAAAAGCTCGAGAGCTAAGCACAAGTACACCCAACACTTGAAGGTGCAGTAAAAATCTGAAAATGGCTGCCAGAGGAGGGGCTTAGGTAGAGGGCAGTCATTGGCTGCAGGCAGCATGACCCAAAGCTCAGTGATTGGTTGTTAGAAGAAAGTTCAGAAATGAAAATGATTTTTTCTTTTACCGAGGATACCCGGCCTGACGACAGGGAATATTCATGAGCATGTTAATCCATGGCAGACCCCATGCTGGCGAAGTTGCTGAAAACCCCCTTGTCCTTACAACAGAACATTGTCTAACTGACTTTTAATAAGTGAAGTGAAACAGTATTGAAGTTTCTATTGTGTTGGTTAGTTTAAATAGTACTTGCATACCTGGATATAAATTTTGTATCCAAACAATAAATTAATATTTTAATAGAACTACAAGTTATAGAGTTTCTCTGGGCCTATGTGTTCACGGTGTTCATTGTACTTACCTACAGCTCACACCCTGCTCATAAGATAAGCCTGGCTGCTCTGCCACTAACAAACCTTTGGGTAGTACAGACTTATACCAAGAGTTGGTGCTTGTATACTAAGGGATAGTTATAAAGATTCTCACCTGTTGGTAGACTTTAGGAAAACTCCCCTAACCGGGAGACAGGAGATAAAGGGACTTGTTACCAATGTAATCCTATGGAGGACCAGAGGAGGAGGGGTTTAGGGGAGGTGGGGAGGGAGGGACAGGCGCACTGATGCTTACTTAACCTCCCGACTCCAGAAATAAGTCATGGGTCGCAGGGGGCTCGATCTTCCGTTCTTTGTTCTGGTGAGAGGTGCCCAGGAGTTGCATGTTTGAGGATTCTTTGGTCGGTGCAATTGCAAGATGCAATACCCGTCGGCGAAGCAAGGCAGAAACCAATGATGCAGGCCACCTTAGGATACTTCACAGGATAGAGAGTTCCAGGGACGGCCAGCGTTTACAGGCGACGACAGGCATCCTTGCAGTTGCAATCACAAAAGCAGCTCCTGGACAGATTCCCTTGAAGTTAGGAAGCTGGAATTCACGGGGGAAGTCGACTTGTCGTACAAGCTGGCAACCACTAAAGTTCTTGACTCAAACGTGGCACAGCGACTCTTTTGGTCGAGGTAGCTACCGAGAGAACTGGTCAATCTACCATGCAGTCCAGAGAAGGAGTTGTGACTCGGTGGTCCAACAAGTCACAAGGGCTGAAGCACTGCTCAGCGTCTTCACCAGACCAGAGACAATGGAGAAGATGCTGGTCACTTTAGAATTCTTGGCTCAAACTAAGATCAAGAATAGCTGCAGAAGTCGTCCACTTATCCAAAATCCGAGCGGCACGCAAGTTCAAGCCCCAGTAGCAGACTTTCTAGCACCAGTGATATGGTATCAAGTGCTTGACCTTATAAGGACTCATGACTTTATAAAGCAGAAAAAATGCTAAACTACAATATGGACAAGGAAAAAGCTAAAATCCTATGGCACAGACGCATTTTGGGGCACTAGCCACGTTTAGTAGGCAAACACAGTAAACGCAAATGTGTACACCAAAAGTAATGCAACATGGTAATAATGTATCTGCTGCCACCATTTATGTGTCTAGGCACATATAAATATACCCCAAAATCCTCTGTATAAAAAGCTAGGGTATATTGCACTGTAATGTGTGATATTAAAAAGTAGAAGTTTCCCAGTACTGATGGTCTGAAGGACTATCATATTCCCACTAACATGTGAGCAAAAAGTGAGGTAAGTGAAGCTGAAGACTTTACTTCCCTACAAAAAGTCACGAAAGGATCAAAAACAGCAAAAATAATGGGGTTCCGAGGAAACTATGGAGGGAACGTTGAAAAATAAAAAGCTTTCCTAACAGGTCTTACTTGGGGGAAATCCAAGTGAATTTTAGCCCTCACCAGACTTGCGGCCTACTAATGCACTACAAACCACCCTCATCCACTTCTAACTTGCATGTACACAACTATTAACTTTCATACTTACCAAAGGAAATCTTGTTTGGAGCATTTGCAGGTCCTCGTAGCCATACACTTGAGGCTAGAAGAGAGAAAAATCGAGTAAGAGAATTTGTAAATAACAGCACAGTACAAGCAAAGTGACAATGTGGATGGAGAGCAGTCATGTAAATAATGCAATGCGTCTTACAGAGCATGGGTGCAGCATACTGGAAATGTGGTTCATGCCTGCAAAATCCAAAGTGGCTTCCAAGAGCTTAAAGAATAGGTTACTCACCTTTTGTAATGTTTTCTGACTGGAATAAATGACTGCTCCCACAGATTACACATCTATGCTATCCACCTCATACTGAAAATTGACATTTTCAAACAGCCAGCAGGTGTTTCAGAGGTAAACTCCATAACAGCACCTAATGTGGGGGTGGAACCCCACCCAAGTGGGCCCACCACCTCATGGACGAGTGCATGTTTTGTACGTAAATCAAGTTTATTGTACAATTGTCCGGATAGCAGTATGATGGTGTCGTGGAACCAAACTAACCAAAGCCTCAATGAACCACATAAGTTGACATCGAATATAAATTATTGCAACAGTTAAAACACTCCGATATTTTATTACAATCCACCCCCACATGATTGGACAAAACCTCTTCAAAGAAATCCCATCTTTCTCCAAACCCTACATTCCCATTGGTAGCCCTTATCTTAACTATCATGTGTAATACACACCTTTTAGGATTTGTCCATGGTAGGTCATGACATCAACCAGTGTTGGGGAGAATTCTCAGAAATGTGCTAATTCCTCTCTACCTTAGAGACCACCAGCACTTTTGCAGGACGCTGGGACTTTTTAATTTTTAACCTGGAAAGAGGGAGAACTTTTTTCACACTCTCTCATGTATTCCCCTGTGATTTAACACTGTTTCCTTTTGGTTTTGGAGTCTGACAAACATAGGCATCATCATTGCTTTGTGCCAAACAGAACCTTCAGTGCAGTGGCACAGGGAAGTCTTCGATTTCACAAAGGTTTAAATACCTTCTCTTGGATAAACTACAGTGAAGTGAAATTGACTTTACTTACAATTTGTAACTTTCTAGACACAGCACACACCATCTTACCATGGGGTGCTGGAGGGGTTACTTAGTACCTCCTTTGTCTAGTTTCTCATGTAACATTTTTGTTACCCTTTTTACAATTAATCGCTGGTGTCAGTGGTTTACTTTTAACTACAATTGGGAGTTCCGTGGGCTGCGTTTGCAGCTGCAGTAAAGCACCCATGGGTGCCCATTTTGTCAAAATGGTCACAGTCTTTTTTTGCCATTTCTTGCTTGCAAGGTCCTTCTTGAGATTTACTCTGCACTCCAAACCAGGTTTGGTCACTTTGTTCACTTTGTCTTTGGCGGGATTCAGAAGTGAAGCCCACCTCTGGTGCCAGTGTATCTGGCAGGGGCAGGTGTTAGGGAGAATTCTCAAAAATGTGCTAATTCCCTCCACCTTAGAGACCCCCAACAACTTTGCTGGATTTTGAGGACTTGATTTTTTAACCTGGAGAGTGTGTGACCCTTTTTTCCCCCACTCATGTATTTTAATGTGATTTCACACACTTTCTTTTTGGTTATGGGGTCTAACCAGCTCCATAGGCATCATCTTTTACAATTGTGTCACAAAGAACCTTCAGTGCAGTGCCATATGAAAGTCATCCATATTTCCCAAGGTTTAAATACCTGCTCTGTCATCAACTACTGTTTCCCAGAGCAGTAAAGTGAAATTGGCTTTACTTAGCATTGTACTTGCTAGACCCAGCACATCTTACAATAGAGGGCTGGAGGGGTTACTTCGTATCCCCTGTGTCTAAATGCTCATGTAAACATTTTCATGTTACCATTGCCTCAATTGACTGGCTGGTGGCAGTAGTTTAGTTTTGAACTACTTAGGTTTGCATTTACCGCGACCGTTCGCGAACCCGGTAACGTTTACAGCGGGAGCCATCTTTGCTAAAATGGTGCCAGGTCGTCTTTTTTCGCCAGGTCTTTGTGGAAGGGTCCTTCTAGAGAGTTTCTCTGCGTGTCAAACCAGGTTTGGTCTCTGTTAATTTCACCTTTGGCAGGGTTTTTGAGAGAAATCCGCCTCTGGCGCCCGAGTGTCTGGGGTAGGCAGGAAGTGAGGGAGGTGCCCGAAACTCCCTGTGCTTACTCTCCTAGGAGACCCAAATGCACTCTGTGGTGATTGGCTAGCTGACTCCGGCAAAGACAGCCACCCTGCTGGGCGAGTCACAGCTAGTCTGGAATTAATGGGAGAGAACTGAATAAAAGGCAAGTCTTTTGGCTTGGAAGGCAGAGTCGACCACTAAACGAAGGAACCGAAGAAGTGCTTGAAGAGGACTCCTGTTGCAACTCCTGGACTGTTGGTTTGCCCGGTGAAACCCTGCTGCAGTGACTACTTGCCAAGTTCGCATCGATAGAGAAGCCCTGCAAAGACGACTTCTCCCTTTTGAGTTGGTGGGACCAATGAACGCCCAAGTAAGCCACCTGGACACCCATCTCTGAGCAGGTTGAATTTCCTCAGAGTTGCTGCAGGAAACCGTCGAGACAGGGAGAGGGACACCAGATTGTGTACGTTTCTTGTAAGCTGGCCTAAAGCTTTTGGAAGATCCTCTGGACTCCCACGAAGCAGGACTGACCAAGCTGACCCCCCCCCCAGTCGAGTGCAGGACCTCGGATGTGAGGAAATTCCACCTTGACAGCCAGGAACCGCGCTTACTGCTATTTGCTGTACCGCAAGGAGCTGAAATGCGAAACAGCCACTGAATGTAAAGTTTGCCGGTTGCCTGTTTTGACAGTATTGGTGTAGTGCAGGAGTCCCCCGACATCCTCCCTCTTGTCCTCACGACAGAGGCCCAGGAACAGTGTGATGTGCAGAGCTGCACAGGAACAGGTCATCAGCTGCACAGTTTCTTCTTTACCAAGGTACTGTAAAAAAAAAAGTCTAAGAGAACTTACCTCTTAATGTAGAAGTACTTGTACCTTCCATAACTCACAAGTCTAATCAGCCTGTGGACCCTACATGTGATTCTTCTGTTCATACTAAGAACTTGTGCAAAGACTTTTCTATTTGCTTACGTGAAGTGCTGCACCCTATACAAAGACTTTTGCCCATTGAATTTGGCTTAGCCTATTTGAATTGTCTCTTTTGTGCTATCTGAAATTATTTGCCCTGCTTATGAATATTTGTAATGTCTTGTGTTCTAATTACCTTTGCCTTTTACGAACTTTTTAAGAGTGTTCTGAATGTCAACAGTAAGATATTAATGTCTCCAGCACCCTTGTTACTTGAAGTAACCTGTGGGTGTAGGTTGTGTCTGTGGGCCATCCCAAAAGGGTCTTGTCCGATTCAGAACCTCAGGGTGCACAGTATTGAAGTATATTTGTCTGTTATTATTCTATTGCTCCCTTCTGAAGAAGGCTTTATAACTGACAGATACATTATTAATTGTTTATGCAAGAAACCTTGAGTGTAAGAGTCTATTTGAATACCTGTAACTGGAATCTTTGTGTAACTCCACTATTGCTCACATTTCCCCTCTTGAGATGGGCCTGGCTGCTCAACACGGTACCAAAACTGTAGTACTGTTACGCTCACCTGGTCTCTGCTGGGACGTTGGGGCACGGTTGGAGCCCTCCCTGGATTCGGCTCCCCGGGATCTGTTCTCTCTCCCAACTAAGAAGGGTGTGGAGGTATTGTGACTCCCCTTAGAACTTTCGTGCCAAAATGAGGTAAGTAAGCGTTTACCCATGTAGGCTCACCTGATATATAGTGAGGGAAAGCACTCAGCCCTGCTTCTCATCAGCAGGGGCGCTTCAAGATGACCCAGTTGCTTCACTGGTCCATAGATGTGGTGGCCCAGGCCGGCTTTGACCAAACCACTTTGAAGTTAGGAGTTTTGATGATGATTATGGTTCATATAATTATTAATGTCTTGTCACATGATTTAAGTTCCTACCCTTAATAATGTCTTTCTACCTTATAGATGATGGCGGCCCAGCGGAGCTGTTGCGCTGGTGGAGGACTTCGAAGTGTTCCCAAGAAGATGACAAGTTGGAATCCCAAGGTAAGCACTAGATGCGATGGCGCGCAACCTTTACAAATGTCTCTATTAGGTTTCTAACCTTATTTGTACTTTCCTCCTGCAGGTATAGTCTGACGGTGCTTGGAGAACGGCCACGCCCCTTTGCTCTGCTGGATGGTTCCACCCTGTCACTCCCAAATGATGCTGCACGAGCGGCTGCATGGATTCCCATGGCCACGCCCGGCCCAGTTGCACGTGGATGATTAATATGATATGGAATAACACGTGCCCAAGGAAAAAAGTGTGCAGAGCACACCCTTTAGAAGATGTGAACTGGGGTTCCTGTCCAGTGGCCATGACAAGTACAAGCTTATACCAAAGGTTGGGTTGCCTAAAGCAGGAAATGAGGGAGGTGCCCGAAACTCCCTGTGCTTAATCCCCTTGGTTACAGGAATGCACCCAAAGGTGATTGGCCGGCTGACTGCCCGGCAAGGACATCCACCCTGCTGTGTGATTGACAGCTAGGCTGGAATGAATGGGAGAAACCTGCATAAAAAGGCAAGGCATTTTAGCTTGGAAGGCAGAGTCGACCACTGGACAAAGGAATCCAAAGAAGAATTTGGAAGAGACACCTGCTGAGTTGGTTTGCCCAGTGAAGCCCTGCTGCTGTGCTGAAGCCCTGAATTTGCCTCGACTAGAGTTGCCCTGCAAGGACGACTTCTCCCCTTGAGTTGGTGGGACTAATCAACTTCAAAGTGAACTCGCTTGGACATCCTCTCAGAGCTGGCTGTACTTCCTCTGCTGCTGCTGGAAACGAAGTGCCAGGGAGAGGAACACCAAACTGAGTCCATCACTTAAGACAGATCTGAGCTGCTAGAAGATCCTCGGGACTCCCAGCAAGCAGGACTGACCAATCCTGAGCCACCTCAACAGAGTGCTGTTACAGGTAAGTAACTTGTTCCTTCTCCAGCATGGGTTCTGGCATGCATTCACATTCACATGCTCATGAATTAAGAATACATGCACAACCACGGGAGGTGACAAGGCTCAACATTAAGCATCTCGGACCTCACCAGGCTCATCTTCAAGCAAACCGGTTGCACAGCACTGCTTGGCCGACTCTGGACTCCTCCCTGGAAACCCTGTCGACGCAGTAGAACTTCATGAAGGTGTGCGTCTACCTCCACGTAGCAGCCCTGCAGATGTCCAGCAGGGGCACACCAGACAGGAACGCCGTAGTTGCAGTGATCACTCTGGTCAAATGGGCTCTCGGACGGCCAGGCAGCGGTCGGTTTGCCAACCAATGATAATGGGTGGTGCAGCCGCAGAGCCACCTGGAAATGGAAGCCTTGGAGAGGGCCCTCCCATGGTTCACAGGGCCAAAGTTCACAAAAGTTGCGACGTCTTCCGAAAAATCTTTGTGCAGTCCACTTAGAACTTCAGCGCTCTAGCCATATTCAGTGAGTGCAAAGTTCTCTCAGCAGGTGACGAAGGAGTCAGGAAGAATACAGATAACACCAAGGGCTTGTTTAGATGAAAGTCCGACAGCACCTTGGGCATGGAGGAGGGGTGCATCCGTAGCACCACCCTCGTCTCGTGGAATGTCAAGTGAGGTGGTTTACAAGAGAGGGCCTGGATCTCTCCCACTCGTGTGGAGGTGATGGCCACAAGAAATGCTATTTTCACGACCAAAATTTCAGTGGCGCAAAATGCATAGACTCGAACGGCGGACCCAGGAGCCCAGTCAGCACCATATTGAGCTCCCATGCTGGGGCCGGAGCCTTAACCGGCAGAAACGGAAAAGTCCTTTGATGAACTCCTTGACCAGGCGGTGTGACCATAACGATGACCGTCCCCGGTGTAGCGGGAGATAGCCGCCAGATGAATCTTGATGGAGGCATGGGCCAGCCCTGCCGTGGTCAGCGACAGTAAATACAGCAGACTGCGAACCTCTTGGACTCATCTCCATAGCATTTCAGTGTAGACGAAGCCCTGGTCTTGGCAAGCACCTCCTTGCAGTCCGCCGGGATATCGTATCCTCCAAACTCTAGCGCTGCAGGAGCCAGGCCTGCAAGTTCAGCGACCCTGGGTCATGGTGCAGGATTGTGCCTCCTCAGGCAAGAAGCTGTGCGGCCGCCGGAAGCTTGACCGGAGGGGACGCTGACAAGTCCAGAAGGTCCGGGTACCATATCTGTCTCAGCACGCCGGTGCGACAAGGATCATCCTGCACCGGGACCGTCTGAGTTGATTGACTAGTCGCAGAAGAAACGGCAACGGAGGGAACGCATACAGAAACAGGCCGTCGCAGGGGAATGTGAATGCGCCCCCCATGCTCCCCGGCTGGGGAAAAATGCTGGCGAACCTCCGGCACTTGATGTTAGTCACCGTCGCAAACAGATCGATCTGGGGATTGCTCCATCGGAGGAACAGAAGATCCACTTGGTCATGCCAAAGCTCCCACTCGTGGCAAGAGCGCAGCTTCCTGCTGAGTCAGCGATGGTGTTCTTCACTCCTGCCAGATGAAACGGTATGAGGAACATCCCTTGGGCAACGGCCCAGTGCCATAGGTCCTGCCCCTCTCTGGAGAGCTGGGGATCAGGTACCCCCTGAATCCGGATGTAGAACATCATGGTGGTGTTGTCCGTGAAGACTTGCATCACCTTGCCCTTGAGGGACGGAAGGAAAGACTTGAGGGCCCAAAGCACTGTCCGCAGCTCCAGTGCATTGATATCCAACGACTTCTCCTCCAGCAGCCACAGGCCTCTTGCATGGAGTCTTCCGGTGTGCGCGCCCCAACCTCGTGACCTGATGAGGTGGTGTTTGGAAGGCTATGCCCGCAGACAAATGCGCGCAGACTCCCCACCAGCGTATTGCTCGACAAACTCTGGTAGAGAGAGATATTGTCCTCAAAGCTTCCCGATACCTGAATCCAACGGGCGTCGAGGAACTCTTGCAGTGGCCACATCCACAGCCTGCAAAGCCAAATGAGCTATATGCTGAGAAGGGACTTGATGGACCTCAGCTATGCGATCTTCAGGGTCAACAGCTGTTGTACCCCGCCCAGGATGGCTGCTATCCTCTCCTCCGACGGAGACGCCAGGCACGACACTGTGTTGAGCCGAGACCCCAGAAACAATGTGTCTTGCGATGGCACCAAGCAAGATTTCGTATAGTCCGAGAACCCCAGCTCTGTCAGCAGCTATACATTTTTCGCTGTGTGTGCGACGATCTCCCTCAATTTCGCTTGGATGAGCCAGTCGTCCAGGTAGGGGTAAACTAGGATCCCTTGTAGGATGAAGCCGTGCTGCCAGTGGAGCCAGGCACTTGATGAAGACCCTTGGCGCCGACTTCAATCCGAAGGGAAGGGCCTTGAACTGGTAATGTTGCCCTTGAACCACGAAGCGCATAAACTTGCGGTGTCCCTCTTGAATGGGGATGTGAAAGTAGGCATCCTCCAAGTCCAGCGACAATAGGGAATCCCCTTCTTCCAGCTGTCCTAGCACATGCTGAAGGGTGACCATCTGAAACTTCTGGGACCTGATGTACTTGTTAAGACGGCAGAGGTCTAGTATGGGCCTCCAACCGCCAGTCTTCTTCTTGACTAAGTACTGAGAGTACACTCTGGAGTCTCTTTGGAACAAGCTCTATCGCGTCCTTTTTCAGCATGGGCCGCACCTTCAGCAAAAGCTGAGGGACGTGGTTTTCCTGCCCGGCCACTGGTGATATGCGAGGACACTTTTGTTGGAATTCCAGGGTGTGTCCATGGGCCAGAGAGTCCAGCACCCAACGGTCCGTCGAGATGGACTTCCACACGCTGACTAAGTTTACCAGCTGACCTCCCACCGGTGTGCGCAGGTGGGGGGCCTGGCATCACGGCCGGTTCAATCTTGCTTAGCCGTGGAGGCGCCGCATTGGGGACCTTGTCGATGACGGTGACCTCCTCCAGTCTTGCAACAGCCCCTGTAGGCCTCTTGGGTTGAAGAGCAGGACGGTTGATGGTAAGACAAAGAATTTCCACAGAAGCCTTTGGAGGAACCTTGGGGTTTACTCCCGAAACTCTGAAAGGACAGCTGAAGCGTGCCCAAGACACGAGCCGTCTCGTTGGCCGTTCCGGTGTCCGCCTTGATGGACTGAAGAGACTCGTCCACTTGCCCATTAGGCGGAACCCAGTGTCGGCAATGTCAGTGGCCACTGATGGCATGGTCCAATGCTACCTCGCCCTCCCGCAGGCTCTCCAACGCTTCCGCTCTCTTGTCATCGGGAAGGAAGTCCAGGAGGGGAGCGATTTTAAACCAGAGCTTCCTGTCCTAGCGTGGCACGATGGCGAGGGCATTGGCCGCCTTGATGGTCGTCTGCGCCGAAGTGATGACTCGTCGTCCAACTTCTTCCCCTCGCTGTAAGGGGGAGAGGGGTGAGGGGGTCGTTGCGGAAGAGCCAGAAGATTTCTTCCTCACCACTGCAACCACCGAATACAGGAAAGGCTGGGACCTCAAACACTTGGGTGCAGACTCCGGCACCCTGTACTTTTCGTACCAGTCCCTCTTCGCCGGGGCCGAGGATGGGTTCTTCATAAGGGACAGCCCTTTGTCCCAAAAGTCGTCCAACAGCGGGATTGACAGCACAGTCTTCCTCTTTGCCTCGCGGTGTTGGTACTGGAAACTCGCTTTCTTCTTTTCCTCAGGGGTCAGTTGCAACAGGTCCGAGGACCTAGAAATCATCGCATGGAACAAGCCTATCTCGTCGGGCGGTGAGGCTCTGGGTGGCAGAGACTATCGGTCTCCTAACCCGCCCTCGGTGTCCGTGCCCATGGTCGCTGTGTCCGGGTCTGTATCCTCCCTTGGTGGAGGGGAGAGGGAGTGGGGGCGACGGGTGACAAGGCAGTGGAGGGTGAATTCTCTTCTTGGTAGGGGGCACGCCTGATGGCCCCGGTGCCGTAGGATCTTCTGGGGCCGCGGGATCTTCCGTCGGCGGAAGGGGCATCCTCAACTGAATCTCCGAACACAAGGTGTGGAGTGCCTGGAGAATGTCCACTGAAATGTCCGCTGGGGGTTGAGGTGGTTGCTGAGGTGGCGAGAGTGGGAGCGACAGAGGCAACGGTGTAGGGTTCTCCTACTCCTCCACGGCCTGCTTCTCGTCTGTCTCGTTGCCACTCTCGAGGTCTCCCTCGTCGGGATCCTTCCCGTATTACTTGGCCTCGACAAACTTCTTGTCCAAGATGGTCCGGGGAGTAGAAAGCTCCTCCCCTCCACAGAGGAGATGTCCGTGCCCTGCAGGACTACCGAGCCTCCCCCACTTCTCTGCAACCAAGGGAGACTGTTTCGGGGAGATTATGGGCATCGCCTTCTCCTGTGTCCTCTCTATGGGTTGAAAAGATGATTCCCTCCTAGCAGGCAGGGAAACTCTCGCCTTGGGGGCCGCACCCTGCAAACCCGCGTCCGCAGCCTTGGCTAGGGATGCCACCACGCCTTCAATGGAAGGCTTTGCCAGGTGAATCTGGGCCTGCACAACCTTGGTCAAGCTAGAGGCCTTCACCTTGGGGGGAGGGTCAGCGCCCCGCTCCCCCTTGGTCTTCTCCAACTGTCCCGTCTGGGACTTCTCCAGGAGCTTACCCGGGTGGTCCGACTTCCTCTTCTTCACCGCACTGCAGCGTTGGCTCGAGGTTGAAGGTGCTGGGGAGACGGAGCTCGCCCTGGCCCCCCGGGGAGCCTGTTGCAACGGCGCTACCGGTGCCCCTTGACTCGCAGTGATCAGCCTTATGTTGGGCCCCCTTCACTGGAGCGCCCTCAATGGTCTCAGTAGACCGCTCAGTTTTCTTCTTATGGCTGGGGGAGGCATGCTGCCGGGACTCACCCATAGCAGGGGCCTCGGCCTGGAGCCACTCAGTGAGACGCCTGCGCCGATCTTTCACGGGTGCGGGGGACCATCTCCTTACAAAACGCACAGTCTTCCTCCACGTGCGTTTGATCAGAATGTAGGCAATAGAGGCACAGGGAATGCCCATCGTCCAATAGATGTTCCATAGGCCACATCCTGGGCAAACTCTGAACAGAGGCGTTGAGCCTTCCTTCTCCTCTGTCAAGTCCAAGTGGACTAGGCCTCGAAGAACCTTCTGGAATCTTAACTTGATGAAATTCAGACCTTGAGGGGCGTTGGAAAATCCGAAAGCGGGTACTCGTTAATCGGATGATGTGTCGATGGAGCTCGAAGCTCGATTGACCAAACAATAGAGTAAAACTTTGGAAAAAAGTGTGAAACGCAGTAAAAAGCCTAAGATCTAATCACGAGGACTCCAACCACACGAACGTGCAGTACAAATCTGAAGATGGCTGCCAGAGGAGGGGCATATGTAGAGAGCATTCATTGGCTGGGGGCAGTAGGACCCAGAGACCAGTGATTGGTTGTTAGGAGAAAGACAGTTCAGAAGTGAAACTGATTTTTTCTTTACCAAGATTCCCAGCCCGGAGACAGGGAATATTCGTTAGCATGTGAATCCATGCCAGACCCCATGCTGGAGAACAGGCCTTCCCAAGGGATGGCAAATGCATCCCCATGCTCCCCGGCTAGAAAAACCTGCTGGAAAACTTAAGGCACTTGGTGTTAGTCGCTGTCACAAACAGATTGATCTGGGGACTGCCCCACTTGAGGAAAAGGATGGCCACTTGATCCTGCCGAAGCTCCCACATGTGGCAAGCGCATAGCTCCCTGCTGAGAGAGTCAGTGACAGTGTTCTTTATTCTGCCAGGTGAAACTAACGCAGAACATCCCCCTGGGCGACGGCCCAGTGTCACAAGTCCTGCTTCTCCCTGCAGAGCGCTGGGGATCTGGTGCCCCTGTGCTTCTGGATGTAAAACATAATGGTGGTATTGCCCGTGAAGACCCTGACCACCTTGCCCTTCAAGGACAGAAGAAATTACTTGAGGGCCCAAAACACAGCCTGCAGCTCCAGGACGTTGATGTGTAGCACCTTCTCTTCCAGCAGCCACAGGCCTCTGCATGAAGACTGGTGTGGGCTCCCCATCCTTCCAGGTAAGCGTCCGTCATGACTGTCTCCTGGTACGGGGGTGTTAGGGAGAATTCTCATAAATGGCTCATTTCCCTTACCTAACGAGTTCCCCAGCAGCTTTGCTGGATTTATAAGATTTATTTTTCTCACCTGGTAAGAGTGTAAGCCTTTTTCTCACTCTTACATGTGTTTTGCTGATTGTATTTTCACTGTTTGTGTGATCTTGGGCACTGAAGCCTCACCTACTCCATGTGCACCACTTTTTGTGTGTGTTGCACAGCACCTTCAATGCAGTGACACAGGGTGGTCTTTGAGACTTCCCACTGACTCAATTTTTCTGGGGCGGACTACTGTCCCCCAGAAACAGGTAAAGTTGCCATTAACTTTATATAGTCCCTTTAAATTGCAGACCCTGTACACCCCATTACATGGAGTACTGGAAAGGGTTAATTCTTATCCCTTTTTGTCTGTGCCTCTTGGAGTCTTGTTTCGCTCCCTTAAAACTAAGACTTGCCAGGCCAGTCACCCTGCTGTGTGATTGACAGCTAGGCTGTATGAATGGGGGATAACTGCATAAAAAGCAGGTCTCTGGGATTGGAAGAGCAGAGTCGCCACTAGAACGAATGAACCAACGAGGAACTGGAAGAATAGGACCCCTACAACGACTGAACCTCCCGGTGAAGCCCTGCTGCAGGTGCGAATCTCCAAATCCGACGACAGAGACGATCCTCCAGGAAACTTCTTCCCTTATGTGCCTCTTGGAGCATTGTTTCGCTCCCTTAACACTAACACTTGGCTGGTGGCAGTGGTATCTACCCTAACTTTCCTACCGCGATTATATTATACAAACATGGTACTGTTCCAGGCTATTATAGTAGCCTTGAACATAAACCCGCTTGACCAAATACATTTTATTTTGGTTCCGCTGGGTTTATTTGCCATTTCTTTTTGTTAAAGTCTTTCTTGTGTTTTTCTCTGTGTGCCAAACCAGGGATGATTCCTTTGTTCGCTGTCTTTTCGCATGATTCTGCACAGAAGCCCTCCCTAAGGTGCTTGATAGTTTAGGTGGGCAGGATGTGAGGGAGAGATCTTCAGACCGCTGCCATGGGTTCCCTTGGTAACCCAAGTAGCACTCTTGTCTGATTGGCTAAGGGGACTGGCCTTGCCAGGCCAGCCACCATGCTGTGTGATTGACAGCCCGGCTGTATGAATGGGGGGAAAACTGCATAAAAAGCAGGTCTCTGGGACTGAAAGAGCAGTCGCCACTGGAACGAAAGAAACAACGAGGAACTGGAAGAGGACCCCAACCACGACTGAACCACCCACTGAAGCCCTGCTGCAGGTGCGAATCTCCGAATCCGACGACAGAGAAGATCCTCCAGGAAACGTCTTCCCTTGAGCTGGTGAGACCAACCAGTTTGCCCGAACTTCGACCAGAGGAGGGGTCCTGGCTTGAATTCGCTGTACAGAGCTACAGTGCGCCGGATAGCCAGGAAGGTCAGACCCTGCTTGGGTTTTAAAGGAGTGCCATTTTATTCGTTGTTTGGCTCTGCTGCTGGCTTCTTCCCTGGGTGGCGCAGGACCCTCAAGTCTTCCTACTTCTGATCAGTACGACAGTCGCTTCAGGAACCGTGAGCCTGCAGGAACCACCGGGAACGTCAGCCTCAGCTACAGCTACCTCTCCGTTTTAAAGGTACTGTGCAAATCCGGTTGTCCATTTCGGTCAGCCGCAGTGAAAGTGTTTGAAATCTTTCTCCAATCCGAGAGCTTGTCCTTCTCTTCGAACTACCTTTTCTATCCACCAACCTTGTCCAGAATCTGTGCCACAAACTTTACCGCAAACTACCCTGAACTGTGTCATCTTGAGCTAAAGACTTTTGTCCTATTGACTTTGGTCCTAAGCCTTTTCTAGCGGATCTCACTGTAGTCTCACGTGTTTAACTTCTCAGAGTACTTACCTGTTTGTTTTGCCTAATTGCTGGTAACTTTGTCTTTCCCTCCCTTTTAAATTGCTGGAGTGCCAGTTTGCTCCCACTTCATGTTGTGAGCGTAACTTGTCTGGAATTTAAGGGAAGTGGTGTGGTGTATTTATGATTGTGATTTTGACCTTGCTTTCAATAGTGAAATGTTATACAACTGTTGAGTAAATAAGGGATACATTACTCACCGTAATCGTATTTCTGATGCTTGTATCTGCTTAGATTCACATGCTGTGCATAGGCCGACATCTAGTGGAACAGTTTGTTTTTCGAAACTTGAAAATGGGCGTCGACACAGGGTGTGCCAGTAATACTATGCCTAGTGTGACGTCCACTGCACCCATGATCCCTCACGCGTGTATGACCCTTAGATTGTTTTTTTTCTGACATGAGGTAGTATGAGGAGTAGCGCGAGTACAGATTATCCAGGCAGATAGAAAGATAAGACTACAAGCATCCATGTGCCTTCTCTCAGAGGGGAGGAAGGGCCGGCGCATGTGAATCTAAGCAGATACAAGCATCAGAAATACGATTACGGCGAGTAATGTATCCCTTCTGAGGCTTGTGGAATCTGCTTAGATCACATGCTGTGCATAGATTAGTGAGCAGTGTTAGAAGGAGGAGGGATGTGAGAAGGGTCATGAGCAAAAAAATGTCTTAGAACCGCTTGTCCCACTTGAGTATCTGTCTTGGAATGAGTGTCAATGCAGTGGTGCTGAGTAAAAGTGAATAGAGCTCCATGTAGCTGCTTTGCAAATGGTGTCAAAGGGTACATTTGCAATGAAAGCCAGAGTGGCCCAAGTGCCTCTAGTAGAGTGGGCTCTTGGCGTAAAAGGCAGAGTTCTTTCAGAAAGGGAGTAACATCGCTGGATACTATTGACTATCCACTTCGAGATTGCACCTTTAGAGACACAATCTCCCTCTCTGCTTGTAGCTACGGAGACAAACAGTTGGTCTGTTTCCCTTAGCGGCCTGGTCTTGTCTACATAGTAGAGGACCGCTCTTCGCACATATAGTGTGTGTAGTTTCACCTCAGCAGAGCTTTTGGGTTCTTGGAAGAAGGCCGGAAGCTCAATGGACTGGTTAACGTGGAATTTAGAAATGAACTTAGGTGAGAACCTAGGGTGTGTTCGTAGAACCAGTTAATCCTTATGAACAGTAAAGAAAGGATACTGAACTGACAGCCTGAATTTCACTGATCCTTCTTATGGATGTAATGGCTATCAAGAAGGCAGTTTTATAGGTCAGGTGTTTGAGACTGGCTTTATGCATGGGTTCAAAGGGTGGGCCCATGAGCTTAGCAAGCACCACATTAAGGTCCCATCCTGGTGGTGGGTTTGAAATTGGAGGGTGGAGTCTCTTTACCCCTTACATGAAGGCTTTAACCACTGGTAATTTCCACCACAAAACCTCGTTATGGGAGGTGCTGTAGGCTGACAGCGCCGCCAGGTGTACCTTGAGTGAGTTAAATACTAGCCCTAGATCCAGCTGGTGGAGCATGTATGTGACAATATTGGAAGGAGTGCAATCAACTGGGTTGATTTGCTTATTCTGGCACCAGATAAATCTTTTCCATTTACCAAAGTAACAGTGCCTCGTGTTAGGTTTCCTAGATTCTTTTAGGGTATCCATACATCTCTGTGGTAAGTTGAGCTGTCCAAACTATGACTTCAGGAGCCATGCTGCCAAGTTCATTGAGCTGGGTTGAGGATGCACAGTTTGACCTTGGTGCTGGGGCAGTAGGTTGTACCAGCACGGGAGTCTGATGGGTTCGAACACCGCTACTCTGCTTAAGTGTGGGAACCACGGTTGCCTCGCCTACATGGGAGCAACTAGGATGAGCGTCATCGATTTCCTGTGCATGTTGTTGACCACCTTCCTCATGAGAGGGGTTGTTGGAAAAGTGTAGGCAAACATCCCTGACCAGTTCATCCACAGGGCATTCCCCTTGGAGTCTGGCTGAGGGAACCTGGATGCGAATCCTGGGCATTGTCTGTTTTTGCTTGTGGCGAATAGGTCTGTAGTGGGGAAACCCCACTGTGAGAAGATGTCTTCTACCACTTCTCTGTAGACAATTTACAAACATGTACAACATATGTAAAGAATTAGCATGCAGAAGAGTAGACAAATATACAGAGTAAGACAAAGTACAGACATTTCGCAGATGATAGGATTTGGCAGCTGCAAGGCTTAAAATGAGGTGGCCAGGACATCCCGATTATACAGCCATAATTTAGTTTTATTTTTGAAGGAGTGGATGTATGGAACTTTTGAGAGCATTGGGAAGGGAGTTCCAAAGCTTTGCCGCAAGGACTGGGAAGCTCGAGCCTCCGGCTGTCTGAAGCTTGAAGCTAGGAATAGTCAATGTCTGTGCGGATCTCAAAGGTCTAGTAGCTGTATGTTGTGAGAAGCGCTTGGAAAGGTAAGCGAGGGCTGCATTGTTCTGGGCCTTATGAGTAAGGACAAGTGCTTTGAGAGATATGCAATGAGTGATGGGTAACCAGTGCAGGTTGCGTCTAGTGGAGGAGATGCGAGAATGCCTGGGAATGTTGATAGCGCCCTAATGGCATTGTTCTGGGTGACCTGGAGTTTATCAAGGTCACTTTGACTGGTGCCTAAGTAGAGGGCGTTACAATAATCGATTTTGGACAGGAGGGTTCTGGCGAGGATCAAGCATTTGCTCGTTGTCAAGAAAGGACGGCACGCTATAATAAGTTTACAGGTGTAGGATGACGCTGACATTACTGCATTGGTTTGTCTGTTAAGGGACAAAGTGGAGTCTAGGTAGATTCCCAATGTTTTGGTGACGTTGGTGACTTTCATATCATTCCCATCGATAAAGGATTTGTACTTGGGGTCCAGTTTGGTGAGTTTGGACTGTGAGCCTAGGATGGGTAACAGTTTTTTCGTCATTAAGGCAGAGCCTATGATGAGCAATCCAGGCCTGGATGACAGTGTAGACTGCATTACGTGATTTGACATCGTTTACATAGTTTCCCGTAATAGGGATGAGTATCTGGGCATCATCCGCATAGTTAGTGTAGGATACACCCCGATAGTCAAGAATATCAAAGAGAGGTTTAGTAAACACATTGTAAAGCGTGGGGGATACACAATCCTTGTGGGACTCCGCAATGTACGTGTGCTGGATCAGCTGTAGCTAAGGCGGAGAAGACCCTCATGGTTCGGTTTGCCAGGAAGGAGCTAATCCAGGATGTAGCTGCGTCAGAAAGTGAGCAGCAATCTTGAGGTGGTGGCAGAGGATTGGATGATCGACCAAATCAAAGGCTGCTGAAAGATCAAGAAGGAGCAAGAGCGCTTGTTTGCCCTTGTCTTTCAGGTCCTCGATTTGGGTTTTCAGATCAATCAAGACGGTCTCTGTGCCATGTCTGGGACGGAAACCAGATTGTCTGAGCCCTAATAGATTGTTGGTGTCAAGGTATTCCTGGATTTGGAGGTAAGCCGCTCGATCCAGAATTTTGAGTAGGTAAGGCACCGTGGTGATGGGCCTATAGTTGGAAGGATTACTGGGATCGAGATTTGGTTTTTTGATTAACGGGATGACCCAGGCATCCTTAAGGTTGTCTGGTACGGTGCCCGATTTGAAGGAAGCATTAAGGAAAGAGGCAAGGAAAGGGGCGAGGTCTACGCAGCTTCCTTTATGACCGGAGCAGGGAAGGCGTCTCCTTGGCAACTGGAGGGCTTGAGCTTTATGATGATATTTTCAACTTCCTTGATGGTAAGGGGTGTGAAGCTTAACAGATGGAAGGAGTGCTTGGGTGTGGGAGTTTTATAAGACGGGGGGTTACCCGCTGAGTCAGAGAGGTGGCTTTTTTTAAATTAATTTTGTCTTGGAGTAAGAATTTTGTCTAGCAGAGCCTTTTGGATATTTCAACACCACTGAGTGTCGGGGTGCACGTATCAAGAGGGGTAACAGGAGACTCTAGTTCCTTGAGGATCTTAAAGAGTTCTTTAGTGTTGGATTGTGCTTGTATAATCCTTTTGTTATACACCTTTTTTCGCCGCTAGGATGGCTTCTTTGTAGGCAAAGGAGGCTGTGGTAAGGTTATTTTTGTTAGCTAGGGAGGGTAAGCTTTTCCACAGGGCCTCAGCTTTTCTTTTTTCTTCACGCAGATCGCATAAGTGAGGGGTGAACCAGGAGTTGAGGTGGAGGCGAGGTTTTTGTTTGCACAATTTGAGAGGGGCGATGGTATTGAGAGCTTTTAACAGGACGTGGTTGTATCTACTAGGACTGTGGGGTCTGAGCAGGTGACGGACGCCGTGTTCAGTAGAGGGAGGGAGAAGTTTCTCTGACGTAATATCCTTCTTGTTGCGTGTGTACGTGGGAGGGGCAATATTAGGTTTATCCGCAGGTGGACTGGAGATGGAGAATAATATTTTGTGGTGATCAGACCAAGCGCAAGGTGACACAGAGGTTATGCTGAGCGCACAGTTCATGTCTGAGACCCAGTCAAGAGTGCCACCATTGATATAGGTAGGCTCTCTGATATGTTGGGTGAGGCCAAAGCCAGCTAGAACACTTGCTAAGTTGATGGCTTTGGCATCATTCATGTCCTGGTAGGCTAAATTGAGGTCGCCAAGTATAATGATGTGAGAGTTAGGCTTAGTGCTAGAAGCTAGGATGGATGAGATGTCCTCCACGAATTAAGAGGTGGGGCCAGGGGGCCTATAGACTGTTGGGCAAAATCCTGTGCAGTGCCCTTAGGGACCACTACACACAATTAAGACTGCAGGTGGCAATACAAGTTTTACCTTTGGTACAAGCCTGTACTACTATGTCAGAGTGGTAGCAGTGGTGGAGCAGCCAGGCTTATCTCAAGAGTATATGAGCAGTAGCAGAGATTACACAAAGGGACCACAATTACTGTAACTCAAGCAAACACTGACTTCAAGGTTTCAGGTAGAAAAATATAAGTACATTTATTTTTAAATCATTCGTTATAAACAAAACACTTCTATTAAACAAACAAAAAACACACATTAAATATACTACAACTAACCAATTCACTTTGTACAGTATGTCTCAAGGTAAGTACCCTGTGTTTGAATGAACCGGTGTTTTACACAAAACACGTTACCGCGAATATGATTGCGATCACTTTTTAACAGTTCGGTCTACTAACTAAACGCGTATCCGTGACATGAAATGCTACCGGGGCAAAAACACACTTAGCACCTGAGATACTCAGAGGGAGTTGGTGGAAAAAAATCTCAGGCTATATTTTGGTTAGGCAGACAGAATCGAGAAACACTCAGAGACAAGAGTTCAAAAGTCAAAGGGCCGGAGCCAGTGTCAAGTGAAACCAGGGCCTGTTGCCGAAGATCACACAGTCAGATAGTTCACGATTCAACGTAGCCAAGAGTACTTCGATATTGTCAATGTTCGGAAGCAAAAGTTATAAGGAGGGAAGACAAGGGCAAGCCTGGGAAATAAAGAAAAGGGGTTCATCCAGTTTACTCAAGCAGAACACAGTACCTTATTCCAATGATGCAGCTGGTGCCCTGGCAGTTGTTCCTGTCGGTTTCCCGCAGACCCACGATTCCTTGAGCTTTGTTGTGAAGGAGGACGTCTGAAGGGGGTCTGCACCATATAGGGATGAAGCCGGCAGCAGCGACAACGAATAGAAGGTGCGCTCCTTAAAAACACAGGAGGCTCTCCAAATGGCTATCTGGACCACTACAGCTGTGTGCAGCTATTTCGACCAAGGAAGAGGATGCTCTGGCTGTGGAAGACTAGCTGGTTATCCCCACCAGGCTCAAGGGAAGAAGACTCCGGGCTGGATCTCCTCTTAGTCGTTGAAGGGCAGATAGCTCAGGACTGCAGCAGGGCTTCACCGGGATGGGGTAGTTGCAGCAGCAGTCGTTCGCTCCGCTTCTCTTCGGTTCCTTGTAGTTCCAGTGGCGACTCTCTGACTTCTAGCCCAAGAGACCTGCCTTTTATGCGAAAAACCCCTATTCACACAGGCTGGCCGTCAATCACCCAGCAGGGGGGTTTGTCCAGTCCAGACAACTACCCTGGCGAATCATGACAAAGTGTGACTTGGGTTTCCTAGGATATCCTGTGCAGGGGGTGACTACACCCCCCCCCACATTTAGCCCACCTAGGCGCCTTGAGGAGGGCTTCTAGGTAGAAGCCCGCCAAAAGACAGTGAACAAAGAAGGCGAACCTAGTTTGCCGAGCAAAGTAAAACACAAGGAGGACTTTAACAAAAAGAAATGGCGAATAAACCCAACCCGGAGCCAAGAGAAAGACAATTTGGTGAAGCGGGTTTATGTTCGAGACTAATATAATAGCCAAGAGAAATGCCAAGTTTATCTAATATAATCGCGGTAGAAAAGTTAGGGTAGATACCACTGCCACCAGCCCCGTTTAAATGTTAAAAGAGGGAAACAATGCTCTAAGAGGTACAGAAGAAGAGTTAAGAGTTAACCCTTCCAGTACTGCATGTAAGATGGGGTGTACTGGATCTGTGGTTAGTTTTGACTAAGTAAAGTTAATGGTAACTTTACCCTTTTCTGGGGGACTGCAGTCGGCCTCAGAAATGGAGTCGGGGGAAGTCTCAAAGACAACCCTGTGCCACGGCACTGAGGGTGCTGTGTGACACACAAAAGAAGGGGGCTACTGAAGTGGTGTACTCCAGCGCCCACAATCCCAAAAACAGGTAAAAACACATAGCAAAATACAAGTAATAGTGATGGAAAGCGAACACTCTTACCAAGTGGAAAAGAAACAACTCCAGAGATCCAGCAAAGCTGCTGAGGGACTCACTAGGTAAGGGAAATTAGCCATGAAATGAGAATTCTCCCTAACGTAGAACAGATGCATCGTGGCGGTGTGATTGGGTGAAATTGGCAGTTTAATAGAGAGTAGTTCCGCTAATGTCAGCCGCAGGCTGTTGACATCTCTAAGATTAAGCGAACTCTTAAAAATGAAGGCTAGTCCTCCACCCTTAGTTTGATGAGTGCCCCTGTCGCACCTGATAATGGAGTAGTTGTCGGGTATGGCCAGGGTCAAGGCGGGGCCAGAAGCTGCATGCAACCAGGTTTCTGTAATTGCAAGAAAGTCACGGTTTTCCGTGACAATAAAATCAGCAAAATCAAGGGCATGTGCAGGGACGGAACGTGCGTTGATGAGTGCGCCTTTGAGATTGGAGGCAATGTTGGTATTATGATCAAGAAGGGCCAGGTCAGTTTTAGGAACAGAGGTGGCAGTAACTATATTGTTGCTGGAGTTGGAGGTTTTGTCAAACTTGCGATTGATCAGGTGATAGGACCAGTGATGACATCTGGCGGCTAATCTTTGGTTTCTAACTGAGGTGATACACGGTTTGCTGGATAGGTTAGGTGAGGTCAAATTGGGTCAGTGACGCAGTGAGGGACTTTTAGCAGCAGTAGGAGCCTGGTATAGGGATGAGTGAGGACTCACAGCCGGAAACAGTGATCCTGTGTCAGACACAGTGTGGTGTCTGAGGAGTGTGGCTGTATTGTTGAATGTTGTGGGTTGGAGACGAGCTACGTGGGGCAGGCGCGAGCCCAGCCTGGTGTTCCTGGTAGGAGTAGGGCATGGTTGATTGGGGGTCGGATTGGTAGCGAAGTGTTGTAGCCAGAGGGCCGGCACGTTTAGATGGGGATTGGGACCTATCATGAGGAATTATGGTAGTAGTATGTGTGATGATGTTATATTGGTGGTAGGGAGGGGCGGGACGAAACGCACGGCGGTGACAGGGCAGAGCGGCGATCCGGTTAGTGCCTGCAGGGAGAGCAGTAAGAAAGTGGCGATAAGTGGAGTAGGCGGGTATGAGTGCTTTAAGAAACTAGCAAATGGGGGTAAATGGTTTGGGTGAACACCATGGGTGCAATGCATTTTAGGGGAGAGGTCTAGCAAGGATCATATGCAACAGGCATACAGTGGTAATCTCAAAGGTGCAGTGATTGGGTTATGCAAGGTACAAACTAGTTGGCTAGCAAGGATCAAATGCAACAGGCATACAATGGTAATCTCAAAAGGCGCAGTGATTAGGCTATGCATTGGTAATCTCAAAAGGCGCAGTGATTAGGCTATGCAAAGTACGTTACATTTGGCTGACAACGATCATATGCTACAAGCGTGCAGGGGCAACCTACAAGGCACAGTGTTTAGGCAATACCAGGTACAATACAGTAGGCTAGCAAGGATCATATGCATCAAGCAAACACTGGTAATCTAAAGAGGCGCAGTGAATTTGGGCTGAGAACAGGTACATTACAGTTGGCAAACAGTGAGCATAGCAGGCACAGAGAGTCCGCCTGCGAGAGCACTTAGGTCATTAAGAGGACATTAAAGTAGCGCAAGGTAAACTGTTTAATGGAGCACCTAGACAATGCTGCTTGTGGCAGGTAGCAGAAGCAGATGGCATGAACTGGGGCATTGTGCGAATAGGGTAGGCACTAGCACGGTTCAGGGTGGAGAGGTAGTGGGGTTTGTGTGTCTAACTGGACAACCAGGGACACGGAAGAGAGAGTGAAGTTTCGCGTCCCAAAAGTACAATAATGTTTGTGGAGGGCGTAGCAAGCAGATCAATAGCGGTACCTATAAAAGTGCTGCTGCAGCGGTGGAGGTGCTGCAAAGAAGACTGGCAGGGGTCTGGGCTGACGGCTGGGAAGGAAGATATGCCTTTGTGCCGGCCTTCGTGCTGAAGGCCGCTTACGCCTGCCGGTTGCTGATTGGCATTAATCAGGGACCAGGTGGCCAATGGCAAGACAGCTGCAGCCTGGGTGGGTCCAGGCAGAGGGAACAGTGGCTAGTAAAGCCGGGCAGCAATCTTGAAATGGCGGACACGAAATTCAATGTGTCGGATCAGGGCAAATAATGCCAAAAAATGATGCTTAGGAGCAAAGTCGAATCTAGGCAGGATACTTCTGGGCAATGATATCAAAAAGCGCATTCGTCTGCGCTATTTAGGCATCAGGTGAAGGTTTCAGGAAGAACGGTGGATAGAGCCCAGGGGCCTACCTTGAAGCAGGGAGAAGCTTCAGCTTCACTCCCAGACGAGGCACTGCTCCTCTCTGTTTTTCCCTATGTGTCTGTGGTGCAGAAGTAGGTTGAGAAGACTTTGTGCCGTTTCCCACCATCCCCTTGAGAAGAAGAGTGTTTCCCTGATGTTTTCACCTTCTCTGTGCTTTTCGATGTCTGGCATCGAGATTCAGGGGTACTCTCTCTCTCTTTCGAGTGTGCACGTCGGGACTCGTAGGCAGACGCCGAGCGGGCTGCAGGAGCCGACTCCAGGTGTGCTGCCAGGGGAGTGGAGGTCGGACCAGTCTTCTGTCGAACGTACCTCCGTGACTTGGGGAAGCGAGGCACTCTAGGCAACTGTGGGTGGTTGCCTTGTGTCATGCGGCGATCTCGACCTGGAACGCCCAGAGGACACCGATTCCGTGGACCGCTCTCTTTGTGCGAACTCGACACGCGTGTCGAGTCTTGGTTGGACTTAAGAGTGTTTATGTGTAGTAGTGGTGTGGGTAGCGCTCGTGTCGCCGGGTGTGTTCCCCATAACTGCCCTGCCAGACCATCTTCCGAGGTCGGGGACTTCCACTTGGGCGTCTTTTGACACCTCTGTACCCTTGCCGTACGAAAGTACTGCGTCACTGCCATCACTGAAGGACTTCAGGCCGAAGGGTAGAGCCTTGAACTGGTAATGCTTCCATTGAACAACAAAGCACAGAAACTTGCGGTGTCCTTTGTGTATGGGGACGTGGAAAACTGCAGCCTCTAGATCCAACGACGCCCTCCTCCAGCTGGCCGAGCACGTGCTGCAGCGCGACCATCCTGAACTTCTGGGACTTTATGTACTTGTTGAGTCGTGTTAGGTCGAGAATGGGCCTCCAGCCCCCAGTCTTCTTTCTTAGGAGAAAGTACCGTGAGTAAACTCTGCAGCCCCAGAGCCTCTTTGGAATCAGCTGTATCACCCCTTTTTTTAACCTGGCCCGAACTTCCAGCAGCAGTTGAGTTATGTATTGTTCCTGTCAGGCCACCAGTGGTATTCGCTGACACTTCCAATGAAACTCCAAAGTGTGCCAGTGGGCAAGAAAGTTCAGCACCCATTAATCGGTGGAGATGGTCACACGCTGACGAAAGTTCACCAGCTGGCCTCTGACCGGGATGCAGGGGTGGGGGCCCGACGTCTTGGCAGGTACAGTCCTGCTTGGCAGTCGGCGTGCTGCCCAGGGAGCCTCGACGATGACAGCAGTCACCTCCGAAGGCCATGGAGCAACCCCTTTTGGCTTCCTGGGTCGAGGAATGGAGGGTTGGGGTAAGAGGTTGAGCCCCCGCAGAAACCCATTCGAAGAGCTGCTAGATTTCCCTCCCAAGGAGGGGAAGGACAGCTGGCGTTGTTGCAGGATGCCGAAGGCACGGGCCGTCTCGGTGTCAGTCTTGATGGCCTGGAGGGAATTCATCGACAGCCTTGCCGGACAGGTTGTCTGTCGAACAGCATGTCCAGGACCCTCGTCTGGACCTCCTGCCTGAAGTTGGTGACCTTGAGCCAGCCACGATGGCAAAGGCAAACCCTGTTGCCCATCAGGTGGAAACCAGTGTCTGCAATATCCATGGCCACTGTGATGGCGTGGTCAGACGCCACCTCACATTCCTGGAGGATCTCCAAAGCCTCGACCCGTTTGTCATCAGGGAGGAAAACCAGAATAGGAGTCATTTAGTGCCAAAGCTCACGGTCGTACCTGGCCACGATCAAGAAGGCGTTGGCCGCCTAGACCGTTGTTGCTGCTGAGTAGATGACCTTTGTACCCATGGAATCCAATTTCTTCCCCTCGTTGTCTGGAGGGGCTGATGAAGACGCCAAACTCTACCATTTCTTCCTGGCAGCTGCCGAGTCTGGCGACGGTTGAGACTGCAGACACTTGGGTGCAGACTCCTGCACCTGGTTTTTCTTCTCAAGGTGGTCTCTCTTCGCTGTGGCTGAGGCGGGGTTCCTCAGCAGGGCAAGCCCCTCATCCCAAACGTTGTCCAGGAGCGGGACTGACAGGATCGTCCTCCTCTTGGCCTCCCGGCGCCGATACAGGAAGCCCTCCTCTTCCAGGGTGAGCTGGAAAAGCTCTGACGCACTGGCGATCATGTAATGGAAGGATCCCACTTGGTTGCCACAGCCGAGAGCTTCTCCGCCAGACAGAGGATCTCCCATCACACTGCCGTCCGTGTCAGTTGTTGCTGTGTCTGTCCCCCTAGGTGGGTTGGAAGAAGGGCCGTGAAGGTTGGAATGGAGGTGTAGGATGTCTCCTCCTCACCTGCAGTTGCCCTGGTGTCAACGGGGTCGCTGGTGGTGGTGCTTTCAGCATCCTCCTCTGAATCTCCGACACCAGCGTGTGGAGGATTGAGAGGATATCCTGCGAGACGTCCCTCAGAGGCACCTGGGGGACAGGGTCGTCAGGCCCAGCGGCCATTACTGTCGACGGTGTCGCGGTTGTGGCCTGTGGCGGGTGTTGTCCAGACATTCCCATAGTAGCCGTCATCACCATCACCCTGAATGGTGTGGACGGAAAGTATCTCCTCCTCTGAAGAAATGTCAGTTTCGCAGAGTTCTTCTCGGCCCCGCATCCCACCCTCCCCAACCCTTTCTTCAGGTCCTGAGGGGGTCAGTCTTGGACTGAAGTCCGGCATCCTCTTCTCCGGAGTCTTCCCAAAAGGCTTGGCCGAAGCCTCCTTCTTAGAGGAAGAGCCACTCTGGTGGCCACAGGGGCACCTTATACCGGCTCAGATCCTTTTGCCTTCGAAAGGGAGACTACCACCAACTCGACTCAGGAGGAAGATTTCTCCTGCTTGGTCTTCTCTGGCGTCTCCCGGAGCTTCCCCGGGTTAGCTGACTTTCTCTTGGACGAAGAGCTGGAGCGGTGGCTGGAGATCGAGGCAGCCTGTTAGGTACAATTGTATGCAGTACCCTTTGGGAACACTACAACAACCCTCACTACAGGTAATAGGAAACCCAACCTTTGGTATAAGCTTGTATTAGACTGTTTTGGTAGCGTGTTGAGCAGCCAGGCTTATCTCAAGAGGGGTCAATGTGAGCTGTAGGGGCGTTACACAGAGATTCACAGTGACAAGTATTCAAAGGAACAACTTACCTACCTGTAACTGTTCTCCAGCATGGGTCTGGCATGGATTCACATGCTCATGAATATTCCCAGCCATCAGGCTGAGAATCCTCAGTAAACAAAAAAATCAGTTTCACTTCTGAACTGTCTTTCTCCTAACAACCAATCACTGGTCTCTGGGTCATACTGCCCACAGCCAATGACGGCCCTCTACCTAAGCCCCTCTGGTAGCCATCCTCCGATTTGGTAGCATGTAAAGTGGCACTAGGAACAAGAGAAGAGCCGCAGAGGGGTAGGCGGGAGGGTTCACATGTGAATCCATGCCAAACCCATGCTGGAGAACAACAGTTACAGGTAAGTAACTTGTTCCTTCTCCAGCATGGGGTCTGGCATGGATTCACATGCTCATGAATAAAGAATACATAGCATACAAGCACTTGCGGAGCAGTGACTTGTAGAGGGTCGATCTTATGAGTACGGCACAAAACAGCGAACCTCTTGCATTTGTGCCCGTAGCATTTGAGAGTAGACAAAGCTCTGGCCTTGGCGAGCACCTCCTTACAATCCACTCGGAGACCATAACCCCCAAACTCTAGCGCTGCAAGAGCAAGGCCTTCAGGTTCAGCGATGCTGGGTCATGGTGCAGAATCGCACCTCCTTCCATGGCGAGAAGGTCAGCGACCGCCGGAAGCTTGACTGGAGGGGACGCTGACATGTCCAGAAGGTCCGGGTACCATATCTGCCTCAGCCACGCCAGTGTGACACGGATCATCCTGCACCAGGACTGTCTGAGTTGATTGACTAAATTGAAGAATGTTAGGGAGAATTCTCATAAATGGCTAATTTCCCTTATCAAATGAGTCCCTCAGAAGCTTTGTTGGATTTCAAGGGTTTATTTTTTCCACCTGGTAAGAGTGCGAGACTTTTTTCCCACTCTTATATGTGTTTTGCCATGTGTATTTCTACTGTTTGTGTGATCTTGGGCTCTGGATTTACACCACTCCATGAGCCCCACTTTTTGTGTGCGTTACACAGCACCTTCAGTGCAGTGACACAAAGTTGTCTTTGAGACTCCAGGACGTGGATGTGTAGCACCTTCTCTTCCAGCAGCCACAGGCCTCTGGCATGAAGACGACCGGCGTGGGCTCCCCATCCTTCCAAGGAGGCGTCCGTCATGACTGTACTGGTACGGGGGTGTTAGGGAGAATTCTCATAATGGCTGATTTGCCTTACCTAAAGAGTCCCCCAGCAGCTTTGCTGGATTTCTAGGATTTATTTGTATCACCTGGTAAGAGTGTGAGCCTTTTTCCCACTCTTACATGTGTTTTGCTGAGTGTATTTTCACTGTTTGTGTGATCTTGGGCACTGGAGCCTCACCTACTCCATGTGCACCACTTTTGGTGTGTGTTACACAGCACCTTCAGTGCAGTGACACAGGGTTGTCTCTAAGACTTCCCACTGACTCCATTTTTCTGGGGCTGACTACTGTCTCCCAGAAACCGGTAAAGTTGCCATTTACTTTATGTTGTCATTTCAACTGCAGACCCAATACACCCCATCTTACATGGAGCATTGGAAAGGGTTAGTTCCTACCCCTTTTTGTCTGTGCTTCTCTGAGCTTTATTTTGCTCTCTTAACACTAAGACTTGGCTGGTGGCAGTGGTATCTTAACAACCCCCAGCAACGTCTGTTTCACAACACCAGTCTGTCAAATCCTAAAAGGTACTTACCTTGAATTGTTCTGCACAAGGGGAATTGGTTGTGTGTAGTGTATTTAAAGTGTGATTTTAATTTAATAGAAGTGAAGTGTTTTGTGAACAGATGGTCTGAAAATAAATTACTTTTACTTTTTAACCAGAAACCTTGAGTCAGTGCTTGCTTGAGTCACAGTAATTGTTTTCCTTTGTGCAATCTCTACTACTGCTCATTTGCTCTTGAGCTAAGTCTGGCTGCTCAGCCATTGCTACCACTTTTTCTGTGTAGTACAGGCTTGTACCAAAGGTGAAATTGTACTACCACTTGTAGTCTTAATCTTGTGTAGTGGTCCCCAAGGGTACTGCACAGGATTCTGCCTAACACCATAGATACCAATTTCTTATGTGTGCTACACAGCACCCTGAGTGCATTGACACAGGGTTGTCTTTCAGACTTCCCAATGACTCCATTTTTCTGGGACTGACTGTATCCCAGAAACATGTAAAGTTGCCATTAACTTTATGTAGTCTCTTTAAACCTCAGACCCAGTACACCCCCATCTTACATGGAGTATTGGAAAGGGCTAAATCTTACCCCTTTTTGTCTGTTCCTTTTGGAGCACTGGTTCGCTCCCTTTTATTAAGACTTGGCTGGTGGCAGTGGCAACTACCCTATTTTTTCTACTGCGGTTATTTTATATAACCATGGTATTGTTTTAGGCTACTATATTAGCCTCAAACTTAAACCTGCTTGACCATATTGATTTTAATATTGTTCCGGCTGGGTTTAGTCGCCATTCCTTTTTGCTAAAGTCTTTCTTGTGTTAGTCTCCACGCGCCCAACCAGGATTGGTTCCTTTGTTCACCATCTTTTCGCGAGCTTCTGCACAGAAGCCCTCCTTTAGGCGCCTGAAAGTCTGGGTAGGCAGGATGTGAGGGAGGGGTCTTCGGACCCCTGCCATGGGTTCCCTTGGTAACCCAAGTCGCACTCCTGTTTGATTGGCTGGGCGGCTGTCCTTGCCCAGGGTCGGAGTGGAACATGAAATGGGCCCGGACACCCAGAAATAAGTGGCGCACCCCTCGCCTCAAAAAACGTGGCCCACCCCTCGCCTCAAAAAACGTGGCCCACCCTTTGCCTCAAAAAACATGGCCCACCCCTTGCCTCAAAAAAACATGGCCCACCCCTCACCTAAAAAAAAGTGGCCCACAAACCATCCGTGAATCGCGTCAATTCACGACTTTACGCTTAAGTGATAACATTCCTTTTGTTCTTTCATCACATAGTAAAATACTTATTTTGCAAAACCAGACTCAAAGCAGGTCTACTCGTTGCCACCAGTAATGAAAACAGAGTTGCATTTAATAAGCAGTACAGCCAAATGATGACACCATAACAACACAACTCCTAAAATAACAACTTTGCATACAGTTCTGTGACAGGGTCCACAGCTCCTGGAAATCCTGCTTCCAGTTTCAAAACGTACAACTGCAATCAAACAGCCCTTTTGGTTAAATCTCTGGGGATAGACAGTCAAAGGGTGGTGTTCAGCGCCCTCCCAAATGAAAAACAAACATTGGCAATGCCAACAGTTTGGTCTTTTGTTTATATATGGCAAAGGCATTTGCCAGGCAGTTTTAACTGCCCATTGATGATAGCAGCTGCAAAATGGTGTGAATACACGGACAACTAATAGCACTGCCAGGAAAATGCCTATTTTTATCTATTTAAGCCAAAACTGTTGGCTTTGGCAATGCTTGATTTTAAGAGGACATCAGTGAAGGACATGCATGGTGCTTATAATTTGAGTGGCTGAAGGCAGACCTAGCTAAGACATTTGTATTACACTAGTAGCACTTCACTGCTTCATTTAAGTCATGAACTCTCACTCAGAAAACTGCTTTGCAAAAATACTGGCAGGAACTTCAAGTGCAAAGTTTGAACTTATAGCAAAGTTTGAGAGGACGGTAAGGTTCGCCAAATTATCCTTTATCCCTGGGGCTCGGAGGAAATCATGGTGGCTTTGGAAAATGCCACTCAAATGGACTTTAGGCAGAACAGGCAATTTTGTTTGCAATGTGGTTCACTTTGAGACAGGCTGTGTTGCTAACAATCAATGCTGTGTTATATCTACAGAGTGATGCATACACATAAAACACAAGCGCTCCGGCTGCATATTATTTGGCCAGGACCATCATATCATCATCTGGACCAGCGCTTCATTATACTTAATGGGAGCTTTTGAAATACAGGGGCCCAACAACACTTATATTCTAGAGGTAATAGACTACACCTCTACGTGGATGGATTGGGTAAGCCCAGTTTTACATTTGTTGACACACTCAAAGGAGGACATACCCGATTTAAGGCTGACTGACATGCATGCAGCTCTGCTGCTCACAGGAAATGCAGACCTTTCTTAGGGAAATTGGTATGGCGCACAGGTGGATCGCACTGCATCATCTGACCACCAATGGGCTAATGGAAAGGGCAGACAGGTTTTTAAAAGGGGGTATTCAGCAGCCCTGAGCCCTTGCTTGGACAGAGGTTGTGGGGAGGCCACAGTCGTGTTTAATGACCCCTCATTCACCTACTGCTTTAGCACCATTTTGCATGAGGCGGGGATGTCAACTGCCAGGCTGGGACTAGCTTAAACCCAGAACGGATGGAAAGGGAGAGTGACGAAGAGCAAGTAGACGTAAGGAATGTACTAGGTAACAAGGAAAAAGTACACAAGTTACCACGAGCCATGCCACGGTTCAAGAAAGTAGTTACTAAACCCAGTGACTGGATGAGGGTAAAAAGGCCTACCCTGATGGTCACGGGTTACCAGCCTATTTACCGGACAAGAAAGACATGGCGATATCAGCAAGCAGTATGATGTGGAGTAAAATTGACATGAAGGTAATAGCAGCAAACCTGTTGTGGAGCACTCCCTTGCGAGGTCTACAGGAAGGGAATGCAACTGCACCCGGAAGAATCTGCCTCTTCACACCAAACATAGGAGACAAACCGCGTGCATGGAGAATTTAGCAACATAAGCAGCTGTGAATTTTCTCATGTAGTCCAAGGAGGGGAATGGAATGTTAGTGTTTGCTATTGTTCCTCTATCAGTACTGGCATGCTTATGTGTCATGTAATGCCCTTCACTCATGTCCCATGTTTTGATTTGAGGCTGTGCACTCTCAGCCAGTTGCCAACGGTCTCTGGCCTGAAAGGGTTGTGCACCCTGAAGTGAATCAACGTCTTTCTGTGGTATTTGGTTTTTGGAGCTTTTCTGCGTCTTTGTGAATGCCTGTTTTCTAAGCACTACTATTACTTGCCCCTTGTCTAGGTTCTTGTATATTAAGCTATCCCCGCCCCCAGCTGGTGTAGCATTCCAGGACCCCACTTTCATTGGCCGAGTTAGACGGCATCATGGGTGGTGGACGGTGGTCCTTGACATTTGAGTATTGTCTTTAGGCTGTCTCACAAGAGCCTGTCAAAGGACTCTACTTACTGATCCCCAGGCATTGATAGTTCTACTTGTGGACCTAGTGCTTAAGGAACCTGTAACAGCAATTTTAAGTGAGGAGCTTGTCCACATTCCATGAAACCTTGAAGAGCTTCTAAATACTTACCACACATCCCGTTTCATATTTCAGCATGACTGTCTACATACACAAACCCAGAGTTAGAGTGCATGTGCCTTGGTTCCCAAATTCCTGTTTGATATGCATTTGACTCCCTGTGTGATCTTGCGCACATGTTCCTTGCCAGTATCCCTTGCCTCGTTTCTTCCGGTGTCAGTTGCCTTCTAAAAACAACTGTAGCTTTCGGGTCTTCAGTTGAAGAATAATGGCGGTGCCTTGCAATACTGGCTGTTTCTTCATTGTCCACGGATGTAATCACGTGCGACAGAAGAGGAAGATTAGAGACCGTTGCAAGCATGACTGATCACAGGAACGTCACGCGGTGCAGATATGGGAAATCGGGCACGCAGCTACAATGCCGCCTTTGAGTGTGGGCGCTTACAAGGAGATAAACCCACTGAAACTTGCACGCCATTGTCCCACTGAAGCAAATGGGCCATTTTGCAAGAAAGCTTTATTTACAAGACACAATATGTTGACTTTCTTATAATTCATTTTGTTTGTGATGGTACGCATCACAAACTCTGAAATGTAAGAAGCTTTTGCATCACCCTAGTAGCAGAGAGAGGTTTACTCTTGTTCTCATTCAGGCAAAATCAAATTACATTGCGTATACATTCGGTTAAAAAAAATAAAAGAATGTGAAAAAATCCACCACCTGCATTTTTTCTCACTGTTGAGTCCACCCAGCAGGATATGAGCTATGCCAAAACTTAAATGAACACAGAATAAAAACATGCTAAAGGCAGCAGTTCACAGAGTTTCTTTTCAATGTTCAGGAGCTGGGAGCATGGTTAAGCCACATTTGGTGCAGGCCAATTCACAGGGGGTGCAAACCAAAAACTAGGGAGAGTCACTGCCATTTTCTAGCCCCCCCCAGCACGCTTCAATCTCCCTGACACAAGCAAGGTGTTCCAGCAGTGACACGTCAGGGCCTTCCTCAAGATGTAACACTTCCAGTTCCTGCACCCTTTTCTTTGCCAAACATATTCCTAGCTCCCCTCTTTCTTTCATCAGACCTGGGCACACGCTGCAAAGATAACTCTGTTGGTTTCGCACATGTGCCATAAAGAGTAAAAATGAACGGTCCCCCTAGGATCTCAAAGATATAATTACTGGTAACAGGGTGGATCTTACTTTTAAGTACAGTGTCCATACGTGTAACTGCTGATGGGTTGCAGGGGCTATAAGGTCAGTCACTATAACAAAAGAAAAACACCTTTATTAGGGATATGGTATGGTGATGTCCTCACCATCCTGGCTGCCAACCCTATCCCTCCACACGAGTATTCACCCACTCCCACTTCTACTCAGTGCAGCCTGGCAGCTGTGTCTAATGAAACATATGCACAGCAAACTGAACAGGCCATGAATGCTCCCCCATGTGAAGCTGTCCCACAGAACCCGAGCACAAAGGGTTAAATCCATAAAGTGGCAGAACCTCTGCCTGCAGACCCTTCCTGCCTTATATACAGAGTGATGATGCATACTTGCTCCGGCTGCATATTATTTGCCCAGGATGAGGATCACAAGATTGCACTGCACTGCAGTAAAGCATCCCGATCCAAGTTCATAACTCATCGAATCATAATGCCAATGCCATACCCTCCAAAAACACAACCTGCTCTTACTGTAAATTGCTGCATATTGACTGACTGGCATCAAATCCGGCTTCCAGTCCAGTCCCACCACACCACCCACGTGACTCCATAATGAGAGACTAACGCTACTTGTGCAAATCGACCCGAAAGAGCCAGGAGGCTATTTTAACAACACAACATATTCTAGTGGAGACTTTGTGCAGAATAAAATAAATAAATAAATAATAAGGTAATTTCCCACTGGCCCTCACTCACCGTTCATACTTCAACTTCTGCAACATTGCCGACAGCTGGCAGGTCTTGATGCGCTGCTGCGCACACAGCAAAGTGGGGGCTCAGCCTCAGTCTGCCTGCTGCTGCTGCTGCTGCTGGGGGGATGGGCCGGGCTCAGGGGCCACTGGCCAGGGCAGGATGTGGGCAGCCCCCAGCCACAAGTCTGCTGGCTTGCTGCCTGCTGGCTGCAATGTCGTCGTCGAGTTCACTCGTCATCAGTCATGGGCAATGTGGGCACTGGGCTGGCTCAGCTGGCTGACTCTTCGACTCGTGGCCAAAAAATAATGCCAGGGTCAGGAGGAGGCCCACTATATCACAGTCACCCATGTGTCCACCGAATGTGGCGGCACGCACAGTCTGAGACTGTCGCCGCCCCAGCCCCCCACCCCCCCACAGGCACAAGTTGCTTTCAACTTTGCAGGGCAACAAATTAATTGTTGATACTTCCTGAAAGTTGAAAGCAACTTGTGTGTGAACCTGGGGGCAGCCCTGCCCCCAGCCCAGCAGAAGCCGGAGCCCGGAGGGAGCGCAGCCCTGCCAGCAATCTCCTACTGTGTGCTGCAGTCTGTAGAGTGTAGACAGTGTTTGTGTTAACAAACAATGATTTGCAGGCATTGCAAATCATCAAAGCAAGGTAACAACGTGTGTGGTTGTTACCTTGCTTTGATGAATATGCGCTCTAGAGAGAGAGAGTGTGCCTCGTGTGTCAGTTTCCTTTTCGGGCTGAGCACACACAAAAAAAAAAAAGGCCAGCTTGGGACAGCAGCAGAGCAGACACATGTTTTGTGTCTTGTGCGTCTGCAAAAATGATAATGTAAAACATTTACACCCCAAAAAAAAAAATGGCCCAAGGGTGGCCTCAAGAAAAAACTAGCCCCCAAGTCCCAAAGGCCATCGGCCAGCTACCCTGCTGTGTAATTGACAGCCAGGCTGTGTGAATGGGAAAAACTGCATAAAAAGCAGGTCTCTGGGTCTGGAAGAGCAGTCACCACTGGAACGAAAGAACCGACAAGGAGCTGATGGAAGAGGACCCCTACCACGACTGAACCGCCCGGTGAAGCCCTGCTGCAGGTCCAAATCTTCAACTCCAACGACACGAAAGGATCCTCCAGGAATCTTCTTCCCTTGAGCTGGTGGGACCAACCAGTTTGCCCAAACTTCAAGCCAGGACACCTCCTCTGGTCGAATTCGCTGTACAGAGCTACAGTGGGCCGGATAGCCAGGACAGTCGGACCCTGCTTGGGTTTTAAGGAGCACACCTTTTATCCGTTGTTTTGCTCTGCTGCTGGTTTCTTTCCTGGGTAGCACAGGACCCTACAGCTTCCTTCTTCGTGTCAGTCCGACAGTCGCTTCAGAACCGTGAGCCTGCAGGAACTACCAGGAACGTCGGCCCCAGCTACAGCTTCTCTGTTTTAAGATACTTTGCAAATCCGGTTGTTCGTTTCGTTAAGCCGCGGTGAAAGTGTGAAATATTTCGCCAAACCGAGGGTTTATCCTTCTCTTCTTATAACACTAACTTTTCTGCTGACCAACTTCATCCAGAACTTGTGGCACAAATTTTACCGCAAACTTCCCTGAACTGTGTGATCTTGAGCAAAAGACTTGTCCCATTGACTTTGGCCCTAAGCCTTTCTTACCTGATCCTATCACTGTAGTTTCTCTTGTTCAATTGCCCTGAGTACTTACCTGTTGGTGTGGTTCAATTTCTACCTAACTTTGTCTTTTCCTCCGTTTTTAATGATCAGAGTACCATTTTGCTCCCACTTCATTTTGTGAGCTTAACTTGTCTGAAAACTATTGGGAGGGGTGTGGTGTATTAAGAGTGTGATTTTTAAACTGCTAATAATAGTGTAATGTTATACAACTGAAGAGTAAAATAAATGTATATTCTTGTACTTGAAAACCTTGAGTCAGTGTTTGCCTGAATCATAGTAATTGCTGTCCTTTGTGTAACTATTTGATACTGCTCACTTACTCTTGAGATAAGTATGGCTGCTCAGCCACTGCTACCACTTCTTCTGTGTGGCACAGGTGGTTTGTACCAAAGGTGAATTTGTGCTGCCCCTTGTAGTCTTAATTCGGTGCAGTGTTCCCAAAGGGTACTGAATGGGATTCTGCCTAACAAAGAAGCAACAGAAGGAACACATGCAGAAACAGGCCATCCCAAGGGAAGGCGAACACGTCCCCCATGCTCCACGGCTGGGGAAACCTGCTGGCAAACCTCCAGCACTTGGTGTTCATTGTCGGCGCAAACAGATCAATCTGGGGATTGCCCTATCTGCGGAACAGTTCATCCACTTAGTCCTGCCAAATTTCCCGCTCAGCTCCCTGCTGAGAGAGATGGCGACAGATGAAACGGGATAAGAAACATTCCCTGGGCTACGGCCCAGTGCCAAAGGACCTGTGGAGAGCACCAGGTATCTGGTTCCCCCCCTGCTTCCTGATGTAGAACACTGTGGTGGTGTTGTCCATTAAGACCCATACCACCTTGCCCTTGAGGGACGAAGAAAGGACTTGAGGGGCCAAAACAATGCCCACAGCTCCAACATGTTGATGTGCAACATCATCTCCTCCAGTAGCCACACGCCTCTTGCATGAAGATCTTTGGTGTGCCCTCCTCATCCTTCCAGGGAGGCATCTGCCGTGACAGTCCCCTGATGAGGTGGGGTCTGGAAATCCGTGCTTGCAGACAGATGGGCGCGCACTCCCCACCACTGTATCACTCGATGGAAACTCTCGTCGAGCATGATCTTGTCCTTGAAGTTTCCTGACACTTGTATCCAACGGGCATCAAGGTATTTCTGCAGCGGATGCATCCGTAGCCTGCACAGCCAAATGAGGTATATGCATGACAACCACATGCCGAGTAGGGACTTGATGGACCTCACCCTTGCGACCTTCAGGGCAAACAGCAGTTGTACCTTGCCTAGGATGGCTGCGATCCTCTCCGACAGATGCCAGGCACGACACTGTTGAGCCGGGCTCCCAGAAACAGTGCGTCCTGCGATGGAGTCAAGCAGGACTTTGCAAAGTTTATCGAGAACGCCAGTTCCGTCAGGAGTTGGACTGTCTTCGTCGTGTTGTCGACAGCAATGTCTTGAGTTTGCCCGGATGAGCCAGTCATCCAGGTACGGGTACACGTGGATCCCTCGTAGATGCAGCTGCGCCGCCACCGGGGCCAACCACTTGGTGAACACTCGTGGCGCCAACTTCAACCCGAAGGGAAGGGCCTTGAACTGGTAGTGTTGTCCTTTAACTACGAAGCGTAGGTACTTGCAGTGTCCCTTGTGTATGGGGATGTGAAAGTAGGCATCTTCCAAGTCCAGCGACGATAGAAAATCCCCCTCTTCCAGCTGTCCTAGCACATGCTGAAGAGTCACCATCTGAATCTTTTGGCACTTGATGTACTTGTTCAGACGGCGGAGGTCCAGAATCTGTCGGTCTTCTTTCTGACGAGGAAATAACGAGAGTACACGCCGGAGCTTCTTTGGTACGAGCTCTATCGCCCCTTTTATGATCATGACCTGTACCTCCAGCAGCAGCTGAGGGACGTGGTTCTCCTGACGGGTAACTGTCGGTGGAGATGGTCTTCCACATGCTGACGAAGTTCACCAGCCGGCCTTCCACTAGGGTGCACGGGTGGGGGCCCGACTCCACGGCCGGTTCAATCTTGTTTGGATGTCGAAGCGCTGCCTTGGGGGGCTTGGCGACGACGACACCCACCTCCAGACTTGGCACGGCCCCTGTAGGTTTCCTGGGCCGATGAGCCGGAGAGCTGGGGGTAGGACGAGGCACCTCATCCGAATCCTTTAGAGGAACTTTTGGATTTCCCTCCAGAAGTCCAAAAGGATGGCTGTCGCTGTTGAAGTATGCCCAAGGCACGAGCCATCTGTGTCCGCTTTGATGACCTGGAGCGACTCGTCCAGTCTTTCCAAACAAATTTTTCCCATCGAAGGGCATGTCCAACACACTTGCCTGAACATCCTGGCGGAAATTGCTGGCCCTCAGCCAGCCTCACTGACGAAGGCAAACGCTGTTGCCCATTTGGCGGAATCCCGTTTCGGCAATGTCCATGGCCACTGTAAGGGCGTGGTCCGAAGCCACCTCGCCTTCCTGTAGAATCTCCAACACTTCAGCCCTCTTGTCGGGAAGGAAGTCCAGGAGGGGGGCCATTTTGAACAAAAGATCCCCCCCGTCGTTGCACACCATGATGGTGAGGGTGTTAGCGGGCTTTATGGTAGTCGCCGCATGCATGATCACTCTTCGCCCCATAGCATCCAACTTCTTCCCCTCACTATCCGGGCGGAGGGGGTGGGGGAAGGGTGGGATTTGGGAGGGTTGAGGAGGCCACCATCGAGGAGGAGCCTGAAGACTTCTTGGCTGCCGCCGAAACCACAGAGTCTGTAGACGGCTGGGACCGTAAGCACCACAGAGTCTGTAGACAGCTGGGACCGTAAGCACTTGGGCGCAGAGTCCGGCACTCTGTATTTCTTCTCATAGCGATCCCTCTTCACCAGAGCCGACAAAGGATTCTTCATGAGGGACAACCCCTCGTTCCAAATGTCATTCAATAACGGGATCGACAGCACGGTCTTCCTCTTCGCCTCTCGGTGCTGGTAAATGAAACCCTCTTTCTTCTCCTTCGGGATGAGCTCGAACAGCTCTGAGGCCCTGGAGATCATGGCGCAGAACGAGCCAATCTCGTCGGGCGGTGACGATCTGGCCGGCCGAGACGGGAGATCCCCTAGGCCGTCGTCGTCCGTGCCAGTCGTCGCCATGTCCGGTTCCGTGTAATACCTCAGAGGGGGAGAGGGAGGCGAGGGGTGAAAAGGCGGAGGGGGTGAGGATCTGGCCGGTGGAGACTGGAGATCCCCCAGGCCGCCGCTGCCGCCGTCCGTGCCCGTCGTCGACATGTCCGATTCCATTTCATCCCTCGGGTGGGGAGAGGGGTGAAAAAGCAGGGGGGGGGGAACTCTCCTCCTCTTGGATGGTGGTTCCTCCGATGGCCTCGGCGCCGTGGGCGGGGGCCACGGGCGCAAGGGTATGCAGAGCCGTCAGAATGTCTGCCGAGATATCCCCAGGAGGCTGCTGGAGTGGAGGCGAAGGGGGCTGGGGTGTTTGCAGCTTAGGCTGGTCCACTCCGTCGTCACCGCCCTGTTGCTCGTCGTCGTCACCATAGTCAGGATCCCACCATCCCCGTAGAGCCTGCTCTCCACGCATCTCCCATCCTGGAGGACCGGGTGGCTGGTGAGCTCTTCCTCTGAGGAAATGTCTGTGCCCTGGAGGACTACCGTACCCCCACACCCCCTCTGCGACCAAGGGCGACAGTTTCAGTCAAATGATGGGGATCACTTTCTCCAGCGTCTTCTCGATGGGCTGGAAGGAGGACTCCCTCCTGGCAAGCAGGGACACTCTCGCCTTCGGGGTCGTGCCCTGCAAATCTGCCCCGGCGGCCTTCGCAAGGGACACTGCTACCACTTCGATGGAAGTGTGGGCCTTCGGTTGGTGTACGTGGGCCTTCGTGGTCTTGGCCGCGTACGCGGTTTTCACCTTAGGGGGAGGGTCAGGCCCCCGCTTCCCCATGGCCTTCTCTGTCGGGCCAGTCTGGTCCTTCTCCAAAAGCTTACCAGGATGGTCCGACTTCCTCTTTGAAGAAGTTGAGCGTTGGCTCGTAGTCAAAGGTGCTGGAGATGCTGCACTCGCCCTGGCCGTTGAGGAGCCCGTCGCAATGGCACTCCCGAAGGCAGTGTACTTGCAGTGCTTAGCCTTATGTTGGGCCTCCGCGAGTGAGTCAGCCTCAAAGGTCTTAGAAGACCGCTCAGCTTTCTTCTTCTAGGCAGGGGAGGCATGCTGTCGGGATTCACCCAGAGCAGGGGCCTTGGCCTGAAGCCAATCGTTCAGACGCTTACATCGGTTGGCTTGCGTGCGCGGCACCTTCTCCCAACAAGCCACGCAGTTGTCCTCCACATGCGACTGGTCTGAATGCAGGCAATAGAGGCACAGGGAATGTCCATTGTCCGCAAAGACTTTCTGTAGGTTGCAGCCGGGGCAATCCTTTAAGAGAGGCGCCAAGTCCTTGTCCTCCGCCATGACACGTGGTGTAGGCCTCGAAGCTGCTTCTGGAATCCTCCAAGAAGAAACCCGACAGAAATCCACCCTTGAGGGCCGCTGAAGAATCCGAAAACAGGTCCCCGTTAACGGAAGGTTGATCTGTGGAGCTTGAGGCTCGATTGCCCGAAAAAAATAGAGCAATACTCTTAGAAAATCGCAAAACGCAGTAAAAGCTCGAGAGCTATAGCATGAGGACTCCCAACACTTGAACGTGTGGTAAAAATCTGAGGATGGCTGCCAGAGGAGGGGCTTAGGTAGAGGGCAGTCATTGGCTGGGGGCTGTATATCCCAGAGACCAGTGATTGGTTGTTAGGCGAAAGACAGTTCAGAAGTGAAACTGATTTTTTCTTTACCGAGGATTCCCAGCCTGACGGGGAATATTCATGAGCATGTGAATCCATGCCAGACCCCACGATGGGGAATAAACTCTTACGCACAAGGATTCTTGAATAAACAATTATTAATTTATCAGTTAGAGAAAGCCTTCCTCAGCAGGGAGCAATATAATAGTAACACTCAAATATGCTTCCCAAAATACACTTAATATTTCTTAATCAGTAAGTACCCTTTTGGGATGGCCCACAGACACAACCTACACCCTCCGGTGACTTTAATAGGTAGGGTGTTGGGGACATTAATATTTCAATGTTGCATTTAGAGTCATTTAAGAGTTAAGTCAAAGGAAAAAGGTTATTAGAACATACAAGAGACCACAAATATTCTTAAACAGGCAAATACTTTCAGATAACCCAATAAGAGTCACTCAGTAGAACAGGCTAGCCCAAAGTCAATGGGCTAAAGTGTATACGAGCTGAAGCACTTATTTGCAGGCAAGTAAGAAAAGTTTTGCACAATGTTTTAGTTGTTTTTGAAGAAAAAGTAGAATCAATGTAGGGCCACAAGCCGTTAGACTTGCGAGTAGTAGAAGATGCAAGCAATTCTACAGCAAGAGGCAAGTTCTCTCAGACTTTTACAGTACCTTTGAATTGAAGAAAAAGTGAAGCAGATGACTTCTGTTCCTGAACAGCTCTGCAGATCTCACTGTTCCTGGGCCTCAGTCGTGGGGACAAGAGGAAGGACTTCTGGGGCCGCCTGCACTGCAATGTGACGGTCACCACTCGCAACTAGCAATCTTCAAACAAGTGGCACTTCGGTGTTTCAGCTCCTCCCCTCTAACGCAAATAGCAACACTACGGTTCCTGGCTGTCGAGATGGGCTTTCCATGCTTCTGGGGTCCCACACTCTGTTGAGGGGGCGCAGGCTCGGTCAGTCCTGCTTCCTGGGAGTGTGGAGGATCTTCCTGGAGCTCTTGGCCAGCTTAAAAGCAACGCACACAATCTGGTGTTCCTCTTTGGTATTTTGGTTTCCAGCAGCAACTCTGTGGAAAGTCAACCGGCTCTGAGAGAATGTCCAGATGGCTTACTTTGGAGTTGATTGGTCCCACCAACTCAAGGAGAGACGTCGTCCTTGCAGAGGCTTCTCGGTCGATACAAATTTGGAGTTTCAGCACAGCAGCAGGGCTTCACCGGGCAAACAAACGGTCCTGGAGTTTCAGCCGGCTTCCTCTTCAAGTTCTTCTTCGGTTTCTTCATCCAGTGGTCGACTCTGCCTTCCAAGACAAAAGCCTCGCCTTTTATTCAGTTCTCTCCCATTCATTCCAGCCCAGCTGTCAGTCACCCAGCAGGGTGGCTGTCCTTGCCAGACAGTCAGACGGCCAATCACTATAGAGTGCATTTGAGCCTTCTAGGAGACTAAGCACAGGGCGATTTGGGCAACTCCCTCACTTCCTGGCCACCCCAGACACCCTGGAGCCAGAGGCGGGCTTCACTTGTGAATCCCGCCAAAGGCAAAGCGATCAAAGGGACCAAACCTGGTTTGGCGCGCAGAGTAAATCTCAAGAAGGACCTTTCCACAAAGAAATGGGGGAAAAAAGAAGATGGGGTCCAATTTGACAAAAATGGCACCCTTGGGTACTTTATTGCAGCTGCGAACGCAGCTCGCGGTAAATGCACACCACGGTAGTTAAAATTAAACCAATGCCACCACCCATTCAGTGAGGAAAGAGTAATATCAAAAATGTTACATGAGAAGCTAGACAAAAGGGGTTACTATTGTAAGATAGTGTGTGCTGGGTCTAGAAAGTTACAAATGTAAGTAAAGTCAATTTCACTTGACTGCTTTGGGAAACAGTAGTTTATCCCAGAGAGGGTATTTAGACCTTGGGAAATCTAAAAGATTTCCCTGTGCCACTGCACTGAGGGTGCTGCGTGACACAATGTAAAAGATTATGCCTAAGGAGTTTGTTGGCTCCATAACCAAAAGAAACACAAAGTTCAGAAATCGCATTAAAATACATGAGAGAGTGGGAAAAAGGGTTCTTACTCTCTCCAGGTTAAAAAAATCAAGTCCTCAAAATCCAGCAAAGCTACTGAGGGTCTCTAAGGTGGAGGGAATTAACACATTTATGAGAATTCTCCAACACAGCCGGGGACAACAAACACGACCCGACTGTCGCAGGAGCAGCGACCCCGACGGAAGCGGACTTGCAGTGCTTGGCCTTGTGTTGGGCCCCCACAGATGGAGCGCCCTCAAAGGACTTAGAAGCCCGCTGAGGTTGGCTGGATCCAGAAGAGGAAGGCCCCTGTGAATCACCCGGGGCAGAGGCCCTGGACTTGAGCCACATCGCCAACCGGACAGGTCGATCCATTGTGCGCTTGGTCGGTTGGCAGATCTCACAATCTTCTTTATGCGTCGGGTGTAGTCAATACAGACACTGGGAATACTTGTTTGTGAACACATTCCGCAAACCGCAGCTGGTGCACAGCTTGAAGAGGGAAGCACCGTCGTCCTCATCTGACGTTCACCTGGTGTAGGCCTGAAGAACTTCTGGAAGCTTCCAAGTAGAACATGACAATTTCTGCCCTTGAGGAGTGAGAACGATGCAGAAAAACTGGTCCCCGTTAATGAGGAGGGTGATCGATGGAGCATACAGACTCGATTGACAGAAAAATTGAGTTTTCCTACAAAAAAATTGAAAAAAACCCAGAAAAACTTGAAGAGCAAAAAGCGAGGACTCCCAACACTTGAACGTGCAGTAAAAATCTGAAGATGGCTCACAGAGGAGGGGCTTATGTAGAGGGCAGTCATTGGCTGGGGGCAGTATGACCCAGAGCTCAGTGATTGCTTTATAGGATTAAGACAGTTTAGAAACTAAACTGTTTTCTTTTACCAAGGATTCCCAGCCCGACTATGGGGAATATTCATGAGCATGTGAATCTATGCCAGACCCCATGCTGGAGAAGGCATAGTTTCCGGCGCCGGTTGCTCTGACAGACGATGGTCGCCGTGGGAGGCAGCCTTTTTTGGTGTTGAGCCCAAAGGTTGCATTGATTTCTTGGCTAGTGTGGGGTCGGGGGCGCCAAGAGCCGCTTTCGCTGTCAAAGCCTGCTGGTTGGGGGGGAAGGGGGTGTAAGGCAAAGTTTGAATGCAGTACCCTCTGGGAACACTACAAACAACTGACTACAGGTATAGGCAACCCAACCTTCGGTATAAGCTTGTACTACACAGTTTTGGTAGCGTGTTAAACATCCAGGCTTGTCTCAAGAGGGGAAATGTGAGCTGTAGTGGAGTTACACAAAGATTCACAGTTACAGGTATTCAAATAAACTCTTACACTCAAGGTTTCTTGCAGAAACAATGTATTTATCTGTCAGTTATAAAGCCTTCTTCACACAAATATACTTCAATACTGTACACTGAGTTTATGAATCAGACAAGGACCTTTTGGGATGGCCCACAGACACAACCTACACCCACAAGTGACTTCAGTAACTAGAGTGCTAGGGACATGAATACCTTACTGTTGGTATTCAGAATACTCTTTAAAAGTTGGTAAAAGGAAAAGGTTATTAGAACACAAGAGACCACAAATATTCTTAAGCAATGCAGACACTGAGTGCACTAGAAGAGTCATTCAATTCAATAGGCTAAGCCAAAGTCAACAGTCAAAAGTCTTGGATAGGATAAAGCACTTCTGGTAAGTAATGGAAAAGTCTTTGCACAAGTTCTTAGGAGTCTTTGAAGAAAAGAAGAATCAATTGTAGGGCCACACAATGATTAGACTTGTGAGTTGTGTAAGTTACAAGCACTTCTACAGTAAGAGGCAAGTTCTCTTAGACTTGTTTGACAGTACCTTGGTAAAGAAGAAAAGATGCAGCTGATGTCTTCTGCTCCGTTGCATCTCTGCAGATCTCAATGTTCTTGGGCCTCAGTCTTGGGGACAAGAGAGGGAGCATGTCGGGGAACTCCTGCACTAAATCAGTTCTGTCAAAACTGGCAACCAGCAAACTTTACTTTTAGCGTCTGTTTTGCGTTTCAGCTGCCTGCGGTACAGCAAACAGCAATAAGCGTGGTTCCTGGCTGTCAAGGTGGACTTTCCTCACATCTGAGGTCCCGCACTGGACTTTGGGGGTGGACGGGGGTATCAGGTTTGGTCAGTCCTGCTTCGTGGGAGTCCGAAGGATCTTCCAAAAGCTTCAGGCCAGCTTAAAAGCAACACACACAATCTAGTGTCCCTCTCCCTGGCTTTACTGTTTCCAGCAGCAACTCTGAGGAAATTCAACCAGCTCCTGGTGTCCAGGTGGCTTACTTGGGAGTCGATTGGTCCCAACAACTCAAAAGGGAGAAGTCGTCCTTGCAGGGCTTCATCGGGCAAACCATTAGTCCAGGAGGAGTTGCAGCAGGTGTCCTCTTCAAGCTCTTCTTCGGTTCCTTCATTCAGTGGTCGACTCTGCCTTCCAAGCCAAAAGACTCGCCTTTTATTCAGTTCTCTCCCATTCATTCCAGCCTAGCTGTTACTCACCCAGCAGGGTTGCTGTCCTTGCCGGATAGTCAGCCAGCCAATCACCACAGAGTGCATTTGGGTCTCCTAGGAGACTAAGCACAGGGAGTTAAGGGCACCTCCGTCACTTCCTGCCTACCCCAGTCACTTGGGCGCCAGAGGTGGGTTTATCTCAGAAACCCTGCCAAAGGCAAAATGAACAAAGAGACCAAACCTGGTTTGGCGTGCAGAGAAACTCTCTAGAAGGACCTTTCCACAAAGACATGGTGAAAAAAAAGAAGACCAGGCACCATTTTTGCAAAGATGGCTGGACGTTACCGGGTCCACGAACAGTCGTGGTAAATGCAAACCTAGGTAGTTCAAAACACCACTGCCACCAGCCAGTCAATTGAGGAAAGGGCAACACAAATGATACATGAGCATTTAGACACGGGATACTAAGTAACCCCTCCAGCACTCTATTCTAAGAGAGGGTGTGCTGGTCTAGCAAGTACAATGCCAGGTGAAGCCAATTTCACTTTACTGCTCTGGGAAACAGTAGTTGATCCCAGAGAAGGTATTTAAACCTTGGGACATATGGAAGACTTCCCTGTGGCACTGCACTGAAGGTGCTTTGTAACAATTGTAAAAGATGATGCCTATGGAGTTGGGTAGACTCCATAACAAAAAGAAACAAAAACAGAAAACACATTGAATTGAAAAGTTCAAGGTCCCAAAGTTTAGCAAAAGAGCTGGAGGGCTCCAAGGTGGGAGAAATTGGCAATTTTTTGAGAAATTGCCATAACAGAAGGAGGGAGCGGGGGGTGGGGGGGTTTAGAGGGGTTGATAGAGTACCAAGCAAGGCTGATGGACAGCCGAGTCGAGGTCCACTATGCCCCCTGTCGAAAAGTTTGAGGATGAATGAAGGATATCAATCAAGCTGAGAAATCTGCGGGAGAAAAGCAATCCATCGAATAACAGCAACTTGTTGGGAGGCTCCATATATAGGGAGGGAAAAGCAAAAAACATTGATAACGGAGGAGTACACTGCTTAACAAGTCAGGTTTCCCAAAACCATCTGGTACCTGTTAACATTTACTTGGCAAGCACCATTGTGCTTATAATAACAGGGCAAACTAGTAATGATCTATTGGCATGCTTAAAACCCTCCAAAGACCTCAATACAAAAAAGAAAACCTCAGTGGGGAGAAAAAAAAGACTCACCGGATATGGGTGGAGCAACCCAGGTGCCATAATATATGGATTCGGAAGCAGGGGGGGCACGCCTGGAGGGAGGTTGGGTGGTGCTTTGCCTAGAAAATCATACCAAAAGACAGTAAGAAAACCAAATAAAGGAGTAATCCAAATGTTAAATACAGTATTTTACATATATGGATACATTATTATTGTACTGAAAGTCTTTAGACCTCTTCCTCCAAGCAAATGGGAAACTGAAAATTGGTTAAAATCTAAAGCACAGGCCTTAGCCAGAAAAGACAGACTCATTCACAAGGTGTCCAGAAACTTCATGCCTCCAAATCCATCACCACCTGACAGCAGCATACTCAAAGCAGAAAGAGGGGCCAGCCACCTCTCAGATGCCAGGTCATCTGGCAGAAGGATTAACAGTGCAATCGGGATGTCAGTCAGCCATAACTATGCCCACCTGTGCCCTGGCTATGAATATATATGTATAAAAAAAGACTTGCATGCTGCGCATAATACTGTGACATGACAAAGGTTTAAAAAAATACAGACTGGTGAAAACTAGACTGAATATTACTAAAAATGGATGAAGAATTTCTAGCTGCAATGAAGTGGGTCAGAGCAGAACTCCATATTGGGGTTCTAAAGTCTCATTTTATGGTACCCCTACTCTATGGTTTTTTCCCTTTTTGTGTGGGGTTACAAATTTATTTTGGTGGTCAGCAGGACTTCTGCTTAAGTCCCCCTGCCACTACATCACAAGTTACCAAACTTAAGGTGTATGTCAGTATTCACCCATAAGTTGCCCAGTCACAGGGGTGCCTCAGTGTTAGAGATTTTATTTTCAAAACTTACTCTTCATTGTCCTTAGCGTCAAAGCAGTACTGCTGGAAATTGACTTCAAGGGGAGGCTTTTTTTTTTTTTTAATCAAACTAACCCTGCTGCATTTCATTTGATTCTGTGAACACGATCCTTTTTAGAAGGTTGCAGTGTGGGGAGACCTCCCCCTCACAGTTTTGGCTCAATTCTATCCTACGGAAAAACCTGCAGCTTAAGTTGAGTGTGCATTTGCAATGTCGCTTTGGGTTCTATGATGAATCAACGGATGTCGGCACTTCTCTCCAGGGAGAACCCCTTCCCAGGAGGCCAGGGAGGTAGGCTGGTACCAAATAGTCCCCCCTGAGAGCAGTATAATGCAGGAGGAGCTAAGGAGAGGGACTTCTGGATCCCCCACCACTGCAGGGAGAACAACCATCTAGGGTATATGGAACACGTTACTTACCTGTAACTGTTGTTCTCCAGCATGGGTCTGGCATGGATTCACATGCGCATGAATATTCCCCATCAGGCTGGGAATCCTCGGTAAAGAAAAAATCAGTTTCAGGTTCACTTCGGAACTGTCTTTCTCCTCACAACCAATCACTGGTCTCTGGGGGGTCATACTGGTCTCTGGGTCATACTGCCCCCAGACAATGACTGCCCTCTACCTAAGCCCCTCCTCTGGCAGCCATCTTCAGATTTGGTAGCACGTCAAGTGACAGGAGGACCAAGAGAAGAGCCGCAGAGGGGTAGGCGGGAGGGTTCGCATGTGAATCCATGCTGGAGAAGAACAAGTTACTTTCTTACCTGGTAACGTTCTTTCGACGGGATGTTCCTCCGACGTATTCCTTATCTTTGATATACGTTTCCAGCTTGCTGGCCTCGGAAATCTTTTACCGTAGAGGGCGCTGCGCGTCGACGTCCGCCGAGTCTATGTCCCTCCACGGCCACAGTATCGGCGCCAACGTCACCATGCCCATAAATAGACACGCGCTGCGTCCGTTGCTCAGTTCCGTTTTGTAGTATAAGAAAGACATGCCTGAATTGGTTAGTAACCTTGAAGGAGCGAAAGCTGCAACCACAAGGGAAGTCATCACTGCGGGGACGGATGGGAGGGGCGATAAGGAATACGTCGGAGGAACATCCCGTCGAAAGAACGTTACCAGGTAAGAAAGTAAGTTGTTCTTCGAAGGGATTGTGTTCTCCGACGTATTCCTTATCTTTGATAGACTCCCATAGCAGTGGTATGTAATTGGAGGAGGGAGTGATAGTGTTATAGATCCCTTTAGGGATGGACCAAGTGTAATACGGCTTTGCCAAATCTGGTCTCTTGAGCAGTGGAGGAATCCAGGTTGTAAAATTTGGGAATGTATGTGCGGACGACAATGTGGCAGCCGCACATATGTCCCGGACCGGTACCCCTCTCTGGAGAGACGAAGAAGCTGCGATACCCCTGGTTGAATGAGCCCTAAGGTTTTGGGGTGGCTCTTTCCCTGCTAGTCTATAACATTCCAGGATGGCCAAGATAATCCACCTGGAGATGGTTTGTTTTGTTATGGGTAGTCCCAACTTGTGACCTGAGTATCCTACAAACAGCTGGTCTGCTTGCCTGATTCTAGCCATTCTGCTGATGTAAAAGCTGAGAGCTCGCCTAGGGTCCAGCCTGTGTAGCCTTTCCTCCTCTTTCCCCAGATGGGGAGGAGGGTAGAATGAAGGCAAGGTCATTTTCTGAGTAGTATGGAATTCAGAAAGTACCTTTGGGAGAAAATTAGGCTTCACCTGGAGGACAACCTTGTCCTTGTGGAAGATTGTATGTGGGGGTTTACAGGAGAGAGCTTGAAGCTCACTCACCCTTCTAGCCGATGTTAGTGCTACAAGTAGGACCGTTTTAAGTGTGAGAAATCGAAATTCGCAAGAGTGAAGTGGCTTGAATGGAGTTTAAGACTAAATTTAAGTCCCATAATGGAACCTGGAATGGGAGGGTAAACATTAGTCAGACCCTTGAGAAATTGTACCACTAGAGGAATTTTGAAATACGATGGTTCCTCCGCAGTGCACTTGAAGTTAGAAAGCGCTGCGAGATAGCCTTTTACAGTGCCAACTTGAAGCCCTGAGTTTCCCAAGTAGAGTAGGAACGATAGCACCGTTGGTGTACCGCATGAAAAAGGGTCGATATCTTCCCTACACCAGCTGCAAAACTTGTTCCAACGGCAGCGGTATAAAGACTTGGTTGCTGGTCTTCTGGCCAATAGCAATACCTCCATGACGTTATCAGGGAGATCCCAATCCTTGTACCTCAACCTTTCAGAAGCCAGGCGTGAAGGTTGAGGGTTCTGATGTCGGGATGGAGAACCTGACCTCCCTTCTGCGAGAGAAGATTCTCTTTGAGTGGAAGACGGATTGGAGGACAGATGGACATATCTAGAAGGTCCGGGTACCACGTTCTCCTGGCCCAGTCCGGGGCATTTAGGATCATGGTTTTCCGGAATCTTCTCAACCTCCTGATCATTTGAGGTATAACAGGGACTGGTGGAAACGCGTAAAGGAGTGGAAACTCCCAGTCCACTACGAACGCGTCTCCCAGAGCTCCTCTCAGGGGAAATACCCTTGAACAGAACAGATCGCACTTCCTGTTGGTGCTTGTGGCGAACAGATCCACCCAAGGGGTTCCCCAAAGGGCGAAGATCTCTTGAAGGACTTCCTGAGCTAGCTCCCATTCGTGGGAGACTGTGCTCTGCCTGCTCAGAGTGTCCGCTGTCAAATTCTTCTCTCCGGCTAGATGGACTGCCGATAGAGAGATTCCTTCCCGAATTGCCCAAAACCAGAGCTGCATTGCCTCTCTGCACAGTGGTAGTGAACCTACGCCTCCTCTTTTGTTGAGGTAGTGCATGGCCACCGTGTTGTCCGTCACTATCAGGACATTTCTCCCATGTACTGATGGCAGGAAAGCTTTCAGCGCTAGTCTGATCGCACTCAGCTCTAATAGGTTGATATGTAGTCTGGACTCCGATGGAGACCAACGACCGCTGATGGTCAAGTCGTTGGCATGGGCTCCCCACCCTGTGAGCGAGGCGTCTGTGACTACTGTTATCTCCGGCCATGGTTGCCAAAACAGTTCTACTTTCAAGATGTTCTCTGAATAGGCCCACCACTGAAGGTCATGGGCTACCTTGTCCGGAATCCGGAGGAGGTCTGACATTCTCCCTGAGAATTGTGACCACTGACCTCAGTGCCCACTGAAGAGATCTCATTTTCAGGCGAGCCTCTGGCACAAGGAAGATGCAGGATGCCATGAGGCCTAGCAACCTCAAAAAGTCGAAGGCTGGGAGACGTTGGGCATTTTGAAACTTGGTGACCATCTGTAGAATATCTTGAGCCCTCGCCTCTGGTGGCGAGGCTTTTCCCAGGGAAGTGTCGAGGACCGCTCCAATGAACTGGAGTCTCTGAGATGGTATCATCTGTGACTTCTTTAAATTGAGGGAGAAGCCCAGTCTGTGAAGGAAGAGGCAGACATAATCTAGCTGGGTCCGGTCCTGTTCCGAAGATACGGCCCTGATCAGCCAATCGTCCATGTAGGGATAGACGTGGATCCCTTCCCTCCTTAGACTTGCCGCCACTACCGACATCAGTTTGGTGAAGACCCTCGGGCGGGGGTCAGCCCAAATGGCAGAACTCGAAATTGATAATGAGAGTTGCCAATTGCGAACCTCAGGTATTTCCTGTGCTTGAGATGGATTGGCACATGGAAATAAGCATCCTGAAGGTCCAGAGATACCAGCCAGTCCTGGAGCTGGAGGGCCTGAAGGATCTGAGAGAGTTACCATCTCGAACTTGTCCTTCCTGAGGAACTTGTTCAATTCTCATAAGTCCAGGATGGGTCTCAGTCCTCCGTCCTTCTTTGGTATGAGAAAGTAGGGGGGAGTACCAGCCCTTGTTCCTGTCCGCTACAGGTACCGGTTCTATGGCACCTTTCTCTAGCAGGTCCATAATTTCCTGCAAGAGGAGCAGATCTGGAACTTTTCAGGAGCTGTTCCCCGGTGGATGACTCTGAGGGATGTGTAGAAAGGGAAGGCAGTAACCTTGGGCAACTGTCTCCAACGCCCAAGCATCTGACATTATAGCCTGCCATTCCGTCAGATGGTGAGTTAACCTGCCCCCTACAGGTGTCTTGTGTGCAAAGGCCTCAGAGTGGTTTGGGGGCGGCTGATGCAGATGCCGAGGGTAAAGAGGCACCTGCTGCGGTTTTAGTACCTTTGAACCGTCCACCTCGGGTGGATCTTCTTTGGCCCCTTTGAGGCGGCTGTCCTCTGCCTTTTCCGAATGCGGAATAATAGCGAAAGGACTTTCCTCTCCCAGAGGTTCCTGAGGGGCGAAAAGGAGTTTGGCCGATAGCAGCTCCTAAGGATTTTGCTGCTGCTTTAGAAGTCTAACTTTTCCAGACTATCATCAGCCTTTTTTCCGAATAACGAAGAGCCGTCAAAGGGCATATTCAAAAGTCTGGCCTGTACATCTGGAGCAAAGCCAGACTTTCGTAACCACGCATGCCTGCGGATTGTTGTACTAGCCGCCATGGCCCTGCTGATACTGTCAGCGGAATCAATGCCAGTTTGAAGAGACTCGCACATGGCATCTTTGCCATCTTGAATGATGTTAAGGAAGGCTTCCTTCTCCTCTCCATCGGGTATGCAGTCAGCCGCTGATGAAGCACACTCCCATAATGTGTGACTGAACCCGACAAGCGTACAGGTGGTGTTGATGGACTTCAACGGCATACTACAGGCAGAGAAGACTTTCTTTGCCATAGAGTCGTACCTCTTGTCATCCCTGTCCTGTGGGACAGTAGGGTAAGCAGTCCTACTGCTGGATGAAGTTGCCGATTGAACCACCAGGTTCTCTGGGGTCGTGTGTTTTGACAGGTATTCAGGGTCAGCAGCCGCTACCCTATACTTTGTCGACAGTCTTTTATTGACTGCTGGGATGACTTCGGGAGTCTCCCAATTGGAAGCAATTTTTCTTTGTAGGGCTGCATGGAAGGGGACCACCGGGTCCTCCTGTGGGCCTTTGTCCAATATATCCGTTAGATCATCCTGTTGGAAAACAGGTGAAGGCGCAGACCAACCCATAAACTCAATTATTCTTGCCATCAGGGTTCTATATGGTGTTTCTGCATGTTCCCCAGGGCCTGGCTTTACAAATTCCACTTCTGTCAAGTCCACTGGCCTCATGAAGTGAGTCCTGTAGTTCCTTCAGCCTCCTTTCTTCAGAAGTGAAATCCTCTGCAGCAGGCAGTGAGGATCTCTGTAAACCAAAAGTTTCTTGGTCAGAGTCTTCTCTTTCTTCATAAATTGAAGAAAGAGCAGGGTATTCTCTCTGAAATGGAGTAAAGCTCATCTCTAGGGCTGAAGGAGCCAAAGTCGTCGTTATCGGACGAGAAAATGTCGACGCCGATGTAACCGGCCTCGAAAAAAATGGAAGGGGCCTCGAAGATTTCGAGAGGATCGGGATCCTACTAGAGGGCATCGACGACGGTCTCGGCGTCGTGCCGGAGGCCCTTGAAAACACCGTTGGCTGTGGAGCCGTTAGCTGTGGAGCCTTGGTCCTCTCTTTCATCGGCGTCGACGATGGCGTCGAGTCGATCGACCGATGCGTCGAGGAACCATTCGACAACGGCGGCGATGGCGCCGACCCGTGCGTCTAGGGAATCTTCGACAACAGCGTCGAAGGAACCCTCGACGACGAAGACAGTGCCTTCTTACCCGATGGCTCATGGCGCTCTCGAGTGGAATGTTTCGCCGGGTGCTGCGACTCGCGGCGTTTTGATTTTTTGGGTTTTTTCACCTGGGGTATCACCCTCAGCTGTCTTCGAGGGGGTCGAGGCCGCGTTCTCGGAGACGCTTAACATTTTCTTTCTGAATTCCTCCCACTCGGTTTGAGAACTGTGTTTGGTGGGACAGGAAACTCTTTCTGGGGACACCGAAGACGAGGAATGGGACCTTCGACGTCTCTTTTTCGAGATCTAGAATGGGAGTATTTTCAACGGCGAGGAGAAGAATGCCTCGACCGACGAAACCTTCGAGGAGGTTTTGGCTGACTTACCTCTCTCGAGCTTCCCCTTTCGCTCCTTCAGGGCTTTCGCCGTCATGGACATACAGTCCTCACACTCCGAACAATGGTGCTCGGACCCCAAGCACCATAAACAGACCCTGTGTGGATCCGTTATTGACATTTTTTTACCGCAGTCTCGACATTTCTTGAAGCCGGATCGCGGCGTCGTCGGTTCTGATGAAGAAGCCATCGAGAACGATAAGGAATATTTGTCGAATTAGATATAGATTAACTGACTGAACTGAGTAACGACGTTCCGAGGCCCCACAAAGCGCGGAAAAACGGAACTGAGCAAAGGACGCCGGGCGTGTCTATTTATGGGCATGGTGACGTCAGCGCCGATACGGCGGACGTCGAGGGACATCGACTCGGCGGACGTCGACGCGCAGCACCCTCTACAGAGAAAAAATTTCCGAGGCCAGCAAGCTGGAAACGTATATCAAAGATGAGGAATACGTCGGAGGACACAATCCCTTCGAACAACAGTTACAGGTAAGTAACCGTTTCCTTCTCCAGCATGGGGTCTGGCATGGATCCACATGCTCATGAATAAAGAATACATAGCAGTACACACATGCACAACCACGGGAGGTGGCAAGGTTCAACATTAAGCATCTCAACATTAAGCATCTCTTACCTCCCCACTAGGCTCACCTTAAATCGAACAGGTTGTGCAGCACTGCTTGGCCGACTCTGGACTCCTCCCAGCAATTCCGGTCGATGCAGTAGAATCTCGTGAAGATGTGTGTCGACCTCCACGTAGCAGCCCTGCAGATGTCCAGCAGGAGCACACCAGACAGGAATGCCGTAGTTGCAGCGATCGCTCTGGTAGAATGGGCACTCGGACCGCCAGGCAACGGTCGGTTTGCAAACCGGTGACAATGGGTGATGCAGCCGGAGAGCCACCTGGAAATGGAAGCCATGGAGAGGGCCTTTCCTTTGCTCAAAGATCTGAAGTTCACGAACAGTTGTGACGTCTTCCAAAAGCTCTTAGTGCGGTTCACGTAGATCTTCAGCCTTCTAGCCACATCCAGCGAGTGCAAAGTCCTCATCTGGCGACGGGAAGAATACAGGTAACACTAAGGGCTCGTTTAGATAAAAGTCCAACAGCACCTTGGGCATGAAGGAGGGATGCGTCTGTAGCACTGCCCCCGTCTCATGGAATTTTAAGTACAGTGGTTTACAAGAGAGGACCTGGATCTCTCCCCCTCGTCGTGCAGAGGTGATGGCCACAGAAACAGCGTTTTCCACGACAAGAATTTCAGTGGTGCCGAATGCATAGGCTCGAACGGTGGACTCATGAGCCCAGTCAGCACCACATTGAGCTCCCTCGCTGGGGCCAGAGCCTTCACCGGCAGGACCGAACGGAAAAGTCCTTTGATGAACTCCTTGACCAGGCGGTGTGACCACAACGACGACCGTCCCAGAGTTCTGGTGTAGTGGGAGATAGCCGCCAGACGAACCTTGAAGGAAGCATGCGCCAGCCCTGCCGTGGTCAGCGACAGTAAATACAGCAGACTGCGACCTCTTCCACTTATGTCCGTAGCATTTTAGTGTAGATAAAGCCCTGACCTTGGCATGCACCTCCTTGCAGTCCGCCGGATGTCATATCCTCCAAACTAGCGCTGCAAGAGCAAGGCCTGCAGATTCAGCGAACCTGGGTTGTGATGCAGGATTGCGCCTCCTTCTCTGGCGAGAAGATCTGCGACTGCCAGAAGCTTGACTGGAGGGGACACTGACAAGTACAGAAGGTCCGGGTACCATATCTGCCTCGGCCACATCGGTGCGACGAGAATCATCCTGCACCGGGACCGCCTGAGTCGAATGACTAGTCGTAGAAGCAATGGCAACGGAGGGAACGCATACAGGAACAGGCCGTCCCAAGGGAATGAGAGTGTCCCCCCATGCTCCCCACCTGGGGGAACCTGATGGCGAACCTCCGCCACTTGGTGTTCGGCGCCATCGCAAACAGATTGATGTGCGGATTGCCCCATTGTCGCAACAGAAGATCCACTTGGTCCTGCCGAAGCTCCCACTCGTGGCAAGAGTGCAGATCGCTACCGAGGGAAATCAACGATTGTGTTCTTTAATCCTGCCAGATGAAACGGGACGAGAAAAATCCTGTGGGCAACGACCCAGTGCCATAGGTCATGCACCTCTCTGGAGAGTGCTGGCGATCTGGTGGCCCCCTGCTTCCGGATGTAGAACATTGTGGTGGTGTTTTCCGTGAAGACCCGTATCACCCTGCCCTTGAGGGATGGAAGGAAAGACTTGAGGGCCACAGTACTGCCCGTAGCTCCAGTACGTTGATGTGCAACGACTTCTCCTCCGGTAGCCACAGGCCTCTTGCGTGGAGACTTCTGGAGTGTGTGCCCATCCTTCCTAGGAGGCGTCCGTCCTGACAGTCTCCTGGTGAGGTGGGGTCTGGAAGTATGCGCCCGCCGACAGATGCGCGCAGACTCCCCACCACTCTATCGCTCGACGGAAATTCTTGTTGAGAAAGATCTTGTCCTCTATGCCTCTCGATACCTGAATCCAATGGCCATCAAACTCTTGCAGCGGCTGCATCCGCGGCATGCACAGCCAAACGAGGTATATGCACAACGCCATCATGCCGAGTAGGGACTTGATGGAACTCACCATCACGATCTTCAGGGTCAACAGCTGTTGTACCTTGGCCAGGATGGCCGCCATCATCGCCTCTGCAGAGACGCCAGGCACTACAACGTGTTGAGCCATGACCCCAGAAACAGCGCATATTGGGTTGGCACCAAGCAGGACTTTGCATACTACACAGAGAACCCTCAACTCCGTGAGCAGCTGGACGCTCTTCGCCGTGTGTTCCACGGCTATCTCCCTCGATTTCGCTCGGATGAGCCAGTTGTCCAGGTAGGGGTACACATGGATCCCTCGTAGATACAGCCGAGCCGCCTCCAGAGCAAGGCACTTGGTGAAAACGCTTGGTGTCGACTTCAATCCCAAGGGCACAGCCTTGAATTGGCAATGCTGCCCTTGAACCACGAAGCGCAGAAACCTGCGGTGTCCCTTGTGAATGGGGATGTGAAAGTAGGCATCCCCGCCCCCACAAGTCCAGCGACGATATAAAATCCCCTTCTTCCAGCTGTCCTAGCACGTGCTGCAGGGTCACCATCCGAAACTTCTGGGATTTGATGTACTTGTTCAGACGGCGGAGGTCTAGGATGGGCCTCCAACCGCTTGTCTCCTTGACAAGTAATTACCGAGAGTAAACTCCGGAGCCTCTTTGGAACGAGCTCGATCGCGCCCTTCAGCATGGCCCGTACCACCCGCAGAAGCTGAGGGACATTGTTTTCCTGCATGGCCACGGGTGGTATGCGAGGACACTTTAGTTGGAATTCTAGGGTAGGCCGTGGGCCAGAGCATCCCACACCCAACATTCGGTGGAGATGGACATGCATACGAAGACGAAGTTCGCGAGCCAGTCCCCCACCCGGGGTGCGTAGGCCCAACGCCTCGGCCGGTTCAATCTTGCTTTGCCACGGAGGCGCCGCCCTGGGGACCTTGGCTACTATGGCGAGACCACCTCCGGACTTGCTGTGGCCCCTGTAGGCCTCATGAGCCGAGGAGCGGGATAGTTGGCGGTAGGACAATGAGCTTCCGCCGAAGCCCCTGAAAGAACCTTGAGATTTGCCTCCGGAAGTCCGAAAGGACGGCCGTCGCTGTATAAGCGTGCCCAAGGCACGAGCCATCTCAGTATCCGCCTTGATGGCCTGAAGGGACTCTTCCACGGTCTTTCCGTACAAATTATCTGTTAGGGAGAATTCTCTTATAAGGCTAATTTCCCAAACCTATTGAGTCCCCCAGCAGCTTTGCTAGATTTTTTTTTTCTCCTGCTAAGAGTGAGACTCTTTTCCTCCCACTCTTAGGCATGATTTGAGGTATGTCTTTGTCTTGGTGTGTGCTTATGGGCTATGGGGTCTTTTACTCCATAGGGTATCATCTGTTTTAGTGTATGTGTTACACAGCACCCTCAGTGCAGTAACACAGGGGTGTCATAGTGACCCCCAAACATAGACTCTATACCCTGGGACTGAGTACTTTTTCCCAGGGCATGTAAAGTCACCATTGGCTTCATTAGTCCAAAATTGTGAACAGAACCAGTACAAACCATCATATTGTGGAAGTACTGGAAGGGGTTAATTAGATTGCCCCAGGGTTCGTTTTCCAAGGGGGCACTTTCCAGCCCCCCCCATGTCGAGTTTCTGGCAGGTTACCACGCAAAATATTCCACCGGAATATTTCCTATGGGATTTTCCCATTGATTTTATACGCCCCACTTTTTTGGTGCAATGTTAAAGATACCGCCGGTTTATTTATTTAATATAAAATCACCGGATGTGTCTTTTCGTCAGAACTCTTTTCCAAAATGGCGTTTGTGTCCGTCTCTATAACTCCAACCAAGGTTGGGCCCTTTGTTCCACTTTTTGGTGGGCTTCTCCACAGAAGCCCTCCAACTGGTGCCACTCTGTCTGGGTTCCACAGGATGTGTGGGTGGGGGGAATTGGCACCCTGGACTGCGTTGCCTTAGCAACCCAAGTCGCACTCTGTTCTGACTGGCCCAGTGCTGAGCCGCCCGGCTCACCACTTAGCATGTATGAGTGACGGCTAGGCTCTTGAATGGGGGTTTTTCTGCATAAAAGCAGGGCTTTTGGGACTGGAACTTCAGAAGTTGCCACAGGACCTAAGAAATCCGAAGAGGGGAGAAGCTGAGCCATTTGCAACGACGACACCACCGGTGGAGCCCTGCTGCAACGACCTCACCACTTTCCCGACGACAAGAGAAGATCTTCTGCTGTAAGAGTCTTCTTCCTTTGAGATGGTGGGAACAACCAGTTCGCCATTCGCCTTCCAGGACGTCCCTTGGTCGAATCGCCAGTGCCAAGCACCACGGCGGCCGGATAGCCAAGCTTCACCACTGTGACCGCGAATAAAAGGAACGCACTTTTTAACCGAACAAACTCCACGGCTGGTCTCTTCCCTGGGCAGTGCAACAACTCCAAGTTTCCTCCTCAACGAGATCTTCTCTTCCCCTGGTCGAAACCACAAACTGCACCCACTGCCAGGAACAACTGCAACCGCTGGAGCTCTCTCACTTTTAAAGTTACTGTGTTCCACCTGGCCTCCCTTTCCACGTTTTGCTAAAGGTGACCCTTAAATCCATGGCTTTCCAACTGGGTTGGCCCCCAGACCTGCTAACTTTACCTTTTGCATCAAACCAACCTCTTTTGAACATTTTTGCAAAGACTTAAGTGCATTTTAAACTGTGTAGTACCATATCTGCCTCGGCCACATCGGTGCGACGAGAATCATCCTGCACCGGGACCGCCTGAGTCGAATGACTAGTCGTAGAAGCAATGGCAACGGAGGGAACGCATACAGGAACAGGCCGTCCCAAGGGAATGAGAGTGTCCCCCCATGCTCCCCACCTGGGGGAACCTGATGGCGAACCTCCGCCACTTGGTGTTCGGCGCCATCGCAAACAGATTGATGTGCGGATTGCCCCATTGTCGCAACAGAAGATCCACTTGGTCCTGCCGAAGCTCCCACTCGTGGCAAGAGTGCAGATCGCTACCGAGGGAAATCAACGATTGTGTTCTTTAATCCTGCCAGATGAAACGGGACGAGAAAAATCCTGTGGGCAACGACCCAGTGCCATAGGTCATGCACCTCTCTGGAGAGTGCTGGCGATCTGGTGGCCCCCTGCTTCCGGATGTAGAACATTGTGGTGGTGTTTTCCGTGAAGACCCGTATCACCCTGCCCTTGAGGGATGGAAGGAAAGACTTGAGGGCCACAGTACTGCCCGTAGCTCCAGTACGTTGATGTGCAACGACTTCTCCTCCGGTAGCCACAGGCCTCTTGCGTGGAGACTTCTGGAGTGTGTGCCCATCCTTCCTAGGAGGCGTCCGTCCTGACAGTCTCCTGGTGAGGTGGGGTCTGGAAGTATGCGCCCGCCGACAGATGCGCGCAGACTCCCCACCACTCTATCGCTCGACGGAAATTCTTGTTGAGAAAGATCTTGTCCTCTATGCCTCTCGATACCTGAATCCAATGGCCATCAAACTCTTGCAGCGGCTGCATCCGCGGCATGCACAGCCAAACGAGGTATATGCACAACGCCATCATGCCGAGTAGGGACTTGATGGAACTCACCATCACGATCTTCAGGGTCAACAGCTGTTGTACCTTGGCCAGGATGGCCGCCATCATCGCCTCTGCAGAGACGCCAGGCACTACAACGTGTTGAGCCATGACCCCAGAAACAGCGCATATTGGGTTGGCACCAAGCAGGACTTTGCATACTACACAGAGAACCCTCAACTCCGTGAGCAGCTGGACGCTCTTCGCCGTGTGTTCCACGGCTATCTCCCTCGATTTCGCTCGGATGAGCCAGTTGTCCAGGTAGGGGTACACATGGATCCCTCGTAGATACAGCCGAGCCGCCTCCAGAGCAAGGCACTTGGTGAAAACGCTTGGTGTCGACTTCAATCCCAAGGGCACAGCCTTGAATTGGCAATGCTGCCCTTGAACCACGAAGCGCAGAAACCTGCGGTGTCCCTTGTGAATGGGGATGTGAAAGTAGGCATCCCCGCCCCCACAAGTCCAGCGACGATATAAAATCCCCTTCTTCCAGCTGTCCTAGCACGTGCTGCAGGGTCACCATCCGAAACTTCTGGGATTTGATGTACTTGTTCAGACGGCGGAGGTCTAGGATGGGCCTCCAACCGCTTGTCTCCTTGACAAGTAATTACCGAGAGTAAACTCCGGAGCCTCTTTGGAACGAGCTCGATCGCGCCCTTCAGCATGGCCCGTACCACCCGCAGAAGCTGAGGGACATTGTTTTCCTGCATGGCCACGGGTGGTATGCGAGGACACTTTAGTTGGAATTCTAGGGTAGGCCGTGGGCCAGAGCATCCCACACCCAACATTCGGTGGAGATGGACATGCATACGAAGACGAAGTTCGCGAGCCAGTCCCCCACCCGGGGTGCGTAGGCCCAACGCCTCGGCCGGTTCAATCTTGCTTTGCCACGGAGGCGCCGCCCTGGGGACCTTGGCTACTATGGCGAGACCACCTCCGGACTTGCTGTGGCCCCTGTAGGCCTCATGAGCTGAGGAGCGGGATAGTTGGCGGTAGGACAATGAGCTTCCGCCGAAGCCCCTGAAAGAACCTTGAGATTTGCCTCCGGAAGTCCGAAAGGACGGCCGTCGCTGTATAAGCGTGCCCAAGGCACGAGCCATCTCAGTATCCGCCTTGATGGCCTGAAGGGACTCTTCCACGGTCTTTCCGTACAAATTATCTGTTAGGGAGAATTCTCTTATAAGGCTAATTTCCCAAACCTATTGAGTCCCCCAGCAGCTTTGCTAGATTTTTTTTTTCTCCTGCTAAGAGTGAGACTCTTTTCCTCCCACTCTTAGGCATGATTTGAGGTATGTCTTTGTCTTGGTGTGTGCTTATGGGCTATGGGGTCTTTTACTCCATAGGGTATCATCTGTTTTAGTGTATGTGTTACACAGCACCCTCAGTGCAGTAACACAGGGGTGTCATAGTGACCCCCAAACATAGACTCTATACCCTGGGACTGAGTACTTTTTCCCAGGGCATGTAAAGTCACCATTGGCTTCATTAGTCCAAAATTGTGAACAGAACCAGTACAAACCATCATATTGTGGAAGTACTGGAAGGGGTTAATTAGATTGCCCCAGGGTTCGTTTTCCAAGGGGGCACTTTCCAGCCCCCCCCATGTCGAGTTTCTGGCAGGTTACCACGCAAAATATTCCACCGGAATATTTCCTATGGGATTTTCCCATTGATTTTATACGCCCCACTTTTTTGGTGCAATGTTAAAGATACCGCCGGTTTATTTATTTAATATAAAATCACCGGATGTGTCTTTTCGTCAGAACTCTTTTCCAAAATGGCGTTTGTGTCCGTCTCTATAACTCCAACCAAGGTTGGGCCCTTTGTTCCACTTTTTGGTGGGCTTCTCCACAGAAGCCCTCCAACTGGTGCCACTCTGTCTGGGTTCCACAGGATGTGTGGGTGGGGGGAATTGGCACCCTGGACTGCGTTGCCTTAGCAACCCAAGTCGCACTCTGTTCTGACTGGCCCAGTGCTGAGCCGCCCGGCTCACCACTTAGCATGTATGAGTGACGGCTAGGCTCTTGAATGGGGGTTTTTCTGCATAAAAGCAGGGCTTTTGGGACTGGAACTTCAGAAGTTGCCACAGGACCTAAGAAATCCGAAGAGGGGAGAAGCTGAGCCATTTGCAACGACGACACCACCGGTGGAGCCCTGCTGCAACGACCTCACCACTTTCCCGACGACAAGAGAAGATCTTCTGCTGTAAGAGTCTTCTTCCTTTGAGATGGTGGGAACAACCAGTTCGCCATTCGCCTTCCAGGACGTCCCTTGGTCGAATCGCCAGTGCCAAGCACCACGGCGGCCGGATAGCCAAGCTTCACCACTGTGACCGCGAATAAAAGGAACGCACTTTTTAACCGAACAAACTCCACGGCTGGTCTCTTCCCTGGGCAGTGCAACAACTCCAAGTTTCCTCCTCAACGAGATCTTCTCTTCCCCTGGTCGAAACCACAAACTGCACCCACTGCCAGGAACAACTGCAACCGCTGGAGCTCTCTCACTTTTAAAGTTACTGTGTTCCACCTGGCCTCCCTTTCCACGTTTTGCTAAAGGTGACCCTTAAATCCATGGCTTTCCAACTGGGTTGGCCCCCAGACCTGCTAACTTTACCTTTTGCATCAAACCAACCTCTTTTGAACATTTTTGCAAAGACTTAAGTGCATTTTAAACTGTGTAGTCTTGGGCACATTCCGCCTTGCTCCATTTAAAGTGGGCCTGGCCTATGAACTTTTTTTATTTTCATGACCTGACTTTTTCTCTCCCTTTAACTTAATTATTGGAGTGCCATCTAAGTTACGCGCTCACATCGGTTTCTACAATTAGTGGTGTTTTGACCAAGACTTGTCTAATCATTAAGGGAGGTGTGTATACTTTTCTGATTGTGTTTGAACTTGCTTTGATCTATAGTGCTTAGTGTATTTCCTTAAGTGTGTTTTAAATAAATAATTATATACTTTTGATACCAACCTCTGGTCAGTGTTGGCTTGCCCTACTGTGTTTTTGGCCCTATTGTGTATCCTCTGTATACTGCCCTACTCATCTTGAGAGGGGTCTGACTGCTCAGCCACAGCTAGCAGCTAAATCTGGGTGGTGCAGACTCCTACCAATTGGGTTTACTGCTTACTCCTGTAGTCTTAATCTTCTTGCACTGCTCCCCAAGGGAACTGCACAGGATTCTGCCTAACATTATCCCCGAAGGGCATGTCCAATACCATCAACTGCATCTCCTGGCGAAAGTTGGTGGCCTTCAACCATCCTCGGCAACAAAGGCAAATGCTGTTGCCCATTTGGCGGAAGCCTGTGTCAGCAATGTCCGTGGCCACTGTAATGGCATGGTCCGATGCCACCTCGCCCTCCTGCAGTATCTCCAAGGCTTCCGCTCTCTTGTCATCGGGAAGGAAGTCCAGGAGGGGGAACGATCTTAAACCAGAGCTCCTTGTCGTAGCACGCCATGATGGCGAGGGCGTTGGCCGCCTTGATGGTCGTCACTGCCGACATGATGACCCGTCATCCAATGGCGTCTAGCTTCTTCCCCTCGATGTCCGGGGGGAGGAGGTTGTTGACGAAGAGCCAGAAGATTTCTTCCTCCCTGCCACCGAGACCACACAATCCGGGGAAGGTAGGGACCTCAATCACTTCGGTGCAGGGTCCGGCACCCTGTACTTTTCGTACCGTTCCCTCTTCGCCGGGGCTGAGGACGGGTTCTTCATAAGGGACAGCCCCTCGTCCCAGATGTCGTCCAACAGAGGGATTGACAGTACGGTCTTCCTCATCGCCTGCGTTGCTACAGGAAACCCTCTTCTTTTCCTCTGGAGTTAGTTGAAAGAGGTCTGAGGCCCTCGAGAACATGGCATGGAACGAGCCTATCTCGTCGGGCAGTGAGGCTCTGGGCGGCGGAGACCGGAGGTTTCCTAACACACTGTCGGTGTCCACGCCAGTCCTTGCTGTGTCCGTATCCTCCCTCGGTGGAGGGGAGGGGGCAAAGGGTGACAAGGCGGTGGAGGATGAACAACCCTCTTCTTGTTAGGAGGCGCGCCCAATGACACCGGTGCCGCGGGATTCTCCGGTGCCACGGGGTCTTCCGTCAGCAGAAGAGTTATCCTCGTCCGAATCTCCGAGCACAAGGTGGAAAGCGCGTGGAGGATGTCCACCGAGATATCCGCTGGGGGTTGAGGTGGTTGCTGAGGAGGCGGATGTGGAAGCGACAGAGGCAGTGGTGTAGGGTTCTCCAAGTCCTTAATGCCCTGCTCCTCCACGTCGCCTCTCTCAAAGTCTCCCTCGTCGGGGTCCCTCCCGTAGGCCTTGGCCTCGATTCATTTCTTCTCCAAAAATGGTCTGGAGAGTAGAGAGCTCCTCCTTAGAGGAGATATCCATGCCCTGCAGGACTACCATGCCCAACCACTTCTTTTCGACCAGGGGAGACTTTCGGGGAGATGATGGGCTTCGCCTTCTCCGGTGTCTTCTCTATGGGCTGAAACGACCATTCTCTCCTGACAGGCAGGGAAACTCTCGCCTTGGGGACCTTACCCTGCGAACCCGCGGCCTTCGCTAGAGATGCCACCACGCCTTCAATGGAAGGTTTTGCTGGGTGCATCTGGGCCTGCACGCCCTTGGTCGAGCTAGGGGCCTTCACCTTCGGGGGGGAGGGGGGAGTGAGGGACAGCGCCCCGCTCCCTCCAGCCTTCTCCAACTGTCCCATCCGGGGCTTCTCCAGAAGCGTACCCGGGTGGTTGGCTCGTGGTTTAAAAGTGCCGGAGACGCTGTGCTCATCCTGGCCGCCAGGGAGCCCTTCGCAACAGCACTCCCAGTGCCCTCTGACTCGCGTGCTTGGCCTTATGTTGAACCCCCATCGCTGGGTGCCCTCAAAGGTCTTAAACTGCTCAGATTTCTTCCTGTGGCTGGGGGAGGCATGTGGCCGGGACTCACCCGTAGCAAGGGCCTTGGCCTGGAGTCACTCGGTGTCATGATCTCTGCTTCCAAAAGATCAGGACTTGCCCGACTCCCTTGGAAGCAGACCCATAACCCCGGTTCCGAGTGCCAGCCAGTCCCAATTGGGACCTTTTGGACCCTGTCCATGGATCCAGTGGCACCAGGCTCATAAAGATGCCCAGCCCCAGCGCTGGAAGCGCCGGGCTCATAATGCTTGGGTGGACTTACCTGCAGCAGACCATGCTGCTTACTTACCAGCCAGTTGAGCTCCTGATCCTCTTCTGTTTGGGACTACTTTTCCTGTTGGGTGGAGCAGGAGCCACTCCCTAGGTTCAGAACACTGGAACTCTTCTGGAAAGCAGGAACTCTTTTCTTACCTAGGCGAGGCTGTGGAAGGAGACACCTAAGCACTACAGGAGGCTATTTAAACCACACCCGATGGATGAATCTTGCTTTGCGTTATTCTGCATTCTCTGCAGCAGAACGCTCATCGTGTCTTCTGCTTCTGATCCTGGGCCTAATGGAACAAAGGCTTACCATCCTGGAATCCAGTCTTCAGCAGCACCTGTAAAGACAAAGAAAGAACAGGTTAGCACTACGGTCTTCAGTGGCAGCGCATCTCTTACCTGGTCCATCGGCTGTCACCAACGCCTCGCGCTGCATTCCGGCATCTGAAAGACAAAGGCTTACCTACTCTTCGCATGCTCCGGAGGTCTTCGCACTGCATTCCGGCATCTGAAAGACAAAAGCTTACCAGCTCTTCGCACGCTCCGGAGGCCTTCGGCGCTGCATCCCGCATCTGAAAGACAAAACAAGGTGCGTTTAAAGACATTGGGGAACTTTATTACTCACGTGCCCTTACTCCTTCCCACGCCGAATCCAGTGGGTATTCCAGCACCCTTCAGCTTCTCTAAAGCTCCGAACTTGTACCTGCAAGATAAAAGGGACAGTTAGTGCGCATCGTGAAGCAGGCTACAAGCGCTTACTTACGTGCTTCCAGGCGCTTCTATTCCTCACGTGGGTTCGATCCTCAACTCTCATCAGCCCGCCATCCGCCATCGCCGGAACCCTGCAAAACAAGAGATATCATTACAAAAGACTTTTAAGACATTTGAAGTGCCCAGAACTTACCGTTCGTGCAGTTAACGACGGACAGCAGTCCTCTGAGGTCAAGAGGCCTGCACCCTTATCCAGTGAAGAAACTGGTTACGGCACCCTGCCCCGAGGCAGATGGAGAGCTCGGCGTTCACTTACCTAAGACATCTTACTCTTCGAGTCAGACATACAGTGCACAGAGGTCCAGCCCAAAGAGCAAACCGTGTGTTACACATCACCTTTGAAGATATGGCATCCACCCAGTCAAGACCGGCACCTCTGCGGGAATCAGGTGAGCGTTCCACTCGGTGAGGAACCTGCCTCGGTCCTTCACGGTGCGGGGGACCATCTCCTTGCAAAACGCACAGTCATCCTCCACATGCGTTTGGTCTGAATGCAGGCAGTAAAGGCACACGGAATGCGCATCGTCTTAAGAAGATGGTCCATAGGCCGCATCCTGGATAAATCCTGAACAGAGGCATAAAGTCTTCCTTCTCCTCCCCATACCCACGTGGAGTAGGCCTTGAAGCTTCTGGAATCCTCCAAGAAGAAACTCAATGAAAAATCGCCCTTGAAACGGGTCCCCGTTAATCAGAAGTTGGATCGATGGAGCTTGAGGCTCGATTGACCGAAAGAAATAAGGTACAACTCTTAGAAAAATCGCAAAGCACAGTAAAAACGAGAGCTATAGCACGAGAACTCCCAACACTTGAAAATGCGGTAAAAATCTGAAGATGGCTGCCAGAGGAGTGTTAGGACAGTTTTTCTGAAGTCCAACTAAGGGCTTAGAAAAACCATTCAACTGAGGCAGTACAAGACTCCACTCTTAGTATAAGGCTGTACCATCCGAGTTCAGGGTAGCGTAGAGCAGCCAGGCTTACCTTAGGAAGGAGAGAAGGCAGTAGACACAGTACAAGTGAAATTGTAATACAAATGATCCAAAGCAACACTGAAACACTATGTATTGTAAAAATAAAGGATTTATTTAAATACAGGTAGGCCCAGATAATTCTATGGTTAAGTACGTACTAAAACATTAGAAACCACAGTGTAAAAACACTGTACTTGAAATCCACAGACCCAAGTATAGACCTTATTTGGAACACTTAACAGTAGTTCTAGGGAAGTCAAAACCTTGGTATACACATTTAGTATAGGTCAAGCCTATTCTTTGGTAGGAAAAGATCAATGGTTACTTTCAGATAACATTCAGTAATACAAGGGTAGTAGGCCATTCCAGTTGTACAGTGACTCTTGGAACAAATCACAAACAGTCAACTGGACAATATAGTTTTGGTGAATAGTGAAACACGTATCCTAGGTACAGTAAAAACCTACAACTACTTTTGTCATAATACACAGTTATAACAGGTGAGTAAAACCTAAGGATGTAATATACAATTACAGATGATTCTGAAATCAGGGAACCCCAGATTGAGGTAAGCAATAACTCTGGTAACTTATTTTGGATGGCACACAGCTAACACAAGGTAAGTAAAACCCACATACTTTAACTTCACAATGAAGGGGAAAGTAAAACTCAATATCACACTTTACTGGATAGTTATTCTAGGTAGGCAACAATCTAATGTAGACTTAAGGATAGACTAGCAGCAAGTCAGGGGAGGCAAGACCCAGTTGGGGGACACTCAGTTATCCTAACAGGACCAACCTGGTGATACCAACAGTTTTTTGTTACAGTTTTAGCGTGAAAGGTGATACATTAGTGTGCAAGGGGATACATTGTATCTCCCCAGCACTCCACATAAGGTGGGGTGTGCTGGTTTCACCTAACAAAATATAAAAGGGATCCAAAGATCCTTTCTACCCTTGGGAACTGTAGTTCACCCAAGGTTAGCAAACGAAAGTTAAATGGGGAGACCCTAGGGCAACCCAGCAACAACAGGCACTTATTGCCAATAAGTTGTTAAACATGATAACTTTAAAAAGACACTATGGAGAGTCTTAAAAATGACACCCATAAAAAGAGTTAAAGATTAGGTGAGTGTGGAAAAAAGTTCCCACTCACTGAGGTCTTAATGAAAACTATCCCACTAGAAAAGCAAAATGTTCTGGGGTTGAACCAGGAAAGGAAGATTGACCAGCTCTGTGTCAATCTTACCTAACACCCTCCCCCACCCCCCACCCAGACTAAGGAACAGGAGAAGCTAATCCTCACCTGGATGGATCTCTTGTTTCAAGTCGGTTAAACTGTTTGCTGAGTCAACTAGAAATCTTTTTGTAACCCTTGCTGCAATACTTTTTCTTGTATTAGTTATTTGCAAACTATATGACCTACAAGTAGTGTTGGGCACTTTACTATTGTCTAAGGTGTCTGATTAAACAGTCCCTCAGAAGCTGCGACATCCTCTAAACCTATAATAGGCTTTTTAAAAGGGTTCTTATAAAGACATCCCTTAGACCTAAAGGTCTCCATAATTCCTCACCACCTCTCACATGAGCAGGTTGGGTCTCAGGTATCCTAGTTGGAGGGGTTGTGGCAAAGCACTGTACATCCTTCCACTTCCTCCTAGATTTTTTTTTAACCTTTGTTAGGGTTTTCCCCTCCAGCACTAGGATTTACACGGGGGTCTTCAGCAGAAGAGCCCACAATGTCAAGGGGTTTAACCTTAAACCCATCTTTTCTGGATTTCCACCAGCTTTGAGGTTTACAAGTCCTTGAAGGCCTAGTTAGGTTTCCAACTTGTCTATCCACCCCTTCCTCAGAAGCAGTGTGGGTCAAAGACTTTAGAATTGGAATTGGTAGAGCATGGTTTGGGCTCCCATTTCCCTAATATATTCTAGATTTTGATGTGCCTTTGTTAGAGTTTTGCCTTCTAACATTAGGACTTTCAGTAGGATTCTCTATAGAGGATCCCACAGGGTTAGAGTGGTCTCCTGAAACAGAGACCCTAGCCTTGTCAGAACACCTATCCATCTCTCCTGTAGGAGTAATTGGAGTCCCAGGCTTTTTATTAGAAGGCCTGGCAAGAAAGCTATTCTTAGGTTTCTTATAACTATTTTTGGTTTTCAGTTTTTCAGGCTTGGAAGTTACATCCTGGGCACTCTGAACTTAAGGAGAAAACGCAATTCCTACCTTGGGGTCAAGGAAACTCCTTGCCCTCTTAGGGTTGTTAAAAACACATACGCTTTGTACATCCATCTGGATCTCCTGCACTGTAAGTGGGTTTTCAGGTATATCCATGTTTAGAGTTTTAGTAACCACTTCCCCTTTAAGTGGGTTTTCAAATGGTTCAGCCACTACAGGTTTAACTAAGGGGCCTTTAGTCTAAAACACATACACCACACAGTGTGTGTGACATGAACACTAAGGTTCTTGTCAGTTTCAACAAAGTTTATACACAGTGTTCTAGATGGACAGGAATATATAATTATCTATCCACAGGGTGAACTACTTCCACTCTGGGTTTACAAGAGGTTCTTTTAACTCAGTGTTAAGTGAAGGTGGGGTCACAAGAGTGACCTCGTTAATTGTATTACACCATATTGGTACTAGGACAGAAGTTTAAGTTTCCGGGAACTAGTTGAACCACTTCCACTACATGTGGTTTTTCAAGAGGCTCTATCACCTTAGCAGCAGTTTAAGGTGGAGTCACAGGAGTGACCTCTAGCTTTGTGGGACTAGGGGCTTTGTCCTTATTTGAAGTTATGGGCGCTACACCCAAGTGCCCTTCAGAGTGGCAGTTAATGCCTTTTATCTCTAAGGAGGGGTCTCCTAAGGGGACCCCTCTTATTTCAAGGTTAAGAGCTTCAGACTTTTTACAAGGGGGCGCAGCCGAGTCTAAGACCACAGCTTTTCTGCTATACTCAGTATTGACCGATTTCTTAAGGGATGAGGAGATAGCACGTTTTGACCTACCTCTTTTCTCAGAGTCCCTTAAGGGGTTTAGATATGGAGAAGCATTCTTCTTATATCTATGAGAGCTGTTTTTACCCTATCCCAGTTACCTCTTTCTACTTTATGTAAATCCAAGAGCACTTGGTAGTCTCTCTTGGGAAGTCTAAAAAGAACCCAAGGTATTCCATCACTCTTACAAAGACCAAACCTTTTACAAGTGAGGTTAAAAGTTTTCAGACATACAACAATGTCATACTTCATTTCATAATGGCTCACCAATTCTGGGAACCTGGAAGCTGTAGACACAGAAGACCTGGATTACAACCATCAGAAATGCTTTTACAATAAGTAATGCATATCTTCTGATGTTTGTTAATCTGCTTAGAATCACATGCTGTGCATAGAGTAGCGAGCAGTACCCGGAGTTGGAGGTGGGTTGTGAGAAGGAACAGTAGTGAAAAGATGTCTTAGTACTACCTGTCCCATCTGAGAATCAGACCTAGAATGAGTGTCTAGGCAATAGTGTTTTGTAAACGGGTGTACAGAACTCCAGGTTGCAGCTTTGCAAATGGACTTGAGGAACATTTGCAATGAATTCTATGGAAGCCCCAGTGCCTTGAATAGAATGTGCTCTAGGCAGCTCTCTCTTAGCAAGACTGTAGCAGAGTGTGATCCATTTGACAATCAACCTAGAGATGGTGGATTTGGAGACTGACTCCTTCTCTTCCTGCAGCCACTGAAACGAAAAACTGATTTGTTTCTCTTGGTGGTAGAGTTATTTTCATGTAGAACATGACAGCTCTGCGTACATCCAGAGTGTGCAGGGTTCTTTCTCCCAGGCGTGAAGGATTTTGAAAGAACGTTGGTAGTTCTATAGATTGGTTCACATGGAACTTGGAAATGAATTTAGGCACAAACCTAGGGTGAGTGTGTAGAATCACCTTATCTTTGTGAATTGTTACAAAGGGATCTAGAACTGAAAGCGCTTGTAGTTCACTTACTCTCCTAATGGAGGTAATGGCCATTAAAAAGCAGTCTTATAGGTGAGTTCTTTAAGACTTGCTTTGTGCATGGGCTCGAAAGTTGCCCCACAAGCCTAGTCAACACCACGTTTAGGTCCCATCCGGGAGCCGGGTTAGAACTGGGAGGGTGAATTCTTTTCACTCCCTCCATGAAAGCTTTAATAACTAGTATCTTCCACCATGACACCCTTCTGTTGTGCTAAAGGCACAGCTAAGTAAACCTTTAGGGAGTTAAAGACCAGGCCTGAGTCAAGTAGATGATTTGGGTACAAAACAATGTGTGTGGGAGAGCAGTTAATCAGGTTAATGCTCTTTGAGTTGCACCAGATGACAAACCGTTTCCATTTACTGGAATAGCAATATCTAGTGTTCGGTTTTCTTGCCTCCCTGAGAATGTCCATACATCTCTGAGAGAGCTGCAGGTGCCCAAACTCTATGACCTCAGGTCTTAGTACTGCTTGTCCCACCTGAGAATCGGACCTAGAATGAGTGTCTAGGCAATAGTGTTTTGTAAATGTGTGTACAGAACTCCAGGTTGCCGCTTTGCAAATGGATTCGAGGGGAACATTTGCAAAGAATGCTATGGATGCCCCAGTGCCTTGAGTAGAGTGTGCTCTAGGCTTGAAGGGTAGTTCTCTCTTAGCAAGAGTGTAACAGTGTGATGCATTTGACAATCCAGCTTGAGATAGCTGATTTAGAGACAGGATCCCCTTCTCTACCAGCTGCCAACGAAACGAAAAATTGGTTTGTTTTCCTCAGTGGTTTAGTTTTTTCCAGGTAGAACCTGACTGCCCTGCGCACATCTAGTGTGTGAAGGCTTTTTTCGGCCATGCTAGTGGGATTCTGGAAAAAGGTAGGTTGTTCAATCGACTGGTTCACATGGAACCTCAATATGAATTTAGGCGCAAATCTGGGGTGCTTGCGCAGAACTACCTTATCCTTGTGGACTGTGACAAAGGGGTCTAGAACAGAAAGTGCCTGTAGTTCGCTAACCCTTCTAATAGCAGTGATAGCCACTAGGAAGGCTGTCTTATAAGTCAGGTCTTTTAGACTTGCTTTATGCATAGGCTCAAAGGGAGCTCCCATGAGCCTGGTCAAAACCACATTTAGGTCCCACCCAGGAGCTGGGTGAGAAATGGGAGGATAAATCCTCTTAACCCCTTCTATAAAGGCCTTAATCACTGGTATATTCCACCACAACACTTTTTGTTGTGATGTGGTGTAGGCTGACAGTGCAGCCAGATAAACCTTTAGGGAATAGAAGACCAACCCAGTGTCCAATAGATGGGTTAGGTACAGTACAATGTGTGTGGGTGAGCAATCGACGGGATGATTGACAACCTTGGAATTAAACAAGATGACAAACAGTTTCCATTTGCTGGCATAGCAATAACGTGTATGCGGTTTTCTAGCTTCCCTGAGTAGGTCTGTGCACCTCTGAGGGAGCTGTAGGTGTCCAAACTCTATGACCTCAAGAGCCAAGCTACTAAGTTCAGAGTTTCCATCAGATGAGCGAACCAGGGTTGGCGGGCCAACATGGGGGCCACCAGTATCATGGTAACTGGTTCCTGGTGCATCATGTGCACTATCTTGTTGAGAAGGGGAGTCGGGGGTGGGGGTGGGGAAGCATATACAAATTTCCCTGACCATGTTATCCAGAGACCTTTCCCTTTGGAGCGGTTCTGGGGGTACCTGGAGGCGTAGTCTTGGCATTGGGCGTTCTGAGTTGCAAACAGGCCGATCTCTGGGAAGCCCCATTCTGCGAAGACGTTGGACGCAATGTCTTCGTGCAGACGCTATTCGTATTCTTTGGGAAGAGGAAAATCCCTGCTGAGCACGTCTGCCAGAAGATTGAGTTCCCTTGAACGTGTTGGGACAACAGAAACATCTTGTGTCCGAGAGCCCATATCCAAATGTTTTGGGACAGCTTGGATAGCCCTGGAGAGTGGGTGCCCCCCTATTTAGGTAATAATAGCTTCAGTAAATTTATATGGTTGGACGCTACTTGAGGGGACCACACTCCATGCACTGTCTGCTGAAGCAGGTGGGCGTGAACCCTCCCCTGCCCCTCGCCCCCCACAGCCCAGTGAGAGATGCGTCCGTCGCAAGAGTGGCTTCCACTGCAGGGGTGGTGAAGTTCTTCCACCATTAAAGGGGTTTTCTCTTGACCAGCACTGCAGAGAGAGAATGAGGGCTGGTGAGACAACTACCAGATCTTCCCATTGTCCGCTGGCCTGACACTATTGGCTGTTGAGCCACTCTTGCATGGGAAGCATGCGCAGCCGCGCGTGTGGGACCAAGTATATGCAAGACGCCATCATTTCTAGCAAGCGCATGGCTTTGCGAACCGTCACCTCCCGACTGGCTACATACTGAGGGATCTGGAAAAGCATGTTCTGAACCCTCTCGTTGGAGGGGAAGACAAGACAGTCTACCGTCCGAATTAGAGGTCCCAGAAATTGTTTCGTTTGAGTGGGCACTAGACTGGGTTTCTTTTCGTTGATTGAGAAACCCAAACTGAAAAGAAGATCTACTGTTTTTTGGGTGTTCAAAAGACATGTGTTGTAAGAGTACCCTGTGATGAGCCAGTCGTCGAGGTAAGGGTAAACTGGGACAGATAGTCTGCGCAGGTGTGATGCAGCCACTGCCAGGACTTTGGTAAACACCCTTGGCGCTGAGGCAATGCCGAAGGGGAGAACCTTGAAGTGGTAATGCCTGTCCTCTACCAGGAACCTTAGATATTTCCTATGCGCTGGCAACATTGAAATATGATAGTATGCATCTTCCATGTCTAATGTTGCCATGTAGTCTCCCTGTTTCAGCAGTGGGATCACTTCCTGTAGAGTTACCATGTGAAACTTCTGGGATTTTAGTTAGGCAAAATCCTATGCAGTTCCCTTAGGGAGCACTACAAAAGATTAGGACTAAAGGTATATGCAATAAATCCCCTTTGGTATCAGTCTGTACCACACAGATTTAGTTGGTAGCTGTGGCTGAGCTGCCAGACGTATCTCAAGAGGGAGATGAGCAGTTTTCAGGGTTTACACAATAGGACCACAGCACTTTAGAACAAGGGAATACTGAGCAAAGCTTTGTATCAAAAAGAATATATATATATTTTACACACTCTTAACGCCACACACAAATCACTATCCTTTAAGCAAGTTAAAACAGTTAAGAAAAGTATACACAACTCCCTATTTAAATTGTAGACAAGTTTGAGCAAGAGTGAAAACAGAGCAAAATGGCACTTCAACAATATATAAAGGGGAAGGAAAGGTGGGTATAAGAGATTAGGTGCACCAACACATTTCTTGATGAAAAGCAATCTAGAGAAGGCAGTTGTAACTGAAATAGCCAGAGTCAATAGTCTGTGCCAGAATCAATGGTACAAGGCAAAGTGCCCAGGTTCAAACGGTTCTATTAGCTGCAATCAAGTCTTTGTTTAACAGTTGAAAAGGAGGGTGCAGAAGGTACAGAGACAATGTTAGACGGTAGGGATGGCAAGGCCAGAAGGTCAGTAAAGGATTTAAAACACCTTTAGCAGTACCCAACGAAACAGGAGGCCTGGCGGAACAATGTACCTTAAAAGTGGAAGAGGCTCCTGCGGTGGCGGTAGTTCCTGGCAGTTCCTGCAGTTCGGGAGATCCAGCAGAGGAAGCGAGGCTCTCGCCATGGAGGAAGGTTTGAGTTACTGCACTGCCCAGGGATGAAGACAGCCGCGGTGCTGCCAAAACAGAATCAAATGTACGCTCCTTTAAATCGCGGTCATGGTGGACGGGTGCCTGGCTATCCGGTCTCCTAGTGCTGGGCACTGGAGATTCGACCAAGGCAGGTCCTGGAAGGCAATTGGCAAACTGGTTGGTCCCACCAGCTCAAGGGAAGAAGGCTTTTGCAGGTGAAGAACTTCTCTTGTCGTTGGAGAAAAGAAGTGAGGATCTGCAGCAGGGCTTCACCGGTGGTTCAGTTGTTGCAGATGCCTTTGGCTTCTCCCCTCCTCCGATTTCTCAGGTCCAGTGACGAAGTCTATCTTCCAGTCCTCAGGTCCCTGCTTTTAAGCAGAAAACCCCCCATTCACACAGCCTAGCGGTCACTCACACAGTGGGGTGGCTATCCTGGCAGGCCAACCCCCCCTGCCCTTCAGGGCAGAGTGCGACTTGGGTTGCTTAGGCAACCCAGTCCAGGGTGCCTATTCCCCCTCCCACACATCCTATCTACCTCAGACTCACTGGCGCCTAAAGGAGGGCTTCTGTCCAGAAGCCCGCCAAAAGGAAGAACAAAGGGCCCCAACCTCGGTCTGGATTACAGAGAGCGACATGAGAAAGAAATATTATAGATCTTGCAAAAAAAAAAAAGGATTAAAGTTAATTTTAAAATAACCCGGTGGTTCGTTACAGGCTGTTAGTAAAAGTGGTAGCCTCGAACAATGGGAAAATCCCATAGGAAAATATTTGCGGTCGAATATTTATGGTAGTAACCACTTCAACCAGCCAGAAACTTTGGAGAGAGGGACTGGACAGTACCCTCTCGAAAATTAACAACATGAAAAACTATTAACCCTTCCCAGTACCTCCATAGTAAGATGGGTTGTACTGGGAAAGAGTATCAGTCTTAGCAGGAGTAAAAAAAAAAAATTAAAAAAAATTAAAACATTTAAATCCAGTAAAGATGTTGGGGGACTCTATAGGTAAGGGAAATTAGCCTTTTAAGAGAATTCTCCCCAACAGGTTTTATGAACTCTGTCACTGGGAGCAAGTCTAGAACAGGGCGCATGGTGAGGTCCATTTTGGGTACAAGGAAGAACACTTAATACCCTTGTTTACCTGAAGAATAGGGACGGCTTCTATGGCGTCCTTTCCCAGCAGCGTTTCCACCTCTTGATTCAGGATCTGCAGATGGTCCGGTGAAAGGCGCCGTGAGCTCGGTGGTCTGAACTGTGGATGTCGGGCAAATTCCACGCAGTACCCGTGGGCGACCAATTTTATGACCCACTGGTGTGATGTTATCGCCTCCCATGCCGTGAGAAAAGATGTTAATCGCCCCCCCCCCCACCGGGGTGACATGGGAGGGGATCTGGTGGTCATTTTTTGACCAGAGGCTGCAGCTCCTCTAGGATTGGGGCCTCTACCTTTACCGCGTCGCTGACCCTTTCAAGGGTAGTATGCAGGGCTTCCTGAAGTTTGTCCTGGGTTGAAATTACCCATGCCATAGTTTTGACCTGCACGGGACTGCCCTCGAAAGGACCGCCGAGAGTTGTTACAGCTTTTTGGGGAGGGAAGACTTTCCCGAAGAAGTTTGCCTCCTCAATAGGCTTATTGATGAGACGCCTGAAGTACGCTGCCAAGCGTGTCTTTTTAGTAAGGTCCCTTGGGCCAGAGACCTGCCTGCTGTTTCGGCGGTGTCCAGGGTGTTTTTAATCACATTCTGGTTCACTTGTCTTCCCTCTACTATAATAGCAAGAAGTTTGGCTCTGACGGGTTTTGGAACCTCTTGGAGGCCTTCCTGGAGCAGATTCCACCGAGCGTCAGCATAGCTTGCCAATAGCGTGGTATTTGCTATCCGCGCAGTGTATGCGGCCGCCGAGGTAACTCATTTGCCTAGAGCATACAGTCTCTTGGATTCCTTGTCCGGAGGTGCCTCCCCCCTGGCACCCCTTTCCTTTTTCGGGTGGTAGTTACTACCAGCGAGTCAGTGATGGCGTGCCCTTTAATGTACAGAGGGTCGGATGGAAATGGCAGAAACTATTTTTCGACTCTTGGGTTCACTGCCCGGGTTTGAGCTACCAAGGAGGAGGCCAACCTTCTCTTGATGTTGATGTTGTTAAGGAGGGGAATGGCTTGGCTAGATGGAGGTTTTTCCTTAAGGATATCCTCCACAAAATCCTGTTCTGGCACTGCCTCTTGAGTCAAGATCTGAAAATGTTCAGCTGCCTTTTTCAACAGAGTTGAAGGCCATCTGGTCATCATCGGCGGGGCCTGACGAACCGGGGTGGACAGAGGGGAGTCCAAACACAATACATCAGTATCTTGATGTGGCAGTGTGAATGGGTCCATTCCTTCCCGTTGGGTTTCTTCCCAATTGTCTGTGGTACCCTGCTGTTACTCCTCATAATTTTGTATAAATGAAGCCTCTTCCTCTTCATTGTAAATGTCCCTACAGGTGTCCAAGTGGACAATGTCTTCATGTTGGACTGGGACAGAAGGCTGATGATCTTGATAGTGAGAAGAAAAGGAACAAGTTACTTACCTGTAACTGTTGTTCACCAGCATGGGTCTGGCATGGATTCACATGCTCATGAATATTCCCCATTGTCATAAATCTGTATCAGTTTTGTTTCTCATCTGTCTTTCTTAGTAGTAACCAATCACTGATCTCTGGGTCATACTGCCCCCAGCCAATGACAGCCCTCTACCTAAGCACCTACCCTGGCAGCCATCCTCAGATTTGGTAGCACGTAAAGTGGCAGTATGACCAAGTGAAGAGCCACAGAGAGGAAGGAGGGAGGGTTTGCATGTAAATCCATGCCAGACCCATGCTGGAGAACAGTTACAGGTAAGTAACTTGTTCCTTCTCCAGACTGGGGTCTGGCATGGATTGACATGCTCATGAATATATGAATACATAGCAGTATACACATGCACACCACGGGAGGTGGCAACAGGCTCAACATTAAGCAATACAACTACTCAACATTAAGCATCTCTTACCTCCTCACCAGGATCACCTTAGGCGAACAGGTGAGCAGCACTGCTTGGCCGACCCTGGAATCCTCCCTGGAGTCCCGATCGACGCAGTAGAATCTTGTGAAGGTGTGAGTCGACCTCCACGTAGCAGCCCTGCAGATGTCCAGCAGGGGCACACCAGACAGGAACGCCGTGGTAGCAGCGGTCACTCTGGTCGAATGGGCTCTCGGACGGCCGGGCACCGGTCGGTTTGCCAACCGGTGACAGTGCATGATGCAGCCGGAGAGCCATATGGAAATGGAAGCCTTTGAGAGAGCCTTCCCTTGATTCACAGGTCCAAAGTTCACAAACAGCTGTGATGTCTTCCGAAAACTCTTTGGGCGGTGCACGTACAACTTCAGCGCTCTAGCCACATCCAGCGAGTGCAAAGTCCTCTTGGACGGAGACGAAGGCGACGGGAAGAAAACTGGCAACACCAAGGGCTCGTTGAGGTGGAAGTCCGACGGCACCTTGGGCATAAAGGAGGGGTGCGTCCTCAGCACTACCCTTGTGTCGTGAAAAGTCAAGTATGGAGGCTTGCAAGATCGGGCCTGGATTTCTCCCACTCGTCGTGCGGAGGTGATGGCCACGAGTAATGCTGTCTTCCACGACAGGAACTTCAACGGCGCCGAATGCATAGGCTCGAATGGGGCCCCCCTGAGCCTGGTCAGCACCTCGTTGAGCTCCCACGCCGGGGCAGGGGCCTTCACCGGCGGGAACGATCGGAATAGTCCCTTTATAAATTCCTTCACCAGGCGATGAGACCACAAGGACGCCCGTCCTGTAGTTCTGGTGTATCGGGAGATGGCAGCCAGATGTATCTTGGAGGCGTGAGCCAGTTCAGCTTTGGCCAGCGACAGTAGGTACGGAAATACTTGAGGCCGTAACCCGCAGAGGGTTAATCTTCTGTGCACGGCACCAGACAGAGAACCTCTTCCACTTATGTCCATAGCATTTGAGAGTTGAGGACGCCCTGGCTTTTGCAAGAACCTCTCTGCAGTCAGCCGGGATATCGTATCCTCCAAACTCTAGTGCTGCAGGAGCCAAGCCTGCAAGTTCAGCGACTCCGGGTCGTGATGAAGAATGGCGCCTCCTTCTCTGGAAGGAAGATCCGCGTCCGTTGCCAGCTTGATAGGTGGGGACGCTGACAAGTCCAGAAGGACCGGGAACCAGATCTGTATCGGCCACGCCGGTGCGACGAGGATCATCCTGCACCTAGACCTCTTGAGCTGGTTGATGAGACGGAGCAGCAACGGCAACGGAGGTAACACGAACAGCAACAGGCCGCCCCAAGGGAACGAGAAAGCATCGCCCACGCTCCTCGGTTGTGCGAACATGCTGGCGAACCTCTGGCACTTTGAGTCGTCGCCGTCGCGAACAAGTCGATCTGGGGTTTGCCCCACCATTGAAAGAGCCGATCCACCTGGTCCTGGCGTAGTTCCCACTCGTGGCTCGAGCGCAGCTCCCTGCTGAGTGAAACGGCGATGGCGTTTTTTATTCCTGCCAGGTGGAAGGGAACCAGAAACATCCCCTGGGCGACGGCCCAGTGCCACAGATCCTCCTTGGATAGGGCTGGCGATCTGGTGCCTTCCTGCTTCCGGATGTAGAACATCGTGGTGGTGTTGTCGGTGAAGATCCTCACCACTTTGTCCTTGAGGGACGGAAGGAACGATTTGAGCGCCCAGAACACTGCTTGTAGCTCCAGGATGTTGATGTCGAGACCTCTCCTCCGGGAGCCAGAGGCCTCTTGCGTGGAGATCTCTGGTGTGGGCCCCCCCCCATCCCTCCAGGGAGGCATCAGTCGTTACCGTCTCCCGATACGCCGGGGCCTGAAAGTCCATGCCTGCCGCAAGGTGCGCACCGGCACCCCACCATAGAATCGCCCGACGGAACTCCTCGTCGAGTGGGATCCTATCTTCGAAGCTGCCCGCCGCCTGAATCCAGCAGGCGTTGAGGAACTCTTGTAGCGGACGCATCCGAAGTCTGCAAAGGGGCACAAGGTAGATGCATGAGGACATCATCCCGAGAAGGGACTTGATGGACCTCACTCTGGCCACATCCGTGGCTAACAGGCGCTGCACCTTGCCCAAAATGGCCTTCATCCTTTCCTCGAACGGAGATGCCAATCGCTTCACTGTATCGAGCTTCGCTCCCAGAAACAGTGCCACCTGCGACGGGACCAGATGGGATTTGGGATAGTTGATGGCGAATCCCAGCTCTGTGAGCAGGCGGACGGTCCTCGCTGTGTGTTCGACGGCGAGTTCTCTTGACCTTGCACGGATTAGCCAGTCGTCCAGGTAGGGGTAGACATGGATCCCTTGCAGGCGCAGCCGTGCCGCCACAGGTGCGAGGCACTTGGTGAACACCCTGGGTGGCGACTTTAATCCGAACGGCAGGGCTCTGAATTGGTAGTGACGCCCCTGGACTACGAACCTGAGGAACTCTGTGTCCTTTTAGAATGGGGATGTGGAAGTAAGCATCCTACAGGTCCAGTGACGATAGGAAGTTGCCCTCCTCCAACTGTCCCAGCACGTGCTGGAGGGTGACCATCCTGAATTTCTGTGCCTTGATGTACTTGTTCAACCAACGCAGCTCCAGGATGGGACGCCAACCGCCTGTCTTCTTTCTGACGAGGAAGTATCTTGAGTATACTCAGGAGCCCCGGAGCCTCTTGGAGACAAGCTCGATGGCACTCTTGAGCATCGCCCTTACCTCCAACAGCAGTTGAGGGATGTGATTTTCCTTCCTGGCTACGAGAGGAATGCGAGGACACTTCTTTTGAAATTCTAGCGAGTGTCCGCGAGCCAGGGTGTCAAGAATGGCACTCTGTCAAGAGTGGCACAGGGTACCCAGGTAGGGTTTGGGTGGCTGTGCTGAAGTAAGGTAGCAGATAAGAACACAAAGCAGGAAGTTCAACAAGAAAGAAGAGTAGGACACTGTAGCTGTGAGCCAAAAGGGGCAAAAGATACAAAGGTACAAACAAACTGGATTCCCTCTTGGGGTGTATGCTGAAATGGGAAAGTGTGTTCCACGAACCTTAGGAAACTCCAGCCTTCTGCACAGATTGCTATAACAGAGGCCCACGCTGTATGCTCATGGCTGGGAACAACAGCCGTGGGTGTGTCTAACACTGAAAACGCGACAAGTGAAGGGGCAGAGGTTGCCTGCCGGAAACCAACAGGCAAGCTCTGTACAAAGGTATTACATAAGACACATGAGAAGACAACAGAAATATCCAGTGAAAAGGAAGTCAATGAGCAATCTAGCAGAAGGAAATGAAGGAAAGGCAGTTAGACTGAAATAGATAACCTAAGGTGGAGTACAGAGGACTCGAGGAAGAGAACAAGGGAGCAGCAGTCAGGAAAACAGAAGGGCTGCAAAGTAGGAAGCAGGTCTGCAGTCAAGAGTGGCACTAGGTGCAGGCGGACTGCGGAGGACTGTAGTAGGCTGCAAGAGGCAGGGAGCCCAGAAGAACAGGACAGAGAGATTAGTAGTAGGCGACAGACAGAGCCCAAAAGAATAGGGCAGCGAGGTAGGGAGCCCAGAGGAGCAGGGCTGTAGGCAGCTAAGTGTAAAACAGGCTGTAAGGCAGAGGAGTGTAGCAAGCCACAAGGCAGGGAGCCCAGTGGACAAGGGTTGTAGGCAGCGGAGGGAGACAGGCTGCAAGGAAGGAGCCCAGAGGACACAGGCTGAAGGCAGCGGAAGGAGCAGGCTGCAAGGAAGGAGCCCAGAGGACAAGGGCTGCAGGCAGCGAAGAGGTGCAGGCTGAAAGGTAGGGAGCCCAGGGAACAAGGGCTTGGAGACAGCAGAGGGTTGCAAGCTGCAAGGTAGGGAGCCCAGAGGACAAGGGCTGTAGGCAGCCGGAGTGAGGCAGACTGCAGGGTAGGGAGCCCAGAGGACAAGGATTGTAGGCAGCCGGAGTGAGGCAGGCTGCAATGCGGGCTGCAGAGGACTGTAGTAGGCTGCAAGGCAGGAAGCCCAGAGTACAAGGGCTGTTGGTAGAAGGCAGCGGAGCGTGATCGGCTGCAAGGCAGGGAGCCCGAAAAGGGCACTGGGTCAAAACAGGAACAGCATACAAAGTAGAGGGCCAAGGCAAACAGGAGCGGGGAGATCTCAAGATGCAAGACACTGTGCTCCTGCAGGCAGCTGCTTTTATACAGCCCTGCCCTTTTCTGAGGCAGGCTAATTGACAGCACCTGGAGCGGCACACCTGAAGACAATCTGCCTCCTCCCTCTCTGGTCCTGAGCAGGTGGAAGCAGCACAGGCCGCTAGGGCTTCTGGGGATTGTGGTCCCAATAACGATGAATGAGAATAGCCAGGAATTGAGGACTGTAGCCAGGTGCATTATGGTAAATGTATTGAATTGAATAAAATAAGAAAGAACCAAAGTTGAGCAAATGGAAATAAAAGACCAAGGCGTGAAAAGGAGTTGTTCAAGGAGTATTAGGAGGATAAATGAGTACCAAGTAGTCCATGATGGTTGCCAATGCGTGTGCCAGTGGCGCGGGCATGACACAGGGTGTCCAGCACTCAACGGTCGGTGGAGATGGACTCCCACACGCTGACGAACTTCGTCAGCTGGCCTCCCACCGGGGAGCTTTGGTGGGGGCCCGACGCTACGGCTGGTTCAGTCCTGCTTGGAAGAGGCCTTGTCGCCTTGGCCTCCTTGCCGACGGTGGCAAGATCCTCCTTGCTTGCCGCGGCCTCTGTAGGCCTCCTGGGACGAGGAGCGGGCCGACTGGCGGTAAGAAGAAGAGCCACCGCTGGATCCCTTGGAGGCTTCCTGTCTGCCTCCAGACCTCCGAAAGGGCTGCCATTGCTGAAGGACTCCAAGGGCTCAGGCTGTTTCCGTGTCTGTCTTGTTGGCCTGGAGTGACTCATCCACCGTCTTTCCAAACATGTTGTTGCCGTCGAACGGCATGTCCAACACTCTGGTCTGGACGTCCTGCCGGAAGTCCATCGCTTTGAGCCAACCTCGTCGTCGGAGGCAAACCCCGTTGCCTAGTTGACAAAATCCGGCATCGGCAATGTCCGTTGCCACCGTTCTGGCGTGATCCGACGCCACCTCACCTTCCTGCAGAATCTGTAGGGCCTCCGCCCTCTTGTCGTCCGAAGTCTAGCAGAGGAGCTATCTTGAACCAAAGCTCCTTGTCGTAATGGGCCACAATCGCTAAGGCACTGGCCTCCTTAATCGTCGTCGCCAACGAGATGACTCGTCGTCCCATGGAGTCCAACTTCTTGCCCTCGCTGTCCGGCGGGAAAGTGGAAGTTGAAGACGCCGCACCCGCTGCTTTCTTCTTGGCCGCTGCCGAGATGACAGTCTGGCGTGGGCTGGGCCCTGAGGCACAAGGGGGCGGCATCGGGGACCCGGTACTACTTCTCGTACCTGTCGATCTTGGCAGGCGTTGTGGAAGGGTTCTTGAGGATAGCCAGCCCCTCGTCCCAGATGTCGTCAAGCAACGGCACCGCGAGGACCATCTTTCTCTTGGCATCTCGTCGTTGGTAAAGAAAACCTTCCTTTTTCTGTTCCTCAGAGCAGAGCTGGAAGAGCTTGGATGCCCTGGCTATCATGGCGTGAAAAGAGCCAATTTCGTCGGGCAGAGAGGCCCGAGGGGGGGAGGCGATCACGGGATATCCGTTGTATCATCGCCGTCGTCCGTCCCCATCGCTGTATCCTCCCGAGTGTCCGGCAAGGGGGATGAGGCGTCCACAGGCCTCGCGGGCACGAAGTGCAGGGCGGGGTGGATTCTCATCCACTTGTTCGGAGGGCTTCCTGACGGGCCTGGTTCTGGATCCTCCATCGGGGTCCGTGGTAACCTCGTCCTTATCTGAGTACATAAGGATTGGATCGCCAACAACATGGCCGCCGAGCTATCCTGGGGTTCGGGTAATGGCTGCGACAGACTGGATGGCTGCTCCACTGGGCCCTCGTCGTCGCCATCGTCGCTATCTTCGATCACATCAGCGAGAACCTTCCCCTGGGATCGAACCTTCTCGAACCTCTCGTTGAGGCCTTTCACAGAGGCTGAATCAGAGTCCGTAATGGCCACCGCCCCCCCCCTCTTTTTCCGCCAGAGTCTTCACGGGGGTCTTAATGATGGTCTGGAAAAAGGATTCCCTCCGCGGTGGCAGGGAAACTCTGGGCCTGAGGCCGCCTCCACTGGCGTAGCTTCTGCCGGCTTCAGGAGGGCCGCGGCGACAACCTCGATGGAGGCCTTTGCCGGTTGGGTCAAGGCCCTCACCACCTTAGGTGCATCCTGGGCCTTCGCTTTGGAGGGAGGGTCATCGCCTCGCTCCCCCTCGGCTCCCTTCGAGATCAACCGGGGCCTCTCCAGAAGCTTACCCGGGTTCTCAGACTTCCTCTTCCCCGAACCAGAGCGCTGGCTCGTGGTTGATCGTGCTGGGGAAGTCGCGCCCTGCCTGGCAGCCGAGGAGCCCGACCTTTCGGCGCTCCCAGTGCCCGCGGACTCGTGGTGTTTGGCCTTCTGTTGGCCCCATCAGGGGGTGCCTCGCCGGTTGACAGAGGGACCCCTGCCCTCTTTGCTGTAGTTGTTGCCACTGTTGGGGAGAATTCTCATTTTATGGCTAATTTCCATTACCTAGTGAGTTCCTCAACAGCTTTGCTGGATCTCTGGAGTTGTTTTTTTTCACTTGGTAAGAGTGTGAGTTTTTCCCCCACTCTTACCTGTGTTTTGCTATGTGTTTTTAGCTGTTTTTGGAATTGTGGGCTCTGGAGCACACCATTTCAGTAGCCCCCTTCTTTGTGTGCGTCACACAGCACTGTACCGCTCACCTGGTTCCCTCGGAGGCGCGGGTCTTGACTGGGCGGTGAAACCGTCTTCAACGTTAGGCGTAGGATTCGTTTGGCTCCCGGATTTGGCCCCTTTCTCACCGAAAGTTTGACCTGAAGGTTGAGGTGTCTGCAAGTGGAAAATCAAGGTATTAGTGGCTGGAAGGTTGGGAGAAGTTCCAAGCCCCTCTCTCCCTCTCTCCCCGTGGTACTTGGTCGATTGTTGTGCTCACCTTAAATAGGTGAATGCTGGGCTCTCCATCCTGCGTCTTGTGCAGGGGCGCTGGGTCCAGTTACTTCACTGGATATGAGTTCAGCCTCTTGATTGCAGAGGGTAAGTTGAGAGCGATGCCGCCGTGTGCTGCACGAGCGTGACTTGTAAGTATTAAAGTTCCCTTTAGATTGCTCTCTTCAAATGTCTTATCTCCTTAATGTCCATGTCTTTTCCTTTTCAGATGCTGTCGGTGCCGAAGAAGATGCTCCCCCAGGTTCGTGGCAGAGAGCGTAACAAGAAGATGGTGAATACGAAGGCACGTAAGTAGAAAGGCTGCTCTAGGGCTGTAGAATGCACCTTAATGTCGCTTTTGTCTTTACAGGTGCCGGAATGCAGCACGAGCAGAGTTGGAGCGAGCGTAACACAGGTAAGCAGTTTTGTAACTAAGCGTTACTAACCAATGTTCTTTGTCTTTGCAGGCCCGATGCCGGACGAGAAATGCAGAAAAAACGCCTTGAATGCTGCCGATGGATCGGGTAAGTTGAAGCGCTAACTTTGCCTTTGCCTAACCTGTGCCTTTTGTTTTGCAGGAGCTGCTGAAGACTGAAGATTGGTTCCCAGCAGGTAATTTTCGTATCCACAGGATCCGGAACTGAAGATTCGCTGGAGCTGACACGGTGAGCGTCCTGCTGCAGATGTAGAATAACGCGAAGCACGTTGCACCAATCGGGTGTGGTTTAAATAGTCCATAGGAGTGCTTAGGTGTCTTCTTCCACAGCCTCGCCCAGGCAAAAGAGTTCCTGCTTCCAGAAGGGGTCCAGCATCAATGATCCAGGGAGTGGTGCCTGCCCCACTCAGAAGGAAAAGTAGTCCCTGCCAGAAGAGAGTGAAACATCTTGCTGGTAAGTAAGCAGCATGGTCTGCTGCAGGTAGGTCCACCCAAGAACTTTCACACTTGTTATGAGCCCAGCGCTTCCTGTGCCGGGACGGGTCCATGCTATGAGCCTGGCACCACCAGTGCCAGGACAAGGTCCAAAAGGTCCCTATTGGGACTTGCTGGTGCCGATAGTATATGTTATGAGCCTGCTTCCAAGGATGTTGGGTAGGTCCTGACTCTTGGGAAGCAGTGGTCATGACAAGCACCTTCTGTGCAGTGGCACAGGGTTGTCGTTTAGACTTCCCACCGACTCCATTTCTGAGGTGACTACTGCCCCCCAGAAAAGGGTAAAGTTACCATTAACTTTACTTAGTCAAAACTAACCACAGATCCAGTACACCCCATCTTACATGGGGTACTGGAAGGGTTAACTCTTAACTCTTCATCTGTACCTCTTAGAGCATTGTTTCGCTCTTTTAACATTTAGACATGGCTGGTGGCAGTGGTATCTACCCTAATTTTTCTACCGCGATTATATTAGACAAACGTGGTATTGTTCTTGGCTATTATATTAGCCTCGAACATAAACCCACTTGACCAAATTGTCTTTCTCTTGGCTCTGGTTAGATTTATTCACCATTTCTTTTTGTTAAAGTCCTTCTTGTGTTTTACGTTGCGCAACAATCTAGGTTCGCCTTCTTTATTCACTGTCTTTTGGCGGGCTTCTACCTAGAAGCCCTCCTCAAGGCGCCTGGGTGTCTAGGTGGGCTGAATGTGAGGGAGGGGTATAGTCACTCCCTGCACAGGGTATCCTAGGAAACCCAAGTCGCACTTTGTCATGATTGGCTAGGGTAGTTGTCCGGGCAGGACAACCCCCCTGCTGGGTGATTGACAGCCAGGCTGTGTGAATGGGGGTTTTCGCATAAAAGGCAGGTCTCTTGCGCTAGAAGTCAGAGAGTCGTCACTGGAACTACAAGGAACCGAAGAGAAGCGGCGAGAACGACGGCAGCTGCAACTACCCCGTCCTGGTGATGCCCTGCTGCAGTCCTAAGCTATCTGCCCTTCAACGACTAAGAGGAGATCCAGTCCGGAGTCTTCTTCCCTTGAGCCTGGTGGGGATAACCAGCTCGTCTTCCACAGCCAGAGGATCCTCTTCCTTGGCCGAAATCGCTGCACACAGCTGTAGTGGTCGGGATAGCTATTTGAAGAGCCTCTCCTGTGTTTTTAAGGACCGCACCTTTTATTCGCTGTCGCTGCTGCCGGCTTCATCCCTGTGTGGTGCAGACCCCCTTCAGACATCCTCCTTCATAACGAAGCTCCAGGAATCGTGGGTCTGCGGGGGAACAACTGCCAGGGCACTAGCTGCATCATTGTATAAGGTACTGTGTTCTGCTTGAGGAAACTGGATGAACCCCTTTTCTTCATTTCCAAGGCTTGCCCTTGTCTTCCCTCCTTATAACTTAACTATCTGTGTGATCTTCGGCAACAGGCCCCGGTGTCACTTGACCCTGGCTCCGGCCCTTTGACTTTTGAACTCTTGTCTACGAGTGTTTCTCGATTCTGTCTGCCTAACCAAAATATTGCCTGTGATTTTTGCCTCCAACTCGAGTATCTCCGGTGCTAAGTGTGTTTTTGCCCGGTAACATTTCATGTCACGGATACGCATTTAGTTAGTAGACCAAACTGTCAAAAAGTGATCGCAATCGTATTCGCGATAACGTGTTTTGTGTATAACACTGGTTCATTCAAACACAGGGTAATTACCTTGAGACATACTGTACAAAGTCAATTGGTTAGTTGTATTATATTTAACGTCTGGTTTTTGTTGAAGTTTAATAGAAGGGTTGTGTTCATAACGAATGGTTTAAAAATAAATGTACTTATATTTTTCTACCTGAAACCTTGAGCCAGTGTTTGCTTGAGTCACAGTAATTGTGGTCCCTTTGTGTAATCTCTGCTACTGCTCATATACCCTTGAGATAAGCCTGGCTTCTCTGCCACTGCTACCACTCTAACAGCTAGCAGTACAGGCTTGTACAAAAGGTAAAACTTGTATTGCCACCTGTAGTCTTAATTGTGTGTAGTGGTTCCTAAGGGCACTGCACAGGATTCTGCCCAACAGCCACCAGAGTCTGGGGTGGAGTGACCTCTAATATACAGAGGGTCCGAGGGAGAACGACAAAGGTTTTTCTATTCTTGGGTTAACACCTCTTGTGAGAGCAGGTGTTGATAAGGAGGGAGCCAGATGTTTCTTAATTGAGGAGAGGAATAGCCTGGCTGGCCGGTGGCTTCTCCTTGAGGATGTCCTCAACGAAGTCCGCTTCAGAGACCGCTTCATCTGTGGCAATCTTAAAGTGTTCAGCTGCTTTACGCAACATGACGTTAAATGTCAATTGATCATCCACTGGTAAGGGTTTTCTAGTGGGGGTAGTCTGTGGGGATTCCAAAGATAGGGCATCCGGATATTGTGGATCTGGAGACTGCGATGGTTGTGGGTCACCCATATCCTGGTTCTCCTCCAAGCCCTCTATGGGATCATGCATGACCTCAGGATTGGTGAATTGATCCTCATCCCGAGTGTCTGCAGGAATGTCTTCAGTCAGGTCATAATTGTAGATATCCTCTTCCAAAGAGGGGTCAAAGCGCCTTGGGAATTTTGATACATGGTCCAAAGGGCTCATCCGTGGCCTTCTTGGTGTGGGTTGTTCTGAACGGGGAAACAAACCGGTCCAGCCTTTCCATGCAATTTTCAAATTTCTCTCCAGTCAAAACAGAAAACCTAGAATGGTCTAGAGATGAAAAAGGGTCTAGAAAACGCTTTTCTGTAGTAAAATGTCGTGATTTTTGTCTCAACGTCAAAGACATCCCTTCTTCGCACTCAGAGTACTCTTCCTGTGGGACCGACAGAGGTGCGACGTCCTTGTGCCTCTTTCGGATTATGGGAGGGTTCCGGTACTCTTAAGCTATCCTTGGATCTCGGCGGATCCTTGGCCTTTTCCGTAGGCCTCGAAGAATCCCTTGACTGCTGTCGCTGAGAATCAGCGGAAACAATCCTTGCTAAGCTGTCGGTGACGACCTCCGCAGACGTGTGAAGGAGTCTTTTTCGACAGAGCCGAGGCCTTGTCCTCAGCGGCTGCCTTTTTCGGTGCTGCTGGGGCCTTGTCTTCGCCGACCGCCTTCTTCAGGGGAACTGGAACCCGGTCGTCGCCGGACACCTAGTGTCGCGTCTCGACGGAACCTGGTATATTCGAGGTAGCGCTCTTTGTTTTTGATGACCTGGTCACTAGGCGCATATACAGCTGCAGGGAGGGCTGCCGATCCAGACATCGGCAGTTGCTGCCGGAACCTTCGGTGTACCCGTTGGCGCTGAAGTCTTCAACTTGGCCGAAGATTGACTTGGGGTTGTGTGTTTAGTGATGTGTAAATTTTCGTATTTGTCGCAGGGGTGTGACTTCCCCAAAGCAGTGCTTGAGCTGTGCCTGACGGGGCTGGGGACAGACTATGCGGAACATGAGCGTTTGTCAAAAGGTCAACGACCTCCGGTACCAATGGTCTGATCGTCACTCTCGCAGTCATCACATTTGGGGGCTGCGGCAGCTGGTGAGAACTCTGCATTTCACATCCCGTAGGCCACCCACCGATAGACTTTGCGCTCCTTTAATGTCTTAGGACGGAGGAGCTTACAAAGCCGAGCATCCTTTGTGATCGAGGGGCAAGCAACGGTTACACCGTCTGTGCTTATCTTTCCAAGGAAATTTGCCTTTACAAATGGGGCAAAACCTAAATGGAGTCCTCTCCATAGCTGAAGATGGGTAGAGTGATGAAGATCAAAACGGAAAGAGGAAGGAAAGGGAAAGGCATTCTTAGATTGAACAGAAATGTCCACCCCGACCCCACTCTCTCTACTGTGTAGGCCGGCGGACTGCCCGGCCACGTATTCGGCAGCACCGACTAGATCACCGTCCGTCGAAGTTGTGAAGGTCTTTGGCGGATATCTGGAACAGCCGTCGAAATAAGGGACGGATAGGGTAATCTGAATTATTTTGTAGAACTATTCGACCAAATGTCGAGGGGACAATAAGCAATGTCTTTGACGGGCTCCGCATAAGGCGACCAGTATGCTGGGTGGAAAAAGAACAAACTGAGGGACCTCGACGCGTGAGGGATCTTGGGTACACTACACATCACGTAGGGATAGTGTTACAGGCACGCCCATGTCGACTTCCCCTTTCAATTCTTGAAAGACAAGATGCAATACTACACGGTTACCACTGGATGTCAGACCATATGCACAGCATGTGACTAAGCAGATTAACAAACATCAGAAACACAATTATAAAAACCAACTCAATACCTCTGGCATACACACCAAGGTATAACCTTATTTAGATTATAATCAGCAGTCTGGGTGAGTCAAACCTATAACACATTCAGAATGGCATCAAGCTATTTTTGGCAAGTAAAACCACAGTTATTTACTTTTAGATTAAATCAGTAATTAAATGGTAGTAGTCCCCATTGGTCCCAATATGGGATATATTACTCACCGAAATCCTATTTCTGATGTCTTTATCTGCTTAGATTCACATGCTTTGCATAGGCTGATAACTACTGGAAGTTGCAGAGGAGTGCACATGATATTTTTCGAAGCTCGAAAAGGGACGTCGAAAGGGCGGGTCTGTAAAACTATCCAAAGTGTACCCATGATCCCCCACGTGTCCAGGTCCCTCGATTATTTGTTTCTGACAATAGGGAGGGTGAGTTGTAAGCGTGGAGTGTAGGTAGTGACCATGAGGTGTGAAAGACTGAACAAGTTATTTACCTGTAACTGTTCTCCAGCATGGGTCTGGCATGGATTCACATGCTCATGAATATTCTCAGTCGTCAGGCCATGAATCCTCTGTAAAAGAAAAACTGTTCAGTTTTGTTTCTAAACTGTCTTTCTCCCATAAACCAATCACTGAGCTCTGGGTCATACTGCCCCCAGCCAATGACTGCCCCTACCTAAGCACCTCCTCTGGCAGCCATCTTCAGATTTGGTAGCATGAAAAATGGTAGTAGGACCAAGAGAAGAGCCGCAGAGGGGCAGGCAGGAGGGTTTGCATGTGAATCCATGCCAGACCCATGCTGGAGAACAACAGTTACAGGTAAGTAGCTTGTTCCTTCTCCAGCATGGGTCTGGCATGGATTCACATGCTCATGAATAAAGAATACACATCAGTACATACATGCTCAACCATGGGAGGTGGCAAGGCTCAACAGAAGCAATCTCTTACCTCCTCGCCATGCTCTCCTTCAAGCGAACAGGTTGCACAGCACTGCTTGGCCAACTCTGGACTCCTCCCTGGAACCCCTGTTGATGCAGAATAATCTCGGAAAGGTGTGTGTCAACCTTCACGTAGCAGCCCTGCAGATGTCCAGCAACGGCGCACCAGACAGGAACACCGTAGTAGTAGCAATCGCTCTGGTAGAATGTGCTCTCTGATGGCCAGGCAGCGGTCCGTTTGCCAACCTTTGACAGTGAGTGATCCAGCCGGAGAGCCACCTGGAAATGGAAGCCTTGGACAGGGCCTTCCCATGGTTCACAGGATCAAAGTTCACAAAAAGCTGAGAAGTTTTCCATAAACTCTTAGTGCGGGCCACATAAAACTTCAGCGCTCTAGCCACATCCAGTGAGTGCAAAGTTCTCTCAGCCAGCAACGTAGGTGTTAAGCAGAATCATATGTAATACCCTTAGGGACCACTACATACAATTAAGACTACAAGCGATAGTACAATTTCACCTTTGGTACAAGCCTGTACTACACAGTAAAGTGGTAGCGATGGCTGGGCAGCCAGACTTATCTCAAGAGCAATGAGCAGTAATAGGGATTACACAAAGGACTACAATTACTGTGACTCAAGGAAACACTGACTCAAGGTTTCTGGTTAAAAAATATAAGTACAATTATTTTTAAACCATCTGTTCACAAAACACTTCACTTCTATTATATAAAACCACACTAACTATACTACACAACCAATTCCTTTTGTTCAGGTCAATTCAAGGTAAGTACATTAGGATTTGACAGACCAGTGTTTCTAAACAAAGACGTTACCGTGGGTTAATAACGCAATCTCTTTTTGACAGTAATGACAGTTCGATCTTGCGGAAGAAAAGCGTACCCGCGGGAAGAAATGCAACCGTAGTCAAACACACTTAGCACATAGAATTAAAACAAGGGAATAGAGGATAAAAATAGGCAATACTTTTGTCAAAGCAATAGAATCAGAGGACGTGTTCTAAGAGGCAGATAAAAGTCAATAGACCTGCGCCAGTGTCAAATGGAGCAGGGGCTCGGTTGTCGAGGATCACACGGTGAGAACAGTTCAAGATTAACGTTGCCAGGGGTAGTGGATATTGTCAAAGGCAGGCAAAAGTTATAAGACGGAAGAAAGAAAGGACAAGCCTTCGGAAAGTAAAAGGGTTCACCCCAATTCCCCAAGGTCGGATGGAGAGAACGGCCAAGTGGACACAGTACCTTATTCGGAAGAAAGATGGTGCTACAGCACTTGTTCCTGGTAGTTCCTGCAGACTCACGGTTCCTGACGCTTCAGTCGTGGGGACAAGAAGGACGACCTCTGGAGCGATCTGTACTACCCACGGATGAGGCCAGCAGCAGCAAAGAAATGATGAATAAAAGGAGCGCTCCTTAAAAACAGGTTTTCTGATGGCTGTCCGGACCACTACAGCTCAGTGCAGTGATTTAGATCCAGAAGATGATTCTCTGGCTGTAGAAGGTGTGCTGGTAGATCCCACCAGGCTCAGGGGAATAAGGCTCCAGAGTGGATCTTCTCTGTCGTTGAAGGATTGATAGCTCAGGACTGCAGCAGGGATTCACTGGGATCCATGAGTTGCAGCAGCCGTCTTCTCCACTTCTCTTCGGTTCTTGTTGTTCCAATGGCGATTGACTTCCTGCCCAAGAGTCCTGCCTTTAATGCCAAAATCCCCCATTCACACAGCCTGGCTGTCAATCACGCTGCAGGGGGGTTGTCCAGCCCGGACAACCACCCCAGCCAATGGACACAAAGTGCGTCTTGGGTCTCCAAGGAGACCCTGTGCAGGGGGTTACTAAACCCCTCCCTCACATTCAGCCAACCTAGACGGCAAAGGAGGGCTGCTTCGCAGAAGCCCGCCAAAGGACGGAGAACAAGGAAACCAAACCTGGTTTGGCGCGAAAAGCAAAGAAAGACCTTTCCAACACAAAATGGCGAGAAACCACGCTAGGACCCACAATAAAAATGATATGGGGTAGCGGGTTTTATGTTCACGTCTGTCATCACAGACAGAACACTAACATGGGAATCTGTGTACAAATTATAGTTACCACAGCCACCAGCCATGTCAAGTCGGGAAGGGGGACACAAAGTGCCCCTTGAGTTACAGAAGGACAGGGGAAAGATATTCCCCTCCAGTACTCCATTGTAAGATGGCTTGGACTGGATCTGTATTTTTAAAAGGACTAGTAAAGCCAATGGTGACTTTACATGTTTCTGGGGGACAGTAGTCATCCCCAGAAATGGAGTTCACAAGGGAAGTCTAAAAGACATCGCTGTGTCACTGCACTAAAGGTGCTGTGTGACACACAAGTAAAAAGATGATTGTTAGGCAGAAACCTGTGCAGTTCCCTCAGGGACCACTGCAAAAGATTTCAGACAACAGGTGTTTGGCAGTAAACCCACTTGGTAGCAGTCTGTACCACACAGATTCACTTGGTAGCTGTGGCTGAGCAGTCAGACTTCCCCCAAGAAGAGTTAGGCAGTATACAGAGCATACAACATAGGTACAGAAATACAGTAGCACAAGCAAACACTGACCAAAGCTTGGGTGTAAAAGTATATAATTATTTATTTAACACACACTTATAAGACACGCTAGCAGTAAATTGATAAGATAAGTTCAAAACACAATCACTATTATCATATGGGGAGGGAGCCTTGCCGGTGAGTGTGAGACCAGGATCGTGGGCTGACCCAAACTTCTGGGCATTCCGTGGGCCTAGAACCCCTTGAGCCCGTGTTTCTCCCACCATCCCTCCACACTCCCTCTTCCAGTCCCCTCGAGCCCCCTCGCCCCCCGGCCTCCTCGAGCCCCGTGTTTCTCCCTCCATCCCTCCCCACTCCCTCTTCCTCTTCCAGTCCCCTCGAGCCCCCCCGCCCCTCAGGCCTCCCCGAGCCCCGTGGTTCTCCCTCCATCCCTCCCCACTCCCTCTTCCTGTCCCCTCGAGCCGCCCCCCGCGGCCTCCCCGAGCCCCGTGTTTTCCCCCTCCATCCCTCCCGACTCCCTCTTCCAGTCCCCTCGAGCCCTCCCGCCTCCCAGCCCGCCCCGCACTCTGATTGGGCCATCCGCTCAGCCTTCCGGGTCTAGTGGCCCGCCCGTGGCCATCGCGCTCTGTTTGCAGAGGGAGCCTTGCCGGTGAGTGTGAGACCAGGATCGTGGGCTGACCCTAACTTCTGGGCATTCCGTGGGCCTAGAACCCCTTCAGCCCGTGTTTCTCCCTCCATCCCTCCCCACTCCCTCTTCCAGTCCCCCCCGATCCCCCCCGCACCCCAGGCCTCCTCGAGCCCCGTGTTTCTCCCTCCATCCCTCCCCACTACCTCTTCCAGTCCCCTCGAGCCCCCCCGCCCCCCAGGCCTCCTCGAGCCCTGTGTTTCTCCTTCCATCCCTCCCCACTCCCTCCCTCTTCCAGTCCCCTCGAGCCCCCCCCCCACCCCCCCAGGCCTCCTCGAGCCCAGTGTTTCTCCTTCCATCCCTCCCCACTCCCTATTCCAGTCCCCTCGTGCCCCCCCCCGCCCCCAGGCCTCCTCGAGCCCCACGTTTTCCCCCTCCATCCCTCCCCACTCCCTCTTCCAGTCCCCTCGAGCCCTCCCGCCTCCCAGCCCGCCCCGCACTCTGATTGGGCCATCCGCTCAGCCTTCCGGGTCTAGCCTCCCACCCCTTCCTGGTACCACCCCCTTCCCCCCCGCCTCCTGACCCGCCCATCCCTCCCTTCATCACCGGTCCTCCCAGGGCAGCCCCCTGCCCGGCAGCCCCCAGCAGCTAAGGGCCCCGAGGCCAAGGGCGACTCCAACAGAGGCGACTCCAACAGAGGCGACTCCAACAGAGGCGACTCCAACAGAGGCGACTCCAACAGAGGCGACTCCAGGGAGTGTCAGCCGGTGTCTGCAGGGGAAGCAGGGGCCGGCCGTCAACCATCACCTACGGGGACCAGTAAGGTAGGAGTGGCCTGGATCAGGAGTAGAGCAACTACTCTGCTCCAGATCCTGAGCCACTTACCAAACCCAAAGCAAAGAAGCTGACTGCATTGTATGATACTTAGACTGCACTGATGGGCCTCTCTCCAACTATACAGGTCTCTCAAATTTAGCAGGGGTTCTGTCTCCTAATTGCATTGTATAATATTTGGACTGCACTGATAGGCCTCTCTCCCACTATACAGGTCTCTCAAATTTAGCAGGGGTTCTGTCTCCTAATTGCATTGCATGATATTTGGACTGTATTGATGGGCCTCTCTCCCACTATAGCAGGGGTTCTGTCTCCTAATTGCACTGTATGATATCTAGACTGCACTGATAGGCCTCTCTCCCACTATACAGGTCTCTCAAATTTAGCAGGGGTTCTGTCTCCTAATTGCACTGTATGATATCTAGACTGCGCTGATAGGCCTCTCTCCCACTATACAGGTCTCCCAAATCTAGCAGGGCTCTGTCTCCTAATTGCACTGTAGGATATCTAGACTGCACTGATAGGCCTCTCTCCCACTATACAGGTCTCCCAAATTTAGCAGGGCTGTGTCTCCTAATTGCACTGTATGATATCTAGACTGCACTGATGGGGCTTTCTCCCACTATACAGGTCTCTCAAATTTAGCAGGGCTCTGTCTCCTAATTGCACTGTATGATATCTAGACTGCACTGATAGATCTCTCTCCCACTATACAGGTCTCCCAAATTTAGCAGGGCTCTGTCTCCTAATTGCACTGTATGATATCTAGACTGCACTGATAGGCCTCTCTCCCACTATACAGGTCTCTCAAATAATCTAACCGCGCTTAGTTCAGTACCCACTAATCCCGAAAACCCGCCACTACCTAACTCAACTAAATTCCATACCCACAGACCACTAACACCCTAACCCCCCACACCCCCCCCGACAGTTTACCCTTAGGAAACACCCCCCACCCACCGACAGAAAGCAACACTGAGCCAGAGAACACCCCCGCGTACCCAGAGAAGGAAACCGAGGTCACGGCGAGCGCACAACACAGCATAGAGGACCAACTACCACACTACGCCTGCATCTAGACTGGAAAATGGCCCGTACCAGAAAAGGACGCCGAGAAAGAGAACAAGACCGAGCAACAAGAGACGCGAACACACAACACCGACAGAACCAACAAGAAATAGCCCCATTGCAAGAAAACACGCCTAAAGCAGACACAACCGGAACAAAATCCACAAGAGAAAAATCCCTATACCTCACACCTGACCTCGCAACAACTACGGTACACCGACACCCCAACACGGAAACCTCGAAACATGCAAAGAATTTCCTGACAGACGCCGGAAAAAGACGGGGGCAATCAACAAGAGAATGGGAAGGCTCCGACCCCGTTACCGCTTACATTACAAGAACAGAGGGACAACACCAATTCCCACCACGCCCTGCACAACACGGCGAAGTACCAACAACCAGCAACGCCACTCCCCACCCAACAATCGAACCCAAAGAAGAAACCACTGCCGATCTTCATCCGAGTAGCATCACAGCAGAAACGCCAAGATTAATCAGCTCTGTTATCAACTTACTAGGCCGCTTCAATGAAGAAGCAGCTGTCGCCGTTCTTCATCCTACCAACATCAAAGCAGAAACTCCACGAACATACAATTACAGAATCGAACAACATATAACCTCAAAAACAGAACCTCACCCAGAGAATCCACTGTAACCTAATAAACGCAAGGTCATTGGCCAAACACTCAACGGAAATATACGACCTACTGTCAGAAGGAGGCATAGACATCCTATCTGTAACCGAAACATGGCTAGACGACAACTACAAGATCACCCTCAACAACTGCCTGCCCGAAGACTTCAAATGCATCCAAACAAACAGGAAATCCAAAAAGGGGGGGGGGGGGGGACTAGCGATCATCCACAAGGAACAACTGACCATCAAAATGGAAGACCCAATAAACATCGACAAATGCAAATCCCTAATACTATGACTTTCAGTAAACCACAAAATCAACCTGAAATTCAGACAAAAACACTAAGATCAAGCGCAGACATACGCCTGGAACCAAAACCCTACAACAGGAAAAAATTCGGAGGATTGTCTTTCTCTCACCAGGCACCCAAAACTTGGAACGACCTACCTAAGAATATACGAAATACAACAAACCACCTAGCATTCAGGAAACTCCTCAAATCATGGCTCTTCAAAGCGTAACCACTACGGAGACGCACCGGAATGCCCATACACTAAAACAATGATGAAAATAACCCCAACTTCGGCCACTCTCAAATTGAACAAACGCTCAAGCCAAAGAACCAACCACTCGACAGAGCATAAGACATCATGGAAGACAGCCGCAAAGGAAGGCTACAGAGACTGACTACCTAACTAGACCCAGACAAAACCTAGACCTACACTCTCCCGCTCTTACGCACCGGACGAACACAGCCAGACTGGCAGACGCATCTAGATAGACGTTGGCCTGCGTCGCATGTGGATAGGACTGTTCGAAGGATAACACGCCCGCGCCTAGGAAACGTGAATGCTAGCTTATGCCAAAATCAAAGCCGTGAACACCAACCTGCGTGGCGTTCGGCTGGAGTTGTGAACGCTAGCTTGCCCACTCCTGGACCGATCTCTAAACACTAGCCTGCGCCGCGACCAGATAAAAGTTGAATGTTGGCATGATCACACCAGTATGGAGCCCCAATCATTGGCCTGCGTCGCGCCTAGATGGGAATGCGAGGGCCAACAAGTGCCACTCTCCCCAGAACCGCGAGTACTAGCATTGGTAAAGGTCAGGTAACCCACTAACCAATAAGCTCAAACTCCGTATACTTATCTCACTCAAAAACTCACACAACCATCTCTCGCACAACAAACCGCACGCACTTCACAACACTGCAACAACACATAAACCGGAACAACAGCACACGTGGACTGACTCCAATCCGATACCTGCAACAAAGCTCAGCACCCGGTGTATACTGAGTTGAAGCTGCCAACAGCACACCACTTCTCTCACTATTCTACTCCCTTCTTCAACCTACTAACCCATCCCACCTTTATCGTTTGCAGATCCGCCTGAGCGCCTGGGGACCAATTCCGTTGGTGACGGTGCGCGGTACAAATACCTTTAACATTTAACATTAACATTTAACATATGTACATCCCTGATTACTTGTTGGACAAGTCTTAGTTAACACCACTTATTTCCAGACAGAGGTGAGCGTTTAACGTTCAATGGCACTCCAACAAGTTAAATAAAAAGGGAGGGAAAAGCAGAATTATGGAAGCACACACGCGAAACACTTTTTAAAGAACCACAGCAAGTTAGGAAGGCACAGTCTACTGGTGAGCAAGGAAGTTTAGGTGCCAGGCCCACTTTCAAGGGAGCCAAGCAGGAGATGCCCAAGATCAGACAGTTACACAGAGTCTTCGAAGTTTGTGGAGGTAGTTCGAAAAAGGTTTAGTTCAGTTCAGAAAAGTTAGTTAAGGTGTCCCAGGCTAACCCAGGTTCGAGACACGAGGATTTAATACACCCCGTTCAATCAGTTGCAAGGGAAGCCAGGCGGAACACGGTACCTTAAATGGAGAGGATCCTCCAGCGTGGGCAGTTCCTGGCAGCGGGTGCAAGTCGCAGCGTCGTCCAGAAGACGAGAAGATCTCGTCATGGAGGAAAGATGAAGGTCGTTGCACTGCCAGGGAAGAAACCAGCCGCGGAGTTCTCCAGTACAAAAAGGTACTACACTTTCGGTTCGCGGTATTGGTGAAAACGTGGTATCCCGGTTGCCGGGGTGCTTGGCACAGGCAAGGCGGCTACGAGATGCTCCAGGAAGGCGGAAAAGAAGGTAGACTGGTTATCCCCACCAGTCGGAGGAAGAAGACTCTCGGGGCTGGAGATCTCCTCTGTCATTGGGAAAAGTGGTGCGACTGTTCAGCAGGGCTCCACCAGTGGTGTCGTCGTTGGAGGCCGGCTCAGCTTTTCCCTCCTCGAATTCTTTAGGTCCAGTGGCGACGTCTGAAGTTCCAGTCCCCAAAGCCCTGCTTTTATGCAGCACACCCCTATTCACTCAGCCTAGCTGTCAATCAAACATGCTAAGTGGTTTGGGCCAATCACACAAGAGTGCGACTTGAGTTACCAAGGTAACTCAGTCCAGGGTGCCTAAACCCCCTCCCGCACCCCCTGTGGTACCCAGAGTGGCACCACTTTTGGAGGCTTCTGTGGAGAAGCCCGCCAAAAAGTGGAACAAAAGGCTCGACTTGGGTTGGAGTCACAGAAGAGAACACAAACGCCATTTTAGAATAGAGTTCTGGCAAAAAAAAAAACCGGCGAATTAATATTAAATAAATAAACCGGCGGTATGTTCGAGGCTATTAGAATTAAATAATTAAAGTTGGTAGCCTCGAACAATGGGAAAATACTATAGAGATATATTCGCGGTCGAATATAAAAAGTAGTATCCACTGCCACCAGCCAAAAATCGATCAGGGGCGTGACGGAGACGTGCCCCCTCGAACAACAGACCCCGGGGCAATCGAATTGCCCCGACCAGTACGTCCACAATATGATGGTTTGTACTGGTTTCTGTTCATAATTTGGGACTAGCAAAGCAAATGGTGACTTTAGATGCCCTGGGAGACAGTAGTCAGTCCCAGGGGATGGAGTCTATGTTGGGGGGGTCGCTACGACACCCCTGGGTTACGGCACGGAGGGTGCTGTGCAACCCACATCAAAAAAACACATGAGACCCTAAGGAGTAAAAGACCCCATAGCCCATAAAATACATGGAAAGTTAAAGGAATACCTCAAATCATGTCTAAGAGCGGGAGCAAAAGAATCTCTCTCTTAGCAGGAGAGAAACAAATAAACCCCAAAAATCCCGCAAAGCTGCTGGGGGACTCACTAGGTTTGGGAAATTAGCCTTACAGAGAATTCTCCCTAACAATGATGCCTAGGGAGTTGGTGACACTCCATAGCCAATGAGCACAAAAAGTACAACACACAAAAAATACACTGTAAGAGTGGGGAAATGTAACGCTCACCTGATTCCCACGGAGGCGCAGGTCTGGCTTCGAGTGCTGATGCTTCTTCAATGGTGAAGCGCAGGACTCTGAAGATGGACAGGAAGGGCCCCTCTGATCTGGCTTCTCCGGCTCGCAGGAATATTCCCCTGTGCGTGAAAAGGGAGTATTACCACTGACTGAGTTATGCTCAAGCCTCCCACTCTCTTCCAACCCTCCACGATACCCTTCCACGATTCCCCGTGAAGTCTCACCTTAGGGTCAGGAAGGATGAGCTCTCCATCCTGCTTCTGATGCAGGGGCGCGTTGAAACCCAGTTACTTCACTGGATTGAGGATTGATGGGAGTTCAGGTTAGCTTGACTATTCAGGTAAGGCTCTTTAAAAGTTCTGTTGCAAGTTCAAAAGTCCAAGCTTAATAATAATGTCCATTGTCTTTTTGCAGCAAGCGCTAATGCTTATGTCTTTTTTCCCCTTAGGGGCCGGGGTTCGGAATGCCGGAGATATGGCACTGACCCGAAGTGAAACGTGCAGTTCCAGTTCCAGTAAATGGCAGTTTAGTTCTGGATGAGCGCTTGGGAACTGTCTTTGCATACGCTCATTCAATGTCTTTGTCTTTTTTCCCCATAGGGGCCGGGGTCTGGAAAATGCCTGGAAGCGGCAAGACCCGAAATGAAATGGGAATGACCCAACAGGTAAGTCTTATTCCCTTCCTTCTCTCACCTCTTATTGTTGTCTTTTTCTCTAGGCTCTGGGAAGTGGCTGTGTATCCGGATGATCACTGCTGAAGATGGAGGAACCCAGGAAAGGTGAGTGAAATGCAGCGCTGCAGCGATTGTAACGAAATGCTTTTAGAAATAATGTCTTCCCTTTCAGGATCATCGGTGATGTCTCCGTGGTGCAGATTTAGCTGGTAAGGTCTCTGGTCTCCCTTTGCAGGTGACCCAGGATGCTGACAGGCGTGGCTGAAGTCCAGATGCAGGAGCTGACACGGTGAGCGTCCAGCTGCGAGGAGCAGAACAACGCGAAGCGTGAGTTGCTGATCGGGTGTGGTTTAAATAGCTTTGGAGAGAAGTCCCAAGGGTGTATCCTTCCTCCGATCAGGTATGTATCCTTCCCCGACCACACCCGGGTGGAAAGTAGTCCCACAGGTAAAGTAGTTCCATTCAGGACTCAAGAGGGCCTGGATGTGGCAGCATGGTCTGAATCAGGTAAGTGCACATTAAAACACTTGAACACATGTCTAGCTTTATGAGCCTGGCGCCTAAGGCGCCAGGACAGAGGTCCAACATGAGCCTGGCGCCTAAGGCGCCAGGACTGCGTCCAAAGGGCCCCAGCTTGGGCCCGCTGGCACTCCACTGGGGGAAATGATGCCTGCCTCTGGGGTCGCTGGGTCGGACCTGGCTCCTTGGAGGTAGGCATCATGACAGGAAAAAGGCTCACACTCTTACCACGTGGAAAAAATAAACCCCAGAAATCCAGCAAAGCTGCAAAGGGACTCACTAGGTAAGGGAAATTAGCCATGAATGAGAATTCTCCCCAACAGTAGGCGTTGAAAAGACCACCACCAAGGGCTCGTTCAGATGAAAGTCTGATGGGACCCTGGGCATGAACGAGGGGTGCGCCTGCGTAACCACCCTCGTCTCGTGTAAATTCAAATAAGGTGGTTTACAGGATAGGGCCTGGATCCCACCCACTTGTCGTGCAGAGGTGCTGGCCACGAGAAAAGCAGTCTTCCACGACAAACTTGAGTGGGACAGAATGCATAGGCTTGAACGGAGGCCCCATGAGCCTAGTATGTACCATATTGAGCTCCCACGCCAGGGTTGCAGCCTTCACAAGCGGAAACGAGCAGAACAGTCCCTTGACAAATTACTTGACTCACCGGTGCGACACAAGGAGCGTCGCCCTGGGGGTATGGTGTATCGGTAGAAAGCTGCCAGATGAACCTTGGAGGCATAAGCCAGCCCCGATTTAGCCAACAGCAGTAAATATGGAAGTACCTGAGGGGCTGCGATTCTCAGAGGGTCTTTCTTCTGTGAACGGCACCAAATAGCAAAGCTCTTCCATTTGAGTCCGTAGCATTTCAAAAGTTGATGAAATCCTGGCGAGTATCTCTTTGCAGTCTGCTGGAAGATTGTAATCTCCGATTTATAATACTGCAGGAGCCAGGCCTTCAGGCTCAGCAATCCTGGGTTGTGGTGCTGAATTGCATTTCCCTCCATGGCTAGAAGAACCGCAACCACTGGCAGGTTGACTGGAGGGGATGCCGATACGCTGAGAAGGTCAGAGTACCAGATCTGCCTCGGCCACGCTGGAGCGACGAGGATCATCCTGTACTGACAATGTCGGAGTTGATTGAGGACTCGAAGAAGCAACGGAGGGAACACATACAGAAACAGGCCGTCCTAGGGGAATGAGAATGCGTCCCCCATGCTCCCCGGCTGGGGAAACCTGCTGGCGAACCTCCGGCACTTGGTGTTCGTCGCCATCGCAAACAGATCTATCTGGGGATTGCCACATTTGTCTAACAGATTGTCCACCTGGACCTGCCGGAGCTCCCATTTGTGGCAAGAGCGTAGCTGCCTGCTGAGAGTTGGCAGCCGTGTTCCTTACTCCTGCAAGGTGGAATGGGATGACTAACATCCCCTGGGCGACTGCCCAGTGCCACAAGTCATGCGCCTCCCTGGAGAGAGCCAGGTATCAGGTGCCCCCCTGCTTCCGGATGTAAAACATCATGGTGGTATTGTCCGTGCAGACCCGCACCACTTTGCCCTTGACGGACGGCAGAAAAGACTGGAGGGCCCAAAACACTGCCCGTAGTTCCAGTACGTTTATGTGCAGCATCTTCTCTTCCGGCAGCCACAGGCCTCAGGTGTGAAGACGTCCGGTATGAGCTCCCAATCCTTCCAGAGACGTATCTGTCGTGACTGTCTCCTGGAACGGGGGACTCTGAAAATCCATGCCTCTGGTGAAATTGGAGCGCATGCCACACCATTTGATCGCTCGTTGGAACTCCTCGTCGAGCGCAATCTTGACCTGGAAGCTTCCAGAAACCTGGACCCAACGGGAATCATGGAACTCCTGTAAAGGCTGCATCCATAGCCTGCAGAGTCGAATCAGCTAAATGCACGACGACATGCCAAGCAGCGACTTGATGGTGCTCACCGTGGCGATCTTCAGTGCCCACAGCCGTTGTACCTAGCCCAAAATGGCAGATACCCTTTCCTCCGACGGGGACGTCAGGCATGACCATGTTGAGCGTGAATCCCAGTAACAGTGCATCCTGCGATGGAGTTAAGCAAGACTTTGCACAGTTCCCCCGAGAACCCCAGATCCGTTAGAAGACAGACGCCCCGCTCAGAGTGTTAGACGGCGGTGTCCCTCGACTTGGCTCGCATGAGCCAGTCGTCCAGGTAGGGGTAAATGTGGATCCCCTGCAGTCGCTGAGTGACCACCCGGAACCTCTGGGACTTTATGTATTTGTTGAGCCGTTGCATGTCGAGAATTGGCCTGCAGCCCCTGGGTCTTCTTTCTTACGAAAAGTACCTTGAGTATACTCCAGAGCCCCGGAGCCCCTTTGGAACCAGCTCTATCGCCCCTTTCTTTAACATGGCCTGAACCTCTAGCAGCAGCAGAGGGATGTGGTTTTCCTACTGGGCCACGGGTGGTATTCTCTGTCACTTTTGCTGGAATTCTAAGGTGTGTCCGTAGGCGAGAGCGTCCAGCAACCATAAGTCTGTGGAGAAGGTCTCCCACATGCCAACGAAGTTCACCAGCCGGCCTCCCAAAAGGGTGAAAGGGTCGGGGCCAGACGTCCTGGCCGGTTCAATCTTGCTTGGATGTTGACAGGCCGCATTGCGGCCCCAGACGACGGTGACATCCGCCGCCGAAGGCCTTGGAACGACCCCTGTTGGCTTCCTGGGTTGAAGAACGGAAGGGCTGACTGTAAGAGGACGAGCCCCCTCCCCCCCAAAACCCTTTGAAGAGCATACAGACTTCCCTCCTGAGGAACAAAAGGACGGCCGTTGTTTTTGTAGAGTGCCCAGGGCACTACAGACCCAGAACACCCCATCTTACATGGAGTACTGGAAAGGGTTAACTCCTATCCCTTTTTGTCTGTACCTCTGAGCTTCGACTTGGCTGGTGGCAGTGGTACCTACCCAAACTTTTCTACCGCAATTATATCATATAAACGTGGTACTGTTCCAGGCCATCATAGTAGCCTCGAACATAAACCTGCTTGACCAAATGCTCTTTCTTTTGGCTCCGGTCGGGTTTATTATTAGCCATTTCTTTTTGTTAAAGTCCTTCTTGTGTTTTACTTTGAGTGGCAAACCAGGTTTGCCTCCTTTGTTCACAGTCTTTTGGCGGGCTTCTTCCAAGAAGCCCTCTTGGCGCCTGGGTGTCTAGGTGGGCTGTATGTGAGGGAGGGGTGTAGTCACCCTCTTCACAGGGTATACTTGGAAACTCAAGTAGCACTTTGGCATGATTGGCTAAGGTGGTTGTCCGGGCTGGACAACCCCCCCCTGCTGTGTGATTGACAGCCAGGCGGTGTGAATGGGGGATTTTCGCATAAAAGGCAGGACTCTTGGGCTGGAAGTCAGTCGCCACTGGAACTGCAAGGAACCGAACAGAAGTGGAGAAGACGACAGCTGCTGCAACTACTGAGTCCCGGTGAAGCCCTGCTGCAGTCCTGAGCTATCTAACCTTCAACAACAAGAGAAGATCGAGTCTGGAGTCTTCTTCCCTTGAGCTTGGTGGGATCAACCACCTCATCTTCCACAGCCAGAGGATCCTCTTTGTGGTCAAAATCGATGCACACTGATGTAGTGGTCCGGATAGCCATCTGTCGAGCCTCTACTGTTTTTAAGGAGCGCACCTTTTATTCACCGTCGCTGCTGTTGGCCTCATCCCTGGGTAGTGCAGATCTCTCCAGACGTCGTCCTTGTCCCCACGACTGAAGCTCCAGGAACCGCGAGTCTGGAGGAAACTACCAGGAACAACTGCCGCAGCACCAGCTTCTTCAAAGAATAAGGTACTGTGTCCAGCTTCGAGGAACTAGGGTGAACCCTTTTCTCCTCATCTAAGGCTTGCCCTCGTCTTCCTTCCCTCTTACAACTTTTACTTCCTCTGTAGACAATATCCAAGTACTCCTGGCAATCTTCAATCGTGAACTATCTGAATGGGTGATCCTCGACAACAGGAACCCGGTCCTAGTGGACATTGGTGCAGGCCTATTGACTTTTATCTTCTTCCCGCGGATACGCATATCTTTAGTAAGACTGAACTGTCACTGTCAAAAAGTGATTGCATATATATTCCGGTAACGCCTTTTGTTTCATAACGCTGGTCTGTCAAATCATAAGGTACTTACCTTGAGTTGTTCTCCACAAAGACAATTGGTTGTGTGTAGTGCATTTTAAGTGTGGTTTTAATTTAATAGAAGTGAAGTGTTTTGCAAACAGCTGGTGTAGAAATAAATGTACTTTTACTTTTCAACCAAAAACCTTGAGTCAGTGTTTGCTTGAGTTACAGTAACTGTGGTCCTTTGTGTAATTTCTACTACTGCTAATTTGCTCTTGGGATAAGTCTGGCTGCTCAGCTACTGCTACCACTTTAACAGTGTAGCACAGGCTTGTACCAAAGGTGAACTTTTATTGCCACTTGTAGTCTTAATTGTGTGTAGTGGTCCCTAAGGGCACTGCACAGGATTCTGTCTAACACCCTCGTTATCTGGAGGGGTGGAGGAAGAAGCCGAGCTTGATCACTTCTACCTGGCAGCCGCCGAGTCCGGTGACGGTTGACATCATAAGCACTTGGGCGCAGACTCCGGCAACATGTACTTCTCCAATAGGCCCCTCTTTGCTGGGGCTGTAGACTTCAGTAGAGCCAGCCCTTCGTCCCAAACACTGTCCAGGAGCGGTACCGAAAGGATGGTCTTCCTCTTCGCCTCCTGGCATTGATCTAAGAAGCCTCCCTATTTTTCCTCCGGCATGAGCTGGAAGAGCTCCAACGCGCGGGCAATCATCCCGTTGGACGATCCTACCTCATCCGGTAGAGAGGCTCTGGGCGGCGGCGACGGGAGGTCCCCCATCCCACCGCCGCCATCATCATCATCATCCGTGCCTGTTGTGCTGTGTCCGACTTAGTCTCCCTCTGGGGGGAGAGGGGCGGAGGCGAAAGTGGCGCTAGGCGGCTTGGAGGCTTAAGGTCTGAAAGTCTGTGCCTGCCGTGAGGTGCGCACGAGTATCCCACCATAGGATCGCCCAACGCAACTCCTCGTCGAGAGGGATCCTTTCTTAGAAGCAGCCCGTCGCCTGAAACCAGCAGGCGTCGAGGAGCTCCTGTAGGGGACGCATCTAAGTCTGCAAAGGGGTACAAGGTAGATGCATGAGGACATCATCCCGAGGAGGGACTTGATGGACCTCACACTGGCCACGTCCGTGGCTAGCAGGCGTTGCACCTTGCCCAAAATGGCCTTCGTCCTCTCCTCCGACGGGGAGGCCAATTGCCCCACTGTATCGAGCTTCGCTCCCAGAAACAGTGCTACTTGCAACGGAACTAGGTGGGTTTGGGGGGTAGTTGATGGCGAATCCCAGTTCCGTGAGCAGCCGGACGCTCCTCGCTGTTTGTTCGACGGCGAGTTCTCTTGTCCTTGCACGGATTAGCCAGTCGTCCAGGTAGGGGTAGACGTGGATCCCCTGCAGGCGCAGCCTCGCCGCCACTGGTGCCAGGCACTTGGTGAATACCCTGGGTGCCGACTTTAATCCGAACGGCAGGGCTCTGAATTGGTAGTGGCGTCCCTGAACCACAAACCTGAGAAACTTTGTGCCCTTTTAGAATAGGGATGTGGAAGTAAGCATCCTCCAGGTCCAACGATGATACGAAGTCGCCCTCGTCCACCTGTCCCAGCATGTGCTGGAGGGTGACCATCCTGAATTTCTGTACCTTGATGTACTTGTTTAACCGACGCAGGTCCAGGATGGGGCGCCAACCGCCTGTCTTCTTTTTGACGAGGAAGTACCTGGAGTACACTCCGGAGCCCCGGAGCCTCCTGGGGACAGGCTCGATGGCACCTTTCTTGAGCATCGCCCTTACCTCCAACAGCAGTTGAGGGATGAGATTCTCCTTCCTGGCCAATGGAGGAATGCGAGGACATTTCTTTTGGAATTCCAGCGAGTGCCCGTTGGCCAGAGTGTCCAGCACCCAACGGTCGGTGGAGATGGACTCCCACACGCTGACGAACTTCGTCAGCCGGCCTCCCACCGGGGTGCTTCGGTAGGGGCCCGACGCTACGGCCGGTTCAGTCCTGCTTGGAGGAGGCCTTGCCGCCTTGGCCTCCTTGACGACAACGGCGGGATCCTCCTTGCTTGCCGCGACCTATGTAGGCCTCCTGGGACGAGGAGCGGGCCGCCTGGCGGTATGTAGTAGAGCCACCGCTGGATCCCTTGGAGGCACCCTGTCTGCCTCCGGAGCTCCGAAAGGGCCGTCGCCGTTGAAGTACCCCTACGGCCCGGGCCGTCTGAGCCGGTCTTCATGGCCTGGAGCGACTCATCCACCGTCTTCCCAAAAAGGTTCTGCCGTCGAACGGCATATCCAACACTCTGGTCTGAACGTCCTGGTGGAAGTCCGTCGCCTTGAGCCACCCTCGTCGTCGCAGGCAAACCCTGTTGCCCATCTGGTGAAATCCGGTATCGGCAATTTCGGTTGCCACCGTTATGGCGTCATCTGACGCCACCTCGCCTTCCTGAAGAATCTGTAGGGCCTCCGCTCTCTTGTCGTCCGGCAGGAAGTCCAGCAGGGGAGCTAACTTGAACCAAAGCTCCCTGTCGTAACGGGCCACGATCGCTAAGGCATTGGCCGCCTTAATCGTCGTCGCTGCCGACGAAATGGCCCGTCGTCCCATGGAGTCCAACTTCTTGCCCTCGCTGTCTGGCGGCGAAGTGGAAGTTGATGCTGCCGCACCCGCTGCCTTCTTCTTGGCTGCTGCAGAGACGACCGAGTCCGGCGTAGGCTGGGCCCTGAGGCACAAGGGGGCGGCGTCGGGGACCTGGTACTTCTCGTACCTGTCCCTCTTGGCGGGCGTTGTAGAAGGGTTCTTGAGGACAGCCAGCACTTCATCCCAGATGTCGTCGAACAACGGCACTGCCAGGACCGTCTTTCTCTTGGCCTCCCGTCGTTGATAAAGAAAGCCTTCCTTCTTCTGTTCCTCCGGGCAGAGTTGGAAGAGCTCGGACGCCCTGGCTATCATGGCGTGAAAGGAGCCAATTTCGTCAGGCGGTGAGGCCCGAGGGGGAGGCGATGAAGGAATGTCCGTCGTATCATCGCCACTGTCGTCGTCCGTCCCAGTCGCCGTATCATCCCGAGAGTCAGGCGAGAGGGATGAGGGGTCCACAGGCCTTGTGGGCACGAAGGGCGGAGCGGGATTGACTCCCCTCCGCTTGTTCGGGGGGCTTCCCGTCGGTCCTGGCTCAGGATCCTCCGCCGGGGTCCGTGGTAACCTCGTCCTTATCTCAGTACATAAGGATTGGATTGCCAACAAAATGGCCGCCAAGCTACCCTGAGGCTCTGGCAATGGCTGCGACGGGAGGGACTGTTTCTCCACCGGGCCTTCGTCGCCATCTTTGATCTCCTCAGCAGGCTCCTTCCCCTGGGATCGAACTTTCTCGAACCTCTCGTTGAGGCCCTTCACGGTTTCCACCAGATCCTCCTCAGAGGCTGATTCCGAGTCTGTAATGGCCACCGCCCCCCCCCCCCCCTCTTTTTCCGCCGGGGTCTTCACAGGGGTCTTAACGATGGGCCGGAAAGAGGATTCCCTCGCGGTGGCAGGGATACTCTGGGCCCAGAGGCCATCTACACTGGCATAGTCTCAGCCGGCTTCGTCAGGGCCGTAGCGACCACTTCGATAGAGGCCTTTGCCGGCTGGATCAAAGCCCTCACCACCTTAGGTGCGTCCTGGGCCTTCGCCTTGGGGGGAGGGTCAGTGTCTCGCTCCTCCTCGGGTCCCTTCGAGATCGACCGGGGCCGCTCCAGCAGCTTACCCGGGTTCTCGGACTTACTCTTCCCCGAACCAGAGCGCTGGCTCGTGGTTGAACGTGCTGGGGAAGTTGTGCCCTGCCTGGCAGCCCAAGAGCCCAACCTTTCGGCACTCCCGGTGCCCGCGGACTCGCGGTGCTTGGCCTTCTGTTGGGCCCCCGTCGCCGGGGCACCCTCACAGGACTTAGAAGCCCGCTCAGACTTTTTCTTCGCCTTCTCACCTGCTGAGCCCTTCTCAAGCCAGGCGGCGAGGCAGGAACGGCGATCTTGCTTGGTCCGTTCCGAAAGGTTCTTGCAGAACGCACAGTCCTCCTCCACGTGCGTCTTGTCCTCATGAAGGCAGAAGAGACATCGCAAATGCTTGGCCTCCTTGAAAACATTTTGTAATCCGCATCGAGGGCAGCACCTGAACAGATTGGATCCGGGCGTCGAGCTACCCTTGTCCTGGGCCATGTCCGTTGAGGTAGGCCGCAGATCTTCCGGAATCCTCCAAGAAGCGTAAACTCGACAAAACGTTCACCCTTGAGGGGCGTAGAAGAATTCCGAAACGGGTCCCCGTTAACGGAAGTAGAAACGGTGGAGCTTGAGGCTCGATTAAACCAAAAAAATAGAAAATCTCCTGAAAACGCGCGAAAACGCAGCAAAAACTCGAGAGCTAAACCACGAGGACTCCCAACACTTCAACGTTCGGTAAAAATCTGAGGTAGGCTGCCAGAGGCGGGGCTTATGGAGAGGGAAGTCATTGGCTGGGGGCAGTATGACCCAGAGATCAGTGATTGGTTACTACTAAGAAAGACAGATCAGAAACGAAACTAATACTGATTTTTTCTTTACCGAGGATTCCCAGCCTGACGACTGGGAATATTCATGAGCATGTGAATCCATGCCAGACTCCATGCTGGAGAAAGACAGTTTAGATACAAAATTGAAGCCGTTTTTTCTTTTACCGAGGATTCCCAGCCTGACGACTGGGAATATTCATGAGCATGTAAATCCATGCCAGACCCCATGCTGGAGAAGCGAGCTACAGACAACCTTTAGTCAAGACAGTACCTTAGGTTGGAAGAAGAGGATCCAGCTGGCTTCTGTTCTGGTTTCAATCTTGCAGATCATGGGTTTCTGGGCCTCAGTCGTGGGGACAGGAGGGAGGACATCTGAAGGACTCCTGCACTGCAGTTTGAAGGGCGGCTATGGGCTCTTTCCAATTTAGGGGCGATTTCAGCTACCAGTGAATAGCATCTCTGCGGTTCTTGGACACTTGATGGGCTTCCCTTGCTTGTGGAGTCTAGCACTCTGGTGAGAGGACTCAGGCTTGGGTCGTGCTGCTTCAGGAAGGTCCTCAGGATCTTCCTGTAGCTCTGGTCTGACTTAAAGATGATGCACTGAATACTGGGTTTCCTGACCCCTGGCACTCGGTTCCAGCAGCAGCAAAGAAGTCAAGACAGCAGGGCGAGGTTTCCCAGCAGAGTTCATCTTGTGGTTAGTTGGTCCCACCAACCCAAGGAAAGAAGTCTGTGCCAGGCCTCTCTAACCGATATGAAATTGGAGCTTCAGCACTGAAGCAGGGCTTCACTGGGCACTTAAAGGGTCCAGGGGGGTACAGCAAGCTTCTCTTCCAGTTTCTTTCGTCGGATGTTTCATTCAGTGGTCGACGCTCTCCTCTGTTCAAGAGACCTAGCCTTCTATGCAGGTTTCTAGCATTCATGCACAGCCTAGCTGTCACTCTCACAGCAGGGTGGCTGTCCTACAAGGATAGCCAGCCAGCCAATCAGCACTGGGTGCATTCAGGTAACCAAGGAGACTAAGGACAGGGAGTTTCGGGAACCTCCCTCGCTTCCTGCCCTGCCAGACACATTGGAGCCAGAGGCAGGTTTCAGCACTGAAGCCCACCAAAGGCAAAACAAACAAAAGGGTTAAACATGGTTTGGCGTGCAGAGTAAAACCCAAGAAAAACCTCACAAGCAAGGCCCTCAACAGGCTGCCGACCGGAGACTGGGACCGCCGAGGAGAACGAAGAGAAGAACCGGACATTCCGTCCACCGTCCTCGAGCAGGGTTCGCAGGTTTGCTATAACAGCTGGAAAAGGTACAGTGAGCAAAAAGCGTGTGCTGCAAACTCATCTCAGAACAGGTTATTATGCCACGTTCTTTCTGGAGAGGAGCGCCTGCTACCTTTTTTTAACATTTTTTTGATATAACCACTGGATGCCCGTTGACGTTAGTTGCCTAGAAGCAGGGACTGCTTGACGCTGTGCGATTGACGACCGGAGCCGCAACGCTCCATTGATTAAGACATTTGATTCCCGGGCGTGCTCGTCAGCATCGGCGACTGCCTTATCCTGCCGGAGAAGGCCAGGCCATCGGCGCGTCAAGGAATATCCACCGGTGGGTTTCCCGCCACCCAAAGACCGTAGAGACCCCGGACGACTCGACGTCCTTGCTGGGCCAAAGTTCTTCACAAACTCTTTGCGGTCCTGAACTATCGTTACCGAGATGCCCCGCACGCCTCTTCCTCGCAGGAAGTCCACAGCACCCCGTCGACGAGCACCGCCAGGACCGGAGCTGCCAACTCACTGCCGTTCACCCTTTCTTTGTAGTATCTCGACGATCCGTGGCTCCTGCTTTAAAGGGAGCCGCTCAAGAAGGATTAGTCAACAACCCATCGTTGAACTCTGCTATTCCAGGTACATTGGGGTGGAAGTAACATTGTAGAAGGAAAAAGACTAATTGTACAATATATGGACTGGGCTTGCAGTGTATCTTTATTTTACAGGTTGCCCAGGTTGTTGCGGGGGTGGTTGGGTGATCTCCACAAAGATCTGTGTCTAGGTAATGGGGCCAGTATTCTGCTAATAATTCTAACCAACTGCTTTTCCTCCTAGGTCTATTGTTGGTTAACTTTATTAGTTGATTTGTGTGACAGAGTACAGTTGATGCACTTTAATGAAATATGATAATCGTGGTACCACGTAGAACTGTATATATTTGCCATTGTAGATTAACGGAGCACAAAGTGAGTTATTGTGATCGTGTACATAACCATGAACCTTAATCATATAAAGACTGTTTTCACTAATACAGTGTGCGGACATTCCTTTGTGGGTGCTTGGGGACTACACTGTACTTGAGAACCAGCCCTCATCAGAAGCTAGGCCTGGATTGCTAGTCCATTGGATCCAACAATCGAGAATCTTGGCTGGGGTTCTCTGTGCCTCTCCTCTACCATATAGAGAGCAGGAATGCAGATACCTCCCCCCTCCAGTCTTTACAGGGACGACCCCAAATGTCTTAGAAGACCGCTCTGCTTTCATCTTCTGGGCAAGGGAGGCATTCTGCCGTGACTCACCCAGAGCAGGGGTCTTGGCCTGAAACCACTCGTTGAGGCGCTTGTGTCGGTCAGCATGCGTGCGTGGCACCATCTCCCGACAAGCCATGCAGTTGTGCTCCAAATGCGTCTGGTCCGAATGCAGGCAGTAGAGGCACAGAAAAATGTCCATCGCCCGAAAAGATGTTCCGTAGGTTGCAGCCGGGGAAAACCTTGGAGAGGCGCCGAGTCCTTCTCCTCAGCCATATCCACGCGGTGTAGGCTTCGAAGAAACTTCTGGAATCCACCAAGAAGCAAACTTGACAAAAATCCACCCTTGAAAGGTGCTGAGGAATCCAAAAATGGTCCCAGTTAATCGGAAACGCTAATCGGAGGAGCTTGAGGCTCGATTGACTGAAAAAAATAGAGCAAAACTTACAAAAATCGCAAAACGCAGTAAAAGCTTGAGAGCTATAGCACGAGAACTCCCAACACTTGAACGTGCGGTCAAAATCTAAAATACCTGCCAAAGGAGGGGCTTAGGTATAAGGCATGTTAGGAGAAAGACAGTCCAGAAGTGAAACTGAAACCCATTATTTCTTTACCGAGGATTCCCAGTCTGACTGGCAATATTCATGAGCATGTGAATTCTTGCCAAAACCCAATGCTGGAGAACATTGCTACCTTCTGAAGAAGGGTTATACAACGGACTGAAATAAATACATTTTTTATCAAGAAACCTTGAGTGTGAGTGTTTATTTGAATAACTGCTACTGTGAAACTGTGTCACAACATTATTGCTCACATTGACCCCTCTTGAGATATTGGGGCCCAATTGGTCAATGTTATTGTAGTGCACCCAAAGGGTACTGCATACAATCTTGCCTAACAGTTACTTCAGGCTCACGTTACAAAGTAGGCTCTCCGGTCACTGGAAAAGGTTAAAACCGTTGTTTCTTTATCTTCTTCGGATTCAGCTCCAGTGGTCGGCTTTTCAGCAGCTTCCATGATCAGAGTATTTATCAGGAACTACAGCACAACTTCTACTAACTCTTCCTGCAGTTTACAGAAGGGGGCGGTCTGGCTGTTCAATTAGGACAGCCAGCCCCCAGTGGGAACTGGTTCCTTTCAGTCAAGTTGAAAGACAAAGGCCTGCAGAGTTTTCGACTCCTCCCTCGCTTCCTGCCTTCTCAAACTCTGGTGCCTCGGCTGGGAATTCAAAGGATTCCTCCCAAAGACAAAACTTCAACCAAGGTCATTCCAACCTAGAATGTCAGAAGACGACCTCAGAAACAAGCTAATGAGGAATGGCGAATAAAGAAGCTCACCGTTCTAGCAGAATGGTGAACCTCCTGTGCATTACTGCGGCTGATTGGACGGCCTGCGAGTAATAAAGACTAAAGTCAGAAATGTAGCTACACTGCCACCAGCCATTCAAGTTAACTTGCATTTATAACATACATGTTACCAGCTAAGTGAAAAAGGGGATACAGTGCATCTCCCCAGCCCTCCACATAAGATGGGATGTGCAGGCTCACTATATAAAATGTAAAGGGGAGGTAAATCTCACTTTCCCCCTTGGAAACAGTTCACAAAAGTACATTGGAGAGAAACTACAAAGGGAAGCACAAAGGGGCAACCCAGCCTAATCCCAAAAGTTAAAGTGAACTATAAATCCAAGCACACACTATGGAGGGACATAAAAAGGTCACCCACTTACAAAAGAAAAAAAAAAGAAGAAAGAATACAAAAAGACTATATGAGAGGGGAAAAAGATTCCCACTCACCAACGGACAAGGAAAAATAATTACCAAAACAAAGAAAAAAAAGTCCTGTGGTTGACACAGGTCAGGAAGATTCATATTTATGAAAATCTCACCCAACAGGCATCACAAACCAAACATCACTGGTGTGGGTCAGACACTGGCTTCCCACAGTATTTCCAAGGCTTGAAAACAGAGGCCTAAATTGAGAAAACATGCAAGGTAGAACAAAGTGGTGGCATTCCAAAGTGGCATCTGAGCCATGAAAAAAAACTGGGTCATGGGGCACGGAAGGCTACATATGTACCACCCATGACTGATATCACATCCAGGGTCGTGGGGGCAACACCTAGCAGAGTTGGAGCCGACATGTTTTACCAAAAATAAACTGGCACCTTGAATATTTCCATAACGAGGAACCTGTGGGAGGATGGTGTCCATGATAGTGATCAAAAATTGATATATTAAATTCTACAAATGTTATGTGCCATGTTGCACCAAACCCAAAATATGTGTGTTATTATATATCTGAACATTCCAACAGCCCACTCAAGAATTCATACTGTTAACCCTAAAAAAAATGCACACCTGAAGTTGTTGAAACCCCACTACGAGCTGATGCAGTCACCGTTGAGTTGCTATTGAGGCCAATTCCCATGCTGCCGACGTTGCTGAGACTAGCAGACGAATTTGCTGCTGGAGGAGGGGCAGGGACCGGGACAGTGGTAGATGCCGTTGAAAAAGTGCTAGCAGGAGAATGGAGGTTAACGTCACTCTCCACTGCTGTGTGCTGCAGAGGAAAACAAAAACAGAAAAATCAAAAACTGCACCAGGAAAGGAAAACATTTACTGACAAGGATTTGTCTACTGCTAAGTTGCACTTGTCTGACAAAGCGAGCAGCAGCCAGAAAACCAGATGTTTGGCACTGAAAACACTGACAGGGTCATGAGCCTGTCAAAGGATGAAGGGGCGGGGGGGGAATTCTTCTCAACATGGAGCAATAAGTTCGCAAATACAAAGTTCTGCACCAACCCTGCCCAGGTATGTAAAGAGTTGGGGTAAGGTGGGGAGGTCACTGGTCTTGAGATTGATTTCTAAAGTCAGCCCTGAGGCGAAGAGGGTGGCAGAGTTCGGGATGGCACGCTAGTTATGGTCAAGAGGAAGACACAGAGGTTAGCCAAAACCCTATCAAGGTAGGTGGCTGAGCAGACAAGGTTTAGTCTAAGGAAAAGGTCAGTGGTCTAGGGCTACAGATAAACCACACAGGGAACACTCAATAATTCAAGTTCGACAATTGTTGAGATGGATTTCTAAACTTTGGCCCAGGGACAGAGTTTAGGAGGCCATCCTAGTTACAGTGAACTGGGGAAACTCTGGGAACTTAGCCAAACCAACCAAGGTAGGATTGAGTGTGGTCAAGGCTTAGTCTCTGATGTCAGTGGGTCCACTGGTCCACAATGAGCAATCAAGGATTACACAGACTTGTGTTACGACAGTTTTTCTGAATTCCAACTAAGGGTTTAGTAAAACCATTCAACTGAGGCAGTACAAGACTCCACTCTTGTATAAGGCTGCACGACCTGAGAAAATGGTAGCGCAGACAGAGCAGCCAGACATATTTACCCTTGCACTTGCGCAATCTGAATGACACCTTCGTTGTCTGTCTCCCCTTGTTCCCCCCTGCCTCGTTGCGCCTTGAAACACTTGTGAATAGGCGCGTTACAAATGCCTTATCATATCATATCCAAAGAAACACTGAAACACTGAATTGTAAAAACAAAATATTTATTTAAATACAGGTAGGCCCAGATAAATCGTGGAGTAAGTAAGCACTACCAATTATATGAAATCACAATATAAAAACACAACACTATACTTGCAGGTACACTGACCAAGTATAGATCGTATTTGAAATACCTAACAGTAGTTCTAGGAAAGTAAAAACATTTTCATACACATTAATATAGGTCAAAACCTATTCTTGGGGAGTAAAATCCAATGGTTACTTTCACAATTACATTCAGAAATGCAAGGGAAGTGGATCCTACCAGTTATACATGGACTCTTCGTACAAATCACTTAATCAGTAAACTGGACAATATACTTTTTGTGAATACTGGAACACTTATTGTAGATGCAGTAAAAAGCTATAACTACTTTTGTGTTAAGGAACAAGTTACTTATCTGTAACTGTTGTTCTCCAGCATGCGTCTGGCATGGATTCACATACTCATGAATTGTCCCTGTCGTTCACTTCTGAACAGTCTTTCTCCTGACAACCAATCACTGGTCTCTGGGTCATACTGCCCCAGCGAATGACTGCCCTCTACCTAAGCCCCTCATCTGGCAGACATCTTCAGATTTGGTAACACGTAAAGTGGCAGTAGGACCAAGAGAAGAGCCGCAGAGGGGTAGGCGGAAGGGTTTGCACGTGAATCGATGCCATACCCATGCTGGAGAATTACAGTTACAGGTAAGTAACTTGTTCCTTCTCCAGCATGGGGTCTGGCATGGATTCACATGCTCATGAATAAAGAATACATAGCCGTACACACAGGCACAACCATGGGAGGTGGCAAGGCTCAACATTAAGCATCTCAACATTAAGCATCTCAACATTAAGCATCTCTTACCTCCTCACCAGGCTCACCTTCAAGTGAACAGGTTGTGTAGCACTACTTGGCCGACTCTGGACTCCTCCGTGGAATCCGTCGACGCAGTAGAACTTCGTGAAGGTGCGTCGACCTCCACGTAGCAGCCCTGGAGATGTCCAGCAGGGGCACACTAGACAGGAACGATGTAGTAGCAGAGATTGCTCTGGTTGAATGGGCACTCGGACAGCCCAAACAGTTTGCCAACCAGTGACAATGGGTGATGCAGCCAGAGAGCCACCTGGAAATGGAATCCTTGGAGAGGGCCTTCCCATGGTTCATAGGGCTAAAGTGCACAAAAAGTTGCGACGTCTTCCAAAAACTCTTTGTACGGTCCACATAGGACTTCAGCGCTCTTGCCACATCCAGCGAGTGCACAGTCCTCTCAGCCAGCGACAAAGGCATCGGGAAGAATACATGTAACACAAAGGGCTCGTTTAGATGAAAGTCTGACGGCACCTTGGGCATGAAGGAGGGGTGCATCCGTAGCACTACCCTCGTCTCGTGGAATGTCACATACAGTGGTTTACAAGAAAGGGCCTGGATCTCTCCTACTTGTCGTACAGAGGTGATGGCCACAAGAAACACTGTTTTCCAGAACAAGAATTTCAGTGGCGTCGAAAGCATAGGCTCGAACGGTGGACCCATGAGCCTAGTCAACACCACATTCAGCTCCCATGCCGGGACCGGCGCCTTCTCCAGCGGGAACAAACAGAAAAGTCATTTGATGAACTCCTTTACGAGGCGCTGTGACCATAACGACGACAGTCCCGGAGTTCTGGTGTAGCGGGAAATAGCCACCAGATGAACCTTGATGGAAGCATGAGCCAGCCCTGCTTTGGCTAGCAACAGCAAATACGGCAGCACCCGCGGAGCCGTAATCCGTAGAGGGTCGATCTTCTGTGCACGGCACCAGACGGCGAACCCCTTCCACTTATGTCTGTAGCATTTCAGTGTAGACTAAGCCCTGGAGCCAGATCTGCAATTTCAGCGACCCTGGGTCGTGGTGAAGGATCGCACCTCCTTTGCTGGAGAGATCTGTGGCCACCGATAGCTTGACTGGAGGGGACGCTGACAAGTCCAGAAAGTCCGGGTACCATATCGGTCTCGCCCACGCCGGTGCGATGAGGATCCTCCTGCACTGGGACCGTATGAGTTGAATGACTAGACGAAGAAGCAACGGAGGCAACGCATACAGGAACAGGCCATTCCAGGGGAATGACAATGCGTCCCCCTTGCTCCCCGGCTGCGGAAACCTGCTGGCGAACCTCTGACACTTGGTGTTCGTCGCCATAGCAAAGAGATCAATCTGGGGATTGCCCCATCGTCGGAACAGAATATCCACTCGGTCCTGCCAAAACTCCCACTCGTGGCAAGAGCGCAGCTCCCTGCTGAGGGAGTCTGACAGTGTTCTTCACTCCTGCCAGATGATACGGGACGAGGAACATCCCCCTGGGCAACAGCCCAGTGCCATAGGTCCTGCGTCTTTCGGGAGAGCACTGGGGTTCTGGTGCCACCCTACTTCGAGATTTAGAACATCGTGGTGGTGTTGTCCGTGAAGACCTGTACCACCTTGTCCTTGAGGGACAGCAGGTAGGACTTGATGGCCCAAAACACTGCACACAGCTGCAGTACGTTGATATGCAACAACTTCTCTTCTGGCAGCCACAGGCCTCTTGCGTGGAGACTTCTCGTATGCACGCCCCATCCTTCCAAGGAGGTGTCCGTCGTGACCGTCTCCTGATGAGGTGGGGTCTGGAAGTCTGCGCCTGCCGACAGATACGCACAGACTCCCCACCACTGTTTTGCTCGACGGAAACTCCTCAAGAGCGTTCGCGTCCTTGAAGCTTCCCAATACCTGAATCCAACGGGCGTCGAACTCTTGCAGTGGGCGCATTCGCAGCCTGCACAGCCGAATGAGGTATATGCATGACCACGTCATGTCGAGAAGGGACTCGATGGACCTCACCCATGCAATCTTCAGGATCAACAGCCGTTGCACCTTGCCCAGGATGGCCGCAATCCTCTCCTCTGATGGAGACGCCAGGCACAACACTGTTGAGCCAAGACCCCAGAAACAGTGCGCCTTTCGATGGCACCAAGCAGGACTTTGCATAGTTCACAGAGAACCCCAGCTCTGTCAGCAGCTGGACGGTATTCGCCGTGTGCGCAACGGCGATCTCGCTCGGATGAGCCAGTCGTCCAGGTAGGGGTAAACATTGATCCCTCGTAGACGAAGCCGTGCCACCACTGGAGCCAGGCACTTGGTGAAAACTCTTGGCACAGACGTCAATCCGAAGGGAAGGGCCTTCAACTGGTAAGGTTGCCCTTGAACCACGAACTGCAGAAACTCGCTGTGTCTCTTGTGAATGGGGATGATAAAGTAGGCATCCTCAAAGTCCAGCGACAATAGAAAATCCCCTTCTTCCAGCTGTCCTAGCGCGTGCTGAAGGGTGACCATCCAAAACTTCTGGGATTTGATGTACTTGTTCAGACGGCAGAGGTCTAGGATGGGCCTCCAACCGCCAGTCTTCTTGATGAGGAAGTACTGAGAGTACACTCCGTAGCCTCTTAGGAACTAGCTATTTCACGCCCTTCTTCAGCATGGCCGGCACCTCCAACAGGTGCTGACGCTTGTGGTTTTACTGCCTGGCCACTGGTGGTATGCGAAGACACTTTTGTTGGAATTCCAGAGTGGGTCTGTGGGCCAGAGCGTCCAGCACCCAAAGGTCAGTGGAGATGGACTTCCAAACGCTAAGTTAGCCAGCCAGCCTCCCACCAGGGTGTACAGGTGGGGGCCCGACGTCACAGCCTGTTCAATCTTGCTTCGCTGTGGAGGAGTCGCCTTGGGGACCTTGTTGATGACAGCCTCCAAACTTGCTGTAACCCCTATAGGCCACCTGGGCCGAAGAGCGGGACGGTTGACGGTAGGTTGAAGAGCTTCCACCGAAGCCTTTGGAGGAACCTTAGGGTTTATCCCCGGAAATCTGAAAGGACAGCCGTCGCTGCTAAAGTGTGCCCAAGGCACGAGCCGTCTGTGTCCGCCTTGATGGCCTGAAGAAACTTGTCCACGGTCTTGCCAAACAAATTGTCCCCGTCGAAGGGCTCGACTGTACATCCTGACGAAAGTTAGTGGGCCTTAACCAACCTTGCCGACAAAGGCAAACACCGTTGCCCATCTGGCAGAATCCTGTGTCAGCAATGTCCATTGCCACTGTGATGGCCCGATGCCACCTCGCCCTCCTGCAGGATCTCCAATGCTTCTGCTCTTTTATCATAGCGAAGGAAGTCCAGGAGGGGAGCGTTTTAAAACCAGAGCTCCCCGTCATAGCACGCCACCATTACGAGGGCGTTGGCCGCCTTGATGGTCGTTGCCACCGATGTGATGGCTCGTCCCACGGCGTCCAACTTCTTCAACTCGCTGTTCGGGGGGGGAGGAGGTCGTTGACGCGGAAGAGCCAGAAGATTTCTTCCTCGCCGCCGCTGAGACCACCAAATCCGGGGAAGGCTTGGACCTCAAACACTTGGGTGCAGAGTCGGGCACCCTGTAATTCTTTTCGTACCGGTCCCTCTTCGCCAGGGCCGAGGACGGGTTCTTCATAAGGGACAGTCCCTCGTCCCAAATGTCGTCCAACAGCGGGAGCGACAGCAGTGTCTTCCTCTTTGCCTCCCGGTTGTTACAGGAAACCCTCTTATTTTCCTCTGTGGTCAGTTGAAACAGGTCTGAGGCCCTAGAGATCATGGCATGGAACAAGCCTCTCTCATCGGGTGGTAAGGCTCTGGGAGGCGGAAACAGGAGGCCTCCGCCGTCGTCACCCGTGCCAGTCGTCGCTGTGTCCGGGTACGTATTGTTAGGCAGTGCCCTTAGGGACCACTACACACATTTAAGACTACAGGTGGCAATTCAAGTTTTACCTTTGGTACAAGCCTATACTTCGATGTCAGAGTGGTAGCAGTGGCAGAGCAGCCATGCTTATCTCAAGAGTATATGAGCCGTAGCAGAGATTAGGGACCACAATTACTGTGACTCAAGCAAACACTGACTCAAGGTTTCAGGTAGAAAAATGTAAGTACATATATTTTTTAAACCATTCTTTATAAACACAACACTTCTATTAAACTTCAACAAAAACCACACGTTAAATATACTACAACTAACCAATTCACTGTGTACAGTATGTCTCAAGGTAAGTACCCTGTGTTTGAATGGACCGGTGTTATACACAAAACATGTTACTGCGAATACGATTGCGATCACTTTTTGACAGTTTGGTCTACTAACTAAACGCGTATCCGTGACATGAAATGTTACCGGGGCAAAAACACACTTAGCACCTGAGATACTCAGAGGGAGTTGGAGGCAAAAATCACAGGCAATATTTTGGTTAGGCAGACAGAATCGAGAAACACTCAGACAAGAGTTCAAAAGTCAAAGGGCTGGAGCCAGGGTCAAGTGACACCAGGGCCTGTTGCCGAAGATCACAGGCAGATAGTTCATGATTCAACGTAGCCAAGAGTACTTCGATATTGTCAATGTTCGGAAGCAAAAGTTATAAGAAGGACGGAATACGAGGGCAAGCTTTGGAAATGAAGAAAAGGGGTTCACCCAGTTTCCTCAAGCAGAACACAGTACCTTATTCCAATGATGCAACTGGTGCCCTGGCAGTTCCTGTTGGTTTCCCGCAGACCCACGGTTCCTGGAGCGTCGTTGTGAAGGAGGACGTCTGAAGGGGGTCTGCACCACACAGGGATAAAGCCGGCAGCAGCGACAACGAATAAAAGGTGCGCTCCTTAAAAACACAGGAGAGGCTCTTCGAATGGCTATCCAGACCACTACAGCTGTGTGCAGCGATTTCGACCAAGGAAGAGGATCCTCTGGCTGTGGAAGACGAGCTGGTTATCCCCACCAGGCTCAAGGGAAGAAGACTCCGGACTGGATCTCCTCTTAGTCGTTGAAGGGCAGATAGCTCGGGACTGCAGCAGGGTTTCACCAGAATGGGGTAGTTGCAGCAGCCGTCGTTCTCTCTGCTTCTCTTTGGTTCCTTCTAGTTCCAGTGGCGACTCTCTGACTTCTAGCCCAAGAGACCTGCCTTTTACGCAAAAAAACCCCATTCACACAGCCTGGCCGTCAATCACCCAGCAGGGGGGTTGTCCGGGCTGCACAACTACCCTGGCCAATCATGACAAAGTGCGACTTGGGTTTCCTAGGATACCCTGTGCAGGGGGTGACTACACCCCCTCCCTCACATTCAGCCCACCTAGACACCCAGAAGCCTTGAGGAGGGCTTCTAGGTAGAAGCCTGCCAAAAGACAGTGAACAAAGAAGGCGAACCTAGTTTGCCGCGCCAAGTAAAACAGAAGAAGGACTTTAACAAAAAGAAATGGCGAATAAACCCAACTGGAGCCAAGAGAAAGAATTTGGTCAAGCAGGTTTATGTTCGAGGCTAATAGCCCAGAACAATACCACGTTTACCTAAAATAATCGCGGTAGAAAAGTTAGGGCAGATACCACTGCCACCAGCCATGTCTAAATGTTAAAAGAGCAAAACAATGCTCTAAGAGGTACAGATGAAGAGTTAAGAGTTAACCCTTCCAGTACCCCATGTAAGATGGGGTGTACTGGATCTGTGGTTAGTTTTGACAAAGCAAAGTTAATGGTAACTTTAACCTTTTCTGGGAGACAGTAGTCCCCTCAGAAATGGAATCGGTGGGAAGTCTAAATGTCAACCCTGTGCCACTGCACAGAAGGTGTTGTGTGACACACACAAAGAAGGGGGCTACTGAAGTGGTGTACTCCAGAGCCCACAATCCCAAAAACAGGTAAAAACACATAGCAAAATACAGGTAAGAGTGGGGGAAAAGCTCACACTCTTACCAAGTGGAAAAGAAACAACTCCAGAGATCCAGCAAAGCTGCTGAGGGACTCACTAGGTAAGGGAAATTAGAGAGAATTCTCATTTCATGGCTAACACGTATCCTCCCTCGGTGGCGGGGAGGGGGGCGAAGGGTGACAAGGCGATGGAGGGTGAACTCTCCTCTTCTTGGCAGGGGGCTCGCCTGATGGCCCCGGTGCCGCATGATCTTCTGGTGCCACCGGATCTTCCGTCGGCAGAAGGGGCATCCTCCACTGAATCTCTGAGCACAAGGTGTGAAGTGCCTGGAGAATGTCCACCGAGATGTCGGCTGGGGTTTGAGGTGGTTGCTGAGGAGCGGAAGTGAGCGACGGCGGCAGCGGTGTAGGGTTCTCCAAATACTCAATGCCGTGCTCTGCCTCGTCGCCACTCTCGACTCCCCCCTTAGTCGGGGTCCTTCCTGTAGGACCTGGCCTCGACCAACTTCTTTTCCAAAATGGTCTGGAGAGTAGAAAGCTCCTCCTCAGAGGAGCTGTCCGTGCCCTGCAGGACTACCGTGCCCCCCCCCTCTCTGCAACCAGGGGAGACGTTTTTGGGGAGATGATGGGCATCGACTTCTCCGGTGTTTTCTCTATGGGCTGAAAAGACTATTCCCTCCTGGCAGGCAGGGAAATTCTCACCTTGGGGCCGCACCATGCAAACCCGCGTCCTTGGCTAGGGACGCCACCACTCCTTCAATGGAAGGCTTTGCCGGGTGAATCTGGGCCTGTGCGACCTTGGTCGAGCTTGAGGCCTTCACCTTGGTGGTCGGGTCAACGCCACGCTCTCCCTTGCCCTTCTCAGACTGGAACGTCCGTGGATTCTCCAGAAGCTTACCCGGGTGGTCTGACTTCCTCTTCTTCGCCGAACCCGAGCGTTGGCTCATGGTTGAATGTACTGGAGACACTGACCTCGTACTGGCCGCCGGGGAGCACGTCGCAACAACGCTACCGGTGCCTGTGGCCTCGGAGTGCTTGGCCTTATGTTGGGCCCCTGTCACCGGAGCACCCTCAAAGGTCTTAGAAGACCGCTCAGTTTTCTTCTTGTGGCTGGGGGAGGCATGCTGCCAGGACTCATCCATAGCAGGGGCCTTGGCCTGGAGCCACTCAGTGATATGCCTGCGCAGATCCTTCACGGTGCAGAGGACCATCTCCTCGCAAAACGCAGTCTTGCTCCACGTGAGTTCGGTCCGAATGCAGGCAATAGAGGCACAAGGAATGGCCATTGTCCAAGTAGATGTTCCGTAGGCCACATCCTGGGCAAACCCTGAACAGAGGCGTTGAGTCTTACTTCTCTCCTCTGCCATGTACACGCGGAGAAGGCCTCCAAGAATATTCTGGAATCTTAACTCTATGAAATTCAGCCCTTTAGGGGCGCTAAGAAATCCGAAAACGGGTCCTCGTTAATCAGATGATGGGTCGATGGAGCTTGAGGCTCTATTGACCGAAAAATAGAGTAAAACTCTGGAAAAAAGCACAAAACGCAGTAAAAAGACAGTGCAAGTCACGTGGACCCACCACTCGAACGTGCAGTAAAAATCTGAAGATGGGTGCCAGAGGAGGGGCTTAGGTAGAGGGCAGTCATTGGCTGGGGGGAGTATTACCCAGAGACCAGTGATTGGTTGTTATGAGAAAGACAGTTCAGAAGTGAAATTGAAACTGATTATTCCTTTACCGAGGATTCCCAGCCTGACTGGGAATATTCACGAGTATGTGAATCCATGCTAGACCCCATGCTGGAGAACACAGTTGTACTAGGTGACTAAAACCTAAGGATGTAATTTTCAATTACAGGTGATTTCAAGATCAGTGAAACAAAGATAGAGTTGAGCAGTAACTCTTGTAACTTATTTTTGGGAAGGCACACAGCTAATTCAAGTTAAGTAAAACCCACATACTTTTTTTAACCTCACAATGAAGGGGAAAGTAAAACCCAATGTCACACTTTACTGAATGACTCAGAGCTATTCTAGGTAGGCAACAACCTAATGCAGACTTATTCTGGACATGCTAGCAGCAAGTCAGGGGAAGCAAGACCCAGGTGGAGGACAATCATACAATTATCCTGCAGGAAAAATCTGGTGAAGCCAACACTTTACTTTTGGGAAGAGGCGCAACCTAATCATAGGAGAGTAAAATACCTTCACATCTACTTTCTATTAAACTGGCAAAACAGTTGCTAAGGAAGAAACGATGTTAATCATACTTTTAAGAATAGTGCATCACACACCCAAGCGAAGTAAGAACTTGTTTAACTGTTCACTCTCAGAATTACAATTACTAACCAACTCTTTACAAGTATGTAACTTTTAAAACACTTCTTTTCTAGGCAAACGTCCCAATCCCTCGAAAGTATTTCCCTTATTCTTGGAGCATGAGTGTTCTCAGTAGCAGAAGGGGGGTCACTAGGACTAGTGACCAACAGGCAGTGTCAGGATAGGTTATTTAGTAGCAAAAGTCAGAGTTCCTTAGGAAAACTAAGCAAACAGGAGAGTACTTCATTTTACAGTTAGATGAGGGTTCAGGGGCTTCTCAGATGACACACTAGCAGGATTCTAGCAGTGGGACTGGGTGCACTGTATGAGAGACCTCCCCATTACAGAAAACAACCCACATCTGCACAGAAATCCTAACCAGGCTTAAGGTAAGTACATACAAACGCCAACACAGTCCTCAGCATTGAAGAAGATTTTGCAGCAGGACAACTTCAGGGTCTGCAGCCAAATACCCGGTCAGTGGATTCCTTGTAGTGGTGACTGAAAACTAGACTTTGGAAGGAACTTTGCAGCAGGGATTGATGAAGAAGGCTCTAGGCAAGGTTTACCTCGCGGCTGAATGCGGTTGTGGGGATTTGGCACAGCAGAAGACAGAAAATCGCTGTTGAATTCTTGTCGTTAAACAGTCCAGCACTCTGTTGAGGGGACTTTTCTGACTCCATTTGTGTCTCTGGAGATCCACCAGGATGCCCACGAAGTTTCAGTGAGATTCGGAAGAACATGCACTGCACAATGGCTCGAGGTCCCTGGTATTGGGGTATAGCAACAACGCAAGGTTGCAGCAAAGCGTGGGATGGCTCAAAACGCAGTTTGGGTCTAGTGGGTCTGACCAGGCTCTGGGTCATGGTTGTTGTTTTTGGAGTCCCCAGGTCGAATGGAAGGAAGGGCTACAGCAGGCTCCGCTTACACAGCTGGCTCTCTGGTCGCTGGAAATCGATTCAGCTGCGTTTCCTTTATCTTCCTCTTCGGTTTCAGTTCCAGTGTTCAACTTTTCTCCAGCTTCTAGGTTTGCAGTATTTATCAGGAATTACAGCACAACCTCTGCATTCTCGCCCCGCATTTTACAAGAAGGAGCGGTCTGGTTGTCCTATCAGGACAGCCAGCCCCCCACTGGGATTTGTCTACATTGAGGCAAGGAGGAAGAAAAAGGGCTGCAGAGTTTTGGACTCCTCCCTCGCTTCGTGTCCTCGCAGCTCGACTGGAGCCCTGGGCGGGCTGTTTCCCGACCTGGATGTCAGCGGAAGGAACACGAAACTACAATAAACACTAAAATGGCGAAAAAAGAAGACAGGCCATTTTGGTAAAATTAACACCCTTAGGTGCCTTTACTGCAGCTGTCAACACAGCCCACGGTAAAGGTGCACCAAATTAATGCAAAGTATCACTGCCACCAGCCAATGAAAGCAAGCTTGTCCCTAGAACAGAATTGTTACAGTTTTAGTGTGAAAGGTGATGCATTGTATCTCCCCAGCACTCCACATAAGGTGGGGTGTGCTGGTTTCACCTAACAAAATGTAAAAGGGATCCAAAGATCCTTTCTACCCTTGGGAACTGTAGTTCTCTCAAGTTTAGCAAAAGAAAGTTAAACTAGGTGCCCCTAGGGCAACCCAGCAACAACAGGCACTTATTGCCAATAAGTCGTTAAAGAAAACAACTTTAAAAAGACACTATAGAGTCTAAAAAAAAAATGACACCCATAAAAAGAGTTAAAGATTCTGTGAGTGTGGAAAAGGTTTCCACTCACTGGAGGTATTAAGGAAAAATATCCCACTAGTAAAGCAAAAAAGTTCTGGGGTTGACCACAGTCAGGAAGATGGAACAAGTTACTTGGCTGTAAACTGTTGTTCTCCAGCATGGGTCTGGCATGGATTCACATGCTCATGAATATTCCCAGTCAGGCTGTGAATCCTTGGTAAAGAATAAATCAGTTTCAGTTCTGAACTGTCTTTCTCCTAACAACCAATCGCTGGACTTTGCGGTCATACTGCCCCAAGCCAATGACTGCCCTTTAACTAAGCCCCTCTGGATGCCATCTTCGGATTTTTACCGTACGTCCAAGTGTTGGGAGTCCTCGTGCTATAGCTCTCGAGCCTTTACTATGTTTTGCGATTTTTCGAAGAGTTTTGCTCTATTTTTTCAGTCAATTGAGCCTCAAGCTCCACTGATTCACCTTTCGATTAACGGGGACCCGTTTTTGGATTCTTCAGCACCCCTCTTATTGGAGTATTCCAGAAGCTTCTTCAAGGCCTACACCCTGTGGACATGGCGGATAAGAAGAATGACTCAGCGCCTCTCTTTAAGGTTTGGCCCGACTGCAACCTATGGAATGTCTTTTCGGACGACACATTCCCTGTGCCTTTACTGACTGCACTCGGACCTGACAAACGTGGCGGATGACTGTGCGTCTTGTCAGGAGATGGTACCCTGCACGCTAAAGAACCGACGCAGGCGTCTCAATGAGTGGCTGTAGGCCAAGGCCCCTGCTCTGGCTGAGTCCAGGCAGCATGCCTCCCCTTCCCAGAAGAAGAAAGTTGAGGAGTCTTCTATGTTTTTTGAGGCACCTCTCGCGCAGGGGCCCAACATAAGACTAAGCACCGCAAGTCCACTGCCAACGGGAGTGGCGTTGCGACAGGCTCTGCGGCGGCTAGGGCGAGTACAGCGTCTCCAGCGCCTTCGACCACGAGCCAACGCTCTAGTTCTTCCAAGAAGAGGAAGTAGGACCATCCGGGCAAGCTCTTGGAGAAGACCCAGCCAGGCCCTACTGAGAAGGCCAAGGGGGGGGGGGGCTCACACCCTCCCCCTAAGGTGAAGGCCTCAGGCTCTACAAAGGTTGTGAAGGCCCAGGTACATCTGATGAAGTCCCCTTCTAGCGAAGGAGTGGTGGCGTCCCTCGCAAAGTCCGGTAAGACGGATCCGCAGGCCACGGCCCCGAAGGCAACAGTATCCCTGTCTGCCAGGAAGGAGTCCTCTTTTCAACCCACCGAAAAGACACAGGCAAAGATGATGCCCATCATTTCCCTGAAATCGTCTCCCTTGGTTACAGAGAAGGGTTGGGGGTGGGGAGCACGGTAGACCTTCAGGGTTGGGATATCTCTTCTGAGGAGAAGCTTACCAACCTCCGGACCCTCCAGGAGGAACGATGAGTCGAGAGCAGGCCCTACGGGAAAGATCCTGACAAGGGCGACGACGAAGATGACGATGAGCAACAGGGCGTTGAGGGCTTGGAGGACCAGCCTAGGCCGCAAACGCCCTCGCCTCCGCAGCCACCTCAGCAACCACCTGGAGCTATCTCAGTGTACATTCTCACTGCTCTGCATACCCTATGCTCTGAGATGCGGATGAGGATGCCTCTTGCGCCGGCAGCCACACCCGCAGCGCCGTGACCATCAGAGGAACCACCATCCAAGAAGGAGAGTTCACACCACTCTGCCATCTTGCTTCTCCAAGTATATCCATGCAGCTCTGAGGAAGTTGGAGGTGCCCGTACTCTAGGACCTCAGGAGCCAGGCCGCTAAATTGAGAGTCTGCGGGCATGAAGCGTTTCCCCCTTGTCCTGTGATAGCATGTTGTATGGGCAAGGTAGTTTCATCGGAGGGGAAAGTGACATCTCCATCAGATGGGAGAACCAGGGTTGGCGGGCCCACATCGGGGCCACCAATATCATGGTGACTGGTTCTTGGTGCATCTTGTGTACTATCCTATTGAGTAGGGGAGTCAGTGGGGGGAAAAGCTTAAACAAATTTCCCTGACCATGTTATCCATAGACCGTTCCCCTTGGATAGGTTTTGAGGATACCTGGAGGTGTAATCTGGGCATTGTGAGTTTTCCAGAGTTGCGAACAAGTCTATCTCTGGGAAGCCCCATTCTGTGAAAATGTTGGAGACAATGTCTTCTTGTAGTCGCCGTTCATACTGTATGGGCAGCGGGAAGTCTCTGCTGAGCACGTCTGCCAGAAGATTGAGTTCCCCTGGAAAGTGTTGTGACAGGAGAGCATCTCGTGTTTGAGAGCAGACTTCCAAATGTTCTGGGACAGTTTGGATAGCCCTGGAGAGTGTGTGCCCCCTTGCTTCTTCAGGTAGTACATGGCTGTAGTGCTGTCTGTGAGGACCAGTACTGTCTTTCCCTGCAACTGGGCCTGAAAAACCTTCAGAGCTTTGAACACCGCTAACAGCAGCAACAGGTTTATGTAGTTGGATGCTACGGCTGGGGACCAAACTCTGAGCCGTCTGCAGAAGGAGGTGAGCCCCCCACCCTTGAGATGTGTCCGTCGTGAGAGTGGCTTCTACTGCGGGTGGTGAAGGTCTCCCCTTCAAGAGGTTTTTCCTAGACCACCACTGCAGAGAGAACAAGGGCTGCCGAAACACAACCACTAGATCGTCCCATTGTCTGCTGGCCTGACACCACTGGCTGTTGAGCCACTCTTGCATGGGGCGCATGTGCAAACGTGCGTGAGGGACCAAATAAATGCAGGATGCCATCATCCCCAACAGTCGCATGGGCTTGCGTATCATCAGCTCTCGACTGGCTACATATTGAGGGATCTGAAACAGCATGTTCTGAACCCTCTCGTTGGAGGGGAAGACAAGGCCGTCTTCTGTCTGAATTAAAGCCCCCAGAAACTGCTAGACTTGGATGGGGTCTAGGCTGGATTTCTTATTGTTTATGGTAAATCCCAGACTCAAGAGTAGGTCTATCGTCCTTTGGGTGTTTGACAGGCCTGTTCCTTACAAGTCCCCAGTTATGAGCCAGTCGTAGAGGTAAGGATAAACTGGGATGGATTGCCTGCGCATGTGAGCTGCTGCAACTGTCAGCACCTTTGTAAATACTCTTGGGGCTCAGGCAATGTCAAAGGGAAGGACCTTGAACTGAGTGTTTGTTCTCTATCATGAACCTTAAGTATTTCCTGTGTGCCGGCAACATTGAAATACGAACGTATACATCTTTCATGGCCAATGTTGCCATGTGTTAGGGAGAATTCTCAGAAATGTGCTAATTCCCTTCCATCTTAGAGAGCCCCAGCTCTTATGCTGACTTAAGGACTTTTAATTTCTAACCTGGAGAGAGTGCGACCCTTTCCCCACTCTCTCATGTATTTTTTCTGTGATTTAAACTCAATGTTTCTTTTGACTTTGGAGTCCGACAAACTCCATAGACATATTTGCATTGTCAAACAGCGCACCTTCAGTGCAGTGGCACAGGGAAGTCTTATATTTCCTAAAGTTTTAAATACCTTCTCTTGGTGAAACAACTGTTTCCAAGAGCAGTGAAGTGAAATTGCCTTTACTTACATTTTGTAACTTTCTATCTAGACCCAGCACACACCATCTTAAACTAGGATGCTGGAGGGGTTACAAAGTATCTCATTTGTCTTGTTTCTCATGTAATATTTTTATGTTGCCCTTTCTACAATTAACGGCTGGTGGCAGTGGTTTACTTTTTACTACCATTGTGTGCTTTTACCATGGGCTGCGTTCGCAGCTGCAGTAAGGTACCCATGGTTGCCCATTTTGTCGAAATGGCACTGGTCTTCCTTTTTCTTGTCGGAAAGGTCCTTCTTGAGATTTACTCTGCGCACTGAAACCAGGTTTGGTCCCTTTGCTGCCAAAGGGAAAACTAACATTCACGAGTGAAGCCTGCCTCTGGCTCCATTATGTCTGGCAGGGACAGGAAGTGAGGGGGGTGCCCGAAACTCCCTGTGGTTAATCCCCTTGGTCACAAGAATGCACACAAAGGTGATTGGTAGCCTGGCTGTCCTGGGAGGACAGCCACCCTGCTGGGTGATTGACATTTAGGCTGGAATGAATGGGAAAAACCTGCATAAAAGGCGAGGCTTTTTGTCTTGGAAGGCAGAGTCGACCAGTGGACGAAAGAATCCGAAGGACAACTTGGAAGAGACACCTGCTGCAACTCCTGGACCGTTGGTTTGCCCGGTGAACCCCTGCTGCTGTGCTGAAGCTCCGAATAAGTTTCAACTAGAGAAGCCCAGCAAGGACGACTTCTCCCATTGCGTTGGTGGGACCAATCAACCCCAAAGTGAACTTGTTTGGACATCCTCTCAGAGCTGGCTGTACTTCCATTGCTGCTGCTGGAACCGAAGTGCCAGGGAGAGGAACACCAAACCAAGTGGATCGCTTTTAAGTCAGACCCGAGCGCCAGGAAGATCCTCCGGACTTCCCCGAGCAGGACTGACCAAGCCTGAGACACCTCAAAAGAGTGCTGGACCCCAGATGCAAGGAAATTCCGAAGTGGTATTCGAGAACCGCAGTGTTACCATTTGCTGTCAGATGCGAGGAGCTGAAACCGCCAAGTGCTGCTGAATTCAAGTTTGCCCATTGCTGCCGCTGACCGTCCCGTTGTAGGAGTCCCCAGACATCCTCCCTCTTGTCCCCACAACTGCGGCCCAGAAACACCAGGATCTGCAGAGCTGTACAGGAACAGTAGTCAACTGGAACCATTTCTTCTAACCAAAGGTACTGTAAAGTTAAGAGGCCATACCTCTTGTTGTGTAGCCTTACTTGCTCTCAGTTGAGACTTGTCTTGGTTGCCCGTGCAGAGTTGCTTGCATCTTTGCCCCTCACAAGCCTCACAGCTTGTGGCCCTTCAAGTGAATCTTACTTCTACAAACATTTCTAAAAACATTGTGCAAGAATTTAACTTATCTGCACAGAACATCTTCAGCTCCCCTAGACTTTGCTCAACACTAGCTGTCCTGGCACCCCGAGAGACTCATCTTACCTTTGATTGTGTGCCTTTACCTTTCCCCCAAGGAACATTTGACATTGGAAGGTTGAAAAAGTACTTAACAAAGGTTAACAATTCATAAACTGTTTTATTCCCCAATCTAACCTTTGCACCAAACTCAGTATTGTTCTAAATGTGCCAGTGATAAATCAATGTCCACAGTGTCCTAGCTATTTAAGTCACCTGAGGGTGTAGGAAGTGTCTGTGTGCCATCCCCAATGGGTATAATCTGATTTAGAGAAACTGTTTTGAAGTGTATTAATAAATAACACATTTTTTTTAAATCAAGAAACCATGAGTGCAAGTGTTTATTTGAACAATTGTCACTGTAAAACTAGGTTTCAACCTTACTGCTCACATTGACCCCTCTTGAGATAAGCATGGCTGCTCAGCCACACTACCAACCTCTGAAGTACAGACTTATACCAAAGGTTGGGTTCCTATTGCCAGGAGGTCAAGGTTGCTGTACTCTTCCCAAGGATACTGCACACAATCTTGACCAACACTATGTAATCCCCCTGTGTTAGCAGAGGGAGTACTTCTTGTTCGCTGGGCGCAAGTCTAGCACAGGACGCATGGTGAGATCCTTTTTTGTACAAGAAAGTACACTGAATAAATACCCTCGTTTACCTGTAGAACAGGGACGACTTCGATTGCGCCTTTTTGCTGCAGGATCTCAACCTCTTGCAGCAGGATCTTCAGGTGTTCCGGTGTTGGACTTTGGTGGTCTGAATCAAGGTGGCCGGCTGAACTCTATGCAATGACCGTGGGTGACGGTCTTGAGCACCCACTGGTCTGTGGTAATCACCTCCCATGCATGTAAGAATGATGTTATACGTCCTCAGACCGGGGAGGTGTGGGGGGGGGGGGGGGACCCGGATCTGCACGTCATTTCTGATTGGAGGCCGGGGAGCCTCTATGCCACAGCGCTGTCCTCTAGGCGGATACCGATTTGAGGCATCTGACCCCTGTCCTGAGGACCATGTGTTACCTGTTTCATATTGCTTATGTGGGGAACGTGGGTAGGACTGTCTGCGAAAGTAGCAGCGAGAACTCCCACCTCGGTGCATAATCTGGTTAAAAGACTTCAAAGTATCATGTTCTTTTTTCGCAGTTTCTAGCACCTCATCTACAGCTTTACCAAACAGGTTAGATTCCCCCACCGGTTTGTTGATGAGACTGTTGGGGAGAATTCTCTAAAATTTGCCAATTCCCTCTACCTTAGAGACCGCCAGCAACTTTGCTTGATTGTGAGGACTTGATTTTTTTTAACGTGGAGAGAGTGAAACCCATTTTCCCACTCTCTCGTGTTTCTTTTTTTAAAACATCTTTTTATTGGCATTTCATAAACATGTTACGGTGTAAAAAATATCAGTTGGTTTCAGCCACATTTCCACCATATTTCAACATTTCAATATTTCATCAGGTGCATAGTGTCCCAGATCTTTAAGCTTTCAGCCTGTGTTCTCTCAGAGTGCTGCCCCTCCTTAGGCCTAAACCCCCACTTCCATCTCTGGGCCAGTGCTCCGGTGCATCCACGTTCTTCTAGGCTTGGTTTATGGTAGCCTGGTCCATACCGCCTAATTACCCGTACCCGTAATCCCGCCTCCCAAGACCCCCACCCCCATAACTATGAGTTGCGCTTCGGCTCTGTATCTCCCAAGTGGGAGTAAGATGTCCTAATAGCTGTGACCCCAGTTGGCCTTGGCCCACGTGCAGGCGTGCGTGCCTTGCTTGGAGGTGTTCGGTATTGGCCCGTCAGTTTTTCTGTCCTATTTTATGTGTTTGTATAATAGTTAGCTGAATTTTGCTGCTTTGGAGGAGCTGCTTGTCTGCCTTCTCCCCACCTCTGCCAGCTCATATCTAAGAGTGATAGACGCTCAGCAGGCAGGGGGGGGGGGGGGCCTTTGCCTTCCAATGCATGACCAACAGTTTTCTAGCCATGAATAGCATTATGCCAATTAGTTTGAGGGTTTCATGCCATTCGCCGGTGTCTGCCCCATTAGCATAATTTCAGGAGTGATTGTGACCCAGGTCCCCTCCATGTCTCCCAACTGTTCATGGACCTCCTGCCAATATCGAGCGATCCTGGGACAGTGCCAAAGTATGTGGCCCATTGTTCCTAGGGAGTCGCATTCCCGCCAGCATCTGTTGGATTGAGCAATCCCCATCTGGTGGAGTGACACATGGGTGAAGTATAGCCTTTGTATGATTTGATATTGTATCTCTCTATTTTTGGTGTTTGTGGATAGCTGCAAAGTATTCTAGGATGTCCTTGACATCCATTCGGGTGCCTAGATCTTCCAACCAGGAGTGTGCTAAAGATAAGTTTCACCCTTGGTTTCCCGGTATCGCAATTTGGTAGAAGGTGCACAAGTGTGGTGGTGCGTCTAGGTGTCTCTCCATCTCTGTCTCCGTCTCACATGGGGGCAAGGGCTGGTGGCTGTAGGCTTTGTGCCGTGTTGAGCTGGATAGTGGTGCGGATGGTGTGGTATGTAAAAGCCAGTCTCCATTGTGGAGACCCAGTTTGATACATGCTTCTTGAAACGGTTGTATCCGTCCTTCGTCACTTATGTCCATTATGCGAGTGTTGGCCCAATCTGTGTTGCTTGTGGTGGATTTTATGGCTGTGTCCATAGGATAGAACTGCCCTGATCCCTTGTGCTGCCCTGATCTTGCGCCATTGGGTAACCGTGGGCCAGATTATTGGGTGTTTCTTGAGATGTGTGGGTAACTTGCCTGGTGGGAGGGGGGGGGGGGGTATTTGGCCATAACCTTGATTGGGTCGAGTGGTTACATTAGCCCAACTTCCATGTGCCTCCAGCTGGAGTCGCAGCAGTGTCTAGCCACCGTTTGACCGAGCAAGTCTGCGCAGCTTGATAGTAGGCCTTTAGGGAGGGGGCTGCTTAGCCGCCGTTTGCTTTGGCGGCGTGTAGGACTGGGAGGCAGATTCCCGGCTTCTTTCCTCTCCAGATGAATTTAACCATTGCCATTTCTTTTTGTAAAAGTCTTTCTCGTGTTTTAACCAGGTTTGGTCCCTTTGTTCATCGCTTTTTCGTGGGCTTCCACACAGAAGCCCTCCTTTAGGTGCCCGAGAGTCTGGGTAGGCAGGATGTGAGGGAGGGGTTTTAGGACCCCTGCCATGGGTCCCTTGGTAACCCAAGTCACACTCGTGTCTGATTGGCTAAGGGGACTGGCCTGGCCAGGCCAGCCACCCAGCTGTGTGATTGACAGCCAGGCTGTATGAATGGGGGAAAACTGCATAAAAAGCAGGTCTATGGGACTGAAAGAGCAGAGTCGCCACTGGAACAAAAGAACCAACGAGGAACTGGAAGAAGAGGACCACTCCTGCTGCATGTCCGAATCTCCAGAATACAACAGAAGATCCTCCAGGAAACTTCTTCCCTTGAGCTAGTGGGACCAACCAGTTCACCCAAATTGCAAGCCAGGACCCCTCTGGTCGAAATTCGCTGTACAGAGCTACAGTGGGCCGGATAGCCAGGAAGGTCGGACCCTGCTTGGGTTTTAAGGAGCACACCTTTTATTCGTTGCTTTGCTCTGCTGCTAGTGCTCTGCTGCTGGTTTCATCCCTCGGTAGTGCAGGACCCTCCAGTCTTCCTACTTGTGATCAGTCCGACAGTTGCTTAAGGAACCGTGAGGCTGCAGGAACTACCAGTAACGTCTGCCTCAGCTACAGCTCCCTCTCCGTTTTAAGGTACTGTGCAAATCCGTTTGTGCGTTTCATTCAGCTGCGGTGAAAGTGTTTGAAATCTTTCTCCAATCCGAGGGCTTGTGCTTCTCTTCAAACTAACTTTTCTACCAACCAACCTAGTCCGGAAACCGTGTAAAGAACTTTACCGTGAACTACCATGAACTATTATCTTGAGCAAAAGACTTTTGAACCATTGGCTTTGGTCCTAAGCCTTTTCTATCTGTTTTTACCATTGTAGTCTCTCTTGTTCGCTTGCCCTGAGTACTTACCCGTTGATGTGGATCCATTTGTTAACTTTTGTCTTTCCCTCCCTTTTAAATTGCTGGAGTGTCATTTTGCTCCCACTTCATTTTGTGACCTTAACTTGTCTGGAATTTAAAGGGAGTGGTGTATTAAGAGTGATTTTTAGACTGCTTATAATAGTGTAATATTATACAACTGAAGAGTGAAATAAATGTATGACAATGCATTACTCACCGTAAAAGCATTTCTGATGGTTGTATCTGCTTAGATTCACATGCTGTGCATAGTCCGACATCCAGTGGTCACTGCAGAGTATTGCATTTTGTTTTTCGTAGTCGAAAAGGGGACGTCGAAAAGGTGTGTCTGTAACACTATCCCTATAGTGACGTGCAGTGTACCCAAAATCCCTCACGCGTCGAGGTCCCTCTGTATTTTTTCTGCCCTGAGGGAGCCTTATAGACGTGAGTGAGTACAGAAAAGAGAGCAGGGAGGAAGGGTGGGCGCATGTGAATCTAAGCAGATACAACCATCAGAAATGCTTTTACGGTAAGTAATGCATTGTCTTCTGATGTTTGTTAATCTGCTTAGAATTACATGCTGTGCATAGACTAGCGAGCAGTCCCCGGAGTTGGAGGTGGGTTGTGAGAAGGAAGACAAAAGATGTCTTAATACTGCTTGTCCCACCTGGGAATCAGATCTAGAGTGGGCATCTAGACAGTAGTGTTTTGTAAAGGTGTGTACAGAACTACAGGGTTGCCGCTTTGCAAATGGACTCAAGAGGGACATTTGCAATGAATGCTATGGAAGCCCCAGTGCCTCGAGTAGAGTCTGCTCTTGGTTTGATGGGTAGTTCTCTCTTAGCAAGAGAGAAACAGAGAGTGATGCATTGTACGATCCATCTAGAAATAGTGGATTTTGAAACTTCATCTCCTTCTCTTCCTCCTGCCACCGAGACAAAACGGATTAGTCTTTCTCAATGGTCTAGTTCTTTCCATATAAAACATCACGGCTCTGCGAACATCCAGTGTATGCAGGCTCTTCTCACCCAAGTTTGAAGGATTTTGAAAGAATGTTGGTAGTTCTAGTGATTGGTTTACATGGAATTTATAGATAAAATTTGGCTCAAACCTAGGATGTGTGCGTAGAACCACCTTATCCTTGTGAACTGTTACAAATGGTCTAGTACAGAGAGCGCTTGTAGTTCACTTACTTTCCTAATGGAGGTGATAGCTGTTAGAAAAGCAGTCTTTAACTGTTGCTTTGTGCATGGGTTCAAAGGGAGACCCCATGAGCCTGGTTAGTACCACATTTAGGTCCCATCCGGGAGCGGGGTCAGCTATGGGAGGGTGGATCCTCTTCACTCCTTCCATGAAGGCTTTAATAACTGGGACTTTACACCATGACACCTTAAGTTGGGAAGTGGTGTATGCGGAAAGTGCATCAAAATGGACTTTAATATTGTTAAACACCAAGTCTGAGTCTAGTAGGTGAGTCACGTACAGAACAATGTGTGTGGGAGAGCAGTCAACTGGGTTGATGCTCCTTCCCCTACAGCAGATGACAAATCTTTTCCATTTGCTAGAATAACAGTGACGAATGTCCATGCATCTCTGTGGGAGTTGTAAATGTCCAAATTCTATGATCTCAGGAGCCAGGCTGCTAAGTTCATGGTCTGAGGGCAAGGATGTAGTGTCCTGCCCTTGTCCTGTGACAGCATGTTGTATGGGCAGGGAAGTTTCACTGGAGGAGATAGGGACATCTCCATCAAGTGAGCGAACCAAGGTTGTCTGGCCCACATAGGGGCCACCGGTCTCATGGTAACTTGTTCCTGGTGCATCTTGTGCACTATCTTGTTGAGAAGGGGAGTCGGGGGGGGGGGGTCTCATGTGGGAAGCGTTAACAAATTTCCCTGACCATGGTATCGATAGACCGTTCCCCTTGGATTGGTTCTAGGGGTACCTGGAGGCGTAATCTTGGCATTGGGAGTTCTCCAGAGTTGCGAACAGATCTATTTCTGGGAATCCCCATTGTGTGAAGACGTCAAAGACGATGTATTCGTGTAACCGCCATTCGTACTCCGAGGGCAGAGGGAAGTCTCTGCTGAGTTTGTCTGCTAGCAGATTGAGTTCCCCTAGTACATGTTGTGACAGTGGGAACATGTGTTTGAGAGCCCACTTCCAGATGTTCTGGGATAGCTTGGACAGTCCTGGAGAGCGAGTGCCCCCTTGCTTGTTGAGGTAGTACATGGCTGTGGTGCTGTCCGTGAGGATCATCACTGTCTTCCCTTGCAGGTGTGCCTGGAAGGCTTTCAGTGCCTTGACCACAGCTAGTAGCTCCAGTAAGTTTATGTGCTTGGATGCTATGCTCCGAGTCCAAACTCTGAGCAGTCTGATGGGATAGGTGAACCCCCCCCCATTCTGTGAGGGATGTGTCTGTGGTTAGGGTAGCTTCCACTGCGGGGGTGGCGAATGGTTTCCCTATTACCAGGTTTTCCTTCGACCACCACTGTAGCGAGAGAACCAGGGCCTGCGAGACCACCACTAGATCGTCCCATTGTCTGCTGGCCTGACACCACTGGCTGTTGAGCCACTCTTGCATTGGGCGCAGGTGCGCGTGAGGTACCAAATAAATAAATGACGCCATCATTCCTAGTAAGCGCATTGTTTTGCGTACCGTCACCTCTAGACCGGCCACATATTGAGGGATCTGAAACAGCATCTTTTGGACCCTCTCGTTGGATGGGAAGACGAGGCCGTCCTTTGTTCGAATTAGAGCCCCTAGGAATTGTTTGTTCTGGCTAGGGTCTAAACTGGACTTCTTCTCGTTGATGGAGCAGCCCAGTTGAAACAAAAGGTCTACAGTCTTTTGGGTATTTGAGAAGCATGTTTCGTAAGAATTCCCTGTTATGAGCCAATTGTTGAGGTAAGGGTATACTGGGATGGACAACCTGCGCAGGTGGGCCGCTGCCAGTACCTTCGTGAATACTCTCGGCGCTGATGCTAGGCCTAAGGATAGCATTCTGAACTGGTAGTGTTTGCCCTCTATCATGAACCTGAGGTATTTCCTGTGCGCTGGCAATATTAAAATATGAAAGTATGCATCTTTCATGTCCAGTGTTGTCATGTAATCTCCCTGTGAAAGCAGGGGGATTACCTCCTATAGAGTCAACATACAAAACTTTTGAGGTTTGACAAATTTGTTCGCTGGGCGCAGATCTAGTACAAGGCGCATGGTTAAGTCCTTTTTGGGTACAAGGAAATACACTGAATAAATACCTTCCGTTACCTGAGATAGAGGCACAACCTCTATAGCTCCTTTTTCTAGTAGTTGGTCCACTTCTTGAAGAAGGATGGCGAGGTGTTCTGGTGACATGCGTCGTCCCTTTGGGGGTCTGTAGGTAGGGGAACTGTTCAATTATATACAGTAACCGCGGCTATGGTTGATAGTACCCAGCGGTCTGATGTTATACCCTCCCATGCTGGAAGAAAGGATGTTAACCGGCCCCCGACCGGCGATTCATGGGAGGGGACCCGAATCTTTGAGTCATTTGGTGTTGGTGGCTTGAGAACCTCTAGGGGTGGGACCCCCAACCTCTTCCCTTGCCATGACGTTGTCCTCTTTGGTTGTATTGTCCACTGGTGCCTTGGTTAGAGGACGAGTTACCTGCAGAGTATTGCTGCTGCTGTTGATGTTGCTGCTGGCCTCGAAAAAAGCGTTTGTTGCCATAACCACATTTGTTGGCAGGCCTTGAAATTTGGTCTAGGGTTTTGATGGTGTCAAATTCCTTCTTTGCAGTCTCTAGTGCCTCATTCACCGCCTTACCAAAGAGAAGTGCATCTTCTATAGGTTAATTAGAGATGCTTGTGTTTCAGGTTTAAAGCCTGAATTACGTAGCCTTACATGGCGTTTGAGGAGGATTCCTTGGACTAGGGAACAGCCAGCCGTTTCTGCAGCATCCAGAGTGTTTTTAATGATGCTTTGGTTGACCAAGGTCTCTTCAGTCACCGTGGCTAGAAGCCAAGTACGTAGGTTTCCCGGAACCTCCTCGATGTCCTTAAGTAGTTTGCTCCATTGTGCATCTGCGTAACTTGCCAGCAAAGAGTTGTTGTTGGCAATTCTTGCGGAAAAGGCAGCTGAGGCTGTAATTCTCTTTCCTAGGGCATACAATTTTTTACCTTCTTTATCTGGTGGTGCCTCGCTAGTTGACAGCGGGACCCCTGCCCTTTTCCTTGTATTTGCCACCACTAAGGAGTCTGGTACAGAGTGGCCCCTGATGTATAACGGGTTTGATGGGGAAGGACTACATTTTTCTATCCTCGGGTTGACTGCTCTGATCAATGCGGGTGTAGATAGTGAAGGAATAATTTGTCTCTTTACTGAGGCGAGAAGGGGAATGGTTTGGCTGACAGGGGGTTTCTCCTTAATGATCTTTTCTACAAAGTTGATGTCAGGAGAAGTTTCCCCGGTCTCGATTTCGAAATGCGCTGCTGCCTTGCGTAGTAGTGTATTAAAGGTAGGTTGATCGTCTATAGGCGACGTATTCCTAATAGGTGAATCCTTGGGTGGGGACAGGTTTAGGGCGTCTGGGTCTGAAAACGCTGATGGGGACTGCCAGGGCTGTGAAGCGCCCTCTTCTGGGTCTTCTCCAAAGCCCCCATTACTCATATATGGGTTATCTTCAAAACCTTCCTCCTCTGGGTTTTGTTCCCCTTCATTGCCTAAGAATTCATCATCCTCCTGAAAGTGGGGGTCCTCCCCAGTGAGGTCATATAAATCAATATATTCTTGGGGTGGGGGGCGAAATCGGGGAACTCAAACAGACTAGGGTACTTGACCCTGGGATCCTCCTGAGGTCCCTCTCTTGATCTCTTGGGAGGTTCTGAGTCTCCATAAACCTCTATTTTGTCCACACAAAACTGGAGTCTCTCTAGGGTTTCTTGAGGTACCCCAGAGCTGAAAAGGGAGGGCCTTCTGTTTGAAAACGCCTCAACCTATCCCATAACGTTGAAGAAAGGTTCCCCTCGCCTTCTGAAAAGCCTTCGACGGAGGGGGCAGTTCCTGCCTTCCTTCTGATCTTTTCGGCGTCTCCCAGGCCTTGTGAGCGGCGATAGACGTTTCTCCAGAGTACCTCCAGCGTCGACGTTACAGGCATCACTTGCTCTACGCCGACGGGCGCTCTCTGACGGTGCAGTGATAGCGCCCTTATCTGGGGGTAGCCCAGTCGTTGGTCGCGGTTGCGAGGGGGGCTTAAGACTCTTGCGGTCTGAGGAGGCCGCCGGTAGGACCTGCGTCTCCGTTGGCGCTAATGCTCTCTTCGTCTTCGACGTGGAAGAGCCGTGGGTCGTGTGTTTATGGGAGTGTTTTCTGTGTGCGTCAGTGTCGCCGGGGTGTTCATCCCCATAAGCAGGGCGTGAGCCGAGCTCGTCGGGGCCGGGGACAGACGAGGAGCATGAACACTCCTTAGAGAGGTCTACGACTTCCTAAAACGGACGTCGGGTTATCACATTCGTCACTTTCGGCGGTGGCGGGTGACGAATCAGACCTAGACATGGCGTAGGCTGCCCACCTTTTGACCCTGCAGTCTTTTAAAGTCTTAGGCTTAAGAAGCCGACAGGCCGCACAGCCGTCCTCTTTGTGGTCGAGGGCCAAGCAACGGTTACACCATTTATGCTCGTCTTTCCGGGTAAACTTGCCCTTGCAACGCGGGCAAAACCTAAAGGGTGTCCTCTCCATAGCCGAGGAACCGATTGCATGTGACAACAACCCCGAAGGAAAGGGAGGGGAAAGGGAAAGGCATTCTCAAAGAGAAACAATAAATGTCCCACAACCCCACTCTCCCTACTGTATTTGGCCTTCAAGGCCAGGCCACGTGTTTGGCGAACGCCGAACAACCTCCTCCGTCGAAGGCACCGCCGTCAGAGATCTTGATCGGCGGTGAACAACTTCGCAGCTACGACGTCGAAGGAGGGATGTAAAAGTAGAACAAGTTACTTCTTACCTTGTAACGTTCTTTCGATAGGATGTTCCTCCGACGTATTCCTTATCTTTGATAATTCGTCTCCAGCTTGCTGGCCTCGGAAATTTTTTCTCTGTAGAGGGCGCTGCGCGTCGACATCTGCCGAGTCGATGTCCCTCCATGGCCACCGTATCAGCGCCGACGTCACCATGCCCATAAATAGCCACACGCAGCGTCCGTTGCTCAGTTCCGTTTTGTAGCATAAGAAAAGTCATGCCTGAATTGGTTATTGACCTTGAAGGAGCGTAAACTGCAACCACAAGGGAAGTATTACTGACGGGGATGGTTGGGAGGGGCGAATACGTCGGAGGAACATCCCATCAAAAGAACGTTACAAGGTAAGAAGTAACTTTTTCTTCGAAGGGATTGCGTCCTCCAACGTATTCCTTATCTTTGATAGACTCCCATAGCAGCGGCATGTAATTGGAGGTGGGAGTAAGAATGTCATGTATCCCTTTAGGGATGAACCGAATGTAATACGGCTCTGCCAAATCTGGTCTTTTGACTAGTGGAGGAATCCAGGTTGTAAAATTTTGCGAATGTATGTGCGGACGACCATATGGCAGCCGCACATAGGTCTCGGACCGGTATCCCCTCTTTGGAGGGCCGAAGAGGCGATACCCCTGGTTGAATGAGCCCTACGGTTTTGGGGTGGCTCTTTCCCTGCTAGTCTATAACATTCCAGGATGGCCAAGATAATCCACCTCGAGATGGTTTGTTTTGTTATGGGTAGTCCCAACTTGTGACCTGAGCATCCTACAAACAGTTGGTCTGCTTGCCTGATCCTAGCCATTCTGCTGATGTAAAAGCTTAGAGCTCGCCTTAGGTCCAGCCTATGTAGCCTTTCTTCCTCTTTCCCCGGATGGGGAGGAGGGTAGAACGAAGATAAGGTAATTTTCTGAGTTATATGAAATTCAGAAACCACCTTTGGGAGGAAATTAGGCTTCACCTGTAGGACAACTTTGTCCTTGTGGAAAATTGTATGTGGGGGTTTACAGGAGAGAGCTTGTAGCTCGCTCACCCTCCTAGCAGATGTTAGTGCTACCAATAGGACAGTTTTAAGCGTGAGAAATCTCAGCGCGCAAGAGTGAAGTGGTTCAAATGGAGTGCCCATTAAGAAGTTTAAGACTAAATTTAAATCCCATAAGGGAACTTGGAATGTTTTTGGAGGATAAACATTAGTTAATCCCTTGAGAAATTGTATTACTAGAGATAGTTTGAAATACGATGGTTCCTCCGAGGTGCGCTTCAAGATTGAAAGCGCTGCGAGATAGCTTTTTACAGTGCCAACTTGAAGGCCCGAGTTTGCCAAGTAGAGTAGAAACGATAACACCGTTGGTGTACCACATGAAAAAGGGTGGATATTCCCTTCTCTACACCAGCTGCAAAATTTGTTCCAACGGCAGCGGTATAAAGACTTTGTTGCTGGCCTTCTGGCCGAAAGCAACACCTCCATGACGCCATCAAGGAGGTCCCAATCCTTGTACCTCACCCTTTCAGAAGCCAAGCGTGAAGGTTGAGGGTTCTGAAGTCTGGATGGAGAACCTGACCTCCCTTCTGCGAGAGAAGATTATTTTGATTGGAAGACGGATTGGAGGGCAGATGGACATATCTAGAAGGTCCGGGTACCACGTTCTCCTGGCCTAGTCCGGGGCAATTAGGATCATGGTTTTCCGGAATCTTCTCAACCTCCTGATCATTTGAGGAATAACAGGGACTGGTGGAAACGCGTAAAGGAGTGGAAACTCCCAGTCCACTACGAACGCGTCTCCTAGAGCTCCTCTCGGGGGAAATTCCCTTGAACAGAACAGATCGCACTTCCTGTTGGTGCTTGTGGAGAACAGATCCACCTGAGGGGTTCCCCAAAGGGCAAAGATCTCTTCAAGGACTTCCTGAGCTAGCTCCCACTCGTGGGAGACTCTGCTCTGCCTGCTCAGAGCGTCCGCTGTCAAGTCCTTCTCTCCGGCTAGGTGGACTGCCGATAGAGCGATTCCTTCCTGAATTGCCCAAAACCGGAGCTGCATTGCCTCTCTGCACAGTGGCAGTGACCCTACGCCTCCTCTTTTGTTGAGGTAGTGCATGGCCACCGTGTTGTCTGTCATTATCAGGACATTTTCTCCCCTGTACTGAAGGCAGGAAAGCTTTCAGCGCTAGTCTGATCGCTCTCAGCTCCAATAGGTTGATGTGCAGTCTGGACTCCGATGGAGACCGACGACTGCTGATGGTCAAGTCGTTGCCATGGGCTCCCCACCCCGTGAGTGAGGCGTCTGTGACTACTGTTATCTCCGGCCATGGTTGCCAAAACAGTTCTCCTTTCAAGATGTTCTCTGGATAGGCCCACAATTGAAAGTCATGGGCTTTCTTGTCCGGAATCCGGAGGAGATCTGTCATTCTCCCTGAGAATTGCGACCACCGAGTTCTCAGTGCCCACTGAAGAGATCTCATTCTCAGGCGAGCCTCTGGCACAAGGAAGATGCAGGATGCCATGAGGCCTAGCAACCTCAAAAAGTCGAAGGCTGGGAGACGTTGGGCATTTTGGAACTTGTTGACCATCTGCAGAAAATCTTGAGCCCTCACCTCTGGTGGCGAGGCTTTGCCCGGGAAAGTGTCCAGGACCGCTCCAATGAACTGGAGTCTTTGATGGTATCATCTGTGACTTCTTTAAATTGAGGGAGAAGCCCAGTTTGTGAAGGAAGTGGCAAACATAATCTAGCTGGATCTGAGCTTGTTCCGAAGATACAGCCCAGATCAGCCAATCGTCCAGGTAGGGGTAGACTTAGATCCCTTCCCTCAGACTCGCAGCCACTACAGACATTAGCTTGGTGAAGACCCTCGGGGCGGAGGTCAGCCAAAATGGCAGAACTCGAAATTGATAATGAGAGTCGCCAATTGCGAACCTCAGGTATTTCCTGTGTTTGAGATGGATTGGCACATGGAAATAAGCATCCTGAAGGTCCAGAGATACCAGCCAGTCCTGGAGCTGGAGGGCCTGAAGGATCTGAGAGAGAGTTACCATCTTGAACTTGTCCTTCCTGAGGAACTTGTTCAATTCTCGTAAGTCCAGGATGGGTCTCAGTCCTCCGTCCTTCTTTGGTATGAGAAAGTAGGCGGAGTACCAGCCCTTGTTCCTGTCCGCTACAGGTACCGGTTCTATGGCACCTTTCTCTAGCAGGTCTATAATTTCCTGCAAGAGGAGCGGATCTGGAACTTTTAGAGAGCTGTTCCCCGGTGGATGACTGAGGGATGTGTAGAAAGGGTAGGCAGTAATCCTGGGCAACTGTCTCCAATGCCCAAGCATCTGACGTTATAGCCTGCCATTCCGTCAGATGGTGAGTTAACCTGCCCCCTACAAGTGTTTTGTGTGGAAAGACCTCAGAGTGGTTTGGGGGCAGCTGATGCAGATGCCGAGGGTAAAGAGGCACCTGCTGCTGCTGCGGCTTTAGTACTTTTGACCCGTCCACCTCGGGTGGATCTCCTTTGGCCTCTTTGAGCCGGCTGTCCTCTGCCTTTCCCGAATGCGGAAAAATACCGAAAGGACTTTCCTCTTCCAGAGGTTCCTGTGGGTCGAAAAGGAGTTTGGCGGATAGCAGCTCCTAACGATTTTTCCACTGCTTTAGGTGTCTGCAACTTTGCAACTGTCATCAGCCTTTTTACCAAATAAAGAAGAGCCGTCAAAGGGCATATTCAAAAGTCTGGCCTGTACATCTGGAGCAAAGCCAGACTTTCGTAACCACGCATGCCTGCGGATTGTTGTACTAGCCGCCATGGCCCTGCTGATACTGTCAGCGGAATCGATGCCAGTTCGAAGTGACTCGCACATGGCATCTTTGCCATCTTTAATAATGTTAAGGAAGGCTTCCTTTTCCTCTCCTTCTGGTATGCAGTCAGCCGCTGATGAAGCACACTCCCACAGTGTGTGACTGAACCTGGCGAGCGTACAGGTGGCGTTGATGGACTTCAACGCCATACTACAAGCAGAAAAGACTTTTTGCCATAGAATCGTACCTCTTGTCATCTCTATCCTGTGGGACAGTAGGGTAAGCGGTCCTGCTGCTTGATGAAGTTGCCGCTTGGACCACCAGGCTCTCTGGAGTCATGAGTTTTGAGAAGTATTCAGGGCCAGCCGCAGTTACCCTATACTTGGCTGACAATCTTTTATTGACAGCAGGGATCACTTCAGGAGTTTACCAATTAGATGCAATCTTGCTTTGTAAGGCTGCATGGAAGGGGACCACATGATCCTCCTGTGGACCTTTGTCTAATATGTCTGTCAGGTCATCCTGTTGGAAAACAGGCGAAGGCGCAGACCAACCCATAAATTCAATAATCCTTGCCATCAGGGTTCTATAGGGTGTTTCAGCATGTTTTCCTGGGTCTGGCTTAACAAATTCCACTTCTGGGGAAGTGTTCAGCCCACTTGCCTCATGTAATGACTCCTGTAGGTCTTTCAACCTTCTTTCCTCAGAGGTGAAATCCTCTGAAACAGGTAGTGTGGTCCTCTGCAACCCGAAGGTTTCCTGGTCAGAATCTTCCCCTTCTTCATAAATTGAAGATAATCCAGGGTACTCTGACCTCTGAAATGGTGTAAAACCCATTTCTAAGGCAGAAGGAGCCAAACTCGTCATTATTGGGCAAGAAAACGTCAACGCAGATGTCGTCGATGCCGATGTGACAGGCTTCGAAAGTGCCGAGAACGCTGTCGAGAAAACTGGAAGAGGCCTCCAAGAACTTGAGAGGATCAGGATCCTACTCGAGGATGTCGACGACGGTCTCGGCGTCGTGCCGGAGGCTCTTGGTATCACCGTTGGCTGTAGCCGTGGTTTTCCCTTTCATCGGCGTCGACGATGGCATCGAATCGATCGACCTATGCGTCGAAGAACCCTTCGACAACGGCGTTGATCCATGCGTCGAAGGGATCTGCGAAGACGGTGCCTTCTTACCCGATGGCCCGTGGCGTTCTCGGGTGGAATGTTTGGCCGGGTGAAGCGACTTGCGGCGTTTTGATTTTTTGTGTTTTTCACCCGGGGTATCACCCTCTGCTGTCTTCGAGGGGGTCGAGGCCGCTTTCTCGAAGACGCTTAACATTTTCTTCCTGAATTCCTCCCACTCAGCCTGAGAGCTGTGTTTTGTGGGGCAGGAGACCCTTTCTGGGAAAACAGAAGATGACGAGGAAGGGGATCTTCGACGTCTCTTCTTTGAGTGTCTTGATCTCGACAAACGGTGGGAGCTACTTCGAGATCTAGAATGGGAATGTTTGACGGCGATGAGATTAATGCCTCGACTCAGCCGAAGAAACATTCGAGGATGTTTTGACCTACTTACCTCGCGAGCCTCCCCTTGCCCTCCTTCAAGGCTTTCGCCGTCATGGACATGCAGTCCTCACACTCCGAACAATGGTGCTCTGCTCCCAAGCACCACAAGCAGATCCTGTGTGGATCCGTTATTGACAATTTTTTTCCCGCAGTCTCGTCATTTTTTGAAGCCGGATCGCGGCATTGTTGGTTCCGATGAAGATGCCATCGAGAACGAGTTGGTATATTTCAAATAGATGTAGAAGGTTTATCTGACTGAACTGAGCAACGATGTTCCGAGGCCCCACGAAGAGCGGAAAAATGGAACTGATCAACGGCAGCCGCGCGTGGCTATTTATGGACATGATGACGCCGGCGCCGATAGTGTGGCCGTCGAGTGACATCGGCGGACGTCGAGGCACAGCGCCCTCTACAGAGAAAAAATTTCCGAGGCCAGCAAGCTGGAGACAAATTATCAAAGATAAGGAATACCTGAGAGGACACAATCCCTTCGAAATATATATATTTATAAGTTAATAACGACCAAAGGTCGAATAATGTTTTTGCAATGTCTCTCAAGGAGCTCCGCGTAAAGGCAACCAATATCTGGGCGGAAAAAAACAATCTAAGGGACCTCGACGCGTGAGGAATTGTGGGTACACTGCACGACACTATAGGGATAGTGTTACAGACCTGCCTTGTCGACGTCCCCTTTTCGACTACGAAAAACAAAATGCAATACTCCGCAGTGACCACTGAATGTCGGACTATGCAAGCATGTGATTCTAAGCAGATTGAACATCAGAAATATATTTATTTTATACACTTCTAGTTAAACACATTTATCCTAGTTCTTAAAGCAAGTTAAATTTGGTGAAAGAAAGTATAAACAACTCCCTAGTTAAACTGTAGACAAGTTTGCGCAGGAGTGAAAACTGAGCAAAACGGCCCAGTAGAAACCAAACACAAATGGCACTCTGACAATTTCTCACAAGGAAGGGAAAGCACAAGTTATACAGAAATATCTTCTTACACACTCTAGCAACACTTCCCATAAGTTTGTGAACCAGTTTAAGCAAGACAGTGCAGTGCATCAGTATAGAAAATACTTATATGAAAACTGAGCAAAATGGCATTTCACAAGGTTTAGAAGTGGGGAGGAAAGGGTGCTTATAAGAAGTAGGTGCACCAATACAGTTCTAGTTGAGAAGCAATCTAAAGAAGGCAGTTCTTAACGAATGTAGCCAGAGTCGGTAGGCCTGTGCCAGAGTCAGTGGTACAGGGCAAGGGCTCAGGAGCAAAATGTTCTTGTAGCTGCAGTCAAGTCTTTGGTTAACGATTTTGAAAAGGTGGATGCAGTAGGTGAAAGACAATGTTAAGAGAGAGGGGCGGCCAACCCAACAGGTAGGTAAAGGATTTAAAACACCTTTAGCTCTACCACGCAGAAAGGGCGGCCTGGCGGAACAATATACCTTTAAAATGAAGTGGCTCCTGCGGTGGCAGTTGTTCCTGGAAGGTCCTGCAGTTCAGGGGATCTGCAGAGGAAGAGAGGCTCTCGTCGTGGAGGAAGGTTCGAGTTAATGCACTACCCAGGGGTGAAACCAGCCGCGGTGCTGCCTGACGAATAAAAGGTACGCTCCTTTAAAATCGCGGTCCGGGTGGACTGGTGCCTGGCTATCTGGCCTCAGAGTACAGGGTACTGGCGATTCGGCCAAGGCAGGTCCGGGAGGGCGATTGGCAAACTGGTTGGCCCCACCAGCTCAAGGGAAGAAGGCTTTTTCAGATGAAGATCTTCTCTCGTCGTGTGGAGAAAAGTGGTGAGATGCTGCAGCAGGGCTTCACCGGTGGTTCAGTCGTTGCAGATGTCTTTGGCTTCTCTGCTCTTCGGCTTCTTGTTTCCAGTGGCGACGTCTTGCTCTTCCAGTCCTCAGGACCCTGCTTTTATGCAAAAAGATCCCCATTCATAAAGCCAAGCTGTCACTAACACAGTGGAGTGGTCATCTTGGCGGGAGACTCTCCAGCCTATCAGGATAGAGTGCGACATGGGTTGCTGAGGCAACCCTGTCCAAGGGTCCTACTCCCCCTCCCACACAATGGACCCACCCCAGACTCGGTGGCACCAAAAGGAGGGCTTCTTGGTAGAAGCCCACCAAAAGGACAAACAAAGGATCCCCGACCTGGGTTAGGAGTTTAGAGGAAGACACGAGAAAGAAATTATATTAAAGCTCAGGCAAACAAAACCTACTGGAGTAAAGTTAAGATTAAACTACACCGGCAGTATGTTAGAGGCTGTCAGAAAAGGTGGTAGCCTCGAACAATGGGAAAATCCCATAGATAAATATTTGTGGTTGAATATTTACAGTAGTAACCACTGCCACCAGCCAGAAACTTTAAAGAGAGGGACTGTACAGTACCCTCTCGAAAATGAACATAAGAGAAAAATTATTAACCCTTTCCAGTACCTCCACTGGAAGATTGTTTGTACGTGTTTAGTTCATAAAAATTGACTAGTAAAGTCAATTGGGACTTCACATGCCCTGGGAGACAGTGGTCAGTCCCAGGGTATGGAGTCTATGTTTGGGGGTCGCTACGACACCCCTGTGTCACTGCACGGAGGGTGCTGTGTAACACGTGTGAATAAAGATGGTTCCTATGGAGGTGACAAAAACCCCATAGACATTAAACACAAAAATAGCCAAGAACACACATAGCAAAAATGCCCAAGAGTGCGAAAAAGTCTCTCTCTTAGCAGGAGAAAGAAACAAACCCTTCAAATCCAGCAAAGCTGCTGGGGGACTCTATAGGTAAGGGAAATTAGCCATAGAATGAGAATTCTGCCTAACACTTAGCAGTGAGTGAGTGGCATTTCGAACAGTCCTCAAAATCCAGCAAAGTTGCTGGGGGTCTCTAAGGTAGAGGGAATAGGCACATTTCTGAGAATTCTCCGTAACAAAGGGCATGTCCAACACCATCGACTGAACGTCCTGCCGAAAATTGGTGGCCATAAGCGAGCCCTGTCAAACGCAAACGCTGTTGCCCATTTGGTCTTAACCCTGTGTCAGCGATGTCTGTGGACACTGATGGCGTGGTCTGACACCACCTCGCCTTCTTACAGAATCTACAAAGCTTACAACCTAATCGTTGGGAATGAAGTCCATGAGGGGAGCAATCGAACCACAGCTCCCGGTCGTAACGTACGACAATGGCGAGAGCCCGAATCCTCCTTTTCTGACATTACCATACGACGTAGAGCTTGAAGAAACTTCTGGAATTCTTCACAAAGAAACACGACAAAATTCACCCTTGAGGGGCGGTGAAGGATCCAAAAACGAGAAACTCGATTGACCGAAAAAAATAGAGTAAACTCTTTCAAAAAGCGCAAAACGCCAAAAAAGCTTGAGAGCTAAGCAAGAGGACTCCCAACACTTGAACGTGCGCTAAAAATCTTAAAATGGCTGCCAGAGGAGGGGCTTAGGTAGAGGGCAGTATGACCCAGATTTCAGTGATTGGTTATTAGGAGAAAGACCGTTCATAAAAAACTCATGCCAGCCTGATGACTGGGAATATTCATGAATGTGAATCCATGCCAGACACTATGCTGGAGATCTCGAGTTGGGTTGCCTAAGTGTTACAAATTTAGATTTCTCTGCAGTAATCTTCGACAAGACCATGATGATCCTCGCTAGCTGTTCCAGGACAGCTTGGATTGTCACTGTTTGACAAAATCTGCAGGCCCCACTAGTATGGTCCACGCAGAGGCAGAGAATACACAAGGAGTGCAGATGCACTGAAGATGAATTGATGACAGGTTTTGCAGGCTTCAAAGCATTGTTTTGGTGACCACTTTCGAAAAAAGGCATATGAATTGACAAGTGAGCATGACATTTTGTGCATTGCAGCAGAAAAAAATGAACCGAATCTGAGCATACACTACAATAACGACTTAGCAAAAAAAAAAGGAACTGACAAGATCAACAGGTTGACAATTGAGCGACGCCACCTGGTGACTGTAAAGCTTTCTTGTTCAGACTGAGTGGAATATTTAAGATTAGGAAACTATGGAAGGAATGTGGCCATTAGAATCAAACTATCCAAAGCTGTAGAATAGAAATTAACAATCATGTGAACCGAAAACCTGGTCATGTTACGAAAATACCGGCCTAATCATTTCTGCATGAGCGGTATCCAGATAATTTGACAGAAGTGAATCTCTCAAACATCTGTCTCTTTCTCAAAGACCTTGACCTGGACGTCCTTGCTCTTACAGAGCGGGGCTCAATGCTAGCTCTATCAATGCTTTGGACACTCCTTCCTGAGAGCTACAAAATCCTCTTCAAACCCAGACCCAACAGGCCTGGAGGTGAAATTGCACTGATCTTCCGATAGTGGCTCCCTGCCATCATCATTCCTACTCCATTCTACTCGGCTTGAATGCCTTGTCTGTAAACTGTGGCTCTCCTCCACTTTCTCTCTCACCCTCGCCACCATCTACAGACCCCTGGCCCAAACTTCCTCTCTGAATGGGCCATCCTCGCATCATTTCTTTCGGCCTCTTCTTCCAAATGCCTCCTCCTTGGGGACTTAAACATCCACTTCGACTCTCTTCAATCATCCACCTCTCAGTGCTGCTGTGACTCTCACCATTCTTCCTTCCAGCCCGACTCGCTCTGCCGGCCACAATCTGATATCCTCATTTCTGGTGACATCCCTGTTAGGGAGAATTTGCAGAAAAGTGCCAATTCCCTCTACCTTGCAGACCCACAGCAAATTTGCTGGATTTTGAGGACTTGATTTTTTTAACCTGGAGAGAGCAAGACCCTTTTCCCCCCACTCTCTCACATATTTTAATGTCGTTTTTGAACTCTGTTTCTTTTGGTTATGGAGCCTGACAAACTCCACAGGCATCATCTTTTACATTGTATCACACAGCACATTCTGTGCAGTGGCACAGGGAAGTTTTCCAGATTTCCCAAAGGTTTCAATACCTTCTCTGGGATAAACTGTTTCCAAGAGCAGTAATGTGAAATGGACTTGACTTACATTTGTAACTTTCTAGACCCAGCACACACTATCTTACAATAGGTTTCTGGAGGGGTTACCTAGTATCACCTGTCTAGTTTCTCATTTTTATGTTACCCTTTCTACAATTAATGGCTTGTGGCAGTGGTTTACTTTTAACTACCGTGGTGTGCATTTACTGCGTGCTGCGTTCGCATCTCCAGTAAAGCACCCATGGGTGCCATTTTAGTCAAAATGGCCCACCTTCTTTTTTCGCCATTTCTTTATTGAAAGGTCCTTCTTGAGATTTACTCTGCGTGCCAAACCAGGTTTGGTCCCTTTGTTCGCTTTGCCTTTAGTGGGATTCAAAAGTGAAGCCCACCTCTGGCTCCAGGGTGTCTGGGGTGGGCAGGAAGTGCGGGAGGTGTCCGAAACTCCCTGTGCTTAGTTTCCTAGGAGACCCAAATGCACTCTGTAGTGATTGGCCGGCTGACTGTCCGGCAAGGACAGCCTCCCTGCTGGGTGACTGACAGCTATGCTCAAATGAATGGGACAGGGGAGAGAACTGAATAAAAGGCAAGGTTTTTGGCTTGAAAGGCAAAGTCGACCACTGGACAAGGCAACGAAGAACTTCTTGAAGGGGACGCCTGCTCCAAAACCTGGACCGTTGGTTTGCCTGGTGAAGCCCTGCTGCTGTGCTGAAACTACAAATTCGTATCGAAAGAAGCCCCTGCAAGGACAACCTCTCCCCTTGAGTTGGTGGGACCAATCAACTCCAAAGGAAACCATCTGGACATTCTCTCAGAGTTAGTTGACTTTCCACAGAGTTGCTGCTGGAAACCGAAATGCCAGGGAGAGGACCACCAGATTGTGCGAGTTGCTTTTAATCTGGCCAAGAGCTCCAGGAAGACCCTCTGGACTCCCAGGAAGCAGGAATGACCAAGCCCGAGCCCCTTCAACACAGTGCGGGACCCCAGAAGCAACGAAAGCCCATCTCAACAGCCAGCAAACCGCAGTGTTGCTATTTGCAGTAGACACAAGGAGCTGAAACACCGAACAGCCACTTGTTTGAAGATTGCCGGTTGCGAGCAGTGACCGTCCCATTGCAGAGCAGCAGTCCCCAGAAGTCCTCCCTCTTGTCCCCACGACTGAAGCCCAGGAACAGTAGGATCTGCAGAGCTTCTCGGGAACAGAAGTCATCTGCTGCACTTTTTCTTCAATACATAAGGTACTGTAAAAGTCTAAGAGAACTTACCTCTTGCTGTTAGGGTGAATTCTAATTTATGGCTAATTTCCCTTACCTAGTGAGTCCCTCAGCAGCTTTGCTGGATTTCTGGGAGTTTTTTCTTTCTACCTGGTAAGAGTGTGTGCCTTTTTCCCACTCTTACAGTGTATTTTGTGTGTGTGTGTGTTGTACTTTTTGTGCTCATGGGTTATGGAGTGTCACCAACTCCCTAGGCATCATCTTCTTACTTGTGTCACACAGCACCTTTAGTGCAGTGACACAGGGATGTCTTTTAGTCTTCGCTTGTGAACTCCATTTCTGGGGATGACTACTGTCCCCCAGAAACATGTAAAGTCACCATTGGCTTTACTAGTCCTGTCAAATACAGATCCAGTACAAGCCATTTTACAAAGGAGTACTGGAGGGGAATATCTTTCCGCTGTCCTTCTGTAAGTCAAGGGGCACTTTGTATCCCCCTTCCCGACTCGACTGCTGGTGGCAGTGGGAACTCCTTTTTACACGGATTACTGTGTTAGTGTTCTGGCTGTGGTGACAGACGTGAACATAAAACCTGCTACCCCATATCATTTTTATGTTGGGTCCTAGCATGGTTTGTCGCCATTTCATGTTGGAAAGATCTTTTTTGTCGTTTGCTTTTCGCGCCAAACCAGGTTTGGTTTCCTTGTTCTCCGTTCTTTGCCGGGCTTCTGTGAAGAAGCCCTCCTTTGGCGTCTAGGCGGGCTGAATGTGAGGGAGGGGTTTAGTCACCTCCTGCACAGGGTCTCCTTCGAGACCCAAGTCGCACTTTGTGTCGATTGGCTGAGGTGATTGTCCGGGCTGGACAACCCCCCTGCTGTGTGATTGACAGCCAGGCTGTGTGAACGGGGGATTTTGGCATAAAAGGCAGGACTCTTGGGCTGGACGTCAGAGTTGTCACTGGAACTACAAGAACCGAAGAGAAGCGGATAAGTAGACGGCTGCTGCAACTCCTGGATCTCAGTGAAGCCCTGCTGCAGTCCTGAGCTATCTACCCTTCAACAACAGAAGATCCAGTTTGGAGTCTTCTTCCCTTGAGCTTGGTGGGATCAACCAGCTCACCTTCTACAGCCAGAGAATCCTCCTCTGGGTCGAAATCACTGCACTGAGCTGTAGTGGTCGGGATAGCCATCAGAAGATCCTTCTCCTGTTTTTAAAGAGCACACCTTTATTCATCGTTGCTTTGTTGCTGCTGGCCTCATCCCTAGGTAGTGCAGATCGCTCCAGACGTCGTCCTTGTCCCCACGACTGAAGCTTCAGGAACCATGAGTCTGCAGGAACTACCAGGAACAACTGCCGTAGCACCAGCTTTCTTCATCCGAATCGTCTCCGTCCAACCTTGAGGAATCGGGGTGAACACTTTTTCTTCCCTCTTATAACTTTTGCATCCCTTTGACAATATCCAGTACTCCTGGCAAAGTTAATCTTAAGCTGTTCTCACTGTGTGATCCTCGACAACAGAGCCCATGCTCCCATTTGACACTGGCGCAGGGGTATTGACTTTTATCTGCCTCTTTGAACACGTCCTCTGATGTTACTGCCTTGACAAAAGTATTGCCTATGATTTTTATCCCCTATTCCCTTGTTTTATTCTATGTGCCAAGTGTGTTTGACTACAGTAACATTTCTGCTTGCGGGTACGCTTCCCTTTCGTAAGACCGAACTGTCATTACTGTCAAAAAGTGATTGCGTAAGAACCCACGGTAACGTCTGTTTCGAAACACTGGTCTGTCAAATCCTAATGTACTTAGCTTGAATTGACCTGAACAAAAGGAATTGGTTGTGTGTAGTATATTTAGAGTGTGGTTTTATCGAATAGAAGTGAAGTGTTTTGTGAACAGATGGTTTAAAAATAAATGTACCTGTATTATTTAACCAGAAACCTTGAGTCAGTGTTTGCTTGAGTCACAGTAATTGTAGTCCTTTGTGTAATCCATACTACTGCGCATTTGCTCTTGAGATAAGTCTGGCTGCTCAGCCATCGCTACCACTTTACTGTGTAGTACAGGGTTGTACCAAAGGTGAAATTGTACTATCACTTGTAGTCTTAATTGTCTGTAGTGTTCCCCAAGGGTCCGGCAGATGATTCTGCCTAACAGCTGTAGAGTTGCTTGCATCTTCTACTCAAAAGTCTAACAGCTTGTGGCCCTACATTCATTCTTTTTCTTCAAAGACTTCCAAAACATTGTGCAAAGACTTTTCTTACTTACCTGCAAAGAAGTACTTCAGCTCATATAGACTTGTGTCCATTTACTTTGGCTTAGCCTGTTCTACAGAATGACTCTTATTAGGGGATCTGAAAGTATTTGCCTGCTTAAGAATGTTTGTGGTCTCTTGTATGTTCTAAATAACATTTTTCTTTGACTTACTCCTGAATGATTCTAAATGCAAGAGTGATAGATTAATGCCCCCAGCACTCTAGCTACTGAAGTCACCAGAGGGTGTAGGTTGTGTCTGTGGGCCATCCCAAAATCGTGCTCACTGATTTAGAGATATTAAGAGTGTGCATTTTATGAAGTATATTTGAGTATTACTGTTATATTGCTCCCTTCTGAAGAAGGCTTACTCTAACTGACTGATAAATTAATAATTTTGTATTCAAGAAACCTTGTGTGTAAGAGTTTATTTGAATACTTGTCACTGAATCTCTGTGCAACTCCTACAGCTCACATGGACCCCTCTTGGGATAAGCCTGGCTGCTCAACATGCTACCAAAACTGTGTAGTACAAGCTTATACCAAAGGTTGGGTTTCCCATTTCCTGTAGTCAGGGTTCTGTAGTGTTCCCAAAGGGTACTGCATACAATCTTGCCGAACAATCCATACCTCATACCTCTAATCCGGTCACCATACCCCTCTCTTGGTCGGACCACTCTCACCTTTCCTATCTGGGACCCCTTGGCCCTCTATCCGTGCCACCCCCCTGCACTGCCAGCCTCCTTCACAGTGATTTGACCAATGAAGAGAGTGCCAGCTGCTGACTTTGCCTCCACCTTCATCTCCCCTTCGTTCCCCCACTCCGGACTCTTCTTCCGACTCTACCCTTGCTAATCTGCATCTTGACATCTTCAACATCTTTGCCCCCCTCACGAGGATCCGTCGAAAACCTGCCACCAAGAGCAGCTAGTACGACTGATGTAACATCTCTAAAACGCAGGTGCCGAGTTGCTGAACGGAAGTGGCAGACCTGGAGCTCATCCTCTGACAAACTGGCCCACTGCCTGCTACAAAGGGAATATCCCCTCTATTCACTCCAAAAAGCGGGCCTACATCCAAGCCTGCATCACTGGAGCCTCTAACAGCACGGCCAAACTTTTCAAAATCTGCAAAGAACTTGCCAATCCACTTGCAGTCTCCACCTCTCGCCTTTGTTCCCAGTCCCTTGTCACTGCCTTAGCCTCCCACGTCGCATCCAAACCTCAGGACATCCTGTCCTCACTCTCCTCCACCCCCATTCCTCCCTCTCTTACTCCTCTGCCTCCCTTGGCCCCCCCCTCCTTCCACCCTCTCCGCTCCCTCCTGTCCAGAACACTGGACGAGGGCTATAAAGTGATCCGCTCTATGAAGACATCCTCCAAACAGGTGCTCCCCTGCTCCTCCAGAAGCATCAAGGATAACATCTCTCTCGCTACGGCCCATGAAGACCTCCATAACCACTCCTTCGCCACGGGCCTGCCCTGTCCAGCTAACTATCGCCTCTCTCTATTACACCCTTCCTGGGTAAACTCTTGGAGAAAAAAAATGGTCCTCCCTCAACTGACCCTCCATACTGATCTTGTTGGCTGCTTTCATAACCAACAATCTGGATTCCTGGCCTCCAGAGGCAGGGAAACTGCTCTCTTGAACACCTGTGATACCTTGTTTGCAAATCTCGTCTTCAATTCTTCTGCTATTCTCGATCTCTAATCCACCTCTGACAAACATTCCATCCACATAAAACGACTGACACCCTTGGCATCACTGACCCATTACCGGACTTGCTGACCTTTCTCCAGCATGGATCTGGCATGGATTAACATGCTCATGAATATTCCCAGTCAGGCTGGGAATCCTCGGTAAAAAAAATCAGTTTAACTTCTGAACTGTCTTTCTCCTAACAACCAATCACTGGTCTCTGGGTCATACAGCCCGCAGCCAATGACTGCCGTCTACCTAAGCCTCTGGCAGCCATCTTCAGATTTGGTAGCAAGTAAAGTGTCAGTAGGACCAAGAGAAGAGCCGCAGAGGGGTAGGAGGGAGGGTTTGCATGTGAATCCATGCCAGACCCATGCTGGAGAAGAACAAGTTACTTACTAACTGCTAATGTTCTTTCGATTGGATGTTCCTCCAACGTATTCCTCATCTTGGATGTATTCCATCCAGCTTTGCTGCTCTTCGGAAATGTTTTTTTTTTCTTTCGGCAGAGGGCGCCGTGCATCAATGTTGTCGAGTGGATGGTCCCTCGAAGGACTCCGTCGAGGGTGACGTCATCAGGTGTATAAGAAGCAAGCGTGGCGCCAGTTGGCCTCAGTTCTGTTTTTCCCCCTTTTTTTGCCTGTGATCTTGTACTGTGTAGATCCTCCTGGCAGACGGGTATCAGCCTTGCAAGATTTGAGATGGCAATAACCCGGAAAAATCTACAAAGGGGTAGGTTGGGAGGGCGATGAGGAATACGTTGGAGGAACATCCAATAGAAGAACTAGTTACTCTTACCTTGTAACGTTCTTTCGATGGGATGTTCCTCCGACGTATTCCTTATCTTAGATATAAATCCTTCAGCTTTGCTGGCCTCGGAAAATTTTTTCGCCAGAGGGCGCTGCGCGTCGATGATCGCCGAGTCGATGACCCTCGACGGCCTCCGTGCCGACGTCGACGTCATCCTGCCTATAAAGGCCGCGCGCAGCGTCCGTTGCTCAGTTCCGTTTTGTAGTCCCCAGTAATGTTTTTGGATTAGACTAATCACCTTGAAGGAGCATAGGCTGCAAACCCACAGGAAGTCATACTGCGGGGATGGATGGGAGGGTCGATAAGGAATACGTCGGAGGAACATCCCATCGAAAGAACGTTACAAGGTAAGAGTAACTAGTTCTTCGAAGGGATTGTGTCCTCCGACGTATTCCTTATCTTAGATAGACTCCCATAGCAGTGGTATTGTGACTGGAGGCGGGAGTAATAAAAGTTATGTTACCCTTCCAGAATGGACAGAGTGTAACACAGCCTTGCCGAATCTAGTTTCTTGACTAGAGGAGGAATCCAGGCTATAGAATTTGGTAAATGTATGTGCGGACGACCATGTGGCAGCCGCACATATATCTCGAATTGGCACCCCTCTTTGAAGGGCTGAGGATGTTGCGATACCCCTGGTAGAATGAGCCCTTAGATTTTGAGGAGGCTCCTTTCCTGCCAATTTGTAGCACTCCAGAATGGCTAAAATAATCCATCTGGAGATGGTTTGTTTTGTTATTGGAAGGCCCAACTTATGTCCTGCATAACCTACAAAGAGTTGGTCTGCTTGTCTGATCTTAGCCAATCTGCTGATATAGAAGCTCAAGGCTCGCTTAGGGTCCAGCCTGTGCAGTCTCTCTTCCTCCTTCCCCGGATGAGGAGGAGGGTAGAAAGAAGGTAATATAATCTTCTGAGTGATGTGAAACTCCGAGACTACCTTCGGGAGGAAGTTAGGCTTCACCTGAAGAACAACTTTGTCCTTGTAAAAGATTGTATGTGGAGGTTTACACGATAAGGCTTGCAACTCGCTAACCCTTCTAGCAGATGTCAATGCTATTAGCAAAACAGTTTTGAGGGTGAGAAGCTTCAATGAACAAGAGTGTAGTGGTTCAAAAGGGGCACCCTTTAGGAAGTTTAAAATTAGGTTTAAATCCCATAAGGGAACTTGAAAAGGTTTCGGGGGATAAACATTAGTTAATCCTTTTAGGTATTGTATTACCAATGGAATTTTGAAGTATGAAGGCTCCTCTGCAGTGCGCTTAAAGATTGATAGCGCTGCGAGATAGCCCTTAATTGTGCCAACCTGTAGGCCTGAATTAGCCAGGTAAAGTAAGAATGACAACACCATAGGTGTACCACAAGAAAAGGGTTCAATATTCTTTTCTCTGCACCAGCTGCAAAATTTGTTCCAACGGCAGCGGTATAGAGTTTTAGTTGCCGGCCTTCTGGCCGAAAGCAACACCTCCATAACATCATCCGGAAGGTCCCAATCCTTGTACCTCAACCTTTCAGACACCAAGCGTGAAGGTTGAGGGTCTTGATGGCTGGATGGAGAACCTGACCTTCCTTCTGCGAGAGAAGATCCTCTCTGTATGGCAGTCGAATTGGAGGGCAGATGGACATGTCTAGAAGGTCCGGGTACCACGTTCTCCTGGCCCAATCCGGGGCAATTAGGATCATGGTCTTCCGAAACCTTCTCAACCTCCTGATCATTTGAGGAATGACAGGGACCGGAGGGAACGCGTACAGAAGTGGGAACTCCCAGTCCACTACGAACGCATCTCCTAGAGCTCCTCTCGGGGGAAATTCCCTTGAGCAAAATCTGTCGCACTTCCTGTTGATACTGGTGGCGAACAGATCCACTTGAGGGGTTCCCCAAAGGGCGAAGATCTCTTGAAGGACTTCCTGAGCTATCTCCCACTCGTGAGAGACTGTGCTCTGCCTGCTCAGAGCGTCCGCTGTCAAGTTCTTCTCTCCGGCTAGGTGAATTGCCGATAGAGAGATTCCTTCCTGAATTGCCCAAAACCAGAGCTGCATCGCCTCTCTGCACAGTGGTAGTGAGCCTACGCCTCCTCTTTTGATGAGGTAGTGCATGGCCACTGTATTGTCCGTCATTATTAGGACGTTTCTTCCCCGTACAGACGGCAGAAAAGCCTTCAGCGCTAGTCTGATGGCTCTCAGCTCCAACAGGTTGATATGTAGTCTGGACTCCGATGGAGACCAACGACCGCTGATGGTCAAGTCGTTGGCGTGAGCTCCCCACCCCGTGAGTGAGGCATCCGTGACTACTGTTATCTCCGGCCATGGTTGCCAAAACATTTCTCCTTTCAGGATGTTCTCCCGACAGGCCCACCACTGAAGGTCTCGGGCTACTTTGACCGGGATCCGAAGGAGATCTGTCATCCTTCCTGAGAACTGTGACCACTGAGTTCTCAGTGCCCACTGGAGGGATCTCATTCTCAGGCGAGCCTCCGGCACGAGGAATATGCAGGATGCCATGAGGCCTAGCAACCTCAGAAAGTCGTAGGCTGGGAGATATTGGGCATTCTGAAATCTGATGACCATCTGCAGAATATCTCGAGCCCTCACCTCTGGTGGCAAGGCTTTTCCCAGGGAAGTGTCCAGGACTGCTCCAATGAATTGGAGTCTCTGTGATGGTATCATCTGTGACTTCTTTAAATTGAGGGAGAAGCCCAGCTTGTGAAGGAAGTGGCAAACATAATCCAGTTGTCTCTGAGCCTGTTCCGAAGATACAGCTCTGATCAACCAATCGTCTAGGTAAGGGTAGACATGAATCCCTTCCCTCCTTAGACTTGCAGCCACAACCGACATTAGCTTGGTAAAGACCCTCGGGGCGGAGGTTAGCCCAAATGGCAGAACTCGAAATTGATAATGAGAGCTGCCAATTGCGAACCTCAGGTATCTCCTGTGCCTGGGATGGATCGGCACATGGAAATAAGCGTCCTGGAGGTCTAGAGATACCAACCAGTCCTGAAGCTGGAGGGCCTGAAGGATCTGAGAGAGAGTCACCATCTTGAACTTGTCCTTTCGGAGGAATTTGTTCAATTCCCGTAAGTCTAAGATGGGTCTCAGTCCTCCGTCCTTCTTCGGTATTATGAAGTAGGGGGAGTACCAACCCTTGTTCCTTTCCGCTACAGGTACCAGTTCTATGGCACCTTTCTCTAGCAGGTCTAAAACCTCCTGCAAGAGGAGCGGATCTGGAAGCTTCAAAGGGTTGTTCCCCGGTGGATGACTCTGAGGGATATGTAGGAAGGGCAGGCAGTAACCTTGGGCCACTGTCTCCAGAGCCCAAGCATCTGACGTAATAGCCTGCCATTCCGTCAGATGGTGAGTTAACCTGCCCCCTACTGGTGTTCTGTGAGGGGAGACCTCAGAGTGGTTTTGAAGCGGCTGATGCAGTTGCCGAAGGTAAAGTGGCTCCTGCTCCTGCGGGTGCGGCTTTCTTTCCCCTACCCCGTCCACCACGGGTAAATCTTCCTTGGCCTCTTTGAGCCGGTCGTCCCCTGCCCCTTCCATATGAGGAATAGTAACGAAAGGACCGTCCTCTCCACGATGATCCCGAAGGACGAAAGGTATTCTGACGGATAGCAGCTCCCAATGACTTGGCTGCTGCCTTGGACGTTTGCAGTTTCTCCAAACTG